>NC_133538.1:94893093-97708093 GCF_048544455.1 Silene latifolia
TATCTGTTTTCGAACATGATTAACACATACTGTTTCTTGGAACATTATGATTCATGGGTACCTTGATCATGGTCTTCTAAAAGATGGGCTTTTTTTTCTCGAGGAGGGCCGAGTTTCGGGTTTCCAACCAAATGTTTCTACACTTGTATCTGTACTTCAAGCGTTTCGTGCTCTCCGAGATTTTGAGGGTGGTAGGAAATTTCATGGGTATTAAAGTGATTGTTTTACAAAAGTAGTCATTTTATAATAATAAATAACATTCAATTTTTAACTAAAATGATCTTTATTAGTATAAAATAGTCATTTTTAGCTAGCTAGATACATAGTTTTTTAATTTTTTAGATACATACCTCTAGCTTCTTATATACATTTCTTTAAGTTGCTAGATACATACCTCGTTTGGTCACATTAACTTGCTAGAGACACTCCTCTAATTTGCTAGATACATGTCTCTAGCTAGTTAGATACACTTCTTAAGTTTGTACTACTTTCGTCATCCTACTCATGAGTCATCACTAAAATTGGAGGGTGCTCCGTGCACATCGGTTTTTGCTAGATATTTGATCAGCACTTTGGTGGACAGTCGACCAAAAGAACCTCTATATGGTACTAGTATGTGATATGGGGGTACTAGTATGTGTATATGGCTAATTCGTAAAGTGCACACCATAACTTAGTTCATAAGGGCTCTCTTCGTACTAGTATGTGATAATTGCTGACCCACAGTGGTGCGTAGTGGTGACTAAAATTGAAGTATCTAAGAAATGTATATACTGTTTACTTAAATTACTAACAAGGGGGATTAGATACTCCTTTAAGTTACTATTTACATACTTTTAATTAGCTAAATACATTCCTTTAAGTTGTTAGATACAACCTATTAGCTTGCTAGATACACTCCTTTTGAATTGTTAGATAAAACCCTTTAGCTAGCTAGATACACTCTTTTGAATTACTAGATACATTTATTTACCTTAATAAATACACATCTATGGTAAGCTAGATACACTCATCTACTTTGATAGATACACATCTCCGGCAACTAAGATACAAACGATTAGCTTGTTAGATACACTCCTTTTAAGTTGTTAGATAAAACCTTTTAGCTAGCTAGATACAATCTTTTAAATTACTAGATACATATCTTTACCTTACTAGATACACATCTCTGGCAAGCTAGATACACTCATCTACTTTGATAGATACACATCTTTAGATTGTTAGATACAAATATTGACCTTGGTAAATACACTCCTTAACCTTGCTAGATACACTTTTTAAAACTATTAGATACAAGCAGCTTAGCAAACTAGAACCTTTATTTCCACACTACATCTACACATTAACACTAATTAGTTTAAAATAAAGCAAAAAATAATAGCCTTTAAACAAAAGGTTTTAGGATCATAGTCATTCTAAGGAGGCAATTCAAGTATTGATTCTGAATCCATGACTCTTGTAACGTTGACTCAAACTAGAATTTTCTGTGACAGTAGTTGCAATAATCCATGACTCTTCCACGTCATCAAGTCGTTTTCCTTCAACTGCAAGGGCTTCAAGATTAGGAGATGAACCAAATGAAGGAGGTGGATGACTATTGACAGTATACACATCGCAAAAGAAGAGACAGAGATCAAAGACAAAGTGATAAGATCAAGAGAATTGAAATGAAACGACAGAGCACATTAAAAGCAATCAGCATGCGCACCTTTTCCGTGCAAAAAGAGAAGATTCCAGATTCGTATCATTTGCTGTTGTATCAGACGCATTAGGAACCTAATCAAAGTAGCAACAACATCCATTAGTACATGTACGGTACAACCAAACGAAAGCATACTACCACAATTAAAAAGCTGAATAACCCAAAATTAACAGAATTCCAAGACCATTATCTAGTCTACCCGACTTAAAACCGGATGATTGAATCCAAAACTCACAATATTAGTCTACCAGACTTAAAACCGGATGATTTACACTGAAAAAACATACTTTTTTTAAACAACTTATGAACTTACTGAACTTGAAAAGACGTCAAAAACAATATAAGAAACCAAATTAAGCATTACAAATCAAGGATTATAAATTTAATCATGGAAAATTACATAGTCACTGACTTTTCTTTTTGAGGCACACATGAAGCATGATATTATTAGAGTAAATCAATCTCCGCTAGGGCTAAGATAGTCATGAACATCCAAATGCAGACACAAAATTTCTAGTTTATTTTCACAAGTGTTGCAAAACAAAGAAACCCCAAACACACAAAACTACATTAGGAAGCTCAAAAATACTACGTGGTTCTTAGTAAAGTTGATCTTCATATATGAGACCTACGGTATGAACAAATGCCCAGTGCTGACCTGAAACCATGGGAAAATAAATTTGCATCAGTTTTACAAATAAGGTAATGAATGTCGGAAACTAGGACATTTCGTTAATCAATCAAACTGAAAATAGATGGAGTAATAAAATTAATCAAATTGAGACTCTTCAAATCATGGCCAGTCAAAATGTTGAGTACAGGTAAGCGAGAGCATATCCTATATACTAAGCACGAGCACTTTCTTCTTTTCACCATTTTGCCAATTATAACTCAAAAGCAATGTCGCTTGACTAAAAGTCATTGAGTCATCGATATATAATGCTAAATGAGACTGATCTTCACTAGATCCGAATACAAACAAGCTAGAGTAATCTTCCTCGGACTAAATTCAGATAAACTGCAGTGATCCTCCTTGAAACCAATTCATACAAACTCAACCTGATTTTCCATGCTCAAACTTATTTGACATTAAATCTAAGAAAAGAGACGGAAAACAAAAACTATGTACTCCGTATTTAGTTATCTAACACTCCATCTAATTAGTCCTAGCTATAATTTAGCTAAGCATGAATTCACACCGTCAAACACTCAAACAATCTCGACAAAAAAATCAAAATTCCAAAGAAGCAAGGTAAATTGTCGCAAAATCGTTCAGTTCGCCAAGCTCATCCTTAAACTCCACACTAATCCTGAATGTACTAATTACTGCTAATCTACTAAATAAACTTCCACACTACTTCGTAATCCTCAACAATTAGGCGAAGATGATATAACGAAATGCGGAAACTACTGTCAATCTACTAAATAACAACTGAACTTAAAAAACCGAACTAAACTGAAATTTGCTAGACAAAAAACGAACAAAAACCCAAATCAATTGAACATTACAAGACGCAATGAAACTTAAACCGAACTGAATTGAAAATTTGCTAAACGCGACTGAACTAAATAACCGAACTGAACAGAAATTTGCTAGACGGAATGGTACTAAAAAACCGGAACTGAACTGAATTTTGCTAAACGCAACTGACTAAAAAAACCGAACTAAACTGAAATAAATTACCGAAGACCAAAGAACGTCGGCCGAAAGTGACATCAGTCTCGGTGACCTCCTGAAACGTAGACTTAGACTTACCAAAATCTACAAAATGGTGACAATTCGTTAGAGTTCACTCCAAAAATTGTATCTTCAACTATAACGCATAATAGTAGCTCTTGTTTTCTATCAAGGTCGTGTTTTTAGCTAAAACCGACTGCAATAATTTTTAAAAATCTACAAAATGGTGATAATTCGTTCATGGTGGCCTCTCATGATAGGTAGTATACTCCTAAATACTACTCCATAGTCATTGAAGGCTTTGACATTATGTGCGAATAAGTCAATAACTAAACATTAAAGGCTAAACAGAACATAAATGAATATAAGCAATAAAACTAAAATACCCCCAGCACCAAAATAGCCTTATTACTACTTCAGATACACATGTTATTAGTACCGGATACACATGGTATTACTACCGGATACACAAATCAACCCGTGTATCCTGTGAGTAATACCATGTGCACACTGGCTAGTATTTAGTGTATCTACCGCCAAAACCTACAACACCACCCCGACCAATATTCCCCACGACCCGCACCTCACCCAAACGACCACTACAAGCACATTCACCGCGAGTACCGCGCACCATCGCACCTCCCAATTACAACACCGAAAGCGACAACCCAATAGAACATTATCAACATTGCTATAACCACACCGACCAACATCATCTTTTCACGGCCAGCAATATGATCAACCTCCATTCGACCACGCAATTATAACCACAAAACCACATTTCAAGGAGACCAGATCTAGTCGAAAAGAAATAAGAAGACTAAATCTGATTGGAAATTACTGTATTAATTACTGTATAGTATTTATCAGAACTAGTCTAATCGAACAAATGCCAAAACATGACAGATTGATACTCATTGTCAGATAGATTCTTAAGGGACTACTCGTAAGTCGTAACTAATTTAGTGAACGATATAGGGGATTTTCAGAGGAAAGGCGACGTACTTTGCATAGAAGGCAGCGATAGCAGCGAGATACATATAGTGAAACCATTTCGGGGAAGTACTGTGAAATGCAACTTTCTAAAGCTGAACATGTTTCACCATGAATTTGTACTGACCTTCCATATCATTCAATGGCCAGCCTGTGTACTCTTTCCATACATCCTTTATGATTATCTGAGTCCACAACGTGCAAACCATGAGACATTTTCATCCTTAGATTTTCGAAGCTACTCTCCATTTTGTTGTAGATCTACGATTTAACTTACAATCTGAGTTTCTGTTAGCACGCAAAAAGCCTTCGATTGAAGCTAAGTGAACGATTCAATGCACTTGAGATCTCCGTCAATAACCAAGTCCGCGATTTCTGAACGACAGCTACAATGGTTTTCGGCGTTTGAGAAAGAAATGGTTTATCGGCATCGGCTTGTGCGCGTGGGTTGGAGACGATGGGAGAGGATGAGCGTGACAGGTGATAAACAAAAGAACGACGAGCGTTGACATCACCGTTGGAGTGGGTGGTTGCAGACGGAAAAGGCAGTTGGGTTGTAGAGGAAGAAGAGAGAAGGTTGGGATTGTGTGGGAAGGTAAAAGGTACGGAGTAGTTGGTGAATGAAGGTTGGGACTGTTGGGTTTTTAAGTTAGTTCGTAAGTTCGCACCTGACCCCGACCTATATATATATATATATATATATATATATATATATATATATATATATATATATATATATATATATATATATATATCTATATTAATAAAGGAAGCTTTTTTCGAGCGATTATAGAGAATCCAAGTTTAATGAATGACTTTCGGGCAATTTTTAATTATTTTATAAATACGGTAGAATTTCAGTTAAACTGAGATAGCATTGAGATAAACTATTAAGAATTTGACTATATTCTACCTTACAGAATAGAATTCTAAATGGTAAAGGATACTCCACCTATATATATTGATCACATTAGGTTAAGAACCTCATAATTAATTACTTGCACGTTGTTAGTTTGTTGCTTTTATAAATTAATTACTTTTAATTTATAATTTATTTATTTGTGATGGTTGTACCATATTTATCATTGATTTTATGAAATTTTTCATCTAATTTTAGGTTGATTTAATGTGATTGTCGATTACTATCACAAATTTTTTACTAGCAGCTATTGCCATGAATATCATGATCTCTTAACATTGTTGTCAAAAGCTTATGTTTTTAGGGCTGATTAGTTATCTTATGGCATTTACAGGAATCGAGATGATTGGCTGAAGGCTTGAGTACTATCATCGAAGTTTCTACAAAGGTTAGTATATATACTTCTTGAGTTATTGTTTCAAGTGACGTGCGAGAGTAAATTTTTAAACCTCCACAGTGAATTTAGTTGGCTTAAATTTTTTAAATAAGATGTTAAAAAATAAAAACAGGAAACTGATAAATTTTTCTACTATTATTGCATGTATTTTCTATGCTAATTGATAATGATTTACATGCATGCTCATGAGGAATCTTCCTATAGTATAGCAAATTATAAACAAAGGATTTTCTAACTTAGCATCAATAATTTTTTTTAACCGTAAAACTTGCTATAAAAGCATATTGATATTGATAGTGATCACTCTTTATTCTTTTATCTGATTATAGATTTGATATTAATCTATGTATTTTTTTTTTTTGCAGCATAAGTATGTTGATTAGTATGGAGAAACTGGGTGGGTGAATTGCATGGATTTGTCACTACACAAATACTAACCACTAATGGCCAACATATAAGAAATTCATTTGCCATGCTAAAACATTGACGTTTTTATATATTTTTGTATACAAGATATTCATGATTTGTATGGTTGATTTTTGTCTGTTTCTAATGCTTAGCAAATACGGAGTATCAATTTGTCTAAAGCTTGGTAATATTAAACTGAATTGATGTTTTACTAGAGATATTGATCAATATCAAATTTCCATGCAAACAAACTTTTAAGCTAACAAGTAACAAGAAGTATAGAGTAAGACGGTTGCGATTTTTATACATAAAGGTCGCCTCACCCAATAATTAAAACTAATGAAAGGTTAGCAAGACATTGAATAACTTTATTGAATGACGATAATGAATGGTTAAACTAAAAGTATCTAATTTTTTTTCATCCTTTATTTTGTTTAATTTTTTTTTATCATGCTAGAGTGCCAAACGCCAAGACTAGAAGCAGTCAAATATCATGCATGGGTTTTATTCTCATTGGTATTAGTTTATACTGACGCTCAAAACTGATATGTAGGTTATTACTCCGTAAGTTATATGCCACTGTAATATATAGGATTATAGGGTTAATTGGTGAAATATTCTTAACTATAAGTGAGGTGTGCGTGGCAAATGAAAAGCAACCTAGAGTTCTTTTCCCCTCATTCATTTTTTTTTGGTGTAAATCGGGGTGTCCACCGTTGACAACAGTGTATAATCCCCTCGTCGCGGGTGCTCTCACGAAGAGGTAAACGGCTGACCAAAGAGTTTGCTCCATTCCCATAGGCAGGGATCGAACCTCTGACCTCATGGTTAAGAGATGAAGTGAACAACCACTACACCAAACTCATTTGGTTTCATTCATGAAGTAATGTAAACGGACCAAATTGAGAGCCGAGTATCAAATTGCTGCTCATCAAAAAGATTCCTAAGATTAAAAGAAAAATAATTTACTAAGACGCTCTAAAATAAATTAGCTAAATAAATGACCCGGGCGGAGGGAGTATGTATTGTAAAGTGTAAACAAATGAATGAGACGGGGAATCAAGAGAGTATTATCTCTACAACTTTTATACGAGCCAAAGTGTATGTCCAAGAGAATTATAGGTTAAAATGTTTCGAGTGTATCTGATTGTGACGATATATATATTTATATATTTTTTATGTAATTGAGAATTACATAGGTCCTAATATAACACGTATACATTGAAAGACAATACTAATAGGCCCGTGCATCGCACGGGCATTAAATCTAGTATATACTTAAAAGAGGAACTTTCAAAGTAATTTCATTGGCTATTACTTTTGTTGAATAAATTATGTATATAAATAAAAAGATAAATATGAAGAGGAAAATTAAAAGTTCTAATATTTAAAAAAAAACATAATGTGATAAACCATCGTATTCAAGTCGTATTCAAGTTGTACTCTAATTCTACAAAATAGAATTTCCAGCAAAAACATAAAAGATAAAATTTGATGATAGGAATTCATTGATTCTCCACTTCATTATATATAAGTTTCATGCGTCCAAATTCTTTTCATATAGGAAAATTTTCATGCATATATCCCCTCTCATATTCCCCATGCATGTCATGTTTTTTTAAAAAATAATTTTATTTTGTACTCCTAATGTATAGATTTGATGTTCTTAACTTTTTTTCTTTATTATGATATTTAATAATGTTTCTTTTTATGTGCAGTTCTATGAGGAAGGATAATACTAGAAGCAGAAAGATTCAGGGGCATTAAGACGGTAATATAAATTTTACCTTTCGTCTATGGTGCCATAATATTAATTGTATTGCACGTAAATCATCTATGAGGAAGGAGAATACTAGAAGCCGAAAGATACAGGAGCATTAATACGATATACATATTTAACCTTTCGTCTATGGTACAATAATATTAATTGTATTACATGTAAATAACCTTTTAACCATGTAGAGTTTCACTTAAAACAGTTTGAAACAGCTATTTTATATTCATATTGTTCCGGGTGTAATTCCAGAGCAAGTATTGTTACCACCCGTGGCTTGTTGAATGATGTCTTGAGTTGGATCCCTCTTGTCTTTATCGTCCCTCTCGGCCTCTCCTGCAACAATGAACGAACTGAGGGCTTGGCTTTGAGCCAAGCGTACTCACTCCGACGCTCAAGTCAGTAAACTTAGAGGGATAAGTTGTCACTTGGCTAAATGCGTATTGTAGAGAGATAAGGGAGATATTACCAGATGAATAGTAATTCTTAGGTTAAAGTGTCGATCCTTTCCTCAATGAAGGTTGAGGAGTATTTATAGACTTTCACCTTTTGTCACGTAGTGGCCAAGTGGCCAAGTGGCTAGCAGGTGGAAAGACCGTTATACCCTCGGCCGATGGAACCATGGCAGGCCGGCTGAGGGGCCTTGGATATGAGTACGCGGATATGTGTCCCTACCGGCTAGTTGTTGCTGGCCGAGACCCAAGAGACAGCCGATGGGTGCATCGGCCAGGCAGTGTCTAAGTCGTTGACTTGCTTTGGATATCTTTGACCTTGCTCGATATGTTGACTTGGTCGGTCGGTGCGAGAATATGCCCCATCAATTTGCCCCCAGCGTAGTCTATGCCGTGGTATGGGCTCCGATGTATGTTTGAGCGTATATTCTCGCGCAAGTAATTTTGCAAAATTTTTCTCGACGGCTTCTTCATTGCTCGCTTCGGCTTCCTTCTTTTTCTCGATTCTCGCTTAGGCCGTACCATATCCCCCCTCCACATGGATGTGTAAAGGGCATCCGATGTGGAAAAGAAGGTGATCTTTGGCGAGACCAGGTATAGAGTGCGGTTGTTTTTGATTGCCCCCGGCCGGTGCTACCTAGCTTGGTTGATTATGTGGCGTGGAGAACAAAGTGCTTGGGAATTCGTTAAGGAAGGTGAATAGGCAAGGAGATATGAATAGGCGTGTTGAAGACGCTTGGTCACCGCTTGCATTGATTGACGTTCAATCCGTTACAACGATTGACATTCCGTGGTTGCATGTCCGACACGTGTCTGTTTCTTGATTTGGCCGGCGCTTCATGGGTCATTCTCTCGATTGGTCCTTCTTCATGGGCTTTTCCCTATAAATAGGGCAGTTATTCCGTGAAATTGGCCACCAATTTCATTCTCCAAAATTTTCTTCTTTCTAAACTTTCAAGGGCTTCTTTGTCTTCTTATTTTCGGAGTTGTTACCCCGGCGAGTGCTCTTCTTCAAGGTAACAAACAAACTTTCCAATTTTTTAACTTTGTAAGTTTTTGCTGTAAACATGTCTTCTGCTGATGCCGGGACTAGTAAACCGGCGCCGGGGGGATCCCCGTCGCGTCTTGATGAGGAGGAGAAGTTGGACGCCCTCCTGATAAGGCCTGGGGGCCCTAGGTCTCCTTCTCCTGAAGTTGATCCTCAAATTTTGGAGGAATGGGAGGATGACGATGACGTCGATGATGATGACGCGATTTTTGGTGATGATGCTGAAAAGGCTCGTCCTAATGAGGGGAGGCAGTACGTTATGGATCACGGTGACGCCTGTAAGGTCCGCCTTGACCGTGCTTGGACCCATAAGTTCGCCAGTTGTTCCGGCGAGACATTTTTCGAGGGCCATTTCTTCTTTGGCAGGGGATACGAAATTGTTATCCCTGAGGAGGGTCAGGCCGTCTGTTGCCCTCCACCGGGCTACACCGGCGTATACATGCGACACTTGGAGTACGGGCTCCGGTTTCCGCTGAATGAGTATGTTATGGCCATCATTAGGGCCATGAACGTTGCCGTTGCCCAACTGCACCCGTTGGCTATGAGGACCATAGTCGGCTTTGTCTGGCTTTGTCTCTTCAAGGGAGAGGCTCCAACGGTGAATTTATTCCGCCGGCTTCATCATCTCCGGCCATCAATCTCTGGCCGCGTCGGATGGTACAGTGTGAAAATGGAGCAGGGTTATGTCTCTGTTGACAAACTTACTTCTTGCAAGGACTGGAAAGATCGGTGGGTGTACGTTAAGGTGCCGGATGACTATCCGCCGCCCGCTCCTTTCAAAGACACAAGTTAATTTGCGGTGTGAGACTAAGGCGGAGCATGACAGATGGGTCACCCGGAAAAAGCTCAAGATGGATGCCAGAAGGTCCCTCTTAAAGAGGATGAGAAGGCGCGATGAGGCTTTTGAGGCGGACAAGAGTGGGTTGCCGAAAAGATGGATTCCCCAACGCAGAGATCATTCTTCGGATGAGCCGCTCCGCCATGTCGGCCTCATACCGCCCTAGCGCAGGGGTGAGTGGGGTCGGTGTGAGGCCCATCACCGCTCTCAATGTTCCTGTTTTTCGAACTTCGATTTATTTCTTCTACTTAACTCTTGCTTTGTTTCCTTCGCAGACCACTTTGGACCGGACTTGTCTAAGGATATCCTCCGGAGAATGGGGCTGCACAAAGATAAAACCGTTGCTAACTTGCATCCCAAGGCTCTAACCCATGACCGCAGGACGTCGCCGAATGATCTCATGGATCGGAACAAAAGCTTGAATGTGGTGGAGGCCCAGGCGAAGGTTGTTAGTAACATGCCGCGCCATACGCGAAAAACAAAGCCTTCGGCGGTGATGGCGTCGACATCAGCTCCACCTCTCATCCCCCCTGTTCAGAAGGAGACGGTGGAGATCGTTGATATCACCAATGGGGAGGACTCCGATGAGGAGGGGTCTCCCCTTGTCCGTAAGAGAAAGGAGACAGCCTCTACCGCTGCCGTTGCTTCTGCTGCTGGCGAAAAAATGCGTCCTCCGGCCAAGAGGGCCAAGCATGGTACTGATCTACCCTGTGGCTCAGATTTAGCCGGTTCATTAGCGCTAGCGATGACAAAGCTCTACGCACGTCTATGCATATTGATCGATGCTTTCGTTAAATTTTTGTAGATCACCCGTTTCGGCCGTCGCTCTTATTGAGCGAAGAAGTGGAGGAGAATCCGTGCGGCTGGTGATCATAACGTCACTACGACTCTTCATCCCGAAAGGCTTCCCCTCCCGATCGCAGTCGTGGTGATCGAAACGTCACTACTGACTCTTCATCTCAGAAGGCTTCCCCCTCCCAGCTTGTAGCGGAAGGCGCGAGGTTGATCGAGAGGCTGGCAAGGTGGAACGAGCTGATCGGTGCTCGTATTATAGAGCAGGAGAAAGCCGTGACTCAATCCGCTTTTGAGCTTAATGCCACTAAGAAGGTGGCCGTGAAGGCGAAGCTGGATCTCCTCAATGAGCAGAGGCTTAGGGGGGATGCTGAGAAAGCGCTCTTGGCTAAGAGAAAACTCAGGGAGGACGCTGAAAAGGAGGTCCTTGCTGAGAGAGCCAAGGCCGAGGCTGCTGCGGCCGAAGTTGCAAAGCTGCTGGCGAAGTGTGACCTTGTTCAGAGGCACGCCGACCTTTATTTCCAGCAGAGGAATGAATTCAGGGACCGGTTTCAGCTCCAGGGGAAGGTGATTCGGAGCAAGGAGGCCATCATCAGACAAAAGGAGGAGGACATTGAGATGCTCCAAACCGTCATGCTCCCCAACATGTGCGCCGAATTCCGGGATCTGGCCGAAGAAGCTGCCAGGGAAGTGATTGGGGAGCTCTTCCCTCTTGATGGTTCCTTTCCGTGGGGCAAATTTGACGAGCTGTTTGACGACAAGCTCGAAGCTAAGGAGAAGGTCGTGGCGGAGAAGGCCAAGGAGGCGGTGAGGGTGAAGATAGAGGAAGAGGCGGCCGCGGAGGAAGCAGCCCTTGCTGAGAAGGCTAAGGCGGCCAAGGAGGAAGCCGGGAGAATGAGAGGGCAGAGGCCGCCGAGGCTAAGGCCGAGGCCGCCAAGGCCGAGGCCGCTAGGAAAACTATTTGGGTTGCCTATCGAAGAAGATGCTGCTCTTGCTGCTGATGGCAAGCAAAGAATGATAGGGAGACGGCGGTTGGCACCAGGCTCACCCGGCGTTGGATGGCTTCACTGTTCGGAGCCAATTATTAAGCCCTTCCTCCCTGCCATCTTTTGGCGCTCCAAATGACATACTTGTAACTTTTTGCTTTTCTTTTCCCTGTACTTGTATAACTTTGGTAGGTTGTGTTTTGGCTTATCCCTATGGGGACGGCCGTCGTCTGCATTCTCCTTGTTTGTAACCTGTTATTATTTTTAATAAGAGTTCGTTTCTTCTGCCTCCGGCTTGGCCGAGGTCTTTACCTCATTTCTTTTTCTTGCGCTAGTAGTTGAGCGTCTCAACTGTACTTAGCGTTTTAACTTTCCCTCTGGCTTGGCCGAGGTCTTTTCTCGTCCTCGTCTGAGTTGTCTTCTTACGTTATTAATTGGGCGTCTCTTTTGTTTCCGCCTCGGCTTGGCTGAGGCAGTCTAGAGTGCGTATCAATTGTGTTTAACGCTTCCGAGGCATTTTGATCGCTTCAGTGAGTATCAACTGCGATGGTCGTGACCGTTGCGGTATCTGCTTCTTGTTAGCGACTTCCGTGGCGTCTACCACTTGGAGTGACTGCGATGGCGTCAAACCTCTTGGGGTGACTGTCGTGGCGTCTACTACTTGGGGTGACTGCGACGGCGCCTACTTCTTGATGGAGACTGCCGTGGCGTCTACCACTTGGAGTGACTGCGACGGCGTCAAACCTCTTGGGGTGACTGCCGTGGCGTCTACTACTTGAGGTGACTGCGACGGCGCCCACTTCTTGATGGAGACTGCCATGGCGTCTACCACTTGGAGTGACTGCGACGGCGTCAAACCTCTTGGGGTGACTGCCGTGGCGTCTACTACTTGGGGTGACTGCGACGGCGCCCACTTCTTGATGGAGACTGTCGTGGCGTCTACCACTTGGAGTGACTGCGACGGCATCAAACCTCTTGGGTGACTGCGACGGCGCCCACTTCTTGATGGAGACTGCCGTGGCGTCTACCACTTGGAGTGACTGCGACGGCGTCAAACCTCTTGGGGTGACTGCCGTGGCGTCTACTACTTGGGGTGACTGCGACGGCGCCTACTTCTTGATGGAGACTGCCGCTCTTGTCGGTATGACAGTGTGAGCCGGCGTCTGCTGCTTCCTAGTGACTATGGGAAAATGAACATTTTGATGGAAGACTTGGACGATTTTTCATTAGATAAAAACATGCGTCGGGGTGCCCACAGCTGTTTTGGACACCTCTGCCGCTACACAAAGTTTTCCTGAGATTATCAGTGTCCTAATGGCTCATCAAAGGCACACCTTCCCAGTCAGCCGCTAGTTGCATCCATGAGGTCGCCCTCCTGTTGTAAGGATGGACTTTTTCCTTTCTCTGATTTCTTTGCCACTTTGAGGGATTGCATGTTGCATCATCTGGCAGCTATCTGGATGTTGACCACTTCGTCCTTCTCGTCCTTGGAGACGAGCTTATGCGCTTCCCCCCGGTCCGAGACATATATCAGTGTTAGGGCCCGGATGGACATTACTGCATCGGCCTCGCTCAGAGTGACTCGGCCTATGAGAACGTTGTAGGCGGACGAGCCGTCAATGACCACGAACTCAGCTAGGACATTCTTAGCCGCCTTCCCTTCGCCGAACATCACCGGCAGTCTGATTGACCCCAGTGGTACCAGGCCGGCCCCAGAGAAGCTGTATAGTGGATTGGTGCAGGGGCTTAAGTCCTTGACTCTCAGACCGAGGCTGAGGAAGCACTCCCTGAACATGATGTTCGTGTACGCGCCTGTGTCAATTCAATCAGGCACCTCTTGACCAAGTGGTTGGATATGTCCAAATTGACTACAAGTGGGTCGCTGTGAGGAGCGATGACTCCTTCGTAGTCCTTCCTTCCAATAGTCATATCGGGGATGTTGGAAGCGGGGATTGCTGTGTTGGGCACAAAGTTGATGGCCTGATATAGCTCGTTCAGGTGCCGTTTGTGCCCATGGGCGGACCCTCCGTTCTCGTTGCCCCGATGACAACATGGATCACTCCTATCCGTTCTCAAGACGGATTTCTTATCTGAACTGCCGGCGTCGGTCTTTTGGCCTTTGGCAACGTACTTGCCGAGGCTCCCCTCCGGATCGCTCTTGATGGCATTCTTCGATGATCTGACGATTGTCGATAAGGTGACCGGTGTGGCCGTGGTACTCACAAAGATCGCTCGTGTCACCGTCTCCCTTTGGCTTGGGGGCCTTTCCCACTTTTGGCCCTCGTTTTTGCTCAGGGCGAAGACCTCGGCGGCTGATACGACGAGAGGGGTTTTATCATTATACCGCCTCTGGTGGTACGTTCCCGAACTCCAACCGCCGCCCGTCGAGTCCTGTTTCCTGGCAGATTTGTCAGACCGTGACCTATTATTGTCACGGCGTCTTTCATCGGACCGTGACCCATTGTTGTCACGGCGTCTTTCATCGGACCGTGACCCATTCTTGTCACGGCGTCTTTCATCCGGTTGTCCTCCCTGGCGCTCTTCTTTTCCGAGTGCCGGCCTCGCTGGGCCTACCCAGGTCTTGTGATAGTCCTCTACCTTGATGGCCTGGTCGGCTATCTTCCTAGCGGCGTCAAGCCCAGGCCTCCGCACTTGATGAGCTCATTTTTAAGTCTCCCCTTGGGAGGCCTTTCATCGCCGCGAGGCCGCCGTTCGGGATTAATTTCTCGAATCTGCTGGACCTTTCCGTCGAACCTCTTCACATAGCTTCGTAGAGACTCGCCCCCCTCCTGTTTGATAGTTAGGAGGTCCGACGTCTCCACGGCCCTCCTCTTATTGCAAGAGTACTGGGCTAGAAAGGCGTCCCTTAGGTCGGCGTAATAGTATACCGAGCCGTCGGGAAGCCCCTTGTACCAATTTTGAGCCATTCCATGCAAAGTTGTTGGGAAAACTCGGCACCAGACCTCATCGGGCTGCTCCCATACCGACATGTAAGACTCGAAAGCCTCGGCGTGGTCGGCTGGATCACTATCTCCTTTGTATGATATGGGTGGCAACTTGAGCTTAGTTGGCACCTGGATTTCTAGGACGTAGGCGCTGAGGGGCTGTCTGACCACGTGTCGAACGACACGCGGCGGCCGGCTTCTCGCATTCCTAGTCCGGCTCCTCCCCTCGTAGCGGGAAGGACTCCTTCTTCGACTCGGACTTCTTTTCCGACTCTGCTGAGTCGGACTCCTCTGGCTCCTTTGGGGTAAGCCTCGTTCATGCAGCGGGGACGCTATCCTCCCATGAGTGTGGGAAGGACTTAGGTCTACCACGCCCACTTTGGGCTCCCCCGGCGTCTTGACTGGGTCAGCTTCTCCTAGTGCTCCATTTAAATTTCTCGGAGTCACCTTTTGGGCCCTGGTCTCCTGGACGGTTTCCGCCGCTCTTGTCGGCGTGACAGTGTGAGCAGGCGTATTACCGATTAGGTCCAGGAGCATCTTCAGTTTTGCTACGTCAACCACATGTCCCATGATGGCGACCTGGTTGGCGGGTAGCGGCGTGTCTGGTATTATCGGCATCCCGAATTCCGGTTGGATTACTCCGCCCGGTGGAGGGCTGCACGACTCCAGAATTGTTGAAGGTATCATCTTGGTAGAGTGCAGGTTCGTCGGTCACGAGTACCTCTTGTTGTTTCGACATCTTCTTAGCTTTTTGGGTGGGTTTTTGTTTTGTTTATTTTTTGTTTGGGAATGAATGTGACTAGCTTCTAGTATCTTTCCCCACAGACGGCGCCAATTGTTCCGGGTGTAATTCCAGAGCAAGTATTGTTACCACCCGTGGCTTGTTGAATGATGTCTTGAGTTGGATCCCTCTTGTCTTTATCGTCCCTCTCGGCCTCTCCTGCAACAATGAACGAACTGAGGGCTTGGCTTTGAGCCAAGCGTACTCACTCCGACGCTCAAGTCAGTAAACTTAGAGGGATAAGTTGTCACTTGGCTAAATGCGTATTGTAGAGAGATAAGGGAGATATTACCAGATGAATAGTAATTCTTAGGTTAAAGTGTCGATCCTTTCCTCAATGAAGGTTAAGGAGTATTTATAGACTTTCACCTTTTGTCACGTAGTGGCCAAGTGGCTAGCAGGTGGAAAGACCGTTATACCCTCGGCCGATGGAACCATGGCAGGCCGGCCGAGGGGCCTTGGATATGAGTACGCGGATATGTGTCCCGGCTGGCTAGTTGCCTGGCCGAGACCCAAGAGACAGGCCGATGGGCTGCATCGGCCAGGCTGTCTAAGTCGTTGACTTGCTGTGGATATCTTTGACCTTGCTCGATATGTTGACTTGGTCAGCGGTGCAGAATATGCCCCATCACATATAATTTTCATAACTAGACACTCTACGTCTCTACATGTCTATAAAAACATGAACATATCCTACGTCCCGTTCCTTCCCTCCCTCATTATAAAATCTTCATGTTATTGAACATCCCCTCCAGCCTCCAACCCTTATTTTGTGACTAATATTGCAGTAGTGGTCTTTTATAGATTGTAGCTTTAGATTAGATAGCATGATCTATGAATTTTGATGGTTCCATTTATGTGATTTAAGTTTTTTTTTTCAGGAAATAATGACACATACATCCAGATTCCAAACTATTCAGCATGTTGGCAAGCATCAATTTACGGTACCTATAAAATGATCAATGTACGCTTTTAATTAGAGGCAAGATAGAATATTAAGAGTTTTTTATAATTTCCTTCAAACAACTTTCAGTACTACCGTGGGCATTTTAGTAAATTGAATTATCTTTTAATCTTTTTGCTAATTTTTAATAGATTGATGTGGGAGTATTTATAGAGTGCTAAATAAGGAAAGTGAAAATAAAAGTGCATTTCATTTGGTGAGTTACTTCAGTGAATGGTAGAGAAGTAATAGGGAGAAATGTGAGGCATATATTTGTGGTTAATGTAATCCACAAATTGTTTAGCTTGTAAGTTATTATAAATTCTTCAGAAGTTTTGTAGTTTAAATCATCACAATATATATCAACAAATAGATTGTCAGAAATCAATCTTTCTTCGTAGACATTTATATCTCTTCATACAAGTTTATTGTTCAGCTATATTATTTCTTGTTCAACTTTAGTGAGGCATATATTTCATATTGTTCTAGTTGAAGCCTATAATTTCCGCTGCTACTCCAACAATTGGCATCAGAGCCAAATAGAATGGCTTCTTCTAGTGGAAACGTCAAGGTTGGCAAATATGAAATTGAAAAGTTCAATGGAAAAAATGATTTTTCGTATTGGAGGATGCAGATGAAAAATCTGCTTATTTCGCAAAAGTTGCATAAGGCGTTAGCAGGAAAAGAACATAAACCTGTGGATATGAAGGAGGAGGATTGGGAAGAATTAGATCTCGAAGCAAGAGCAGCCATAATCTTATGTCTTGAGAGGGATGTTGCTTTCTTGGTAAATGAGGAATCAACGGCTGCTGGAGTGTGGGAGAAGTTAGAGAAAAATTTCATGGTGAAAACTCTGACTAATCGGATCTATTTAAAATCCAGATTGTATACTTGCAAGATGGAGGAAGACACCTCAATCCGAGATTATGTCAATAAGTTTGATAGGATTATATCAGACTTGAAGGATATAGGAGTGAAGATTGATGATGAAGACCAAGCACTTATGTTGTTGCTTTCATTGACCAAGAAGTATGAAAATCTAGTTCAAACATTGATGCTTGTGGGTGATACTCTTACCATGGATGAAACTAGAACATCACTATTAGCGGATGATCTTCGTAAGGTTGCTACTAGTGGTATGTCTAATAATGGTGGAGAAAATAACGAACAGGCGCAAGGGTTGTTTACTTCTAGAGGAAGGGCCAATGAAAGAGGAAATGGTAGGGGTAAAAAGTCTAGACCAAAATCTAGAGTCCCTACGGAAAGGGCATGTTTCAAATGCGGTGAGCTTGGACACTTCAAGGCAAATTGTCCAAATAAGAGGGTATCATTCAAGAAACAGACCAACAACGACAACAAGGGTAAACACCAAGATTTTCAGGAGGCGGGTTACGTCTCGAATGGTGAGGACGATTGTTTTTCCGTCTCAGAGCAAGACCATGATATCTCCGGTAAGTGGATGCTTGATTCAGGGGCTTCACATCATATGTGCCCAAATAGAGAGTGGTTTACTACCTATCAAAGCACGGATGGTGGAACAGTTTTAATGGGTAATAACCATGCCTGTAAAATTATGGGGTATGGTACAATACAAATCAAGATGCATGATGGAGCGGTGAGGACTCTGGTGAATGTAAGACATGTCCCAAATTTGCGGAAGAACCTTATTTCTCTTGGTGTACTAGAGGAAAATGGTTGTAAAATAATCTTGGAAAATGGAGTTTTAAAAGTTGTTCGTGGTTCGTTGGTTGTGATGAAGGGAGTTCGTCAGAGGAATCTTTATCCTCTTATGGGAAAAACTGTCATTGGAGATGTGGCAGTTGGAATTACTAGAAGTAATTATCAAACAGAATGTACGAGGATGTGGCACATGCGCCTTGGGCATATGTCGGAAAAAGGTCTATCACTGCTTGGTAAAGAAGGTTTGCTAAAGAATATGAAAAAGCCATGCATGGAATTCTGTGAACATTGTGTGTATGGCAAAGCACATAGGTTGCGGTTTTGTACAAGTAAACACAAAAGCAGAGGGTTGTTAGACTACGTGCATACCGATGTTTGGGGTCCGGCTAAAGTTACTTCTAAAGGTGGTTCGAAGTACTTTGTTACATTTGTTGATGATCATTCCAGGTATGCTTGGATTTATTTCTTGAAGCATAAGAATGAGGTATTTGATATCTTTAAGTGTTGGAAAGCAATGGTTGAGAACAGAACGGGTAGAAAGTTGAAAACTATAAGATCTGATAACGGTACGGAATATACAGAGGGTTATTTCAAGAAGTTTTGTGATCAGGAAGGCATTGTGAGACACTGGACAATAAAAGGCACACCCCAACAGAATGGAGTTGCAGAAAGACTGAACCGTACACTTCTTGAGAAAGCGAGGTGTATGCGCTCTAATTCTGGGTTAGGTAGAGAATGGTGGGCTGAGTCGGTTGCTACATCTTGTTACATAGTAAATCGGTCCCCACATTCTAGTTTAGGTGGAGACACGCCATATAGAGTGTGGTCAGGTGAACATGCGGATTATGACAAGCTAAGAGTTTTCGGATGCACAGCTTATTATCATGTAAAAGATAATAAACTTGATAATAGAGCTAAGAAAGCAATATTCTTAGGATATGCAAAAGGAGTCAAAGGTTATCGCCTTTGGAGTGTAGAAGATTCAAAGTTTGTGATTAGCAGAGATGTTACATTTGACGAAAAATCTATGGTAGCTTTGTCAAAAGTTACGGTACCTAATGACGGTGATGCGGTGATATCAAATAAGCAGGTTGTTGAGATAGAATCTGAAGACCAACCAGATTCTAGTCATGGTCAGGTGGAGAATCGTCCTATCATTGGTGAAGACGAGGAAGAGGATGTACGTGATCGTGAGGAGGTTCAGCAGGAGAATACACATGTTTTACAACAGCGGCAGCAGGAATCTTTGGATGCTACTAAGCCAAAGAGGAAATATAAACTTGTTTATAAGCTTGGGTCAGACAAGCCTCTAAGACATTACGGGCAGGCAAATTTGGTGGAATATGCACTCTCGGTGGAGGATGATGAGCCGGTCACCTTCAAACAAGCTATCAAAGACAAAGATAGAGAGAGTTGGTTGGTTGCTATGAAGGAGGAGATGCAATCTCTTCACAAGAACAAGACATGGGAGGTGGTCCCGTTGCCTGTAGGAAAGTCTGCTATCGGTTGTAAGTGGGTGTATAAAAGAAAAGAAGATCATACTAAGTCAAGTGGTACAAGATATAAGGCTAGGCTAGTAGCCAAGGGGTTTGCACAAAAGGAAGGAGTTGATTACAACGAGATATTTTCTCCGGTGGTGAAACATACTTCTATCCGGGTGCTGTTGAGTTTAGTTGCTCATGGTGATCTTGAGCTGGAACAACTTGACGTCAAGACAGCTTTCTTGCATGGAGACTTAGATGAGGAAATTTACATGTATCAACCTGAGGAATTCAAGGTTGAGGGAAAAGAAAGTCATGTATGTCGCTTAAGAAAATCATTATATGGGTTAAAACAATCTCCCAGACAGTGGTACAAGCGATTTGACTCTTTCATGATAAAACAAGGATTCTCTAGAAGTTCTTACGACAGTTGTGTCTATATTCAGAAACTTTCTGGAGGTGATTATATTTATCTCTTGTTGTATGTAGATGACATGCTTATTGCTTCTAAAAGCAAGGTGGAGATAGATAGGCTAAAGTTTCAACTTGGTAAAGAGTTTGAGACGAAGGACTTGGGTGCTGCAAAGAAAATACTGGGTATGGAGATTAGAAGAGAGCGGTCAAACCGGAAATTGTTCTTGAGTCAGAAAGGCTATATTGAACGAGTTATTGAAAGGTTTGGGATGAAAGGCGCTAAATCGGTGGTTACTCCATTAGCTCCACATTTTAGGCTTTCTGGTAACCAGTCTCCCACTATAGCGGAAGATAAGGCAAACATGGAATATGTACCTTATGCTAGTGCAGTTGGCAGTTTGATGTACGCCATGGTGTGTACACGTCCGGATATTTCACAGGCGGTTAGTGTTGTCAGTAGATTCATGGCGAATCCGGGAAAGGCGCATTGGGAAGCAGTGAAATGGATTTTGAGGTACTTAAAAGGTACCATTAACACTGGTTTGTGTTTTGGTGGAGATACATGTCAGATAAGTGGGTTCGTTGATTCAGACTATGCTGGTGATCTAGATAGACGAAAGTCTACTACTGGTTATGTGTTTAAAATACACGGTGCTCCGGTTAGTTGGCGATCGATGTTACAGGCTACAGTGGCACTATCTACTACAGAGGCCGAGTATATGGCGGTAGCAGAAGGAGTGAAAGAAGCATTGTGGCTGAGAGGTCTTCTATATGATTTGGGTATGAAGCAGGATTATGTTAAACTGAGTTGTGATAGTCAAAGTGCAATTCACTTGGCTAAAAATCAAGTTCATCATGCTCGAACCAAGCATATTGATGTAAGGTATCATTTTGTACGAGACGTTGTCGAGGAAGGTCATATTTCTCTTACGAAAGTACATACTGATGAGAATCCGGCCGATATGTTAACCAAGGTGGTGACAGGTACTAAGTTCCAACATTGTTTGGACTTGCTTAATATTTTCGCATGTTAAGTCATGTGAAGGGATTTGTAGCGAACTACGATTGGCTTGATCCCGGTTCAGGGTACGTAGGCAACCATGGTCATTGTGGTGCAGCCGACGACTAAGATAACGCAATTTGTTCGTCCAAAATTTGAGGATTTCAAATTGTGAACGAGGTGGAGAATTGTGGGAGTATTTATAGAGTGCTAAATAAGGAAAGTGAAAATAAAAGTGCATTTCATTTGGTGAGTTACTTCAGTGAATGGTAGAGAAGTAATAGGGAGAAATGTGAGGCATATATTTGTGGTTAATGTAATCCACAAATTGTTTAGCTTGTAAGTTATTATAAATTCTTCAGAAGTTTTGTAGTTTAAATCATCACAATATATATCAACAAATAGATTGTCAGCAATCAATCTTTCTTCGTAGACATTTATATCTCTTCATACAAGTTTATTGTTCAGCTATATTATTTCTTGTTCAACTTTAGTGAGGCATATATTTCATATTGTTCTAGTTGAAGCCTATAATTTACGAAGGGTAGAACCGGAAGACTTATATCGAGCTGATATTAGGAATTTTTTTTCAAAATAGGGTTATGGACCAAACTATTTCTCGTTTTAGGGTCCATTTCAAACTAATTCTCGCCAATGGGTCCACGTCATCAATTTTCTTTTTTTCTTATTCAGAATTGAATAAAATCGCTTACTGGGAAAGCGATTTATTGTATTTCACCCAAAATCGCTACCGTACTCAGCGATTTGGATCTTATAATTTTGGACCCAACAAACAGAAGCTTCTGTATACTTGGACGACAGATTTCAGAGGCAAATCGCTGCTGTCCATAGCGATTTGGCCTAAATCACTATTTCCCAAGTTAAATCGCTACCAAGAAAGCGTTTTGAGAGTGTGCAATTACCTCAGCTACTGGAACTTTTACCCAAATCGCTTTTTACAAAGTGAAATACATTAAAAGAAAAGTTTAGCACAACATCACAAGTGTTTGATTTTTAAATCCATGATGAAAGTATAGCTTCTACATAATAATATTCATACAAACACACTAGCCTCTACGGAAACGGCCTCTGTTTGTGTTTCTTTGTGAAGTAGATCCTTCCGGTTCATCATACTCTTGCACTTGGCTTACTCTTCCTCCCAAATGACGGAGATTATATCGGAGATTTGGGACAGTCATCGAAATTTTAGGGTTTGAAATTTGGGGATTTTGTTTTGTTTAATGTGTCCAGTAAATGGGAGAGCACTGACAATTTTTTGTTTATATATATAACAACACCAAATCGCTTCCCTGGATAGCGATTTAAGCTGATCTCACACTTCCCAAAACTCAGGTGTGTTGCTTCAAAAATAAAAGCCCCAAATCGCTGAGTATGGTAGCGATTTTGTGTGAAATACATTAAATCGCTTTCCCAGTTAGCGATTTTATTCAATTCTGAAAGAAAAAAAAAACGATGACGTGGACCCATTGGCGAGAATTAGTTTGAAATGGACTCTAAAACGAGAAATAGTTTGGTCCATAACCCTATTTTGAAAAAAAATTCTGATATTAGTGTATTCAAATTACGCTCTCCATATCTCCCACAGTCTCATGTCCATGTTCAAATTGTTTGTTTGTACTTCGTATTAGCCAACTAAAGTTTTCTTTGACTCTTCAAGATTGAACCTTGAAGCAGTATACAAACCTTTTATAAAATTCCTAATACGGAGTATCTAATTTACTGGAAAGGTCTCAACCCGAAGAAACAAACAAGCAAATGAGATTAGAGATGTGTTGCCATTGTGACGATGTTAATCGCAGCCCAAATATCAATGATGAAGATAACATGTTTACTTTATGCCCTTTCTTATAATGTGCTAGAGGTTTTGAAGTTTTTAGAATTAGTTATTATATCATTATTTTAATTGGGGAGGTATTGAGATTGTCTATCACCCGGTGGCGCTGTATCGCCATCCGTAGAAGGGTTTGTTAACAACTTACGAAAATATTTTAGCTTCTTATACCAGTGAAATCATTGGACAATTGGATATTCACTCTTTTTTCTTACTAAATTTACAAATTGAACAATTAGTTATGTAAATGTGACAAGGAAAAAGAAGGCAATAAAATTGAAATATGTAAAATTTCATACACATAGCAAAATATACTACCAAAACACTAGGCCAGATACGAGTATATATATTGGTCTAAGGCATGCATACATACAACGTAGAATTGGTACAAGACTTATACTTGATTATATCGTGCTTGAATAATTCGATCTTTATGTACACTCATTACGCTGGTACATTCTTGGTTCGGATAATTTGGTAAGAGTCACAATGGACAGAGTCTCTCGGAGAACGTAGGGTTATGGGAAATTGGCCTGGGTGATATATATGAAAAAGGACATATCTTAGTAAAGTTAATATTTAAAAATTATACATGTCATAGGGTGATTTTAAATCACATCGATCAATTTTATAACGTGCAGTTTATTTCATGACGGCTTAATTTAAAATAGAATTAAGCGGATCAATTCCGTTTTAGCTTAAGTTTATTAGGCCGGGTCAACATGCTAAATTGTTTTGCTCTAAATGAACAATGACACAATTATTATTGTCTCTAATATTTATTTATACAAAGTGACCAAAATAACATGAGTAAATAGTTGGTGTAAAATACTTTTTTAAGCAACAAACTCATAATATAAATTCAGAAATCATTGTTAGGATATAATCCGGACAACGTCCGGGCTTGAACACTAATGAATATCTATCTATATATATATATATATATATATATATATATATATATATATATATATATAGTAATAAGATCAAATAAGTCCTCCTCTTACATGTGAGTCCATAAGTTCCATTATGGGCCATTGGATCTTGGAAATGGAGGGCTAAGATGAGAACCCAAAAATTAAGGTTAATGCTCTAATTTTGCCATCTTCCTCTAATTTTCTCATTAACTACATTAATTCTCCTCATCTTTCATTCATCAACTCATTATCACATCTCCTTATTCTCTCTCTATATCTCACTTCTCCATATTCTCTCCAAAAAAACCAAGAAAAAAAAACCCCAAAACCTCAAAAACCAAACAAATAAAAAACCCAAAAAACCCAAAAAATCCAAATAAATCATTTACTCATCTTTTCCTCATTTGCCATCCACCTACCACCACCCACCGGCCGCCGCCACCACCACCACCACCGCCGCCGCCGCCACCCCGACGTCATTTTTCTAATTTTTTTTTTTCTAAAAAAAAAAACTTGATGTTTGGGTGTTCTTTTTATTTTTATTTTTTGTTTTTTTCTCCTTATATCGTCTTGCTATATAATATTGTTTCAAATTTGTGAGTTTTTTTTATCTTAATCTTAGATCTACTAAAGTAGATCAATTTTCATTG
This sequence comes from Silene latifolia, assembly GCF_048544455.1. NCBI lineage: Eukaryota > Viridiplantae > Streptophyta > Magnoliopsida > Caryophyllales > Caryophyllaceae > Silene > Silene latifolia. Next base: position 94,917,744 of record NC_133538.1, read on the forward strand.
ACCTGTTTTCTTTTTTTTTTCAATTTTGATGTTTTGGTCTTTTTTTTTCCCGGTTATTGTCATTCTTACAAATTATAGTTTGATTTTAGTACTAAATCTATTAGTTATGAAATCTCATTTTTTATTTTTTTCTTGTTGATATCACTTTGTTAATATCCGTCTTGTTATATATATTTGCCAAATTTCGTATTTAAAATTTTCTTTTGGTATTGTGTGATTTAGGATCTATTAAAATTACTTTATCGGTTAAAATTACACTTTTTCGATTAAAATTACACTTTTTACCGTTAAAATTACACTTTTTTCCGTTAAAATTACACTTTTTTTGGTTAAAATCACAGCTTTTTTCCTGTTAAAAGTACACTTTTTTCCGTTAAAATTACACTTTTTTCTGTTAAAATTACACTTTTTTTTCCGGTTAAAATTACACTTTTCCGTTAAAATTACAATTTTTTCCCTTAAAATTACACTTTTTTTTGTTAAAATTATATTTTTTTCCTTTAAAATTACACTTGTCTTCATTAAAGTTACATTTATCTCTATTATTAAATTTATATTTATCTCTACTAAGGTTACCTTCTCAATGACTAAAGTTACGCTTTTGGACAAAAGTTAGAACAATTTGGACTGAAGTTACACAAATTTGGACTAAAAGTACACAATTTGGACTAAAGATACACAAATTTGGACTATAGTTATACAATTTGGATTAAAATTACACTTTTATGGACTAAAATTACACTTTTGTGGACTAAAATTATACATTTGTGGATTAAAGTTACCCATTTGTAAACTAAAATTACACTTTTTTGGACTAAAATTACACTCATAAAATGATAAAAGATACACACACTATCAATTTACTAAGTTACACTTTAGTGGACAATGATTGAAATTTCACAATCTCAATGACTCAAAATAAATATATTGTGTAACTTTAGTTCAAATTGTGTAATTTACTCTAAATTTAGTCGTAAATAGTGTATTATTAGTTCAAAATTATTCGTAAATAGTGTATTTTCAGTCCAAAATTGTATAATTTTAGTCTAATTTTAGTTGTAAATATTGTATTCAATTTAGTCGTAAATAACTCCATTAATTAGTCCAAATAGTCCAAATAGTCCAAATTAGTTAGTCCATATTGTCCAAATTAGTTAGTCCAAATAGTCCAAATTAGTCTGTCAAACTTTAGTCCAAGAGTATAACTTTAGTCATTAATAGAGATAAGTGTAATTTTAACAGGAAAAAGTGTAATTTTAACCGAAAAAGGTGTAATTTTAAAGTAAAAAAGTGTAATTGTAACAGAAATAAGTGTAATTGTAATGGAAAAAAGTATAATTTTAATAGGAAAAAGTATAATTGTAACAAAAAAAAAGTGTAATTGTAACAGAAAAAAGTGTAATTGTAATAGAAAAAAGTATAATTTTAACAGGAAAAAGTGTAATTATAACAGAAGTAAGGGTAATTTTAACAAAAAAAGTGTAATTTTAACCAAAAAAAAGTATAATTGTAGCAGAAAAAAGTGTAATTGTAATAGAAAAAAGTGTAATTGTAACAGCGAAAAGTGTAATTATAACAGAAATAAGGGTAATTTTAACCTAAAAAGTGTAATTTTAACCAAAAAAAAAGTGTAATTGTAGCAGAAAAAAGTGTAATTGTAATAGAAAAAAGTGTAATTTTAACAGGGAAAAGTGTAATTATAACAGAAATAAGGGTAATTTTAACCAAAAAAAGTGTAATTTTAACCAAAAAAAAAGTGTAATTGTAGCAGAAAAAAGTGTAATTGTAACTTTAATAAAAACCAAAATAACAAATCTAAAATATAGTATAACACCCACAACATTAACATAATAAAAAACCAAAATAAAAACCAAGAATACTAGATCTAAAATAAATAAAAAACCGAAATAAGAAGTAGATGAAAATAAATGAAAAAATCAAGCGAAATTTTAAATACAACCGTTTACAAAACGGAATCTATACCTTAAAAAAACGGAATCCGACACAAGTAAACACGGAATTCAAATTATATAAACATTGGAAACCTCAACAAAAACCGAATCTGAAATTAAAAAAAAAAAACGAATCTGAAAAGGGAAGAAAGGAGAGTAGTGGTGGGGTTATTCGTTAAGAAAAAACCACCCAACAACAATTTAAAAAAACCATTAAAAAAAAGATCTCAAAATAATTTTAAAACATAACCACCCAACACCAATTCACGCAAAATCATTTTCACGCAACCCCATTTTCACGCAAATCTTAAAAGACTAAAAATGAGGAAGGAAGAAGAAAGGAAGGCGTGTGGTGGTGGATCTAAAAGTTGATGCGGTGGTTTGTGGTGTTCTGGTGATGGCGCTGGTGCATGGTGGATGGCGGCAGCGGCCGCGTGTATGGCTGCAGATCTGAAAATAAAAAAGAGAAAGGAGAATATGGTGGTTGTGTAGCGGTGTTCAGAGGGGACTGGTGGCGCTTCTGGTGGCGTGTGCGGTGAGTGCTGTGGTGGTAGTTTTCAGATCTGAGAGAGAGTAGATGTAGTGTTGTGGTGTTGGTGGCCGAAAGGAGGAGTAGAAGAAGTGGTTGTGGTGTTGATTGGCGGCAAATCTGGAATGCGGTGGTAGTGGTGTGCGTGTGGTGGCTGCTAGCTTGGAGGTTTAGTGGTTGCGAGGGGAGGTGGTGGCGAGGGGAGGTGACCGTGTGGGTGAATGGTGACGGGAGTGGTGGGTGGTGTGCGTGGTGACGGGAGCTAGTGGTAGAGAGGAGGTCGGGGTGGTGGAGAGGAGGACGGATTTTTTTTCCTCCTGTTATTTTGGGTTTTTTTTGAGTAATTATTTTGGTTTTTTTTTTTCATATTTTATTTGTTTGGTTTTGTTAGATGAGAGAAAAAAGAGAGATTGTGAGATTTAGAGAGAGGGAAGGAGTTTGTGATAATGAGGGATGAATGGATTAGTAAGTAACTTAATTGCAATGAGGAGCTAATTAGACTAGATTGATTTGTGGCCATCCATTGAGATGTAATCTCATCCCTTCATCCAAGAGCCCTTATAAGGACTTAAGGACTCAATAGATGTAAGGGACTTAGGAGAACTTCACACTATATATATATATATATATATATATATATATATATATATATATATATATATATATATATATATATAGAGGCGGGATCTCGTGAGTTTGGTTCTTATGGTGAGTTGTGAGTTTTGTGCTTTTAAATCTGAACCATTGGATGAGGGTATATACACGGCTAAGACTGAATCTAAATAAAAATAAAGTCAACAATTCTTATCGCTGCTCTGTAGCTTTATACAACACAAACAATTCTTAATTAATTCAATCTTCATCCTTTCACTGACCCAAAATTTCTCTTTCCTGAAAATTCCTCATTGCACTTTCTCTCCACACATAAATCAAAATCCCCATATTCTCGAATCAAGAACCCTAATTTTCAGTCTCCTCCTAATTATTCTCTATCTCACTTCCATTTATCGCGATTAAAGTGATCGACAAACTGGAATAACAGGTAGTTGCGACGGTTCCGGTACGGAGCCTTGGTTGCTAGGTGTTGTCGAGTAGGTGGTGCGAGTTAATGGTGGCTCTGAAATGGTGGCTGATAGGTGTTGTCGAGCAGGTGTTGTCGAGCAGTGTGAACACCGGCGTTGACGATGACATTAATGGCGGATTTGGAGGTGATAAAGATCTGATTTAATGTAAGTGTAGTGTCAATGGAGAGATTTGAGGAGGTGTTGGTGGATTCCGCACGATTTAAATCAAATTATTTGTTTTGCTTCACTTTGAATATATGGTCATCATTAAGGTAGCTCTATTGTTCTTAGAAAGTTTGTATATCATACTCTGTGTCCAGTTAAGATTTAAGTTTGTTATATGCATGCATACAGCTTTATTATACTATAATATTGGTAAGTTACTACTACAATCATGACAACGACTCACATTCATTTTTCGTGCTTGTTTTTGCTTTTTATGTATTGGAGGCAAGTACAACTTACTTGATAAAGTTGATGGCAAGCCTCAGATTGACTCCTTAACCTCAATTTTCATACTTGTTTTTAATTAAATGGCTCTTGAAGTATTGCAGGCCGCTACTACTACTGACTATGGACAAAGACGAATGAGATTGGTTGGTTGGTTCCCGGTCGAGTATTTGGATACTGATAAGCATGCGATACCGAACAATGCTTTGTGTAACATTTTACGTTTTACTGGAAGAGGTGTTAATTCTAATGGTGCGACACAAATGCTTTGTGGATTCTTCGAACATATTTTTAGGCAAATGTGATATTGGAGTTGCATTGGCATATTACGAGCTACAAAATTGTACTCTTCCTTATAGAAAAAAAAAAATCAAAGTGACACCGGAATAACATCACAATAACTGCAGAATAATAGTAGAATAACAGCACAATAACACGTGGTAAAAAAAAAGAAAAAAAAATCAAAGTCGTAAAAAATTCACGATATGAATGAGAATAACATCACAATAACAATGAATAACAATAACAAAGACAATAACATATGGTAAAAAAAAAAGAAAAAAAATCAAAGTCGTAAAAAAAAATCAAAGTAACAGCAGAATAACATCACAATAACAGCGGAATAACAATAACATCACAATAACATGTGGTAAAAAAAAAGAGAAAAAAATCAAAGTCGTAAAAAAATCCAGGTAAAAAAAAGCACAATAATAGCATAATAACACGAGGTAAAAAAATAAGAGTAAAAAAAAATTCAAGTAAAAAAAATCCGGTACAAAAAGAAAAAGAAAAAAAGGTAACATAATGAGTAAATTAAAGAAAAACATAAGAGAAAACAAAAATCAAAGTGGTAAAAAAAGCATAATAACACGAGGTAAAAAAAGAGAAAAAAATTAAAGTAAAAAAAAAGTAACATTAGAAAAAAGAGAAAATAAGTAAATGACAATGGTTTTATATGACATGTAAGATTTGATCTTGACCACTCATCTCTAATATAATCTAGTGGCTGAGATTCCTCCAACTCACAACTCACCATAAGAACCAAAATCACCAAATCCAATCTCTCTCTCTCTCTCTCTCTCTCTCTCTCTCTCTATATATATATATATATATATATATATATATATATATATATATATATATATATATATATATATATATATATATATATATATATAGAGAGAGAGAGATTGAATCATGTGAGGCACCCTTCTTAGGGTGAGGTAGCTGTACCAATCTTAAACCGTCAGATTAAAAAGCCATAGATACACCAGATGATGCCACGTGTCCCCATACAAAACCCCATCAAACACACATTTCCCTCTTCAACTTCATTCATTTACTCCGACTCGCACAATCACTCACATCTCTTTACTTTCTCTCTCTTCATCTACTGTTCTTCAACTCAAATTAAATGCGTTCACTCTCATTCGATCACCATTTTATCACTCTGATTTTCATCGTCCACACCATAATCATGCTGCGATTCATCATGTTTCTTCGATCTTCACGTTTTGATCTTGACTCTTATTATGTGTTCATCATCAATCTCGAAGTAAGTACGGAGTATTATTCTCATTCTCGCTTTTATTCTTTTTTGTTTTTAATTTTCATTTATTTGAATGTTAAACTTGTAATCGCCATATCATGTGATTTCTGTCAGTTATTTGATAATATACTTGCTCTTTTATTGTTCAGATTTTATTATTGTTAGTAATTTCCAGTTTTTTAGGTTTTATTATTGAATTTGTTCATGTTTCACAACTATTATTTTGTTTATGTATTATTCTGGTGAAATTATGTGATTAATTGATTAGTTAAATGATCGATTGTGTAAAATTTAAGTATTTAGGTATTTGATGATGATTATGATGAAAATCAGCTTGTGATTCACGGCCGCGATGATTTTCGACGATCTCATAGTTCTTTCGATTGATTCTCCTAATTCTAGTGGCATTGATCGTCCTCATCTTCACTTTTTTATCTTGTGTGATTTCGTATCAACAGTCGATTTAATTTATTCACGTTTATTTGATTGAAATTGTTGTGTGCTTTTCTGTCATTTTAGCATTATTTCTTTGTTATTTTAGTATATCTACGGTGTATTTTAGGCGAAAGGCAGTAGTGTGTGAAAGGAATATGACGTATGTATAGCGAATTTGGAAAAGCGTACTAGAACGCCAGGAAATCATACTAGAACAACAAATAAATATTACTGAAATTTGAATTGGTATGATATTGGTACGAACTAGTGGTGATTTTTGCGCCGTGAAAGGAATATGTTAGTGTATGTCAATAGTTTTTTTCACAATTTCTGTCATTCTAAAGTTTGATTATGTGAAACCTGGACTTTATTTATGTCATAATTGTTCTACTTGGGACCTGTTAGAACGACTGGCACCTGACAGTGATACGTCTCCTTCTCAGTGTCGTGCACATGCATCTGATGATGCAGAAACTGATGGTGAGAATGCTACTAGAGAGTTAGATAACGGTGTCAGGCTTGGGAAGACCGTTATAATGTCAGGGTCTTGTTCTTTCACAACTAGCAACGATGACGACACATCCAGTACAACCACATCTATTATCTCACCAAATGGCGGGGGCAAAATCAAGATAACTCAGTGGGAAAAGGGTAAGCTCTTGGGGCAGGGATAATTTGGAACCGTCAAAGACTAAGCTTGTACCCAATGGTAAGCATTCAAATTGTGGCCTTCTATTAGTTTCTGCCAAGTGGTTGGTTGTCAATTCTCTCAGCCTTCTTATGTTTACATGATTGTTTAGTTTATTGTTAGGGCTTAAGTAAATTCATGTCCATCCTCTCTTTAGAATTTTTGTCGGTGCTCAATGAGACTAAAAAAGGCTTCTGTGTTAATTTTTGGAGGAGATAAGGTTTTTCCCTTCGTTGATTGCAGTAAAATTTGATTTATATTACAACATTTTGATGTTTCTGCGCTTGTCATGTCATGTTTGGTGCACTTCCTTTCTTTAGGAGATCTTTACTTTATGTCGGTCCATATTTTTGTTTGCTATTTCAATTCTAGTAAACTTGGTATATGTTATTCCATAAAGCTGAAAATGACCTATCTGTTTTAACTTCTTGCATTTGCATTCGCCTTTATAGAGAGCGGCGATTTCAAATCGCTTGACCAATCAAAAGATCCCATCTGCTATTCATTCATTATGCAGAAGTATGGATGGGCACGGCGTGAGATCATATCTTATAGAGCATGTCAAAGAGTACAAAGTATTACGTGACAAGATTTTGGATGCTCGAGATATGCAATCCGACCTGCAAAACTTCTTACGGATGTCTCAAATTTACGTGACAGATCCTGACAAGAATCGTTCGATGTCAACAACACCTTTGCTTGTATCTTTCTCTTGGAACATTATTGAAAACTGTCCCCATCAATTGCCAATGAGGTGACGCAGGAGGCAAAAAAAATTTGCAGATTTTTTGAAAGCTAGATTGAAGCAGAGCAGCATTCCCATAGTTAATTATAAATTTTTACAATTTATTGCGTCATACAATTTGGCAAAGTCATACCCACCAGATGAGCTTCTTTCATTTCTTAAGGTTTTGTACCATGGGATTGAAGTTTACAGACCAGATGAAAATGCATATTTATGCTTTGTTTTGGGAATCGCAAAGAAAATCCCAGGTACGTTCGTTAATTTTCTTTGTAGACTGTAGTGCTATATATCTGAAAAGCCGCAACATGACAATGATCATTACCACTTTCTTTAAGTTCACCTACTTTGCTTTTTTAATATTTTGTGAATCATAGACCTTGTTTCGTGAATCCTAGGCCCTTATATTGTGAAACTTGGTCATAAATGGTCAAAATCGCCTATTTTCCTCTTTTTCTTATTTTGTAAATCATATACCTTATTTTGTGAATCTTAGAGCTTGTTTTGTGAAACTAGAAAGTAATATTGTAAAATTTGGTCATAAAATGGTCGAAATCACCTATTTTGCTCTTTTTCTTATTTTGTGAATCATAGACCTTGTTTCGTGAATCCTAGGCCTTATATTGTGAAACTTGGTCATAAATGGTCAAAATCACCTATTTTGCTCCTTTTATTATTTTGTGAATCTTATACCTTATTTTGTGAATCTTAGAGCTTGTTTTGTGAAAATAGAATGTAATATTGTGAAATTTGGTCACAAAATGGTCGAAATCACCTATTTTGCTCTTTTTATTATTTTGTGAATCATAGACCTTGTTTCGTGAATCCTAGGCCTTATATTGTGAAACTTGGTCATAAATGGTCAAAATCGCCTATTTTCCTCTTTTTTTTTATTTTGTGAATCATATACCCTATTTTGTAAATCTTAGAGCTTGTTTTGTGAAACTAGAAGGTAATATTGTGAAATTTGAAAATGGTCGAAATCACCTATTTTGCTCTTTTTATTATTTTGTGAATCATAGACCTTGTTTCGTGAATCCTAAGCCTTATATTGTGAAACTTGGTCATAAATGGTCAAAATCGCCTATTTTCCTCTTTTTCTTATTTTGTGAATCATATACCTTATTTTGTGAATCTTAGAGTTTGTTTTGTGAAACTAGAAGGTAATATTGTGAAATTTGGTCATAAAATGGTCGAAATCACCTATTTTGCTCTTTTTCTTATTTTGTGAATCATAGACCTTGTACATGAAGTTACTAATGTTTTCATGTCTTTGTTACTTGTTGATGCATAATTTAATTTTGGTACAATATCATCTATTAGCTCAAAAGGTAGAGCATTGTGCTACTGCGCAAGGTGTGGGTTCGAGACCCACATTGATGAACAAATATAAATATACGATTATTATGTCTAAAGTCACCTATTCAAGTCTTAGATTCACAAAATAAGGTCCAAGATTCACATAGGGTTCACAAAATCAGGTCCAAGCTTAGATAAATCAAGTAGTCTCACAAGCAAAATAGGTAATTTCAACCACTTGTGAAAAATTTTTACAATAATGGCTTCCAGTTTCACAAAACAAGCTGTAAAATTCACAAAATAAGGCCTAAGATTCACAAAATAAGAAAAAGAGCAAAAATAAGATTCGTATCTAGTACTTCATGAATCTCTGATTGAATCATGTAATTGGCGACAAAAGAGTTATCTTCTAGGTTCACAAAATAAGCTTTGAGATTCACAAAATAAGGTCTAAGATTCACAAAACAAGGCCTATGATTCACAAAATAAGAAAAAGAGCAAAATAGGTGATTTAAACCACTTATGACCAAGTTTCAGAATATTATCTTTTAGGTTCACAAAATAAGCTCTGAGATTTACAAAATAAGGTCAAAGATTCACAAAATAAGGAAAAGAGCAAAATAGGTGATTTCAACCATTTACGACCAAGTTTCAGAATATTAACTTACAGGTTCACAAAACAAGCTCTAAGATTCATAAAATAAGGTCTGAGATTCACAAAAAAAAAGCAAAATAGGTAATTTCAACCACTTGTGAAGAATTTTTACAATATTGGCTTCCAGTTTCACAAAACAAGCTGTAAAATTCACAAAATAAGGCCTAAGATTCACAAAATAAGAAAAAGAGCAAAATAAGATTCGTATCTAGTACTTCATGAATTTCTGATTGAATCATGTAATTGCCGACAAAAGAGTTATCTTCTAGCTTCACAAAATAAGCTCTGAGATTTACAAAATAAGGTCTAAGATTCACAAAATAAGAAAAAGAGCAAAATAGGTGATTTCAACCATTTACGACCAAGTTTCAGAATATTAACTTACAGGTTCACAAAACAAGCTCTAAGATTCACAAAACAAGGTCTGAGATTCACAAAAAAAAAAAAAAGTTAAAAGATAATATTCTGAAACAAGGTCTATGATTCACAAAATAATCAAACTTTTTACAATGATAATATGTTGCTTAACTTGTAACTTGTATTAGTTTGACTTTCAAATATTGTATTCCACGGTCCTATTGGTGTCGATGTATTAACTTTTCATAATAAATTGCTTATTAATTATTTAGTCTGTGTCTCTAAGTTTCATAAAGTAATATGTAGGATTCACAAAAAAACGTGTGTAGGATTCACAATTTGTGAATCCTACATCTTTGTATTAAGGCAAAAATTCAGATCCTTGTTCAAAGTAAACAATTTCACACATTTAAGTCTAGGTCTCACGAAATCATCTTCCAGTTTCACAAATTAAGGTCTAAGATTCACAAAATAAGGTCCAAGTTTCACAAATTAAGGTGTACGCTTCACAAAATAAGAAATAAGTAAACAATTGCACACATTTAAGTCCAAGTTTCACGAAAACACCTTCCAGTTTCACAAATTAAGGTGTAGGATTCACAAAATAGGAAACAAAAAAACTTCGTAAGTAAACGAGATTTCACACACATTAAGGTCCAAGTTTCATTAAAAATGACCTTCAAGGTTCACACAATTGCGTAAATTCCTTCGCTAAACAAAACCAAGTGGCCAAATGCTTAAGTTTACAACCAAAAAAAAAAAACCAAAATAAATCAAACGTAGAAAAGAATAAAACATATTTAAAACTTGCTTGTCTTCGATCGTCATCATCCTCACACGTACATCATTCTCTATTCTCTACTTCTTCCACTTCTTCCTCTTCTTCCGATATATCTCCTGTGAAGAGTTAAACCTTAAATTAGATACTTTTTTGGAAAAATTATAATTTCTACGAATATACATAATTACTATTAAAAAGGGACATAAAGAATGAGATTGCTATGTGAAAATTCGCGTAGTTTCGGAATATTATCTTCTAACTTCACAAAACAAGCTCTAGGATTCACAAAACAATGTCTGAGATTCACAAAATAAGAAAAAGAGCAATTAGGTGATTTCAACCACTTATGACCAAGTTTCGGAATATTGTCTTCTAGGTTCACAAAATTAGCTCTAAGATTCACAAAACAAGGTTTGAGATTCACAAAAAAAGAGCAAAATACATAATTTCAACCATTTATGAATAATTTTTACAATATTGCCTTCTAGTATCACTAAACAAGCTGTAAAATTCACAAAACAAGGCCTATGATTCACAAAATAAGAAAAAGAGCAAAATAGGTGATTTAAACCACTTATGACCAAGTTTCAGAATATTATCTTTTAGGTTCACAAAATAAGCTCTGAGATTCACAAAATAAGGTCAAAGATTCACAAAATAAGGAAAAGAGCAAAATAGGTGATTTCAACCATTTACGACCAAGTTTCAGAATATTAACTTACAGGTTCACAAAACAAGTTCTAAGATTCACAAAACAAGGTCTGAGATTCACAAAAAAAAAAAAAAAAAAAAAATAGGTAATTTCAACCACTTGTGAAGAATTTTTAGAATATTGGCTTCCATTTCACAAAACAATCTGTAAGATTCACAAAATAAAGCCTAAGATTCACAAAATAAGAAAAAGAGCAAAATAAGATTCGTATCTAGTACTTCATGAATTTCTGATTGAATCATGTAATTGCCGACAAAAGAGTTATCTTCTAGGTTCACAAAATAAGCTTTGAGATTCACAAAATAAGGTCTAAGATTCACAAAATAAGGAAAAGAACAAAATAGGTGATTTCAACCATTTACGACCAAGTTTCAGAATATTAACTTACAGGTTCACAAAACAAGCTCTAAGATTCACAAAAAAAAAAAAAAGCAAAATAGGTAATTTCAACCACTTGTAAAGAATTTTTACAATATTGGCTTCCAGTTTCACAAAACAGGCTGTAAAATTCACAAAATAAGGCCTAAGATTCACAAAATAAGAAAAAGAGCAAAATAAGATTCGTATCTAGTACTTCATGAATTTCTGATTGAATCATGTAATTGCCGACAAAAGAGTTATCTTCTAGCTTCACAAAATAAGCTCTGAGATTTACAAAATAAGGTCTAAGATTCACAAAATAAGGAAAAGAGCAAAATAGGTGATTTCAACCATTTACGACCAAGTTTCAGAATATTAACTTACAGGTTCACAAAACAAGCTCTAAGATTAACAAAACAAGGTCTGAGATTCACAAAAAAAAAAAAAAAAAGTCTAGCAGGACATAGTAAGTTTAAGGCCTGAGATTTCGTAATACAGCATACTGTATAGCATAAAGACAACAACTTACAAACGCAAGGTACTGATAATCACAATCAAGGGTGTTCGACAGGGGAAATCCCTTATAGAACTAACTTCCCCAGTGCCCAAGTAAACACGAAATAATTGGGAGCTACGTCATCTAGAGACACTAGAAGCCCAACATCGTTATTGAAGGTATATACAATCACTACATCCATCAAAAAGTTGAAACCCCCATTATTTCTAAAAGTATATAAGCTTAAGGGTGTTGCCATGAGCAATCTATGTTCCAACACTTGGCCCAATCACCCATGGCTGTCCTAATGGTTTATGTGATGCTTTGTGCATCCTAGCCCCACAGCGCTATTGCTTGCTGAAAGCGCACACTCCTTGCATCACTTTGTACTTGTAATGTATCAATTTCCCCTGTGATGCTCAGCCAAGACATGTTATGTTCTCCAAGTGACAGATCTTTACCATGATTTTTACACTTACTGACATACCAACAACCCACCCAAGGCAAAGTAGCGCAAATTTTGGACATAATCACCTAAAAACTGTCTATATAATCCATCTAAAATCCAGTCAATAAACCAGCCAACCATGATAGAGAATTTGGATTTCACATCACCTCACCCAATCTCAGATGATGATCAATTCGCCAACCCTTGAATTATACCACTCCAGCACTCCATACTATCAAATCAGTGACATACTCTCTTCGTCATATAATACCCCCTACAAAGAATAAAAAAGGTAAGGGAGTATGATTTTTTAACTTCCCCATGTATTGTCCAAATTCATCCCTGAATCATCAACTATATTACTCAATAATCAAACACAATTCTGATCTAATAATCAAACACAATTCTGATCTAATATTACTCAATAATCAAACACAATTCTGATCTAATTTCAATATTTCATACACACTTCATCCGCAAATTGGAAATTCAAACGATCATTACAATTTACAACTCGCATTCATCTTCTCTCTCCGTATACTGAAGCTTCACCAGTACAACAACAATGGAGGAATACTTGCACTACATGAAAACTCTCCGTACTCACATGAACGGTACGGGCTCTCTCTCTTTCTCTATCTCTCTCTTCATTCATCTCACAACAATGGAGGAATACACAAAATTCATTCGAAAACAAGAAAATCAATCGCACATAAACAATTCCGCCTACTAACTATCTATAGCACAATATTACCTAACACAAATCAACAAACAGTAAACAAAAGGACAAACTGAGCGATAATTTAATTGAACTTGATTAAAAACAGCTAAACCTTTCGATTTTCGGCGTCATCTCCGAGAATTAAAAGCAACGAAAGCGAAGTTAAGAGCGACAGCGAGAATGGCGGCAGTTCCGGTGACAGCGATGACTTTCCTCCCTTTACTTCCGCCATTGTTAACACTTCCTCGAGAAGCTTCCTCCCATCGATAATGGCGGTCGTCGTCTTCTTCTCCTCCCATTTGCAAACCGTAACTAACTGTAATTATTACTCCAAACAGATGTCGAAGATCAAGCTGCTAAGATTTCCGTCGAAGAACAAATGCAAATCACTACTATTCACACTCTTGAATTTGGGCCTGTTTTAGTTTAGAGAGAGGAAGTATTTTGGTCTAAATGACCCCAAATTTCCAGCCCAATGAACAATTGGAAATCAGTCCAATGTAACAATTTGGTGAGTAGTAGGCATACATGTAATTAATGGCACCGGATCCGCTATATATATATATATATATATATATATATATATATATATATATATATATATATATATATATAAAGTCGAGATCAGGTGAATTTAACACTTTCAGTGAAATCTTATGAGAAACATACATGAACCATAGGATTAAAAACAATCTAAGGGTATTTATTTAATCAAAATATCCCCACTACTCAACACACTCCCGTCACCCATCCCCTTTAATATCTCACCACCACACCACTCACTGCCGGTGGCCGCACCACCACCCTCATTGGCGGCGACACCACCACAATTCCGGCGACACCATGCACTATGGCAGCATCACCGGTGCACCGATGGCACTTTGTATTCTTCCCTCCTCAATCCCTAACCTCCCTTCCACAACTCTTATCCCCACTCTCCTCACTTGGCGCCGCCGTTAGGCGAGTGGTGTTGCCGTGATACCTCAGGCGACCACCGCATATTCCCGTGCACTACCGATGACCAACTCCGACTGACCACGGTCACCCATTCGATTCATCGCCTTTTCACTTTCTCCCTATTTCGATGCGTTTTCTTACTCCGGTCACCACGCCGTTGGTTACTGGTGCTAGTAGATCTGGGCGTGGGTGGTTGCTGGCGGATCCGTGGTGGCTCAATTTGGTGGAAAGCCGGAAATGCAGGGGTAGATTGAGCAGCTTGATAACGAACTTGATAATGAAATGTTGGTCGAAATTTGGTGTGCCTATTTATGTGATTTAGTGTATTTTGAGTTCATAATTGATTTTTGTGATTAGTCAAGTTTCGATTTCTAGATCGTGACTCAATGTTTGTTAATTCATTTAATTGGCTAAAGTCAAATGATTCCAATGCTTCATATTTCTACATTGTTCTCAGTCTTACGTCTTTTCCTTTTGGATACCAATTTACATTGATTTTATATCATTATTGCTATATTTTTCAATGCATAATATGTATTATGTGTTTCTACTAATATATTTAGTGCACCTCTTAATATATTTTAGGTATAATTTTATTTAGGCGAAAGTGTACCTAGGATAGAAAAACATGTATCTGCTTTATTATAAAACGTACCTACAATTTATGTAAAATGTGAACCTAAAATATCACAAAGTTAAGCTAAGATTTGGCAAAACAAAAGTGTATATAACATATACTCCGTATTTTAATTTATCTAATGTGTTCTCAACGAGATACATTGAAATATATGTCAAAATACACTTGTTTTTTTACTAAATCTCGGATATACTTTAATTTATTATAAGACGTTTTTTAACTAAGTTGTAGGTACATTTTCTAACGATGAAGATACATATTTTTTCATCCGAGATACATTTTTTTCCACTTATAATTAATGTATCTAATAGTAAAATTAATGTATCTAATAATAGTTTTAATGTATCTATAAAACAAATACACCCTTAATTATCTAACTAATTCATTATATCGATAATAACACTAACCCATTAAACTAACCAATTACACCCGCCAATCAAACTAACCAATTTGGAGAGGATCACCCATGTGAGAAAATGCATACCCTAAATGCGATAGATCTGATTTGTACAAAAATCGCATAATGATTTACACACAGAATGTACTGATGTACACACGAATTTCCAATTACACATTTTCTCGCCGGCATATAATCGTACACACACTGGATGTCGATGCCCTTGACACTACAACCACCTTCGACGACACCGTCAACCTCACTAGACGAGATAAAATGCACCAGAACTTAGAGTAAGAGAGAGGATAATGGATGTAATTAGGATAGTGTCGGAGGTGCGCCAGCATCGAGGATGTTTGCCGACGGTTTGCCGACTTCGCTAGAGGTAACTATCGGGCGGCCGACAACGATGCGATTAATGATGATTAGGGTGAGTGTGTCGGTGGCCTGAGTGGAGATGGAGAAGAGAAAGAGAACCGGGGAGGAGTTGTGTCGCAAAGGGAACGACCGTGGGATGGTGGTCAAGCAATAACCGGCGTCGATGATGGTGGTGGTTGTCGGAGGTGGGTCGTCGGAATGTTTCTTGGTGGTTGTGATCGGCGGTGGCTGGTCGGAATGTTTCTTGGTGGTGGCGGTGGTGGTGGATCGGGGGATAAGGAATATTAATTTAGGATTTTGTTTGTTGTTAATAAGTGGCAGCGTGTAAATAATTGGGCTAGTGTATTAGTATGTTCTCACCGTTCTCACCGAGTGATCGTTCTCACCGGATCCTAAATCTATATATATATATATATATATATATATATATATATATATAGAGGCCGGATCCGGTGAGGCACCTCATTATGGCGAGGCGGCCGGTCTCACCAAAATGATACATGTTGAGTGGACTGTGATATATTGCGCGCTACTGGGCTTAGAACAAACACACGCCCAACCTTATACAAACAACCTTCTTTCTTCATCATCAAAACTCCTCTCAGCCATCTTTCCCAAATAAATCTCCATAACCTAATCAATTGAAGCAATTGTTCGTAGATTGCAGCGATTTTCCGATCAATTGTAGCGATTTTCCAATCAGTTTGATCTATTCCAGAGTTTTTTTCGATCAATTTGATCAATTAGAAAACTTGTAACTGTGTAAAACCATGATAATTTATGAAGTTCTAAAATCAGAAAATGTCACAAATGATCTTAGTTTTTTTCGATCAATTTGATCCGACTACTGTTGCTTCTCTTGCTGATTTCATTAAGGCCAAATTTGGCAAGCTCGACATCCTGGTATGTATGTACGCAGTATTTGTTTATCCATTTTGGTTATATTAGTTATTGATCTTAGTCAGCGCGGAAAACTTGTTTCTCCTGCCTTCTTATTGTGTTTAGAGGGTTTAATGTTTTTAATTGATTTATTTCCGATTTCCGGCATAATTTCAGTTGTGCAATCATTTCTTTTTCTCATAATAGGAGAAATATATCATTAAATAACAGAATTTGGCTGTTAGTTTGAATAAGATCTGTTAACTGACAGGCTTCGAGATAATATCGAAGAGCTGCGTCATTCTTTGGAACCCAAAGAACATGCTCTTGAGACACTGCAACAATCGCTCTTGGAGAAGGACCAGGTATTTGGTTGACCTCTTTTATAAGTGCTAATCTTTGAGTCACCGTATTTGTTATCGAGATAACTTGCTTTGCTTTGGACTTCTAGTTACTGATTATGTAGTATGATGTTTGCTACTTGTGTTAAATGTCCCCGTTTACTTGCTTGAAAATTGTGGCGTATGAGTTCGAGGATAAGTAGGCTGATATTGCCATAAGCTTAACATTCCAAATGCATCTTACGGGTTAGTTGTTGAACTTAAGCGCCTCTTTTCCACATCCAAAGATATTTAATCGATACTATCGTTTCAATTCAATCTGCACTTCCACATTGTTTTCATTGTTAGATCACTGTGGTAGAGGACTGGTGCAATTTCTTGATCCCTAATGGATGTTGTTCGATAAGCAAATCTGCCTTGCTTCCCATTTCCAAAACAATGACTAAAAACACACACAATAATTGAGAGCTGCAGTGCTTACACCGATCATCCCTTTTTAATCTCTGCAAATATATCATTCTGAGTACCTCTTTGTTTCAAGTATACAAAATTGCTTAGTACAAAGTCATTGATCAAGTGAAATTTCTGAAATTAGTGCATTCCTTTCTTCATTCGCTCCCTATCTAACTTGTACCGAATCCTTTATATGCTCCCTATCACTTTTATATTTTTCCCATTTGACTCGGTGGTCAAACAATCTTTGAGTTTGACCGTTTTCACTATATAGTACTTGCAAACCTATTTTGTTCTTTGCCTTATTTTGTGAATCTCAGTCCTTGTGTTGTGAATCCTAGAACTTGTTTTGTGAACTTGTAAGATAATTTTCTAGAACTTGGTCACCGTAAGTGTTAGGAATCACCTATTTTGCTCTTTGCCTCATTTTTGTGAATCTCAGCCCTTGTGTTGTGAATCCTAGAGCTTGTTTTGTGAACCTGTAAGATCATTTTCTAAAACTTGGTCACCATAAGTGTTAGGAATCACCTATTTTGCTCTGTCTTATTTTGTGAATCTCAGTTCTTGGTTTGTGAATCTCAGACCTTGTTCAGTGAATCGTGGGGCTTGTTTTGTAAAACTTGGTCATCATAAGTGGTTAAAGTCGCCTATTTTGCCCTTTTCCTTATTTGGTGAATCTCAGACCTCGTTTTGTGAATCTCAGACCTTATTCTTGTTAATCTCAAACCTTATTATGTGAATGTCAGACCTTATTCTGTTAATCTTAGAGCTTAGTTTGTGAACTTAGAAGCTAATATTCTTAAATTTTGTTATAAGTGATAAGAGATAACCTGTTTTGCTCTTCTCCTGATTTTGTGAATCTCGGTCCTTATGTTGTGAATCCTATAGCTTGTTTTGTGAACCTGTAAGATAACTTTCTAAAACTTGGTCATTATAGGTGTTAGGAATCACCTATTTTGTTCTTTGCCTTATTTTGTGAATCTCAGTCCTTGTGTTGTGAATCCTAGAGCTTGTTTTGTGAACTTGTAAGATAATTTTCTAGAACTTGGTCACCATAAGTGTTGGGAATCTTAGTCCTTGTGTTGTGAATCACATAGAATGAGGGCATTCTATGTTTGATGTTTTACAGCTTAGTTTTTATTTCAGGAACTTTATAGTAGAATTTTTTGTTGTTACTTATTAGATTTTTTCCTTATTTGGTGAATCTCAGACCTTATTTTGTGAATCCCAGACCTTGTTCAGTGAATCTGAGAGCTTGTTTTGTGAAACTTGGTCATCATAAGTGGTTAAAATCACCTTTTTTTGCCTTTTTCCTTATTTGGTGAATCTCAGACCTTATTTTGTGAATCTCATGCTTTATTCAGTGAATCTTAGGACTTGTTTTGTGAAACTTGATCATCATAAGTGGTTAAAATCACCTTTTTTGCTCTTTTCCTTATTTGGTGAATCTCAAACCTTATTTTGTGAATCTCATACCTTATTCAGTGAATCTTAGGGCTTGTTTTGTGAAACTTGATCATCATAAGTGGTTTAAATCACCTTTTTTGCTTTTTTCCTTATTTGGTGAATCTCAGACCTTATTTTGTGAATCTCATACCTTATTCAGATTTTAAATGCATATAATGTGCCTTATACGGTCATCGACGGAACTAGTTTGTTTTCAGATCAATAGAATTGGTTTTTCGCGCTTTATAATCCGTAACTATAACTATGTTATCATAATAGGATATTGTGTTATAATACCTGGCTTTTGTGTCACAGAATATTATTTGGCTCTATGGAATAACGTAACAAGTTAATAGAATAACACGGTTACTCTTTGTGATAACATGATAAGTTCTTTGGAATAACACTACACGCTCTTTGGAATAACATGAGAAACATATGACTCGAATACTCGGGTGAAGTGGTGACTTATAAACTTATATTGTGGCCATTACATCAACTGTAGTGTGTTGGTGGAATATTCAGTTTCTACTAAACTAGCTCATTAGCTCAATTGGTAGAGCATTTGTGCAATTGCACAAAGGATGTAGGTTCAATTCCTACATGAGCTTCTATTATCAATATATGTAACATAAGTGTTACTTTATCAAATAAACAGTGTTATTATATATACGAAACAATGTTACATTATCAAATAACTAGTGTTATTCTTAGCTAGCATCACTTTGTTCGATAATTATTGTTACCACATAGAACAACTAATGTTACTACAAAGTGTAACTAGTGCTTTATATATGTTCGTCTATGTGGGGCTCGAACCCACACCATGTGCAATAACACATTGCTCTACCTTTTGAGCTAATAGACGACAATGGCCAAATCCGATATGAAAGTAGACAAATAACAACTTATACTCGTAGATAAGAATTTTTCAACCCAAACTAGCACTAACAAGGCTCGGTGAGTCGGTGCATGTGTAGCCCTTTTCGGTATAGTAGAAAACCTCTCTTTTGCATTCGGGTTAGTCCAATGTGTTTGGAATTCTATCAATCTCTAACTCCAAGTGTTTTGGAATTCTATCAAGATTTTACACACAGGCTTCTCTAACTCCAAGTGTTTTGGAATTCTATCAATCTCTTCATCTCTCTCTAAAAATATAAATATTTCTCTCTAATCATCATTTTCATCATTTGATTTCCTGAAGTAATGATGATAAAGTTCATCTCTTGTTTAGCATTACTTCGCATGTAATGGCTTGGTTTCTATGACTAGTAGACATTTACCTCCTACTTCTCGGCAAAGAACCAGGTATGTCTTAACCAAAGAACTATTAACGAAACCCGTTATTGAAGCATGACACGGGTTTGAAACCCGTCGACATCAAAAATTCATTCGTTATACTAAAACTAAATTTATTTTGTTCGTCATCAGTAGTCGATCCCGAGAATGTAGAAGCTTCATACGATTCAAAAGTATTGCCTTTTTCCTTGATCGACTCCTACAATCTTCGAATCTCTTTAAACCCGCTTACTTCTACAAAATTTCGGAAATTTTGAAATTGAAAATTGTATTGGTAGGCGGGTTTCGAACCAGGAAGCTACAAAGGAATGCACATTGCTTGCAGAATCTTTAATCTCAGATTCTAGCACATCAATTGCACTCCTGAAAGAAAAGACGGTCTTGGTAAGATTCGAAAATATTTCAAACATTGAAGTCCTACAATTAAATATACTCGTGAAATCGACTCAAAAAAAATCATGAAATAGTTAATAGTAGGGAAACATTGAAGTCTTTCATACCAAGTGCCCAACTCGCTATGAAGCTTATATCTTAACAAAGTTAACACCGAAAGTCTAGACAAAGAAATTTACCCGACGATTCGTAAGCTTATTATCGGGTTACGATCTGGACTTATTCCAATGCCCCGCATTCGTAAACTACGAGAGGGAACGCACGGACCACGCACTGTTATAAAATAGCATCGTTTTCTTCACCTCATCAAAGCTATTTGTCCAACTCAATAGTCAATTTGCACAGGAAACAATTTACCATAAGAGATGAAACAATAAAAAAATCATCATTTTGTTCATCTTATAAAGGCTGAAAGGGAATAGGTGCTAATGCGCCAATATTATATCAATACTCATGGATGGGTATATAACTATATGTCCTATATGGTATATCCTATAAAGGCTGAAAGGACATAAGAATTAGAGCTCCATGCATCCAGAAGAGGCAATCATGGCCTTGAATACATTTTGGCGCATTCACCGGGTAACTGCTTTACCTAAATGCCATACAATGGTTTTTTTAACTAGGCAAAGTATACGAAAATATATAGGCCTCGGAAGAACAAGCCATGAATTGCATGCCCAGTCTAACTCAGACTCAGCGAGAATAGGAAATTCACAATCAAAATCAACTCACCTATCTATAACGCTAAAGCAATCAAAACACGCTATAAATTCACAATCAAGTAATAATAAGAAAGCCCGAGCTTGCAATACTACAATACTTTCTACTATTCCTAATTTCTTCGGCAGTCTAATTGCCGCAAATTAAACCACCGTTCCATTAACAGAAGCACAAAATTACTTAAACCTCTATATCAAACAGTAACAATCTTAATTTCAATTGCAGAATCAAATCAATTAATCATTTTGAGCTGAATTTTGATTGAATCACCTCACCGATTGAAATATATTGCAAATAATAGCAATCAAACGCGCTATAAATTCACAATCAAGTAGAAATAAGATTACATAATCTACAATTGTACGACAAACAAAAATCGCATAAGTTCAATTGCATAATCAAATAAATGAGTCATCTTAAGCTTAATTTTCATCAAAATTATCTCATCGATCGAAATATCACAAACAATCGCAATCAAAACACGCTAAAAATTCAAATTCAAAATCATCTCAAATAATAATAAGCATAATCAACGATAAGCAAAACTAAAGCGAGAATAAAATAAAAGAAGAAGATGCGAAATTAGGTTAAAGTAGGACAGAAATACTTAGACGAAGCAGATTGAGATTCTTGTTCAAGCCAATGGCGAATTTGTTTAACGTTGCGACGAAAGCTTGCGGCCGAGTTCTTGACGTCGCTACGAAGGAGAAGTACAGCGGCTGAAAAAAGAGAGACAGAGAGACAGAGAGATAGAGAGAGAAAGTGAAAAAAGACGAGCTGAAGAACTGAAAAAAGAGAGACAGAGAGATAGAGAGAGAAAGTGAAGAGAGTGGGAGTGTACGAGTAAATGAGTGAGTATGAGAGGGAAATGACAGTAGTTAGATGAGTTTTGTAGGGGGACACGTGGCAGAATCTGGTGCGTCTATAATTTTTAGATCTAAGGGTTTAGAATGAGTTCAAATAGCCTCACCCTAAGAAGGGTGCCTCACATGATTCAATCTCTATATATATATATATATATATATATATATATATATATATATATATATATATATATATATATATTATTAAAGGAAGCTTTTTTCGAGCGATTATAGAGAGTCCAAACTAATGTTACTATATCTAAATTCATGTGCTACGTCCTAGAAAATTGTCATTTTATACTCCCTTCATTCTGTTTTTATTTACCTACAATTAAAATATCTTTCGGTCTTTTACAAAGATAAAAAAAAATGTAAACAAATGATCGGTAGGGAGGGAGGGAATATCTATGTACAAAGATATTCATGATTAGTATGATTGATTTTTTTTAATACCTAGCAATGTGAAACTTCATTATATCGGTCAATGTCTAATTTTTGGACAAACAAGCTTTTAAGCTAACGATTACTGGATTAGTAGTATGTTCAATAACTTTATTAAATGGTGATAATGATATTGATATGTAATACTCCGTATATGGGTTGTATTATGTCTAATTTTGATGATTTTTCTTTTGTTTATTGTCAAACCAGACTACAAACAGTGAAACACGGTTCAAAGTTTTATCTTTAGTTTTTTTTTTTTGTTTTACCAAGCATCTGATTATAAGTTTTGTTTTACAAGTTTGCGATTTTTTTAACATGTGCCCTAAGAACACACATTAATAAGTTGAATAGGAAAGATTCATTAGATATTCCAATTAATTATGGTAAAAGTGAGTTAAACTAAACGAACTCTTCTTTGCCATGTGATAAAACCGGTTTGACTAAACGAATGACTTTTCTTTGCAATAAGCATTCGATCTCGCGTTTGAAATATTTGATTACAATAAACTAAAATATTACAATAGATTCTACGAGGTGGCCCGTGCGATGCACGGGCATTAAATCTAGTCTAGTATATTAATAAAGAAAGCTTTTTTTGAGCGATTATAGAGTCTCCAACTTCTGCAAACTACCTAAAATAAATCTAATAAGTTTTGATAATTTTTTAATATAGAGATAGAATAATAATCTGTATAAACTACACGTAACATATTTTAGATTTTTAGTAGAACACAATGTCTATTTGATCCATATATATAAACGCCTCTACCAAAAACAATGTTTATGTTATATGTATATATTACGTGAGCTTTTTTGGGGGGCTAATAATTAACATTAACTAGTTTTATACCCGTGCAAATTGCACGGGATTGTTCTTTGGGTTGTTATAAAAAAAATGTGTTAATAGTGGTTGCTCTTTAACTGAAGTATCTATCCAGAATATCTAAAATATGGCAATAATAAAATTGTATCTATCGAGAGTATCTAAAATATGGCAATAATATTAATATAACAATAAGTCAATAACTCCTCGAAAATTTCAAAGCTACAATAAGCTCCTACGGTGTAAAATCATAAGTAAATTGTACTATAATTTCTCGAAAACTTTTATATAAACTATGTTATTTGTTCTAGTGGATATGCGTTTATCATTATCGCAAATTAGAATTTTCGATCCTTTTTTGCTTGTGACTTTTGAAATAGCCACAAACTTGTAAAAGTGAATTGGTCTGAATAGTTACATACCCGTGCAAATTGTTAAACCTGCTTTTCATTTAGACAAACGTGTGCACGTTTGTAAAACACGTGCAAGTTTAAAATGAAAATTTTAACCCATTTTTTATTTAGTTTGTTAATTAGTAAAATAGGACAAAATTAAAATCGTGACTCGTGCACATTTAAAACAATGTAGTTGAATTGTTAAATATTAAACTCGTAATATTATTATGTAAATATAGGGAAAAAAAGAACAGAAAAAGTAAACAATAATGTTATATATATACTTTACGCTATCAATAACGTTATTTCTAACCGACAAACAAAAATTGTTCTTTAAAAGAAATCAACTTTAAACCACTACGTACGGCCATATAAAATAATCTGATATAATTACTCTAATAATCTCATATAATTGCACAACGTAAGGCCATATAAAATAATCCTAACATGAAAATATATAACTTTTTCCCACCTTGTATAGCGGCACAACGTAAAAAATTCTACAACTAATTGTCAAAGTTAACGCATTTATAATGAGACCATATTCATTTTCAAAGAAATACATGGGTCGATAATAATTTTTTTAAAGCTCATAAATCATACTTTTGGTAAACTTGACTCAAAATACTATTACCATTTTATAATTTACAAATTATAAAATAAGACGGTCTTATACCGTGAGATGGTCCACGTAAAAAAAAAATTATTCATTTATTGCTTATAAATGAACTGTTTTTTTATATTATGTTATCGTCTCATAACATAAAACCGTCTCACACGATAGTATTTCAATTACGGTTTGCCTCTAATATTCCATTGGACATTTGGACTTTTTTTTTACATTGGACATTTGGACTTATAGCTCATATAAATGATCAATAAGTCTCCCATAAGCCGTATATCCGTATTAGTAATAAAACGGGTCAAGCATTATTTCATGTATGCATATAAGACAAATATTGCTTATTTCTATACGGTTATACATGTTTTTTTATAACTACTAACCCATCCTAAGTTGAAGACCGATCGATATGGACCCATATAAATAGTACAAAAACCCTACTCATGCCGCACATAGTTGTCAAAAAAAAAAAATAGTCCCTCACAATCCTTGTTAATACCTCACTTCCGCCGCTCATCACATATGCACTCATTATCCATTGATGCTCTCTCTCATACCTAGACCTGGCAAAAGCAACCCGACCCAATTGACCCGACCCGAAAAAGCCGACCCGAGACCCGAAGTGACCCGAACTACATCACCTGAAGGTGACTCAAAAACTTGAATTGACCCGACCCGATCCGAACATGACCCGAGCTGTCTTGACCCGAATTGGCCCGACTCAAAAATAACCCGATCCCAAACCACCGGACCCGAAAATGACCTGACAAAATATAACTCTAATTGAACCATAAAGATTTGAAATGACTATTTCTCTATTATTCATTGACCCAACCCGTTTGACCTGAAACGGACCCGACCAACAAACCCGAAACTGGCCCGAAACGACCCATCCCGACCCGAGTTAACCCGAAATCAATGAGAAACCCGAGCTGACCCGACCTAAATTGGGCCGACCCAAACCCAATCCGTTGACCCATTTTACCAGGTCTACTCATACCCAAGATGATCGTCCTCATTCATACGCGTGTTTCTTCATTATTCATATATGAAAAGAAAATTACCTTTCATAATTGACGCTTTATAGCCTCACATATACGGAGAAGTATATATCGGTAACTCTCTTAGAACAGTATTATCCGTATAAAAGCATAAGACATGTTACTATATTTATCTTCGTAAATTCTTATTTCAAACGGGCTTTTTCCCGTTTGAAATAAGACGGATCAAATATAACTATTTTACGATAAAATGTTACGGAGTACTATTTTCTGATAAAATGTTACCATCTTTTTCAGGATAAAAAGTAACAACTTTAGTTATAATATTTTGTCATTAAATGGTTACATTCTATTAAAAATAATGGTGAGAGCCCGTCTTATTTTACACCGTCTAAAGCAAGACTTATTGATTTATCTTACTTAATCGGTCTTAAGCTTTGTCTTAATCTTAAGACGAATAGTACCTCTATATTAACGCCTTTCATTAAGAACCAAATTCAAGACGGATGTATGTATAATCACTTTAGTTAACACAACATTGACGTTTGGCCCATAATCCTACACTAAAAAACTCTTGATGCCCATATATAAGCACTTTCTCAGAAAACCTCAGAGCCCCTCCTCAATTGCGCCGCTCACTTACAACTTTCATCACTTTATCTACTTCCTCTCCTCAAGTTAAATTATCCATCTCTCCCATTCTCTATTTTTTTTAACACATTAAAAAAAACAATCTTTACTCGAGTAAATTTTAAGCATTTTAGGCACTCCCTAAACTTTTTGTTGGGTAAAGATAGTTAAATTTTTTCTGTAATTTAAGCTTTTTTTTTTTCCTTTTACTTTCGCTTTTTTATGTTTCTCTTTCATTAATTTTTGTATTTTATTAGTTCATATGAAGGTTTATTGATTTATTTATAAAAACACTCGAGTTTAATAATTTATATAATCAATGCCCATTGTTTTTTAGCACGTTTCTTTAATTTTATTTAAATTTTGTAATTTTTTTTCTGTAATTGTAAATTTGAGAGTAGATCTGTAATTTCTGGTTTGATTTTCATGTAAAATTAATTATTTTGTTTTAGAATATTAAAAAAACATTAACTTTCGATTATTTTACGCATTTGTTTTATGTGTTGTTTTATTTACTTTTGCATCCTTTTATCTTCTTCTTTGATGAATTTCTTTCACATAATATGAAGATTTTTTTTATTTGTTTGAAAAATATACTCGAATCTATACACTCTTGGCAGTCATCTAACGTCCCATTTCTTTAATTTTATACTTCAAAGTATAAATTTAGTAATTTTTTTTACTGTAATTGTAAATATCGAATGTATTATTTAACCCGCTTCTCTGATTCAAAAATTTCCTATATCATAAGATTGCATTTTTGGCTGCATAGTGCATAACCAATTTTGTTACTTATTATATAAGTGTAATTATCAATATCAAATTATGTAGTCATAAATTCAAATTTATTTATTGCTCTATATTCTTAGTTTGTCAAATTTAAAAGATGATTTTTTTTGTTTTATACTCTATATTAAATAATAATAAAATTACATTAAAGATTAAAAGTAACATTTTAATAAATATAATTAATTCGCAATTTGCAATTCGCAATAATCACAATTTATGTATCAGACTCATGTATAGATTTGTTTATTATATATCTAAATGTTGAGTGAGTCTTTCAATGGGAAATTAAATGATGATAGAACGTGGGTGGGGCTATTGAAAAAGTGTAAGTCTTGCTTGCGACGGGTCGCGGGTTGCGACGGGTAGTTTGTGAGAGGAAATGGGTAGAGGGGACAAAGGAGGGTCCCCCCATGTGCTTCCCCCACTCAAGGCAAATGGGTAATTTGTGAGGGGATATGGTATCCGTCTCTTATTTGTGACGGATACCTTCCGTCACAAATAAGAATTTGTGATTGAAAAAAATAATAAAAAATTGTACTTTCAACCACAGGCTGACAACTCAGCTCTGTGGTTGTTCGTTTAATAAAGAGGATGATCCATTGTCTTTTTATATGAGTTTTCTACTTGCATTTATGGCTATGTAATTAACTTAATATTGCATTGTCTTTTCTAATACAGTTGATATATATCTTAAATGTTATGTTTGTATGTGGAATTATTTTTGTAGTTTATAAAAAATTTTAATATTTTGTTTTTGTTTCAATTTTCAGGTTACTTTCATGCATATTCTCCGTCTACAAGGTATGCAGTTCAAGCTTTTGATTTTATATTTTGTTTTTTATTTTCTCGGTTAGTTTACCGCATAATCGCTAATTATAACAAATTGGCCCTTTGTATGTAACCTAGGCCGCGAATAAGTTAAACAATCGGTAGCTATAATAAGTTAATTAGTCCCAGGTTCAGGGACAGAGTACCTACTTGAATAGATTTACATAAGATTGTAATATTTTACGTTATCATATTTGTCGTGTAAAATTTTGAAGGCTTTGTGGAAATTTGTCATTAGTGAACAATTATTATTAGAGTTATTGTAATCTTTCTTAGCTTTTAAAGTTTGATTGGGAAAAGGAAATTAATAAGGAGTATTTTATGATTAGAGTTAATGACTACAATAATAGTTTTATTATTATTGTGTCCTCCTCTGCATGCTATATACTCCGTAGTCCGTATAGTCTAATAACCGCCGTTTCAACTATTGTATCGTAATCCCGACTAGCTAATTATGCTCTATGTCTTACTACCACTATTATGAGTATAAGCCCATGGTATTTCTTATATGTGTAATACTTACTAACTTTTATTGTTACAATTGTTTTAATTTGGTGTTATATGATATTATGGTTTACACGAGTAATTTTTGTGTTTTTGTAATTGCTGCTACAATAATTACTTTCAAATTCTATAAAACGCAAAGACAATAGGTTATTTAACGACCGTCACCATGAATACTTGACCGATTCTTTAAGTTTTTACTATTTGTTTACAAAGAGTATCTGGGTTTAAACCACTTTCTTGGGCTAAAGTAAGACGCAAAGATTAAGGGTCCGTTTGGATACAATTTTAGGAGGGAAGGGGAGGGGAGGGGAAGTGAGGGGAGGTAAAGGGAGGGGAGAAAAGGGGAGGGCTAATGGGATGTGGGTGTTTGGATAACAAAAATTATGAAGGGAAGTGGAAGGGGAGGAAGGAGGGAGATGAAGAATGGATGGAGGATTGAAGGATGCTGGTGGTATAATTAGAGTCCAAATAATGTTTTCTTTCCAAATCTTGTCACCCTTGGAAAGATTATAGTTTGTTCTATAGAAGGGAAAATAAGTCCTCTCATTTCTCTCCCCTTCCATTTCCTTTCTCCCATATTTTTTATCCAAACAAAGGAAATTAAATCCCTCCCTTTGCCTCCCCTCCCCTTCTCTCCAATTCCTTCAATCCAAACGGACCCTAAGAGTGTGTTTGGATTGAGGAATTTGGAGGGAAAAGAAAGGGAGGGAGAGTAGGAGATTAAAAATTCCTTGTTTGGATAGTAAATGAGGGTGGAGGGAAATGGAGGGGGAGAGATTTGGAGGGATCCAATTTCCCTCATCTAAGCCTAATCAAAATCTCTTCACAATAGACAAGATTTGGAGAGAAATTGTATCTAAACAACCACTCTCCATTCCCCCTCCCCTTCCCTTCTCTCCCTTTCCCTTCCCTCCTTCCCCCTCCCCTCCCTTTCCCTCCAATTTTGCTATCCAAACACACCCTAAGAGATAAGCTACGCTTCTTTCTTAGAGCGTTATTGTATGAAACTCCTCTATTAAGACGCACTTGCTTGGGCTTGGTTTCAAATTTCTTGGTTTGAGATTAGTTGATTTCTCCAATAATGCTTTTTGTCAATACTAAGTGAACAAAACGGATTTATATAATAATGGTATTCAAGTCATTGTGATAAACTATAAGATATAGAAGTGGGTATTTATGTTTTTTATGTTTAAAGTGTAGCCATGTATGACACTTATGTAAACTTTTGATATCTTTACAATAATCATCATCAAAGAAGCTTATACTTTCGAGGGACTAAATGAAGTCTAATATCATGTGCGACCCGAGTTCTATTTGTGGGAGACCCAACTTTGGGGGATTAAATTATCTATTAAAGGTATTTTTAAAATAAAAAGATAAACAATTCATTGAGACATCCTAATTGATTGTTAAAAATTTCCTTAATTTAACCAAAGTAATTAATCCCAGAATATATTATATTGTGAGATAACTCTCAACTATAATACGGAATACATGCACGCAAAATCATCCTTATTAGTTATCAACAAGACAACAAGTAGGCATGATGGCTCCGTAACAGGGGCGGACCCAGGATTTTGGTACAAGGGGGGCACAATTTTTTTTTTTTAACAAATTATCTTCCATTTTACTTCGTATAAGGCACTTTATACATATTATAAATTATTTTTTCTATAAAATATAAAAAAGTAATGAGCTAAATATTGTTTGTACATCACAAAAACAAATCTTAATCATTTACTCTTTTACAAAATATAATTTATAAAATGTCTCATATAAGATAAAACATAGTTTACTTAAATATTAAACATTGAACACTAGTGACTTAGTGGTTGAAACATTGACATGCTATATTGAAGGTCTTGGGTTCGAATCTTGTGGGAAACAAATTTTTGGCGAAAAAAACTGACTGTGGAGATGGGCTGGCTATGGCTTAAAGCCCAAAAATAAACTCAAGAGCTTCAATATAGAAAAGGCTGGTTGGGGGAGTCGAACACTAGACGTCCTACAATGGATTTAAGTCTTCTACCAACTGCGCTACAATAGTTATCTGACAATTATCTGCACATATAAATATATATTCTTGGAATTTCATGGGGGGCACGTGCCCACCCGGGCCCCCCTAGATCCGCCCCTGCTCCGTAATATCTTATTGGATTGCCACACCATGAGTGACTTAAGAGAGTAGCCCGTGTTTTAGTTATGGCCAGTTATAAGTGTCAACTTCAAGGACAACATTTTCGGAAGGTATAACGGTAGTATAAAGTTTTTTATAGACGCATGACTCACCCAATGAGTACAAAGGTCACACGAGATACATCTATAATTTTTTTTTAAAAAAATCTACAATTTCTATTATTCATTTCTAAAAATATATACAAAATCAAGACAGTCAAGCAACATTCTATAAATAGACATTGACATCATATCGAAAATAAATGCTTCAACCTCAACCATCAGACATCTATCTATATTAATAAAGGAAGCTTTTTTCGAGCGATTAGAGAGAGTCCAACCTTTTCGAACTACTTTACTTATTAAATTAAATACTTTTATTTTAAAGATAAAATATGAAACGAACTTCAATTTTTATCTAAAGATGGAATCCTCCAACAAAGCAACTACAAGCTCTCTGAGTATATAAACAACTATCGACCAACTTAATTTTAAACTTTCACGTTGTTTCTTTGTATTTGTAATTTGTGCCTGTATTTGTTTTAGACTTTTAGCTCTTTACATATTTCTTATTTGAGGGTCTAATATATTTTGCATGCGATATTAATGCTTTGTTCATTTATTTTGCTTTGCCAGTGGTTAGAAGAAGAAAAAAGATGGATTTAGGCCTTTGATACGATGTAAGTGCTTTTGATTCTTTTATACTCCGTATCCTACTTATACAAAATCTACTTCGTATCTACGAGTATTTATTTATGGGGCGCTCTAGATGATTGAATTGGTTTATATAGGGCACATATTAATTTGTTGGTTGCTTGGTTATGGATAGATCCCAAGTAACTTAATTTGTTGCTTTCTTAAAGGGTTAAAGTTAGTGCACACATGATAATAGTCATTGTGAGATGAAATTTTAAGAATATTTTATTATGAAAATAATTTCACTATATTCTATTTTGACGTTATAACAGGCCAAATTTAAGACTCCAAGCCATAGTGAGCAATTTATATACCTTTTTATCGGTTACAACTCCAAACATGATTTTTTTATTAGGTTTCCCTTTCCCTTATAATTTACGCAGCTTATATGATTTAATGGACTGTTTTGTGATCTTATTTGCTAACTTATGATTATGATTTATTTTCCTTTTGTGCAGTGCAATATAGTCAAATACTATAGAAGAACTGGCATACTCGAGAAGTTGTATAGGCTTATGACGCTTTTCGTATTTGTTAATTGAGTTAGTCTCTTGAGACCGTCCCGTACATGGTTAGTGTGAGACATATAGTACAAAGTAAGCAATATGAAAGGTAGAAATAAACATGACTAATACTCCAGTAGGTATCGTAGGTGTAGTTTTATTTAAAAGAATTAATCGCGCTAGATTGAGGTCAAGAATAATTACATCTAATATTAATTTAAAATACAGAGTAATTATGAGTATAAATTATATACGGAGTACTTATCTTTGTGAGAGTTATTTAATCAAAGATAAACAAAATTGGGATGGAGGGAGTAATTGAGGAGTTTATAATCGAAACGACAACCTTGAAAGACCTAATTGTCGTGAGCATCTCATAAGGTAGAGTTTACCAAATATTAGAAATAGAGTTGGAGTAGAATTTTAAGAGTAGCTTTCTTCTTTGCCTAATTATTTAAGATTTTTTTGAGGAATTTTATTTAAGATTTTCGATAAGCAATTACTTTTAAATGTTTGAAATGTAAATACAATGTTGTATTGGTTATCTTAAGTACGTAAATACAAGATGTCATATATCTTTATATGCTATCTACACAAATTGTAGAATAAAACGGTTTCATGTCGTGAGACACCCCATTTTTATAAAAAGTTTATTCATTTATTGATAATAAATAAATTATCCTTTTATGTAATGAGACTGCCTTACAGTGTGAGACGGTCTCAAACAAGAATTACTGTCCTATCTACTATAATTAACCTCATTTCATTAATGAGTTTATACATGTGTATTAACTTAACTATAAAGTACGTTTATGTCCACTACACACTTGTGAAAATACTAAGCAGAGCTCTATATCAACTGGGGTTTTGGAAATATCTCATGAGCCAAATCCTATAATAGGATATTTTTTCGGAGTCTACAACCATATTTTCGGTGTAAACTGAAAATTGACCCAAATTCAAGTCTGATCTGAGTTAAGATTTTGGGACCTATCTTATTATTGAGAACAAAAATAGTTTATGATACAACTAAAATTAGATAAAGTTTTATCATAAACCATCAAACTATATCTTTGTTGGAATCTTAATCAAACGCACTAATAAATTTTCTTAGTATAATAAACAAGTCTTTGCCTACTTATTTTTCCAACTTTTCCCATTGTTTCTTAGTATTATACGTTGTATCACAAGGGATTGTTCATTTGTTAGTATAATAATAATTGTGAATTTTGTTGGTCTATATTGTTGAGTTCAATTCAACTCAGCTTCATCCAGTTTAGTTACATAAGTCAATAAGTCTCCCTTATAAGGGTATATCCGTCACAAATTTGTGACGGGTTAAATATCACCCATATGGGCAAATTACGACATAAATTGGGTATATCCGTCACAAGTTTGTGACGGGTTAAATATCACCCATATGGGTAGATAAGACATAAATTAAGTGTACATGGAGTTACAAATGATTTGTCTTATCTAGCCATGTGGATTTTACTTGACCCGTCACAAACTTATGAAGAATATTGGTCGTCACAAATGAAAATTTGGGGCAAGTTAAAAGCATGGTTCATATATGTCATCATTAGAATATTCTTAAACTATTGTACTTATATACTCAAAATCATATTACGAAAAAGCTCTATCAATCGGCCCGTGCATCGCACGGGCATTAAATCTAGTTATATAATATATTGAGCTTCTAAATGATGGAAGAACTACCTAGATCTAATTTCACTTTTGCAAAGCACGTAAATTGGACAATTCATGTAAATTGTCTAAAACACGTTTGGTTGACATCCAGGAGTTAAATCCACACAGGACCTTTCAAGTTCCAACTACCTAGGGGGAGCTAGGTATTAAAACTCCTCCATTATGGAGGAGTTGAGAATACCTAGAAAAATAGAATTCATGTGATCTTAGGTAAACAAACAACTCCCATTTTCCCAATTTATGGGATTTACCAAATCTCCCATTTTTAATATGGCAACCAAACGAGACCTAAGTTTTGTAACAAGTTGATTGAGCATTGGAGGGCTCATAGTGTGAATGCCATGCTAGATGTTCCCACTTGATAGGGGAAAGTCCATTCTTTTCAGATGTTCAATTTCGTACGAATAATCTTATATTCTACTCTGTATTTCATAACTTTTTTCCAGAGAGTTTATATTATTAAAAATATTACAAAAATATTTTATCAAAGGCCCGTGCATTGCACGGGCATTAAATCTAGTCTAGTATATTATTAAAGGAAGCTTTTTTCAAGCAATTTCATTGGCTACCGCTTTTTGAAACTACCTAAAGTATTTATTAATAAATTTATATCTAAAGATAATAATTCAACATGTAAAATTATCTTATCCCAACTGTATAGTAAAAAATTCTATCACAATTCTATCCTCACAGTTGTACAAACTGATAGAAACGTGGTTGTATACATTGCAAATTCCTAAACTTCATTAAATTTGGTCCATATGTAGTTTTGTACGTAACTTTGTTTCTTTCTATGGAATTTGTAGTGTAATGTGGCATTGCGGTTTTCGTAAAAATCGATTGATTTTATAGTTTTTTTTTTATGCCTTTTGCTCTAATGTATTGTTGTATGGTAGTGTTTGCATAAATTAATTTTATAATTTTTTTTTGTTCTTCTTTAGGAGGTGGTGATCACTGGAACGAGCAGGCGCAATTATTACGTTGTCAGAGAATATTCGATCATCATTATATATCTTTCCTATATTGGTGCCAATATTGGTGCCTTGGTGGTTGGCGTTGTAACTCAGACGGTTGTTGTGGATGTGAGTGCGAGTATGGTGGATTGGTGGTAAGTCGTTAATGGTGTCTAATGCAGTAACCGGTTTCTACGTATTTTCTCTAATCAGTTGGAGTATGAACTTAAATTATTCTATTGTTTTATAGATCTAGATGGTATTGCTTTGTTTTTTTTGCAAGGGAGGAGTGGAGGACAAACAGTTTGAAGTGATCTAATTTTATGATGTTCGTCATTCATAAATATTACCCCGTACTAAAATTTTTATTTAGTTTATGAAATATAGAACAAAGAAGTACGGAGTAATTATTATTAAAAAGAAATAAAAATATGATTAAGACTTAAGAGTTTCATAAGAGTATTTTAAGAACTTTTGTACAATCCACTTATGATGAAAACTAATTAAAGGGATCCATAAGAACCATGCATGCAAGTAAAGTTGGTTTTCCATAAGAACATACTCCCTCTATTCCGGTCATATGTTTACACTTTCTTTATTTTCCCCTCACAAAATAAAGAAAGTGTAAACATATGACCGGAACGGAGGGAGTACGAAATAACATAAGATGAGTTTGACAAGATTCGAAGACGAGTATTGATTATCACTGTCCTATCATTTTTAAATGCAAAAGAATAAAAGGTGTAAGATTCATAAATTAATGTCAAGAAAGTGCTGCATACTCATTACTATTGGTTATAGATTCATAATACAACTTTATATCTATTGCCACAACTTCCAACTACATCCTTATCGGACAAGCTCGACATAAATATATGATCTTGGTAAGCTTGCACAGGCAGA
The DNA here is from genome assembly GCF_048544455.1 of Silene latifolia. Taxonomy (NCBI): domain Eukaryota; kingdom Viridiplantae; phylum Streptophyta; class Magnoliopsida; order Caryophyllales; family Caryophyllaceae; genus Silene; species Silene latifolia. Next base: position 94,952,727 of record NC_133538.1, read on the forward strand.
AGTGCAGCTGCGAAGGTGCTTTGGCCACATGGTTGTCCCGTTTGGCTGTAGCCCTGGCAAGGTATATTTATTCTTAGAGGAAGCGATAAGATGAATCTGATCTTGGGTTGGCCTTTGAGTTGCCTGGCATTCCTTCCTTTGAAAGGAGTTTCTTGTCATTAAACTCAACTCTTTTTCGGGCTTTGCCAATTAGATCAGCTCAATTTTTCGGGCTTTGCCAATTAGATCAGCTCAAGGAAAGGCAAGAATTGATGGCAAGTAGTAAGAAATCATTTTCAAGTCAAAAGCGACTCCCATATCAAAATTTTGGATATAGATGAGGACGTGAGAACAATATGGAGAGAATAAATTTTCTACTCCAAATTTTGGGTAAGATGAGAACATTGTTGTCAATGTAACAAACAATTTGGAGAAGAATATTTTTGGAGGAAGATTTTTGTGATTTTTATTGAATAATTAATACTCAGAACTACAAAGACTTATATAGGAAAGATACTGCAACAACTGATTCCTACTTTTCCTGCTTCCTCTAACTGACACCACTAAAGACTCCACTACACACGATTGCACATCATGTCCTATAAACCAGGACCATGACCAAATCAACAGAAAAACAGAATAACAAATTTCCTAAAACCTACCAACTTAATTGACTAACTTCACTGGATGTATTGGATCATATTTCAACACCACCCCTTGATTCAAACATCCTGACTCCGATCCTCTCCATGAAGAATTGATGCTTTACTTGGGACAGTCCTTTGCTGAACAGATCTGCATTCTGATCATTTGTTCCACAGAATTTCAACTCAACCATCCCATCATTCACTAGCTTTCTGATAAAGTGATGCTGCACTTCAATGTGCTTTGTCCTGACATGAAATGCAGGATTATTTGTCATAGCAATTGTTGACTTGTTGTCACACCATAACTCAGTGGCTCCATCCTGTGGACACCCTAGATCAACCCGTAGCTTCCTTAGCCATACTGCCTGCCTACCTGCTGATCCTGCTGCAACGTACTCAGCTTCAGATGAGGATAATGCCACAATCTCCTGTTTCTTTGAGCTCGATGTGATAGCTCCTGAACCAAAGCTGAAAATAGACCCTGTTGTACTTTTCCTGTCATCAATGCAACCTGCCCAATCACTATCTGTATACCCAACTAGCTCGAAGTTCTCTGACTTTGTATACCAGATTCCATACTCAACAGTCCCTGCAACATATTTCAGGATTCTTTTTGCAGCTCCAAAGTGTTGCTTTGTTGGACTATGCAAATACCTTGACACCACACTCACACAGTAAGCAATGTCCGGTCGAGTGTGTGTAAGATAGTTCAAACCACCTACCAAACTTCTGTACAACTTCTCATCAGCACTTGCTCTACCATCATTCCTTTGCAGCTTCTCATTTGTATTCATTGGTGTGACAGACACTTCAAAATCTCCCATCTTAAATTTGGTCAATAAATCTTGTGCATATTTTCTTTGGCTCAGAAATATGCCACTCTTTCTTTGCTTCACTTCTAACCCAAGAAAATACTGCAACAGACCCAAGTCTGTCATTTCAAACTCCCTCATCATTTACTCCCTGAAATCATCTAATAGCTTCTGAGATGAACTAAAGTAGATGATATCATCATCATAGAGACATACCAGTAGGAATCCCTGCCCTTCTTGCTTCTTGATGTACAGAGTAGGCTCATTCTCACTTCTCTTAAATCCATCTTTTTCAAAGAAATGATCTATTCTGCTATACCAGGCCCTTGGAGCCTGTTTCAATCCATACAATGCCTTCTTCAGTTTGTATACCTTTTGCTCTTCATTCTATTTGACAAATCCTTGAGGCTGCTCCACATAGACTTCTTCTTGCAACTCACCATTTAAAAATGCCGATTTAACATCAAACTGAAATACAGGAAGACTGAATTGTGCAGCCAATGCAAGTATAACTCTCACTGTCTCAAATCTTGCAACATGTGAGAATGTCTCACCATAGTCAATTCCCTTAAGCTGTGCATATCCCTTTGCAACTAGCCGTGCCTTATGCTTCGGTATGGACCCATCTGTATTATACTTGGTTCTGAAAACCCATTTCAGACCAATAACATTCTTCTGAGTTGGAGGATCAACTAATTCCCAAATCTCATTCTTCTGAATGCACTTGATTTCTTCATGCATTGCAGACTGTCACTCAGTCTGACTTTGCGCTTCAGCAAAGGTTGATGGTTCTGTGACTAATTGATACCCGTCGTTGTGAGTACCAAAGATAAAATTTATAATCTCCTATTAAGACTAACCTAGGCTAGTGGTAACAGGGTCGAACCACAAGGAGGCAGTTGTAAACTCTAGTTGATTTATGATCAATCAAAAGTAACAATTATGGGGGTTGGTTTGAATTGATCTATAGCTAATAGTAAATAAGGCAATAAACTAAATGAAAGATTTAAACAGATAAAAGAAGGGTACTAGGATGGTCGGGTCATTATAGCTTCTGGCAAGAAAAAACTAAGTCGGTCTGAATCAAACACGGGTAAGGCGGGAAATAAAGAGGTCCTCTCGGTCCACTCTTAACAAATAGCATCTCTCGATCTCGCTATAGTTCCCTAATGTCACTAATACTAACTCTCGTCTCGAAAAGTGACTAATGGTCTAAACTATACCTATCTTTCGATCTTAGCACAGTCTAGTCGATTTAATTGACGGTCTAATAACCTCCCTATCTTTCGATCTAATGGGTCACTACAAAAAAGGTATCTAACTGGTCGCATGCATTCGATTTGTTAAATACAAGATTAAGAACAATTAAAACGAAGGATAACCTTACAAGGTCGGTGCCGATCGACCAACAATGTCAATCGATCGACCGACACGCGGTTCATCCGTGTTCAATCTAATGCCGCCTATGCTACAATTCCCCTACATCCCAAAGACTATAGATTTAGCTACTCATGCTAAGGGTAGAAACAATAACATAAACGATAAAACTAGCTACTGAATTCATGCTTAAAACAGGAAAGGAAGCAATTAACATGCAATAATGAAGATGGTTTCTGAATCTACTAGCAATTCTAATCTATTAGCAAAATAAATGAACCGAAAGTAAACAGGAGAATACCGAATTGCAGGGGAAAGATTGATTAATAAGAACCGAAATTCCGATGCTCACAATAATCCCAAACCCTAACTATTCGATAAAGAACTTGAATGAAAACTTAATGCTAAAACTTGATGTAAAATTCTGAATAAAAGACTTGATAATAAACTGATGATCTAGGTTACGTTATATAGGAAATATACGTAACATCTTATTCCAAAACCTAAACACAATGGGCTTTGAGTTCCTTGATCTTTTAATTCTCGTCTGAAATAACAGCAAGTGGTCGATCGACTAAGCAGAAAGTCGATCGACCGGATCTCAACAACGATGTAGCTTCGGATCCCGATAGTTGGTCGATCGATCGATGAGTCTAGTCGATCGACTGCTTGAGCTGCTAGTTGACTGCTTTATTCTCGTGGATTCGTCTTTGGGCCTTGGATCGCGCACCAAGCTCGTTCCTTAAGCAATTCCTTTACGTCATTTGCAATGCAGATTACTCGGGGACGGATTTGGCTCGATTTCCCGCTGAATTCTTCACATTTCTGCAATAACGTACAAAAACACGAAAGTAGAGGAAAATAGAGAAATATTGGCATATATTGCACATTTGAGCTCTTGAAATGCGTGTAGAATAAAGTGTGAAACATCATATTTTAGACACGCATCAAATCTCCCCAAACCAAACCTTGCTTGTCCCCAAGCAAGAACTAGACTCGATCTAATGACCTAATGGAACGAGTTCGATCTCAGAGCGAAATGCAAACTGTTAAACCCAAACCAATTTAATGCACAACCAACAATCAATTAGCAATGTGAATCATGCAAGCGAGTTATGTAGTCGTCAAAGACATGCTGAACTGCCAACTGTAAAGACTTATCAAATTGGACTCTCGCGGGTCGCTCAAATCACTCAATTAAGCACAGGTGATATATTTGTAAGATAGAAAGAATTAATCTTGTAGTGACTCTCACCTACTACGACCTATGAGGACATGCCAACAATAAAGTATGAAAATGATCTCTATAACCGTACATATGCATTCCAACCAAACAGATGACCAATGACACATGCCGAGGTATATATGGGATATGTGAGGTATGGGTAAGAAGAGGCAAAACATTTTATGGTAAAGTGGGGGTACAGGTGATCAAGCTAGTACCAGAACGGAACCAAAGGACAACATCCAACTTCTTGCTCATAGGCAAACAACACGGTGCTATAGCAAGCACAAATCTCACAATCTCCAGATGTAAAAGTAATCAACTAACTCCCCATAAAATAAGAATAAAACATGGGAGCAAAAAATCGCCAAAAGATAAGGATTAAAGTATGCGAATTAATTTCTTCCTCGGATCTTCAGTCGATCGACCAAAAGGAGCAGTCGATCGACTGCTTTGAACAGTACAGACATTTTTTCTTTTCTTTTTCCGAATCATTTTTCTTCCATCTTTTTTTTTCTTTTTTTGTTTCTTTCTTTACTTTTTTTTTCATTCTCCCAACGAAATCTCATAAGAGCCAATGCTACCAAAAACGAGTAATAATCCCAAAAACTAGGCTACTAGCTTGACAAAGGCAGGCTATGTGTAGGATGTAGTAAATAGGACAAAAAGGATATTTTTGGCAGTGTGAAGCTTATGGGTAAAACGAGAAAAGGAAACCTCTACCACATGTGTCAACAAACCACAGACCGAATGCATATAGGTATTAAGTAGATCAAATTCATAATTATGCAAATTAAGGAAACATGTCTCATAAGGAGTACTACTCACATTCCTAAATAAACGGTCATGAATGTCACCATTATAGGCTCTAATAACTCGAAATATGATGTAGGTTGCCAATTATTAAAGTCAAGTCTCAAGTTCAAGAAGATAACTTAACGAAAACTCGTAGACTATGCATATATGATTCTACTAATAACATGTTAATTAAGCAAGGCTCGGGCGAATGTGCAAATGCGATATCATCCTTGAAATACTACCGTTCCGACTCGACCTATATGCTAAAATAAACGTGCATATTATGGGAATTTTTTTGAAATTTTTTCAATTTTTTGAAATTTTGTATATATGAAAGAAATGAAATAAACAATGCAAAACAAAAAGTAAACGTGAATGCAAGCAAGTGAATGAAGTGCGACGCAAAACCCTTCCCCAAACCAAATCGCACAATGTCCGCATTGTGCAAAATCATGTAATGAAAGAAAGGAGAAATGGGAATTTGCGATAAAGTAAATAAGCAAGACACAAAGGAAAGATATGGAACTCACAAGACTTTAAGCGCAAAGCAAAAAGGAAACCTCCCCAAACCAACGTTAGCTAGAGGTTTCGATGAGCTAGCGATGCTACCGATAAAGACCTGAAAAGGCAATTGAAAACCACGCATAAGACCGAAGGAAACAATTTTGAAACGTAAAAGTTGTGCACAAATGAGACAAATAGAAGAAATAGATAATTCGACGGAAAATAGAGTGGAGTAGAAGACTCCCTTAGGTCCGCATATCGACCAAACACAAGCAGGGAGAGGTCGTAAACGAATATAGTAGCAGAAGATGGTCGATCGACCAAGAAGGTAAGTCGATCGACCATATGGGCATGAACAGTAGCTCCTGTAAACTCCGCAATTCGATCGATCGACCAATGGTGCCGATCGATCAAAACATCTTCAACTGCAGCGTCTTATTTCTTCGTAATTGCTCATTGATTTGAGCTAACAAGCTCTAGATACCTGCAAAAGCACAATAATACGCGCCCAAAAATTGCACAAAACCCATGGAAAAGTCTAAAGTGCTTAAAAATCCTAAGCAAAAAGAATAAAAGCGAAGTTTCGCGCACACAAAAGCAATAAAAATGTCTTAACAAAGCAAAAAGAATGAAGTTTATAACGAGCATGATCAACTAGTAGTTGATCAAGAAGGACCACGGTATGGCCCACTTCGTCGGCTTCTGGCTACTAGAGGTAGCCTCAATGGTGCTCATCTTATCGGTTGCACCCTTCTTAGTTTCAACAATGGAGAGCTCACCGATCGGCTTCGTCACCTCCCCAATCAAGGACTCCCTCGGAATCGTCGGAATCCGGATCGCCCATCTCACCTTGGTGGCTCATCTTCCACTTCCTCATCGGTCCCATAGCTTAGGCATCCAAGACCTCCTCTTTGAATGATAGGCTTTGTCGCACTGAGCATCCAACGCTCTTCCTTCCCCAAACCAACTCTGCATTATCTAAAATAGAAGATTCTTCCTCCTTCTTGCTCCCAATCCGGGGCGGAGGGGTTAACACGTAGTAATAGGGACAGTTGATTCGGGAAGCACAAAGTACGATCTCTTTTCGAGACCGTATTACAAGTAACAGCCACATGGCGTCCTTCTTTTTAGCAGGTGGGCAAAAATGATAGAATGTTTCCCAACTTTGAAGGTCAAGGTTCCTAGACCGACATCAATAATCGCACCGGCGGTGTGCGAAATGGCCTACCCAAAATGATGGGAATATGGTCATCCTCGGGCATGTCAAGGACAACAAAGTCAACAGGGAAGAAAACTTCCCTATCGGACGGGTATGTCCTCTAGGACTCCTATAGGCTCGACCGCAGATCGGTCACCATCCGAACTGTCATCTCAGTTATTGCAAACCTGGTCAACTTAAGCTTTCTAGCTAGACTCAAGGGCATGACACTTATGCTAGCTCCTAAGTCACATAATGCCTTTTCGATAGAAAAGCTACCTATCTTCAAGGAACCGAAAAACTGCCTGGGTCTTCTAATTTATGGGGCGCAGTGTGAGACAAGTAGGAGCAAGACTCTTTAGTTAATGCAACAAAGTGTGAACATGTTCAAGAGATTTTTCTTTGACAATAATCTGTTTCATAAATTTAGTGTATCTTGGCACTTGGTTAACTAACTCAAGGAAGGGTACACGAACATTTAAGCTACGAATAACTTTCTCAAATTTATTGAAAGATACCTGTTCCTTCGTCGGCACGAGTCTCTCCTGGATATGGGGTCGTAAGGAGTACCTTAGCCCTCTCCTCTAAGTCGCGTGTGCCGGTATCCTTGGACTTAGGTTGAAAGTCCGTCACCTTTTCTTTGTTGAAGCTAGACCCCTCCTCGGACCGTCTCAAATGAGAACCATTGACCGTCATTGGATCGAACTTGGAGCCGGATCGACCCATCAGCATTCGGTTCCGCTTCAAACTTTTCGGGACGGTGGTTCCCCGAAACAAGTGGTCTCGTAGATTATTTGGCATTAAAGGACGAAATTCTTCAACATCGCAGTGATTTTGGTCGATCGACCAACATCCTCGATCGATCGATCAGGTTGCACGTTTCTGAAGCTCCTGGAACCCGTGTTTCGATCGATCGACTAGGTACTTCGATCGATCGAAAAATGCCTGGCGACGTCTTTTTCTTTGATTTGTTCGTTGAAGCTTTCTCTTGACTTGTTTCCGGCTCATCTTTCTCAACAACATCCTCAATCATGGCAGGACCATCAAGGGTGGACCCGCTCCTCAAAGTGATGGCATTTAGGGTCTCCTTTTGTTCAGGTTGAGTGGGTAAGTGTTCCGGAGCTCGAGTGTTACTTTTACTAGCCAGTTGAGCAATTTGGCTCTCTAGTAACTTCATCCCGGCCTCTCTTGCTTGGGACTCCTTTAACAACAGATTCTTAAGCTCGGAGAACTCGAGTTTTGTGATTGTTGCTTCTTTGCGGCACACATAAGGAGGCTTCCGCATCTTCTTTGTTGCTTTTGATGAGGCGGGACATATGGTATAGGCTTCTTTGTGGCGGATGTTGGGTTGGATTTTGGACATTTTGGCTTCTCCAACTCAAGTTCGGATGCGGTGGCTCGTAGTAGGTGTTTGTCCGCCTATAGTGTTGAAAGGCGACAAGATTCAAAGGGGTTAGGGCAATTTTTCGAGACATGGCCCTCAACTCCACACCTTTCACGCACGAAGGGACCGTCCGACACAAAGATTGACTTGGTATATCCTACCTTTAGAAGCTCCTCCTAGCTCATACTTGTCAAATCTCGCGGTGAGAGCCTCAAGTGCGAAAGAACAAGAGGATTCAGCAGCTCTCCTCTGGTTCCCTCTCGAATTCCCATATTCGGCCTTGTGGGTAGCTAGGACGTCAATGATCTTCCACCCCTTGGTTGCTCCCATTTTCAAATAATCTTCCATTGGGCTGCAAAGATCCAAAATGGCCCTCTGATCGTCGTACAACCCATTGTAAAAATGATTGCACAAACTCCACTTTTCAAACCCATGGTGCGGTATGGTTCGCACTAACTTCTTGAATCGGACCCATGCCTCGTGGAAATTCTCATCCTGGCCCTTGTTTAAAGCCCGTGATTTGAGCTCTAATAGCGATCGTCCTTGAAGCAGAGAAGTACTTCTTGTAGAACGCTAATGCCAATGTATTCCAATCAGTGATCTCTTGAGCGGTCCGGTCCAAATCTCTATACCACTCCCTTGCAAAGATCACGAAGAGAGAAGATGAACATGATCTCTTTGATTTGATCCTGGGTCACGCCACCTGGTGGGGGTATGGAGCAGCAGAGAGTCAATAAAGGTCTCCATATGCCTTGCTTTGCATCTTCATTTGCAGCTCCCCCAAACTGATTTCTCTCGACCATAGTAATGTAAGCAGGCTTTGGTTCGAATTTCCTGGTTCGAACCCTTTGTATAAATTGTCGGCTGTCGGCTCAGAAAAACTAGCTATACTTGCTTCCTCGGCCATGACCGAAATTTCGGAGAAGTAATCTGTCTCGGTGAAGATGTAGAAACGGGTGAAGATGGTGGATTTTCCTCGAATGCTCGTTCTCGTAAAAACTAGAATGAGAACTTGGCTCTTCCAAATTGTTGTTCTTGAAATAATCTCCTCTTTACGTGCAAAGATCTTTCAATCTCTGAATCAAATGGCAGTAATGGACCACCCTGTGACCTGCGCATAAGAGGAAACTACAACAAAATATAAGAACGGTTTAAGGAACGGACGTTCCTTAAACTAAGGAAGACTAAAAATAAAAACAACTAAAATTAGGACTATTGCCTCCCGTGACAACGGCGCCAAAATTTGATACCCGTCGTTGTGAGTACCAAAGATAAAATTTATAATCTCCTATTAAGACTAACCTAGGCTAGTGGTAACAGGGTCGAACCACAAGGAGGCGATTGTAAACTCTAGTTGATTTATGATCAATCAAAAGTAACAATTATGGGGGTTGGTTTGAATTGATCTATAGCTAATAGTAAATAAAGGCAATAAACTAAATGAAAGATTTAAACAGATAAAAGAAGGGTACTAGGATGGTCGGGTCATTATAGCTTCTAAGGAAAAACTAAGTCGGTCTGAATCAAACACAGGTAAGGCGGAAATAAAGAGGTCCTCTCGGTCCACTCTTAACAAATAGCATCTCTCGATCTCGCTATAGTTCCCTAATGTCACTAATACTAACTCTCGTCCCGAAAAGTGACTAATGGTCTAAACTATACCTATCTTTCGATCTTAGCACGAGTCTAGTCGATTTAATTGACGACGTCTAATAACCTCCCTATCTTTCGATCTAATGGGTCAAACACAAAAAAGGTATCTAACTGGTCGCATGCATTCGATTTGTTAAATACAAGATTAAGAACAATTAAAACGAAGGATAACCTTACAAGGTCGGTCGATCGACCAACAATGTCAATCGATCGATCGACACGCTGGTTCAGATCCGTGTTCAATCTAATGCCGCCTATGCTACAATTCCCCTACATCCCAAAGACTATAGATTTAGCTACTCATGCTAAGGGTAGAAACAATAACATAAACGATAAAACTAGCTACTGAATTCATGCTTAAAACAGGAAAGGAAGCAATTAACATGCAATAATGAAGATGGTTTCGGGAATCTACTAGCAATTCTAATCTATTAGCAAAATAAATGAACTGAAAGTAAACAGGAGGAATACCGAATTGCAGGGGAAAGATTGATTATTAAGAACCGAAATTTCGATGCTCACAATAATCCCAAACCCTAACTATTCGATAAAGAACTTGAATGAAAACTTAATGCTAAAACTTGATGTAAAATTCTAATAAAAGACTTGATAATAAACTGATGATCTAGGTTACGTTATATAGGAAATATACGTAACATCTTATTCCAAAACCTAAACACAATGGGCTTTGAGTTCCTTGATCTTTTAATTCTCGTCTGAAACAGCGCTGTGGTCGATCGACTAAGCAGGAAAGTCGATCGACGGATCTCAAAGCAACAGATCTCTTCGATCCCGATAGTTGGTCGATCGATCGATGAGTCTAGTCGATCGACTGCTTGAGCTGCTAGTTGACTGCTTTATTCTCGTGGATTCGTCTTTGGGCCTTGGATCGCGCACCAAGCTCGTTCCTTAAGCAATTCCTTTACGTCATTTGCAATGCAGATTACTCGGGGACGGATTTGGCTCGATTTCCCGCTGAATTCTTCACATTTCTGCAATAACGTACAAAAACACGAAAGTAGAGGAAAATAGAGAAATATTGGCATATATTGCACATTTGAGCTCTTGAAATGCGTGTAGAATAAAGTGTGAAACATCATATTTTAGACACGCATCACTAATAATGCAAAACCACAGGTGTTATAGATATCTACCAGGGATCTTTTACCTCTTGGACCAGTATCTTCTTCTGAATTAGAGTATTCAAGTGATAAACCTCCATGACCTGGTGGAGTAGTCGGAGGAGTGTTCTCAACATTTTCTTCCTGAACATTTTGTCATCAGAGTTTTCAAATGTGAAAAATCTATGAATTTCCTTATCTTCAGACTTCTTTTCCCAGTCCCACTTACTTTCTTCATCAAACACCACATTTCTACTAATAATGAGCTTGGCATTGACTGGATCATAAAGTCGATATGCTTTTGATTGAGTTGCATAACCAATAAAAATGCACTTAGTAGATTTTTCATCTAACTTGGTTCTCAAATTAAGCAGGGAATATGCAACACAACCAAAAACTTTTAAATGACTGACATTAGGCCTTACTCCTCTCCATATTTCATATGGAGTCTTATTTGCCACAGCTCTTGTAGGAGAAATGTTTAACAAATACACAGTTGTTGCAACTGCTTCACACCAAAAATCATTAGGCAACCCTTTGAACCATAACATACTCCTCGCCATTTCCATCACAGTTCTATTTTTCCTCTCTGCCACCCATTCTGCTCAGGTGAATAGGGTGCTGTAAGTTCTCTCTTGATCCCATGATTCTCACAAAATTCATTAAACTCTTGTGAGACAAACTCTCCTCCTCTATCTATCCTTAGAATTTTTATTATTTCTCCACTCTGATTTTCAACCATTGCCTTAAATTTTTTGAAATTCCCAAATGATTTACTCTTAGTTCGTTGGAAATAAACCCAACTCATTCTGCTATGATCATCTGTGATGAGTAAAAAATACTTAGTCCCACCTAATGACTCAGTATTCATTGGCCCACACAAGTCAGCATGTAACAGATTCAGACACTCCTTTGATCTCCATAAACTCTCATTTGGGAATGATCCTCTACACTGTTTTCCTTGAGTGCAACTCTCACAAAATGACAGATCACCTAACATAGGTAATCCATCTACTAAATTCTTATTACCTAAGAACTTTAGACTCTGCATATTTAAATGCCCGTATCTCAAATGCCACAACCTTGTAGTGTCATCACCTTTCACAGTCAAGGCTTTGCCTACCTTTTTTGGTAAATCCAAGGAAAACATCCTATTTCTACCCATGAGAGCTTCAGCAACAATTTCACTTGTTTTCTTATCCTTTACAACATAGGACTCATCAAAAGATAAGGAATAACCACAACTCAATAACTGACCTACACTTAGCAAGTTATAGGCTAGCAAGGGCACATATTGAACATGGTGTAAAAGTTTTGTGTTACCTTGTTCAGTTTTGACAGCAATAGTACCAATTCCCTCTACTGTCAATTGTTTATTATCCCCTAATCTGACCTTGCTTTTTACAGATTCATCTAGCTCCTTGAACAGTGCTTTTGTTGAAATATGTGTCCTCCGACAATAATGCGATCACAATTGTCGATCATATTGATCACATATTTAAATCTCATTTTAAGAATACGTAAGGGATGATTTATTTAATAGTAAACTGATCAACATTAATCGGTAACGATTGGCTTGCTAGAGTTTGACGTTACTGTCGTGGGACGGTGGTGGTCAGTTGATCCCTTAAGGTCACACCTAAAGGATGATGCCCTTATCTGTAAAGTTGATTAATTGTATGACGATACAAGTTGATCAATTCCTTAAAATTGAACAATTCATTTGTGAGAGAGAATTGAATTCTTATTTTAATGAGATTAAATAAGATTTATTTCGGTAATAAAATGCTTTATTACTAAAATTGTTTATTGTTTGAGAAACGATACAAATAAGGATGAATGGTTAATTATAATTACAAGATGTTGTGAATTATAATTTTATGACCCATTTTATTTATGTGATCAAGTATCACTAGTCAATTTGTTGAATGTAATTTAATTAATTTATAAAATGATATTTATGTAATAAATGTGCATTAAAATTAATTAATAACATGTAGCATTCTACATGTGACATATTGTGTGACAAGTGACAAATTGACAAAATAATATGGAGGTCCATTTTATATCATATGACCGAAATATTAGAGGTAGTATGGGTGAGTGGGTGTTTTATTTAATGGATAAATAAAACACTATGATTACCTATAATGTAGGATAGTCTTACACCTACTTTACTTAATAAGAACAAAAGTAAAAGTAAAGACCATGCATTGGTCATATAATACTCCCTCCACCGGTTTTGTAAAGAGGATAGAAAGAATTTTATTCTCTTTAATTCACTTGTATTCATTTACATGCAAAGCTCTCTCTCTCTCTCTCTCTCTCTCTCTCTCTCTCTCACATATTCATCCTTTTCTTCATCAAAAACTTGAGATTTTTGATTCAAATTGTTCATAAAAGATTACTAAAATTATTAATGTAATATATGAGTGTTAGTAATCAATTTTAAGGTAAACTACTAAATTAATATCTAGCTAATATTATTTAGTGGGGATAAGGGATAATCTTGGGTGCAATCAAGAGGAGTGACTTCTACACTTGAGGTCTTTGGAGGATCATACTTATATTCATGGAAAGCTCAAGAACTAACAAGAAGGAGATCTTGTTGGTGCCCATATGATGACCGAAATTAAGATGGTGAGAAATCGATTTTCTTATCTCTTCTTATTTTGTTTGCATGCATAAGATTTGTAATTAATTTTATGACTAAATTAATTAAGACATATATGAATATGTTAAAAATGAGATATAGATTTCTAACAAGTGGTATCAGAGCCTTAGGTTGTTTGCAAGCAAATCGGTTATAGTTTTTACGAGTTATACGATTAACATATAAAACTTATAAATTTGTGTTATTATGATATATCACGAAAAAAAAATTTGCATGTTAAAGTTTCTGGTCCTAAAATGTATTTAGGATATTTTGGTTAATTTATGGATTTTTATTGTTCATCTTATATAATAATGGCATTAAAAATGTAATTTTATGAATAAAATGTCATTTTCGGACTAAAATTAGCTAAATTTCGAATTTTTCAGTGGTTTTTGGATATGTTTTCACATATTTTATTTTTAGATGACCTGTAAAGTTTCATAATTTTTGGAGTTCTTATGCTCGAAATATGGATTTTTCATGATAAAGGTCGAATTTAAATGAAAAATGGGTTAATATGAGATAAATTCGAATCTGGTCATAGAAATTTAGTATGTTGTCACATGTAATTTTACAAGATGTGTGTAAAATAATAGGCTATATTGAAGTCTTTATGAATGATTTATGAATTTTTGATGAAAAATAGCATAAACAGTGACCTTAATTAGTGAATAATTGCTAAAACATACTTCATGACTAAGGAAAAACGTCACATATTGCATTTATTATCTTTTTCCGATCTAAAATTGAAAAGTTGATGAATATAATTTTTCTCATGTTTTTATGATTATATTTGATAAATCCGATAAACCGCAACATTGTTTTTCCCGATAAATTTCGAAATTTTTAACCTAAGTTTTTGAACATTATGATTGTCATGATTTTTTTCCAGAATGTTCATGAGTTTAAATTTCAAATTTCAAATTTATTTGAAATTTTTATGATTTATTTGGAGTTTATAGCATTTTATTGTAATTTTGGGTCCATTAATGAACAATTTTAAGAAATATAAGTTAATTATAGTCAAATATGTTAGTGGAGACTAATTTTGAGTCCTAAGTTGGTTAGGGTAATTAACTTGTGCATAAATATGATTTTATGTAATTTATTGTGATTTTAAAAGGTTGAATCACGCAAATCCGTAAAAACCGTTTAATATACGATATTGGCTCCTTAAAGGCGATTTAGAATAAAATTGGGCATGTTCATACATATTATAATGCTGCATTTTATTTATGATTGTCATAATTTTATTTTATGTAATTTTATTTTATGTAATTTTTTACTTAGTATGGCCTTAGTTTTTAATTGGTATTACCCGAAATGTATGGGAATATCGATTCGGTTGTAATTTATTGTGATCTCGTATCACCGTTTTGTAATTTAATAGATTTATTTTATTTTAATTACAAATGTATAATAGGAAATTATGTAATTTATTTATTTCGGAGTTCTTTGAAGACGGTGTCACTCAAGGAAGACGATCCATTGAAGACGGTGTTACCTCGAGATGCGTACCAAAAACCGAAGTTCAAGGGACCAATGGAGTTGGTTTCCGAATATGTAATAGTTAATTAAATTTTCTATTTTAGGAAGGCCATACTAGGATTTAATTTATGCTTTGCATTTTATTTATATGTCGCATGCATCGCTAAATCGCCATAACTAAAACATGCATTATCATTTTTTTTATCGAGTTTATCGACCGTGTAAATTACAATTATCGTAGTTCACCGCTTTAGTTCACTTAAAACGTGATAGATAATAAATTGACATGACCTCTCGCTAAAATAAACAATTGAGACTTAGCCTTACCAAAAAGTAGAAACCATGAAAACCTATTTCGCGAGGGAGTGCACTCGGCCACCCCGGGGTACAAACCTTGTTACGTAGGGGAAGTGGGTGATAAATGTCTAATCCACCGAATTCATGTTGATGAGGGTTTCATCGGCTACCCCGTGCCCAAGTTAATGTGTATTTGGATCATGGACACATTTATTCGAAATTTGGGTTGAACTCAACAAAAGTAATTGATAAGGGTTTCATCGGCTACCCCGTGCCCTTGTCGGATGCGTTTTGGGCTAAAGATAAATGTTAAATGTAATTTTATTGACCGAGAGTTCTAAAAGTAGAATCGATTAAAGAGTTAATCCACCGAGTTATATTGATAAGGGTTTCATCGGCTACCCCGTGCCCAAGTTAATATGAATTTGGATCTCGGAATCATTTATCATAGTTGGGTAGAGGTCACTATGTAAATGCTTTACTTGTTATTTACAAGTATTAATAAAACGATAAATGTTAAGTTTTTCACTATTCCGTTATTATATTGTTCTATTTCTTTACCACAATTCATATGCGATATCATTTCGATTTTAATTCAAATCTCCATTAAAACAACGTAACTAAAGACAAATATGAATTTGGTTCTAAAACCTCAAATGAACCATTGCTAAGGATCTCTTGTAAAGAGTACAGATTAAAGTTATTCATTATAAAACAGGTTTTTGATTCTTGACTAAACACATCTACTTACAATGGATTGTTTCTCACATGCTTAATTGAGTTAAGTACCTTGAAACGATAAATTATTTTGGAAATTAGATTTGTTAGAAATCGTAATTGACCAAAATACCGTAACCACTTCAATGAAAGTTTTAAGACTAAACAAACGAATGAAGAGTAGTCTTCATGAATATAATTTTGCTTCTCAAAGCAAAGACTCATTGAAATGAGTGGGAGCATGCCCTTAAACCGTTAAGAAAAGGATAAGGTTTTAAAGAAGTAAAATTAGAATGGAATTGATACAAGGTAATGTTAAAAGTAACGTTATTGAGAATAACAATAATAAACCTATCAATCCCGACCGATAAAGTTTCCATTGTCTTAATTGTTGGATGCTAGAAAGGAAACTACCCCAAATTATTGAAGAATCAACAAGTTAGTTGTGGGACATCTAATCGGACCTTCTTCTTTAAATGTTTATTTGATTGACATAAATTTTGCTAGTACTACTTCGTCAATATTAGAAACCGGTGGTGGTTTTCATCATTGTACTTGATACATAGGATGATTAGAATATGACGACTAGCAACAATGATGTTGAGAGATAGAGTCATTGTAATTGTGACTAATTGTGACTCAATCTAGTTTTTGGGTTTAGAGTTGTACTTAATGGTGACTATTAAGTGCATAAACTCTAAATAAGAATATAAACTTGTTAAGATACAAAAGAGGTTTCACTTTTGTGACCCTATACACCATGAGTTGATGTATGGCTAGCCCATTATCAAGGTGAATATATTCTAAACCAAACTAGAATGATATATCATGTAGATGATGCAAGACTCAAATTGGTAACCCAAGATTAAACCTTAGATTCTAGAATGATGAACGCAAAGAGTTATCGAGTACTCTTGAAACCATTAGATCTTATGGTATATGCGTATCTTGTATTAAAAGCAAGATGTCTCGTGCCTTTTGGTTGAAAAGGAAATCGAGGTTGTAAATCATTGATACAGAATAGGTTGATCATTTTCTTTTACCATCAATTTAAGTTGACACCAATATGTTTACTTAATAAGGTAAAAGGAGAAATCTTTGAAGGAGTTCAAAGAGTTCCATGAATCACGATCAAGTCGTGATGGGATTATCAAAGTGAAGACTTTGATATAAGCCAAAGAAAAAGTGATATAGTATCACAAATTAATCTCTCTTAGCACGCATTATGGGATAATGTGTGGTTGGATAAAGAATTCAAACTCCATTCGATATGGTTTGGACTTTAATCAAGTTACTTTGAGTTACTTGATCCTTTTGGGGATTTTATCATTTTGTCTAAATTATTTTTCCACTAAATGTAAAACGAATCATATGAGATATGAAATGGTAGGGTACCATGGTTGTAAGTTTTCACAAAAACCAAATGCTCATTTTTCCCTTTCAATTATCACGACTACAACGGGTTTGCGGCTCGTGAAGCTGTCTTTCTAAAATACAAGTTTATTTCTAGAAGACAGAGTGGGAGAAATTATTCAAGAGCCACAAAGAATGTTATGTCCCAAGAAACTGGTCTTTCTTGACTACATGAGGTTTTGTGTAAGACGTTGTTTCTTCAAAACCTAGGAGGTTAAAATCATCATTTGTTGAAGATGATGAATTAGTATTACTTTTAGAAAGTAAAGAGCTTACAACTTACAATTGAATTGTTTGATTCAAGTTAATTACTTTTGGAAAGTAATGAACATATGACTTACATGAGAATGTTTAAGTCACAACTCAATACAAGGCTTAGAGCCATGAAAATCCGAAATAAAAGGCTTGATTAGTGACAAAGGGTTTTGCACTAATAAAGTTAGATATCAAAGCTTGATTGGTGGCAAGGGTTTTGCACTAGTTGAAATACTTAAGTCTATTTGGATCTTCTTAGGGATTGTGTTTCATTATGATGATATACATATAGCAAGTGAATCTAAAACCCACTTCTTCAATTAGAAGGAATGTATTCAATACATGTCTTGAGTTTTGTAGATTCTTGCAATCCTAAGATAATGTGAAACTTAAGAGATGGTCTTGAGTAGGACATCAATGAGTTGGAATCAATGATTTAATCATGGTATAAAAATTTTCCCGATAAGTCGAGAAGTTGTGTTTATACATGAAGTTTAGTGGGAGTTACGAAAATTTTAATTAGTCTTATATGTGGATGACATATTGATCATTGGGAATGATTTAAGACTTTTAGAGTAATATAATACATCTTTAATATCCATAATTACGTAGATAAATCCACATGATATTAGCGTCAAATAAGAAGTCTTATGTTGATAAGATTCATGACTAGTTCAATCAAGTTGAACATATTTGATTGATTCCATTTGCTTCCGCTGCCGAATCAATTAAATAGGAAATGATGTATAACACTTCATATACTTTGAGTATGATGAATTGTTTCAAATCGAATTTAAGTAATCATTACCAAGTAAGCCATAAAGATTACCCTTAAGTGCTTGCAGAAGCATTAAGGATGTAATGCAAAGTGTTTTTGATGCAATTTTGTGTAAGGGTGTTACACAAGTGACAATTGACAATTGAGATTGCGCATGGTTTTAAAACAAAACCATAATCAAAACACATTAGGATGGTTAAGATACCATTATGGCTATGTTATTTAAGAAATATATTTTCTAGAATCGTTCTAGGCAATAAAGAACAATGAGAAATATTTACAACGGAAATTGAGTACACTTGCAATCATGGGATGTGCAAGAGGGATGAGTCCCGCACACTGTGAAAACAGTGGGAGCTATTTTAAGGCATGAAAGCCTATGTCTTGATTGGATCTCGACACGTACTCAGAAAGTTTTTGTAATGCAAATGTATACATTACAAAGGAAAACGAGTATGTAGTAAGGTTAAGTAAGGTACAAGAAGTTGATAAAACCTACTAACCAAAGCCTTCTCATAGGCATGATGAGTCATGTCATTTCAATTGAATTGAGATGAACAACTACATTCAAGATCAAGTTGGATTATAGAATATGAAGTAGTAATCAAGTATTGACTACTCATATGATAATCACATTTATCGTTCGAGTTTTTAAAAATCTGAAAACTCCTTTTATACTTTGTTACATCCAAACGGGTTGTAGAGACAATATTGAACCCGGATTAACATGGTATTCGCCCATAGTCACTTGTATGAGGTGACGTCTCGAAGTGACTAGAGTGTGATGCGATTGATGGCAAGTTCAAGTGCCATAGAGTCATGTGAGATGACTAGTCGATCACATAGGCAGACTGTTAGGAATGCTTTGTCGGGCCTTATGACCGCTTATAGAGTTCTGGAAAATTTATATAGCCTGGTCGTGGCAAGAGCTACTATAATATTCTAATGAGTCGATTCTTTTGACTAAAGACTGTTCTCCTAAGGTGGCACAATTTCAGATTAACTTTGATTTTTGTTACTACGACCTTCGTAAATGGGGTCAAATGGGCATATTTTGGGTTATGATGGCTGTGGCTAGTCGAAGGGAATGAGTGCGATAGGAATTGTCCACCCCCTTGTTAGGGTTAAAACAATATCTCAGGGCCACTCGAGGAGTAATGAACTGGAAATGCGTGGCCACGCTCGGATGGTATCTATGGTAGATAACTCCGGTCAATCAGTTATTCTCCAGATCGAGGAAACCACTCTCGATATGATCACTTGCATGTACGACCCGAAAGACACCTTGCATTGAGTGGGAGATAGTAATAGGACAAGAGAATTGGTGACGCGCACTTGTCGAGGACAAGTGGGAGATTGTTGGAATATGTGTCCTCCGACAATAATGCGATCACAATTGTCGATCATATTGATCACATATTATTTAAATCTCATTTTAAGAATACGTAAAGGATGATTCATTTAATAGTCAACTGATCAACATTAATCGGTAACGATTGGCTTGCTAGAGTTTGACGTTACTGTCGTGGGACGGTGGTGGTCAGTTGATCCCTTAAGGTCACACCTAAAGGATGATGCCCTTATCTGTAAAGTTGATTAATTGTATGACGATACAAGTTGATCAATTCCTTAAAATTGAACAATTCATTTGTGAGAGAGAATATTGATTTCTTATTTTAATGAGATTAAATAAGATTTATTTTGGTAATAAAATGCTTTATTACTAAAATTGTTTATTGTTTGAGAAACGATAGAAATAAGGATGAATGGTTAATTATAATTACAAGATGTTGTGAATTATAATTTTATGACCCATTTTATTTATGTGATCAAGTATCACTAGTCAATTTGTTGAATGTAATTTAATTAATTCATAAAATTATATTTATGTAATAAATGTGCATTAAAATTAATTAATAACATGTAGCATTCTACATGTGACATATTGTGTGACAAGTGACAAATTGACAAAATAATATGGAGGTCCATTTTATATCATATGACCGAAATATTGGAGGTAGTATGGGTGAGTGAGTGTTTTATTTAATGGATAAATAAAACACTATGATTACCTATAATGTAGGGTAGTCTTACACCTACTTTACTTAATAAGAACAAAAGTAAAAGTAAAGACCATGCATTGGTCATATAATACTCCCTTCACCGGTTTTGTAAAGAGGATAGAGAGAATTTTATTCTCTTTAATTCACTTGTATTTGATGTGGCTAAAGTCGTATCACCAAACCAAAGTAAATCTATCTCAGGACTAACAAGAATAGCTAGCAGTAAGACAGGTATCGAATCCACAAGGAGGCAGTAAAAGCTAAGTCTATAAGTATTTCAGCTGTCTAAAAGTAACCGATTTCTGGGGGTTTGTTTTGTTTTGATCTAATAAAATAATTGCAAGTAATTAAATTGAGGTTTAAATGATAATATTAAAAGTCTAGGATTTCCGGTTCACTAGGTCAATTTATTTGGGGTCCTTTAATCAATTGCTAGATCTACCAAGCTGTTTAAGGTCATAAGATCGGTCGACTCAATTATGCCCTTTAGATCGATTCTAACATGCGGTCGCTATAATTAGATACAATCTATTTGATTATCGCAGCCTATATTAATTCTAACCCGGTCGGCGAAAGGAATAATTCGCTACACTAATTAATAACTCAGGCCTTAAGTTAATTAACTAGAAGAAGTACAACAATCAAACAACAACTTATGCGATATCACTAGCAATTAACTAATTTCCCCTTTTAATTTAACCTAGATCCCCTTCATCCTAGACGGGGAGATTAGCTACTCATAATGATAACAATAACAACAATGATTAATAATGAAAACATAATTAAAAGCATGAAACAATAATCAATTAACATAAACGATGAACGATTAATTAATGAGGAAAGATTAATACCGTACAAAGGAAAGATTAGAGTTCTAAGAGAGTATCCAGCAGTATGAATGTAAAAATAAAGCGTAGTCTAACAATAAAACACGAGTTTCTAATTTATAACAAAAGATAATCGTTTTAGGAAAGTCCGGAAATAAGTCTGGCAGAGAGGATCCTCGATCGAGCCTGAGGTGACTCGATTGAGGACAGCTTGCTCGATCGAGCCAGAGGTGACTCGATCGAGGATCTTGCTTCACATGCTATTTCTTCTCTTCTTTCACTTCTAGCCTTCGTGCTTCTTCGTTCCTCGTGCCATGCTTCGTGTATTCTGCTATGCCGTCTCCACCATGCTATTTCTTAGCTCGATCATACTCATAACGAGTCATTTCTGCATCAAAACACAAAATAGCGGCAGTATCGACAATTCATTGAAATAAAGCATATAAAAGGTATAATAGGCACGAAATGGTATGTAAAATGGTATAAAGGGAGCTATAAAAGTATATATGAAAGTGATACATCAAACTCCCCCAAACCAAACCTTTGCTTGCCCTCAAGCAAAGCAATCAGGCCAAACAAAGAACAACAAACATATGGTGAATGAATAACTCAGAGCAAATGTCTAGGCACATACAAATCCCAGCTGTCCACATCTATAACAAAGTAATGACCAAAGTTGTGCCAATAAAACAAATTCAAAAGCACGGGTAATAGACTAACGCAACTCTTACTCAAAATGTGACATGATACCGAGACTCAGCCAAATACTTTTCAACCTTGCAAGACAATTTTGTTGGATTCTCGCGGTTTCACTCATGCACTCATAAGGGGTGAGATATATGTAAGATAGAAAGAATAAAGACTCTCACTCAACTTATGAAATATGCATGCAATCTAATGTGATAAGAGATTCTCCAACTAATACGCATTCACAAAGCAGACCAAGTACATGTATCTAGGACAGAAAGATGGTAAAGTGGCATGGGTATAGAAGTGGCTTGTGCATATGCACGTATGGGTATGTGAGGCTCAGACGGTAGTCGCAGCGCTAGAACAATAGCCAAATCTAATAAGAAATAAAATAATCATCCAACTGAAGAAATAATCTCAACTTTGACAACATATGAGAGAAATGAAAAGGCTCTCCAAATGTGCATTAGACTCCAGTCATTACCACTCTCGACCTCCTAACAAAACTCAATGAAGCAAGCAATTTTCTTTTTCTTTTCTTTATTTTCTCTTTTTTTTTTCTTTTTCTGAATTCTTTTTTTCGAAACTTTTTTTTTTCTTTTTCTTGTTTTTTTTTCTCTTTTGCTTCATAATACTTCTCTTATTCAACATAAGAGGTCACACAATTGCTACAAAAAGATAGCTACTACCCACATGACAATAAAAGTCCCAACCCAACCAAAGTAGCTATAACAATAAGGACTCAAGCAACTGCGACTGTCCCGAAAAAGGTAGGCAAATTCTGGAATGTAGCTAAGAAATAGGAAATAAAATGGCTACATGGTTCAAACGGGCTAACAAAAACTGGGTGATGTAAGGCTTATTTGAACAAAAAGAACCGCCTATCCTCATGTACTTAATCATATGAACGCGCAAAAGCTATGAAACTAATGTCACACTTATGCAGTTTGATATTACATATTCCACAAGGAGACCACACTCTTCAGCCTAAATAACAATGAGACCGGTTTATTAATTTTCCCGGCCTAGGAAGCTCTAAAGACCTCAGAAATTTAAGTGATTTACCAACAAAATAAAGTCAAGTCTACTCGGCATAAGGCATATTGTGACGGTCAAGACTTCAGTAAAGAGCTTTGTTCATCATAGCTAACAGGTCAAAACAATGTACATGGACAACTAGATGGGACTCAAATGCAAAGACAAAGCAAATTATCATCATTTCTACACAATTCACCAAGACTCGACTCAAAATAAATAAAAGTAAATAAAAGCATGTTTTTGTATTTTATAATTTTTCAATTTTTTTTTGATTTTTTGAATTTTTCACACACAACATTAAATAAAAGCACACAACAGAAATAAACACACTCCCCCAAACCTAAATGTCACAGTGTCCTCATTGTGACGCCTACAACATAGCAATCACACAGAAATCCAGCAACCTATAGGACACTACTAACAAAGGGAAGAGGGAAAAAAAGAAATGCAATAAAACAAAACAAGAAAGATAATACCAGCTGTATTGCAGTAGCCTCCCCCAAACCAGCTGGAAAGAGAGGGATGTAGTGACCACCACACTCTTTGGGCTCCATCATCATTATCATAATCATCAATCTCGGCATACAGGGACATCAGCTCGGGATCAGGAACGACACTACGACCTCGACCACGGGTGGCTCTCCTAACACGGCCTCTACCACGACCACCTCCTCCTAGAACAACAGCAGCGGAAGTAGAAGCACTAAACTGACCAAACGGTCCTCTCTGGGAGCAAGGAACACCGGCGTCCTCCGCAAAAAACAGTAGGCCGAGGGGGCGGACTGAGTGTAAAAGGGACGGCCCAAGGCACCGTAGGCGTTAAACTGCCCGAACTCGTAGGAGTCACGCCATATAGATGGAACACACGGCTGTCATCACCCGGAGTGGTGTAATAGCTAGGTGTCACACCCCGATACTGGCCCCCTGAAGCAAGAGACATGGCCTCCATCTGTTCCCACATCCGTCTCTCTGTCAAAGCAGTGTTGATGCCCTCATGCATCCTCACCTCTCGTGCAATAACCGGATCAAAATGGTAGCCGGGAGATAGGTCAAGGAGGTGGAGGAGGAGCAGTTGGAATGAGCCGAGCGGCAGATGGGTAGTGGGTCGACGACGTCTCGGCGCCGCCGGTAGTGGTAGTAGTACTAGACCCGGAAAAGTGACTAGAAGGTCCTCGGGAATCGGATAAGTAACGGGTGGGGGTCGCTCCACGGCCGTACTCTCCTCAAGGGGGTCGACAAAAGAAAAACGGGCGCAAGGTAGAAGCATGTAAGACTCGCCCCGGACCCTCCAGTAATGGTCCTTCCCATTCTTGATGTCAATATAAGAAATGTCATAACGGAGGTGGTCATCATCAACAAGTGGCTCATGGTCATCCATGGGCTCGTAGGGGTCATCACCCTCAAAATAACAAACAGCCCTAGCTATCTTGGTGACAAGAGCACCACAATCAAGGTTCCCATACCTCCCAATCATCATATCAAAAGCCGAGCACACAAGAGCAGGAGGAGAGAACTGGAATGTCTCCTCCCGATAAGGATTCAAGTAACTAGCAAGGATTAAGACCTCAATAGTGGAGGTCTTGCTCTTGTCGTGCCGGCCATACAACAAATAGCTCAAATACCTCAAGAATAAACGAAGACAAACATGTTGGACGTCCAACAAAGCCATAACATTGACATCCGCATCCACATAACCGGTAAACAATGGAAAATATTAAATAGCGGACAGCCCACCAACACCGTATAAATCTCCGTCGGTATGCTTATCTAATCCCAGAATTTCTGACAGACGGTCAAAGGTTAAGGACCGTTCTACGTTAAGCAATCGAAACTTGATAAGATGATCACTGGGAAAGTAAGTAAATGAGCTCAGAAACTCGAGGGTTAAAGCGGGGTAAGATAATTCATGGAGTGTGAAAAGACTCTGTAACCCTATCTCATTGAACATGCCATACATAATGTCATCTATCTTCAATGTTCACAAAATTTTCCTATCCACGCATCGAGTGGCACTCATAGATTTAGTTAACAAATACTCGAACCTGTCCTTTTGTGCTTTGTCACGGAATTCAATGAATGGGTAATCGTCCAAAGGAGACAAGTCGTCCTCCGAAGACACCACTTCTTCGGGAATCACCTCGGGTTGCTGGACCGGGGCTCTCCTTTCTCGAGTCCTCTTATTTCCTTGCCTAGAAGTCGACATTGCCTACAAAAAAGACAAGTAGACAATCATATTCCAACCATAGCATAAAACAGTCCCATTTTTTGGCAAATATGGGTCAAAAAATCAATTTTTAAGACTCAAAATCACAATTAAAGCATCCAAAACGTTAGGGGATATGTATCAAATAACGAAGAATCCAAGCATAAGAATACAATTTTTAACCAATTTAATGCATAATTTCTACCCGGATTTTGAAGAACCCTAATTCCCAAATTAGCAAATTAGGCATGAATTTCAACAAACAAGGGGCTAGAAAGCAAGAAAATAGCAATTGTATACTAGCAATGGAAGATTTAATACAATAAACTCAAGTTTTAAGCAAGAAATTTCAGATTTTTCCGAGACAAAAATAGCAATTCGTGACATACCTTAGCAAAATTAGTAATGAAATTGAGAAAACAAGCACAAGAGATTGATGCAAACACGTAATAGGCAATTAAACACAAGTTTTAAGAGAGATTTGATGATGAATGATGATGATTGAAGAGAGAAAGAGCAATAGAGGAGGAAAAATGCAGGAAAGTGTCGAAATAAGAAGAAGGGAATTGGAAGAATTAAGAGCAATTAAACACAAAACCGGTTTAAAGAAAATGCGGAACCCGGTTTTTTTAGGTGCCTCGATCGAGTCGCGCCTAGCTCGATCGAGGAACCAGTTTCCTGACTAGCCAACTTTCGTTTTAAACTTTTTGAATTTCTGCATAGGTGCCTCGATCGAGTCGCTCCTGGCTCGATCGAGCTGATAGGTTCCTCGATCGAGTCGCATGTGGCTCGATCGAGGAAGTTGATGTTGGCTTCTTTTCTCGTCATTTGTTACTCATAGCTTCAAATTCCGTCAAAATTCCTGCAAATAATACTTGAAAGCATATCAAGTACCCTCTCCTCATCTCTCAAAGTTCAAGGAAAAACATAAAAGTAAAAGCAAAAACTTGAAATGAAATCCTAATTACAAACTAATAAGTTACAAAATCCGAGCTGCCTCTCGGTAGCGCTGGTTTTTGCGGTCCCGCACGACCATAATTCTTCATCAGCAAGAAGAATCAATGGGGAAGAGGTCAAGGGCCTCTATTACCCCAACATAAGCACCTTCATAGTAAGTTTTCAAGCGTTGCCCATTCACTTTAAAGGTCTTTCCTGTGTCAGAATGCAGTGTAACTGACCCAAATTTGTTCACATCAGTAATAGTTAAGGGTCCAGACCATCTACTCTTCAATTTACCTGGAAACAAGCGTAAACGAGAGTTAAATAAGAGAACTTTCTCACCAACATGAAATTCCCTTTGCAAGATATGCTTGTCATGTCACTTATTCGTTCGCTCCTTGTATACTTGAGCACTATCGTAGGTATGCAGTCGAAATTGATCAAGCTCATTCAACTGCATCAGTCGTTTCTCACCCGCCAGTGAGGGATCCATATTCAGCTCTTTTATAGCCCACATAGCCTTGTACTCAAGCTCCACATGTAAATGACAGGACTTGCCATAGACGAGACGGTAATGTGAGGTTCCAATCGGCGTTTTGAAGGCAGTACGGTAAGCCCACAAAGTATCATCGAGCTTCCGACTCCAATCCTTTCTGTTCTTGCTTACTACCTTTTCCAAGATCTGTTTTAGCTCTCTGTTGGAAATCTCTACTTGTCCACTGGTTTGAGGATGATAAGCCAATCCTCGGCAGTGTTTAACGCCATATTTCTTCAAGAGAGAATTAAGATGACGCTCATGTTCATATTCTCTCTTCGTGATGCTGCAAGGGAGTGGTACAGAGACCTGGATCGAGCTGCTAACGGGATCACTGATTGGAAGTCGCTGGCCCTGGCATTCTACAAGAAATATTTCTCTGCCTCGAAGACAAATGCCATTAGAGCTCAGATCACGAGCTTTAAACAGGGTCATGATGAGAATTTTCATGAGGAATGGGTCCGTTTCAAGAAGCTAGTGCGAACTATTCCGCACCATGGGTTTAAGAAGTGGAGCTTATGCAATCAATTTTATAATGGGCTTTATGACGATCAGAGGGCTATCCTGGATGCGGCAGCTAATGGTAGATTCCAGGAAAATGTTGAAGAGACTAAGGGGTGGAAAATTATTGATGATTTGGCCACCCATAAAGCTGAGTATGGAAATTCCAGGGGTAATCAAAGGAGAAGTACTGAATCCCTTTCTGTAGCTGCATTAGAGGCTCTTACGGCGAGATTTGATAAGTATGAGTTGGGAGGAGCTTCAAAAAGAGGGATCTATCATGTGAATGCTGTTTCAGACGGTCCTTTCGTCTGCAAGAGATTTGGAGGAGAAGGACATGTTTCAGACAACTGTAGCATTCCCTATGAGTCTTGTGCTGCTTTTCAACATTATAGGCAGACAAACACTTATTTTGAGCCGAATGTCCATCCGAATTTGAGGTGGAGTAGCCAAAATGTCCTAAATCCGACTCCACCTCCACAGCAGCAGCATCAGCAGAATTATGTGCCCCTCATAAGCAGCAGCAGCCATATCAAAAGCCTCCGTATATTCCACAGCAGCAGCAGTAGTCCCAAGGCTCCGAATTCGCGGAATTGAAAAATTTGTTGCTGAAGGAGTGTCAAGCTAGAGAGGCCGGGATGAAGATGTTGGAGAGCCAAATCGCTCAATTGGCTAGCAAGAGTGCAACTCGAGCTCCGGAACATTTACCGTCGCAGACGGATCAAAAGGAGACCCTTAATGCTATTACTTTGAGGAGTGGGTCTACCCTTGATGGGCCTGCTATGGTCGAGGAAGCTACTAGAAAAGATGAGGCGGAACTAAGTAAGAAGAAGGCAGTGACGAACAATGGCAAGAAAAAGACGTCTACCAGGTATGTCAGTTGATCGACTGACATACCCAGTCGATCGACTGACATACCCAGTCGATCGACCAGTCCGCGAAGTGAAACAGCTTCTGGTCCTGTAGAAGTCAGTCGATCGACTGACAACGCTGCTGATGGTACGTCTTTTCGCCCTCCAATGCCAAATAACTTGAGGGACCACTTGTTTCGGGGTACGACTACTCCGAAAATATTGAGGCAAGACCCAAATGCTGATGGGTCAGTTCCGGTTTTGAAATATGACCCGATGACGATTAATGGTTCATTTTTGAGACGGTCTGAAGAGGGTTCGAGCTTCAACAAGGAGAAGGTAGTGGATTTTCAGCCTAAATCCACCGATGCCGGTATGAGAGACTTAGAGGAGAGGGCTAAGTTACTTCTTTCAGCCCCTTATCCAGAAAGATTGGTGCCAACGAAGGAACAGGTATCGTTTAACAAATTTGAAAATATTATTCGTAGCTTAAACGTACAAGTTCTTTTTCTTGAGTTAGTTAATCAAGTGCCTGCTTACATGAAATTTATGAAGCAACTTTTGTCTAAAAAGAAGTCACTTGAAACTGTGCAATCTGTCGCACTAACTTAGGTGTCATGTTCTTATCTGACCCACACTACACCTCATAAGCTAGAAGACCCATGTAGCTTTTCAGTCCCACGTAGTATTGGCACCTTTTCTATTGAGAAGGCCTTGTGTGACCTAAGAGCCAGTATTAGTATAATGCCCTTGAGTCTTGCTAGGAAGTTGAAATTGACTAGGTTTGCAGTTACCAACATGACAGTACATATGGCTGATCGATCTGCGGTCCAGCCTATAGGAGTCTTAGAGGACATTCCTGTGCAAATAGGAAAGTTATTTTTCCCTGTTGACTTCGTTGTACTAGATATGCCCGAGGATGCTCACATTCCTATCATATTGGGTAGACCATTCTTGCACACTGCTGGTGTAGTTATAGATGTTGGTTCAGGGACATTGACCTTCAAAGTAGGGAAACACTCTATTGTCTTTGCCCAGGCAGCTAAGAAGAAAGACCCCATGTGGCCAGTCACTTGTAATACGGTTTCTGAAAATAAATCCTATTTTATGCTTCCTGATATGCCTACCTCTATGCCTATTCATGTTATAACACCTTCGCCCCAGATTGGGAGCAAATTGGAGGAAGGTTCTTCTGTTTTGGATATTGCAGGAACTGGTTTGGGGAAGGAAGTGCCGCATGTTGCTCCAGTTGTGAAGGAGTCAATCGTTCAAAGAGGCGGTTTTGGATGTCTTAGCTATGGCACTGATGAGGAGCCTGATGAGGAGCCAGTCAAAGTGAGGGAGTCTGATTTGGATTCTGATGAGCCAGAAGAGGTTATTGATTGGGGAGGTGCTGAAACTGTCGATCCGTTGAGTTCTGCAGATGTTGGAGTTGAGAAGAGTGTAGCTGAAGAGATGAGCACTGTAGAGGCTACCTCTTGTAGCCAGAAGC
Source organism: Silene latifolia (assembly GCF_048544455.1). Lineage (NCBI taxonomy): Eukaryota > Viridiplantae > Streptophyta > Magnoliopsida > Caryophyllales > Caryophyllaceae > Silene > Silene latifolia. The sequence goes on from NC_133538.1 coordinate 94,982,168, forward strand.
CGAGCAAGTGGGCCATTCCGTGGCCGTTCTTGATCAACTATTAGTTGATCAAACGCGTTACAAACATTTTATTTACTTTCGTTAAAATTTTTCTTTTATTGCTTTTGTGTGCGCGAGACTTCGCATTTTAATAAGTTTGCTTAGGATTTTATATACTTTAGACTGTTACTTTGGGTTTTGCGCAATTTTGGGCGCATTATTGTGTGTATTTGCAGGTTAATAGACCTTGATAGCTCAATTTATTGAGATAATTCGAAGAAATCAGAAATTACAGCAGGTTTTCCAGTCAATCGACTGGCCTGTGTGGTCGATCGACTGAGCTGCGACTTCCAGGAGCTTCTGTTCCTGTTCACCCTGGTCGATCGACTGGGTGATGTGGTCGATCGACCATGTTCGCTGCTGTACCTATTTTCGATCATTCCCCTGCTGTGTTTGGTCGATTTGCGGAGTTGAGGGAGTCTTTTCTCCATTTTATTCTCCGACTCATTTCTATTTTCTTCCATTTCTTTATTTTACACATAATTTTGCGTTCTCGGATTTATGCGTGGTACTTTTGCCTCTTTTCAGGTACTTTATGGTAGCACTGCTAGCTACTGAAACCTCCTAGCTCACGCTGGTTTGGGGAGGTTTCCTTTTGCTGCGCTTAAAGTCTTGTGAGTTTCCGAGTTCTTACTTCATGTCTTGTTTAGTTAATTTATCACAAATTCCCGTTTTCCTTTTATTTCATTACATGATTTTGCAAAATGGGGACACTGTGTGATTTGGTTTGGGGAAGGGTTTTGCGTTGCATTTCATTTGCTTGCATTCACGTTTACATTTTGTCTTGCATTGTTGTTTATTTTCTCTTTTATATACAGAAAATTCAAAAAAATTGAAAATTTCAAAAAAATTCAAAAATTGCACGTTCATTTTAGCATATAGGTCGAGTTGGAACGGTAGTATTTCAATGATAACATTGCATTTTCAGCTGTTTTATGCCTAAGCCTTGCTAATTGACATGTTATTAGTAGAATCATATGCATAGTCTACGAGTTTTCGTTAATTATATGCTGAACTTTAAACTTGACTTAGAATTTTGGCAAACTACATCATTTTCTGAGGTTTAGAGCTTATAACTGGTGTCATCTGTGACCGGTTTATCAAAATTGTGAGTAGTTACTCCATATGAGACCTGTTACATAAATTTGCTGAAATATGAACTTTATCTGCTTAATACCTGTATGCATTCGGATTTGTGGTTTGTTGACACATGTGGAAGAGGTCACCCCTTTATTCATTTTGCCCATAAGCTCCACACTACCAAAAATAGCCTTTTTGTCCCGTTAACTACATCCTACATTTAGCCTGCCCTTGTCAAGCTAGTAGTTTGTGTTCTTGGGATTGTTACTTCAATTTTGGTTGCATATGCTCTTTTGAGATGTTGATGGGAAGATGAAAAAGGAAGGAAAGAAAGAAGAAAAAATAGAATTGAAAAAAAAGAGAAGAAAAATGACTCGAAAAAAGAAAAAATGCATGTTGTACTGTAGAGGGCGGTCGATCGACTGCCCATCTTGGTCGATCGACCGAAGCCCGAGATAAGAGAAGTCAAAATCACATGGTTGGAGTTTTGATGAGTTGGTGATTTTATTCCCATGCTTTATTATCATCATTTGGGGAATTACAATTATATCGGAGATTATGAGATTTGTGCTTGCTATTAGCACCGTTTTGATTGGAATTTTGAGCAAGAAGTTGGATGTTGTTATAATTTGGTTCCCTTAGTTACTAGCTTGGCTTTTAACTCTGTTTTTATCCAAATTTATCTTAGCCTCTTCTTACCCATTACCTCACTTATCCATATTTACCTCGGCATGTGTCTTGGTCATTTGATTGGTTGGAATGCATATGTACGGTTGTAGAGATTATTTTCATATTAGATTGCAGGCATGTTCTTATAGGTCGTAGTTAGGTGAGAGTTTTTACAATATTACTTCTTTCTATCTTTTACATATACCCACCTGTGCTTATGAGTGATTCGAGCGAACCGTGAGAGTCCATCATGACAAGTCTTTATAGTTGACAGTTCAGCAGGTTTTTAACGACTTCATAACTCGTTTGCATGATTCACATTGCTAATTGATTGTTAGTTGTTGCATTAAATTGGTTTAGGCTATTCGGTTTGCATTTCGCTCTGAGATTGAACTCGTTCCATTAGGTTTTAGGATCGAGTCTTGTTCTTGCTTGGGGGCAAGCAAGGATTTGGTTTGGGGAAGTTTGATGTGTGTCTTTTATATGATGTTTTACACCCTATTTTACACGCATTTCAGAGCTCATTTATGTAGTTTATGCTACTATTCTCCCCATTTCCGTCTACTTTCGTGTTTTTGTACATTATTGCAGAAATGTGAAGAATCCAGCGAAAATCAAGCTAAATCCGTCCCCGAGTAACTTGCATTGCATTTGACGTGAAGTTTTTACTCAAGGAACGAACTTGGTGCGCATATCGAGGCCCGAAAGACTAATTCACGAATTTTTTGAAGCCAAGTACCAGCTACTCCAGTCGATCGACTGACCTCCATGGTCGATCGACCAGAGCACGAAGATCAGAGGCCACTGTTCAGCACAGACCAGTCGATCGACTGCCTTGCATGGTCGATCGACCATAATACGAGCTGATGCGTAAATTAAAGAAATAGAACGAGAATTCCAAAGCCCATTGTATATTAGATTTAGGAATAAGTGTTACGTGATATTTCTATATAACGTAACTTGCTCATTCTGATACAGGGATCCAGTTTTCATTAAGTTTTAGTTTATCATTAATAATTAGGGTTCTTAAGATTATTGTTCTTTCATCAATAAAGTTTCTGTTTTGCATTCGGTTTTGTTCTTTCCTTTTCAATTCCTCTATACGGTATTCTTCTGTCCCATTATTCAGTTTTATTGCTTTCATTCGTAGTATAGAATTGCTAGGTTAGATCTCCCGAAACCAAATTATTGTTTTATGTTAATTGTTCATTTAATTAATTTAAGTATGAATTCAAATGTTTTAATCGTTAAGTCTATTGCTGTTATTATTTCTAGTATGAGTAGATAAATACCCTGTGCTAGGATGTAGGGAATCTGTAGAAGTAGGCGACATTAGAATAGTAGACCAGAAATCGCGCCATGGTCGATCGACTGGGTTCCCCGGTCGATCGACTGGCCACGTGAGTTTTTACCTTCGTTTTAATTAATTTAATTGCTATGTTTGACAAATCGAGTGGACGCGACTAGTTGAATGCTTAGGAATTGACCGACCCAATAAAGATCGAAAGATAGGGAAGGGAGATAGCCTACCTAATTAAGACGACTAAATTAATAAGATCGAGAGATGAGTTAATTTAGCCTATTTAGTCACTTTTCAGGACGAAAGTTAGTATTAGTGATATTAGGGACCTGTAGTAAGATCGAAAGATGCTACCTGTAAGAATGGACCGAGAGGACTTCTTGTTTTCCCGTCTCACGTGTTTGTTTTAGACCTACCTAGTATACTGCCGCCGAAACTATAGTGAACCGACCATCTTAGCACCCTTTTTATTCTTGATTTCATACATTTCTTTAGTTTTCTTTTCATTATTGCTTTTAGTTATAGATCGACTCAAATCAAATCCCCCTCACATTTGTTACCTTAGACTAGAATTAGACAATTATTAATTGCATCACCTCCATGTGGTTCGACCCTGACTGCCACTAGCTATAGTAGTAGTTTGGACTATAAATATTATTTTTGGTGCACACAACGACAGGCATCAGAGACTCCTCAGAATTTTCTCCACGACATGCTCATTGGTCATATCCTCTCCATATGCCTTCATCTGCTGCACCACTTCAGACATTCTCGACAAGTACTCTTCCACAGATTACTTGTCATTCATGAGAGAAGTCTCAAAATCTCTCCTTAGAGATTGTAGTCTCACCTTGACTACTTTCTTATCACCTACATATTCTTTCTGCAGAATATCCCAGACGCCTTTTGATGTGGTAGCAGAAGCAATACGAGGAAAGATCTCCTCATCTAAGGCCTGTTGAAGTATGAACAAAGCCTTAGCATCTTTCTTCCTCTTTTCTTTGAGTGCTAGATCTGGTTCAGCTGGTTTAGCATCTTCAAAACCAGTCTTAACCAGTTCCCACAGTTCCTGAGACCTGAACAATGTCTTCATCTTCAACTCCCAGAACTGAAACTTCACTCCTTTGAAAATAGGCAAATGAGAGAGCCCATTGGAACTCGACCCTGATCCATTGGACATGATGAACACTCCCTGAATCGAACCTAAAGACCTGATACCAAATGTTGTCAATGTAACAAACAATTTGGAGAAGAATATTTTTAGAGGAAGATTTTTGTGATTTTTTATTGAATATTAATACTCAGAACTACAAAGACTTATATAGGAAAGATACTGCAACAACTGATTCCTACTTTTCCTGCTTCCTCTAACTGACACCACTAAAGACTCCACTACACACGATTGCACATCATGTCCTATAAACCAGGACCATGACCAAATCAACAGGAAAACAGAATAACAAATTTCCTAAGACTTAGTAACTTAATTGACTAAATTCACTGGATGTATTGGATCATATTTCAACAAACATTAAAACAATTAGGAACTGGAAATATTTAGCTTGAAGTTTTTGAGCTAAATTATGATTTAATAGTTGTGTAGGATAACCCTTAATTTTGAATTGGTTCACCCTCTTTGTACTATTTGGTGTAGGCCATCAAATTCGAGTCAAGTAGAATTATAACGGCATTAATTAAATTAATTCGCACGTTAAAAATATAAACTTTGATGGAGAAAATACATATAAGCTCAGATTCTTATACCTCGGATTCTTATTCCTTGGTTGTATGATACTTATATACAAGTGGATGTATAATCCTATTTGTGGTCAATGTATCAAACGCAGGAAAGGTTAAATATTTTTTACAAGAGTTTTGAATTATACAGAATAGCTTGAACGTTTTTTTAATTTCAACGTTATGCACGGTAAAATATTACAACTAGGCCCGTGCATAAAACGGGCATTAACTCTAGTAATATATATATATATATATATATATATATATATATATATATATATATATATATATATATATATATATATATATATATATATATACTTAAAAGAAAAATTTTAGAGCGATATTATTGGTTCAAGTTTTGTGAATTATTTAAGTTCTAAAATATTGAAATAAGATAATTTAAAATTGTAGGTAGTTTATAAGATAAATATTACATAATAAGAGCTCAAATAAAGGGTTAATTTGTTTCCTACTCGGTTTGCTTCATTTGTTATCGTATTGTAGGTTTTATTTTCATCCCATGGAGTTTTCCATATTTGAGCATCAGAGACGGGATTATGAACTGGAGCACGGCGAGATAATTTGCTTATCATTACCGTAAAAGAAAAGTGAGCATATACACAACCTAGAGAAAAGGCATCGATTTGCCTCAAGAGGCATCGATTTATAATACAGCGTTCCAAATTCTATTATAAACGAAAACCTAATTTAATTATTATATTAGTAATATAAGATGCATTATCAATATTCTCTGTAATACAAATGTATATTGCTTATCCACTTCTCTAATATTCATAGTTCATACGTAATAGATTTTTAATAGACCAATGTATCTCCACCTATTAACTTTAAATAATGTGCTAGCCAACGATATAATCACTTGGAGAGTTGGAGATAAGGACGCTACAATTATAAAAATAAAACCCCATGGAGTAGATGACTCCAGGTTACATAATGCGTATTGTTTATTGATTAGTGTCGACAATGGCTTGTGCATCATCGTACTATCGTAAACAAGATTGATGATTTCTGTAAGTATAATGATCATGAAGATCACGAGCAAATCTCATAACTAGCCTCAAGCTAAACCCTCAACTTGACTGATGCTCGGAGAAAAAAGAGTTAACACTAAGATAAAGACCCGAACTATTGATTTGTTTTCCGTTAAGGATCCGAACTATAAATTTGTACAGTTAAGGACTTGAGAGTGCTCCAACGTCAAATTTGCCGTTAGATTGATTATCTACGGTTAGTATCTCCATTTCTTACTATAGTAAAAAAAAAATTATCTTTGCCAAAAAAATCAGCAATTAATTTACATGTCTTACTGCAATATGTATCTCCCTTCAACGACGGTGATTCAGTTTTGGCACCGCGGGGCCACGACGACATGAATCCGCTTTTGGGCAGTGGTCACGAGCCAGCATCGCTTATAGCTATCGTACGTAAGCTTTGACGTTTGCAAGGGAGGAATTCATAGTGGATTTCTATGGAGGTAATTCAGGTAAATGGTAATGGAGATGGTGATAGAAAGGCATGGACATAGGAAAGTAAAAATGAAAAAAGGATGATGAACATAGAATTTATATGGTAGTTTATAAGATAAAGATTACATAATAAGAGCTCAAATAAAGGGTTAATTTGTTTCCTACTCAGTTTCAAATAGTTTTGATTATTAAACGTGGTATACTATATGTATTATATATATACTATCAATATCATTATCAATGCCCTGCTATACGATTAATATGCCCTCCTTCCCTCCCTTTTGTATTGTGTGTGATTTTTTTTGGCTTTATCTATCTGATGTATATCTCGAAGTCTCTAACCAAGTTTTTCGTGTGCCATTATTCTGTGGGTACATTGTGTGTTTTAGCATCTAGCTTTAAAGAGCAACTCAAAGATGTATGTAACATATTTGTTAAACCGACCCTCAACAATGTTCATTAATTCAGAAATTTTTATTGCCTATCTTTTCACGGAGAAATACATTAGGAGCGTTTGTATAAATACGGAGTAAATAATTGCATCATAATTTAGATAATCACATCGTAGCAAATTACGGGGTACGAAGTATTATTTAGTATCTTACGGAAAGTTGCATAGCTTAATTCTCAATCATTATTGATGCTTTCTAATGAGATCGGTTTGCTTCATTTGTTATCGTATTGTAGGTTTTATTTTCATCCCATGGAGTTTTCCATATTTGAGCATCAGAGACGGGATTATGAACTGGAGCACGGCAAGATAATTTGCTTATCATTACCGTAAAAGAAAAGTGAGCATATACACAACCTAGAGAAAAGGCATCGATTTGCCTCAAGAGGCATCGATTTATAATACAGCGTTCCAAATTCTATTATAAACGAAAACCTAATTTAATTATTATATTAGTAATATAAGATGCATTATCAAATATTCTCTGTAATACAAATGTATATTGCTTATCCACTTCTCTAATATTCATAGTTCATACATAATAGATTTTTAATAGACCAATGTATCTCCACCTATTAACTTTAAATAATGTGCTAGCCAACGATATAATTGTTATGGGCAAAATTCACATTTTTATATCGGTACACGTGGCAAGCAACGAGTGGACAATCGAGGCTTGGGAGGATTAATGTCGTGGACGAATATGAGTCATATGATGGTTTAAGGGTCAACTCACATACTTCCTATTTTTGGGCGACTGGACATAGAAGTTGAGGAGCCTGGTTTTGGAAGAGCTTGATTCTGGAATAGCCTCATTCCGGCGGATCCTGACTCTGGAGGATCCTGACTCTGGAAGAGCTTGATTATGGAAGAGCTTGATTTTGGGATAGCCTCATTCCGGAGGATCCTGACTCTGGAGGAGCCTGATTCTGGAGGATCCTGACTCTGGAGGAGCCTGATTCCGGAGGAGCCTAATTCCGGAAGATCCTGAGGAAGCAGCAATATTAGAGGAATAAAGATTAGCAATAAATGGAGGAACTAATGGAGGATTTGGAAAAATAAAGACTAGCATTTCATGTGGCATTAGTTGAGCATTTAGTGGGGGATTTAAGAGGAAAGAGGAAACAGTCAAAGAAGACAAAGTCAGCACATTTAATTCCTAAAAATCGTAATCGACCCCTAAAAAATGGGGTAACGGCTCCTGAAAAGTAGGAGGCTGACCCGGAGGAGCCTGGAGGATCTAAACCCTAAGAAGAACAACTATAAAAGAAAGAGCAAATTCAGTCAAGAGACATCTCATTCCAAGGCAACACACAACAATAAGACTACATCATCTTCATCCTAAGAATTATTTCCGTCAATTACTAGAGAAAATACCATTGTCATTTCCTTGCTTGCTAAAATATTCCGATTATAGTGCTAATATTGGTGGGATTCCGACTCCCCCCGCGGTTGTTCCCACACCGGGTTTTCCGCGTCACCAAAAACTCCTTGTGTTGATCTTTCGTTCGTTGTCTTTTACTTTAGTTTGCATCGTGAGTCCTTGATTCGCTCGTAGTTATAGACGGTCTCTTTGACTCACTAATCTAAACAACTAACTGGTAAATTCTTACCAAAACAATTTGGCGCCCACCGTGGGGCATAGTGAAAATTCTCTATAACCTAATTTCGCAAGCGCAATTTTATTCATCGCCATGTCTGGAGCCAGTTCGAATCCGTCCAGCATCCAGGGAGCACCCCCTCAATATTCTGGTGGAAGGCCTCTTCCAGCATCCACGGGACCAGTCACTGTGTCACCAGCAGCCAGCCAGATGGTCCCCGTCAGCGTGTCTCCCAAAGCCATGCCACCACCTTTCAAGCCACCACAGGTACCTAAAGCATCAGCAGCACCCAGTGTGACGAAATCTAGCAGGGAGAGCGGCCCCGGCGGAGTGAAGTCCTTACTAGGACCCAGATCCAGGAGGCAGCATCAGGAGGAATTCCCAAGAAATCAGGAGCTTCGCCACCAGATCCAATGCGAGTGATGCTAGAAGGAATGGATACCCTGCACCGGGCCATTGAAAGCTTGAGGAAGGACAATCAGGATCTCAGGAACCAGATCGCAATGGTGGCACGGGCTAGGCCAACATCTGCTCCACAACCTCCACCTTCTGAGGCCCCAGTTTTAGCCACCAGTGGAGGATTTTTCCGGCAGATTTCGTCAGAACTGGTCACCAGATTGGATCTCGAAGGAGTACCACCCAGAGGAGCCATCGAGCCCAGCGGATTAGGGTTCTTGTATTTTGATCGGCCGCCCAGCCTGCAGCAGACTCCAGGTAGTACTTTATCAAATAGCTTGCCAGGAATTAACTCGCAATCTTTTGCAGGAACACCCGTCCAGCAGGTGGCAGGATGGAATCCAGGACCCAGCATCGGCATGATGAACCCAGCAAGCGGACACCTCGCTGGAGGGACCTGGGTGGGAGGAATCTCTTCTCAACAGGCACCAGAATGGCAGCCAGGAACCATCATCCATGCAACACCTTTGGCAAGTCAGCCAGGCAGTCAATTCCCAGGAGGAGCCTGGTTGGGAGGTACATCTGTCGGCTCTTTTCCGCCTGTCTCTAACCCTCTTGCAGGAACAGGCAGCTTGCTGGAACAGCAATACCAGGAGTTGAGGGACCTGATGTACAGGATTCCTGGTGTAGCGAGACCCCTGAAGAAGGTAACACGAGATAGCTACGCAGATTCCCCTTTCGTGGATGACATAGCCCTTGTCGGTGTCCCAAAAGGATGCGTGCCGCCAGCCATGACGCTTTACGACGGAACCACAGATCCTCTTGACCATATCAACCACTACAAGCAAAAGATGATGGTGATCACCGCGACAGGCTCCTTGAAGGAAGCCTGTATGTGTAAAGGGTTTGGATCCACCCCCGTCCGAGCAGACCTTGCAATGGTTCGTCACCGCCAAAGTATAACCCGCACCGACCTAGTTAATGCCTTCCATCGCGGTTTGCCGGCCACAGATCGGAAAAACAAACCGGTGACTGCACGGATAGTGCAGGGGCCTGAGGAGGCCACCAGAGATTTTCTGAACAGGTTCAACAGGGAGAAGGTGGCAATCCCTCGATGCGACATAGCCACAGCCATAGAAGCATGTCCACCCCGGCCTACGAAAATCCGCCCTTTGGCCAGGGAGGGGGACATGCACCACCACCTCATCAGAAAAACCAAACCACTCTTTTATCAAGGCAATGTCAGATGCCTCGAAAGTGGAGTCACAGGAATGCGTCGGAGCAAGAATAGAAGCAGAAGGGAACAAGTTGGAAGGATCAGAAACGGGGATCGACATAGAAGAACTAGAGGAACGAGTATTTTTTCGGGCCATTACAAAGAAGGAAAAGTAAGATACCTGGAATGGGAGATGAGAAAAATGGAGGATAAGGGAGGTGGAAGATGAAAGAAGACGGAAGATGAAAAAAGAAAAAATGGGAAGTTGGAAGAAGTAAAGGAAGTTATAGGAAAAAGAGAAAGTGGACGGTTGGGAAGTAATTAATGGGCATGGAAGTTAAAAAGATAATGGGTAATCATCCGAAAACGTATGGGAAAGCGTACAGACGGTTTTTTGGCAGCTCAGTCAGTTTAGAAATTCCCGCCCAAGTGTACTTGCACGAGAATTTGGGGGCAATTGTTGGGGAAAAATTAGCACTTTTCTCTATGGGACACGTGGCACGCACCAAGTGGAGGAGAGCAAATATGAGAGGATCAATGAGTTGGCAAAATAAGGGCCACACAATAAAAGAGAACAAACACATTCAATGTTGAGGAAAAAACGCCAGTCAAAGGAGAGGAAAGTCAGAGCAAATTCCTCCTGGAAAATAGGTAACCGTTCCAGGAACCTCGCAACGGGCGTTCAGGGCCCTGAAAAGAGGAAACCCTAGGAAGTCAACTATAAAGGAAGAAGAATACGCAGCAGCAAGGGGATTCACTTCGACATAGCTTATTAGAAAAAATAATACCATACTTCCTTACTTGCAAATCACTTTCGATTATAGTACAATTATTGGCGGGATTCCGACTCCCCCCGCGGTTGTTCCCACACCGGGTTTTCCGCGTCACCAAAAACTCCTTGTGTTGATCTTTCGTTCGTTGTCTTTTACTTTAGTTTGCATCGTGAGTCCTTGATTCGCTCGTAGTTATAGACGGTCACTTTGACTCACTAATCTAAACAACTAACTGGTAAATTCTTACCAAAACAATAATCACTTGGAGAGTTGGAGATAAGGACGCTACAATTATAAAAATAAAACCCTATGGAGTAGATGACTCCAGGTTACATAATGCGTATTGTTTATTGATTAGTGTCGACAATGGCTTGTGCATCATCGTACTATCGTAAACAAGATTGATGATTTCTGTAAGTATAATGATCATGAGGATCACGAGCAAATCTCATAACTAGCCTCAAGCTAAACCCTCAACTTGACTGATGCCCGGAGAAAAAAGAGTTAACACTAACATAAAGACCCGAACTATTGATTTGTTTTCCGTTAAGGACCCGAACTATAAATTTGTACAGTTAAGGACTTGAGAGTGCTCCAACCTCAAATTTGCCGTTAGATTGATTATCTACGGTTAGTACCTCCATTTCTTACTATAGTAAAAAAAAATTATCTTTGCCAAAAAAATCAGCAATTAATTTACATGTTACTGCAATATGTATCTCCCTTCAACGACGGTGATTCAGTTTTGGCACCGCGGGGCCACGACGACATGAATCCGCTTTTGGGCAGTGGTCACGAGCCAGCATCGCTTATAGCTATCGTACGTAAGCTTTGACGTTTGCAAGGGAGGAATTCATAGTGGATTTCTATGGAGGTAATTCAGGTAAATGGTAATGGAGATGGTGATAGAAAGGCATGGACATAGGAAAGTAAAAATGAAAAAAGGATGATGAACATAGAATTTTTATGCATACATCAGGTGGGGAAAATTAATAACTTATGCAGGGTAACACAACTAATGACATTGAGGCAGGCTTAATTTTTCATTTACAATAAAGGAAATTATACTATAAAGGAAATTATACCAACGACGGTTAAAAATATGGATGTGAGGTCCTTAACTGTAAAATTTTATAGTTGGGGTCCTTGACTGTATTTTTGTGAATAGTTCGGGTCCTTATCTTAGTGTTAACTCCATTAATAAACCTGAATATGTAAATATTTGCAAGATATTCTCATCACAAATGTAAGTATAAACTCAATTTTACAATAATTAATAAGAATATCTTATCAATCTTCCCCTATTAGACTTATTAATTTGTGCCCTTAGGACACACGTTAGAAAAAACTGAATTAATTATTACTACTACTATACAACACTTTGATTATATGGAAAAACAATTTATTATTATTATTATTATTATTATTATTATTATTATTATTATTATTTTAGTGCCCTAGATCTAAGATTAACTCAAGATGAGAAGCGACTTGGGCTTCTTCATGCTATACGGTAGTAGAAACTTAATCTTTTCTTTAAAATATGGGCTAACAATTATGATCCACGAAACAGATTAAATTCGACCTGGTCAAATATTGTCAAAGCATTATTACAGAACATCATGTACATAATGTAACAAAAACGAAACACTTGAGAAAATCAATAATAATAAAAGATAATATAAAAAGATCGGAAAGTACAAGATATAATATAAAAGGATATGGATGAAACCAATAATATATGATCCACTTCAGAAAGATCTTTTCTAAGAGTTGTAACTAATACAGAATTGGATGAGTATTTTGTTTAAGAGTATTTGACTTTGAATACAAGTACAATTGATGATAGAATTGCACTTTGGCATTACAAAAGTGATAGACATTGAATACAACTAATTGGCATTACAAAAGTAAATGATGAAGTTTTCTTAACAGTTTAATTGTACTCTGTATTTAATTATAAGTTGTATTTAATTAAGATAAAATTTTGATGCAAATTTGACAGCCCTCCACGTAAAAGCCCCAAGAAGAGTAACTTAAAAACAATTAAATTATCCATATGTAAGATCAGATTACAACAAGCGTTTTAATGTGGTAGAGTGTGGAGATTATGGGACACTACCATAGGGTAATTCATTAAAGATGCTTCAATGCGAGTATGTAATGCAATTAAGGATGCTTTCATCCGTTTACAATCTTTTAGTGCCGCTTAAGTGTATTTGGTTGTCAATAATCATATCTTCTCCGTGAACTTTTCTCACCAATTGCAAATTTCAATGTAATATATATTTTACGAACCAAAGTTAGTCTCTATTGTTAAAATACAACTTCTGGTGAATTATTAACTTTTCTCCTTAAATGAATGGTGGTAGTCTGTTATTTAGAGGCAATATTCGATAACTAAAGTTTTTCCTTATTAAATCTAAAAAGTAGACAATAATTATGAGATAAAGTATTTAGAAGGGAAAGAGACAACACGGTAGGATGGTGGGAATAACATTTTTAAATACATTCTTAATTCTTCTGTAACATCCTAAAAGGTTAAAACGACTTATGAAATGAATCAGTGAGATTTTTAAGCACATAAAGTAAACCAAAACAAAAGCAGATAGTCATTAGAAAAAGCCTTTTAGTTTATGAAGATCGAGCTTTCAAAGCAAATATTCAGAATTTTTTTTTTTGATTTTACCCGGCCAACGGCCGGGCATGAAATCTAGTAATAATAATAATAGGGTATTAGTCTATTTGTTTTCCATACAAATTTCCAAAACCGGACCTGTCTACCTATCTAATCTCGACCTGACCATTTTCTTAATAAATTTAATTACACCTCTATATTTAACTAAATCTCATTAATTAATTTAACTGATTTAATTACAATTAAGACGGGTATTACAACACTCGATCGAGTATGGAGCCTACTCGATCGAGTCGCAAGACTACTTGATCGAGTAGCCTACACTAGATCGAGTCAGTCAACAGGTAGTCAACGGGTCCCTAATAGGGCGGGTATTACACACGCCCAAATGTAGCGGGTCCGGAACCCAACCGGATCCGCGCCAGACGTCGTGCCACAACTACACGAGTCCCTGCCTAACTTAAGTCATTAATGTGTACATTCTTTTTTGGAGTGGGAAGCTCCAAGAGGCGACTCAAGCGTAAGACGGTCTCTCAACCGTCTTACGTCTCCCCATCAAAAAGTAACCAATCATAATCCACCATGTCCTCCAATGTACAAGGCAAACATAATAATGCAAGATACCACTTAACATGCCAATTACCGACTTATCATGATGCACGGTCCCAAATACTAATGAATGCTAATTCCCCAATATTCCAACTCATTAAGTCGTTTTAACCAATATCATGTTATAATGCATTTCTAGTAACATATGAATTCACGAAAAGCATGTTATAATGCAATGACCACTAAAATACGACTCACAAGACCATCCAAATATATTGAAACCGAGTAGGATTAACCTACCTTTTAGCATACTCCAAAAGCAATCCAATTAAAAATATTCTTCCACCAAAACCGTCACCTAAATAAATACAATTACACATAATTACTTCTAATTTAATTACTAATATAATATATAATTCAATATAATTAAACTTAAATCCCGACTTAACTACCCGCCAACTACTTGGTTAAAATCCCAACTCATAAGCACTTATTCAAAAATTAAAACCCGTCTTGAGTTTCACCAAACCCTCACAAACACCCACATAAACACATGGGTGAAACCCTGTGCTTGAGTCACCAAAACAGCCCCCGGAACCGCCTTACATCCACGGCCAACCTGCATCACTCAACACTACCGTGGTCCACCTTCCCCACACTTGACCACGGTAGCCAGCCACCATTACAACCGCCCAAGGCAGCAGCAACACGACACAAGCAGCAGCACAACAATACCAACACAACCCGACACACACAAACACAGAATCACCACCACCACCATTCGCACCACCACTAAGAGCCTAGCCACAGTGCACTGTTGCCCTGCCCAGCACCTCTAGCCACCACCAAACCCGAGTACAACCACCTATAATACCCGACTTAACAACCACTAACAACAACACCCAACCGCATACACTCGCCTAACCTCCGCTTTTTCGCCACACTACCGCCACCTATACCGCCACCCACTACCACTACCGTCCTCCCCACTCAACCCTCAACCAACCACCGCATAACCACCCTAAGTCAACTACGGTAAAAGGGGTTAAAACCCATCCCAAAACCAAGTCGCACAACCATAATAATAACAACATACAACTCGGTTAAACCCAGATTTGGTGGTCAACGGTGGTCAAAGCGTGGTCAACGACCGTCCCAAGGTGGGTCAAGGTCGAGGCTGGTCAACGGTATAAATTAATTAAGATATAAGCTAGTATCAGACGGTCTTACCTCAAGATCTTGAGACGGATTTATAAAGCTCCCTTCACGCTTCTTATCTCTCTCTTTTTTTCTTTCTTTTTCTCTCTTGTTGTTTGGTGGAGTTGTGTAGATTATGAGATAAGATGAGCTAGTATGGGTGGGTGGAGTATATATGAGGGTAGGTGGAAGGTGAGTGGAAGGTTCTAGTATATGTATTATTATTATTATTATTATTATTATTATTATTATTATTATTATTATTTTTTTTTTTTTTTTTTTTTTTTTTAATGGAAGGATGCGCGCAGCTTTTTATTATTATTATTATTATTATTATTATTATTATTATTATTATTATTATTATTATTATTATTATTATTATTATTGTTGTTGTTGTTGTTGTTGTTGTTGTTATTATTGTTGTTGTTGTTGTTGTTGTTGTTGTTGTTGTTGTTGTTGTTGTTGTTGTTGTTGTTGTTGTTGTTGTTGTTGTTGTTGTTGTTGTTGTTGTTGTTGTTGTTGTTGTTGTTGTTGTTGTTGTTGTTGTTGTTGTTGTTGTTGTTGTTGTTGTTGTTGTTGTTGTTGTTGTTGTTGTTGTTGTTGTTGTTGTTGTTGTTATTATTATTATTATTATTATAAAAGGATGCGAGCAGCTATCATTAATAAAAAACCAAAACTTTACATGAAATTGTTGGGGAGGCGAGAAACAAGCTGGGCTCCTACACCCTTAGCAACAACAAAGCTAAGTCTATTAAAAATGTAAGCGGCCACCCGAGCCCCCGCATCCTGAGATACCGAGAATTTCTGGATCCGCTTGAGCAAGGCAACAGCATCCGAACCCAGCTCTCCAAGTGATGAGAAATAGAAAGGAAGGAAACCATAACCCCCTACCGCGCACAAATCTCCGTATTTAACACACTTACGTTGAGCAGCATTAGCAACAACCCGGCCAGACACAAAATCCATCATCCCAGTCTGAGTCAAAGGATAAGACCCTGTCAAGTCAATGCACACATCATGCCCCCTGTCCCAAGAATAAAGCAGCAAATCCGCAGGACGAAGACAACCCCCATGCCCGTCAACCAAACCGATATCAACCTCCTTTCCCGCAGAAATACCAGATCTATAGCAGATGTCGAAAAGAGTGTCACGGACGAGGTTATCTTAGATGTTTAACGCCCACAAGATGCCCGATCTGAGAAACAACGTGGTCCCCAAAAACATCATCAGCAAAAACCCGAGAGCAAGCTGGACAGGGCCTAGAGACCGTGAATAACGAAACACCCAGACGATACCCAAGCACACTACGGTAAGTTCTCCCGTTCATAGTCTGACCCAACCCCGAGATAGGAGCCGCACGCAACCAATCAGAGGAGTGGGAACCCTGCTGAGACGCCACAAAGCAAGGCGGCGAGGTGTCAAAGAGAAAACAGACCACGAGGCAAAGAAAAACCGTCGCGAAATAAATGTCTGCCAATTTCTTCATAAGTTTGGGGGCATCAATTTCACTAGGGTTACCTAAGACACCAGAGCCTGTAATCGCAGTAAAACCCCGCGCGGCATCATCAAAATCAGGGCCAACAGCTACAATACCAGAGGGTCCGAGGAGCTTAGCCTACAAATCAGCAGACTGCAAACGGGACGCAATAAAAGCATAACATAAAACATCCCCCGCCGCATAGACACCAAGACCACCAAGATGAAAAGGGAAAGTAGCAAGGCGCCACTGCCAATCCCTAAAACCCGGGCCCGACGCGGTGATGATACGTTCCAAGTTGGAACGAAGAGCAGCATCAAAAGGAAGATGGACGGACCCAAAAACACTAGAGGAGCAAGTATGAAGGGAGAAATAGAGCTTAGAAATACCAGTACAAGCTCGAAGAAGAAGCAAATCACATTGCGGGTCCTCAATCCTCGCAACCAAGTCCATTAGCTCAATGGTCTTAGTTACTCTCCTTGCCACAATCTCACTGCCAAAACTATAACACCCCGCACGGGCCGAGCAATAGAAGGGGGGAAAACCCCAGGGAGCCGACTCTGAGGATCCTCAACAGGCCAAAAGACCTCCGTCTTGGAGACATTAAGGTGTAGTTCAAAATGGGGGCCATCTGCCATAATCAAATCCAAGACCTTCCCCACTTCCAAAGTATTCCCCACAATGGTGCTATCATCCAAGTACCTTGCTTGCATAGTGAGGTCAAAAGTGTCCCGGATTTTGCATACTAAGGGTTGCAAAACCAAAGCGAAAAGCAACGGACCCAAAGGATCACCCTGCTGGACTCCCTAACAAGACCGCAAGCAATACTCCCCATAAAAAAGACGGGCAGGGCTGGAATAACAAAACTCCACCCAACGAGAGAGAACCGGGCAACGTCGGCGGACTTCCTGAAGCATGGTCGTACGATCAACAAGGATGAAAGCATTCTGGAAATCAACCAGCAACATGGAAAGTCCTACCTCAGCACCCCGAGCCTCAATGAGCCGATTCAAGGCATGTAAGATAGCTTCTCCTCCACCGGACACACCTACCCCAAACTATAAACCAGCAAAATAAGACGACAAAGAAGGACCCACCATAAAAGCACCAACCTTAGAGACAAGTCGTCTCCAGACAGTGCCAACAACAATAGAACGGACCCCACCACCTGGTTTAACAAGCGGCGTGAGAGGGGCGCTGGCAATGTACTCTCCCAAAGCAAGAGGGCACCGACCCTCAAGAAAAAGATTAGCCACCCTAGCAATAAAAGTGATCAACTCATTATTATTATTATTATTATTATTATTATTATTATTATTATTATTATTATTATTATTATTATTATTATTATTATTATTATTATTATTATTATTATTATTATTATTATTATTATTATTGTTATTATTATTATTATTGTTATTGTTATTGTTATTGTTATTGTTATTGTTGTTATTATTATTGTTGTTATTATTATTATTATTATTGTTGTTATTATTATTGTTGTTATTATTATTATTATTATTATTGTTGTTATTATTATTACTATTACTATTGTTATTATTATTACTATTACTATTACTATTATTATTACTATTACTATTATTATTATTATTACTATTACTATTATTATTATTATTACTATTATTATTATTATTATTATTATTATTATTATTATTATTATTATTATTATTATTATTATTATTATTATTATTATTATTATTATTATTATTATTATTATTATTATTATTATTATTATTATTATTATTATTATTATTATTATTATTATTATTACTACTACTACCGTCGCCATATAATACCGTCATATAACATAACTCGTATAATGCAATATTGTTTTATAAAATATATTTTCTCATTTACCGTTGACTAGCTTTTGACCGAGGTAATAAAATAAGGGGTATTACACCTTATCCGTCCCCTTTGCATACGATAAAGTCATACCCTTACTAGAAGGCTTGAGCATATTAGCATAAGGATGTTTATGGGAGGAGGTCTAGCTACTACTGGGTATTCTCAACAGAAGGCACAATCAGAGAAACAGTCACAGGAATAACAGGAGATGTAAGAGATCCAAAACTAACCTAAACAATTTAAGATCTAACTCCAATACCATCCATATTAGGAGAACCAGTTTGCGATTGTCCCGAATTAGGGTTAAGAGCCATATAATACCCTAATGTTGCCTCACCTAGAGATCGAGAGGTGCCTTTGTCATCTCGTTTTTGTGTGCCCAGGGTTTGTTCATATTGTCTTGTGTGCCTACCAATGACCGGAATCTTGGGCGGCCATCCCCTCGACATCGCTACGAAACTTCAAACCAATGGTTAAGTAAACCACTTAACGCCGCACTTTTTTCAGAGAGTTTTTAGAAAGAGAAGCAAGAGAGAGACCGATGCCCAAGAAGTTGAAAATAACAAAAGGCTAAAATTAATTAAACATATTAAGCTAAAATTAAACAAATATCATCAAATAAGAATGACAAATTAAACATACGCCATTATGATTCGTGTGATGCGTGGGTTTTACATAAAAACAATGTTAATTGCGAAATAAATAATAAATCATGAAAATTAACCTAAATTAAAATTATAAATTATAAATCTGGAAAATCGTCATAAATCAATTTTTACGTAATAAAAATAAAATAAACAAAAAATAGCCTTAATTACATATTAAAAATTCAAGTAAATAAACTATACATGTGAAAATTCATAAAAACAAATAAAATATGGTAAGTCCAGCAAGAACTTCATTCTAATTAATTTATACATCAAAACTTCGAATTGATTATTAAAATTAACGACATCCAAAAAATTATTCACAATTAGTCATTAAAAACATATTAATATGAAATAAAAACTAAAGATCTAAAATAATTAACAAAACCACATTAACACACACGATTAGTAAATAAAAACCAGAGAAAAATTAATCTAACAAAAATATGACAAAGAACAAACGCATAAAAATTAAACGATGTTATTGTTAAATAAACGAAAACAGAATTAAAAAAAATGAAAAATACAAGAAAGAGATGGGTATTATTGCATCCTCAACCTACATGTAAATCTTTGACACCGTCTTGAGTCATAATCGATCGTAGATTAATCTCGAAGGGCCATCGTCGACGAAAGTTGAATACCTGACACAGTTTTTGCAAATATGAGCAGCGATTTTCAAACGCGGATTTCTCCTTCGTTTCTCGATGGAAATTTGATTTGAAAGATTTTCTGGTATTAGGGAAAATGAAGTTTTTTAAATTTTAAATGAAAGGGATTCATTTTGAGGTAAAGGGCACGCAAATTGAGGATAAAAAAGGCTAAAAAATACGTGAAAACAGAGTGTTTGAACAGTCTATTTTTCAAGCAGATTTGAGTGAGTTATAGGGTTACTGTAATACTACGTATTTATGAGTCTTGAGGTACTCTATTGAGTAGGCCTTACTCTGTCGAGTAAGGGCGTGTTGCGAAATAAAATAGTTTCTGACCTGTTGGGTACTCGATCGAGTAACGTGGGTACTCGATCGAGTAAGGGGGCACTCGATCGAGTACCTTAGCTACTCCATCGAGTAGCCGGTTTACGGGGGCTGTTTTTTCGGGTTTTGTTAATAATACGATTAGAGTAAATAATACTTCCGTCATTGTTTCTGAATCACTTTTCAAAACCTAATCACGGTGAGAAGAGAAAGCAAACTACGTTATTAGCTTTAATCGTATTGTTGGCAAATCCCGGAGCTTGGAAGGTCGGATTTCATTTTCCTCTATACCGTTGTGATCTTTGCGTCGAAGGTAAGACCTATATACCTTTTTTATGATGTTTCTTTAAAGTTGGTTAAACCCTAGTTTGAGGATTTGGGGGTTTTTGTTGTTTGTATGCTTGGTAGTGATTATGTGTTTGTATATTAGGAGGAGGATTCGTAGAGGAAGCTTTTTGATATCAGCTGTGAGATCGTCTGATTGTTGTGCTTACCAGGTAGGGTTTCCCTACTCACTATTACTTACATAATGTGTGGTGATTATGCTGTAGTTAGTGTGGTTGATTGATTCAGACTGTTGTGATTATACATTGTTGATAGATTCAGACGGTTGTTGATATTGTGATTGTGATTGTTTGTCTATGGTTCTCGAGATGCGTTCTCGGCTGAGTGGAGTCACTTGCGGGAGTGGCTTCACGCCCTAGTTTCGCCCTTCGTGGAACCCGCCATGGAAGGGGATGTGCACATTAATCGGACATGGTTATCGCTCGGTATGATGAGCGGGGATTTGGTGGGTACGGCTGCGGTCCCCCACTGGCAGGGCTGGTCCAGTGGACAATCGGTGATGGAGATGGAGTGGAGTGGATGATTGAGTATGATTGTATGAGCTGTATTGTTTACGGTTCCATTGGTTATATAATTTATGTAAATAGTACTGACCTCGATTATTGTTTTAAAACCTGCGGTGATCCATTCGGGGATGGTGAGCAGATATTGAGTAGGTATGAGTTGAGTACTGGGATAGCTGGGATGTGCCACGTTCTGATGATAGAAGTCTTCCGCTGTAGCTTAGTAGTTTTTATAAACATTTCAGTTAGATCAGTAAACAATCAGTTTGAGAATATGTATTTGTACTTTTGGTTTTGGTTTTGGGATTGTAACCTTTCACTAAGTATTTCTATCTAAACGTTGTTTCATTATTGTTTATTTGATTATCATTGCCTCGGGTAACCGAGATGGTAACATCCTTATACCTGGGTGGTCCTGGTAAGGCACTTGGAGTATAGGGGTGTTAGTTTTTAAACTGTTATAGTTTGATATATATAAATTATTTTAATGTGATTCCAATTGGAGGTGATAGCTTGTTCTCTTACTATTCTAACGATAGGTCACACGCCCAAAACGACCGAGAAATGAGTGAGTTATGGCTGTTTTACGAAAACTGGACAGTGCTGAGAAATGCGTAGGTACTCGATCGAGTAGCCTTGGTGATTTGTTTTACGTGCTTCTGATCTTCACCTACTCGATCGAGTAAGTCCCTTACTCGATCGAGTGGCCTGTACTCGATCTAGTGACCTCTATTTTGAGTCATATGCCTATCTTTTCACTTCGTTGCATATTATGTTTAATTCAAAGGTGTTATTTTGCTTCTTTATACATTGTTTTACATGTGGTGTAGTGAGTGGCACCTGTGGTGAGTATGAATTCGGTGGGAGGACATGAGTTATATGTGGTTGCGATAGATAGTGGAAAAAGAAAAGGAAGATCGTTATGGCTTAATTAAGACATAGAGCATGTTTTCTGAGATGAGATGAGATGAGTGATATGATTGTGTATTGAGTAACGTAAAAGTAAGTGAATATGGGTAAGGGATGATGTGAGTCTAAGGAACGTGAGAATGAAAGGATTGAGAGTAAGGATGTGGATAGTGGCAACTTAAGATGTGTAAAGAATTATGGAGGGAGATGGTTAGGAGTCGTGTGGGTTAAGAATATACATAGTGAAAGTTCGTTTTAAAGGAGTTGAGAAGAGTGGTATATAGTGAACTTTGTGGAGACATGTCGCGAGGTGGATTTGTAGACAGTGAGTGAGTTTGGGAGATTTGGTATATTAAGTGGTGAAACTATTGTGGGATTTCCTTGGACAATTAGCGGTATCCAAGGAATTTTGATTTCTAGAGATGTAAAAAGAGAGATGCAATTGTTGAACATTAAACGTTGCTTTTATGGATAGATTAGTGGCAAGTGTGAGTGATAGCAGTATAAGAGAAGATCCACGGTAAGAAAGAGTGAGATGATATTGATATAAAATAATGAGATGTGAGTCTTGGAGCAATGGGAAAGTATCCGGAACACTAAAGAGTTAGGTAGAAGTGATAAGGAGTTGAACAGTTAATTGATTTTGTCAAGTGTAAAAGAAAAGAATGAGGGGAGTAAAACTAGGAAAATGTTGACCGGAGTTATGTGACATAAAAGTAAGGAATCGTCGAGATGTATGATACTATCAAGAGTAAGTAAATTAATGGTTATACAGAAGTTTCAGGACAACATGATTAATCATGAGTTTCGAGGAATTAAGGGAGTAAGAAGTTGGTAGAATATTTGCATGATATGAGATTTTGGTGGTGAGTCGGGTGACTATGCAATTAAGGATAGTATTGGGAAGAATGTTGAGGTAATGTTGTCGATGGATTTGATGTTCGTTATTTGGGATGTTAATCACAGATAGGAAAGAAATCGTGATGTTTAGAGATGAGTGTAAGAGATTTGATGCCCGGATAGTGGTAGTGTTATGGTTTGTGACTAGTGGTTAAGGGTGATGGTATATTAGAAAGGTAGCAATTCTAATGAGGTTGATTTTGTAGAAGCCGGATTGATATGTATGGTTGTAAGGAAGTATAAGATGTGGTCAGATGAGGCGGGTGCTAATAGTTGAATAGTAATGGTATGGTTATACTTGGCATGAGGTGATGGTTATGCGAATGGGGGAATATGTTATGAGGGGCATATGAGTTAAACTCGGGCGACAGGTAACCTTTATCGAGTGGTAACTTACGTGATCAGGACTGACTAGGTGGATGTGATTACGGGTCTATGATGTGTATAAATGTTTGTGCGAGGTTCTGACCTCACGGGAAGTGGTATGGCGTGATAGTTGTAAAGCTGTTATCTGAATGTTCTGTGATATATGTTGGACACGGTAATTTAATTGAATGATATTCAAAAAGTAATCATTTGATTGATCTGGCATGACTGGTTATATTTGTATGTATTCATGATATATGTTATTCTGTGATGTGGTAAGGGGATGATGTTCATGAGGTTATTATCTGTTTAATTCATATAATATGTTACTTTGTGATTTAGTAAAGTGGATTTGAGTAAGTTTTTCTTGTCCGAGAAGTTATGTTGAGTCAGTGCTTATGGGATAGTGTAAGTTGTGATGACTATCGATGTGGTTGTGGTGCCTCGGGTGGTGATCCGGGCACGGTATTTAGTGTTGTGATGCGGGTATTTTCGCACTGCAGTGTGGCTGTTGGTGGCGGTGTTGCGATGCCTTCACCGGTTGTGGTGGAGTAGGCGGGATGTTTATGATTCGAGTTTCGAAAGTACATACCAGTTACGCATAAATTGTTGTTTTGTCTGATGTGGCTTCCTGTGAGTTTCAGTTTGTACAGATAGACAGTTGTTTTGTTTATTGATGTTTCTTACCAGTTAAGTTTTGGAATGAGGGTAGAGTATGATATGAAAGAGAGTTGTAGATGTTTTCGTTGTTGTCATGGTATAATGACATTCTGTTGATGGGACATAGTTGTGAGAAGTTGTTATAGTAATTTTGATCTTATTTTAAGATGAGGCATCGGTAGTCATAGTCATGGCAAGTGATTTGTGGAACATGTGTTGTAATGATCTGAAAGCAGCAGGTGGTTCATAATATTTTGTTGAGATAGTGAGTGCAGGGTATTGGGATTTGGTGTCATGTTAAGTTATGTATGAGTTTTGTGGTAATGAAAGAAAAGAACTTGAGGAGCTAGTGTGAGTGTACGTAAAAAGTGTGGATCGTGAGTTATGCTTTTGACAATGGGAGTTTATATAGAGAGGTATGTTGTATTGCGGTAATGTGGAAAAGTTGAAGTTTTGGGTTAAGCTAAAGATTTTGAGGTACAGGTTAGGGGTGTGACGAGTGAATTGAAGTATGAGAATTGTTTAAGTAAGAGAGCCTTGGATATATGCATGGCGAGTGCTTAGAGTATAGGTTGTTATCTATGACATGTGATGGTGATGAGAATAATGAGAAGATATAACTAAGGATATAGTATTAGTGAGTTACGAGGACGTAACATTTATCTTAAGAGGAGTAGGATGCGATAAAAGAGATTTTGATAGTTGTGCATATGGTAGTATATTCACAGTAGAGTGTTGGTGTAGCATAAAGAATGAAGTTGTATATTTTGTGGTTGATGTTGTTAAAAGGCCATGGCCGTGCTTGTAGTAGTGTGATGTTTAGGAGTGTGAGAATATTTCACTAGTGTTGACAGTTGGATGATGAGGTTATGAGTGTGAGTAAACTTCGAGGACGAAGTTCCTTTTAAGGGTTGTAGAATGTAACATTCCGTTTGATGTCTATGAGTGTCTTGATTTTGGATTTGGTAGTGGATGATATATTCTGGAGCTAGCAGCGTTAGAGGATGGTAGTTGGTAGTGTATGGAGTTAGTGTCAGGAGAGTTTATGATGTAGTTGATACGACATCGTGAGCGATGTGGGGAAGTAGAAATAGTTGGTGGAGTTGGTGTTAAGGCTTCATGGTTTCATGTTTTATAAGTTGGGGTTTTGTTTTGAGTTCTTAGTAGCTTTGTTGCGTCTTGACCAAGTTAGTATGTTTGTTTTTATATATGGGTTGAACTTCGGGGACGAAGTTCTTTTTAAGGAGGGAAGACTGTAATACTACGTATTTATGAGTCTCGGGGTACTCTATCGAGTAGGCCTTACTCTGTCGAGTAAGGGTGAGTTGCAGTTTAAAATAGTTTCTGACCTGTTGGGTATTCGATCGAGTAACGTGGATACTCGATCGAGTAAGGGGCACTCGATCGAGTACTTTTGCTACTCGATCGAGTAGCCGGTTTATGGGGGATGATTTCTCGGGTTTTGTTAATAATGCGATTAAGTATATATTACTTCCGTCACTATTGTTTAAACACTTTTTAAAACCTAATTACTGTGAAAAGAGAAATCAAACTACGTCATTCGCTTTAATCGCATTGTTGGCAAATCCCGGAGCTTGGAAGGTCGGATTTTACCTTTCTTGATACCTTTGTGATCCTTGCGTCGAGGGTAAGACCTACGTACCGTTTTTATAATGTTTCGTTAAGTTTCGTTAAACCCTAATTTTGGGATTGGGGGTTTTCTATGTTTATGTTGATGTGGTAGTGATTGTATGATTATGTGTATAGGAGAAGGGTTCGTAGAGGAAAGGTTTTGAAACAACTGCTAGATCGTCTGATGTTTGTGTTGCATTCCAAGTAGGGTTTCCCTACTCAGTAGTATTTACATAATGTGTGGTGATTGTGCTGTAGTTAGTGATTGTTGGCTGATTCAGACGGTTGTTGATATTGTATTGTGATTGTGATTGTTGTCTCTGGTTCTCGAGATGCGTTCTCGGCTGAGTGGAGTCACTTGCGGGAGTGGCTTCACGCCCTAGTTTCGCCCTTCGTGGAACCCGCCACGGAAGGGGATGTGCACATTAATGGGACAGGGTTATCGCTCGGTATTATGAGCGGGGATTTGGTTAGTGCAGGCTGCGGTCCCCAACGGCGGGTGGTCCAGGTGGACGGTCGGTGAGATTGATTGGTGTGGGTGATTGTGTGTGACTGTTTGAGTTGTGTTGTTTACTGTACTGTTGGTAATATAAATTGTGTGATTAGTATTGACCCCGTTTAATGTTTTAAAAACTGTGGTGATCCATTCGGGGGTGGTAAGCAGTTATTGAGCAGGTATGATATGACGCGTATGAGATAGCTGGGATGAGTCATCACGTGGCGATTAGAAGTCTTCCATTTGTGTCGACGGTGTTTTATAGCTTTGATAGTTTTAGCGATGAGACCGTCGAGAACCTTGTATTTCAGTTTATCAGTTTTGGTTTTGATCATGTAATCACTTAAACTATGTTTACTTTTAAAGTACGTTTCTTTATTGTCTTATGATTATCATTTCCTCGGGTAACCATGATGGTAGCACTTTCATGCCTTAAGTGGTCCTAGTAAGGCACTTGGAGTATGGTGGTGTTACAAATGATTTCTCCAAGATAGCTAGACCTATGACAGCTTTGATAAGGAAAGAGAAAAGGTTTCGTTGGGATGAGAGTTGTGAGAAGGCGTTCCAAACATTAAAGGAGCGTTTGACCACAGCTCCTATCTTGGCATTGCCTGAAGGGATCGAGAACTTTGTGGTTTATACAGATGCCTCAAAGAATGGGTTGGGATGTGTGTTGATGCAGAACGGTAAGGTGATTGCCTATGCTTCTAGGCAATTGAAGTCGTATGAGGAGAATTATCCTACACATGATCTAGAGTTGGGTGCAGTGGTGTTTGCTCTCAAAATTTGGAGGCATTACCTTTATGGGGCGACCTTTAAGGTATTTTCGGATCACAAGAGTCTCAAGTATATCTTCACTCAAAAGGAGTTGAACATGAGACAGAGGAGGTGGATGGAGCTGATTGGCGATTATGACATGGATATTATCTACCATGAAGGGAAAGCCAATGTGGTTGCAGATACTTTGAGTAGGAAGAGTGTACATTCTTTATGTGCAGCTCTATCTTTGATGAGGTTGAGAGATGAGGTGGGGAAGTTTGGTATACATATGATGCAGAGAGGAGATGCTGTGGGAGATTTGACAGTACAGCCTGATCTTTATGAGGATATTCGTGGTAAACAGGCTTTGGATCCTAAGATGGTTGATTGGAGAGCTGGAGTAGAGAAAGGGACAGTGTCTCGATTCTCCATTCATACATATGGTAGTTTGAGGTTCGATGGTAGGTGGTGTGTCCCTAATGATGAGGAGCTGAAAAAGACAATTATGACGGAGGCACATTGTACACCGTATTCAGTACATCCAGGCGGTGACAAGCTATAAAAGGATTTGAAGAGCACGTTTTGGTGGCCTGGGATGAAGAAAGAAACAGCAGAGTTTGTGGCCCGTTGTTTGACATGCCAGAGAGTTAAAGGGGAACAACGATGACCACAAGGTAAGATTCAGTCTTTAGAGGTACCTGAGTGGAAGTGGGAATCCATTTCTATGGATTTTATCGTGGGTTTACCAAAGAGTCAACAGGGTAACAACATGATATGGGTAATAGTGGATCGACTGACCAAGTCAGCTCATTTTGTGCCAATGAAAGATACATGGACTAAAGCACAATTAGCTATGGCCTACAGGAAGAATGTGCTTAAGTTGCATGGAGTCCCTAAGGACATAATGTCTGACAAAGATGCGAGATTTATCTCAAGGTTTTGGAAAGAGTTGCAGGAATCTTTGGGAACAACTTTGAAGATGAGTACAACTTTTCATCCTGCGACAGACGGTCAGACTGAGAGAACAATCAAAACTCTTGAGGATATGTTATGAGCTTGTGTGATGGACTTTGGTGGTAGGCTGGGAACGAGGGTTGGATTTGATAGAGTTTTCTTACAACAACAGCTATCACACTAGTATTGGCATGGCACCGTTTGAGGCTTTATATGGGAGGAGATGCAGGAGTCCGATTTGTTGGGACGACAGTGCTGAGGCAGTGGTTCTAGGACCAGAGATGGTACATGAGATGGTTGAACAGATAAATATGATCAGGGAACGGATGAGAGCAGCTCAGGATAGGCAAAAGAGTTATGCAGATCTTCATCGCCGGGATATAGAATTTCAGGTTGGGGATAAGGTTCTTCTGAAAGTGTCTCCTATGCGTGGGGTTATGAGATTTGGGAAGAAAGGCAAGCTGAGCCAGAAGTTCATCGGTCCTTATGAGATCTTAGAGAGAGTTGGGGAAGTTGCTTATCGTGTGGCTTTACCTGCTGCGTTAGAGAGAGTGCATAATGTGTTTCATGTATCGCAGCTGCGGAAGTATGTGAGTGACCCATCACATGTGTTAGAGGCAGAGAGCTTAGAGCTAGATGAGTCTTTATCATATCTTGAGGTACCTAAGCAGATTCTTGACCGGAAGGTTAGGAAGACTAGGAGTGGTGAGACAGTTTTGCTTAAGATCCTTTGGTCTAACCACGAGACTGAGGAAGCTACATGGGAGGCAGAGGATATCATGAGAGAGTGCTACCCTTTCCTTTTTGATCAGGTATGTATGGTTACGGGGACGTAACCTTGTTTCTTTTAGGGGGGTAGGAGATGATCGCAAAGAGTTTTTGTGAGTTTTATACCCTTTTTATGTTGTGTCGGCATGGTTGTTGTCGTTGAGTCGGGTTGAGTTTGGGTTAGTAACATGTTTTTAATGTTGAGTTTTGTTTTGGTTGATGAGTCGGGAATGCGTAGTGTGTGTCTTTGTTTTGTTGTGGTTTGAACTTCGGGGACGAAGTTCTTTTTAAGGAGGGAAGACTGTAATACTACGTATTTATGAGTCTTGGGGTACTCTATCGAGTAGGCCTTACTCTGTCAAGTAAGGGCGTGTTGCGAAATAAAATAGTTTCTGACCTGTTGGGTACTCGATCGAGTAACGTGGGTACTCGATCGAGTAAGGGGGTACTCAATCGAGTACCTTAGCTACTCGACCGAGTAGCCGGTTTACGGGGGCTGTTTTCTCGGGTTTTGTTAATAATGCGATTAGAGTATATAATACTTCCGTCATTTTTCCTAAATCACTTTTCAAAACCTAATCACTGTGAGAAGAGAAAGCAAACTACGTTATTAGCTTTAATCACATTGTTGGCAAATCCCGGAGTTTAGAAGGTCGGATTTCACTTTCCTTTATACCGTTGTGATCCTTGCGTCGAGGGTAAGACCTATATACCTTTTTTATGATGTTTCTTTAAAGTTGGTTAAACCCTAGTTTGGGGATTTGGGGGTTTTTGTTGTTTGTATGCTTGGTAGTGATTATGTGTTTGTATATTAGGAGGAGGATTCGTAGAGGAAGCTTTTTGATATCAGCTGTGAGATCGTCTGATTGTTGTGCTTTCCAGGTAGGGTTTTCCTACTCAATATTACTTACATAATGTGTGGTGATTGTGCTGTAGTTAGTGTGGTTGATTCATTCAGACGGTTGTGATTATACATTGTTGATAGATTCAGACGGTTGTTGATATTGTGATTGTGATTGTTTGTCTATGGTTCTTGAGATGCGTTCTCGGCTGAGTGGTGTCACTTCCGGGAGTGGCTTCACGCCCTAGTTTCGCCCTTCGTGGAACCCGCCACGAAAGAGGATGTGCACATTAATGGGACAGGGTTATCTGTCCGTATGATGAGCGGGGATTTGGTGGGTACGGCTGCGGTCCCTCACTTCCAGGGCTGGTCCAGTGGACAGTCGGTGACGGAGATGGAGTGAAGTGGATGATTGAGTATGATTGTATGAGCTGCATTGTTTACTGTTCCATTGGTTATATAATTTATGTAAATAGTATTGACCCCGATTATTGTTTTAAAACCTGCGGTGATCCATTCGGGGATGGTGAGCAGATATTGAGCAGGTATGAGTTGAGTACTGGGATAGCTGGGATGTGCCACGATCTGATGATAGAAGTCTTCCGCTGTAGCTTAGTAGTTTTTATAAACATTTTAGTTAGATCAGTAAACAGTCAGTTTGAGAATATGTATTTGTACTTTTGGTTTTGGTTTTGAGATTGTAACCTTTCACTAAGTATTTCTATTTAAACGTTGTTTCATTATTGTTTATTTGATTATCATTACCTCGGGTAACCGAGATGGTAACATCCTTATACCTGGGTGGTCCTGGTAAGGCACTTGGAGTATGGGGGTGTTACAGTTTGTTTATGAGTATGTGATGCAGAGATTATATTATCACTAAATCCTATCAAACAATATTTATCAATCAATAAATGACTTAGCAATTAGTAAGTAGAGTTCGAACCCAAAGGATGGTTAACTATCAATTTGAGTGAATTGCAATTCTTAACAAGGTGTTTGCAATAGTGTCAAAGGTGTCAGAATTGATTGGTATGAGATGAGTGGGAAAACTATAACTAAAATAATTGAAATGTAAACTAATTGAAAATAAAAGCACTAGAGTGTCGTGGGTTCATAGGGCTGATCAAATACGGGTTTGAAAAACATGGGTTTGCACCCCGTTTTGGGCTCGGGAAAATGGGGGGAAAGAGTGAGCTTTGGACTTTTAGGCTCGGGAAAACGGGGAGAAAGAGTGAGCTTTGGACGGGGTTAAAAACGGGTATAAGGAGGTCTTAGGGTATGGGTTTGGACATGGGTAGAAGGTGGGTTTAGATGTGAGTTATGGGTACGGAATATGGGTAGCAAGGAGTGGGGTTTGGACCAGTTTGGAACGGGTTTGTTGGGGCTTGTACTTAGCTGGGTTTGCGCACGGGAAAACAGAGCATTGGACTGCCATTTGTGTCTTGTTTAGGATGGGTTTTGAGTGTGTATTTGGGATGGGTTTTTATGTGGATATTGGGTAGGCTTGATGGGGGTTTGACACGGGTTTATGGAGGAGGAATTAGGTTAAGAAATCCGGGCCCAAATTGAGCACAAGTGGAGTTTGA
This sequence comes from Silene latifolia, assembly GCF_048544455.1. Lineage (NCBI taxonomy): Eukaryota > Viridiplantae > Streptophyta > Magnoliopsida > Caryophyllales > Caryophyllaceae > Silene > Silene latifolia. The sequence goes on from NC_133538.1 coordinate 95,012,999, forward strand.
AATCGAGTATAAAAACCGTCGTAAAAATCGAGTTTTCAAAAAAAATTATAGAACGATTTAAATTTTACCTTGATTTTTCAAATCATGTAACTTAAAAAAAATGATTTTTCAAATCGATAATTTATTTCATTTCGAATAAAATAAATTTGAGAAAACAAAATTCGAATTAAAAACGATAAATCGAATTAAATTACAATACTAATTTAAATATCATTTAAATTATTAAAATATGTTATCGACAATGGCCATTCTACATCATAAAATGAGCTCCAAATAATAACAATGTGAACAGAATAGTACATGTTGTCCTATCATCATCGATATTTGTCGAGAGCCTATAAATTCCAGTATCGACAGATATGGGTATCTACAGAGCCCTCACTTTGACTGAGGCTTGTACGGACGAAAGTGTATACCCCAAGTCTAATGACCTGTGGATTACGCGGGTCGTTTATTGTCCATTAGATCTATGTACATAAGCTCGCCAGCCATAGGAAGAGATCATACCTGAAACACGGTTCTGGACGCCTTAACCTTTGCAATTAATTCATCATCGTTGGTCGTCGACCCATAATTTCATTCGATCATTTTTATCCACATTGGTCATCGACCCATTACATTGCAAAATCGTGGGTTGAGCATTATCCTTATAAGGTCCCTCCGTATCCGTTGCGACAGAATCAAACCCGTATCGTAGTTCGACAACTGTTGGCTGTATCTCTCTGTTGCCTCGGCCAAAAACAATTCACATTCTGCTTTATTTGCATTCTGCCGGGGAATATTTCGTTCATGTTGGTGCTCAATCGAGCTTCATTTCTAGGAAGTTTCACTTTGTTAAGTACTCCGTTGTGGACTACCTTATCTAGCGGATGTCATCCGTTCATTTCATAATGGTCTCTGGAGCAAACGGCTACAAAGCCCCCAGTTGAAGCTTATAAACCTGCTTAAACTTGATCATAAGTCAACTATAACATAATTAATGTAGCAACGTTTCAAGAATTTTGAAAAGGGAATGGGTCATTGGCCTGGATCATAAACCTCGTTTTGAAATGGGAACAACGTTTGAAAAAAAGGAAACGGGTCATCGGCCCGGATCATTTTGAAAATGAGGATGAATCATCGACCCGGATCGTAAACATTGCTTTGAAAATGGGAATGTTGAAATAGGCCATCAGCTCTGATAAAAAAACATCATTTTGAAAATGAGACTGGACCATCGGCTCGGATAAAAAACATTGCCTTCAGAACAAAAATGGGTCATCGACCCGAATCATTTTTAAAACTATTTTTGAAATTTTGAATTTTTCATATTGCTAACTTCAAACAAAAAAGACAATAAAAACAGTAAGTGTGCAAAGGTTTTATTTTAAATATCTACTCGCTGGGAGTAGAAATGTAAATTGGCCATCCCGGCATGTGAAACATAAACAAACCCGCAAAAATAATTAAAAATGATCCGAAAATCGACCCGAAAAGGCCAAAGGCCTCGAGGCAAGCAAACCAATGCCCATCCGACCGTTTTGGGTTGCACACATACTAGGATTCCTAGTCGTGTTCATTTTTTTCTAAATATGAAGGCTGAGGCTTGATTAAAATTCACAATTGGTATATCCTTTGTAGTAGGACCAGACTGCAACATCTCATGTTTCCGGATGATTTGCTGCTATTTTCAAGAGGAGACAAGCAATCTGTTATGGTGATGCTTAGATCATTTGCAACTTTTTCTGCTACATCTGGTTTGCACATGAATAGACAGAAGTCTAACATTTATTTTACTGGTGTTCAGAGGCAAGATAAAGACAATATTACTGGTATACCTGGTTGTGTGGAAGGACATATACCTTTTAAGTACTTAGGTGTGCCCATCACTGCTGGGAAATTAGGGAAAAGAGAGAGTCAGGTCTTGACTGAAAAAATAATTGATAGAATCAAATCTTTTGGTGTTAGGAAGCTCTCTTATGCTGGCAGATTAATTTTGGTTAAGTCAGTTTTGACCTCTCTTTTTTACATATTAGGGCAATATTTTCTTGATTCCAAAAGGAGTAATGAGAAAGATTGACAGCATCTGTAGAAACTACCTATAGGATGGCACAAACATTTATCTGAGAGCTCCCCTGGTTAGTTGGGAACATGTGTGCACTCCACAAATTGAGGGAGGTCTGGGTATCAGATACAGTTTAACCTGGAACATGGCTGCTGTAGGAAAGTTAGTGTGGTGGTTGTACAACAAGCCTGATAGCTTATGGGTCAAGTGGGTCCATCAGATTTATATCAAAGGCAACTCTTGGGATAGTCATCTGCCTAAATCCCATATGAGTGGGAACTGCAAAACTATCTGCAAAATTAAAGAAGTTTTTAAACAAGGGTATGTTAATGGTGTTTGGCTTGCTGATAAGAATGGTTACAATGTCAGCTCGGGGTATCAATGGCTTAGGCACATGGAGCAGAAAGTGGGCTGGGCAAAGCTACTGTGGAATAACTGGGCATTACCAAAGCATAAGTTCTTGTGTTGGTTGATTCTTAGGAATGCACTCAATGTGAAGGAAAAGCTCTATAAACATGGTATATGCCAGGATGAGGTATGTTGCATCTGCAATAATGGCAAGGAAACTATTTGGCATATGTTCCAGAGTTGCAAGTATGCCAGGATGGTCATGACAGGGGTCGGTGATTGGCTGCACATCCCTGTCCTGCCTGGTAATGGTATTGTCTGGGCTGGTAGAAGAAAATGGAGTCCTCTGAAAAAGAGCATTTATCTGGGTGCTATAATGGCAGTGTACTATGCACTATGGCAGCAGAGAAACAAAGCAAGCTTGGAAGGGGTGTTACAGAGGCCGAGTGTTCTGATTCATCAAATTCAGATGCTCCTAAGGCATAGAATGGCTGATTGTACTGTAATAGTAATTGCAAATGACGGATCTTGGATATCCTCAGTAATATAGACGATCCATGTAATGTTATTCAATCCTTTTAGCTTGTAATAGTTGTTTGAGCTTAATGAGAACTTACATTCTACCAAAAAGAAAAAAAAAATTCACAATTCTTAAATTCTCTTTCTTCTCTAATTTTCTCTCTACAATTCTTCGGAACAATGAATCCCTTGTTTGGAATTATGAAGGGTTGGGCCTAAGATTTCAAAGGGTGAGTAACACAGCCTTTGCATGATGCGGGGATTCAACAAATAATTCTGCGTAAACAAATTATGCCTCAATTAGTCTTTCTAGGCAAATGTCTGAAGATGTAGAACCCTGGCCACCATGTCTTTGCCTTCCCGGAAGGGAAATCTGTCCACTTCTTGAAGAATTTACTGTCTTAGGAGGATGGAAAATTATACAAGAACCCGCAATCCCTAATTTCTCAGGGGACTGGGTTAGAAAATACCATGGTTATATGGGACTATCACGTGACGAGGCCCGTGCTATTGTTGATGGAGAGGGAGTTAACCTACTTGCCCTAGTGCACAAAGTTTGGACGACCTATGACCCTGCTATTCTTACAGTTTATCGTCGTTGGGCCTTTGGACTCATCATGCTACATCTTCATTGTTTCAAGGGGAGTATAGAACTCCCGTCTTGTCGAGGTCAAGTCCTATTCGTTCGAGTCTTAGAACAGATGAAGGGCCACTCAAACCGGGCTTGGATTATTTTGGCTGAGACTATTAAAAGTTTGGATGCTCGGAAAGCCGACCCGTCCGCTGCATATACTGGATCAACCTATCTTCTACAGGTCATTTTTCCTTTATTCTTTCATTCTTTTGATACTTTTTTTCCTTTTTCTTCTTTTTTTCTTTTTTCTTTTTTGGCCGTTTTTTCTCTTTTTTTTCCTTTTCGGGAGTTTTTTTCCTGTTTTTTTCCCGACTCATTTCCTTATTCTTTGTTGACTGGTGTAGCTCTTCGAGAGACTTGGACTAGTTAACCGACCACCGAAACTTGAGAAATATCACCCTAAAGGCTTCACTTCTCGGCAACTACGATGGTGCATACCTAGCTAGCCAACGGCTTATTGGCGCGAAATGTTGACTATAGAAGCGGGATCCCATGTTCATTGGGCCTTAACTTGGTTTCGCTTAAGCTTGCTTCGCTTAAGCTTGCTCATAGGCCTTTATAACGTTGACAAGATAAGGAACATTACTCTATTGGGCTTGGATCGTCTCATCTACATTTATCCGAACCGAGTACTTCGTCAAGTTGGGCCGTCCACAAACAGTTCTAGCAATTGAGGCCGCTCGAGGCCAAGATTTTGGCATGACACGTCCCAGGTGTCAGGCTTGGCTCTATGCTTGGCATCGAAGGATCCTTTGGCACACTCTCGATCCATTACCCCCGACATGGGTCTCTCCTTCGTACTTGATGTGGGTTACAGAACCATCAATCGAAGCTTGGAAGAGGTTACGTAAGGATGATGCCGTAGATTGGAAGTATTACAACGAAATACTAAAGAACCAAACAATCTTCAGTGAACCGACTCCGACTCCAACTCCAACTCCAACTGAACCTGAGCCTAAAGCTGACGAGAATCCTAAGACTGACTCTAAGGGTTCGAGTGTTTGTAAGAGGTTGAGTGTAAGGGCCGATGATGGGATGACATTTTATGTAATACTCCATATTTTTAAGTTAAAGTCAAAGTCAAAGTTAATGTTGGTTAATGTGAATTAGAAAATGAAAAAGTTGTAAAATAGGTAATATAGTTATTTATCATGAATATGATCTTAAAATAAATACAAAAAAAAAAAGAAAGGGAATAGGAGAAGTATTTGGTAACTACTTTATTAATATATTATTATTCTAGTTTCCTATTACTTTCCTAGTTTCCTAAAAGTTTCCATTGTCATTATTCCCAACTCAATCGTTTCACCATCACTTTTATTATTCAACATAATCTCAAACAAAACCAAGAGAGAAAAGAGGGGAAAGGGATTTGGGCAATCAATTTGGTAATTTTTCATCTAGTTCCATTGGATTCAATCTTTTATTATGTAAGCTCAGCTTTAATCTTTCAAAGTTTTAATCTTTAATCTTTATAAGCATGTTTTAAGTTTTAAATCATCACCTAATCATGTCTAGATAATATAATCATCTATAGTTAAATTTACGACGATTTGATTAAAGAATAAAGTTACCGCAATTCGTTCTGTAAATATGTAAGTTGTCTTGAACAAATTATCAGACCGTTTTAAAGTTGTTATCTTCGAAAACACAAAGAATAGACTTAGGTTATTTTCAAGTCTAGTTTATGCCTGTAAACTTTCGTAGTAATTGGCCTTTTATATTTTTTCGGAATAAATTCATCATGAACATGTTGACTGAGAATCCACGAATGCACTAGTAGTCTAAAGTTTATTTCGTACACCTAATAATTTAAATTGAAATTTAGTTGGGTCTTTTGCATACATTAACTTTGAAGAGTGTAATACCCCGAATATTGTTATGAATTTCTTTAGTACTTCTCATCATTATTTATTACGAAAAGAAAATTCATATTTGTTTTATTTAACATTTCTTGAAACTTATTTTATGTTCAAATATTCTTTTCCTACTCAAAGGACTTGAAGCTTTAAACGTATTTTGAATATTTGATTTTATCGCTCCGACTTTCTATTATTCTATCGAACATATATCCTATTAAGTTTTCCTAATCCCAATGTAATTTTATAACCTAGATACCTATAACTATATTATTGCGTATTATTTGCTCTCCATTTTTATTATATTATCACCTCACCAACAGCCTACTTTCCTCCTTTGATATTAATAACCTATACCGCTGTTTCACTTCATCCCTCGCTAGATTTTAAATTATTGAAACAAAATTGGATGATCATCATTAGCGTTCAACTTGCTAGCAACCGACACCAAGCTCTTATCAACTGCTTATTAATTAGATGGTTTCTAGTTATGGCTTGGCTGTACTATTGATCTAATATTTAGGTAACAGGATTCTACCGATTCTATTATTATTACTATTGTTCGAGGTTGTATGTTTATGTGTTATTTAGCCTTGTTAATAATTGTTACTTTAATAGGGGTTTGTCATTGGATTGTTGTTAATAATAGTAAAAGTAGCTATATAATTTCTATCGTTTATAACTTTATATTGTGTGTGCGTTGGGCTATATTATATAGAGTGTTAAAAGAGTTGTGATGAAGATTTTATGGCGAAATCGATAGTCTTGATAGAGTACTACTTTGGCGTATTTTCGTTTAGTTGGGTAATGAATAAGTTGTTGGTTGATCAAGAAGGCCGACTAATTGAAGTTGAGTGTACTGTGTAATAAAGATGCTGGTAATGAAGTTAATGGCAATCGTTTGGAATTTTTTAATTAGGTGCTGTTTGGCCCGGCTTTTAGAAGTGCTTTTCCATTGAATAAGCACTAGCTAGGCCAAACAATTAATTTTGAAGAAGTTAAAACAACTTCTTTTAAGCCCAAAAGTCATATTTGAGAGCCAGAAGTAGAAGCACCAATTTGGTGCTTCTAACTATTACTTTTATTTTATTGATTTTTAATGTATAAATGACTACTTTTATGTTGTAAACATGTCAAAATAAAATAAAACTAATACTTATTAATTCATATTTTTTCATTCTCTACAAATCAAGACCCATCTTGATATACTTTTCAAGAAAAAAATTCATTTTTCGGTGTTGTTTGGCCTTGTTTGTGTAAAATAAATTTTTATTCTTAAAAGGGTTTATTCACAAGTTACTTTTTGGAAAAATTTTGGTTGTTTGGCCATATTTTTGTAAAATCAGTTTATATAAAATGTATGTGTTTGGCCTAACTACTTCCATACAACTTTTGTTTTGCTTTTTTGGTTGTTTATGTGAAAAGTAGAAGTAGAAGTAGAAGTAGAAGTAGAAGTAGAAAATATCTACTTCTAATTTTGGGGGTAATTAATCAGTTTTTAACTTTTTAAAAGTAGTTTTAAAACTCCTAATGTAGGGTGTTTGGCCAAGCTACTACTTTTTCAGTTATAAAAACACTATTAAAGCTTGGCCTAACAACACCTTCATCCGCTTACGTAAAAAGTGTTGTTGAGAAGTCGTTTTTGAAAAATGTTAGGTCAAACACTAATAGCTTTATCAAGAAGTAGCTTATTAAAAAACTCATTTCTAAAAGCAAAAACAGTTTTCTTAAAGCGAGGCCAAATATAACCTAGATAACAGTATTGAGATGGTGCTTAACTTTCGTGGAAGATTTCAATATATGGGAGAATATCACCTTACTTACCCATGCGTGATATTGTGAGTCCTTTTGGTATTTTAGTATTTATTTTTATCGTCGATCTCTTTAACTTTGACTCGTGGGTGAGTAGCTTGGAGCCTTATATTCTGAGTATTGAGCATGCTTCATTATTGAGCCTTTGACAATATCGATATTGAAATTAAGATGGATATTTGTTACTGGTATTGAGTTATGGGGCCTATGTGCCGAGTTATGTTTACGGTCCAGTGTGACCATGGTTATTGAGTTATTTATGAGTTTGGAATCGATATTGAGATGAAAATATTGTTTCGCGGTCTTATCGCCAGTTCACTCATCCCTTGTCTCTGGCTTAGGTTCGACGATGAGAATACGATATCTTGTTACTTTGGAGTATTATATTGTGAGACAAATTAATGGGTAAGACGGATGAGCTGAGACTTGGTTAATTATTGAGATAAGAGAGCGTATTATATTGTAGAAAGATTATGGAGGAGAGTTGAGGTTGAGATGAGTTACGGGGAGTGTTTTTATTATTCTCTGTGTTTATTTTTATTTTTGCGTGTGCTTGTTTCCACGCCATGACCAAAATTAAGCTCCTTATATTGAGGTATTATCTGTTACTCAGCTACCCGGCTGACGTGTTTTCTCCCTTTTGGGCTACTCGTCATGGGGATAGTCCTTTCTGTCTTCTGGTTTTATTTCAGGTTTCTTCCACTTCAGTTCAAAAGGATTTTATTTCAAGTGAAAATTTTATTTATAGCTTTGTAAAAGTTTTTCTTTACATTTTGTATTATTTCATATTTAAAAAGATTTGTTATAAGAGATTTTGTATATTGATTATATACCTCTCTAGTTTTGGCTCAGTATTATATATAATTATATGTTTTTAATTAGCCGAAAATGAGGGGTGTTACAAAGAGTCTAGATGATACTAGGCATTGGAATTTCACAGAAATCTTATGTTAAGTTTGTTTTATGAATCTATACTTTTTATGTGACAGAATTCGTCAGTATTTATAAATCTTTCAAGAAAACCTTAATAAGTCTGGAATTTGAGGAAAGTCTATTTCACAAGAACTATATATATGTGTCTTAGGGTTCTAACCCCACTTGTCTTGCATCGTTTAGATTTTTATTAAATTAATTATGAACTTTATAGTGAGACTGAACTTTGCTGTAAAACGGTAAAATTAGAGATTTAGCTTTGAGGTTGTCAAAAGGATTAAGACATGATGGTCATAGGATAAGTGCAAGATTAGTTGGTTGGTTATGTAGTAATTGTACATAATTATGTTATATAGGTTATGGATTTGTAAGGGATCTATTTGATTGCTTCTGTGACTCGTGTGACTCGAAGATTTACTATCGAGGTAGGATAACTACACAACTGTTAACATTATTAAATTATGGATGTTATATTATGAGGTATATGAGATTATATTTGTATTGGTATTAGATGATTTTATATGGTTGAATAATTATTGGGTTATGCATATCTTGGTAAGATATTTATGATGGATGCTCCAGCTTCTTGTCTGGGATGATTACTATTATTATTTGTTGCATTCATATTGCATAGCACTTGCATTAGTTTCTCCAGGCTGGTTTTGCAGGACTTGGCTCTGGGATGATTGAATACCTCAACTTCGTATGGGTTGATGAATACCCCGGGCAAGGGATTAGCGGGATGAACGGGAGTTTCGGGTGATGAGCTCAGCTACATATTTTGGCATACTGCATTGCATATTAACTGTTGTTTATTTATCGAATTCTACCTCTTGGTTGACTTGTTTTCTGTCCTGTCAAAATAAAATTGATGCCTGCTTTAATTGATGGCGTCCTATGGTGAACCAATTAATATTTCCGGTTAATTGGGAAGTAGATTAAATAGCAGGTACTTGAGTTAGCTAACTTGGGAGCATTGGGGCATGAGGATTCGGCCAGTACTACTTAGAAGTCTAGATCACATAGTTTATGACATTTATTATTTACGTTATATACTTTATTTAATTCCGCTGCGAGAAATAAATAATTATTATGTCAGTTTATTCAGTTTTGTTAAGATGTAATAAAACCATTATTTATTAAATTAAATAAAGTACTTTGGATTGTCTATCTTTTCTATTCACTGCCTCGGAACTCTGAGATGGTAACAGTCCTATTTATCCTGGAATGCCTTGCCAAAGCTTTAAGATAAATGAGGGTGTTACAAAGTGGTATCAGAGCCAACGATCCTCGGGCCTAACAAATGAACAATAATAACTTAGGATGTTTCAAATAAAATGAACTCGGGTAGAAACTGTTAGGTGCCCCTCTTAGTGCGATTAGGAAAGCGCGCCTAATTCGTACCGTGGCCCTCTCAGTTTTAACCGACACCTCTAGGAAGGATAGCGAGAGATGGGTAGCTAGCAAGAAAGTTATATTTATTATGGGTCGATGGATGCTTTTAAATTAGAGAATTTCTAACCTTGTTGCAGAATGCGGGATTAAGGTGAGAAAGATTGTGATGGTAGTATAAGTTGGACTAGGGCCGTGTATTAATAGTAATAGTGGCATTGATAATATTTGTGTTTTGGTTATATTGTGAAGTAACTGGTGGATTACTGTATTTGCTGAGTATGAGGATCGATAATAATCTATGTAATGTATTGACTATTTCAGATGTGTGGATGATTTATTAAGTGAAATAGAATATTCATGTTTAGTGATATGCGAAACGTGTTACTCTGAAACCATGTTTAGTTAATATTATTTAGCAATAGAAAACTAGATATTAGTTGGATACTCGCTAGATTACTTCTATATGGAAATTTAAGATACTCATAGTGTTTTAATAAAGTATTTATTAGAAAACTCCGGGACGAGGTTTGTTTTTAGGAGGGTAGAATGTGATACTAATAAAGTTTCGCGATTTAGTATAACTTTGCTTATGTGTGTTTTATAAGATTAGTTTATTTTTACTTTTATAAGTTATACAATTAAGTGATGGGTGTGATTGCCTTCATATTATAAGCTAATAAAGATAGCATTTCTATTAGTATGTATGGTGTCAGTTTTGGGTAGTTTGAGTAAACTTCGGGACGAAGTTTTTTTTTAAGGGAGGAAGACTGTAATACTCCGTATTTTTAAGTAAAAGTCAAAGTAAAACTTGGTCAAAGTCAAAGTCAATGTGAATTAGAAAATGAGAAATATGTAAAATAGCCATGGCTTTACATAACTTTATTAGAGTAAATGCGCTAGAGGATGAAGAGTTTGACAAGTGTGACCGAGACCCAAACTATATGCCGAGTGTAGAAGATGAAGATGATCAAGATGAGAATAATGATGAAGATAATCAGTCAAGTGCGAATGATGAAGATGATGAAGACATGACCATTGTTCGTAACTCCATCGCTACTTCTCTTATGAATACTAGACGATTTTAAACGTTGTAATATAGGCATTTACTTTTTTTATTTATCGGCGTAATTTTGATTCGACAAAGGTGTGTGAAACTATTTTAAAGAGTAATTATATGTTTTAAGTATAATTCTCGAGTTATTACAGTAAATTTTTAAAAATTAGTTTTTATTCAAATAATGATTCTACAAACAAAATGATTACTAAAAAAATAACAAAAAGCTAGATGAAAAGTTAGGCCAAACATATCAATTTTATAAGAAGTAGCTATTGTCAAACAAATAACTTTTTTCCAAAAAGTAACTTGTGAATAAACTCCTTTTAGAAAGGAGAAGTTATTTTACATAAGCAAGGCCAAACAGCACCATAGTTATTTATAATGATTATGATCTTAAAATAAATACTCCATTGTCATTATATATACCCAACTCAATCTTTTCACCATCACTTTTATTATTCAATATAAACTCAAACAAAACCTAGAGAGAAAAGAGAGAAAATGGAATTGGGCAATCAATTTGAGGATTTTACATCTACTTCAATTGGATTCAATATTTTATTATCTAAGCTCATCTTTAATCTTTCAAAGTTTTAATCTTTAATCCTTATAAGCATGTTTTAAGTTTTAGTATATAACCTAATCATGTCTAGATAATATAATCATCTATTGTTAAATTTGCGACGATTTGATTAAATAATAAAAATACAGCAATTTTGTAAATCTGTAAGTTGTCTTGAACAAATTAGCACATCGTATTAAATTTGTTATCTTCAAAAATGTAAAGAATAGACTTACGTTATTTTCAAGTCTAGTTTATGCCTGTAAACTTTCGTAGAAATATGCCTTGTAGATTTTTCAGAATAAATTCGTTATGAAGATGTCGAATGAGAATCCACAAATGCACTAGTTGTCTATAGTTTATTTCCTACACCAAATTTATAAATTGAAATTTAGTTGGGTCTTTTGCATACATTAACTTTGAGGTAACTAGATGATACTAGGCATTGGAATTTCACAAAAATCTTATGTTAAACTTGTTTTATGAATCGATACTTTTTATGCGACGAAATTCGTCAGTATTTACAAATCTTTCAAGAAAACTTTAATAATTCTGGAATATGAGGAAAGTCTATTTCATAAGAACTGTAGATATGTGTCTTAGGGTACTAACCCCACTGGTCTTGCATCGTTTGGATTTTTATTGTATTAATTAAAAAATTATAGTGAGACTGAACTGTGCTATAAAACGGCAGAATTACTGATTTAGCTTTGAAGTTGTCAAAAGGATTAAGACGTGATGGACATAGGATAATTTCATGATTAATTGGTTGGTTTTGTATTAATCTTACATAATTAAGTTATGTAGATTATGGATTTGTAAAGGATCGATTTGATTGCTTGTGTGGTGATGAGAAGGTTTTAGTATGAATTAAGAGGGTCGAATTAGTGAAGTTCAAGTGACAAAGGCAGTCCTTAATGAATTATAATGGTACAATACTTGAAGTTGTAACGTTGGCGGAACTTAGATCCAAATATTGAAGATGAAACTTGGAAACTATGAAGAAGAGCTTTTTGGTCGATTTTACATGTTAAAGATGGAGTCCAAGTCTTAGGATAGGTGGGCCCGAAAACCGATGAATATACCTTGAGATGTGTGCGCTTGACTCAAGAATATGTCGCACTATTCATGCGCGCATACGACAAAGAGAGAGGAGGTGGCAGCAGGGTTTTTCCGCGACTGACGTTCGACCGAGGCGCGACTGAAGCGCGACCTACATTTGACACCTGTTTTTGTTCTGGTCGCGTAATTCAACATCGTTAGAATCGTGCTTCTTTATTTAGTTTACTCGGTTTGTTCTGAGACTCGTTTTGACTTTGGTTACTAAGTTGACTTTCTTTATGATAGTACTTAAACTCTTTATTTCAGTTTTAGACATTACTTATGCAATTCTGGAAGAAAACCTAATTATTTTAGATCTAGTATGAGGAACTAATTCCTCCCATCTTGGTTTAACTTTTGAAGCTACCGATTAATCGATTGAGAGATTGTCTTTACCTTTTATCTTTCAAGTACTGTTCTAATCTCTTGTTCTTTATTTCTTTGATTTTTATTTACTTTCATTATCTTATCAATAGTGTTAGTAATTATTAATCTTTTGCTTGTTTGGATTATCGACTCAGTTTGCTTGATATCTAAATTAAAGTAGCAACCTTTATCCTTCTAATTGATTCAGTTTATCAATATTTGGGTTTAGAAAGAGATTAATCATACAATTAAACTACGACTACGTGGTTGTGGTTATTGTTTCTATCGGTTTCTTTATTCATTATTGCTGCTATTGGGTTGAATCTGACATACGTGTGTTGGATTATTTGATAGTTAGGGTCTTATAATATCGCTGATCGAGTTATTTGACTATTGTTAAGAAGGAACAAATATTAATATTTCATATTTATTTTATGATAGATACTTGAACATAAACTGGTATTTGAGACTTTCGAAGATCAATTGACTTAATTGGTAGCGGAGATAAGTTGACCCAAGACCTTTAATTATCTGATTTAATCTAAGTTTATTTTTTGTTTTAGTCTTAGTTTACTAAACAAACAAATCCCTCCAAATTGGTTACTCTACTCTGCATTATTATACACATTAGTTAACTTAGTCCTTCTCTGTAGGTTCGACCCTTATTGTCACTATATTACTATTTTTAGTGGTGTAGTTAAGTGAGTGATTATAAATTTACTTTGATAGGCATATGACTTTCAGCCAGTCAAATTTGGCGCCATTTGCCGGCGAAGGCAATAGTTTAGTTTTTGTGTGTTAGTGTAGAGTGTCTATTGCTACTTAGTTTATTTTATCCATAATACTCTTTCTTTTAACTTGAATCTCGAGCCAATTAATTTAGAGATTGAGCATACTCTTTTCCGGTTGAGAAAAAACAAGAATGGTGCAATCATAGCTGTTTCTGAAGGTTACGATTCTGAGGATTTGCAATTTGAGTCGGATAATTCTGATATATCTGAAGCCACTGGTAATTCTTTCACCATGGCAAACAATACGATTAAAGCAGTTACTGCTCCTGATCTTACACAACAACCGTTGTGTTTCACTTTTCCTGCATTAGCTGAGAATGCAACTTTTGAGCTAAAGTCAGGGCTAATTCATCATTTGCCATCTTTCCATGGTCTAAGCAATGAAGATCCAAATAAACACTTGTCGGATTTCCATATTATCTGCTCTAGTATGAAGCCGGCTACAGTGACTGATGAGTAGTTGAAACTGAGAGCTTTCCCGTTTTCCCCAAAAGATGCTGCGAGGGATTGGCTCTATTATTTACCACCAGGAAGCATTGATACATGGGTCAAAATGAATAAAGCCTTTCTAGAAAAGTATTTTCCTGCATCCCGAGCATCTCAGCTGAAAAAAGAGATCAGTAACGCAGAATAGAAGGATGGAGAGACAATGTATGAATACTCGGAGAGGTTTAAGAAATTATGTGCTACTTGCCCTTATCATGGGTACACTGCTGAAGACCTTGTTATGTATTTTTGTGGTGGTTTAAGTGTGGAATATCCTCGTACCGTGCATGCGGCATGTGTTGGAGTGAGTGTCCTCCACAATAGTGCGTCTACATATTAAATCTCGTACAAGGAATATCAGGGATTTATTTTATATATTTGTCAGTTGATCAACGTAAATCGGTAACGCTCGGCTGTCTAGAGTTTGACGTTACTGTCGTAAGATGGTGGTGATTAACTGATCCCTTTAGGTCACACCTATAGGATGACGCCCAAATGGAAAAAAAACTAATTATTTGTATAAAGATACAAATATAATTAGTACCTTGTATATATTGACTTAAGATAAGTCATGTGAATATTATTTGTTGACGAGTTACGAACTCGGGCCAATTGGATTTATTATTCAACTATGTGATAATTAATTAATAAATAGAAGGGATGTAGTAATTAATAGTTAATTACTAATATTTGTAATGTGTGTGTATATCTTGAGACGGAGGTAATTATTTAATATTTACAAGAGAATGTAATATTAACTAATTATTTATTATAAGACACATTTTATATTGATAAAATGGTAAAATGTTACTTAATAGTTAAGTGTACATTAATATTTAATTAGCTTTATTTAAATATTAAATAATTAATTAAATTAATAATTAATTAAATTAATATTTAATTATATAATATAATTAAATATATGTTTTATAAGCATTTGTGAGACAAATGTCAAAAATCGAAATAGACCGAAGTAGACAATTGTACTCTCCAATATGGGATTTGAGTCACCCATGTGACTTAGGCACCAACCCACTACTTATTGTAGTTGAATTGTTTACATTTCTTGGCCTATAAATAGGCTACTATTACACATTATAAAAGGGTGATTTTTTACCTACTCCATAACTTGGTTGGTTTTACTAGTGAAGAAAACAAGGTTTTTCTTCATCATCTTCATCACATAAACTTGATCAATTTGTTGATCAAAGCCTCATCAAATATTCACAAAAAAAATTATTATACAAAAAGTTAATATTATTAAAGTAATAATATAACATTAATAAACAAGGTTACTTATAAAAATACCTAGTTAGTATTTTATAAATTTTTGGGCTAATCTTGGGTGTAATCAAAGGAGGTATTCAACTTCGGGTACTTAAGGTTGTAGGATCATCCTTATCATTATTATTACATAAGAACTACAAAGGTAGGAAACCTTTGTAGTGCCCAAACTTGCCATTTTCTCAATGTAAGAAAATTTTTACCTATTAATTCTTGCGTGCATGTAGATTTTAGATCACTAAATAAAATTAACATGTAATTTTATTATCTTTAAGAAAGTCCTACTTGGTCTAAAATACTAAAAAGTGGTATAAGAGCAATGTTAAGTACATGCATGTAACATTTAGACGATTTAACGAATTTATATGATAAAATTGGTAAAATGTGATATTTTGTTGTTAAAATAAGTTTTGTCCCAAAATATAGTCTCGCATGCATATAAACTGGTCTTAAAAGGATATGGAACAAAAATTTGATTTTTGTAATATTTAATCACGTATAGTAATTTTTTATGACTTAATATGGCATAAAATTGAGTTAAAATGCGCTAAAATTAATTAAGAGATAAGTAAATTATGCTGCATGTTAATTTTATGCATATTTATTTAGAAATAACCACATGCATGTTCTATTCATGAGAAATAGAAATTTTAAATTAATGTGATTAATTTAGGTAGTTTATTGATTTTTATTTGATAAAAATTGGTAAATAATGGTTATTTTACAAATAAATATTTATTTATTTAATTTTTGGGCTCGAAATTTTTTGATTTTTAGGTCCTGGAAATTGTTTCAAAATGTACAAAATTTTATTTTGAAATTGTTTCAATTTTTATGATTTAATTTGGAATTAAATCGTAAAAATTGTCGTTTTATCGAGAAAATTGTGAAATTGTTTTAAATAAATTTTAAAACCAAAATTTTCACATGCATGTTATTTTGGTGAGATACCAGAATTTACAAAACTTTAAAATTTAATTTTTCATAAATATTTTAATTAAATTGAATTTTTCCATAATAATTATGAATTATTAAGACATTTTGTTATAAAATATGTTTTTTAAACCCATATAATTTCAAGATAATTAGTGGGAATATTTATTTTGATACTAGACCAGATTAGTATGAGGTTTTTATCTTAAAATTGTTTTAAGAATTAATCATGAATTTTTAATGGTAAAAATTCCGCCTTACATGCTTAATTGATCGTTGTTGTAAAATAGACGATTTGGCATGACATTTTACATAATGCAATTTTTTTATTATTCATATGGATGGATGATTTTATGTATTTAAATTATGTAATTTTACCTAATATGGCCATAGGTAGAAGTTGGTATTTCCCGTAATGTAAGGGAATATCGACTTGTTTTGTAATTAATTGCGATTTCGCATCGCCAAATTTGTAATTAATTAATATTTTTTATTTTTATTAAAAATTGTATAGTAGTATATTGCTTTGTAATTTAATTATTAGTAGTTAAATGCAGCATCTAAACATGGAGTTTCATAAAGACGGTGAATTTCGGAAAGGCGTTCCGAAATCCTAAAGACGGAGGCCAAATTTTTATGAAGACTCAAGGGACCAAGGAGTTGGTTTCTGAAGTGTAATATTTTTTTTAAGTTAATTAGATTAACTAGGTGGCCATATTAGGACTTGATTGTTTTAATTTTTTATGCATTCATGCCAAATCGTCACTACATATTTTTTTTTGTTATCGATATAGGTCTAGCATTCACCAATTTAGTTCACTTAAAAGTTATAGACAATTAAATTGATAAAATCTCTCAGCTTTAAAATTGAGATTAAGCCTTACCAAGGATTAACACCTATGAATCTCTTCTTCATTACAGGTAGGTTTGGATCACCGAGGTACGCTCTTTTTATGTTGGGTAAGTAGGGTAATAAAAGTTATTACACGTGAAAATTGGTTGGACTCAACGGGATTAATATGGGTTGAATCGGTTCACCGTGCCCATAGTTAATTCTGGGGCTAAAAGATAGATTTTAAGAAAATTCGTCGACAAAGAGTTCTAATAGTTGAATCAGTCAAAATTGTTGACTCACCAAATTTATATAAATAAGGGATGAATCGGTCCACCGTGCCCGTATTTATATAAAGATGGGTCTTGGAATCATTTATATAATTCAGTGGGAGATCGTTATAAATGCCAACTTGTTAACGTTGTTTTACGAGTAAAATTTTTCGATAAATGTTTATTTTCCTTTCATTTCCGTTTTTGTAGTAAATCACAATGGCTACTTCTAATCAAACCGGTACAATACCTAAAGATTCATGGCTCCATTATTTTATGGACAAATATGTTTTAAAAGCCAACGGAAGTAATTTTAAAGATTGGGAAGAACACCTTCAATTAGCTGCCACAGGTGATGGTAAATTACGCTACCTAGTCGATCCCTCTTCCCCTTCACCTGGTCTTAGGGCCTCCGCTGATGTAAGAGAGGCATACAATGAATATCAAAGAGAATCTGCTGCGGTTAAAAACGTTCTAATTTTTGAAATGGATCCTGTCTTACAAAGGCAATGCGTTAAATTCCACAATGCTCATGAGGTGTTCTCGAGGCTTTCTACCATGTTTTCGCAAGCCCCAAGGATAATTCAATATGACACCGATGTCCGTTTCTTTGAGGCTAACCTCAAAGATGGACAACCCGTGAGTTCACACGTACTTAAAATGATTGAGTACGTGGAAACTCTAGATGGGTTGGGATGGAAGATCCCAGTTGAGCTTGTGGTGGACCGAGTACTCCACTCTCTCTCTCATGTCAAGGGATTTACCCAATTTAGGGTAAATTATAATATGACCAACATGAAGAAAAGTCTTCATGAGCTCCATTCTTTGCTTGTGCAAGCAGAGAAGAACATGGGATTGAGTGGGAGTACGAGGAAGGACGTGCTTGCGATCAACGTGAAAGGGAAAAAGAAATTTAAGAGGAATGATGGTAAGAAACCCGTACAGGTAGAGGGTAAAGGTAAGGCTATTGTTAATAGCTTTACCAAGCCTAAACCTAAGAAGGGTAATCCTCTAAAGATACTTGTAATTATTGTAATAACAAGGGACACTGGATGTAACACCCCCATACTCCAAGTGCCTTACCAGGACCACTCAGGTATGAAGATATTACCATCTCGGTTACCCGAGGCATGATATTCATAAGACAATAACGAAACAACTTAAATGATATAACTTTTAGTGAAAAGTACAACTGAAACCAAATCCCACAATACGGGTACAAGTTCTTAAAACCAACTGTCTCTCTTGAAATCTTTGAAATGTCATAAAACTAAAAGACTTCAGCGGAAGACTTCTATCGTCAGACGGTGGCACCTCCCAGCTATCCCAGTACTCAACTCAAACCTGCTCAATTACTGCTCACCATCCCCGAATGGATCACCGCAGGTTTACAAAACAACAACCGGGGTCAGTACAAATCACACAACTCAATATATATCATCAATAAGATAAACAGACAGTTTAACCGTCACACACACAACCACACCAATTCCAACAATCTCAATCACCGACTGTCCACTGGACCAGTCCTGCCAGTGGGGGACCGCAGCCGTACCCACCAAATCCCCGCTCCTCATAACGAGCGATAACCCTGTCCATTAATGTGCACATCCCCTTCCGTAGCGGGTTCCACGAAGGGCGAAACTAGGGCGTGAAGCCACTCCCGCAAGTGACCCCACTCAGCCGAGGACACGCCTCGAGAACCATAGACAAACAATCACAATCAACAACCGTCACAATACAATTAATATATTATTCAATCAACCACAACACATCAACAATCATCCCATTATGGGACTAATACTGAGTAGGAAATCCTACCTGGAAAGCACAACTATCGGACGGTCTCTCTACAAATTGGATCAAAAAGCTTCTTCTACGAACCCTCCTCCTATCATACAACATACAAATGCTACCAAATCACAAACTACTCAAAAACCCCCAAATCCCTAGATTAGGGTTTAACCAACTTAAAGGAAAGACAACAAAAAGGGTACATAGATCTTACCCTTGACGCAAGGATCACAACGGTATAACAAACGATGAAAACCGACCTTCCAAACTCCGGGATTTGCTAACAATGCGATTAAGATGATGAACGTACTTGCTTTCTCTCTTTAACAATAAATTAGGTTTTGCAAAAGTGTTTAGTATAATGACGAAGAAGGTTATATATCTTAATCGCATAATTAACAAAACCCGAGAAAAACTCCCGTAAACCTGGCTTACTCCATCGAGTACCCAAGGTACTCGATCGAGTACCCCTTACTCGATCGAGTATCCTAGTTACTCGATCGAGTACCCAACAGTCGAAACTATTTTAAAACGCAACTCACCCTTACTCGACAGAGTAAGGCCTACTCGATAGAGTACCCAAAGACTCATAAATACGGAGTATTACAGTCTTCCCTCCTTAAAAAGAACTTCGTCCCCGAAGTTCAAACCACTACTAAACAAAGGTACTCCCTCAACACTTCCGACTCAACAACAAAAACAAAACTCAACATAAAACGTGTTACTAACCCAACTCATCCCGACACACATACCGACACAACATACAAAAAGGGTATGAAACTCTTAAAAACTCGTCGCGATCATCTCCTACCCCCCTAAAAGAAACAAGGTTACGTCCCCGTAACCATATATACCTGATCAAAAAGAAAAGGGTAACGCTCTTTCATAGCTTCCTCTGGCTCCCATGTAGCTTCCTCAGTCTCGTGGTTAGACCAAAGGATCTTAAGGAAAACTGTCTCACTACTCCTGGTCTTCCTAACCTTTCGATCAAGAATCTGCTTAGGCACCTCAAGATATGATCAGGACTCATCTAGCTCTAAGTTCTCTGCCTCTAACACATGTGACGGGTCACTCACATACTTCCGCAGCTGCGATACATGAAACACATTATGCACTCTCTCTAGCGCAGCTGGTAAAGCCAGACGGTATGCAACTTCCCCAACTCGCTCTAAGATCTTATAAGGCCCGATAACTTCTGACTTAGCTTGCCTTTCTTCCCAAATCTCATAACTCCACGCATAGGAGACACTTTCAAAAGAACCTTGTCCCCCACTTGAAACTCTATATCCCGGCGATATAGATCTGCATAACTCTTTTGCCTATCCTAAGCTGCCCTCATCCGTTCCCTGATCATCTTAATCTATTCCACCATCTCATGCACCATCTCTGGTCCTAAAACCAAACCTCGACTATCGTCCCAACAAATCGGACTCCTACATCTCCTCCCATACAAAGCCTCAAACGGTGCCATACCAATACTAGTGTGATAGCTTTGTTATTGTAAGAGAATTCTATCAAGTCCAACCTCTGTTCCCAGCTACCACCAAGATCCATCACACAAGCTCGCAACATATCCTCAAGAGTCTTGATTGTTCTCTCAGTCTGTCCGTCTGTCGCAGGATGAAATGCTATACTCATCTTCAAAGTTTTTCCCAACGATTCCTGCAACTCTTTCCAAAACCTTGATATAAATCTCGCATCTCTGTCAGACACTATGTCCTTAGGGACTCCATGCAACTTAAGCACATTCTTTCGATAGGCCATAGCCAATTGTGCTTTAGTCCATGTATCTTTCATTGGAACAAAGTGAGCTGACTTGGTCAGTCGATCCACTATTATCCAAATCATGTTATTACCTTGTTGACTCTTTGGCAAACCCACGATAAAATCCATGGAAATGGATTCCCACTTCCACTCAGGTACCGTTTAAGACTGAATCTTACCTTGTGGTCGTCGCTGTTCCCCCTTAACTCTCTGGCATGTCAAACAACGGGCCACAAACTCAGCTGTCTCTTTCTTCATCCTAGGCCACCAAAACGTGTTCTTCAAATCCTTATATAGCTTGTCACCACCTGGATGTACTGAATACGGTGTGCAATGTGCCTCTGTCATGATAGTCTTTTTCAACTCCTCATCATTAGGAACACACCACCTACCGTCAAACCTCAAACTACCATCTGTGTGAATGGAGAATCGAGACACTGTCCCTTTCTCTACTCCAGCTCTCCACTCCACTATCTTAGGATCCAACGCCTGCTTACTTCGAATGTCATCATAAAACTCAAGCTGCACTGTCATATCACCCATGGCATCTCCTTTCTGCATCATATGTATCCCAAATCTCGCTACCTCATCTCTCAACCTCATCAAAGATAGAGCTGTACACAGAGAATGTACACTCTTCCTACTCAAAGCATCAGCAACTACATTGGCCTTCCCTTCATGGTAGATAATTTCCATGTCATAATCGTTAATCAGCTCCATCCACCTCCTCTGTCTCATGTTCAACTCCTTTTGAGTGAAAATATACTTGAGACTATTGTGATCAGAAAATACCTTAAAGATTGCTCCATAAAGGTAATGTCTCCATATCTTGAGAGCAAACACCACTGCACCCAACTCCAGATCATGAGTAGGGTAGTTCTCCTCATAAGGCTTCAATTGCCTAGAAGCATAGGCAATCACTTTACCGTTCTGCATCAACACACATCCCAACCCGTTCTTTGAGGCATCTGTATAAACCTCAAAGTTCTCGATCCCTTCAGGCAATGCTAAAAAAGGAGCTGTGGTCAAACGCTCCTTTAACGTTTGGAACGCCGTCTCACAACTCTCATCCCAACGAAACCTGTTCTCTTTCCTCATCAACGCTGTCATAGGTCTAGCTATCTTGGAGAAATCATTCACGAACCGTCTGTAGTACCCAGCTAAACCCAGAAAACTCCTGATCTCAGCAACATTCTTTGGTGCTTCCCACTTTGTCACTGCCTCAATCTTCGCCGGATTCACAGCTACTCCCTCCTTAGAGATCACATGCCCCAGAAAAGCAACTTTCTCTAACCAGAACTCACACTTGGATAGCTTAGCATATATCTCATGCTCCCTCAAAGTTTACAACACGATCCTTAGATGCTCCTCATGCTCCTCCTTAGTCTTAGAGTAGACTAAGATGTCATCGATAAACACCACTACAAACTTGTCCAAAAACTGTCTAAAGATCATATTCATCAAATCCATAAACACTGCCGGTGCATTAGACAATCCAAACGGCATCACCACATACTCATAATGGCCATACCTCGACGTGAAAGCTGTCTTTGGTATGTCCACCTCTCTAATCTTCACCCGATGGTACCCCGACCTCAGATCGATCTTGGAAAAGACCGATGCACCACTCAACTGATCAAACAGGTCATCTATCCTTGGCAAAGGATACTTGTTCTTCACCGTCACTCGGTTCAGCTCCCTGTAATCTATGCACAACCTTAAACTCCCATCTTTCTTCTTCACGAAAAGAACTGGTGCTCCCCACGGCGATACACTAGGTTTAATGTATCCCTTCTCTATCAGATCATCCAACTGTTTCCTAAGCTCCTCCATCTCCTTAGGACCCATACGGTACGGTGCCTTAGAGATTGGCCCGTCCCTGGTTTCAACTCTACTGTGAAATCTATCTCTCTTCTCGGCGGCAACCCTGAATCTCCTCGAAACACATCCTCAAACTCTCCCACCACCGGTATCGATCAACCTCAATCGGACTCTCTATCCGGTCATCTCTCACATGGCACAAGATCAAAGGACATCCCTTCCTCAGGTAAGACTTCAAAGTGACAGCTGCAATCAACTTAACTTTGGGTTTGACTAGAAACCCACGATAAGACACCCTAACACCCTTAGGACCTCTTAAAGACACTTTCTTTTGATGACAGTCTATCTTAGATTTATACTTTCCCAGCCAATCCATCCCAACTATCATCTCAAAACCGTCAAAAGGAAACTCTAGCAAGTCTACAGGGAAATCAACTTGCCCAACTATCATAGGTACATCCCTATATAACCTCCCACAAGATACGAGACTCACCCAAGGTATAAAAACTCGCTCACTAACGGACTCATATACCCTCAAACCCAACTGTTTAACATGACTCGAAGATACAAACGACCGAGAAGCCCCCGAATCAAACAAAACAAAGGTATGAATACCATTAACAAGAAAAGTCCGGGTGATAACGTGTGCATCCTCCTCACCGCTTTCTTCTCCATCATGAATAACTTTCCATCGGGTCTTCTGTCCACCTCCCCGGACAAGATCTTGGTGATGATGGGTCGGCTTAGCACCCGACCCTTGATTGTTGTTGTTGTTCGTTGGTGGTTTCTAATAAGAATTACCGCCGTTGCCGTTGTCTCCACTTTGGTAGCTCGACTTCCCGGTTTGGCCATGACCAGTAGGTCTATTGCTCGCATAGCTCTGCGCAGTCTCGGAAAGTTCCCGGTGCACTTGTGCACTCATGTATCTTGTGGCCTACACCACCACAACTATAGCAGGTCACTCCACAACTACCACCAACACTTCCACGACCACGCCCAAAGGAAGCCCCAAAGATCGAACCCCGACGACCCGAAGAAAACCCTTTAGATCGATTGTGGTTGCCTTTCTTGTGATTATATTGGCCACCACCCTCGCTCTCAGACTTCCTTTTTTCACCACCTGACCTCTCCTGAGCCACCTCCACCAACCTCTCGGCTCTCCCGGCCCTCTCATAAGCTTCCTTAACATCGATGAAGGATGACTCCCACGGGTAACTTATCCATAATCTTAGGGGTCAACCCCTCAAACCTCGGCGCAAATTCTCCTCACTCAAACCCATATCCTCGGCATACCTAGACTTGTCATTGAACTGCTGTAGTACTCGGCCACAGGACATCTCGGCGGTCATCTTAAAATCAAACTCTTCCCTCAACTTACTCCTCACATGCTCCCGGTACAAACTCTTTTCTCATAGCCCTACGAAACTCTTCCCAAGGTATAGCAGGTAAACCTTGGTTCACATACAACTCCTTAGCACTCACTTTCACCGTATCCCACGACTTACCAGTGCCTCCCTCGGATAGAATGCGCTGTTCCACTCTCATCTCATCGGACGGTGAACCAAATCTAATATGTTCTCCATCTCTCTAAGCCAGCTATCAAGAAGGTTCGGTTCCCCAACTCTCTTGTACTCTTTCGGGTTAAACCTCGCTATATAGAGGCTGATTTTAGAGTGATCAACCTCTTTCTCCTTATCCTTATCCTTATCTTTCCCCACAGTCTTTAAAGCCTCAGTAAGAGCATCCCGATGCTCCAACATCTTAACGATGTCATCTATGTTCATAAGCTCAGCTCTCGCATACAACGCATTCTTCTTGGGCGACATCTTGAAACTATAACAGAAAAAGGGGTGGATATAAACATACGCGCCAAAACCTCAAAACACGAAAACACGCTGCCCAGACCTTACTCGATCGAGTTCCCAAACATACTCGATCGAGTAACAGGCCACTCGATCGAGTGCCCACTATACTCGATCGAGTGCCCCAACCTCAGACCCCAAACAGACCTTCTGATCTCTAACATACTCGACCGAGTAGCTAGGCTACTCGATCGAGTGACCCCCTACTCGATCGACTGCCCGAGGTACTCGATCGAGTGCTCAAAAACACGATTCTGGACTCAAAATCGTCAAAAACCCACCCGATCAAGTCAGTCCCACTCGATCGAGTCATGCTAACTCAGAAACGCTACCCGCATGCTATATCATATGCTAACATGCTAAAAACTTTATAAAACCAACATTATATCATAACTAAGCATATAATGCTACGCATCTATTCATACGATCTACGAAATCATTATATCATGTTATTAAACGCCACATTGTAAACACCCAACATGTTTTCGTTCCAACTACAATTCTACATATATCATCAACCTTTCTTTCACATTCCCAACTTCCTACCGCAAACACCCAACAGTTACACACACTTCATCACATTCAAACACCAGCTAACCAAACAACGCATTCGACCTTGACATACACCCCCCATGTGACCGGTTCAAAATTGTAGGGCGAGTTCGCGACTTCAGGACGTCTCCCAAGCCTTTGCATTAGCTCCTACAACCTTTACCCCGGGTTCATTTTAATTGACTCCCTATGTTCTTTAGGTTCATTGGTTACAGGTTTCAGGATCGTTGCTCTGATACCATTTGTAACACCCCCATACTCCAAGTGCCTTACCAGGACCACTCAGGTATGAAGATATTACCATCTCGGTTACCCAAGGCATGATATTCATAAGACAATAACGAAACAACTTAAATGATATAACTTTTAGTGAAAAGTACAACTGAAACCAAATCCCACAATACGGGTACAAGTTCTTAAAACCAACTGTCTACTAAAATACTGAAATGTCATAAAACTAAAAGACTACAGCGAAAGACTTCTATCGTCAGACGGTGGCACCTCCCAGCTATCCCAGTACTCAACTCAAACCTGCTCAATTACTGCTCACCATCCCCGTATGGATCACCGCAGGTTTACAAAACAACAACTGGGGTCAGTACTAATCACACAACTCAATATATATCATCAATAAGATAAACAGATAGCTTAACCGTCACACACACAACCACACCAATTCCAACAATCTCAATCACCGACGTCCACCTTTGGACCGATCCGCCGATGGGGGACCGCAGCCGTACCCACCAAATCCCCGCTCCTCATAACGAGCGATAACCCTGTCCATTAATGTGCACATCCCCTTCCGTGGCGGGTTCCACGAAGGGCGAAACTAGGGCGTGAAGCCACTCCCGCAAGTGACCCCACACAGCCGAGGACACGCCTCGAGAACCAGAGACAAACAATCACAATCAACAACCGTCACAATACAATTACTATATTATTCAATCAACCACAACACATCAACAATCATCCCATTATGGGACTAATACGAGTAGGAAATCCTGCCCTGAAAGCACAACTATCAGACGGTCTCTACAGCTGAATCAAAAAGCTTCTTCTACGAACCCTCCTCCTATCATACAACATACAAATGCTACCAAATCACAAACTACTCAAAAACCCCCAAATCCCTAGCTTAGGTTGTAACCAACTTAAAGGAAAGACAACAAAAAGGGTACATAGATCTTACCCTTGAAGTAAGGATCTCAACGGTATAACAAACGATGAAAACCGACCTTCCAAACTCCGGGATTTGCTAACAATGCGATTAAGATGATGAACGTACTTGCCTTCTCTCTTTAACAGTAAATTAGGTTTTGCAAAAGTGTTTAGTATAATGACGAAGAAGGTTATATATCTTAATCGCATAATTAACAAAACCCGAGAAAAACTCCCCGTAAACCGGCTACTCGATCGAGTACCCAAGGTACTCGATCGAGTACCCCCTTACTCGATCGAGTATCCTAGTTACTCGATCGAGTACCCAACAGGTCAGAAACTATTTTAAAACGCAACTCACCCTTACTCGACAGAGTAAGGCCTACTCGATAGAGTACCCAAAGACTCATAAATACGGAGTATTACACTGGAGGCGTAATTGCCCCAAATACTTGGATGACATCAAAGCTGGCATTGTGAAGCCAACATGTAATTTCACTACTGAATCTTTTATGATAAGACATAAATTACGCTTCAAATACAACTTGGGTATTAGATAATGGTTGTGGTTCTCACTTATGTAATCACTTGCAGGGCCTAAAAAGCATAAGGAAGCTAAACAAGGATGATGTTGATCTCCGGATGGGTAACGGGTCTAAAGTATCCGCCGTTTCAGTAGGAACCTATGTACTTAATTTAGCTTCGGGTTTGCAGTTGTTTCTAAATAATTGTTATTTTGTACCAACATTGTCTAGAATTATAATATCAGTATCTGTGTTAGATGTAGAAGGTTTTAATTTTGTAATAAAAGACAAATGTTGTACTTTTTCCCTTAATGGGATTGTATATAGCCAAGCTATTTCAATTAATAGTATTTATATTCTAGACACTTGCAACGATGTTTCTCATTTAGATAATAAAAGACTCAAAACAGGTGATCCCGAGCAATCTTATTTATGGCTTTGTCGATTAGGACATATCAACGAGAAACGCATTAAAAGACTAGTGTCGACTGGTATAATTAAACCTTTTGATTTTGAATCATTTGGCATATGCGAATATTGTCTTCTTGGCAAGATGACTCGTGCATCTTTTCTAGGAAAGGGATCTCGAGCTAGTAAGTTGTTGGGTTTAATACATACCGATGTATGTAGTCCAATGACTATCACTGCTAGAGGCAATTATGACTATTTTGTTACTTTCACTGATGACATGAGTAGATATGGATTTGTCTACTTAATGAGGTATAAAAGTGAAGCTTTGGAAAAGTTCAAAGAGTTTCAAAATGAAGTAGAAAACCAATTAAATAAGAAGATTAAAACATTACGATCAGATCGTGGTGGGGAATATTTAAGTAATGACTTTAATGATCACCTTAAAAACTGTGGTATTGTATCTCAGTTAACTCCTCCTGGCACACCGCAATTGAATGGTGTGGCTGAAAGGAGGAATCAAACTTTATTAGATATGGTCCGATCAATGATGAGTCAAACTGAGTTACCTAAGTCATTTTTGGGATTATCCATTTTATCTACTATACGCTCACTTAATCAAAGTCCCACTAAAGCAACTGACAAAACTCCATATGAGATATGGAAAGGGAAGGTCCCGAATTTGAGATACATGAAAGTATGGGGTTGTGATGCTTATGTCAAGAGCAAGTCTGACGATAAGCTTGCACCTCGTTCTGACAAATGTATATTTGTAGGCTACTCTAAGAAAACTTGTGGATATTACTTCTAGAATAGTAAGGAGAAAAAAGTGTTTGTGGCTCATGAGGCTGTCTTTCTAGAAAAAGAGTTTATTTCTAGAAGACAGAGTGGGAGAAAATTTGAACTTGATGAAGTTCAAGAGCCACAAACTGATGTGATAGTACAAGAAGATGTTCCTTTTATGTCTGACTCGGTTATGATTCCTTCTGAACCTAGAAGGCCGGGTAGGGTTACTCGCCAGCCTGATAATACCATCGACATGGATGGACATAAAGATGTCTATAAAGCTAGATTAGTGGCAAAAGGTTTCACCCAGGTTTATGGTTTACACTATGACGAAACTTTTGCACCAGTAGCTATGCTTAGATCTGTTCGGATAATGTTAGTGATTGTTGCATTTCATGATTATGAAATATGGCAAATGGATGTCAAGACCGCATTCCTGAACGGGTTTCTGGAAGAGGAAGTGTACATGACACAACCTGAAGGTTTTGTGGATCCTAAAAATCCTAACAAAGTATGCAAACTTAAAAGATCCATTTATGGTCTTAAGCAAGCGTCAAGGAGTTAGAATCATCATTTTGATCATGTTATTAAACTGAATTATTTTTCTCAAAGTGTTGAGGACCCATGTTTATACATGAAGTTTAGTGGAAGTAAAGTTGTTTTCTTACTTTTATATGTGGACGATATATTACACATTGGGAATGATGTAGATATGCTTGCTTCTGTCAAGAAGTGGTTAGGAAATCACTTCCAGATGAAAGATTTGGGAGAAGCTTAGCGCATCTTGGGTATCCGGATCTATAGAGATAGATCCAAAAGGATATTAGCTCTGAGTCAAGAAGCTTATATCGATAAGATTCTTGACCGATTCAATATAAAAAACACCAAGAGAGGTTTGATACCTATAGGCAGTGGGATTACTTTGAGTAAGTCGCAGTGTCCTACTGAGCCTAAGGATATTGAATGCATGAAATCGATTCCTATGCTTCCGCCGTTGGATTGATCATGCATGCTATGACACTACAACAAATTAGCACTTGGGCCACGGCTAAATACGTGGCGCAAGTGATAAATTTTCGTGGCTATAGCTTTTTGCCACAGAAACCTATGCGTGGCGCAAGTGGTCGTGGCGAAATTTTAGCCACGGGAAAAACTGTAACGTGGCTAAAATTAATTATTTTGCCACGGTACTTTCCGTGGCTAAAATATCGTGGCCAAATGAATTTCCCGTGGCTAAAACTGTTTTTGCCACAAGGTATTTTGTGGCTGAATGTATAAATTCCCGTGGCTAAACAACACTAGCCACGAAACAATAACGTGGCAGAAAAAAAATTCCCGTGGCTAATAATTAGTAGCCACAAATATGACTGTGGCAAAATTTATAATTCTCGTAGCTAACACATTTGTACTCGGTCAATGCTATTGCGGCTAAAAGTATTTCACGTGGCTATTCTTTTAAAAGCTACATGAATATTTTGTTAGAAAACTTAAATATTCAAGGAAACAAAAAGATCTTATTATCCATTAATCAAAATATAACATTCTTGTCTTTAACAACTAATCAAGTACTAAAAAAAGCATGTGTATTGTCAAATACATGTTTCCTAATAAGTAGAAAAGTAGTGCTTTCTTCTTCAAATGTAAACATTTTTACTCCATACTCGTCCTTGTAGCAACCAGGGCAGATCAGCTCAAACACCTATGCAAAAAAACTGTAAGAAAACTATGGTTAATTCATAGGAATAATTCACATATTATTACTCATCTCAAAATAAACTAAACTATATATTAACCTAAAATAAAACCAACTTCGGATACTTTCTTCTCAAAATACAGTAGCTTAAATTTGACCTTCAATATCAAGCCTGCTATATCAAATTACCCCCCCTCCCTAGTGCCTCCCCCACGAAACCACAACGATCACCATCCGACTCACACTTTGCACACATCAACACTAGTCCACCAACATACACCAAGAACCTTCACAACCCTCGTCGCCTGACCGCTCTTTTTACTATGAAGTTTTCTCACAAAATTTTACTTAGCAACGCACAATCTCAAGCTAAAAAGCTAGCGCAAGGGAGTAAAATCGAGTCTATACACATGGGTTCTTAAAAATTCACAGACATTACCTCTAGAGCTCTACATATTGATGAGCTCGGTACAAGTCCTACCGTCACATAGCACGAATGCACGAATGGTGCAGCCCTCATGGTTGCAATTGCACATGTCTATGAAAGATGGGTCGCTTTTCCAACAAGAGCATGGTAATAAAAGAATTACATATTTTTTCTTCACTAACCTGCACATAGACAAGAGACACATTTTTCAAATTGAGGATAACAAAATTTAAATAGGTGTATCCCTGGGAAAGAACTTCAAATATGAGATGATGATGCCAGTCAATTGTAACTTAAGTTCTATTATTCCTTCCTTATTTCCTTTCTTCATATTTCACTCCATTTTTCTTGTATTGTGAGCTACATTGTCGAGTAACAATTAGTGAAAAAAAGGAAGAGACAGGTTCAGTTGCTTAATTTCCCGACAGGACTTATCATAGTTATAATAATTCTAGGTGAGCAGATGTGAGAATGACGCCATGAACCTAGAGCAACGTACGGTGACAGTTCTGCTATGAACAAACGAAATAAAATCAATTAATTAGTTGCGGAGTAAGTTATATATAGCATGGCATCATTTGGCTAATCATTTCAATGACAAAACGAAAAACGAGTCATATTGCAATCCTTAACTAGGTTTCCTTGTACCTTATCACCCTAGTCCCAGATCGAAGAGCTTGCCGAGAGACACTATGTTTTCCTGGACAGATGATGCAGTTGGGTGCTTCTCATATTTGGCAGGCTTTATGCTCACTTAAGTGTCACATGGTAGTGGACATTGAGGTAACAAACAATAATGAACATTGGAGTAAAAAAACAATGATGAAAATGGAGCTTATAGAGGGATATTTGTTACCTAATAGCTAGTAGCTACACCTACGCATATGAAACACAGTTATCTCTATTAGCATGTGGATCAATAGTCTATGATCCTGAATTAGATACATAACAAGATTTGATATCAACGATTAAATATGACAATGGAACAAATACAATTACACATAATTCCAACAAACACATATCTTCATTCCAACGAACTATAGTTAATAAACAAAGAAACTGACATTTCCTTAATGTACATATATTAGGAACAACCAAATTACATAAAATAAATAAATAATGAAAATGAAAAGTAAAGCAGCAAATAATTAAGATTCATAATTGACAATCCCCGATTCCCCACTCCCAATTCTCAATTAGAAATTCGCAATCCCCAATTCACATCTCACGATTCAGCAACAATAATTTACAAATCATAATTTACATGTAATTTTAATTGAATACTTGTGATAAGATTACTTACTCGTGTCTCGTAAATGTGCTGTGTGCAGTCAATGCATAGACCGATGAAAGCAAATAGAGTCGGAGGAGAAAGACTAAGAGGAGAAGAAGGGTTTGGCTGTACGTTTTAGTTGTTTTGGGTTTGGCAGGTCTTTGGATTTAGTAAACCACTCCTAAGTGAATCATTTTTTTTTTTTTTTTTTTTTTTTTTTGGTTTTGAAGCTAGTGAATCGCGGATAGTGGTGGTAATCGGGTCAGTTGGGTCGGGTTATATTAGGTTTCGGTTGTATCTGGGCAGCCTATCCTTTCGGGTCGAGTCGCGTTTGGGTTGGGTCGTTATCTGATCGGGTCACTATAGGTCAAATGATGTGTCGGGTCAGGTCGGGTCGTTATCAAGTCCGGTTACTTTATCGCATTACTCCAATATTTTATAGTTAAATTTAGTTTTTAACCATTATTTGGTTAAGTTACTTCATTATTAAGTCAAATATATCAGTCTAATCATTAAATCACTATCATTTTGATCAATATTTAGCTTAATAATTGTTGGCTCATCAATATCGGGTCGGGTCAATATTAGGCCGGGTCTGGTTTAGGTCAATGATTATCGGGTCGTGTCGGGTTACGGTTCGTCGTCGATTCGGGTCGGGTCGATTGCAGGTTGAATTATTATCGGGTTCTGTTGGATAGGGTTTGCTTGGAATCGGATCGGGGTGCTCGGTTTGGGCCAGACTTGTCTGCTCTAATCATGGGTATTGAAAAGACTAATGTGGTTTTTGTTTTGTTCTTTTGGGTAAATAATGTTTTAAACTTTAATAATTCACACGTGAGACGATGTATTACAGTAAATTGACATTTAGATCATAGTATAATTTAAAACTCAATTTTGTGATTCTTAAATGTTCATAATTATATTTTTTCAAATCGGCTAAATGTAGTATTATCCGACCCGAGTGTTTGCACTCTGAGCCTTTTAATTAAATTCTCATTTCGTCCTAATTATTTGTTTACTATTTTATTCTTTATGAGAAGTACTTTAATTGAAGATAAATAAATGATTTGGACGGATGGACTAACTTGATAATAATAATTGACTCAAATGACCCTAACTTGATAATGACAATGCCTATTCAACCTGTCCAGAATTATTTTAAACTCGTACTTTCCTGTAACTCGACCCGTTTGCCATGTATATTTTTGATCAATAATTACTTTTATAATATTAAACCTATTTTATTGTTCATGGATGATGTCTTTTGGACTGGTTTAAGGAAATGGTATTGGACAAAAATGAATGTTACTGAATAACTTTAACTATCCTATTAAAAAATGGTGACTTTGTTTAAACGATTGTCTATATGACACTACGATTCGAGAAAAAAATGATTGTATCTCAATTTGTTACTAGGATTTTCGTTTGTTAAGTATTTTGTTAAAAATGAGGGTACCACGTAAAAAGTAGTTTCCAGGTCAATAATTTAAAATAAATTAAAATAAATAAAAGTGCGATTCATTCATATAAATATGCAATCAAAGATTAAGATATTCACTCGACACATCATTTGTGGCCACAAATGTGCAAATTGTGTTAGGTATTATTCGCCACGGTAATTATTAAATGCGTGGCTATGAGCAATAGTTTGCCACGATCTAATTTACTCGTGGCAATAAGCAATAATTAGCCACGGTCGTGGCGTAACTCGTGGCAAAAGACAATTATCGGCCACGGTCGTGGCTTAATTCGTGACTAAATTCAATTATTCGCCACGGGCGTACCTTAATTCGTGGCTAAAAGCAAATGTTTGCCACGATCATATTTTTCCCGTGGCATACTTTTTCATCCTAATTTATTTTGGAGGAGGGAAACCATTTTTCCCGTGGCAAAGCAAATTTCCACCACGAATTATGAATTCCCGTGGCATGATTCGTGGCGCAAGTGATTATTTGTTGTAGTGTGATGTGCTCTCGTCCTCATGTCTCGTATGCTTTGAGTATGACGAGTCGCATTCAGAAAAATCCAAGTAAGAGTCACTAAAAAGTCGTCAAGAATATTCTTAACTACTTGAGAAGGACTAAGGATTCATTCTTAGTGTTTGTTGGAGAATCTGAATAACGTGTAAAAGTTTATACAGATGCCATTTTCCAAACCTATAGGGATGATTTGAAATCCCATGCTAGTTTTTTCTTTTTGATGAATGGAGGAGCGGTTTGCTGGAGAAATTTTAAGGAGTCTGTGACTGCTGATTCTACAACGGAAGCTGAGTACATTGCAGCCTCTGAAACTGCGAAGGAAGCTGTTTGGATTAGCCAATTCTTAGAGGGACTGAAAGTAGTTCCAACCGCCGAGGATCCTGTCACTTTATATTGTGATAACAGTGGGGCAATTTTTCAAGCAAAAGAGCCCAAGTCTAGTAACAAGTTTAGATACGTACTTAGAAAATTTCATGTAATTAGAGATTTAATTAAAAGAAAGGAAATTACAGTCTGTAAGGTTGGGATAGCTGACAACATCGCTGATCCTTTAACCAAGTCATTGTCTCAAGCTAAACATGATAGTCATGTAGTTTCTATGGGATTGAGACGAATGCCTGAACTATTGTAAATTATGCGATATGTAATAATTAATATATTGTATTTATTATTTCATATATGATAATTGCATTTATCGTTTAATTCTTATATTCAGTTTTATCTGAATTTAAATACTTTCTTTTGTCCAAATTGGTTGTATTGACAATGTCGAACCCTTTTAAAGTATATTGGATTAACATTGTATTTTGTCCCTAGTTACTTAATGAGGTGACGTCTAGGAGTGACAATATTGTAAGGCGATTGATGACAAGTTCGTCTGTCATTTGGTCATAGTGATGGCTGGTCGATTACATTGGCAGATTGTGAGACGATTTGTCAGACAGTGACCGTTTATAGAGTTTTTTGGTTGCTGGGTTGTGGCGAGGATTTCTATTTATTTCTTCGAGTCAATTCTTTAGACTAGTGAATATTTGTCTGAGTTGGTGCGGTTTTCCGGTGGCTTAGGTTTTTGCTCTAGGTCGCGCCGTAAAAGGACGCCAATGAGCATTTACTGGGTCATTATGATCTGCATCGAACAAATAAAATAGGTCAACAAGATTGTCCACCCATGTCATTTTTATATCTCAAGATCACTCGAGGAGAGGTGACTGGAAAAGCGTGGCCACGCTCGAATGATATCTATAGTAGATTGTCCAATCAGACAGTCATTCTCCTGATCAAGAAAACCACTTTATGATATGATCACGCGCAAGAACGACCTGAAAGACATCTTGCATTGAGTGGGAGATAATTTTGGACAAGAGAATTGGTAGCGCACACTTATCCTATTGGGCTTCCATCTTCTTGATTCCTGCTGGCATAATGAATAAGGTGGATTCCATATGCAAAAAATTCTTATGGGGAGGTAAGGACTCTTACTGAAGAGCTCCTAATGTTAAATGGGAATGTTGTTGTAATCCCAAGGAAGAAGGTGGGTTGGGTTTGAAGAATGCTAAGTTATGG
Source organism: Silene latifolia (assembly GCF_048544455.1). Classification (NCBI taxonomy): domain Eukaryota; kingdom Viridiplantae; phylum Streptophyta; class Magnoliopsida; order Caryophyllales; family Caryophyllaceae; genus Silene; species Silene latifolia. Next base: position 95,047,834 of record NC_133538.1, read on the forward strand.
AATAAAGCTCTGATAAGCAGGTATACTTCTTGGTTGGCAACAAAAAAAGGATCACCTATGGGTAAGGTGGGTCAATCACATTTATATGAAAGGAGGGGATTGGAAAGATTACACTTATCCATCTGATTGCAGTTGGTCTTGGAGGAAAATTGTTCAGGTTAAGGATGTATACAAAGCTGCCTATGTTAACAATCAGTGGCAAGGCACCAGTAGAGGTTATCAAGTTGCTGATGGGTACAACTGGTTAAGGGACAAGTCAACAAAGGTAGAGTGGAGTCATGTTGGAATGCTCTGAACATACCAAGAACTTCCTTCATTTTCTGGGCTAGCCAACACAGACGGTTGTTGACTCTTGATAGGCATCACAAGATGGGTATGGTACACAACAATCATGTTACCTTTGTGATATGGCTGCAGAATCTCATGAGCATCTTTTTAATAGCCGTGAGTATAGCAAAAGGTGTATGAAACTGATGCAATAGAAATTTCATGTCAATTTCGCTCCAACAAACATGGTGAAATGGTTTTCATCTGATAGAGGAAAGAGTGGTTTGATGAGAGTGACTGGAGTTTGCTATGTAGGAATGATCTATGCTATTTGGCAGGCCCGCAACAAGGCATGGCTGGAGCATCAGGTGATGGTTCCTTCTATTTTAGTGACCAGAGTTTGGAATGAGGTTAAGGAGAGATGGTTGCATCGAAACAAGAAAGTTACCAATATGAGCCTACCAGAGTAGGAGAGCTGTCTAGCTCCTAAGGTTCTGATTCTAGCTACAATTCTTTCAATTAATTTCTGCCCTTCAAACTTAGTAATTTTCTTTGATGAGATTGGAACTCCAAGATATTTAAAGGGAAGAGAGCTAGTTCTAAACCTAGAAATCTTAATTATATCATCCATAACCTCCTGTCTAACTCCATTAAAATATATATTTGACTTGTCCCTATTCAGATTCAGACCAGAAGTAGCAGAAAACGTAGAAAACCCTCTCAGAAGCCATATAATGGAAGAAGCATTACCTTTACAGAATAAAAATAGATCATCTGCAAAGAGCAAGTGATTGAACTTGATATGGCCATACATGGGATGAAATCGAAACCCCTCCTGTTGAGAACATATGACTAGCACTCTTGACAGATACTCCATACACAAGGCAAAGAGCAAAGGAGATAGAGGGTCACATTACCTCAACCCTCTCTTTCCTTGAAAGAAACCAAAGGTGTTGCCATTAACATAAAGAGAATAAGAAGGAGAAGTCACACATGTCATTATGAGCTTAATGAATTTGGGAGGGAATTTTAAAGCCTGAAGCATTTAGTGAAGGAATTTCCATTCAACTGAATCATAAGCCTTTCTAAGATCAATCTTAATAAGGCATCTAGGAGAACCCCCCCCCCCCCCCCTTCCTTATTATACATTCTCACAAGGTCTTGACAGATCAAAACATTTTCTACAATGTTTCTACCCTTCACAAATCCCCCTTGACTGCTATTTATGATGTCAGGTAAAATAGCACCCAATCTGTTGCATATGATTTTTGTGATACATTTGTAAATGACATTGCAACAAGTAATTGGTCTATATTCTAATACACGCACAGGATGTTTGACCTTAAGAATAAGAGTTAGAGTAGTAGTATTTATCTGCTTTAAAAGCTCACCAGCAGAGAAAAATTCCATAACAGCTCCAGTAATATATTTTCCAATAATGTCCCAAGAATCCCTATAAAACCCACTGGAAAACCCATCTGGCCCAAGGGGATTTAATAGCAGGAATGCTGAATATACAGTTTTTAACCTTCTCAGGGCATATAGGTTTCAACAGCAAAGTCCTATGCTGGTCAGTAACCAAAGCACCAGTTCTAACAGAAGGAAAATGAACATCAAGGGCATTGGTACTAGTCCCCAACAACTCTTGATAATAATCCAAAAAGGCTTGTTTTATAAGATGAGGCTCAGAATACACCCTTCCTTCTTTGTCCTGAGACTGAAGAATCTTATTCTGCATTTGCTTAGCTCTTATCTGGTTATGGAAATATCTAGTATTCTCATCCCCTTCACAAAGCCAACCCACCTTGGCTTTTTGACTAAGAAAGCTATGTATTCTTCAGCAGCAGATAATTCTTCCTTCATCAAATCCTGATTACTAGTATCACTATGCATTTAGTTTTGTAAATCAGACAGTCTAAGCTTGGCTACCTCCACTGCTTTCTCTTCATCTGAATATCTATTTCTGTTAAGCTGTCTGAGTGGCTATTTCAGAGCCTTCTGTTTAGTAACAACTTGGAACATCCAGGTACCAGACACTTTTTTATGCCAATGTTGCTTAATAATCTCATGGAAATGAGGGTCCTCATCCCACATATTGAAGTTCCTGAAATGAGGTCTCTGTTGTCTCTGATTTCTCCTATAGCATACACAAGGGTTATGATCAAATAACCCTTCAGGCAAGAAATGAGCATAGGATTCAGGGTAGAGATTCATCCACTCCACATTAACCATGAATCTATCCAATCTAGAGAATACTCTGGAAGAAGGTTCATGTTTGTTATTCCAAGTAAAATAAGCACCCTGAGCTTTAATGTCAATCAATTCACAATAATCAATGCATTCTCTAAAATCTACAATATCACTCCAATGAACAGGTTTCCCAATTCTTTCATTCAACCCCAAGAGGTTGTTGAAATCACCACATACACTCCAAGGGCCATTACAGGTATCTTTGATCAGTTTAAGATCCTCCCATAATCTCAATCTATCCCCATCATCATTAGAGCCATAAACTACTATAAAAAAAACTCATGCCCATAAGAAATTTCAATGATTCTAGCAGCTATATGTTGATCTGACATACATTTAACATTAACATCAAACATTTTATCTAACCAAATAAGCCACACTCTACCCCCAGGGTGATACTGAGTATTATTCACACCTCTCCATTGCTGGCCAAGTTTAGATAACACTCCAGTACAACTCTGATCCTTTATTTATGTCTCCACTAATCCATATAATCCTACTTTATTTTGATAAATAAATCTCTTAATATCTACTTGCTTTGTAAGCTTATTCATACCCCTCATATTCCAGCTACCTATGTTATCCATTTAATAAATTTCCTGGTGGATTGTCCAGTCCCCATCCATATTCTTCTTAGGGCTTGTAAGAACCTCAGCATAAGTTGGTGAGCCAGGAGTCCCACCCTCAGTAACTAACTGGTGTTCCTGCCTGATCACAGTAGTAACTACAGTTAAAGGAGTCTGAACAATAGGGACCTGTCTAGCATGTTCAGCGGTCACAGGAGGAGGTGATGTAACAGCTGTAGCAGGAGGTCTACTCACAGGTAAGGTCTGCCTAGCAACTGGTCTCCATACCTATCTCTGAATAGGAGGAGCCTTTGACTCAGCCTTCTTTTTGCAAGCCCCTGAAACATACCAAATGCCCTTGCACACTGAGCATACATCAGGTTTCCATTCATACTCCACAACCACACAGACCTCAACTTCTTTCTCATCTTTAAAAAATAATCGCTCTGGAAAATATTGCCCTTCATCAACCTCAACCATAATTCTGGCATAACCTAGTCTGGTTTTCTACATTGTTGGTCCATCACATCTCATATATTTTCCAATCAAAGATGAGAGCTTTTTCAGACTAGAGGAACCCCAGAATTTCAGAGCTAGTCCACATAGGCGTAACCAAATAGGAACCTTTTTAACTCTCTCCTTGGCTAAACTACAATCCTCAACCCATGGTTTGACTACAAGTGGTTTATTATCATACATGGGAAAGCCTTGTTGCAAAACCAAATTCTTGCATTCTAGAGTAGGGAAACGAACTAAAAAAGCACCATTAAGAAGAAAGGCAACTTTGTCATACTTATACTTCCCTCATGAACGATTAACAAACCCAGATAGAAGTTCCCAAGGTGGGTTACCCACTAAAACATAGCACACTACTGCAGTTGACCAATAATTAATCTCAGGTTGGATATCTTCAGAGGTCAACTGAAGTAACTGCTTACCAGACGCCTTAGGAGATGAAGTAGAAGAACGAGACTTACCAACAGTAGTCCACCTTTCCTCATCAGCAACCATTGAGCCAGCTTCATCCTTTGTATCTGTTTGAGCATCCTCCACAATTACATTCATATCCAGTACTGGAATACCTATAATTTCCCCAACTGTTCTAGTCGTATGCGCGTCAGCAGATTGAGGAACTCCCTCTGCGACCACCGCCGAAGATTCAAGAATATCCATGTCTAAATTTAGATCCGAACAATTACTAAAAGATATCCGAGTTTTTGCTTTAGGTGATCATTGGTGAGTTATTTGAGAGCTCACGGGATTTTGCTAGAAAATATACAAAGTGGGGAGTAAATTTAGTGGGTTCTTCATATCCTTCCCATCTTGAAGAAAAGTTGACACCTTGACAACTCCTTTCAAGGAGATGATGACTGGACAGAAGATGGTGATGGTATATGGAATTTGTTCCACCGGAGGACATCCTAGTGAGCATTGTCCACTTATGCAAGAAGGTTCTCAAGAAGAGGTGAATGGAGTATGGGAGAGTACACCTCAAAAGAAGTGGGATCCTTACTCTAACACTTACAATGAAAGGTGGAAGGCTCATCCGAATTTTAGGTGGGGAAATTCTCAAAACACTCAGCAATTTGGACAAGGTGGAGAATCCGGTCAACCAAAGATCCAATTTGTACCTCGACCACCGGTTCAACACGTGGCTCCTACACAAGCACCTCTTTCTAGCAGTCAAATGTCAACTAAGGATATGATTCGAGCATTAGTTACTAGTCAAGACACTCCTCAAGCGACTGTGGTTCAAAATCAACAAGAAACCAAGGCTACCATTCAAAACTTGGAGAATCAGATGGGATAAATGGCTACTGCTATTAATAGACAAGAGGCTGGATACTCGGTGCCGCAAAGGGAGAATGTAAGTGTTGTGTCTTTGAGGAATGAAAGACACTTGGAGGAGATGGAGAAAAAGAAGCAGATAAAAACTCCTACTATACATGAAGAGAAAGAGAAGGTAGTTAAAGAGATTGATGAAAAGGTGGATGAGCAACCATTGCCAATGTATGAACCGGAAGTTCCTTTTCCAGAAGCTTTCAAGTCCACGCGGAAGATTGAAAAAGATAGTGATATCTATGAGACTTTCCGCCATTGCGAGGTAAATATTCTACTCTTAAATTTTTTAAGTCCGTACCTCATTATGCCAAGTTTTTGAAAGAACTGTGTACCCATAAGAGAAAGCAAAATGAACTGATGGGTAAGGACCCTAAGGGGAAGGTTAGTGAGTATGTTTCTGCACTATTTCAAAAGAAGTTGCCCCCAAAATGTATTGACCAAGGTATGTTTACTATTCCTTGTACCATAGGAGACCGTAGGTTTGAAAAGGCCATGTTAGATTTAGGGGTATCTATTGATCGGTCCGTTTCGTGTTCACAATTTAATAGATGTTGTCGTTGGGTCACGTCCGAATCAAAACACAATTTATAGCTTCACAAACAACTCTACAATTATTAAAGAGGCAAGTAAAGATCGGATCCCAAGGGACGGGAATTGAGATGAGATTTCTATTGAAACTAGTGGTGTCTTAGGGGTGTCACAATTTGGGTTGATGTAGAAGGTCACTAAACTAAAATAGCAATGGAAGTAAATAAGCAAGATGAATTAAAAGGGTCGCAAACAATTGATAAAAAGCACTAGGGTGTCAAGGGGTCATAGGGGAATCATGGGAATTGATCATACAAACATGTTCTCAAATTATAAGCAAGCAATTATTGTTGTGATGATTGAGTTGGGTTATATCTTACAATCCTAGGAAAGTTTGGGTCCCGGAGCCGAATCGATTAGATTGTACAACACCTACAAGTCGACTTAGTCTTCCCTACTCAACAACATGCATGGTCTAATGAGACTAGAGTTGGTTTATGTCTTACAAGTCTCATTGAAAAGATAGGCGATGGGTAAAAAATGCAAGGATTCATAGGCTCACATTTCATCAAACATAACATGTGCAAGAGTTGAGATCAAAACAAGCAAGCAAATAAACCATGAAAGCATATTAATTTAAGCATGAATCATTCCCCATGTTGGTTTCCTCTAATTACCCATTAACCGTACCCTAGCTAGGTCACTACTCACTCATTATCATGTTGATCATGCTAGCAAGGTTGTCAATCATACCAACAAAAGGGAACATGATGAATAAATGAAAGTAATTGACAATAATTAAAGAGGGATTAAGAGAATTATACCTACTAATGATTCCAATAATAAAGCAAAGAATAAAAGAAGTACTTGATGCTTGATTGAGAGGTTGTCAATCTCCCAATAATAACCCAAATAATCTTCAATTACCCAAAATAAAGGATGAACAAAAGAGAGATTAAGGAAATAAATCTTGTATTAGAACTTGATTAATTGTTGATTACAACACTAAAGAGAGATTTGATTGATATTAACTACTCTAAATATTGATAAGAAGAACCTACTCTTCTAATTAGACTAATGGGGTATTTATAGTGGAAATTAGGTGGATGCATTAGGGTTAACTAAAGGCTAAACTAGTAATTACACTTTTTAGATTGAGCAGGGAGGAGCCGATATTTTTCGAAGGAAGGGATTCTTTCTTTGTATCTTGGAGAAGACGAAATTTCGCTGTATTGGATTCCGTGCGTATTGGAGTCGGGACGGGCGGATTCAGGCGAGGGAAGACGGGCGTCTTCAGGAGAATCCGTGCGGATTCTGGGCTGCTAACCCGGGCGTCTTTGGAAGAAGACACACGGATTGTGCTTGTGGAGGACGGACGGATTGTGGGCAATCCGCTCGGATTGTAGCTCAGCACTGTTTCTTCTTCTTTTCTTCCTAAAATCCTTGGGGATTTCCTCGGGGATGCAAGGATCCTTTCTCAACATTGCTCATCTACTATCATATGTACAAAGGCCTTCTAATCTTGTCTCTCCTTGATGCTTGGTCATTGAATTCAATCAATTTAGCCTTGTTTTGCCATGAAAATGCAAGATTTGCACTCCTTTCCTACCAAGGGATCAAAATCTCAAAGAATATGCAAAACAAAGAACTAAAGACAATAAATGACCCAAATATGCACTAAAAAGCATGGGAACAAGGCTAATTCGGGGGCTAAATATGCGCTAATTATGGTCACATCAAATATCCCCAAACAGAACCTTTGCTCGTCCCGAGTAAAGAGGTGACAAAGACTAGGACCATTATTTAAACTAACCTAATAACATAGCCGATATGAGACAATTAGCGGGTCTCACTCCGCCCCTTCAACTCACAACAAGACAACCATGAGGTAGGATGCCTTCTTGCAAGGCAAGGTGGGTCTTGCCAAAATGGCGACACATCCAAACATTAAGCACACAAAATCAAATAATGGATGCATCTACAAAAGGAATAGCCACTTCCTCATCAAGTGGCGGAGGCACTAAGAGAGAACAAATTTAAGAGCATGTAATCCTTCACAAATACTAGTTCAACAAATTACTAAGGCTAAGAGGATGGCACTAAATCACCTCCAAATGGTGTTAAACTAGACTACTTTCGTCCTCAATTTCCAAATGCTTTCGTCAAGAGCGATCGGATGGTGGTGGAATGATGATCCCTAAGATGCTAGTAGCATATGACATTACAAGTCTCGAATTCTCTACAAAAGTAAAGTTCATGGATCGTCCCAAGCTCGACAAAGTGGCTTGACAAAAGGCTTTTTGGGAATGAAATGCTCAAATCTTTATAAACAAATGGTGGATATGACTAGTATTCAAAATTGTCCTCATTTAACTTTCACATTTCAAAAATTTAAGATGGGGTTTGTCCCTTCCGGGCTAGTGTCCTTTGCTTTCGCCAATCGCTTATTAGGTAACCGGTTAACCTCTAGACAATAGCTTTTCGGGGTGATAGTCACTCTGTCTCTGGGCGGCCGAATTCATAACCGTGTGGGGGCCCAATTCAATGGATCCCGCTCCAAAGCACATCGAAGTGGTACGCCTCCATCAAAACAAATAAATTTCTCAACATTTCAACATTTCATAACATTTGAGGTTTCCTTGGCATTAAATTACTTCCACATGACAAAATTCTTTGAAATGAGCACTTCAATCTTATTGATAGAAAATATTTTTGGGTTGCCTTACCACAAGGTCAATCAAGGTCACCTAGACAAGTTAACCAAGTCCACATCACATCACGGGGTTGGATAGGTGACTCACATGCAAACCCTTGACTAGGCTTTGGGTCATGGGTCGAAAGACACTAGTATGACACTATCTAGGGTGTTTTACAACCATTCTAGTAGGCAAAGTCTTAAGTTGAAAAAGTATTTGTAATGGCTTAGTTGCTCTTGTCAAAGTTCTCAATTAGGCACTTTTCAAAATGTTTTATCTAAATGCAACTACATGCCATGATGCAACTAATATATACATCCTAATGCAAGTGATTCTATCAACTAATATGACATATAAACTAAATGCAAGTTCTAAATCCACATTGTTTTTACCGCATCAATCAAAATAAAGCACATAGTCATTAACATAAAGAGGAAAAAGGAGATTGGAAAGATCATACCATGCGGTCTTCATGATCCTCATGTCTCGGATGTGGCGTAGTCATTCAATGTGAACAAGGATAGAACATACACAATATATACAATATATATATAACTACACTACAAAAGGAATAAACATGTTTTTGAGTTTTTCAATTTTCAAATTTTTATGGAGTTTCGAAATTTTTCATTTTTTTTGGATTTTTGAAATAAAAGTTAAGTTAGAATTCCCATCCCCACACTAATATGGGCATTGTCCTCAATGGCCAAAATGATGGAAAATTATGCAAACATGATGCATGATTTCTACACTAAATGCAATCTACACTAATCTATACTACATGACGCATGGTTTTTGTTTATGACGGAGAGGATAATTTAGATTACCTACCGTTGTGTATGCACTAACTTCCCCAAACCGATCTAGACATTATTGCTAATGTCCAAGGATGGGTGTAGTTCATGCACACACTATGCAATGCATGAAACTAATTTGTCATTTTGGATTTTGAAAGGTGGGAACAATAAAATGAGAACACCTCAAAAGTACCGAGGTGTGAGTACTCAATGGTGCTAGGACTACTCCAACAATGATCAAGAAAAATAAATAAATAGAACAAAGAGAGAAATAGACAAACCTTGAGAGGGTAGGAGCCTCCAAACCTTGCTAATCTTCCATCATATCATCACTATCATCATCATCCTCATTAGAAGTGGTCTCATTGCCACTTCCCCCTTCACTTGCTTCTTCCCCTTGCTCATCATCCTCTTCTCCTTCTTCACTTGCTTCCTCATCAATGTTATCATCAACTTCTTCATTACCAACAACCTCATTATCACCCGTAACAACCCTAGATGCACTCGGAAATAGGACTTCCTTATCCGCCCAACTAGGCAAAGGACATGATGGGTCAAGTAGTCCTTGACTAGCTAAGTGTAAGAGGGGTGTATATTGAGCTAAGTAAGCATTTTTTCGATCCTCAAAGGCTTGCTTGTGCATTGCTTGCATTAGAAGAGTCAAATAATCATTTCTTGCTTCAACACCTTCCGGCTTGAACTCTTGGTACTCAAAAGGGTAAGGTGGTGTGATAATGGAAGAGGAGGGTATTTCAAGTTCACCCTTTTGTTGTTGGATAATATACTCGGCCTCTTTTGAAAGGGAAAGTAGATAATTGGTCCGGTGGACACTCAATCGACAAATCTTTGAAGGCAAAGTGAAAGAACTAGCTTCACTAGTGAGCCATCCATACTTGGTGTCAAGAGGGTTATGGGCAACCCATTTGTCCTTGTGTATCATAGTATGCAAATCAACGAGATGACCACCTTCTTTCGCCTCATACTTGTTATCTTTATTGAAGTTTGGATCGAAGTATTTAGCTAGGATAGTGACTAGGCCTCCATTCACAATAACGGTAGTGCCTTTCTTCCCACAATCAATATTTAACCATCTATCCACCAAGAGCCTTAGAAAGTTAAAAGGCTTGGTGAATTTCCTACCAACGTTCAAAGCCGACTCAAGAAGAACAAAATCGAGTTTGGTGAAATGGTTGGTGTCTTCTCTTGCAATGATGGTGTTCCCTACGACCTTGTGCCATACTCTTATGCCCGGATGGTGGACTAAAAGAGCACGACTCGCATGAAAGTCTTCAAATTTCCTTCCGGAAATCGCCTCCCAAAGAGGGTCGGGGTCATATTTGCCAACATTCTTAAAATAACTCGGAGAATCACTAAGACCCAAAGCTTTACCCATTTCCTCAAAGGAGATGCGCCTACTAACATTAGCTAGACGAAACTCGATGGTCTCCATGGTCTCAACCTTGTTAACTTTCAAAGAACTCAAAAATTCTAAGGTAAGGGAGGGGTATGTCAATTCTTTTGATTCAAACAATTTCTCCAACCCCATGGCTTTGAAAAAGACTCTAGTTTGCTCAAGGACACCCAATTTTTCTAAGGTATCTTCACAAATAAACTTGGTGGATTGAAATGATTTTCTAGCAAACTTGGCAAAAGTGTCCCTATGGGATTTTGAAATGAAAATTACCTCCGGATAGTTTGCAAGTTGATCAATTTCCGGAGTAGTAGATGTTGTTGCTCCCATGGGAGGTTGTTGTTGTTGTTGCACTTCTAAGTTTGGGTTTGCTACCACCATAGCCAATGCTTTCTTTGCTTGAAGAGTCTTTTGCCTTAATGAAAGTGTCTTTGCCTTTGGTGCCTTTGCCTTTGTTGCCTTTGTTGCTCCCTTAGTCCTTGCCATTGATGAATTAACCAAGAAAGAGTGAAAAATCTTCAATTTCTAGTACACCCAAATCGATTTAAAGATGAAAGGCTTTGCCTTTATGAATTCAAAAATCGACTCAAAGGTTGAAGATTTTGTGCTTGGTTTTGATTTTTGTTGAAAAAGGAGTGATTGATTTGTTGTTAAAAGGATGTTTTGATTTGATTTTGGTGAATGTTGTTGAGGAATTTTGTTTTTGTGATGGAGAGGATGAGGGTTTTGAGGTTTTTGAGTAGTGTTATGAATGAAGGAATGAAGAAATGAATGTGGGAGGGGGTTTATAATACCCGAAAATTTTGAACTGCAGGGGCAAGACGGGCGGATTCTGCCTTTTCTGGGTTTGGAAAAACTCGCCTAAAGACGGACGTCTTTCAGTGAAGATGCTCGGATTTGCAAACACGGGACGGGCGTCTTCTGTAGAAGACGGGCGGATTCCTTCACAGGGATTTTTCTTGTTTTCCTCAGCCAAGAAGACGGGCGTCTTTCTTTCAGGACGGGCGTATTTTTGAAGACGGGTGGATTAGGATGCAGGACGCCCGGATTCGCTGACAGTCAAAAATATCAAAAGTTCAGCTCATTTCAGGACGTGCGTCTTCTACCCAATACGTCCGGATTGCTTGAAGACGGGCGGATTCTCTTGAATCCGCTCGGATTCGACCCCATTGTTCCCGGATTCAGTTCCATCCGTGTACAATGCATATCCCATGTCATTCTTCCATTCTTCTTCATATCTTGTGTTCTTCATTGTGGGGGCGCTACTAAGGCATGGATAGCCTAGGCAATTGCCATCCCCACACTAAGCTAAAGCACTACACATTAATTGAAATTATTAGTCCCTCCCTCACTTCTCTCAAACATGATAATTATCTTGATCAAAGTATAAAAATCCAAAAATAACAAAAATGCAATACAAGAATTGAAATGCAAGTTAGGGAGTTAGAAATGTTTACAAATGGTGGTTTAGGGAGGACTCCACCAAACTCTCATTCTTGATGAGATGTCAAGGGGGCATGTTCAAGGTGTTGTTGATGTTGCTCAACACCTTGAAAAAGTAATCAAAAGCTTGTTCATTATCATGATAGAGGTCTTCAATAGACCTTGGTCCTTGTTGTCGGTCTTGATCGATGGCATTACCAATGTAGGGATTAAAAATCCCTTCAAATTCGTCATCCCAAAGACCACATACTTCATTAAGTTGAACATTGAAAGTCTCTTGATTTGGTGGAGACAACTTTCCCAATTCCTTTTCTTGGCCAATGAGGCCATCTTCTTCATTGCTTGTCTTTGATGAGCCTTGCAAGCTCTCTTTGTCACAATTCACTTTCTCTTTGAAAGGAGCATCTTCAATTTTCTTCTTCCATTGGAGTTCCGACTTCTTCCTTTCATCCTTCCGACTATAATGACCGATCATAAAACACGGTTCATGTAAACGGGGAGCTCTCATAGTCTTGTCAAGATTAAAAGTTATACTCTCATCTCCCACTTCTAGAGTGAGCTCACCATGTTTTACATCAATCACCGCACCCGCGGTGTGTAAGAAGGGTCTTCCTAGAATGATTGGAATGTTGGAATCTTCCTCCATATCAACAATGACAAAGTCCACCGGAATAAAAAACTTCCCAATTCGTACGGGGACATCTTCCCATATCCCTAATGGTGTCTTCGTCGATCTATCGGCCATTTGGAGTGTGATATTGGTGCATTTAAGCTCTCCCATCCCCAACCTTTTAATCACCGAGTACGGTATAACACTCACACTAGCCCCTAGATCACATAAGGCTTTGTTGATCGTGGTGTCGCCAATGGTACACGGTATTGAGAAGCTTCCCAGATCCTTTAGTTTTGGAGGTGAACTCCCTTGAAGTATTGCACTACTCACCTTAGTGAAGGCGATAGTCTCAAGTTTCCGGATTGACTTCTTCTTTGTGAGGATGTCTTTCATGTATTTCGCATAGGCCGACACGTGATTGATTAATTCCGTGAAAGGAATTGAGACTTCCAAATTCTTCACAATTTCCATAAACTTTCCAAGTTGGTCATAAAATTTGGGCTTGGCTTGACGACTTGGAAAAGGAAGTCTAATCACAATGGGATCCTTCTCCTTGGCTTTGTCTTCACTTTTCTTTGAAATCTCTTCTTTTGTTGATTCTCCATCTTTGGAGTTTTGCACAATTTCTTCCTTATCACTAGCTTCCACAACTTCATCCTCAACTTGCTTCTTCGGTGCTTCATACCTTGTACCACTTCTCAAGTGAATGGCACTAACCGTTTCATGTCTTGGGGGATTACTTTGAGGTGGTAATTGCCCCTTTTGTCTTTGTGAGCTTGAAGATGCTAGTTGAGTCAATTGTGTTTCCAACATCTTGGTGTGAGCTAGAATGTTGTTGATGGCGGTTTCTTTTGCTTGACTATATTTTTGCATTTGAGTGAAAAACTCTTGTTGATTCTTTTGCATTTGGAGGACCGCTTTTTGAACATCAAAACCTTGGTCATTTTGGTGATTGTATGGATTTTGGTTTTGGTAACCTTGGTTTTGGTTGAAAAAGGGTCTTTGATTTTGGTTTCTCATGGGAGGTGGGGTGTATGTTGTTTGAGGGTTTTGAACATTTTGGCTTTTGTATGAGAGATTTGGATGAAACTTGGTGTTTTCATTGTAATAGTTGGAATAAGGGGTACCACTCTTGTATGCTTGGAAAGCATTCACTTGTTCATTTGTTCCCCTACATTCACCTTGGTCATGTCCCAAAGTTCCACAATTCTCACATATCCCACTTGGGATTGATGAGGATGCCGTCATGGCATTAACATGATGCTTTGGTGATTTTGAGGCTTCTTCAAGTCTAGCCATAGCATGTTCAAACTTCAAATTGATTGTGTCAATGTGAGCACTAAGTTGAGCACCCAATTGAGTAACGGAGTCCACTTCATGCCTTCCTCCTCTAGTAGCCTTGCTAGGTCTACTATATTGTGAGTTATGGACCGCCATTTCCTCAATCTTGTTCCATGTTTGATTGTCATCAACGTCGGTGAACATTCCATTTGATCCCATGTTGAGAATGTTCCTTGAATCTTCATATAGACCATTCCAAAATTATTGTATCAAGAACCACTCGCTAAGTCCATGGTGAGGACATGAGCGACACATTCCCTTGAACCGCTCCCAAGCTTCATACAAATATTCTTCATCCCTTTGCTTAAAACCCGTAATTTGAGCTCTTAGCATGTTAATCTTTTCCGGTGGGTAGAACTTTTTGTAGAAAGCTAGAGCCAACTTCTTCCAAGAATCAATTCCGAGAGTGGCCTTATCAAGGCCCTTCAACCATTGTTTCGTGGTGCCGATTAGAGAAAAGGGAATTAAGACCCATCGAATTTGGTCTTGAGTCACACAGGTTTGAGAAATCGCATCACAATAGTCACAAAAGGTTTCCATATGAGAATGAGGGTCTTCACTAGGCATCCCCCCAAATTGGCTCCTTTTGACTAATTGGATAAAGGCGGATTTGGCAATAAAATTTCCGGTCAAATGTTGTGGTGTGGGAGTACCATTGGGTAGGTTCTCCTCGGTGGGTACGGAATGTGATGAAAATTTAGGCATTGTAGGTTGATTTTGTGGGGTATCTTGTGTTGGGTTCTCCTCACCTTCTCTTGCAAAAGGGTTGATGAACTCAATAGTTGGTTGAACAACCTCACTAATACCTCTCAAATTCCTCCTAGCAAATCTCCTATTGTTTGTCAAGGTCCTTTCAATTTCACGGTCAAAATGTAACAAATAACTTGTGACCTTGTAGACATGCAAAATATCAAACAACTCGAAAACAATTAGAACAAACCTTGAGGAGTTTTACTTCCCCAAGACAAAGAAAGACACAACTAATAACAATATAACAAAATCTAAATCAAGTTAACACCGTCCCCGACAACGGCGCCATTTTTGATCGGTCCGTTTCGTGTTCACAATTTAGCAGATGTTGTCGTTGGGTCACGTCCGAATCAAAACACAATTTATAGCTTCACAAACAACTCTATAATTAGTAAAGAGGCAAGTAAAGGTCGGATCCCAAGGGACGGGAATTGAGATGAGATTTCTATTGAAACTAGTGGTGTCTTAGGGGTGTCACAATTTGGGTTGATGTAGAAGGTCACTAAACTAAAATAGCAATGGAAGTAAATAAGCAAGATGAATTAAAAGGGTTGCAAACAATTGATAAAAAGCACTAGGGTGTCATGGGGTCATAGGGGAATCATGGGAATTGATCATACAAACATGTTCTCAAATTATAAGCAAGCAATTATTGTTGTGATAGATTGAGTTGGGTTATATCTTACAATCCTAGGAAAGTTTGGGTCCCGGAGCCGAATCGATTAGATTGTACAACACCTACAAGTCAACTTAGTCTTCCCTACTCAACAACATGCATGGTCTAATGAGACTCGAGTTGGTTTATGTCTTACAAGTCTCATTGAAAAGATAGGTGATGGGTAAAAAATGCAAGGATTCATAGGCTCACATTTCATCAAACATAACATGTGCATGAGTTGAGATCAAAACAAGCAACCAAATAAACCATGAAAGCATATTAATTTAAGCATGAATCATTCCCCATGTTGGTTTCCCCTAATTACCCATTAACCCTAGCTAGGTCACTACTCACTCATTATCATGTTGATCATGCTAGCAAGGTTGTCAATCATACCAACAAAAGGAAACATGATGAATAAATGAAAGTAATTGACAATAATTAAAGAGGGATTAAGAGAATTATACCTACTAATGATTCCAATAATAAAGCAAAGAATAAAAGAAGTACTTGATGCTTGATTGAGAGGTTGTCAATCTCCCAATAATAACCCAAATAATCTTCAATTACCCAAAATAAAGGATGAACAAAAGAGAGATTAAGGAAATAAAACTTGTATTAGAACTTGATTAATTGTTGATTACAACACTAAAGAGAGATTTGATTGATATTAACTACTCTAAATATTGATAAGAAGAACCTACTCTTCTAATTAGACTAATAGGGTATTTATAGTGGAAATTAGGTAGATGCATTAGGGTTAACTAAAGGCTAAACTAGTAATTACACTTTTTAGATTGAGCAGGGAGGAGCCGGTATTTTTCGAAGGAAGGGCTTCTTTCTTTGTATCTTGGAGAAGACGAAATTTCGCTGTACTGGAATCCGTGCGTATTGGAGTTGGGACGGGCGGATTCAGGCGTGGGAAGACGAGCGTCTTCAGGAGAATCCGGGCGGATTCTGGGCTGCTAACCCGGGCGTCTTTGGAAGAAGACGCACGGATTGTGCTTGTGGAGGACGGACGGATTGTGGGCAATCCCTCGGATTGTAGCTCAGCACGATTTCTTCTTCTTTTCTTCGCTTTTCTTCCTAAAATCCTTGGGGATTTCCTCGGGGATGCAAGGATCCTTTCTCAACATTGCTCATCTACTATCATATGTACAAAGGCCTTCTAATCTTATCTCTCCTTGATGCTTGGTCATTGAATTCAATCAATTTAGTCTTGTTTTGCCATGAAAATGCAAGATTTGCATTCCTTTCCTACCAAGGGATCAAAATCTCAAAGAATATGCAAAACAAAGAACTAAAGACAATAAATGACCCAAATATGCACTAAAAAGCATGGGAACAAGGCTAATTCGGGGGCTAAATATGTGCTAATTATGGTCACATCATCTATTAATGTCATCCCTAATGCTATTTATGAAAAACTCAAACTTGGACCTTTGAAAGACACTAGTGTAGTAATTCAACTGGCTGATAAGTCTAGTGTCTATCCTAAGGTGGTTGTAGAGAATGTCATGGTTGGTGTTGGTAAGTTAGTCTTTTCGGCTGACTTTTATGTTCTTGACATGAAAAGTGAGAATGATGTTATCCCCGTCTTATTGGGGAGACCATTCTTGAAGACTGTAGGGACTAAGATTGATGTCTTAAAAGGGTCTCTTACCATGGAATTTGATGGAACCGTTGTTAAATTTGAAATCAGTAAACCATCATCCCACTCTCCTACAATTCACTCATTATGTATTATATACACTTTTCCTAACCATAATTTATCTAAGTGCCGGAAGTCTCATATTCCGAGCAAGGAGTCTACTGTTTTTCAGGAATCCACTCCTAAGGATCAAAGGTGTGTTATCTTATGGGATCGTCGCTAGGATACAGAGGCATCTAGAGGTAAGAAGAAGGCTTGGTTTGATAAATTAATTCGCCGGAAGGGCTCCGAGAAAGGTGTGTAAACTATCCATGTAAAATCATGCTTTCGTTCTTCATCTTGTATTCATGTTGGTAAGTCAAGGTAACTTTTCTCTGCAAGCTTAAGTCGGGTGGTTTTACAACTCCGCGAGATGTTGAGCCAACGACGTTAAACAGCAGCGCTTCTGGGAGGCAATCCATAGATTTGTGTGTGTAATTTTTGAAGAAAAAACCAAAACTCAAAAACCAAAAAAAAAAAAAAAAAATCGGAACTGCCTTGACTTCTGGTGTTTGGCGACATAAGAAAGGATACATAGAAGGTCAGATGGGTAGGATAGAGGCTATGGTGTGGTGTTACCGTGGTGCGTTGTTGTGGGAACCTTGATTTTGCGGTTCGATGGTTTGTTGATTTGGTGTAAAGGAGATTAGGATTGACCATGTAAGCTCGGAGTTGTAGAAATATTTTTTTAATGTGCAATCTGTTGCTGGCACATATATTTTAGAGCTACTTGGTCGTTGGTTAGGATCGGAGTAATAAGGGGCATTAGTCTTCTTTGGTTGCTCTTATCTTTTGTTGGCCTTGTGTGATGGTGCTTTATGGAGCATGCTAATGGCCAAGTGTGGGGAGGAGGTGTGGTGTGTGGATTGTTCTATTTCATGTGGTGTTAAGGTATGCTTGATTGTTTATGTCGTCATTGCGTTTTCCATGAGGTATGTTTTCTCCTTCCTTTTTATCGTGTCATATGCAAAATTGAGGACAATGTTTCATTCAAGTGTGGGGAGGGAGAATAGTTCCGATTGTAACTTATTGTACTTGTGGGGTGTGATTTTAATTCCGTTATTTATTTCAGCAAAAAAAATGAATGAAAAAAAAGAAAGAAAAACATGAATCTCAGCTTGGTAAAAACCCGCAAGGGTGCCTAGGCAAGATTGGGATGTGGCCGAGGACGGAGTGAAAACCCGAAAGAGCGCTCCGGGTAAAATGAAGAATCGAGTTGCCTGCCACTGAGAGTAGTTGTGAGATGAAAAAAAATGATAAGCTAGAGTGAAAACCAGCAATGGCGGGCTCTCTAGGCAAAATGAGAGATTTAGGTAAAAGAAAAAATTCTTCCGATGTTATTTTGATCTGTGGTTGTTGTGTTGGAGACCATCTTAAAAGAGTTTCATTGTAAGTCTTCTTTGCTTTCGTACACTTCTGGGGATCGGTGTTGGTATAAACTTATAATGGGTGCTTTGAGTTTACTCGAGGATGAGTAAAGATCTAAGTGTGGAGAAGTTGATGAGACGGTTTTAGTATGTATTAAGAGGGTCGAATTAGTGAAGTTCAAGTGACAAAGGCGGTCCTTAATGAATTATAATGGTATAATGCTTGAAGTTGTAACGTTGGCGGAACTTGGATCCAAATATTGAAGATGAAGCTTGGAAACGATGAAGAAGAGCTTTTTGGTCGGTTTTACATGTTTGAGATGGAGTCCAAGTCTTAGGATAGGTGGGCCCGAAAACCTATGAAGATACCTTGAGATGTGTGTGCTTGACTCAAGAATATGTCGCACTATTCATGCGCGCATACGACAAAGAGAGAGGAGCTGGCAGCAGGGTTTTTCGCGACTGACGTTCGACCAAGGCGCGACCTACATTTGACACCTATTTGTGCTTTGGTCGTGTAATTCAGCATCGTTAGACTCATGCTTGTTTATTTAGTTTACTCGGTTTGTTCCGAGACTCGTTTTGACTTTGGTTACGAAGTTGACTTTCTTTAGGAGAGTATTAAACTCTTTATTTCAGTTTTAGAAATTACTTTTACAATTCTGGAAGAAAACCTAATTATTTTAGATCTAGTGTGACACCCCCATACTCCAAGTGCCTTATCAGGACCACTCAGGTATAAAGATGTCACCATCTCGGTTTCCCGAGGCAATCATAATCAAGAGACAATGAAGAAACAACATTTAAATAGCATAATGTTTAAATGAGTAAATACAATCCAAAACCAACTGCCAAAATATGGTTTACATGATCTCAAAACAACTGTCTAAAAACTATTAAAACTACAACGGAAGACTCTATCATCTGATGGCGACACATCCCAGCTATCCCTTGTATCTCGACTCATACCTGCTCAACAACTGCTCACCATCCCTGAATGGATCACCACAGTTTTTAAAACAATTAAGCGGGGTCAGTACTAACCACACAATTTACATAACTCAACAAAACAACACACAACACAGCTCAGTCGTCACAGATATATTCCGAACTCCATCACCAACTCCACAATACTGACTACATACTAAAGTGTGTAGCCCTTCCAGAGTACCCATCGCAACAGGTTAATCCTCGCCGCCAGTGGGGGACCGCAGCCGTTCCCACCTAAGCCCCGCTCATCTCCATCGAGCGATAAACCCAGTTCGATTAATGTGCACATCCCTTCTGTGGCGGGTTCCACAGAAGGCGAATAATGGGCGTGAAGCCACTCCCGCAAGTGACTCCACTCAGCCAGGGACGCACCCCGATAAACACAGACAGATACAATCAATCACAACTACTAATCAGCAAGCAAACCCAACAACCGTCACAATACTCGTACGATAATATTCAATAATCACAAATCACAACCAACACATCATGTGACTAATACTGAGTAGGGAAACCCCACCTGGAATGCAATACAATCAGACGGTCTCAACAGCTGTTATCAAAACTCCTCTTCTACGAATCCTCCTCTTAACATATGATCATACAATTACTAACAATCATAAAAGACAACAAAACCCCCAAACCCTCAAATTAAGGTTTAAACAAACTTAATAAAATACTATAAAATTGGTACGTAGATCTTACCCTCGACGCAAGGATCACAAGAATGTAGAGAATGATGAATTCCGACCTCTCAAGCTCCGGGATTTGTCAATAATGCAAAAGATGCAAAGTACGTAGGTTGAAATCTCTTTTGAAGTAATTAGGTTTGATAGAAGTGTGTAGTGTTGATGACGAAAAGCTTTATATACCTATTCGCATTATTAACAAAACCCGACAAAACATTACCCGTAAACCGAGCTACTCGATCGAGCAACTAACGTACTCGATCGAGTGGCGCTTACTCGATCGAGTGCCCAGGCTACTCGATCGAGTACCCTACAGGCATAACACTGTTTTAAAATTCAAAACATCCTTACTCGACAGAGTAAAGCCCACTCGATAGAGTACCCAGAGGCTCATAAAACCATAGTATTACAGTCTTCCCTCCTTAAAAAGAACTTCGGCCCCGAAGTTCAAACCACAACAAAGAAAAGACATACTATAACACTCCCGACACAACAACCCAAAACAAAACTCAACATAAAAGCATGCTACCAACCAAACTCAACCCGACTCAAACCATTACTAACCATACAGACACAACACAAATGATGTAAAAACTCTTAAAACTCTTTGCGATCATCTCCTACCCCCCCTAAAAGAAACAAGGTTACATCCTCGTAACCATACATACCTGATAAAAAAGTAACGGATAGCGCTCTCTCATGGACTCCTCTGCCTCCCATGTAGCTTCCTCTACCTCATGATTAGACCAAACGATCTTAAGCAAAACTGTCTAAGATCTCAAAAGGTCCTATGAACTTCTGAATCAACTTGCCTTTCTTCTCAAATCTCATAACCCCACGCATAGGAGACACTTTCAGAAGAACCTTGTCCGCAACCTGAAACTCTATATCCCGGCAATGTAGATCTGCATAACTCTTTTGCCTATCCTGAGTCGCTCTCATCCTTTCCCTGATCATCTTAATCTTCTCGACCATCTCATGTACCATCTCTGGTCCTAGAACAACTGCCTCAGCACTATCGTCCCAACAAATCGGACTCCGATATCTCCTCCCATATAAAGCCTCAAACGGTGCCATGCCAATACTGGTGTGATAGCTGTTGTTGTAAGAAAACTCAATGAAATCTAATCTCTGCTCCCAGCTACCACCAAAATCCATCACACAAGCTCGTAACATATCCTCAAGAGTCTTGATTGTTCTCTCAGTCTGACCGTATATCGCAGGATGAAATGTTGTACTCATCTTCAATGTTGTTCCCAAAGATTCCTGCAACTCTTTCCAAAACCTTGAGATAAATCTCGCATCTCTGTCAGATACTATGTCCTTAGGCACTCCATGCAATCTCAATACATGTTTCCGATAAGCCAAAGCTAATTGTGCCTTGGTCTAATTGTGCCTTGGTCCATGTATCTTTCAATGGCACAAAATGAGCTGACTTGGTCAGTCGATCCACTATTACCCATATCATGTTGTTACCCTGTTGAATCTTAGGCAAACCCACGATAAAATCCATAGAAATGGATTCCCACTTCCACTCAGGTATCTCTAAAGACTGAATCTTACCTTGTGGTCATCGCTGTTCCCCTTTAACTCCCTGGCATGTCAAACAACGGGCCCTGAAACTCAAATTTTTGTCTCTTTCTTCATCCCGTGCCACCGAACGTGTTCTTTAAATCCTTGTATAGCTTGTCACCACCTGGATGCACTGATTATGGTGTACAATATGCCTCTGTCATGATTGTCTTTTTCAGCTCCTCATCATTAGGGACACACCACCTCCCATCAAACCTCAAACTACCATCTGAATGAATAGAGAATCTAGACACTGTCCCTTTCTCTACTCCAGCTCTCCACTCAACCATCTTAGGATCCATAGCCTGTTTACCTCGAATATCATCATAAAGATCAGGTTGCACTATCAAATGTCCCATGACATCCCCTCTCTGAATCATATGTATCCCAAACTTCCCCACCTCGTCTCTCAACCTCATCAAAGATAAAGCTGTACACAAAGAATGTACACTCTTCCTGCTCAAGGCATCAGCAACAACATTGGCTTTCCCTTCATGGTAGATAATATCCATGTCATAATCGCCAATCAGCTCCATCCACCTCCTCTGTCTCATGTTCAACTCCTTTTGAGTGAAGATGTACTTGAGACTCTTGTGATCATAAAATACCTTAAAGGTCGCCGCATAAAGGTAATGTCTCCAAATCTTGAGAGCAAACACCACTGCACCGAACTCTAGATCGTGTGTAGGATAATTCTCCTCATAAGGCTTCAATTGCCTAGAACATAGGCAATCACTTTACCGTTCTGCATCAACATACATCCCCACCCATTCTTTGAGGCATCTGTATAAACCTCAAAGTTCTCACTCCCTTCAGGCAATGCTAAGATAGGAGCTGTGGTCAAACGCTCCTTTAATGTTTAGAACGCCGTCTCACAACTCTCATCCCAACGAAACCTGTTCTCTTTCCTCATCAACGCTGTCATAGGTCTAGCAATCTTGGAGAAATCCTTCACGAACCGTCTGTAATATCCTGCTAAACCTAAGAAACTCCTGATCTTAGCAACATTCTTTGGTGCTTCCCACTTGGTCACTGCCTCAATCTTTGTCGGATCCACAGCTACCCCATCCTTAGGGATCACATGCCCCAGTGTAGATACCCGATATCTGCTGAGACTCCAACAAACACCCGATGATTATCGGACTACAACATGTTTCGGGATCGCAGCGTTTGATCGACAGTTTGTGTACAACTTTACGTCGGAAAAATTAAAACGATTTCGAAAACAAAACATTTATAAATATTTCAAAAATACCTGGAGTGTTTAATGCACGGCGACGGGGTCACGATGACACTAACTAGAGTCAAAACCGACACCGGACCAAAAACCGACTCAAAAATCCGAATCCCGACTCCAACAACAAGTCAAACCGAGTCAACCACAAAAACAAAATATCTCAAAGCCTTATATGCTAAGTTTTCCCGAATTCATGTTGGTCAAGTACCAAACATGTGACTACAAAACCTAGGATAGAACAAATCATGATTGCGTTTATTGTGAAAGCGACAACACAACTCGAAGACCCGCGGCATGGCTCGCGCCTCTTTGAGCAGCCCAGGTGGCCACGTCACTCAAAACTCACACAACCACTCATTCTTCTATAAATACCCTTCAAATGCCACCCATTTGAGACTTACGCGAGTGTCCGTCCCCCACTTTTCTCCCTTAAAATTCTCGACTCGACTTCTAAAGTCACAATCCGACGCGTGTTTACGACCTACCGATAAAAAAACACAAGCCTTACACATTGTTTGGTACCGTCATCGTGCATTAAACCACTTGACCTACCACTTCGACCACTACACCATCACTAAACTTTTAAAACACTCTTTACTTACCAAAACGGTTTTAAACCAAGTTTTTTCCGATCAAACAAGTTGTTACACTTACGTCGGTCACTCGCCATAACCAAACATGTAAGTATGAGGGTGTAAAAATCCTCTTTTATTATGTTTTCATTTGTTTCATGACTTTAACATGCTAAAACATGCATAACATGAACCAAAACATGGGATAAACGAGCCAAATCCGATTTTTGGTCTGAGGCAGAAGCCCCTTAGGTCGCCAAATGGCTCGCGCCTAAATAGGGTGCTCAGACCAGAGATCAACCGTGTTTGTTCTCGTCATTTCCCTCAACCCATTTTTCATATTTGTAATCGGTTTTTACCATTTCAAGTATTTTCGAAACCTTTTTGTTTCATTTCACATGTTTTAACCATAAAGCATTTTTCACCCTTGGTTCTTCATACCATGACGGTTAAATCCGTGTTTCGGTGATAACATTTGGTTAATGACATTTAAAAGGTATTTTAAAGCCTTTTATTTCATTTCTTTACATTTTCAAGCAAACATATTAGTCACCAACACAAAATCATCCTTGGTTCTACATACCATGCCGGATTTTAACCCGGGTACGATGACGAGTATCGACTAATTACATTCAAAATGGACTTAAAACAACTAGTCCACAATCATTTTCAAAACTATTCATGTCAAGTTTGTCAAATCGAACCCGACACCGAATATTATCAAATAATGATGATTATTCGAGTCTAGTTCTTCAAATCGACACATGCGGTCTAAACGACCCTTTCAAAACCAAACCGGGTTCAATTACCCATTTTTAACACGTTTTATAACATTTTATAAAAATTCGGAACACGGCATACAACCGTTGGCTAACCCGCGCCTCAAGCAGGCCTTTACTTCCTCATTTTCAAAACCAGAGGGAGGCCCCTTACACCGCCGGCTGGCTCGCGCCTCTTATAGGCCCGTGCATGTAGGGCTGTTCCCTTCCAAAGATTAGTCTAGGACGATCCTGACTCCGGTTAACCCGGATATAGGACGGATCAGATGACTATTCGATTATTCAAAACCATATTTGCAAAATGCCTTACCAAGACAAATGGATTATGTTATGCACCCTAAACCTAATACGGTAAATGGATGTTTAATTTCCGTCTTGCATGCAAATCAATCATTAATCCAACTCGACATCTTATACTTGATAGGTGGATTAAACCAACCGACTTAGAAAGCCCTCACATGTTAGGTTTAAATTATTGGATGCGCATTCATGCATTTAAACCGTTTTATCAACTTTTGCATTCAACCAACCAAGATCGATCAGTAGAGGCCACTAAACGCGGGCGGGATTGGGTGTCTGATTAAAGGGCTTCCCAATACATACCTTCACCTCTTACTCAGAAACTTTGGATAGTGGGCGACCTTATCCAGGGCGTACGAGAGTCATTCTAGAGATAGGATGCTAAAGAGGGACGATTTCCTTATCTTTAGTACCTATGTCAAACGCTGCTTTGTGCTTCGATTTGACCGAGGTATAAAGTGGAATTCGAACGGGTTCCAAGCATCCCACAAATGCTTGGTGGCGACTCCGAACATCTCTAATCGTTTCAAGACCCTTACCGAGACGAAACCGACTGATCTAAAACGATCCGGTCGAAGGCATTTTTACGCCGCCGAGCGTGGCTTTCAAAAGACCGCTATACGTCCACAGATTGGCTGGGCGTGTAGGTGGGCCATGTTCACAGATTGGCGACTCCGCTGGGGAAAACTAGGACACTTACGTCTTTGTGATCCTTAGACGGTGAGACTCGAACGAGGTTTTGGTTGGAATGCATTAATTGATATTACGATCACGGTCGGGTTCCTTGTCCGGGCCCACAACCTAACCTTTTTCGACCAATTGGCTCGTCCCGTCGGCGTGAGTTTTCTCATCCCCGCGTTTCGAATCCCGATTGAGTCAAGCATACCATTGACGTTACACATTTCTGTTTCGTCAAAGAGCTTTCATCACTTTCGAGCACGAGGCTAGGGCACCCTCCTTACACATTTTGTTTGGATTGGTATCCCTCTCGCAAATCGGGGTTTGATTGCTTGGTGTGTAACCCACCCTTCTAAGCCAAAACCCGTTTCAACATGATGCATAATATAATGAACTGTGAGTGCTTATGTGCTATTTGGTCATAAGTCCTTCCGTGTCATTTTCAAAACTTTTAAAAACACCTTTTTAGCGCCGTTATAATGGCCATTTCAAAACTCGGTCTTTCGCCGACCGATGCACGCCTTTCTAGGCCGTCGTAATGACGATTTTCAAACCCGGTTTTGTATAACCATTTCAACACGGCTTCATAGGCCGTCGTAATGACGATTTTCAAACCCGGTTTTGTATAACCATTTCAACACGCCTTTCTAGGCCGTCGTAATGACGATTTTCAAACCCAGTTTTGTATAACCATTTCAACACGCCTTTCTAGGCCGTCGTAATGACGATTTTCCAACCCGGTTTTGTATAACCATTTCAACACGCCTTTTTAGCCCGTCGTAATGACGATTTTCAAAACCGGTTTTGTATAACCATTTCAACACGCTTTTCTAGGCCGTCATAATGACGATTTTCAAACCCGGTTTTGTATAACCATTTCAACACGCCTTTCTAAGCCGTCGTAATGACGATTTTCAAACCCGGTTTTGTGTAACCATTTCAAATCACCTTTTTTCGCCGTTATAATCGCCGCGTCTAGACACGGATTTTAACCTGTTTCGCGCCGGCAATGGCTTTCTTTCAAAACCCGAGAAAAGCACACACCCTTTTCTCGAGACACTTTCGGGATTCCGAGGACCATGCACCGTCCCCGAGACCTCTTCAAACATTTCAAACCCGATTTTCAAAACATACAATTTTGAATTTCAAAACCATCTTGGGAAACAATGCACTGTCTTCCGAGCCGACTCAAACTCAAACTGTCTTTTGCAAATAAACTTAAGACAAACCCTTTTCAACTGATCGGCTTGCGGAGATCTCTATCTTCGGAAGCCGGCCATTAAAGCGACAAATGAATCTTTTTGGAAATTTCTATTTTCGAAAACTTCAGTCCACCATTCCAATTCCGCCTCGTGTCTATCGAGTCAAAGCAAACGTACTTATGGGTCTTTACTTATGAGTCGTCTCACCACGAGACCCGTCCAATGGCGTCGCGCCGTCATGATTGGACTCGTGTCAAAGGTTCGGTCGAACACCGTCACGTCATAAATCGAGTCAACACTGAGGGACCACACATGGTCACCCGTCTTATTGAGTCGATCTTTGTCTGGTCCTCTGTGTTATCTGCATTCAGTCTTGGAACCGTGTCGGATTGAGTTGTAATGGGAGCCGTTTTTCTGCCTCGGAGCCATGGCCCCGTCTTCAACTTCGTCTGTCAACCACAACAACAATGATAACAGCAGAGATGTCACAACTGATCAGTTAGCCAGCCTGCTTACCGCTCTTAAGGTCACCCTGGATCGCGCCGAGATCCGTATTGACGCCCTGGAAAACAAGGAAATTGGGGAACATAATACCCCACCTCTGACTGAAACTGAGAAGACGCTGAAACTCTTGGAAGAACAACTCCTAGCCCGGGGTAACAACATCCACCTTAAAAATAACCGAAGGTTCGAACATGTTGGGGACCAGTTACCCGACAACTTCACCCTGACTGATGTGCCTAAGTTCAAGGGAGTGGCGGACCCACTCAACCATATCCGTGCTTTCAAAGACTACATGGCCATCAAGGGGGTCAAACATGAGCTTTTTACCAGAATCTTCCCATCCTCCTTGGAGCCGATTCCTCGCCAATGGTACTACTCCTTGGACTCGAAAAACCTTACCACTTGGGATGAGATCGCAGTTGAGTTTGCCAAACAGTATGCCGACAACGTCGAAATCCAGGCCAACACCCGTACTCTCGAGGTGTTAACCCAAAACGACAAGGAAGGATTCACTGAGTTCCTAACCCGTTGGAGGAGGGTGAGTACTCGGTTAATCGATGGCGAGTGAATCAACTCTGGTGGAAAAATTTGTCAACAATCTCCGCCCAATTTATGCCAACCTACTGAGGTATCAAAATATCAAAACTTTTCAAGATCTGCATATTCTGGGGACACGTATTGAGGACGACCTCCGAAAGGGTGTCTTAGCAAAAACCACTGGCAGGGGTTATCAAGGATCCACCTCAACCGGATCTCGCCCTTACGGTCAGACAAACAAGATGGATGAGGTCAACCTCGTCGAACCATCTTCCAAGAAAACTGAACGCCCCCAGAGAGTGTTCACCAACATAGGGTCGACTTATGCAAGTGCCCTGAAAAGGCTCATGGACCAAGGGAAGCTACAACCGATCAGACCCACCCTGGATCTGACCGATGCCAAGAAGTCCCGATTTTGGAACCCCAACGCCTACTGCCAGTATCATCGAGGGAAAGGGCATGATACCGAAAATTGCTTCAAACTCAAGCACCTCATTCAGAACATGATTGAGAAAGGAGATTTGCCCATACCCCCACCAACTAAGCCGAACAACAAGACGAATCCTCTGGGAATTCATGCCATCTCTGACGATGAGCCGACCCTAGACTGCTCTCATCTCATCTTGCCGATTGACGACGAGGTGAATGTTCTAGAAAAGGACCCTTCAGACGGAGTGTTAGGTGTTCGATCTTTGCCACCATGCTCACTATGTTTCAACAAGTTGAGGAGGCAATTGCCAGCCTTTCTGAGAGAATCACCCGACTCGACGACGCCTACCATCGGCTCGTCTTCAACCCCCCGGCACCACGCCCGAGGGAGAGTTCCCCAAACATTCAAAACTACCCACCCCAGGATGGATTGCTCCCGCGACCATTCTGGCATAGACCTCACGAAAATCACCTTCAAAATAATCACCCTCAAAATAACTACCCCATAAAAACCGCCATCACAAAAACATTCCCCACAAGAACTACCCACCGAGGAATACCCCTCCAAGGTATCCTCGAGATCCTGAAATTAACGGCATATGGCGGGATGATGTTGAGGATGTATATGTCATCCCGGGGAAGGAAAAGCGGACGAAGGAAATCGGACATCTCACCCGATCCGGACGTCCCTATCAGAATCCGAGCAACTCAACGGCCGTTCCAACAATGAATGACCAAATCGTCCCGGAAGCGGACACTCAACCAAAGGCTCCCGAGAACTCAATCTTGAAACAGCTCCAGAAAGCAAAAGCCGAAATCTCAAATTGGCAACTGATCGCAACGTCTTTTGAGCACCGACAGGCCTTACTGCAGGCCTTGGGAAAATTAACAGTGCCCTCCACCTCTTTCCCAGAAGAAATAGTGGCGCACATGACAAGGGACGCTCCTGATCTGAGTAACCCGGTCGTCTTCTCCGACGAGGATATCCCTCTGTTCGGAGCCAATCATAACCTGGCTCTGTACATCACCGTACAATGCCTCCAGAAAAATATACCCATGGTCCTCGTGGATGATGGTTCCGCCGTGAATGTCATTCCTCTCAAAACTTCCCACAGGCTGGGTATCAAGGAATCTGATCTAATCCCAACGAATGAAGGAGTATGCGCCTACGACGGCACTCGTCGCAAGGTCGCTGGGCTAGTCACTTTGGCCGTCGCAACCGGGCCACTGGAAAGGCAAACCAGTTTTCAAGTGGTCGACGTCGACGCGTCCTTCAACATGCTCCTGGGACGTCCCTGGATTCACGCCGTCAAGGCGGTCACATCAACGCTCCACCAAAAGATCAGGGTCCCCTTCAACGGGAAAACGATCACGATCCCCGCTTCCCCAATCAAAGCAGTTATGATAAGAGGGGTAGCCTCCCAAGCCATTGAGGAGGACGACAATGAAATGTGGGGTTTCCAAGCCGTAAACGCCATAACTGATTAATCGGCGACCTCTGAGTGTGATTCGTTCACCAACCTCATGATCAACCGTATCATGATGCGTCAGGGTTATTTCCCGGGTATGCCGCTCAATCCACTAAAGGACCCATTGCCTCCCTTGAAACAGGCTAAGGTCCCCAACATTCCCTTTGGGCTGGGGTACGAACCTACCAACGAAGATATCCAGGAGATGAACCTCCTTATCCGAAAACGCAAGAAGCACGGAGTCATCCTCCGTCCCTACCACCTGACTCTCAACGGATACTTTGTCCCCGAGGGGGAGTGTAAACTCTACCATGGCTTTCCAGAGCCGATCTATGACTCTGTGGCTAGGGCTAGATAACCGGGAGTGGAAGTCTTCCAGGACTGCTACTTTATCCCCGACAACATCGAAGCTGCATCAACTGAGTCCAAGCCGTCACCATGCCTTGACGGACAAGCTGTCACACTTCTCTTCGGGGAAGATAACATCAAACACCTCGACTATGAGGACATCATCAACATCGCCCTGAAAGACAACCAATTTGATCCAACCGCCTTGATCTCCGATACTGACCTGGAGAAAGCCACCCAGGGCTGGAGGAAAACCATCAAGTGGACCGATCGCCAAGGCCGCATTCTCAAGATAACAACTGGAGAAGGCCCTATGTTCAAAGAGGGAAGTGAGGAAGAGTCTGAGTCGGAGTCGGGTCGAGTCCTCATAGATCCTAACACTCCGGATGTCCCAGTCAAGGTCCCCTTCCCGCTGTTTTATCACAAAGTCGTGGCTGATTCAGAGGCTGAGTCTACTAGGGTCACCCGCACTCCAATGAAAGGTGACAACCTGGAGCCTGTTCCAGGGGCCACTTCCTCTGTTGTGTCGCCTCTGACTGATCACGAGATGTCTGACCTTTCCGAGATTTTCGCTCGTGTCAACTTAATGAACGCTAAGTTGGCTTATGACTCGTCTCAATTTAACTGCAATGCGATTCTGAATGACTATGAGGAATTTGACTTGAGTGAATACCCACCCCACTTTACCAAAGAACTTGACAAGCGGGAAACCAGAACCCCCATCATTTAGGACACCGAACCTATTAACGTAGGAACCGACAATACACCTCAAGAACTTAGGATAGGGACAACCATGGACCCCTCGGAAAGACAACTGTTCATTAATCTCCTCCACGAATACAAGGACGTGTTCGCTTTGGTCTTACGAGAGATATGCAGGATTGACGGAGAAATTGCGAGCACCGGATACCCATTAAACCGGAGCTAAACCAGTGAAAGCGAAGCTACGCCGGATGCGTCCTGAATGGGCCCTAAAAATCAAGGAAGAGGTGGACAAACAGTTCAAGGCTGGGTTCATCAAAGTGTCCGAATACTCGGATTGGGTGGCCAACATTGTGCCGGTACCAAAGAAAGACGGAAAAATTCGGGTTTGCATCGACTTCAGGGATCTGAACAAGGCGAGTCCAAAATACGACTTCCCTTTGCCACATGTTGAAATTATGGTAGACAACACTGCCGAACATGCTCTCCTATCATTCATGGACGGGTATGCTGGGTACAACCAGATTAAAATGGCCGAGGAAGACATGCACAAGACTGCGTTCACTACACAGTGGGGTACTTATTGCTACACGGTCATGCCTTTCGACCTCATCAACGCCGGGGCAACCTATCAGAGAACCGCTACCACTCTCCTACATGATATGATGCACAAGGAGGTAGAGGTATATGTCGGCGACATGATTGTCAAGTCAAAATAACAGGACGGCCACATCAGTGCCCTCCATAAATTCTTCGCTCGTCTGCGGAAATGTAACATGAGACTAAATCCTCAGAAGTGTGCATTCGGGCTCACCTCCGGAAAACTCTTGGGACATATCGTTAGCAAAAGAGGCATTGAGATTGATCCAACCAAAATCAAAGCCCTTCAACAAATGCCTCGGCCTAGGAACGAGAAGGAGATTCGGGGATTTCTCGGTCAGGTCCAATACATCAGCCGGTTCATTGCCAAGCTCAATATGATCTGTGAACCGATATTAAAGAAGCTTCGCGCCTCCGATCACAACGATTGGGACGATGACTGTCAGAAGGCGTTCGACAGGATAAAGGAGATCCTATCCAAATCTCCTGTCCTCATGCCACCTCAACCAGGGATTCCTCTATCCCTATACCTGTCTATTACCAACACAGACATGGGAGCAATGCTAACACAAACAGTTGGCAACGAGGAGCGAGCCATCTACTACATCAGCAAAAAGTGTGGGGATATATCCGTATATCAATATAATTAGGATTATAACGCAATTGTAAAACGTGATTATAGTCATAAAGCGATAAAATAATATCGAAAACTAGAGAAAAGAAACAACCTTCGGTCCTTGCTTTTATGGCCTAAGAACAATATCAAAATTGATATTCGCCTATTAGTTGCACCCAAGACGATCTGAGATATGCCCTATTGATTGTGCTAGAATCGATCTAAAATTTTCTGTAAAATTTAGTTGTTTTTGTGTTTTTCTGATGAGAGAGGAGGCAAGGTCAAAGAAAAGAATTAGGGTAGAAGAATTCTCACCCTTTCTTTCTTATAGTTGTCGAAATTAGGAGTCAATTAGGAAAAGAATAAATCTCTCCTAATTTTTGGCCTAACTGACCGAAATAAGGAGATTATTCTCCTTATTTTTGGTCTTTCCTTAAATATATAAAATATGTTGAATTGTCATCTAGTGAGGATCGAACCCATGACCTCTTGGTTTGTGTACCCTCACTTTATCACTATGACACATTCATCTTGTTGATATTAAACATAACTGATTATATTTAATTACGAATTAACAGATTAATTCGTCCAAGCTAACATTAAATATATTTAACTAAATATAACTTATTATATTTAATTTACGAATTGACAGTTAATTCGTCTCAACTTAATATTATTTAATTTTATTAAATAATTATCTCATCAACACATTGACTAACTTTTTAGTCATTTTGGGCATCAATGTGATTATATTTCTATAACTACATTTCTCAAACACATCCTATAGGTGTAACCTTTAGGGACCCGTTGAGCACCGCCATCTGTATGATAATAACGTCAAACTTTCTAGCAAGCCAACCGTTATTAGGTAAACGTTAATCAACTGATTAAATATACGAAGTATACTCTTGTGAACCTGTAAGAGATTTACAAATGTTATCACACTAATTTGTGGAGGTCACAAGCTCCAACAAACTCCCACTTGTCCTCACAAGTGTATGTGCGATAACCGATTCTCATATCCTAAAATTTCTCCTACTCAATGTAAAATAATTTGCAAATCCGAATTCACAAAGGTCGTATTTTACAAGCGATCAATATCAAGAGTGGTTTCCCCGACTAGAGAGTAACTTAACTGATAAACGAATCAACATTCGAGCATGGCCATGCATTTGATTACAACTCCTCGAATGGCCCCGAGAAATAACTATACGATAAAGGTTGGATATTTTCCTCAACTCAAATCTTGCGGATGTAAGCACGATAAGAAATGACCCGAAAAAAATCTACTTAGCCTCCGATTCACGGTGAGCCGTGAGAAAGAAACCAAAGTCACCCAAAAACTGCCTTAATCTCAAGAGACAGTCGATAGTCAAAAGAATCGACTCTAGGAACACAATGGATGTCCTATCCATGACCTGGCACCTAATGTTAATAAACATTTAGGACTCCATTACATTGTCACAAAAAGTTGTCCTACGAGGTATCGTGATAATCTCGCATCTGTGATCGATCAGTCAACCGTTTGACTTATGGCTCGTTGAACCCACCATCAATCGACTGCATAATATAATAGTCAGAGTTATTAGCTCACATTGGCGATTAAGGACCAAACAAATATAATGTAATTCAGTTCACTTTGTGGCGTTCAATGTTGTCAGTACAATCCACATGAAAAACAAAATATTATATATAAAACGATGAAGTTATAAATAATATATGAAAAAGATAATGTATCAAATCCATAATCAAGTACTACAACTCCGGAACATGTTTAATTCCCATGAAATTAACATGCCCTACATGCTTATCATAATTCAACGGTTTGGTGAGAGGATCCGCGATGTTATCATCCGTCGCAATCTTGTCAATCACTATCTCTTCTTGCTCCACGTAATCACGGATCAGGTGAGCTTTCCGAAGTACATGTCTAGATTTGTTGCTAGACTTTGGCTCCTTAGCATGGAAGATGGCATCTCTATTGTCACAATAGATGGTGGTCGGGTCATTCGAACTAGGAACTACCGAAATCCCTTGTAAGAATTGACGCATCTATATCGCTTCCTTTGCTGCCTCCGAAGCGGCATAGTACTCGGATTCAGTAGTAGAATCTGCTACAACACTCTGTTTGGAACTCTTCCAGCTGACCGCAGCACCATTAAGAGTGAAGACGAACCCGGACTGAGATTTTGAGTCATCTCGATCTGTTTGGAAGCTAGCATCTGCGTAACCGGTTGCGCATAGCTTAGTATCGCCTCCATAATTCAATACCCAATCCTTAGTCCTCCGTAGGTACTTGAGGATATTTTTAACTGCTATCCAGTGTGTTTCACCTGGAGTCTTTTGGTACCGACTCGTCATACTCAATGCGTATGCCACGTCTGGACGTGTGCATATCATGGCATACATGATCGATCCTATTGCAGATGCATAAGGAACACGACTCATGCGCTCAATCCCTTCAGGCGTCGTGGGTGATCGAGACTTGCTCAATCGCATCCCGGTCGTCATAGGAAGGTTCCCCTTCTTGGAGTTGGTCATGCTGAACCTCTCAAGAACCTTATCCAAATAAGACTCCAGACTAAGTGATAACGTCCGTCGTGATCTATCTCGGTAGATACGGATTCCCAAAATGCGCTGTGCCTCACCCATATCTTTCATCTGGAAATGGTTCTTCAACCATTCTTTAACCGAAGATAGGAGAGGAATGTCATTCCCAATCAAGAGTATGTCATCGACATACAATATCAAGAATACAATCTTGCTCCCACTCGACTTGATATATAAGCATGGTTCCTCGACCGATCGAATGAAGTCATACTCTTTTATCACTTGGTCGAAACGATGATTCCAACTCCGAGAAGCTTGCTTAAGTCCATAAATGGAACGCTTAAGCTTGCATACTTTCTTAGGATGCTCAGGATCTATGAAACCTTCGGGTTGCACCATGTACAACTCTTCCTCCAAATAACCGTTTAAGAAGGCGGTTTTCACATCCATTTGCCAAATCTCATAATCATGGAATGCGGCAATCGCTAAGATTATCCGAATGGAACGTAGCAATCCTAATGCAATCCTTGCACTTGAGTGAAACCTTTTGCCACAAGTCGTGCCTTATAGGTATCTGGTTGCGCGTCTACAAAGTGCTTTATTTTGTAAAGCCATTTGCACTGTAGAGGTTTTACCTTATTAGGTAAATCAACTAGATCCCACACGTTATTCTCATACATGGAGTCCATCTCGGATTGCATAGCTTCGAGCCATAGCTTTGAGTCGGAACAGGCCATAACAGCTTTATAGGTAGCGGGTTCATTTCTTTCTAGAAGTAAAATGTCATTCTCCTCAACCATACCAATGTATCTGTCCGGAGGATGAGAGTCTCTACCCGACCTCCTAGGTTCCTCAGGAATATTAACCGTATCATCTGTTGGAGGAACCACTTCCTCCATCCGTTCCTCGGTCGTTGGTTCTGGAATCTCCGACAGCTCGAAGGTTCTATTACTCGACTTGTTCTCGAGAAATTCTTTCTCTAAGAACGTCGCACTAGCCGCAACAAAAAGTCGATGTTCGGTAGGCGAATAGAAGTAATGACCAAATGTTCCTTTTGGATAACCTATAAAGTATGTCTTGACCGATCGCGGGCCGAGCTTATCCTCATGTCTCCAGTTGACATAAGCCTCGCAGCCCTAAACCCGAATAAAGGACAAGTTAGGTACCGTTCCCTTCCACATTTCATATGGAGTCTTGTCGAACTGACTTTAGACGGACTTGATTAAGTATAAGAGTGGGTGACAAAGAGCATAACCCCATAATGATTCGGGCACTCTTTGTGTGACTCATCATGGATCGAACCATATCAAGTAAGGTTCGATTTCTCCGTTCGGACACACCATTTAATTGAGGTGTTCCAGGTGGAGTTAACCGTAGAGCGATTCCACAGTCTTTCAGGTGTTGATCAAACTCATTTGAAAGATATTCGCCCCTCCGATCTGAATGGAGTGCTTTAACCTTTCTACCCAGTTGGTTCTGTACCTTGTTCTGGTATTCCTTGAATTTCTCAAAGGATTCACTTTTATGCTTCAATAAGAAGACATATCCGTATCTACTTAAATCGTCCGTGAAAGTGATAAAATATCTATAGCCATCTTTAGCGGTAATTGACATAGGTTCACATACGTCCGTATGTATGAGTCCTAATAGGTCACTAGCGCGCATTCCAACACCTTTGATGGAAATTCGAGTCATCTTGCCAATGAGACATGATTCACACGTGCCATATGTAGAAAAATCGAATGCGGGAATAGTCCCATTATCGACGAGTTTCTTCACGCGTTTCTCATTTATGTGTCCCATTTGACAATGCCATAGATAGGTTTGATCTTTGTCATCAACCTTTAATTTCTTATTATTCATGTGTAATACTTCTGTGGTTTGATCTAAGATATAAATTCCATTCATGGAAACTGCTTTCCCATAAATCATTTCATTAAAAGAGAAAATACAACTATTATCCTTTATTGAAAATGTAAAACCGTCTTTAGCAAGTACGAAAACAGAAATAATGTTCTTAGATAAACTGGGTACATAGTAACAGTTATTTAAAAATAACTCAAAACCACTAGGGAGTTGGATTACATATGTTCCCTTCGAGGCGACGAAGCTCGTGCTCCATTCCCGACTCGCAGGTCCACATCACCTTTTTTGAGAGGTATGATGTTCTTTAGGCCCTGCAAATGATTACACAGATGAGATCCACAACCAGTATCTAGTACCCAAGTTCTGAAACTTGCATAGTTAATCTCAATCAGATGAATATAAGATGACATACCAACAGGAACGACGCGGCCTGCCTTGATGTCCTCACGAAAGACGGGACAGTTCCTCCTCCAATGTCCAGTCTTGTGACAATGGTGGCACTCTATGTCACCGTTCTTGCTCTTTGCCTTACCCTGTGAGCCACTAGTCTCACCAGGCACACTCTTACCGTTTCCTGGCTTCTTAAACTTTGGCTTACCTACAGCTAGGTCGCCATGAGCCTTGCCCTTACCCTTACCTTTGTTGTAAATCGTGAGAACATCCTGCTTCACGCTCCCACTCAATTTCATATCCTTCTCGGTTTGTACGAGAAGGGAGCGTAGCTCATGACGACTCTTTTTCAAGTCGTTCATATAGTAGTTTGCCCTGAAAAGGGCAAAACCATCATAAAGAGAATGAAGCATTCGGTCAATGACAATGCTCTCACTGATCTTACAATTCAGTGCCTCCAGCTTCTCGACATTCTCAATCATGTGAAGAATGTGTGGGCTAACTGGTTGGCCCTTCTGGAGTTTCGCATCAAAGAAGCGACAGGTATGCTCATATGTAACGATTCTCGGTGCCTTTGAGAACTCGTTAGTGAGTGTGGTGAAAATCTTGTTTGCACCTTGGGCAATGAAGCGTCTCTGCAAATTGGTTTCCATTGCAAAGATGAGTACGTTCTTTATCGCACCCGCTTCCATAAAGAAATCACTATAAGCGAGTGACTCGTTGGCTCCTGCATTTGGGCCTCGGTTGACCGGTATTGGCTCAGTTAAATACCTGAGCTTACCGTCGAGAATGGCGACATTCCGTAGTGCCGCCTCCCGATCCATAAAATTTGACCCATCATTCTTGATCGAGTGGACTGATTCATTTGGTCCATAAACATTTTTAGCCAGGACGAACGATCTAGTGTGGCACTAGTCATTGGGATTGCGTTATTTCCAGCCATTTGTTATAACAGTATTATCGACAATAAACGTGTTCTACACTGCGAAAGAAGAATAAAATAATAAGCATGTGCATCGTTTTGATTTTAAGTCTAATGAACTAATGTCATAATGCGAAGACTCAAAACATTTATACAATTGACCTCCCTCAAGAATTATATAAATGACCCCAAGACTCAATTCTCTGCAAATTGATAAGCGAACCTTTTAGCTAATTCTCCTGTTAGAATTCCTGGTCGATAAATTTCTTTAAATTCTATCTTTAGTCCATCATAATCACGAGAAACTCTTCGGACTATGATGTTGAGGTAAACTAAGTCAACACAACTACTTACCCAACGTATAAAGGGTCATATTAGGCCTACCGACGAAGAAGGGACTCATAGATGTTTGCCCTTATAAAGACTAATCTCAATTTCCGTTTTAGAGGAAGATCCCATCAACTTTATTTTAATTCATTTTACGTGAACTATAATCTAGCATGCGAGAATGAATAAACTAAGGTGATGGCTTATTGACTGTGACATCTGCATGTCCATGAAAACTAACATACAACCTATATGAGTCAATTTTCAAGTATTTTAGTAGTAGGTGGTTTGGTTTTAGGCGGAATATGATGCATAAAACTAACATGTGAATGAAAAGCAATAAGAATGAAAAACGTAAAAAAAACAGTAAAAGTCCTAGTATGGCCTATCCTATCAAAATGAACAATAAATACAAGTTTGGAATCCATCCTTGGACCCGAGAAGCTTGTCTTGATGTTCCATCTTGATCCATGTAGCGGGAGTGAGCTCCAATCTCCAACTTTAGTCTTCTTAGAAATTACATTAAATAAAATTTTATAATTGACCTATTTATTACATTCTAATTTCAAAAACCCAAAACTAAAATAAAGGAGATTCGAGATCTCATAATTACATAAAAAATCATGTTTCCTTCATTACGAAAACATAATTTGACTAAGGCCACACTAAGTAAAATACAACCGATTGTACAATAATATGCGTAAAATATAAACCATTCAAAACATTCATTCAACATGATAAATACGCATCAACTAAAAATAACCATTCACGACATAATACAATATGTTGATTGATTATCCAAACCACCCTTTTAAAATCGATATCATGTGATAATTCCGTAATTCATCATACAATGCCAATCGATATCCCATTTAATACATAATCTATATGAATAACAATCATATTATTTCAAACCTATTTAAAATAATATGGTATCAAGAATTAGTGAACTTTTTCATTGAAACAATATACATTATCTTCATAATGCATTCGGCCCAAAAAAATTTTTAAAAACCGAAACTAATAATAAAACACACGGCTGAAAAAGAGCAGCGAAAAAAAAATCTGTCGCGCAAAAACTTTCAGCATTAAAATAAAAAACACAGCAGTAAAAACAATGTTACAGCAGTGAAAAAAACGAGAATTTTACAGCAGTAAAAGAACCCGTCACAGCAGCCATAACGCAAAGAAAAACAGGCAGTAACTATCTGCCACAAATCAGCCGTGAAAAAAAAATTTTAAGCATCAAAATAACTGATTTTTCATGACTTAATCCGTATTAAAACAAAACCAACAATGATATTTATCAATATATACATCTTACTTGAAAAAACAAGGATCAAAGATGAACAAAATTGAATAAAATCGAGATGAAACCCTAAAAAAAATGGCGGCAGAAACATATTGCCGAGAAAACAAAATTTCCGGTTTCGATTTCTCCAATCGAGTTAAACATCAAAAATTATGAAAATCACATAAAACAAATACGAAGACGAGGCTCTGATACCACTTGTGGTGATATATCCGTATATATTAATATAATTAGGATTATAACGAAATTGTAAAACGTGATTATAGTCATAAAGCGATAAAATAAAATCGAAAACTAGAGAAAAGAAACAACCTTCGGTCCTTGCTTTTATGGCCTAAGAACAATATCAAAATTGATATTCGCCTATTAGTTGTACCCAAGACGATCTGAGATATGCCCTATTGATTGTGCTAGAATCGATCTAAAATTTTCTGTAAAATTTAGTTGTTTTTGTGTTTTTCTGATGAGAGAGGAGGCAAGGTCAAAGAAAAGAATTAGGGTAGAAGAATTCTCACCCTTTCTTTCTTATAGTAGCCGAAATTAGGAGTCAATTAGGAAAAGAATAAATCTCTCCTAATTTTCGGCCTAACTGACCGAAATAAGGAGATTATTCTCCTTATTTTTGGAAAGATATATAAAATATGTTGAATTGTCATCTAGTGAGGATCGAACCCATGACCTCTTGGTTTGTGTACCCTCACTATTACCACTATGACACATTCATCCTGTTGATATTAAACATAACTAATTATATTTAATTACGAATTAACATATTAATTCGTCAAAGCTAACATTAAATATATTTAACTAAATATAACTTATTATATTTAATTTACGAATTGACAGTTAATTCGTCTCAACTTAATATTATTTAATTATTAAATAATTATCTCATCAACACATTGACTAACTTTTTAGTCATTTTGGGCATCAATGTGATTATATTTCTATAACCACATTTCTCAAACACATCCTATAGGTGTGACCTTTAGGGACCAGTTGATCACCGCCATCTGTATGATAATAACGTCAAAATTTCTAGCAAGCCAACCGTTATTAGGTAAACGTTAATCAACTGATTAAATATACGAAGTATACCCTTGTGAACCTGTAAGAGATTTACAAATGTTATCACACTAATTTGTGGAGGACACAAGCTCCAACAAAAAAGTTTATTGAGCACGAGACGAGGTATACCCAACTGGAAAAGACATGCCTTGCCCTAGTATGGTCAACAAAGAAGCTGCGACATTACATGCTCAGCTACTCGGTCCACATCTACTCTAAGATGGACCCGGTAAAATACATCTTCGAAAAACCCGTACTAAACGGATGGCTGTCTAGATGGGCACTCATGCTGTCCGAGTTTGATCTCAAGTTTGTACCCCTCAAGGTTATCAAGGGAAGAGCAGTCACTGATTTCCTAGCAAAAAATCCCGTCAACGAGGATCCAACGACCGACACATGGTCACTTCTTGATGAAGACATCCTTTGTACCGACTCCGACGCATGGGACCTATACTTTGATGGTGCATCTAATCTGAGAGGCTTCGGAGTAGGAATCCTTCTAATATCACTAGAGAGAGAACATGTTCCGATCTCGGTCAAGCTGTACTTCGCCGTCACCAACAATGCCGCTGAATATGAAGCATGTCTCATCGGCCTACAAGCAGCCATCACACTTGGCATCAAGAGACTGAGGGTCCACGGCGATTCCTCGCTCATCATCAATCAGGTATCCGGATCATGGAAAATCCGATCTGACACTTTAGCTCCCTACCAAGCGAAGATCAGTCAAGAGGCCGAGTTCTTCGACCAAATCGACTACTTCCACTTGTCGCGAGAGGAAAATCAATTTGCTGATGCCCTGACAAAACTTGCCGCGCTCGTCAACATACCTGACGACATGACATCGATGCCCCTATGTGTCGAAAGACGGAGCGAGCCAGCTCACATTTGTGCCATTAACGACGACGAGGAAAGCCATGATGAACCTTGGTACCAAGCCATCCTCAATTACAAAACCAAAAACGAATTCCCTCCCAACTCTGATCAAAGAGGACAAAGAGCCATCCGGTTACTTGCATCACAATTCGTGATAAACCAAAATCAACTATACAAAAGAACACCCCAAGGAATTCTCCTGCTTTGCATTGACCATCACAAAGCCAAGAAAGTCATGGGAGAGGTTCACGATGGAGAATGTGGCCCTCACATGAGTGTAATGATGCTTACACGGAAAATCATGCGGCTAGGTTACTACTGGACAACCATGGAAGCCGATTGCCGTAACTACGTCAAACATTGCCACAATTGCCAAATCTTCGCAAACATACAACACATACCACCATCCCGTTTATATACAATGACATCACCCTGGCCATTCTCAATCTGGGGCATCGACATCATCGAAAAAGTCCACCCGATAGGCACCAAAGGGCATTGTTTCGTCCTCGTCGCCATCGACTACTTCACCAAATGGGTGGAAGCGCAGTCATATGCAGTCTTGACGGCCAAACAAGTGGCCAAGTTCATTCAAAACAACATCATCTGCCGATATGGGGTACCTCATGAAATCATCAGCGATCAAGGCTCTCACTTTCGGGCGAAAACTCAAGCCTTGCTGGACAAATACAAGATCAAGCGACATCGATCATCCCCCTACCATCCCCAAACCAACGGAGCGGTGGAAGCAGCGAACAAAAATCTTGTTACCATTTTCAAGAAAATGCAAGACAACTACAGCGATTGGCCGAGCAAACTCCCATTCGCACTCTGGGGATACCGAATCTCCATTCGAACACCGGCAGGCGCCACACCCTTCTACCTAGCATACGGTATGGAGGCGGTCCAACCAGTAGAGTTAGAGGTCCCATCTCTATGCATCCTACTGGAGACTCAAGTCCCTGAGGCAGAATCGACCCGTGGAAGGTACAACAACTCACTCTTCTAGACGAACGGCGACTCAACGCCTTGCACAACATCCAGCTATACTAACGACGTATACAACGGGCATTCAACAAGAAGGTTAAACCCTGAAACATCCGGGAGGGCGACTTGGTTCTCAAGTCAGTCCGAGCACCATTACCCATCGATCCGAGGGGAAAATTCAAACCCAACTGGGCCGGACCATACCTGGTCAAGAAAATACTTTCAGGGGGCGCAGTGAGACTGACTGACCTAGACGGGGAGGACTTTACAAACCCGACCAACCTAGACCAACTCAAGAAATACTACCCTTGAGCCCTAGCAACCAACAACCTAGCCTAGTTTTGCAACTAGCAACCACCTCAACCCTTTTCAAGTCAAGTTCCTCAATGTGTTCTGATTTGAAATTGCATGTTTTATCGAGTCTAAGCTGCAACACCTTGCCCCTTTCGAATGTCCTTTGATCCGTCAAAGGCAACGTCCATTTGCACTACAAAAGCAAACCCCCTGAACTACGAGCATGGTTTGATTTCACCTCTTCAGGTGAATACGTAGGTAGTTCCTCTTATGCCTGAGGGATACAACCACAAAATCCAAATCAAATTCACAAAACATTTCGAACTACGATCATGGTTTGATTTCACCTTTTCAGGTGAATACGTAGGCAGTCCATTCTTACATAAGAAGGATACAACCATCCCCACAATCAAATACAAAAATCCCCATCAGAAAAAAGAAGAAAGGGAAAACCATTCCCTTTCCCCACAAAATACAAAAATGAGCCTTTCTCCCTTTCCACAAAATACCACTTTCCGAAGTGCAATTGTTTAGGACGATTCAAATCGAGTTGCCTTCACAAAACGGATGGAAGAAACAAGCGTTCACAACTTTCCGACACGAGCAATCCTCTTATTTAATTAATAATGGGAGGGATTATAACTTCAACAACAAATAAAGCTCGACGAGTCTCCAACTTGTTGAAGCTAAGATGTCAACTAACACACGTCACATAGTAAAACTAGTACAAAACACACAATAACTAGCTAGTACAACATAATAAAAACTCACAACAATAATACAACATAATAATAAAGTGGGTAATGGAGGTCTTCACTCTTCTATTCTACCCTCGGAACGGATCCTAAACGGATCTAAGACGGCGACGGCCTCCGGTCTGGCACAAGACCCCATATTTGACCCAAGATGAGCCAATGCACGACTCACCATATTCTTGGGGCCGGAACTCCTCTTCTTCGGTGGTCTCATCACATCGGGGGTAGCTCCATCAACATACTCCTCAAAGAAGGCACGGTTGGCCTTGCCAACCTCTCGATACTTCAAGTCGACAACCTCGTCCTTACGGAATTTGGATCTCTCTTCCAAGGACGGAGCTCGTGACCACTTGACATAAGCGTGAGTCACCCATGTCGTGGCTGCGGGGTTTGGCACCTCCCAAAGCGGCCGAGTGGCCCACCACCTTTCAAAGAACTTCACAAGCTCGGAGTTCCGGAGCACATTTTCTTGGACAAGAGTATCTTGAGTGGGCACCTTTTGTTGACGCCCCATTTGCCTCATGAGCCTTTCGGGATAAATTAAGGAAACAACCTTCAAACCCACCGCCATCAAAGAACGAGGACTAGCACCCGAAGCGGGCAACCCCGTGAAGGACCTCAAGTGGCACCACGGCACCACCCAACGGATATGAGGACCGCCCTCCTCCGCCAATCTTACGGCCCAATAGGCCTCGGTGGAAGCAAAACTATCCGGGTACAACTTCTTCCTCATGGTGAGATGACGGAAGGAATAAGAAGAAGGATTAACCGGAGTCTCTACATACCTTAGCCTCTCCAATAGCCACACTTGGAGGATCCTTGGCGATCTGGAAAGAGGGAGCTTCTCCACAAGAGCCTTCCTTGTCCAAAGCTTGGATAATCTCTCCAAGCACCAACCATGATGGATCTCTACCATGCTCCATTTGCTCAATCACATGGATAAGGGTCATGCTACCATGACATCTTCGCCCCTCGTTCTTCAAGACATCAACAAAGAGGTACACATGGACAAGGCAAATGCAAGAGCCCTTCTCCTAACCACCTCCGAGACATTAGCATCTAATCGATTTGAAAAGATGTTGATAAGAGCCAACATATCCACACCATGTGGAGCAAGAAGGAAGTTGACTTGGCTTGTTGATAAGCCCAACATGGAACGAAATTTCTCCTTGTAGCACAACCGAGTCGGAGGAAGCACCGGAGCACAACCCGGCCACCCACAATGGCTCTAACTTCTTCGGCAAGAGGGCAAATTTCACCTTTCGGGAAAACGAAAACATGACGTTTCGAATCCCAAAATCGAGAACGTGCTTCAAGAAACGAGGGTTGCACCTTGACTTGACGGAGCACCAACAATTGACCAACTCCCATGCAATCGAGTTGATACTTCTCGGGAGGCGACAAATCCCGGCACCATTGTCGCAATGCATTCTCAAAAGCATCCATGAAATATTTTTGTGGAAGAAGGAGAGGTTTTGTAGAGATGTTTTTGTGTTTCGGATGATGAAACAATGAAGCGCAAACGTCCCTATTTATACAAAATGACCAGCGCATTTTTCAGAAAAAGAGGAGAGCCGGCTTCCATCGCCAAGACGCTCGCGCCTCTTTGAGGCTTCTCCAGGATTCCCGCTGTTGACTTGTCTCTTTCAACATGTGTTTTCTCCTGACACCTCAAACCTCCCGCCAGGAACCTCGCGCCTCTTCGGGATGATTCCGGGAAATTTTGTGTTTCTTCACACTCACATTTCTTTGTTTTTCGGGTTTTACGAAACCCGATCCGGTTTCCATGACGCGGCTTTAAACATACGGATTTTTTTTCTTTCTTTTTTAAAGGGGGGAAGGGCTAGTCGCCCCGATCCGCGATGGATCGTTTCCATGTCAGTCGAAATTCCGAAAATTTTTCGTTTTTTCGCAATTCAAAAATCAAAATCGAATGTTGATAACACGACATCAATTTTCCTCAAAAACTCAAGCACTCACAAATTCGAGTCTTGACATCAAAAAATCAAACATACTCGCAAAAAATCCTTTTCTAAAATTCTTTCCTGACGGTTTGAGTTTTATATTTTTCGAGTCATTTTCAAAATTTCGATGCAATTTAATTCACGACACGAGTTAATTGCTCAAATTTTCAAATCAATTCCTTTTGAATACCGAACGTGACGATTTGTCATGGAATTTTCAAAAATCATTTCAA
Source organism: Silene latifolia (assembly GCF_048544455.1). Taxonomy (NCBI): domain Eukaryota; kingdom Viridiplantae; phylum Streptophyta; class Magnoliopsida; order Caryophyllales; family Caryophyllaceae; genus Silene; species Silene latifolia. Next base: position 95,092,821 of record NC_133538.1, read on the forward strand.
AATTTCAAATTTTAACTTCAAGTTATCTTGGTTAATTTTTGTTTTTTTTCAATCAATTGCTTCTACGTGTTTACGTTTTTGCGTATGTGCTATCTATTGCCTGTTTTCTACAGCTAACAATACAGGAACTGGTGCAAAGCAAAAGGAGAATCGACAGCCGACAGCGCTCCTCCGAAACACAACACAAAAAAGCCGAAAATCACAAAATAAACCACAATCCAAAAACACATATATACAAACCGCCTTACGCAAAATACATAAACAAACGTCTATCATACAGACACTGGCCTAAAACAAACGTCTATCATACAGACATTGGCCTAAAACAAACGTCTATCATACAGACGCTGGCCTAAAACAAACGTCTATCATACAGACACTGGCCTAAGACAACGAACTGGGGGCTATCCGCCACCTACCGAACTAGGCACTCTCTATCCTCTCAAACGGAAAAGAAAGAGAGCAACATAGGAAACAAAGGAGCAACAGCGAAAGCCGAGGTGATTACCATGACGGTAATACCCCGTTCCTGCTCCTCGACAAAAAGGAAGACAGTGTCTGGCAGATTTTGGACGATGAGGCGACCCAGAACCATGATGCGGTGCACCATTCCGGTACTGAACCCCACTCATCAGCCACCTTGTCTATGAGCCACAACGAAAAGGACAAACCGGCCATATCAGCCGCCTATCCTCCTCTACGGAAGCATCCTCCACCACCGCCTCGAATACGGCAGCCTCCTCGGCCGCTACATCCCCTCCGGGATCGACTTCCTCCTCCAAAGACTCAACAATGGACCGCATCGGTCCCAGACGATACACTGCGATCAAAAAACAAACAAAAAACGTCAGCCGAAATTTCGGCATGGAATGGATAAACCCAAAAGTAAAAACACAACCTGCAATACAAAAAACCAGGGGCAATCCCGCCCCAAACCATTCACGAAAAAAAACACAAAATCGACTCGCCCCTCTTTTTAAGCAAAAGACGAGTCAAAACCCCAAAAACGGCATTTCAAGACCCATACAAGGTCCGCCAACAACCCAAAATGCATTCCCGACACAATGGGGATTTTAAATTCCCGACACAATGGGGATTTTTCTACGGTTCAAAAAGGCAATTCATACGCTAATTTGAGCCCAAACCGGTCAAAAATTCAAAGACGACCGCAAAAAGGCAAACGCGATTTTATCACGCCTCAGGGTGACTTAAAATACCAATAAGGTCCATTTCAAGGCAAACTGACTCAATTCAAGCCCAAACAGGTGCTTATTTTGTCAGACGTAAGACCGTCGCAAAAGGCAAAAATCCAATTTTGCCCATAAACACCCAACGAAGGTCCTTAAATGGCAAACACGGGTTTTGCCAACTACAATGCAACCTAGTGGGACCCACTACCCAAGAAAATAAACTTGGCATTGTGAAATGAGACGGTTTCTCGCCTCATTAACGTTTTTCGAGCATAGGGAGCGGGAACGGGGACCAAAATACAAACTAAAAGCACCCCTATACTCCTAAATAGGTTTATAACCTAATGCAAACATCAATTTCACTCGAAATTGGCTCAATCAAAAACGCCCAATTCGATTTTTTAGGGCAAAATTTCGCCCTAATTCAATCAAGCTAAAATCGACAAATTTTAAAAGATGCAAGAGGAATTACTTACCTTAAGATGACATTTGTTGATAATGGCACAAGCAAAAGCAGGCTAGAAGGTCCTTTAATGGCGATTTTCGCGAGATGTTGAGGTTGAAGATGAATGATCATCCGCAGCTCAACCTCGCGTCTTTTTAACAGAAAATAGGGAAGCCGGCTTCTATCGCCAGATGGCTCGCGCCTAAACCAGGCCTCCCCTTTTCTTTTTCAGCGAAATTTGGGCTTTGGCCCAATTTCCCATAACAAACCTCAAAATTTTCGTTGTCGATATTGAAAATTGTCATTTCCTCGAAAAACAAACAAAACCAAACAGTGAAAATTCAAATTCGCTATTTTCAAAAACTTCAAGCAAAACGGCGGCACATAAACCGTCACTTCAATCAATGGTGAAGATTCCAAATTCACTATTTCTTCCAAATGTCAACGGCGGCACATAAACCGTCACTTCAATCAATAGTGAAGATTCCAAATTCACTATTTCTTCCAAATGTCAACGGCGGCACATAAACCGTCACTTCAATCAATAGTGAAGATTCCAAATTCACTATTTCTTTCAAATGTCAACGGCGGCACATAAACCGTCACTTCAATCAATAGTGCAGATTCCAAATTCATTATTTCTTTCAAATGTCAACGGCGGCACATAAACCGTCACTTCAAACGCTATAGCAAACTCAAATTTGCTATTTTCCTTCAAAATTAAAACAAACGGCGATCAAAACCGCCACTACGAATTCAAGCTGACGAATGGTGAAAATTCCAAATTCACTATTCCTTCAAATACCAGCAGGGGGCTTCCTCGCGGAACCCGCTCATTCCAAAAACAGTTATGAAAGCTAGGGTGTAGTTCTCGTATTTTTCTAATGATCTTTCTTCTTTGCGTTGAGGCTCTTTATATAGGGGAGCTTGGCTAGCTAGGGTTTCTTGCTTTCCCTCCAAGTTATTCCTAATTTAATACAGAATAGGACTTTCCTTCCTTGGATATGGTAAGTGATAGAACTCTCATATGCTTCTTCTATGCGGATCAAAGCCTACGTTCTGCGCTGCACGCTGATGCTGTCACCCTGGCTCCCTGATGTATTGCGTCCCACACTGCTTTCAGACTTGCTGCCCAGATCAGCCCATATCCAGATTTTGGGCCTAATAGTTTGCCCCCAATTTTCCGCGAAAGCGCAACCCTAATTATTTGAGCGGGAAATTACAGTGTATCGTTGAGTGTCTTCTCGCATACTCCATTTTAATTCACATTTTTCAAAACTCCAACTACCCTATCCTATTTAATCTCACACGTCCCCTTCTTTCTCTTTCATCATCATTTGATTTCCTCAAAATCTTCAAATTTCCGTCTCCCCAAAGCCTTCTTCTTCAACGTCCTTTCACTGTCAGCGCCGCCTCCTCCCATCTTTTCAGGTACTCCTGCTTCTCTCTCCTTACTTGTCATGGCCAAAACCCATCTTACGTCATCTTCATCCGCCACCATTGACCTTATAGAGGACGACGACTTCCCTTCGCAGGGAGTCCTCAAAAGACCGCATTCCGGTGATTCTCACCTAACCCAAGAGGACATCCCTACGATCAAAGCTTTGCTTGGCCTAGGTGACTATGTGGTGATCCTCATCCCCAAACCCGGTAATAAAGCAGACGCCTTTCGTGCGGGGTGGATCTGCTTGTACACTTACCCTTTCGTCCTTGGTCTTAAATTTCCCTTTCCCCCGATGATCCAAGAGTTCATCCGCCTGAACTCTCTTCCCATGGCCCAAATTGCCCCATATGCATGGAGGATCCTATTGTCTACTGTTGCTTTGAACAACAGTCTGGGCGCCGAGATTGGATTGTCAGATCTGGCCCATAGGTTTAAGTGTCGGTCGTTAGGGAATGGCCAATACACCTTTAGGGCCGTGGAGAAGACTGAAAACTTCCTCCAGTCGGCGGCTAAAGGGAAGGACGATGGCTAGTACGAGGATTTCTTCTATGTCAAGCTTGAATCTCTTCCCATCCACGCTAATTACTTGTTCGAGCACTGGGTTTTAGCCAAGAGTAAGTGTATTTGCATGTCTATTTTTGATTGCCCCTATCGCTCACTGTTCTTACTCTTGAATTTGATGCAGAACTCAAGAACCCTGAGAAATCTGAAGATGAAGCAATCTCTGTTGCCAAGCTCTTTTCCATCCCTGAAGACCGTAGACTGTTTCCCCTCCTGCTCTCTGGTTTAGACGATTCTGCCACTGAAGAAACCATATCTTCTAGTAAACATCCTCTTTTAATCTTTAGAAGCTTCCTTACCCATTGGCTCTCTATTCTGATCTCTTGCGTCCTGGTGCCTCCGCAGGAAGTGCTAGACCCTCTGCTGCTGAGATCCTGATGTGTTGAGCCAGGAAAAGAACTGCTGACTCCTTTACCTCTCCTGCTTCCTCAAGAAAGAGATCCACCTCAAGGCCTGCTCCAGAACCTATCGAAGTGACTCCAATATCACGTGCCCCTGAGTCCCCTGTCCATGCTGATGAGCTGCTGCTGCGCCTCCCTGCTAACTTTGGGGATGCTGATCATGCCAACTACTGGCCTGCACTGGAGAGGCTCCTGACTCCGGCTTGCTCCAGGGCATTTGATTCGACTGCCCCCCAAAAGATGACTGACCTGGCTGCTGAACATTACTTCCTTGTGAGTCTTCCTTTACTGTCCCCTTACTTTCTCTGCTCCTATGCTTCATTGACTAATGGTTTTCTTCATTGCAGGCTCTCCAATCATCCCTCTATCTCCGCAAGATGCTGCAGAGGGCCAAGACTGAGTGTCTGGCTTCCGTGGGGAAGAACAAGGAGCTTCTGACTACACGTGCCAAAATCGAGGGAGCGACTCCATGCGGCCAAAAAGGAGAAGGAGGCAGTCAAAGACCAGCTGGCGAGGACGCGGGAGGCTAACTGCGTTCTGACTTCTGGGCTGACAAAGGCAGAGGCCCGTGCTGAAGAGATGGCTGAGCTAGCCAAAAACGTGGGAGCCTACACTGCTTTTGAGGGGCGGATTGACTGCATCCGTGCTTACACTAAGGGAAGGCACACATCCTGGAACATGGAGGAGGAGCTGGCCGAGTTTGCCCGTGCATTTCCCAATGGTATGGATCTAAGCGCCATGTTTCCTCCTAAAGCTGAGGCTGCTAATCCGGAGGCTGATTTCACCGCCACGGATATCTCTGGGGCTATCTCTGGGACTATAGAGGAGATCCTGGCGGAGCAGACTGGTGAAGGTGCTGTTGCAACTCCTGAGGCTATTCAGGTACCTGCAACAGAGAAGCATATGCAGCATGGGGAGCAGAGCACTGGTCAGGATGCAGTTGTCGAGACGATTGACCTCTCTTAAATTTTAAGTTGTCTGGGGACTTGGCCCTGTGTGGTGCAAGTTTGTAAAAAACTCTTTTTTGTTTTTTTTTATTCTGGCTCGTTTTGTGCCTGCTGATATGCAGGCTTTAAACTCTGATGGTGCCTGCTACAGGTAGCAGGTGCCTTAACTTAAAGTAGTTCTGGGCCCAGGTTTTAGGCCCTCCTTTTGTTATACTTGCGTTTTTTTGTCATTGATTTCTGGAATTGTGATTCCACATAGGTATATCCAGGAAGCTGACCTGGTTCCAGGTGCACAACTCTTGTTCCTGGTGACAGGTTTTTGATAACATATTTTACCCATGACGTAAAATATCTTATCACTAGGATTAGCTGACTGGAGCATACCTTCATTTACTGTTTCTGACTAACAAGGAATGTTACGTTCCTTGTGGTTCCAGACATTTGAAATTCCGTGCGTGCACCTTTTGCTCTACGTCATAGCTATGGAATTACTGAGATTAACGTTAAGGTATGGGTGGTTTTAGTATGCCGTATCCTGCGCGCTACCTCGGCGTATGCTCCCCATGTGGCTTGACTTAAGATAAACGTCTTCGCAGCCTCACATGGCGGGGCCTGGACCCTCAAAGTGTTCCTTATCTGACAAGTAACCAACATTAGTACCAAAGCCTTTCTTCGTAGAAGCATGATAAATTCCAAAGACGTGCAAATTACCTGATGCTATCTCATGGTGTTCCAGGGCAACACTTGGATCCAGGAAGCCATAGCCTGGACTACTTGGTTTAAAAACGACTCTATTTGATTTTTTTTTTTTAAAAAATGAAAAACTAGGGAAAACAAAAGAAAAAAGTTTTATGAAGCACACCAATACCTAAAGCATATACTAAAGTTTTGACACTTTGTCAGACAAAGTACCGTTTCAAGTGACGAATGTTCCAGGGTTTATCCAGGATTTGACCGTGCATGGTCATCAACCTGGATGCCCCATTCTTGACAATGCTTTCGACCTAATATGGCCCTTCCCATTTGTAGGCAAACTTGCCTGCCTTGTGGTTCTTGGTATTTTCGAATACCCTTCTGAGTACGAGGTCCCCTACTTCAAGGGTCATGATCTTGACATTCTTGTTATACGTCCTTGCTACATATTGTTTATACGACGCCAAACGTATGTAGGCGCTTTCTCGCAACTCATCAACTGTATCCAGGCTCCTAGCCATTTCGACCTTGTTCTGCTCTGCCGTCTGACAGCCGTATCTGTGAGTGGACACCGGTTCCCGCATTCTCCGTCGTGTACATCATGAAGCACCGTTTCTGCCTCCTCTTTGCTCAAGCACCTAAGGCATGGTCCTGCCAATGACTTTCTGAAGAGAATGTTATCAATCATAATATACCTGGAGGCTTTTATCCTGAAACTTTGTGCTTCCTTTCTATCCTCAGGGAGTGTCCCATCCCTTAGCCAATTTATGTACGACACTCTCCAATCTGGATCCTGTTGTCCTATTGTGGAAACCAGAGTCCTGGCTCCCTGCGTATACTACATGTGTACAACCTCTTTCACCGGATTCTGATCTGGCTCCTTCTGGATGGCTGGGGTTAATACATGGGTGATAGGTATATTTGACAGTTATGTGGGCTAGAAGGTGGCCCCTAACGTTGCCAGGGCGTCTGCTTGCACGTTTTGATCTCGCGGCACCTGAGTTATCTCGAACGTTCTAAACTTTGACTTTTGCTCTGTGGCTATCTTCAAGTAGGCTATCATCTTTGAATCACGTGCCACATATTCGTTGTTTACATGATTTACCACAAGTAAGGAGTCACTATACACCCTCAGGTTCCTTACCTTAAGCCCCGATGCCATCTGCATCCCAAGTATAAGGGCTTCATACTCGGCTTCGTTGTTGGTTGCCTTGAACTCACACCTAATAGCTTGTACTATCATATCACCTTTAGGTGATCGAAGGACCAAACCTACACTGGCTCCTCTTGCATTTGAGGCTCCGTCAATGTATAGGGTCCATATCTTGCTATCCTGACTCCCCATTATTGTCAGCATTCCTTCTTCTGCCTCCCCACGGGTAGCACGGCAGAAGTCAGAGACGAAATCTGCTAGGGCCTGGGATTTTATCGCTGTTCTGGGTTCGAATTGTAAGTCATACCCACTAAGATGTACTGACCATTTAGTCATTCTGCCCGAAAGTTCAGGCTTCCTCATAATAGTCTTTAGCGGGAAGTTGGTTATTACGTGGATGGTGTGAGATTCAAAGTACGGCCGCAGTTTATTGGAAGCAGTAACCAAAGCCAATACTAGTATTTCAAAGGAAGTGTACCTGGTCTCTGTAGGAAGCAGAGACTTGCTAATGTAATACACAGGATGTTGCACTCCTTCTTGTTCCTTGACCAAGACCGCACTTACAGCTGCTTCCGTGACTGACAGGTATAGGAATAGTTGCTCCCCTTGCTCCGGCTTCGCGAGTAACGCTGGCGTGCTTAGATAGCTTTTGAGTTCCGCGAATGCCTTTTCATGTTCTTCGTTCCATTCGAATTTCTGAATTTTCCTCAATATATCATAGAACAACTTGCACCTATCTGAAGCCCTTGATATGAACTTGTTTAGGGCCGCCACCTTCCCTGCCAGCCTTTGCACATCTTTTGGCTTCTGCGGTGATTCTAGCTGGAGTATTGCTTTTATCTGCTCCTTGCTTACTTCAATTCCTCTCTGGGTCACCATATATCCTAAGAATTTTCCCGAGGATACTCCAAACGAGCACTTAGACGGATTAAGCTTTATTTTAAACTCCCTTAATGTCTGGAAGGTGTCCGCTAAGTGTTCCATATTCATTCTTGGTTTTCTGGACTTCACTACCATGTCGTCTATGTATACTTCCATGGTCTTTCCTATTTGCTGCTTGAACATTTTATTTACCAATCGCTGGTAAGTGGACCCGGCGTTCTTTAGGCCAAAGGGCATGACATTGTAACAATATATGCCTCTTTCTGACATAAATGTTGTTTTCTCTTGATCTTGTGGATCCATCTTGATCTGATTGTAGCTGCTCCAGGGGTCAAGGAAAGTAAGTACCTCGTGTCCTGCAGTAGCGTCCACCATTGCATCGATATGTGGTAGTGGAAAGGGTTCTTTGGGACAAGCTTTGTTTAAATCGGTGAAGTTTACGCATACCCTCCACTTGCCATTCTTTTTGGGCACAACTACCACATTAGAAAGCCATTCGGGGTAGCTAACTTCTCTAATTTTACCTGCTGCCAAGAGACTGTCTACTTCTTTTTTAATGACTTCGTTTCGTTCTGCCGCGAATTTCCTTCTCTTCTGCTATACTGGGGTACAGCCTGGGTTCACACTTAGCTTATGTGAAATAACGGATGGGTCTATACCTACCATATCATCGTGGGACAAGGCGAAACAGTCCATGTTGGTTTTCAGAAATTGAGTCAGCTGGCTGCGTAGCTCTTCACTGGAAGTTGTTCCAATTAATACTGTCCTATTCGGGTGCTCCTCGTCCAGGTGGACCTGGTCTAGTTCCTCTGAGGGAGGCTCCTTGTATTCTTTAAAGGTTCCCCGGTCCTGTAACTGCTATGAGGGGAGCCTTGTTGTAGCTTTGAGGGCTTGAGCGTAGCAGTTCCTGGATTCCTCTCGATCCCCTTTTACTGTGACCGTACCCCATGGTGTTGGGAACTTGAGACACTGATGATATGTTGAGGGCACCGCCTTCATCTGATGCAGCCATGGTCTTCCTAGTATCACGTTGTAAGTGGTTGGACCCTCAATGACTAAGTACCTTACCAGTTTATTAACTCCTTCGATGTACGTTGGGATGGTTATCTTACCTATCGAATGCGCAGTCTCACCACTGAATCCCACCAGGGGTACATATTTCTTTATCAGGTTCTCTTTATCAAAACCCATGGTTTTGAGGGTTTCAAGCATGATGAGGTTCACAGAACTCCCTGTATCAACTAATGCTTTTCGTACGGTGCAATTGCCAATGGATAACGTTATGGTTAGGACATCGTCGTGTTGCTCTGCACCGCTTTCTATGTCGGTTTCGTCAAAAGTTACCGGGGGTAAATTGCTATGCCTTACTATGTATGAAGTTTCTGGATGATCCCCTTTACTTCCGGTGGCTTTCCTCTTAGCAGAGGAATATGTCAAACCTGATAGCTCGGACCCGCCTGTTATCACGTTAATAATTTTCGTGCATATGGGTGGAGCAGAAGGAAGCACCTGATTTGCTGCTTCTCTCCTGTCCTGCTTGCCCCCACGTGATAATAGGTGGTCCAAGTTTCCCCTGCGTACCAGGAACTTTACTTCCTTTTGCAACTTGTAGCAGTCTTCTGTCCTGTGACCTATGTCCTGATGCCATTCGCATCTCTTACTGATGTCTCTGTCGTCGTTGGGTCGATCCTGAGTGGGAGGCTTTGTCCACCTAACCTGATCACCTAGGCCTCTTAGCTCTTTCAGCAATCATTCCATTCCCGTGTTGAATCCGTACTCAGATAGCTTAGGAGGATGCTGGGAGTCGTCAACTTGCTGGGTTTTTTCTGCTATTCTGCTGATATTAGCCTGCGGTATGGCTTAGCTCGCTCGTCTTTCTTTTCTGTTGGGATTTTCCTGCCAAGTTTGTCAAAGTTTGTTATTCCCTTTCTAGCTTGTATATCTTCTTCCAATCTTAATGCTGCTGTAGCTCTCTGCTGGTCTTCTTCGAATCTCTCACAAGGGTACATCGTTAATTCTTTGTAGAGGTTTGACTCCTTATCCAAGCCCTGCCTGAAGGCGTTGATGGCCGTGGACATATCGCAGCCTCGAATTGAAACTTTCTCTACATTGAACCTGGTAACGTAATCCTTGATTGATTCACCTATTTCCTGAACGATCCTATACAGATCACTTGGCTGCTTTGGTGTTCTCCGGCTGCTGAAGAAATGCTGATTGAACGCGTTGACCAAATCGGCGAATGAAGATATGGTCCCGTTAGGCAAGCCAACGATCCATTGTAGTGCTGCTCTGGTTAGGGTCGAACCAAATCATTTACACATACATGCCTCCTTTGAGGCTCCTGTGGCAGTGGTGAACATCATTTTCTGCTTGAATTGGCTAATGTGATCGCATGGGTCTGTGGTTCCATCGAAGAGGGTCATTGTTGGGACACTAAATCCTTTTGGTAAGGCCACTGTAGCTATATCGTCGGTAAACGACGAGTCAGCGTAGCTTTCTGGTGCGGCCATTTCCATAGGCAGCGGCATTCCTGGGACCCTTCGGAGGAGGCTTTGTAGTTCCTGGTACTGCTGTTCTATGTATGTCTCACTCCCGGCAGGTTGCAGGTGCTCTTGTGACTGATGTTCGGCTCCTCGTACGAAGTTCTGTTGTCCCAAGACTGCTGGTTGGCATCTGCGATGCTGCTGCAGCCGGGCTGCTTTCCCAGGTATACTCAGCTTGATTTGTAATCGGGACCCTGATCATTGGGACCGCAGCTCCTGCTCTGCTCTGCTGGCGTCCTTATGCATCTGACGTGGGTGTTGGCTCTTGGTGGGCTAGCTCCTCATCTGGTGTTAATGCCCCCTGCCCTGTTGGGACCAGGCCTCCTCTTGGCTGTGGTGTTGCGTCCATGTCCAGCTTATGTGCCACTTCGCGTGGCAACACCCGCGTCTGCCTCCAATCTCCACTTTCTCCTCGTGGTCTCCCGGATCTATCTCCATGCATCCAAGGGGCCGAATTAGTGGCATGGCTCCTTAACTCGTTGATCTGTGCTCGGAGGATATTGCTGTCGTCTTCCATCTGGGATCTCATGCTTCTATTCTCGTTCTATATAGTCCGGATTGTTCTTGCTAATGTGTCCAATCCGCTTATCATGATGTTGGTGGGACTCGGAGGAGCCTAAGCCTGTTGCCTAGATCGTGTTCCTCTTTCAGGCTGTGCGACTCCTTGCCGTCCCTGAACGACTCCTGAATCTCTAGTCTAGACTCTCTCCGAAGATGGGATTTGATACGTGCCTAATATATAGTCTTCTTAGCCTATTTCAGCACGTACTTCTATGCTTTTTTATACTGTTTTTATGGTATTTCGCCCCAAATTGGCTACTTTTGTTCGTTTTGTCCATTTTGTAGAAATGAACGCGAAAGTAGTGGAATCGTACTCTTTTTCGTCCTTTTTGCATGCATTTAGAGGAGACGGGATTGTTCCAGAGTGAGATACTGCATTTGGAAGCGTCATGGCTCGGATTACGAGGCATTTGGTGACGGACTTGAGCTGATTTGAAGTTAAAGAGCTCGATCGAGCTGTTTTACCACTCGATTGAGTGGTTTTTACGTCCTCTGGTGGTCGATCGAGTGGTTTTCCACTCGATCCTTATCTTGCAGAAAGGCCAGTTACTCGATCGAGTAACTTTCTACTCGATCGAGTAGATTTGCTGAGGTGTTTGCTCGATCGAGTGGTTTTAATCCACTTGATCGAGTGGTTTCGCTATTTATGGGCTTTAAACAACCCGTGTTATGTTTAATTCCGCAAAAAATCATTTACTTTGCTATTTAAACCTACATTAGTTAGGTTATTAGGATCAGATTTACTTACTGCTTAGCATCTATCAAAACTTTTACTGCGTACTTCATTTTTCACTACTGTAACTTTATTTCGGGATTGCTTTCGCATGGAAATTGTGTTCTTTACGCCGGATTCGCGTCGATTGTAATTCTTTCCATTCCTTTATTAATAATTAATCTTTTGTTTGCTTTAATCTCTTGTTCCGTTACCTTTACTCCTTGCCCTAATTTCTCTTTATGCTTTTTATTTGCTACTTCATCATGTTTACTGCTGGAAATCTATCTGCTGTTAGTTTAATTAGCGATATGAGTAGCTAAACCCCTCTTATGTTGGGATTAGGAGATCTGCGGTAGGATTGTGACGATGTAGTAAATGAAACAGATGAAATAATTACGAGACTCTGTCACCATAGCAATTTAATTGTATTTATTCGACTTAGTTGAGTGCACACTTCTAAGTTAACCTTTAATCTGGCTAAAATAATCCTAGATCGAAAGATTGGACTAAATAGGCCTGCTATGAACAGTAGACTACCCTGACGAGAATGAAAGTTAAGTTATTGGTATTTTAGGATAGAAAGTGGACCGTAAGGACCTTTCAACATTCGTCTTACATTAATTCGTCTGAGTCATTTATAGCTGAGTCACTGGACTACCATAGTTAACCGAAATCCTGACATGTCCCTCTTTATCTGATAGTTTAAACTCATTTCCTGCCTTTATTGCTCTCGCCCTTTATTTCTCTTTCCATTAAAACTCGTAGCTTAGATAAAAATTCAAACAACCCCCCCCCATTTGTGACCAAATAGACGGACTTCTACAGATATCTTGCCTCCCTGTGGAGATCGACCTCACTTCCCTAGCTATATAGTTAGCCGTGTTAGTTTATTTTTGACAGGTACACGACAGACGTGTCAAATTTTGGCGCCGTTGCCGGGGAGGCAATTGCCCTATTTTTTTTCGTTCCGTTTATTTTATCCGTCTCAGGGAATTCCTATTCCTTGAGGCCGTTCTTATTATTTTCTTTCAGTGTTGTTTATGCCCAGGTCAGACAGGTGTGAATTAGTTTCAGCTGATTCAGAGCCAAAGAGATTATTCAGGCATAGACTCCGTCTGATAAGGAAATAACGAAAGGAAGACTTGAGTACTTTCGAGCCAAAGTTACATCATTCTCTTTTCGAGGAAGATAGTCCGATTTCTACAGTAAAGATGCCTAAACTTTCTAGTCATTCAGTGCCTAAAGCCTCTTCTATTCCCAAAGGTTTCAATCTCCAAACTGAGGATGGGAACACCTTTGATATCCGTCCTTCTTATATCAATCTGGTGGAGAGAAACATTTATAGAGGTGTGGCTGGTGAAGATTCGAGGAAGCATATGGAGACCTTTACCGATTACTGTTCTACTATCCCCGCCACTAAGGGGGTAACTCAAGATAAGATTAAGGAGGTTCTATTTCCTTTCTCTTTAGCTGACTCAGCCAGGGAGTGGCTGATTGACTTGGACCGCACAGCTGCTGGGGTTATAGATTGGGAGTCTCTTGCTCTTGCATTTTACAAGAGATATTTCCCTCCACAACGCACCAATTTGCTGAGGGCCAAGATGACTAGTTTCAGATAAGCTCCCGATGAAAATTTCTATGAAGCATGGTCATGATTCAAGAAGTTGGTGAGGTCTATCCCTCACCATGGTTTTGACCCATGGTTTCTGGCTAATCAGTTCTACAATGGGCTGTATGACGACTAGAGAGCCACACTTGATGCGGCATCTAGTGGAAGATTTCAGGAGAATACAGATGACGATAAGGGATGGTCTCTTATTGAAGAGATGGCGAATCACAGTGCTGAATATAGTAACCAGATGGATGAGATTAGGACAGTTCACGCAGTTGATAAGCAGGTTTTGGCTCAGCTGGAGACCATGAATGCTAGGTTCGACAAGTTGGAATTACAAGATTCTGGGGAGCCTCAGACGGTCCATGTTCTTACTAGAGGAGAGACCGTTTCTTGTGAGAGATGTGGGAATAATGATGGCCACACTGCTGTTGGCTGTCTTGTAGAGAAGGAACAAGTCCTTGCCTTTCAGCAATATAGGCAAGGAGGAGGTTCCTATTACAATAATCAAGGGGCAGTCCATCCCAACCTGAGGTGGACTAGTCAGAATGTGCTCAATCCTACACCTCCTCCGCACCAGCAGCAGCCTTATGTCCCTCCATACAAGAATCAACAAGGCTTTCAGAAGCCCCCTTCTTTTACTCCTCCTAACCATGGTGCATCATCTTCCGGTGGGGTGAGTGAAATTGGCGAGCTTAAGTCTATGTTGCAAGCCTTCACGAAGCAGTGGCAATTGAGTGATCAACATAAAGATGCGTCCATAAAGGCACTTGAAACTCAAGTTGCCCAATTAGCCACTAATCAGTCCACAAGAAAGCAGGGTCAATTACCGACTCAAAATGAGAAGAATCCACACGAGACGGTAAATTTTATCAATCTGAGAAGCGGTCGTTCATATGAGGGACCGGAAATGCAGAAATCAGACCCAAGGAGAGCTGTAACTGATGGTGAACAGTGTTCTGGCGAAGAAAATGAGCTCTCGGCAAAGAAAGTGCTCGATCGACTGGTTTCACGTGGTCGATCGAGCAGATTAGGCGAAGAAAGTGGTCGATCGAGTGGTTTTCCCACTCGATCGAGTGAACAAGGAATTGACAATGGTCGATCGAGTAGTTTTTCTACTCGATCGAGTGATGAGTAAAATGGAGTTGCTCGATCGAGTGAAAAAAACTACTTGATCGAGTGGAATTGATGAAGAATCTACTCGATCGAATGGGTATATTGGTCGATCGAGTAGTTTTGATGACTGGAAGCTTATTCGAGAGCCTGCTAGTGCTCGTTTAAGCGATAAATCACCGGAAATACCTCGTTCGAGAGGTAAGAAACGTCCAAAGGATACAGAACTTGCTCCGGAAGATACATTGGAGGAGAGAAACAAGGGACTTGAGATGCTTATTACAGTTCCCTTCCCGAGGCGTCTGCAGAATACAAAGTCCAATCAACAATTCGGTAAATTTGTTGAACTTCTGAAAAGCTTGGAAGTCACTGTGCCATTCACCGAGTTACTGAAAAAGGTACCCTCTTATCTTAAGTTTATGAAAGAAATTTTGAGTCGTAAGAGGACCATTAGTGATAGTGAGACCGTAGCTTTGACTGAGGTGGGGTCAGCCCTGTTTCAAAATAAGTTACCTCCTAAGCAGTCGGACCCGGGTAGTTTTTCAATTCCGTGTCATATCGGTAACTATTTGATTGATAATGCGCTATGCGAATTGGGCGCTAGCGTGAGTGTCTTACCGCTGTCTCTGGCTAAGAGATTTGGTTTGCCAAAGCTGAGTTGCACTAACATGACAGTCCAGATGGCCGACCGTAGTATATCACGGCCACTAGGTATAGTAGAAGACGTACCTGTAAGGATCGGGAGGTTCTTTATTCCCGTTGATTTCGTTGTCTTAGACATCCCCGAAGATGCACACACCCCTATTATTTTAGGGAGACCATTTTTGTCTACTGCTCGTGCAGTTATTGACGTCGGGGGGAAGACTTTGACCTTTCAGGTAGGGGACGAAGAGCTAATTTTTAATCAGTCTAAGTCCCGGAAGGGTCCCATGCAGGCTCAGCCTTGCAATGCTCTCTCTTCTATTGACCCTATTATTGACACTCCAGTTGAAAATTTGGAGTATTGTGCTGCAATTGTTATCTCTCCGCCTCAGACTGAGAGCAAGAAGGAGGAAAGTTCATCTGTTTTCTTCGCTGCAGGTACAGATGAAAGCAACGAAGGAGCTGTCAAAGGGTGTTGGGCAACTGCTGTCAATCAACTTGGAAGTAAGGATGCTAAAGACGGTGATAGAGGAGCAAGAACGAGGAAAGTTCGTGCCTATGTGGATGAGAACTATTCCCCTCCTACTGTTACGAATGACCATTCATGCTCATGGAAATTGAAGAGGACAGTCAATGTTGCTGAGACGACGTCCTCCAGTCAGGAGCCCTTCAAGGGGCTACTGAATTGCATTGGGAATTGAACGGGGAAATGCCCCGTGTAACACTTTAGAATAGATAATTTTTGAATTTTCCGTTGCATTTATTTTCTTGCTTTTAATTAGGACAATTATTTTATAGACTGTCTTTAGCGTAGATTTAAGACTATAGACTGTTCTTATGCGTATTTGGTTTTTGGGATATTTTTGCACGTGTTTTTATGCAGGTTTGGGGAAGTTTTACGCATTCCAAAGGAAAAATTGACGAAATTCAAAAGCTTACGCGAGAAAAGGGCTCGATCGAGTACTTTCTGTACTCGATCGAGTGAAAATTTGGTCGACCGAGCACTTTTTCAGTCGATCGAGTAAAGCAATAAGTGGGACTTCTCGATTGAGTAGATTTCTACTCGATCGAGCAGATGAAGCATCAGAGTGCTCGATCGAGTTGTTTAAAACCACTCGATCGAGTGAAATGAACAGAACACAGGGAGTTTTTCTCACTTAAACTCTTTTTCCTAATTCTCATTCATTTGTTCCCCTAATTTTCGTCTAACACTCCCCTAATTGCGACACAAAATCATCCCCAAATCCCATATTTTCTTGCCCAATTACCAAATCCACCTCCTACAATCTCTTGTTTGCATTCTAATCTGTCAAAGCCCCATAATTTACCCTTTACTTGTGCTCATTTACACGGTCTTAAAGGCGGGTTAGGGTTTGCGATTTTTTCGAACAAAAATCGCCTTTTCTTGCTTGTTTACTTGAAGATTAATTGCATTTGTAGGATCTTTGCCATCAAGTAAGTGATCTCTATAACCTCTTTGCGTTTTAATTTCGATTATCTCGAATTTTATAAGGTAAAAAATTACAATTAGGGTTCGAAGTTTCTGTTTAGTCGAATTTTTCGACTTAATTTATCATTGTATGCCCTTAATTATCTTGCTTGATGATCAAATTCCCCTTTCTCGCTGTTGTTGCATGCTTAATTCGAATTCTACATGAATTTTTGCGATTTGGACTCAGGACAGTCGAAAATTTCGACTGTCAGACGGGTTTTTGCTGCTATCATTTGTCTAAGCTAGCTTCCTTGTTGCGATAATGTTTCTGTTTGTAGAATGTTTAACATGCCTAACATGCTTCCATTCGAATGTTGCGCGAATCTTTGCGATTAGGGCTGTTTCAGTCGAAATTCTTGACTGACAGACGGGTTTACTTGCTTCCATGGCTTAATTCACCTCAGTATTGCTTATATGCTATTGTTTTTTACTGTTATGCCCCCCCTCGTCGCCATTTACATGCTGCTTTTCGATTTTGTTAGAGGAATTGATGGGAAATTGTTGGGAATTATGTGATGTAGGTCGGATATTTTCGACTGGTAGGAGAGTTCTTATGCTGTCACATGCTTATTTCGTGCTGTTTCAGCCCTGTTAGCCATTATTTTCTTATAATACCCCTTGCCCTTTGCTTACAGGATGGAGTCTAGTACTTTGCCTTCTACCAGTACCACCTCTAGCTCGTCTTTG
This sequence comes from Silene latifolia, assembly GCF_048544455.1. Classification (NCBI taxonomy): domain Eukaryota; kingdom Viridiplantae; phylum Streptophyta; class Magnoliopsida; order Caryophyllales; family Caryophyllaceae; genus Silene; species Silene latifolia. The sequence goes on from NC_133538.1 coordinate 95,109,902, forward strand.
AGTGAGACAGTGGCCCCTGTTGTTGCCACTGTCTCCACTTTAGTGACTACTGCAGCCCCAGTGTTTCTAGTTTCAGCTGCAGGGACAGTTTTTTGCTCCGGCTAGCTCATTGCTAGCTCGATTCAGTGCCACTTCCTCTACGGTCACCACCACGGCTAGCACTGCTGCTAGTCCCTCTTCAGTGGTGACCACAGCAGTCACTACCTATGCACCAGCCTCTACTTTTACACTTGTGGCGGATTCGCCAGCAGTCGCAGCTGCCTTCAGAGCAGCCCTGGTTCCTCACACCGTCGCTTCACGGGCTTCTACATTGAGTTCCAGAGGCCGGGGTCGTAGACAGTCCCGAGCTGCACCAGCTCCAGTCACCTTTACTTCCGCTCCTAGCACTTCTACAGCAGCTGCTGCCTCGACTTCTGGCACAGTCACGGTCCGAGGGGACACTTCCCTCAACCCTCACCCAGACTACCTACAGGTACATTTCGTTAATGTTTTACATCGCAAGAAATTTTATCATTTAGTACGCTGTGTGCATGTACCTTCCCGATTTCTAGAGAAATCGGCACTTGAGAGACTCGGTATTTACGAGTCGGTTTGTGACTTACTTCGGGGCACGGGGATGGCTGGGCTCATCACTATGAGCAGCCACACTTTTTCGGAGGCGAGCCTCGAGTTTCTCGGCTCCTTTACCTTCTCCTCGGGGCTTACGAGACCCGACCCCGATTGTTCTTCATGTCCTTCCTGTTATTTAACCGGACTTTTCCGATGACCCTAGCGGAGTTTGGTAGGTTACTGGGCCTTTCCTCTACGGGCATGACTGTTGCCCCTAGGAAGGTCCACCGCCAGCTGTGGCGGACTTTAGCTCAGACCACCTACCAGGAGGGGTAGCTCCATCAGGTCCACCTTCCCCTTGTCCGTGTTTTCCTTAGATTGATGGGGAGCACTATTTTCGGCCGAAAGGAGCCGAACAACATGACCAACACCGAGCTCTCCATTCTGGGCGGTTACCTAAACATTGACTGTGGAGGTCCTTTTACCTTCAACATTGCCTACTTGACCGCCCAGTACCTTCAGAGCCAGGGGATGAAGAAGACGGGAACCATTGCCTGCGGTGGCATTGCCACCATTCTTGCCCGTTCTCTTTTCCACGACTGGCCGCGTAACTTGCAGTACCTCAAGGGAGAGAGGCTACTGAGTCCGGAGGCCATACATTCTCAGCATTGGCTGACCACAGACTACCAGACTTGGAAGATAGACGGCTCCTTGTCTGTTGACTTACTTTGTGACACCCTCCCCCGTCTTGAGCCCTCGCCCACTGTTGCTAGGGGCCACCGTTTGCCGTCACTGCCTAACCTTCACCTTCCACTCCGACCACGACCACCTTCCATTGCACCTGCCGCTAAAAAGCGGCGTCTTGAGACCGGAGAGGGGTCTACACCTTCAGGGAGTGCCCAGCCTTCCACGGCTACTCCCGATCTAACCCCTACACCCACTACTACTAACACTCCTACTCCCACTGACCAGACACAGACTGAGCCGGTCTTTCCGGCTACTTTCGTACCATCTCCTCCCTTTGTGGCGCCCGCGGTCCCGGACCAAGGGGGCGCCGTTTACGGTTTGTTGCATGCGATTGTAGAGCGTCGGGCTCGTATGGAGAGAGATATGGCTTTAGCTTTGCACCCTCTGTACGAGTACCACTTGAGGCGACACATACCGATTCCAGAGGGTTGGCCACACCCTTCCTTCTTTCGGTTCCCACCTGAGGGGTACCCGGAGTCCGCTGACGAGGAGGAGGAGGACCCAGAGGTGGCAGTGGAGAGAGCTCGAGCTGAGGAGCAGAGGAGGAGAGAGACCCGGAGTTCAGGGTGGAGGAGATCCATGACAGCAGTGACGACAACGACGAGTAGCTACTGGTTTACTCACTTCCCCAGATTTATGGATGGTTTGGGGAAGTTCGTATTTTTGTATGTATCTCTCGCTCTTTTATTTTGTCTCCTTTATATTTACTGTTTTTATTGATTGGTTGCACATTCCCCTTCCCCTGTATATATCTGCTGGTGTATGCTGGAGGACAACGAGGGCGTTGTCCGTTTTGGTTTGGGGAGGGTATTGCATCCTTTTGAGTCTGCATTTGCATTTGTTTTGCATTCACGTTTATTTTTCAGCTTGCATTGTTGTTTGTATTCATTAAAAATCCAAAAATCCAAAAATTTAGAAAATTTTAAAAAAAATCACGTTTATTTTTGCATATAGGTTGAGTCGGAACGGTAGATTTCCGTGATGATAATGCACTATAACTTGTCTTTTTGCTTGAGCCTTGCCCTTCTTTTGATGGTTATTAGCTTTGTCATACGCATAATCTACGAGTTTCTGTTCAAATATAGCCGACTGTCTAGACTTGACCTGATAAATTGGCAAACTACTTGAAAAATTCTGAGCTTTAGAGCCATAACTGGTGACATTCATGACCAGTTCATTAGGAATTGAGAATAGTACTCCTTGCATAGCATGTTCATCATTTTTGCACATTTATGACATTCAATTTCTCGTCAAATGCACATATTCGGGTTTGTGGTTGGTGTCACATGCAGGGAGGTGCTTGCAAATTTCCATTTCCTTATATTTTTCACCCATTTAGCTCCACATTAGCCAAAACTTGCCCTTTTGACCCATTAGCTACATCCTAAACTAAGTCTGCCTAGTCAAGCTAGTTAGTATGATTCTTTTGTGGTATGATTTTCCGTTGCATTTTGGCCCGTATTTCTTGTTTGGAGTTGGTGTAAGAATTGAGGAAGGAGGAATAAGAAAAAAAAATTGAAAAAAATTGAAAAAAAATAAAGACGTGAAGAAAAGAAAAAAAGAAAAAAGAAATGAAAAAAAAAAGAGAAAAAGCTGAATTACGTGAAACAGAAGAAAAAAAAAGAAGGAAGTTTGAAAAAGAAGTTTGTTTTATTTGAGTTAGTTCTTTCAGACGGTATTAAAAAAGGGAAGTTTGTGACCGTCTGACTCCTCCGTTTTATCCCATACTTTTTCAGGAGATTGTGTTTGAGTTTAGTGAGTTATGTGCCAATTGAAGGGGCACTTGTTCTTAGTTTTTGAGTCAGTTGAGATTCGGATGGTTTCTTTATGGTCCTGTTAGGAACTAGCTTGACGCTTTTACCTCCACATTTCCATAACATGTTTTGCCTTTTCTCACCTGAACGTCACTATTCCCAAATTATTTGTAAGCTCTCGGCTGTGACGGACATTATCGGTTGGAGTGTGTGCATTAGTACTTGAATTGTCTTTCATTTTTGTTGCATGCATGCTATGTAGGTCGCAGTTAGGTGAGTGACTGTCTTTTCGTACCTCTTTTACATATATCATTCACCTTTGCTTCATGAGAGAAGAGTGACCACGAGAGAGTCCGATTTTGTTGGTCTTGCAAGGTCGATAGGTTGGCTATATTTCTGAACAACTTATAATTCGTTTGCGTATTGACTGCTTAGCTTTAACTGTTAGTTTTTGTTGCATTAAATTGGTTCAAGTAGAAAAGTTAAGCTAGCTCTGAGTTATTATTTCCGTTCCATTAGTTTAGTTTTGAGTTTACTCGATGACGAGTAAAGGTTCGGTTTGGGGAGATTTGATACGTGCCTAATATATAGTCTTTTTAGCCTATTTCAACACGTACTTCTATGCTTTTTGATACTGTTTTTATGGTATTTTGCCCTGAATTGGCTACTTTGGTTCGTTTTGTCCATTTTGTAGAAATGAACGCGAAAGTAGTGGAATCGTACTCTTTTTCGTCCTTTTTGCATGCATTTAGAGGAGACGGGATTGTTCCAGAGTGAGATACTGCATTTGGAAGCGTCATAACACGGATTACGAGGCATTCGGTGACGGACTTGAGCTGATTTGAAGTTAAAGACCTCGATCGAGCTGTTTTACCACTCGATCGAGTGGTTTTTACGTCCTCTGGTGGTCGATCGAGTGGTTTTCCACTCGATCCTTATCTTGCAGAAAGGCCAGGTACTCGATCGAGTAACTTTCTACTCGATCAAGTAGATTTGCTGAGGTGTTTGCATGATCGAGTGGTTTTAATCCACTCGATCGAGTGGTTTCGCTATTTATGGGCTTTAAACAGCCCGTGTTATGTTTAATTCCGCAAAAACTCATTTACTTTGCTATTTAAACCTACATTAGTTAGGTTATTAGGATCAGATTTACTTACTACTTAGCATCTATCAAAACTTTTACTGCGTACTTTATTCTTCACTACTGTAACTTTATTTCTGGATTGCTTTCGCTTGGAAATTGTGTTCTTTACGCCGGATTCGCGTCGATTGTAATTCTTTCTCTACCTTTATTAATAATAATTAATCTTTTGTTTGCTTTAATCTCTTGTTCCGTTACCTTTAATCCTTGCCCTAATTTCTCTTTATGCTTTTTACTTGCTACTTCATTATGTTTACTGCTGGAAATCTATCTGCTGTTAGTTTAATTAGCGATATGAGTAGCTAAACCCCTCTCATGTTGGGATTAGGGGATCTGCGGTAGGTTGTGACGATGTAGTAAATGAAATAGACGAAATAATTACGAGACTCTGTCACCATAGCAATTTAATTGTATTTATTTGACTTAGTTGAGTGCACACTTCTAAGTTAACCTTTAATCTGGCTAAAATTAATCCTAGATAGAAAGATTGGACTAAATAGGCCTGCTATGAACAGTAGACTACCCTGACGAGAATGAAAGTTAAGTTAGTGGTATTTTAGGATAAAAAGTGGACCGTAAGGACCTTTCAACATCCGTCTTATATTAATTAAATGCCGAGTCATTTACAATTTGAGTCACTGGACTACCGTAGTGAACCGAAATCCTGACATGTCCCTCTTTATCTGATAGTTTAAACTCATTTTCTGCCTTTATTGCTCTCGCCCTTTATTTCTCTTTCCATTAAAACTCGTGGCTTAGATAAAAATTCAAACAACCCCCCCATTTATGACCAAATAGACGGACTTCTACAGATATCTTGCCTCCCAATGGAGATCGACCTGACTTCCATAGCTATATAGTTAGCCGAGTTAGTTTATTTTTGACAGGTACACGACAGACGTGTCAGGCTTGCCGCTACCTGGGAAATTTGGCTTTGCTTAACTGCTGGTATCTGGGCAGCAGTGGCGGTCTGGATCGAGGTAGCGCATGCTGCTGTTGCCGAGGGAGATGGCACCTATGTTGCTGCCGAGAGGGGCGGTACCCGCGTTGCTGGGGTACCGCTGGTGCTACCTGGGTTGGTTTCTTTGTTTCCGGACATGTTATGCTTGCTTTGTAGACTGTCTAATGAAGACGACCACTATGCCAATGGTTGGCACCAAACTGTTTTGGTAAATTTCTACCAATTTAGGATTAAAGTAGTCTTAACGTTAGGTCTGAATTGTGATTTGATTGTTTGTTGTGTGCTAATTTGAATACACAACGTATATAAAGAACACAAGCAATTTTGGTTACGCGGAAAACCCAATTAAGGAAACAAGCGCGGGGCGAGACGGAATCCCACCAAGATTTTCACTACAATTCGGGAGGAAGTACAGTTCGTGTGCTATGCTATGAATGCTAGGGTGTAGTTCTCGTATTTTTCTGATGATCTTTCTTCTTTGCGTTGAGGCTCTTTATATAGGGGAGCTTGGCTAGCTAGGGTTTCTTGCTTTCCCTCCAAGTTATTCCTAATTTGATACAGAATAGGACTTTCCTTCCTTGGATATGGTAAGTGATAGAACTCTCATATGCTTCTTCTATGCGGATCAAAGCCCACGTTCTGCGCTGCACGCTGATGCTGTCACCCTGGCTCCCTGATGTTCTGCGTCCCACACTACTTCCAGACTTGCTGCCCCAGATCAGCCCATATCCAGATTTTGGGCCTAACAGCACCCTCCCTACAAATGGGGTGACTTTGAAAATGTTCAAAAGAAAATGAAAGAAAAAGTTGAAATTGTCAAGTGTTGAAAATGCCAAACATCAAAAGAAATGGCAAAAAGAAATTGTTCTCTAATGTCAAATGCCACAAGAAATTTTGGGGGGGGGGGGGGGGGACAACAACAAAAAGCAAACTCCCACATGAAACTCAAATTCTATTGATCCCTTTTCCATCATATCTACTTTTGTGCATGGTACAGAGGGGACGACCCTTCTTTTTGTCTAGGCAAGAAGGGAATTCCGTGATCCTCCAGTGTTTCTAACACCATAGGGAGAATACTCTTGACGAAAGCATTTAACAATTGAGGACAAAGGGACCATAGGTTGACACAACTTGGAGGTGATTTATTAGTATCCTCCTAGGCTTAGTAACTTGAATAAATTGTATCTATATGGAACGTATACCCTTAGATTGCTTCCCTTGTAGATAATTTCCGCCACTTAGATGACGAAAGTGGCTATTCTTTTGTAGATGCATCCATTACTTGTTTTGTGTGCTTAATGCTTGGATGTATTGCCATTTTGGCAAGCCCCACCTTACCTTGCAAGAAGGCATCCTACCTCATGGTTGTCTTGTTGTGAGTTGAAGGGGCGGATTGAGACCCGCTAATTGTCTCACATCGGTTATATTATTAGGATCGCTTAAATAAAGGTCTAATTTTAGTCACCTCTTTACTTGGGACGAGTACAAGTTCGGTTTAGGGATATTTTATGTGACTCATAATTGCGCACATTTAGTCCCTTAATTAAACCTATTTTGCATACTATATAACATTCCATAGCCATTTTATCCGTCAAATGTTTTCTATTTTGCTTTCCTAGTGCATTTTGTATGTTTTGTAGGAAATAAGATAATAAGGTGAAATTCCCGTCTCCCGTGAATACTTGGAAGCTTGTTAATGATATTGGATAGACAAGTATGAAACAGGAGGCAAGAACGAAGACCAACAACGCAAGAATAAGGAGTATGCAAAAGGAGGTAAAGCAAGGACCACACTGAGGAACAATCCGAGCGGCTCGTGCAGAAGACACTCGTCTCCCCCTCCCATGATCCGAGTATCTTGTGCAGAAGACACTCGTCTCCTCCCCTCACAATCTGAGCGTCTCCCCTCCTGGTTCGAGCGGATCATGACAACACTAGCGTGATATGCGCATCTCCCTTCGAGACTTGCATTTCCATACTCAACACTTAGAAATGCTATTTACTAATCTACCCTTGCTTAACCTAATGATGTACTACTATATATACTCCATTTTGTAATAATCTAGGTATAAGCCCTTTTATGGAGGCGAGTTCCCATAGTAGAAAGTTCTATTAGATCAGATCAGGAGTAGATTAGAATAGACTAATCTCAATCATTCCACAAAATTACACATTAATCTTTCCTTAATCATTGTTCAAGTTTTTTATTATTGGGTAATTGAAGATTATTGGGTTATTATTGGAGAATTGACAACTCTCCATCAATCAAGTTCTCTTCTTTTATTCTTTGCTTTATTATTTGGAATCATCTTCATAGGTATAATTCTCTTTACCCTTGTTTAATTATTGTTAATCACTTTCATTTATTCATCATGTTTTGCTTTGTTAATATGATTGAGAACCTTATTAGCATGTTGAACTTGATAATGAGTCAGTAGTCTTATAGCTAGGATTAATGGGCAATTGAGGAAAACAAACATGGGGAATGATTCATACTTAATCTAATATATTTTCATAAATAATTTGCTTGCTTCTTGTGATTTCAACTTATGCAGATGTTATGTTTGATGAAATGCTAAGCCTATGAATCCTTGCATTTTTTACCCATCACCTATCTCTTCAATGAGGCTTGTAACACATAAACCAACTCGAGCCTCATTAGACCATGCATATAGTTGAATAGGAAGGACTAAGTCGACTTTTAGGTGTTGTACAATCTAATCGATTCGGCTCCGGGACCCAAACCTTCTTAGGGATTGTAAGATTTACACCAACTCTATCTCATCACAATAACAAGTGCTTGCTATTTAATCAAGAACATGTTTGTATGATCAACTGTCATGAATCCCATATGACCACATGACATCCTAGTATCCTTTATTATTTGTCTACACCTATACTTGCTTGTTTTACTTTGTTTCTTGCATTAGTTTAGAACACAACTACAAATCCAAATCAATTGTGACACTAGCATAAATTGAGATAGATAGACTTAGAACCCAAAGCACACCGTCCCGTGGATCGACCTCGACTTAACCACAAGCTAGTTGTTTGTTGAGAATTATAAATGTATTTGATTGGGAGACACGACGACACCTCACATCAGCGAATCTGGAGGATTTCATTTTGAAGCTCCTGGCGTCTTTCTGGTCAGGTGGTAAGACCTCATCATGTAGCCAACTAATGTGAGGTTTGCGCCAATCATCAATCTCTTCCTGGGGTGTGGCAGTACACAGTATCCCTGCTTCGTATGTCCACTGGGTGGTTGCAGCCTTACTGGCGTTCTGCTGTTAATCCTGACATATGGCAGGTTTCATGACATGTATGAATGGTATATTACCCACTGCCCCAGGAGTGAAGGATGGTCCCAGGGTGGCAAGAGCATCCGCTTCAACATTCTGATCCCTTGGTATCTGTTGGATGTCGAAGGAGGCAAAGCGGAATTGGAGCTCCTTCGCTACTTCCAAGTAGGCTATCATTTTAGGATCTCTGGCCGTGTATACGTTATTCACATGGTGTACGATCAGTTGAAAGTCACTATACACCTTGATGCGGCTGATTTTCAATCCTAAGGCTAATTGGAGTCCTAAGATTAAGGCCTCATATTCAGCCTCATTATTCGTTTCTTTGAACTCGCACCGTACTGCCTATATTACCTGTTCCCCCTGAGGTGATTTCAGGACCAACCCTACCCCTGCTCCATTCGTATTGGATGCCCCATCAACCTGTAACTCCCATACCTGCTCCCCTTTAGCCTCACTTAGGGTCAAGATTTCACTGGCGGCTTGTTCTTGAAGGGTGGGACTAAAGTCTGACACAAAGTCAGCTAGGTGTTTTGGTAAGATTTTACCGACTAAAGATTTGTGAGTCAATGCGGCTATTCTAATTAAAATACGATATTAAGGACTGAAGTAGATTAGTAGTAAGAATACAGCGAGAACGAAATTAAACAACTAGTGCGAAGGAAAAACAAACGAAAAAGAAAGTGAGACAAATGACACAAGAAAATGGTGACGCGGGAAACCCATAATGTGGGAAACACCGCGGGGGGAATGGTATCCCATCAATGATCCACTAGTAGTAATAGTATTCAATGGTAAACCTAGCTGGAACAATCAGGAGGAACATCAGTAATCTCCAAATGATTAAGTACAAATGACACTAATGGTGTATATGTTTCTAAGTGTGTTAATTATTAATTGTTTGCAGGTGGTGAATGATATTTCTTCGAGTGGAGTGAATGGGGGATGCCCTTGAATCTGATGTTTGTTGCTCTTTTATAGCCATTCTTAGAGCGTTTGCACGTACTCCATACATATGCTCAACCATATGCTCCACTCCCTATGAAATAGGAAGTGGTTGCTGACTTTGTCAAAGCTGTTGCTGATCACCTCAATGTTCCTCCTGACCATTTTAACGTTCCTGCTGGCTGTTTGTTATTTAATTCAAACGTGGCCTTTGCATCACTTGAATGTCCAGGTTCATCCCCCGTTGTTCTTCCTTGCGTTTAGCAGCCTGCTGCCTCGTTATTGATCCGTGTACCTTTATTTTATCCATTTGCGAGTTGCCACGTCATGATGAAAATGAGAGGGTATTTTTACCCATAAAATTACCCCCAAGAAACTGCTAGGTTCTATTCTTGCTCGATGGATACTGGGAGTTGCTTCCCTCCTGGATGCTGCGTGTAGTGGTGATGTCATAACGTGACGTCAGCCCAATTGGATTCTTATCCACCGAGACTGACCGTTTGAGGTCTAATCAGTCCCTTCCCCTTAATAACTCCCAACTTCCCCCACGTTTCCTTTCCCTCGATTCCCCCCAACCTAACTTCCTCCCTTAACTCCCTTCTTTTAACTCCCTCCCTTAACTCCCTACAGTTATAAATACTCCCCTCCCCCTCCCACTTCCCTTATTCCCGTCTTTATTAACCTTTTTCCCTAAAATCCTTTACCCTCCCTCTCTTCTTATAAAATCTCCCTATCCATCAGATAAACTCCTCACTTTTTATTATCTCTCTTAATATTTTTCGCCTCTAAACTTCGCAATTATGGTCAAAGAGTCTATCCGCCGTACAGTTCCTCCTCCTTCTGCCTATGGGGGGGTCCATCTGCTACTGCTCTCTCTCCCTTCCAGTCCTCTGGGATCCTCGCAGAACACTATCTGTGCGATTCTAGCTTTGCTAACACCCCCCTCGAGGAGGTGAGAGAGAGGGTTTGGCCTTGGGCAGGAGGTCGAGATTCACATTCCTCATCCTGGGGAGGCGTCGGATGCCCATAATCCCAGTTGGGTATGCCTGTACGAGTATCCTTTTGTTCAGGGTTTGTCTTTTCCCTTCCCTTCTTTGGTGCAAAAGATCTTGCGCCACTATAGGTTGGCGATCTGCCAGCTTGCGCCTCATGCATGGCGCATTCTGGTCCGGCTCTGCATCCTTGCTGAGCATCACGCTCTGAGGATTGGTCTGGGTGACCTCGTCCTGCTCTATACTTTCAGGCCCTTTGTTGCCGGGCTTATCAACTTAAGGTCCCGCGACCGTAGCAACCCTAGCTTGATCCTTCCTCCCAAATTGAGGGATGAAGGCTGGAATACGAAATTCATCTTTGTTAAGATTGACTCTCATACCCCCACCCCTGAGTACTTATTTGATAAGTAGGGGCCTCTAAAGGTAATTTTAGTTTATGGGTGTCTGTTGTTTTTCTTTTACCTTAATGTTCTTACTGGTCTACTCCTGCAGGTTGGAAGCAGCCAGTTCCCTCAAGATCACAACGTGGTTAGCCGTTTGTTTGCTCTCCCTGTTGCAACTCGTTCTTGCCCTGGTGTACTTTCTTCCCCTGTTGGTGCATCTGCCTGCGAGGCTCTTGACATTAGTGAAGGAGAGCAAGAGGGGGAAGAAGAGAGAGAAGAAGAGGAAGTTGGTACCTCCACCAGTCAGCAAGAACCCCCAGCTGCCGAATTCCAGATGTCGTCTGGTAAGGCTTCGTTTTTTATAGGCTTTCCTTCTTGCTATATGATCATTTATGTTTGTGTTCTAATTGTGTTCCTGTACTAGGAAATACTCCTGTTTCCTCTCTTTCCCTGTTGGATAGAAAGAGGAAGCAAATTGCTTCTGCCTCCTCCGGTCCTTCTCCTAGGAAGAGGCCATCGCTCCATGCTGAAAAGGAGCCAGTTAGCACGCCTGTCCCTGTTGAGGTTGCTCCTCTGGTTGTAGTGGCTCCTAGGCCACCCCTGCCCAATACTTCCACTGTAATCCGCCTTCCCAAGGGGTATGGCTCCAGTGGGGTGCCTATCTGGCCTCACATGGCAACAGTTCCTGCTCCCTGCTGCTGTCCATTCTATGGGAAAAACCCAACTTCCTGCTGTACTAGATGAGGCTCCTAGACGCGCCCTACAGGTACCTTTTCTAATTCCCTTTATGTTTTACTGGTCTATTTTGTTCGTGCTGCTGACTATTCCTCTTGCAGGTTTTGCAGGACGGCCTGTTCCTGCGCAGGGAGGTTGCCAGATTGATGGGGGAGGTGAACAACGTCACCTAGGGAAGCTGGAGGCAGATCTGGCGCTGGCTAGGAGGGACAAGGTGGCTGCCCAGAAGAAGCTGGCTGAGGAGAAGGCAGCTGCCAAGAAGCAGCTGGATGCTGAGAGGAGGGTGGCAGAAGGGCGTATGGAAGAGGCTCATAAGGAGGTGGAGCTGCTAAAGCACCTGCTGTTGAACTCTACATTGGTTTTCGCCTGGGAAACAAAGATAAAATGCATCAAGGAGTTTGAGGCGGGTGAACAATCCAATTGGGACCTTGCTGAGGAGGAACGACTGTTCAATGCTGCATATCCAATCAAGCCGGACTTCAGCCTCATCAACGACTTGTTGGGTGGTGATGATGGAGAAACCAGTGCTAGGACTGAACAACCAGCCGTCGCATCAGTCGAGGAGGTTAGGGAGGAAGCCCTCATCGCCCAAGGAGGGGAAGGTCCATCTAGAGGAGAGGCTACTGTGGAGCCTAACATCCCTGTAGATGTTCCTACTGATGCCGCCCCAGATTCTGCTGCTGCTGCTTTGTTTAGGCATTTAAATTTTAATTTTTTATCTTGATGTTTTGTTGGGCACCCTGTGTGGTGGCCCATTATAATCTAACTCTTTGGTGCCTGGTAGTTTTAGGCACCTTTTAGTACTTTTGTGTTTGCCTCGTAGGAGGGGCAAAAATACTTTGCTTTTCAAGTTCCCCCTGCTGAGGGGTGTTTATGAATTTTTGTTTTGTTCCTTCTGTTGTTTTGCTAGCAATTCTTTTGTTCTTTCTGTTTATGTGCCGGCTTCGTACTTGTTGAGGTGTCTATGGTGGTCCAAGGAGCTTTCTGTCCATCAGGATGCTCGAATCCCTTGTTTTCACCACGCGCACATTGGGTACTTCCCGCAGAAGGAATAATTTGCTAGTTCCTATTCATCAGTTAGCCTACTAGGACATTACCTTAATATTTAACTTACCAAATCGACATTCAATCCAAAAACAACGATAAACCTAAAAATGGAAGCAATTTCATAAATCTAAAATAGTTTAGGGAGCACAAAGTGTGTTCCCCCAGAGTTTTACAACAACTTAAAAGAAAGGGAGTTTCATATTGGCCTTTTGAAATACTAAGTACGCTGCTTCCACATTTTGCTCCTTGTGACGCCTGTGAAGTTGACACCAAGGGTAAACAAGAAAAAGGTTTTGACGCAAAGGATTTGAAAGATACGTTGTAAGTTGTCATTTCCTTAGTAGTACCTGCTGAATTCAGGTGACTTAGCACGTGCGTACTGAACAAAAGACCTTGCCTGGTGACTTAGTTGTTCCTACTGTCAAAAGAGATGTTACTGTTAGACCAATGCAGGTGGTACAGTCAGGTGGTACGAAACAAAATGATTAGTTATTTGCGTATGTACCTCACGAGAGAGTGAGCTGTGGCTCCAGCAAGTGGGTTCTGGGGTTGTTCCCCTTCAAGCGATAGCTACTTAATCAAAGACACTTTTAGCAAGTTAGTTCATGTTCTAAGGTTTCTGGAGTACTGAATGCTAGGATTCAAGGGTCCTGGAATGTACCTATTGGAGGTCGAACTTCTGGGTCCTGCACCTGGAACCTCAGACATATTACTTTTAAGGTGAATGATGTTCCAGGATCTAGGGACAGCTTCCATACCCGTAGTCTCCAACTTGTATGCCCCATTACCCATGATGCCTTCTATGCGGTAGGGACCTTCCCAGTTATAGGCGAATTTACCTGCACTCTGATTATTGGTGTTTAGGAATACCTTTCTGAGTACCAGGTCCCTTACCTGCAGCGTTCTCAGCCTTATGTTTTTTGTTGTAACTCCTGGATGTTGTCTGCTTATAGGCTACCATCCTGATTTGGGCGCTAGTCCTTGCCTCATCAATGGTATCCAGGCTGCTGGCCATTTCTACCTGGTTCCTCTCTTCGGTGGCATTGGCATATCGATGTGTCGGTACCTGCACCTCAGAGGGAATAACGGCCTCGGCCCCATATACCAGACTGAATGGTGTTTGACCTGTTGCCACTTTAGGGGTAGTTCTATCAGACCATAGCACGAAGGGGAGTGCATCTGCCTAGTTGGCTCGTATCTCCTCCAGCCTTCTTTTCAGGTTGTCCATGGCTATCTTATTGCTGGATTATGGCTGACCGTTGGACTGCGGATTCCTAGGAGTGCATTTAAACAACTTGATGTTCCAACTGGCACAGTAGTCTTCCGTTCAGTTGGATATGAATTGTGACCTGTTGTCACATATGATTTCTGAAGGGATGCCATATCTGCAGACTGTGTTCCTCTTGATGAAAGATATCACATGCTTCTCCAGGATATGAGGAAAAGCTTCTGCCTCTATCCATTTAGAGAAGTAGTCTTTCATTGCCAGCATGTACGTCCTGTTTCCAGAAGCACGGGGTTATGATCCCGCAATGTCCATTCCCCATTTCATAAAAGGCCATGGCGAGATGATCAGATGCATATGCTCTGCTGGCTGGTGGCTGACAGGAGCGTGCCTTTGGCATTCTTTGTATTTCTTGATGTAATCTATGGCATCCTTCCTCATGGTAGGCCAGAAGTAACCCTTTCTTAGTGTCTTGTTAGACAGGCTCCTACCCCCTATGTGATCTCCGTAATCACCACTCTGGATATCACACATTACTTCTTGTGCCTCTTGTATGCTCAAGCACCTTAGATAGGGTCCTGCCAAGAACTTCCTAAATAAGATACCATCAATAAGTACGAATATAGAGGATTTCCTTTTGAAGCTCCTGGCGTCTTTCTGGTCAGGTGGTAAGACCTCATCACGTAGCCAACTAATGTAATACTTGCGCCAATCATAAATCTCTTCCTGGGGTGTGGCAGTACACAGTATCCCTGCTTCGTATGTCCACTGGGTGGTTGCAGCCTTACTGGCATTCTTCTGTTCATTCTGACGTATGGCAGGTTTCATGACATGGATGAATGGTATAGTAACCACTGCCCCTAGAGTGAAGGCTGCTCCCAGGGTGGCAAGAGCATCCGCTTCAGCATTCTGATCCCTTGGTATCTGCTGGATGTAGAAGGAGGCAAAGCGGAGTTTGAGCTCCTTCGCCACTTCCAGGTAGGTTATCATTTTAGGATCCCTGGTCGTGTATACATTATTCACGTGGTTTACGATCAGTTGGGAGTCACAATACACCTCGATGTGGTTGATTTGCAATTCCAAGGCTAATTGGAGTCCTAACACCAGGACCTCGTATTCAACCTTTTTATTCGTTACTTTGAACTTACACCGTACTGCCTGTATTATTTGTTCCCCCTGAGGTGATTTCAGGACCAGCCCTACCCCTGCTCCCTTCGTATTGGATGCCCCATCAACATGTAACTCCCATACCAGCTCCTCTTTAGCCTCACTTAGGTTCAAGATTTCACTATCGGCTTGGTCTTGAAGGGTTGGACTAAAGTCTGACACAAAGTCAGCTAGGGCTTGGGACATTATGGTTGTTTGGGGTTCAAATTTTAGGTCGTACCCACTCAGGTGGACATACCACTTAACCATTCTCCCTGACAGTTCGGGTTTCCTCATTATGGTTCTCAGGGGGAGTTGTTCACGACTGAAATTGTATGTGACTCAAAATAGGGACGCAATTTGTACGAAGTAGTAACAAGTGCTAAAACGAGTTTTTCTAGAGATGTGTACCTGGTCTCTGCAGGTAACAGAGACTTGCTTGTATAGTATATTGGTTTCTGCATACCTTCGTGCTCTCGTACCAGTACAGTGCTTACAGCCTTCTCTGTCACTGATAGATACAAGTACATCGGTTTTCCGTGTCTGGCTTGGAGAGAAGAGGAGGGGTGCTCAGGTACTGCTTGAGCTCCCTAAACGCATTTTCATACTCTTGCGTCCAATCAAACTTCTGGCTCTTTCTCAGGATGTCATAGAACAATCGACATCTATCTAAGGACCTTGATATGAACCGGTTTAGGGCTGCTACCCGACCTGTGAGCCTCTGTAAGTCCTTTGGCTTATGAGGTGATTCTAACTGAAGTACTGCTTTGATTTGCTCCGTGTTGGCCTCTATCCCTCTTTGCGTCACCAAGTACCCCAGGAATTTCCCAGAGGAGACTCCAAAAGTGCATTTCAGGGGGTTCAGCTTCATATGGTATTTTCTGAGGATCGAGAAGGTATTCTCCAGGTGGGACATGTGTTGTTATGCCTTCTCGGATTTGACTACCATATCGTCAAAGTAGACTTCCATTGTTCTCCCTATCTCCTCCTTGAACATTCTGTTCACCAGGCGCTGATAGGTGGAACCAGCATTCTTAAGGCCAAGGGGCATCAAATTGTAGCAGTACAAGCCTCTGTCAGATTTGAAGGCTGTTTTCTCCTGGTCCTTAGGGTCCATTTTTACCTGGCTGTACCCACTCCAGCCGTCAAGGAAGGTAAGTAGCTCATGCCCTGCTGTAGTGTCTACTATGGAATCAATGTGCGGCAGGGGGAACGGGTCTTTTGGGCAAGCTTTATTAAGATCTGTGAAATCAACACATGCTCTCCACTTGTTCTTCTTGGGTACAACCACAACATTCGAGAGCCATTCTGGGTAGTATACTTACCTGGTTTATCACCTCGTTCCTTTCAGGAGCGAAATTTCCGCCTTTTCTGCTGTACTAGATGAAAGCTGGGGTCTACATTTAACCGGTGTGTAATTAAACTTGGATCTATGCCAATCATGTTGCTATCGGACCAGGCGAAACAATCCATGTTAGTACGTAGAAATTCCATTATCTGCTCACGGATGTTACCTCGCACATCGGCTCCTACCAAAGATCGTTCTTCTTTGAAATCGTGGGTCCAGGTTTACTTCATCGAGTTCCTCCTGGGGAGGTGCAATATACTCCCTCTGGATGCACAGTTTCTGTAATTGCTATGCTAGACCAGATGCAAATTGTTTCAGAGCGTTCTTGTAGCAATCCCGATGCGAGCTATATTTTGATCTCCTCGTATCTCCTATACCCCCAGGGTGTAGCGAACTTCAGGCTCTGATGGTACGTTGATGGTACCGCTTTAATTTTGTGGATACAGGGCTTGCAAAGTATCACGTTATAAGTTGACGGACCATCAATAACCAAGTACCGTACCTGTTTGTTCATACCCCCTGCAAAGGTAGGTATCACTATTTCTCCAAGGGATTGTTTAGTATCTCCGCTGAAGCCTACCAAGGGTACTGCCTTGTCCACCAGGTCTTTCTCGCTGAACCCCATGTTCTTCAAGGTTTCCAGTATTATTTGATTCATAGAGCTTCCTGTATCTACCAATATCTTTTTAACAAGGTAATTCACTATATAAAGGGTAATGATGAAGGCGTCATGGTGGTGTTCTACCTCATCAGGTCCGTTTGCCTCGTCGAATGAGATTGCTGGTAGATCCTGTTTGCGGAACCTGAGGGAGAACTCTGGTTTATCTCCTTTAGTCTCGGTTGCATGGCGCTTTGCTGCTGAATAAGTGAGACCACATATCTCCGACCCCCTTGTGATGACGCTCGCGACCTTTGAGTAAGGTGGAGGTGGGGATGGTTGGGCCTGGTCAGCAGTATTGACCTTTCCAGATTTCGCCTCCTTGGGGAGAAGGTGATCCAAGCATCCAGCACTGTAGAGGTACTTTACTTCCTTTCGTAGTACTACACAATCTTTTGTATTATGGCCAATATCGTTGTGGTATTCACACCTTTTGCTGGCATCTCTTATGTCGTTCTCCCTGGGAGTAGGCTTCTTGGGCCACCTTGCCCTCTGCCCTAGCTCGCTGATTGCCTTCAATACCCAATCAAGTCCAGTGGTGAACCCATACTCGCTGAGCTTAGGTGGAGTCTCGGTGCTCTCTGTTTTTCCTGAAACTTTGTTCACTGTGTTCTTGCCGTAGGGTTTAGCTCTTTCATTCTTTTTCTCTGTTATGATTTTTCTGCTGGACGACTCTGTTGCATATAGATTCCTTCTATCCTCATCCTCCTCTAGGCGATAAGTAGCCTCTGCCATTTACTTGACTTCCTCAAAGATGGCGCATGGTTGCTTGGTGAGATCCTTGTACAAATCAGAGTCGCGATGCAGTCACCTTCTGAAGGCGTTGACTGCCGTTGTAGGGTCGCACCTAGGGATAGATATTTTTTCTACATTGAATATGGCGAGATAATCGCTGGTGGACTCCTCGAACCTCTGGACGATCCAGTATAGATCACTGGATAATTTTTCTGGCTTGCGACTGCTTGCGAACTACTAATTGAAAACGTTCACTAACTCCGCGAAGCTAGAAATATATTTGTTGGGAAGGTTAAAGAAACACTGGAGTGCGGCTCCTGACATGGTGGAACCGAATCCTTTGCACATACATGCCTCCTTCTCAGGCCCTGTTGCTGCAACCAGCATCATTTTCTGTTTATACTGGTTGATGTGCTCTAGCGGATCCCCTGTTCCATCATACAACGTCATTGTTGGTGTGGTGAACCCCTTTGGCATGCTGAAAAGAGAAATGCTATCCACGAAGGGGGAATCCACATAGCACTCCGGGGTTGCTACCTCCATGGGACGTGGTATCCCTGGAACCTTGCTGAGTAGGGACTTGATATCCTGCAACTGTAGCTTCTTACCCCCATACCCTGCTTGTGGGGTACTGAGTAGATCCCATATGGACTTGGTGTTCCTCCTGGCATGTAAGGAGGTACCATGTAGCTTCCAGGTAATGGTGTTGAGTTCACAATAGGCCTGAACTAATTGTCTGGGGTATACGGCATATAGGAGCATATCCCGGGGTATGCGTTTCTTGCTGACTGTTCCCCTGGGTTGCTCCCTGGTACCACGGACGTACTGCTTGTTCTTGATATGGGATCTGGATTTAGTGCTCCTAATCCCACCGGATTGAGTACCATGGGATACATTTGTGGCATCCTTGGTGGTGGTGGAATCCCTGGTGGTTGGATCGTACCTTGGGTGGCCACCATTCCTGCTGGATATGCTTGCTCGGGTGGCATGGTTACCTCTGGTGGCAGCGTATCCATATCGAGCCTGGTTACTAGATTCTGCCGCAGTAGCCTCCCTGAGTACTCCCTGACATTCCCCTGGCCGAGTGTCGAACTTGCCATCTGCTGGGTCGTTCCCTGGGGTGACACTTCATCTATCTTCTCCTACAAGGACTGGTTGTCCCTTTGTAACCCTGTCACCACTTGTTGCAAGGATGTCATCCCTTGGAGCAACTGCTGTACCGGATCCGGTTGTGATGCTCCTGGGAAACGGGCTCTTATCAGGTGTCCTGGTGATCCTGGGCGCTGCGGACTCCCATCCTTATTAGGCTTTGGCACGGGATTAATAACTGGTGATTTGCCAGCCTTCCCTGCTCCCTGATCTGTGATTTTGGGGGAGTAAGGAGGCTTTGCTGATTCTTGGGAGTGAGCTTGGCCTGCAGTCACTCTAGTGGTAGGGACCACCGTTGTTGGGACACCGGAGGTTACTGGCGTCGCCCTCACTATTGGAGTTTCCACTGATGTATTCATTGGATCTGATATGTTCTGATTGGTTCCTGACATGACCAACTATAGAGATGTAAGGATACTTCGAAAAGAGGTATGTTAACCAAGATTTAACCACAATGCCCCACGGTGGGCGCCAAACTGTTTTGGTAAGATTTTACCGACTAAAGATTTGTGAGTCAATGCGGCTATTCAAATTAAAATGCGATATGAAGGATTTAAGTAGATCGGTAATAAGAACATAGCGAGAATGAAAGTAAACAACTAGTACGAAAGAAAGACAAACGAAAAAGAAAGAGAGACAAGTGACACAAGCAAAATGGTGACGCGGGAAACTCAAAATCTGGGAAAACCCGCGGGGGCAAATGGTATCCCACCAATGATCCACTAGTAGTAATAGTATCCGAGGGTGAACCTAGCTGGAATGATCAGGAGGTACAACAATGAGCTCCAAACGACTAAGTACAATTGAGATGAACGATGTATTAATTTTTAAGTGTGTAGATGATATTATTTGTTTGAGGTGGCGAATGATATTTGTTTGGGTGGAGCTAATGATGAATGCCTTGAATCTGATGTTTGTTGCTCTTTTATAGCCCTTCTTTGAGTCGTTGCACATGCTCCCTACATATGCTCAACCATACCCTCCACTTCCTATGAAATAGGAAGTGGTTGCTGAGTTTGTCAAAGCTTCTGCTAATCGCTGCAATGTACCTGCTGACCATTTCAACGTTCCTGCTGGCTGTTTGTTATTTAATTCAAACGTGGCCTTTGTATCACTTAAATGTCTAGGTTAATCCCCCCTTGTTCTTCCTTGCGTCTAGCATCCTGCTGCCTTGGTTACTGATCCGTCTGCCTTTACTTTATCCAATTGCGAGTTGCCACGTCATTATGAAAATGAGAGGGTATTTTTACCCATACAGTGGCCACGGCCAGCAATGACAGCCATCACGGCTTCCACCAACAATGAACAATGACAACAACACCAACATCGACACCAAACAACAACAACACACAACCCAACCACGGCCACCACTGCCACAGCCGGCTACCGCCAAGCACCCTACGGTACCCCTGACCACCGTCGCCACCAGCAACAACCACGGCTACCACCATAACCAACAACAACAACAAACACACAAACATAACCCGACTAACCTAATCCGTGTAACCCCCTTTAACACCCATTTTCGACCACCTAACACCACCCATTACCATCACTACAACCCCCACTCAACCCTGAACACAACCCAACTAAGGTTAACCTAATACAGCCACGAAAGGTGGGTCATAAATCCGTCTTAAAACGGTTGCACAACAACAATCATTACCCATATTATTACTCGGTCAAAGTTGATTATTGGTGGTCCACGATGGGTCTAGGGTGGTCACGGTGGGTCCAAGTCGCCAGTGAGCCAACGGTATAAATTAATTAGGGTATAAGCTAGTTGAAGACGGTATTACTTTAGGATCTCGAGGCAGAGGGACAAAAGACGGTCTTCCCATTTATCCCTTTTCTTTTCTCTCTTTTTCTCCTTTCTCTCTCAATATTGTGTGGTGGAAAATATGATATGAGATTCTTATGAGATAAGATAAGGTAGTAGGGGTAGTTAGTTGGTTAAATATGTGTAGATAGGATGGTTGGTGGAAGTATATTATTATCTTTATTATTTTATTATCCGTCTTATAACATAACTCGTATAAATGCAATATAATAATATTTTAGAAAATATATTTACCCATTTACCATTGACTAGCCTTTGACCAAGGTAATAAAATACGGGTTATTACAGTTTTGCCCTTTAAAATGAACTTCGTCCCCGAAGTTCGCCCCCCTCTCTCCTTTCCTCATGTCTCCTCAAGTCTCATCACTGATTCTCAAGTACTCTCTCGAGCTTCTTACTATCATCATCACTCCCATTATGCCAATATGATTCTCACCTCTCTCACCAGGCTCACACTAGCTCATGCGTTTTCCTTTATCGTATGTCATCTCTTTACTCATACACTACTCAAGTGCATATTATGCTCGTTTTCCACCTTTAAATTCCCAATTGTTATTCAGTCCCCCTATAAGAGAACGTCATCCTGAAGTTCAACTATCAAACCTCATAATGTGCTCTCATATGTTCATTACTAAATTCAACAAATGACTATGTTCCAGGTTCAACACTCTGTTACTCGTTGCAAGTACGCAAACAAACCTCATGTAGTTATAATTCCATTGACATAATCCCCCATCTATAAGCCTCCCAAAGGTTAAGTGCCAGGTCAAACCAACGGTTCCAAACTATAATCCTATAAATAACTCCCAATTTATGTTGGTTATATGTATACGTATCTATCACAGGGTAGAAGTCAATTATTATTACGTATCTATATCAGGTCAAATCTCAAACATTAACATGTATGCACATCAATAACGAATATGCAGACTCCATGAAACAATCAAATAATGCAAAATTACTCGTTATACGACTCAACCATGATAAACATTCCCATATCCGGACATCATTCCACGCATATACCGCGTCAAATCCACCACATGATCACACATGTGTTTCTATATCTGTTCCTGTCCATCATCAACACTTCCGCTCATACGTTAGACCACAATCACAATTATGCAAACAATCCCTATGCAACAAATAATTTCACTACTACAAATCCAGGCAACTACAACGCCCCTTTAACAACACTTAATTCACGAAAATTACCATAGAGGTTGTAGAATGGATGGCGCGAATTTTATTAAACTTAACTACAACGGTTATGTGTTGATAACCGTTGTTATAGGTTTTAACAACGGGTCAAAATTTCACAACCATTGTTAATATAAAAACTAATAACAACAGTTTACTCTGTAATACATAATAACCGTTGTTAATACTTTGGCGCAAAATTAGTGAAAAGTAATTACAATGGTTATATTTGAAGCCGTTGTTAATACTTTTTAACAACGGTTTTCTAAGGACCCGTTGTTAATATATAATCTAATGACAACGGGTTTATGTGTAAAAACCGTTGTCAATACTTTCAATAATATAAACCCACAAACACATATCAGTTACCGCCATAAACACCAATTAAACCTAACACAAACACAAACTTTCTCATCGTCTCTTTCTCTCTTTCTCATCGTCGCTGCTTTATCATCTCCGTCAGCACTGTTGTTGTCGTCATCTCTTATTTTCTCTAATTATCACGTATCGCTTTATATGCATGGTTTTAGGTTTTGTCATCATCTCAGTAATTATTTTCTTTCTCTAATTATTTCATTTAATTGCATTATTAGTTTTGTCACTGTTGTTTTTCTGCGTTTATTAACTTGTAAAACAAATTAAATTAAATAAAACAAAAGAAGAAGATGATGGAAAGGAATGCATAATAAACTTAATTAATTAATATATAATATAAATACATAAAAAACTAATTACATTGCTAAAAATACAATTCTTAGATATGCATAGAGAGTCTGATTCTCTTCTATGATATCCATCCTCTCCTTTTTGGCTATTTGGAGGTTTCGTTCCGCATTTGCTATATCGTCATATAGCTGCAGCATCTTCTGCTCTGTCAAGCCATTTTTTTGGCGTCCTTGAGTGCGGTCCGAGCGTCCTCAAGGTAGCCCCTGAACCTGTCCTCGATGTCCAGCAGCCGGCGGATGAAACTCTTGTTGTACTCGGTCATGATGCATGTATTACGGATGGTATCATTCATTGTTAAAGGAAGTGTTGAAGGAAGTTTGGAGTTTGTTTTAAAGACTTAGGGTTTGGAGCAGTTTAGGACGTGATAGTGAGATAATATGGAATGGTTATTGAGATAATGCATGAATTTATACTTACTAATTTGTCCTTTTAGTTGTTTTTTAATTAATATATGTTTAGGAAGTTGTGCCATCATATCTTCTTCAAATCTTATAACCCTTCTCATTCCATATTTTATGTCCTTTCATATGCAGGGATTTGGCATCAGTAATAATGCATGCATCGGTAATGGTAATGCATGCATCTAGTAATATATAAATTATTTTTTTAAAAAAAAAAATCAATAACAACGGTTATTTAAAAAAAACCTGTTGTCTTTAGTTATAACAACGGTTTTTTATACTGTAACCGTTGTTATAACTTTCCCACCAAAATTTAGTCACACTTTCCACAACGGTTTTTTCTACTTTAAACCTTTGTTAATAGTTTTCACAGTGGGTTTCTTATACTGTAACCGTTGTTAAAACCTACTACAACGGACGCTTTAACAACGTCCGCTTTTTTATATAACAACGGTTTTTAACCGTTGTTATAGCCTGTGTCTGTAGTAGTGTTTGCAATTTTTATCTTACTTTAACACAACAAAATAAAATTACGTCGATTAACATATATCAAACAAGAGTATCACATTATTTTCGTCATCAATCCACTCATGTCGAATCAACAATTTTCATGTACTTGCAAAATGCCACACCCGATGATCAAACGTAAACAATTCATCAAATATACCCATGTAAGGTCAACATGCTCATCCAAACACAAGTCAACTAAAATAAATAGCGAAATAAGGGTACACGCTCAATATCTGGTCGAGTATCAACAAAACAAGGTTCTAAGCAGGTCACTCGGTCGAGTGTAAGAAACCACTCGGTCGAGTAGGAGACCACTCGGTCGAGTGCATGGTGCACTTGGTCAAGTCTCGCCTGGGCATTATGTTTTCATTCTCAACTCGATTCCAACTTTGTTATTTCATCACACAAATGCTAATAGACTCTGATGGTGACTAAAACATCATCAAATAACCAAATTGAAACACGAACTCACGGCCTTATGGCCATTATTATGACACAATTAAGATGAAATACCCAAGATATACCAGTGACACAACATACTATTTCATGGATACGGCCTAACCACTCATTATTCACAAGGAATAATAATAACATCACCCCTCAATTGGACACTACAACAAGATCACGATGTATACCATGGATGTTTTACCTAACGATTGGGAAGCAACTTTACAAACAACATCTATACTACCTCAACAATATGATTGAATTCTCAGGCAATACATGCCACACTCCCGTTACTCATGATCGCAAAAACCAAACTTGGTAATACTAAGTCCACCATCATATACCTCAATTATTCATCAACCAAAGTTTCCAAGTCACGCTCAATAACAACATCCTTCAACATGCAACTCAAGCCTCATTCACAATCTATAAGTTCAAACACTTAACAAATATTGAAGCTAGATTACACATCACTCATTATACACAATTTACCTCATACACTTGTCCTACTCAAATCGAGACATCTTACGCAAGCTAAAGTCAATTTCTTCTACTCCTAATCCCCAAACATGAATTATATACAAAATCACAACTCAACTTCTCATTTGAATCTACTAAACACACCCATAACCTTGGATCCCAAAATAATACTTCCCAAAACTTTGGATCATTACTTAGCATAAAATATTCCTTTCTCAAAATTCAATTTCCTCATTCACAATACCTACATCACCACTTTATCTAATCCAATTTATCGAATCAAAATTTTGACCAAGTGCACCTTCATTTATCAAATAACTTTCTCTCTTTCAAGACATCGTATACCTACCTACCTACATGGCTCAAATCCACATAAAATGAACCAACTTACCTCAATCCCAATAAAACATTTGTTTCACATTCATAACTCTCAAGATATAACATTCCGTCATCACACATTATTAGCACCCCTTTATTCTCATAAACTCATCGAATCACTCCCGTTCCACATCCTCTCAAGCACAATCACATGTGTCTACACATCTTTACTCAATAAAACCATACAACCTATAAGGTAGAGAAGGCATAGAGACCCATATCTAAACAAAACAATACATTATAATCAAAGAAACTACTCTACGAGACAAAGAAAGCATGCTTTAACTACAAAATTTAAAATGTAATCATATACTCTAAGGTATAAAAAAATAATTGGGCAAAATTTTAAGGTAAGATTCTCAAATTAAGTCAATACATAGCATTTTAATAAAATTGAAATCTTATTACTCTATTAATTCAAGAAAACATTAAACAAAATTTTCAAATTTGAAGACCATACTTAACATCATTAAACAACATTTGAAGCTCCTTTACATAATTAGATAAAGGATGAGGTATAAAATCAGATTTGTCGATATAACTAACATAGATGTCAAAACATGAAATATTTTGTAAGGCAAAACCGCTAGCTTAATACAACACAATGCAACATCAACAAGCACTAAATACCAAGAAACAACTGGATCAAGTCTTGAGTGTAAAGATCAAAATCATTCGTTTTAAAGATGAAAATTCAAAAGATTTGGACAACATTTTAAGATAAAATTTTGATTCAAAGTAATACACGCCGTTACTAACCGAGAAAAATCAAAACCTAAGCACGATAAGATTTTTGAGCATCATTAGCCAACTAAACTAAATTTTTAAACACGAAAATCAAAACTTACGTATATATTAAAGTTTCAAAATTTTCGGAACAAATATTTCCAGACCAAATTTTAAATGCATAACAAGAGTTAGCAATAACAACCAAACTTTAGTCTTTGTTAAACAATCAACCATGCATCAAACACCAAATCAAATTATTGACTCGAGAATACATATTGTCGGGTTGATAAAAAATTTTGGATAAAATTCAACAGGAAGATTTTATAGTTGACATTATAAATGATGTAAAAAGGTGATTAATGTCATGAATTAAACAAAACATGGAAGCAAAGAAAGTGTCATTTATATGATGAAATTAGCCAACTTAAGGGAATAAATGAAGTCGAAAACTTGAATCCGAAATACTAGCATCAACAACGGAATTTTAAAAATAATTTTAAAAATAATTTGGTATTTTTGTTATGAGACATGATGAAAAAATGCAAGAAATAAGGTAATGATACAAATCTCGCAAATTTCACAACCCAGAAAATGGCACTCGGTTGAGTGCTCAGTCCTCTTGGTCGAGTGTCCGTCCAATCAGTCGAGTGCCCTCTCCATACGGTCGAGTGACCCACTTTAAGAACTTTTCAAGTTTCTGGTAAATGGTCCACTCGGTCGAGTGGTAGGGTTCACTCGGTCGAGTGACTAGTACTCGGTCGAGTACTAGCTTACACTTAGTTGGGTGCCTCTCTATGGTATGCAATTTCCCACTAAGGAATACTACTCTAATATTAGCAACCACTTTACTAACAACTATTAGAAATCACACCCTAATATGGCACTAGTGAAATCCAAACATAGATATGGTACTATCATGCTAAAGGACGGGGCTACTGCCCCTCACACACCAATTTGTAATAACCACTTTCAAAACATATTATACATGTTATTCTTTTTCATCCAATTTTCACATATTAACATGTACCAAATGAATAACTACATCATGTAAGAACCCTATCAACTATGCAATTACGGCTTCAAAACTCATCATACTCAACACGCAAAACTCATACAAATGAATGCATTTGATATGAAACAATCCTCTACTCACATAACATATATCTCCCTCAAGTAGATATTTCAATTCCATTATTTCAACTATCACATGTTATCATTTGCCACACAACCTCTATATGATGCAACATGTTCAACAAAACTATAAAACAAATATAATCATGTAACATCTCACTTCACGTTTCCCGACTAGTAACCACCCACGTAGTGACCAACTGAAACAATAGGATCTAGTTTTGAAATGAGGGATCCTACTCACCCAAAACTGACCTTCTATTGTAGTCATGTCGGGTTCATTTTATTAGACACGCCTATGTTCATTTTGGTTCATTGGTCTAGGTTCCAAATTCGTCGCTCTGATACCACTTTGTAACACCCCATTCTTACCCGGCCAAGGTAATTAGGAAATGTTACCATCTCGGTTTCCCGAGACAGTGAAATCAGAATTACAATTAATAAATTTCATTAAATAAATAGCAAGTTTAGTGATTACATAAATCTAAACAAATGATAACGTGAACTATACAATTTAAAAGTCGACTACCATCTATGTCATCTATGCTATGCAACTCGACTCCGAGTCCAAGGCGCGGCTCAAATCCCGATCATGTCAACAATTAAAACCTGTACTCAAGCTACTCCCGATATGATCGGCAATATTATATGGATCGACACAGGCCACCCCGGAAATAGGTGACAATTAGACAGACACACAACACGTCAGTTTCAATAAATAAAGTGAGACACAACTCAAAGTGTGTGAATATGCAACATGACTATGATATGAATGAGAGGCTTTCAAACAACAACCACGCCGGTACCGGGACACGTCCAGACGTACCCACAACCAACACGGTACCAGGACACGACAAGACATACGAACAGCCACACCGGTACAAGGACACGCCCAGACATACCAACAACCACAAAAAGGCACCAGGACACGCCTAAACGTACAGGGCCCGCAAGCCAACCGGATCCCCTGCCAGACGTCGTGGCTCAACCATACGGGTCCCTCCGTACTCATGTCATTAATGTTCACATCCCTTTTGGAGTGAGAAGCTCCAAGGGGCGACCCAAGCAAAAGACTCTCTCCCAACCGTCTTCCGTCTCCATAACAATCACAATATCATCACCAACATCCAACAAATAGAACCATCACAATATGCAATGCACAATATACAACATGATATGCCAAACATGCCATAAATGCCAATCCCGACACATATGAGATTCACCTAATCCTCAAATACCAATATGAAATGTAATATCACTCATCCAATGTAAGTAATGACAAACAACCCATTGACAAATATACACAATATCGAAACAGAGTAGGATAAACCTACCTTTTTGGCAAATCCCGCTAAGCAATAAAGCAACTGGATACAAATATGCTCCTCCATAAAGTCGGCACCAAATTACGATAATTAAATATAATTACAAACTAATCTAATTACTAATGAAATACAAATTCAATTTATTAAATAAAAACCCGTCTTAAAGCTACCCAAAGCCCGCAAAATGACCCAAAACCTACGGCCAACCACCACCTACCACCGGTGGCTGCCCCCGTGGACCACCATGACAAACTATGGTGGCCACGGCCAGAAATGACCGCCACCTCGCCTTCCACGAATAATGAACAACAACAACAACAACACCAAATAACAACAACACACGACCCAACCACGGCACCACTAGCAACGACCAGCCTTCGCCAACCACTCTATGGTGCCCCTGACCACCATCACCACCCACAACCACCACGGCTACCACCATAATTGACAATAACAACAACAACAAACACACAAACATTACCCAACTAAACTAACCCGTCTAACCCCTTTTGACACCCATTTTCGGCCACCTAACACCACACATTCAACCACCCATTACCACCACTACAACCCCACTCAACCCTCGACACAACCCACCCAAGGTCAGCCAAAAACACCGACGAAAGGTGGGTCAAAAATCCGTCTTTAGACAGTTTAACAACAACAACAAATACATATAATATAACTTGGTCCAAGTCAGTTATTGGTGGTCAAAGGTGGGTCTAGGGTGGTCACGGTGGGTCCCAGTCATGGGTGAGCCAACGGTATAAATTAATTAAGGTACAATCTAGTTTAAGACGGTACCTTACGATCTCGAGGCGGAGGGACAAAAGACGGTCTTCTCTTTTGTCCCTTTTCTTTTTTTCTCTTTCTCTATTATTTCTCTCTAAATATTGTGTGGTGGAAAATATGAATAGAGATTCTTATGAGATAAGATAAGGTACTTGTGGACACAGCCACCCGTGCTGCGCGCACCCGCACTTTGGTTTCAAGGCGGCGACACTTCTCCCACGGAACTCCGGCGCGAGGCTGAGACACATCATGGGCCGTTACCGATTTGTAAGGCATTGAAATCGATGAAAGGTTTAACAAACCTGCATTTGTGGAGTTGCCACCATTTATTATGGAAAATTGGAACCGTTCGAATATTTCTTGTCATGTCAAGACACAAAGTAGTGACAAGAACACTAAGAAATTCGTTACTCTTAGAATTCTATGTCTAGAATGACTCTCATGATACCAGTGAACACGGATGTTCACACAGATCTTGAGTAAGGGGTGAGGGTACGTATTAGGAAGCTCGTTTATTTGAACACCTAATCCCGCCCGCCTCGATAGCAGCCTCTAAAAATGATCAGGGGAGTTATTTATATTTGATATGTTGTCAATTATTTGAATGCAATGCAACATCCACATTTTAATCCTAGCATGTGAGAATTAGACTAAGTCGGTGA
Organism: Silene latifolia; assembly: GCF_048544455.1. NCBI lineage: Eukaryota > Viridiplantae > Streptophyta > Magnoliopsida > Caryophyllales > Caryophyllaceae > Silene > Silene latifolia. The sequence continues at coordinate 95,139,337 of NC_133538.1, forward strand.
ACAAACAATTTTAGCACATAATTTAGTCGAAGTAGGAGGTTAGATTAATTATATGCGATTGCCAAATAAATAAATCATACATAATGCGAAATAAATAAATAATTACAAAAAGAAAATAAATTACAATTGAATTACAATGGATAACTTGAATTTATGTCACAAGTACGCTTGGAAAAGAGAATTTTGAAAAGAAAAGAAATAAAAAAAGGTGAAAGAAATAAAATAATTAACGAAATATGAAAATATGTCGAATTATTGGTGATAATACAAGTAGTAGTCAGTTAAAACCTAACGAGAATTCTTACGTCTGAACGAGATGAGTTCAGAGGCAGAAACCATCTCAGAAGTGATGAAGTAGTCATAATTTCCCCTTGCGGTGATGCTCATTGGACCACATACATCGGTATGCATTGGTCCCAACAAATGACATGCTCGTGTCCCTTTACCACTAAAGGGGGCATGAATCATTTATCCAAGGAGATAAGATTCGCATACTCAATATGATTAGAAATCAAATGGCTCAATAATTCTGGTCGACACTAGCTTTTTAATGCGTTTCTCATTTATGAGACCTAATCGACAATACCAAATGTATATATCATTTGGATCACTTGTTTTAAGTATTTTGGATTGTGAGATATAGATATGTCTAAAACATAAATACCATTAAGAGAAGTGACTTGGCGCATGGCCAAGTCAGTTTTTTAAACAAAATACAACAAATGTTTTTTATGGCAAAAGAAAAATCCTTCTATGTCTAACATAGAAATGGAAACAATGTTTTTAGACAAAGTGGGTACATAATAACAATTATGTAGATGCAACTTAAAATCACTTAGCTAAGGCAATCACATAGGTTCCCTTTGAAATGGCGGCTACTCTAGATCCATTTGCTAATCGGAGATCTAAGTCACTCTTGCTTAGTGCTTCCACATTACTTAACCCCGACTGGAGTGATAAGTCCAGCTTTGATATCTCCCAAATACTTGGGGTAATTTCTCTTCCAATAGCCCATGACATTACAATAATGACATTCATTGTAGGATTGGGCACCCTTTTTGGTTTTGGTTGTGGTAGTCTCACTATCCATTTCCAATTCATCGTCGGGTTTGGGTTTCTTACCCTTTTTTGCTTTTCCTTTAATAATACCATTACTCTTTTTAGTTGCAAGGACATTATTGCTAGAACTCCCACTCAATATGATATTTCTCCTTGCTTCTACAAACAAGGATGTCATGAAATTTGTGAGCTTTTCCTCACAATATCCTCTTACAAAAGAGGTGGGCATGAATATGGGAGTGGGAGGTGTGGAGGTGGTAATGCAGCAAAGATTTCCATCCACACCAATGCCAAAGTGTAGTTCTCTAGTCGTATCATTGTCATACAAGGAGCATTTTTCATTGAATGATTGGAGCCACGAATTAATGGTGATTGGTGTAAGAGTATTAGATGAATCCATTGCGGATAAATAACTACAAAAACGGAGATGAAGGAAACAATTAACATTTATCGTTATAATACTTGTAGATACAAGTATAGCATTTATATAGTGACCTCTACCCAATTATAATAAATAATTCCGAGATCCATCTTTATACAAATATGGGCCCGGGGAAACCAATACATCCCATACTTTATACAAATTTGGTAAATTAACTCTTTAATTTATGCTACTTTAGAACTCTCGGTCGATGTTGTTCATAAAACCCATCTCTAGCACTAGAACATAAGACTAGTCATAATATCCCGTTGAAACCAACCACATTTCGCGTGTAATAACGTTTTATTACCCCACTTACCCAATGATAAATGAAGGCACCTCGGGAAAACCGAACCTACCCCAAATGTTACGGGGATTCATGGGTCCTACTATTTGGTAAGGCTAATCTCAATTTTAAAATTTAGTGAGAGGTCATGTCAATTTATTATCTATCTATTTTAAGTGAACTAAAAGTCAAATTCTCGATAATCATAATTGACACGGTCGATGACTCGATATGATATGCATGTGTTGTTATGGCGATTTGGCAATGCATGCAACTTATTAAAATAAATGCAAAGCAAATAATAAATTCCTAGTATGGCCTTCCTAAAATAGAAAATCAAATAATCTATTACAAATTCGGAAACCAACTCCTTTGGTCCCTTGAATCTTCAAGTGGCACGCCTCCCAAGAACACCGTCTTTGTCGGAACGCCATTCCGAATGGCACCGTCTTGAAGGAACTTCGGAATTACAAATAATAATAAAATACAAAGCTATTCCTATTATACATTTGTAATATGAAAAAATAGTAAAAATAAAAGTGTTACGAGATCACATTAAATTACAACCGAATCAGTATTCCCTTACATTACGGGTAATATCGATTAAAACTAAGGCCATACTAAGATAAAATTTCATAATTCAAAATTACATAAATAAAATATGACTTTCAACAATGAAATATGCAGCATTATAATATGTGTCTATCATGCCAAATTATGTGCCAAATCGCCCTATTTAACTTATATCAATCATATAACCCAGTTTTATGGAAATTCATGATTTTAACTTATTAAAATCGTAAATTAATAGTAAAATCTAATTTTAGTCCAAGTTAATTATCCTAACACTCTTAGGTCTCAAAAATTAGTCATCACTCAATTTTTGACAATAATTCAACTTGATATAATTTTATGCTCATTTTGACCCCAAAATCATAACATTTATGAAATAAATCCAAATTAAATTACAATAATTTCAAAATTTGAATTTTAAATTTTTGAACATTCTGCAATATATCCATGACAATCATAATGTCAAAAATCATGGTTAAAATTTTCGAATTTATTTTGAGAAAAATGTAGTTGCGATTTATCGGTTTTATCAAATAAAACATCTAAAGTATACAAAAAAATTAATCTAATCAATTTTACAACTTTAGATCTAATAAATGCGATATAAATTCAACCTAAAATAATTTTTTCGTGCCATGTAATTTGTTTTAGCTATTTATGGTAAAATAGTCACTATTTATGTTAGTTTTACTCAAAAAAATCATAAATCATGCAAAATGAATCAAGTTCATCTTAAAATTTTCACACAGTGAGTAAAATGAGTATGTGACAACATATTAAAATTTCATGGCCTGTTTCGAAGTTTAAGTATGTTTAACCATTTTACCTCCATTTAATTCATTTTTATCTCATAAAAAATCATAAATCATGCAAAATAAATCAAATTTATACGAAATTTTACATACAATAAGTAAAATATGCATGTGAGGTCATATAAAAATTTCAAGGCCATAGACTATGCTTAACTATTTTTAGCATTTTAAATATCATTTTAATCATAAAAATATAACAAAATTGTCTATGGAAGATCCTCTAACCTTGGTCTCTAATGTAGAAACCCTCCTCAAGAGATGCACCCAAGATTAGCCCTTATCACTACTAAATAATATTTCCTAGATATTTATTTAGTAGTTTACCTTAAAAATGACTAATAATACTCATATATTACATTAATAATATTAGTAGTATTTTTGAACAATTTTGATCAAAACTTCTCAAGTTTTAGAGAAAGAAAATAGGTATGAGAAAGGGATTTTTGCATGTGTATTATTTTGAGAGATGGCAGAGTAAAAATATATGAGAAGAACAAATTATTCTCATCACATTGATGTACCGTCCAAAAATCCTCTTATAGAGCATTTTTGTCTTCTCCAAATATCACATGCAATAATATTTTATATGTAGGTAGTACGCTAGCTGATAATGTGTGTCAGAAGATGTTGGAGTACCTTTTCAACAACAAAATGACAAAGCCAAAAATCAAGCATGCACACCATTTTTGGACGGTACACTTGAGTGTATATGGGTCCATTTTTGTCTTATAATATTTGTCCCACAAATGCTTATAAGTCTTATATTTAATTATCTTGCATAATTAAATATTAATTTGATCATACAACAATTATGTGACAAATTAATAAACATATATTAACTCAACTTATTGAGTAATATTTATTAGGTCAACATATAATGGGTCCCATAATAGCTAGTTAGTTAAATTTACAACCTCTTGTAAATGTAAATAACTAATTACCTATACCTTGAAATATTTATGAAACCTCAACATAATTTAGTAAATTAATATATTAATCCACTAAATCGAATCTTATTAAATCGAATTACAATAAGATACATATTTCTTCTCATAAAAATAAATTGTTCTTATTTATGGAATTAATTAACTTGTATCAATATACAACTAATTAACTTTACTGATTAGGGCATCATCCTATAGGTGTGAGCTTAAGGGATCAACTGACCACCACCGTCCTACGATAGTAACGTCAAACTCTAGCAAGCCAATCGTTACTAATTAATGTTGATCAGTTGACTATTTAATTTATCATCCCTTTTGTATTCTTAATTTGAGATTTAAACATGTGATCACACTATTGTTGAGGACACATACTCCAACACATTGTTCCTATTTCGACTCTCTTCTAGCACTTGTGTGAAGAAGTTTTATTGGCCTCCCATCATTTGGAGAACCATATTTTGAAGGTCAAAGTCATCCTTATCTCCTTGTTGTGTGTGGGTGTGAAAGTGGTTATATTTTTGGTGGAAAAAGTTGGAGTAGTAGTTATGACTTTTCATTGTATGAGTTGTAAGGTAGGTTTGTGTTGACTTACTCCTCAAACTCCCCATACCCATAGTCATAGTCAAAAGATCCACTACATACTCCATGTGTCAAATCTTGATCCATCATCATAGCTAAGAAAAGGAAACAACTACAACCAAGGAAACTACATAAAAACGGTATGAACGACCTTGAGGAGCAAGTTCCTCAAGGTTAAAGCACAATTAAAATAGACAAACAAACAAAAACTTAATCACTTAACACCGTCCCCGGAAACGGCACCATTTTGATGGTGAGCGAGTTGTTGTTCACTCAATCAAACATATTTATATTCTAAACAAACAGCTAGATAGTGGTTAAGTCAAGGTCGATCCACGTGACGGTGTGCTTTGGGTTCTAAGTCTATCTATCTCAATTTATGCTAATGTCACAATTGGTTTGGATTGATGATTCTAAACTAATGAAAGCAATAAATAGCAATGAAAGGTAAAATAAGCAAGAAAAACAAGGATGTGAACAAATGATTCACAATACTAGGGAGACATGGGATCATAGGGGAATCATGGTGAAATAGCATAAATGAATCATATAGATGCAAGCAATTATTATTGTTGGAATTAAGTTAGTTTATAATTCCTAGGCAAACATAGATCTCGGAGCCGAGTTGTGATGTGACCATAATTAGCGCATATTTATCCCCCGAATTAGCCTTGTTCCCATGCATTTTAGTGCATATTTGGGTCATTTATTGTCTTTAGTTCTTCGTTTTGCATATTCTTTGAGATTTTGATCCCTTGGTAGGAAAGGAGTGCAAATCTTGCATTTTCATGGCAAAACGAGACTAAATTGATTGAATTCAATGACCAAGCATCAAGGAGAGACAAGATTAGAAGGCCTTTGTACATATGATAGTAGATGAGCAATGTTGAGAAAGGATCCTTGCATCCCCAAGGAAATCCCCAAGGATTTTATGAAGAAAAGGGAAGAAAAGAAGAAGAAACAATGCTGAGCTACAATCCGAGCGGATTGCCTTGAATCCGCCCGTCCTCCACAGCACAATCCGTGCGTCATCTGCCAAAGACGCCCGGGTTAGCAGCCACCAGAATCCGCCCGGATTCCCTTGAAGGCGCCCGTCTTCCCCTGCTACAATCCGCCCGTCCCGACACCAATACGCCCAGATTCCAGCCCAGCACGAATTCGTCTCTTCATGCATCAAAGAAAGAAGCCCTTCCTTCGAAAAATACCGGCTTCTCCCTGTTCAATCTTAAAAGTGTAATTACTAGTTTAGCCCTTAGTTAACCCTAATGCATCCACCTAATTTCCACTATAAATACCCCATTAGTCTAATTAGAAGAGCATGTTCTTCTTATCAATTATTAGAGTAGTTAATATCAATCAAATCTCTCTTTAGTATTGTAATCAACAATTAATCAAGTTTTAATACAAGTTTTATTTCCTTAATCTCTCTCTTGTTCATCCTTTATTTTGGGTAATTGAAGATTATTTGGGTTATTATTGGGAGATTGACAACCTCTCAATCAAGCATCAAGTACTTCTTTTATTCTTTTCTTTATTATTGGAATCATTAGTAGGTATAATTCTCTTAATCCCTTTTTAATTATTGCTAATTACTCTCATTTATTCATCATGTTTCCTTTTGTTGGTATGATTGACAACCTTGCTAGCATGATCAACATGATAATGAGTGAGTAGTGACCTAGGTAGGGTTAATGGGTAATTAGGGGAAACCAACATGGGGAATAATTCATGCTTAAATTAATATGATTTCATGGTTTATTTGCTTGCTTGTTTTGATCTCAACTCATGCACATGTTATGTTTGATGAAATGTGAGCCTATGAATCCTTGCATTTTTTACCCATCACCTATCTTTTCAATGAGACTTGTAAGACATAAACCAACTCGAGTCTCATTAGACCATGCATATTTTTGAGTAGGGAAGACTAAGTCGACTTGTAGGTGTTGTACAATCTAATCGATTCGGCTCCGGGACCCAAACTTTCCTAGGATTGTAAGATATAACCCAACTCAACCCATCACAACAATAATTGCTTGCTTATAATTTGAGAACATGTTTGTATGATCAATTCCCATGATTCCCCTATGACCCCATGACACCCTAGTGCTTTTTATCAATTGCTTACAACCCTTTTAATTCATCTTGCTTATTTATTTTCATTGCTATTTAGTTAGTGACCTTCTACATCAACTCAAATTGTGACACCGCTAAGACACCACTAGTTTCAATAGAAATCTCATCTCAATTCCCGTCCCTTGGGATCCGACCTTTACTTGCCTCTTTACTAAATTTTAGAGTTGTTTGTGAAGCTATAAATTGTGTTTTAATTCGGACGTGACCCAACGACAACATCTATTCAATTGTGAACACGAAACGGACCGATTAAAAATGGCGCCGTTGCCGGGGACGGTGTTAACTTGACTTAGATTTTCTTATATTGTTATTAGTTGTGTCTTTCTTTGCCTTGGGGAAGTAAAACTCCTCAAGGTTTTTTCTAATTGTTTTCGAGTTGTTTGATATTTTGCATGTCTAGAAGGTCACAAGGTGATTTGTTACCTTTTGATCGTGAAATTGAAAGAACCTTGACAAACAATAGGAGATTTGCTTGGAGGAATTTGAGAGGTATTAGTGAGGTTGTGGATATTCAACCAACTATTGAGTTCATCAACCCTTTTGCAAGAGAAGGTGAGGAGAACCCAACACAAAATACCCCACAAAATCAACCTACAATGCCTAAGTTTTCATCACATTCCGTACCCACCGAGGAGAACCTACCCAATGGTACTCCCACACCACAACATTTGACCAGAAATTTTATTGCCAAATCCGCCTTTATCCAATTAGTCGAAAGGAGCCAATTTGGGGGGATGCCTAGTGAAGACCCTGATTCTCATATGGAAACCTTTTGTGACTATTGTGATGCGATTTCTCAAACCGGTGTGACTCAAGACCAAATTCGATGGGTCTTATTTTCTTTTTCTCCAATCGGCACCGCGAAATAATGGTTGAAGGGCCTTGATAAGGCCACTCTCGGAATTGATTCTTGGAAGAAGTTGGCTCTAGCTTTCTACAAAAATTTCTACCCACCGGAAAAGACTAACATGCTAAAAGCTCAAATTACGGGTTTTAAGCAAAGGGATGAAGAATCTTTGTATGAAGCTTGGGAGCGGTTCAAGGGAATTTGTCGCTCATGTCCTCACCATGGACTTAGCGAGTGGTTCTTGGTACAACAATTTTGGAATGGTCTATATGAAGATTCAAGGAACATTCTCAACATGGGATCAAATGGAATGTTCACCGACGTTGATGACAATCAAACATGGAACAAGATTGAGGAAATGGCAGTCCATAACTCACAATATAGTAGACCTAGCAAGGCTACTAGAGGAGGAAGGCATGAAGTGGACTCCGTTACTCAATTGGGTGCTCAACTTAGTGCTCACATTGACACAATCAATTTGAAGTTTGAACATGCTATGGCTAGACTTGAAGAAGCCTCAAAATCACCAAAGCATCATGCTAATGCCATGACGGCATCCTCATCAATCCCAAGTGGGATATGTGAGAATTGTGGAACTTTGGGACATGACCAAAGTGAATGTAGGGGAACAAATGAACAAGTGAATGCTTTCCAAGCATACAAGAGTGGTACCCCTTATTCCAACTATTACAATGAAAACACCAAGTTTCATCCAAATCTCTCATACAAAAGCCAAAATGTTCAAAACCCTCAAACAACATACACCCCACCTCCCATGAGAAACCAAAATCAAAGACCCTTTTTCAACCAAAACCAAGGTTATCAAAACCAAAATCCATACAATCACCAAAATGACCAAGGTTTTGATGTTCAAAAAGCGGTCCTCCAAATGCAAAAGAATCAACAAGAGTTTTTCACTCAAATGCAAAAAGATAGTCAAGCAAAGGAAACCACCATCAACAACATTCTAGCTCACACCAATATGTTGGAAACCCAATTGACTCAACTAGCATCTTCAAGCTCACAAAGACAAAAGGGGCAATTACCACCTCAAAGTAATCCCCCAAGACATGAAACGGTTAGTGCCATTCACTTGAGAAGTGGTACAAGGTATGAAGCACCGAAGAATCAAGTTGAGGATGAAGTTGTGGAAGCAAGTGATAAGGAAGAAATTGTGCAAAACTCTAAAGATGGAGAATCATCAAAAGAAGAAATTTCAAAGAAAAATGAAGACAAGGTCAAGGAGAAGAAGCCCATTGTGATTAGATTCCGTTTTCCAAGTCGTCAAGCCAAGCCCAAATTTGCTGACCAACTTGGAAAGTTTATGGAAATTGTGAAGAATTTGGAAGTATCAATTCCTTTCACGGAATTAATCAATCACGTGCCGGCCTATGCGAAATACATGAAAGACATCCTCACAAAGAAGAATTCGATCCGGAAACTTGAGACTATCGCCTTCACTAAGGTGAGTAGTGCAATACTTCAAGGGAGTTCACCTCCAAAACTAAAGGATCCGGGAAGCTTCTCAATACCGTGTACCATTGGCGACACCACGATCAACAAAGCCTTATGTGATCTAGGGGCTAGTGTGAGTGTTATGCCGTACTCGGTGAGTAAAAGGTTGGGGATGTGAGAGCTTAAATGCACCAATATCACACTCCAAATGGCCGATAGATCGACGATGACACCATTAGGGATATGGGAAGATGTCCCCGTACGAATTGGGAAGTTTTTCATCCCGGTGGACTTTGTCATTGTTGATATGGAGGAAGATTCCAACATTCCAATCATTCTAGGAAGACCCTTCTTACACACCGCGGGTGCGGTGATTGATGTAAAACATGGTGAGCTCACTCTAGAAGTGGGAGATGAGAGTATAACTTTTAATCTTGACAAGACTATGAGAGCTCCCCGTTTACATGAACCGTGTTTTATGATCGATCATTATAGTCGGAAGGATGAAAGGAAGAAGTCGGAACTCCAATGGAAGAAGAAAATTGAAGATGCTCCATTCAAAGAGCAAGTGAATTGTGACAAAGAGAGCTTGCAAAGCTCATCAAAGACAAGCAATGAAGTAGATGGCCTCATTGGCATGAAAAGGAAATGGGAAAGTTGTCTCCATCAAATCAAGAGATTTTTAATGATCAACTTAATGAAGTATGTGGTCTTTGGGACGACGAATTTGAAGGGATTTTTAATCCCTACATTTGTAATGCCATCGATCAAGATCGACAACACGGGCCAAGGTCTATTGAAGACCTCTATCATGATAATGAACAAGCATTTGATTACTTTTTCAAGGTGTTGAGCAACATCAACAACACCTTGAACATGCCCCCTTGACATCTCATCAAGAATGAGAGTTTGGTGGAGTCCTCCCTAAACCACCATTTGTAAATATTTCTAACTCCCTAACTTGCATTTCAATTCTTATATTGCATTTTTGTTATTTTTGGATTTTTATACTTTGATCAAGATAATTATCATGTTTGAGAGAAGCGAGGGAGGGACTAATAATTTTAATTAATGTGTAGTGCTTTAGCTTAGTGTGGGGATGGCAATTGCCTAGGCTATCCATGCCTTAGTAGTGCCCCCACAATGAAGAACACGAGATATGAAGAAGAATGGAAAAATGACAAGGGATATGCAAAGTACATGGATGGAACTGAATCCGGGTACAAAGGGGTCGAATCCGAGCGGATTCAGGAGAATCCGTCCGTCTTCAGGCAATCCGGGCATATTGGATAGAGGACGCCCGTCCCTCTGAGCTGAACTTTTGAAATATTTTTGACTGTCAACGAATCCGGGCGACCTGCATTCGAATCCGCCCGTCTATAAAAATCCGCCCGTCCTGAAAGGAAGACACCCGTCTTCTTGGCTGAAGAAAACAAGAAAAATCCCTGTGAAGGAATCCGCCCGTCTTCTGTAGAAGACGCCCCTCCGGTGTTTGCAAATTCGAGCGTCTTCACTGAAAGACGCCCGTCTTTAGGCGAGGATTTCCCAACCCAGAACAGACCAAATCCGGGCGTCCCGAGCAGAATCCGCCCGTCTTGCCCCTGCAGTTCAAATTTGTTCGGGTTTTATAAACCCCCTCCCACATTCATTTCTTCATTCCTTCATTCATAACACTACTCATAACCCTCAAAACCCTCATCCTCTCCATTATAAAAACAAGATTCCTCAACAACATTCACCAAAATCAAATCAAAACATCCTTTTAACAACAAATAAATCACTCCTCTTTCAACAAAAATCAAAACCAAGCACAAAATCTTCAACCTTTGAGTCAATTTTTGAATTCATAAAGGCAAAGCCTTTCATCTTTAAATCGATTTGGGTGCACTAGAAATTGAAGATTTTTCACTCTTTTCTTGGTTTATTCATCAATGGCAAGGACTAAGGGAGCAACAAAGGCAACAAAGGCAAAGGCACCAAAGGCAAAGGCACTCTCATCAAGACAAAAGACCCTTCAAGCAAAGAAAGCATTGGCTATGGTGGTAGCAAACCCAAACTTAGAAGTGCAACAACAACAACCTCCCATGGAAGCAACAACATCCTCTACTCCGGAAATTGCTCAACTTTCGAACTATCCGGAGGTAATTTTCATTTCCAAATCCCATAGGGACACTTTTGCCAAGTTTGCTAGGAAATCGTTTCTATCCACCAAGTTTATTTGTGAAGATACCTTAGAAAAATTGGGTGTCCTTGAGCAAACTAGAGCCTTTTTCAAAGCCATGGGGTTGGAGAAATTGTTTGAATCAAAAGAATTGACATACCCCTCCCTTACCTTAGAATTTTTGAGTTCTTTGAAAGTTAACAAGGTTTAGACCATGGAGACCATCGATTTTCGTCTAGCTAATATTAGTAGGCGCATCTCCTTTGAGGAAATGGGTAACGCTTTGGGTCTTAGTGATTCACCGAGTTATTTTAAGAATGTTGGCAAGTATGACCCCGACCCTCTTTGGGATGCGATTTCCGGAAGGAAATTTGAAGACTTTCATGCTAGTCGCGCTCTATTAGTCCACCATCCGGGCATTAGAGTGTGGCACAAGGTCATAGGTAACACCATCATTGCAAGAAAAGACACCAACCATTTCACCAAACTCGATTTTGTTCTTCTTGAGTCGGCTTTGAACGTTGGAAGGGAATTCACCAAGCCTTTTAACTCTCTAAGGCTCTTGGTGGATAGATGGTTAAATATTGATTGTGGGAAGAAAGGCACCACCGTTATTGTGAATGGAGGCCTAGTCACTATCCTAGCTAAATACTTTGATCCAAACTTCAACAAAGATAACAAGTATGAGGCAAAAGAGGGTGGTCATCTCACTGATATTAATACTATGATATACAAGTACAAGTGGGTTACCCATAACCCTCTTGACACCAAGTATGGATGGCTCACTAGTGAGGCTAGATCTTTCACTTTGCCTTCAAATATTTGTCGATTGAATGTCCACCGGACCAACTATCTACTTCCCCTATCAAAAGAGGCCGAATATATTATCCAACAACAAAAGGGTAAAATTGAAATGCCCTCCTCTTCCATTGTCACACCACCCTACCCTTTCGAGTACCAAGAGTTCAAGCCGGAAGGTGTTGAAGCAAGAAATGATTATTTGACTCTTCTCATGCAAGAGATGCACAAGCAAGCTTTCGAGGATCGGAAAAATGCTTACTTAGCCCAATATCCACCCCTCTTACATTTAGCTAGGCAAGGACTACTTGACCCATCATGTCCTTTGCCTAGTTGGGCGGATAGGGAAGTCCTATTTCCGAGTGCATCTAGGGTTATTCCGGGTGATAATGAGGTTGTTGGTAATGAAGTGGTGGATGATAACATTGATGAAGAAGCTAGTGAAGAAGGAGAAAAGGATGATGAGCAAAGTGAAGAAGAAAGTGAAGGAGAAAGTGGTGATAAGACAACTTCTAGTGAGGAAGGTGATGATAATGATGATATGATGGAAGATTAGCAAGCTTTAGAGGCCCCTACCCTCTTGAGGTTTGTCTATTTCTCTCTTTGTTCTATTTATTTATTTTTCTTGATCATTGTTGGAGTAGTCCTAGCACCATTGAGGACTAACACCTCGGCCCCATTGAGGTGTTCTCATTTTATTGTTCCCACCTTTCAAAACCCAAAATGACAAAATTAGTTTCATGCATTGCATATTGTGTGCATGAACTACACCCATCCTTGGACATTAGCAATAATGTCTAGATCGGTTTGGGGAAGTTAATGCATACACAACGGGGGGTAATCTAAATTATCCTCTCCGTCATAAACAAAAACCTTGTATCATGCAGTGTAGATTAGTGTAGCTTGCATTTAGTGTAGAAATCATGCATCATTTTTGCATAATTTCCCATCATTTTGGCCATTGAGGACAATGCCCATATTAGTGTGGGGATGGGGAATTCTAACTTAACTATTATTCAAAAATCCAAAAAAAAAAAATTGAAAATTTCGAAAAATCATAAAAATGTGAAAATTGAAAAACCCAAAAACATGTTTATTTCTTTGGTAGTGTAGTTATGTATATATTGTATATAGTATATATTGTTTGTTCCATCCTTGTTCACATTGATTGACTACGCCACATCCGAGACATGAGGATCATGAAGACCGCATGGTATGATCTTTCCAATCTCCTTTTTCCTCTCTATGTTAATGACTATGTGGCTTTATTTTGATTGATGCGGTATAACAATGTGAACCTAGGACTTGCATTTAGTTTATATGTCATATTAGTTGATAGAATCACTTGCATTAGAATGTATATAATAGTTGCATCATGGCATGTAGTTGCATTTAGATAAAACATTTTGAAAAGTGCCTAATTGAGAACTTTGACAAGAGCAACTAAGCCATTACAAATACTTTTTCAACTTAAGACTTTTCCTACTAGAATGGTTGTAAAACACCCTAGGTTGTGTCATACTAGTGTCTTTTGACCCATGACCCAAAGCCTAGTCAAGGGTTTGCATGTGAGTCACCTATCCAACCCCGTGATGCGATGTGGACTTGGTTAACTTGTCTAGGTGACCTTGATTGACCTTGTGGTAAGGCAACCCAAAAATACTTTATATCAATAAGTTTGAAGTGCTCATTTCGAAAATTTTGTCATGTGGAAGTAATTTATTGCTAAGGAAACCTCAAATGTTATGAAATGTTGAGAAATTTTAGTTGTTTTGATGGAGACGTACCACTTCGATGTGCTTTGGAGAGGGATCCATTGAATTGGGCCCCCACACAGTTGTGAATTCGACCGCCCAGAGACAGAGTGACTATCACCCCGAAAAGCTATTGTCCAGAGGTTAACCGGTTGCCTAATAAGCGATTGGCGAAAGCAAAGGACACTAGCCCAGAAGGGACAAACCCCATCTTAAATTTTTGAAATGTGAAAGTTAAATGAGGACAATTTTGAATACTAGTCATATCCACCCTTGTTTATAAAGATTTGAGCATTTCATTCCCAAAAAGCCTTTTGTCAAACCACTTTGTCGAGCTTGGGACGATCCATGACCTTTATTTTTGTAGAGAATTCGAGACTTGTCATGTCATATGATACTAGCATCATAGGGATCATCATTCCACCACCATCCGATCGCTCTTGACGAAAGCATTTGGAAATTAAGGACGAAAGTAGCCTAGTTTAACACCATTTGGAGGTGATTTAGTGCCATCCTCTTAGCCTTAGTAATTTGTTGAACTAGTATTTGTGAAGGATTATATGCTCTTAAATTTGTTCTCTCTTGGTTGCCTCCGCCACTTGATGAGGAAGTGGCTATTCTTTTTGTAGATGCTTCCATTATTTGATTTTGTGTGCTTAATGTTTGGATGTGTCGCCATTTTGGCAAGACCCACTTTGCCTTGCAAGAAGGCATCCTACCTCATGGTTGTCTTGTTGTGAGTAGAAGGGGCGGAGTGAGACCCGCTAATTGTCTCATATCGGCTATGTTATTAGGTTAGTTTAAATAATGGTCCTAGTCTTTGTCACCTCTTTACTCGGGACGAGCAAAGGTTCGGTTTGGTGATATTTGATGTGACCATAATTAGCGCATATTTAGCCCCCGAATTAGCCTTGTTCCTATGCTTTTTAGTGCATGTTTGGGTCATTTATTGTCTTTAGTTCTTTGTTTTGCATATTCTTTGAGATTTTGATCCCTTGGTAGGAAAAGAGTCCAAATCTTGCATTTTCAGGGCAAAACGAGACTAAATTGATTGAATTCAATGACCAAGCATCAAGGAGAGACAAGATTAGGAGGCCTTTGTACATATGATAGTAGATGAGCAATGTTGAGAAAGGATCTTGCATCCCCGAGGAAATCCCCAAGGATTTTATGAAGAAAAGGGAAGAAAAGAAGAAGACACAATGCTGAGCTACAATCTGAGCGGATTGCCTTAAATCTGCCCGTCCTCCACAGCACAATCCGTGCGTCTTCTGCCAAAGACGCCCGGGTTAGCAGCCACCATAATCCGCCCGGATTCCCTTGAAGACGCCCGTCTTCCCCTGCTACAATCCGCCCGTCCCGACACCAATACGCTCGGATTCCAGCCCAGCACGAATTCGTCTCTTCATGCATCAAAGAAAGAAGCCCTTCCTTCGAAAAATACCGGCTTCTCCCTGTTCAATCTAAAAAGTGTAATTACTAGTTTAGCCCTTAGTTACCCCTAATGCATCCACCTAATTTCCACTATAAATAGCCCATTAGTCTAATTAGAAGAGCATGTTCTTCTTATCAATTATTAGAGTAGTTAATATCAATCAAATCTCTCTTTAGTATTGTAATCAACGATTAATCAAGTTTTAATACAAGTTTTATTTCTTTAATCTCTCTCTTGTTCATCCTTTATTTTGGGTAATTGAAGATTATTTGGGTTATTATTGGGAGATTGACAACCTCTAAATCAAGCATCAAGTACTTCTTTTATTCTTTGCTTTATTATTGGAATCATTAGTAGGTATAATTCTCTTAATCCCTTTTTTAATTATTGCTAATCACTTTCGTTTATTCATCATGTTTCCTTTTGTTGGTATGATTGACAACCTTGCTAGCATGATCTACATAATAATGAGTGAGTAGTGACCTAGCTAGGGTTAATGGGTAATTAGGGGAAACCAACATGGGGAATGATTCATGCTTAAATTAATATGCTTTCATGGTTTATTTGCTTGCTTGTTTTGATCTCAACTCATGCACATGTTATGTTTGATGAAATGTGAGCCTATGAATCCTTGCATTTTTTACCCATCACCTATCTTTTCAATGAGACTTGTAAGACATAAACCAACTCGAGTCTCATTAAACCATGCATGTTGTTGAGTAGGGAAGACTAAGTCGACTTGTAGGTGTTGTACAATCTAACCGATTCGGCTCCGGGACCCAAACTTTCCTAGGATTGTAAGATATAACCCAACTCAATCCATCACAACAATAATTGCTTGCTTATAATTTGAGAACATGTTTGTATGATCAATTCCATTGATTCCCTATGACCCCATGACACCCTAGTGCTTTTTATCAATTGTTTACAACCCTTTTAATTCATCTTGCTTATTTATTTTCATTGCTATTTAGTTAGTGACCTTCTACATCAACCCAAATTGTGACACCCCTAAGAAATCTCATCTCAATTCCCGTCCGTTGGGATCCGACCTTTACTTGCCTCTTTACTAAATTGTAGAGTTGTTTGTGAAGCTATAAATTGTGTTTTGATTCGGACGTGACCCAACGACAACATCTATTCAATTGTGAACATGAAACGGACCGATCAAGTTGGTCAAGACTTTATAACACCTACAAGTAAACTTGGTTTTCCCTATTCATTATGAGATAACATAAATGAGTCATAGGAAGGTTTGGGCCCCAGAGCCGAGTCGGTCACGACTTTACAACACCTACAATCGACTTAGTTCTTCCTATTCAACTATATGCATGGTCTAGCAAGCCTTGAGTTGGTTTATGTCTTACAAGTCTTGTTGAAAAGATAAGAGAATCATGCTAGATTGTCAATTAAGCATTTCATCAAACATAACATGTGCATCAGTTGAAAGTACAATAAGCAAGCATTCATATGAATTCACTAAGCATAGATTTATCCCATAATTACTCCCCTAATCCCCACTTACCCTAGCTAGAAGAATACTCACTACACGTCATGATTAATATGCTAGCAATGGTGTCAAACATCACAACATAAATTAACATGATGATTAAGCAAGATAATAAAACAAGAGATTAACAAGTAAATAAAGAGGGATTAAGAAAGTTACCAAGTTGGAAAGTAAAGAATAAATAAAGGGATCCTTGCATAAATATGAAAACTTGTCACATAGTCTTCAAATACATACCCAACAGATCCAAATGTAAACTATTGAAGATTGAAAGAACAATTGTTGAAAGATTGAAGGGTTTTGTGGAAAGATTAAAGACTAATCTACTCTAAGAAGGCTTAATCTCAACTAAAGTGGATTAATCCCAACTAAGACGACTTCCTACACTAAGAGGGCTTAATCCTAACTAAGAGGACTTAACCCTCAATTTATTACAAAGAGGGTATATATAGTGATACAAGGATTAGGTTAACTAAGGGCTTAAATGACAATTAGACCCTTTAATTTACGTCCAAAGACTTGGAAGTCCTAGGAAGGGGACGCTCATCCTTAGCTTGAAGACAATCATCCTGTATGGGGAGATGCCAGACTTGGCATGGGACGCCCGTCCAGAGCTTCGGGATGCCCGAATGACTTCAGGCCGCCCGTCCTCAAGTGCTTCTCTTCTTCTTCTTGCTTGGCTACCTCGTGATCCGTCGGGATCATTGAGGAGCCATGGGGGTCCTTCATCATTGCCCAATTTTTTTATTTTATTGAATTAGGCCTTTAGTGTTAGTCTCCTCTTCGATGCTTGGTCGTTAGATATTATCAATTTAGCTCCGTTTCCTTCCTTTTAGTCAAGTTAGTGCTCTTCTCCTACAAAAGACATCAAACCTCATAGAATATGCATAGAAGGAAGCTAAAGATAAGAAACAACCATAACACATACTAAAAAGCATAGGAATTAGGCTAGTTACGAGACTAAATGTGCGTAAATAGGAGCCTCATCAACGTCCCTAGACTTAGACTCAGTTTCTGACTCCGACTTCGACTCACATTCGAACTCGTTATCTTCTGGTTCTCCTTTGAACATCTCTGCTTCTCCAGTTGTGAGCTTGAAAAGCCTTCCTTGATTGTTGTCCATTTACTTGACTTTCTCCAACCTTTATGCTGATTGGCTGGGTTTGCATCCGTGATGAGTGTTGCGGGGTTCAAATGGTCATCCTCAAGTATCATGGCAATAATTTCGTCTTGGGCTTCCTTAACGATTCGATCTTTTCCAAATAAAAGGCTGACGACTTGTTCGTCGAGACAGGGTGTTTGACGATTTTTGACGGCAGGAACCGTTTCCTGGGGAATGAAATAGAAATCGTGGAACACTTCGATTCCAACTAGCTTGTTGCCTCTGAACATCTATGGTTCAGGATATCCGTGAAAAGATTCATGGTCTCCTTCCTTGATGAAGTACCCATTCAGTGTAGGGTGATATGGTCACATTTTTATTCCTCGATTTTTGCGATCGTGGACTTGAGTGAGCATTTTAAAAGCCTCGGATACGGTAGGCTTGTATCCAAACCCTAGTGGTATCTTCTGGGAACGGCTTTATTTGAATGGTGGGAAAGTGTTGTTCTGGATAGGGTCTAGTGGCATTCTTGGGAGGTATCCCTGGGATTTGAGTATGTGGTTGACCACTAGGTTATAATAGAGGTTGAAGTATAGAGGTGCCAATTCATTTTCCACATGGTTGATGATTTGAAATCCTCCTAACTCATGCACTGGGTCCCACACGACCTAATTGCTGGACATTTTTTCGAAGACTGCTTTGATAGGTGACGAAGTGATCGTCACTATTCGACCATCTAGAGGGATTTTGATCTTTTGATAAAGCGTGGATGTTATAGCTTTGAAAGTTGACCTTTATTTTGATTGGTCCAGTGGCTATAGTAAGAGTGATGAGACCTATCACTTTGCGTCGCGTCCTATCGTATACGCGAACACCTTGATTAGTTGGAGTCCAGTCTGACTCTTACATGTCTAGCTTGTAAGCTGTCTTCAGTGGTATGACGTTGACTGTGGAACCATAATCCACTAGTGTCATGGGTACATTATTTTTAAGACATGTAACTGTAATATACAAGGCTAGATTACGAGTGACACCAAAAGGTGGCAAGTCTACATTTGAGAAAGTAACCGGGTTACTTAGCTTGATTGAGTTCTGGAGGACTAGGTTGACCACATCATCTGGAGTAGAGTCGTGCGCTACGTTGAGTTTAGCCAATTCTTGTAGCAAAGCTCGGCGATGTGGAAATGAACTAGCAACTAGTTGCCAGACTGAAAGATCAGCCTTTGTCTTGTGTAGTTGCTTCATTAGGTGGTCAATGACTGAATCTTCATTATTCTCTGTTGGAGATATGACTTTACCATTTGTAGCTGAATTATTTGTTTGCACTAGAGTGACATTTTGGTATGGGCGACAAGATCGCGTTAGGTGATCTATGTCAAGATCCTCCAAAGTTTTGATCAAGAGATGTTCTTTGAGATAAACATCGCCATCATCGTCGGCCTAAACATCATTGATAGTGTTGAGTTCTTTGAGGTATAGGACTTCGGATTCTAGATGGATAATCTGTTAAACCAAATCGTTAACTACCGCGATTACTTCTTGCATTGTAGACTCGTAGGATAGGGAAATGGCCATTTGCGTGGCTCTTGGTTCTAGGAGTTTTGACTTTCACAAAGATGACACGATCATATTGATCTCACACTTGTCGATCATGATTCAAAATCTGCAATGGTTGGTGCGATGGTAGAGTAGGCTTCTCCATGGTCGATCATATTGATCTCGTTTTCGACAGGAGAGATAAGGTGTGATCAATCCAAGGTAGATTCCTCATCCGAGATCGTTAGAATCCCAAGAAGATTCTCTGTATTGTTAGGCTTGCTTGCGGGAGGGATAGGCAAAAGTCCATCTGCAATCATGTCTTGGAGAGCATGCTCCAGCCTGTAACAGTTTTTTGTGTTGTTTCCTTTGCCCCTGTGACACTCGCAATAAGCATTATCATCCCAGAATTTGGAAGTGTTTTCCGGGTCAGGTGTAGGTCCTATTGGTTGGATTATTCCTTGCTTCATCAACCTTTTCAGTACCTTTGTGTATGTGTCACCGATGTGGGTGAATTTTCTTGGTGTATTGTTTAACTTCGATGACATGACGAGGTTGACATCATTGGTCTTGCTGGTGGAACCGTAAAAACGACTTCTGGTTGATGTCGACCCTTGATATCCATGTCCTACTATTTTGGACAAGAGTCCTTTGTGAATATCATCTTCGATTCTTATACCTAATACTGTTAAGTCTTTGAAAGATTTGATGTTTTGGTACCTCAAGTGATTTGCATAGATCGACCTTAGATTATCCACGAACTTTTCCACAAGAGTGGCCTTGTCTGGACGCTCAACAAGTTGGGTACTAGTCTTCCTCCACCTACTCAGGAAGTCGGTGAACCCTCCTTTTAATTTTGGGTAAGAACCTCTAGAGTGCGCATGTAGACTTGAATTTCGGCATTATCAGCGTATTGCTTAGTGATTTCAATGGCCGCATCATCCCAAGTAGAGATCTTGTTGTGGTCTAGAGAGTAGAACCATTGTTTGGGAATGGTGTCGTGAGATGAAGGAAAGATTCTTAAGAACATCTTTGGCTTGATCCCCTTGATAGGCATGTAATCTTTGAGAGCACGAATGTGGTTCAGAGGGTTTTCGTGCCCCTTGAATTTCAGAATGTGAGTCATGTTGAAGTTGGTTGGTAGTTGGGCATTTAGTGCTTCATATTTTCGGCTATTTTCCCTGTAAATATCATCCCATTTGAGGTACATCATTTGCTCTTCTAAGTATTGAAGACGCTTTTCAGCTTCAGTGAGGATTGGGGAAGCATCGTTTACGAAAGGTGGAGGATCGCCGTTCAAAGGGAGGTTGGGAATAGGATCCTCCGTATGAGGGAGCCTAGCTTCTACGACCACTATGCGATTTTCGATCGTTTGGAGACGAGCATAGCCAACATCTTAACTAGTCTGAAGACGGAGTAGCGCGGCCAGGACTTGACTATTACCATTTTCTTGGGACCATGGACGCTTGCTATGCTTTCATTTTTTCTGACCATCTTAGATTGAGGATAAGACCTGACGACGAATCAAGACACATTTGACTACTTTGCACACACACTTAGACAAGAGAAGACTCATGGACTGACTAAAAAAGGACACGTATGTGTCATGTGGGTTAAAAGAAAGTTGATTTTGAAAGGTTGTCCTAAACAATCATTATATGTGATTGTAGGAGTGTTGACTTTGAAGTTTGATTTTTGAAATGGCTGATTTTTTTTGAAATTTTGAAGGAGTTTCGACTTGACTTTGTTGATCTTGAGCTTTTTAGGGCATTTGAATGATTTACATTTTTGTTTTTTGAAGAAACATTTTTGAAAACTTCGTCATGATTTTGGTTACAAAAGGTGATAACATACAAGTTACAAACAAAAACATAGGCATTATAATGGTATGCTGAGTGCTTTTAGAAAGTTTTGGTCTAAAGGGTGAGTTGCCATACCAAGCTATTATACCATGGTCTGTGGAGAGGTCCATGCCAAACATGAGTCGGGTCAGTTCCTAGTCCATTCGCACGAGTAGTGAAAGCTCTTGATACAAACATGAGTAAGCATCGTGGTGTGGTTGACATCAATCGATGTCCATCTTTAGATGCAAATAAACACTAGCACAGTCCAGACGGGACGATTGGTCGAATTGGTTGGGTTAAGCTTAGGAAGGCTGGCTAAAACACCTACGAAGGTCGAGTAATGAAAACTAACAACTGTCTCATATAAACTATTCCCTAACCTTGTTCAAGTTTCACCCTAGGTAACACTAGACTTAGTTTAAGTGTATAATCCCCAGCAGAGTTGCCAAACTGTGGACACAGCCACCCGCGCCGCGCACACCTGAGCGTTGGTTTCGAGGCGGTGGCACTTATCCCACGGAACTCCGCCGTGAGGCTGAGGCACGTCATGGGCCGTTACCAATTTTTAAGGCATTGACACCGGTGAAAGATTTGACAAGCCTGCATTTATGGAGTCACCAACTATTTATATGGAAAATTCGTTATGCTTAGCATTCTATGTCTAGAATGACTCTCGTGATGCCAATGAACACGGATGTTCAAAGAGATCTTGAGTAAGAGGTGAGGGTACATATTGGGAAGCTCGTTTATTTGAACACCTAACCCCGCCTGCCTCGATAGCGGCCTCTATTAATGATTAGGGAAGTTATTTATATTTGATATATTGTCAATTATCTTCATGTAATGCAACATCCACGTTTTAATCCTAGCATGTGAGAATTAGACTAAGTCGGTGAATAAACAATTGTAGTACTTAATTGAGTCGAAATAGGAGGTTAGATTAAATACATGTGATTGCCAAGTAAATAAATCATATATAATATGAAATAAATAGATATTTACTAAAAGGAAATAAATTACAATTGAATTACAATGGATAACTTGAATTTACGTCACAAGTACGCTTGAATAGAGAATTTTGAAAAGAAAATAAATAAAAAGGGTGAAGGAAATATAATAATTAACGAAAATATGAAAATATGTCGAATTATTGGTGATATAAGTAGTAGTCGGTTAAAACCTAACTAGAATGCCTACGTCTGAACGAGATGAGTTCAGAGGCAGAAACTATCTCAGAACAGGCATCAGACCATGCGTCTATTCTTGAGTTGGGTTCTGACTCTGAAAGTCAGGCTCGTTGAATGTTTATGGTTCGTTGGTTGATTAATATTGATTATCGTTGTACAACTCGAGTGAAGGTGATTTAGTCAGATTACATGTATTAAGAACCGTCATAAAGCGACAAAAACGAATTGAAACGAAATATTACATGTTAGATATTATTTACAATGTCAGAATCAGATTTACAGACAAAACTTGAATTAGAGACGGAAATTGGAAGATAAAAATTGATGAAGAAACAAAATCAAAACCATTTATAAAGGACGAATTCAAGAGACTTGATATGAACAAATCGAGTCTCTTAAATCCGGGTTCGAATTTAATGAGAAAAACCCGCAAATATCAGTTATAAGGGATTTAGGTCAGAAATAATTGAAAGGTACTAATAAAAACAAATTACAAACTAAAAATATAAGAACTTTGGAAGAAAAAAGAAAAGAAAACGAAAGATAAAGAAGAGAACTAATACTCAAGGAAGAAGAAGAAAGACAGCAGCAGAAAAGCAACACCTGGAAGAGGTGCATCAGATGCTGCAATCCTTCCAGAAGGCACATCTGCTGATGCATTTCTTCTAGACGTCTTTCACTGTTGCTTTGAAAAAAGATTTGAAAGAAGGGTTTTGAAAACGGTTTTAAGCGTACTTGTGATATAAACTCGTACCTTAATTAATACAAAATAAAATACACTAAACAAAATGAAATTTACACCTCAGACTTACATGTTTGACAAAGCGAGATTAACTAAGTTGTCGTATTAGTGATTGCTCGACTCGATGTAATATGAAAGTGTCCTCTAAAGAGGATTTAGAACAAATACATTTAGTTGATTAAAGTGTAGTGGTCAAATGGTCGGTCATGCAAACATGACTGGTACTCAGAATGACCTGAGCTTACGTGGTTGAATAAATCAAACACGTAGGAGTCGAAAAGCAAGAGCGTGGTCTTAGAATTCAAAGGGAGAAGAGAAGGGCGGACACTCGCGTGAGAAATATGTGAGGCGGAGGCCTCTATTTATACTAATCACAAGGATGAATTATGGTAAAAGTAGGAAGAGGAAAGAAATCTGGAGGAAATCTAGAAATGGGAGAAAAAGCAGCCCAGGAAGAGGCACAACAGGAACTGCGACCTTTCCAAGAGGCGCAATACCTACTGCGTTCTCTCTTGGGCAGTTTCCTCCTCAATAAGAAAGATATCTGCGGTTGATTTTAGGAATTAAGGAAGATGTAGGCTTCCTTATTTCGCAAGGTATATATTTTCAAGGTAATAGATAAAATTTAGTATTATTAATCCGGAAAATTCCAGAATATTCCGACTCGGGTTTAAGACGGTTTAGAAAATGGAAGCGGTTTTTAACCCGGACTCTAAATGAACTCTAATTACTGTCAAAACGACCGTATCGGCATGTAGATGACGAACATGAGGTTGACTCGACTGTTTGAGCCATCACGTGTTGGCGAAATTACGAAATGTCATAAATTGCTCCGCGTAGATAAACATGCGGCCCAATCATCACTGGGTGGTTGGCGGGAGGTGCATAAATGAGGTGTGTACAGTAGTATGGGTGCGTGGTGTGTTAAATATGTGTAGATAGGATGGTAGATCGAAGTATATTATTATCCTTATTATTTTATTATCCGTCTTATAACATAACTCGTATAAGAGCAATATAATATTATTTTATAAAATATACTTACCCATTTACCCTTGACTAGCCTTTGACCAAGGTAGTAAAATACGGGGTATTACAATCCCCTTTTTTGATTCATCTAGGTTTCACCTTCTTATTGAATGCCCTTTCTATCCTTTTCTGATAGAGTTGAACGTGATATAATGCATTTAGCTTTCGCTCATCAAGCATAACTAAAGAATTATATCTAGCTTGAACCGAGTCGGCTTGGGGAACTTGGCTCTCGAGTAAAATCCTTATAGATGGTACTTGCAGCTCCACTGGCTGAACTTCTTCCATCCTATAAACCAAATAGTACAGGGTTGTTCCCATAGCTGTCCTGATCGAAGTTCTATACCCCCAAAACGCGAAGGGTATTTTCTATGGCCAATCTTTATAATTATCACACGTCTTTCTCAAAATGATTATGACAGTTTTCTTTGCGGCCTCTACTGCACCATTCGTCTGAGGTCAGTATGAGGTAGATTTATAAAGCTTAATTTTATACTTCTCATGTATAATCGCAGTTTCAGCCTGAAAATGAGTCTCCTGATCACTAATGAACTCATGTGGTACCCCGTATCGACAGATAATGTCATTCTTCATGAACTTCGCTACTTGCTTTGCATTTAGCATGTTATAAGACTTGGCTTCTACATATTGGACATTTGCAAAAATATGGCAATTGTGACAGTGCCAGACATAGTTGCGACAGACTGTTTCCATTATTGTCCAGTAATAACCCAGACTCATGATCTTCCGGATAACATATGGGCATTTGTGTGTGGCCCACATTCACCGTCATGGACTTCTTCCATAACTTTATCAGCGGTCGTCTTACTAATACACCGTAATTGAATCCTTATGCTGTCTTTTTCTAAAATTGACCGGCATTAGTCTTTATGAATTGGGCTGCCAACATCCGTAAGTCACGCTTTCCCCGTGTATTAAGGTCGGGAGGATACTCTCCTATTTCCTTGTAGTTTAAGATGGCTGTGTACCATGGTTCAGCTTCACCTTCCTCGGCATCATCAATCGCGTTCACATAGGCCAGTGACGATCTTCGTTCTACACATATTTGCATACTTTCTATGTAATCGAGAATGTTGATCAAAGCGGCTAACTTTGACAACGTGTCTGCAAACTGGTTTTCATCTTTTGGGAGATGAACATACTTAACATCTTCGAAGAATCCTTTTAATTCTTCTATCTTTGCTGGGTACAAGGCCTAGCTCTGACTCTGGATTTTCCATGACCCGACCACTTGATTGATTACTCTAGATATTCATATCTGTCGATATGGGAATTTGTAGTAAACCCGACAAAAACCCGATGATGATAGGACATGTATTATCGAGTTGACACTGTCATTTATTGGGACTCGTTTCACGACGTAGAATGGGATTCATTGACAAACTTTTGGTTTAAATGAAATTTAATCAATTTAGTATTTTGTATTCGAAATGAATTTATTTGTTTTCAAGATTGATTCAAAAGTTTTCGACGATGACTAATTGTTTATTATTTTAAAATAAATTAAATGATTTTATTTTATTTGTTAATTTAATTGGAAAATTAGTCATTTGTTTACGTTTTATTGAAATTAAAATAGAACACGACTTTTTCAGGTAATTTGTAAAACCCGGTACTTAGTTCGATTTGAAAAGTCGATTTCGAGTTTAAATCATTCGTAATTCGTAGTTTTAATTAATTTGAAAAATTGATTTTATGACGGTTTTTACGACCATCTTGTACACGATTTGTGAGCTCGTTTTATACATGAACTGGGCTCGATTTTCGACGCACTTTCGACCCAACCTCTCCCCCTTATAGGGCGGTGTTCGAATCTCAATAAACTAACCCCAAACACCTCCCTTAACTCATCCAAAATAGGCCCCAAAACAGCCCGACAGCCCTCTGTTTTGTAGCACAAACCCGACACCCTTGACACCCCCAAACACCACCAGAACCCGACCTTTAACACAGCCCATCATTCTTGCCGTCTAGCTTACCATGCCCACGTACAAACCAACCCTAACCCATGCAATAAATCGCGTCCAACACTCCATAAACAGCCCGCAAGGAGCACGAGTCCAACCCCTATTTTTTTGCGTCCAAACCCCGTCCAAATACCATCCAAACTCGTGCCCATAAACTGAGGATTTTAATAAATTATAAATCTTTGCCCACTACAAACTTTTTTCGATGAAAAAAAAAGCAAAAAATAATAAATAGTAGTATTAAATAATAAATAGTAGTTGAAGACTCCTACACCTTTCCGTTCCCTTTGTCCTTTGGGTCACATGGTTGACGCCTCTATGGAGGAGGCAGAGTCACACCAAACCTTGCATGTTTCTTAGGTAGAATTGCCATTTTCTCCAGAGGGCCTAGCTAGTCCTTTACACTCAAACGGGGACCTAACCTTCCCTCCAAAATTGAACCTGGGTCTTCCCATTGCACCCAACCGCTTCCATACACCTGGCACCAAGGAGGCAGTCTTAGTAGTCCTTTTGGTCTTTCTCTTAGGCTCAGATGCAGACGGAAAGTCATTAACGAAGAAGCTACAATTCTCTTTGCCTTTATCATGATATTTGATGTCGATAGCCTCATCCTTTTGCAATAGCTCTTTGTCTAAGACAGATTTGCCAATGACCCATAGGGTGTAAGAAGGGGACACCTAAGTTGCTGGGGGACGCTCATCTACATAAAAAAGGCGTATTTGAGGCCACCTTTGTAGCCAATCGTCGCAAATAGCGGAATTCAGCTCTTTTGCTCGCCCTAGGATAGTATCAAATTTGGGGATCAACTACCTACGACCTATCTGGCGCCGGACACGGTTAGGGTAAATATGAGTATATCGCTCTAAGCCCAGCAATTGTAGCGCCTTGTCCAATCATCATCCGGAAGAATGGTAAAGGAGGAAAGGCGAAACCAAAGCATAAACTGGCAAATGGGACGACTGTCCTCTTCCATCATCTTGTTTTCCCAGCAACCGATGTCACGCTAGTGTCCGTTTCATACTACTTTGCACGAATTGTCAACATACGAGCAAGATATTTCTTTGGTTCCAATGGTGGGACGATAAGTCCGAATCTCTCACAAAGCCACGCCTGCAATAAACGGAGAAAAGATGAAGAGAAAAAAAGAAAGAAAAGGAAAAGGAAAAAATGAAAAGAAAAAAGAAAGAAAATGGAAAAACGAGGAAAAAAATTTTTGGCAGAATGCAGAGAAATCGTGGCAGAATACAGATAAATTATGACAGAATACAGATAAATTGTGATAGAATACAGAGAAATCGTGGCAAAATATAGCATAGTCGTGGCAAAATCGTGGTGAATAATGGTAGATTACGTGCAACAAATGAGTACATCCCGATTATTCAGTGCCGATGTTTTTTTTCTTGACATCCAATGCCTTAATGGTTTCAGCCAAAATAATCCAAATGGGATTATGACCCATCTCCATCTGAGACACTATGGACAATAGCTTTGCTTGTATTGTGCAAGTTGTCTTACTCCTTCTACCCTCGAAGACATAGATATGTAGCATGATCAATCCGAAAGCTCTGCGACGATGCAGTACGATCGAGTTGCTGCCCTGTAAAGTATGAAATTTACGGTGGATTGCAAGAAGATCGACTACCTCACCATCAATCATAGCTTCTGCCTCTGCCCTAGAAAGGTTAAGGTTGTACCGATATATTCTTCGCCACCCTGAATGAAATTTAGGTATAACAGAAACAGCTTCCCCATTCCATCCTTCTACGGCAGAATACTCCTTTGGCAAATGGCGAATTTTCGTCTCAGAAAAACCAAAAACATGGTTAGTAGGATCCCAATGGGTGAGGTAAAAGTCCAGAAGGGTGGTCTGTGAGCCCCCGTGTTAAAACCATGTAACATTAATAAATAATAAGGCGGAAAATACGGATTTTCAAAAACTTTTTAAGTTTAAAAGCGCGGGATTCACTTTGTATAGATAAAATGAGTACGCAAGATGTAAATCTTAAGGTTTTACAAACCGAGATATAGTGAATTGGGAAAAAGATATCCCACGAATAAACAAGTCAAAATAGGTGAGTCTAGAGAAATGATAAATAAGTCCAAGAGCCAAGTGCTCGCTAGCTCACACATGTCTTCATTCCATAAAATGCATCATCAACCTTTCGATCATATAAATATGAAAGCCATAGTCAGTGGGGAGCAACTCAGAGTTCTCCCAACCACAATATGTCAAAATACAAGTGAACATGCACTTAATTAAACATATTGATCATACATCATACTTGAATAATAATGAACGAGAGGAGATAAATAATAAACATAATGAGATAGGCATAACACATTCATAAAGAGGTAGGCATGATACATTAAGAATAGATATGCATTCAAGAAAGTATAATGACTAGGTCAATGAATTTCTTATTAACTCGACTCAACAAGCGTAAGACATATACTTAGCATGGACTCACAAGACAACAACCTAGACTCTAACCTCCTGGTAGGATGACAATAATAATACGGTCCTAGTTTAAACCTGGATCTAGACTCTCGGGATGGACGTCACCCGACTCGACAAAGGATATACCAATCGCATCCAAGACTCGAAACAAGGCACACATAGCCGTTACCAAAGGTCGAGTAACCTCTAATCGGATACATAGCACACATAACCGTAACCAAAGATCCGAAGAAAGGCGGAAGGATAATCCAATCCAGAAACATGGCACACATAACCGTAACCAAAGGTCTGAAAGGGGCAAATAAGGAATGTCAAGTTATCACCATATGTAAAACGTCACACTCGAGTCACAAATAAGAGCAATAATAATTTGCATGATCACAACGTAAACAAGGCCTAAATTGACCACTTACCAATCATGAGAAAGATGCATCATAAATAAATGATTAATAGAAGTTACAAGTGAAGAAAAACCATCAGGGGACTCCCAGCCGGGTGGGGTGCCAGCAGCCTGCCCACCGGCTGAGACAACACCTCATATTTCAAAATTTAATTAAAAGATCAGGGACTTGCCAGTCTGTTGGGGTACCGGCTGCCTGCCCACCAGCTGGGAGTACCTCAACACTTGAATCTTAGAAAAATGTACAGGTATCTCTCAGCCTGTTGGGGTACCGGCCGCCTGCCCACCGCTGGGAGTACCTGAATACTTAAAAACATACAAAAACTTACAGGGATATCCCAGCCTATTGGGGTACCGGCCGCCTGCCCACCGTCTGGAAGTACAAAAACTTTTAAAATCCTTAAAAGTTACAGGGATCTCCCAGCCTGTTGGGGTACCGACCGCCTGCCCACTGGCTGGGAGTACCTGTATGCGTGTTTCACAAAAATCAACTCCCCAAACAATTTGAAACCAACCAAAATCGTTCCACAACAATTGTTTACTTGTCCTAGCATGATTCTAACTCAGGAACACATCGTATTTGAGACGGAAATTCAACATTTACGGATTTGAGACAATAAAGCATGAAACTTTCATCCAAACATGTGAGAAATTCATGTGAGAACAACATTCAACAAAATTCAAGCAAAACACAACCAAAATTCAGATTTTAACGTTTGGAAGACTAAATTAACAACCAAAGCATGCAAATTTAACACTTTGTCGAGTAACCCATCACTGTTACATTGAAAGCGTCTTCACTCGTCCAATTCCTCGTCAAAAATGTAAGAGTCTTCATTCGAGTCCTCAAGTCCTTCACCTAAGACACAAAAGAGTGAAATTTAGCATAAAACTCTCATCTTAAAAAGATGGAATTTTCGAAAATTGTAAAATATAGGATCTTACTTACTTAGAAAGATGAAGAATGAAAAGGGGATGAGAATGGCGCAAAAATGGTGGGATTTGGTTGAGTAACGAATGAGTTATAGTGAAACTAAGAATGTTAAGGAGGTTTGATAATGGTATTGGAGGTTTAGGGGGTTTATTTTTCCAAAAAATCAAAGGAAGAAGATAGAGTGTTATGAGAAAGGTAGGTTGAAAAAGGTGTGTCGTAGACAAAAAGAGAGGCCCAAGTGAAACATAAGCCCAAACGAAATATTACAAGGTTTTTACTACCAAAAACTTCTAGAAATTCTGACTACTCTATAAATATTATATTGATAATATATATATATATATATATATATATATATATATATATATATATATATATATATATATATATATATATATACAATAACCTATATGTTATCAAAATAATTTTAAAATATAAATTTGTGACTAAAAGCCAAAAATAGATATTTATAAAAATTACGGGTGTTTCAATAACCCACCCTTTTAAAAAGTTTCGCCCTTGAAACCTGAAGCAAAAGGTATTAACTTACGAAAACAAACTAGGGTATCTGACACTTATGGAAGCCTTCGGCTTCCAAGTCTCCTATTCTACGTCACCACACTTCCACAAAACCTTCACCAAGGGCACCACTTTGCTCCTTATATTCTTCTCCTTCTTATCTATGATGCGGATCGGTCTCTCCTCGAAAGAAAGACTAGGCTCAAGCTAGGGAATCTCATTTTGAACACATAACTAGGGTCGGTAATATATTTCCTAAGTTGAGACACATGAAAAACGTCATGAACTTTACCCAAACTAGGGGGCAAGTTCAATTTGTAAGCCACGGCACCAATCCTTTTCACAACATCAGAGAGTTCGATGTACTTTGGACTCAACTTCCTTTAACTCCAAACCTCATAACTCCTTTCATCGGGGACACTTTCAAGAACACCTTATCTCCAACTTCAAATTCCAAGAGTCGACGACGAATATCGGCATACGACTTCTGACGATCCTGGGCGGCTTTCATTCTTTCACGGATGATCTTCACTTGGTCAATCGTCTCGCTAAATTTTCTGGTCCTAGATCACGAAAATCACTTGCTTGATCCCAACAAATCGGACTACGGCAGTTCCTTCCATAAAGGGCTTCATAAGGGGCCATCTTGGTAGAAGCATGAAAGCTGTTTTTGTAGGAAAATTCCACCAAAGGTAAGCTCTTCTCCCAACAAGTATGAAAATCAAGGGTACAAGCACGCAACAAATCTTCTAGAGTTTGAATCGTCCTCCCGGATTGTCCATCGGTAGCGGCATGAAAAGCGGTACTCATCAACAACTTACTACCCATAACGTCTTGTAAAGCTTTCCAAAATCTCGAACAAAACCTCGGTCACGATCATCCGATCTCCTTAGGAAGACCATGGTAACGAATGATCTCCTTAACATAAGCACTCGCGAGTCGATCTAAACTCCATGTTTCCTTGATAGGAACAAACCTAGCACAGTTGGTCAACCTATCCACAATCACCCAAACGGCATCCTTTCCACCAACGATCTTAGGCAAAGCCATAAGAAAATCTATGGAAATGGCTTCCCACTTCTAAAGAGGTACATCCAACGGTTGTAGCAAACATCCAGGTCTCTTATGCTAAATCTTCACTTGTTGCCAAGTAAGACATCTTCCAACATATGACACTATGTCATTCTTCATGTTAGGCCACCAAAACTGAAGCTTCAAATCCTTATACATCTTATCTCATCCGGGGTGAATCGAATAAGGGGATATATGCACTTCATCAAGAACTCTCTTTCTCAAGTCAGCGACGTTGGAAACATATATGCGTCCTCGGTAAGGAAGATAACCTCTAGCATCAATCTCGCAATCTTTAGCTTTCCCTTCAAGAAGCTTGGCTTGGAAACCTTTGAAAGTAGCATCATCCACTAAGTTATCAAGAATCTCACGAGGAAGATGATGTGAATCATATTTGAGCACATTTAGTCCCCGAATTAGCCTCGTTCCTATGCTTTATAGTGCATAATTAGGTCATTTACTATCTTTAGTTTCCCATTTTGCATATTCTTTAAGGTTTTGTTTCCTTAGTAGTAGAGGAGTGCAAACCTTGCATTTTCATGGCAAAATGGAGCTAAATTGATCGCATTTAATGACCAAGCATCAAAGGAAAGACGATACTAGAAGGCCTATGTAGATAATAAAGTAGATTGGGCAATGACGAAAAGGATCCTTGCATCCTCAAACAAGATCCCCGCGGATTGTTGGAGAAAGAAGAAAAGAGAAGTAACTGTCTCACAATCCGAGCGGATTGCAGCCAATCCGATCGTCTCCCTGCCCATCAATCCGAGTGTCCCGATGCCAAGACGCTCGTCTTAAAACCAAGCAATCCGAGTGTCTCCTCCTTGATCTGCTCGGACCCCCTTACAGACTCCACCGTGCCAGCTTCCTATACGCTCGGGATGAGCATATTTTCATGGGACTTGCAAAACGGAGATGCGCATCTCCTTGGAGAGGAGCACTTCCTCAACTTTTCTTAAGGGTCTTAATAGTCATTTAAGCCCTTAGTAACCCTAATCTTTGTACCTAATCTTTAGTATAAATACCCCTTTGTACTACCTAGATTAGCATGTCATCTAAATACAATCTTAATCCTATCTTAATCTTGTAATCAACTTTTAATCTAGTATTAACACAAATCTCATTCCTTAATCTTTCCTTAATTTCTCAATTGTTCATCATTTATTTTGGGTAATTAGAAGATTATTTGGGTTTATTGGAGGATTGACAAACTTCCATCAATCATGAAGTACTTCTATTATTTTTTGCTTTATTATTTGGAATCATCTTCATAGGTATTATTCTCTCTTAATCCTTTTAATTATTGGTAATCATTTTCATTTGTTCATCATGTTTTGCCTTACTAGTATGATTAACAACCTTGTTAGCATGTTAAACTTGATAATGAGTGAGTAGTTTCCTTAACTAGGGTTAATGGGGAATTAGGGGAAACCAACATGGGGGTTGATTCATGCTTAATCTAATATGTTTTCATAATCAATTTGCTTGCTTGTCGTGATTCCAACTTATGCACATGTTATGTTTGATGAAATGCGAGCCTATGAATCCTTGCATTTTTTACCCATCACTTACCTTTTCAATGAGACTTGTAAGACATAAACCAACTCGAGTCTCATTAGACCATGCATATAGTTGAATAAGAAGGATTAAGTCGACTTGTAAGTGTTATACAATCTAATCGATTCGGCTCCGAGACCCAAACCTTCTTAGGGATTGTAAGATATACACTAACTCGATCCCATCACAACAATAAGTGCTTCCATCTGGAAGAGAACATGTTTGTATGATCAAATCCCATGAATACCCTATGAACCCATGACACCCTAGTGGTTTTAATCAATTGTTTACATCTCATTTTAATCATCTTGCTTATTTTCATTACTTTATTTACATTGTTGATTAGTTTAGTTGATCTCCTACCTCAACCCAAAATGTGACACCCCTAGACACAACCATTTGTAATTGAAAATCCTAAATCAATACCGTCCCTTGGGATCCAACCTTTACTTGCCTCTTTACTAAGAGTAGTTTGTAAAGTTATAAATATTGTTTTGGTCAAGGTAACTTTTGACAACGAGTAACAAAACCGACGACCCAAAAATGAAGCCCTTGAAGTGGGAGATGAAGCAATCACTTTTAATCTTGACAAGACAATGAGAGCTCCCTGACTACATGAGCCATGCTTCATGGTTGATCACTATTGCCGAGAAAGTGATATGAAGATGTTGGCATCTCAATGCAAAGAACAAGCTATGGGTAAAGAATCACCACCCATATGGGAGAAGAAAATAGGTAATCTCCAAGATGCTCCATCCAAAGAGCAAGAATGTTTCAACAAGAATCAGATCTTGAATAGCTCACCACCACTCATGACCAGATAAGAGGAAGGCCTCATTGGCCATAATGACAAGAAGAAAGAGGAGTTGTTCTCATCAACTCATGATACTATTGGGGAACAAGTAGATGAAGTATGCGGTCTCTGGGATGATGATTTTGAAGGGTTAGTCAACCCTTATATTGGTAATGCTATGACCCACGACCAAGGCTTTGGTGACCATTTCCACTCAAGTCACCACAATGAAGAACACAATGTGCAAAAGTCTATTGAAGATTTTTATAATGACAATGAACAAGCCTTTGATTACTTCTTGAAGGTTTTGAGCAACATCAACAACACCTTGGCTATGCCCCCTTGAAATCTCATACATGGATGAGAGTTTGGTGGAGTCCTCCCTAAACCACCGTTTGTAAATATTCTAACCCCCTAACTTGCATTTTACTTAATGTATTGCATTTTTGTCAATTTTGGATTTGTATTTTTATGCTTTGATCAAGATAATCACTTTGAGAGAAGTGAGGGAGGGACTTATATGTTTATTGATGTGTAGTGTTTTGACATAGTGTGGGGATAGCAATTGCCTAGGCTATCCAAGCCTTCGTAGTGCCCCCACAATGAAGACCAAAGGAATGAAGAGTAAATGACACGGGTTATGAAATACCCACGGGTGAAACTGAATTCGTGAGGTACAGGGACAATCCAAGCGGCCCGACAGCAATCCGCTCGTCCTGGAAGAAAATTAGAGCGTCCTGTGAGAAAATCGCTCCTCCTGAAAGAGCTGGAAGGGAAAATTTTTGTCTGACTGATGATCCGAGCGTCTCCATATAGAATCTGCTCGTCTTTGTCAAGACTCTCGTCTCCTTTAGAAGACGCTCGTCCTACTGCTAGTAAAATTTGGGATTTCTCCCTGACAAAGAATCCGAGCGTCCTCATAAGAATCCGCTCGTCTCCATTCAGAAAGACACTCATCTCCTGCTGAAGACGCTCGTCCGGACATGAGCTTTGTTTTCAGAAATAAGTTGATAGAAAATCCGAGCATCCCGACCCAAAGACGCTCGTCTCCCCTGCTGAATTTAAAAATAGCGGGATTAAAACCCCCCTTTCCCATTTCATTTTACTCATCCAAAACATAAACACATCCCAAAAACCCTCAAAACCATAAATTCCTCCATCGATCAAAATCAATTTTCTCAACCAAATTCACCCAAATTAATTCCAAACTCCCTCAAAACTCAAACAAATCACTCCTTTGTCAAAAACAAGCAATTAAAACACAAAAATCCTCAAGGTTTGAATCGATTTTCTAAGGTACAAGGCAAAATTCGAATTTCCTAAATTAATTTGGCTCTTATTGAAACTTGAGGAATTCAAGCAAATATTTGGGTGTTACTACATACAAGGAGAAGATGGCTAGGACAAAAGGTGGAAACAAGGCACTTCTAAAGAAAAATCTCTCAAAAAGGCAACAAGCTCTACAAGTTTCAAAGGCTTTGGTGGTTCAAAGTGCAAAGATGGAAATTCAGAAGACTACTTCTCCTATGGTGGAAACTACTACTTCTACTCCGGTTGTTGAGCAACTACATGATTATCCGGAGGTAATTTTCACATCCGATGCTCATAGGAAGAAATTTGTATCCCTTGCTAAGAAATCTATTTTACCCACCAAGTTTATATGCCAAGAGACCTTGACCAAATTGAGTGTCTTTGAACAACCCAAGAATTTCTTCGAGTCCATGGGATTGCTTACTTTGTTTAATATGTAAAATTTGACCTACTCATCCCTCACCTTGGAGTTTTTAAGCTCATTGAAAGTTACGAAGGTGGAGACTCGAACAAACATTGAATTCCGCATTGAGATTGTTGATAGGAAAATGTCTTTTGGCGAGTTTGGTAAAGTTTTTGGCCTTAGCAATGACTTGACCTATGTGAAGAAACCCGTAACAAAATATGATCCCACTCCTTTATGGAAGGCTATTACCGGAAGAAAGTTTTCATCTTACCATGATTGTCATGCCCTTAATGTCCATCATCCGGGCATAAGGGTGTGGCACTAGGTTGTTGGGCACACTTTGATTGCTCGAAAGGGAACAAACCACTTCACCGAGCTTGATTTTATCTGTCTCGAGTCGACCTTGAATGTTGATAGAAATTTCACCACAAAGTATAATATTCTTTAACTTTTAATTGAGAGGTGGCTTAATATCGATCATGGCAAGGAAGGTGCGGCCTTCATTGTTAATGGGGGATTGGTAACTTGGTTGGCAAAACACTTCAACCGGGACTTCAACAAAGATGGTACTTATAAACCGGTTAAAGGAGTCCCCATCGTTGATTTAGCCACTATGGTTCACAAATTCAAATGGCTCAAGAATGACACTCTTGACAACAAATTCGAGTGATTAACAAAAGATGTCAAGTCCTTCACTTTACCGAACAAAATTTGCCGACTCAATGTCCATAGGCCGCACTACCTTCTCCCACTCTGCGAGGAAGCCGAGTACATTATACAACACCAAAGGGAGGACATTGCCGAGCCCTCCTCCTCTATTATCACTCCACCCAACCCATTCACCAACCATGAGTTTCAACCCGAAAATGTTAAGGCGGGGAATGATTACTTGACTCTTTTGATGCAACAAATGCACAAGGACGCCCATGATGATCGACTCGATGCATATAGAGCACAATATCTGCCTCTCCTACATCTAGCTAGGCAAGGACTTCTTGACCCATCTTGTCCTTTGCCTAGTTGGGCGGATAGGGAAGTTTTATTTCCTAGTGCTTCTAGGGGTGCTAGCTTGGGTGAAGAGGAGGTTGTTGTTGAGTGTGGTGGAAAAGAAGGTGAAGTAAATGAAGAGAATGATGAAGGTGAAGAATAAGAGGGTAGTAAGGAAGAAAAAGAAAGCTCAAGTGAAAGTGGTGAAGCCTCCGGATCTATGGAGGTTGATGAAGATTCTAGTGAAGAAGTTGGTGATGATGATGGAGATGATAGTGATGTAGCCATGGGCGATTATTGAGGATTAGCGAGCTCTTGGGAGTATGCCACAATACTATGTGAGTTTCCTACACCTCCTTTAAGCTTTGTTTATTTCTCTTGTTTTTCATAAAAATTTTATGTTGATCATGATTTTGTGTCCTAACATCATTTAGAGGACTCACACCTCGGTCCATTAAGGTGTTTCTTTTATTGTTCCCACATTTAAAATCCAAAATTACAATTGTAGTTTCATGCATAGCATCCTTATGCATGAACTCCCCCAATTTTTGACATTAGAAATAATGTCTATTTTGGTTTGGTGAAGTTTATGCATATGCATTGGAAGTTAATTTAAATTATGCTCTCCAACCAAACAAAAAAACATGCATCATATAGTATAGTGTAGTTGCATCACTTGTTTATATGTCATATAGTTCGCATTTAGTTTAGAAATCATGCATTTCATATAGCTTGCATAATTTCCTATCGTATTGGCCATTGAGGACAATGCCCATACTAGTGTGGGGATGGGAAATTCTAACATGACTTTTAAAAACAAAAATGATAAAAATTGAAAATTTTTGAAAAATACAAAAACATGTCTTTTTATTTCATAATCATAAAAACCATAAAAATTTGAAAAATTGAAAAACCCAAAAACATGTTCATTTCCTTCATAGTGTAGTCTTGTATAGATTGTGTTTGTTCATCCTTTTTCACAGTGATCGACTACGCCACATCCGAGACATGAGGATATTAAAGACTGCATGGTATGATCTTTCCAATCTCCTTTTTCCTCTTTATGTTGATGACTATGTGGCTTTATTTTTATTGATGCGGTATAAACAATGTGATTACAGGATTGCATTTAGATTATTTGGCATACTAGTTGGTAGAATCATATGCATTAGGTTGTATAAATGTTAGTTGCGTCATGGCATATAGTCGCATTTAGGAAAATTTTGTGAAAACATCTATTTAGGAAGATTGACAAGTGTATATAAGGCCCTTGTAGATACTTTTTCTTCTTAATACTTTGCTTGTTAGAATACTTGTAAAACACCCTAGGATGTGTCATGCTAGTATCCATCGACACATGGATTAAGGCTTAGTCAAGAGTACCTTGTGGTGTGATAACTCCTTGGCTACTGTTTATTTCAAGGTGACCCTTGAAACCATGAAACCATCATCCATGTTCTACCTCATTTTGTCATCAAAAAGGAAATGGGCACAAAAATTGTTCAAAATCGAAATGAAAAGTCAAAAAAGTTTGCAATTAAATCAAAAGAAAAGAGGAGTAACAAAAATGAAAACTCCTATGCTTCAAATACAAGCACCCTCACTACAAATGGGGTAGCTTTGAAAATGTTCAAAATAAATGAAAGAAAAAGTTGAAATTGTCAAGTGTTGAAATGCCAAACATCAAAAGAAATGGCAAAGAAATATTCTCAAAATGTCAAATCCCCAAATTGGGGGCAAAAACAACAACAAAAAGCAAACTCCCATATGAAACTCAAATTCTATTGATTCCTATTCCATCATATCCACTTTTGTGCATGGTAGAGAGGGGACAACCCTTCTTCTTGTCTAGGCAAGAAGGGGAATTCCGCGATCCTCCAGTGTTTCTAACACCATAGGGAGTGTACTCTTGGCGAAAGCATTTAACAATTGAGGACAAAGGTACCCTAGCTTGACACAACTTGGAGGTGATTTATTGGTATCCTTCTAGGCTTAGTAGTTTGAAAAAACCGTATCTATAATTGAATGTGTACCCTTAGATTGCTTCCCCTGTAGATAACTTCCGCCACTTAGATGAGGAAAGTGTTTATTTATTTTTGTAGATTCATCCATTACCTTGTTTTATGTGCTTTAATGCTTGGATGTATCACCATTTTGGCAAGCCCCACCATGCCTTGCAAGAAGGCATCCTACCTCATGGTTGTCTTGTTGTGAGTTGAAGGGGCAGAGGGAGACCCGCTAATTGTCTCACATTAGCTATATTAGTAGGTTAGTTTGAATAAGGGTCTTAGTTTTTGTCACCTCTTTACTCGGGACGAGCAAAGATTCGGTTTGTGGATATTTGATGTGACTCATATTTGAGCACATTTAGTCTCCAAATTAGCCTCGTTCCTATGCTTTATAATGCATAATTGGGTCATTTACTATCTTTAGTTTCCCATTTTACATATTCTTTGAGGTTTTGTTTCCTTGGTAGGAGAGGAGTGCAAACCTTACATTTTCATGGCGAATTGAAGATAAATTGATCGCATTCAATGACCAAGCATCAAAGGGAGGACGATACTAGAAGGCCTATGTAGATAATAAAGTTGATTGGGCAATGACGAAAAGGATCCTTGCATCCTCAAACAAGATCCCCGCGGATTGTTGAGGAAAGAAGAAAAGAGAAGTGCCTGTCTCACAATCCGAGTGTATCCTCCTTGATTTGCTCGGATCCCCTTACAGACTCCACCGTGCCAGCTTCCTATACACTCGGGATGAGCATATTTTCATGGGACTTGCAAAACGGAGATGCGTATCTCCTTGGAGAGGTGCACTTCCTCAACTTTTCTTAAGGGTCTTAATAGTAATTTAAGCCCTTAGTAACCCTAATCTTTGTACCTAATCTTTAGTATAAATACCCCTTTGTAATACCTAGATTAGTATGTCATCTAAATACAATATTAATCCTATCTTAATCTTGTAATCAACTTTTAATCTAGTATTAACACAAATCTCATTCCTTAATCTCTCCTTAATTTCTCTACTGTTCATCATTTATTTTGGGTAATTAGAAGATTATTTGGGTTTATTTGGAGGATTGACAACCTTCCATGAATCATGAAGTACTTCTAATTCTTTGCTTTATTATTTGGAATCATCTTCATAGGTATAATTCTCTCTTAATCCTTTTAATGATTGTTAATCATTTTCATTTGTTCATCATATTTTGCCTTGCTAGTATGACTGACAACCTTGTTAGCATGTTAAACTTGATAATGAGTAAGTAGTTTCCTTAACTAGGGTTAATAGGGAATTAGGGGAAACCAACATGGGGATTGATTCATGCTTAATCTAATATGTTTTCATAATTAATTTCCTTGCTTGTCGTGATTCCAACTTATGCACATGTTATGTTTGATGAAATGCGAGCCTATGAATCTTTGCATTTTTTACCCATCACTTACCTTTTCAATGAGATTTGTAAGACATAAACCAACTCGAGTCTCATTAGACCATGCATATAGTTGAATAGGAAGGATTAAGTCGACTTGTAGGTGTTGTACAGTCTAATCGATTAGGCTCCGGGACCCAAACCTTCTTAGGGATTGTAAGATATACACTAACTCGATCCCATCACAACAATAAGTGCTTGCATCTAGTCGAGAACATGTTTGTACAATAAAATCCCATGAATCCCCTATGAACCAATGACACCCTATTACTTTTAATCATTTGCTTACATCTCATTTTAATCATCTTGCTTATTTTCATTACTTTATTTACATTGTTTATTAGTTTAGTTGATCTCCTACCTCAACCCAAATTGTGACACCCCTAGACACAAACATTTACAATTGAAAATCTTACATCAATACCCGTCCCTTGGGATCTGACCTTTACTTGTCTCTTTACTAAGAGTAGTTTGTAAAGTTATAAATATAGTTTTGGTTAAGGTAACTTTAAACGAAGAGTAACAAAACCGACGAACCACAAGAACGGGCTCGGCAACCATAGCACCAAGGTAATCGAAAGCACCCTCTGCAAATTGCAAAATCAATCTAAGAAACTTGGCACAAAGATCAACAGGAAGCACACGAACAACACTCGAGGTATGAGTAGACTTTCTGCTAAGGGCATCGGCCACCACATTTGCCTTTCCTTCATGATATAACAACTCTACATCGTAATCATTCACCAACACTAACCATTGTCATTGTCTCTTATTCAATTCTTTCTGGGTGAAAATATACCTCACCCTCTTATGATAAGTGTAGATACGGCAATGAACTCCAATGAGGTAGTGTCTCCACATCTTCAAGGCATGAACAACAGCGGCTAACTCCAAATCATGAGTGGGATAGTTCACCTCGTAAACTCTCAACTGTCACGAAGCATAGGCAACAACTCTCCTATTTTGCATAAGAACATAACCTAAACCCATCTTAGAAGCATCACAAAACACGTCAAAGTTAACTCCATCTTTGGGCATGGTCAACATGGGAGCGGTAGTGATTCGGTTGAAACGTTGTCGTCTAAGCTCACCAATAAAAACACTATTTATAATCTCAATAAACTTCTCTTCGTAGAGAGGTAAGTAAAGGTCGGATCCCAAGGTACGGGTATTGTATTGATTTATCGGTTGTAGAAAGCTATATCTTTGGTGTCACAGTTTGGGTTTGAGAGTTGCAATCTAAACTACTTGGCAAAAGGTAAACAAATGAAAGGAAAGCAAAGCAAGCAAAGTAAATGGGGGTTTGTAAGCAATTAATTAAAGTACTAGGGTGTCATGGGTTCATAAGGGAATCATGGTGAGACCACATAAACAAGTTTCATAGATGCAAGCAAATTATTGTTGTAATGGAATCGAGTTAGTTTATATCATACAATTCCTAGGAAGTTTTGGGTCTCGGACCCGAGTCGGTCAAGACTTTACAACACCTATAAGTCGTAGTAATTCTACCTATTCAACTATATGCTTGGTCTAAGAAGCCTCGAGTTAGTTTATGTCTTACAAGTCTTGTTGAATGGATAAGAGGTTCATGCTAGGTTGTCAATCAAGCATTTCATCAAGCATAACATATGCATAAGTTGAAACTACAACAAGCAAGCATTCATATGAACTTATTAAGTAAAGATCTACCCCATGATTAACTCCCCTAATCCCCCATTAACCCTAGTTAGGAGACTACTCACTCATGATCATGGAAAACATGCTAACAAGGGTGTCAATCCTATTAACGAGTCTAAACATGATGAAGGAGTAAAAAAATAAACAAGGATTAAGTAAAGAGTAGAGAAATTGTACCAACTTAGGATGATCAAATATAAATCAAAGATTAATAGAAGAAAACTTGATGAATGATGAAGAGTTGCCAATTCTCCAATAAACCCCAAATAGTCTTCAAATTACCCAACTAAATCTTGGAACACTTGAATAATTAAGGAAATATTAAGATGTGATTAAGATTTAATTGTGTAATTAGATTGTATTAATAACTTGGATTAATATAAGATAACAAGCTAATATGGCATTCTAAATTGGTAATCAAACTGTAATACAATGGAGTATTTATACTAAGTACAAGTATTAGGGTAACTAAGTGCTTAAATGACGATTAAGTCCCTAAAATGAAGATTAACGCCTTGGAAGTCCTCCATGGAGACGCTCGACCTGCCCTTGTTGGACGCTCATGTTGTAAAGGAAAACGTCTATCCTGCTTGTGGGACGCTCAGGCTGAGTCTTGAGATGCCCTTCATTCTCTTCAGGACGCTCAGGCCAAGCTTGGGAAGCCCGTCTCAAGGGTCAGTTTGGCTTCTTCTTCAATTGACTGCCTCATGATCTGTGGGGATTGTTGAGGAGCATTTGGGGTCCTTCATCATTTCTCAAATACTTGTTTTATGGACTTAGGCCTTTAGTATTGGTGTCCTCTTTGTTGGTTGGTCGTTAGATGCGATCCATTTAGCTCCGTTTCTGCTCCATATAAGCAAAGGTTAGCATTCCTCTCCTACCAAGGACACAAAACCTCATAGAATATGCAAAGTAGGAAGCTAAAGGTAAGAAACGACCCTAATACATGCAAGAAAGCAAAGGAATGAGGCTATTTAGGGGACTAAATGTGTGTAAATACGAGTCACAACAAATATCCCAAAACTGAACCTTTGCTCGTCCCGAGTAAAGAGGTGACTAAAACTATGACCTTTATTTATAACCTAGCCGATATGAGACAATTAGCGGGTCTCACTCCGCCCCTTCAACTCACAACAATACATCTATGTGGTAAGATGCCTTCTTGCAAGGCAAGGCACGGCTTGCCAAAATGGCAATGCATCCAAGCATTAAGCACACAAAAACAAGTAAAAGGATGCATCTACAAAAGAATAGCCACTCTCCTCATCTAAGTGTCAGAAATCGTCTACAAGGGAAACAATTAAAGGGCAGACACACTCTACCATAGATATTAGTTCTCCTTGTTACTAAGTCCAAAAGGATACAAACAAGTCACCTCCAAGTTGTGTTAAACTAGGCTACTTTCGTCCACAATTGGTAAATGCTTTTGTCATGTGCGATCAGATGGGGGTGGATTGATAATCCTTATGACGTTAGTGGCATATGACATGAAAAATATCGGATTCTCTACAAGTGTAAAGGCCAAGGATCGTCCCAAGGTCAACAAGGTGGCAAAACAAAAATGATTTTTGGGAATGAAGTGCTCAAGTCAATCAAAACAAAACTAGTGGATTTGACTAACATTCAAAAATGGACCTTAATTCAACTTCCACATTTGAAAACTTTGAGATGGGGTTTATCCCTCATTTGCAGTGTCCTTTGCTTTCGCCAATCGCTTATTAGGCAACCGGTTAACCTCTAGACACAATAGCTCTTGGGGTGATATTCACATTGCATTTGGGCGGCCGAATTCATAATCGTGTGGGGGCCCAATTCAATGGATCCCGCACTAAAGCACATTGAAGTGGTACTCCTCCATCAAACTTCTCGGCAATATCAACAATTCAAAACATTTTGAGGTCTCCTTGGCAATTAAAAATGATTCCACATCACAAAAATTTTTGAAATGAGCACTTCAAACTTATTAATGAAAAGTATTTTTGGGTTGCCAAACCACCAAGTCAATCAAGGTCCCCTAGATAAGTGGATCAAGTGCATATTACATCATAAGGTTGTATAGGTGATACACATGTAAACCCTTAACTAGGTTTTAGACCGTGGGACAAAAACTACTAGTATTACACATCATAGGGAGTCTTGAGGGTATTCTAGCAAACAAAGTCTCAAGGAGAAAAATTATCTATAAGGGCCTTATATACACTTGTCAAGCTTCCCAAATAGGCATTTTCACAAAATTTTCTAATATGCAACTATATGCCATGATGCAACTACCATATATACAACTCTAATTCATATGCTTCTATCAACTAATATGCCATATAAACTAGATGCAAACTCTTAACAACACATTGGTTCATACCGCATCAATCAAAATATAGCCACATTGTCATTAACATAAAAGAAGAAGGAAGGAGATTTGGAAAAATCATACGATGCGGTCTTTTATATCTGTCATGCCTCGAATGTGGCATAGTGGTCCCAATGTGATAAGAGTGACATACACACAAACAAATATATGCAATTCTACGTTACAAAGGAAAGAACATGTTTTTGGATTTTTAAATTTTTCAAATTTTTATCATTTTTGAAATAAGGGTTAGATGTTAGAATGTTAAATGTTAGAATTTCCCATCCCCACACTAGTATTGACATGGTCCTCAATGGACAAGACGATAGGAAATTATGCATGCAAATGTAAATGCATGATATTATGTGAAATGCATGGTTTCTACACTATATGCAAACTTCATAGAATAAGTATTTACAAACACTACTACAGATACAGGCTAATGGGAGAATGTGTTATGAGGGGCATACGAGTTAAGCTTGGAGGATAGGTAACTATTACCAGGTGGTAACATAAGTGATCAGGATTGACTAGTTGGATGTCATTATGGGTCTAAAATGTATATAAATGTTGGTGTGAGGTTCTGACCTCACGAGAAGCTGTATGGTGTGATAGTTATAAAGTTTGG
This sequence comes from Silene latifolia, assembly GCF_048544455.1. Lineage (NCBI taxonomy): Eukaryota > Viridiplantae > Streptophyta > Magnoliopsida > Caryophyllales > Caryophyllaceae > Silene > Silene latifolia. Next base: position 95,184,053 of record NC_133538.1, read on the forward strand.
GTCTAAAATGTATATAAATGATGATCAAAAGTGATAGTTTGGGTGATCTAGCATGGCTAGTTATACTTGTATGTGTATGGATACTACATGTTTATTCCGTGAAAGGGTAGGGATGATGTTCATGAAGTTCTTATCTGGTTATTCCGTGTGATAAGTTGCGTTGTGATCTAGTAAAGCAGTTTTGAGTAAGTTTTCTTGTCCGGGAAGTTGTCATGAGTCTGTTTTTCTGGGAATTGTGTACCTTGTGTTGTCTATCGATGTGGTTGTTGTGCCTCGGGTGGTGATCCGGGCATGGTACTTCGTGTTGTGATGCGGGTATTTTCGCGCTGCGGTGCGGCCGTTGGTGACGGTGTTGCGATGCCGTCACTGGTTGTGGTGGAGTAAGCGGGATGATTTTGGTACGAGTTTTCGAAAGTACATATCAGTTATACATATATTGTTGTTTTGTTTGCTGCTGTTTCCTGTGAGTTTCAGTCTGCACGGATAGACAATTCTTTTGTTTATTGATGTTTCTTACTATTTTCAGCTTGGGAGTGAGGATAGAGTATGATATGAAAAAGAGTTGGGTATGTTTCCGTTTTTGTTATGAGATAGTAATATTTTGTTGATGGGACACAGTTGTGAGTGGTTGTTGGAGTACTTGTGATCTTCGTTTAGAGGAGGCATTGGTTTACATAGTCATGGCAAGTGATTTGTGGAACATGTGTTGTACTGATATAGACGCTGCAGGTGGTTCATAATCAGATTTTGGGGCAGTGAGTGTAGGGTGTTGGGAATTAGTGTCATGTTAAGTTATGAATGAGTTTTGGGGTAATAAAAGAAAAGGAATTGAGGATCTAGTGTGAGTGTGCGTAACAAGTGTGGATCGTGAGTTATGCTTTTGGCGATAGATGTTTTATATAGAAAGGTATGTAGTGTTGCGGTAATGTGGAAGAGTTGGAGTGTTGGTTATGCTATGGATTTTGTGGTATTGGTTAGATGGAGTGCAGAATGAGTTAAGGTATGAGAATTATTTAAGTATGAGAGCCTTGTAAATAGGAATGGTTATAGGTGTTGAGGTTAGAGGCGGTTATCTATGACATGTGGTGGTGATGAGGATAATGAGAAGATATAGCTAATGATTTAGTATTAGTGAGTTACGAGGACGTAACATTTATCTTTAGAGGAGTAGGATGCGATAAAAGAGAGTTTCATGGTTGTGCATGTTGTAATATAATTGGAAGTAGAGTGTTAGTCTAGCATAAAGGATAGATTTATTTTGTGGTTGATATTGTTAAAAGGCCATGGCCGTGCTTGTAGTAGTGTGATGTCTAGGAGTGTGAGAATATTTCGATAGTATTGACAGTTGGATGATGATGTTTATGAGTTCGATAGTTTTGGCAGTTGGATGATGATGTTTAAGAGTGTGAGTAAACTTCGAGGACAAAGTTCCTTTTAAAGGTGGTAGAATGTAACATTCCGTTTGATGTTTATGAGTGTCTTGATATTGGATTTTCTAGTGGATAATATGTAAGTGAAACGGAGCTAGCAGCATTTGCGGATGGTAGTTGGTAGTGTATGGAGTTAGTGTCGAGAGAGACTATGATGTAGTTGATACGATATCGTGAGCCATGTGGTGGAGGTAAGATTAGTTGGTGGAGTTGGTGTTAAGAGTTCATGTTTTATGGGTTGGGTTTTGTTTTGAGTTCATAGTTGCGTTGTTGAGTCTTAATCGAGTTAGTATATTTGTTTTATGTATGGGTTGAACTTCGGGGACGAAGTTCCTTTTAAGGAGGGAAGACTGTAATACTAAGGTTTTCTATGTCTATGGGTACTCTATCGAGTGGGGCTTACTCTATCGAGTAAGTATGTTTTTATACGAATCAGTAGTCTGTCTGATGGGTACTCGATCGAGTATGTGTGGCTCTCGATTGAGTAAGGGGCACTCGATCGAGTAGGTTACTTACTCGATCGAGTGAGTGAGTTTTACGGGCTATTTTTTAGGGTTTTGATAGTAACGCGAGAAGGATATAAACTCGTCTTTCATCAGTTTCTCTTCATTTTACCCTTTTCTAAGTTTCTTAAAGAGTGAAAACATGTTACGTTACTCTCCTCTTTCGCATTGCTATCAAATCCTGAGGGCTAAAGTCGTCGGATCGTTGAGTTCTTTACGTCGTTGAGACCGTCGCTTTGTGGGTAAGATCTTAGTATAGTTTTTATATCATTTTATTGATTTTAGTTGAAACCCTAATTGGGTAATTTGGGGGTTTTGGGGAGTATGGTTGATGTTAGATTGTGATTTAGATTGTGATTTTATGATTGTGTGTTTATAGGAGATGATTTCGTTGAAGAACGATTGTGATTAGCTGATTGTGACGATCTTGGTGATTGCTATCCAGGTAGGGTTTTCCTACTCAGTATTAATTACATAATGTGTGGTGATTGTGTTGTAGTTAGTAATTGTTGATTGATTCAGATGGTTGTGATTTCGTTTTATTGATTGATTCAGTCGGTTTTGATTTCATATTATTGATTGATTCAGACGGTTGTTGGTTTGTGTTGTGATTACTGTTTATCAGTCTGTGCTCTTCGGGGCGCGTCCCTGGCTGAGTGAAGTCACTTGCGGGAGTGGTTACACGCCCTTGATTCGCCTTATGTGGAACCCGCCACTGAAGGGATGTGCACATTAATGAACATGGGTTTATCGCTCGATGGAGATGAGCGGGGATTTGGTGGGTACGGCTGCGGTCCCCCACTGGCGGCGTGGAGTACTTGTTGCGATGGGTACTCTGGCAGGGCTACACACTTTAGTGTGTAGTCAGTTGTGTGGAGATTGGAGATGGAGACTGGGGATTTGTTTGACCTGTCTGAGCTGTTTGTGATATTGTTCCTTTATGGTGTTTGTTTTATGTAATCAGTACTGACCCCGTTTAAATGTTTTAAAAACTGTGGTGATCCATTCGGGGGTGGTGAGAAGTTATTGAGCAGGTATGAGACGATGCGTATGGGATAGCTGGGATGAGTCATCACGTTGCAGTTTTAGAAGTCTTACGCTGTGTCGAACATTTTGTAGTTGTTTAGTAGTTGACAGTTTTGAGAACCTTATATTTCCTTTTATTAGTTTTGGAGTTTGGCTTGTATCACTAAAAATTTATTATCATTTAAATACGTTTCGTTATTGTCTATTTGAGTATCATTGCCTCGGATAACCGAGATGGTGACGTTCTCATTCCTTAAGTGGTCCTGGTAAGGCACTTGGAGTATGGGGGTGTCACAATAACAACGGGTAAAAACCGTTGTAAAAACAAAAAGCGGACATTGATAAAGCGGCCGTTGTAAAAGGTATTTACAACGGTTAGGTTATTTACTAAAACTGTTGTGGAAAGTATTCACAACGGCTAAAAGCCGTTGTTGTTGCGAGTAAGTCGTTGTGGAAAGTGTTTCAAAATTTTGGTGGGAAAAATATAACAACGGTTATCATATAAGTAACCGTTGTTGTATCTTTACCACCAAAATTGTGAAGACTTTTAACAACGGGTATGCTCTAAATAACCGTTGTTGAAATCGTTAGTAACAATGGTTCTTCTTTTAAAACCTGTTGTTGAATATTATGAGCGGGTATTTGTGAAAGGTATTTACAACAGTTCTTATCTTAAATCCTGTTGTTGAATATTATGGCAGGTATTTGTGAAAGGTATTTACAACGGTTTTTGTTTTAGTAACCGTTTTTATTACGAACACCTAATTTTTTTAAAAAATAAATTTGTTTCATGCCATTCAAAATCCTGCATATATCAGCAGCACCATATATCAGCACCAGCCTAAATCACAGCTGGGTTCAACAAAACTCTATAGATTCAATTCAACCACAACAACAGCATCATATATACTTATAAGGAGTTAACTTTATATGAACTAAGATCATTCTCTAACTTCAACAAAAAATTTACTAAGCTGATCTAAGCTCTGAGTATCATGCATTTAGCTTTCAGGATTGCTATGTTCTAAGACGTATTTGCCCAACATGTCCCTTACCTCGTCTATATGTTGCCATTCGTATTGCTGAAGTTCTTGTGGCGCGCTGATTACATAATGCGGAAAAAACAAAGATAAGACATTATTGTAACAACATACATCATTCAACATAGCAACATCATGGTATAGCAGCAAGCAAGACAACGTCAACTCTAATTTAAAAAAAAAAGTAATAAACACATTATTAAATTACTAACTTTTTCTGGAATAAGGATATATCTTCGCATAATAATCTCCAACATGAACCGACAAACGTAGTATCCACATTGTATGCTATCCGGCTGGCGAGGGACCTATTATTACATAAAAACAAATAGACGAGAGAAGGCCCACATCAGAATCTTGCACTTTAGGTATTGTATTAGTATTAAACACCGATTTTTGCACTTAAGGTATTGTATTTGAGCACGTACCCCTGTTATCGTAATAAAAGTAGGGGCATCATAAGAATCTTTCGTGGGTTGATCCTGCTCGTTAGCTCTTTTCTTCTCAAAGGCCCTTTTTTTTTTTAAAAAAAAAAGGAGGCAGAAACTCATATTTTCGGGGCAAAAATGAGATTTTTGCAATAAATAAAAATTGAAACTTAATGTTATTATAAATAAATCAGTATTATAAACTTACTTAATAATCAAGTCTTTAAAAGTCTCGCTTGGTTGTTTATGCAAATAGTCCAACCAAAAATCTTTCTTCTTCGTCGGCGTGATGGCTGCTAGCACCCAATGAGTCCTACATCAAGAGACATCATCATTATTAACAAGTACATATATTAGTTATGAAAATGCAATTGTAGGGGGAAACGTAATATTAATTTGTTTATCACCCGTTTTTATTATAAGGGGCAAAAACCAGCTTCTTGGTTGTCGCCAATTGCTGAGCAATATAAACTACCCGATCTTGGAACGAAAAAATCGTGATATGCATTGATAAAACATAGGGGCACAGGAATCCGTATTGATCACATGGAATCTTGTTCTCGGGGATCACTCTCAATTTCAATATCCTACATTATTACGGTATTAATTCCGGTATTTAAAACATTATCTAGTAGTCAGAATATTAGAATATGAAATGATTTATTAAGAAACTTACTTCATCCTAACAAATAGGTGTTGGACATCAATCTCGTCTAGGGCAGCCCAAATGGCTAGCATCTCCCATAACATATTTGCTTCGCGCTCAACCCCTACAATATGCTCCTCGAGCGGAATAATTATACATTGCTCATTTGCGATGCGATAGCTAGCCTCCGAATGCAGTTTCCTCAACGTCACCGTTCATACTTTTAGCATGTAATCCTTCCCTGAATATTTTGTGGAGTTTAAACTCCTAACATCTTTCAGTGCGGGGAAATAATGCTTCTCTGATTTTGTGCTACTACCACCAGCCTACACATGTAAATAATTAAAATAATAAAAAATCCAAAGGTAACATATCCTAGCTAGCTAGTTGGAGTGATAAAAATAAAAGAGTACTTAACTAAATACCTCATCAACCTGCTCTATCAATGATGAGGCAGTAGTAGCAAGTATGACTCGGGATTTAGGCTTATCCGTCGTTTTTGTCCCCTACACAAAATTTCCATGTTTTTTAGAAATACAGAAAAAATATAAATAAAGGGAGGTTTTTAAAAAGATGGAGAAGTTAATTAAATACCTCATCAAGTTGTTGTATCGACGAGGTAGTTGGCATGTCTGGGGACTTTGGCTTATCCACCTTAGCCGGCTTTTTTGTTCCCTACAAAAAATTTCCATGCTTTTTAGAAATACAGAAAAAATATAAATAAAGGGAGGTTTTTAAAAAAATGGAGAAGTTAATTAAATACCTCATCAAGTTGTTGTCTCGACGAGGTAGTTGGCATATCTGGGGACTTAGGCTTATCCGCCTTAGCCGGCTTTTTTGTTCCCTACAAAAAAAAATAACATATAAAAACATTTAACAATTAAAAATTTAACATATAAAGGTATTTTTTCTAACCCCAACTGCTTTCGGCTGAGGGGAAGATGAACGAGCCAGGAAGATGTGACATTCAGGCCATTGGATGTGTGGGAAATAATCTGTATACTTCCCTTAAAATGAAGGATTATAACGAATTTAATGATGACGATCACTAGTCATAAATTAAAATACATAAACAAAAGTAAAGGATTCAGAATTAACCTTCGGTCCTAGCAAATACGGCCTAAGAACAATATCAAAATAGATATTCTCCTATCAGTTGCACCCAAGATGCTCCGAGAAATGCCCTTGATTTTGCTAAAATCGATCCAAAAATTAAAATAATTTTTAGGTTTTCTTTGTGTTTTCCGATGAGAGAGGAGGCAAAAATGAAAATTGAATTCGGTCAGAAAATCCTCTCCCTCACTCACCTATAAACCGTGTATAGTAATGAATTAGGGTAGGCTTTTCTTTTCTATTTTCTCGGCCCATAACCGAAATAAGGAGTATTCTTTCCTTATTTTTGGTTATTCCAAAAATGTATAAAATGTGTTAAATTGTCATCTAGTTAGGATCGAACCCATGACCTCTTGGTTTGTGTACCCTCACTATTACCACTATGACACATTCAACTTGTTGATATTAAATATAACCGGTTACATTTAATTACGAATTAACAGATTAATTCGTCCAAGCTAACATTACATACATTTAATTAAATATAACTTATGATATTTAATTTACGAATTCACAGTTAATTCGTCTCAACTAATATTATTTAATCTTCATTAAATAATTGTCTCATCAACACATTGACTAACTATTTAGTCATATTAGGCATCAATGTGATCATATTTCTATAACCACATCTCTGAAACACATCCTATAGGTGTGACCTTTAGGGACCAGTTGATCACCGCTATCCGTATGATAATAACGTCAAACTTTCTAGCAAGCCAACCGTTATTAGGTAAACGTTAATCAACTGATTAAATATACGAAGTATACCCTTGTGAACCTGTAAGAGATTTACAAATGTTATCACACTAATTTGTGGAGGACACAAGCTCCAACAAACTCCCACTTGTCCTCACAAGTGTATGTGCGATAACCGATTCTCATATCCTAAAATTTCTCCCACTCAATGTAAAACAATTTGCAAATCTGTATTCACAAAGGTCGTATTTTACAAGTGATGAATATCAAGAGTGGTTTTCCCGACTAGAGAGTAACTTAACCGATAAACGAATCAACATTCGAGCATGGCCATGCATTTCGATTAACTCCTCGAGTGGCCTTGAGAAATAACTATACCTGATAAGGGTTGGATATTTTCTTCAACTCGAATCCTGAGATGTAAGCACGAGTATGAAATGATCCAAAAAAATCTACTTAGCCTCCGATTCTGGGACCGTGAGAAAGAAACCAAAGTCACCCAAAATCGCCTTAATCTCAAGAGACAGTCGATAATCAGAAGAATCGACTCTAGGAACACAATGGATGTCCTATCCACGACCTGGCACCGAATGTGATTAAACATTTAGGACTCCATTATGTTGTCACAAAAAGTTGTCCTATGAGGTATCGTTATAATCTCGCATCTGTGATCGATCAGTCAACCGTTTGACTTATGGCTCGTTGAACCCACCATCAATCGACCGCACAATATAATAGCCGAGTTATCACTCACATTGGCGATTACGGACCAAAACAAATATAATGTAATTCAGTTCACTTTGTGGCGTTCAATGTTGTCAGTACAATCTACATGAAAATCAAAATATTATATATAAAACGATGAAGTTATAAAGAGTATATATGAAAAAGATAATGTATCAAATCCATAATCAAGTACTACAACTCAGGAACGCGTTTAATTCCCATGGAATTAACGTGCCCTACATGCTTATCATAATTCAACGGTTTAGTGAGAGGATCCGCGATGTTATCATCCGTCGAAATCTTGTCTATCACTATCTCCTCTTGCTCCACGTAATCACGGATCAGGTGAGCTTTCCGATGTACATGTCTAGATTTGTTGCTAGACTTTGGCTCCTTAGCCTGGAAGATGCCACCTCTATTGTCACAATAGATGGTGATCGGGTCATTCGAACTAGGAACTACTGTAAGTCCTTGAAAGAATTGACGCATCCATATCGCTTCCTTTGCTGCCTCCGAAGCGACATAGTACTCTTGATTCGATAGTAGAATCTGTTATAACACTGCTTAGAACTCTTCCACCGACCGCAAAGACCATTAAGAGTGAAGACGAACCCAAACTGAGATTTTGAATCATCTCGATCCGTTTGGAAGCTAGCATCTGTGTAACCGATTGCGCATAGCTTAGTATCGCCTACATAAGTCAATACCCAATCCTTAGTCCTCCGTAGGTACTTGAGGATGTTTTTAACAGCTATCCAGTATGTTTCACCTGGAGTCTTTTGGTACCGACTCATCATACTCAATGCATATGCCACGTCTGGACGTGTGCATATCATGACATACATGATCGATCCTATTGCAGATGCATAAGGAACACGACTCATGCGCTCAATCCCTTCAAAGCGTCGTGGGTGATCGAGACTTGCTCAATCGCATCCCGGTCGTCATTAGAAGGTTCCCCTTCTTGGAGTTGGTCATGCTGAACTTCTCAAGAATCTTATCCAAATAAGACTCCTGACTAAGTGATAACGTCCGTCGTGATCTATCTCGGTAGATACGGATTCCCAAAATGCGCTGTGCCTCACCCAGATCTTTCATCTGGAAATGGTTCTTCAACCATTCTTTAACCGAAGATAGGAGAGGAATGTCATTCCCAATCAAGAGTATGTCATCGACATACAATATCAAGAATACAATCTTGCTCCCACTCGACTTGATATATAAGCATGGTTCCTCGACCGATCGAGTGAAACCATACTCTTTTATCACCTAGTCGAAACGATGATTCCAACTCCGAGAAGCTTGCTTAAGTCCATAAATGGAACGCTTAAGCTTGCATACTTTCTTAGGATTTTCAGGATCTATGAAACCTTCGGGTTGCACCATGTACAACTCTTCCTCCAAATAACCGTTTAAGAAGGCGGTTTTCACATCCATTTGCCAAATTTCATAATCATGAAAAGCGGCAATCGCTAAGATTATCCGAATGGAACATAGCATGACTACAGGTGCAAAAATCTCATCATAGTGCAATCCGTGCACTTGAGTGAAACCTTTTGCCACAAGTCGTGCCTTATAGGTATCTGGTTGCGCGTCTACAGAATGCTTTATCTTGTAAAGCCATTTGCACTGTAGAGGTTTTACCTTATTAGGTAAATCAACTAGATCACATACGTCATTCTCATACATGGAGTCCATCTCGCATTCCATGGCTTCGAGCCATATCTTTGAGTCGGAACAGGTCATAGCACCTTTATAGGTAACGGGTTCATTACTCTCTAGGAGTAAAACGTAATTCTCCTCGACCATACCAATGTATCTGTCCGGAGGATGAGAGACTCTACCCGACCTCCTAGGTTCCTCAGGAATATTAACCGTATCATCAGTTGGAGGAACAACTTCCTCCATCTGTTCCTCGGTTATTGGTTCTGGAATCTCCGACAGCTCGAAGGTTATATTACTCGTCTTGTTCTCGAGAAATTCTTTCTCTAAGAACGTCGCACTAGCCGCAACAAAAACTCGATGTTCGGTAGGCGAATAGAAGTAATGACCAAATGTTCCTTTTGGATAACCTATAAAGTATGTCTTGACCGATCGCGGGCCGAGCTTATCCTCTTGTCTCCACTTGATATAAGCCTCGCAGCCCCAAACCCGAATAAAGGACAAGTTGGGGACCGTTACCTTCCACATTTCATATGGAGTCTTGTCGACAGCTTTAGACGGACTTCGGTTAAGTATAAGAGCAGCTGACAAAAGAGCAAAACCCCATAATGAATCAGGCACTACCGTGTGACTCATCATGGATCGAACCATATCAAGTAAGGTTTGATTTCTCCGTTCGGACACACCATTTAATTGAGGCGTTCCAGGTGGAGTTAACTGCAGAACGATTCCACAGTCTTTCAGGTGTTGATCAAACTCATTTGAAAGATATTCGCCACCCCGATCTGAACAGAGTGCTTTAATCTTTCTACCCAGTTGGTTTTATACCCTGTTCTGGTATTCCTTGAATTTCTCAAAGGACTCACTTTTATGCTTCATTAAGTAGACATATCCGTATCTACTCAAAGCGTCCGTGAAAGTGATAAAATATCTATAGCCATCTCTAGCGGTAATTGACATAGGTCCACATACGTCCGTATGTATGAATCCTAATAGGTAACTAGCGCGCATTCCAATACCTTTGAAGGAAATTCGAGTCATCGTGCCAATGAGACATGATTCACACGTGCCATATGTAGAAAAATCGAATGCGGGAATAGTCCCATTATCAACGAGTTTTTTCACACGTTTCTCATTTATGTGTCCCATTTGACAATGCCATAGATAGGTTTGATCTTTGTCACCAACCTTTAATTTCTTATTATTCACGTGTAATACTTCCGTGGTTTGGTCTAAGATATAAATTCCATTCATGGAAACTGTTTTGCCATAAATCATTTCATTAAAAGAGAAAATACAGCTATTATCCTTTATTGAAAATGCAAAACCGTCTTTAGCAAGTACGGAAACAGAAAAAATGTTCTTAGACAAACTAGGTACATAGTAACAGTTATTTAAAAATAACTCAAAACCACTAGGGAGTTGGATTACATATGTTCCCTTCGAGACAGCAGCAACTCGTGCTCTATTCCCAACTCGCAGGTCCACATCACCTTTTTCGAGAGGTATGATGTTCTTTAGGCCCTGTAAATGATTACACAGATGAGAACCAGAACCAGTATCAAGTACCCAAGTTCCGAAACTTGCATGGTTAACTCAATCATATGAATATAAGATGACATACCAACAGGAACGACGCGGCCTGCTTTGGTGTCCTCACGGTAGACAGGATAGTTCCTCCTCTAATGTCCAGTCTTGTGACAATGGTGGCACTCTATGTCACCGCCCTTGCTCTTTGCCTTGCCCTGTGAGCCACTAGTCTCACCAGGTGCACTCTTACCGTTTCCTGGCTTTTTAAACTTTGGCTTACCTACAGCTAGGTCGCCATGAGCCTTGCCCTTACCTTTACCCTTGTTGGAAATCGTGAGAACATCCTGCTTCATGCTCCCACTCAATTTTATATCCTTCTCGGTCTGTACGAGAAGTGAGTGTAGCTCATGAGGACTCTTTTTCAAGTCATTCATGTAGTAGTTCGCCCTGAAGAGGGCAAAACCATCGTGAAGAGAATGAAGCATTCGGTCAATGACAATGCTCTCACTGATTTTACAATTCAGTGCCTCCAGCTTCTCGACATTCTCAATCATGTGATGAATGTGTGGGCTAACCGTTAGTGAGCGTGGTGGAAATCTTGTTTGCACCTTGGGCAATGAAGCGTCTCTGCAAATTAGTTTCCATTGCAAAGATGAGTACGTTCTTTATCGCACCCGCTTCCATAACGAAATCACTATAAGCGAGTGACTCGTTGGCTCCTGGATTGGGGCCTGGGTTGACCGGTATTTGCTCAGTTAAGTACCTGAGCTTACCGTCAGCAATGGCAGCATTCCGTAGTGCCGCCTCCCAGTCTGCAAAGTTGGACCCATCATTTTTCAGACGTGTGAACTGATTCATCTGGTCCATGAATACTTTCAACTAGCCAGTACGAGCGATCTAGTGTGGCACTAGGCATTGGGATTGCGTTATTTCCAGCCATTTGTTGTAACAGTATTATCGAAAATAATCGTGTTCTACACTGCGAAAGAAGAATAAAAATAATAAGCATGTGCATCGTTTTGATTTTAAGTTTAATGAACTAATGTCATAACGCGAAGACTCAAAAACATTTATACAATTGACCTCCCTCAAGAATTATATAAATGATCCCAAGACTCAATTCTTTGTAAATTGATAAGCTAACCTTTTAGCTAATTCTACCGTTAGAATTCTTGGTCGATAAATTTCTGTAAATTCTATCTTTAGTCCATCATAATCACGAGAAACTCTTCGGACTATGATGTTGAGGTAAACTAAGTCAACACAACTACTTACCCAACGTAGAAGGGGTCATATTAGGCCTACCGACGAAGAAGGAATTCATAGATGTTTTCCCTTATAAAGACTAATCTCAATTTCCGTTTTAGAGGAAGATCCCATCAACTTTATTTTAATTCATTTTAAGTGAACTAATATCTAGCATGCGAGAATGAATAAACTAAGGTGATGGCTTAAAGACAGTGACATCTGTATGTCCATGAAAACTAACATACAACCTATATGAGTCAATTTTCATACATTTTATTAGTAGGTGGTTTGGTTTTAGGCGGAATATGATGCATAAACTAACATGTGAATGAAAATCAATAAGAATGAAAAACGTAAAAACAGTAAAAGTCCTAGTGTGGCCTATCCTATCAAAATGAACAATAAATACAAGTTTGGAATCCCCCTTGGACCCGAGAAGCTTGTCTTGATGTTCCATCTTGATCCATGTAGCGGGAGTGAGCTCCAATCTCCATCTTTAGTCTTCTTTTGAAAATTACAATAAATAAAATTTACATAATAAACCTATTTATTACATTCTAATTTCAAAACCCAAAAACTAAAGAAAAATAAAGGAGATTCGAGATCTCATAATTACATTAAAAATTATGTTTCCTTCATTACGAAAACATAATTTGACTAAGGCCACACTAAGTATTACAACTGATTGCAAAAATACGTCAATTAAATTCATTCAATCGATTCATTCAACAAAAATAAAATATAATGCATCAACTAAAATAAATTAAACATACATGACACAATTCCTTAATTATGTTGATTAATTTATCCAAACCACCTATTTAAATCAAATTAAGTGACAATTCCTCAATTAATCACATTAATTTCAATCTTAATCATATTAAACTTGGAATATGAATTCAATCCGTCAAAATTTTAAACTGCTTTAAAATAATTCTGTATCTTTTAATTGTGAACCGTTTCACAATAACTAATTGGCCAAAATCAAAACAAAAACAAAATCCTTTTTTTATTCGGTCTCGGCATAAACAAAAAAAAAACAAAACAAGCATCTTTCTTATTTTATACACGGTTTTATCTGTAAAAACCGAAACAAATATTTTTTTTTTTTTTTAAATTTGTGTCCCCTGTGATCAGTAGCACGTGAACAATAACAACAGGAAAAAAAAATTCGGATGCTTTTCCAAAACGGCATAAACAAAACAACCGCGAAAAAACTTTAATCGGTTTTTCTTAGAAAAACCGAGAGCAAAAAGAAAAACAGCAAATTTTATTTTTAATTAATATTGTTCATCCGTGAACAGTACAGAAACAGCAAAAAAATTTCACGGTTTTTAAATTAGGACCCTAATGCCTTTTAAATTTCAACTTAATCTGCATTAAATCAAACATGACGATTCCATTTATGTTTTAACTTAATTTGCATCAAATCAAACATCTACCAATTCTTCATATGATAATTTTAACTAATTAAAACAACATTATGAAAAATAAAAATGGAAATTTCGCATCAAAAAGAACAAACACCGGCTGCAAACATTTTTTTTCAATCGGCATTAACAAAAAAAAAAAAACAGCCGAGCCCTAAATTTTTTTCGGAAACCCTAAAAGTTTACATACAATTTTTATGAAAATCATCAAAATTAAAATTCGTGGCCTTAGCTCTGATACCACTTGTGGGAAATAATATGTATACTTCCCTTAAAATGAAGGATTATAACGAATTTAATGATGACGATCACTTAGTCATAAATTAATATACATAAACAAAAGTAAAGGATTCAGAATTAACCTTCGGTCCTAGCAAATACGGCCTAAGAACAATATCAAAATAGATATTCTCCTATCAGTTGCACCCAAGATGCTCCGAGAAATGCCCTTGATTTTGCTAGAATCGATCCAAAAATTAAAATAATTTTTAGGTTTTCTTTGTGTTCTCCGATGAGAGAGGAGGCAAAAATGAAAAATGAATTAGGTCAGAAAATCCTCTCCCTCACTCACCTATAAACCGTGTATAGGAATGAATTAGGGTAGGCTTTTCTTTTCTATTTTACTCGGCCCATAACCGAAATAAGGAGTATTCTTTCCTTATTTTTGGTTATTCCAAAAATGTATAAAATGTGTTAAATTGTCATCTAGTGAGGATCGAACCCATGACCTCTTGGTTTGTGTACCCTCACTATTACCACTATGACACATTCAACTTGTTGATATTAAATATATCCGATTACATTTAATTACGAATTAACAGATTAATTCGTCCAAGCTAACATTACATACATTTAATTAAATATAACTTATTATATTTAATTTACGAATTCACAGTTAATTCGTCTCAACTAATATTATTTAATCTTCATTAAATAATTGTCTCATCAACACATTGACTGACTGTTTAGTCATATTAGGCATCAATGTGATCATATTTTTATAACCACATCTCTTAAACACATCCTATAGGTGTGACCTTTAGGGACCAGTTGATCACCGCCATCTGTATGATAATAACGTCAAACTTTCTAGCAAGCCAACCGTTATTAAGTAAACGTTAATCAACTGATTAAATATACGAAGTATACCCTTGTGAACCTGTAAGAGATTTACAAATGTTATCACACTAATTTGTGGAGGACACAAGCTCCAACAGGATGAAACTTCCAACCGCATCTGCCAGAATGGAAATGTCGTCACGAACGGGGACGGGCAGTTGAAATTTTTCATTGCCTGGAAAGACTTCAGTTATCTCCACTTTTCTATGATTCGGCAAAAGTTTTTCGCCCTGAATAACCAATAAAGTTTCCGCTGATTTGATGGGCACTTCTACGAGAGCTCGGCTTACACGCACAATTGGTTTCTCGAATTTAGGGTCAGCAAGAATAACTACCCTCTTGTTTACGGCCTGAAGAATACACATACATTATATATTATATCCCAAAATTTAATAGAATTCATATAAATTTAACTAATTAAAGACTTCATACATACCTTGCCGAAAACTGTGAACTGGCTTGAAGGGGATGTATGCTACTGTTTTCCATCAGCCGTCTTCTCAAGTTGCATCTCGTTTTCAGACTCATTATTTACCTAATAAAATTAACCAATGGCACGATGTCAGAAGTTATAGCATTAGAGCTGGCAGGGAACACACCCCCTAATCTTACCCAAAAAAAAAGAAAACAAAAATAAGGAAGTATTAGGTACCTTTTCGGCTTTAGTTATTACAACTTCAGAAGCATTAGGTACCTGATCTTTCTGAATCTCGTTGACCAATACTTCCTTCTCATGTATTGCCAAGGTAGTAGTGTTCTCGGCCTCTTGACCAATCTGTTGTACCTTACCCCCTTTAATGACATCCTCCATCATCTTCAATTCTTCTTCGGAAGGCTTTCCTCCAGCATTCATCTTTAGTAGTACGGATGCCAATAACTGAACCTGCGTGCCAAGAATGTTATGTTTCAGCAATTTGTATCCCTACAATAACATGTGAATTGAACTTAAATGAAAATAATAGAATAAATGGTACCATGTCAACCTTCTCAACCTTAGTCTTCCTTTTCTTCTTTTTCGGGGTAGTTGTCCCATAATATTTCGTTACTCCAACTTGTAACGGGACGCCCCTGAATCAACCTGGATGTTCGGGTCGGCCGATCGGTCTAGCAAGAACGTCATGACGACCACTGGGTGTGAATTTCCCTTATTCTACCTCCTTCAATACCGTGTCCTATAATATATTAAATAAACTTCAAATTATATTTGTGACTAAAATAATAAAGTTTGTAATGAACTCGTCTTAATAAAATAATGCTTACTATGTTGGCCAACACTTCCTCATCATATTTGTCACACGACCAAGATCCTTTAGGCGTGTGCCCTTCATTATAAGTTACATGCCGATCCAAGTCGGTCACTCCCTTTGCCACCTACACATTAACATGGTAACAGTTATACATGTAAATGTGTATCAAGTCCAAGTGTGATTAAAAAAATCAAATCTCACAGGGAATGCATGCTACTTACGAGGTTATCTTCTATCAATCTGTAAACGGCTCGAAAACCATACCATTTCCCCTTCTTGCATGAAATGTTAGCACGATTTCTTATGCTAGCGGCCTTCAAATTATATAAAAGCGCAAGTAGATCAGATAATAAAAAGATTTTATAAAGAACTCAAAAAAAATGATAGGTAAATCATTAAAAGGCGAGGATATTTACCCTGAAACTTCTCACTAGTTCACATCGCTTTGAAAAGATGCCATTGTTCCTGACCGATGGTGGGACACTTGTTTTCCGGTGGGCTCTTACGCATCTCCCCCGTTGCCTTGTCCACATACAACCAATCCCTAGCAACGTCACACTTCCACTGCCTTAAGACAATCCCTGCCTTCTGCATTAAATACTTATCATGGAATTCATCGGCAATATCAAAGGCTTTCTTTAAACGAGCCATGTATAACTCCGCCAATTTTGGACTCGAATTCCTAATTTCATCTAAATGGTTAGGCACAAACAGTCTTGTGTAACATCTAATCCAAGTGGATAAATGCCCCGCATTTGGACCAGTAGGGAAACCCTTCGAGTTTCATTTTATTTTAAGCGGTTGTTTAGCCGCTATAGCTATAAGGGCTGCAGGGCACTTCGTACCACCCCTCTCACCAGGCTTATTATCGTCCCCAGGCTTATTATTTTTTTGACTTCTTTTCCGTTTTTCACCCATGATAATCGTAAAACCCAAATATGAATGAAATAGTAAATGAACAACTTAACAACGTCATGCAGAGTATTATCTAAAACCCTAAAAAGGAATGAAAATTTAAAACAACAGTTTGAGCTTCTAAAATCCTAAACCCTAATAAGAGGAATGATGTAGATGATGCGGGATGATAAAGATAACAAAGAAGACGAAAAACAAACAGATGCATGAAAAACAAAAAAGATGATCGTCTTAAAACCCTAATGACGAAACACAAAATTAAAGTGAACATACCTGATGATGATGATAATGATAAAGAGAACGAGCAGGATGATAAGGGAAGGCAACAGAAACTGGGCGTCGGAAACTGGGCGACGGCCGGCAACGAGAATGTAAAAGCGGGGGAGAGAGAATAATAAACTCAGGATACCAACGGTTGAACTGATGTTGTGTGTGTTTGTGTGGTATGCTGTATGTGTTTGTAAATTAGTTTTTTATTAAGACAAACTATTGACAACGACTCCTCAAAACAAAACCGTTGTTATATGTTAATAACAACCGGTCAATAAAAGTCAACCGTTGTCATAACTTTATTACTACGGTTAAAATATACCCGTTGTAATATATCTTCACCCAATTTGCGCCAAAATGAAATATGTCTAAAAAATCAATGACAACGGGAAGAGGTACTACACCCGTTGTTGAAAATAATAACAACGGGTAATGTAACTATAACCATTGTTGATAGTAATAACAACGGGTGTTGTTAATATAACCGTTGTTGAAAGTACTAACAACGGGTAATTTCAATATAATCATTGTTATTGTTGAACCCTTTTTTTTTTTTTTAAATTACTGTAATTCCATTACAGTCCAAACCTGTAACAATACATACTGTAACAGCAGAAGCACTATATACTACAACATTATTCATCAATTTCAACAACAGCATCCACATCTAATAATAAGATTAAGAAAATAAGACAACACCAGCATGCATGCATACTACATATCTACAGGATTTACCATGCTATACAAATTTGGGAATCTTTAACACTGACCATTGCTTCTATTGTCTTTTTAAAGCTACCAAAAGCTAAAGACATACAACACATCTCAAACTTGCTATAAATTCAGAAAAGAGGCATCCCATTAGCTCCCCACAACTCACAAGTAAATTAAACCATCAAATTACTGGTCTGAAAATGACTCAAAATATTGGTCGTCCATATCACTGTATCCTGATGAATGCCTTAGGCCACATAGATATAGATAATGGAAAATTTACTGCCAAAAGCTTTAATCCTTTGAGGAATAAGCTTATTGAGCTGGGATACTTGGTCAGCAAAGTTAAGCCACAATCCGGGTCATGGGGATTCAAAGGGATTCTACTCATTCAGTTTGGAACATCACCTGCACATGCAGAATCAACATTTAAGCTTAACATGATGTTTCAACTCAGAAGCCATGGCAGGAACGAGTGGAATGCTCCGAATAGATCAACACTCGAGCCATACCTCTGGGTAGCCACAGACTCGGATGTTGAGCTTCTGAAGAATGTCGTGGAATATGTCCAAGTGCCGTATGTGACCATCATTGATGGGCAGCAGTCGGCCAGGTCAGAAAGCGTCGATGCCTACAACCAGGTTGTGGCTGTTTTCCAAGTAATGTACCCCTAAAACCCCTGCAAAATGTGTCCGTGTCTGTGGCTGAAACTTCCAAGCAACGTCGTGTGTTATTTGTTGAGTGTCAAACTGTGTTTGTCTGTATCCGCCTATCATAAGCAGTGTCGTGGGCCTGTATGGAAAGGCAACTTAAATAAAGATAATGTGTAACCTTGTGGTCTTGTAAGATTTCCAGTACGTTTGTATTAAATATGCAGTTCGTTCTACTAATTTCTTCAGTGGAGATATTTATTTAAAAAAAAACTAAAAGGAAGATATATATATATATATATATTTAAAATATAAAAATAAAAATAAAAGCTAATAACTTACATTATAGACCATCTCAGGATCAAGGACGTTTCTTGGATGTCATAGTTTCTTCGTTAACCCAAATACCTGCATCATGGTCATCACGCATATGGATGCTTTCAGTGTGCTCATGATCAGTGTCAACATGGTCGAAATAAGATACAGTGGTAGAGTGATCCATTCCCTCAAAAATGACATCTTGATCATCATCACCATTATCAGATGGACTACTCCTTCTACTCCTTATAGACATTACAACAGACCACTTCTTATCCATAGGATCGGTGACATAGAACACTTGTTTATCTTGGGATGCCATTATGAAAGGATCATCCTTATTATTGCCAACCTTACCCAGATTGACCAACGTAAATCCCATCTTATCCTTTCGGACACAATCGATGTTGTTATCAACCCAGTTACATCGAAACAAAGGCATTGTGAAATCAATGTAATCTAGTTCTAATATTTCTTGAATAACACCATAATAAAGGCATTTTCCCCAAATAGGCTTTTTATCTTTTGAAGTAGCAAAGTGCATTTCCTCAAATTCAGAACTCATACCACTATTTTGCATTGTGCTCAACTCATCTTGCTCGCGGGTGTAAAAAGTTGTCCATTAGTGGCAAAACTGCTGTAAAAGGTGACCCTGGCATTTGGACTTAAACCAAGACGTAGTAACCTAGGAGAGATGTCATCACCAATTTGAATCGTACAATATAAGACAATATTCCTAAACCACTCTGCAAACGTCTTCGTATGCTCGTTTGCAATCCACTTCTCGGTCTTGTTTGGGTGATCGTATTTGTGCTCATCTTTGTGTTGTTGAATATAAGGTTGTACCTCATCTTCGTTGTTTAGCACATACGTATGTGCTAAATGCAACATTTCACGTGTCACAATTTTTTCAACCCGGCCCCTAATACCTTTTCCGGTCATCCAGTCACTAAGACGATTCTTAGGAACGCCAATCAACTCCTCAGGGGAGAGATGAGTGTAACAATATGAAATAGCTTCGTCTAAAATAGCGCGTTCAACAATACAACCTTCCGGACGATACCGATTAGATGTATAGTCCTTGTTGAATTTCATCAATCTTTCGAAAGGATACTGGTATCTCAAGTACAAGGGCCCAAGGTACAAAATCTCCCTAACCAAGTGAATGGTCAGATGAATCATGATAGTGAATAAAGAGGGTGGAAAATACATTTCCAACTGACAAAGAGAGGTTACAACGAGGTCCTGTAATGAATTCGCGTCATCGGGATCGATGACTTTCTCGCATATGGACTAGAAGAAGAGACAGAATCTAGTTATAGCATATCTTACCTTTTCAGATAAAATGGAACGAATAGCCACGGGTAGTAATTGTTGCATCAAAGTGTGACAATCATGTGACTTTAACCCGGTGAGTTTTAGGTCTTGCATCGACACTAGGCTTTTGATGTTCGACGAATAACGATGTGGCACTTTAATTCCATTAAAGCATGCACATAACTCTTTTTTCTCATTCCGTGAAAGGGTATAAGCTATTGGCGGTAAAAATGTACGATTACTTCTATTTTGTGGTGCCAACTCTAGCCTAATACCCATCATTTTCATATCTTTCCTAGCTGCGGTGTTATCCTTTGTTTAACAAGGAATATTCAGAAGGGTATTGATAATATCATCACATACATTTTTCTCAATGTGCATGAAATCGAGGCAATGCCTGACCTCCAGGTCAGGCCAATATGGAAGTTTATCAAAAAATATGGATCTTTTCTTATACCCACGAGTTGACAATTTAGAGCTGCTCTTCTTCCCATAATCTATCTCAATATGCTTTAATTTCTGATAAACTTCATGCCCACTCAAAATTCTAGGAGGTTGACGAAGTTCTTGTCTTCTATTGAATGCTTTCTGCATCTTGCGATAACAATTGTCATGATACAAGAACCTCCTATTTCCCATATACATATACTTACGAGAAGACTTCAAGTAGTCAGACTCGATATCCTCCCCACACAATGGACAAGCCTCTTTCCCATGAACTGTGTGCCCAGAAAGGTCGCCATAAGCCGGATAGTCAGATATTGTACACAATAACATCTCTCTCAAGTACTATGTTGGCTACTCATGTTTCTATGTGGGTTCATTCCATCAGTGCACAGCGCTAGACGCAAGTTTCTAGGTTTATTGCCGAACTCAGGATACTTAGCGTCGAACAATTTCCATTGCATACACTATGTCGGGTGTCTTAGCTTTCAATTATTTATTCTTCCTGTTTCATTCCAAGTTAACATTTTTGAACATCGCGATTCACATAAATCCTTATGACTCTTGGTATCAATGGAAAATACCACAACACATTAGACAGGATCCCTTCCTTATCGTTATAACGCCACTCCAAACATTTAGGGCAATTTGTTAAGTTTTGATATAATTTCCGATACAATATGCAATCATTTGGACATGCATGTATTTTCTCATATTTCATACCCACAACTCTTATTAGTTTTTTCGCCTCATATGTCTTAACAGGTAGAACATTACCATCTAGAAGCAACTACTTTATCAAGGCTAAAAAACTAGTGAAACACGTGTCACTCACCCCATTTGCCCCCTTGATATTATACAACTTCACCACAACCGACATTTTTGTGAACTTACAACCAGGATACAGAGGTGGTTCAGACTCACAACTTCTCATACATGTTGTTAAGGTCATCCCAATTAATAGTGTCATCACCTACATCTTCAAAAGCATTCGACTCATCATCATTCTCTTCATTATCTATAGACCCAACATTCAACTTCTCCGCTTCCAACTCTTCCAACTCAAAAAACTCGGCAAACTCAGGATCATCAGTTAGCCTTTCGTGTACCTCAACATCATCTTCTTCAAAGCTATTCTCGTCCTCTAATGGTTCCCCATGAAAAATCCAACGTGTATAGGATCGACTAAATCTTCACTTTTCTAGGTGTATTTTAACGTCCGGAAAAGCCATATACCTAATATTACAACATCTTTCACAAGGACATGCAATACTAGAAGAACCTTTCAAATTGTTCGAAATGATTTCATAAAATTCAGCTAAACCATCCTTATAGTTGCGGTCACTCATATTTGCATCAATCATCCAAGTTCGAGTCATTTTTCTACATTCGTAATATATATGGAACTAATTCAGAAAATCCAATAATAGGCAAACAAATAAACGAAATTCAAGAAAGCAATTAAGCTAAATTATCAACAAATTAGATAATAACCCAAAAAATTCGCAAATTCAAAAATAATCGACATTCATAGGCCAGGAAATTGAACATACAATCCTATATCTATAAGCGTTGCTAACAAACATATATACCTGATTGATAAACACGATGAGGGAGAGAAGACGGTTACAACAGTGACGGAGATGAAGACAGAGAGACGATCAGGGAGGAATGGAGGATAATATTTGTGTATAGTAGCAGTATTAGCTTGTGTTTGTGTTTTGTAGCGTATAGCAGAATAAAGCAATCTGTTGTTCTTAATATTTTCATAACATTAATAACAACGGTTATTAAGTATACAACCGTTGTTACAACCTAATAACAACGGGTTTTAAAACAACCGTTGTAATTACTTTTCACTAATTTTGCGCCAAATTATTAACAACGGTTAAAATGTATTACATATTCAACCGTTGTTATATTAACAACGGTTTTGAAAGTATGACCCCTTGCTAAAACCAATAACAATGGTTAACAACACAGAACCGTTGTAATTGAGTTTGGTAAAATTCGCGCCATCCATTCTACAACGTCTTATGGTGATTTTCGTGAATAAGCGTTCTTAAAGGGCCGTTGTAGTTGCTTGTATTTGTAGTAGTGAAATGATAAGTATTTACATATGATGCAAACTAAACTATGCTATAAGATGCATTCTTTCGATTGTTCGGAGAGCTAATTTAAATTAACTCGGGTTGCCTATGAATGAACTTCCCCAAACCAAACAAAACACTATTTCTAGTGAAAAAATAGGGAAGTTTATTCGCAAGGCATGTAATGCAATGCATGAAAAGTAAGTTGTCATTTTGGATTCTTTACGGTGGCAGCAAAAAAGATAGCCACTTCAATGTTTCCGAGGTATGAGTCCTTTGATGGCGCTAGGACTCAAAAACTCTTAGCCATCAAAGAGTCCAAAATGACTCTCTAAATGCTGTAAACTAAATGTTATACAAGTTATACAATTTATGTAAATTATGTAAACATAAGATAAAAACAAAGAAAAAGGAGGGTTAAGAGACTCACATTGATTGGTTGAGATGCTAATGTAAGCCATCAACTGCCTAGTTGGTCGTCCTCCTCCATGCTTTGTTCAACCATCAACTATCACTCATATCATCATCATCATCATCATCATCATCATCATCATCATCATCATCATCATCATCATCATCATCATCTCCCTCCATGGACCTCGAGGCTTCATCATCATCTTCCTCTTCACTTGAACTTTGCTCATCATCATCATGGCTTGATTCACTACCTTCCCCATCCTTATCATCAACATCCTCCTCAATACTAGTCACCCGGGCATCCCTTTCTTCATCTTGAGAAGCTTGAGAAAAGAACACTTTCCTATCCACCCAATCCGGCAAAGAACTCTTAGGATCAAGAAGTCCTGCCTAGCAAGATAGTAGAGGGGTGGATATTGGGCGTAGTAAGCATTCACCCGATATTTGTAGGCTTCTCTATACATATGCTTCAATAGTTTTGTCATATAATCATCGCCCTCCATAACATTAGGATCATTTGTTGTGAATTCTTGGTAGGCAAAGGGATAAGGTGGTGTAACAATGGAGGAGGGCTCTTCTATTTTATTTTGTTGTTGGTTGATGGTGTTCTTGGCATGCTTTAAGACGGGGAGAAGGTAGTTGCTTCGCTGATGTGGACACGGGGGCCACGGGGGCACTTGGGACATGCGTTTGCATTTGTGGAGTCGCCACCAATTTTAATGGAAAATTGGAACCGTTCCAATACCTCGTGCCATGTCAAGAGACAAAGTAGTGACTTGAACACTAAGAACTCGTTACCCATAGCATTCTGTGTCTAGATTGACTCTCGTGGATGCCAATGAACACGGATGTTCACAGAGATCTGGAGTAAGGGGTGAGGGTACGTATTAGGAAGTCCTTTTACTGAACACCGAATCCCGCCCGCCTCGATATCGGCCTCAACTAATGATTAGGGAAATCGTTCGTATTTGATATGTTGTCGATTATATGCATGCAATATAACATCCAATATTTTAATCCTAAAATGTAAATTAAACTAAGTCGGTGAACAAATAATTAGAACTTATTAATGTCGAATTAGGGTTTAGAATTAATTACATGTGAAAAACAAATAAATAAATCATACATAATTAAAACAATAAATAAATAAGCGATAATTAAAATTACAATAAATTACAATGGATTAATCGATTTAGGTCAAAAATATACTTAAGACGGACGATTTGAGGAAAAGAGAGGAAAATGAAATAAGGTTAGAAAATAAGGACAAATTAGGGGTGATATTACGGCTAATAGTCAATTAGTTACGTAATTAAGGATTAAGTCGAAGAAAGAACGGAAATTCAGGGACATAAATCATCCCGGAACAGGCGCAACATTGTTGCGTCCCTTGGAAGAGGCGCAACTATCACTGTGTCTGTTCTTGAGGTGAGTTCTAGCTGTGAAGTCAAACTGCGAATTCGTTAATGTTCGTTGGTAGGTTTATGATTTATTCTCGATATTTGACTCGAGTGAAGGTGATTTAACCATATTAATTACATATGAAGCCGTAATAAAAATGATAAACACGAATTTAAGCGAATTAAAACGGGTTTCGAAAGCAAATTATAAACGAATTAAGATGAATTAGGTTATATACGAAGACGGAAACGAATTTGTGATAAACTGGGAATAAATAATGAAAGCATGTACAAAGGATGAAATCCAGAAACTTGATACGAAGGAATCGAGTCTCTAAAATTCGGATTTGATTTAATGACAAAAACCCGCAAATATTGATTCTAAGGAATTTCAGTTGAGAATAAAGCGTGATAACTATTAAGAATGTATCAAAAT
The DNA here is from genome assembly GCF_048544455.1 of Silene latifolia. Lineage (NCBI taxonomy): Eukaryota > Viridiplantae > Streptophyta > Magnoliopsida > Caryophyllales > Caryophyllaceae > Silene > Silene latifolia. The sequence continues at coordinate 95,208,871 of NC_133538.1, forward strand.
TTATTTATGTGTAAGGAAAGAAAAGAAAATAAGAAAGTAAAACAAAAGGAACTAATCAACAGAGAAAACCGAGGAAGAAGAAGAAGAGCAGGAACAACGGCAGCCTCCGGAAGAGGTGCAGTAGATGTTGCGACTCTTCGAAGAGGCGCAGCAGATACTGCGCTTCTTCTCGACGTCTGGTTACAGCTGATCCGTAAAAACGGTTTAATAATAGGGTTTTAGAAGTCGGTTTTAAACATACTTTTGACATGAATCTTACAATAATTAGTACAAAAATAAAAAATACAATAAAAAAGTTGGACTTACACCCTCAGACTTACATGTTTGACTAAACGAGATTAACTAAGTTAACGTTATAGTGATTGCTCGACTCGAATGTATGTAGAAAGTGTCCTCGTTAGAGGATTTAGATTAAATTGATTTATGTGTAGTGGTCAAATTGGTCGGTCATGCAACGTGATTGGAACTCAGAATGATCTGAGCTTACTTGGTCGATTGATCAAGCACGTAGGAGTCGAAAGCTTAGAGCACGGTCTTAGAATGCAAAGCGAGCAGAGAAGGGCGGACACTCGCGTGAAAAATATGTGGAACGAAGGTCCCTATTTTTACTAAAAAATGTGAAGAGTTATGGAATAATGCAGACTTTGGACACAAATCACGGAAAAATCTGAAAATAGGTAGAAACGAGCTTGGGAAGAGGCGCAGCACCTTCTGCGATCCTTCGAAGAGGCGCAGCATCTGGTGCGTCATTTCCCTAGAGGTTTCCTCCTGCGGAAGAATGAATTCCGCGTTTCTTTTGGGGAATTGCGGTGGATCTCAACTTCCTAATTTCTTAAAATAAAATTTTCGGGATATATCTTACCAAAAGATATAAAATTAAATTATGTAATAAATATCCGGAATATTCTAGGACATTTCGACTCGGCATTTTAAACGGTTTCTTAGAAAATGAAGCGGTTTTTGACCCGAACTCCAAATGAACTCTAATTACTGTCAAAACCACCGTATCAGTGCGTAGATGACGACCAAGGGGTTGACACAAGTGTTTTAGCTATCACTTGATGATAAACTTATGGACTGTCATAAATCGTTTCGTGTACCAAACATGCGGCCCAATCATCACTGGCTGGTTGGCGGGAGGTGTAGAAATGAGGTATCTACAGAGCCCCCACTTTGACTAAGGCTTGGACAAGGCGAAAGTCAAAGTATAACCATCAGTTCAATCGAATATTACAACCTGACGACTATGGCGACGCGAGGCGGCTAAAGGGGTCTGAACCAAAGACCTGTCGTCGGGAACATTTTAGTCTGTCGACTATCGGGGAGGGTTGTTTAAAGTCCATTAGACTACGTAAGAAGGCTCGCCAGCTATAGGAAGAGACCATACCTGAGACTTCTCTCGAGGTATTTGGCATGAGAACTTCTGGAGAACGACACCTTTGCCGAACTCCATGAGGAAACACAAAAGTATTGAGGACAGCAGGACGTCGGTAGAAACCGCTGAGGGAATCGGCTTGCGTCGGTGTCAAGCGAACTCTCGTCGGCGAATATGTTGATGATTCTGTCTGGATTGAATCATTTGTTGGGAATCTGCTTGTGTCTGCTTCCAAACAAACTCCATCTCTCGAGAAGCACAATCGATTGTCATGAACTCTCGGGGGGTAAAGAAGGGTATTGATAAAGGCGTGTCTTAAAACACCGTCAGAGACTTGACTGATAATGGCGCGTCCTAAGCACCGCTGGAAATCTGCTCGTTGTTGCAAGCGAGATCCTTGCTGGGAGATAAAATACTGCGACGGTTTCGCAGTCTGCTTTAGAAAAAAATACGGGTCCGGAAAAAAATAAATGGCCAATAGACCAAATATATGATATAAGTCGTCGGAGAAGAGGAGCACCAAAGATGGGCCCACCAATAACAAACTTATAACAACTTTTGAAAATTGAGCTGGAGGGAAGCTGGGGAACAGGTGCAGCGAGAGCTGCGGCTCTTGGAAGAGGCGCAGCAGGTGCTGCGTCTTTTCTTGGGCTTGTCCATGTCTGAGTAAAAACACGATAAACTGTGTTTATTGTTCATAATAACAAAATATAATTCTTTGAAAACTCTCTCAAATTCCGACTAATTTCTGCCAAAATTCGATCAACTCACTCCATTTATCATGACTAATAGAGGTATGCATCATATTCTTGCTTTTAATTCTCGTTTTGATCAATTAGAGCCGAAAAATTAGGGTTTCCCTTCCCCTTTATGTCGAAAATTTGGGGGTTTTGCCCTTAATGGATTTGTTTGATAAAATTGACATTAGATATGGATAATTGGCAATGTTAGAAACATACCCATGTATTCTTTTTTAATGTTCATCAAGTATTGAGCATTTGAGCGAAATTGAAATGGTTTCTCAGCTGTTTCGTAAATTGCTTTGAAAATGCCTTTAGGATTGTCCATTTTTGATGAAATTTGGTTTTCTGGAACCCTTGTGTAATGGTTGAAATTCTTACCATGTCGGATTTTTGATTTGTGATGACTTTTTCAGGAGACTTTTCTAGGGCATAATCGCTATTATAGCGAAATGCTGCCGAAATTTCGACTCAAGCCTATAATTAGGCTTGGACTTAGACTTGACTTGACCCACTGTTCCACATGAGTGGTTGGGTTTTGAAAGAAGTGGCCAAGGATGGCGATAAAGAAGAGGCCACTTTTAGGACTTAAAAATGCTTGAAACGACCTCATCAAGGCTTGTCGTGGCTTGCCGCAGCCTAAACTAGTTCAATTTTGCAGGTGACATTCCTTGTACATCGGGGAGGGCTCCCATGGACGTGGACGTAGACTTCAAACCTTCTCTCGCTCTTGTAGGGGGTGAGAGAGAGGAGGTGTTCGAGGATTAGGCTGAGGAGGTCCCGAGGCGGGCCAACGTGGGATGTCGTGGTCGCCAGCTAGTGGGGGCACCCGAGTGGGCTGAGAAATGGGATGGTAGACATCTCATTTGGGCGGTAGAGAGCCACCTTTCTTACAGGACGGCGAGGAGCCTGGTAAATTTCAAACTTGTCATTTCTTATTACATTTCCTATTTGTTCCTCGTTTCATTTCTTATTTACCTTCGTGCTAAAGATGGCGTTTGCTTCGAATTGATGTAGGATGCCGGGAACATGAGGTCCTTTTCTGGCTACTCGACGATGATAGACGCCTTCGGGAGACTGTCGGAGGAGGAGAAGGCCATCATTGAGTTGGGAGCCTTCGGGGCTCTGGTGGGAGCGTTGATGGCGATTAGTGAAAGGAAGATTTGGGCTAACCTTAGTCTTATTCGAGCTTTCCTTGATCGGTTATGTGACACGACCTCGACTTTCCATATGCCTTTTGGAGAAGTCGGGGTCACCTTGGAGGAATACGGCATGATCTCTGGTCTGCCGTGTGGAGATGAGGCTTTGGTGTGGCCGTTGACGGCCAGGAGAGTGGATTTAGCCAAGGCGAGGAGCCTGATCGGCTGGAACCTGGCGGAGGCTGCTGCCAGCGTTCCCGGGCTGGTGCCGAGTTCTTACGTTAGGGACTACTTTGCGGGTAGGACCCCGACGACGGTGACGATGGATGGGAGGAAGGTTCCTCCTCCTCCTTGCATTGTGAAGCAGAGGGCCCGCTTGTGGTTGTGGTGGTTCTTGTCTTCGATTTACCTCGGAGACAAGGGGGAGAGGCTGTCGACGAAGCTTCTTCCTTTTCTGTCTGACTTGAGTAGCCTGGGTCAGTGGGACATGGTTACTTCTGGGTTTGCGATCCTCACTCGCTACATGAGGGCCATGGTACGTCCTGAGCTGATGGAGAATGGGACTTCTCCTACTACTATTGGTCCTGGACTCTTGTTAGAGGTATGAACCTTTTTGCATCATGAAAGATCATTATTTCTTCCTTTATTTGTTTCTATTGAATTATGAAAGATCATAAATGATTATCTTTGTTTGCAGGCGTGGGTGTACTCCTACTTTCTCGGCTTTGTGCCCAAGAGTACAGAGCTTGAGCCGAGGGCGTACCCCATCGTGAGAGAGTGGGTAGTGTGTCATAGGAAGAGCCAGCGCTCTTCTTACGACGTTTGTCGTTGGGGCGTGAACGCCCTGAAGTTGGAGAACGTAAGTACTTTTGATCCTTTCTTTATTTTTGTCTTTTATTTTAGAAGTGATCATAGGTATGAACTCTCATTTCACTGCTTAGAGCCGATCATAGGAATGACCCCTCGTTTACTTGTTTTAGTGGCTGCCTAGATCTTGGGAAGACTACCCTGACGCTCCATCTTTCGTGGCTGAGGTCCTTCGTCCTAGGAGCTCGAGTCGGTTATTGCTGAGGACGCCCATGGGACCTGTGTGGTACCTAGGCGAGCGTTTGACTCGGCAGTGCTCTCGTGACACCTGCACGGTTCCCATCGATCCTCCACGAACGATGTTTCGGGAGCCTTCTGAGGCCGAGAGAGAGGCTGACTTGGCGGACGCGAGCGGTGATGCCCTTCTTCTTCCTGACGAGAAGTACTCCGAGTTCGTTCAGCGGAGGTTGGCGTACTGGCCGATCGTGGTGAGTATTTTACCTTTTCATTGCTTTTGAATTCGATTTAACAAACGACGAATGATCGTCAAGTAAAAGCGCTTTTTGATCCTTATAGGAGATCGAGGTGGTAGGTGCGAGGCCGCAGCTTACCCAGAGACGCTCGAGTACACTAATGCGGTGCAGATGACGACGATCTCGGAGATCCGCGACTTCGACGAGGAGGTGACTGACGCTGGTTTGGGGGAGTGGTAGCACTTAGTGAGGAGGGTAAGCCTCCAGTTTTGACTGTCTTTATTGGTTTTATTGCATAAGAATGCGTTTGTTCCTTTTCTTGAACCTTTTTTGTTATTTCAAATACAGGTGGCCCCGTCTCAGTACGTGGCGCTGTGGAGGACGGCCAACCGGCTGCGAGCCACGGCCATCAAGGCACTTGCAGGTGGCCGAGGACGACAGGTATGAACCTCTCATTCTCTTACTTATTACATGTCATTGATATTTCGAATTCTTATTCCAATTTCCGCATTTTGTTTTGAAATAGTTGAAATGAAGCCTTTCTCCTTTATTTGTATGCAGAGAGAGCGTGACCTGGAGCGCGAGCTGGCGCAGTCCCGAGAGGACACATCTCATCTGTTGAGGGAGTTAGAGGTCAGGGATGCTGAGATTGCTGCTCTCGAGGCGGCCGTGGCTGAGCTGAGTGGTGACCAGGAGTAGCTGCTTTCCCTTTTTGTTGTTTTCTTGTATATAGTTTGTACATTTTGGACTTCGTTTTGGACTTTTCGGACCTGTTGTGGGCGAGAGCCCCCAGTTTGATGTATATATCGCATTTTGGTTGTATATATAATGGCCTGAGTGCCTTCACTGCTGGGTGTTTGTTGTTCCTGCAGGTTAGCTTAAAAACAAGTTGGGTAGGTGACGGTTTGTGCCATCATGCTACCGAAATTTACATAGAATTTACACATCAAACACATAACATATGGGTGGCGTAAATTTGCGCAAAATGAGAAAAGTAAAAAAAAAGTGCCCAAAAATGAGCTAAAATTACAAAAATGTCAAGAAAATGCGCAAAAATGCCCAAAAATGAGCAAAAAAAATGCCCAAAAATGAGCAAAAAATGACCGGACGGTAGGGAGGGCTACCCCCTAAAAAAATCTTAAAAAGAAATGTATAAGTGTGAAAGGTATTGAAAATGGGGAGTGAAATGATTCCCCCAAAAAACAAAATAAAATAAAATGGATAAGTGTGCTCGTTTGGCGAAAATGCCAACTTTGTCTTGAAAAGCGACCCCAAAATAATTAGGAAACGCGAAACTTGGTAATTTTGACGGAATTACCAAAATAATACCCTATAGGAATAGGAAATTATAACAAAAACAAATTAGGAAAGATCCAAATCTGAAAATCACGAAAAAAAGACCTAGGGAAGAGGCGCAGCAGATGCTGCTCCATTTCCCCAGCTGATCAGTCCTCGACAGAAATTAGGAAATAGCGTTTAGTATAAATAGAGACTTCGGGGAAGCATTTATTCAAATAATTCCTTCCCCTTTCATCTGTCTTTCACATAAAAAACTCTCATATCTTCATAATAAATTTCAAAACAATTGATGCTTTTGAAAACCGTCTCAAAGAGTGGAAGAATGAGATCTCAAATGTTGAAAAACATGACATGGGTGCGTTTAATTTGCGATCGATCTTGAGTCTCAAATTGGTGAAAATTGTGAGGCCTTTCTTGGATGCTTGTCTTGAGTATTGGGACCCAAATTTTCATGTGTTTGCCTTTCCTAGAGGCGATATTTGTCCTTTCCCTGAAGAAATAGCTGCTATTGGAGGATGGGACCCGGAGAATGCACCCGCTATACCTTTTAGCTCTTAAGGATATAAGAGTAAATTTAGGGACCTGCTCAGATTGACCAAGGTTGAGGTGGACCGTCTTGTGACCTCAAAAGGAGTCCGTATGTTTGACTTTATTGATCATTTCATAAATAGGGAGGACCCTTCTATTTCTTATGTTGCGAGGTGCAGAGCCTTCGGGTTTTGTCTACTTCACTGCTATGTCCTTCATGGGCATGTTGATAAGGAGATGAGAGGGGATCCTCGTTTTATGAGCCTAATGGAACAAATGGAGCTGCACAAGAGCCCCGCATGCCTTTGCTTAGGAGAGACCATTCTTGGTTTGGATAACAGAAAGACCAACCGCAAGCTTCCTTATTTGGGAAGTCCCATTATTCTACAGGTAAGAACCCACATTCTTTATTTTTTATATATGTCAACCGTCTTTTCATTTTTTTTCTCTTTTTTCTTTTTTTGCTTATTTCCTTCTCTTTCTTTTTTCGTTTTTTTTTCGTTTTTTTTGTTGATAAAAGGGTATTAATTCCCGTCTTCTTTGCAGGTTTGGCTGATGGAGCGGCTACGATTGATCGAGCCTCCAGTTAATGTGCCAGGATGTCATGCTCGATCGATTGCAATGAGAACTAGGCTCTACATGGTGGACTTCACTCAGGTTTATAATTACTGGGAAAATAAATTGAAGAGCGAAGGAGGTCCCCTGATCCGGTGGATCGTGTCGTGGTGGCATCTCAGGTCAATCACAGGAGTCTCATCTTTGGATCTGACACGGTCAGTGTGCATCCCCGGCTTGGAATTCATGATTTGTATCTATCCGGAGAGGTTGATGAAGCAAGTGGGTCTTAAGCAGAAGACTCCGATGCTTGATACCATCCCCCAAACTGAATCAGCGCATACTACAGAGATTTTTCGGGAATGGGCAATCAAGTGGGCTCAGAGGAACATGTGGTTCATACCAGTTCCTGTTGGCTCCCTATGGGTATCTGACTCATACTTGCTGATACGTGCATTTTGTATAGTCTTTTTAGCTATTTCACCACGAATTTCTATGCGTTTTTATACTGTTTTTATAGTATTTTGCCCCGAATTGGCTACTTTGGTTCGTTTTGCCCATTTTGTAGAAATGAACGCGAAAGTAGTGGAATCATACTCTTTTTCATCCTTTTTGCATGCATTTAGAGGAGACGGGATTTTCAAGAGTGAGATACTGCATTGGGAATCGTCAAGGCACGGATTACGAGGCAGTCGAGCATGGACTTGAGCTGATTTGAAGACAAAGGACTCGATCGAGCAGTTTTACCACTCGATCGAGTGGTTTTTACGTCCCCTGTTGGTCGATCGAGTAGTTTTCTACTCGATCCAAAGTTGCTGAGAAGTTAAGTTACTCGATCGAGTAACTATCTACTCGATCGAGTAGATTATGCTGAGGTTTTGCTCGATCGAGTGGTTTTATTCCACTCGATCGAGTGGTTTCTGCTATTATGGGTTTTAATTAGCCCGTGTGTTGATTTATTTCTCAAAACTTATTTACTCTTCTATTTAAGCACGCTTTACTAGGTCATTAGGACTATCTAGCTTTTATCTTAATCAGTTTTACAGAGAACTTTACTACGTTGCTTTTTCCATTTCACTGTAACCTAGTTCTTGGATTTACTTTGCTCGGATTTTGTGTTCTTTACGCCGGATTCGCACGAATGTAATTCCTTTCTCTTGCCTTTACTGCTCTTGCCTTTATTTCTCTTCCTTTAAACTTCGTAGTTTACAAAACAATTCAAAAAATCCTCCCCATTTGTGACCAAATAGACGGACTTCTACAGATATCTTGCCTCCCTGAGGAGATCGACCTGACTTCCCTAGCTATATAGTTAGTTTAGTTAGTTTATTTTTGACAATACACGACGACGTGTCAAATTTTGGCGCCGTTCTTGGGAGGCAATTGCCCTATTTGTTTTTGTTTCGTTTATTTTATCCGTCTCGGGAATTTTTATTCCTTAAGGCGGTTCTTATTCATTTTCTTTCGGTGTTGTTTATGCCCGGTCGGACAGGTTTGAGTTAGTTTCAGCTGATTCAGAACCAGGGAGACTATTCAGGCATAGACTCCGTCTGCAGAGAAAATCACGAAAGGAAGACTTGAGTACATTCGAGCCAGAGATACATCACTCTCTTTTCGAAGAAGACAGTCGGATTTCTACAGTAAAGATGCCAAAACTTTCTAGTCATTCAGTGCCTAAAGCAACCTCGATTCCAAAGGGTTTCAATCTCCAGACGGAGGATGGGAATACATTCGACATCCGTCCTTCTTACATCAATCTGGTGGAGAGAAATCTTTATAGAGGTGTGGCAGGTGAAGACCCGAGGAAGCACATGGAGGTCTTTACAAACTATTGTTCTACTATCCCCGCCACTAAGGGGGTAACTCAAGACAAGATTAAGGAGGTTCTATTTCCTTTCTCTTTGACTGACTCAGCCAGGGAGTGGCTGACTGACTTGGACCGCACAGCTGCAGGTGTCATAGATTGGGAGTCTCTTGCTCTTGCCTTTTACCAAAGATATTTCCCTCCACAGCGCACCAATCTGCTGAGGGCCAAGATTACCAGTTTCAGACAGGCTCCCGATTAGACTTTATATGAGGGGTGGTCCCGATTCAAGAAGTTGGTGAGGTCTATTCCTCACCATGGTTTTGACCCATAGTTTATAGCTAATCAGTTCTACAATGGGCTGTATGATGACCACAGAGCCATACTTGATGCGTCATCCAGTGGAAGATTCCAGGAGAATACCGATGACGATAAGGGATGGGCCCTTATTGAAGAGATGGCGAATCACAGTGTTGAGTATGGAAACCTGAGGGATAGCATAAGAACAGTTCATGCAGTCGATAAGCAGGTTGTGGCTCAGCTGGAAGCCATGAATGCTAGATTTGACAAGTTGGAGTTACAAGCTGCTGGGGAGCCTCAGACGGTCCATGTTCTTACTAGAGGAGAGACCGTTTCATGTGAGAGATGTGGGAGTAATGATGGCCACACTGCTGTTGGTTGACTTGTGGAGAAGGAACAAGTCCTTGCCTTTCAACAATATAGGCAAGGAGGGGGTTCCTATTACAACAATCAAAGGGCAGTCCATCCCAATTTGAGGTGGACTAGTCAAAATGTGCTCAATCCTACTCCTCCTCCGCACCAGCAGCAGCCGTATGTCCCTCCACATAAGAATTAACAAGGCTTTCAGAAGCCTCATTCCTTCACTCCTCCTAATCACAGTGCATCATCTTCCGGTGGGGTGAGTGAAATTGGTGAGCTAAAGTCCATGCTTCAGTCTTTTACGAAGCAGTGGCAGCTGAGTGATCAACAGAAAGATGCATCCATTAAGGCACTTGAAACTCAAGTTGCCCAACTAGCCACGAATCAATCCTCAAGAAAGCAGGGTCAATTACCGACTCCAAATGAAAAGAATCCACATGAGACGGTAAATTTCATCAATCTGAGAAGCACTCGTTCATATGAGGGACAGGAAGCGTTGAAATCAGACCCGAGGAAGGCTATAACCGATGGTGGAAAGTGTTCTGGCGATGAAAATAAGCTGACGGCTAAGAAAGTGCTCGATCGACTGGTTTCTGGAGGTCGATCGAGCAGATTTGGTGATGAAAGTGCTCGATCGAGTAGTTTTTCTACTCAATCGAGTGAACAGGAAAGTGAAGTTGTTCGATCGAGTGAGATTTCCACTCGATCGAGTGATATTATTGAAGAAACCACTCGATCGAATGGGCAATTTGGTCGATCGAGTAGTTTAGATGACGGGAAGCTTGTTCGAGAGCCTGCTAGTGCTCGATTAAGCGAGAAATCACCAGAAAGACCTCGTTCGAGAGGTAAGAAGCGTCCAAAGTATACAGAGCTTGCTCCGGGTGATACATTGGAAGAGAGAAATAAGGGACTCGAGATACCCATCACAGTTCCCTTCCCGAGACGGCTGCAGAATACTAAAGCTAATCAACAATTCGGCAAATTTGTCGAACTCCTAATAAGCTTAGAAGTCACTGTGCCGTTCACCGAGTTGCTGACAAAGGTACCCTCATACCTTAAATTTATGAAAGAAATTTTATCGCGTAAGAGGAATATTAGTAATAATGAGACAGTAGCTTTGACTGAGGTGGGGTCAGCCCTATTTCACAATAAGTTACCTCCCAAACAGTCAGATCCGGGTAGTTTTTCAATTCCGTGTCATATCGGTACCCATTTGATTGATAACGCGCTATGCGATATAGGCGCTAGCGTGAGTGTCTTACCGTTGTCTCTGGCTAAGAGACTTGGTTTGACAAAGCTGAGTTGCACCAACATGACTGTCCAGATGGCCGACCGTAGTATATCACGGCCACCAGGTATAATAGAAGACATACCTGTTCAGATCGGGAGGTTCTTTATTCCCGTTGATTTCGTTATCTTAGACATCCCCGAAGATGCACACACCCCTATTATTTTAGGGAGACCATTTTTATCTACTGTCCATGCAGTAATAGACGTCGGGGGGAAGACTTTGACCTTTCAAGTAGTGGACGAAGAGCTGGTTTTCCATCAGTCTAAGCTCCAGAGGGATCCCATGCAAGCTCAGCCTTGCAATGCCCTCTCTTCTATTAACCCTATTATTGACACTCCACATGAAAATTTTGAGTATTATGCTGCTATTGTTACCCCTCCGCCTCAGATTGAGAGCAAAAAGGAGGAAAGTTCGTCTTTTTCCTTGCTGCAGGTACAGATGAAAGCAATGAAGGAGCTGTCAAAAGGTGTTGTGCAATTACTGTCAATCAAATTGGAGATGAGAATTCTCAAGACGGTGATAAAGGAGCAAGGATGAGGAAAGTTCGTGCTTATGTGTATGTGAACTATTCCCCTCCTAAAGAATTAAATGATTCAAATTCAAGCTCATGGTAGTTGAAGAGGACAATCAATGTTGCTGAGATGACGTCCTCCATTCAGGAGCCCGCCACGGGGCTACTGAATTGTATTGGGAATTGAGCGGGGAAATGCCCCGTGTAACACCTTGTAAAAATAATTTTTAAATTTTCCGTTGAATTTCTTTTATTGCTTTTAATTAGGACAATTAGTTTTTAGACAGTTTTTAGCGTAGATTTAGGACTATAGACTGTTCTTCTACGTATTTGGTATTTTGGGATATTTTTGCACGTGTTTTTATGCAGGTTTGGGGAATTTTTACGCATTCCAAAGGAAGAAATGACGAAATTAAAGAGCTTACGCGAGAAAAGAGCTCGATCGAGTACTTTTTGTACTCGATCGAGTGAAAAATGGTCGATCGAATGCTTCTTTTCAGTCGATCGAGTAAAGCATAAAAGAGGAGTTCTCTACCGAGTAGAATTCTACTCGATCAAGTAGGTGAAGCATCAAAGTCCTCGATCGAGTATTTTTAAACCACTCGATCGAGTGAATTAGCAGAGAACACAGGGAGTTTTCTTTTAAACTCTTTATTTTTGTTTCTAATTCATTCTTCACCTAATTTTCGTCTCCCTCTTCCCTAATTGGGATCCAAAAATCCCCCATATCCTCATTTTTCTTGCCCAATCACCAAATCCGTCACCTACAATTTGTTGCTTGTTAATTAATCTTCCAAAGCCCTTTGTTTTCTCCTTGATTCGTGCACCTTTACACGGTTTTAAAGCGAGTTTAGGGTTCGCGGTCTTCGAACAAAGAAATCGCCATTTTTGCTTGTTTTTTTTTAAGATTGACTGCAATTTGTAGGTTATTCTCATCAAGTAAGTGATTCCTCTACCTTCATTGCATTTTGATTTCATTACTTTTGCATTTTTACAAGGTAAAATGGAATTAGGGTTTCGAAATTGTTGGTTTAGTCGAATTTTTCGACTTTAATTATCTTTGTCTGCCCTTACTTGTCTTGCTTGATGATCAATCCCCATTCCTCGCTATTGTTGCATGTTTATTTCGAATTTTACACGATTTTTGTGATATGGGTTCAGGACAGTCGAAATTTTCGACTGTCATTATGGTTCTTGTTGCTGTAATTTGCCCAGTAACTTTATTGTTGCTTAATTGCCATTGTCATTACCTGTTATGCCCGCCTTATTGCCATTTACATGCTGTAATTCGAAATTTTTGAGGGATATTGGGAATTTTAAGGACTGAAATCGAATTTTCGATTGTTAGGGGATTCACATGCCGTTACTCTGCTGGTTTTTCGTGCTGTTTTAGCCACTGTTAGCCGCTGTTTTCTTATCATACCCCCTGCTCTATGTTTATAGGATGGAGTCTAGCTCACTACCTTCTACTAGCACCACATCTAGCCCATCCTTGAGTGAGACGGTGGTCCCTGCTGTTACCACCGCCTCCACTTTAGTCAGTACCGCAGCCCCAGTGTTCCTAGTTTCAGCTGCAGGTACAGTTTTCACTCCAGCTAGCTTTGCTGCTAGCTCAGTTTCGGCTGCCACTTCCTCTACGACCACCACCACTGCTAGCACTGCTGCTAGTCTCTCTTCAGTGGTGGCCACATCAACCACTACTCCTGCTCCAGCCGCTGTTTTCACACTTGTGGTGGACTTGCCTGCAGCTGCAGCTGCCTTTAGAGCAGCCCTGGTTCCTCACACCGTCACTGCACGGGCTTCTGCTTTGAGTTCCAGAGGCCGGGGCCGAGGTCGTGGGCGTTACCGTTCTACGTCAGCTCCCGCTAATTCCACTTCCGATGCTCCTTCTACTTCAGCTGCTGCTCCTTCTACTTCTGGCACGGTCACAGTCCGAGCGGACACCTCCCTCGACCCTCACCCAGACTATCCGCAGGTATATTTTGTTAACGATTTCCATCGTAAGAAGTTTTATCACATGCTAGGCTGCGTGTTTATACCTTCCCGATTTCTAGAGAAATCGGCACTTGTGAGACTCGACATTTACGAGTCGGTTTGTGCTTTGCTACGGGGCACGGGGATGGCTGGACTTATCACTATGAGCGGGCGCACCTTTCTGGAGCTGAGCCTCGAGTTTCTCAGCTCATTTACCTTCTCCTCCGGGGCACACGATGCTGACCCCACTAGTTCTTCAGTGTCCTTCCGGTTATTTAACCGGACTTTTCCGATGACTTTAGAGGAGTTTGGTAGGAGACATGGTCTCTCCTCTACGGGAGAGACTGCACCCTCTAGGAGGGTCTTTCGTCAGCTTTGGCGGACCCTGGCCCAGACCACTTTCAGGGAGCGAAAGATCCAACAGGTCCACCATCCCCCTATCCGTTGTTTTCTTAGATTGATGTGGAGCACTATTTTCGGCCGAAAGGAGCCGAACAACATCACAAACACCGAGCTCTTCATCCTGGGCAGTTACCTAAAAATTCACTGCGAGGGTCCTTTCACCCTCAACATAGCTTACTTGACCGCCCAATACCTTCAGAGCCATGGGCTGAAGGAGACGGTAACTATTGCTTGCGGTGGCATAACCACCATTCTTGCCCGTTCCTTCTTCCCCGTTTGGTCTCGTGACTTGCAGTACCTCAAGGGAGAGAGGCTACTGAGTTTGGATGCCATGCTCTCTCAGCATTGGCTGACCCAGACTACCAGCCATGGAAGATAGACGGCTTGCTGTCTGTAGACTTACCCTGTGACACTCTCCCTCGCCTAGACCCCCTGCCTACTGTTGCTAGAGGTGCCCGACTTCCACCACTGCCTCACCTTCACCTTTCACTCCGACCACCTCCCGCTGCACCCGCCGCCAAGAAGCGGCGTCTTGATACTGGAAAGGTGTCCACACCTTCAAGGAGTGCCCAGCCTTCCACGGCTACTCCCATCCCGACCCCTACTCCCACTACTACTACTACTCCCACTCCTACTAACCAGACACAGGCTCAGCCGGTCCTACCGGCTACTTTCGTACCACCTCCACCCTTTGTGGCGTCCGCGGTCATGGACCAAGGGCGCCGTGACGGTTTGTTGCTTGAGATTGCAAAGCGACAGGCTCGTATGGAGAGGGACTTAGCTCTGACCTTACACGCTATGTACGAGTACCACTTGAGGCGACACCGTCCGATCCCAGAGGGCTGGCCACACCCTTCCTTCTTCCGATACCCAGCTGAGGGGTACCCGGAGTCTGCTGACGAGGAGGACGAGGACGAGGACCCTGAGGTGGCAGTGGAGAGATCTCGAGCTGAGGAGCGGAGGAGGAGAGAGGAGGAGGCTGATCCGGAGTACATGGTGGTGGACGACGACGACGACGAGTAGCTACTGGTCTACTCACTTCCCCAGTTTTCTGGCTGGTTTGTGGAAGTTCGTCTTTTTTATGTATCTCTTACTCTTTTCTTTTTGCCTCCTTTTATTTTTTGTTTTTATTTTCTTATTGGTTGTATATTCCCGTTCCCCTGTATATATCTGTTGGTGTATGCTGGAGGACAACGCGGGCGTTGTCTGTATTGGTTTGGGGAGGGTATTGCATCCTTTTGAGTCTGCATTTGCATTTGTTTTGCATTCACGTTTATTTTTCAGCTTTGCATTGTTGTTTATTTTCATTAAAAATCAAAAATTCAAAAAAATTAGAAAAATTCAAAAAATTTCTCGTTTATTTTTGCATATAGGTTGAGTCGGAACGGTAGATTTCCATGATGATAATGCACTATAACTTGTCATTTTACTTGAGCTTTGCACCTTTATTGATAGTTATTAGCTTTGTCATACGCATAGTCTACGAGTTTCTGTTCAAATATAGCTGACTTTTTGGACTTGACCTGATAAATTGGTAAACTACTTCATTAATTCTGAGTTTTAGAGCCCATAACTGGTGACATTCATGACCAGTTCATTAGGAATTGAGAGTAGTACTCCTTGCATAGCATGTTCATCTTTTTTGCACATTTATGACATTCAATTTCTTGTCAAATGCACATATTCGGGTTTGTGGTTGGTGTCACATGCAAGGAGGTGCTTGCAAATTTTCCCTTTCCTTATATTTTTCACTCTTTTAGCTCAACATAAGCCAAAACTTGCCTTTTTAACCAATTTGCTACATCCCAAACTAAGCCTGCCTAGTCAAACTAGTTAGTATGTCTTTTGTGGTATGAGTTTCCGTCTGCAGTTTGGCTTGTATCTCTTTTGTACGGAGTTGGTGAAAGTAAAGGAAGAGAGTATGAAAAAAAAGAATTGAAAAAGAAAAAAAAAAGAAACGTGAAAGAAAGAAAGAAAAAAAAATGAAAAATGAAAAAAAAAAAAAAAGAAAAAGCTGGAAACGTGAAACAGAAGAAAAAAAAAAGAAGTTTAAGAAAAAGAGTTTGTTTTATTTGAGTTAGTCCATTCAGACAGTATTAAAAAAGGAAAGTTTGTGACCGTCTGACTCCCCCGTTCTTATTCTATATTTTTGAGGAGATTGTGTTTGAGTTTAGTGAGTTGTGTGCCAAATGAAGGGCACTTGTACTTGGTTTTTCAGTCAGTTGAGATTCGGATGGTTTATTATGGTCCTGTTAGAAACTAGCTTGACGCTTTTACCTCCACATTTCCATAACATGTTTTGCCTCTTCTCACCTGAACCTCACTATTCCCATATTATTTGTAAGCCCTCGGTTGTGACGAAAATTATTGGTTGGAGTGTGTGCATTAGTACTTGAATTGTCTTTCATTTTTGTTGCATGCATGCTATGTAGGTCGCTGTTAGGTAGTGACTGTCTTTTCTTCTCTATTTTACATATAAAATTCACCCTTTGCTTCATGAGAGAAGAGTGACCACGAGAGAGTCCGATTTTATTGGTCTTGCAAGGTCGATAGGTTGGCTATATTTCTGAACAGCTTATAATTCGTTTGCGTATTGACTGCTTAGCTTTAACTGTTAGTTTTTGTTGCATTAAACTGGTTCAAGTAGACAACTTAAGCTAGCTCTGAGTTATTATTTCTGTTCAACTAGTTGCATTTTAGTTTACTCGACGACGAGTAATGGTTCGGTTTGGGGAGATTTGATACTTGCATTTTGTATAGTCTTTTTAGCCTATTTCAGCACGTATTTCTATGCATTTTTATATTGTTTTTATAGTATTTTGCCCCGAATTGGCTACTTTGGTTCGTTTTGCCCGTTTTGTAGAAATGAACGCGAAAGTAGTGGAATCGTACTCTTTTTCGTCCTTTTTGCATGCATTTAGAGGAGACGAGATTTTCCATAGTGAGATACTGCGTTGGGAATCGTCAAAGCACGGATTACGAGGTAGTCGGGCATGGACTTGAGCTGATTTGAAGATAAAGGACTCGATCGAGCAGTTTGACCACTCGATCGAGTGGTTTTTACCTCCCATGTTGGTCGATCGAGTAGTGTTCTACTCGATCCAAAATTGCTGAGAAGTTGAGTTACTCGATCGAGTAACTATCTACTCGATCGAGTAGATTATGCTGAGGTTTTGCTCGATCGAGTGGTTTTATTCCACTCGATCGAATGGTTTCTGCTATTATGGGCTTTAATCAGCCCGTATGTTGATTTATTTCTCAAAACTTATTTACTCTTCTATTTAAGCACGCTTTACTAGGTCATTAGGACTATCTAGCTTTTATCTTAATCAGTTTTACAGAGAACTTTACTACGTTGCTTTTTCCATTTCACTGTAATCTTGTTATTTGATTTACTTTGCTCGGATTTTGTGTTCTTTACGCCGGATTCGCATGATTGTAATTCCTTTCTCTTCTCTTAATAATATTAATCGTTTGGTTACTTTAATTTCTCGTTTGCTTCATTTATTTCCTTTGCCCTAATTTAATCTTTATGCGATTTAATTATAGTTTTTATATGTTGAATGGTGGAAATTTATCTGTTGTTAGTTTTGATAGTTTAATTAGCAATATGTGTAGCTAAACTCTTTTCATGTTGGGATTAGGGGATCTGCGGTAGGAATGTGACGATGTAGTAAATGAAATAGATGAATTAATTGTGAGATTCTGTCACCATAGCAATTTAATTGTATCTATATACTTAGTTGAGTGCACGCTTCTGAGTCATCTCTTTAATCTGGCTAAAATTAATCCTAGATCGAAAGATTGGACTAAATAGGCCTGCTATGAACAGTAGACTAACCTGACGAGAATGAAAGTTAAGTTAGTGGTATTTTAGGATAGAAAGTGGACCGAAAGGACCTTTCGACATCCGTCTTACATTAATTCGTCTGAGTCATTTACAGCTGAGTCACTGGACAACCGTAGTGTACCGAATTCCTGACATGTTGATGCGTGTCTATAATATGATGTTTTACATCTTTATTTACACGCATTTTATGTCTATTATTAGTACTTTATTCTACTATTTGTCCCTTTTCGTCGTCTTCCGCCTTATTATGTAATATTGCAGATTATTGCGGAATTGAGTAGATAACGAGCCGAATCCGTCCCCGAGTGCTTGGCATTGCATTTGACATGAAGTAGTGACTCGAGAGATGAACTTGGTGAGTATTTCAAGGCATGGAAATAGATTTATGGAGAATCTAGAGGCGGATTACCAGCTACAGTGGTTTATAGACTGACCTACATGGTCTATAGACTGTCAGAATGCTTTTCAACATTGCAACCTTATTCAGATGGCTATATCTCGAATTCTAGACCTGATAATCTAGTGATTCCAATTGGAGGGGAAATCTTATCCTCTTAGCTTTCTAACGCCGCGTAGAACGCCTGATTTGACCAAGTAACGAAGATATGGCAGCTGTTTTAAGATCGGTGAACGCTGCAGGAATCGTCAGAATGCAATTCTGTACAGCGCTCTTGGTCGATCGACTGGTCCAAGTGGTCGATCGACCACTCCACGAGTCTGACGAGAATTTAAAGACGAGATTTAGCTTAACCCCATTTGTGTACTTAGGTTTAGGAAGTGTTACGTTATTTTGCTATATAACGTAACACTTTCTCTCTGTATTAGGATTCATTATCACCTAGTTCCATTCATTCTTAGTTTAGATCTCACACATTAGTTTAGCTTCGGTACATTAATTTCTCAATAAAGTTCTCGCTTCCGGATTTATTCTTGCCTCCTACTTCGGTATTATTTTGCCCTTAATTTCAGTTTCTACTTTATTTTGTCATTAGCATAAAATTGATAGATTAGAATCCCGACCCATAGCGTCTTTATTCAGTTGTTATTGCTTTAATTACTTCAGTTATGAATTCCTTTTTTGTTTTTATCATATTTGTTGTTGTTATTTTCATACATATGAGTAGCTAAATTTCCTTCGCTAGGATGTAAGGGGATCTTTGGTGTCGACGGCTTAGGATGTTGTAGGATTTTCTAGGTCGGTAATTTCTTTATCATAGTTGTATAATTGCTATATTTAATGAGGAGACCAAAAGGAGAATTGTTATTTGACTTGGGAATTCTAGACCTAGATCGAAAGATTAGAATAGAATAGACCTAAAAACTATGATAATTATTCTACCCTTGAGACCGAAAGGCGATAGGAATTTTAGACTTTGTTACACTGACCAGAGCGGAAGTTAATTAGTGTGATTTAGGGAGGGAACTCGGACCGGAAGGCGTTTCCTGTTGATAGTGGGCCGAGAGGACCTATCACTTACCCGACTACCATACCCATATCAGCCCTACTTTAGATTAATGTCGTCGAAACTATAGTGAACCAATCGTCCTAGCTGTTTTTCTACTATTATTTCCATCTTTTTATATCGATTTTATTTTACTTGTCTTAGTTTTACAGCCAAATCAAAACCCCTCAATTTTATAGACTAAATAAAGGCAACTAATAGTTCCCTACCTCCCTGTGGTTCGACCCTGACTGCCGCTATCTATAGAAGTAGTTTGGAAAATTAAAAATTTAACTTTGATACTAAACGACGGTATCAAATTTTGGCGCCGTTGCCAGGGAGGCAGCGCTAGTTTTATTGTCTTTAATTTTAGTCTTTCTTTCTTGTCTCAAGGAGCTTCGGTTCCTTGAGACCGTTCTCATGTCGTTCTTTCTGAGATTTCCGCAGGAAGAGGACGAAATTTTTGGCGCTTATTTCGCCAGGGTTATGGAGTGGGTCGAGCCCATACGAGATGCATTCTCTGAAATCCAAATATTCATGACTCTCTTCAAGGGTATGACTGACCCTTCATGAGTATACGTAAATTCTATTGGTAAGGGGGATTTCACAGGAATGCCCGTAAAAGAGGTATTAGAATTTTTTGATTGGTTTGCTGCTGAATCTCTTAAACCCAACTTTTCTCTTCATGTTGACTCAGATGAGGGGGTGGGTGAGACCTTAGTAACCAATCTAGGAAATACCGACGGAGACATAGAGGAGACAACTAGCGTGGTTAACAATCCTTTTTATGAGGATAGTTTAGAACCCATTTATGATTCTTGCACTGATAGTGAGGTCGATTTGGAGGATCTCTGTGAGAACCTCCAACTTGACGAGTCTAGCGATAGGGAGAGTGAGGAGGAAAATTTTGACAGTCTTGAGGTTAATTGGGATGTGTATGACGATATTATATATGAACCTATTATAGAGGACCCGATTGACCCATTTAACATTACCGCCCCTTGCATTTGGGATGATTATCCACCTTCTCCTTTAGATGACCAGACTTCTCCGCCTCACAGTTCATACCCGTCTGAGCATCTTAATTCTACTCGCGTTATTTTTGAGTCAATTGCTCCTGAGCTCTCTAATTTTCCACCTGCGGATAATTTGAGCTTTTATATTCCGCCCTTAGCTGGAGGGCATAATTATTTTGTGGATGATTTTAGGAGCTGCCATAGGAAATTTGTTAAGCTTAAATGTTTTTACATTTTGATTTCCTATGTTATTTCTATCTTATGGTGCCACTTAGAGTTTTGTGTAGCACATGCGCAGATGTATGATAGGTTGCTGAGAGCCTTGAGTTGTTTTGATTGGGCTCCATTAGAGTAAGCTGCTGAAGAAAAAGAGGTCGAGCGGGACCGGTCTGAAACCAGCGCTAGCCGGGAGGCAACCCGGATGTGTTTTATTTTTGTTTTGAATAAAACTTCATAGTTGTTTAAAAATAAAAACTCTTAGTGTGTGCTTAGTTTAATTTCCGCCTTTAGACTATTACCTTTGGGTTCAGCGCAATTTTGGGCGCGTTATTATGTGCACTTGTAGGTACTAAGACCATATTAACTCAATTTATTGAGTTAATACATGAGCAGGAACTGTTCACGTCAGGTAACTTGGTCGATCGACTAGTTAGAGTGGTCGATCGACTGATATGCGCAGTACAGAAGCTACTGTTCTAGGTAACTTGGTTGATCGACTTGCTAGAGCGGTCGATCTACCACTGTAGCTGCTATACCTCGTTCTTTTAATTCTTTGCACATAATTACCGTTTCAATTTTGTTTTCTCGGACTACGCGCGGTATTTTATTTCTTTTCAGGTACTTTATGGTAGTACTGCTGGCTACTAAAACCTCCTAGCTCACGCTGGTTTGGGGAGGTTTCCTTTTGCGCTTAAAGTCTTGTGAGTTTCCGAATTTAAACTTCATGTCTTATTTAGTTAATTTATCGCAAAATTCCCGTTTCCCTTTTATTTCATTACATGATTTTGCACGATGGGGACATTGTGTGATTTGGTTTGGGGAAGGGTTTTGCATTGCATTCATATGTTTTTGCATTCACGTTTAATTATTCTATTTGCATTGTTTTCTAATTTCTCCATATATACCAAAATCCAGAAAAAAAAAATTCAACAATATCACGTTTAATTTTGCATATTAGGTTGAGTCAGATTGGAGTATTCATTACTGATAGTTGTCATTTGCTTAAACCCTGCATTTTATCACATCTTTTAGCAAAAGTTTTTGCAATATCTCGAATTTCGTTACAAAATTTGTTGAACAATTAGACTTGACTTGAAATTTTGGCAAACTACAAAACTTTCTAAGGAATTAGAGCTTTATAAACTGGTATCATTCATGACCAGTTTCATCTAGGATTGTGAGTAGTTACTCCCTGCATATCGTGTAACATTAATTTGCACAAGTATGACATTTAAATTCTTTTTGCCTGCATACATTCAGGTTAGTGGTTGGTATTGCATGTTTGGAGAATGCTTGCGAAAATCCCTTTTGTTCATTTTACCCATTAGCTTCACATTAGCCAAAAATTGCCAGTTGACCCTTTAGCTACAATCCATAAACTAAGCCTACCCTTTTGCTGAGCTAGTTTAGTAGTTTTAGTGGTATTCGTTGTATTGTATCAATTTTGGCTCGATTTTCACTGTATGAAGTTGGTAATGAATGAAGGAGAAAAGAAAAAGAAAAATGAAAAAATTGAAAAATAAGACCTTCCGAAAAAAAATGGAAAAAAACGAAAACAAAAGAAAACAAAAGAAAAAGAAACGGCAAAGAAAAAAAAAAGAAAAAAAAAGTTTACTCCTATGTTTGCTTTATATTTTATGAGGAGTGTTATTTGGATTAGTGAAGTGTTTGCCTAATTCATTAAGGCATTTGAGCTTATTTCATTGAGTTAGAAGTGGATGTATTTATTCGGTTTGATAGGATGCTAGCTTGGCTATTTCCCTCTCATTCCCATATTGTTTTGCCTCTTCTTACCCATAGCCTCACTTATCCAAATCTTTGCAAGTATTCAGCATATGATGGACCCTGAATGGTTGGAATGTATGTGCACGGTAGCTAGAATTACTTATCATACTATATTGCATGCATGATCATGTTGGTTGAGTCTAGGTGAGCGGCTTTTGTCTCTTTTTCTCTTACACATATATTTGCTTACCATTTGCTTTGTTGAGAGAAGAGTGACCCGGGAGAGTCCAATTTTGAAAGTCTTGCAAGATCAAAAGTTCAACATCTTTTTGGAATATGCATAAATTCGTTTGCTTTACATTGCGCTATTAGTAGTTTATTCATATGCATTAAATTGGTTTAAGTAGACGGTTTTCAGTTTGTCCATGTTTTGCTCCTTTCTATCAAGATTTAGTTTTGCATTTAGTTTGCTTGGGGACAAGCAAATGTTTGGTTTGGAGAAGTATGATGTGTGTCTATAATATGATGTTTTACATCTTTATTTCCACGCATTTTATGTCTATTATTAGTAGTTTATTCTACTATTTGTCCCTTTTCGTCGACTTTCGCCTTTTTATGTAATATTGCATATTATTGCGGAATTGAGTAGATAACGAGCCAAATCCGTCCCCGAGTGCTTGGCATTGCATTTGACATGAAGTAGTAACTCGAGAGATGAACTTGATGCAAATTTCAAGGCCTGGAAATAGATTTATGGAGAATCTAGAGGCGGATTACCAGCTACAGTGGTCTATAGACTGACCTACATGGTCTATAGACTGTCAGAATGCTTCTCAACATTGCAGCCTTATTCAGATGGCTATATATCGAGTTCTAGACCTGATAATCGAGTGTTTCTAATTGGAGGTGAAAGCTTATCCTCTTAGCTTCCCAACGCCGCATAGAACGCCTGATTTGACCAAGTAACGAAGAAATGGCAGCTGTTTTAAGATCGGTGCGCGCTGTAGGAATCGTCAGAATGCAATTCTGTACAGCGATCTTGTCGATCGACTGGTCCAAGTGGTCGATCGACCACTCCACGAGTCTGACGAGAATTTAAAGACGAGATTTAGCTTAAGGCCATTTCTGTACTTAGGTTTAGGAAGTGTTACGTTATTTTGCTATATAACGTAACACTTTCTCTCTGTATTAGGATTCATTATCACCTAGTTCCATTTATTCTTAGTTTAGATCTCACACATTAGTTTAGCTTCGGTACATTAATTTCTCAATAAATTTCTCGCTTTCGGATTTATTCTTGCCTCCTACTTCGGTATTATTTTGCCCTTAATTTCAGTTTCTACTTTATTTTGTCATTAGCATAAAATTGATAGATTAGAATCCCGAACCATAGCCTCGTTATTGCGTTTTTATTGCTTTAATTACTTCAGTTATGAATTCCTTTATTATTTTATCATATTTGTTGTTGTTATTGTCATACATATGAGTAGCTAAATTTCCTTTGCTAGGATGTAAAGGGATCTATGGTGTAGACGGCTTAGGATGTTGTAGGATTGTTTAGGTCGGTAATTTCTTTGTCGTAGTTAATTAATTGCTATTTTTAATGAGTAGACTAAAAAGTAACTTGTTAATTGATTTGGAAATTCTAGACCTAGATCGAGAGATCAGAATAGAATAGACCTAAAACTATGATAATTAGTCTACCCTTGAGACCGAAAGGCAATAGGAGTTTTAGATTTTGTTACACTGACCAGAGCGGAAGTTAGTTAGTGTGATTTAGAGAGGGAACTCGGACCGGAAGGCGTTTCCTGTTGATAGAGACCGGGAGGACCTGTCATCTACCCGTCTTACAGTACCTATATCAGACCTATTTTAGATTAATGCCTTCGAAACTATAGTGAACCGATCGTCTTAGCTATTTTTCTATTTTTATTTCCATCTTTTTATATATCGCTTTTATTTTACTTGTTTTAGTTTTACAACCAAATCAAAACCCCTCAATACATGTTCCGGCCTATGAAAAATACATGAAGACATCTTACCAAGAAGAAGTCCATAAGAAAGTTGGAAACCATCACATTCACAAAGATAAGTAGTGCAATACTTCAAGGGAATTCCCCACCTAAGCTCAAAGATTAGAGAAGTTTCTCCATTCCATGTACCATTGTGGATACCACTATCAATAACGCACTATGTGATCTTGGTGCAAGTGTGAGTGTCATGCCATATTCGGTATATGGAAGGCTAGGAGTGGGAGAACTCAAGTGCACTAACATGACTCTACAAATGGCGGACCGGACAACAAAGAAACAACTTGGAGTATGGGAAGATGTACCCGTGAGAATTGGAAAGTTTTTCATACCGGTGGACTTTGTTATTGTTGATATGGAAGACGATTCCAATATACCGATCATTTTAGGAATACCATTCCTACACACCGCCGGAGCGGTGATTGATGCAAAGCACGGGATGCTCACACTTGAAGTTAGTGATGAAACAATCACTTTTAATCTTGATAAGACTATGAGAGCTCCTAACTTGCTTGAGCCACGCTTTATGGTTGATCACTATTGCCGGGAAGGTGATAAGAAGAAAGTGGAATCCCCATTCAAAGGTCAAGTGAAAGATGGAAATCCTAAAGAGAAGGGCAAAGACACACCACCCAATTGGAAGAAAGATGTGGATAGTATTAAAGTGGCTCTATTCGTAGAGAATGGAATTTTTCATAAGAAGAATGAAGGCTTGCAAAGCTCACCCATCATGACAAGTATCAATGAAGGCCTCCTTGGCCATGACAAAGAAGAGTTGCTCTTGACAACTTATGATCCTCCCAACATGGGGAAAGAAGCAAAGGAAGTATATGGTCTATGGGATGACGAATTTGACAGATTGGTTAACCCTAACATTGCAAATGCTATGACCCTAGACCAAGGCATTATAGATCCTTGCCACCACTTGGACTCGGACTACTACATGAATTAAGAGAATAATGTGCCAAGGTCTATATAAGACCTTTATCATGACAATGAACAAGCCTTTGACTACTTCTACAAGGCGTTGAGCAACATCAACAACGCCCTTGCTTTACCCCCTTCATACCTCTGAAATGAAGGAGAGTTTGGTGGAGTTTTCCCTAAACCACCATTTGTAATTATTCAAACCTCTTAACTTGCATTTTATTTAACTTGTACATTACTCAATTTTTGAATTACATTTTATATGCCTTGTTGTAGAATTTTTGTTACATGAGAGCAAGTGAGGGATGGATTTTATTGTGTTTGCAATGTCTAGTGTTTGATGATGAAGTGTGAGGAAGGAATTACTTAGGCTAATCAAACCTTTGTAGTGCAACCCCATGATGGAAGACTAGGAAATGAATAAGCAAAGTCGCGGGAAAGGGATCCCCACGGGCAGACCTGAGCTCGTGGGGGCTGGAGAAAAAGCAAAGAAAAAAATGAGCTGTAAGAGAATCCGCTCGAGCTAGCATCACGACGGGCCTCCCAGCACTCAGCACACTCGAGCCGAGCCCAGGTCGAGCGTCCCCAAAGCTTAATAATAAAATCTGTTCGAAAATCCTCTCATCCCCAATAGAGGTCGAGCGTCCCTCCCTGCGTATAAGACATAAACACGGGATTTTCACCTTCAAATCCTCATTTCTATTCTTCCCTAACCACAAACACAACACATTCCCTTACTACAACCATCAACCCATCATCCAAAATCACAAAATACTTAACCAAATTCATCAAAATCAATTGCTAACTTGATCAAAACAATTCAAATCACTCCTTTGTCAACAAAAAAGCCATTAAACATCAAAATCAATCAAAAATTTCTAGTGTTTAGGCAAAATCGAAAAACCCCAAATTGATTGAGAAATTGACTGAAGTTGGAAGAAGAAAGGAGTATTCAAGCACATTCAAGGTTTGTTGACATCAAATTGCAAGGAGAATCATCATGGCAAGAACAAAATGCAACACCAAAGCATCAAAATCTCCAACTCTATCCAAGAGGCGAAAAGTTCTAGCATCAAATGCTTTAGTGGTAGTGCAACAAGATAGGGAGCAAGCAAGGGAAGTCATTGGGGCCATTGAGGAAGTTACTACTACTTTACCGGAGATTGAGCAACTTAAGGATTATCCGGAGGTAACTTTTATTTCTAATGAGCATAGAATTGCATTTGAATACCTTTCTAAGAAGAAAGTTATTGCCACTGAGTTTGTATGCCAAGATACTTTGGAGAAATTGGGAGTGCTTGACTAAACCAAGGCATTTTTCGGGTCCATGGGATTGTCCACCCTATTTGAGATGAATGAATTGACTTACCCCTCCTTAACCTTGGAATTCATTAGTTCTTTTGGGGAGTATAAGATTGAGACCTGAAAATATGTTGAATTTCGGCATGAAAACAAAAGTAGGAGAATGATTCAGGACGATTTCAGAAAGGTACTTGGACTTTGTAACCTTTGGAGTTTCCACAAGAAACCTCACAACTTTGATGCCAAGCCACTTTGGAAGGCAATTGCCGGGAGGGAGTTGACTACATTTAGAGAATGCAATGACTTGTATATCCATTATCCCTCTATACGGTATTGGCATAGGTCCGTTTCCAACACCTTTATTGCTAGAAAAGAAGCTACCCACATGACCGAACTCGACCTCACCTACTTGGATTCCAAAATGAATGCCCATGGGAATTCAAAGAATGAATATAATATCCTTCAATTGTTGATTGAGAGATGGCTGGACTTCACAGAAGGATAAGAAAAAGCGGCTTTCATTGTGAATGGAAGCTTGATAATGAGATTGGCCAAGCACTTTAACCCGAAGTTCAATGAAAACATCTATAAACTAGTTAAAGGTGGAAACCTCCTTGATATGTGTACTTTGATTGACAAGTTCCATTGGGTAAAACATGATAACTCCGCCCAGGGATATCAATGGATGATCAAGGATGCCAATTCGTTTATCTTACGTGGGAAAATATGCCGAATTTCTACTCACCTATAGATACCTCATTTCTTCACTTCCCGCCAACTACCCAGTGATGATTGGGCCGCATGTTTGGTACACGGAACGATTTATGACAGTCCGTAAGTTTATCGTCAAGTGATAGCTCAAACACTTGTGTCTACCCCTTGGTCGTCATCTACGCACCGATTCCATCTTTTTGGCAGTAATTAGAGTTCATTTGGAGTCCGGTCAAAAACCGCTTCATTTTCTAAGAAACCGTTTAAAATGCCGAGTCGAAATGTCCTAGAATATTTTGGATATTTATTCCATAATTTAATTTTATATCTTTTGGTAAAATATATCCCGAAAATCTTATTTCAAGAAATAAGGAAGTTGAGATCCACCGCAATTCCCTAAAAGAAACGCGGAATTCTTTCTTCCGCAGGAGGAAACCTCTGGGGAAATGGCGCAGCATCTTTGAAGGATTGCAGCAGCTATTGCGCCTCTTCCCCAAGTCATTTCTGCCTGTTTTCAGATTTTTCCGTGATTTATTTCCAAAGTTTAAGTCATTCCAAAACTCTTCACATTTTTTAGTATAAATACTGACCTTCGTTCCACATATTTTTCACGCGAGTGTCCGTCCTTCTCTTATCCCTTTGCATTCTAAGACCATGCTCTAAGCTTTCGAAGCCTACGTGCTTGATTAATCGACCACGTAAGCTCAGATCATTCTGAGTTCCAGTCACATTGCATGACCGACCAATTTTACCACTACACATCAATCAATTTAATCTAAATCCTCTAACAAGAGCACTTTCTACATACATTTGAGTCGAGCAATCACTAAAACGTTAACTTAGTTAATCTCGTTTCGTCATACATGTAAGTCAGAGGGTGTAAGTCCCACTTTTTAATTGTATTTTTTATTTTTGTACTAATTATTGTAAGATTCACGTCAAAAGTATGTTTAAAACCGACTTCTAAAACCCTATTATTAAACCGTTTTTACGGATCAGCAGTAACCAGACGTCAAGAAAAAACGCAGCAACAGCTGCGCCTCTTCGAAGAGTCACAGCATTTGCTGCACCTCTTCCAGAGGGCTGCCGCTGTTCCTGCTTTTCTTCTTCTTCCTCGGTTTTCTCTGTTGATTCGTTCCTTTTGTTTTACTTTCTTATTTTCTTTTCTTTCCTCACATATAAATAAATTTTGATACATTCTTAATAATTATCACGCTTTATTCTCGACTTAAATCACTTATAATAAATATTTTCGGGTTTTTGTCATTAAATCAAACCTGGATTTTAGAGACTCGATTCCTTCATATCAAGTTTCTGGAATTCGTCCTTTGTACATGCTTTCTTTGTTTAATCCCAGTTTATCACAAATTCGTTTTCGTCCTCGTATATAACCTAAGTCATCTTAATTCGTTTATAATTTGTTTTTTTTTAACCCGTTTTAATTCGCTTTAATTCGTGTTTATCGCTTTTATGACGGCTTCATATGTAATTAATATGGTTAAATCACCTTCACTGGAGTCAAATATCGATAATCAATCATAAACCTACCAACGAAAATTAACGAATTCGCAGTTCTGACTTCACAGCCAGAACTCACCTCAGGAACAGATGCAGTGATAGCTGCGCCTCTTCCAAGGGACGCAGCAATGCTGCGCCTGTTCCGGGATGAGTTATGTCCCTGAATTTCCGTTCTTGCTTCGACTTAATCCTTAATTACGTAACTAATTGACTATGAGCCGTAATATCACCCCTAATTTGTCCATATTTTCTAACCTTATTTCATTTTCCGTTCTTTTCCTCAAATCATCCGTCTTAAGTATATATTTGATCTAAATCGATTAATTCATTGTAATTTTAATTATCGCTTATTTATTTTTTGTTTTAATTATGTATGATTTATTTATTTGTTTTTCACATGTAATTAATTCTAAACCCTAATTCGACATTAATAAGTGTTAATTATTTGTTCACCGACTTAGTTTAATTCACATGTTAGGATTAAAATATTGGATGTTGCATTGCATGCATATAATCGACAACATATCAAATACGAACGCTTTCCCTAATCATTAGTAGAGGACGCTATCGAGGCGGGCGGGATTAGGTGTTCAGTAAAAGGACGTCCTAATACGTACCCTCACCCCTTACTTCAGATCTCTGTGAACATCCGTGTTCATTGGCCTCCACTAGAGTCATTCTAGACATAGAATGCTAAGGGTAACGAGTTCTTAGTGTTCATGTCACTACTTTGTGTGTCTTGACATGACACGAGGTATTCGCACGGTTCCAATTTTCCATAGAAATTGGTGGCGACTCCACAAATACAAACGCTTGTCCCAAGTGCCCCCGTGGCCCCCGTGTCCACAGTTTGGCGACTCCGCTGGGGATTATACACTAATGTGTTACCGTGGGTGAAACTTGAACAAGGTTAGGGGATAGTTTATACGAGACAGTTGTCGATTTTCATTACATGACCTTCTTAGGTCATTTTATTTGGTTTTGCTAGGCCCTAAACTAACCCATTCGACCAATCGTCCTGTCCGGACGGTCCAAATTTCTATTTGGGCCTAAAGATGGATAGCGATTGATGTCAATCATACCGCGGTACATACTCATGTTTGTATCGAGAGCTTTCACTACTTGAGTAAATGGACTAGGAACCGACCTTACTCATGTTTGGCACGGACCTCTCCACAAGCCAGGGTTTGATTGCTTGGTATGGCAACCCACCTTTTAAGACAAAACCCTTATAAATGCACTCACCATACCGTTACAATGCTTGTATGAATGCTTGTATCAGACGTGATCACCATTTTGTAAACAAAACCATGACAAAATTTAGTAAAATTAAAAAACCTTTTAAAATCTAAACATTTTTAAAGATAGTCGAAATTGGCGCAAAATGAGTCGAAACTCTGTCCAAATGTCCAGTCAAAATTCGGGCCTCAAAACCCATTTCAAAAACCTCACTTCGAGTCAACACTCTTACAACTACACTACCGTTGTTTGGGACAAACATTACAAAACTTTGTTATTTTCAAACCTTACTTAACATAGTGGCACACTCCCACTTCACAAGTTGTCTCTTTTGAGTAAGTGTGCTAAAATGGTCGATCGTGTTTTGATTCGTCGTCGATCTCTTATCCAGTTTCCAAGATGCCTGGAACTAGTCACGCAAGTGTTAATGGACAACCCCAAAGTGGTAATGATCTAATCCTAGATGCGCTCGTCCTTCTCCAAACAAGCCAAGACCAAGCCGATGCTCGCCTCAATGCTATTGAAGTACAAATTGTTGCTGTAGAAAGTAGGCTTCCCCCTGCAGAGAATGATGTTCCTAACGCGAGCGTGCATGATGACATTCCACCCTTTGTTGGACAACAAGAAGCCGACCATCCACTAGGTCCTACTAAAGCTGAAAAGCGACTCTAATACTTGGAGGAGCAACTAATGTACCTTAAGGGAGATGACATCTAGAGGGATAATAATCGCAAGTATGAGGCGGAAAATGCTCAATTACCAACCAACTTCAACGTGACTGACATTCCAAAATTCAAGGGGCATGAAAACCCTTTGAACCACATTCGTGCCTTCAAATATTTCATGTCTATCAAGGGCATCAAGCCTGAGATGTTCCTAAGGATCCTTCCTTCATCTCTCGACACCATTCCTAAACAATGGTTTTACTCTTTGGAGCACAAGAAAATTGCCACTTGGGATGATGGCGTGATTGAATTCACTAAACAATACGCGGAAAATACTGAGATCCAATTCAACATGCGCGTTCTAGAGGTTCTTACCCAAAATGAAAAGGAAGGCTTCACCGACTTCCTATGTAGGTGGAGGAAGACTAGCACACAACTTGTTAAACGCCCAGACGAAGCCACTCTTGTGGAAAAGTTCGTGGATAACCTGAGACCCATTTATTCAAACCATTTGAGGTACCAAAATATAAAGTCTTTCATAGAACTGACTATGCTAGGGACAAGAATTGAAGATGACATCCATAAAGGACTCTTGTCCAAAACGGTAGGTCGTGGATATCAAGGCTTAACGAGTCGTTCTTATGGCTCTACTAGCAAGACTGATGAGGTTAACCTTGTCGAATCATCAAAGAAGAATAACCCGCAAAGGAAGTTCACGAACATTGGTGATTCATATTCTAACGCTCTGAAATGATTGATGAAACAAGGTAAGCTCCAACCTATAGGACCTACACCTGACCCAGAAAATAGGTCTAAGTTCTGAGATGAGAATGCATACTGCGAATATCGTAGAGGCATGGGACACGATACAGAAAAATGCTTTAAACTAAAGCATGTCCTTCAGGATATGATCGAAGATGGTCATTTACCCATACCTTCCGGAGGTAAACCTAACAATACTTAGAATCCTCTTAGAGTTCTGATGATCACAGATGAAGAATCCACCTTGGATTGTTCACACCTCATTTCTCCAGCCGAAGATGAGATTCATGCATAAGAAGAGGAAGGGAGCTATTCCACCATTTCTCCTACCATTGCCGATTTTATTGCATGGGCAAAGAGTGTGAGTAGACAAATTACAGAGCTGGAAGATGTAGTGGCATCTCAACGCAACCCCGAGAGCATACCTAGGGGGAACGTGTCACTAACTCCAAGTCTATCTCAAGAGTCAACAATGCAAGATGTAATCGCCGTAGTTGACAACCTAGTTGAGCAAATAATCAGTCTAGAAGCCGAGATCATCAGGTTGAGAGAACTCAACATCGTCAACGGAATATGGGCCGATGACGATGAAGATGAATACCTCACAGAACATTATCTAGTCAAGGTTAGTGAGGATATAGTCAAAGCTAGCGAAGATCAAGATATAGACCACCTTACTCGTTCAGGGCGTCCATATCAAAATGTTTCTCAGAACGGTCCCACGACTAATGGCCCAATTACCAACACCAATGTCATCACCCCAAATGACGGCGAAGATACATCTACTGACCACTTGCTAAAACAACTGCAGGAGACAAAGGCTGATCTTTCAGTCTAGCAACTAGTTGCGAGTTCATTTCCCCATCGTCAAGCTTTATTGCAAGCATTGGCTAAATTGAACGTAGCGCACAACTCTACACCTGACGATGTAGTTAACTTGGTCTTCCAAGATTCAGTTAAACTATGTAACCCAGTTACTTTTTTCAGATGAAGATTTGCCTCCCTTCGGCGCCAGACATAACGTCGCTCTGTACATTACGGTCACATGCCTAAAGAAGAATATACCATTGACTTTGGTGGATGATGGCTCCGCAATCAACATCATACCACTAAAAACAGCATACAAGTTGGGCATGAAAGAATCAGATTGCACTCCTACAAACTAAGGTCTTCGAGCATACGACCGAACACGACGTAAAGTAGTGGGGCTAATGAATCTCACTATAGCCATAGGGCCAATCGAGCGAAAGGTTAATTTTCAAATAGTGGATATCGAAGCATCATTCAATATACTTCTGGGAAGGTCTTGGATTCACGCTTCCAAAGCGGTAACATCCACCTTACACCAGAAGATTCAGATTCCTCTAGATGGCAAAGTAGTGACGAGCACTTCGTCACCTATCAAGGCAGTAATAGAAAAAATATCAAGCAACCAAGTAGTCACAGATCCAGTATATGAGCTTGGGGGCTTTCAGAGTATAAACCTCATAGAGAGCAAACTGGAACCTCTATACTTTAACCCATACTCCAATTTAGTGGTCAACCACATACTCAAGTCTCAGGAATACTTCCTGGGAATGCCACTGAATCCTGCCAAGAAAAATACCTTCGCACCTTACAAGGAAGGAAACTCTTAGAGGATACCATTAGGATTGGGATACAAACCCACAAAAGAAGTAGCCTTAGAAATGCTCACCCAATTCCAAAACCGTGAGGACAAAGGGATTCAGATGCGACCCTATGTCCCTACCTTAAATGGATATTTCATTAGAGAAGGGAGTCAATGTTGGAGTGTCCCCGACAATAATGCGATCACAATTCTCGATCATGATGATCACATGTTTAAATCTCATTTTTAAGCAAAGGAAACTGGGATTTTGCGATAAGAAACTAAATAAGACATGAAATTGGGACTCGGAAACTTACAAGATGTTAAGCGCAAAAGGAAACCTCCCCAAACTATCGTGAGCTAGGAGGTTTCAGTAGCCAGCAGTGCTACCATAAAGAACCTGAAAAGAAACAAAATACCGCGCGTAATCCGAGAAAACAACATTGAAACGGTAATTATGTGCAAAGAATTAAAAGAACGAGGTATAGCAGCTACAGTGGTCGATCGACCGCTCTAGCCAGTCGATCGACCAAGTTACCTGGAACAGTAGCTTCTGTGCTACGTGTATCAGTCGATCGACCACTCTAACCAGTCGATCGACCAAGTTACCTGACGTGAACAGTTCCTGCTCACGAATTAACTCAATAAATTGAGTTAATTTGGTCTTAGTACCTGCAAGTGCACATAATAACGTGCCCAAAATTGCGCTGAACCCAAAGGTAATAGTCTAAAGACGGAAATTCAACTAAGCACACACTAAGAGTTTTTATTTTTAAACAACTATGAAGTTTTATTCAAAACAAAAAAACAAAACACATCCGGGTTGCCTCCCGGCTAGCGCTGGTTTCAGACCGGTCCCGCTCGACCTCTTTTTCTTCAGCAGCTTACTCTAATAGAGCCCAATCAAAACAACTCAAGGCTCTCAGCAACCTATCATACATCTGCGCATGTGCTACACAAAACTCTAAGTAGCACCATAAGATAGAAATAACATAGGAAATCAAAATGTAAAAACATTTAAGCTTAACAAATTTCCTATGGCAGCTCCTAAAATCATCCACAAAAAAATTCTGCCCTCCAGCTAAGGGCGGAATATAAAAGCTCAAATTATCCGCAGGTGGAAAATTAGAGAGCTCAGGAGCAATTGGCTCAAAAATAACGCGAGTAGAATTAAGTTGCTCAGACGGGTATGAACTGTGAGGTGGAGAAGTTTGGTCATCTAAAGGAGAAGGTGGATAATCATCCCAAATGCAAGGGGCGGTAAAGTCATATGGGTCAATCGGGTTCTCTATAATAGGTTCATCTATAATATCGTCATACACATCCCAATTAAGCTCAAGAATGTCAAAATTTTCCTCCTCACTCTCCCTATCGCTAGACTCGTCAAGTTGGAGGTTCTCAAAGAGATCCTTCAAATCGACCGCACTATCAGTGCAAGAATCATAAAGGGGTTCTAAACTATCCTCATAAAAAGGATTGTCTACCACGCTAGTGGTCTCCTCTATGTCTCCGTCGGTATTTCCTAGATTGGTTTCTAAGGTCTCACCCACCCACTCATCTGAGTCAACATGAAGGGAAAAGTTGGGTTTAAGAGATTCAGCAGTAAACCAATCAAAAAATTCTAATACCTCTTTTACGGGCATTCCTGTGAAATCCCCCTTACCAATAGAATTTAGGTATACTCGCGTAGGGTCAGTCTTACCCTTGAAGAGAGTCATGAATATTTGGAATTCAGAGAATGCATCTCGTCTGGGCTCGACCCACTCCATAAGCCTGGCGAAATTAGCGCCAAAAATTTCGTCCTCTTCCTGCGGAAATCTCAGAAAGAACGACATGAGAACGGTCTCAAGGAACCGAAGCTCCTTGAGACAAGAAAGAAAGACTAAAATTAAAGACAACTAAAACTAGCGCTGCCTCCCCGGCAACGGCGCCGAAATTTGATACCGTCGTTTAGTATAAAAGTTAAATTTATAATTTTCCAAACTACTACTAAAGATAGAGGCAGTCAGGGTCGAACCACAGAGAGGTAGGGAATTATTAGTTGTCTTTATTTTGTCTATAAAATTGAGGGGTTTTTATTTGGCTGTAAAACTAAGACAAGTAAAATAAAAGCGATATTAAAAGATGGAAATAATAGTAGAGAAACAGCTGGGACGATTGGTTCACTATAGTTTCGACGGCATTAATCTAAAGTAGGTCCGATATGGGTACGGTAGTCGGGTAAGTGACAGGTCCTCTCGGCCCACTATCAACAAGGAACGCCTTCCGGTCCGAGTTCCCTCCCTAAATCACACTAACTAACTTCCGCTCTGGTCAGTGTAACAAAGTCTAAAACTCCTATCGCCTTTTGGTCTCAAGGGTAGACTAATTATCATAGTTTTTAGGTCTATTCTATTCTAATCTTTCGATCTAGGTCTAGAATTCCCAAGTCAAATAACAATTCTCCTTTTGGTCTCTTCATTAAATATAGCAATTATACAACTATGATAAAGAAATTACCGACCTAGACAATCCTACAACATCCTAAGCCGTCGACACCATAGATCCCCTCACATCCTAGCGAAGGAAATTTAGCTACTCATATGTATGACAATAACAACAACAATAAAAACAATAAAGGAATTCATAACTGAAGTAATTAAAGCAATAAAAACGCAATAAAGAGGCTATGGTTCGGGATTCTAATCTATCAATTTTATGCTAATGACAAAATAAAGTAGAAACTGAAATTAAGGGCAAAATAATACCGAAGTAGGAGGCAAGAATAAATCCGAAAGCGAGAACTTTATTGAGAAATTAATGTACCGAAGCTAAACTAATGTGTGAGATCTAAACTAAGAATGAATGGAACTAGGTGATAATGAATCCTAATACAGAGAGAAAGTGTTACGTTATATAGCAAAATAACGTAACACTTCCTAAACCTAATTATACCAATGGGCTTAAGCTAAATCTCGTCTTTAAATTCTCGTCAGACTCGTGGAGTGGTCGATCGACCACTTGGACCAGTCGATCAACCAAGAGCGCTGTACAGAATTGCATTCTGACGATTCCTGCAGCGCGCACCGATCTTAAACAGCGGCTATTTCTTCGTTACTTGGTCAAAGCAGGCGTTCTACATGGCGTTGGAAAGCTAAGAGGATATTCTTTCACGTCCAATTGGAATAACTCGATTATCAGGTTTAGAACTCGAGATATAGCCATCTGAATAAGGCTACAATTTTGAGAAGCATTCTGACAGTCTATAGACCATGTAGGTCGGTCTATACACACTGTAGCTGGTAATCCGCCTCTAGATTCTCCATAAATCTATTTCCAGGCCTTGAAATACGCACCAATTTCATCTCTCGAGTCCCTACTTCATGTCAAATGCAATGCCAAGCACTCGGGGACGGATTTGGCTCGTTATCTACTCAATTCCGCAATAATCGGCAATATTACATAAAAAGGCGGAAGTTGACGAAAAGGGACAAATATTAGAATAAACTACTAATAATAGACATAAAATGCGTGGAAATAAAGATGTAAAACATCGTATTATAGACACGCATGACATGTCCCTCTCTATCTGATAGTTTAAACATATTTCTTGCCTTAACTGCTCTTGCCTTTATTTCTCTTCCTTTAAACTTTGTAGTTTAGAAAACAATTCAAACAATCCCCCCCATTTGTGACCAAATAGACGGACTTCTAGAGATATCTTGCCTCCCTGAGGAGATCGACCTGACTTCCCTAGCTATATAGTTAGTTTAGTTAGTTTATTTTTGACAGGTACACGACAGACGTGTCACTTGCAATGGAGGAAGGCTGGTACTCCTGAAGATCGCGAGAAATTGAGAAAACATGAGCCTGTTGACTACAAAATTCGCAATGTGGCAAAGGAGAACCAGAAGTACTAGACTGAGGAGGAATGAGAGGCTGGATTCCGAGTCGTTCATCCGTCGAAGAAATCGAAGACCGCTTCTGCCGTAGAGATGGTGATGGATCGAAATGGCAAGGCTAGACCGCGATAAAGACCTTTGGTGATTAGGTCGGAGATTGCACAAGAGCGCCCGGCTCGTGGTTAAGACCAGAAGTATGACAAGGGCGACAAAGGCAAAGGGAAAATGGAAGAATAACCTTAGTCATTTATTATAGGATTATTTATTATTATTTTAGTTGTAATAAATGGCGGGGTTTTTAGAATCCTAGCCTAGCATTTTCTTTTCAGCATTTGATATTATTTGAAATATTATTATTATTTATGGAACAAATGAATAAAAGATGAATTAGTTAAGAAACTATTATGATTTCCTTTTATTATTCTTGTCGAATTTCAAATGCAAATGTAAATGTCCTTCTATTTACATTAAATAGATAACGGGTTGTATCCCGTGAAGGATTGCCTACGTATTCATTTAAAACTGAAATCAAACCCTGTGCGTAGTTCGAATAAATTTAAAAGAATAATTGTTCGAAGCAAGAGCTTGTAGTGAACTTTTAGAAAATAAGTATGAGCTTTACTTACTCCTAAAATACAATTCAATTTATTTGATGATATGAGGATGTCGAAGTGTCAAAATGCAAGAGCAAGGTGACATAAGCTTTCTTTCAGCGGGCCAAGGGCCATTTTTATTTCGTGTCGCATGAGCGGCACGTGGGTGTTACGCGAGGCGCGTATTTTGTCCTACACTAAGGGTAATATCACTTCAATTGGTCGAGGTTGGTTGGGTTAGCAAATTCATTCCCATCTAGGTCTGTAATCCTAACTGCACCCCTGAAGAGCACGGAATTTATTAAGAAAGGTCCGGCCCAGTTGGGTTTAATCTTTCCACGTGGATCGACAAGTAGAAGAGCTCTGACTGATTTGAGCACCAAGTCTCCTTCTTTGATGTTCATGGGCTTAACCCGTTTATTAAAGGCTCGTTTGATACGTGCCTGATAGGTTTGCACATTATGTAATGCCCGCAATCTTCGTTTATCTAAGAGGATGAGTTCCTCATATCTAGCTCTATTCCATTCAGCTTCTGGAATTTGACTTTCGAGCAAAATGCGTAGGGACGGAATTTCTAGTTCAACTGGTTGTATAGCTTCCATGCCATAAGTTAGAAAGAAAGGAGTGGCCCCAGTGGGCGTCCTAACTGATGTGCGATAACCCCTTAACGCAAAAGGTATTTTGCTATGCCAATCTCGTTAATTGTCGATCGTTTTCTTGAGGATCGTGACGACATTTTTGTTAGCTGCCGCCACCGCGCAATTAGTTTAAGGTCTATAAGGCGAGGAATGGTGCTGCTTGATTTTGTATTTGGATAGCAATTGTGCAGCTTCGGCTTGGAAATGTGACCCATTGTCACTAGTGATATCGTGTGGGAAACCATATCGACAGATGATGTTGGTTTATATGAACTTTGCCACATGTTTAGCTGTAAGAGCAGTGTAGGATGCTGCTTCGACCCATTTGGTAAAATAGTCGATAGCTTTTAAAATGAAAGAGTTACCTCTTGTTCCAGGTGGAGTGATCTTTCCAATGATGTTGATTCCCCAAGCAGAAAATGGCCAAGGAGATGTCATGGTGTAATGCATTGAGGGAAGGACATGTTGCACATTCCCGAAAATTTGGAAATTATGGCAATGTCTGACGTATTTAATACAATCTTCCTCCATTGTGGTCCAGTAGTATCCTAGACACGTGATTTTCTTTGCCATCATGGGTCCACTCATGTGAGGACCGCATTCTCCATCGTGCACTTCTTCCATCACTTTTTGTGCCTGTAATTGATCAAGGCAGCGCTGGACCACAACAAGAGTTGTTCTTTTGTACAATTCTCCTTGCATGAGAAGGTATTGAGAGGCTAGTAGGCGTATGGCGCGTTGTCCCCTCTTATCCCATATCTGGTGGGTATGTACCATTGAGTATGAAGTTTAGGATGGCTTGAAACCAGGGTTCCTCTGGGCTTTCAACCTCATCTGTAATTTGGTGTACATAGGTTGGTTCTGGCCGTCGTTTGATGCATTAAGGCATTTCAACCATATTGTCTGGCATATTAATCAAAGATGCAAGTTTTGCAAGAGCGTCTGCAAATTGATTTTCTTCACGAGGGAGGTGTAGATGAGTGAATTGATCGAAGAATTAGGCAACTTGATCTATTCTTGCCTGATAGGCTAAACATTCACTTCGAATTTTCCAAGATCCCGTAATTTGGTTAATGATCATGGATGAGCCTCCGTGAACTGGAAGATTCTTGATGCGTAAACTTACTGCTGCTTGTAAACTAATGAAGCAAGCTTCATATTCTGCCGCGTTATTTGTCACCACGAAGTCGAGTTTGACAGAAAGTGGTGTATGCTCGCCTTCAGAAGAAATGAGCAACACCCCTATTCCAAATCCTCTTAAATTTGATGCCCCATCAAAATAAAGATCCCAACAGTCTACACTGGTTTGTAGTATATCCTCGTCTGGAAATGACCACATGTCTATTGCTTGGTTGTCCTTGATGGGATTATCTGCGAAGAACTCAGCAACGGCGTGTCCCTTTATGGCCGTCAGAGGTACGTATTTGAGATCGAACTCTGAAAGCATTAGGGTCCAAGTTGCCAAACGTCCGTAGAGAACGGGTTTCTCGAAGAGGTATTTGACGGGATCCATCTTAGAATACACCTTGACAGAGTAGCTAAGCATGTAGTGGCGTAGCTTCTTTGTTGCCCACACAAGAGCGAGCCATGGCTTTTCGAGTGGTGTGTATTTACATTCATATTCTAAAAATTTCTTACTAAGGTAGTAGATAGCTCTTTCTTCTTTCCCAACAGTTTGTGCGAGCATAGCCCCCATGGCTGTTTCGGTTACTGTGAGATATAAACCAAGAGGTTGATCTCGTTGAGGAGGCATTATCACTGGTGGCTAAGCCAGTATCTCTTTAATTCTGTCAAACGCTATTTGACCGTCGTCGTCCCATATGGTATGATCTGTTTTCTTGAGCTTTTTGAAAATGGGTTCGCAGATCTTAGTAAGCTTCGATATGAATCGGCTTATATACTGTACTTCGCCTAGAAATCCTCTAACCTGACGTTACTCCGAATGCACATTTCTGAGGATTAAGCCTCATGTTGTACTTTCGCAGTCTTAGGAAGAATTTGCAAAGGTTTTCAATATGCTCCTTCCTATACTTGGATTTGACAATCATATCATCGACGTACACTTCTACTTCTTTATGCATCATGTCATGTAGCAAAGTGGTTGTAGTGCGTTGATATGTAGCCCCAGCATTGATTTGCCCGAATGGCATAACAGTATAATAATATGTGCCCCATTGAGTAACGAAGGCTGTCTTATGCATGTCTTCTATAGCCATCTTGATCTGATTATACCCTGAATACCCGTCCATGAAGGATAACAATTCGTGATCTGCTGTATTATCTACCAATATATCGATGTGTGGTAGAGGGAAGTCGTCCTTGGGACTCGCTTTGTTCAAGTCTCTGAAATAAACGCAAACTCGAATTCGCCCATCCTTTTTGGGTACGGGGACTATGTTAGCCACGCAGTCTGAATACTCGGAAACTTTGATGAATCCGGCTTTGAATTGTTTGTCGTCTTCTTCTTTGATCTTAAGAGCCCATTCGGTCCTCATTTGACGAAGA
The DNA here is from genome assembly GCF_048544455.1 of Silene latifolia. NCBI lineage: Eukaryota > Viridiplantae > Streptophyta > Magnoliopsida > Caryophyllales > Caryophyllaceae > Silene > Silene latifolia. Next base: position 95,249,061 of record NC_133538.1, read on the forward strand.
TTCTATTTTACGGGTTTGAAACCTGGTTTTATTAGAATTCTGTGTTCTGCAATATCCCTGTCGATTCCTGGCATGTCTTTGTAAGAGCAAGTAAAAACGTCCTTGAACTCGTGTAGGAGGTCGATGAAATTGGCCCTTTCAGTTGGGTTTAAGGTCGTCCCTATCCTAAGTTCTTTGGGTTCTAGTTCGGTTCCTACATTGATGGGTTCGGTGTTCTCTATAACTGGTGCCCCTTCCCCCTCTTGTAATATTTATTTAACTATGTAGGGAGGTAATTCGACCGAGTCTGGGTCAAGATCATCCTCATTATCATCGTAAATAGAATTGCATTCAGAATAACACAAAGAGTAAGCAGAATCTGATTTATTCATATTAAATTTTGAAAAGAGTTGAAACAAAGAAGCCATCTGTTAAGTAGTCAGTGGCGGTAAAGGGATAGCTGCTGGGACATTTCCCAAGCTACTGTTACTACTTGATGCTATGCTAGGAGAAACAAGGGGATAGGGAGTGACGATAGAAGGACACTCTCTAGCGACTTTTTTAGACTCCGACTCTGACTCCGACTCCGACTCTGACTCGTATTCGTTGTCTTCAAGTTCTCCTTTGAACATCCCTCCTTCTCCAGTGGTGACTTTGAAGAGCTTTCCTTGGTTATTAGTCCATTTGATCGATTTTCTCCATCCTTTCTACTGGGTTGAACTGGTGTTAGTGATCAATGTTGTGGGGTTGACATGGTCATCTTGAAGTATCATGGTAATGATCTCATCCTGCGATGCTCTAATAAATCGGTCTTCTCCAAACAGAAGGCTAACAGCCTGTTCTTCTAAACATGGTATTTGACGAGTTTTGACGGTAGGAACCGTTTCTAGAGGGATGAAATAACAAATGTGGAAGACCTCATTTCCAGCTAGTTTCATTCCTCTATAATGCCAAGGTTCGGGAAACCCGTGAAAGTATTCTTGACTGAAGGAAATCATATTTTTAATATCACATATTTTGGTTTAAAGTTTTAGTCATAAAAACTTAAGGATCTTATGCATGCAAAACAAATACAAGAGTAAGGAGAAAAACGGTTCCTTACATTTGATATTTCGGATATTTTGGGCACAAGTGAAGTGTCCTACCACACTTGTTCTTGAGCTTTCCATATGTTAGGATGATCTTCCAAAGACTTCAAGTATAGAAGCCACTCCTCTTGATTGCACCCAAGATTATCCCTTATCTCTACTAAATAATATGTGCTAGATATTTGTTTAGTAGTTTACCTTAAAATTGATTACTAACACTCATATATTACACTAATAATATTAGTAATTTGATTGAACAATTTTGATTGAATCTTCTCATATTTTAGATGAAGATTAAAGAGAAGAGAGAATAATGCATAAACTTTTGTATGTATTTTGAATGGACAAGTATGTTGAATGAGTAGTGAACAAAAGTCCTCTAAATAGTGGAGGAGGTGTCACGGTTCAAGGAAGGATGAGGACCAATATCTTGTCCATCACTTTTCCTTTTGTTCTTATCAAAACCTTAGGCATGTAAGGCTAGGTGTAGACTAGGCATCATTAGCTTATTTTATCTCATAAAATAATTCACCCACTAACACCCATCACTCTCATTATTTCGGTCCATGTACCATAAAATGGACTACCATTTTATTTTGTTAATTTTTCATTTGTCACACAATATGTCACATGTAGTATGCTACATGTTATTAATTAATTTTAATGCACATTTATCACATAAATATCATTTTATAAATTAATTAAATTACATTCAACAAATTGACTAGTGATACTTGATTACATAAGTAAAATGGGTCATTTAATTATAATTCACAACATCTTGTAATTATAATTAACCATTCATTATCATCTCTAGTGTTTCACAAACAATAAACAATTTTAGTAATAAAATATTTCAATTACTAAAATAAATCTTATTTAATCCCATTATTATAAGATACCAATATTCTCTCTCTCAAATTGAATTGTTCAATTTTAAGGAATTGATTAACTTGTATCGTCATACAATTAATCAACTTTACAGATTAGGGCATCATCCTTTAGTTGTGACCTTAAGGGATCAACTGACCACCACCGACCCACGACAGTATCGTCAAACTCTAGCAAGCCGATCGTTACCGATTAATGTTGATCAGTTGATTTTATAATGAATCATCCCTTACGTATTCTTATAAATGAGATTTAAACATGTGATCATCATGATCGACAATTGTGATCGCATTATTGTCGGGAACACTCCAACATTCCACTTGTCCTCGACAAGTGTGCGTCACCAATTCTCTTGTCCTATTACTATCTCCCACTCAATGCAAGGTGTCTTTCAGGTCGTACTTGCAAGTGATCATATCGAGAGTGGTTTCCTCGATCTGGAGAATAACTGATTTGACCGGAATTATCTACCATAGATACCTTCCGAGTGTGGCCACACATTTCCAGTTCATTACTCCTTGAGTGGACAATTCCTCTCGCACTTATTTCCTTCGACTAGCCACAACCATCATAACCCAAAATATGCCCATTTGACCCCATTTACGAAGGTCGTAGTAACATGAATCAAAGCTAATCTGAAATTGTGCCATCTTAGGCGAACAGTCTTTAGTCAAAAGAATCGACTCATTAGAAGACTATAGTAGCTCTCGCTACGACCATGCTATATAAATTTTCCAGAACTCTATAAGCGGTCACCGCCCAACAAAGTGTTCTTAACAGTCTGCCTATGTGATCGACTAGTCATCTCACATGACTGTATGGCACTGAACTTGCCATCAATTGCATCACACTCTAGTCACTTCGAGACGTCACCTCATACAAGTGACTATGGGCGAATACTATGTTAATCCGCGTTCACTTTAACGGGGTTCAATATTGTCTCTACAACCCGTTTGGATGTGACAAAGTATAAAAGGAGTTTTTAGATTTAAAAAACTCGAACGACAAATGTGATTATCTCATATGAATAGTCAATACCTGATTACTACTTCATATTTTTATAACCAATTTTCATCTTATATGTAGTTGTTCATCTCAATGCAATTGAAATGACATATGACATGACTCATCATGTTAAGCCTATGAGAAGGCTTTGGTTAGTAGGTTTTATCAACTTCTTGTACCTTACTCAACCTTACTACATACTCGTTTTCCTTTGTAATGTATACATTTGCATTACAAAACTTTCTGAGTACGTGTCTAGATCCAATATAGAAATAAGCTCTTTAGCCTTAGAATAACTCCCACTGTTTTCACAGTGTGCGGGACACATCCCTCTTACACATCCCATGATTGCAAGCAAGTGTACTCAATTTCCGTTGTAAATATTTCTCTTTGTTCTTTATTGCCTAGAACGATTCTAGAAAATATATTTCTTAAATAACATAGCCACAATGGTAGCTTAACCATCCTGATGTGTTTTGATTATGGTTTTGTCGGAAACCATGTGCAATCTCAATTGTCATTTGTGTAACACCCTTACAAAAAATTGCATCAAAAACATTTTGCTATACATCCTTAATGCTTCTGCAAGCACTTAAGTGTAATCTTTATGGCTTACTTGGTAACTATTACTTAAATTCGATTTGAAACAATTCATCATACTCAAAGTATATGAAGTGTTATACATCATTTCCTATTTAATTGATTCGGCAGCGTAAGCAAATGGAATTAATCAAATATGTTCAATTCGATTGAACTAATCATGAATCTTATCAACATAAGATTTCTTATTTGACGCTAATATCATGTAGATTTATCTCCATAAATCCGGATATTAAAGATGTATTATAATACTCCAAAAGTCTTAAATCATTCCCAATGATCAATATGTCATCCACATATAAGACTAATTAGAATAATCGTAACTCCCACTAAACTCCATGTATAAACACAACTTCTCGACTTATCGAGAAAAGTTTTATAACATGATCAAAACATTGATTCCAACTCATTGATGTCCTACTTAAGACCCTCTCTTAAGTTTCACATTATCTTAGGATGACAAGAATCTACAAAACTCAAGACATGTATTGAATACATTCCTTCTAACTGAAGAAGTGGGTTTTAGATTCATTCGCTATATATCTCATAATAAAACACAATCCCTAAGAAGATCCAAATAGACTTAAACATTTCAACTAGTGCAAAACCCTTTGCTACCAATCAAGCTTTGATATCTAACAATTCACTTGGAATTTATTTCGAATTTTCATGGCTCTAAGCCTTGTATTGAGTTGTGACTTAGACACCCTCATGTAAGTCATATGTTCATTACTTTCCAGAAGTAATCAACTTGAATCAAACAATTTCTTTGTAAGTTACAAGCTATTTACTTTCTAGAAGTAACACTAATTCATCATCTTCAACAAGTGATGACTTTAACCTCCTAGGTTTTGAAGAAACAACGTTTTACACAAAACGTCTCATGTAGCCAAGAAAGACCAGTTTCTTGCGACATAACATTCTTTGTGGCTCTTGAATAATTTCTCCCACTCTATCTTCTAGAAATAAAATTGTATTCTAGAAAGACAGCTTCACGAGCTACAATCCCGTTGTACTTGTGACTATTGTAAGGAAAAATGAGCATTTGTTTCTTTTGAAAACTTACAAAACATGGTGCCCTACCATTTCATATCTCATATGATTCGTTTTAGATTTAGTTGAAAAATAATTTAGACAAAATGATAAAATTCCCAAAAGGATCAAGTAACTCAAAATAACTTGATTGAAGTCCAAACCATATCGAATAGCGTTTGATTTCTTTATCCAACCACACATTATCCTATAATGCGTGCTAAGAGAGATTAATTTATGATAATGTATCACATTTCCTTTGGTTTATATCAAAGTCTTCACTTTGATAATCCCATCACGACTAAATCGTGATTCCTTGAACTCTTTGAACTTCTTCAAAGATTTCTCTATTTACCTTATTAAGTGAACACATTAGCGTCAACTTAAATCGTTGGTAAAAGAAAATGATCAACCTATTTTGGATCAATGATTTACAACCTCGATCTTCTTTTCAACCAAAAGGCACGAGACATCTTGCTTTGAATACAAGATACGCATATACCATAAGATCTAATGGTTTCAAGAGTACTTGATAACTCTTTGCGTTCATCATTCCAGAATCTAAGGTTCAATCTTGGGTTACCAATTTGAATCTTGCATCATCTACATGATATATCATTCTAGTTTGGTTTAGAATATTTTCACCTTGATAATGGGCTAGCCATACATCAAATCGTGGTGTATAGGGTCACAAAAGTGAAACCTCATTTGTATCTTAATAAGATTATATTCTTATTTAGAGTTTATGCACTTAATAGTCATAATTAAGTACAACTATAAACCCTAAACTAGATTGATTACACAATTACTCTATCTCTCGACATTATTTGATGCTAGTCGTCATATTATAATCATATTATGTATCGAATACAATGATGAAAACCTCCGCTGGTTTCTAATATTGACGAAGTAGTACTAGCAAAATTTATGTCAATCAAATAAACATTTAAAGAAGAAGGTCCCATTAGATGTCCCATAACTAACTTGTTGATTCTTCAATAATTTGGGGTAGTTTCCTTTCTAGCGTCCAACAATTAAGACAATGGAAACTTTATCGGTTGCGATTGATAGGTTTAGTATCGTTATTCTCAATAACTTTACTTTTAACATTAACTTGTATCAATTCCATTCTAATTTTACTTCTTTGAACTTCGTCCTTTTCTTAACGGTTTAAGAGAATGCTCCTACTCATTTCAATGAGTCTTTGCTTAGAGAAGCAAAATTGAATTTCATGAAGACTACTCTTCAATTCATTTGTTTAGTCTTAAAACTTTCATTGAAGTGGTTGCAGTATTTTGGTCAATTTTGATTTCAAACAAATCTAGTTATCAAAATGATGTAACGTGTCAAAGTACTTACCTTAATTAAGCATATGAGAAACAATTCATTGTAAGTAGATATGTTAGTCAATGTTAGTCAAGAATCAAAAACCCTTTTGATCATGAATAACTTTTATCTATACTCTTCACAAGAGATCCTTACAATGGATAATACGAGGTTTTTAGAAGAAAAATTCAAATTTTGCCTTTAGTTACGATATTTTAAATGGAGATTTGAACTAAAATCGAAATGATATCGTATATAATTTGAGGTAAAGAAATAGAACAATATGATAACGGAATAATGAAAACAAAACATTTATCGTTATAATAATACTTGTAAATATAATAACAAGTAAAGCATTTACATAGTGACCTCTACCCAACTATGATAAACGATTCCAAGATCCTAACTCATATTAAGTTGGGCACGGTAGGGCCGATTCATCCCTTATCAATATAACTCGGTGGATTAACTCTTTAATCGATTCTACTTTTAGAACTCTTGGTCGATAAAATTACATTAATATTTATCTTTAGCCCAAAACACACCCGACAATGGTCGAGAATACTTTTGTTGAGTTCAACCCAAATTTCGAATAAATGTGTCCATGATCCAAATCCACATCAACTTGGCCACGGTAGGACCGATTCATCCCTTATCAACATGAATTCGGTGGATATACATTTATCACCCACTTCCCCTACGTAACAAGGTTTGTACCCTGGTAGGGCCGAGCGCACTCCCTCATGAAATAGGTTTTCATGGTTTCTACTTTTTGGTAAGGCTAAGTCTCAATTGTTTACTTTAGCGAGAGGTCATGTCAATTTATTATCTATCACGTTTTAAGTGAACTAAAGCGGTGAACTACGATAATTGTAATTGACGCGGTCGATAAACTCGATTAAAATGCATGTTTAGTTATGGTGATTTAGCGATGCATGCAACATATAATTAAAATGCAAAGCATAAAAAACATAAAATCCTAGTATGGCCTTCCTAAAATAGAAAATCTAATAAACTATTACAAATTCAAAAACCAACTCCTTTGGTCCCTTGAACTTCGGTCTTGGCACGCACTTCAAGGTAACACTTTCTTTGAAGGACCGCCTTCTCGAATGGCGCCGTTTTCAAGGAACTCCGGAATAATTAAATTACAAAACGGTGATACGAGATCACAATAATTACAGCCGAATCGATATTCCCATAGATTTCGGGTAATACCAATTAAAACTAAGGCCATACTAAGTAAAATTACATAATTCAAAAATTACACAAAATTAAAATATGACATTCATAAATAAAATGCAGCATTATAATATGTATGAACATGCTAGATTTTATGCTAAATCGCCTTTTAAGAGCCAAGATCGTATATTAATCGGTTTTTATGGATTTGCGTGGTTTAACTTATTAAAATCACAATAATTACATAAATTCATATTTATGTACAAGTTAATTATCCAAACCATCTTAGGACTCAAAAATTAGTCTCCACTAACATTTTGACAATAATTAAACTTGATTCCTTAATATTGTTCATAACCCCACCCAAAAATACAAAATTATGCTATAAAATTCAAATTAAATTATAAAAATTTCAAATAATTTCGAAATTTGAAATTTAAACTCATGAACATTCTGGAAAAATACCATGACACTCATAATGTTCAAACTTACGTTAAAAATTTCGAAAATGTATCGAGAAAAAACAATGTTGCGGTTTATCGGTCTTAACAATTTTGACCATAAAAATAAGAGAAAAATTATTTTCATCAACTTTTCACTTTTAGATCTGAAATATATGATAAAATGCAATTTGTGACATTTTTCCTTTAGTCATGAAGTATGTTTTAGCATTATTACTAATTATAGTCACTATTTATGTGATTTTTCATCAAAAATTCATAAATCATGCAAAATGACTTCATTATAGCCAAATATTTTAAACACATCTTGTAAAATTGCATGTGACAACATACAAAATTTCCATGACCAGGTTCGAAATATAACTCATATTAACCTATTTACCCATTTAAATACGATTTTAACTTGAAAAATCCATATTTCGAGCAAAACAACTCATTTTATCATGAAAATTTACAGGCCATCATTAGATAATATATCTGAAAACATATCCAAAAAACCACTGAAAAATTCGAAGTTTAGCTATTTTTCGTCCAAAAATGACATTTTTATCATAAAAATCACATTTTAATGCCAATAATATATAAAATGAACAATAAAAATCCATAAATAAACCAAAATGTCCTAAAAATAACTTAGGACCAGAAACTTTTAACATGCAAAATTATTCCATGATTTATCTTCATAAATCCTCAATAACAAGTTTTATATGTTAATTAAATTAACTCGGAAAAGCTAACCCGATTTTGCATGAAACAACCGTGATGCTCTGATACCACTTGAAGGAAATCATATTTTAAATATCACATATTTTGGTTTAAAGTTTTAGTCATAAAAACTTAAGGATCTTATGCATGCAAAGCAAATACAAGAGTAAGGAGAAAAACGGTTCCTTACATTTGATATTTCGGATATTTTGGGCACAAGTGAAGTCTCCTACCACACTTGTTCTTGATCTTTCCATATGTTAGGATGATCCTCCAAAGACTTCAAGTATAGAAGCCACTCCTCTTGATTGCACCCAAGATTATCCCTTATCTCTACTAAATAATATGTGCTTGATATTTGTTTAGTAGTTTACCTTAAAATTGATTACTAACACTCATATATTACACCAATAATATTAGTAATTTGATTGAACAATTTTGATTGAATCTTCTCATATTTTAGATGAAGATTAAAGAGAAGAGAGAATAATGCATAAACTTTTGCATGTATTTTGAATGGACAAGTATGTTGAATGAGTAGTGAACAAAAGTCCTCTAAATAGTGGAAGAGGTGTCACGGTTCAAGGAGGGATGAGGACCAATATCTTGTCCTTCAATTTTCCTCTTGTTCTAATCAAAACCTTAGGCATGTAAGGCTAGGTGTAGACTAGGCATCATTAGCTTATTTTATCTCATAAAATAATTCACCCACTAACACCCAACACTCTCATTATTTCGGTCCATGTACCATAAAATGGACTACCATTTTATTTTGTCAATTTGTCATTTGTCACACAATATGTCACATGTAGTATGCTACATGTTATTAATTAATTTTAATGCACATTTATCACATAAATATCATTTTATAAATTAATTAAATTACATTCAACAAATTGACTAGTGATACTTGATCACATAAATAAAATGGGTCATTTAATTATAATTCACAACATCTTGTAATTATAATTAACCATTCATTATCATCTCTAGTATTTCACAAACAATAAACAATTTTAGTAATAAAATATTTCAATTACTAAAATAAATCTTATTTAATCCCATTATTATAAGATATCAATATTCTCTCTCTCAAATTGAATTGTTCAATTTTAAGGAATTGATTAACTTGTATCGTCATACAATTAATCAACTTTACAGATTAGGGCATCATCCTTTAGGTGTGACCTTAAGGGATCAACTGACCACCACCGACCCACGACAGTAACGTCAAACTCTAGCAAGCCAATCGTTACCGATTAATGTTGATCAGTTGACTATATAATGAATCATCCCTTACGTATTCTTAGAAATGAGATTTAAACATGTGATCATCATGATCGACAATTGTGATCGTATTATTGTCGGGGACACTCCAACAATCTCCCACTTGTCCTCGACAAGTGTGCGTCACCAATTCTCTTGTCCTATTACTATCTCCCACTCAATGCAAGGTGTCTTTCACGTCGTACTTCCAAGTGATCATATCGAGAGTGGTTTCCTCGATCTGGAGAATTACTGATATGACCGGAATTATCTACCATAGATACCTTCCGAGCGTGGCCACACATTTCCAGTTCATTACTCCTTGAGTGGACAATTCCTATCGCACTTATTCCCTTCGACTAGCCACAACCATCATAACCCAAAATATGCCCATTTGACCCCATTTACGAAGGTCGTAGTAACATGAATCAAAGCTAATCTGAAACTGTGCCATCTTAGGCGAACAGTCTTTAGTCAAAAGAATCGACTCATTGGAATACTATAGTAGGTCTCGCCACGACCAGGCTATATAAATTTTCCAGATCTCTATAAGCGGTCACCGCCCAACAAAGTGTTCTTAACAGTCTGCCTATGTGATCGACTAGTCATCTCACATGACTGTATGACACTGAACTTGCCATCAATTGCATCACACTCTAGTCACTTCGAGACGTCACCTCATACAAGTGATTATGGGCGAATACTATGTTAATCCGCGTTCACTTTAACGGGGTTCAATATTGTCTCTACAACCCGTTTGGATGTAACAAAGTATAAAAGGAGTTTTTAGATTTAAAAAACTCGAACGACAAATGTGATTATCTCATATGAATAGTCAATACCTGATTACTACTTCATATTTTTATAACCAATTTTCATCTTATATGTAGTTGTTCATCTCAATGCAATTGAAATGACATATGACATGACTCATCATGTTAAGCCTATGAGAAGTCTTTGGTTAGTAGGTTTTATCAACTTCTTGTACCTTACTTAACCTTACTACATACTCGTTTTCCTTTGTAATGTATACATTTGCATTACAAAACTTTCTGAGTACGTGTCTAGATCCAATCTAGAAATAAGCTCTTTAGCCTTAGAATAGCTCCCACTGTTTTCACAGTGTGCGGGACACATCCCTCTTGCACATCCCATGATTGCAAGTGTACTCAATTTCCGTTGTAAATATTTCTCTTTGTTCTTTATTGCCTAGAACGATTCTAGAAAATATATTTCTTAAATAACATAGCCACAATGGTAGCTTAACCATCCTGATGTGTTTTGATTATGGTTTTGTCGGAAACCATGCGCAATCTCAATTGTCATTTGTGTAACACCCTTACACAAAATTGCATCAAAAACATTTTGCTTTACATCCTTAATGCTTCTACAAGCACTTAAGGGTAATCTTTATGGCTTACTTGGTAACTATTACTTAAATTCGATTTGAAACAATTCATCATACTCAAAGTATATGAAGTGTTATACATCATTTCCTATTTAATTGATTCGGCACCGTAAGCAAATGGAATTAATCAAATATGTTCAATTCGATTGAACTAATCATGAATCTTATCAACATAAGACTTTTTATTTGACGCTAATATCATGTAGATTTATCTCCATAAATCCGGATATTAAAGATGTATTATAATACTCCAAAAGTCTTAAATCATTCCCAATGATCAATATGTCATCCACATATAAGACTAATTAGAATAATCGTAACTCCCACTAAACTCCATGTATAAACACAACTTCTCGACTTATCGAGAAAAGTTTTATAACATGATCAAAACATTGATTCCAACTCATTGATGTCCTACTTAAGACCCTCTCTTAAGTTTCACATTATCTTAGGATGACAAGAATCTACAAAACTCAAGACATGTATTGAATACATTCCTTCTAACTGAAGAAGTGGGTTTTAGATTCATTCGCTATATATCTCATAATAAAACATAATCCCTAAGAAGATCCAAATAGACTTAAACATTTCAACTAGTGCAAAACCCTTTGCTACCAATCAAGCTTTGATATCTAACAATTCACTTGGAATTTATTTCGGATTTTCATGGCTCTAAGCCTTGTATTGAGTTGCGACTTAGACACTCTCATGTAAGTCATATGTTCATTACTTTCCAGAAGTAATCAACTTGAATAAAACAATTTCTTTGTAAGTTACAAGCTATTTACTTTCTAGAAGTAACACTAATTCATCATCTTCAACAAGTGATGACTTTAACCTCCTAGGTTTTGAAGAAACAACGTTTTACACAAAATGTCTCATGTAGTCAAGAAAGACAAGTTTCTTGCGATATAACATTCTTTGTGGCTCTTGAATAATTTCTCCCACTCTTTCTTCTAGAAATAAAATTGTATTCTAGAAAGACAGCTTCACGAGCCACAATCCCGTTGTACTCGTGATTATTGTATGGAAAAATGAGCATTTGTTTCTTTTGAATACTTACAAAACATGGTGCCCTACCATTTCATATCTCATATGATTCGTTTTAGATTTAGTTGAAAAATAATTTAGACAAAATGATAAAATCCTCAAAAGGATCAAGTAACTCAAAATAACTTGATTGAAGTCCAAACCATATCAAATAGCGTTTAATTTCTTTATCCAACCACTCATTATCCCATAATGCGTGCTAAGAGAGATTAATTTGTGATACTGTATCACATTTCCTTTGGTTTATATCAAAGTCTTCACTTTGATAATCCCATCACGACTAAATCGTGATTCCTTGAACTATTTGAATTTCTTCAAAGATTTCTCTATTTACCTTATTAAGTGAACACATTAGCGTCAACTTAAATCGTTGGTAAAAGAAAATGATCAACCTATTTTGGATCAATGATTTACAACCTCGATCTCCTTTTCAACCAAAAGGCACGAGACATCTTGCTTTGAATACAAGATACGCATATACCATAAGATCTAATGGTTTCAAGAGTACTCGATAACTCTTTGCGTTCATCATATCAGAATTTAAGGTTCAATCTTGGGTTACCAATTTGAGTCTTGCATCATCTACATGATATATCATTCTAGTTTGGTTTAGAATATTTTCACCTTGATAATGGGCTAGCCATACATCAAATCGTGGTGTATAGGGTCACAAAAGTGAAATCTCTTTTGTATCTTAACGAGATTATATTTTTATTTAGAGTTTATGCACTTAATAGTCATAATTAAGTACAACTATAAACCCTAAACTATGATTACACAATTACTCTATCTCTCGACATTATTTGATGCTAGTCGTCATATTATAATCATATTATGTATCGAATACAATGATGAAAACCTCCACTGGTTTCTAATATTGACGAAGTAGTACTAGCAAAATTTATGGCAATCAAATAAACATTTAAAGAAGAAGGTCCCATTAGATGTCCCATAACTAACTTGTTAATTCTTCAATAATTTGGGGTAGTTTCCTTTCTAGCGTCCAACAATTAAGACAATGGAAACTTTATCGGTTGGGATTGATAGGTTTAGTATCGTTATTCTCAATAACTTTACTTTTAACATTAACTTGTATCAATTCCATTCTAATTTTACTTCTTTGAACTTCGTCCTTTTCTTAACGGTTTAAGTGAATGCTCCCACTCATTTCAATGAGTCTTTGCTTAGAGAAGCAAAATTGAATTTCATGAAGACTACTTTTCAATTCATTTGTTTAGTCTTAAAACTTTCATTGAAGTGGTTGCGGTATTTTGGTCAATTTTGATTTCAAACAAATCTAGTTTTCAAAATGATGTAACGTGTCAAAGTACTCAACTCAATTAAGCATATGAGAAACAATTCATTGTAAGTAGATATGTTAGTCAATGTTAGTCAAGAATCAAAAACCCTTTTGATCACGAATAACTTTTATCTATACTCTTCACAAGAGATCCTTACAATGGATAATACGAGGTTTTTAGAAGAAAAATTCAAATTTTGTCTTTAGTTACGATATTTTAAATGGAGATTTGAACTAAAATCGAAATGATATCGTATATAATTTGAGGTAAAGAAATAGAACAATATGATAACGGAATAATGAAAACAAAACATTTATCGTTATAATAATACTTGTAAATATAATAACAAGTAAAGCATTTACATAGTGACCTCTACCCAACTACGATAAATGATTCCAAGATCCAAATTCATATTAAGTTGGGCACGGTTGGGCCGATTCATCCCTTATCAATATAACTCGGTGGATTAACTCTTTAATCGATTCTACTTTTAGAACTCTTGGTCGATAAAATTACATTAATATTTATCTTTAGCCCAAAACACACCTGACAATGGTCGAGAATACATTCCTTGAGTTTAACCCGAATTTCGAATAAATGTGTCCATGATCCAAATTTACATCAACTTGGGCATCAGTAAAGCCGAATACAACCCTTATCTTTATAAATTCAGTGGGTACACATTTATCACCCACTTTCCCTACGTAGCAAGGTTTGTACCCTGGTAAGGCCGAGTGCACTCTCTCACGAAATAGGTTTTCATGGTTTCTACTTTTTGATAAGGCTAAGTCTCAATTGTTTATTTTAGCGAGAGGTCATGTCAATTTATTATCTATCACGTTTTAAGTGAACTAAAGCGGTGAACTACGATAATTGTAATTGACGCGGTCGATAAACTCGATTAAAATGCATGTTTAGTTATGGTGATTTAGCGATGCATGCAACATATAATTAAAATGCAGAGCATAAAAAAAATAAAATCCTAGTATGGCCTTCCTAAAATAGTAAATCTAATAAACTATTACAAATTCAAAAACCAACTCCTTTGGTCCCTTGAACTTCGGTCTTGGCACGCACTTAAAGGTAACACTTTCTTTGAAGGACCGCCTTCTCGAATGGCGCCGTTTTCAAGGAACTCCGGAATAATTAAATTACAAAACGGTGATACGAGATCACAATAATTACAGCCGAATCGATATTCCCATACATTTCGGGTAATACCAATTAAAACTAAGGCCATACTAAGTAAAATTACATAATTCAAAAATTACACAAAATTAAAATATGACATTCATAAATAAAATGCAGCATTATAATATGTATGAACATGCTAGATTTTATGCTAAATCGCCTTTTAAGAGCCAATATCGTATATTAATCGGTTTTTATGGATTTGCGTGGTTTAACTTATTAAAATCACAATAATTACATAAATTCATATTTATGTACAAGTTAATTACCCTAACCATCTTAGGACTAAAAAATTAGTCTCCGCTAACATTTTGACAATAATTAAACTTGATTCCTTAATATTGTTCATATCCCCACCCAAAAATACAAAATTATGCTATAAAGTTCAAATTAAATTATAAAAATTTCAAATAATTTCGAAATTTGAAATTTAAATTCATGAACATTCTGGAAAAATACCATGACACTCATAATTTCCATGACCAGGTTCGAAATATAACTCATATTAACCTATTTACCCATTTAAATACGATTTTAACTTGAAAAATCCATATTTCGAGCAAAACAACTCATTTTATCATGAAAATTTACAGGCCATCAGTAAATAATTTATCTGAAAACATATCCAAAAAACCACTGAAAAATTCGAAGTTTAGCTTTTTTTTGTCCAAAAATGACATTTTTATAATAAAAATCACATTTTAATGCCAATAATATATAAAATGAACAATAAAAATCCATAAATGAACCAAAATGTCCTAAAAATAACTTAGGACCATAAACTTTTAACATGCAAAATTATTCTATGATTTATCTTCATAAATCCTCAATAACAAGTTTTATATGTTAATTAAATTAACTCGGAAAAGCTAACCCGATTTTGCATGAAACAACCGGGATGCTCAGATACCACTTGAAGGAAATCATATTTTAAATATCACATATTTTGGTTTAAAGTTTTAGTCATAAAAACTTAAGGATCTTATGCATGCAAAGCAAATACAAGAGTAAGGAGAAAAACGGTTCCTTACATTTGATATTTCGGATATTTTGGGCACAAGTGAAGTCTCCTACCACACTTGTTCTTGAGCTTTCCATATGTTAGGATGATCCTCCAAAGACTTCAAGTATTGAAGCCACTCCTCTTGATTGAACCCAAGATTATCCCTTATCTCTACTAAATAATATGTGCTAGATATTTGTTTAGTAGTTTACCTTAAAATGTATTACTAACACTCATATATTACACTAATAATATTAGTAATTTGATTGAACAATTTTGTTTCAATCTTCTCATATTTTAGATGAAGATTAAAGAGAAGAGAGAATAATGCATAAACTTTTGCATGTATTTTGAATGGACAAGTATGTTGAATGAGTAGTGAACAAAAGTCCTCTAAATAGTGGAGGAGGTGTCACGGTTCAAGGAGGGATGAGGACCAATATCTTGTCCTTCACTTTTCTTTTTGTTCTTATCAAAACCTTAGGCATGTAAGGCTAGGTGTAGACTAGGCATCATTAGCTTATTTTATCTCATAAAATAATTCACCCACTAACACCCATCACTCTCATTATTTCGGTCCATGTACCATAAAATGGATTACCATTTTATTTTTTTAATTTGTCATTTGTCACACAATATGTCACATGTAGTATGCTATATGTTATTAATTAATTTTAATGCACATTTATCACATAAATATCATTTTATAAATTAATTAAATTACATTCAACAAATTGACTAGTGATACTTGATCACATTAATAAAATGGGTCATTTAATTATAATTCACAACATCTTGTAATTATATTTAACCATTCATTATCATCTCTAGTGTTTCACAAACAATAAACAATTTTAGTAAAAAAATATTTCAATTACTAAAATAAATCTTACTTAATCCCATTATTATAAGATATCAATATTCTCTCTCTCAAATTGAATTGTTCAATTTTAAGGAATTGATTAACTTGTATCGTCATAGAATTAATCAACTTTACAGATTAGGGCATCATCCTTTAGGTGTGACCTTAAGGGATCAACTGACCACCACCGTCCCACGACAGTAACGTCAAACTCTAGCAAGCCAATCGTTACCGATTAATGTTGATCAGTTGACTATATAATGAATCATCCCTTACGTATTCTTAAAAATGAGATTTAAACATGTGATCATCATGATCGACAATTTTGATCGCATTATTGTCGTGGACACTCCAACATTGACTCCCTTCTCTAATGAAATCTCCATTTAAGGTAAGGACATAGGGTCGCATCTGAATCCCTTTGTCCTTACGGTTTTGGAATTGGGTGAGCATTTCTAAGGCTACTTCTTTTGTGGGTTTGTATCCCAATCCTAATGGTATCCTCTAAGAGTTTCCTTCCTTGTAAGGTGCGAAGGTATTTTTCTTGGCAGGATTCAGTGGCATTCCCAGGAAGTATTCCTGAGACTTGAGTATGTGGTTGACCACTAAATTGGAGTATGGGTTGAAGTATAGAGGTGCCAGTTTGCTCTCTATGAGTTTTATACTCTGAAAGCCCCCAAGCTCATATACTGGATCTGTGACTACTTGGTTACTTGACATTTTTTCTATTACTGCCTTGATAGGTGACGAAGTGCTCGTCACTACTTTGCCATCTAGAGGAATCTTAATCTTCTGGTGTAAGGTGGATGTTACCGCTTTGGAAGCGTGAATCCAAGACCTTCCCAGAATTATATTGAATGATGCTTCGATATCCACTATTTGAAAATTAACCTTTCGCTGGATTGGCCCTGTGGCTATAGTGAGATTCATTAGCCCCACTACTTTACGTCGTGTTCGGTCGTATGCTCGAACACCTTAGATTGTAGGAGTGCAATCTGATTCTTTCATGCCCAACTTGTATGCTGTTTTTAGTGGTATGATGTTGACTGCGGAGCCATCTTCCACCAAAGTCATTGGTATATTCTTCTTTAGGCATGTGACTGTAATGTACAGAGCGAGGTTATGACTGGCGCCGAAGGGAGGCAAATCTTCATCTGAAAAAAGTAACTGGGTTACATAGTTTAAATGAATCTTGGAAGACCAAGTTAACTACATCGTCAGGTGTAGAGTTGTGCGCTACGTTCAATTTAGCTAATGCTTGCAATAAAGCTTGACGATGCGAAAATGAACTCGCAACTAGTTGCTAGACTGAAAGATCAGCCTTTGTCTCCTGCAGTTGTTTTAGAAAGTGGTCAGTAGATGTATCTTCGCCGTCATTTGGGGTGATGACATTGGTGTTAGTAACTGGGCCATTAGTCGTGGGACCGTTCTGAGAAACATTTTGATATGGACGCCCTGAACGAGTAAGGTGGTATATATCTTGATCTTCACTAGATTTGACTATATCCTCACTAACCTTGACTAGATAATGTTCTGTGAGGTATTCATCTTCATCGTCATCGGCCCATATTCCGTTGACGATGTTGAGTTCTCTCAACCTGATGATCTCGGCTTCTAGACTGATTATTTGCTCGACTAGGTTGTCAACTACTGCGATTACCTCTTGCATTGTTGACTCTTGAGATAGACTTTGAGTTAGTGACATGTTCTCCCTAGGTATGGTCTCGGGATTGCGTTGAGATGCCACTACATCTTCGAGCTCTGTAATTTGTCTACTCACACTCTTTGCCCATGCAATAAAATCGGCAATGGTAGGAGAAATGGTGGAATAGCTCCCTTCCTCTTCTTGTGCATGAATCTCATCTTCTGCTGGAGAAATGAGGTGTGAACAATCCAAGGTGGATTCTTCAACTGTGATCATCAGAACTCTAAGAGGATTCTAAGTATTGTTAGGTTTACCTCCGGGGGGTATGGGTAAACGACCATCTTCGATCATATCCTGAAGGACATGCTTTAGTTTAAAGCATTTTTCTGTATCGTGTCCCTTGCCTCTATGATATTCGCAGTATGCATTCTCATCTCAGAACTTAGACCTCTTTTCTGGGTCTGGTGTAGGTCCTATGGGCTGGAGCTTACCTTGTTTCATCAATCTTTTCTGAGCGTTAGAATATGAATCACCAATGTTCGTGAACTTCCTTTGCGAGTTATTCTTCTTTGATGATTCGACAAGGTTAACCACATCAGTCTTGCTAGTAGAGCCATAAGAATGACTCGTTGAGCCTTGATATCCACGACCTACCGTTTTGGAGAAGAGTCCTTTACGGATGTCATCTTCAATTCTTGTCCCTAGCATAGTCAGTTCTATGAAAGACTTTATATTTTGGTACCTCAAATGGTTTGAATAAATGGGTCTCAGGTTATCCACGAACTTTTCCACAAGAGTGGCTTCGTCTGGGCATTTAACAAGTTGTGTGCTAGTCTTCCTCCACCTACATAGGAAGTCGGTGAAGCCTTCCTTTTCATTTTGGGTAAGAACCTCTAGAGCGCGCATGTTAAATTGGATCTCAGCATTATCCGCGTATTGTTTAGTAAATTCAATCGCGCCATCATCCCAAGTGGCAATTTTCTTGTGCTCCAAAGAGTAAAACCATTGTTTAGGAATGGTGTCGAGAGATGAAGGAAGGATCCTTAGGAACATCTCAGGTTTGATGCCCTTGATAGACATGAAATATTTGAAGGCACGAATGTGGTTCAAAGGGTTTTCACGCCCCTTGAATTTTGGAATATCAGTCGTGTTGAAGTTGGTTGGTAATTGAGCATTTACCGCCTCATACTTGCGATTATTATCCCTCTAGATGTCATCTCCCTTAAGGTACATTAGTTGCTCCTCCAAGTATTAGAGTCGCTTTTCAGCTTTAGTAGGACCTAGTGGATGGTCGGCTTCTTGTTGTCCAACAAAGGGTGGAATGTCATCATGCACGCTCACGTTAGGAACATCATTCTCTGCAGGGGGAAGCCTAGTTTCTACAGCAACAATTCGGCCTTCAATAGCATTGAGGCGAGCATAGGCTTGGTCTTGGCTTGTTTGGAGAAGGACGAGCGCATCTAGGATTAGATCATTACCACTTTGGGGTTGTCCATTATCACTTGCGTGACTAGTTCCAGGCATCTTGGAAACTGGATAAGAGATCGACGACGAATCAAAACATGATCGACCATTTTAGCACACTTACTCAAAAGAGACTCAACTTGTGAAGTGGGAGTGTGCCACTGTGTTAAGTAAGGTTTGAAAATGACAAAGTTTTGTATTGTTTGTCCCAAACAACGGTAGTGTAGTTGTAAGAGTGTTGACTCGAAGGGACGTTTTGGAAATGGGTTTTGAGGCCCGAATTTTAACTGGACATTTGGACAGAGTTTCGACTCATTTTGCGCCAATTTAGACTATCTTTAAAAATGTTTAGATATTAAAAGGTTTTTTAATTTTACTAAATTTTGTCATGGTTTTGTTTACAAAATGGTGATCACGTCTGATACAAGCATTCATACAGGCATTATAACGGTATGGTGAGTGCATTTATAAGGATTTTATCTTAAAAGGTGGGTTGCCATACCAAGCAATCAAACCCTGGCTTGTGGAGAGGTCCGTGCCAAACATGAGTAAGGTCGGTTCCTAGTCCATTTACTCGAGTAGTGAAAGCTCTCGATACAAACATGAGTATGTACCGCGGTATGATTGACATCAATCGCTATCCATCTTTAGGCCCAGGTAGGAATTTGGACCGTCCGGACGGGACGATTGGTCGAATGGGTTAGTTTAGGGCCTAGGAAAACCAAATAAAACGACCTAAGAAGGTCGGGTAATGAAAATCGACAACTGTCTCGTATAAACTATCCCCTAACCTTGTTCAAGTTTCACCCTGGATAACACATTAGTGTATAATCCCCAGCGGAGTCGCCAAACTATGGACACGGGGGCCACGGGGGCGCTTGGGACAAGCGTTTGTATTTGTGGAGTCGCCACCAATTTCTATGGAAAATTGGAACCGTGCGAATACCTCGTGTCATGTCAAGACACACAAAGTAGTGACATGAACACTAAGAACTCGTTACCCTTAGCATTCTATGTCTAGAATGATTCTAGTGGAGGCCAATGAACACGGATGTTCACAGAGATTTGAAGTAAGGGGTGAGGGTACGTATTAGGATGTCCTTTTACTGAACACCTAATCCCGCCCGCCTCGATAGCGGCCTCTACTAATGATTTGGGAAATCGTTCGTATTTGATATGTTGTCGATTATATGCATGCAATGCAACATCCAATATTTTAATCCTAACATGTGAATTAAACTAAGTCGGTGAACAAATAATTAGCACTTATTAATGTCGAATTAGGGTTTAGAATTAATTACATGTGAAAAACAAATAAATAAATCATACATAATTAAAACAAAAAATAAATAAGCTATAATTAAAATTACAATGAATTAATCGATTTACATCAAAGATATACTTAAGACGGATGATTTGAGGAAAAGAAAAGAAAATGAAATAAGGTTAGAAAATATGGACAAATTAGGGGTGATATTACGGCTAATAGTCAATTAATTACGTAATTAAGGATTAAGTCGAAGCAAGAACGGAAATTCAGGGACAGAACTCATCCCGGAACAGGCGCAGCATTGCTGCGTCCCTTGGAAGAGGCGCAGCTATCACTGCGTCTGTTCCTGAGGTTAGTTCTGGCTGTGAAGTCAGAACTGCGAATTCGTTAATTTTCGTTGGTAGGTTTATGATTTATTATCGATATTTGACTCCAGTGAAGGTGATTTAACCATGTTAATTACATATGAAGCCGTCATAAAAGCGATAACCACGAATTAAAGAGAATTAAAACGGGTTAAAAAAATAAATTATAAACAAATTAAGATGAATTAGGTTATATACGAAGATGAAAACGAATTTGTGATAAACTGGGAATAAACAATGAAAGCATGTACAAAGGACGAATTCCAGAAACATGATATGAACGAATCGAGTCTCTAAAATCCGGGTTTGATTTAATGACAAAAACCCGAAAATATTTATTATAAGTGATTTAAGTCGAGAATGAAGCGTGATAATTATTAAGAATGTATCAAAATTTATTTATATGTATGGAAAGAAAAGAAAATAAGAAAGTAAAACAAAAGGAACGAATCAACAGAGGAAACCGAGGAAGAAGAAGAAAAGCAGGAACAGCGGCAGCCCTCTAGAAGAGGTGCAGCAGATGTTGCGACTCTTCGAAGAGGCGCATCTGTTGCTGCGTTTCTTATTGACGTCTGGTTACTGCTGATCCATAAAAACGGTTTAATAATAGGGTTTTAGAAGTCGGTTTTAAACATACTTTTGACGTGAATCTTACAATAATTAGTACAAAAATAAAAAATACAATAAAAAAGTGGGACTTACACCCTCAGACTTACATGTTTGACGAAACGAGATTAACTAAGTTAACGTTTTAGTGATTGCTCGACTCGAATGTATGTAGAAAGTGCCCTTGTTAGAGGATTTAGATTAAATTGATTGATGTGTAGTGGTAAAATTGGTCGGTCATGCAACGTGACTGGAACTTAGAATGATCTGAGCTTACGTGGTCGATTGATCAAGCACGTAGGCGTCGAAAGCTTAGAGCATGGTCTTAGAATGCAAAGGGATAAGAGAAGGACGGACACTCGCATGAAAAATATGTGGAACGAAGGTCACTATTTATACTAAAAAATGTGAAGAGTTTTGGAATGACTCAAACTTTGGAAATAAATCAAAGAAAAATCTGAAAACAGGCAGAAATGAGTTGGGGAAGAGACACAACAGCTGCTGCAATCCTTCAAAGATGCTGCGCCATTTCCTCAGAGGTTTCCTCCTGCGGAAGAAAGAATTCTGCGTTTCTTTTAGGGAATTGCGGTGGATCTCAACTTCCTTATTTCTTAAAATAAGATTTTTGGGATATATTTTACCAAAAGATATAAAATTAAATTATGGAATAAATATTCAAAATATTCTAGGACATTTCGACTCGGCATTTTAAACGGTTTCTTAGAAAATGAAGCTGTTTTTGACCGGACTCCAAATGAACTCTAATTACTGTCAAAAAGATGGTATCGGTGCGTAGATGACGACCAAGGGGTAGACACAAGTGTTTGAGCTATCACTTGACGATAAACTTACGGACTGTCATAAATCGTTCCGTGTACCAAAGATGCGGCCCAATCATCACTGGGTAGTTGGCGGGAGGTGTAGAAATGAGGTATCTACAGGTGAGTAGAAATTCGGAATATTTTCCCACGTAAGATAAACGAATTGGCATCCTTGATCATCCATTGATATCCCTGGGCGGAGTTATCATGTTTTACCCAATGGAACTTGTCAATCAAAGTACTCATATCAAGGATGTTTCCACCTTTAACTGGTTTGTAGATGTTTTCATTGAACTTCGGGTTAAAGTGCTTGGCCAATCTCATTATCAAGCTTCCATTCACAATGAAAGCCGCTTTTGCTTATCCTTCTTTAAAGTCCAGCCATCTCTCAATCAACAATTGAAGGATAAAATATTCATTCTTTGAATTCCCATGGGCATTCATTTTGGAATCCAAGTAGGTGAGGTCGAGTTCGGTCATGTGGGTAGCTTCTTTTCTAGCAATCAAGGTGTTGGAAACGGACCTATGCCAATACCGTATAGAGGGATGGTGGATATACAAGGCATTGCATTCTCTAAATGTAGTCAACTCCCTCCCAGCAATTGCCTTCCAAAGTGGCTTGGCATCAAAGTTGTGGGGTTTCTTGTGAAAACTCCAAAGGTTACAAAGTCCAAGTACCTTTCTGAAATCGTCCTGAATCATTCTCCTACTTTTGTTTTCAAGCCAAAATTCAACATATTTTCGGGTCTCAATCTTATACTCCCCCAAAGAACTAATGAATTCCAAGGTTAAGGAGGGGTAAGTCAATTCATTCATCTCAAATAGGGTGGACAACCCCATGGACCCAAAAAATGCCTTGGTTTGGTCAAGCACTCCCAATTTCTCCAATGTATCTTGGCATACAAACTCAGTGGCAATAACTTTCTTCTTAGAAAGGTATTCAAATGCAATTCTATGCTTATTAGAAAAAAAAGTTACCTCCGGATAATCCTTAATTTGCCTAATATCCGGTAAAGTAGTAGTAACTTCCTCAATGGCCTCAATGACTTCCCTTGTTTCCTCCCTAGCTTGTTGCACTACCACTAAAGCATTTGATGCTAGAACTTTTTGCCTCTTGGATAGAGTTGGGGATTTTGATGCTTTGGTGTTGCATTTTGTTCTTGCCATGATGATTCTCCTTGCAATTTGATGTCAACAAACCTTGAATATGCTTGAATACTCCTTTCTTCTTCCAACTTCAGTCAATTTCTCAATCAATTTGGGGTTTTTCGATTTAGCCTAAACACTAGAAATGTTTGATTGATTTTGATGTTTAATGGCCTTTTTGTTGACAAAGGAGTGATTTGAATTGTTTTGATCAAGTTAGCAATTGATTTTGATGAATTTGGTTAAGTATTTTGTGATTTTGGATGATGGGCTAATGGTTGTAGTAAGGGAATGTGTTGTGTTTGTGTTTAGGGAAGAATAAAAATGAGGATTTGAAGGTGAAAATCCCGTGTTTATGTCTTATACGCAGGGAGGGACGCTCGACCTCTATTGGCGACGGGCGGATTTTCGAACAGATTTTATTATTAAGCTTTGGGGACGCTCGACCTGGGCGCGGCTCGAGTGTGCTGAGTACTGGGAGGCCCGTCGTGATGCTAGCTCGAGCGGATTCTCTTACAGCTCATTTTTTTCTTTGCTTTTTCTCCAGCCCCCACGAGCTCAGGTCTGCCCGTGGGGATCCCTTTCCCGCGACTTTGCTTCTTCATTTCCTAGTCTTCCATCATGGGGTTGCACTACAAAGGTTTGATTAGCCTAAGCAATTGCTACCCCACACTTCATCATCAAACACTACACATTGCAAACACAATAAAATCCATCCCTCACTTGCTCTCATGTAACAAAAATTCTACAACAAGGCATATAAAATGTAATTCAAAAATTGAGTAATGTATAAGTTAAATAAAATGCAAGTTAAGAGGTTAGAATAATTACAAATGGTGGTTTATGGAGGACTCCACCAAAATTTCCTTCATTTCAGAGGTGTGAAGGGGGGTAAAGCAAGGGCGTTGTTGATGTTGCTCAACGCCTTGTAGAAGTAGTCAAAGGCTTGTTCATTGTCATGATAAAGGTCTTATATAGACCTTGGCACATTGTTCTCTTCATTGATGTAGTAGTCTGAGTCAAAGTGGTGGCAAGGATCTATAAAGCCTTGGTCTAGGGTCATAGCATTTCCAATGTTAGGGTTAACCAATCTGTCAAATTCGTCATCCCATAAACCATATACTTCCTTTGCTTCTTTCCCCATGTTGGGAGGATCATAAGTTGGCAAGAGCAACTCTTCTTTGTCATGGCCAAGGAGGCCTTCATTGATACTTGTCCTGATGGGTGAGCTTTGCAAGCTCTCATTCTTCTTATGAAAAATTCCATTCTCTACGAATAGAGCCACTTTAATATTATCCACATCTTTCTTCCAATTGGGTGGTGTGTCTTTGCCCTTCTCTTTAGGATTTACATCTTTCACTTGACCTTTGAATGGGGACTCCACTTTCTTCTTATCACCATCCCGGCAATAGTGATCAACCATAAAGCATGGCTCCAGCAAGTTAGGAGCTCTCATAGTCTTATCAAGATTAAAGGTGATTGTTTCATCACTAACTTCAAATGTGAGCATCCCGTGCTTTGCATAAATCACCGCTCCGGCGGTGTGTAGGAATGGTATTCCTAAAATGATCGGTATATTGGAATCGTCTTCCATATCAAAAATAACAAAGTCCACCGGTATGAAAAACTTTCCAATTCTCACGGGTACATCTTCCCATACTCTAAGTTGTTTCTTTGTTGTTCGGTCCGCCATTTGTAGAGTCATGTTAGTGCACTTGAGTTCTCCAACTCCTAGCCTTCCATATACCGAATATGGCATGACACTCACACTTGCACCAAGATCACATAGTGCCTTATTGATTGTGGTATCCCCAATGGTACATGGAATGGAGAAACTTCCCTAATCTTTGAGCTTAGCTGGGGAATTCCCTTGAAGTATTGCACTACTTATCTTTGTGAATGTGATGGTTTCCAACTTCCTTATGGACTTCTTCTTGGTTAGATGTCTTTCATGTATTTTGCATAGGCCGGAACATGTTTGATCAACTCCGTGAATAGGATTGAAACTTCTAAGTTCTTCACAATCTCCATGAACTTTCCAAGTTTCTCATCAAGCTTGGGCTTGGGCTTGGCTTGGCGACTTCGGAACGGAAGTCTAATCACAAAAGGTTCTTTGTCAACCTCTTTGGCCTTCGCTTCATTTCTCTTTTTCAATTATTCATTGGTCAATGGTTCAACTACCTTAGGCTTTCTTCTCAATGGTTCCATCACATCTCTTTACTTGACACTTTCCGCAATAACATCCTCTTCAATTGGCACCTTAGGTACCTCATATCGTGTACTACTCCTCAAGTGAATGGCATTGATGGTCCCATGTCTTGTAGGAGGATTAAATGGAGGAGGTAATTGTTCTTTTTGCCTTTGGGAACTTGAAGAGGGCAATTGAGACAATTGTGTTTCCAACATTTTGGTATGAGCAAGGATATTGTTGATGGTGGTGTCTTTGGCTTGGCTATCTCTTTATATTTGAGAAAATAAATCGTGTTGGCTCTTTTGCATTTGAAGGACCGCTTTTTGAACATCAAAAGCTTGGTCAATGGATTGATTGTAAGAGGGTTGGTTTTGGTTGAAAAAGGGTCTTTGAGTAGGATTTCTCATTGGACGTGAGGTGTATATTGGTTGTGGATTTTGAACATTTTGGCTTTTGTATGAGAAGTTTGGCTGAAATTTTATGTTTTCATTGTAATAGTTCGAGTAAGGGGTGCCATTATTGTATGCTTGGAAAGTATTCACTTGCTCACTTGTGCCCCTACACTCTTGTTGATCATGTCCCAAAGTTCGACAATTCTTACACACTCCATTTGGAATAGAAGATGTTACCACCATGGCATTGACATGTTCATGTTGCTTGGATGATTGAGAGGCTTCATTCATCTTGGCTATGACTTTCTCAAATTTCAAGTTCATTATGTCAATATGGGAGCTTAGTTGGGCACTCAAATCGGCACTCAATTGTGTGACGGTGTCAACTTCATGTCTCCCTCCCCTAGCAGCTTTTCTTGGCCTACTATCTTGAGAGTTGTGAACAGCCATCTCCTCTATCTTTGCCCAAGTTTGGTTGTCATTTACCTCGGTGAATCATCCATTAGAACCCATGTTGAGCACATTCCTTGAATCTTTATACAACCTATTCCAAAATTGTTGGACTAGAAACCATTCGCTTAGTCCATGATGAGGACAAGAGCGACATGTATCTTTGAATCTTTCCTAAGCCTCATATAAAGACTCTTCATCTCTTTGCTTGACCCCGGTAATTTGGCTCTTAGCATGTTGGTCTTCTCCGGAGGGTAGAACTTCTTGTAGAAGGCAAGTGCTAACTTCTTCCATGAATAAATTCCAAGAGTGGCTTTGTCTAGGCTCTTTAACCATTGCTTTGCGGCTCCGATCAAGGAAAAAGTAAACAATACCCATCGAATTTGATCTTGAGTTACTCCCATTTGGGAAATTGCATCACAATAGTAAAAAAAAGTCTCCATATGTAGATGAGGATCCTGACTAGGCATCCCTCCAAATTGACTTATATCAACTAAATGTATGAATGCGGATTTGGCAATGAAATTACCGGTCAAGTGGGGTGGTGTTGAAGTACCATTAGGTAGGTTCTCCTTGGTTGGCACGGAATGAGATGAAAATTTAGGCATTGTAGGTTGATTTTGTAGTTTGTTTGGAATTGGGTTTTCCTCTCCTTGTCTTGCAAAAGGGTTAGTAAACTCAACACTATCCGATTTGATGATACCAATGTCCACAAGTTCTCCAATACCCGTAATTGTTGAAGTCCCTCTAACGGTTCTTCTAATATTTCTCAAAGGTCATTCGATTTCGGGATCAATAGGCAAAAGGCCGTCTTGTGATCTCCTAGACATCAAAAAATTAAAACTACCTTGAGGAGTTTGACTTCCCCAAGGTTAAGAATGACACAACTAGAAACAACAAATGATAACAATTCAATTGAACACCATCTCCGGCAACGGCGCCATTTTTTATTCAGGTGGAACTTTGTCATCTAAGCTCACCAATCATAACATTATTTATAATCTCAATAAACTAATCTTAGTAGAGCAGTAAGTAAAGGTCGGATCCCAGAGGAAGGGTATTGTATTGTTTTATCGGTTATAGAAAGTTATGTCTTTGGTGTCACAATTTAGGCCTGAAAGTTGCAATCTTAACTACTTGGCAAAAGGTAAACAAATGAAATTAAAGCAAAGTAAGCAAAGTAAATGGGGGTTTTGTAAACAATTAATTAAAGTACTAGGGTGTCATGGGTTCATAAGGGAATCATGGTGAGATCACATAAACAAGTTTCATAGATGCAAGCAAATTATTGTTGTTGTGGAATCGAGTTAGTGTATATCTTATAATTCCTAGGAAGTTTTAGGTCTCGGAGCCGAGTCGGTCAAGACATTACAACACCTACAAGTCAACTTAATTCTACATATTCAACTATATGCATGGTCTAACAAGCCTTGAGTTAGTTTATGTCTTACAAGTTTTGTTGAATGGATAAGAGATTCATGATAGGTTATCAATCAAGCATTTCATTAAGCATAACATGTGCATAAGTTGAAACTACAACAAGTAAGCAATCATATGAACTTATTAAGTTGAGATATACCCCATGATTAACTCCCCTAATCCCCCATTAACCCTAGTTAGGAGACTACTCACTCATGATCATGGAAAACATGCTAACAATGGTGTCAATCATAATAACAAGTCTAAATATGATTAAGGAGTAAAACAATAAACCAACTTAGGATGATCAAATATAAAGCAATGAATAATAGAAGAAAACTTTATGAATGATGAAGAGTTGTCAATTCTCCAATAAACCCCAAATAGTCTTCAAATTACCCAACTAAATCTAAGAACACTTGAATAATTAAGGAAAGATTAAGATGTGATTAAGATTAAATTGTGTAATTGGATTGTATTAATAAGTTGTATTAATCTAAGATAACAAGCTAATATGGAATCTAACTTGGTAATCAAACTCTAATACAATGGAGTATTTCTACTAAGTACAAGTATTAGAGTAATTAGGGGCTTAAATGACGATTAAGACCCTAAAATGAAGATTAACACCTTGCAAGTCCTTCACGGAGACGCTCGACCTGCCCTTGTTGGACGCTCATGCTGTAAATAAAAATGCCCGTCCTGCTTGTGGGACGCTCAGGTTGACTCTTGGGACACCCTTCTTTCTCTTCAGGACGCTCGGGCGGAGCTTGGGATGCCCGTATCAAGGGTCAGTTTGGCTTCTTCTTCAATTGGCTGCCTCATTATCCGTGGGGATCGTTGAGGAGCCCTGGGGGTCCTTTATCATTGGCCATATACTTGTTTTATTGACTTAGGCCTTTAGTATTGGTCTCCTCTTCATTGCTTGGTCGTTAGATGCGATCCATTTAGCTCCGGTTTTGCTCCATATAAGCAAGGTTCGCATTCCTCTCCTACCAAGGACACAAAACCTCATAGAATATGCAAAGTAGGAAGCTAAAGATAAGAAACGACCCTAATACATGCAAGAAAGCATAGGAATGAGGCTAGTTAGGGGACTAAATGTGTGTAAATACGAGTCACATCAGGTAGTCAATCTTCTCTTCAACTCTTGGAATGCACCTTCACAAGCTTCGGTCCACACAAACTTGGTCTCCTTCTTAAAAAATTGGGTCATCGGCCTAGAAAGCTTGGAAAAATCCTTCACAAAGCGACGATTATAACCCGCCAAACCCAAGAAACTACGGATCTCACCAACTTCGATCGGACTCTTCCACTCAACCACGGATTAAATCTTCGAAGGATATACCATAACACCATCCTTGGATATCACATTACCAAGGAAAGACACCTTAGACAAACAAAATTCAAACTTGGAGAATTTGGCAAACCACTTTTGACAACGAAGATCCTCCAAAACGATACGAAGATGATCGACATGCTCGTCTTCGGACGTAGAAAAGATGAGAATATCATCAATGAAGACCACAACACACTTGTCCAAGTAGTCACTAAAAGTTCGGTTCATCTGTTCCATGAAGATAGCAGGAGCATAAGTTAATCCAAAAGGCATCACCTTAAACTCGAAATGTGCATATCTCGTGCTAATGGCGGTCTTAGGGATATCGGTCTCATGAACGGGGATTTGATGATAACTGGATCTCAAATCAATCTTGGAAAAAGTAGAAGCACCTTTGAGGTTATTAAACAAGTCTTCAATCCTTGGTAGAGGGTACTTTTTCTTGATAGTAACACGGTTAAGCTCACGATAATCGATACAAAGTCTCATGGATCCATTTTTCTTCTTCACAAAGAGAATGGGAGCACGAAAAGGTGAGGCACTAGGTCGAATAAATCCTTTCTCAATCATCTCATCAAGTTTCTTCCTCAACTCCTTTAGCTCGGTTGGCACCATACGGTAGGGAGCTTTGGCAATCGGTCCAGTTCTGGGCACAAGGTCGATACAAAACTCTACATCATGCTCGGGAGGTATTCCGGGCAACTTCTCGGAAAAGACATTGGCAAATTCACGAACCACGGGTACTTATTGAAGCTTCGGCAAAAAAAAAGAGGTAGAAGTCACCTCACACAAAAAGAATTGCTAACCTTTCCTCTCCATACTCATCAGCTTCAAAGCGGAAATTAACATCACACCTTTTTCGGAACGGACTCTTTTATAGGACACACGGGTGCCTAGAGGGCTCTTGAGGTAAATCTTTTGACATCGTACTTAGAAAACCAATCCATAAACAAAACATATTCCTCAAGGGGAAAACGAAGTAGTTTAGCGGGGAAAATAGTTCCCGAAATTAAGATAAGAATCTCATAAAAAGAGTAGGAACATGAGAAGATCAGTCCGGGTGGTAAGGATATAGAGGTATCTTCACTAGGAATAGGCTCAACGGCTAGCTCTTCCGAAAACTTGAAAGATATAAAAGATAAAGATGCACCGGAATCAAAAACAATAAGATAAGGTTGATCAAGAATTGAGAACATACCCGTAATGATTTCGGGATGAGCGGCGGCTTTAGCTCGACTCATAAGAAAGATGGTTCCTCTTGGCTTGGCATTTGGAGTAGTAGCAATCTTCTTCTGAGGGCATTCATTGGAACTATGTCCGGACTTCTTGCAATGAAAATAAATCAATGGCCTATTGTAGCATCCAACTCCGGGGTGTAGAGCTGGTCTACAATGGAAGCACTTGTGGTCGTTCTCTAGCCTATTTGTCAATATAGGGACATGCCCTCTCGGCTCTTGTACTCTTGGCTCTTGCCCTTCTTGCTCTTGTACTCTTAGCACAAGCTTCTTCTTGTTCGAATGGAACGGAGTATAAGGCACAAATGGTCTCTTCCCATGAAAGTTGGGACGATAAGAAGTAGTGGAAGAACGGGATTTAGCATCATCTTCAATAGTCTTCAAGGAACTCTCCGCCCAAAGAGCATCATCATTTACCGCCACAAAGGATGTGGAATCTCTCCTCACAATGCTTTCCAATTTAGGGTTCAATTTGCTTTTGTAGAAGTAAACTCATTCCTCTTCATCCCTAACAAATCTCGAAGCATAATGAGCTAGGTCATTAAACTTATCTCTATAAGCTTACACGGATGGCCCTTCTTGCTTGAAGTTAATGAATTCTTTGAGCTTTTGTTGTTTGAGTTCTTTGGGGTAAAACCGGGTCTCGACAAGCGTCGTGAAACGACTCTAATTGAAAGTAGGATCCTGGATAACGGATGGTCCGGTCATAGTTCACCACCAATCGGCTTCTTTCACCAAGAAATGTGAGAAAAACTTCACTTTATCTTGTTCTTCAACATCAAAGAGGGAAAAGTTCCTCACCATATCTCGGAACCATTCCGAATGTTCAGTGGGGTCCACCTCACCTCCATAGGTCCTTGCCTTGTTCCTTGCCAATTGGCTTGCGATCCAAGCATATTTGCCTTAACGGTTTCCATCATGGGGTCCGGGATTGGGAATGGATCGTTAACATTTTGTTGATTTTGAAGAATTTGGAAAAGTGCTTGCATGATAGTATTCTCCACATTAGTCGGTCGCACCATCTTCTCAAAACAACAAAATCCAAATATGTTTGTACCTACCAAAGAGCATACAGAAGAAGACCACCAATTATGAGTCCTTAATCTACCCATATCTCATTCATTATTGAAGGTAAAGTAAAATATTTATGTTGGGGTACCGTAGATAGCTCATTTCTACACCTCCCCCCAACCACCCGGTGATGATTGGGCCGCATGTTTGATACGCGAAACGATTTATGATAGTTCTTAAGTTCATCATCAAGTGATAGCTCAAACACTCAAGTCAATCCCTAGGTCTTCCTCTACGCACCGATATGGTCGTTTTGACAGTAATTAGAGTTCATTTGGAGTCCGGGTAAAAAACCGCTTCATTTTCTAAAAACCGTTTAAATGCCGAGTCGGAATATTCCGGAATGTTCTAGAATTCTCTAGATATTTATTCCTAATTAAAATTAATGTTTTTAGTCAATATCTACCGTAATATTGTGTTTCATGGAATAAGGAAGTGTAAATCTACCGAAATTCCATAATAAAACGCGGAAATCTTTCTTGCCAAGGAGGAAACCGCTGGAGAAAAGACGCAGCAAATGCTGCGCCTCTTCGAATAAACGCAGTAGTTGCTGTGCGTCTTCTGCAGTCCTCTTTTCGCATTTTCCAGAATATTTTCGAGAATTGTTTTCATATCCGCGTCATTCCAAAACTCTTCCATATGATTAGTATAAATAGAGGCCTTCGGCCTCCATATTTGGCACGCTAGTGTTCCGCCCTTTCTTTCTCTCTCTTTGCATTCTAGACAACCCTATTGCCTTTCGATGCCTACGTGCTTGATCAATCGACCACGTAAGCTCAGATCATTCTGAGTCCTAGTCACATTGCATAGACCGACCAACTTGACCAACTTCTCCTCTAATCAACCTAATCAATCTACTAAATCCTCTAACGAGGGCACTTTCCACGCATATTCGAGTCGAGCAATCACTAAACGATAACCTTAGTTAATCTCGTTTCGTCAAACATGTAAGTCTGAGGGTGTAAATCTCATTTTGTTATTGTACTTTTATTTTGTATCAATTAATGTAAATCTATATCAAGAGCACGTTCGAAAACCGATTTAAAATCCACCTTATAAAGCCGTTTTTACGAAACAGCAGAGGTTAGACGTCGAGAAGATACGCAGCAGTAGATGCCCCTTCAGGACGACAGTAGCCTTGTTGTGCCTTCAGGAAGGATTGCAGCGTTGTTGCGCCTCTTCCAGTGGCTGCTTGTTGCTCATGCTCTTCTTCTTCTTCTTCCTCGACTTCCTGCAAATTTCCTTCTTTTCTTATTCTTTCATTTTCCTTCGTTCTCTTTGTTGTTGCAGTGTATAAATCATATTTTAACAAATCCCTTTTAATTACAATGCTTAATTTGTCCTTAATCCCGAGTAATTCAATACTTGCGGGTTTTCGCCATTTTAATTCAAATCGATTCTTCGGAGTTTCGACTTGTGCATGTCGAGGTTCTGGTGTCCCAATTTGATACATAAGTTTTCTTCCGAATCTTATTTGTCCAGTTTCGTCTTAATCTAACCTCAAGTTTCGCCATTTTGTATTTTCGACATGAGTTCATCGTATAATCACAATCATGTAAACCGATGTAATTTCTCGTTTTAATTCGTTTTATGGCCAGATACATATGATCGGTTAAAACATTTCAATTCGAGTCTAATATCGATAATCCATCTTAAATCTACCAGCTAACAATAACAGTGTTGCGGTTCTGACTTCACAGCCAGAACCCAGCTCGAGAATAGACGCATGAAGTGCTGCACCTCTTCCAGATGACGCAGCAGATGTTGCACCTGTTCTGGGTTGGTTTCTGCCTCTGAACTCTTTTTCGCTTTGACGTAGCCCCTAATTACAGTTTAAATAAACTATTATTCATATTATCACCTCTAATCTGACATATTTTCATGTTTTAATTCTAAATTTATTTTGCTTTTATTCTCTTCTTCGAAATCCCGTCTTTGAGCGTGCTTTTGACGTAGATCGAGTAAAGCTTGTAATTTTTGCAATTTTAATTATTGTAATTCTTTTATCGTAATTATTATGTTTGATTTAATTGTTTGGAATTCACATGTATTGAATCTAACATTTACTTCGACCAAATTATTTGCTAAAACATGTGTTAACCGACATAGTCCAATTTCACATGCTAGGATTAATCCATGGTTGTTGCATTGCATGCATTACATCGACAACATATCAAATATGAACGACTTTACTAATCATTAGTAAAATACGCTATCGAGGCGGGCAGGATTAGGTGTTCGAATTAAAGAACTTCCTAATACATACCCGCACCCCTTACTCTAGTTATCTCTGAACATCCGTGTCCATTGGCATCTCGAGAGTCATTCTAGACATAGAATGCTAAGGGTAACGAGTTCTTAGTGTTCATGTCATTACTTTGTGTCTTGATATGGCACGAGATATTCGAATGGTTTCCAATTTTCCACAGTAAATTGGTGGCGACTCCACAAATGCAAGCTTATTCAACCTTTCACCGGTTTCAATGCTTGACAAATCGGTAACGACCCATGACGTGCTTTGTCAAACCAAGGTTCAGTGGGAGAAGTGCCGCCGCCTCAAAACCAAAACGCGCAGGTGCGCGCGACGCGACTGACCCTGGCCACAGTTTGGCGACTCCGCTGGGGATGATACACTTATGTGTTACTCAGGGTGAAACTTGAACACGGTAAGGGAATTGTTTATACGAGACACTTGTCGATTTTCTTTACTCGACCTTCTTAGGTCGTTTCATTTGGTCTTTCTAGGCCCAAAACCAACCCATTCGACCAATTGTCCCGTCCGGACAGTCCAAATTCCAATCTGGGCCTAAATATGGATAACGATTGACGTCTATCATACTGCGGTACATACTCATGTTTGTATCGAGAGCTTTCACTACTCGAGGAAATGGATTAGGAACCGACCTTACTCATGTTTGGCATGGACCTCTCCACAGACCAGGGTTTGATTGTTTGGTATGGCAACCCACCTTTTTTAAAGCCAAGACACTTTAAATGCACTCAGCATACCATTATAAAGCCCATATGTATGTTTGTATCATATACGTGATCACCGTTTGGAAACAAAACCATGACGAAATTTTATAAAATAAAATGCATTTCAAAATATAAACATTTTCAAAAATGACCTAAATCAGCGCAAAATAAGCCGAAACTCTATCTAAATGTCGAGTCAAACTTCGTGCCTCGAACCCATTTCAAAACATACTGCGAGTCAGCACTCCTACAACTATAATACAATTGTCTATGATAAACATTTCAAATTTTGTCATTTTCAAATCCCACTGAGTTCGTGGTGGTGCCGTTTGGTTTGACGAATGCACCTGCCGTTTTTATGGATCAGATGAACCGCACTTTTACCGAGTATTTGGATAAGTGTGTCGTGGTGTTCATAGACGACATACTGATTTACTCGAAAGACGAGGCTGAGCACGAGCCTCATCTTTGTGTTATATTGGAGATTCTGCGTAAGCAGAAGTGGTATGCTAAGTTCTCGAAGTACGAGTTTTGGTTAAAGGAAGTTACCTTCTTGGGTCATGTGATATCTGGCGATGGATTTATGGTTGACCCGTCAAAGATTCCAGCTGTGGTCGACTGGGAGAGTCCGAGGAATGTGAACGAGGTTCGGAGTTTCCTTGGACTAGCTGGGTACTACCGTCGGTTTGTGCATGACTTCTCTAAGATCGCGAGACCGATGACTCAGTTAATGAAGAAGGAATCCAAGTTCATTTGGAATGAGGCTTGTGAATCTGCCTTCCAGGAGTTGAAGAAAAGGTTGACTACCGCTCCTGTGTTGACTCTACCAGAAGAGGGCGATGAGTTCGATGTTTTCTGCGATGCGTCAAAGTTTGGGTTGGATTGTGTCTTGATGCAGAAGGGTAAAGTTGTGGCTTATGTTTCCCGACAGTTGAAAGTTCACGAGATGAACTATCCGACTCACGATCTTGAGTTAGCAGTGATGTTTGTACTTAAGCTGTGGCGACACTACTTGTATGGAGTCTCTTGCGACTTTTATACGGATCATAAGAGCTGGAAGTATATCTTCACTCAGAGAGATCTTAACATGTGGCAGAGACGTTGGTTGGAGCTGCTTAACGACTACTAGATTGAACTGCAGTATCATGAGTGTAAGGCAAACATGGTTGCCGACACTTTGAGTCGCAAGGTGTGCCATGCCATGAGATCCGTGATGGTGTTACCTGATGACTTGAGTCGAGAGT
The DNA here is from genome assembly GCF_048544455.1 of Silene latifolia. Taxonomy (NCBI): domain Eukaryota; kingdom Viridiplantae; phylum Streptophyta; class Magnoliopsida; order Caryophyllales; family Caryophyllaceae; genus Silene; species Silene latifolia. The sequence continues at coordinate 95,285,045 of NC_133538.1, forward strand.
TCCAGAAGATGAGCCTTGAGGTAGTTCTTCCTGGTACTTTAGATTTGAGTGCGATGGTTGCTAAACCCGAGATCCTTCATGAGATCCGAGTTAGGCAAAGAGAGGATGAATACTTAGAAGGAGTTCGAGTCGCTATAAGCGAAGGGCGCGCCAGAGACTTTGACGTTGGACCTGATGATGGTCTACGATTCCAAGGTCGTTGGTGTGTACCTAGCTGCGAGGTCTTAAAATGTAAGATTCTCAAAGAGGCTTATAGTACTCTCTATTCGGTTCATCCTGGTTGTGATAATATGTACAAGGATCTGAAGCTAAAGTTTTGGTGGCCGGGTATGAAGAAAGAGATCGCCGAGTTTGTGAGTCGTTGCCTGATCTGTCAGAAGGTCAAGTTTGAACATCAGAGACCTAGTGGTCTACTGCAACATTTGGAGATTCCCACATGGAAATGGGATTCTATTTCGATGGACTTCGTCATGGGTTTGCCGAGGTCGCCGAGAGGAATGAATGCGAGTTGGGTCATGATTGATCGTTTGACTAAGGTCGCGCATTTCATTCCGATGAAGGAGACTTGGAGTCTCGAGGAACTAGCGAATGCTTATCAGCGTGAGATCATTCGTCTTCATTGGGTTCCTAAGGATATCATCTCTGACCGTGTTCCGAGGTTTTGTTCCCAATTTTGGAAGAAGCTGCAGTTGGCTTTGGGCAGTGAGCTTAAGATGAGTACGGCTTTTCATGCCGCAACTGATGGTAAGACTGAGCATACGATTTAGACGCTTGAGGATATGTTGTGAGCGTGTGCTTTGGAATTTCAAGTTAGTTGGGAGAAGAGTTTACCGCTTGTGGAGTTCTCCTACAATAACAGTTACCAAGCTATTATTCAGATGGCTCCTTTTGAGGCACTTTATGGAAGGAAGTGTCGTAGTCCTTTGTGTTGGGATGATTCTAGTGAGGCTGTCGTTCTTGGCCCAGAGTTGGTTCAAGAATCGATTGAGCAAGTGAGGTTGATCCGCGATAAGCTTAAGGCAGCCCACGATCGACAGAAGACGTATGCAGAATTGCGGCGTAGGCCGATTGAGTTTGAGGTTGGCGATAAGGTTTTTCTTAAGGTTTCGCCGATGAAAGGTGTTAAGAGATTTGGGCTTAAGGGCAAGCTTAGCCCTAAGTACATTGGTCCGTATGAGGTGCTCGAGAGAGTTGGAGAGGTAGCCTATAGGTTGGCTTTACCTCCGAACTTGTCGAAAGTTCATGATGTTTTCCATGTGTTGCAGTTGCGTCGTTATCGCAGTGATCCTTCTCATGTTCTTCAGGCTGATGTTATCGAGGTTGAGCCTAACCTGACTTATGAGGAACATCATGTTCGCATTCTGGAACGTCAGGAGAAGAGGTTAAGGAATAAGGTTGTACCTTTGGTTCGGGTTTTGTGAAGGAGTCAGAAGTTTGAGCAAGAGACTTGGGAAACCGAAGCGTCTATGCGAGAGAAGCATCCACATCTTTTCGAGTGAGGTAGTTCTCTTATCATGTTTTGTCATTTTATTTTCCCATATTTCATATTTTATTTTTCGGGAAAATATCCATCTCTTGTCTTTTGGGCTCGTTGGGTTCGAAAACGATGAAGACCCATTTCTCTCTTGGGTCTCACGTGATTTATGGTGTTTATGGGTGAATTTTGGGCCTAAGCTTGAAATAAACCCATGAACTTCTCTATATATATGAGGGGAAATCAAACACTTGATTTTCTTTTCTCATAATTCTCAAAACCCTAAACCTAATATCTTCCTTCTTCTCTTCCTCCCTTGTGCCGTGTGCCTCCACCCTTCCTAGGGTTTCGTGCCGTGCCTCTTTCCTCCTCCTTCATCATCTTTCGTGCTTAGATCGATCCTACTTCTTGGATTTATCTATTTTCTTCGTAAGTTTTATGTTTTCGCATAGTTTTATAGTTTTTATAGTTTATATATATAGTTAGTATATTTATTAGATTCGTTATCGTTGGCACGTGGATGATTTCAACAAAGGCGTGGAGACTGGACCTGGAGAAGACGTTTATATCGTTGAAGACGATATTTAGGGTTTAATTTGCTTAATAAGGTAACTAGGTGTTTTATTTTAATTGTGTTTATGCCAATTGATGTAATTAATATGATTTAATGATTGTCTTGTGTGATTGGTACGTGTTAGATTGTTTATTATCATGTTAATTATGTTTTCGCATGTTTGTATATGTTTTGATGTATTAATTATATATCGTATGTTGTTTATGTGTTTATTATGAGGGTCATGTGCGTAATTACGGTTTACGAATAAACCCTAGTGGCGGTATGATAGGCGGCCAAGAGTGCTCTCCAAAGTTATAGCTAAAGCTAGTATAACCTTGATGATGATTCAAGTGTTATAGCTAAAGTTTATACGACTTTGGGTAGTTACTCTAGTTATGGCTGAAACAGGTATAACCTTGGAAATATGAATCCAGGTTATAGCTGAATCTACTATAACATTGAAGTACGTGTTAAGGTTATAGCTGGAACTAATGTACCCTGAGATTATGGCTCAAAGTTATGGTTGGAACTAGTATACCTTTTTTGTTTCGTGTCAAAGTTATAGTTGAGGTAAGTATAACTTCAAGTTATATATGGTGAAGTTATAGTCGAGGTTACTATAACCTCGCATCCAGAGTTTATGTTATGGTTAGGGTTACTATAACATTGAATGATTAATGTAAAAGTTATAGCTGAAGTTACTATAACATTGGTTACTTATACTTGTGTCATATGTTGTATTGTGTTCAACGTGTTATGTCCTTGTGTTTGCACATATATCTTTGGTTACTCTTATTCATATGATAAGTAGGATGTTTAGTTATACTATCCTACGAGTTGAGTCGTGATGTTGTTCACGCATGTTAGTACAGTCAGTTATACTGTGCATTGATTTGTTTGCTAGTTTGAATAGATGACGGTAGTATTAGTTATATACTATCGGAATGAGCCAACGCTACCCGTTGATGCGGGATTTGTTTGGTCTATGTTCGGGGGTGGCCAGAGGCAGTGGTTATACGCTCTGGGTCCCGAGTGTCATTCGGTTTACCGAGAGTCTGGCCAGGTCTTAGACATATAGGCAATGGTTATACGCTATACATAGTACCGTGGAGGTAGTGGTTTTACGCTCCGCACCGATGGAGGCAGTGGTTATACGTTCCATCAGCTAGAGGCAGTGGTTATACGCTCTGGCAAGTTAGAGGCAGTGGTTATACGCTCTAACGGGCGTTCGCTCTATTCGCTATGCTTTGTTGCTAGCTTTGTGCCTTCTGTTGCTGTGGATTGTGTGTCACCATATTTGCTATGCTTCAATGCTAGCTTTGTGCCTTAGGTTGTTGTGGGTCGTTTGTCACTACTAGTCTTGTAAGTGTTCATGGTCTAGTGATTGCATATGGTCTAGGTTTCATGATTGCATTCGTCTAAGGTTGATAAGACATGGTAAGCTTTGTTGGGTTTTCATGAGTATAGATGATCTTGCATGTTTACTGGTGTTGCATTTCATTTGTTAATGATTGTTAATTATATTCAATTGTTGTAAACACGACTGGGGGGAACATCTAGTTACTCCCGACTGATTGTCAACCCCCATTCTCAGGTTGTTCAAATGTTTCCTGTTTGGATCATATCTTGCTGGGGAAGTGTTGTGCGGCGAGATGAATAATAATTTAGGAGTTTGTTTTCATGTTATGAGAACCTTTGAATAATGTATTAGTTTGTTTTGGTTTCAGTAGTGAACCGGATTGGTCAGGTGTTTCCGCCACCTTGACCCTTTTATCAGTATCGTACTCTGATATTCATTTTATATAAGTTTTTCCCTTGTTTTATAATCCGGGTTGTTACAGGGGGAGGGGGGGGGGAATTGAGCATAAAAACTTAGTCCACTTTTTCGATTTGTCCGTATGAGCATGATGTGTTAATTAATTACTTGAAGTTTATGAATTAAACTCGAATAACCAATTAACAATGTAAAGTGTAAATAATGAAATAAAGAAAGATGCAAGGGACACACGATTTTTGAAGTGGTTATGCTTCACACGTCGAATCCTACGTCCACCATTCTCGATTAATAATTTTAGTACCTTTCTAGGGATTACAAAATTACTAACCCACTCGTACAACTAACTCTAGTTGTAACTCAATTGAGTACCATTAAATATTCGATTTGACTAACTTACGTTAATAAGAAAGTGCTTGATTGTTCTTATAGTGTTCACAATATGAACGAGTAAGAAATAATATTAAGTGCTATTATCTTATGACGATACTTAGAAATAATTGCAGTATAAGATAGCACACGAATTTTTGTGTTTTGTTTCATCAAAGAATGTGAAACTTGGTCTCCTTAGATTTTCAAATTGTCATTCTCAAGTAGCTTATAAGTAGAGAGTACTTTTAGCCAACTCTTTTGTATTACCTCTATCAATAAGTCTTGATTGATACGATTTGAAATAAGTTGGATCAAATTTCAACATTTTTTTTAACATAATGTAACTATTTAATGACAAAATGTTATAACTAAAGTTATCATTTTTTACCCTTAAAATGATGGTAATATTTTATCAGAAAATAGAAACATTTTACCATAAAATAGCTACATTTGGTCCGTCTACCCTATATATTTAAGAGTTTTAAGTTAGTACGGAGTAGCACTCAGTAGGTGCAAGTGCTCACAGAAGAAACTATATAATAATATAACAAAAAAGCTACTCATATACGAGGTGTATGAAAATCTCATACACGACGAATAAAATTGTGCCATGTGGCAAATTAGAGTGAATCATATGTAGTTAATTAAGGGTTATATTAGTAATTACACCTATCTAGGTAACTTGCTAACCACAATAGTTAGTTATATTTTGGGTAATTTTAAATTTCCTTTGTTTTACAATTGTGATTTATTATTATTACTAGATTTAATGCCCGTGCGATGTACGGGCCACTTTAAGATCTTCTTATATAATGATAATGATAAACGTCTTGTATTACAATTCTAGCTAGCTTCATGTAAACAATGGAATTAGCTAATTCTTAATTTTTGTTATGGAATTGCACTTGTATTATATTTTACTATGTAGGATTTTGACTTTTTTAGTGTTTTAATTTTATTCGAAACTCTATTATCACTCGAAATTTCAACTTTTAATGAGAGTATACTCGAAATTTTATCAAAATAATCCTCCTTAATTCTACTTTTCCGCCATTACATTTTACAAAGAAAACCGTAACTACATAGTAGTACTCCGTAATATTTTAATACTTTCGTTACATAGGATGGGGTTAAAGCTTAGTTGAGGATTAAACAACTTAATTAATCTTAGCTTCTGTCGTGTGAAATAGGAACACCAATTATTATTACACTGTATATATAAACATGAACACATTTATGAATGGATGTATGTATGGAATATTTTCATCGTAATTTACGTTGACTATTTCATTTCAATTTACTTGCCTACTTACAAACAATAAATTTTTTAAGAAAACATTACAACCCCTTTGTTATGGCTAAGTTCTGTCTTAGTATTGTATTGAATGGTGGAGTAGGGTTTATAATGCACTATTTGACTGTTTTCTGGATTACACTCTACTTTCTTTAGGAATCGGATTATACTCTATAAATTACTTTGTAATGACTAAGGATAGGTGATTAGGAATGAATTACTTTGTAATGACTAAGGCTAGGTGATTAAGATTTGCATTTGAACGTTTCCTTGTGCTCAACCAGTTTGACTTAATTTCCTTAGGATACTTCGTAATGACTAATGATTAGATCTGTTCTTAAGGTTAAGAATATGTAGCTAGATACAATAATAATATAATAGAAAACAAAATAAAAATATATTATTGCAAAATCAACTATTTACTCCTAGCCGTTCAATATACAATACTTTACTCATGGCGTCAACCTGTTTGGCTTATAATTTGCTTGTACATGTTGTTGGAACGTAGGATCTCATAAACTTTAAGGATTGTCTTTCAGTCAAAGTAGATTTCTAAAACTGTTGTACAGTACTTAGAACATCTTCTAAGATTTTAATTTATTGGTAGTGTGTTTACTGATAGTTTTAGTTTTCATACTTTGTAATTTAATTATAAATAGAGTTATTTAATGGGAATACTACAATCTATGGATGTCCTTCTCAAAATACTACAACCTATAATTTAACTAAGAATAGTTCCAGGTATGACACTCCCTTTCCTAGAACGAAATTGGTCATTTTTTTACTGGAAGAAACAAGTTAAGGAGGAGGCGGCCACGTTTTCCTTTATAAAAAGGCCATCTCCTTCCCCTGACATTCTCTACATCTCTTTCTCCTTTCCGCCATTAAAACTCCTTCCTTCCTCCAGTAAATCACCTCCATTTAATTTGTCCTTTATTTAATCTTTCTTCCTTTTCTTAATATCTCCTTCAAATTTCTTCCATTAATGAACACATCACCTTCTTCTTCTTCTTCTTCCATTGCATCTGGTTCATATCCAATAACAATATATTTGAATAAAAAAATCAACAGTATTTGAATAATCTTAATTATAGCTTCACAAATCAAGCATCACACCCAAAAGAGTCGTTAATTTTTGGATACGCGTATCCGGCTCAGATGAGTGGATACGGGTACGGGGCGCCGCTGCAAGTTGAGACCGGCGTATGGAGGGAGGAGTAGTTTAGGGATAGGGTTGGGAACAGGTTTGTTGGGTGGGGCGTTGGCGGGTCTTCTGGTTGGTGATCTGGTCTCGGATATGGGTCATGACGGTTATGATTATTATGATGGTAATGGCGGGTTTGATGACAGTGGATTTTGATTTTGCTAGTTTGGTTTCCTCGAAAATAGAGAGGATGAAGAGTAGGTTTGTTTAAAGAGAGGGTGAGTAATAAGGTAAGGTAAAGGAGGTGGAAGGAAGAAATCAGGTTAATAAGCGTGTTTAAAACAAAGGGTACCTGTCATTCCAGTTACCCTTCTACTTATTGTAATATGAGGGGACTGGTGTCATACTTGGTAGTATTCTTAGTTAAATTATAGGTTGTAGTATTTTGAGAACGACACCCATATGTTGTAGTATTCCCATTAAATAACTCTTATAAATATGTACATATATGAAAATAATCTTTTGTCAAAGAAGAATATAGATGAAGTCAATAAATAAGTATCGATATTAATTCCAATAATCTAATCCACCATGCAATTGAGTTGTATAATCACTTGCATATCATGAATCATTGAATCCTAAAGGTCCTGTGCTCCGATCCTACTACATGTAAAAACTCTTAAACAACCTAAAGTATTAAAAGATTTAAATAAAACGGAGTAATTGATATACCTTTACAATAATGACATGCATTAATTCTAATTTTGTAACGATGATGATAACTTTTCAACAATCTGCACAAGCGAAAAAACTCATTAAAGTGTAGAGACCTCAATATGTATCTACAAACAAACTCACAGTCAAAAAATTACTAAACAAACACCTCAATATCCAGTAATAAAACATAAAAAAACGACTAATATATAGTATAAAAGTAATAAAAGCAAAAACAATCATGTCAATTCTGCACATATAAGCCTCAAAAACAAAACCACAAAAATTAGTAAGCCGGTTAAGAATGAGGAGAGCCTTTTATATAAGAAGTTATTATATACGTATTTAAACTCAAGGTCTTTGTGAGTAAACACAACTCATCTCCTTAAAGAATCCTACAAATTGGCAAAGATGATGTTTCTATCTATTTAGTTTGTTACAGATTTATGATCAAATTCAAGTCGAATTTTTTATACTTAATAATAATAATTTATTTAATGTATTGTAGAGAGATTCGTGAAAGTTGGACTCTTTGTAATCGCTCGAAAAAAAGCTTCCTTTAATAATATAGATAGATAGATTGTTTTTATTTTATTTTGAATTATTGATATTAACAAGTATTATTGTTAATTATTTTTGACGTCTCTAATTGTATTCTTTATTAATCAAAATCGTATGAAACCTAATTTCATTGGATTGATGAACCATAACTCATTTGATCATATCATTTTTTATTGATCAAAGATGTAATCCTAATCAATGTAAATCGAATTTCCCTAGCATTATTAATCAAATTATAATTCTATTAATCGAATTAGCCTTATTCTTATTCTTAATCATTTAAAATCGAATTAGGGGAAAAATGGGGAAAAAATTATGAACCCTAATAAAAATGAACAACCATAATTCAGTTTATCAAAATCAGTTTTTATCAATCAAATTGTAATCCTAATCGTTAAAAATCGTATTAACCCTAGCATTGGAGTAATTAAAATCTAATTCAATACTATTAATTGAATTAGTCTCATTCTTAATCATTTAAAATCGAATTAGGGGAAAAAGGGACAAATTTTGACCAACCCTAATTTAATTAATGAAAATCGATCAATTATTTTATCAACCCTAATTCAATTTGTCAAAATCAAATATCCTTAATTTTGTTCATTTAATTAGAACGTAATTAGGTTATGTTAATCAAATGTATGAACCCTAATTGAGGTAGTATTAGGGCATAAAGTTGAAAAAAAAAGAAAAAAAAGCTGTTGTTGTAAAGGTTCGAACACGGGTTGACATTAGAAGGAAGTAAATATTTGCAAAGAAACTAGTAACCAACTAAGCTAGGGGTATCAGCACATTCATTTACTAATTACAATTAATTATATTATGAATCTATTCCTTTAATTGATTTCGAAATGTAAACGTTATTGAACTCTAATTCGAATAATTTCCTTATTTACAAATTCCTTTTTTTTAAATTCGTAAAACTTTCCTTTTTCTAAAAAATATTATTAGCTTGATTTTAGGCAATAACTTTCTTAAATTTAATAATTGCCTAATTTAAAATAATTCGGTTTTATTTGACAAAATATCCTTTTTAAAAAAAATTATTGCTTGATTTTAGGAATATTATCTTTTTGTTGAGAGATTTTTGGGTGGAAGATCTCCCTTATTTGATTTTTAGGAGTAGATTTAGGCCAAGTCAACCCGTGTTCGAATCCTTATAGCCACAACTTTTTTTTTTATTTCATAATGCTCTAACTATTTCGATTAACTGCTAAAATACTACCTCAATTAGGGTTCATACTTTTGATTAACACAAGTTTATTAGGCTAGTTGTTCTTCAAATTAGGGTAATTGATTTTGAAATTGTAAATTTCGAGTTATTCTAATTCAGAATTCGAAAATTAGGGTTTTTAATTTTCGATCTCTCCAATTCATATTCCCTTTAATCCTCACTTAATTAGGGTTTATAAATTTCAGTACTCTTTGCTGATTTTTTTTTTTAAATTTAAATAAACTTAAAACACTAATGTAAAAGAAAAAAACTAAATAAGTATATAATTTATTGGAATAAAATGAAACGCTTACAAGAAATATAAAATGAAACTAAAAACCGTGGTAATCAGACTTGAAAATTAGAAAACGAAATGCTAAAAATTAACTAAACACTAGAATTGTGGGCGCCTTATGCTGTTTCCAACCAATCCATATCTTCCTCTCGACCTCCATTGTGGATTCGTTGGAGGGGGAGTAGTAGGGGCATCAAAATTATCATCCCCTCCTTCAACCCTAACGAGTATATCATCGGCAACTGGCATTGGTTGGTACACACGTTGCCCTACTTGGTGCCACTTTAGGTTATCCTCAGGTAGCGATGTCGAATATTTGGCGTTGAACTCTTCTTCGTAGATGTATTCTATGGTTTTACACCGAGTACGGGCTATAACATCCTCAATTTTACTCTTGTCTTCGACAAGGTTTAACATTTCCCTTACGAACATCATTGTCTCCAACAAATCCCTAGCACGAGCCTTCTTTTCCATGGGAATCTCTCTATTTAACATTGCATATTGAATATGATTAGCCATGACAACAAGTTAAAAGTTTTGCTGTAATTGAATGACTTTTATGTTTCTTATGAGTTTTATTTGGGAATGGAGGTAACATCTACTAATTTGTGTATTTATATAAAGTGCAATTGAAATGTTTCCCACCAAAATTTTCCCTCCTTTTTTTCCCGCCATATTTTCCCACCAAATCACGTAAATCCTAGTATTTAGGATATTGAAATTAAATATATTGAAAAAAAATATAATAAATAGATATGATTGAAAGAATTAGAAATGAATATTTATATATAAGATCATAGAATATTGCATGATCGAATCAAGTTAAATTGAAGATAGAATATTGCGTGAATCAAATTAAAAACGGAAAATATATGTTACTAATTCAATAAACTTAAATTAGATTTAGTATATATTGCAATTTAATTGTTTAGTAATCCTGCTGATACCCATTGCTCAACTGGTTTCTAATAGTCACGCATTGCATAGGTCAACCCGTGTTCGATTCTGCATAAACACATTCATTTGGGTTTTTTTTTTACCAAATTTAACACCATTGGCGCAAAATTGAATAATCTAAATTTAAACTAAGTTAGAAATTTTGAATTTCACACAATTGGCGCCAAACTGAATTTACTTGTTTGTGTTTAGAATATAGGGTTTAGGGTTTAGGGTTTAGGGTTTAGAATATAGGGTTTGGGGTTTAGAATATAGGGTTTAGGGTTTAGAATATAGGGTTTGGGGTTTAGAATATAGTGTTTAAGATTTAGAATATTGGGTTTGGGGTTTAGAATATAGTGTTTAGGGTTTCTAAGTTTGATTGTATGTAATTAGGTACTAACTAGTTCCGATTGTAGCTTACTATCGACATATTAAGTAAATTAGGAACTAACTAATTCCGATTCTAGCTAAATATCGACATATTATGTAATTAGGAACTAACTAGTTCCGATTATAGCTTACTATCGACATATTACGTAAATTAGGAACTAACTAGTTCCGATTATAGCTTAATATCGACATATTATGTAATTAGGCACTAACTAGTTCCGATTATAGTTACTATCGACATATTACGTAAATTAAGAACTAACTAGTTCCGATTATAGCTTAATATCGACATATTATGTAATTAGGCGCTAACTAGTTCCGATTATAGCTTACTATGGACATTTTACGTAAATTAGGAACTAACTAGTTCCTATTATAGCTTAATATCGACATATTATGTAATTAAGCACTAACTAGTTCCGATTATAGCTTACTATCGACATTTTACGTAATTACTTATTTACTAGTTCCGATTATAGCTTACTATCGACATTTTACGTAAATTAGGAACTAACTAGTTCCGATTATAGCTTACTATCGACATATTACGTAACTTAGGGACTAACTAGTTCCGATTATAGCTTACTATCGACATTTTGCGTAAATTAGGAACTAACTAGTTCCGATTATAGCTTAATATCGACATATTTTATAATTAGGCACTAACTAGTTCCGATTATAGCTTACCATTGACATTTTACGTAATTACTTATTTACTAGTTCCGATTATAGCTTACTATCGACATTTTATGTAAATTAGGAACTAACTAGTTCCGATTATCGCTTAATATCGACAATATCGACATTAAAAAATATTATACTAGTTAATATATATTATAATATAAAAAATAAAACCAAAATCTTCTATTATTACTACTAAAAAGGAAAACCTAAAATATCTTCCTAATACCTACTTGTTAACAATTTTAATTTTTTAAAAAAATAAAAAAATAAAAAGTCCCTATAAAAAACGGAAACTGCCGACCCTCCACATTCATCTTCCTGCATTTCATCTTCTTCTTTCCTTCTTCCTCTTCCTCCCCTAAACCGCCACTTTAAAAAAAAAAAAAAAAAAAAGAAACCTTCATCTCTAACCTTAAATTATTAAGCTCAAACAAAATATGACTCAAGTTGAAGACGGAGGGCTTAATTGGTCGATCTTTGCTCAACCTAAAACGGTATTGTAACACCCCCTCATACCAAGGTACCTTACCAAGGACTACCCTAACATGAAAGGCTGTTACCATCTCGGTTTTCCGAGGTTAGTATATCAAAGTTACAATTTCCAAACAACATTTTTTAAAGTATAAAGAGTTAGCGAATACATTGTCTCAAATCAACTCAAACTAAAAGTGTAAGAACTTCAATACAACTGAAATCATTGACGGCTAAACTCGTAACGGCGGAAACTAGACTCGAATTGATGTCTCCCCATGTCTGTCCCATAACTAAACATCTGCATTACCTGTCATATCTGCTCACCATCCCCGAATGGATCACCGCAGGTTTTACAAAACAACAACACGGGGTCAGTTACCGCATAATTCAAATAAGACAAACAAATAATGTAACCGGCTGATCATCCTCCATCCCCGGTCTCCCAATTTCACACATTAACCGACTACACACCGAAGTGTGTAGCCCTGCCAGATTACCCATCGCAACAGGTAATCCTCGCCGCCAGTGGGTGACCGCAGCCCATCCCCACCTAGTCCAGCTCATCAACGAGCGACTAACAATCCCTGTCCCTTAATGTGCACATCCCCTCCCGTGACGGGTTCCACGGAGGGCGAACTAGGGTGTGAAGCCACTCCCGCAAGTGACTCCACCACAATCACACATACCACAAAGATCACAAATGTCCACAACACCACTTCCGTCACAACACAACCACATCACCACCATCACCACAACATCAACACTCCGATGATCAGCAAACAACAATTATACACAATACAACAAATATCTCAATTCAATTACACAAGAACTGAGTAGGGAAACCCTACCTTTTCGTAATCCGCTTACGCTGCAATCAACCATACAAATGCATAACAATTACCACATCGTCACCTACAACAACAATCATTTAGTTCCAATCACTAACTGCAGAACCCCATTTCCCCCAATTCATGAATAAAGACAAACCCTATAATTAATCATCAACAACATAGGGATAAAGACTTACCGGCGAAAGAAACAAAGGATGAATGCACTTGCTATGATCAAACACACACACAAGGGGAGATTTAGAGAGGATTATAGCGTCGTTTGAGTGATTAGATTTTATGAAATGTAATAGGAAACTGTTTTGCGTTTATAAATAACTCTAATCCTTTCTAAATCAATCGCGGAAAAAATATAACCCGTCAGACCGGATACTCGGTCGAGTAAAATGTATACTCGGGCGAGTATCCTCTACTCGGTCGAGTATTCACCATACTCGGCCGAGTATTCCTCGGCAGAACCCAAACAAACTACACTCTTGGCACTGCTCGGCCGAGTAGGCTCTACTCGGTCGAGTACTTAGCTTATAAAATCCGTAGTATTACAATATTCCTCCCTTAAAAAGAACTTCGTCCCCGAAGTTCCAACCCAACCTATAAAACATGGACACTTAACACTAACTCCACAAACCACTCTTCCTTCCACAACATGGCTCATGATATCGTCTCAACTATAGCATAGGCTCCCAATACTGACTCCATAACATTACCAAATAACCACAATATAATGTTGCCAACCTTGTCTCACTTCCATAACACTCAATAGCACTCAATCCACAAAAGAAGATCAACCATCAAAATGGAATGTTACATTCTACCATCCTTAAAACTAACTTCGTCCTCAAAGTTTACTCAAACACATAAATATCATCTTCCAACTGTCAAAACTATCGGACTCATAATCATCATCATTCAACTGTCAACACTATTGAAATATTCTCTCATTCCTAAACATCGAACTACTACAAGCACGGTCATGACCTTTAATAAAAATCAAAACAAATATCCGTCCTTTATGCTACACCAACACTCTACTTGCAATTATAGTACCATATGCACAACCATCAAAATCTCTTTTATCGCATCCTACTCCTCTTAAGATAAATGTTACGTCCTCGTAACTCACTAATACTAAATCCTAGCTATATCTTCTCATTATCCCCATCACCACCGCATGTCAAAGATAACCACTTATAATCTGAACAGTCGCCATGCATATATCTTAGGCTCTCTTACTTAAACAACTCTCATCCTTCAATTCACTCGTCACACCCCCTAACCTATACCTCAAAATCTTTAACTTAACCCAAAACATCAACTCTTCCACATTACCGCAACATGACACACCTCTCTATATAAACTATATAAAACTCATATCACCAAAAGCATAACTCACACTCCACACTTGTTACGTACACTCACACTAGATCCTCAAGTTCTTTTCTTTCATTACCGCAAAACTCATACATAACTTAACATGACACCAATTCCCAATATCCTGCACTTACTATCTCAACAAAAGATTATGAACAACCTGCCGCTTTCAGATCATTACAACACATATTCCACGAATCACTTGCCATGACTATGACTACCGATGCCTCATCTTAAAATAAGATCAAAATTATCAGAATAACTTCTCACAATCGTGTCCCATCAACAGAATATCACTATACCATGACAACAACGAAAACATATACAACTCTCTTTCATACCCTACTCTACTCTCATTCCCAAACCAAACCGGTAAGAAACATCAACAAACAAAACAACAGTCTACATGTTCAACCAAAACTCACAAGGAACAACAGCAAATAAAACAACAATCTATGTTTAACTGGTATGCACTTTCGAAACTCGTATCATAATCACCTCACCTACTCCACCACAACCGGTGACGGCATCGCAACACCGCCACCAACAGCCGCACCGCAGTGCGAAAATACCCGCATCACAATACTAAGTACCGTGCCCGGATCACCACCCGAGGGACCACAACCACACCGATAGACATCACAACATACATAATCCCATAAACACTGACTCAATATAACATATCGGACAAGAAAAACTTACTCAAGACTTCTTTACCAGATCACAACACCATATATCATACGGAATAAATAGACAAGAATCTCATGCATACCATCCATACTTTTTCATGGAATAAACATATATCATGAATACACATGCAAGTATAACCAGTCTTGTCAGGCCACCCAAACTATGACTTTTGATCATCATTCCATTAAGTTACCGTATCCAACATATCTTACAGAACATTCAGATAACAACATTATAACTATCACACCATACCGCTTCTCGTGAGGTCACAACCTCACACAAACATTTATATATTTCTTAGACCCATAATCACATCCAACTAGTCAATCCTGATCACGTAAGTTACCACTTGACAATGAATATCTCTTATCCGGACTTAACTCAGGTGACCTTCCTAACATATCTTCTCTTACACACAATTATCACCCCTCCCAAAAATGTAGCCATAACATCGCACTAACTTCCAAATAACACCTCGTATATCCACATCTTATACTTCCTCACAACCAAACATACTAACCACCTCCACAAAATCAACCTCATTAGAACAACTAACTTCCCTAAAATAACATCACCCTCAGCCACTAGTGATACTACTATGACACCAACATCCTTCATGTGACTACTCTCTTACTATCACTTCTTAATATAACAATCTGTTTCCTCTCTTTGGTTATCATCCCAAATACGAACATCCAATCCATCAACAAAACATACCTCAACATTATTCCCAATTCTATCCTTTATCATATCGCTACCTAACTCCCCACCAAAATCTCAGATCTTGCAACACTCCACAAGCTTCTTATTCCCTTAATACCTCGAAACTCATGGCTAACACGTCGTCCTGCTCTCCTATATAACCATTAACTCACACCCTCTAGTGGGGATATCGTACATTTCATAATTTCCTACCTTCATGCTCCTTAACTCCGGTCAACGTTCTCTCAACTTACTTCCATCCCTCTTTCCCTCCTTTTACTCAATAATGCCAATTAAAAAGTCATCTCCTTTCTCTTTCTACCTAACCCTTTAGTCATTTGTTTATTTTCCATAGCTCTACAACTCTAATTCCATTAATTCATATCAATATCTTATCATTCTTATCTTTTATCATCTCTCATCTTGCTTCACACTCACCCTTGACACCATCAAGTCCACGCACTAACAGTTACTCTTCAATTAGTCGTATCTCCCTTTTGCATCTCTAGAAACCAAAATTCACTTCATACCGTTTGTCCAAAGAATTACACACTAGGCTCACCCCTTGATATTCCAACTTCCCAAACTTAGCCACTTTCTACAAATCCACATCGCGACATAACTTTCTTTAAGTTCACTATATACCTCTCTTTTCTATCTTCTTACAAAAACCTTCCATTACATATATCCTTAAGCAACTCTATCCTAGCTGTCTTCCTCCATAAATCCTTACACATCCAAATATGCCACTATTCGTATCCCTTATCTCAGTCTTTCATTCTCATGCTTCTTTACACTTACATCACCCTTGCCCATATACACTTACTTTTATACTACTCAACACACGACTATATCACTCATCATATCTCACAAAACATGCTCTTTACCTCGATTAGCTCATCATTCTTCCCTTTTCTTTTTCCACTATCCTTCACAACTACATTAACACATGTTTTCCTTACCCAACACATTTCCCTCATAAGCCGTCATTCTCCATGTCATAACTTCCGGTAACTTACGTATCAAGACCGTCTCACATATAATAGAATGCCTTAAGACTCAAAACATACATGTGTATATACCATACGACTCAAAACAATGTAAAAACATAGCCACCGGCTCAAAACAAAAGTAAGAACATAGCCACCGACTCAAAACAAAAGTAAGAACATAGCCACCGACTCAACGTGGCCGCCCAATGAGGTACTCGGTCGAGTACACAACATACTAGGTCGAGTACAAGTTACTCGGTCGAGTAACTATATTACTCGGTCGAGTTTTCGACTCCAGAAGCAAACTCAATTGTCGCATAAGTATTACTCGGTCGAGTATTGGGAATACTCGGCCGAGTAGACCTTACTCGGTCGAGTATGAGACTACTCGGCCGAGTTCACGACTCCAAACTCTAAACAGTATTATCACAGAGAGATTACTCGGCCGAATATGGAATACTCGGTCGAGTATAAGCACCGACCAGTTTTCGTAAAACAGTCATATCTCACTCGTTACTTGGTCATTTTGGGCGTGTGACCTATCGTTAGAATCTTAAGAGGACAAGTTATCACCTCAACTTGGAATCACAGCAATATCATGTCCAGAACTTGACTTATGACAGTTTTAAGATAACCCTTCCCTAATCGTTCTTTATACAAATTAAGTTTCCTAAGCCAAAACAACTTGAACATACATAAGGCAACAATAATAATTCAATACCTCTAAAAACCAGTACATAGTTGAACATTTATCATACTCACATTAAAATTAAACACGACATTTACATATATAAATGCATGACCTTAATCACATGCTTCTACCAACAATCAAGCATTAAAATCATCATGTTCATAAGCACATGTACCACTACCATACTTCATGCTCAACATTGTATTAAACAGATAACATGATCACATTCTTCATAATCAATATCAATCAGATACAAATTCACAATTCACCTTTCATATTTTACCATGTTCCAACACTTAACTTGCCAACATATTCCTTCTCAAAGTTTAACATGAAAAATCCTCGATGCATCTTTCAACGACTATCAAATTCCACTTCTTTCATCATTTCATCCAACCATGCACAAGGTTCAAACTATAGATATCACACTCACAGAACTCAAGCATACAACAGTTTTTCCCCCCATGTGACCAGCTTGAGATCGTAAGGGCCTTAATGCGACTTCGGGACGTCTCCCAAGGACTTGCGGTAGCTCCAAACAACTCTCCCTGGGTTCATTTTATTTAGACTCCCTAAGTTCATTGGGTTCATTTGTATTAGGTGCCGGAATCGTCAGCTCTGATACCACTTTGTAACACCCCCTCATACCAAGGTACCTTACCAAGGACTACCCTAACATGAAAGGCTGTTACCATCTCGGTTTCCCGAGGTTAGTATATCAAAGTTACAATTTCCAAACAGCATTTATTAAAGTATAAAGAGTTAGAGAATACATTATCTCAAATCAACTCAAACTAAAAGTGTAAGAACTTCAATACAACTGAAATCATTGACGGCTAAACTCGTAACGGCGGAAACTAGACTCGAAGTGATGTCTCCCCATGTCTGTCCCATAACTAAACATCTGCATTACCTGTCATATCTGCTCACCATCCCCGAATGGATCACCGCAGGTTTTACAAAACAACTACACGGGGTCAGTTACCGCATAATTCAAATAAGACAAACAAATAATGTAACCGGCTGATCATCCTCCATCCCCGGGATACCAATTTCACACATTAACCGACTACACACCGAAGTGTGTAGCCCTGCCAGATTACCCATCGCAATAGGTAATCCTCGCCGCCAATGGGTGACCGCAGCCCATCCCCACCTAGTCCAGCTCATCAACGAGCGACTAACAATCCCTGTCCCTTAATGTGCACATCCCCTCCCGTGACGGGCTCCACGAGGGGCGAACTAGGGTGTGAAGCCACTCCCGCAAGTGACTCCACCACAATCACACATACCACAGCATCACAACTGTGACAACACCACTTCCATCACAACATAACCACATCAGCACCGTCACCACAACACCAACACTCCGATGATCAGCAGACAACAATCATACACAATACAACAAATATCTCAATTCAATTACACAAGAACTGAGTAGGGAAATCCTACCTTTTCACAATCCGCTTACGCTGCAATCAACCATACAAAGGCATAACAATTACCACATCGTCACCTAAAACAACAATCATATAGTTCCAATCATTAACTGCAAAACCCCATTTCCCCCAATTCATGAATAAAGACAAACCCTATAACTAATCATCAACAATATAGGGATAAAGACTTACCGGCGAAAGAAACAAAGGATGAATGCACTTGCTATGATCACACACACACACACAAGAGGAGATTTAGAGCGGATTAGAGCGTCGTTTGAGTGATTAGGTTTTGTGAAATGTAATAGGAAACTGTTTTGCGTTTATAAATAAATCTAGTCCTTTCTAAATCAATCATGGAAAAAATATAACCCGTCAGACCGGATATTCGGTCGAGTAAAATGTATACTCGGCCGAGTATCCTCTACTCGGTCGAGTATTCACCATACTCGGCCGAGTATTCCTCGGCAGAACCCAAACAAACTATACTCTTGGCACTACTCGGCCGAGTAGGCTCTACTCGGTCGAGTACTTAGCTTATAAAATCCGTGTATTACAGGTATACCCAATCCCGCATGCAATAACTAAACTCGACAAACCGCCTGAAATTGAAGGGATTGATGAAAGTTCATCCGCGTTTTTGGTTGGTTCATGCAATGACATAAAGTCATTCTACATTATACCTAGGTGTGGATCTTGGCAAAAAATAGCAATGACTCGGGTTTTTAAGGCATGGGCGTATGGTTGGGCGGAATGCAAGAAAACAGTGGAGAAGAAGGCAGAAGAAGGCGGTGGTAAATATTGTCCATGAATATGGTTTTAATATCGTATTCTGTTTTCTGTATTAATATCGTATTTTGTTTGGTTGTATACGGCTTATGTTAAGTTTGAATGGCGGGCTAATTTCGATCAGACGATGCAACTGGTTTTTTTTGTTTTTGTTTTTTTTTGTTAACATGGCCGTATAATGTTAGGCAAAGTCTTCTGATGATGAAGATGGTTCATTTAACAGAGTTGATGATGTTTTAGGGGTTGTATAATCTTCCGTCTTGTGTCGTATTAGTTGTTTTGTAATCGGATAATATATCTCGCATATAGGGTTGATGCAGTACTAGGGGTTGTATTATCTTCCGTATTGTGTTGTATTAGATGTAGTGTAAATATTGTACTATCATGTAAATCGCTTGTAATCAGATTAATCTGATGGTTTTCCGTCTTGTAATCAGATTAATTGGATGGTACTATTTCTGCTAATTTGGTCCAATTTCGCTAAATTCCGTTAAATTTCGTTCATTTTCGCTAAATTTGGGTTGACATGGCGATGAAGGTTGATCATGGACTTAAATTTCATTCCTTTAATTTCCGGGACTTTAACATAGTTTCGTTTGATATTGTAATCGTTTTAACCATTCTTTAATTTCCGTCTTATAATGGTGTTAAATTCTGTCTTTTAATCGTAAAATTTTTATATTCAAACTTTCTCATTTGACAAGTTGGTGTATTGCATATGACATGTGTTAAAGGTTGAGTATTGAGATGAACCAAATGATTATGTCTCACATGCAATTTGAGTCAAATCAACTCAAATGTTAACAATTGAACTACATAATGTGAGAAAACAGTTTTGTGCAAATTATTAGCAAGTAAAAAATTTGAGTCAAATCAACTCATTTGTCAATTTCGTGTATTGCATAGGTTAGTGTCGACAATATCGACATTATTAGCAATTTCGTGAAGTACACGGTCTGATTTGTATTAATCTGACCCAATTTTGTGCAAATTATTAGCAAGTGCGTAAAATAGACGGTCTGATTTGTGCAAAGAAGACCCAATTTCATTCAAACTAATGGCAATTTCGTAAAGTAGACGGTCTGATTTGTATAAATCAGACCCAATTTCGTGCAAATCAGTCAATTTCGTGCAACTTATTAGCAATTTCGCAAAATAGACGGTCTATTTTATTCTACTATAACAATCAACAAAAAAAATAATTTAAACTATCCAAATGTAACCATGAACAAACAAAAATTGTATAAAACAAACGGTCTTAAAATTGTATCCAATTGTAGTCATAAAAAAAATTAAGCTAAATTCTATTGAGTGTTACGAGGTGTGGTCGTACTAACCCTTCTTCGCCGCGACGTTGGTTGCAAAGGACCTGCTTCGTCGAAGTTTACAGCCCTCCTTACTTTCTTTTGCCTAGGCCTAGAACCTTTACCTGCACCTCTTTTATCAACGGGGTCTTTCAAGGCGCCTTCCGTAGGAGGAGGTGCGTTCCGTACCATGTGGCGTAGGTTGTTCTCTTTCGGTTGTAATTTTACGGCCTCACACCCTTGTTACATCGGAGCCTGCTCCCATTTCGTTGAGTGTCTCAATGCCGACATGCGCCTCTAATGCCTTAACCACCTTGGCTGCTTCGGCCTCATATAAGGCATACGTCTCATCATCATGTAACGCCAGCCTATATATGTAGTCGTTCTTCATCGTGACCGCAAGAGATCGCTTGAGTCATTCAGACTCACCAAGATCGTAGTACCCAACAGGAAGGTGCTCATAACCCCGAACCAAGTCCTTTCGCCATCGATTCAAAATGTACATGTCGGGAATAAACTACACTTTCTTCAGCTATAGTACACGAATAATATGCGTGTACAATATACCTTTAAACTCGAAAAGATTACAAGTACAATTAAACTCACCGAAGTCCAAGTTGGCTGTAACATTGTACTTTTTCTCTCGACGTTTCCAAAACGGTGTTGTCACCTCATTTGTTACATTAAACGTAGAGAAATTCCCAATGTTCAAATGAGACTCGGCATTGGTGTGTATAATACCGTTTACCTCATCCTTCACCTCACTGAACATGATATTTGTGTAAGCCCTTTAGAAGACTTCCTCAGCTATGACTGTCTTATTATAAGGAGACGGTATTTCGTGACAAGCAAAGTTAAACTTTAATTCATCCTCGACCTTGGATCTTAGTGCATTTTGACAACTATCAAAGAATTTGAACATAGTAGTTTCAACATTGATGTAATTCTTGAAAAATCGGTTCGTCTGTTCACTTCTTTGCGTAGATGACATACTTGCACAAAAGATGTCCCTCCAATACAATGGCACCCACGAATGTCGTTTTTCAAAAGAGTCTATGATCCAACCATTTTCGTGAATACCATATTTAGTGACAAAACGATGCCATGCTTCCTCAAAGTCATTGTTATCTGCAATATCGTTAATAATTTTCCAAAGGTCAACAATAATTTTTTAATACCTGACACAACTTCCCAAGTTCTTTGTTGCGTTAACCATCATGTCCCACAGACACAAACGGTGATGAGTATTAGTAAATACGTCCTTCGCAGCCTTACCAATTCCCCTGCATTGATCCGTGAGTATAACCGATGGAGCTCTACCCATACAATCTAACCATCTCCTAAACACCCAAGTGAAGCTTTCCGCATCTTCATGTGAAACCAAAGCGGCAACAAGCACAACAGTACTACCGTGATGATTTACGCCAACAAATGGAGTAAGGGCATTTTGTACCTATAATTAAAACATAAGTTAAGTAAATGAAACATAAATTTTGTACCCGAGGGATGCTTTTAAATTTATAATCATGTTTCATAAGCTTGGAAAATGCCCTAATTATTTCGAAAATGCCCTAATTACAACAGACAAAATACGTAATTGCTCCTTGGTAATCGTGATTTCTAACTTCTGATTTCTAAAGCTACTAATTTCGAAATAAGCTAACAACTAGTTTCTAAAGCTACTGATTTCAAATTATAATCACTATTATAAAGCTACTGATTTCGAATTATAATCACTACATAATTATTTCGAAAATGCCCTAATTATTTCGTAAATGCCCTAATTGCATCACCAAATGGCTTTCGAAATACGCTAACAACTGGTTTCGAAAAGGCCCTATTGTTTCTAAAATGCCCTAATTAATTACATTAGACAAAATACGTAATTGTTCCTTGGTAATCGTCATTTCCAAATACTGATTTCTAATGCTACTAATTTCGAAATAAGCTAACAAGTGGTTTCTATAGCTATTGATTTCAAAATAACCTAATCGATATGTTGTTTATAGTAGTCATTTCGAAAGAAGCAAACCCTAATTGATTAACATTAATTAAATAACGGTTTTTTCCCATGGTACCCTCGAACTTTGGCAGATTACACATGGCACCCCTCCTTTTAACTTTCTACATATGATACCCCTGTATTTACGTTTTTCTTTCCCAGAATGCCCCTAGTCAAACTTCCGTCATCACTCCGTTAGTTTTTTGACTAATGACCTTTTTTTTTGTTATTTAATTCACTAATTATACATAAATCACAAACCCACTTCTTTTGTCTCTTTCGTTATGCTGCAAACTCAATCAACAATTTTCATACTTCAATCTATAAGTCATTTAATCCACCATAAAAACACCTCCAGCCAGCTTCTCATTTAACAAAACTCCATTGCCATATTCTTCGTCTGAAAACCCGACATCGGAACCGAGTCAACAAGCAACCAACTTTTCACCATCGTCACTACCATTCAACCACCAGCTGCTCCTCCATTTCCGTCTCCATCCAACGCGGCCTCGAAATCAAGCCACCAAGACTCGTGCCCATCAACAAGCACCAGCAATCAACAACTTCGCCACCACCGCATCACTATCAATCACCATTACCGTCAATTACCAACCACCTCCTTCTAATTCCAGATCCCGACCACCATCGCGACCAATTCAACCATTCACCTCAATTCATCACCTGCTCCACGCACCTCCGTCTACAACAATGAGCAGCCCAGAAATGAATCAGATTGAAAAAAATTCACCAAAAAAAATATTAGGAAGAAATCCAAAAAGAAGAGAAGCACCAACTTCAAAGAAAATAGCATAAGGCAGACAAAGTGCCAAAGTTAATGTATGAACCGCAACATAAACTGGTATTACCTATATTCCTAAACGATCCGATAATACCTCGAAAACCCGTAATCTTTATCTAACCCATATTGTTTACTTACCCCTCATCCTCCTATCACTATCCCAACTCCTACAATGGCTGCTCCCCATAATTTCCAACCCATTTTCCAGAAAGATAGTTAAATTGGTTAGATTGTGATTTGTCTAAGAAAGTTGGGAAATTGGATTATGCCGCAAATCAAGAGGAAATGAGGTTTGTTGAACTGTGTGTTTTTGTTTGGATTTTTTTGGGGAAAAGAGATCAGGGAAATGAGGATGGGTTAGTTTGGCTGCTCCCCGGATTCTTTGCGAAGTGCAATTTGGAGTCAATTAATGAGGTATGGTGATACCCCGTACTTCGCCATTGATGAATGTTGATTGAAGATGATTGTAATTGATTTGGGGATTTAGGGTTGATAAGGGTGGAAATGGTGGTGGTTATTACAGGGACGAATCGGTAGGAGGGTTTGGTGGTTGCGTGGTGGCGCCGGCGTGGTGGTCAACGAGGGCGGAGAGGTGGCGGTGGTTAAGAAGAAGATGATGATATTGGGTGGTTTGGGGTTTTAATATTAAAGTTAGTTTAGTGTGAAATGTATGAGGGATTAGTGTGTTAAATAACAAACAAAAGGTTATTATATTCAGATAAGTAACGGAGTGATGACGGAAATTTGGTAAAGGGTATGCTGAGAAGGATAAAGGTAAATACAGGGGTACCATATGTAGAAAGTTAAAAGGAGGGGTACCATGTGTAATCTGCCAAAGTTCGAGGGTACCATGGGAAAAAACCGATTAAATAATAAAAAGGTCGTAAGTAAATGACATAATTTGGTCACCTGTTAACACAAAATATAGCATCATAAGAAATTGCATCACCAAATGCCTTTGTCATTCCTCTACAACGTCCGTCAGCCCAAAACACGTTTAGTAGCTTGCCTTCAAAATCCGTCTCGATGGCGTAGTAAAATTCTCGATCGACTTCCTTAAATTTAATAAATCTTGTGATAGGGTTGTCGTATATCTATCAAAAATAACCAATTGGCTCTAACTAATATAGCTAGGGAAGTCGGGTCGATCTCCACAGAGAGATGGGAAAATGTCGGCTTTGTCTAAGTTCGTCACGGTAACCAAAATGGGGGTTTTAATTGGGTTGTTGTTCTAAACTAATGAGAATGAGAAAGAGAAAGAGGCCGAGAAAAAGGATTAAGCAGATAAAGGGAAAGCAACTAAGACAGTCGGTTCACCATGATCATTCAATCAAGCAATCTAGGTCTCGGATCAATGCAAGTATGGTCAGAGGAGCAGTGAATATCTCCTTCCGGTCTCAATTCGCCCCTAAAGCACAAATAGCTTAGCTTCCGCCCTCACTATAGTGCCCTAATGTTCGCTACGAGTCTCGCCCTTTCCAACCTTCCGGTCTAGGTCAAGGTTTACTACGATAAAATGACTTATTGCGTCGACTCAATTAGACAGAAACAATTAACTGCAGCGATTAACAACAGAGACCACACAAGCACAAAACCTAAAATGGCAATTACTATCCCTTCATAATCATGGATCCCCTAGTCTTAGCAAGGGAAATTAGCTATGCATCACCATCGAATTAGCAACAATAACATATAGACGACAAGAATTAAACATGATAATAATAAAATGAAATGAAAACAAATAGCAATAGCAAAAATAAAGGAATAGAGGAAATAGAAGCAATGAAATGAATTAAGAATAAAAACAAGAATTAAAAGGGAATAATAATACCGAATACAAGTTCCGGATCCGAGTAGAAAGGAGTAGCAAAAGAGTAAAATGAAGAAGCAGTAGAAAAAGATAAAAGTCTAAGTGAATAATGAATCCGTGAGGAAGAGTTACGCAGTCTAGTGTCTTTAGTAGCATACGAAAATCTCCCCCTTAAGCCTAATCCATAGCTTAATTACGAAAGACCATACGAAAATAGGCGGAAAAACTCTTATACGGGCAAAACCACTCGATTGAGTAGAAATAAACCACTCGATCGAGTAACTCAGCGACAAACCCTTCGATCGAGTGGAAATAAACCACTCGATCGAGTAAATCCTTGTATTGTCTTCTCGATTGGATACTGGGACTGCTCGATCGAGTAACGTTCAGTATATAAAGCATTCAATCGACTAGAAAAGTAGTCGATCGAGCTATTTTGGCACGTTAGACATTATGGCACCTTCCGAAACCAGCTCACGCGTCTACAAAGTGATAGATTCCAAGCTCCGGCTCCTTGTTTTCCATAAATGCATGCAAATGGGACGAGTTTAGGCTTGATTTAGCTCCTGTTTGGTTTATTCCTGCAATTTACACAAAACGAACCAAAGTAGAATATTAGGGGGTATTTGTAGCTAGATGCCACGTAAATAGTATAGAAATGCGTGTAAAAATGAGGTAAAAACCTTATATAAAATACACGCATGAAATCTCCCCAAACCAAACCTTTGCTTGTCCCCAAGCAAACTATGAATGCAACTAAGAATTAGCAGTGGAACAGGACCAACTCATCAGCTACAAATCATCCACCAAAACCAGTTTAATGCAACAACTAACAAAATGACAAATGATAAGTGCATACAAATTAAATCAATGTTTCAAACTTACTGAACCGTCGACCTTGCAAGACTAAAAAGTATCAGACTCTCGCGGGTCGCTCATCACTCAAAATTAGGCACGAGGTGAGTATATACGTGAAATATAGAAAGAAGTAAAGACACTCACCTAACTCGACCTATAAGAACATGCATGCAGTTAACATGAATAAAGTCTCTACAACCATACATACGCATTCCAACAATACTTATAACCAAGACACATGCCGAGGACTTACATTTGGGTAAGTGAGGTAATGGGTAAGAAGGGGCTAAGATGAATTTAGATATGTGGAGTTAATAGCCAGGCTAGCAACAACGAATCCAAATATTGAACTACATCCCAACTTCGTACTCAATATAACAAAACAAAACCGTGCAAATTCAATTCACTCATCTCACAATACGCCATAAACTTGGCAGCTCCCCATAAAATATAAGTAAAACATGGGAGTGAAAATCATCCATACAATTTCTCATTTTTTTCTCTCCGCGCACATGATTTTTCTCTTTTTTTCCGTATTTTCCAATCTTTTTTCTTTTCATTCTTTTCTTTCTTTTTTCTTTTCATTTTCATTCATCATTTTTTTCTTTTCATTCCCCTCAATTCTTCCACTAACTTCTGAAATCAGATAAAAATAACCAAACTGTAGTAAAGCATTCCAAACAGCTACACATCACTAGCTCGGCTAGGGTAGGAAAAATTATAGATAGTAGCTAATAGGAGAAAAAGGCAATTTGGCTATGTTGGGCTTATGGGTAGAATGAAATAAAAGGGAACTGCCTCTCCTAACATGTGTCACTATCCACAGACCGAATGCATATAGGTATTAAGAAGACTGGACTTATGCTTATGCAAATTGATGTTACTAGCCTTACAGAGAGTACTACTCACATCCTAAATGAAACCGGTCATGAATGTCACCAGTTTATAAAGCTCTAACCTCAGAATGTAATATAGCTTGCCGATATGTGAGTCAAGTTTATTCGTTCAGATAAGAGAGAAACAAAAACTCGTAAATCATGCACATAATCATGCCAGCTAAATGTCAAGAATATGCAAGGCTAAGGTAAGGATTCAATGTAGCGTCAAAGTTCAAACGTTCCGACTCAAATTAAACGTGAAAATTTTTGAAATTTTGAAATTTATGTGATTTTTTGAATTAAAAACAACAATGCAAGCGACAATAAATAAACGTGCAAACGAAACGTGCAAACGAAAATGCAAGAAACATGTAGACACAGATATGGATGCATACCTCCCCAAACCAAACCGTACAATACCCTCATTGTACCAAAAATAGGGAAAGAAATGCAAACTGAGGAGAAAGGGATAAGTGGAGTCGGAATACTTACAAAACGTCATAAAGAGGGAACTCCCCAAGCCGACCATGAACATGGGAGGTCAAAGGAAGTCAAGAAGTAGCTCAACAGACGAAAAGTAATGGCTGGAAGACGAAACTACTCGATCGAGTGACCTAGAACAGGTCGATCGAGTAATTTGGTGTCAAAAAGGGCTCGATCGAATGAAATAATCACTCGATCGAGTGATAGCAGAATTGCAGCTAGTCGATCGAGTAGAAATATTACTCGATTGAGTAAATCTTTTGGCAAAAGTTCTCGATCGAGTAGAAAAACCTCTCGATCGAGTAACTGGACCTGCAAAACACGTATAAGAAGCATATGGAATGTAGAAAAAGCATAGTTTTGTGTTCTAAAGTTCAACAAAAAGCTAAAGGCAAAGAAATAGTTCAACAAAAATACAACAAAACAGTCCGGCTTGCCTCCCGGAGAGCGCAGGTTTAAGAGGTCCCGCACGACCTTTCTGGCATCAATTAACTGGCGCGTCAAGCTCGTCGAATTACAGGACTTCGACACGATTGTCTGCTTCATTCGCCTCGTGATAATGCTTCACATATTGCTCATTCACCTTGAACCGATTTCCCTCGGGGCTTTCTAGCTCAACGGATCCAAATTTAGTAACAGCTGTTACCGTATAAGGACCACTCCACCTGGACTTTAGCTTGCCAGGAAATAATCGCAGTCGGGCATTAAACAGAAGCACCTTTTGCCCAACATGAAATTCCCGAGGTAGAATTATTTTGTCATGCCACCTCTTCGTCTTTTCCTTATAAATGCGCGAGCTATCATAGGCATTTAGCCTAAATTCTTCCACTCATCTAGCTGCAAAAGACGATTCTGACCACACAACTTAGGATCAATGTTAAGCTCACGAATTGCCCACCAAGCCTTATATTCCAACTCAACGGGTAAATGACATGATTTCCCATAAACTAACCTATAAGGTGATTCACCAATTGGTGTCTTAAAGGCAGTTCTGTAGGCCCATAATGTGTCTTTTAATTTAAGACTCCAGTCCTTCCGTGATTTAGAAACTACCTTAGACAAGATCTCTTTTAGCTCGCGATTAGAGACCTCAACCTGACCACTAGTTTAGGGATGGTACCCCAAACCACGCCGGTGTTGAACACCAACTGTAGACAGAATGGAAGTTAGTTTCTTTTCTTTAAAGTGCATTCCCCCATCACTAATGACGACCCTAGGGACACCAAATCGGGGAAATATGACCTTTTTAAACATTTTTATCACGGTCTTGGAATCACAATGAGGTGAAGCAATTGCCTCAACCCACTTCGACACATAATCTACAGCTACTAAAATGTACCTGTTACCTTTGCTAAACAGAAACGGTCCTTGGAAATCAATGCCCCAGACATCGAAAACCTCAACCACTAAGATACCATTTTGTGGCATCTTATGTCTCTTTGAAATGTTCCTGGATCGTTGACAAGCATCACAAGCTGAAACAAAAGACTTAGCATCAGCAAACAAAGAACGCCAATAAAAACCAGACTGAAGTACCTTAGCCACGGTGCGCGATGGACCGTGGTGACCACCATAGGAAGAGGAGTGTAAGCCTTCTAGGACTACTTTGGTCTCCCACTGCGGAATACACCGTCTGTAGAGACCTTTTGCACATTCCTTAAACAAATAAGGGTCGTCCCAATAATACTGCTTAGCGTTGTATAGAAAATACTTCCTCTGCTAATAAGAAAGGTCAGGCGGCAGCTTGCCACTGACAACGTAATTAGCTATATCTGGATACCAAGGCTTTTGGTTAACAATAGACGACAATACAGCAAATAAAGAATCATCAGGAAAAGACTCATCAATAGGTAAAGAATCTTCCCTTCTTGTCGCGACAGATGATCAGCTACAACGTTCTTAGCTCCTTTCTTATCTTTTATCTGCAAATCAAACTCCTGAAGAAGGAGTATCCATCTCAATAGCCGTGGTTTAGCCTCCTTCTTAGCAAGGAAATGCCTCAAAGCTGCATGGTCAGTAAAAACAGTAACTTCTGACCCAATCAAATAAGAACGAAGCTTCTCTAAGGCATAAACTACAGCTAGCAGCTCTTTTTTAGTGGTAGTATACTTCACTTGAGCCTCATCCAGAGTTCAGCTCGCATAGTAGATTGAATTTAAAGCTTTGTCTTTCCATTGGCCTAGCACTGCTCCTAGTGCATAGTCACTGGCATCAAACATTATCTCAAACGGCAAGTCCCAATCGGGAGGCTGTATGATCGGCGCAGAGACCAAAGCCTGCTTTAACCTATTAAAAGCAGAAAGACACTGGTGAATAAATACAAAAGGAGCATCCTTATGTAGCAGCTGTGTAAGTGGTTTAGCAATTTTTGAGAAATCCTTGATAAACCGGCAATAGAAGCCGGCGTGGCCAAGGAAACTCCTCACCCCTTAACATTAACAGGAGGTGGTAATTGCTGAATCACTTCCACCTTTGCTTTATCAACTTCTATTCCCCTATCAGAAACTAAGTGCCCTAAGACAAATCCCTCGTTGACCTTGAAATGGCACTTCTCCCAGTTAAGCACGAGATTAACCTCAATGCAGCAAACTATGCAACACTTTATCAAGGTTAGACAGACAGTTAGAAAAATCACTTCCATAAACGCTGAAATCGTCCATGAAAACTTCCATAATAGACTCAATATACTCTGAAAATATCCCCATCATACACCTTTGGAAGGTGGCAGGGGCATTACATAAACCAAAAGGCATCCTGCGATAAGCAAAAACGCCCTGAGGACAAGTAAATGTAGTCTTAGCTTGATCATCTGGGTGAATAGGGATCTGAAAGAACCCTGAATACCTGTCTAAATAGCAGAAAAAATTATGAGAAGCTAACCTTTCTACCATTTGATCAATAAAAGGAAGGGGAAAGTGATCTTTCTTGGTGGCAGCATTCAGCTATTTGTAGTCTATACACATCCGCCAACCAGTCACTACTCGAGTGGGTATTAACTCATTTTTGTCATTCCTAACCATGGTAGTCCCTCCTTTCTTCGGGATAACCTGCACTGGACTCACCCATTTAAAATGACCAACAGAATAGATAATACCTGCATCGAGCAGCTTCATTACCTCAGCCATCACAACATCTTGCATCTTCTGGTTCAGCCGGCGCTGGCCCTGTCTGCAAGGTTTGTGATCTTCCTCCAGCTCTATCCTGTGCATACAAATATTGTTGGGAAATGTGTCCTCAACAATAGTGTGATCACATGATTTAAATATCATTATTAAATCTCATATAAAGAATACGTAAGGGATGATTCAATTATATAGTCAACTGATGAACATTAATCGGTAACGATTGGCGTGCTAGAGTTTGACGTTACTGTCGTGGGACGGTGGTGGTCAGTTGATCCCTTAAGGTCACACCCAAAGGATGATGCCCTTATCTATAAAGTTGATTAATTGTATGACGATGCAAGTTGATCAATTCCTTAAAATTGAACAATTCGATTTGTGAGAGAGAATAAATATCTTATTGTAATGAGATTAAATAAGATTTATTTTAGTAATAAAATGCTTTGTTACTAAAATTATTTATTGTTTGAGAAACAATAGAGATAGGAATGAATGGTTAATTATAATTACAAGGTATTGTGAATTATAATCAAATGACCCATTTTATTTATATGATCAAGTATCACTAGTCAATTTGTTGAATGTAATTTAATTAATTTATAAAATGATATTTATGTGATAAATATGCATTTAATTAATTAATAACATGTATCATACTACATGTGACATATTGTGTGACAAATGACAAATTGACAAAATAAAATGGTAGTCCATTTTATGAATATGGACCGAAATAATGGACATGGAAGGTGTTAGTGGGTGAATTATTTTATGAGATAAAATGACCTAATCATGGCTAACCTACACTAGCTTACACACCTACACTAAGTAAACTTACATGCCTACAATTTGGAGAAGTGAAAAAGCATAAAGAAAAGATGCCATCCTTGGCATTTTTGTCTCCTCCAACCGTGCTCCTCCTCCTCTTAATTGAGAATATGAGTTCTCTTATTTTCATTCATTCATTAATCTCTCTTAGCACGCATTATGGGAGTTACGGAAATTTTAATTAGTCTTATATGTGGATGACATATTGATCATTGCGAATGATTTAAGACTTTTGGAGTATTATAACACATCTTGAATATCCGGTTTTATGAAGATAAATCCACATGATATTAGCGTCAATAAGAAGTCTTATGTTGATAAGATTCATGACTAGTTCAATTAAATTGAACATATTTGATTGATTCCATTTGCTTCCGCTGCCGAATCAATTAAATAAGTAATGATGTATAACACTTCATATGCTTCGAGTATGATGAGTTGTTTTCAAATCGAATTTAAGTAAACTTTATCAAGTAAGCCATAAAGATTACCCTTAAGTGCTTGCAGAAGCATTAAGGAAGTAAAGCAAAGTGTTTATGATGCAATTTTGTGTAAGGGTGTTACACAAGTGACAATTGACAATTGAGATTGCGCATGGTTTCCGACAAAACCATAATCAAAACACATTAAGATGGTTAAGATACCATTGTGGCTATGTTAATTAAGAAGTAGATTTTCTAGAATCGTTCTAGACAATAAAGAACAATGAGAGATATTTATAACGGAAATTGAGTACACTTGCAATCGTGAGATGTGCAAGAAGGATGAGTCCCGCACACTGTGAAAACAGTGGGAGCTATTCTTAGGCTAGAGGGCCTATGTCTTGATTAGATCTCGACACGTACTCAGAAAGTTTTGTAATGCAAATGTATACATTACAAAGGAAAACGAGTATGTAGTAAGGTTGAATAAGGTACAAAAGGTTGATAAAACCTACTAACCAAAGCCTTCTCATAGGCTGAACATGATGAGTCATGTCATTTCAATTGAATTGAAATGAACAACTACATACAAGATCAAATTAGATTATAGAACATGAAATAGTAATCAGGCATTGACTATTCATATGTGATAATCGCATTTGTCGTTCGAGTTTTTACTTTAAAAACTCTTCTTTTATACTTTGTTACATCCAAACCGGTTGTAGAGACAACATTGAACCCCGTTAAAGTGAACACATATTAGCATTGTATTCACCCATAGTCACTTGTATGAGGTGACGTCTCGAAGTGACTAGAGTGTGATGCGATTGATGGCAAGTTCACGTGCCATAGAGTCATGTGAGATGACTAGTCGATCACATAGGCAGACTGTTAGGAACACCTTGTCGGGCAGTGACCGCTTATAGAGTTCTGGTAAATTCATAAAGCCTGGTCGTGGCAAGAGCTACTATAGTATTCTAATGAGTCGATTCTTTTGACTAAAGAATGTTCGCCTAAGATGGCACAGTTTCAGATTAACTTTGATTTGTGTTACTACGACCTTCGTAAATGGGGTCAAATGGGCATATTTTGGGTTATGATGGCTGTGGCTAGTCGAAGGAATTGTCAGGGTTAAAACAATATCTCAGGGCCAATCGAGGAGTAATGAACTGGAAATGCGTGGCCACGCTCGGAAGGTATCTATGATAGATAAATCCGGTCAATCAGTTATTCTCCAGATCGAAGAAACCACTCTCGATATGATCACTTGCAAGTACGACCCGAAAGACACCTTGCATTGAGTGGGAGACAGTAATAGGACAAGAGAATTGGTGACGCACACTTGCCGAGGACAAGTGGGAGATTGTTGGGAAATGTGTCCTCAACAATAGTGCGATCACATGATTTAAATATCATTATTAAATCTCATATAAAGAATACGTAAGGGATGATTCAATTATATAGTCAATTGATCAACATTAATCGGTAACGATTGGCTTGCTAGAGTTTGACGTTACTGTCGTGGGACGGTGGTGGTCAGTTGATCCCTTAAGGTCACACCTAAAGGATGATGCCCTTATCTATAAAGTTGATTAATTGTATGACGATGCAAGTTGATCAATTCCTTAAAATTGAACAATTCGATTTGTGACAGAGAATAAATATCTTATTGTAATGGGATTAAATAAGATTTATTTTAGTAATAAAATGCTTTGTTACTAAAATTATTTATTGTTTGAGAGACAATAGAGATAGGAATGAATGGTTAATTATAATTACAAAGTATTTTGAATTATAATCAAATGACCCATTTTATTTATGTGATCAAGTATCACTAGTCAATTTGTTGAATGTAATTTAATTAATTTATAAAATGATATTTATGTGATAAATATGCATTTAATTAATTAATAACATGTATCATACTACATGTGACATATTGTGTGACAAATGACAAATTGACAAAATAAAATGGTAGTCCATTTTATGAATATGGACCGAAATAATGGAGATGGAAGGTGTTAGTGAGTGAATTATTTTATGAGATAAAATGAGCTAATCATGGCTAACCTACACTAGCTTACACACCTACACTAAGTAAACTTACATGCCTACAATTTGGAGAAGTGAAAAAGTATAAAGAAAAGATGCCATCCTTGGCATTTTTGTCTCCTCCAACCGTGCTCCTCCTCCTCTTAATTGAGAATATGAGTTCTCTTATTTTCATTCATTCATTACCACATGCAAGTTAATGCATTATTCTTTTTCTCTCTTTATCTTCATCAAAACATGAGATTTTTGATCCAAATTGTTCATAAAAGATTACTAAAATTATTAATGTAATATATGAGTATTAGTAATCAATTTTAAGGTATACTATTAAATAAATATCTAGCACATATTGTTTAGTAGAGATATGGGATAGTCTTGGGTGCAATGAAGAGGAGAATCTCTACTTTGGGATTTTTGAATGTTCATCCATTATTGGAAAGCTCAAGAACTAACAAGAAGGAGATCTTGTTGGTGCCCATATGATGACCGAAATTCATATGTTGAGAATACGATTTCTTCTCTAATTTTATTATTGTTTGCATGCATAAGATCACAATTTAATTTTATGAAAAATTTAAAATAAAACATATATGAATATGTTGAGTATATATAGATCTACTTTTCTTTCAAATATCGGGACTAATCCCTTTGATATCGTCCAAAGAATAACTCAAAGCTTTCCTATTTTTCTTAAGCACAGCTAACAAAGAAGCCAGCTGATCATTATCAAGCTTAGCACTAACGATGACTGGATATCGCTAAGTATCACCTAAAAAAGCATATTTTAGATGAGAGGGAAGAGGTTTACGTTCTGGCACCTTTACCTCAATGGAGCAAAGGGTACTGATCATCTGTTCCACTTGCTCTCCCTCAGCATCGGTGAGTTCACGCTCATCTAAATCATCTATAAGCAAATCCAACATAGCATCATCGTCATCTGGGTTATCTGCACACTCATCCAAAAGCATAAGAGCTTCTAGTGGGTCCTTCATAAAAGAACCCGACCAGAAGTCATAAATAGACTCGTCAATAATATCAACTGAATAACATGTGTCCTCTATCATTGGCTGAGGTAAGGTGCTAGGCAGATTGAAAGTGATCGCGTCATCCCCTACTGCAAGAGTCAAACGCCCTTATTTGACATCAATAATGGCCCCAGCTGTACAAAGGAACGGTCTTCCTAAGATAATTGGGGTCCGGGTGTCCTCAGCTATGTCCAAAACAATGAAGTCTACTGGTATAAAGAACTTGCCTATTTTCACAGGCACGTCCTCTAAGACACCCAAGGGTCTCCTAACAGATCTATCAGCCATTTGTAGGGTAATATTAGTCAACTTAAGATGACCCATATTCAATTTCTTGCAGACAGATAGGGGCATGACACTGACGCTGGCTCCTAAATCACAAAGAGCCTTATCAATAACCACATTGCCTATAACACAGGTAATAGAAAAGCTACCCGGGTCTTTCATTTTAGGCGGAGCCTAATTTAAAAGTAAATTACTAGACTCTTCCATAAACAAAACGGACTCAAATTCACTTAGCTCTCTCTTACGCGTCACAATATCTTTCATAAATTTAGCGTAAGTAGGTACCTGGGTAACAAGTTCGGTAAAAGGGACAGTTACCTGGAGGTTCTTCACAACGTCCACAAACTTACTGTACTGTCGCTCGACCTTCGCGTCCTTCAGACGACTTGGAAAGGGTACTCTGGTAGCAATTAGTGGCCCCGCGACTTTCTCTTTACCTTTATCAGTGCGTGACGTCTCCACAACAGGGGAAGATGACACGGTAGCGGAATTAGATGTCAAAATAGTGTTTCCGCTGGTTCTGGCACTCGATCGAGTACTTTACTTACTCGATCGAGTGGTTTCATCTTGGTATTTACTCGATCGACCATTTTCTTCACTCGATCGAGTGATTTCTTCTTCAGGCTTACTCGATCGACCACTTTGTTCACTAGATCGAGTGATTTCTTCCTCTTTTTCACTCGATCGAGCATCTATGATTTAGGCACTACTCGATCGACCATAATTATCACTCGATCGAGTGACTGGATGGACTATTTCACTCGATCGAGTAAAAATTTCACTCGATCGAGTAGAAATTTCACTCGATCGAGTGTCTGGACAACACGCAACAAGTATTACGTCTAGAAATTCATCCAAATCATCGTCCGGGGTATTATCAGCTGTCACAACCCCGTCTTCTGGTACTTTTCGCCCCTCATGAGCAAGACCACCTTGGAGATTCGTAGCATTAACTGGGTCGCATGTCGGTGGATGGTTGGCTTGGTCTTTCGCGAGTGTTAACTGCGCGACTTGTTCTCTCAACTCTACTATAACGGTTTCATTCCTATTGTATTTCTCCCCAAATTGTTGTGTTAAGTTCAACATTAGGGGCTTCAATTCGGCAATTTCCCCATTCGTAGAAGGAGAGACCGGTTGCGGCGCTGGCGTAGAAGGAGTAGAAACACTTTTCATTTCCTCATATAATTGAGAAAAATGAACTCCTTGCTTGTACTTCTGATAAGTAAGGACGCGCTCTATACTTGCCAGACAATCAATGGGGTCATGCCCCTCCATGCCACATCTACCGCATATCTCCATATGCTCAGTAATTGCACAAACCTGTGCACTTTCACTCATAGCCTCTGTAATGTCCACATTACCTAGACTTTTGCTAGGACTTTCCACTACAGCTGCAGCCAACTCGTTAACTTGCCCACTCCCTCCGGAATTTCCATATTCTGCATAATGGATAGCCATCTCTTCAATAAGACGCCACCCTTGATCATCTTCCACATTTTTAGTGAATCTCCCCTTAGCTACACTATCAAGAATAGCTCTATGATTCCAATATAACCCAATGTAAAATTGGGTGCAAAGGAACCAACGCTTGAACCCATGGTGAGGCACAGAACGGACGAGCTTCTTGAACCTAGTCCAAGCCCCATCCAAGTCTTCGGTAGGCAATTGTTCAAAAGAAGTAATCTAAGCTCTCAAGGCATTGGTACGCTGCGGTGGGAAGTATCGCTTGTAAAAGGCCAAAGCAAGAGAACTCCAGTCGGTTACACCGGCTGCTTCCCTATCTAAATCCCTCAACCATTCCCGGGCATCATCAGCTAAAGAAAAGGGAAAAATAACTCCCTTCACATTGTCCTGTGTCATCCCAGCAGCAAGAGGAATGGTAGAGCAATACTCCGTAAATAGCTCTATATGCATGCACAGATCTTCTTCAGGTACCCCCTGAAGAGATTTCTCTCGACAGCTGTATGTAGGATGGGTGGATTCTAAAGGTTCCCGACTCAGTAGTGGGTAGTAAGAAACCTTTTGGAAGGGAATCCACATTAGGCTCTGAATGGCTGGCTATATTAGGCATTATGGCAAATAGAGTTTACAAAGCAGAGCAGGTGTGACGATGTTCTCTTATAGAACAGATAACCTGCAAAACTAATCAAAAACTTCGCAAAAATGATATCAGTCTCAAGGAATAAATTCCATGAGACGAGAGACAAACTTAAATAAAGCAACAAAATTGCGCCACCTCCCCGGCAACGGCGCCAAAATTTGACAGGGTGTCGTATACCTATCAAAAATAACCAACCGGCTCTAACTAATATAGCTAGGGAAGTCGGGTCGATCTCCACATGGAGATGGGAAATTTTGGCTTTGTCTAAGTTCGTCACGGTAACCAAAATGGGGGTTTTAATGTGAGAAATATCAGTATACTTCATCAAGAATTTCGGATTATAACAAAATTATAAATATGAAATTGCTAGTCATAAATGAAATTACATGAACAAAAGAATAGAGATTTAGAATTAACCTTTGGTCCTACCAATTTGGCCTAAGAACAATATCGAAATCGATATTCTCCTAATTGTTGCACCCAAAATGCTATGAGAAATGCCCTTTTCTTTGCTAGAATAGATCCCTAAAAATTGTTAATTATTTTTAGGGTTTATGTTTTTGTGATGAGAGAATTAGGTCAAAAGGGAGTGAGAAAAATAAATTCCTCTTTGCCTTCCTAAAACCGTCCAAATAGAGTCATTCGGGGAAGATATTTTCTTCCTCTTTTTACTCTTATTTCGGTATTCACCAACCACAAGAATAAGGAGAAAAATCTTCTTATTTTTGGTTGTTCTCAAATTGTTTTTACATTGGTTGTTCTCATATCCTAAAATTTCTCCCACTCAATGTAAAACAATTTGAAAAATCCGTATTCACAAAGGTTGTATTTTACAAGTGATCAATATCAAGAGTGATTTTCCCGACTAGAGAGTAACTTAACTGATAAACGAATCATCATTCGAGCATGGCCATGCATTTCAGTTACAACGCCTCGAGTGACCCTGAGAAATAACTAAACCTGATAAAGGTTGGATATTTTCTTCAACTCGAATCCTGCAGATATAAGCACTGTATGAAATGACCCAGTGAAAATCTGCTTAGCCTCCTATTACGGTCGACAATGAGAAAGAAACCAAAGTCACCCAAAAACTGCCTTAATCTCAAGAGACAGTCGATAGTCAAAAGAATCGACTCTAGGAACACAATGGATGTCCAATCCACGACCTGGCACCGAATGTTTTTGAACATTTAGGACTCCATTACGTTGTCACAATATGTCCTACGAGGTATCGTTATAACTCGCATCTGTGATCGATCAGCCAACCGTTTGACTTATGGCTCGTTGAACCCACCATCAATCAACTTCACAAAATAATTGCCAGAGTTATCAGCTCATGTAGGCGATTACGGACCAAAACAAATATAATGTAATTCAGTTCACTTTGTGGGGTTCAATGTTGTCGTACAATCCACATGAAAAACAAAATATGAAGTAAAACGATGAAGTTATAAATAGTATATGAAAAAGATAATGTATCGAATCCATAATCAACTACTACAACTCAGGAACATGTTTAATTCCCATGGAAATAACGTGCCCTTCATGCTTATCATATTTCAATGGTTTAGTGAGAGGGTCTGTGATGTTGCTTTGCAATCTTGTCAATCACTATCTCCTCTTGCTCCACGTAATCACGGATCAGGTGAGCCTTCCGATGTACATGTCTAGACTTGTTGCTAGACTTAGGCTCCTTAGCCTGGAAGATGGCACCTCTATTGTCACAATAGATAGTGATTGGGTTATTCGAACTAGGAACTATGGTTAGTCCTTGTAAGAATTGACGCATCCATATAGCTTCCTTTGCACGCTTCCTGAGCGGCATAGTACTCGGATTCAGTAGTAGAATCTGCTACAACATCCTGTTTGGAACTTTTCCAGCTGACCGCAGCACCATTAAGAGTAAAGACAAATCCAGATTGAGATTTCGAATCATCTCGATCCGTTTGGAAGCTAGCATCTGCGTAACCGATTGCACATAGCTTAGTATATCCTCCATAAGTCAATACCCAATCCTTAGTCCTCCTTAGGTACTTAAGGATGTTTTTAACAGCTATCCAGTGTATTTCACCTGGATTGCCTTGGTACCGACTCGTCATACTCAATGCATACGCCACGTCTGGACGTGTGCATATTATGGCATACATGATTGATCCTATGGCTGATGCATAAGGAACACGACTTATGCGCTCAATCCCTTCAGATGTCTTGGGTGACTGAGACTTGCTCAAATGCATCCTAGACGTAATTGGAAGGTTCCCCTTCTTAGAGTTGGTCATGCTGAACCTTTCAAGAATCATATCTAAATAAGACTCCTGACTCAGTGATAACATCTGTCGTGATCTATCTCGATAGATACGGATTCCCAATATGCGTTGTGCCTCACCCAGATCTTTCATCTGGAAATGGTTCTTCAACCATCCTTTTACCGAAGATAAGGGAGGAATGTTATTCCCAATCAAGAGTATGTCATCGACATACAATATCAAGAAAAGAATCTTACTCCCACTCGACTTGATATATAAGCATGGTTCCTCGACCGATCGAGTGAAACCATACTCTTTTATCACCTGGTCGAAACGATGATTCCAACTCCGAGAAGCTTGCTTAAGTCCATAAATGGAACGCTTAAGCTTGCACACTTTCTTAGGATTTTCAGGATCTATGAAACCTTCGGGTTGTACCATGTACAACTCCTCCTCCAAATAACCGTTTAAGAAGGCGGGTTTCACATTCATTTGCCAAATTTGTG
Organism: Silene latifolia; assembly: GCF_048544455.1. Classification (NCBI taxonomy): domain Eukaryota; kingdom Viridiplantae; phylum Streptophyta; class Magnoliopsida; order Caryophyllales; family Caryophyllaceae; genus Silene; species Silene latifolia. Next base: position 95,325,172 of record NC_133538.1, read on the forward strand.
TTGGAGCTTGTGTCCTCCACAATTAGTGTGATAACATTTATAAATCTCTTATTGGTTCACAAGGGTATACTTAGTATTTTATCAGTTGATTAACGATTACCTAATAACGGTTGGCTTGCTAGAAAGTTTGGCGTTATTATCATACTGATGGCGGTGATCAACTGGTCCCTAAAAATCACACCTAAAGGATGTGTTTGATAGATGTGATTATGGAAATGTAATCACATTGGTGCCTTATATGACTAAATGGTTAGTCCATGTATTTGACTAAACAGTTAGTCAATGTGATGATGAGACGATTATTTAATACAATTAAATAATATCAGCTGAGACGAATTAACTGTTAAATTCGTAAATTGAATATAAACTCTTATATTTAATTAATGTATATAATGTTAGCTTAAACGAATTAAGATGTTAATTCGTAATTAAATGTAACCAGTTATATTTATTTAGCAAATTATAAATATGTTATATTTATAGTTAATGTATATATTACGCAAAATTGTCATAATAAAATGTTGACAGACCGGTATTAATAAATCGACTACAAACTGTTGTGTGTAGACTTACTAATACATGTTGACATAAATAGACAATTGAAAAAATAATACACATTTATACATTTTGAGGATTACCAAAATAAGAAGATTTTCTCCTCATTTGGTAGTTGGGAAAAACCGAAAATAAGGAGATAATTCTCCTTATTATTTTCTTTGGACAAACAAGAAAAAGGAAGGAAAAAAATATCTCCCCTTTACTTCTCCTATTTCGGTTATATAGGTAGAAGGGAGATCATTTTTCTTAACCTAATTTTGACCTAATATTCTCTCATCAAAAACACAAAAACCCTAAATTAATTAGTGAATTTGGGGATCTCATTCTAGCAATTTGAGGGGCATTTCTCGGAGCATCTTAGGTGAAACAATTAGGGGAATATCATTTGATATTGTTCTTAGGCCATTTTGCTAGGACCAAAGGTTGATTATTAATCTCTTCTCTTTTTGTTTATGCAAATTCATTCATGACTAGTTTTCATTTTCATAATTTCGTTATAATCCTAATTATATTAAAGGAAGTATACCGATATTTCTTACAGGTGGTATCAGAGCATAGGCCACGAAATTATTTTGTATGATTTTCATAAATGATTTGAAACAAAAAATTTTGAAGAATCGAAATTTTTTTTTTTTCGGCCGTGAGGTTTTCTGCCGAGTTTTTTTTTTGATTTTTGATGTTTGTATTTCCATTTTGATTCATTCATATTGTTGTTTTAATAAGTTAAGATGATAATATGATAATTTCTAGATGTATTGATTTAATGAAAATTAAATTGATATGTAAATGGAAATTGTTTTGGTTTGTTGATGATTTGTTTTTGCTATATATTTTTGGCATACAAGTTAATTTAACAAATGTTCAAATCAATTGTGATAATCGTTTTAATCATGATTTAGATATTCATTTTAATAGGTTAAATTGAATCATCTAGTTTGAATATACGTTTAAATTAAAAAGATGATTATGCCAAATCTTTTTATAATAGCAACTTTAAATAATTATTCATAACAAATGAGTTGTTTTTTAAAAAAAAAATTTGGTTTTAGGGCATTATGCCGAGAATAAAAAAAAAAAAAACGGTTTTTTGTTTTTTAGGGCAAAATGCCGAGCCAAGAAAAAAGGGGCTGTTTCGTTTTTAATTCAGCCGAAGAAGAATAAAAAAAACAGTTTTTTTTATATTAGGGCTAAATGCCGAGACAAATAAAAAAAATTCTGCTTTTTTTTTGTTTTGTGGATTTGCCGAGAGAAATAAAAAAAAAATTCTGTTTTTGTTTTTTTTTTGTTATGCCGAGAAAAAAAGAAAAAAAAGGTTTCGTTTTTGTTTTTTGTTTTATTTTGGCCAATATTGATTATACATTAAATTTATAATGTATGATTGTTAGTTGTGAAAAGGTTCACAAATTAAAGATACCTAATTATTTTAAAGAGGTTTAAAATAATGTTAGATTAATTCATATTACAAGATTAATATGTATTAAGATTAAAATTATTGTGAGTAATTGAGGAATTGTCACATAATTTGATCATTTAAATAAGTGGTTTGGATAAATTACTCTACATAATTAAGGAATTATGTCTTGAATTTTTAATTTATAGTTGATGCATTTTTATATAGTTGTATGAATCGTTGAATGGTTTAATTTACGAATTTTTGTAATCGGTTGTAATTTGTAATACCTAGTGTGGCCTTAGTTAAATTATGTTTTCGTAATGATGGAAACATAATTTTTAATGTAATTTTGAGATCTCGTATCTCCTTTTGGTTTTCTTTAAGTATTATGGTTTTGAAATTAGAATGTAAATAGGTTTATTATGTAATTTTTAAATTGTAATTTTGAGAAGACTAAAGATGGAGATTGGATTGCTCACTCCCGCTACATGGACCAAGATGGAACATCAAGACTAGTTTCTCGGGTCCAAGGATGGATTCCAAAGTTGTATTTATATTCATTTTGGTAGATAGGCCACACTAGGACTTTATTTTGTTTTACGTTTTACCATTCTTATTGCTTTTCACTCACATGATAGTTAGTGCATCATATTCCGCCTAAACCAAACCACCTAATATGCATGAAAATTGACTCATATAGATTGAATGTTAGTTTTCATAGACATACAGAAGTCACACATTTTAAGCCATCATCTTAGTTTATTCATTCTCGCATGCAGGGTCTAAAAAACATCACACCTCTCGGAAAGGGTGATGTGGATCTGCGAGTCGGGAATGGAGCTAGAGTTGTTGCAGTCTCAAAGGGAACATACGTAATCCAACTCCCTAGTGGTTTAGAGTTATATTTATATAACTATTACTATGTACCCAGTTTGTCTAAGAAAATTATTTCTGTTTTCGTACTTGATAAAGACGGTTTTTCATTTTCAATAAAGGATAATAGCTGTATTTTCTCTTTCAATGAAATGATTTATGGCAAAGCAGTTTCCATGAATGGAATTTATATCTTAGATCAAACCACAGATATATTACACGTGAATAATAAGAAATTAAAGGTTGGTGACAAAGATCAAACTTATCTATGGCATTGTCGAATGAGACACATAAATGAAAAACGTGTAAAGAAACTCGTCGAGAATGGGACTATTCCCGCATTCGATTTTTATACATTTGCCACGTGTGAATCATGTCTCATCGGTAAAATGACTCGAATTTCCTTCAAAGGTGTTGGAATGCGCGCTAGTGACCTATTAGGACTCATACATACTGACGTATGTGGACCTATGTCAATTACCGCTAGATATGGCTATAGATATTTTATCACTTTCACGGACGATTTGAGTAGATACGGATATGTCTACTTAATGAAGCATAAAAGTGAGTCCTTTGAAAAATTCAAGGAATACCAGAACAAGGTTGAGAACCAACTGGGAAGAAAGGTTAAAGCACTCCGTTCAAATCGGGGTGGCGGATATCTTTCAAATGAGTTTGACCAACACCTTGAAGACTGTGGAATCGTTTTACAGTTAACTCCACCTAGAACACCTGAATTAAATGGTGTGTCCGAACGGAGAAATCGAACACTACTTGATATGGTTCGATCCATGATGAGTCACACGGTAGTACCTGATTCATTATGGAGTTTTGCTCTTTTGTCAGCTGCTCTTATAATTAACCGAAGTCCGACTAAAGCTATCGACAAGACTCCATATGAAATGTGGAGGGGAACGGTCCCCAACTTGTCCTTTATTCGGTTTTGGGGCTGCGAGGTTTATGTCAAGTGGAGACACGAGGATAAGCTCGGCCCGCGATCGGTCAAGACATACTTTATTGGTTATCCAAAAGGAATGTTTGGTCATTACTTCTATTCGCCTACCGAACATCGAGTTTTTGTTGCTGCTAGTACGACGTTCTTAGAGAAATAATTTCTCGAGAACAAGTCAAGTAATAGAACCTTCGAGCTGCCAGAGATTCCAGAACCAACAACGAAGGAAAAGATGGAGGAAGTTGTTCCTTCAACTGATGATACGGTTAACATTCCTCAGGAACCTAGGAGGTCGGGTAGAGTCTGTAATCCTCCAGACAGATACATTGGTATGGTCGAGGAGAGTGACGTTTTGCTGCTAGAGAATAATGAACCCGCTACCTATAAAGGTGCCATGACCTGTTCCGACTCAAAGCTATGGCTTGAAGCCATGCAATCCGAGATGGACTCCATGTATAAGAATAACGTATGGGATCTTGTTGATTTACCTAATAAGGTAAAACCTCTACAGTGCAAATGGCTTTACAAAATAAAGCGTTCTGTAGACGGGCAACCATATACCTATAAGGCACGAATAGTGGCAAAAGGTTTCACTCAAGTGCACGGATTGCATTATGATGAAATTTTTGCACCCGTAGTTATGCTGCGTTCCATTCGGATTATCTTAGCGATTGCCGCTTTTCATGACTATGAAATTTGGCAAATGGATTGACAAGATCCGTGATTATGTGGAGCAAGAAGAGATAGTGATTGACAAGATAGCTTCGGATGACAACATCGCGGACCCTCTCACTAAACCATTGTCATATGATAAGCATGAAGGGCACGTTATTTCCATAGGAATTAAACGTGTTCCTGAGTTGTAGTAGTTGATTATGGATTCGATACATTATCTTTTTCATATACTATTTATAACTTCATCGTTTTATTTCATATTTTGTTTTTCATGTGGATTGTACTGACAACATTGAACGCCACAAAGTGAACTGAATTACATTATATTTGTTTTGGTCCGTAATTGCCTACATGAGCTGATAACTCTGGCTATTATTTTGTGAAGTTGATTGATGGTGGGTTCAACGAGCCATAAGTCAAACAGTTGGCTGATCGATCATAGATACGAGTTATAATGATACCTCGTAGGACAATTTTTGTGACAACGTAATGGAGTCCTAAATGTTTAAAACATTCGATGCCAGGTCGTGGATTGGACGTCCATTGTGTTCCTAGAGTCGATTCTTTTAACTATCAACTGTCTCTTGAGATTAAGGCAGTTTTTGGGTGACTTTGGTTTCTTTCTCATGGTCGACCATAACTGGAGGCTAAGCTGATTTTTTCTGGGTCATTTCAAACTGTGCTTATATCTGCAGGATTCGAGTTGAAGAAAATATCCAACCTTTATCAGGTTTAGTTATTTCTCATGGCCACTCGAGGAGTTGTAACTGAAATGCATGGCCATGCTCGAATGATGATTCGTTTATCAGTTAAGTTACTCTCTAGTTGGGGAAACCACTCTTGATATTGATCACTTGTAAAATACGACCTTTGTGAATACGGATTTTGCAAATTGTTTTACATTGAGTGGGAGAAATTTTAGGATATGAGAATCGGTTATCGCACATACACTTGTGAGGACAAGTGGGAGATTGTTGGAGCTTGTTTCCTCCACAATTAGTGTGATAACATTTATAAATCTTTTATAGGTTCACAAAGGTATACTTAGTATTTTATCAGTTGATTAACGATTACCTAATAACGGTTGGCTTGCTAGAAAGTTTGACGTTATTATCATATTGATGGCGGTGATCAACTGGTCCCTAAAAGTCACACCTAAAGGATGTGTTTGAGAGATGTGATTATGGAAATGTAATCACATTGATGCCTTATATGATTAAATGGTTAGTCCATGTATTCTACTAAACAATTAGTCAATGTGATGATGAGACGATTATTTTATTGGAATATGTGTCCTCCGACAATAATGCGATCACGACTGTTGATCATGATGATCACATGTTTAAGTCTCATTATAAAGAATACAATTGGGAATAATATTTTACTGTCAACTGATCAACATATATCGGTAATGATTGGCTGACTAGAGTTTGACATTACTGTCGTGCGACGGTGGTGATCAGTTGATCCCCTAGGTCATACCTATAGGGCAACACTCTTAATTGATCATTTAATTAATCGTATAACGGACGATTTTGGAAGTAAAATTTATGTATCACATTGAAATTGATTAAAATGAGATACGGTCTGAGTATTTGAATTATATCATTACTCAGATGAAATTATTGTTTAAAGAAACAATTAAAATTGAATGAATTATTATAAATACAATTTATTGTGATTTGTAAATTGGTAAAATATTTTGGTACAAGTAATTATGAATTACTAAGTCGATTTTTGTATATGACGTATTTTTATTATTACGTTGATTTTTAATATGTTAAAAATACATAACTAATTTATGTAACATATGACATGTGACATAAGACAAAATTGACAAAAATAAAATGGATTCCATTTTATGTATGTACCGAAATTAAGGGGAGGTTTTGGCTGTGTTGTTTAAATTAGTGGAAAACATAATCATTCACTAATAGTCTAGCCATGCAACGCTAGTTTGCATTGTGAAGGCAAACAAGAGCATGCATTGGGTCTCCTTTCTTCCCTCCTCTTCCCTCCTACCCGGTTTTACCAAAGAAAAGGCAAAGGATTTTTGTCTTATATTTTTTGATATACACTACATGCATGAGTGTGCATTATTCATTCATTCTAACTTATCAAAAATTAAGATTTTAGAAAGAGAAAATACTTCCTCTCCTATTCTCTCCCAACCGGTTTTTGGGAGATTAAAAACCAAATTGTTTTGGGTCATTTTTCTACAAGATTAATATTGTACTAGTATATATAATATTAATTTTAATTAAGAGAAAGCTTTGGGTATAAATCCTTGGGAGAGATCCTACACTTGGGTCTTAGTTCATCCAAAAGGGAAAGCTCAAGAACAAGAGAGAAAGGTGATCTCTCTTGTGCCCATTAAACCGAAAATCACAATGTAAGAACAATGTTTCTTCCTTATTTTGGTTTAATGTTTGCATGCATAAGATCAATCATTAATTTTATGACAAATTAAATTATAAAATATATGAATATGTAAGTATATAGATCTACTTTTCCTTCAATCAGTATCATGAGCCAAGGTTGTTTGCATGCAAATCGGTTAAAAGTTTTTCCGAGTTATAAAGATTAACATATAAAACTTGTAAAATTTGTGTTATTATGATATATCACCAAATTAATTCATGCATGTTAAAAATTCTGGTCCTAAAATGTTTTAGGATATTTTTGTTAATTTACGGATTTTTATTGTTCATAGTATACAATAATGTCATTTAAATATGATTTTATGAGTAAAAATGTCATTTTCGGTCTAAAATTATCTATACTTCGAATTTTCCAGTGATTTTTGGATATGTTGTCACATATATTATTTTGAGATAACCTGTAAATTTTCATAATTTTTGTACTTGTTATGCTCGAAAAATGGATTTTGTCATTATTAAATTCGGATTTAGGTGAAAAATAGGTTAATATGAGATAAGTTTCGAATCTGGTCATAGAAATTTAGTATGTTGTCACATGCAATTTTACAAGATGTGTGTAAAATAATGGGCTATAGTAAAGTCTTTTTGCATGATTTATGGATTTTTGAAGAAAAATGGCATGAATAGTGACTTAATTAATGAAAAAAAAATTAATAAAACATATTTTATGACTAAAGAAAAACATTATATGTTGCATTTTATTATATTTTTCAGATCTAAAATTGACAAGTTAATGTATATAATTTTTCACATGTTTTTTTGATTATTTTGGTTAAAACCGATAAACCGCAACATTGTTTTTCCGGATAAATTTCGAAATTTTTAACCTAAGTTTTTTTGAACATTATGAGTGTCATGGTATTTTTCCACTATGTTCATGAGTTTAAATTTCAAATTTTGAATTTATTTGAAATTTTGTGATTTATTTGAAGTTTATAGCTTATTTTTGAAATTTTTAGTCCATTAATGAACAAATTTAGAAATATGAGTTAATTATGGTCAAATTATTAGTCAAGACTAAATTTTGAGTCCTAAGTGGTTAGGGTAATTAACTTATGCATAAATATGAATTTATGTAATTTTTGTGATTATAAAATGTTGAAATCACGCAAATCCGTAAAAACCGAGTAATATACGATATTGGCTAATTAAAGGCGATTTAGCATAAAATTGGGCATGTTCTTACATATTATAATGCTGCATTTTTCCTTTATGATTGTCATAATTTTATTTATGTAATTTTGAATTATGTAATTTTACTTAGTATGGCCTTAGTTTTAATTGGTATTTCCCGAAATGTATGGGAATATCGATTCGGTTGTAATTTTATTGTGATCTCGTATCACCGTTTTGTAATTTAATAGATTTATTTTATTTATTTTAGTTACAAATGTATAATAGAAAATTATGTAATTTGTTATGTAATTTAATTTATCTCGGAGTTCCCAAAGACGGATTTCTTCAAGATGGCGATACATAAAGACGAAGTTACCTCGAGATGCGTGTCACAACCGAAGTTCAAGGGACCAATGGAGTTGGTTTCCGAATATGTAATAGTTAAATAGTTTTTCTATTTTAGGAAAGGCCATACTAGGATTTATTTATTTTATGCTTGCATTTTATTTATATGTCACATGCATCGCTAAATCGCCATAACTAAAACATGCATCTTCTTTCATCGAGTTTAATCGACCATGTCAATTAGAATTATCGTAGTTCACCGCTTTAGTTCACTTAAAACGTGATAGATAATAAATTGACATGACCTCTCGCTAAAACAATTAATTGAGACATAGCCTTACCAAATAGTAGAAACCATGAAAACCTATTTCGCAAGGGAGTGCACTCGACCCTACCGGGGTACAAAACTTGTTACGTAGGGGAAGTGGGTGATAAATGTCTATCCACCGAATTCATGTTGATAAGGGATGAATCGGCCCTACCGTGCCCGAGTTGATGTGGATTTGGATCATGGACACATTTATTCGAAATTTGGATTGAACTCAAAAAATTTTTTTCGATAAGGGTTTCATCGGCCATACCGTGCCCTTGTCGGATGTGTTTTGGGCTATAGATAATTATTAGAGTAATTTTATCGACCAAGAGTTCTCAAAGTAGAATCGATTAAACGTTAATCCACCGAGTTATATTGATAAAGGATGAATCGGCCCTACCGTGCCTAAGTCGATATGAATTTGGGTCTTGGAATCATTTATCTAGTTGGGTAGAGGTCACTAGAAAAAATGCACAAAACTTGTTTAAATTAAAATTTTTACGAGTATTATTATTAAAACGACATTTGTTTTACTCCTTTGTTTTGTAGACCACTTTTTCCTCATAACAAATGGCAACACCAACCCCTATTGCAACGCCTCTCGCTAGTTCATCATGGCTCCGATCCTTCATGGATCGATGTAAACTTGAAAAGAATGGGTTAAATTTCTCCGATTGGGATGCCCAACTCAAACTAGCCGCCCAAGGTGACGACAAGCTTCGTTACCTTACCGAGGCATCTCCACCTGAACCTACTACTAGGTCGACCGCCGCCACTAGGGAAGCATATGAGGCTTACCAAAAGGAGTCCGCCGCAATGAAAAATGTCTTGATATTTGCGATGGAGGCGGACCTCCAAAGGAGAGCCTTTAAAATGGGCAATACTAATGAGATTTACTCCAAGCTTGTGACAATGTTTTCACAAACTCTGCGGATCGTCCAATATGAGGCGGCCGCGGCATTCTTTGATCTCGACTTCAAAGAGGGCCAAAATGTTAGCCCTCATGTGCTCAAACTCATGGAGCTTGTCGAGACCTTGAAAATTCAAAAGGTTGAAATCCCCAAAGAACTCATTGTAGATAGGATTCTACACTCCTTGTCCAAAGTCAAAGCGTATGTTCAATTCCGGGTGAATTTTAACATGCAAGACAAGGATGTGTCTCTTGAAGAATTGCACAAGTTACTTGTGCAAGCCGAGAGGGACATGAGGTTAAATGTGAATCCTCCAAAAGATGTGCTTAACATAAGCACTAAGAGTAAGGGGAAGTTCAAGAAGAATGGGAGGAAGGGTAAGAAGCAAACTCCCACATTCACCAAAGCTAAGACTTGTGAAGCTAGCACTTCAAAAATCAAGAAGGGTCCTCTTGATAAATGCCATTATTGTAATGGTATGGGACATTGGAAAAGAAATTGTTCCAAATACCTTGGTGATATTAAGGCTGGAAATATTACTCCGGTAGGTAAATGACTATCCTTCTTTTATGTTTCTAATTCAACTATGGTATTATGTTGCAAAGTTGTGATAATGTATCTCCCTTTTTATTGTAAATAGGGCCTCCACCAAGCAAAGACAAGGGAAAGGAAAAGCAAGCATGAGAAACCATCAAGAAGCTAGGAATAGCTTTCATGGAGCTTTTCTTTTCATTGTCTTATTTTAAATTATGTTTTGGATTTTAGAACCTTAAGTTTCCGTGTTCGACATGGAAAGGTATTTTGGATAATGGGTTGTATTTTGGATAATGGTGACTTGGTTTGCAACCTAAGTCACCCGTTTTATCATTTTATCCTTTTGTTCTAAAATTCATGTTTAAATGCTTGTTCTTAGAAACATATAACTTAAAGTGATCTAATAGACAAATATAATGACGGGTTTCATTATATGTCCACATGCTTAAGACTTGTGTATGATCATTTATAAAGCGATTTTGAGTCTATGAACTCTCTTAAAGGAATGTCAATCACCAAGTACACTTACGAAATCTATAACTATTAGTCAATCTATGAGATAGTTCTCCTTATACTTCAAATCATTATTTGTGTCTCATATTCTATCTTTGAATCTATAGTGTATTTATTCTAAAGATAGAGTGGGAGAAAAATGAGGACACAACACACGAGACAAAATAAAAAGTAGATCTATTGTGTAAATGAAGATCTACGCAAGAAAGAATGATTTGAATGAAGGTATATCTATTTACATAGTATACCAAATAGATGAGATCTATGGTCTCAAGTAAGTTCTATATGACAAAAGAGACCAAGTGAAGTAATCGAAAGAACATATTCTTATGATAACTACACGAGGAGACCAAAAGAATGTTTTGGAACAAAATCACTAATGTAAAGTCTTAACAAGTTTTTGACTAAGTTTATGATAAATTTTGACCAATAGTTTCAACCTTGAGATTTACTTAAGAGCCTAATGAATCAATGTAACATCCTAGTAATAAGCGATATTTATCACTAGAAGTTGCAAGGATTGATATACCGATGTCTCCAATAGCTAAAGTTTTAAACCACGCAGATGTCATTACTTAACCTCATTATGAAAATGGATTGGTTAAACATCCTTCTAAAAGGGATATTTTGAAGGATGTGTATTAGATATTACTTATTTTTAATAAATGACATTGCCACACATCATTATGACATGAGTGTGTTAGAGATTTAAAATATCTTTCCGTAAGGTTAAAATGAGACCTCTTCGAAATATATATTTTGAAGGGAGATGATGGGAATATATATGGTTTTATCTTAATAACTTGGCAATGCAATTTATATTTCAATTCTTGAAAAGTTTCGATTGAGACGTCAATTTCGAAATATGTGGAATTGAGTGGGAGTTAGGAAATTATCATGTGAAGACATGGAATTTAGTGGGAGCTATCATCCTTTGAATGTTTACAACTCACCACTCATTAAAGAATGACGAGCTAACACCTTCCTTCATAGAGGAAGTTTTAAGTTTTCAATTCTGGATGAAAATGGACTATGATGAATCCAATTACATCAAGGGATGTTGGATAAGTATTGGGAGATACACATCGGATCAACAGAAACATAGGTTATTCATCTAAATGAAATGGAATTGCCATTAGCAGTCATGGTCGTTCCTTGAACCTAAATATAGTTGATGACATGATTATAAGTTACTAATGTTTCCGCCATTAGAATGATCATGAACATGTCCAATGGTGAATCATATGCATAAGAGCATGATGATTCATTGGTAAGCCACAATAGAAACGTCATGAATTCTCAAGTAGAATCCGATGAGCGATTTCGGTGTTTGTCAGAATGCTCTTATATGTGTCAAGAGGTTGCGCATATTACTGAAAATCCGAGCACATGTAAGGATTTATGAGAATCCTAAATCTTTCAAGCCTAGAAAGAGAAATAAGAAGTTTTGGAAAGATACTTAGTTGAATAAGAAGTTACTCAAGACTAATCTTTCCTAACTATGCTAGGACTTGTGAGAAGTGCTAGGCTAATCATCTTGTCAAATTTTTGCAAGATTCTGCAAAACATATACCTAGTGCATTGTGTGTGGATGGAGTACTTGATCAGTACAAGTTATATCATTCACCACAAATTCGTTCGTTATGTGATAATCGATAAGGAAGTTCTTTCAAGATAAAGAACCAAAACCGAGGTCGGGAACCTTGATGTGTACTTGGTAAGATTCATGCTATGAGAGAGAACATGAATGTAAAGGAAAATGCGATTATAAGAAGTTTGAACACATGGACACATGGCATGTTAAACTTCTATTGCAATCAATAAGTGTTTACACTTACGATTTGCATCACAAGGTTGTAATATGGTATTGACTACCTGAGTGTGATGTGGACATTTGTCGTTTGAATTATTATTAACTCACCTTGTACATTGTTATATCCAAACGGGTTGTGGAGACAATTGAACCCCGTTAAAGTGAACATGGATTAACATTGTATTTGCTCATAGTTACTTACATGAGGTGACGTCTCGAAGTGACTAGAGTGTGATGCGATTGATGGCAAGTTCAAGTGCCATAGAGTTATGTGAGATGACTGGTCGATCACATAGGCAGACTGTTAGGAACATTTTGTCGGGCCTAATGACCGCTTATAGAGTTCTGGCAAATTTATATAGCCTGGTCGTGGCGAGAGCTACTATAGTATTCGAATGAGTCGATTCTTTTGACTAAAGACTATCGCCTAAGATGGCACAGTTTCAGATTAACTTTGATTTGTGTTACTACGACCTTCGTAAATGGGGTCAAATGGGCATATTTTGGGTTATGATGGTTGTGGCTAGTCGAAGGGAATGAGTGCGATAGGAATTATCCATCCCTAGTCAGGGTTATAACAATATCTCAGGGCTACTCGAGGAGTAATGAACTGGAAATGCGTGGCCACGCTCGGAAGGTATCTAAGATAGATAAATCCGGTCAATCAGTTATTCTCCAGATCGAGGAAACCACTCTCGATATGATCACTTGCAAGTATGACCTGAAAGACACCTTGCATTGAGTGGGAGATAGTAATAGGACAAGAGAACTGGTGACGCACACTTGTCGAGGACAAGTGGGAGATTGTTGGAATATGTGTCCTCCGACAATAATGCGATCACGACTGTTGATCATGATGATCACATGTTTAAGTCTCATTATAAAGAATAAAATTGGGAATAATATTTTACTGTCAACTGATCAACATATATCGGTAATGATTGGCTGACTAGAGTTTGACATTACTGTCGTGCGACGGTGGTGATCAGTTGATCCCCTAGGTCATACCTATAGGGCAACACTCTTAATTAATCATTTAATTAATCGTATAAAGTTACGAGTTAATTAAATTACTTGAAAATTGACGGACGATTTTGGAAGTAAAATTTACGTATCACATTGAAATTGATTAAAATGAGATACGGTCTGAGTATTTGAATTGTATCATTACTCAGATGAAATTATTGTTTAAAGAAACAATTAAAATTGAATGAATTATTATAAATACAATTTATTGTGATTTGTAAATTGGTAAAATATTTTGGTACAAGTAATTATGAATTACTAAGTCGATTTTTGTATATGACGTATTTTTATTAATACGTTGATTTTTAATATGTTAAAAATACATAACTAATTTATGTAACATATGACATGTGACATAAGACAAAATTGACAAAAATAAAATGGATTCCATTTTATGTATGTACCGAAATTAAGGAGAGATTTTGGCTAAAATTGTGTTGTTTAAATTAGTGGAAAACATAATCATTCACTAATAGCCTAGCCATGCAACCCTAGTTTGCATTGTGAAGGCAAACAAGAGCATGCATTGGGTCTCCTTTCTTCCCTCCTCTTCCCTCCTACCCGGTTTTACCAAAGAAAAGGGAAAGGGTTTTTGTCTTATATTTTTTGATATACACTACATGCATGAGTGTGCATTATTCATTCATTCTAAATTATCAAAAATTAAGATTTTAGAAAGAGAAAATACTTCCTCTCCTATTCTCTCGCAACCGGTTTTTGGGAGATTGAAAACCAAATTATTTTGGGTCATTTTTCTACAAGATTAATATTGTACTAGTATCTATAATATTAATTTTAATTAAGAGAAAGCGTTGGGTATAAATCCTTGGGAGAGATCCTACACTTGGGTCTTAGTTCATCCAAAAGGGAAAGCTCAAGAACAAGAGAGAAAGGTGATCTCTCTTGCGCCCATTAAACCGAAAATCACAATGTAAGAACAATGTTTCTTCCTTATTTTGTTTTAATGTTTGCATGCATAAGATCAATCATTAATTTTATGACAAATTAAATTATAACATATATGAATATGTAAGTATATAGATATACTTTTCGTTCATACTTAATACAATTAAATAATATCAGCTGAGACGAATTTACTGTGAAATTCGTAAATTGAATATAAACTGTTATATTTAATTAATGTATATAATGTTAGCTTAAACGAATTAAGATGTTAATTCGTAATTAAATGTAACCAGTTATATTTAATTAGCAAATTATAAATATGTTATATTTATAGTTAATGTATATATTACGCAAAATTGTCATAATAAAATGTTGACAGACCGGTATTAATAAATCGACTACAAACTGTTGTGTGTAGACTTATTAATACATGTCGACATAAATAGACAATTGAAAAAATAATACACATTTATACATTTTGAGGATTACCAAAATAAGAAGATTTTCTCCTCATTTTGGTAGTTGGGAAATACCGATAATAAGGAGATAATTCTCCTTATTATTTTCGGTGGTCAAACAAGAAAAAGGAAGGAAAAAAATATCTCCCCTTTACTTCTCCTATTTCGGTTATATAGGTAGAAGGGAGATCATTTTTCTTAACCTAATTTTGACCTAATATTCTCTCATCAAAAACACATAAACCCTAAATTAATTAGTGAATTTTGGGATCTCATTCTAGCAATTTGAGGGGCATTTCTCGGAGAATCTTAGGTGCAACAATTAGGAGAATATCATTTGATATTGTTCTTAGGCCATTTTGCTGGGACCAAAGGTTGATTATTAATCTCTTCTCTTTTTTTTTTTTATGCAAATTCATTTACGACTAGTTTTCATTATCACAATTTCGTTATAATCCTAATTATATTAAAGGAAGTATACCGATATTTCCTACAATTTCATAGTCATGAAAAGCGGCAATCACTAAGATTATCCGAATGGAACGCATCATAACTACGGGTGCAAAGATTTCATCATAATGCAATCCGTGCACTTGAGTGAAACCTTTTGCCACTAGTCGTGCTTTATAGGTATTTGGTTGCCCGTCTACAAAATACTTTATTTTGTAAAGCCATTTGCACTGAAGAGGTCGTACCTTGTTAGGTAAATCAACAAGATCCCATACGTCATTCTCATACATGGAGTCCATCTCGGATTGCATGGCTTCAAGCCATAGCTTTCAGTCGGAACAGGCCATGGCACCTTTATAGGTAGCAGGTTCATTACTCTCTAGGAGCAAAACGTCATTTTCCTCGACCATACCAATGTATCTGTCTGGAGGATTAGAGACTCTACCCAACCTCCTAGGTTCTTGAGGAATATTAACCGTATCATCAGTTGAAGGAACATCTTTCTCCATCTGTTCCTCAGTTGTTGGTTCTTGAATCTCCGACAGCTCGAAGGTTCTATTACTTGACTTGTTCTCGAGAAATTCTTTCTCTAAGAACTTCGCACTAGCCCCATCAAAAACTCGATGTTCGGTAGGCGAATAGAAGTAATGACCAAACATTCCTTTTGGATAACCAATAAGGTATGTCTTGACCCATCGCGGGCCGTGCTTATCCCCATTTCTCCACTTGACATAAGCCTCGCAGCCCCAAACCCGAATAATGGACAAGTTAGGGACCGTTCCCTTCCACATTTCATATGGAGTCTTGTCGACAGCTTTAGACGGACTTCGGTTAAGTATAAGAGCAGCTGACAAAAGAGCAAAGCCCCATAATGAATCAGGTACTACCGTGTTACTCATCATGGATCGAACCATATCAAGTAGTGTTCGATTTCTCCGTTCAGATACACCATTTAATTGAGGTGTTCCAGGTGGAGTTAACTGTAAAACTATTCCACAGTCTTTAAGGTGTTGATCAAACTCATTTGAAAGATATTCGCCACCCCGATCTGAATGGAGTTCTTTAACCTTTCTTCCCAGTTGGTTCTCAACCTTATTCTGGTATTCCTTGAATTTTTCAAAAGAATCCCTTTTATGCTTCATTAAGTAGACATATCCGTATCTACTCAAATCATCTGTGAAAGTAATAAAATATCTATAGCCATCTCTAGCGGTGATTGACATAGGTCCACATACATCCGTATGTATGAGTCATAATAGGTCACTAGCGCGCATTCCAACACCTTTGAAGGAAATTCGAGTCATTTTGCCGATAAGACATGATTCACACGTGCCAAACGAAGAGAAATCAAATGTGGAGATAGTTCCACTGTCGATGAGTTTCTTTACACGTTTTTCATTTATGTGTCCCATTCGAGAATACCATAGATAAGTTTGATCATTGTCACCAACCTTTAATTTCTTATTATTCACATGTAATATCTCTGTGGTTTGATCTAAGATATAAATTCCATTCATGCAAACTGCTTTGCCATAAACCATTTCATTAAAAGAGAAAATACAGCTATTGTCCTTTATTGAAAATGAAAAACCGTCATTATCAAGTACGGAAACATAAATAATATTCTTAGATAAACTGGGTACATAGTAACAGTTATATAAATATAACTCAAACCCACTAGGGAGGTGGATTACGTATGTTCCCTTTGAGACTGCAGCAACTCGTGCTCCATTCCCGACTCGCATGTCCACATCACCCTTTGCGAGGGGAGTGATGTTTTTTAGGCCCTGCAAATGATTACACAAATGAGAACCATAACCAGTATCAAGTACCCAAGTTCTGAAACTTGCATGTTAACCTCAATCATATGAATATAAGATGACATACCAACAGGAGTGACGCGGCCTGCTTTTATGTCCTCACGGTACACGGAACAGTTCCTCCTCCAATGCCCAGTCTTGTGACAATGGTGGCACTCAACGTTACCGTCCTTGCTCTTTGCCTTGCCTAGTGAGCCACTAGTCTCACCAGGCCCACTCTTACCGTTTCCTGACTTTTTAAACTTTGGCTTTCCTACAGTTAGATCGCCGTAGGCCTTGCCCTTACCCTTATTCTAGTTGGAAATCTTGAGAACATCTTGCTTCATGCTCCCACTCAATTTCATATCCTTCTCGGTCTGTACGAGAAGTGAGTGTAGCTTATGAGGACTTTTCTTCATGTCATTCATGTAGTAATTTGCCCTGAAGAGGGCAAAACCATCATGAAGGGAATGAAGCATACGGTCAATGACTATGCTCTCAATGATTTTGCAATCAAGTGCCTCCAATTTCTCGACATTCTCAATCATGTTAAGAATGTGTGGGCTAACCGGTTGGCCCTTCTGGAGTTTCGCATCAAAGAAGCGACAGGTATGCTCATAAGTAATGATTCTCGGTGCTTTTGAGAACTCATCAGTGAGCGTGGTGAAAATCTTGTTTGCACCTTGGGCAATAAAGCGTCTTTTCAAATTGGTTTCCATTGCAAAAATGAGTACGTTCTTTATCCCACCCGCTTCCATAACGAAGTCACTATAAGCAATTGACTCGTTAGCTCTTGCATTGGGGCCTGGGTTTGGCGGTATTGGCTCAGTTAAGTACTTGAGCTTACCGTTAGCAATGGCAGCATTCCGCAATTATCCCTCCCAGTCCGCAAAGTTGGACCCGTCATTCTTCAGTCGTGTGAACTGATTCATGTGGTCCATGAAAGCTTTTAGCCAGGACTCGCGTCCAAGTGTGGCACTTGGCATAGGGATTTCGTTATTTCCAGCCATTTGTTGTACAGTATTATCAATATAAACGAATTCTACACTGCGAAAAGAAGAATAAAAATATAATAAGCATACTCATCGTTTTGATATAAGTCTAATGCAAAACTGTTATAAGCGAAGACTCAAGCATTTATACAATTGACCTTCCTCAAGAATTATATAAATGATCCCAAGAGTCAATTATCTGTAAATTGATAAGCCAACCTTTTGGCTAATTCTACTTTTAGAATTCTTGGTTGATAAATTTCTGTAAGTTCTATCTATAGTCCATCATAATCTCAAGAAACTCTTCGGATTATAATGTTGAGGTAAACTAAGTCAACACAAACTACTTACCCAACGTAGAAGGGGTCATATGCAAAGTAAGGTCCTATATGCCTATCGACGAAGAAGGGATTCATAGCTGTTTGGCCTATAAAGACTAGTCTCAATTTTAGTTTTAGAGGAAGATCCCATCAACTTTATTTTAATTCATTTTAAGTGAACTAATATCTAGCATGCGAAAATGAATAAACTAAGATGATGGCTTAAAATTGTGTGACATCTTTATGTACATGATGACTAATATCCAAACTATATGAGTCAATTTTCATGCATTTAAGTAGGTGGTTTGGTTTAGGCGGAATATGATGCACTAACTATGAAGCGAAGAAAAGCAATAATAATGAAAAACGTAAAACAAAATAAAGTCCTAGTGTGGCCTATCTACCAAAATGAACATAAATACAACTTTGGAATCCTTCCTAGGACCCGAGAAGCTTGTCTTGATGTTCCATATTGGTCCATGTAGCGGGAGTGAGCAATCAAATCTCCATCTTTAGTCTTCTCAAAATTACAATTAAAATTACAAAATAAACCTATTTACATTCTAATTTCAAAAACATAATACCAAAGAAAACCAAAAGGAGATTCGAGATCTCAAAATTACATTAAAATTATGTTTCCATCATTACGAAAACATAATTTACTAAGGCCACACTAGGTAATACAAATTACAACCGATTGCAAAAAAAAATACGTAAATAAAACCATTCAACGATTCATTCAACTAAATAAAAATGCATCAACTATAAATTAACCATTCAAGACATAATTCCTTAATTATGTAGAGTAATTTATCCAACCCTCCTATTTTATAATTATCAAAATTATGTGACAATACCGCAATTACTCACAATAATTCCAATCGTAATTCACATTAGTTAGTGATATGAATTAATCCAACATTATTTTAAACCTCTTTAAAATAATTGGGTATCTAAAATTTTGTGAACTTTTTCACAACAAACAATCATACATTATAAATAATGTATAAAGACTATTGGCCAAAATAATTTTTTTTTTTTTTTTAAAATGCACTCGGCATCCAAAAAAAAAAAATTGAAAAACAGCCCCTTTTTTTTTCTTCACGGCTTTCAGCCAAAAATTCAAAATAAACAGTTTTTTTCTTTTCTTCTTCTTTTTGGCTCTCGGCATTCATGCCCAAAAAAAAGAAAAACGGTTTTTTTTTCTTTAATAGCACACGGCATTCATGCCATAAAAAAACAGTTTTTTTTTATTTTTCGAGAAAAACAACCCTTTTAAAAATGAACAAATTTGTTTATTGTTGCTACTAGAACAATATTGGCATAAACATCGACATTTAAATTAATGAATCATGATCTTAAACAACAATTTAACATCATGTGAGCCAAAAACTATATAGCAAAAACAAATAATCATCATTAATCAAAAACAATTTCCATTTACATTTTAATTTAATTCTTATTAAATCAAAACATCTACAAATTTATCATATTATCATCTTAACTAATTAAAACAACAATATGAATAAATCAAAATGGAAATAAAGCTTGAAAAACAAGATCCATCTCGGCAAAACAAAAAAAATTGCCCTCGGCAAAAAAATTCTCACGACCGAATGTTTTTTTTTTTTAATCAAAATTTTTGTTTGAATTCATTTTTGAAAATCATATAAAATAATTTCGTGGCCTATGCTCTGATACCACTTGTGAGAAATATCGGTATACTTCATCAAGAATTTCGGATTATAACGAAATTATAAATATGAAATTGCTAGTCATAAATGAAATTACATAAACAAAAGAATAGAGATTTAGAATTAACCTTTGGTCTTAGCAATTTGGCCTAAGAACAATATCGAAATCGATATTCTCCTAATTGTTGCACCCAAAATGTTATGAGAAATGCCCTTTTCTTTGCTAGAATAGATCCCTAAAAATTGTTAACTATTTTTAGGGTTTATGTTTTTGTGATGAGAGAATTAGGTCAAAAGGGAGTGAGAAAAATAAATTCCTCTTTGCCTTCTTAAAACCATCCAAATAGAGTGATTCGGGGAAGATATTTTCTTCCTCTTTTTACTATTATTTCGGTTTTCACCAACCACAAGAATAAGAAGAAAAATCTTCTTATTTTTGGTTGTTCTCAAATTGTATATAATGTGTATCATATTAATTGTCAATTATGTCAACATGTATTAATAAGTCCACACACAACAGTTTGTAGTCGATTTATTAATACCGGTCTGTCAACATTTTATTATGACAATTTCGCATAATATATATATATTAACTATAAATATAACATATTTAAAATTTACTAATTAAATATAACTGGTTACGTTTAATTACAAATTAACATCTTAATTCGTTTAAGCTAACATTATATACAATAATTAAATACAACAGTTTATATTCAATTTACGAACTAACAATTAATTCGTCTCAGCTAATATTATTTAATTGTATTAAATAATCGTCTCATCATCACATTGACTAACTGTTTAGTCAAATACATGGACTAACCTTTTAGTCATATAAGGCATCAATGTGATTATATTTTCATACAATCACATCTCTCAAACACCTCCTTTAGGTGTGACTTTTAGTGACCAGTTGATCACCGCCATCAGTATGATAATAACGTCAAACTTCTAGCAAGCCAACCGTTATTAAGTAAACGTGAATCAACTGATAAAATACTAAGTATACCCTTGTGAACCTATAAGAGATTTATATATGTATGTCACGCTGGTTGATGCGTAAATTTTCATGCCCACCCGCTTCTCTAACGAGAATTTTAAAGTTATTAGCAATAGAAATACCGGCAGCGTCGTTCAGTAAGGCCCGTCTTTTAAAATATTCGTCAAACATCCTGTAACTAACCATGTGACGAGTATTTTCACGTTTTAATTCGTGATTGTGCTCCAATGAACACTGACCGATGACAATAAAATCGTTTTGTAACGATGCTTCTATTTCAAATTGGCATTTCTCAAAGTTTGCAATGTCTTTAAACCCGTTTTGTTTGTTCGGATTGGCCCCTCATGTGCAACATAATCTTATTCGCTTCATCATGTAGAAACGAGGTTGGTTCTTTCCCAGACCATTGCGCTTGACACCTCTTTCCTGGTTCTTCTACACTAGTTCAGTACACCTAACAAAAAGTTGAAAGGCGTTTTTATACGCATATAGGTACGCAAACGCAGCAAACTCGTCACCATTCACGAAAGACATTCCCGTGGTGGGAGTATTAACTTCTAAAGAATCGCCATTACCGTCCGTGTTTAACATATTTCCTACCTTTTTAACCCATCCTCCTTCAACAACTGGAGGAGCATCGTCAAAATCGTCTGCGTTGGCAACATCGTTATTCACATCATCATTGTCAATAACAACGTCATCACTACTTGATTCATTGTTTTGTTCTTCCCATGGAACATTCAAATCAAAATCCATTTTAGTTTGAGTTTTTTTTTCGATCAAATTTTTGTATCAAAACGTGAAATTTCTTATAAACTGTATGATTTTTTTTAAATCTTCTACTGTTATTGCTACTATAAAAAAATATTGAAGATCTTTTCTAAAATTACTCAAAAATAAGATAAAATATTGAAGATCTTCTCTAAAATATCTCAAAAATAAGATAAAATATTAAAATTAATATTCCACAAATCAAGCAAAAATCTTTTCTAATAAGGAAATGTTTAAAAAAAAATTCAAAATTTTAAATAAGGCCATTTGTAAATGAGGTAGTTTTTAAATAAGGCAGTTTTAAAAATCATGGAAATTATTTTTTGATTAGGCGGTTAAAAAACAATTTAGGGTTTACTTTTAACAATATAATGAATTGTAATACGTACTTTGACGTGCTGATACCCCTAGGTTAGATGGTTACTAGACTCTTTGCAAACAATAGCCCTCTACTAACAACAACCCGTTCTCGAATCTCCTTACCAGCAAATTTTTTTCCTTTTTTTTTCGATTATTCAAGTTATGGTTAGTTAATATCGATTTTGATTTTTTTTTTTCATTTTTTTCGATTAATCATTACATTAACATTTACATTTTGATTTTGGTTAAGACAAACATTTATCTACAAATTGAATTACGGAATTGAATAATCAGTTTGGGTGAATTGAATTAGGGATTCGATTAATGAAATGAAATTAGAGTTAATGGATTTAGGGAAATTTAATGAAATCGAAAATTTGAATTAGGTTTTCATCAATTTGATAAATGAATTCGAAATTTTGAGTTTTCTTTGATTAATGAAATCGAATTCTGGAATTAGGGTTTTCATCAATTTGATCAATAAATTAAATTAGGGTTTTCTCGAATTCGATTTTTATTTATTTTATTTTATTGGTTTTAAAAGAAGACGATTTTCCTTATTATATAAAAGCTAAATAACAAAAAATATAAATAATAACATAAATTTAGGTAATTAAATGAAATTGAAGAAAGTTAAAACAAATAAAAAAACTTCCATAAAAACTGTTAACTACTATAGTTAAGTTGCTAACCCAATATGTTAAATTACTAATCTAACCTTACTCTAACCTATACAAGTTAACTCTAGTTTGCCACATGGCGAAATTTTATTCGTTGTGTATGAAAAAATTCATACACCTCATGTATGAGTATCATCGTTCATAATATAAGGACAATATAAGGTAATCTAAAAGAAATTAGAACTAAATACTTCAAACTCAATAACAGATTCACAATTTTATCGAGTCATTTTTTCTATCCCGTCATAATTTAAAACCGAAGAATACATACTAAACTAAATACCTCCATGTGTTCCATTTAGAGGGCAAACATGTAATCAAGTTAGTTATTTAATTGTATAAGTTATTACACAAAAGGAGAAAATATATCAAGTATCACATGCAAATTTTTTCAGTTAACAAATACTCCTTCCATTCAACTCCACTTTATTACATGTTTGCTTTATCACGTTTGTCAACGCGACTTTTACACGGTAAATATCTTTATCTACGTATTTGCAAAAATTATAAAAATTAAATATTTTTAATGTAATCTTAAAGACGAATCAAATAAGATCCCCCATGAATATATTTTAACTTATGTATCGAGAGAAAATTGAATTTGAATGTCCGCTTGTGAATAGTGTACAAAAGAGAAACATGTAAAGTGGAGTTGAAGGGAGAGAGTAACGCATATCATTGTCTTGGATTGCACAAATTATACTATAAGACGACTACAACCACAAAAGGTGACCGTTTATAGAAAAAGGAAATCACTCTTTATTATTAAAAAATGATCACTTTTTATCTATTAAAAAACAGTCGTAAACAATAATTATTACTGGATTGTTGTGACTTGTGATGTGAGAGTAGAACTAAATTAGGTAAGTTATATGATTCTGAATATTAAAGTATTGAACACATGTAAATATGCGTAGATGATCACACACCAACTATTTATTTTCACATACGTTTATTGCATGGGGCAAGGACCATGGAGCTTTAGATATTTGTTATGTACTTTCTTCATACTCCTTGATAGAGCTGGTCATAGGTGGGTCGAGCCGCGCTAGTCATGTGTTAGGGTTCGACCACCCAACTTAACCTCAACCCTCAGGAAAGGCAAGCCCAGCGGCTCACACTCTTTACGTACAAGGTTATGTTATTTACTGATGGCATTGGACAAATTACCCGAGGAACTCTCCTCGTTTGCTCTCAACTTTCTGCCAATTTTTAGCGAATAAATCATTTCATTAATAAAAGTTACACTACTTCTATTAATTATGTCAAATTGACGAGATACAAATTTATTAAAATCGAACAAGATTGAAGAGCCTATCAATAGCCGAAATACTCAAGCTGGGGGGGGGGGGGGGGTAATTGAGGATTTAAAAACTTAGCCAACTTTTTCGATTGTAAGTAATTAATTATTTAAAGTTTATTGATTAAACTTTAACCAATCAACTAATTAACGAATTAAAACAAAGTGTAAATAAAAGCGAAACAAACGAAAGAGAAGAGAGACACACACGATTTTTGAAGTGGTTCACTTTTAGAAATCGAAACCTACGTCCACTATTCTCGATTAATAAATTTAGTACCTTTCTACGGATTACAAATTTACTAACCCAACTCATACAACTAACCCTAGTTGTAACTTAAATGAGTATCGTTAAATACTAGAGTGACTAACTTACGCTAATAAGAAAGCACCAATGATTCTACTAAAAGTTCACGTTAATGAACGGGTAAGAAATCAATTAAGCACTATTATCTTATAATGATAACGAAAGAACTAATGCACAAGTATAAAACACACGACCTTTTTCGAAAATAAACAAAACGGTTTTCTTGCTCTAAAACACGGTTTTTGCTTTTCAAAATAAAATCAAAATTATGCTTAAAGGTCTTACTTTTAAATTTTGCAAAGTGTAGAGTATTTATAGAACAAGGGAACATGAGACTCACGGTTTCACCAAAACCCTAGATGGCCGAAATATAAGATATGTAAACAAATCATATCTTATTAATTCTATCCTTAAAATCTTAGGAACTAATAGAGAATAACTAAAAGATAATTTTATTAATTATTCTCCCATTATCTTTTTCTTAAATCTTAAGATATGATAAGATTATTCCATAACAAAAACATCTTATCATATATAACCATATCATGCTAAATATAAAAGATATATTAAGATAATTCTAGAGAATAAAATCTTAACAATACTTAACTTATATTGTCAATTTTACACGAGAGTCCACATGGCTCATAGGCCTTGTTTTCGTGAAAACCCTAGCTTGACATCAAGTTAGATTTAGGGTTTTAGAGTATGTAGTATTAGAAACTCTAATTAGTAATATGACTCAACTCATAGGTTGATTCAATATAATTACTAATTATAAGCTTATAATAAAACCACACTCAATATGAATATAAGCTTCCTTGTAAAATAAATATTTTTACAAAGAACATTTAAAAGAACAAAAACAGTTTTCTAAAAACAATTTAAAAACAATTTTTATCGTGCATTATATAAACTTCACATCTCAATGTTATAGTGGAAGAACTATAACATTGAGCTCTTTTATAAGCAATGTTATAGTTGTGAGCCTATAACTTTACCAATCTAAGAAGTGCATTCTTACATTACCATTACGAGATAACCACCTACACTATTCTAATGTTCTTAGGAGATCTTCGAATGTAGGCTTCTTCATTATTCAAGCTTGATCAATCTTTAAATGAGCTTCATCTTCTCATAAAAGCTTGAATATTACTTCAATAGCTTGTAGTATCTTGATCCTTGATTGAGGGGCTTGATCATAATATAAACGCATCATACTTCCTAATGCTTGCGATTAGTAAGTCCAATCTAAAAGATTAAACAAACAATTACGCGCAACGAGTATATAAAATATCAAGTACTCTTGACATTGTCAAAACATAAACATATATTTATATGGTCCAACAAATTCCCCTTTTTTGATGATACTAAAACAAATCCCTTGCATTTTTTACGCTTATAAAGCCAACTCTCGGCGCAAAAAAGCGTCGATAATTATATTCTCGGCGCTTCTTAAAAGCGTCAAAATTTTTGCCGTCAGTATTTTTTGACGCTTTTTCGCGTCACCAATTTTGACGCCTTTATGCGTCAATAATAAAAAAACTACGCTTTTAAGTGTCACTCTATGGCTTAATCATGACACTAAAATTATATATTCATGACGCTTTTAAGCGTCATCTGTTGATTTCTCTATAACGAATTATTGTATGCATCAATTTTGTTTCACGCATACATCACGACGACATATATTAATCAAAGTTCTTACATTATTGTCGACTGGGGTCGTCGTTAAATTGTAACAAAACCTCATAATTAATAACCAAGAAAACTAAAAAATACTCATATATAATAATTAAATTAGTAGTTACTACTACAATTCAAGTATTACATTATTCAACCATGCCAAAATAGAAAGAGTGTTGACTGAACTTAATCAAAAATACATATTAAAACTCAAGTTATCTAATGGTACTAGAACAAAAAATCTCTTGATAAAATAATTCGATGCGATAGTTGTAGCAGATAACATTCCGTCTCATCATTCCCGCGCGACTTGACCATCCGAAGAATTTGAAACCTACAAATTTCAAATGAGCTCCTCAATTTAGTATTAGGTAATTCAGTTTGAGATATAGCAAACTAAATGACCTACCCAATGTTAAGTCAGTGACTCATTTCTCCTAAACATTAGTGTTGTAGTACACCGAAATATTGATGTCATTTGACAATAAATCAAGCCATGACAACAAATTCATAGATATAAAAACAACATTTAACATAGATTGGTTGTACAAGCAAATGAAGCCATGACCCTAGTACCCTTATTTGGAAAACTTAGGTTGGCTACACACGCGCATTAACAGAAGGCAATATATTACAATTCTAAGCAGTAAAATTTCAATTGTAGCATCATGACCCTACAAAGTAGTTCCATATATTTCAGTCAAGGTGCAAATAGACCCAATTATAATATTCCGACAACCTTTCACCGAAAAACTACCAAAACTAATGTTGAAAAAGTTATTAAAATCAAATTATCCCGAGTTTTAAGAGTAACTTGTTGATCAGTTAGTTTGCTCAGACAATATGTAATACCCGCCCTTTTAGGGACCCCTTGACCAGCGTTGACTTACCTTGGGAGCGGGAATGGTTCTTAGAAGTGCGTGCCAAAGCTATCTTGGGTTACGTGTCTTGAGTAGTACTCGATAGAGTAGAGGCTACTCGATCGAGTAGCGTAGGTACTCGATCAAGTAGGGGGTTACTCGATCGAGTGTGTGTGGTACTCGATCGAGTATCGAGTTTTCAGCGAGGGTTTTTAATAGCGTTTTGTTAAATCCGCAAGTCATTTCCGCCTCATTCCTTCTATCCTCTAGTCACCCCTTTCCCTTCCCTTCACCATAAAACCTCCATGGAAGCCCTTTGAAGGTCCTTGTGCCTTAGGAGAGCGTAGCTTGAGTCAGATAGCGGTCTTTTGCCGGGTTTCTCTTTATAGGTATGTCATCATCATCATCCGTACATTTGTCTTTACAGTTAGGGTTTGCTTGATAGTAATAGGTGATTGTGTTGTTCTTATAGGCTTTGCTTGGTTGCTGGATATGTCATATGTTGGCATGGATTGGTTGCAGTTGCTTAAAGGTAGGTTCGCCTACTCAGTTTCTGTAGATGGTCTAGTGTGTCGGTTGTTGCAGTTTTATTGTGGTCGTTGTGTGTTGTTGATTGATTCAGACGGTTGTAATTACACATTGTTGATAGATTCAGACGGTTGCTGATATTGTGATTGTGATTGTTTGTCTATGGATCTCGAGATGTGTTCTCAGCTGAGTGGAGTCACTTGCGGGAGTGGCTTCGCGCCCTAGTTTTGCCCTTCGTGGAACCCGCCACGGAAGGGGATGTGCACATTAATAGGACAGGGTTATCGCTCGGTATGATGAGCGGGGATTTGGTGGGTACGGCTGCGGTCCCCCACTGGCAGGGCTGGTTCAGTGGACAGTCGGTGACGGAGATTAATCGGTGTGGGTGTGCTTGTGTGTGGCTGATTGTGTTACATTGAGTTGTCAGTTGTTGTTGGCTTTGTTGTGTTTTATCTCAGTACTGACCTTGGGTGGTTGTCTTGTTTGTTTATGTGTCTGCCGTGATCCCTTATGGTGAGCAGTCTGTCTTAGCAGGTGTTGATAGCTGGAGTCCAGGCAGGGATGAGTCTCCACGAGATTGATAGTTATAGCCAGTAGACTTTGAGTTGTATCTTTTATATCATCAGTTGGTTTTAAATCAGTTGTAACATAACATAATAGTTCTTTTATCGGCATTTGATTATTACTGTCCTCGGGCAACCGAGATGGTAATGCCTTTATATGCTAACGAAGGCCTAGTTAAGGCTCCTCTGGATATGGGGGTGTTACAAAGTGGTATCAGAGCGACGATTTTGGAACCTGTAACAAAAGAAAATAATGAACGTAGTGAGTCTAATAAAATGAACCTGGTGTATGTGTAATGGGAGCCCCGCTGATACTAGATTTTGGGTGAGTAGGCGCCCTCATTTCAAAATCTTGGCCCCATGACACTTAAGCCAGTCACATAGTGTGGGAAGGTGGAGTCCGTGTGTATATGTATGATGTGTATGTTAATAGTGTCGGAGTTATCTGAAGTCGAGTCTTTGCTAACATAGAGATGGGTATAATGGTTGCGTTTGGATAATGCTTAGTGAAGTTTTGGCTTGATTAACGAGCTTGTATGATGATTCCGGGATACGTGACAAAAGTGTATTTGATAGAAATGCGTGGAAATGTGAAGGTGTATGCTATAATAGAAGAGTGAACATGTGGGTGTTGGCTTTAAGTTGATAATAACGGTAGCCATGTATGAGTTTATAAGCCCTACCATAATTGCAACGATGATAGTTATAGAATTGTTGAGTTATAATATGAAACATAGCATATAGTAATGCATATATGTCTTGTTTATTGGTTGAAATTTTTCCGCTGCGTGACAAACGATTTATGTAAGATGATTTGCTTATGATTGAATTTTCAACATGATAGGTCAATTTGTTGTGAAGAGTATGAATTTCCATGATATGTGAAAGAAGGAATTAATGTTAATTATATGATTCATGTCGAGAAGGACTCGAGCTTAGTAGTAATGTGTTAGAACAAGTTTTAAGTATGATAAGAGTACGTGATTAAACTCATGAGTGACTCGGTAGCAGGTAAACCGAGTTGAGTAATTTGTTGTAGCATAGTCTGGCATGAGCCTTAATTGTTGAGACGATATGGTAATGCGTGAGTAAGTGTGATGACTAGTGGCGAATTCCGAACTCAGTTTGGAATCGACATGTGGTATTGTTTTGCAGGAATCTTCGATTTATCTCGTATTTCTGACCGAGTACTTAACTATACTTGATCGAGTGCGAGTGCGTACTAGACCGAGTAGACCTCACTCGATCTAGTTAGGAAGCTATGACATCGAGATGTGGAAGAATTTTTGCAGATACTCGACGAAATAGATCCTACTCGATCGAGTAGGGTGGTACTCGATCGAGTACCCAAGGCACTCGATCGAGTAGGTTACTGTATAGTGATTCTTACGGGTTTCTTAAAACCCCTATCCTTTCTAATCCCTCTCATTCCTTCTCTATAATTCGAAACCCTAAGCCTTAATTTCTCTCAAAATCTCTCATTTTCTTGTGTGGTAGTGGTTGATTTGGGGTTAATTTCTTTGTTTAATTCCGTTCCTTTACTTTACTACTTAATCAAGGTATGATTTCTTTCTTATTTACATGTTTTTATGCCTTAAATTTGTTGAGGATGATTGTATAACCTGAAAAATTTCGATTCACATGATCAATTTGTTGCTTTTAATTGTTGTAATATGATTCATATGCTCCTCTTTCTTGGTTATTGGTGATTAATTGTTGTAAAATAGACTAGAAATTGCCAAATTGAAACCGAAATTTCTAGGGTTTACAAAAATTGAAATTGAATTTTGATTGTTTTACAATGATTAGATGATGGAATTGAGTACTATATATTGTTTATATCATGTTGACGAGTGAATTTTGGTGATTATCACCTAAAAAAGTTGCCTTAAAACTCCGTCTTAAAAGTGCCCCAAGTGGAAATTTGTTTGTTATTTCTGAAAATTGGGGTTGTATGTGACTGTTTAAGTAAAGGTTGAACTTCAATATGATAGTAGTGGTGTTAATTCATGAAGAATATGTCAAAATAATTTCAGCTGTAGAGACCGTCTGACAAGTTTAACTGAGTTATTTATTTCTATTATTGAAGATGATGATAATATGTCCTAAGATGCTTTTCCATGAGTTAGTACGAATGCCTCACATGTTATTAGGAGTGTGTATGGAGTAACCTTAGAATCATGCTAGGATGTTAGAAGATGTTGAGCATGTGTATTCACCATGATAATTTCTTCTTTACAACTATGGTTTATGAGTAGCTGCAAACTGAGTTTATACATCAAATTGGGGAAACTGTTGGTGAATGTGTGTACCTAGCTGAGTATTCAAAGTTAATGACATGAATTATGTGCTTCACATGTCGAACTGGTTGATGAGTTGGAGTACATAGCTAAGTATATAAAATCCAAATTATATGAAGTATATTCTTTACATGTTTATGCAAGTTTGTTTAAAATTATATGCTGAAACAGATGCCGAGACCGAACGTAGGGACCCGTCAGAGTAAACGGGGGAGGGTTACACAACCTGAGATGGGGGAAGGGAGTGGACCCGTGGTACCCGCAGTTCCGGAGTACCCTTCTGTTGTGTTTGTAGACTTCAAACAGAGAGAGCGTTTTGTAGTTTTGCAAAAACGCAAAATGAGGCCGACGAGGTGTATAGATACTACACTTTTGGAGGAGTTGGGAATAGAGACGGATGTCCGTCAGATATTCGAGACTTTGGCTTTTACGGGGTTGTATAGGCTGAGGAAACACTCCTATCCTTTTCTCACCTTAGACTTTATGAGCTCCTTTATCTATGACCCAGCTGCCCAGACCGTTGAGTTTCGGTTGATGAACACTGGTTTCTTGCTTTCTATGGACCAATTTGCTTCTCACCTTGGGTTGGCCAAGCCTCCCAAGGACTCCATCACTGATATCCCTGCCGAGTGCGGTGTCTGCCTTGTCTGACCGGGAAACCAGCTCCCACCTCAAGTAACATGCTGATTAATGATGTTCAGCATGTCACATTGAGGATCTTTCTTCGTTCCCTCTCGAACCTCCTTTATGATCGACCGGATATCAGTAAGTTGAACAACCATGAGATGTTACTTCTGATGTCTTACATGAACCCGGAGCGGGCCAGGAAAGTGGTTTTATTGCTCCTTCCATCGTCTGTGCTGCCCTTGAATTGATGGCCACCGCCTCTTCCCGGTACTTGAGTTGTGGCGCTATCGCCACTCGGTTAGCTGAAAAGCTAACCTCCTTTGAGGCTTCTCCGGAGTATGTGCCTCTGGCTACCCCAGTGCCTACTATGGACCGTGACTATTATCTCGACCTGAAGTGGTTGAGAACTTTGGCTGACGGTAGCCTAGCTTGGAGGGTGTGGGGCGTGAGTTGGATGGGGATTCCGGCTCCTGAGCACCTTCCACCGACCGAGCCATTAGAGCCGGTGGTGACAGCTGTTGACTCCGAGGAAGAGAAGGAGGATGATGACGTGCCCCGTCAGTTGCAGACCTACCTCATCGATGATGCGATCCTAGAGGTGATGCCCGAGCCAAAGAAGGGGGAGAACGCGGCGGTCAGGGAGGAGAGACCCACGTTAGGGAGAGGACCCCGCTGAGTGAGGGAGAGGACCTCGGAGACTAGGGCACGACCGGTAGCACCACATCATCAGCAGCAGCATCCTTTCCCGTGCTACCCTTACCTCGACACCCCGGAGATGCGATCTAGCTACTTGGTAGAGAGAGTGTCATCTACTTTGACACTCAGGAATATGCATGAGATGGCGTACACTCAGGGGATAGGGACCGAGGGACCGCATCCGGTTTGGTGGAGTGGTGTTGGGGACTATAGTGGGGTCTTCCACTCTTACGGAGTGGATCAGTCAGCTTGGGGGACGCCTCAGTCCTTTCCCTACGGTGGTTTGACCTCATGGCATGTAGGCCCGGGAGTGGGAGCGGGAGTTGATGCAGGCATCGGGACATCGGGAGCGGGCACCTCGGGAGGTGATGGTGGAGGAGATGAGTTGATGATGATATGTTCTAAATTGGTTCCTTTTTAGAGGGGAAGAGTAATGTCGCAAAATAAAAAGGCTGATTTTGAGACTATGTTGTTGTTCGTTTATAATGTCTTGTTGATTATTTGCAAAGTTTTCTTTTACCTTAGTTACTTTGATTGTATGAAGTTGTAATTGGTTACTTTAGTTCGTCGAGTAATTCATACGTTTAAGTGAAAATTTATAGCATGTTTAAAAGATGGTCGTAAAGAGATAGTTGTGGTGCAATGTGTCGTAGTAGAATTGCGTTGTTGAGTAACATAGTGGTATAGTCGTGCGGCATGAAGTTGATATGAGATATGTTTCGTATTGATAGTTGTTACTAGTGAATGGAGTAATCCCGTAATATGACGGGCGGTCGTTGTTGGTGTTGGTTTCCATTGCAAGGTCGGTGTTCTAGACGATGGTTGGTAAGAGCCGATATACATATACATATATTTAGAACGTTAGATAACGATGATGATGACATGGGGGATGGCGTTTCAGGGAATTAGGTGATTTGTGTCGGAAGAATAGTGATGTCGTGTCTTCCCGTGTCTTGTGCGTTGAGTTAGGTGAGTTGAACTTCGGGGACGAAGTTCTTTTTAAGGGGGGAAGACTGTAATACCCGTCCTTTTAGGGACCCTTTGACCAGCGTTGACTGACCTTGGGAGCGGGAATAGTTCTTAGAAGTGCGTGCCAAAGCTATCTTGGGTTACAAATTATGAGTGGTACTCGATAGAGTATAGGCTACTCGATTGAGTAGGGGGTCAATCGATCGAGTATGTGTGGTACTCGATCGAGTATCGGGTTTTCAGCGAGGGTTTTTAATCGCGTTTTGTTAAATCCGCAAATCATTTCCGCCTCATTCCTCCAACCCTTTAGTCGCCTCTTTCCCTTCCCTTCACCATAAAACCTCTATGGAAGCCCTTTTGAAGGTTCTTGTGCTTTAGGAGAGCATAGCTTGAGTCGGGTAGCGGTCTTTTGTCAGGTTTCTCCTTGTAGGTATGTTGTCATCATCATCCGTATCCTTGTCTTTACAATTATGGTTTGCTTGATAGTAATAGGTGATTGTGTTGTGGTTATAGGCTTTGCTTGATTGCTGGATATGTCCTATGTTGGCATGGATTGGTTGCAATTGCGTAAAGGTAGGTTCGCCTACTCAATTTCTATAGATAGTCTAGTGTGTCGATTGTGGTGTCTTTGTTGTCGTATTGCGATTGTATTGTGTGGCAGCGTATATACGGTTGTGATTGCTGATTGTTTGTCTCTGGTTCTCGAGATGCGTTCTCGGCTGAGTGGAGTCACTTGCGGGAGTGGCTTCACGCCCTAGTTTCGCGCTTCGTGGAACCCG
Organism: Silene latifolia; assembly: GCF_048544455.1. Lineage (NCBI taxonomy): Eukaryota > Viridiplantae > Streptophyta > Magnoliopsida > Caryophyllales > Caryophyllaceae > Silene > Silene latifolia. The sequence goes on from NC_133538.1 coordinate 95,358,680, forward strand.
CAGCAGAAGGGGATGTGCATATTAATGGGACAGGGTTATCGCTCGATATGATGAGCGGGGATTTGGTGGGTACGGCCGCGGTCCTCCACTGGCAGGGCTGGTCCAGTGGACAGTCGGTGATAGAGATTGACTGCAGTGGGTGTGATTGTGTGTGGCTGATTGTGTTGCATTGTATTGTTAGATGTTGTTGGCATTGTTGTGTCTTATCTCAGTACTGACCTTGTGTGGTTGTGTTGTTGTTTTATGTGTCTGCCGTGATCCCTTATGGTGAGCAGTCTGTCTTAACAAGTGTTGATGTCGTTGATAGCTGGAGTTCGGGCAAGGATGAGTCTTCACGAGTTTTGATGGCATTAGTGGATAGTCATTGAGTTGTATCTTTTATATCGTCAGTTGGTTTAAATCACTTGTAATATAATATAATAGTTCTTTTATCGACATTTGATTATTACTGTCCTCGGGCAACTGAGATGGTAGTGCCCTTATATGCGAAGGAAGGCCTAGTTAAGGCTCCTCTGGATATGGGGGTGTTACAGGAAAGCAATAAGTAACAGTAACAGGGAAAAAGTATTGTAAAAGTGATGTCTAAGGTGTACTGTCGTCTTCCTGTTTATAGGAAAGACGATTTTGTTTGACCTAGAAACAAAATAAAGCAAAAAAGCCGGAGCCCAATAAGAAACCACTCGATCGAGTGATTTGAAACCACTCGATCGTGCAAAATTAAGCTCAAACCACTCGATCGAGTGAAATAAATACTCGATCGAGTAAACTCTAAAATGCAACTACTCGATCGAGTAGAAAACGGAGTCGATCGAACATAATTGTACTCGATCGAGTACTTTCTAGCGCACAATTCCTGCTTCGCGCACTGAACTTCAAACGGCTGCCATTTTTTCGTTTCTTGGGCAAACAGGGCGATTCTGGTGGCGTTAGAAAGCTAAGAGGACAAACTTTCTTCTGCAATTAGAATCACCTGAAAATAAGTTGTAAAACTCGAGATATAACTCTTGAAATTAGGCACTAGCAATTTGAAGTTCTTCCTTTGCTCGCCTAGCTATTTTACTTCTTTGCGCATTTCAAGACAACTACATTCCCGCTCCAAATTCACTCTTCCTCCAAATGCATGCTAAACGGACGGTAAAAGGCTCGATTTCACTACTTTCTGGTCCATTCCTGCAAATAGAACAAAACAAACCAAAGTAGCATATTCGGGGCATTTCGTAGCATAAAACTACGATAATAGCATAGAAATACGTGTATAAAAAGGCCAAAAAGGACTATATAAAATGCACGTATCAAATCTGCCCAAACCAGACCTTTACTTGTCCTCGAGTAAACTAAATGCAAACTAATGGAACGGAAAAGATAACTCAAAGCTAGCTACAAATGCCCACTTAAACCAATTTAATGCAAGCAAACTAACACTTATAGCAAACATTCAAATGCAAACGAGTTGTAAGATGTTTATAATAAAGCTGAACCATTGACCTTGCACGACCTTTAATAATGGACTATCACGGGTCACTCTTCTCTCATGAAGCAAAGGTGAACATATATATGTAAGAGAGAAATAAATATAGTCGCTCACCTAAACTACGACCCACATAAACATGCATGCAACTAATATGATAGACAATTATAGATACCGTACATACATTCCAACCAAACAAGGTCCTGTCACAGCCGAGGGCTTACAAAGATATGGTAAAGTGAGGCGATGGGTAAGAAAAGGCAAAACATTTATGGGAATGTGGAGATATAGGCGGCCAAGCTAGTATCTAAAAAAAACCATATGACAACATCCGTTTATCACTCAATTATAGAATTAAGCATGAGTGCCCTTCATTTGGCACAAAACTCACCAAACCAAACTGAAAATACTCCTCAATAAATGTAAATAAAGCATAGGAGCGAAACCATCAACAATCCCTTTTTTTTCTTTTCTTCTTTTCTTTTCTTTCATCACGTCTTTTTCTTTTTTTTTCTCTTTTTCTTTTCTTGGTTTCTTTTTTTTTTTCATCCTCCTTTTCTCATAAATTACCAACTCCAGAACAATACAATACAAGCCAAACTCGGCACAATGAAATATATATCACAAAACAATCTAAACTAGCTTGACAAAGCAGGCTAAATTTGGATGTAGTTAAGGGTCAATAGGCAAATTTGGCTAATGTGGAGTTAAATGGGTAAAAATGAAAGAAAGGGAAATTGTAAGCACCTCCCTGCATGTGACACCAACCACTAACCCGAATGTATGCAGGCAAAAAGCAATTGAATTTCATATTTGTGCAAATTGATGATACATGTTATGCAAGGAGTAACTACTCACAATCCTACATGAAACCGGTCATAGATGACACCAGTTTATACGACTCTAAATCCTTAGAAATTATAAGTAAGTTGCCAAAATTTCAGGTCAAGTCTATTCGTTCAGCTAAATTTTAACATTAACACGTAGATATGCAATAAGATAAGGCTAAAGATATTAAGTTTTATGCAAGGCTTAAGTGAAAAGGACAATTGCAGTGCAATATCTTCATTGAAATCTACCGTTCCGACTCAACCTATATGCAAAAATAAACGTGAAAATTTTTGAATTTTATGAATTTTTCTAATTTTTATGAGTTTTTTTATTTTTATAAAAATAAACAACAATGCATACAGAAATTAAACGTGATAACAGAAATGCAATAAAAACAACAATGCAGACACAGATATGGATGCATAACCTCCCCAAACCAAACCGTACAATGCTCTCATTATACCCAAAACAGGAAAGGAAATACAAACTAAAAGAGAAAGAGTGGAGATGCGGAAAACTTATAAGATAACGTGAAGAAGGGACCTCCCAAAACCAGCCAACAACGTGGGAGGTCGCAAACAGCTGCCAAACACCGTCACAGGAATCTAATCAAGTCAAAAGCAACTCGATCAAGAGAGAATAACGGTCGATCGAGTGAACTGGGTATTCTAAACAGCTTGATCGAGGAAATGGGCACTTGATCGAGTGGTCATCTTTTAGCAGGTACTCGATCGAGTAGAATTTGTGCTCGATCGAGTAAGAACAGCAGCAAAAGTTCTCGATCGAGTACAAAAAGTACTCGATCGAGTCATTCTCAGTATGTTCCTGCAAAGACGCAACAAAACAGCCCGCAAAACTAACAAAACAAGCATAACTGATATAGTCTATGGTACGGAGACCAATTATTACAACTAAAATGAAATGAAATAAAAAGTGAAAAAAATAACTAAAGATAAAAAAACCTCCGGGTTGCCTCCCGGTAGCGCTAGTTTCAGTCAGGTCCCAGCTCGACCTTCTTTTCTTCAATAGCTGCTCCAGTCAGTCAGAATCAAAGCAACTCAAAGCTCTTAACAGTAGATCATATAACTGTGCATGTGCTACACAAGAGCATAAGTAGCACGAAAGTATAATAGCAACATAGGAAAATAACATGCATGAATGTTTAAGTCTAACGATTAGTCACAGATTAGTCGATTAGTCACAGATTAGTCGATGTGTCGGTCTAAGAGGCAATGAGTATCTCCTTCCGGTCTCAATTGGCCCTAAAATACTATTAGCTTAGCTTCCGCCCTCACTAAAGCATCCTATTGCTCACTACGGGTCTCACCCCTTCCAACCTTCCGGTCTAGGTCAAGGCTTACCAAAATTAAAAAGGCTAAATGCATCGATTCAATTAGCAAGATACAGTTAAAGTAGTGATTAACAACATAGACATAACCACAACGACCAATCTATGAACTAATTAGCAATTAACATTCATTCATCGAATCCCCTAATCCTAGCAGAGAGAATTAGCTAGACATGGTAAAGGGAAGAACAAAAACAAAGGAAAGAGAAATAATAAACATTAAATAAAGAGAAAAGGGAAAAGAGAGAAAATTACAGAGAAAAGATCCGAAAAAGAGAGGAAAGCAATAAGTAACAGTAATAGGGAAAAAGTATTGTAAAAGTGATGTCTAAGGTGTACTGTCGTCTTCCTATTTATAGGAAAGACGATTCTATTTGACCTAGAAACAAAATAAAGCTAAACAGCCCGAGCCCAATAAGAAACCACTCGATCGAGTGATTTGAAACCACTCGATCGAGCAAAATTAAGCTCAAACCATTCGATCGAGTGAAATAAATACTCGATCGAGTAAACCCTAAATTGCAACTACTCGACCGAGTAGAAAAAGGAGTCGATCGAACATAATTGTACTCGATCGAGTACTTTCCAGCGCACAATTCCTACTTCGCGCACTGAACTTCAAACGACTGCCATTTCTTCGGTACTTGGGAAAACAGGGCGATTCTGGTGGCGTTGGAAAGCTAAGAGAATAAACTTTCATCTCCAATTAGAGTCACCTCAAAATCCATTGTAAAAATCGAGATATAGCTCTTCAAAGTAGGCACTAGCAATTTGAAGTTCTTCCTTTGCTCGTCTAGCTATTTTACTTCTTTGCGCATCTCAAGACAACTACATTCCCGCTCCAAATTCACTCTTACTCCAAATGCATGCTAAACGGACGGTAAAAGGCTCGATTTCACTACTTTCTGGTCCATTCCTGCAAATAGAACAAAACAAACCAAAGTAGCATATTCGGGGCATTTCGTAGCATAAAACTACGATAATAGCATAGAAATACGTGCATAAAAAGGCCAAAAAGGACTATATAAAATGCACGTATCAGATTCATTCATATCAAATCTCTGGGATTCGACTTTTGTATATTTTCATCAGTTTATCGCGTCTTACATTCGTTTTTCGTCTTAGTAATTTGACCTAAATTAGTTGTAATTAATCACTTATTAATCTTTAATTCACTCATAATTAGTCTATAATCCGTTCTAATTCATTTAAGTTTGTTTTTTATTGCTTTTATGACTAATTTACATGTAAATAACCTGTTAAAACACTTCAACTTGAGTCGAATGTTAATAATCGATCATTAAATTCACGAACGAACATTAACGATATGCAGTTCCGGCTTCATAGCCAGAACTCACCTCAGGAACAGACGCAGTGACCCATGCGCCTCTTCCAAGGGACGCACCTCTGCTACGCCTATTCCTGGGTGAATTATGTCTCTGAACTTCCGTTCTTGCTTTGACCTAGTTTATTTGTCTTACGTATTAATTGACTATTAATCGTAATATCACTACTAATCTGTCCGTTTTCTAACCTTAATTATTTTCCTTTTCTTTTCTTAAATTATCTGTTTTAAATGTAATTTCGACGTAAATCAATCAAATCATTGTAATTATTGTAATTTTAATCATCCTATTTCATTTATTATAATCTTTATTATCGTATTGTTTGCTTGTTCTCACATGTAATCAACCCTAAATCTCTACTTCGACATTAATGAGTGCTAATTAATTGTTCACCGACTTAGTTAATTCTCACATGCTAGGATTAAAACGTTGTTTGCTGCATTGCATGCATATAATCGACAGCATATCGAGTATGAACGATTTCCCTAATCATTAGTAGAGGCCGTTATCGAGACGGGCGAGATTAGTTGTTCATTTAAAGGACTTCCTAATACGTACCCTCACCCCTTACTCCAGATCTCTGTGAACATCCGTGTTCATTGGCATCCACGAGAGTCATTCTAGACATAGAATGCTAAGGGTGACGAGTTCCTAATGTCTATGTCATTACTTTGTGTCTTGACATGACGCGAAGTATTCGAACGGTTTCCAATTTTTCCACAATAAATTGGTGGCGACTCCACAAATGCAAACGCTTGTTTTCCAAGCCCCTCCGTGTCCACAGTTTGGCGACTCCGCTGGGGATTAATAAACTTACGTGTTGCCAAGGGTGAAACTAGAACAAGATTAAAGAATAGTTTATACGAGACAGTCGTCATTTTTCATTACTCCGCCTTCTTAGGTCGTTTTATTTAGCCTTCTTAGGCGCAACCTAACCCATTCGACCAATCGTTCCGTCTGGACGGTCCAAATTTGTATCTGGGCCTAAGGATGGATAGCGATTGACGTCAACCATACCATGATGCTTACTCCTGTTTGTATCAAGGGCTTTCACTACTCGAGAGAATGGACTAGGAACCGGCCTTACTCATTTGGCACGGGCCTCTCCACAGACCCGGGTTTGATTGTTCGGTATGACAACCCACCCTTTTAAGCCAAAACCCTTTAAATTCACTCAGCATACCGTTATAATGCCTGTTTGAATGCTTGTATCATATGTGATCACCATTTTCTTAACAAAACCATGACGAATTTTGGAAAATCAAAAACCTCTTTCAAAATGTAAATATTTTCGGGAAATGGCCCAAATTAGCGCAAAACGAGTCGAAACTCTGTCCCAATAACGAGTCAAAAATCGGGCCTAAAAAGCCCATTTCAAAACCTCACTTCGAGTCAACACTCCTACAACTACACTACAGTTGATTAGGATAAAAATTTCAAAAAAATTTTCATTTTTAAACCTCACTTGACACAAGTGGCACACTCCCACTTGACAATTAGAGTCTTTTCTTTGAGTAAGTGTGCTAGAATGGTCGATCATGTTTTGATTCGTCATCGATCTCTTATCCAGTTTCCAAGATGTCTGGAACTAGTCACGCAAGTGTCAATGGACAACCCCAAAATGGTAATGATCAAATCCTAGCTGCGCTCGCTCGTCTCCAAACAAGTCAAGAACAAGCTTATGAACGCCTTAATGCTATTGAAAATCGGATTGTTGCGGTAGAAACTAGGCTACCTCCTGCAGAAGATGAAATTCCTAATGAAGTTGTGAATGACAACCTTCCACCCTATGTTGGACAAGTAGAAGTCAACCCTCCAGTAGGTCTTACTGAAGCTGAGAAGTGACTCCAATACTTGGAGGAGCAATTAATGTACCTCAAAGGAGACGACATCTATAGGGAGAACAATCGCAAGTATGAGGCCGTGAGCGCCAAATTTCAAACCAACTTCAACATGACTGATATCTCGAAATTCAAGGGACATGAAAACCCTTTGAACCATATTCGTGCTTTCAAAGACTACATGTCTATCAAAGGCATCAAACCTGAGATGTTCTCAAGGATCTTTCCTTCATCTCTCGACACCATTCCTAAGCAATGGTTCTATTCTCTAGAGCACAAGAAGATTGTCACCTGGGATGACGCCGCAATTGAGTTTGCTTATCAATATGCGGATAATGCTGAAATCCAAGTCAATATGCGCACTCCAGAGGTTCTTGCCCGAAATGAGAAAGAAGGCTTCACCGACTTCCTAAGTAGGTGGAGGAAGACTAGTACACAACTTGTCGAGCGTCTTGATGAAGCTACCCTTGTGGAAAAATTCGTGGATAACTTACGGCCCATTTACGCTTATCACTTAAGGTACCAAAACATTAAGACCTTCAAAGACTTAACTATGCTAGAGACGAGAATTGAGGATGACATCCGTAAAGGACTCTTGTCCAAAACGGTGGGTCGTGGATATCAAGGCTCGACGAGTCGTTCTTATAGATCTACTAGCAAGACTGATGAGGTTAACCTTCTTAAATCATCAAAGAAGAATAACCCCCAAAGGAACTTCACAAACATTGGTGACACGTACTCCAATGCTTTGAAAAGACTGATGAAACAAGGTAAGCTGTAACCCATAGGGCCTACACCTGATCGAGAAAAGAAGTCCAAGTTCTGGGACGAAAATTCATACTGCGAATATCATAGAGATAAGGGACACGATACAGAGAAATGTTACAAGCTAAGGCATGTCCTTCAAGATATGATCGAAGACGGTCGCCTACCCATACCTCATGGAGGTAAGCCTAACAATACTCAGAATCCTCTTGGAGTTCTTGTAACACCCCCATATTCAGAGGAGCCTTAACTAGGCCTTCCTCAGCATATAAGGGCGTTACCATCTCGGTTACCCGAGGTAAGTAATCATCAAAAGTCGATAAAAGAACAATTATAGTTATATTACAAGCGTTACAACCAACTTAAGAGAATAAAGATACAACTCGTGAGCTACACACTATCTATATCGAAACTCGTGAGAACTCCTCCCGCCAGGACTCCAGCTATCAACAACATCAACACCTGCTAAGAACGACTGCTAACCATAAGAAATCACGGCAGGCACATAGAAACAACAAGACAACCACACAAGGTCAGTACTGAGATAAGACATGACAAAACCAACAACATCAATCAACACAACACAACACAACACAACACAATCAGTCACACACACCCACAATCACACCCACTCCAACCAATCTCCATCACCGACTGTCCACTGGACCAGTCCTGCCAGTGGGGGACCGCACCCATACCCACCAAATCCGCGCTCATCATATCGAGCGATAACCCTATCCCATTAATGTGCACATCCCCTCCCGTGGCGAGTTCCACATAGGGCGAAACTAGGGCGCGAAGCCACTCCCGCAAGTGACTCCACTCAGCCGAGGACGCACCTCGAGAACATGAGACAAACAATCACAGATAGCTGCAATACACAACAACCAACAAACTGTATACACCAACCGACTACTGTATATACGCCACACAAACACAACCACAATCCAACAACCACGACACGGCAACCGACACACTAGACTATCCACAGAAACTGAGTAGGCGAACCTACCTTTAAGCATCTGCAACCACTCCATGCCAACATACGAAATATCCAGCAATCAAGCAACACCTATATCCACAACACAATCATCTATCACTACCAAGCAAACCCTAGCTGCAAAGACAACGATACGGATGTTGATGACGACATACCTACAAGAAGAAACCTGGCAAAAGACCGCTACCCGACTCAAGCTACGCTCTCCTAAGGCACAAGAACCTTCAAAGGCTTCCATGGAGGTTATGTGGTGAAAGGAAGGGAAAGAGGCGACCTAAGGATCGGAAGAAATGAGGCGGAAATGATTTGCGGATTTAACAAAACGCGATTATAAACCCTCGCTGAAAACCCGTTACTCGATCGAGTGGCCCACATACTCGATCGAGTGTCCCCTACTCGATCGAGTATCCAAGCTACTCGATCGAGTAGCCTCTACTCTATCGAGTACCACATATAACTCATAACCCAAGGTAACTTTGGCACGCACTTCTAAGGACTATTACCGCTCCCAAGGTCAGTCAACGCTGGTCAAAGGGTCTCTAAAAGGGCGGGTATTACAGTCTTCCCCCCTTAAAGATAACTTCGTCCCCGAAGTTCAACTAACCTAACCAAGGCACACAAAACGGAAACAAAACGACATCACTATTTTTTTTTTTTTTTGCATAGGTTACTACTCCCCAGAAATACCATCCCCCGTGTCATCATCATCAACTGTCTAACGCTCCATATACATCGACCTCTACGAGCTACTACTTAAAATACCAACCGGCACAACATTACGATATTACCCTTCATAAGCGACAACCATCAACACGAAACATACTATCAACACACCGTATGATTATACCACCATGTTACTCAACAACACGATTCCATTCCAACACATGACATCATAGCTATCTCTTGTGACCGTCTTTTAAAACATACTATCAACTTTCACTTTGACATATAAGTTACTTCCACTAACAAGTGCAAACAATTATACTTCCATACAAGAAATGTGACCAAAGTTGTAGAAAACGTTATAAACAAACAACATAATTTCAAAATCGGCCTTTTTATTTTGTGACATTACTCTTCCCCTCTAAAAAGGAACTTCGTCCCCGAAGTTCACCACCAAATTACTACATATGTTACTTACTACTTACATCTTGACATATATCCAAACCATATTATTCATTATTGACATTACTCATATTACTCGTAAAACCAGTAAACCATAAAGACATATGCAACCATATTTGAATAACTAACCACCGTCAAGAAGGCATGTATATATCATTTGTATTTGTATATGGAAGGACACACTTCCGACGAAATATAAATTGTAGACATTACGGATGTAAGATTAAAGCAATAAGAAACAATTACAACTTCACTATTCGTTACAAATACACACCTAAAATCCAAGCACGACTTCCAACATATAAAATTAACGGTTCAAACATGTTACTAATAATCAATAACCATGTAAACATCAAAACATGTAACTATATAATCATTAAACAATTTCAATTAGTGAAAAGTTCCTGTAATAGTGCTACTCGATCGAGTATATAGGGTACTCGATCGAGTGCCCGACACCCAAAATCAATCCTGCAACAAGGTCAAACTAGCAAATCCGGCCTTATGGCCATCCATACAAACAAAAAAAAAGTTCTAACTAACAACGACTACTATCGTCCAACACCATCAACCATAAACAAGGATTAAGAACTGCTGCTGCTGCTCATCCATCATCTCATCTCCACCACCATCTCCTCCCGAGGTGCCTGCTCCCGACGACCCAATGTCCACATCAACCCCTGCTCCAGCTCCAGGACTCATATACCACGGGGTCAAGCCACCATAAGCAAAGGACTGAGGTGTCCCCCAAGCTGACCGATCCACCCCGTAAGAGTGGAAAACCCCACTGTAGTCCCCAACTCCGCTCCACCACACTGGATGTGGTCCCTCGGTCTTAATCCCCTGAGCATACGCCATCTCATGCATGTTCCGGAGTGTCAAGGTGGATGACACTCTCTCTGCCAAGTAGCTCGAACGCGACTCCGGGGTGTCGAGGTAGGGGTAAGAAGGAAAAGGGTGCTGCTGCGGTGGTGCTGCCGACCGTGGTCTAGTCTCAGCGGTCCTCTCCCTCACTCGACGGGGTCCTCTCCCCAACCTGGGCCTCTCCTCCACTGCCGCCGCGTTCTCCCCCTTCTTCGGCTCGGGCATCACCTGGAGGATCGTGTCATCAATGAGGTACGTCAGCAACTGTCGAGGTCCATCATCATCATCCTCCTCCTCATCGGAGTCCACAGCTACTACCACCGGGTCTAACGGCTCTGTCGGTGGGAGGTGCTCAGGAGCCGGAATTTTCATCCAGCTCATGCCCCCACACCCTCCAAGCTAGGCTGCCATCAGCTAAAGTTCTCAACCATTTCAGGTCGAGGTAATAGTCTCGGTCCTTAATAGGCACCGGTGTAGCAAGAGGAACATACTCAGAAGAAGCCTCAAAGGAGGCTAGCTTTTCAGCTAGCCGAGTGGCGATAGCACCACAACTCAAGTACCGGGTAGTGGAAGTGGCCATCAAGGCAAGGCTAGCACAGACCATGGCAGGAGCATTAAAGACCACCCTCTCGGTCCGCTCCGGTTGAGGTAAGACATCAGAAGCAACATCTCATGATTGTTCAGTTTACTAATATCCGGTCTCTCATAAAGGAGGTTCGAAATATAACGAAGAAAGATCCTCAAGGTAACATGTAGAACATCATTAATCAACATGTTGCTTGAGGTGGGAGCTGGCTTTCCGGTAAGACAAGGCATTAGGCGGCAGACACCGCACTCAGAAGGGATCTCACTGATGGAATCCTTGGGAGGCTTGGCCAACCCAAGGTGAGACGCAAAAAGGTCCATGGTGAACAGGAAACTTGTGTTCATCAAATGAAACTCAACAGTTTGTGCAGCTGGCTCGTAATTAAACGAGCTCATAAACTCCAAGGTAAGAAAAGAGTAAGAATGCTTCCTCAACTGATACAACCCCATTAATCCCAAAGTCTAAAAGATTGTAACGGACATCCGTCTCAATTCCCAAGTCAGTAAGAATTGTGGTATCCACACAACGGGTAGGCCTCATTTTGCGTTTCTATAACACAACCCATCGCTCTCTGTTTAAAGTATACAAACACAACCGAAGGGTACTCCGGTACCGCGGGTACTACGGGTCCACTACCTTCCCCAAGCTCGGGCTGTGAAGCCCTTCCCCTCTTACTCTGACGGGTCCCTATGTTTAGTCTCGGATCTGTTTCAAAGATACGATTTAAACAAACTTGCATAGGCATGTAAAGCACATAATTCACACAATTGAACTTTGAATACTCAGCTAGGTACACACTTTCACCAACAAATTCCAATTTGATACATAAATTCAGTTTATAGTTACTCAGACGATCTCTATTGTTGTGAAAAGTTTAGCATGATAAACACAATCTACTCAACCAATTCGGATATCATGGCATGGCTCAAATGCTACCCCATGTAATTACTTGATATCATGTGAGATATTCATATATGTTCATAGAAAGGAAACTTAAAACATGTCATCATCAACCTTCAACATTAGAAGCAATTAACTCAACTAGACTAGTTAGACGGTCTCTACAACTGTAACAAATTGACATATTCATCAACAATTAACATCAACATTATCATATTAAAAGCTTAACTCTTGCATATGCATTTATATCTAACACAAAATCTCAATTATAGAAAACGAAATTCAATTTGGGGCACTTTTAAGACGAAATATTAAGGCAAATTTTAAGGTGAAAATCACCAAAATCCATCTTTCAACATGATATATACAGCATCTAGTGCTCAATTTCATCATCTAACATGTAGAAAACAACCAAAAATCAATTTTGATTTTGTAAACCCTAGAAAATTCGTCCCAATTTGGCAATTTCTATACTATTTTTGGAGCAATTAATCATTAATAATCATGAAAGGGAAGCATATGAATCACATTACAACAATTAAAAGCAATGATTCGCCCATATGAATCAAAATTTTAGTCAATTCTACCATTCTAACAAGTTCAAAGTGATAAAACATGTAAATAAGGAAGAAGTTCATACCTTGATTAGATAGGAAAGTAAAAGAACGAAATTAGACAAAGCAAACAACCCAACTAATCATCACCAACACAAGAAGAGGAGAGTTTTGAAAGAGATTTAGGGCTTAGGGTTCGAATAGAAGAAGAAAGAATGAGAGGAACAAGAAGAAATAAGGGTTTTAAGAAACCCCTAAGAGGCTCTGTACTGTAGCCTACTCGATCGAGTGCCTAGGGTACTCGATCGAGTGCCCTCTACTCGATCGAGTAGGTGCTATTTTGTTGAGTATCTGCAGAAAATTTCCACATCCCGACGTCATAGCTTCCTAACTAGATCGAGTGAGGTCTACTCGGTCTAGTAAGCACTCACACTCGGTCAAGTAAGGTTGAGTACTCGGTCAGAAATACGAAGCAAATTGAAGATTCCCGCAAAAACAATATCACATGTCGATTCCAAACTATGTTCGGAATTCGTCACTAGTTATCATACTCACTCACGTATTACCATTACTACTCAAGCATATCATACCGTCTCATCAGATAAGATTCATGTCATATTACGCTATAACAAATTTACCCAACTTGGTTTACCTGCTTCCGAGTCATTCATATACATAATCACGTCATCATACCATATCTAAACTCGTCTTACCACATTGTTATCAGCTTATTCTCATGTTAATGCAAAACATATTTTTAACGATAATTATTCTTCCATATGTCATTCAAAGGTATTACTAACATGTTCAAATTTCAATCATAAGCAAATTATTCTACACAAATTAATCATTACACAGCGGAAACTTTCAACCATAAAACATTGCACAAACGCATCTCTATTTGTTATCTCTCACATTATAACTCAGCATTTTTAACTATCCTCATTATAGGTACAGTAGGACTTATAAACTCATATAAGATTACCATTACTAACAACTTGAAACAAACACCAACATATTCACTTTTCATACTACAGCATACACTTCCACACTTTTCACGCATTCTTATTAAATAAAACCTACATCGCATAAGCTCACTAATTCTATCCAACTTCACCATATACGATCCAAGTGCGATTATCATGCTTATACCAACTTCAACAAGACTCATCCACAGGTAGTCCTAACGAAATTAACATACACATTAGACATACACACGGACACCACATTCCCATACCCAGTGACTGGCTTAAGTACAATGAGGCCAAGATTTTGAAATGAGGGCGCCTACTCATCCAAAACCTAGCATCAGCTGGGGCTCTCATCATACATACACCAGGTTCATTTTATTAGACTCACTACGTTCATTATTTTCATTGGTTACAGGTTCCAAAATCGTTGCTCTGATACCACTTTGTAATACCCCCATATTCGGAGGAGCCTTAACTAGGCCTTCCTGAGCATATAAGGGCGTTACCATCTCGGTTGCCCGAGGTAAGTAATCATCAAAAGTCGATAAAAGAACCATTATAGTTATATTACAAGCGTTACAACCAACTTAACAGAATAAAGATACAACTCGTGAGCTACACACTATCTATATCGAAACTCGTGAGAACTCCTCCCGCCAGGACTCCAGCTATCAACAACATCAACACCTGCTAAGACCGACTGCTCACCATAAGGGATCACGGCAGGCACATAGAAACAACAAGACAACCACACAAGGTTATTACTGAGATAAGACATGACAAAACCAACAACATCTATCAACACAACACAGCACAACACAATCAGTCACACACACACACACAATCACACCCACTCCAACCAATCTCCATCACCGACTGTCCACTGGACCAGCCTTGCCAGTGGGGGACCGCAGCCATACCCACCAAATCCACGCTCATCATCCCGAGCGATAACCGTATCCCATTAATGTGTACATCCCCTCCCGTGGCGAGTTCCACATAGGGCAAGAAGCCACTCCCGCAAGTGACTCCACTCAGCCGAGGACGCACCTCGAGAACCAGAGACAAACAATCACAGATAGCTGCAATACACAACAACCAACAAACTGTATACACCAACCGACTACTGCATATACGCTGCCACACAAACACAACCACAATCCAACAACCACGACACGGCAACCGACACACTAGACTATCCACAGAAACTGAGTAGTCGAACCTACTTTTAAGCATCTGCAACCACTCCATGCCAACATACGAAATATCCAGCAATCAAGCAACACCTATATCCACAACACAATCATCTATCACTACCAAGAAAACCCTAGCTGCAGAGACAAGGATACGGATGTTGATGACGACATACCTACAAGAAGAAACCTGGCAAAAGATCGCTACCCGACTCAAGCTATGCTCTCCTAAGGCACAAGAACCTTCAAAGGCTTCCATGGAGGTTATGTGGTGAAAGGAAGGGAAAGAGGCGACCCAAGGATCTGAAGAAATGAGGCGGAAATGATTTGCGGATTTAACAAAACGCGATTATAAACCCTCGCTGAAAACCCGTTACTCGATCAAATGGCCCACATACTCGATCGAGTGTCCCCTACTCGATCGAGTATCCAAGCTACTCAATCGAGTAGCCTCTACTCTATCGAGTACCACATATAACTCACAACCCAAGGTAACTTTGGCACGCACTTCTAAGGACTATTACCCCTCCCAAGGTCAGTCAACGCTGGTCAAAGGGTCTCTAAAAGGGTGATTATTACAGTCTTCCCCCCTTAAAGAGAACTTCGTCCCCGAAGTTCAACTCACCTAACCAAGGCACACAAAACGGAAACAAAACGACATCACTATTATTAATTTTTTTTTGCATAGGTTACTACTCCCCGGAAATACCATCCCCCATGTCATCATCATCAAATGTCTAACGCTCCATATACATCGACCTCTACGAGCTACTACTTGAAATACCAACCGGAAAAACATTACGATATTACCCTTCACAAGCGACAACCATCAACATGAAACATACTATCAACACACCGTATGATTATACCACCATGTTACTCAACAACGCGATTCCATTCCAACACATGACATCATAGCGATCTCTTGTGACCGTCTTTTAAAACATACTATCAACTTTCACTTTGACATATAAGTTACTTCCACTAACAAGTGCAAACAATTATACTTCCATAAAAGAAATGTGACCAAAGTCGTAGAAAACGTTATAAACAAACAACATAATTTCAAAATCGGCCTTTTTATTTTGTGACATTACTCTTCCCCTCTAAAAAGGAACTTCGTCCCTGAAGTTCACCACCAAATTACTACATATGTTACTTACTACTTACATCTTGACATATATCCAAACCATATTATTCATTATTGACATTACTCATATTACTCGTACAACCAGTAAACCATAAAGACATATGCAACCATATTTGAATAACTAACCACCGTCAAGAAGGCATGTATATATCATTTGTATTTGTATATGGAAGGACACACTTCCGACGAAATATAAATTGCAGACATTACGGATGTAAGATTAAAGCAATAAGAAACAATTACAACTTCACTATTCGTTACAAATACACACCTAAAATCCAAGCACGACTTCCAACATATAAAATTAACGGTTCAAACATGTTACTAATAATCAATAACCATGTAAACATCAAAACATGTAACTATATAATCATTAAACAATTTCAATTAGTGAAAAGTTCCTGTAACAGTGCTACTCGATCGAGTATATAGGGTACTCGATCGAGTGCCCGCTAATCGATCCAGTGTCTTGGCTACTCGATCGAGTAGCCCTGAGATCAGAATACCTCATTTCTGTCACACCTGCAGCTACTCGACCGAGTATGGGGTACTCTGTCGAGTACCTATAGGTCAAAATCTTGGAAAATCCTGTCATAACACCACTTATATATATAATCGTCACATAACGCGAGTCGGGATGACTTCCCGAGACACCCAAAATCAATCCTGCAACAAGGTCAAACTAGCAAATCCGGCCTTATGGCCATCCATACAAACAAAAAAAAAAGTTCTAACTAACAACGACTACTATCGTCCAACACCATCAACCATAAACAAGGATAAAGAACTGCTGCTGCTGCTCATCCATCATCTCATCTCCTCCCGAGGTGCCTGCTCCCGACGACCCAATGTCCGCATCAACCCTTGCTCAAGCTCCAGGACTTACATACCACGGGGTCAAGCCACCATAAGCAAAGGACTGAGGTGTCCCCCAAGCTGACTGATCCACCCCGTAAGAGTGGAAAACCCCACTGTAGTCCCCAACTCCGCTCCACCACACTGGATGTGGTCCCTCGGTCCCAATCCTCTAAGCATACGCCATCTCATGCATGTTCCGGAGTGTCAAGGTGGATGACACTCTCTCTGCCAAGTAGCTCGAACGCGTCTCCGGGGTGTCGAGGTAGGGGTAACAAGGAAAAGGGTGCTGCTGCGGTGGTGCTGCCGGCCATGGTCTAGTCTCAGTGGTCCTCTCCCTCACTCGACGGGGTCCTCTCCCCAACCTGGGCCTCTCCTCCACTGCCGCCGCGTTCTCCCCCTTCTTTGGCTCGGGCATCACCTGGAGGATCGTGTCATCAATGAGGT
This sequence comes from Silene latifolia, assembly GCF_048544455.1. Taxonomy (NCBI): domain Eukaryota; kingdom Viridiplantae; phylum Streptophyta; class Magnoliopsida; order Caryophyllales; family Caryophyllaceae; genus Silene; species Silene latifolia. The sequence goes on from NC_133538.1 coordinate 95,375,924, forward strand.
ACGTCCGCAACTGTCGAGGTCCATCATCATCCTCCTCCTCCTCATCGGAGTCCACAGCTACTACAACCGGGTCTAATGGCTCTGTCAGTGGGAGGTGCTCAGGAGCCGGAATCTTCATCCAGCTCATGCCCCACACCCTCCAAGCTAGGCTGCCATCAGCTAAAGTTCTCAACCATTTCAGGTCAAGGTAATAGTCTCGGTCCTTAATAGGCACCAGTGTAACAAGAGGAACATACTCAGAAAAAGCCTCAAAGGAGGCTAGCTTTTCAGCTAGCCGAGTGGCGATAGCACCACAACTCAAGTACCGGGTAGTGGAAGTAGCCATCAAGGCAAGGCTAGCACAGACCATGGCAGGAGCATTAAAGACTACCCTCTCGGTCCGCTCCGGTTGAGGTAAGACATCAGAAGCAACCTCTCATGATTGTTCAGTTTACTAATATCCGGTCTCTCATAAAGGAGGTTCGAAATAGAACGAAGAAAGATCCTCAAGGTAACATGTTGAACATCATTAATTAACATGTTGCTTGAGGTGGGAGCTGGCTTTCCGGTAAGACAAGGCATTAGGCGGCAGACACCGCACTCAGAAGGGATCTCACTGATGGAATCCTTGGGAGGCTTGGCCAACCCAAGGTGAGACGCAAAAAGGTCCATGGTCAACAGGAAACTTGTGTTCATCAAATGAAACTCAACAGTTTGTGCAGCTGGCTCGTAATTAAACGAGCTCATAAACTCCAAGGTAAGAAAAGGGTAAGAATGCTTCCTCAACCGATACAACCCCATTAATCCCAAAGTCTCAAAGATTGTAACGGACATCCGTCTCAATTCCCAAGTCAGTAAGAAGTGTGGTATCCACACAACGGGTAGGCTTCATTTTGCGTTTCTGTAACGCCACCCATCGCTCTCTGTTTAAAGTCTACAAACACAACCGAAGGGTACTCCGGTACCGCGGGTACTACGGGTCCACTACCTTCCCCAAGCTCGGGCTGTGAAGCCCTTCCCCTCTTACTCTGACGGGTCCCTATGTTTAGTCTGGGCATCTGTTTCAGCATACAATTTAAACAAACTTGCATAGGCATGTAAAGCACATAATTCACACAATTGAACTTTGAATACTCAGCTAGGTACACAATTTCATCAACAAATTCCAATTTGATACATAAATTCAGTTTATAGTAACTCAGACGATCTCAATTGTTGTGAAAAGTTTAGCATGATAAACACAATCTACTCAACCAATTCGGATATCATGGCATGGCTCAAATGCTACCCCATGTAATTACTTGATATCATGTGAGATATTCATATATGTTCATAGAAAGGAAACTTAATACATGTCATCATCAACCTTCAACATTAGAAGCAATTAACTCAACTAGACTAGTCAGACGCTCTCTACAACTGTAACAAATTGACATATTCATCAACAATTAACATCACCATTATCATATTAAAAACTTAACTCTTGCATATGCATTCATATCTAACACAAAATCTCAATTATAGAAAACGAAATTCAATTTGGGGCACTTTTAAGACTAAATTTTAAGGCAAATTTTAAGGTGAAAATCACCAAAATCCATCTTTCAACATGATATATACAACATATAGTGCTCAATTTCATCATCTAACATGTAGAAAACAACCAAAAAGCAATTTTGATTTTGTAAACCCTAGAAAATTCGTCCCAATTTGGCAATTTCTATACTATTTTTGGAGCAATTAATCATTAATAATCATGAAAGGGAAGCATATGAATCACATTACAACAATTAAAAGCAATGATTCGCCCATATGAATCGAAATTTTAGTTAATTTTACCATTCTACAAGTTCAAAGTGATAAAACATGTAAATAAGGAAGAAGTTCATACCTTGATTAAATAGGAAAGTAAAAGAACGAAATTAGACAAAGCAAACAACCCAACTAATCATCACCAACACAAGAAGAGGAGAGTTTTGAAAGAGATTTAGGGCATAGGGTTCGAATAGAAGAAGAAAGAATGAGAGGAACAAGAAGAAATAAGGGTTTTAAGAAACCCCTAAGAGGCTCTGTACTGTAGCCTACTCGATCGAGTGCCTAGGGTACTCGATCGAGTGCCCTCTACTCGATCGAGTAGGTGCTATTTCGTCAAGTATCTGCAGAAAATTTCCACATCCCGACGTCATAGCTTCCTAACTAGATCGAGTGAGGTCTACTCGGTCTAGTAAGCACTCGCACTCGGTCAAGTAAGGTTGAGTACTCGGTCAGAAATACGAAGTAAATTGAAGATTCCCGCAAAAACAATATCGCGTGTCGATTCCAAACTATGTTCGGAATTCGTCACTAGTAATCATACTCACTCACGTATTACCATTACTACTCAAGCATATCATACCGTCTCATCAGATAAGATTCATGTCATATTACGCTATAACAAATTTACCTAACTTGGTTTACCTGCTTCCGAGTCATTCATATACATAATCACGTCATCATACCATATCTAAACTCGTCTTACCACATTGTTATCAGCTTATTCTCATGTTAATGCAAAACATATATTTAACGATAATTATTCTTCCATATGTCATTCAAAGGTATTACTAACATGTTCCAATTTCAATCATAAGCAAATTATTCTACACAAATTAATCTTTACACAGCGGAAACTTTCAACCATAAATCATTGCACAAACGCATCTCTATTTGTTATCTCTCACATTATAACTCAGCATTTTTAACTATCCTCATTATAGGTACAGTAGGACTTATAAACTCATATAAGATTACCATTACTGACAACTTGAAACAAACACCAACATATTCACTTTTCATACTACAGCATACACTTCCACACTTTTCACGCATTCCTATTAAATAAAACCTACATCGCATAAGCTCACTAATTCTATCCAACTTCACCATATACGATCCAAGTGCGATTATCATGCTTATACCAACTTCAACAAGACTAATCCACAGGTAGTCCTAACGAAATTAACATACACATTAGACATACACACGGACACCACATTCCCATACTCAGTGACTGGCTTAAGTACAATGAGGCCAAGATTTTGAAATGAGGGCGCCTACTCATCCAAAACCTAGCATCAGCTGGGGCTCTCATCATACATACACCAGGTTCATTTTATTAGACTCACTACGTTCATTATTTTCACTGGTTACAGGTTCCAAAATCGTTGCTCTGATACCACTTTGTAACACCCCCATATTCAGAGGAGCCTTAACTAGGCCTTCCTGAGCATATAAGGGCGTTACCATCTCGGTTGCCCGAGGTAAGTAATCAGCAAAAGTAGATAAAAGAACAATTATAGTTATATTACAAGCGTTACAACCAACTTAACAGAATAAAGATACAACTCGTGAGCTGCACACTATCTATATCGAAACTCGTGAATAGTCCTCCCGCCAGGACTCCAGCTATCAACAACATCAACACCTGCTAAGACCGAGTGCTCACCATAAGGGATCACGGCAGGCACATAGAAACAACAAGACAACCACACAAGGTCAGTACTGAGATAAGATATGACAAAACCAACAACATCTATCAACACAACACAACACAATTAGTCACACACACACACAATCACACCCACACTAACCAATCTCCGTCACCGACTGTCCACTGGACAAGCCCTACCAGTAGGGGACCGCAGCCGTACCCACCAAATCTGGCTCATCATACCGAGCGATAACCCTGTCCCATTAATGTGTACATCCCCTCCCGTGGCGGGTTCCACGGAGGGCGAAACTAGGGCGTAAGCCACTCCCGCAAGTGACTCCACTCAGCCGAGGATGCACCTCGAGATTCAAAGACAAACAATCATAGATACCTGCAATACACAACAACCAACAAATTGTATACACCAACCGACTACTGCATATACGCTGCCACACAAACACAACCACAATCCAACAACCACGACACGACAACCGACACACTAGACTATCCACAGAAACTGAATAGGCGAACCTACCTTTAAGTAACTTTAACCACTCCATGCCAACATATGAAATATCCAGCAATCAAGCAACACCTATATCCACAACACAATCATCTATCACTACCAAGCAAACCCTAACTGCAAAGACAAGGATACGGATGATGATGACGACATACCTACAAGGAGAAACCTGGCAAAAGACCGTTACCCGACTCAAGCTATGCTCTCCTAAGGCACAAGAACCTTCAAAGGCTTCCATGGAGGTTATGTGGTGAAGGGAAGGGAAAGAGGCGACCTAAGGATCTGAAGAAATGAGGCGGAAATGATTTGCGGATTTAACAAAACGCGATTATAAACCCTCGCTGAAAACCCATTACTCGATCGAGTGGCCCACATACTCGATCGAGTGTCCCCTACTTGATCGAGTATCCAAGCTACTCGATCGAGTAGACTTTACTCTATCGAGTACCACATATAACTCACAACCCAAGGTAACTTTGGCACGCACTTCTAAGGACTATTACCGCTCCCAAGTTCAGTCAACGCTGGTCAAAGGGTCTCTAAAAGGGCGGGTATTACAGTTCTGATGATTACAAATGTAGAATCTACCTTAGATTGTTCACACCTCATTTCTCCAGTCGAAGATGAGATCCATGCATTAGAAGATGAGAAGAGTTACTCCACCATTTCTCCTACCATCACCGACTTCGTTGCATGGGTAAGGAGTGTGAATAGACAAGTCTCAGAACTAGAAAATGTAGTGGCATCCCTCCGCAATCCAAACACCATGCCTAAGGAAAGTACGCCACTAAATCTTTCTCGAAGTTCTACGATGCAAGAAGTGGTTGAGAGAGCTTGTTATTGTCAACAGAATATGGGCCGATGACGATGAGGATGAATACCTCACCGAGCACTACCTAGTCAAGATTAGTGAGGACATAGTCAAAAATGGTGAAGACCAAGATATAGACCACCTTACTCGTTCAGGACGTCCGTATCAAAATGCCTCTCAGAATGGCCCCATAGCTAATGGTCCAGTTACTAGCACCAACGTCGTGACACCAAATAATTTCGAAGATACGTCTACTGAACACTTGCTAAAGCAATTACAAAAGACAAAGGCTGATCTTTCACTTTGGCAACTATTTGCAAGTTCCTTCCCTCATCGCCAAGCTCTACTGCCAGCCTTGGCTAAGTTAAACGTGGCACATAACTCTACAGCTGATGACGGTCAACTTGGTCTTCCAAGATTCAACTAAGCTAAGTAACCCAGTTAATTTCTCGGATGAGGATTTGCCACCTTTCGGCGCTAGTGACAACCTGGCTCTATATACTACTGTTATTTATTTAAAGAAGAATGTGCCAATGACTTTGGTAGATGATGGCTCTGCGATCAACGTCATACCATTAAAAACATCATATAAGTTGGGCATTAAAGAGTGGGATTGGACCCCTAGTAACCAAGGTGTTCGCGCATACGACGGTACTCGATGCAAGGTAGTAAGACTAGTCAACCTCACCATAGCCACGGGGCCGATTGAGCGAAAGGTTAACTTTCAAATAATGGATATCGAAGCATCATTCAACATACTTCTGAAAAGGCCTTGGATTCACACTTCCAAAGCGGTAACATCCACCCTCCACCAGAAAATCAAGATTCCACTAGATGGTAAAGTAGTGACGATCACTACGTCACCTATTAAGGCAGTGATAGAAAAGATGATAAGCAACCAAGTAGTTACAGATCCAGTATACGAGCTTGGGGGCTTCCATGGCATAAACCTTTGTAGAAAGTGAACTGGCACCCTTGTACTTCAATACATATTCCAATCTAGTGGTCAACCACATACTCAAGTCTCAGGGATACCTCCCAGGAATGCCATTGAATCATGTCCGAAGAAATACCTTTGCACCTTACAAAGAAGGAAACTCTCAAAGGATACCATTAGGTTTGGGATACAAACCCACGAAAGAAGAAGCTCTAGAAATGCTCACACAGTTCCAAAACCGTAAGAATGTGGGAATCCAGATGCGACCCTACCTCCCTACCCTAAATGGATACTTCGTTAGAGAAGGGAGTCAAGAATAGTTGCATGGGTTCCCTGAACCTTGGCACTACAAAGGAAGGAAACTAGCTGGAATCGAGATTTTTCACGATTTCTACTTCATTCCTTCAGAAACGGTTCTTACCGTCAAGACTTGCCAAGCACCTTGCTTAGACGAACATGCCATTAGCCTTCTGTTTAGGGAGGATCGATTTGTTAAAGCTGCCCAGGACGAGATCATTACCATGATACTTGAAGACGACCATTTCAACCCTGCCGTGTTACTCACTGAAACCAGTTCAATCAACAAAAGGATGGAGAAAATCGATCAAATGTACAAACAACCAAGGAAGATTCTTCAAGCTCACTACTGGAGAAGGAGAGATGTTCAAAGGAGAACCAGAAGACCACGAATTCAAGTCAGACTCGGAGTCGGAGTCGGTATCAGAGTCGGAGTCTAGAGAAGTCCCTAGAGAGTCTCCTCCTGTCGTTACTCCCAGTCCCCTTGTTTCTCCTAGCATAGTATCGTGTAGTAACAGCAGTTTGGGAAATATCCCAACAGCTGTCCCTCTACCGCCACTGACTACTGAACATATGGCTTCTTTGTTTCAACTCTTTTCAAAATTTAATATGAATAAATCAGATTCTACTTACTCTTTATATTATTCTGAATGCAATTCTATTTACGATGATAATCAGGATGACCAAAACCCAGACTCCATCGAACTACCTCCCTACATAGCTAAAGAAATATTACAAGAGGGAGAAGGGGCACCAGTTATAGAGAACACTGAACCCATCAACGTTGGAACCGAACTTGAACCCCAGGAACTTAAGATATGGACAACCTTGACCCCAACGGAGAGGGCTAGTTTCATAGACCTCCTGCACGAGTTCAGAGACGGTTTTGCTTGGTCCTACAAAGACATGCTAGGGATCGACTGGGATATTGCAGAACACAGAATTCCAATCAAACCAGGTTTCAAACCTGTAAAACAGAAGCTTCGTCGAATGAGGACAGAATGGGCTCTTAAGATCAAAGAAGAAGTCGATAAACAATTCAAAGCCGGGTTCATCAAAGTTTCCGATTATTCAGACTGGGTAGCCAACATAGTACCCGTACCAACAAAGGATGGGAGAATCCGTGTTTGTGTTGATTTCAGAGACTTGAACAAAGCAAGTCCTAAAGACGACTTTCCTCTACCACATATCGACATATCGGTGGACAATACGGCAGATCACGCGTTGTTATCTTTAATGGATGGGTACGCGGGATATAATCAGATCAAGATATCCCTAGAAGACATGCATAAGACTGCCTTTGTTACTCAATGGGGCACCTATTATTATATTGTTATGCCATTCGGATTAATCAATGTTGGAGCTACTTATCAACGCACTGCAACCACGCTCCTATATGACATGATGCATAAATAAGTAGAGGTTTACGTAGATGATATGATTGTAAAATCCAAGGATAGAGAGGGGCACATTGATATCCTTCGCGAATTCTTCCTAAGACTACGAAAGTACAACATGAGGCGCAATCCTCAGAAATGCGCATTCAGAGTAACATCAGGCAAGCTTCTGGGATATGTCGTCAGTGAACGAGGAATAGAAATCGACCCTTCCAAAATCAAAGCTCTAGTCGAAATGCCACAACCTCAGACATAGAAGGAGGTTAGGGGATTTTTAGGCATGGTGCAATATATAAGTCGTTCATATGGGATGACGACTGTCAAAAAGCGTTCGACAAAATCAAGGAGATACTAGCCGAACCACCAGTGCTCATGCCTCCTCAACAAGATCAACCTCTTGGTTTATATCTCACAGTGACCGAAACAGCCATGGGGGCTATGCTTGAACAAACCGTCGGAAAAGAAGAGAGAGCTATCTACTACCTTAGTAAGAAATTGTTGGAGTATGAATGCAACTACACACCAATCAAAAAGACATGCCTCGCTCTTGTGTGGGCAACAAAGAAGCTACACCATTACATGCGTAACTACCCCGTCAAGGTGTACTCCAAAATGGATCCTGTCAAATACCTCTTCAAAAACCCGTTCTCAATGGACGCTTGGCAAGGTGGACTTTAATGCTCTCAGAGTTCGATCTCAAATACGTACCTCTGAAGGTTATAAAAGGGCGTGCCATCGCCAACTTCTTCGCAAATAATCCCATCAACGACATCCAAACAGTAGACACATGGTTATTTCCAGATGAGGATATACTCCAAACCAATGTAGACACTTGGGTCCATTATTTTGATGAAGCATCAAATCTAAGAGGATTTGGAAGAGGAGTATTGCTCACTTCTCCTGAAGGTGAGCATACACCACTCTCTGTCAAACTCGACTTCGAGGTGACAAATAACGCATCAGAATACGAAGCTTGCCTCATTGGGCTACAAGCGGCAGTAGGCTTAGGCATCAAGAATCTCCGAGTTCACGGAGATTCATCCTTGATCATCAACCAAATTACGGGATCTTGGAAAATTCGAAGTGAAAGTCTAGCACCCTATCAGGCCAGGATAGACCAAGTTGCCCAATTCTTCGATCAAGTGACTTATCTACACCTACCGCGAGAAGAAAATCAGTTTGCAGACCCTGTTGCAAAACTTGCATCTCTGATTAACATGCCAGACAATATGGTAGATATGTCTTTATGCATCCAACGACTGTCAGAACCAGCCTACATGCACCAAATCATAGATGAAGAAGAAAACCCAGGGGAACCTTGGTTTCAAGCCATTCTAAACTTCAAGCTCAATGGCACCTATCCGGCGGATATGAATAAGAGAGGACAACGTGCTATACGCCTACTTGCCTCTCAATACACCCTTATGCAAGGAGAATTGTATAAAAGAAAACCTCTTGGTGTAGTCTTGCATTGCCTTAATCCTTCACAGGCACAGAAAGTGATGGAAGAAGTCCATGATGGAGAATGTGGCCCTCACATGAGTGAACCAATGATGGCAAAGAAAATCACGCGCCTGGGATATTACTGGACCACAATGGAATCCGATTGCATCAAATATGTCAGACATTGTCACAACTGCCAAATTTTTGGGAATGTGCAACACGTCCCTCCTTTACTACTCTACACCATGACATCTCCTAGGCCATTTTCTGCTTGGGGAATCGACATCATCGGGAAGATCACCCCAGCCGGAACAAGAGGTCACTGTTTTATTTTAGTGGCTATCGACTATTTCACCAAATGGGTAGAAGCAGCATCCTACACTAGTCTCACAGCCAAGAACGTGTCAAAGTGCATACAAACCAATATCATCTGTCGATATGGTTGCCCACATGAGATCATCAGTGACAGTGGATCAGATTTCCAGGCTGAGACTGAACAATTTGTAGCGTAGTACAAAATCAAGCACCATCATTCCTCGCCATACAGACCACAAACTAATGGCGCAGTGGAGGCAGCCAACAAGAATGTTGTCATAATCCTCAAGAAAATGATCGAAAATTATCGAGATTGGCCAAGTGAGATACCATTCGCCTTATGGGGATATCGCACATCCGTTAGAACGCCCACTGGGGCTACTCCTTTCTATTTGACCTACGGCATAGAAGTTGTGCAACCAATTGAGCTAAACATCCCATCCTTACGCATTCTACTCGAAAGTCAAATTCCAGAAGCCGATTGAAAGAAAGATAGATATGAAGAACTCATCCTCTTGGATGAACGAAGATTGCGCATAATACATAATGCGCAAACATATCAGTCATGTATCAAACGAGCATTCAACAAAAGGGTTAAGCCTAGAATCATCAAAGAAGGAGATTTAGTCCTCAAATCAGTTAAAGCTCTTCTACCTGTCGATCCACGAGGAAAGTTCAAACCCAACTGGGCCGGACCGTTCTTGGTCAAGTCCATACTCCCGGGGGGTGCGGTTAGAATCAAAGACGTAGATGGGAACGAATTTGCTAACCCAACTAACCTCGACCAACTAAAACGATATTATGCCTAGAATAGGACAAAAACGCGCCACGCGTAACACCTACATGCCGCTCATGCGACACGAAATAAAAATGGCCCCTGGCCCACTGAAATAAAGCTCAGGTCGCCTTGCTCTTGCATTTTGACAATTCGTCATCCTTATATCACCAAATTAATCGAATTTTGTTTTAGGAGTAAGTAAGGCTCATGGTCAATTTCTAGTTCACTACAAGCTCTTTCTTAGAACAATTATTCTTTTACATTTACTCGAACTACGCGCAAGGGTTTGATTTCATTTTTAAAATGAATACGAAGGCAATCCTTCACAGGATACAACCCATTATTTTAAATGTAAGTAGAAGGATATTTGCATTTGCATTTGAAATTCGATAAGAATAATAAAAGGGAAATCACAATAGTTTCATAACTAATCAATCATTTATTGATTTTTCCTCCATAAATAATAGTAATACGCCACATAATATAAAAGTGCTAAAAAAATAAAAAAAATTAATAGGCTAGGATTCTAAAAACCCCACCATCTATTACAAATAATAATAATAATAATAATAATAAATAATACTACGACTTAGGCTACTCTTCCATCTTTCCCTTGCCTTTGTCATTTTTATCATACTTTTTATGTCGACCACGAGCCGGGCGCTCCTGTGCTATCTCGGACCTAATCACCAAAGGTCTCTCTCGTGGTCTAGCTTTACCATTTCGACCAACCACCATCTCTGCGGTAGGAGAAGTCTTCGGTTTCTTCGACGGATGAACAACTCGGAATCCGGCTTCTTCCTCCCCTCTCAGTCAAATGTTTCTGGTTCTCCTTTGCTACCTCACGGATCTTGTAGTCAACAGGCTCACGCTTCCTCAATTTCTTGCGCTTCTCGGGAGTAGTAGCCTTCCTCCACTGCAAATAGGAATCTGATACCCACATGGAACTAACAGAGGAATGTAAGAACCACATGTTTCTCTAAGCCAATTTCAGGGCCCACTCTCTACGACTCTCAACAGTATGTGCCACTGCAGTCTGAGGAATAGTATCAAGCTTAGGAATCCTCTGTTTAAGGCCCACCTGCCTCATCAATCTCTCCGGGAAGATGCATACCATGAATTCCAAGCCGGGAATGCGTACCGACCGAGTAGGGTCTAAGGATGACACTCCAGTAACTGACTTGAGATGCCACCATGGCACAACCCATCTGATTAGGGGACCACCTTCATTCTTCAGCTTGTTCTCCCAATAGTTGCAAACCCGAGTAAAGTCAACCATATAGAGCCTGGTCCTCATTGCAATCGACCTAGCATGATATCCAGGAACATTAGCTAGGGGCTTGATCAACCGCAGACGCTCCATGAGCCAAACCTACCAAAGACGGAAATTAGTATCCAACAAAAAAAAGAGAAAAAAAAGAAAAAAAAAAAGAAAGAAATGTTGCGTTCTTACCTGCAAAATGATGGGACTTCCCAAAAAAGAAAGCTCGCGTTTGGCTTTCCTGTTATCCAGCCCCAAAATGATCTCTCCTAGGCACAGACAAGCTGGGCTCCTGCGCAGCTTCATTTGTTCAATCAAGCTCAAGTAACGAGGATCCCCTCTCATTTCCTTATCAACATGCCCTTGGAAGACATAACCATGCAGTAGGCAAAACCCGAATGCCCTACGCCTCGCCACATAAGATATGGAAAGGTCTTCCCTGTTTATAAATCGATCAATAAAATCAAGCATACGGACTGCTTTTGAAGTTACAAGACGGTTAACCTCAGCTTTAGTCAGTCCAAGTAAATCTCTAAACTTATTTTTGTACCCTTGAGAGCTAGAGGGTCATATTTTCTGGGTCGCATCCTCCAATTGCAGCAATTTCCTTAGGAAAAGGGCAGATATCGCCTCCAGGGAAGACAAACACGTGGAAATTAGGGTCCCAATATTCGAGACAAGCATCCAAGAAGGTTTTACAACCTTCACCAGTTTCAGACTCAAGATTGACCCCTAATTGAAAGCACCTATATCATGCTTCTCGACGTTTGTAAATTCGTTTGTCCAATCTTTGAGACAGTTTTCAAAGGTATCCATGATTTGTAAATTTTTCTATGTAATGGGAGAGTTTTATATAATAGACGGAAGAAGGACGGAAAAATTATGTGAATAAAAGCTCTCTCGACGTCTATATTTATACTAAAATTTGTTTCCTAAAATCCGTCAGAACTGGAGAACTGGGGAATGGCGCAGCACCTGCTGCGCCTCTTCGAAGGATCCCAGCTCGTTCTGCGCCTCTTCCTAAGAGGGTTTCTTTGATTTTTCCGCGTTGGATCTTTCCTAATTCCTCTTGATATAATTTCCTATTCCTAATAGGCTATTATTTTGGTAATTCCGTCAAATTACCATATTTTAAGTTTCCTAATTTTCCGGGCACGCCTTTTATTTTATTTTCTTTTTTGGGGGAATCATTTCACTCCCGTTTAACATTTCATTTCAAACTTGTACATTTCTTTTTTTCGTTTTTTAAGGGGGTAGCCCTCCCTATCGTCCGATCATTTTTGGGCAAATTTTCGGCTTTTCCGCTCATTTCTAGGCAAGTTTTTGCAATTTTTTTGGTCTTTTCTTTGTTTTGCGCTAGTTTAAACCATATGTACAATATGTGCTCTATGTGCAGTTTCTATGTAAATTTCGGCAGCATGACGGCATAAACCGTCATCTACCAAACCTGTTCAAAGCTAACCTGCAGGAACGAACATACAACCCAACAGCAAACGCACTCAGGCCGTCATATATACAACCAAAATCTTATATGTACATCCAACTGGGGGATCTTGCCCAAAACAAGTCCAAAATGAAGTCCTAAAAGTAAAAAATGTGTGCAGTACAGCCGACGACAACAACAGAAGCAACAAAAACAAAGACAACTACTTCTGGTCACCACCTTGCTCGGTGACCCTGGCCTCGAGAGCGGCAATCTCGGCGTTTCTGACCTCCAACTCCCTCATCAGGCGAGCCGTCTCCTCCTGGGACTGCGCTAGCTCACGCTCCAGGTCGCGCTCCCTCTGCAAATGACAAAAAAATGCCTCATTTCAATCATTTCAAATGCAAGAAAATTACAAAACTCAAAATGAAGTAAACGGAAGGTTCATACCTGACGTCTTCGACCACCAGCAAGTGCCTTAATGGCAGTAGCCTGTAGCCGGTTGGCCACCCTCCACAACGCCACATGCCGAGACGGCGCCACCTGCATTTCAATAAACAAAGTGTTGGAGCTTGTGTCCTCCACAAATTAGTGTGATAACAATTGTAAATCTCTTACGGGTTCACAAGGGTATACTTCGTATTTTAATCAGTTGATTAACGATTACCTAATAATGGTTGGCTTGCTAAAAAGTTTGACGTTATTATCATACAGATGGCGGTGATCAACTGGTCCCTAAAGGTCACACCTATAGGATATGTTTGAGAGATGTGGTTGTAGAAATATAATCACATTGATGCCTTATAAGACTAAACAGTTAGTCAATGTGTTGATGAGACAATTATTTAATGAAGATTAAATAATATTACTTGAGACAAATTAACTGTCAATTCGTAAATTGAATATAATAAGTTATATTTAATTAAATGTATGTAATGTTAGCTTGGATGAATTAATCTGTTAATTCGTAATTAAATGTAATCGGTTATATTTAATATCAACAAGATGAATGTGTCATAGTGGTAATAGTGAGGGTACTCAAACCAAGAGGTCATGGGTTCGATCCTCACTAGATGACAATTTACACATTTTATACATTTTTGGAATAACCAAAAATAAGAGAAATAACTCTCTTAATTTCGGTAAATGGGCCGAGAATATTAGGAAGAGAAAATTCTACCCTAATCTATTCCTCATACACGGTTAAAGGGGAAGGGGAGAAATTTTCTTAACCTAATTCATTTTAACCTAATCCTTGCCTCTCATCTCTACGATAAACACAAAAAAAACCTAAAATTAATCTGTTAATTTTTGGATCGATTATAGCATAATCAAAGGGCATTTCTCATATCGTCTTGGGTGCAACTGATAGGCGAATATCAACTTTGATATTGTTCTTAGGCCGTTTTTGCTAGGACCGAAGGTTATTTCTTAATCCTTTATGTTTTGTTTATGCAATTTAATTTTATGACTAGTATTCATCACTTTATGATTCGTTATAATCCTTAAATTAAAGGGATGCATACAGATAAATTCCACAAGTGGTATTAGAGTCAAGGCCACGAATTTTAATTTTGATAATTTTCATAAAATTGTTTTTAAACAATAATTAGGGTTTGCGAGAAAAAAAATATATAATCGGCTTTTTGAGCCGTGGAATTTTTTTTTTTTTGTTTCCGTTACTGTTCACGGATGAACAGTTTTTCCTTGATTAGCCGAGACATATAAAAAAAAAAGGATTTTGTTTTTGTTTGTTTTGGCCAATATTAATTATACATTACCTTTACAATGTATGATTAATTGTTGTGAAACGGTTAACAATTTTAAGATACCAAATTATTTTAAAGCAGTTTAAAATATTGATGGATTAAATTCATATTACAAGTTTAATATGAATTAAGATTAAATTTAATGTGATTAATTGAGGAATTGTCATTTAATTTGATTTAAATAGGTGGTTTGGATAAAATTAGTCAACATAATTAAGGAATTGTGTCATGTATGTTTAATTTATTTTTAGTTGATGCATTTTATTTTTGTTGAACGAATCATTGAATGAATTTATTTACGTATTTTTTTTGCAATCGGTTGTAATTTGTAATACTTAGTGTGGCCTTAGTTAATTATGTTTTCGTAATGAAGGCAACATAATTTTTATGTAATTATGAGATCTCGAATCTCCTTTATTTTTCTTTAGTTTTGGGTTTTGAAATTAGAATGTAATAAATAGGTTTATTATGTAAATTTTATTTATTGTATTTTCAAAAGAAGACTAAAGATGGAGATTGGATCTCACTCCCGCTACATGGATCAAGATGGAACATCAAGACAAGCTTCGCGGGTCCAAGGATGGATTCCAAAGTTGTATTTAATGTTCGATTTGATAGGATAGGCCACACTAGGACTTTTATTGTTTTACGTTTTCATTCATATTGCTTTTCATTCACATGATAGTTTATGCATCATATTCCGCCTAAAACCAAACCACCTACTACTAAAATGCATGAAAATTGACACATATAGGTTGTATGTTAGTTTTCATAGACATATAGATGTCACATGCTTTTAAGCCATAACCTTAGTTTATTCATTCATGCATGCTAGATATTAGTTCACTTAAAATGAATTAAAACGAAGTTGATGGGATCTTCCTCTAAAACGGAAATTGAGATTAGTCTTTATAAGGGCAAACAACTATGAATCCCTTCTTCGTCGGTAGGCATAATATGACCCCTTCTATGTTGGGTAAGTAGTTGTGTTGACTTAGTTTACCTCAACATCATAGTCCGAAGAGTTTCTCGTGATTATGATGGACTAAAGATAGAATTTACATAACTTATCGACCAAGAATTCTAACGGTAGAATTAGCTAAAAGGTTAGCTTATCAATTTATAGAGAATTGAGTCTTGGGATCATTTATATAATTATTGAGGGAGGTCAATTGTATAAATGTTTTGAGTCTTCGCGTTATGACAGTAGTTCATTAGACTTAAAAATATAAACGATGCACATGCTTATTATTTTTATTCTTCTTCTCGCAGTGTAGAACACGTTTATTTTGATAATACTGTTACAACAAATTGTCTGGAAATAACGCAATTCAAATGCCAAGTGCCACACTTGGACGCGAGTCCTGGCTGAAAATATTCATGGACCAAATGAATCAGTTCACACGTCTGAAAAACGACGGGTCCAACTTTGCGGACTAGGAGGCAAAGACTACGATCGCCGCCATTACGACGATAAGCTCGTACTTAATCGAGCCAATACCGGTAAACCCAGGCCCCAATGCAGGATTCAACGAGTCACTCGCTTATAGTGACTTCGTTATGGAAGCGGGTGCGATAAAGAACGTACTCATCTTTGCAATGGAAACCAATTTGCAGAGACGCTTCATTGCCCAAGGTGCGAACAAGATTTTCACCACGCTCACTAACGAGTTCTCAAAAGCACCGAGAATTATTACATATGAGCATACATGTCGCTTCTTTGATGCGAAACTCCAGAAGGGCCAACCGGTTAGCCCACATATTCTTCACATGATTGAGAATGTCGAGAAGCTGGAGGCACTTGATTGTAAAATCAGTGAGAGGATTGTCATTGACCGAATGCTTCATTCTCTTCACGATGGTTTTTCCCTTTTCAGGGCGAACAACTACATGAATGACTTAAAAAAGAGTCCTCATAAGCTACACTCCCTTCTCGTACAGAACGAGAAGGATATGAAATTGAGTGGGAGAATGAAGGAGGATGTTCTCACGATTTCCAACAAGGTTAAAGGTAAGGGCAAGGCTCATGGCGACCAAGCTGTAGGTAAGCCAAAGTTTAAAAAGCCAGGAAACGGTAAGAGTGCGCCCGGTGAGACTAGTGGCTCACAGGGCAAGGCAAAGAGCAAGGGCAGTGACATTGAGTGCCACCATTGTCACAAGACTGGACATTGGAGGAGGAACTGTCCCGTCTACCGTGAGGACATCAAAGCAGGTCGCGTCGTTCCTGTTGGTATGTCATCTTATATTCATATGATTGAGATTAACCATGCAAGTTTCGGAACTTGGGTACTTGATACTGGTTGTGGTTCTCATCTGTGTAATCATTTGCAGGGCCTAAAGAACATCATACCTCTCGAAAAAGGTGATGTGAACCTGCGAGTCGGGAATGGAGCACGAGTTGCTGCTATCTCGAAGGGAACATATGTAATCCAACTCCCTAGTGGTTTTGAGTTATTTTTAAATAACTGTTACTATGTACCCAGTTTGTTTAAGAACATTATTTCTGTTTCCGTACTTGTTAAATACGTTTCTGCATTTTCAATAAAGGATAATAGCTGTATTTTCTCCTTCAATGAAATGATTTATGGCAAATCAGTTTCCATGAATGGAATTTACATCTTAGATCAAACCACGGAAGTGTTACACATGAATAATAAGAAATTAAAGGTTGGTGACAAAGATCAAACCTATCTATGGCATTGTCGAATGGGACACATAAATGAGAAACGCGTAAAGAAACTCGTCGATAATGGGACGATTCCCGCATTCGATTTTTCTACATATGGCACGTGTGATTCATGTCTCATTGGCAAAATGACCCGAATTTCCTTCAAAGGTGTTGGAATGCGCGCTAGTTACCTATTAGGACTCATACATACTGATGTTTGTGGACCTATGTCAATTACCGCTAGAGATGGCTATAGATATTTTATCAATTTCACGGACGATTTGAGTAGATACGGATATGTCTACTTAATGAAGCATAAAAGTGAGTCCTTTGAGAAATTCAAGGAATACCAGAACACGGTTGAGAACCAACTGGGTAGAAAGGTTAAAGCACTCCGTTCAGATCGGGCTGGCGAATATCTTTCAAATGAGTTTGATCAACACCTTAAAGACTGTGGAATCATTCTACAGTTAACTCCACCTGGAACACCTCAATTAAATGGTGTGTCCGAATGGAGAAATCGAACCTTACTTGATATGGTTCGATCCATGATGAGTCACACGGTAGTGCCTGATTCATTATGGGGTTTTGCTCTTATGTCAGCTGCTCTTATACTTAATCGAAGTCCGACGAAAGCTGTCGACAAGACTCCATATGAAATGTGGAAGGGAACGGTCCCTAACTTATCCTTTATTCGGGTTTGGGGCTGCGAGGCTTATGTCAAGTGGAGACACGAGGATAAGCTCGGCCCGCGATCGGTCAACACATACTTTATAGGTTATCCAAAAGGAACATTTGGTCATTGCTTCTATTCGCCTACCGAACATCGAGTTTTTGTTGCGGCTAGTGCGACGTTCTTAGAGAAACAATTTCTCGAGAACAAGACAAGTAATAGAACCTTCGAGCTGTCGGAGATTCCAGAACCAACAACCGAGGAACAGATAGAGGAAGTTGTTCCTCCAACTGATGATACAGTTAATATTCCTGAGGAACCTAGGAGGTAGGGTAGAGTCTCTCATCCTCCGGACAGATACATTGGTATGGTCGAGGAGAATGACGTTTTACTCTTAGAGAGTAATGAACCCGCTACCTATAAAGGTGCTATGGCCTGTTCCGACTCAAAGCTATGGCTCGAAGCCATGCAATCCGAGATGGACACCATGTATGAGAATGACGTATGGGATCTAGTTGATTTACCTAATAAGGTAAAACCTCTACAGTGCAAGTGGCTTTACAAAATAAAGCATTTTGTAGACGCCCAACCAGATACCTATAAGGCACGAGTAGTGGCAAATGGTTTCACTCAAGTGCACGGATTGCATTATGATGAGATTTTTGCACCTGGAGTCATGCTACGTTCCATTCGGATAATCTTAGCGATTGTCGCTTTTCATGATTATGAAACTTGGCAAATGGATGTGAAAACTGCCTTCTTAAACGGTTATTTGGAGGAAGAGTTGTACATGGTGCAACCCGAAGGTTTCGTAGATCCTGAACATCCTAAGAAAGTATGCAAGCTTAAGCGCTCCATTTATGGACTTAAGCAAGCTTCTCGGAATTGGAATCATCGTTTCGACCAGGTGATAAAAGAGTATGGTTTCACTCGATCGGTCGAAGAACCATGCTTATATATCAAGTCGAGTGGGAGCAAGATTGTATTCTTGATATTGAATGTCGATGACATACTCCTGATTGGGAATGACATTCCTCTCCTATCTTCGGTTAAAGAATGGTTGAAGAACCATTTCCAGATGAAAGATCTGGGTGAGGCACAACGCATTTTGGGAATCCGTATCTTCTGAGATAGATCACGACGGATGTTATCACTTAGTCAGGAGTCTTATTTCGATAAGATTCTTGAGAAGTTCAGCATGACCAACTCCAAGAAAGGGAACCTTCCAATGATGACTGGGATGCAGTTGAGCAAGTCTCAGTCACCCACGACGCCTGAAGGGATTGAGCGCATGAGTCGTGTTCCTTATGCATCTGCAATAGGATCGATCATGTATGCCATGATATGCACACGTCCAGACGTGGCATATGCATTGATTATGACGAGTCGGTACCAAAAGACTCTAGGTGAAACACACTGGATAGCTGTTAAAAACATCCTCAAGTACCTACGGAGGACTAAGGATTGGGTATTGACTTATGGAGGCGATACTAAGCTATGCGCAATCGGTTACGCAGATGCTAGCTTCCAAACGGATCGAGATGACTCAAAATCTCAGTCCGGGTTCGTCTTCACTCTTAATGGTGCTGCGGTCAGCTGGAAGAGTTCCAAACAGAGTGTTGTAGCAGATTCTACTACTGAATCTGAGTACTATGCCGCTTCGGAGGCAGCAAAGGAAGCGATATGGATGCGTCAATTCTTACAAGGACTTACGGTAGTTCCTAGTTCGAATGACCCGATCACCATCTATTGTGACAATATAGGTGCCATCTTCCAGGCTAAGGAGCCAAAGTTTAGCAACAAATCTAGACATGTACATCGGAAAGCTCACCTAATCCGTGATTACGTGGACCAAGAGGAGATAGTGATAGACAAGATTGCGACGGATGATAACATCGCGGATCCTCTCACTAAACCGTTGAATTATGATAAGCATGTAGGGCACGTTATTTCCATGGGAATTCAAAAACGTGTTCCTGAGTTGTAGTACTTGATTATGGATTTGATACATTATCTTTTTCATATACTATTTATAACTTCATCGTTTTATTATAATATTTTGTTTTTCATGTGGATTGTACTGACAACATTGAACGCCACAAAGTGAACTGAATTACATTATATTTGTTTGGTCCGTTATTGCCCATGTGAGCTGATAACTCCGGCTATTATATTGTGCAGTCGATTGATGGTGGGTTCAACGAGCCATAAGTCAAACTGTTGACTGATCGATCACAAATGCGAGATTATAACGATACGTCGTAGGACAAATTTTTCTGACAACGTAATGGAGTCCTAAATGTTTAAAAACATTCGGTGCCAGGTCGTGGATAGGACATCCATTGTGTTCCTAGAGTCGATTCTTTTGACTATCGAATGTCTCTTGAGATTAAGGCAGTTTTTGGGTGACTTTGGTTTCTTTCTCACGGTCTGCCGTAAATGGAGGCTAAGTAGATTTTTTCTGGGTCATTTCATACTGTGCTTACATCGGCAGGATTCGAGTTGAGGAAAATATCCAACCTTTATCAGGTATAGTTATTTCTCAGGGCCACTCGAGGAGTAGTAACTGAAATGCATGGCCATGCTCGAATGATGATTCGTTTATCAGTTAAGTAACACTCTAGTCAGGGAAACCACTCTTGATAATGATCGCTTGTAAAATACGACCTTTGTGAATGCGGATTTGCAAATTGTTTTACATTGAGTGGGAGAAATTTTAGGATATGAAAATCAGTTATCGCACATACACTTGTGAGGACAAGTGGGAGTTTGTTGGAGCTTGTGTCCTCCACAAATTAGTGTGATAACAATTGTAAATCTCTTATAGGTTCACAAGGGTATATTTCGTATTTTAATCAGTTGATTAACGATTACCTAATAACGGTTGGCTTGCTAGAAAGTTTGACGTTATTATCATACAGATGGCGGTGATCAACTGGTCCCTAAAGGTCACACCTATAGGATGTGTTTGAGAGATGTGGTTATAGAAATATAATCACATTGATGCCTTATATGACTAAACAGTTAGTCAATGTGTTGATGAGACAATTATTTAATGAAGATTAAATAATATTAGTTGAGACGAATTAACTATCAATTCGTAAATTGAATATAATAAGTTATATTTAATTAGATGTATGTAATGTTAGCTTGGATGAATAAATAGTTAATTCGTAATTAAATGTAATCGGTTATATTTAATATCAACAAGATGAATGTGTCATAGTGGTAATAGTGAGGGTACTGAAACCAAGAGGTCATGGGTTCGATCCTCACTAGATGACAATTTACACATTTTATACATTTTTGGAATAACCGAAAATAGGAAAAATAACTCTCCTAGTTTCGGTAAATGGGCCGAGAATATTAGGAAGAGAAAATTCTACCGTAATCTATTCCTCATACACGGTTAAAGGGGAAGGGGAGAAATTTTCTTAACCTAATTCATTCTAACCTAATCCTTGCCTCTCATCTCTACGAAAAACCAAAAAAAAACCGAAAATTAATCTGTTAATTTTTGGATCGATTCTAGCATAATCAAAGGGCATTTCTCATATCGTCTTGGGTGCAACTGATAGGCGAATATCAACTTTGATATTGTTCTTAGGCCGTTTTTTCTAGGACCGAAGGTTATTTCTTAATCCTTTATGTTTTGTGTAACACCCCCTCATACCAAGGTACCTTACCAGGACCACCCAAGTATGAAAGTCTGTTACCATCTCGGTTGCCCGAGGTTAGTACATATCAAAAGCGTCTGAACTGAGCACATTTATTAAAGTAATGTAAAATGCAAGGTTTACAATATCCAAAACCAAATACTGTCTAAAGAAATACAACTTCAAAGTTTTAATAAATAAAAGAAAACTCGCTAAGACTCAGACAGTGATGCTATGACTCGTGGTGGCAATTCTCCCAGAATAATCCCCAAGCTCTCACTAGCATAACCTGTCAAGCCTGCTCACCATCCCCGAATGGATCACCGCAGATTACACAAACAACAACGGGGTCAGTGTTATGCAACAACAAGACAAACAAATGCAATACTCGTCTGATCATCGTCCACTCCCAATCACCCTGTCTCACATAGTAACCGACTACACACTAAAGTGTGTAGCCCTGCCAGATTACCCATCGCAACAGGTAATCCTCGCCGCCAGTGGGTGACCGCAGCCGATCCCACCTAGTCCAGCTCCTCAACGAGCGACAATCATCCCTGTCCCTTAATGTGCACATCCCCTCCCGTGGCGGGTTCCACGGAGGGCGAACTAGGGTGTGAAGCCACTCCCGCAAGTGACTCCACCACAATCACAATCACACGACATTACTGTCATCTCAATCCCCTCACACCAACACTGTCACAACAATCTCCATATTACGATGATCAATAGACAACGATAAATACAATAATATGTCATGTAAAGCACAGCAACTGAGTAGGAAACCCTACCTTAGCAATCACAAAGATAAGCAAACACGGACAATCAAAAAGGCTCCTCTACGAAGTCTTCTCCTATACAAAGATCACACAACACAATTACACTTTGAACAATTCCCAACATCCCCTTCCATATAAATGTATAGCAACCCGAAACGATGCAATAATTACAAAGATGTACTTACCAACAGTGCAACAAGAACCTTTACGCAAGAATCACCGCAAATTATCGACACAAAGATGCTACGAAATGCTCAAAGGGATGATTAGGGAATGATTTGGGTAGGATTAGGGTACGTAGCAATGTTAACGCTGTGAAAAGTGATATTAGAAACTGACGCGGAATTATAAAATACCCTAATCATTCCTTAATCAAACCGTCGAAATATAACTTCGCCAAACCGGACACTCGGTCGAGTGCAGCAACACTCGGCCGAGTGTCCAATACTCGGTCGAGTATTCGCTATACTCGGCCGAGTATTCCTCGGCAGAACCGAAATAACACGCAAGAAGAGCACTACTCGGCCGAGTAGGCTCTACTCGGTCGAGTAGGCTCCAAAGAAGATCCGTATTGTTACATTTTGTTTATGAAATTTAATTTTATGACTAGTATTCATCACTTTATGATTCGTTATAATCCTTAAATTAAAGGGATGCATATAGATAAATCCCACACAAAGGTTTTCAATAAAATGGACAAATGTATTCTTATACAACAGCAAAAGCCAACTGAATCGGGAGCTTACCCTCTTGACCAAGTGTTGCCACTCCTCTACGCCAGCATCTGTCACCGCCTCGCCAAAGTCGCGGAGCTCGGAGATCATCGTAATCTCCTCTGCATCAGTGTACTCGAGGGTCTCGGGGTACGCTGGGGGCTCGATGCCCGCCTCCTCAACCTCCTGAAAATTCAAATGAATTCTTTATTTGATGATCATTCATCATTTTATCAAGTCAACTCAAAAAGGGAAAATGAAGCACTTACCATGACCGGCCAGTGCGCCAGCCTCTGGCGAATGAACACAGAGTACTCCTCACCAGGAAGAAGAAGAGCGTCGCCACTGACGTCAGCCAGGTCAGCCTCCCTCTCAGAGTCAGAAGGCTCCCTAAACATCATTAGAGGAGGATCAATGGAAACCGTGAAAGCATTACGTGAGCACTGACGAGTCAAGCGCTCGCCCAAATACCACACTCGACCCATCAACATCCTCAACAGCAACCGACTCGAGCTCCGAGGTTGAAGGGCCTTAGCCACGAAGGGAGGGGCGTCAAGGTAGTCCACCCAAGGCCTAGGCACCCACTAAGATAAGCAAACAAGAGGTCGTTCTTATGATCGCTTCTAAAGAAGAAATGAATAAACAAATGAAGGGAAAGTACTTACGTCTCTCAGCTTCAGGGCATTCACGCCCCGTCAACAGACATCATAAGAAGATTGCTGGCTTTTCCTATGACACATCACTCAATCCCTCACAACGGGATAAGCTCTCGGCCCAGGATCCGTCCTCTTGGGCGCGAATCCCGGAAAGTAGTAGTACACCGACGCCTGCAAAACAAGATAATCGATGACGATATTTCATAATACGAAATGAAGGTTCATACCTCCAACAGCAGTTCAGGACCGACAGTAGCAGGAGAAGTCCCCTTCTCCAGCAGTTCTGGATGAACCATGGCCCTCATGTAGCGAGTGTGGACCGCACAGCTAGGAGTGACCCAGTCCCAACGACCTAGGTCACTCAGGTCAGAAAGGAAGGGAAGAAGCTTCGCCGACATCCTCTCCCCCTTGGATCCAAGGTAGAGTGAAGACAAGAACCACCAGAGCTACAGACGAGCCCTCTGTTCGGCAGTACAAGGAGGAGGAGCCACCTCCCTCCCGTCCATCGTCACTACCATCGGGGTCTTACCTGCAATGTAATCCCTGACGTAGGAGCTCGACACTAACCCGGAAACCGTAGCAGCACTCGCCTCTAGGTTCCAGCCGATCAGCCTCCTAGCTTCGGCCGAATCCACCCTCATGGCCGTCGACGGCCACACCACAGCCTCCACGCCACACGGCAGACCAGAAATCATGCCGTAATCCTCCAACGTGACCATGACCTCGCCAATAAGTTTGTGAAAGGTCGAGGTCGTGTCCCAGTACCGATAAATGAGGGCTCGAATCAGGCAAATATTAGCCCGAAGCTTCCTCCCTTGATCTCCCTCCACGCTCCAACCAAAGCTCCGAAAGCTCCAAGCTCGATGATGGCCTACTACTCCTCCGACAGTCTCCCATAGGCCTTCATCATTGTTGTGTAGCCAGAAAAGGACCTCATGTTCCCAGCCTCCTATATCGATTCGACGCGAAGCTATCTTTAGCTCGAAGTGAAAGAGAAATGAAACGGCAAATAAATAAGTAAAGAAAGATGGTGAGAGAATGACGAGTTTGAGATTTTGATGTGACCATAATTGGCGCATATTTAGCCCCCGAATTAGCCTTGTTCCCATGCTTTTTAGTGCCTATTTGGGTCATTTCTTATCTTTAGTTCTTTGTTTTGCATATTCTTTGAGATTTTGATCCCTTGGTAGGAAAGGAGTAAGAATCTTGCATTTTCATGGCAAAACGAGACTAAATTGATCGAATTCAATGACCAAGCATCAAGGAGAGACAAGATTAGAAGGCCTTTGTACATATTATAGTAGAAGAGCAAAGTTAAGAAAGGATCCTTGAGTCCCCAAGGAAATCCCCAAAGAATTTATGAAGAAAAGGGAAGAAAAGAAGAAGATTTGTTCTTGATCGATCGACACCGAGCGGATTGTCACCAATCCGTCCGTCCCCAGCAGCAAGCACAATCCGAGCGGCTTTGCCTTAATCCGCTCGGATTCCCCTCCACAATCCGTCCGGATTCCCTTGAATCCGCTCGATTCCAACGCCGTAATCCGCCCGTCCCGACCCTATTCCGCCTTGGATTCCAAAGACAAAGACGGATTGTCTTCTCCAAGCTACGAAGAATGAAGCCCTTCTCTCGGAAAATACCGGCTCCTCCTTGCTCAATCTAAAAAGTGTAATTACTAGTTTAGCCCTTAGTTAACCCTAATGCATCCTCCCTAATTTCCACTATAAATACCCCATTAGTCTAATTAGAGGAGCATGTTCTTCTTATCAATAATTAGTGTAGTTAATATCAATCAAATCTCTCTTTAATATTGTAATCAAGTATTAATCAAGTTTTAATCCAAGTTTTAGTTCTTTAATCTCTCTTTTGTTCATCCTTTATTTTGGGTAATTGAAGATTATTTGGGTTATTGTTGGGAGATTGACAACCTCTCAATCAAGCATTCAAGTACTTCTTTTATCTTTGCTTTATTATTGGAATCATTAGTAGGTATGATCTCTTAATCCCTTTTTAATTATTGTTAATTACTTTTATTTATTCATCATGTTTCATATTGTTGGTATGATTGACAACCTTGCTAGCATGATCAACATGATAATGAGTGAGTAGTCTCTTAGCTAGAGTTAATGGGTGATTAGGGGAAACCAACATGGGGAATGATTCATGCTTAAATTAATATGCTTTCATGTTTTATTTGCTTGCTTGTTTTGATCTCAACTCATGCACATGTTATATTTGATGAAATGCTAAGCCTATGAATCCTTGCATTTACTATCATCTCCTATCTTTTCAATGAGACTTGTAAGACATAACCCAACTCGAGTCTCATTAGACCATGCATGTTGTTGAGTAGAGAAGATTAAGTCGACTTGTAGGTGTTGTACAATCTAATCGATTCGGCTCCGGGACCCAAACTTTCCTAGGATTGTAAGATATAACCCAACTCAATCCATCACAACAATAATTGCTTGCTTATAATTTGAGAACATGTTTGTATGATCATATCCCATGATTCCCCTATGATCCCATGACACTCTAGTGCCTTTAATCAATTGTTTACACCCCTTTAATTCATCTTGCTTGTTTATTTTCATTGCTATTTTAGTTTAGTGACCTTCTACATCAACCCAATTTGTGACACCCCTTAGACACCACTTGTTGCAATAGAAATCTCATTTCAATACCCGTCCCTTGGGATCCGACCTTTACTTGCCTCTTTACTAATTGTAGAGTTGTTTGTGAAGCTATAAATTATGTTTTGATTCGACCGTGACCCAACGACCACATCTTAATTTGTGAACACTTAGCGGGATCGCATCAAAAATGGCGCCGTTGCCCGGGACGGTGTTTGTTTGATTTAGATTTCTTCTTATTGTTATTAGTTGTGTCTTTCTTCGCCTTGAGGAAGTAAAACTCCTAAGGTTCGCTCTAATCGTTTTCAAGTTGTTTGATATTTTGCGAGATGGATTTCATAAACTGTTTTGTAGAGGACCACTTGAGTATCCCTTACTTCAAGGATCCCATGCAAGCATTAGAAGCCTTAGAAGCAAGTGAGGCTAAGAGCATGTATTGGGAGTTGGAGGTGGATCTCTTTGAGGCCGCTCTAGCTAACAAGGAACTTACTCGTGCACAATCCGAATTGGTGCATAATATTCTAGTAGAAGCATGTCAACCCATAGAGGATGAGCAATCCATCCTAGAGGATATTTTACAAGCTCAAGAGCAAGAGGAACCCATCATGGGATTTGAATATGATGAGGTTGATGAAAGTGAACTTGAGTATACTATGAGAATGGGATGTCTAATGGAGATGGAGCAAATTCTCAATGAAACTCCAAAGGAAGAAAGTAAGGTACAAACTCCTACTTTAAAACCCCTTCCCCCAAATTTGAAATGTGCTTACCTTGATGAATCAAAGACCAAACCCGTGATTGTTAATGATAGACTTGATGATGACCAATTGGGAAAATTGCTTGATGTGTTGAAACAACATGAGAAGGCTATAGGTTATAGTCTAGATGACCTTAAGGGGATAAGTCCCAACTTTTTCATGCATAGAATTCATCTAGAGGATGACCATAGACCTACCATTCAACCCCAAAGAATATTGAACCCCCACATGCAAGAAGTTGTCAAAGGAGAAGTCATGAAATTACTTGATGCGGGAATCATATATCCCATATCGGATTCTTTGTGGGTTAGCCCCGTCCAAGTGGTACCTAAGAAAGGAGGTACCACGGTAGTGACAAATGAAAAGAATGAATTAATACCCACAAGAATGATCACCGGTTGGCGTATGTGCATTGACTACCGGAAATTAAACTCCGCAACAAGAAAAGATCACTTCCCCTTACCATTCATTGACCAAATGCTTGAGAGGTTAGCCTCCAACAAATTCTTTTGTTACCTTGACGAGTATTCGGGATTCTTCCAAATCCCTATACACCCGGATGACTAACATAAGACCA
Organism: Silene latifolia; assembly: GCF_048544455.1. Classification (NCBI taxonomy): domain Eukaryota; kingdom Viridiplantae; phylum Streptophyta; class Magnoliopsida; order Caryophyllales; family Caryophyllaceae; genus Silene; species Silene latifolia. Next base: position 95,403,437 of record NC_133538.1, read on the forward strand.
CCTTCACATGCCCTTATGGCCCTTTTGCATATAGGAGGATGCCTTTTGGATTATGTAATGCCCCCGCCACTTTCCAAAGATGCATGATGAGTGTATTCTCCGATTACTTAGAGACCATAATGGATGTTTTTATGGATGATTTTAGTGTTTATGGAAAGGACTTTGACTCATGTTTGCATAATCTTTCTCTTGTGTTGCAAAAGTGTGAAGATGTTAGCCTTGTTTTAATTTGGGAAAAGTGTCACTTCATGGTCAATGAAGGAATTGTCTTAGGTCATTTGATTTCGGAAAATGGCATCGAGGTCGATAAAGCTAAAGTTGAGGTGATAGAGAAACTCCCACCTCCCGTGAATGTTAGAGGGGTGAGAAGTTTTCTCGGTCACGCGGGTTTTTATCGTCGTTTCATAAAAGATTTTTCAAAAATAGCAAAACCCTTCACTCAACTTTTGCTTAAAGATGCCCAATTCCAATTTACTGACGAGTGTGTTGAAGCTTTTAATAGAATCAAAGAAGCATTAATCTCGGCACCAATCATTCAACCTCCGAATTGGGAGTTACCTTTCGAGATTATGTGTGACGCTAGCAATTACGCCGTTGGAGCGGTTCTTGGCCAACGGGTAGGGAGAGCTCTTCATGCCATCTATTACATAAGCAAGACCCTCGACCCCTCTCAAGTGAATTATGATACAACCGAAAAGGAGCTTCTTGCCATTGTTTATGCTTTGGATAAATTCCGTTCCTACTTGCTTGGATCCAAGGTGATTGTATTTTTGGATCACCGTGCTCTCCGACATCTCTTGATAAAGAAGGAGGCAAAACCAAGATTGTTGAGACGGATTTTGCTTCTTCAAGAATTTGACTTGGAAATAAGAGATAAGAAAGGAGCCGAGAATGTAGTGGCGGATCACTTGTCAAGGATCCGGTTTCATGATGAAAATGGAGAAACCCCGATCAATGACTCATTTCCCGACGATATTTTGATGGCTATTCAAACTCAACTTGAGAGGCACATCACCACATGGTTTGCCGATTATGCCAATTATATTGTTGGAAAAGTGCTCCCTCCAAATTTGAACCACAACCAAAGGAAGAGATTCCTATTCGAAGTGAAGAGGTACTTTTAGGATGATCCAAATCTCTACAAGGAGTGTAGTGATGGGCTCTACCGGAGATGCATCCCTCAATGGGAAATCTAAGGAATCTTGGAAGGATGTCATTCATCACCCTACGGTGGGCACCATGGAGCAAGGAGAACCGTTGCAAAAATTCTCCAATCGGGCTTCTATTGGCCTACAATGTTTCAAGATACAAGAGAATTCATCATTCATTGCGATGCTTGTCAAAGAACGGGGAATATATCTTGGAGGAACGAAATGCCACAAAGGGGCATTCTAGAGGTAGAGATCTTCGATGTTTGAGGAATCGACTACCAAGGGCCCTTTGTGACATCCAATGGGAATAAGTACATCCTTGTGGCCGTAGATTATGTCTCAAAGTGGGTGGAGGCAATTGCCACCCCAAATGATGATGCAAAAACAGTCACCAAGCTTTTCAAGAAGATAATTTTCCGAAGATTTGGAGTTCCTAGAGCGATCATTAGTGATGGAGGAACACATTTCCATGAGAAGAAGCTTGCATCCCTTTTGACTAAATATGGTGTTCAACATCGAACCGGTTTGGGATATCATCCTCAAACAAGCGGTCAAGTGGAAATTTCAAATAGAGAGATCAAGCAAATCCTTGAAAAAGTTGTGAACAAAACTCGGAAAGATTGGAGCACAAAGCTTGATGATGCTCTTTGGGCTTATAGGACGGCCTATAAGACTCCCATAGGAGCCTCCCCCTACAAGCTTGTCTATGGAAAAGCATGTAATTTGCCAATCGAATTGGAGTACAAAGCTTATTGGGCAATCCGAGCACTTAATCTTAACCTCAAATTGAGCGGTCAAAGGAGGATGATTCAAATCCAAGAGTTGGAGGAATTCCGACTACAATCCTATGAGAATGCAAAGATTTACAAAGAAAGAACAAAAGTGCTCCATGATAAAAGAATTAGACAAAAAGCCTTGCACAAGGGAGACAAAGTCCTTCTATTCAATTCCCGCTACCGAATCTTTCCGGGAAAATTGAACTCTAGATGGATGGGTCCCTATGTGATAACCGAAGTTGGAAAATATGGAGATTTCGAACTCAAGGCGGAAGATGGAAGCAAGTTCAAGGTAAATGGTCAAAGGTTGAAGCCCTACTATGAAGGAGCGTTTGTTGGACAGGTCGAGGCTACCTACCTCGGGCCTCCTCCCCCTTGAAAGGACCATCTAAGGGAGAGTTTGGTGGAGTCCTCCCTAAACCACCACTTGTAAATATACTAACCCTCTAACTTGTATTTATTTATTGCATTTGTTTTAATAAATAGCATGAACTCTTTTCATGAGCGTGAGTAAGGGAGGGTTACTAATGATTTTTGAATGAAGGAAGGAACAAATGCTCAAGTGTGGGGACGCATCTAAGAAAGGAGAAGAAGTCAAAACTCGTAGCCTGAATCCGTGCGAATTCCCTGGAATCCGGCCGCCTTGCTGGAATTCGGGCGTCTAGAGGAAAAACCGTCCGTCCAGTTGCGCTGAAAATTTGAAGATTTTTGGACTGAGGTTGAATCCGAGCGTCCAACGAGGAAAAACGCCCGTCTCGTAGAATCCGGCCGGATTTGAAGAAAGACGCCCGTCTTTCTACCTGTGCATTTCAAAGAAAATCTCTGTAGCAGAATCCGCCCGTCTTCTCAAGAAGACGCCCGTCCCATCTTAAAAGAATCCGAGCGTCTTATGCACGGGACGCCCGTCTCTGAAGCGTCAAAACTTGGAATTTCTCGCTTGATGAAATCCGAGCGGATTGTCAAGAATCCGCCCGTCCCGTGGAGCACGAATCCGAGCGTCTTCAGTTCGAATCCGCTCGTCTTCTCACGGTGTTTTGACCCGATTTTTCCTAATTAAAATACACCCCACCACACATACAGTGACACATCACTACTCCTTCCAATTGCACTATAAAACCCACCTACTTATGACTCCCATACATATCCAAATCACTCTTCACCCACAAAATCAAAAATCCCCAATTTTCTAGGGTTTCCAACACTCAATCAACAAGAAACATCCTTAGCAATTCTCAAATCAAAAGAACCCAACAAAAGAATCAAGAATGGCACCAAGGAGATCCTCTTTTAGGAGTGCAAGAAGACCAAGGATGATGGGAAGTTCTTCTACCTCCCATCTCAACACCATTAGAAGGGAACATGTAGAGATTGTAGATCTCACAAGGCTTGATGATTTCTCAAATGTGGAATTCCTCAATGATGCACAGAGATTAGTCTTCCACCGGCTTCTAAGTAAGAATATTCTTCCCACTAAATTTCTACGTCATGCTACCTTGAGAAAGCTTGGTATTTTTCACCAAGTGGAAGCTCTCTTTGAGGTTTTTGGTCTTTCTACCCTTTTTCGCATGTATGAACCAACCTATCAGTCCCTTGTGCTTGAATTCTTGAGTTGTTTGAAGATTACAACCTTGAACAAAGTGATATGCATAGAGTTTAGGTTGGAGAATGTTTCTAGGATGATGACCCTTGTAGAGTTCGCAAATGTGTTTGGACTTGATGTTTCGCCTACCCGAACATCGAAACCCAAAAAGTATAGTGTTGCACCTTTGTGGAGGGCCATGACGGGCCGGGATTTCATTCTTACCAAGGAATGTCTTGCTTTTCATATCCAAAACCCGATCTTGAGGCTTACATATCGATTTCTTTCGGGTACTCTCTTCGCCCGCCGAGATCCGGCCATCGTGAACCAATTAGACCTTGTGTTTATGGAATCATACCTCAACATTCAAGGGAGAGATGGGTATCACTTCAATGCACCTCTAGTTTTGCTAGAGAAATGGGCAAAGTTTAGAAATGGGGATGATGATGGAATGAAGCACATAGTGAATGGAGGACTCATAACTAGACTTGCAAAGCACTTCAACCCAAGGTTCAAAGAGAACAATGAGTACACTCCACTTATGGGGAGCACGAGAATTAATGAAGATCTCCTTGTCGTCCAACACCATTGGATAACCCTTGAGGGGGTCGATAAGCGGATAAAGTGGTTGACAAAAGGGAGCGATCCGATCTATCTCCCGATGACCGATCTACCACGGATCTCCCCAAGAAGAGGAAACGTGTCCCCAATGCCCTCCTACCTCATCCCAAGTCAAACAAGGCGAGCTCCACCACCCCGAAATCCACCACCACAACAACAAGAACAACAAACCCAAAATGAGAAGATAAAAGTGCCCCCCTACCCCTTTCCCTACCAACCATATAACCATCCAAATCCCTTCATCCTCCCCCGTGACGACTTTGTCACGGGAATTTTGCAAGATTTACACTACCGTCAATATGAGACCTCCGTGGACACTTACTATGCTCTTTACCCCCAATACCATGAGATAACTCAAAAAGGACGGATTAGTGAGGAAGGATCTTTCCCCTCATGGGCTCAAATGGATTTGCTTTTCCCCAACTCGGAGAAGGCTAATGAAGGGGCGAACGTTCGCCAAGAGGAGGAGAGTGGCAATTCTTGTGGAGGTGACACGGTGAAGCTTGAGAGTGAGGAAGACGAATTCATGGATCCAAGTTTGAGTGATGTTTCAAAGGATATTTGGGATAGCGATATAGAGGGAGATGATGCCGATGTCTAGAAGACTACTTCATCACTAGGTGGAGCGGGCAAGAGGCACCCACCTAAGTTCAAGTGAAGTTTTCTCATCTCTTCTCTTTATCTTTCAATATTTCATGAAAAGAAGTTTGTGTCTTGTCACCTTGTATTGTATTTAATTTTGATCATTGTTGGAGTAGTCCTAGCCCCATTAGAGGACTCACACCTCGGTACCATTGAGGTGTTCTCATTTCTATTGTTCCCATTTTTAAAATCCAAAATGACAAATTAGTTTCATGCATAGCATAGTGTGTGCATGAACTACACCCATCCTTGGACATTAGCAATAGTGTATCACTCGGTTTGGGGAAGTTAATGCATACACAACGGGAGGTAATCTAAATTATCCTCTCCGTCATAACAAAAACCATGCATCATGTAGTATAGCTTAGTGTAGATTGCATTTAGTATAGAAATCATGCATCATCTTTGCATAATTTCCATCATTTTGGCCATTGAGGACAATGCCCATATTAGTGTGGGGATGGGAATTCTAACATTTAACTCTTATTCAAAAATCCAAAAAAATTGAAAATTTTCAAAAAATCATAAAAATTTGAAAATTGAAAACCCAAAAACATGTTGTAGTCTTGTATATATTGTCTTGTATATATTGTGTTTGTTCTATCCTTGTTCACATTGATTGACTACGCCACATCCGAGACATGTGGATATTGAAGACCGCATGGTATGATCTTTCCAATCTCCTTTTTCCTCTTTATGTTAATGACTATGTGGCTTTATTTTGATTGATGCGGTATAACAATGTGAATTTAGGACTTGCATTTAGTTTATATGTCATATTAGTTGATAGAATCACTTGCATTAGGATGTTTATATTAGTTGAATCATGGCATGTAGTTGCATGTTAGAAATGTTTTGAAAAATGCCTATTTAGGAACTTTGACAAGAGCAACTAAGCCATTACAAATACTTGTTCAACTTAAGACTTTGCCTACTAGAATGGTTGTAAAACACCCTAGATAGTGTCAAACTAGTGTCTTTTGACCCATGACCCAAGGCCTAGTCAAGGGTTTGCATGTGAGTCACCTATCCAACCCCGTGATGCGATGTGGACTTGGTTAACTTGTCTAGGTGACCTTGTTTGACCTTGTGGTAAGGTTACCCAAAAATATTTTCTATTAATAAGCTTGAAGTGCTCATTTCAAAGAAATTTTGTCATGTGGAAGTAATGTAATGCCAAGGAAACCTCAAATGTTATGAATTGTTGAGAAATTTAAGTTGTTTTGATGGAGGCGTACCACTTCGATGTGCTTTGGTGCGGGATCCATTGAATTGGGCCTCCATACGGTTGTGAATTCGGCCGCCCAGAGACAGAGTGACTATCACCCCGAAAAGCTATTGTCTAGAGGTTAACCGGTTTCCTAATAAGCGATTGGCGAAAGCAAAGGACACTAGCCCGGAAGGGACAAACCCCATCTTAAATTTTTGAAATATGAAAGTGAAATGAGGACAATTTTGAATACTAGTCATATCCACCCGTTGTGAATAAAGATTTGAGCATTTCATTCCCAAAAAGCCTTTTGTCAAGCCACTTGGTCGAGTTTTGGATGATCCATGACCTTTACTTTTGTAGAGAATTCGAGACTTGTCATGTCATATGCTACTAGCATCATAGGGATCATCATTCCACCACCATCCGATCGCTCTTGACGAAAGCATTTGGAAATTGAGGACGAAAGTAGTCTAGTTTAACACCATTTGGAGGTGATTTAGTGTCATCCTCTTAGACTTAGTAATTTGTTGAACTAGTATTTGTGAAGGATTACATGCTCTTAAATTTGTTCCTCTTTAGTGCCTCCGCCACTTGATGAGGGAGTGGCTATTCTTTTTGTAGATGCATCCTTTATGTGATTTTATGTGCTTAATGTTTGGATGTGTCGCCATTTTGGCAAGACCCACCTTGCCTTTCAAGAAGGCATCCTACCTCATGGTTGTCTTGTTGTGAGTTGAAGGGGCGGAGTGAGACCCGCTAATTGTCTCATATCGGCTATATTATTAGGATAGGTTAGTATTGGTCCTAGTCTTTGTCACCTCTTTACTCGGGACGAGCAAAGGTTCGGTTTGGGGATATTTGATGTGACCATAATTGGCGCATATTTAGCCCCCGAATTAGCCTTGTTCCCATGCTTTTTAGTGCCTATTTGGGTCATTTCTTATCTTTAGTTCTTTGTTTTGCATATTCTTTGAGATTTTGATCCCTTGGTAGGAAAGGAGTAAGAATCTTACATTTTCATGGCAAAACGAGACTAAATTGATCGAATTCAATGACCAAGCATCAAGGAGAGACAAGATTAGAAGGCCTTTGTACATATTATAGTAGAAGAGCAAAGTTGAGAAAGGATCCTTGAGTCCCCAAGGAAATCCCCAAGGAATTTATGAAGAAAAGGGAAGAAAAGAAGAAGATTTGTTGCTGACTGACAATCCGAGCGGATTGTCACCAATCCGTCCGTCCCGCAGCAGCACAATCCGAGCGGCTTTGCCTTAATCCGCTCGGATTCCCCCTACACAATCCGTCCGGATTCCCTTGAATCCGCTCGGATTCCAACGCCAGAATCCGCCCGTCCCGACCCTATTCCGCCCGGATTCCAGCACAGCACGGATTGTCTTCTCCAAGCTACGAAGAAAGAAGCCCTTCTCTCGGAAAATACCGGCTCCTCCTTGCTCAATCTAAAAAGTGTAATTACTAGTTTAGCCCTTAGTTAACCCTAATGCATCCTCCCTAATTTCCACTATAAATACCCCATTAGTCTAATTAGAGGAGCATGTTCTTCTTATCAATAATTAGTGTAGTTAATATCAATCAAATCTCTCTTTAATATTGTAATCAAGTATTAATCAAGTTTTAATCCAAGTTTTAGTTCTTTAATCTCTCTTTTGTTCATCCTTTATTTTGGGTAATTGAAGATTATTTGGGTTATTGTTGGGAGATTGACAACCTCTCAATCAAGCATTCAAGTACTTCTTTTATCTTTGCTTTATTATTGGAATCATTAGTAGGTATAATCTCTTAATCCCTTTTTAATTATTATTAATTACTTTCATTTATTCATCATGTTTCATATTATTGGTATGATTGACAACCTTGCTAGCATGATCAACATGATAATGAGTGAGTAGTGTCTTAGCTAGGGTTAATGGGTGATTAGGGGAAACCAACTTGGGGAATGATTCATGCTTAAATTAATATGCTTTCATGTTTTATTTGCTTGCTTGTTTTGATCTCAACTCATGCACATGTTATATTTGATGAAATGCTAAGCCTATGAATCCTTGCATTTACTATCATCTCCTATCTTTTCAATGAGACTTGTAAGACATAACCCAACTCGAGTCTCATTAGACCATGCATGTTGTTGAGTAGGGAAGATTAAGTCGACTTGTAGGTGTTGTACAATCTAATCGATTCGGCTCCGGGACCCAAACTTTCCTAGGATTGTAAGATATAACCAACCTCAATCCATCACAACAATAATTGCTTGCTTATAATTTGAGAACATGTTTGTATGATCATATCCCATGATTCCCCTATGATCCCATGACACCCTAGTGCCTTTAATCAATTGTTTACACCCATTTAATTCATCTTGCTTGTTTATTTTTATTGCTATTTTAGTTTAGTGACCTTCTACATCAACCCAATTTGTGACACCCCTTAGACACCACTAGTTGCAATAGAAATCTCATTTCAATACTCGTCCCTTGGGATCCGACCTTTACTTGCCTCTTTACTAATTGTAGAGTTGTTTGTGAAGCTATAAATTGTGTTTCGATTCGACCGTGACCCAACGACCACATCTTAATTTGTGAACACTTAGCGGGATCGCATCAGATTTACCATGCTCTTCACCGTCCTATAAGACAAGTGACTCTTCGCTGCCCAAATGAGATGTCGGCCATCCCATTTCTCAGCCCACTGAGGTGCCCTCGCTAGCTGGTGACCGCCTCGTCCGACGTTGGCCCGCCTCCGGGCCTCCTCCTCGGCAGCCTGCTCAGCAAACCCCTCCTCTAACACCTCCTCGAAAGTAAGAGAAGGGTCGAAGTTGGTATCCACGTCCATGGGAGCCTTCCCCGATGTAGAAGCCATGTAATCTGCAAAATTAGAGTAAATTAGGCCGCGTCAAGTGACAGCGAGCCTCAGTGAAGGTATTTTCAAGCCTTTCAAGCTCCGAGAATGGCTTTTCTCACCATCTTTGGCCATTTCTTTCAAAACCCAACCGCTCACGTGGTAAAATGGGTCAAGACAAGTCTAAATTCGAGCCTAATAATGGGTTCGAGTCGAAATTTTGGCAGCAATTCGCTATAACGGCGATTATGCCCTTGAAAAGTGTCCTGAAAAAGCCGTCACAAATCGAAAATCCGAGATGGTAGAAAGTTTACCCATCACACAAGGATTCCAAATACAAAATTTCAACACAAATGGGCAATCCTAAGGCCATTTTCGAAGCAATTTACGAAACAGTTGAGAAACCGTCTCAATTCTACTCAAATGCTCAATACTCAATGAAAATTCAAAAAGAATACATGGTTATGTTCCTTACACTACCAATTATCCATTTCTAAGGTCAATTCCACAAGACAAAATCGTTTGGGGGAAAACCCTAATTTTTCCCACTCAAATTAAGCAAAATACGGATGTTTAAACAAGAATAAGACACATACCTCGATTAGTCAAAATAAATGCAAGATTTTGATCAAGTTTTGGCAGAATGTCGACGGAATTTGAGAGAGTTTTTAGAAATTTTGTGTTTTATGAATAATGAAATAACACGGGTTCTGTCGAGTTTTTACTCAGACAAGGACGAACCCAGGAAAAGACGCAGCAGGTGCGGCACCTCTTCCAAGAGTCGCAGCTCTTGCTGCGCCTCTTCCTCAGCTTCCCTCCAAATTCGATTTTCAAAAATTCGTTACAAGTTCGTTATTCATGCGCCCATCTTTGGTGCACCTCTTCTCCAACATCATATATCGTATATTTGGTCCATTTGATATTTATTCTTCGTCCGGACCGGTATCTTCGAGTAGACTGTGAATTGTCGCAGTACTTTATCAAGACTTCGCTTGCAACAATGAGCAGGTTTTCTCCGACGGTATTTCGATACGCCTCAACTATTTCCCAGCAAGAGTTCATGACAGCCGATTGTACCTCTCAATATATGGAGTACGCTTGTGACCGACGCGAGCAGATTCCCCCAGCAGTTTCTACCGACGTCCTGCTGCCTTCAATATTATGTTACACTTTGTTCCTTCCAGATGTTCTCATACCAACTATCTCGTAGGTTCCCAAACTACCTATCTTCCCACACCTAGCCTTCACCGATAGGATCGCACTCCTTCAAAACCATCTTTTCTCTGGGTTCATACGCCCAAAACCATAGTTACCCTTAGGCCACCTTCTCGCATATGTTTTTCTTTAGGGTCCCAAGCCCTTAGCGCAACCTCATATATCCTTTGGGTCCTTGCCTTAGCTCTTACGCTTACCGTTAGCTCCTACGCACCTCTGGAAGCATCTCGAGAAAGAAGTCTCAGGTATGATTTCTTCTTATGGCTGCCAAGCTTCCTTACGTAGTCTAATGGACATTAAATGACCCTCCCCGATAGTCGACAAACTCTAAAATTTTCCCGAAGATAGGTCCTTGGCTCAGACCCCTTGAGCGGCCTCGCTTCGCCATAGTCGTCAGCTTGTAATCTTCGATTGACCTGATGGATATACTTTGACTTTCGCCTTGTCCAAGCGTCAGTCAGAGTGGGGGCTCTGTAGATACCTCATATCTGCACCTCCCGTATGTTGGAGCTAGTGTCCTCAACAGTTAGTGTGATAACGTGTATAAATCTCTTATAGGTTCACAGGGTATACTTAGTATTTTATCAGTTGATTAACGTTTACTAATAACGGTTGGCTTGCTAGAAGTTTGACATTATTATCATACTGATGGCGGTGATCAACTGGTCTCTAAAAGTCACACTTAAAGGATGTGTTTGAGAGATGTGATTATATAAAAATATAATCACATTGATGCCTTATATGACTAAAAGGTTAGTCCATGTATTTGACTAAAAAGTTAGTCAATGTGATGATGAGTCGATTATTTAATACAATTAAATAATATCAGCTGAGACGAATTAATTGTTAATTCGTAAATTGAATATAAACTGTTATATTTAATTAATGTATATAATGTTAGCTTAAACGAATTAAGATGTTAATTCGTAATTAAACGTAAATGGTTATATTTAATTAGCAAATTATATATATGCGATATTTATAGTTAATGTATATATTATACGAAATTGTCATAATAAATGATGTGTGACCGGTATTAATAAATTGACTACAAATTGTTGTGTGTGGACTTATTAAATAAGTGATGACATAACTGACAATTGATAAATATACACATTTTATACAATTTGACAACAACCTAAAATAAGAAGATTTCATTTGTTTTGCTATATAGTTGTTTTAATATGTTAAAATGATAATATGATAAATATACACTTATTTCCATTTTGATTTATTGATATTGTTGTTTTAATATGTTAAGATGATAATATGATAAATTTTTAAATGTTTTGATTTAATAAGAATTAAATTGAAATGTAAATGAAAATCATTTTGTTTGATGATGTTCATTTGTTTTGCTATATAGTTTTGGCATACATGGTGTTAAATTGTTGTTTAAGAATCATGATTCATTAATTTAATAATGTTCAAATCAATTGTGATGAATCAAATATTCAGATAATCGATTTAATCATAATTTAGATATTCTTTTTAAGAGGTTAAATTGAATCATCTAGTTTGGATCTATGTTTAAATTAAATGTTGATGATCATGTCAATCTTGTTCTAGTAGCAATATTAAACAAATTTGTTCATTTTACAAGGGTTGTTTTCAAAAAGAAAGAAAAAAAAAACTGTTTTTTTTTTTTTCGTTTTTAGGGCAAATTCCGAGAGGAGCCGAGAGCAATTAAAAAAAAAAATTCCATTTTTGTTTTGGCCAATAATTATTATACATTATATCTATAATCTATGATTGTTTGTTATGAAAAAGTTCACAAATTTTAGATACCCAATTATTTTAAAGTGGTTTAAAATAATGTTAGATTAATTCATATTACAAGTTAATGTGTATTAAGATTGTAATTATTGTGAGTAATTGAGGAATTGTCACATAATTTTGATCATTTTAAAATAGGTGGTTTGGATTAATTACTCTACATAATTAAGGAATTATCTCTCGAATGATTAATTTATAGTTGATGCATTTTATTCAGTTGTAAGAATTGTTGAATGGCTTATTTACGTATTTTTGCAATCGGTTGTAATTTTGTATTACCTAGTGTGGCCTTACTTGATTATGTTTTCGTAATGATGGAAACATAATCTTAATGTAATTTTGAGATCTCGAATCTCCTTTGGTTTTCTTTAGTATTATGTTTTGAAATTAGAATGTAAATAGTTTATTTTGTAATTTTTAATTGCAATTTTGAGAAGACTAAAGATGGAGATTGAATTGTTCACTCCCGCTACATGGACCAAGATGAAACATCAAGATAAGCTTCTCGGGTCCTAGGAAGGATTCCAAAGTTGTATTTATGTTCATTTTGGTAGATAGGCCACACTAGGACTTTATTTTTGTTTTATGTTTTTCCATTCTTGTTATTTTTCTTCGCATGATAATTAGTGCATCATATTCCGCCTAAACCAAACCACCTACTTATATGCATGAAAATTGAATCATATAGATTGGATGTTAGTTATCATGGACATGAAGATGTCACACAATTTTAAGCCATCATCTTAGTTTATTCATTCTCGCATGCTAGATATTAGTTCACTTAAAATGTATTAAAATAAAGTTGATGGGATCTTCCTCTAAAACTAAAATTGAGACTAGTCTTTATAGGCCAAACAACTATGAATCCCTTTTTCGTCGGTAGGCATATAGGACCTTATTCTCCATATGACCCCTTCTACGTTGGGTAAGTAGTTTGTGTTGACTTATTTTACCTCAACATTATAATCCGAAGAGTTTCTCGAGATTATGATGGACTATAGATAGAATTTACAGAAATTTATCAACCAAGAATTCTAAAAGTAGAATTAGCCAAGAGGTTGGCTTATCAATTTACAGATAATTGAGTCTTATGAACATTTATATAATTCTTGAGGGAGGTATATTGTATAAATGCTTGAGTCTTCGCATTATAACAGTTTTTGTATTAGACTTAAATCATAACGATGAGTATGCTTATTATGTATTTCTTCTTTTCGCAGTGTAGAATTCGTTTTATATTGATAATACTGCTTACAAGAAATGGCTGGAAATAATGATATCCCCATGCCAAGTGCCACACTTGCACGCGAGTCCTGGCTCAAACCTTTCATGGACCACATGAATCAGTCCACACGACTGAAGAATGACGGGTCCAACTTTGCGGACTGGGAGACATCATTACGGAATGCTGCCATTGCCGACGGTAAGCTCAAGTACTTGACTGAGCCAATTCCGCCAAACCCAGGTCCCAATACAAGAGCTAACGAGTCACTTGCTTATAGTGACTTCGTCATGGAAGCGGGTGCGATAAAGAACGTACTCATTTTTGCAATGGAAACCAATTTGCAAAGACGCTTCATTGCCCAAGGTGCAAACAAGATTTTCACCACGCTCACTAATGAGTTCTCAAAAGCACCAAGAATCGTTACTTATGAGCATACCTGTCGCTTCTTTGAGGCGAAACTCCAGAAGGGCCAACCGGTTAGCCCACACATTCTTGACATGATTGAGAATAACGAGAAACTGGAGGCACTTGATTGCAAAATCAGTGAGAGCATAGTCATTGACCATATGATTCATTCACTTCATGAGGGTTTTGCCCTTTTCAGGGCAAATTACTACATGAATGACATGAAGAAAAGTCCTCATTAGCTACACTCACTTCTCGTACAGACCGAGAAGGATATGAAATTGAGTGGGAGCATGAAGCAAGATGTTCTCATGATTTCCAACAAGAATAAGGGTAAGGGCAAAGCTCACGGCGACCTAACTGTAGGAAAGCCAAAGTTTAAGAAGTCAGGAAACGGTAAGAGTGGGCCTGGTGAGACTAGTGGCTCACAAGGCAAGGCAAAGAGCAAGAACGATAACGTTGAGTGCCACCATTGTCACAAGACTGGGCATTGGAGGAGGAATTGTCCCATGTACCGTGAGGGCAGAAAAGCAGGCCGCGTCACTCATGTTGGTATGTCATCTAATATTCATATGATTGAGATTAACCATGCAAGTTTCGGAACTTGGGTACATGATACTGGTTGTGGTTCTCATCTGTGTAATCATTTGCAGGGCCTAAAAAACATCACACCCCTCGCAAAGAGTGATGTGGACCTGCGAGTCGGGAATGGAGCAAGAGTTGCTGCAGTCTCAATGGGAACATACGTAATCCATCTCCCGAGTGGTTTTGAGTTATATTTATATAATTGTTACTATGTACCCAGTTTATCTAAGAATATTATTTCTGTTTCCGTACTTGATAAAGACGGTTTTTTATTTTCAATAAAGTACAATAGCTGTATTTTCTCTTTTAATGAAATGGTTTATGGCAAAGCAGTTTCCATAAATGGAATTTATATCTTAGATCAAACCACAAAGAAATTACATGTGAATAATAACAAATTAAAGGTTGGTGACAAAGATCAAACTTATCTATGGCATTGTCGAATGGGACACATAAATGAAAAACGTGTAAAGAAATTCATTGAGAATGGGACTATCTCCACATTTGTTCTCATCATTTGGCACGTGTGAATTATGTCTTATCGGCAAAATGACTCGAATTTCCTTCAAAGCTGTTGGAATGTGTTTCAATGACCTATTAGGACCCATACATATTGATGTATGTGGACCTATGTCAATCACCGCAAGAGACGGCTATAGATATTTTATCACTTTCACGGATGATTTGAGTAGATACGGATATGTCTGCTTAATGAAGCATAAATGTGAGTCTTTTGAAAAATTAAAGGAATACCAGAATAAGGTTGAGAACCAACTGGGAAGAATGGTTAAAGCACTCCGTTCAGATCGTGGTGGCAAATATCTTTCAAATGAGTTTGGTCAACACCTTAAAGACTGTGGAATAGTATTACAGTTAGCTCCACCTGGAACACCTCAATTAAAGGATATGTCCGAACGGAGAAATCGAACACTACTTGATATGGTTCGATCCATGATAAGTCACACGGTAGTACCTGATTCGTTATGGGGTTTTGCTCTTTTGTCAGCTGCTCTTATACTTAACCAAAGTCCGTCTAAAGCTTTCGACAAGACTCCGTATGAAATATGGAAAGGAACGGTCCCTAACTTGTCCTTTATTCGGGTTTGGGGCTGCGAGGCTTATGTCAAGTGGAGACACGAGGATAAGCTCGGCCCGCGATCGGTCAAGACATACTTTATTGGTGATGTGACCATAATTAGAGCATATTTAGTCCCCGAATTAGCCTTGTTCCCATGATTTTTAGTGCATATTTGGATCATTTATTGTCTTTAGTTCTTTGTTTTGCATATTCTTTGAGGTTTTGTGTCCTTGGTAGGAAAGGAGTGCAAAACTTACATTTTCATTGCAAAATGAAGCTAAATTGATTGAATTCAATGACCAAGCATGAAGGAGAGACAAGATTAGAAGGCCTTTGTACATACAATAATAGATGGGCAATGATGAGAAAAGATCCTTGCATCCCCGAGGAAATCCTCAAGGAATTTATGAAGAAAGAGGAAGAAAAGAAGAAGGAAAGAAACTGCCTAACAATCCGTGCATCTTCCCTTGAAGACGCCCGTCCACCACCCACAACCCGTGCGTCTTCCTCAGCTGGACGTCCGGGCAAAAGCTCCCAAAGACGCCCGTCTTCACCCCCTGGACGCCCGAGCAGAAGCCGCCAAATCCGCCCGTCCCGTGCTAAAGACGCCCGGATTCCCAGACAGTCCCATTTCGTCTTCTTCAAGCTGCAAAGAAGGATGCACATTTTTTTTTAGAGACCGGAGTCTCCCTAGAAAACGGAGTCTCTCTAAAGAGACCGGCAATTCCACAACAAGGGACTTAATCGTCATTTAAGCCCTTAGTTAACTCTAATTCATGCACCTAATCCCCACTATAAATACCCCATTAGTCTAATTAGAAAATCATGTTCTTCTTAGCAATATTTAGTGTTGTTAATATCAATCAAATCTCTCTTTAATCTTATAATCAACATTTAATCAAGTTTTAATACAAGTTTTATTTCCTTAATCTCTCTCTTGTTCATCCTTTATTTTGGGTAATTGAAGATTATTTGGGTTATTATTGGGAGATTGACAACCTCTCAATCAAGCATTCAAGTACTTCTTTTATTCTTTGCTTTATTATTGGAATCATTAGTAGGTATAATTCTCTTAATCCCTCTTTAATTATTGTTAATCACTTTCATTTATTCATCATGTTTCACTTTGTTGGTATGATTGACAACCTTGCTAGCATGCTCAACATGATAATGAGTGAGTAGTTTCCTTAGCTAGGGTTAATGGGTAATTAGGGGAAACCAACATGGGGAATGATTCATGCTTAAATTAATATGCTTCCATAGTTTATTTGCTTGCTTGTTGTGATCTCAACTTATGCACATGTTATGTTTGATGAAATGTGAGCCTATGAATCCTTGAATTTTTTACCCATCACCTATCTTTTCAATGAGACTTGTAAGACATAAACCAACTCGAGTCTCATTAGACCATGCATATTGTTGAGTAGGGAAGAATAAGTCAACTTGTAGGTGTTGTACAATCTAATCGATTCGGCTCCGGGACCCAAACTTTCCTAGGATTGTAAGACATAAACCAACTCGATCCATCTCAACAATAATTGCTTGCTTATAACTTGAGAATATGTTTGTATGATCAATTCCCATGAATCCCCTATGACCCCATGACACCCTACTGCCTTTTATCAATTGTTTACATCCCTTTTAATTCATCTTGATTTTTTATTTTCATTGCTATTTAGTTTAGTGATATTCTACTTCAAACCCCAATTGTGACACCCCTTAGACACCACTAGTTGCAATAGAAATCTCATCTCAATTCCTGTCCCTTGGGATCCGACCTTTACTTGCCTCTTTACTAATTGTAGAGTTGTTTTTGAAGTTATAAATTGTGTTTTGGTCTAGGTGCTCCTAACGACAAGTACTGAAAAACTAAACCCCACGAGGGAATCACACCGACCAAAAATGGCGCCGCTGCCAGGGACGGTGTTAACTTGATTTAGATTTTCTTGTATTGTTATTAGTTGTGTCTTTCTTTGCCTTGGGGAAGTAAAACTCCTCAAGGTGTGTTCTAACTATTTTCAAGTTGTTTGATATTTTGCAAGATGGACCTTATAGATTGTTTTGTAGAGGACCACTTAAGTATACCTTTTCTTCAAAGATCCCATGCAAGCATTGGAAGTCTTGGAAGCAAGTGAGGCTAAAAATATGTATTGGGAATTGGAGGTAGATCTTTTTGAGGCCGCTCTAGCTAACAAAGAACTTACTCATGCACAATCCGAATTGGTGCATAAAATCCTTGTGGAAGAATGTCAACCTAAAGAAGATGAGCAATCCATCCTAGAAGACATCTTACAAGCTCAAGAGCAAGAGGAATTCGTCATGGAATTCGAATGTGATGAGATTGATGAAAATGAAGAACAAGTTGAATATGCCTTGAGAATGGAATCCCTAATGGAGATGGAGCAAATTCTCGATGAACCTCCAAAGGAGGAAAGTGAGGTACAAATCCCTACTCTAAAACCCCTTCCCCCAAATTTGAAATATGCTTACCTTGATGAATCAAAGACCAAACCCGTGATTGTTAATGATAGACTTGATGAGAACCAATTAGGAAAATTGCTTGATATGTTGAAACAACATGAGAAGGCTATAGGTTATAGTCTAGATGACCTTAAGGGGATAAGTCCCAACTTTTGCATGCATAGAATTCATCTAGAGGAGGACCATACACCTACCATTCAGCCTCAAATAAGATTGAACCTCCACATGCAAGAAGTTATCAAAGGAGAGGTTATGAAATTACTTGATGCGAGAATCATATATCCTATATTGGATTCTTTGTGGGTTAGCCCCGTTCAAGTGGTACCTAAGAAAGGAGGTACCACGGTAGTGACAAACGAAAAGAATGAGCTAATATCCACAAGGAAGAGCACCGGTTGGCGTATGTGTATTGACTATCGAAAATTGAATTCCGCAACAAGAAAGGATCATTTCCCCCTACCATTCATTGACCAAATGCTTGAGAGGTTAGCCTCCAACAAATTCTTTTGTTACCTTGACGGGTATTCGGGATTCTCTCAAATCCCTATACACCCAGATGACCAACATAAGACCACCTTCACATGCCCTTATGGTACTTTTGCATATAGGAGGATGCCTTTTGGTTTATGTAATGCCCACGCCACTTTCCAAAGATGCATGATGAGTGTCTTCTCGGACTACCTAGAGACCATAATGGAAGTTTTTATGGATGATTTTAGCGTTTATGGAAAGGACTTTGACTCATGTTTGCATAATCTTTCTCTTGTATTGCAAAAATGTGAAGATGTTAGTCTTGTTTTAAATTGGGAAAAGTGTCACTTCATGGTCAATGAAGGAATTGTTTTGGTTCATTTAATTTCGGAAAAGGGCATCGAGGTCGATAAAGCTAAAGTTGAGGTGATAGAGAAACTCCCACCTCCCGTGAATGTTAGAGGGGTGAGAAGTTTTCTCGGTCACGCGGGTTTCCATCGCCGTTTCATAAAAGATTTTTCAAAAATAGCGAAACCCCTCACTCAACTCTTGCTTAAAGAACCCAATTCCATTTCACTGATGAGTGTGTTGAAGCCTTTAATAGAATCAAGGAAGCACTAATCTTGGCACCAATCATTCAACCTCCAAATTGGGAACTACCGTTCGAGATTATGTGTGATGCTAGTAACTACGCCGTTGGAGCGGTTCTTGGCCAACAGGTAGGAAGAGCTCTTCATGCCATCTATTATATAAGCAAGACTCTTGATCCCTCCCAAGTGAATTATGATACCACCGAGAAAGAGCTTCTTGCCATTGTCTATGCTTTAGACAAATTTCGTTCCTACTTACTTGGATCCAAGGTGATTGTATTTTCGGATCACCATGCTCTCCGACATCTCTTGATAAAGAAGGAGGAAAAACCAAGATTGTTGAGATGGATTTTGCTTCTTCAAGAATTTGACTTGGAAAAAAGAGACAAGAAAGGAGCCGAAAATGTAGTGGCGGATCACTTGCCAAGGATCCGGTTTCATGATGAACATGGAGAAACACCGATCAATGACTCATTTCCAGACGATATCTTGATGGCCATTCAAACACAACTTGAAAGGCACATCACCCCATGGTTTTCCGGTTATGCCAACTATATTGTTGGAAGAGTACTCCCTCCAAATTTGAACCACAACCAAAGAAAGAGGTTCCTATTCGAAGTAAAGAGGTACTTTTGGGATGACCCAAACCTCTACAAGGAGTGTAGTGATGGGCTCTACCGGAGATGCATCCCTCAATGGGAAGTCCAAGGAATCTTGGAAGGGTGTCACTCATCACCCTACGGTGGGCACCATGGAGCAAGGAGGACCATTGCAAAAATTCTTCAATCGGGCTTCTATTGGCCTACAATGTTTCAAGACACAAGGGAATTCATCATTCATTGTGATGCTTGTCAAATAACGGGAAATATCTCTTGGAGGAACGA
This sequence comes from Silene latifolia, assembly GCF_048544455.1. NCBI lineage: Eukaryota > Viridiplantae > Streptophyta > Magnoliopsida > Caryophyllales > Caryophyllaceae > Silene > Silene latifolia. Next base: position 95,422,979 of record NC_133538.1, read on the forward strand.
AATGCCACAAAGGGGCATTCTAGAGGTGGAGATCTTCGATGTTTGGGGGATCGACTACCAAGGTCCGTTTGTGACATCCAATGGGAATAAGTACATCCTTGTGGCTGTAGACTACGTCTCAAAGTGGGTGGAGGTAATTGCCACTCCAAATGATGATGCAAAAACGGTCACCAAACTCTTAAAGAAAATAATCTTCCCAAGATTTGGAGTTCCTAGAGCAATCATAAGTGATGGAGGAACGCATTTTCATGAAAAGAAACTCGCATCTCTTTTGACCAAATATGGTGTTCAACATAGAACCGGCTTAGGATATCATCCTCAAACAAGCGGTCAAGTTGAAGTTTCGAATAGAGAGATCAAGCAAATCCTTGAGAAAGTTGTGAATAAGACCCGAAAATATTGGAGCACAAAGCTTGATGACGCTCTTTGGGCTTATAGGACGGCCTTTAAGACTCTCATAGGAGCCTCCCCTTACAAGCTTGTCTATGGAAAAGCATGCCACTTGCCAATCGAATTGGAGTACAAAGCTTTTTGGGCAATCCGAGCACTTAATCTTGATCTCAAATTGAGTGGTCAAAAGAGGATGATTCAAATTCAAGAGTTGGAGGAATTCCGACTACAATCCTATGAAAATGCCAAGATCTACAAGGAAAGGACAAAATTGCTCCATGACAAGAGGATTAAACAAAATGCCTTGCACAAAGGGGATAAAGTCCTTCTATTCAATTCCCGCTACCGACTCTTTCCGGGAAAGTTGAACTCTAGATGGATGGGTCCCTACGTGATAACCGAAGTTGGAAAATATGGGGATTTTGAAATCAAAGCGGAAGATGGAAGCATGTTCAAGGTCAATGGTCAAAGGTTGAAGCCATACTATGAGGGAGCGTTTATTGGAGAGGTCGAGGTCACCTACCTCGGGCCTTCTCATCCTTGAAAGAACCATCAAAGGGAGAGTTTGGTGGAGTCCTCCCTAAACCACCACTTGTAAATATACTAACCCTCTAACTTGTATTTATAATTTTATTGCTTTCCTTTAATTATAAACATAAACCCTTTTCATGAGAGTAAGTGAGGGAGGGTCACTAACAAATTTTGAATGAAGGAAGGAACCAATCTTCAAGTGTGGGGAAGCATTTTTCGAAGTCAAGGAAAACAAAGAAAAATTCGCAGCAAGGAACCCGAGCGTCTTCATTGGAATCCGTGTGTCTTTAGCAGAATCCGTCCGTCCTTTTAGGCTGTGAAATTGGAATTTTTGAGACTGCCGAAGAATCCGAGCGTCCTGGCAGAAAAGATGCTCGTCCTGAGGAATCCACCCGCCTTTGCAGAAAGACGTCCGTCTTTTTGCCTGTAAAAAACAAGAAAGGTTATTGTCTCAGAATCCGCCCGTCTTTGGGAAAAGACGTCCGTCTCCTTTCAGAAAATCCGAGCGTCTTGGGGTCGAGACGCCCGTCTTGGCGGCGTCATATTTTTGGAGAATCAACTGTGGCAGAATCCGGGCGTCTTCTCTCAAAACCGCCCGTCCCGAAACGCTGGAATCCGAGCGTCTTATGCTCGAATCCGCTCGTCTTCCTGCGGAAAATCAACCACGATTTTTCCTATTCTTATTACACCCCACCACACAATTTGGGACACATCACCCTTCCTTCCACTTGTATTATAAAAGCCCACCTCCTTATGACTCCAAAGCGTATCCCAATCACTCTTTTACCCCACAAAATCAAAAAGCCCCAATTTCCTAGGGTTCCAAAGACAACATTCAATCCACAAGGAGTATCCTTAAACTTTAACAAATCAAAAATTCCAACTCGACAATCAAAGAATGCCACCAATGGGATCTTCCTTTAGGGATAGGAGAATACCAAGGGTAAGAGGAAGCTCTTCTACCTCCCATATCAACACATTAAGAAGGGAGCATGAAGAAATCGTGGATCTTACAAGACTTGATGATTTCTCAAATGTTGAATTCGTCAATGATGTACAAAGACTTGTTTTCCACCGGCTTCTTCGTAAGAACATTGTCCCTACTAAGTTTTTATGTCATGATACTTTAAGGAAACTTGGGATTTATCACCAAGTGGAAGCTCTCTTTGAGTTGTTTGGTCTCTCTACCCTTTTCCACATGCATGAGCAAACTTACCGATCCCTTGTGCTTGAATTTTTGAGCTTCTTGAAGATTACAACCTTGAATAGAACAATATGCATAGAATTTAGGTTGGAAAGTGTTTCAAAAATGATGACTCTAGTGGAATTTGCTAATGTGCTTTGTCTCGATGTCTCGCCTACCCGGACATCAAAACCAAAGAGATATAGTGTTGCACCCCTATGGAGGGCCATGACCGGCCGAGATTTCATGTACATCAAGGAGTGTCTAGCTTTCCACATTCAAAATCCTATTTTGAGACTTACTTACCGGTTCCTTTCCGGCACACTACTTGCTCGCCCAGATCCGGCAATAGTTAACAAACTTGACCTTCTGTTCATGGAGTCTTATCTCAATATCCAAGGAAGGAGTGGGTACCGCTTCAATGCGCCTCTTGTGCTACTCAAAAAATGGGCAAAGTTTAGGAACGGTGATGATGATGGGATGAGACACATTGTTAATGGAGGGCTCATTACGAAGATTGCAAAGCATTTCAATCCAAAATTCAATGAGAATAATGAGTATGCTCCTCTTTCCGGAAATACAAGGATAAATGAAGACCTTCTTCTTATTCATCATCATTGGATAACCCTTGAGGGGGTTGATAAAAGGATCAAGTGGATAACGAAAGGAAGTGATCCAATCTACCTACCAATGACCGGCCTACCAAGAATCTCACCAAGAAGAGGACCTTTATCACAAATCCCATCCTACCTCATCCCTCCAAACCCAACCCAAGCAAGGCAATCACCACCACCTCCAAATCCCCAACAACAACAACAAGAGCAACAACCTCAAGATGAGAAAATCAAAGTGCCTCCCTACCCATTTCCTTATCAACCGTACAACCATCCCAACCCCTTTATCCTTCCCCGTGATGACTTTGTAACGGGAATTCTACAAGATTTGCACTTCCGACAATATGAAGCTACCGTACACAATTATTATACACTCTATCCTCAATACCACGATATGATTCAAAGGGGAAAGATTAGTGAGGAGGGAGAATTTCCCTCTTGGGCACAAATGGATTTACTCTTCCCCAATTCGGAGAGGGCAAATGAAGGGGCAAATGGACGACAAGAGGAAGGGAGCAACAATTCTTGTGGAGGGGACACGGTGGAGCTTGGAAGTGAAGAGGACGAGTTCATGGACCCGAATACAAGTGATACATCCAAGGAAATATGGGATAGTGATCTAGAGGGAGATGACGGCAATCTCTAGAGGATCTCTTCATAGCTAGATGGAGCGGGCGTGAGGCACCCATCTCAAGCTTAAGTGAAGTTTCCTCATCTCCTCTCTTTAGTTTCAATTTTCGTGAAAGAAGTTTATGTTTTGTTAACTTGTACATTATTTTATCTTGATCATGGTTGGAGAGTCCTAGAAACATAGAGGACTAACACCTCGGCCCTATTGAGGTGTTCTTATTTCATTGTTCTCACTTTTGAAAATCCAAAATGACAAATTTAGTTTCATGCATTGCATCTTGTGTGCATGAACTACCCCAACTTTAGGACATTAGAAATAATGTCTAACTCTGTTTGGGGAAGTACATGCATACGCAATGGGAGGTAATCTAAATTACGCTCTCCGTCATAAACAAAAACCCATGCATCATGTAGTATAGATTAGTATAGCTTGCATTTAGTGTAGAATTCATGCATCATGTTTGCATTATTTCCCATCATTTTGGCCATTGAGAACAATGCCCATATTAGTGTGGGGATGGGGAATTCTAACTTAGCTTTTATTCAAAAATCCAAAAAAAATCAAAAAAATTTCGAAAAACCATAAAAATTTGAAAAAATTGAAAAACCAAAAATAAGTTCATTTCTTTGTAGTGTAGTCTTGTATATATTGTGTTTGTTTTATCCTTGTTCATATTGATTGACTACGCCACATCCGAGACATGAGGATATTGAAGACCGCATGGTATGATCTTTCTAATATCCTTTTTCCTCTTTATGTTAATGACTATGTGGCTTTATTTTGATTGATGCGGTATAACAATGTGAACTTAGAACTTGCATTTAGTTTATATGTCATATTAGTTGGTAGAATCATTTGCATTAGGATGTATATATATGCTAGTTGCATCATGGCATGTAGTTTGCATGTTAGAAAAATTTTGCGAAACCGTCTACTTGGGAAGCTTGACAAGTGTACATAGGCCCTAGTAGATGACTTTTCTTCTTAAGAGTTTGCTTGCTAGAATACTTGTAAAACACCCTAGGATGTGTCATGCTAGTATCCTTTGACCTATGGATTAAGGCCTAGTCAAGAGTACCTTGTGGTGTGATAACTCCTTGGCTACCGTTTATTCCAAGGTGACCCTTGAAACCATGCATGCATCCATCATCCATGTTCTACCACATTTTTGTCATTAAAGGGAATGGGCACAAAAAGAAATCAATTTGAGTTCAATGAAATGAAAAGTGAAAGAAAGTTTGCAAAAAAATTGCATCAAATGAAAAGAGGATCAAAAATAGAACTCCTAAAGCTTCAAATATAAGGCACCCTCACTACATATGGGGTGACTTTGAAAATGTTCAAAAGAAATGCAAAGAAAAGTTGAAAGTTGTCAAGTGTTGAAATGTCAAAAATCAAAAAGAAATGGCAAGAAAGTGTTCTCAAATGTTATATGCCACAAGAAATTGGGGGGAAAAACAAAAACAAAAGCAAACTCCCAAAGTGAAACTCAAATATCTATCGATCCCTTTATCCATCGTATCCATTTTTGTGCATGGTAGAGAGGGGACGACCCTTCTTCTTGTCTGGGCAAGAGGGGGAATTCCGCGATCCTCCAGTGTTTCTAACACCATAGGGAGTCTACTCTTGACAAAAACATTTAACGATTGAGGAAAAAGGTACCCTAGCTTGACACAACTTGGAGGTGATATATTGGTATCCGTCTAGGATTAGTAGTTTGAAGAAATTGCATCTATGAAGGAATGTGTACCCTTGAATTACTTCCCTTGTAGATAATTTCCGCCACTTAGATGAGGAAAGTGGCTATTCTTTTGTAGATGCATCCATTACTTGATTTTTTGTGCTTAATGTTTGGATGTGTCGCCATTTTGGCAAGACCCACCTTGCCTTGCAAGAAGGCATCCTACCTCATGGGTGTCTTGTTGTGAGTTGAAGGGGCAGAGTGAGACCCGCTAATTGTCTCATATCGGCTATGTTATTAGGTTAGTTTAAATAATGGTCCTAGTCTTTGTCACCTCTTTACTCGGGATGAGCAAAGGTTCGGTTTGGGGATATTTGATGTGACCATAATTAGAGCATATTTAGTCCCTGAATTAGCCTTGTTCCAATGCTTTTTAGTGCATATTTGGGTCATTTATTGTCTTTAGTTCTTTGTTTTGCATATTATTTGAGGTTTTGTGTCCTTGGTAGGAAAGGAGTGCAAACCTTGCATTTTCATAGCAAAATGAGACTAAATTGATTGAATTCAATGACCAAGCATCAAGGAGAGACAAGATTAGAAGGCCTTTGTACATACTATAGTAGATGGGCAATGATGAGAAAATATCCTTGCATCCCCGAGGAAATCCTCAAGGATTTTATGAAGAAAAAGGAAGAAAAGAAGAAGGAAAGAAACTGCCTAACAATCCGTGCGTCTTCCCCTGAAGACGCCCGTCCACAACCCACAACCCGTGCGTCTTCCTCAGCTGGACGCCCGGGCAAAAGCTCCCAAAGACGCCCGTCTTCACCCCCTGGACGCCCGGGCAGAAGCCGCCAAATCCGCCCGTCCCGTGCTAAAGACGCCCGGATTCCCAGACAGTCCCATTTCGTCTTCTTCAAGCTTCAAAGAAGGATGCACATCTTTTTCTAGAGACCGGAGTCTCCCTAGAGACCGGAGTCTCCCTAAAGAGACCGGCGATTCCTCAACAAGGGACTTAATCGTAATTTAAGCCCTTAGTTAACCCTAATTCATGCACCTAATCCCCACTATAAATACCCCATTAGTCTAATTAGAAGAGCATGTTCTTCTTAGCAATCTTTAGTGTAGTTAATATCAATCAAATCTCTCTTTAATCTTGTAACCAACTTTTAATCAAGTTTTAATACAAGTTTTATTTCCTTAATCTCTCTCTTGTTCATCCTTTATTTTGGGTAATTGAAGATTATTTGGGTTATTATTGGGAGATTGACAACCTCTCAATCAAGCATTCAAGTACTTCTTTTATTCTTTGCTTTATTATTGGAATCATTAGTAGGTATAATTCTCTTAATCTCTCTTTAATTATTGTTAATCACTTTCATTTATTCATCATGTTTCACTTTGTTGGTATGATTGACAACCTTGCTAGCATGTTCAACATGATAATGAGTGAGTAGTTTTCTTAGCTAGGGTTAATGGGTAATTATGGGAAACCAACATGGGGAATGATTCATGCTTAAATTAATATGCTTTCATAGTTTATTTGCTTGCTTGTTGTGATCTCAACTTATGCACATGTTATGTTTGATGAAATGTGAGCCTATGAATCCTTGCATTTTTTACCCATCACCTATCTTTTCAATGAGACTTGTAAGACATAAACCAACTCGAGTCTCATTAGACCATGCATATTGTTGAGTAGGGAAGATGAAGTCGACTTGTAGGTGTTGTACAATCTAATCGATTCGGCTCCGGGACCCAAACTTTCCTAGGATTGTAAGATATAAACCAACTCGATCCATCACAATAATAATTGCTTGCTTATAACTTGAGAATATGTTTGTATGATCAATTCCCATGAATCCCCTATGACCCCATGACACCCTAGTGCCTTTTATCAATTGTTTACATCCCTTTTAATTCATCTTGCTTGTTTATTTTCATTGCTATTTAGTTTAGTGATCTTCTACTTCAAACCCCAATTATGACACCCCTTAGACACCACTAGTTGCAATAGAAATCTCATCTCAATTCCCGTCCCTTGGGATCCGACCTTTACTTGCCTCTTTACTAATTGTAGAGTTGTTTGTGAAGTTATAAATTGTGTTTTGGTCTAGGTGTTCCTAACGACAAGTACTGAAAAAATAAACCCCACGAGGGAATCACACCGATGAATTGGTTATCCAAAAGGAATGTTTGGTCATTACTTTTATTCGCCTACCTAACATTGAGTTTTTGTTGCGGCTAGTGCAAAGTTCTTAGAGAAAGAATTTCTTGAGAACAAGTCAAGTAATAGAACCTTCGAGCTGTCGGAGATTCAAGAACCAATAACCGAGGAACAGATGGAGGAAGTTTTTCCTTCAACTGATGATACGGTTAATATTCCTCAGAAACCTAGGAGGTCGGGTAGAGTCTCTAATCCTCTAGACATGATACATTGGTATGGTCGAGGAAAATGATGTTTTGCTCCTAGAGAGTAATGAACCCGCTACCTATAAAGGTGTCGTGACCTGTTCCGACTCTAAGCTATGGCTCGAAGCCATGCGATCTGAGATGAACTCCATGTATGAGAATGACATATGGGATCTTGTTGATTTACCTAACAAGGTACGACCTCTTCAGCGCAAATGGCTTTACAAAATAAAGCATTCTGTAGAAGGGCATCCAGATACCTATAAGGCACGACTAGTGGCAAAAGGTTTCACTCAAGTGCACGGATTGCATTATGATGAAATCTTTGCACCCGTAGTTATGATGTGTTCCATTCGGATAATCTTAGCGATTGCCGCTTTTCATGACTATGAAATTTGGCAGATGGATGTGAAAAACGCCTTCTTAAACGGTTATTTGGAAGAGGAATTATACATGGTACAACCCGAAGGTTTCATAGATCCTGAAAATCCTAAGAAAGTGTGCAAGCTTAAACGTTCCATTTATGGACTTAAGAAAGCTTCTCAGAGTTGGAATCATCGTTTCGACCAGGTGATAAAAGAGTATGGTTTCACTCGATCGGTCGAGGAACCATGCTTATATGTCAAGTCGAGTGGGAGCAAGACTGTTTTCTTGATATTGTATGTCGATGACATACTCTTGATTGGGAATGACATTCTTCTCTTATCTTCGGTAAAAGGATGGTTGAAAAACCATTTCCAGATGAAAGAACTGGGTGAGGCACAACGCATATTGGGAATCCGTATCTATTGAGATAGATCACGACGGATGTTATCACTGACTCAGGAGTCTTATTTGGATAAGATTCTTGAAAGGTTCAGCATGACCAACTCTAAGAAGGGGAACCTTCCCATAACTTCTGGGATGCATTTGAGCAAGTCTCAGTAACCCAAGACACCGGAAGGGGTCGAACGCATGAGTCGTGTTCCTTATGCATCAGCCATAGGATCAATCATGTATGCCATGATATGCACACGTCCAGAGGTGGCATATGCATTGAGTATGACGAGTCGGTACCAAGGCAATCCAGGTGAAACACACTGGATGGCTGTGAAAAACATCCTTAAGTACCTACGGAGAACTAAGGATTGGGCATTGACTTATGGAGGAGATACTAAGCTATGTGCAATCGGTTACGCAGATACTAGCTTCCAAACGGATCGAGATGATTCAAAATCTCAGTCTGGATTCGTCTTTACTCTTAATGGTGCTGCGGTCATCTGGAAAAGTTCCAAATAGGAAGTTGTAGCAAATTCTACTACTGAATCCGAGTATTTTGCCGCTTCAGAAGCAGCAAAGGAAGCTATATGGATGCGTCAATTCTTACAAGAACTATCCATAGTTCCTAGTTCGAATGACCCAATCACCATCTATTGTGACAATAGAGGTGCCATCTTCCAGGCCAAGGAGCCAAAGTCTAGCAACAAGTATAGACATGTACATCGGAAGGCTCACCTGATCCGTGATTACGTGGAGCAAGAGGAGATAGTGATTGACAAGATTGCTTCGGATGACAACATCGTGGATCCTCTCACTAAACCATTGAAATATGATAAGTATGGAGGGCACGTTATTTCCATGGGAATTAAACGTGTTCCTGAGTTGTACTAGTTGCTTATGGATTGGATACTTTTTCTTTTTCATATGCCATTTATAACTTCATCGTATTATTTCATATTTTGTTTTTCATGTGGATTGTACGACAACATTGAACGCCACAAAGTCAACTGAATTACATTATATTTGTTTTGGTCCGTAATCGCCTACATGAGCTGATAACTCTGGCTATTATATTGTGAAGTTGATTGATGGTGGGTTCAACAAGCCATAAGTCAAACGGTTGGCTAATCGATCACAGATGCGAGTTATAACGATACCTCATAGGAAATTGTAATAACGTAATGGAGTCCTAAATGTTTAAAAACATTCGGTGCCAGGTCGTGGATAGGACGTCCATTGTGATCCTAGAGTCGATTCTTTTGACTATCGACTGTCTCTTGAGATTAAGACAGTTTTTGGGTGACTTTGGTTTCTTTCTCATGGTCGACCGTAACAGGAGGCTAAGCATATTTTTACTGGGTCATTTCATACTGTGCTTATATCTGCAGGATTCGAGTTGAAGAAAATATCCAACCTTTATCAGGTTTAGTCATTTATCAGGGCCACTCGAGGAGTTGTAACTGAAATGCATGGCCATGCTCGAATGATGATTTGTTTATCAGTTAAGTTACTCTCTTGTCGGGAAAACCACTCTTGATATTGATCACCTGTAAAATACGACCTTTGTGAATACGGATTTTGCAAATTGTTTTACATTGAGTGGGAGAAATTAAGGATATGAGAATCGGTTATCACACATACACTTGTGAGGATATGTGGGAGATTGTTGGAGCTAGTGTCCTCCACAGTTAGTGTTCTAACGTGTATAAATCTCTTATAGGTTCACAGGGTATACTTAGTATTTTATCAGTTGATTAACGTTTACTAATAACGGTTGGCTTGCTAGAAGTTTGACGTTATTATCATACTGATGGCGGTGATCAACTGGTCCCTAAAAGTCACACCTAAAGGATGTGTTTGAGAGATGTGATTATATGAAAATATAATCACATTGATGCCTTATATGACTAAAATGTTAGTCCATGTATTTGACTAAAAAGTTAGTCAATGTGATGACGAGTCGATAATTTAATACAATTAAATAATATCAGCTGAGACGAATTAATTGTTAATTCGTAAATTGAATATAAACTGTTATATTTAATTAATGTATATAATGTTAGCTTAAACGAATTAAGATGTTAATTCGTAATTAAACGTAAACGGTTATATTTAATTAGCAAATTATAAATATGCGATATTTATAGTTAATGTATATATTATACGAAATTGTCATAATAAATGATGTCAGACCGGTATTAATAAATCGACTACAAACTGTTGTGTGTGGACTTATTAAATACGTGACGACATAAATGACAATTGATAAATATACACATATTATACAGTTTGACAACAACCTAAAATAAGAAAATTTTCTCCTTATTTTGGTTGTTGGTTACTCGGTTTAAGGAAGAGAAAAAGAAGAAAAAAATCTTCCCAATTTTCTCTCCTTTTGGACGGTTTAAGAGGAGAGAGGGGAGGATTATTTTTCTCACTTGATTTTTCACAAAACACTCTCATCAAAAAACTCTAAAACTACCCTAAAATTATTAGAAATTAGGGTTTTCTTTCTAGCAAGAAAGAGGCATTTCTCGGAGCATCTTGGGTGTAACGATTAGGAGAATATCGATCTCGATATTTGTTCTTAGGCCAAATTGCTAGGACCGGAGGTTAATTCTAATCTCTATTCTTTTGTATATGCAATTTCGTTTATGACTCGTTATTTCATATTTCATAATTTCGTTATAATCCGAATTTTCTTAATGAAATATACCGTAAGCCACCCGGTGATGATTGGGCCGCATGTTTGGTACACGGAACGATTTATGACAATTCGTAAGTTTATCGTCAAGTGATAGCTCAAATACTTGTATCTACTCCTTGGTCGTCATCTACGCGCCGTTACGGTCATTTTGACAGTAATTAGAGTACATTTAGAGTCCGGGTCAAAAATCGTCTTCATTTTCTAATAAACCGTTTAAAATGCCGAGTCGGAATGTTCAGGAATATTCCGGATATTTCTATTCCATATTTTATTCTTTTAATCTTTTGGCAAAATATATCCCGAAATTATATTTTAGATAATTAAGAAGTTGAGATCTACCGCAATTCCATAACAGAAACGCGGAAAATCTTTCTTCTGCAGGAGGAAACTCCTGGGGAAAGGACGCAGCACCTGCTGCGCCTCTTCCAAGAGCCACAGTGGCTGCTGCGCCTCTTCCCCGGCTCTTTTCTGCGTATTTTAAGATCTTTTCGAGATTTGTTTCCAAAGTTTTACCAAAACCCTAATTCCTCCGTGTGATTAGTATAAATAGGGACCTTCGTTCCTCATATTTCTCACGCGCGTGTCCGCCCTTCTTTTCTCCCTTTGCATTCTAAGACCGTGCTCTTTGCTTATTGGCATCTACGTGCTTGAACTTTTGACCATGTAAGCTCGGATCCTTCTGAGTACCAGCCTCATTTTGCATGACCGACCAATTTGACCAATTCCACTCAATCAATCTAATCAATTTAATTTAATTCCTCTTACGTGGGCACATTTATCATACATTCGAGTCGAGCAATCACTAATCGTTAACTTAGTCAATCTCGTTTCGTCAAACATGTAAGTCTGAGGGTGTAAATCCTATGTTTCATTTGTATTTTGTTATTGTCTAAATTATTGTAAGGTTTACGTCGAAAGCATGTTTAAAACCGATTTATAAAACCCTTTTATAAAACCTATTTTTTACGGATTAATAGAAGACAGACGTCGAGAAGAAACGCAGCAACTGCTGCGCCTCTTCGAAGAGTCGCAGCATCTGCTGCGCCTCTTCCTGAGGCTGCCGCAATTCCTGCTTTTTTTCTTCTTCCTCGTCTTTCTGTTAACTCGTCTTTTTTTCGTTCTTCTTTTCCTCTTTTTCATTCGTATATAATTATTATAATCATAACAAGTAAAATTATCACCCTTAAATCCCGACTTAAATCCCTTATAATCAATATTTGCGGGTTTTCGTCATTAAAATCAAACCCGGATTTGGGGGATTCGATTCATTCATATCAAATCTCTGGGATTCGGCTTTTGTATATTTTCATCAGTTTATCCCGTCTTACATTCGTTTTTCATCTTAGTAATTTGACCTAAATTAGTTGTAATTTATCACTTATTAATCTTTAGTTCACTCATAATTAGTTTATAATCCGTTCTAATTCATTTAAGTTTGTTCTTTATTTCTTTTATGACTAATTTACATGTAAATAACCTGTTAAAACACTTTAACTTGAGTCGAATGTTAATAATCGATCATTAAATTCACGAACGAACATTAACGATATGCAGTTCCGGCTTCACAGCCAGAACTCACCTCAGAAACAGACGCAGTTATCAGCGCGCCTCTTCCATGGGACGCAGCTCTGCTGCGCTTGTTCTTGGGTGATTTCTGTCTCTGAACTTTCGCTCTTGCTTTGACCTAGTTTATTAGTCTTACGTATTAATTGACTATTAATCGTAATATCACTACTAATCTGTCTGTTTTCTATCCTTAATTATTATCCTTTTCTTTTCTCAAATTATCCGTTTTAAATGTATTTTCGACATAAATCAATCAAATCATTATAATTATTGTAATTTTAATTATCGTATTTCTTTTATTATACTCTTAATTATCGTATTGTTTGCTTGTTCTGACATGTAATCAACCCTAAATCTCTACTTCGACATTAATGAGTGCTAAGTAATTGTTCACCGACTTAGTTACTTCTCACATGCTAGGATTAAAACGTTGATTGTTGCATTGCATGTATATAATCGACAGCATATCGAGTATGAACGATTTCCCTAATCATTAGTAGAGGCCGCTATCGAGGTGGACGGGATTAGGTGTTCATTAAAAGGACTTCCTAATACGTACCCTCACCCCTTACTCCAGATCTCTGTGAACCTCCGTGTTTATTGGCATCCACGAGAGTCATTCTAGACATAGAATGCTAAGGGTGACGAGTTCTTAGTGTCTATGTCATTACTTTGTGTCTTGACATGACGCGAAGTATTCGAACGGTTTCCTATTTTTCACAATAAATTGGTGGCGACTCCACAAATGCAAACGCTTGTTTTCCTAAGCGCCCCCGTGGACCCCCCATGTCCAGAGTACTATGCAATGCCGCTCTTAATTTAAAAACATTTCCCTCGTAAGCATCAAACGTATCAATTCCTTCCCATAACAACTTCAACTCATGAATTAAGGGTTGCATGTACACATCAATATCAATGCCAGGACTAGTTTTACCAAGAATGATACATGACAGGAAAAATGATGAGGGTTTTTTACATAGCGAAGGTGGTAAGTTGTAAGGTATCAAAATAATTGGCTAAGTACTATATGTGGTATTAATAAAACGATAAGGGTTAAAACCATCTGTCGCCAAAGCTAACCTAACATTTCGAGGATCGGATGCAAATTGAGGATAACGAGAATCAAATTCTTGCCAAGCTAGTCCATCAGCAGGGTGCCTAAGTTTTCCATCTTTCACACGACTTTCATGGTGCCACCTCATGTCATGTGCTGCTTTAGGCGACGCATATATCCTCTGTAGTCTAGGAATGAAAGGAAAATATCTCATTAACTTGGCGGGTTCTCCTTTCTTTAGGTGCCCTTTTTCTTTATCATTGTTATTTCGTACTTGACTTGCGGGTTTTTTCCATCTTGAAGTATGGCATTTATGACACTCTTCTTTTTGTGAGAATTCCCCCCAATACAACATGCAATTAAATGGACAAGCATGAATCTTTTTATATCCAAGACCCAAAGCATAGATAATCTTCTTTCCCTCGTAATAAGTTGAAGGAAACACTTTAACTTGTGGAAATGCTTCCAATATTAGTTCAAGTAGTTTATTGAATGACTCATTAGACCAATGAAACATACATTTGATGTAAAACAAATGCAATATAAATGACAATTTTGACAAAGTTTGACAACCATCATAAAGTTCTTCTTCTGCAGCTAATAACAATCTTTTCACTACTACACATACCTTGCATTGGTGACGCTTTTTCAGGCATTTTTCGACGCTTTAAAGCGTCAATTTTTTTTTCATCAACGCTTTATAAAAGCGTCAAATTTTGGGCCGTCACTATTTTTTGACGCTTTTTTTAGTCAATAATTATGACATTTTTTAGCGTCTTCATGGCCTATTGACGCTTTTAATTGTCAACAAAATTGACGCTTTTAAGCGTCTTTGGCGGCTATTGACGCTTTTAATTGTCAATAAATGTGACGCTTTTAAACGTCTTCATGGACTATTGACGCTTTTAATTGTCAACAAAATTGACGCTTTTAAGCGTCTTTGGTGGCTATTGACGCTTTTAATTGTCAATAAATGTGACGCTTTTAAGCGTCTTCCGCGACTATTGATGGTTTTATGCGTCAGTCGATGAGACGGAATTAGGCGTCAACTATTCATATATTGACACTTCTTCTTGTCACGGTCTAATTTTGACTTTTTGATTTCTGATAAAATATAAAATCGTACGTAGAGATTAATTAAATACACCTATAAATGATATAGTACTACTAGCTATCATTACTAAATCATAAAAAATAAAACATAATGCAATGTACTCCGTATATAATTAATAACGTACCCACGTACTTTTATAAACGGGGAAGTGGCAAATAACCCCCAAACGTTTGCCACTACGTGCAAATTAGCCCCATAACATTTTTCTAGTGCGAATTAGCCCCATTAGTTATACCCGACGTGCAAATCAACCCAAGTAGAGATATCCGAGTAAAATTCTCGCCGGAAAATTGTGACATGGCACCGGAAAAATGATTAGGATGGATTAAATTAAATAATAATTAAAAAAACATATTGATGAATTGTCACTATCTAATTATGTCTTTTCTACTCAAACACCATTACGTCCTCCCTTATCTCTTTCACTCTTATCTTTTTTTGAGCTCCTTCAATTCTCACACCTCTAGCCATTTCTCTATTTTTTTCCACCTCAATTTTGTTTGATGTAGTCGACATTTATCCTCGTAAATCACCATCTTTGTGATTAAAAATTTACTAAGATTCACAAAAAACCGGAAAAAAAAATGAAATTGAAGGGAAACTGAATTTACACACACTACAACTATATACCGTCATTTTTACCCGATTTAAGCTCGAAAATTAAACGAAGTTCTGCAACAATGGTGATGGTTGAGGTTGATATTGCTGTGATACATTAAACGGAGTTGTTGTGATTAAATTAAACGAAATTTTACACGATCTGAGCTCGGAAATTAAACGAAGTTTCGCAACGATACACCAATTGGAAAAATGACTTTTTGGCATGGGGATAACCATAGCTGCTACATGAGAACTATTGTAGAATGAAGATAGTAATGAAGGAGATGGGAAGAAGATAAACGAGACGTAAGAAATAAAACTAGATGGAAAACCTAAATTAAGCGCAATATGTTTTTTTTAATTATTATTTAATTTAATCCATCCTAGTCATTTTTACGGTGCCAAGTCACAATTTTCCTCCGGAGAATTTTACTCGGATATCTCTACTTGGGTTGATTTGCACGTCGGGTATAACTAATGGGGCTAATTCGCACTAGAAAAATGTTATGGGGCTAATTTGCACGTAGTGGCAAACGTTTGGGGCTTATTTGCCACTTCCCCGCTTTTCTAAATAATTATACGTTTGATACATATACCGTCTCCATCACAAATACTATAGCTAGCTAGCATTGACAATTTAACTAATATAAACTAGTACATAATTTTTAGTACGACAAAATCAAAGATACCAAAAGGGATCCGGAAGATAGTAAAAGTCCAAAAAAATCGTAAATAATGCTACGTAACTAGCTAGACAAGGACACTTAGTAGTTTGAACGTCGTAGGGGCTTCAATCATGTATGCTCAATGTCAAAGGGACTTCAATCAACATATGAAGGCGCATCGTCACAATCTGATGAATCTGAAACCTATAACGGGCAAACAAAATATAATTTATAGGAATATATATGTTTGATTAAAACATACTACATATACACTAAAGCGAGGAATAACATAAAGCAATAATCAAACCAGGTTGTACTTTCACTTTCACATCTCCAGATGACTGGCTCCAATTACGTGTGCAATTGTGCAGGTTAACTCATACTTACTGGTTTCAGTGGGTAGTATATTATATACTATGAATCAATGATGTTTAATGCTTGGTATCCAGAGATATTATAATAAACAAAGCAAGACAGTACGCATTTAAACGGCACTCACACTCACTCACACTCATAGTGTAATAAACAAAGCAAGGCTCTTGGCCATGGTATAGTATGGAGTAAACACTAAACGAGTCATCTGAAACGAAACTCATCGAACATATTAGAAGCTAAAATCGCGAAATAGCTCTACAAATGATCCCACATCATTCCAAAGACACCATACAGAAAATAGCATACCCTCTATCAAATAAAACAGAGAAGTAAAAAAATTAAGCATACCCGTATCGGCCATGTTCATGTTCAAGACTCGATTTTGCCATGTCTATATAACATGCAACAAGACTTCACTAAGATGAGACCAAGAAGGCAAAAGAGGTTATCAAAGGATGCTCAAAATAGCAAAAAGACATACTTGGGTAAATATTAGCCTCCAAGCTCGGTAAATTTTACCCACATTACCAAGGATCGAAAACTTCAAAATTGACGTTATTAGGATATTCGCCTTCATGGTTTCTATGGATCAAGTTTTATGGAAATTGGGCATATCAAAAGTGTTTCAAGTAGTCAGGGCATCCAATAAATTGTATATGCACCACTATCTTAATTTTTTGAGTGGAAAAAAATAGAAGATTGCTTACTGATAAGTCATCTTAGTACTACTGCTTTTTGTGCTTTCAAGTTCTTTGTGTCAAGTAACCTGTTGCACTATAACACTATCCCAAAATAAAACATTAAGAGAAGAGAACATTGAACCCTCTTAATGATTCAACTTTCGATTGTGCTTTCGGTTGTGCAACAAGACGGTAAACTATGATTTTAAAAATAATGAAAACCTAAAAACCAATTTTGACAAGGAAATATATATCTTAATAAGAGAACTCTCTTAATTGTGTACTTACATCAGATGTGAATACTTTGAGGAACAATCTTGCATTGACCGTTTTCCATCTTGATGAACCTATAAAGAATAAACCAAAGTGTACAACAAGTAGTTCCAAACATCAATGTTGAAGGATATTCGCATCAATATTGAATCTATATACAAGTACATAGACAACTATAATGAACCATAATAATACTTGCATGAACTAAGAGCATATTCTAAGTGATAAAATAGTTTCACAATTCACAAATGGTTTAAATGTCAAACTATTAGCTCAAAATAATGGTAATGACGACATATTGTTTCAAAAGCGGCAATACTAGTAACATATTTTATATTTCACAATACTTCTATAAGACAATACTTCTATAAGACATGAATTTAAGACAATACTTACACATGTAATATTTTTGATATTATCAAATCAAACCAAGAGAAAGACACCACCAATTCCTATCTCGTTTATACCTGCATTAACAAGATCTAAAGGCACATAGTTGGAAGTGGATCTAACCCGTTGCTTATTATAAGGAAGTTATTGCCCATGTATTCCTTTCAAAAGGCCTTACATTTGGGGATATAAGAACTTCTTTGAGAGCCAATTAAAGGGGTAACTACAATTACATTTTTCAAAGTTGATCATCTTTTCTCGGGTTCAAGTGGATTGATCATCCAATTCCCCCACTTCAATGCTAACATGTTCATCGACCAAACGTTCATAGCCCATTCTTAGCACTTACGCACGCTTACGGATTATATAGTTTAGTCTCAATGACCTAACGATCGATGCTAGTAGTCTTTACACTTCTCAAGTACCATCCAACACACCAATCAAAGCGCAACAACACAAATACTACGAGCACGTAATACATACTTTGAAAGTTTTTATCCGGAGACGGTCCAATCCCGTCTATCTATATACACAAATTATAGTTTAAGACGGTTTCACACCATGAGACGTCGGTTCCATTACATAAAAGACAATTCATTTATGTAACGAAAGAGTGTTTTGTTTTTACATAAATGGACTGTCGTGAGACGGATATGACATATGACCGTCTTAGAAGAGAGTTAAGAAACCAACTTTAATATACGCAACCAAGAGTAATATTATTTTACTAATCTTAGGATAGAGTTGATGCACACTATACTGCCAAACAATTAGGAAAAGGGGGACTGACATTCTAGTAACAAAAGAAAAAATAAAATAAAATAAAGATGGGATCCTAAAGTATAAGAAGAAAGACATAGAATTGATAGGCCCTTGAAGGCACAAGTGAAACAAAAAACATACACAAACTATGAGTGGTCATATGCAAACTATATTCTATTACATATGCAAACTTAATGAACCACAATAACACTTACATGAACAAAGAGCCTAGTTCAACTGACTTCTCTTTCCGTCTCCGTCATTTATATACTTTTTATATTCATTTTGAGAGGTATTTTAATCAAGTGTAAACAAATGATTGGGACAGAGGAAGTATATAGTACCACAATTGGTTTAAAGTTTAAACTACTAGCCCAATACAATGCTAATTAACACCTACTATTTCAGAAGAAGTACCAATAAAATACTTTTATACGACATGAATTTTAGGCCATTTGAGTAAAAATTGAATCAGATACCTAAATTATGCTTCAGGCAAAATAGAAGCCCCAAAATTAACAGTTACGAGACTTCTGCCCTTTAACAAAGAACCTTTAGTAAGATTAAGTTTCAACCAGGAATGATAAAATAACCAAAAATATGTCAGTTCCATCTTGTATTTCCTTTTATGAACATCTCATTTAAATTGGAGTGCATACAACAAAGGAATAGAATTCCATTGTGTGAGGGTTTGTATACAATAGTATGAATTATAAAATTATAAAAAATTAAAGAAAGTTTAGCTTTAATACCGCCTTGGAGATGTAGTTCATTTAGAACTTGAACGATTTGCTACCCTTCTTCAGGTCGATTATTACCTATCCACATGACAATCATGAAAAAAAAGACTATTAATAATCATAAAAGAATTAATCTACGAAGAAGTTGAGGCCTAAATTAATCAGAAAGCAAAAACTCTAGCCGCTAAAAGCATTAATTAAGGACTTTGTCCAGTAATTAGGAGTGAAAAAGCTCACAAATTTAATACAAAATAAGAAATTAAAACTCACAAAAGACAGATGAATGAATAGATCGAACGACGGCGCACAATCTGTGATAGATGATGCAGTTTTGCGACTATGTAGGACAAATTACAACGTGAGGGTTAAGGATGAAGGAAACGAAGAAGAGGTGTAGTGGTGGTTTCTAGAACTTCTAAATTGAACAATCAACGCAACAAATATTATTAGGGTTTTGTTTTAATCGATTTTTGTTGAAAGATTTTTGATTATTGTTGAGACTTTGCAGTTATTATTAGGGTTTTGTTCAAGGGACTACTGAAAATGGGTGAAGAAGGTGAATGGCGCATGGGTTTAGACGGAGTATCCTAGTCGCTGGTGGAATTTTCGTGAATTTTCAATATTTAAGAATTGCGCTAATAAATATTAAGTGGGAAGTGGGTTATGTGGTCGACGCTCTATTAAAGCGTCAATAGTGAAGCGTCTTAAATATAAGGGATTTGTAGTAGTGTTTATATTTTTCATTTTCCTTAATGTTGTTTGCTCTTGGGCTTTGATTGTAGTCATCATCATACTCATCATCAGTTTCCAAATTATCATCATCATTAGACTCATCACTACAACTACACTGAATTTATTCAGCAGGATGATTATGATTATCAGTAACCCAAGCTGCATTTAATAAACCTTGCATATCATCACGACCCACAAGAGACCCTACGCTACTGCTCCCCACCTCAAACTCGTGCATATTATCAAGAACATCTCCATTACCATGCCATATCCAATTTGTATATCTTTGATAAAAACCTTTAAATAAAATATGTTCCTCTACTTCCTTTAATGTCAACCAACAACGTAGTTTACAGCTTTTACACGGACACTTAGTCTTTCCTTCCACGAGATTTTCTTTAGCTAACTCAAGAAATTTCAAACACCCATCTATGTATCTATCATGATCATTTGGCAATTTTATTTAACTAGTATCCATGTCTACACAAAATAAGATCAAAAGTCCATAACTATTAAAATTATATATTCATGTATAGAGCATAATACAATTAAAAAATAACCAGCTTAGTTAAAATTTACAAGCAACATAGTATAAGTTAAGTGTCTGCATGAATTATAATTATAAGTTCTGCATGAATTTTTAAGTTCATATCCTATCACAATACAACATAAACCTACTGATATGCGTAAATAAGGAACAAGTAAACCGCAAATTCATATTCTCAAATTAATATAACTGATAAAAATTGCTTTCAAGGACACGACTGATCAAGGAAAAAGTAGAAACAGTACATAACGGATTAAAACAATGAATTTGGCTGAAGCGGTTAACTTGAATTCACCAGAAAACAAAATAATCACATAACTATTTAAAGAATTTGAATCCTCACCTGCAAATTTTGGCTAAAGCGGTGAACTTGATCCTTCCTATAACTCACTGACGGAATTTGCTCGCAACTATATGAAAAAAAAAAAGAAACAAACTGATAAATAATTGAATCCAGTACTAATTCATTTTAGCCAATTGTAAAAATAAAATAAAAATAAATAAATAAATAAATTCGCCACAATATCAATATTAATATCAATATCAATATCAACTTATGCAAATGAATATAAATTAAGAGTAACAAATAAGTATGAGCTGATTCACGGTTATACTAACGTGGCTCAAAAGACTACGAAGGGTGGACAGATGTACAAAGAGTACACCTGATTATTCGAGATTCTAACCAAAAAATAAGCAAATAAGAAGAAAAAACACACAATAATCAATTGAAAAAAGTGATGAAGGAATGATTAGGGGAAGGATAAGAAGCGTAGAAAAAATGATTTAGAGAGCATTGCCCTGGTTTCGTACGCGTTGCCATAATGCCATCTGCTTTTTCCTTTGTCTTGTCTTTATTAATTATTACTAATATTATTATATTGATCCTGCTTAAGTCAACATTCCAGCCCTTAATTACCAAACCCAACCTCCTCCCTCTAGCTAATCTCTCACGTCACTCTGGCTCAATCCTAATATGTGTTCACATTTTAAGAACCTGCTGCATCGAGTCGTACCTCATCAGTCATCCCATATCCCGTACCCGACTTCATTCCCCATGGTTAGGTATATAACTAGTATACTTCATGAAATCTGATCATTTTAGTCACATGAAGGCATCAAAGCTATAGACAGCATAAAGTAAACATGCTTTCAATGTAGTCTAGCTAAATCGCTTTTAACTTCTAATAGGTTATCCTCTCTATAGGTTGCCAGTATAACAAGTATTGGAATTCATTTAGGGTTCATGAGTTCTAGTTAAACAAGGTTGACGAGTTCCTTACAATCTGAAGTCAGGATCTTAAATAATCTTGTAGGTATATTGATGTAGCAGCTTGAATAAAATGCTTCAACTCAAATAAAATACTGTCAAAGATGTTTACATACAATCCAAAAGCTAGTATTAAAGCACAATATATGTTGGAGCAGAGGTATTTTCAAATGCTACTTATTTTGTTGTCACTTGCCTTGCTTTATAACTCTTTTTGTCATCGGCTCACCATGTCATATTTTAAGACCAAGGATCTCTATCTTGAAATAAGAATATTAGTGCAAGGACATGTCTTGATTATATAATTCTATACTTGAAAACTCTTTAATTTCTAAAGTAAAATGGAGAGATCTTTGAGAAATAAGACTTAGTATCATAAAATATCATTCCTATAGCCTGAAAATTCATAAATAATCTCTTCCTCTAATCCCGCCGGCCCAATAATTTGTTCATCTTTTTTACTCTTGTTAGAACTTTTAAATTAAAGTGAAACAAATGATTGGGACGGAGGGAGTTTTTTTTTTTTTTTTTTTTTTTTGCCTGTTACCGTTTTTTGGCCTTATGAGAGAAGTGTTGGATTGGAGAGTGTTGGTTGCACATTTCTACCTATATGCATTCTATTGCACACCGATACTATGAAGAGTCAAGTTGCATAGATGTTGACAGACGAGCGTTAGCTCAGTGAAATAATTCTTGTCACCAACTATTTGATTTTGGAGATGTAATGTCACTGTTCTATCTTTCTCGTTTAGCTTAAGGTCAAAGTCATTAATACAACAAAAAGAAGAGAGTCAACATTAGCTGATGTATGCATGATTTCCCTTGTTTAAACACCCATATTGTCCGTTCCCATGTCATCTATACGTAAAACTGTACTGAGCTTTGCATAAACTACTGGCACTCATGTTTCTCAAAGCCAAATTGCAGTCATCTTTGGCTCCATTGGATGTGAGAAACACTTAACTAGTCATTTATGTATAAATCTTGTCACGCAGTGTACTTCGGCCATCGGACAGCTGACGAAAGGCAGAAACAAGGATGATAAAGACAGTGTAGATTTGCATTCTCTTGATGCAGCTGCTTTGGAGAAAGACTACAAATATAGAGCTGCTAACAAGCTACCCTTGCTCAGTGCTACCTTGAAAGTTTGAAGATATCATCATAGCTTTTAAACTGTTCGAGTTCCAATTTTATTTACTGGTCAGTTTAACAATCAGTAGAATCCATCATGAGTTCAAATTTTGACAAAATTTCAGTTTATTTGAAGTGTATTATTTTATGTTGCAAAATTTCATACTTAATACTGGATGGCTTCACTGCTCTATATTTAGATAGCAGCTGAAACGGTATTTGTTTTGCATGGTGTAATACCAAATATGGGAATCCAAAATTATTTGATCTTAACTACTTACTTTTTATTACGGCATTTATTCGCTGATTGTATCCATTAACGACCTTGAATAACGACCTTAGACGAATCATCAAGCGTCAGGCAAACTGATGTAGTTTAGACGACATGACAACACAAGTTGATATGAATGTGTGTGTGTGTTTGATGAATTATTAACTTATCTATTAATATACAATATGTTTTAGGATTAAATTAGAAACTTTGAGGAAAATCAGCTTGATGTAAATGATTATGAAAACCAAACCCATATCAGTAACCTGCCAATTAATACTCTAATCACTGGATTTTTTCCAATTTGAGGAAAATCAGCTTGATGCTTCTCGCGTAGAAAGTATGAACAGATCCTCCCATCAATACTGCCAATTAATACTTTAATCACTTGTTCATGATTATGACGTCCATGAACAGGTCGTCCCATTGATCTAGTGATATGATTATCACCAGCGGACATTGATCATTTACAATACGATTCACACAAAACATCAATAAAACAAGTTCAGACTTACGAAGGAATTCAACATTAGGGTTAAGAAAATTACATATTATTCTGTACCATGATCAAAATCATGATATATATATGATGAAACAAACTAAACACAAGTAGATTGATGCTTAAAATTAGAAACTAACCTTGCTGGTCAATTAAAATTTGTAACTGGAATGAATCGCCCCAATTAAATCGATCGAAATTTCAATTTGATTGTGTTTTGAGGAGGTGAATCGATAGGAATGTGAGATAGGAAACTGCGAAGTAGTTGAAAGATGATGGAATTGAAATCGAAGTTGGGAGATGACAAGATTAGGAGGCGATAATGGGAAATATACGGGAGACAAAGAGTTTTAGGCGGTGAAGATGAAAATGTTTGGCGGTGGATTATTTTAGGAAAATGTTTTTAGGTAAATTATATTGCGCTCTGATATTGCGCCCGTGTATGTATGTTATTAACGTGATGGTATAAGATGTCAAAAAGGGACGAGAAGTGAGTATTGTGTTCGACGCTCCATTAAAGCATTATTACGGTAGCGTAAAAAATGCAAGGGATTTGTTGTAGTGTGATGGCAAGTCTCCAAAAATTGTGACTAACTATATAGTTCCTCCTCAATATAATACTGTCATCTTGATAGATAAAGAGCAACGCAAGATCAAAACTATTATATACAAGACCAAAACTTTAAGGAATTTAAGAGACAATATGTCTTGACAAGGAGCAAGCTTAGAAAAATACTAAATCATGGTCATTTCTTCCCCCTCTTGACATCATCGAAAAGACGAGAACAGACATAAAACGACTAGAATGATATCAACCGAGGCAAGAAATATATATTAATCAAAGCATATATTATAGCATAAGAACGACTTCAACATAAGCAAGCCCTACATATAAAGTGTGTAATACAAACCAAGTTGAGTATAGATTTTGTAGAAGAGAAGGAAAGTGGTCACTCACCTAACTACGACCTACCAAAGCATGCATGTAATCTAACATGATAGATATCTCTAGTAACTGTACATACCCACTCCAACCAAGCGAGGTCCAAAACACATGCCGAGGACTTACAAAGTAATGTGAGGTGAGTTAATTGGGTAAGAAGAGGCAAAATAATTTGGATATGTGGAGGTAAAAGCCAAGCTAGCACCGATCACAACCAAAAGTAACCACATTTCACTTTCCAACCCAACATGAAAGATGATACACCATGCCAAGTATGGCACAAACACACTCACATCAACAAGTACTTCTCCTTAAGTAATATGGAAATGATAAGAATATGAGAAATAAGAGTTTCTTGCTTTTCCATCTTTTATAGTATCATTTTTCTCCCTTTTTTTTATATATATTTGTATATATTTTTTTTGTTCCAGTCCATCTTTTTCTTCTTCCTTCCAATATCCATCACAAAATCAACAAAATTGACCACAACAACTTCAAAACTTACCAACAAGACTACCTTGACAAGGGTAGGCCATATGGAATGTAGTTGAATAAATAGGTCAAAACATGGCAAATTTGGCTAATGTGAGGTTATTAGGTAAAACGTAAAGGAAGGGCCGCCTCTCCACATGTGTCACCACCACAAACGCGAGTGCATACAGGTAATAAGAGACAAATTTCATGCTTATGTAATTTGATGTTACATGCCACATAAGCAGTACTACTCACATCCTAAATGAAAGCAATCATGAATGTCATTGGTTTATGAAGCTCTAAACCTTAAAATGTATATGAAAATAATGAGAAATATAGTTTGTATACAACACAAAATATAACAGGCTAGCAAACGGAATATTCTCATAAAATAATAAAATACTATATAAGAATGTACTTGCAGCGGAAAATACGGACACAGATATACAATCTCGTCTTAACTAGTCAGTCATACGGTTAAGAAATAATTTTGATAGTTTAGGTGCCACCGATTAAACCAATTTCCAACCGTAAAGTCTCAAAACGTCCTCTAGCTAAAGGCTTTGTCAAAATGTCTGCCCATTCTTCTTCAGTACTACAAAATTCAAAGTTTTATATTTCCTTTTTCAACATGGTCACGTATAAAATGGTGTCGAATTTCAATGTGCTTAGTACGCGAGTTCTGCGCGGGGTTTTTGGAAATTATAATAGCACTTGTATTATCGCATAAAATAGGAATACAATCTACGTTAACACCATAACCACATAACTGTTGCTTAAGCCATAATAATTGAGTACATACCAGTCGTGCTGCAATATATTTTGCTTCTGCTGTTGAAAGGGCAACTGAATTCCGCTTCTTTGAACCCCAAGTGATAATGCAAGGTCCAACAAATGTGGCAAAACCTGACATACTTTTCCTGTCTAAGGAACATCCTGCGTAATCGGCATCTGAATATCCGTCAAGATCGAAATGACACTCCATAGGATACCATAGATGTAGTTTGGATGTCCCAATAAGATATTGTAAGTTCCTTTTTACGGCCGTCATATGCGATTCTTTGGGAGATGATTGATATCTAGCACACACGCATACACTAAGCATGATATCCAGTGTACTTGCAATTAAATATAGCAATGACCCAATCATTCCTCGGTAAGTTGTTTCATCAACAGACTTACCGTCTTCATCTAAGGTCAATTTCTTGTCTGCGACCATTGGACTTGACATAGCATGGGAATTTTCCATTCCGAACTTTCTAAGTAACTCCTTCATATATTTCTGTTGATGAATCTTGATGCCTTCCTCAGTTTGTTGAATTTGTAGACCTAGGAAGAATTTTAATTCTCCTATTATACTCATCTCAAATTCCGAAATCATCAACTCCGAGAAGTACTTGCACAGATTGCGGTTGGTTGACCCCAAAATAATATCGTCAACGTAGACTTAAACAACCAAAAGATCAGATTCCTCGATCTTTAGTAATAATGTCTCATCTACAGATCCTCTCTTAAATCCACTGTCAAGTAGAAATTTCGATAATCTAGCATACGAGGCCCTTGGTGCTTGCTTCAATCCATACAAGGCCTTGTCTAATTTAAAGACATAATCTTTAAATTTGTTATCCATAAATCCAGGAGGTTGTTTACGAAGACTTCTTCTTGTAAGTACCCATTTAGGAACGTTGTCTTGACATCCATTTGGAAGAGCTTCATTCCTTTATGAGCTGTGAATGCTATCAGAAGTCTAATAACTTCAAGGCGAGCCACATGTGTAAAGGTCTCGTCATAATCTATTCCTTCTTGTTGATTATAACCTTGTACCACTAATCTTGCCTTATCTCGAACTATGACCCCGGCATCATCTACTTTATTTCTAAACACCCATCTGGTTCCAATTACAGATCGATCCTTGGGTTTAGGAACTATGTGCCAAAATTTGTTCCGTTCGAATTGTTGAAGCTCTTCTTGCATAGCTATAATCCAATCTAATTCTGCGAGAGCTTCCTTAATATTCGTTGGTTTAATTGTTGATAGAAACGAATAGAAAGAGCAGAAATTGTTCACGGATCGTCGCGTTTGAACACGTTTTTAATATTACCAAATATTTTTTCCATAGGGTGTGAAATCTTATATTTCCATTTTGTTGAAGTACTTGGTTCTTCAGCATTTGAACTTGATTCAACTTCATTTGGCTCAGAGTTTAGGGACGTTCCCCCTGAATCCAATCCTGATGTTGTAGTTGAGTTAGGTGTGACTTCAGACTCATTACTTTGATTTGGATTCAATGTTATAGTAGCATCAGCTATAATATTGGGTTGAGAGTCCTTATCTTGAGACAAAGTTATAGTATCATCAACTATAACTTTAGTTTTCTTCTCTTTGTCATTTGAAGAATGATCAAGCTCATCATTTGTTCCTCCAATCCTCCAATCTCCTTATCCTCAATTTTCAATTTTGGAGGATCATTTCTGGAAAGACAAAAGTCAGGTTCATCCATGTCTTCTTCCTTATCCTGTAAGGGCTTATCAAACACATTATCTTCATCAAAAATAACATGAATACTTTCTTCAATACAAAGTGTTCTTTTATTGAAGACCTTATAAGCCTTTCTATGATCCGAATAACCTATAAAAATAGCCTCATCACTTCTAGGGTCGAACGTACTTAACCTATTTTTACCATTGTTATGAACAAAACACTTACTCCCAAAACAACGAAGATGAGAGATATTAAGTTTACGACCTCTTAGAAGTTCATAAGGGGTTTTCTTTAGGATAGGTCTTATCATAGCACAGTTATGAATATAACATGAATTACTAATGACTTCAGCCCAAAAATTACGAGGTAGACCACTACACAAAAGCATTGTACGAGCCATATCTTCTAGTGTTCTATTAATACGTTCAACAACACCGTTTTGTTGAGGAGTTCGTGGTGCAGAAAAGTTGTGTCCTACACCATTAACTCTACAGTATTCTATAAAAGCTTGATTATCAAATTCATTGCCATGATCCGTACGAATAGCAATAAGGTTAGTCTTATATTTATTTTAAACAAGTTTCATAAGACAAACAAACTCATCAAAAGTCTCATCTTTTGAATGAAGAAAGATTGGCCATACATACCTTGAGTAGTCATCTACGAGGACAAAGACGTACCTGGATCCTCCTCAACTCCTTACCTTCATGGGACCACATAAGTCCATGTTTATCAATTCCAAGGCTTGATTCATGCTTACCACTCTTTTAGGTTTGAATGATGACCTAACATGCTTGTATCGAGCACAAGTGTCACACATCTTCTCTTGATCGAACCTGATTTTAGGTAGTCCTTTAACCAAGTCCCATTTCTTGAGTTTATTCAAAATAGGTGAGCTAATGTGACCAAAACGTTTGTGCCACAAACAAGGATCATCAAGTGTAAATTTCATGCATGAAAAAGAGTTAGTAGGCACAACATTTAAATCTACCATATACACATTTCTTTTTCTATGACCTTCAAGAATAATACTACTTTTACCTTCAATTATAATGCGACAAACATCTGTATGAAGTACAACCTTGTTACCTTTGTCACATAGTTGAGATATGCTAAGTAGTTTATGCTTGAGACCATCCACTAGATAAAGATCACTGATTGTGTGTGATTTAGAAATTCTAATTTTGCCCACACCAATCACTTTGCCCTTCTTGTCATCCCCAAATGTTACCTTTCCTCCATTGAAAGCTTGAGTGAAAGAAACAAATTTTCATCTCCAGTCATGTGTCTTGAGCATCCACTGTCAAGATACCATTGGTTGTTTTCTTTCACCATTACCTGCAAAAGGATTAGATACAGTTTTTAGGTACCCAAGCTAAATTGGGTCCTTTACGGTTAGTTACTCTATATACCATATCCTTTCGTACCCAGACTTGTCTAACAATGTACTTCAAAACTTTGGGTAGTTTCGTCTAGGAGGAGTTATAGGTCTAGGGGACTCCTTGGGTCTCACATGTCTCCTTGTATTTTGGTCTATTTAGTTTAGGTTGACAAGGAGTTTGTGAAGTGCTAGGCTTTTTGGTGTAATCAAAAGTCATGTCGTAGAACTAACAAAATTTATTATCTCTCTCTTCGTTAGGCTCATCTATACGGGATTCATCATCCTCGACTGTTGTGTTAACCGTCTTAACAAATTCGGCATTTTTACGTATATCATGTACACGTTTGACACAATTGTCTTGGATGTGACCCGTATGGCCACAATAATTGCAAATCAGGTATTCTTGAAGATCAGCATATTTTCTTTTTCTGAAATCATGATCAGAAGGTGTTGATTTGCATTTAGAGTGATCTCTACGGCTGTAGCACTCATGTCCTAAACCCATCTTCATGTTATTGTCAAGTTGTTCGGTTAGGATGCTTAGGACTTTTGTGCTACCTTCCCACTTATCATGCACTTCCCTAGCATGTAAAAGTAAGTCCTTCAGGGTTGTAATCTCCTTAAGACATTTCGTGTGATATATGTCATTATCCTTCTTGAAGTTGTCATGAAAGTCATGGAACCTTTTGTTAAGAATAAATAAAACATTTGAATGTTGTTTCTTAACATTGATCATGTCAGTTTTAGATTCCTTCAATTGCTTTGTGAGAGAATCTATTTATTTCTTTTGATCTAAAATCACTTCTTCATTATATGAGGCTTTAGACTCTAAAAGTTCTTTGGCTTTTCTAAGTTCTAAAGTTATAGCTTCATTAGCTATAACTTTGGCTTGAAGTTGCTTAATATTAAGCTTTAGGTATGAGGTTATAGCTTCCTTAGCTATAACTTTAGACTCTAGTTCCTTCTTCTCAGCATTAGCAGTATCTAATGTTGTAGTTTTATCAGCTGTAACTTTAGATTTCAACTTCTTAGCTTTTGCCTTTAGAATATGATTCTCCTCAGCAATATCAAGAATCTGTTCTTTTAGATCCTTTAGTTCCATATCCTGTTCATGACATTTGTCGAGGGATTGCTCAAAGAATTCAATTAGGGCATTTCTAGATAGTTTCTTAACGCGCTTTTTAAGGTCAAGATAACTAACCTCATCATCGTCATCTGATTTTGATTCTCCTAGAAAGCAATAATTTGAGTGAGAATCCATGATATCATTGTCGCTGTCAGAGATTAGGTCAAGACTGACGCTGCTGAGTCAAAGATTTACCACTTCGTCATCTTTAGTTCCTTCATCATCTTCTGAGTCAAGATCTCCCCAACACGAAGCAATCATTACTTGCTTGAACTCCTTCTTTATCTTCTCACGTTTTGTCTTGTCTTTAATTTTCTCCCATGTGGGACAATCCTTGATCATATGATCAGATTCTCCACACTTGAAGCAACCTCTGTTGGCAAATAACGATTTAGACTCTGTTGCTTTCTTATTGAAATACTTTTTGTTGTTAGCAGAAGGTTTTGTTTGCTTGTTTCGAAAGATTCTATTTTTAAAACGACGAGCAAACAAAATGGTCTCATCTTCTATGTCAAAGCTGACATCCTTGCTTTTCAAGGCCATGTTTTTACCTCTACTCGGTTCTGCTTCATCAGCATTTAGAGTGAGTTAATGGGCCATTAGGGCACCAATGAGTTCTTGATAGGATAGGTTCGCAAGATCTCTCAATTCCTCCATTGCAGTGACCTTGGAGCGGCACTTTTTAGTTAGGCTACTAAGAACCTTTCTTGCAATATCCTCGGTATCAAATTTTCTTCCTAGGTTTTTCAATTCATTTATGATGCTTGAAAAACGTGCAGATATACTATCCAAGGACTAATTTGGCTCCATACTGAATAACTCATATTTCTGTATTAAAATATCTATGTGGTACTTCATAACAATGGAAGTACCTTCATAAGCTAGTTCAAGGTCGTCCCATATTTCCTTGGCCGTAAGCAAGAAGAGAAACGATCGAATTCTGTAGTAGTCATGCCATTATGCAATAAGCTTATTGCTTTAGAATTCTTTTCGGCCTTCTTGTAGTCAACCTCGATATCATCCTCTTCCTTTTTCTCGTAGGTAGTGCCTTTAGTGGATGCAACCAAAATTGTATGCGGTCCCTTTTGGATAATCCTCCAACACTCCCAATCATGACGCTTCACATAGTGAGTCATCATGTTCTTCCATAAACCATAATTGTTCCCATAAAAGACGGGACACTTGAGGTATTTGGAATCCATTTATCAAGTGATAGGCAGCAGAATATAAAATGATAAGATAGAATAAGATAGACAGATCAGCCTCTTTGCGGTTAGGCAATCAAGAGCACGAGGCTTTGATACCAATTGAAGAGTCTATCAATTACCGAAATACTCAAGGGGGGGGAGATGAATTGAGGATTTAAAAACTTAGCCAACTTTTTCGAATGTAAGTAATTAATTATTTAAAGTTTATCGACTAAAATTTAACTAATCAACTAATTAACGAATTAAAACAAAGTGTCAATAAAAACGAAACAAACGAAAGAGAAGAGAGACACACACGATTTTTGAAGTGGTTCAGTTTCACAAATCGAAACCTACGTCCACTATTCTCGATTAGTAAATTTAGTACCTTTCTACGGATTACAAATTTACTAACCCAACTCGTACAACTAACCCTAGTTGTAACTCAAATGAGTATCGTTAAATACTCGAGTGACTAACTTACGCTAATAAGAAAGCACCAATGATTCTACTAAAAGTTCACGTTAATGAACGGGTAAGAAATCAATTAAGCACTATTATCTTATAATGATAACGAAAGATCTAACGCACAAGTATAAAACACACGACCTTTTTCGAAAATAAACAAAACGGTTTTCTTGCTCTAAAACACGGTTTTTGCTTTTGAAAAGAAAATTAAAATTATGCTCAAAGGTCTTACTTTTAAATTTTGCAAAGTGTAGAGTATTTATTGAACAAGGGAACACGAGACTCACGGTCTCACCAAAACCCTAGATGGCCGAAATATAAGATATGTAAACAAATCATATCTTATTATTTCTATCCTTAAAATCTTAACAAATAATAGAGAATAACTAAAAGATAATTTTATTAATTATTCTCCCTTTATCTTTTCCTTAAATCTTAAGATATGATAAGATTTTTTCATAACAAAAATATCTTATCATATATAACCATATCATGCTAAATATAAAAGATATGTTAAGATAATTCTAGAGAATAAAATCTTAACAATACTTAACTTACATTGTCAAGTTTACACGAGAGTCCACACGGCTCATAGGCCTTGTTTTCGTGAAAACCATAGCTTGACATCAGGTTAGATTTAGTGTTTTAGAGTGTGTAGTAATAGAAACCCTAATTAGTAATATGACTCACCTCATAAGTTGATTCAATATAATTACTAATTACAACCTTATAATAAAACCACACTCAATATGAATATAAGCTTCCTTGTAAAATAAATACTTCTACTAAGAACATTTAAAAGAACAAAAACAGTTTTCTAAAAACAATTTGAAAATAATTTTTGTCGTGTATTATATAAACTTCACATCTAAATGTTATAGTGGAAGAACTATAACATTGAGCTCTTGTACAAGCAATGTTATAGCTGTGAGGCTATAACTTTACAAATATAAGAAGTGCATTCTTACATTACCATTACGAGATACCCACCTATACTATTCTAATCTTCTTAGTAGATCTTCGAATGTAGGCTTCTTCATTATTCAAGCTTGATCAATCTTTAAATGAGCTTAATATTCTCATGAAAGCTTGAATATTACTTCAATAGCTTGTAGTATCTTGATCCTTGATTGAGGGGCTTGATCATAATATAAACGCATCATACTTCCATCACAATTCCTTGATGCTTGCGATTAGTAAGTCCAATCTAAAAGACTAAACAAACAATTACGCGCAACGAGTATATAAAATATCAAGTACTCTTGACATCATCAAAACATAAACATATATTTATATGGTCCAACAAAGATAAATTTTCTATAAAACAAAGATCTCTAAAATTAATTGCTCCGCTTATGCGCATCCTCTATTATATCGTCGTTTCATGATACAATCTTGGATCTTGTAAAGTTTTGAAAAGAATTAATTTTGTCTAACCTAATAGATTGTACATACTTGATAGTCTAACAACATTCGTAGTACCATATGATAAACATGAGTCATAATCTTTAGCATGATACATGTAAATAATTCTATACTCGGGCCTAGATAAATTCTAATACTAAACGTGCCCAGATTAGACCTCTAATAAAGAGATAGACCACTTCAGTTTCATCCAAAAACCAAATCACAAGCCTTAAAAATAGTTCTTGCAAAATTGACCCGGCCTGAATGACCTGTCCTCTACCCGAACTGAGGACGGAGCAACACTTGAAACCTGAATTCCCGAAATGACTCGAACGAATTTAACCCGACTCTAATATTTACTGTTTTAAACTTATCATTATCCCTAAATAACTTGATAATAATAAGCCAAAAATGTAATAATAAACCAAAAATGTCCGAACTCAAAATAACCTAATCCGATCTACCCCAAATTCTAACAAACCCTAAAGTAACCCATTTATCAGGTCTACTTAAAAAGGATCAAATAATTTCTCTTGTTTATCAATCAATCAATATCTATCTATTTATATTAATAAATGAAGCTTTTTTCGGACAATTACAGAGAGTCCATTTTTTTGGAAATACTTCATGATTAAATAAATAAAGAAGATAAATATTAAAGGAAAAAATTAATTACTTTTATGATAATATAAAGTATAAGTTGTGTTTGTATGTATGACAAAAACAATGAAACGCCAATTGCAAGTAAAAGAATTGTATTTGATTATCTTTTAGTTTTTCTTAAGAGTCTCCTAGATGATGAATCATTATTGAATCCTTCTATGAGCAAACTACATTAATATATATATATATATATATATATATATATATATATATATATATATATATATATATATATATATATATATATATATATATATAGGGGCGGGTTCGTGTACAAACTAGCTTATCGTACGAACCGTACGAACCATCTAAAAAGGAAAGTTAAGCGCTGTAATAAACACACACTAACCTAAAAACTCATCTCAACAAAAAAAAAAATTGATCGAAGAAACGCGAATCTCCATTGCTGCAAATCATCCTACTTTCCGCCATTATTGTTCCTTTCCCATGCGAATCTAAGAGGTAAGCTTTTACTCAGATTAGGGTTTACAAAATTTAAATCGTAAATTAGGGTTTGAACAAATTGAAATTCTTAAAATTAGGGTTTACCAATTTTAATCGTATTTTGAGATTTTGATGGTAATTTAGTTTGTGTTTTGATACTATTTTTAGGATGGTTATAATTTCATCTTCTTCTACTGATTCAGGTATAAATTATTGTTGTAAATACATTTTTGGGAACTATATTTTCAATTAAATTTGGGATCCATTTCTTAAATTGCTTAAGGTGTTGTAGGTGATAACGGAAAAGAGGATGATTCAATGACAGAAGAAGTTATAGGTACACATTACTGTTTTTCTCTTATTGCAGGATGTCAGATACATGTATCTACTAAACTGAAGTAGTGTATCTAGGATCACAAAGATGTGTACCTCTGTATAATTTTTCTAGGTGTGGATAATTTTTCTGACTGTTTTTGTATTTTTTTTGGGTGGTTTAATGGGGGCCAAAAGATATATCTCTGACAGAATAAAATTCTTAGCCAAAGATACATCTCTGGCTGTTAGATACATCATTCCAGCTATTTTGAAAAAAAAAATGTATCTGGCTAGCTAAAACAGTGTATCTGGCTAGCTAAAACAGTGTACCTAATGTGGCTTGGGTGGGAAAATCTGTGCTCCACTTGTGATAAATACTCGTACTGATTATGATTTTGTGCACCGTAGAGCAGTCTTTCAAAAAATTAAGCTAGTATAGCATTTGAAAATTTTTGGATGAATGTTTAGCAGTTTGAAAATCGCAAACTTCTTTCTCTCTGCACAAATTGTTGATGTATAGTGACATATGAATTATTGTATCTAATTTGAATGAGATGTGTACCTGTGCAGATAGTATACCTGCTACTAATGTCCATGCCTCAGATATACTGGTTGTACTTCCCTTGACATATGCAACAGGTACGCAAAATGTAGCGTAAGCATGTATCTAATATCATAGTAATGTGTACCTATGGACTATATTTTTGCTGATTTTAGTACTGGAACATAATGCGTTTCCTACTGTGTGTCATTTCCTGTGCAGACAGTATAGTTGCTTCTAATGTTGATGCTCTAATGAACAATGATATACCTCCTATGATTCCATTGACTAATGCACCAGGTAAAAAAATTGTGGTTTGTTCATTTACAAGGTTTGATTTCACTAATATAATGTACTTGCCTTAAAAATAACAACCTTTTGGATAAATTGTCTTGTAGAAACCCCACAAGTTGGTTCTGAAAACACATTTTTTGGATTCCCAAGCTGTCCAGAAGATCTAAAACCAATCAACGGTATGATGTTTTTAAATTTGGAAGATGGAATAGAATTTTACAACAAATATGCAAAAGTTTGTGGGTTTATTCCAAGGTTAGATTCAACAAAATTGGTTAATAGGATTGTTATACACAAGCGCTGTGTGTGTAATAAAGAAGGCAAAAGTAGGAACAAGGGGACTAAAAGAAAGAGGACTGTTACGAGAACAGGATGTGAAGCTAAGGTTAGTTTTAAGAGAATTGACACCGGTGAATACCAAATTATGATTTTGTTGAGGTACACACACACGCAATGGTTACCCCAGCTATAATGGTTCATATGAAACCATCTAGGAATTTGAATCTCTTTCACAAGAAAATGATCATGGATAATTCATGGGTAAATCATGGTCCAGTGGATTCCTTAGAATGTTTAAGGAATATGTAAAAGGGTACAAAAATGTTGGAGCTTCTTTAGAAGATTTCAAAAACTTTTCAAGGGATGTTAAGAAATATATCAAGGAATATGATGCTGAGATGTAATTGGAAACTTTCATGCAAAAAAAGGCTATGTCTCCATCATTTTATTTCGACTTTGAGGTGGATGATGAAAAAAGACTAAGTAAGGTTTTTTGGGCAGATCCAATCTCAATTAAAAACTATGCCCTTTTTGGGGAAGCCGTCTCTTTTGATGCTACTTATAACATCAATGAATATAAAATGGTGTTTTGTCCGTTCACTGGTGTGGACAACCATAAAAGATGCGTCACTTTTGCGGGTGGTTTGTTAAGAAAGGAAGATGGAGAATCATTTACCTGGTTATTTGAGAATTTTGTGAAGGCTATGGGTGATTGCTATATCCTACTACAATTATAATCACCAATGCAAAGGCATCAATCAAGCAGTAAAAGATGTGTTTGGTGACAAAACACAACACCGATTATGCATGTGGCATATAATGAAAAAGTTGCGAGACAAAGTCGGGCCGACAATTTGCCAAAACACAAACTTTTTGAAGGAAATAAATTCTATTGTTTGGGATGGAGAGATTGATACACAAGAATTCGAATTGAGATGGAAATCAATCCTTTCTTCGTATGAGCTTTCTGATCATGAGTGGCTGAAGTCAATGTTTGACATTCGTTCAAGTTGGATTCCTGCCTACTTCAGAGACATATATCTTGGTGGGATTATGCGCACAACATCAAGGTCAGAATCTGAAAATAGCTTCTTTGGAAATTTCACAAACCCGCACCTCACTCTTGTTGAGTTTTGGATGCGTTTCCAATCGGCTAAGGATGCGCAACGTTGGAAATATGCTAAGGTGACTGCCGATGATAAGAACTCTTCTCCAAAATTATCAACACCTCTCTTTCTAGAAAAAAAAACCTCTGAATTTTACACCACCACTATTTTTTATCAATTTCAAGAAGAACTCCAAGCTGCGTGTTTTACTTGTGGTCTTTCACCGAGGACAACTGAAGACAACAATGAGCATATTTCAATAATGGACCGCGAGAAAGACAAGGTATACACAGTTGATTTAAGTGGTAATAAATTTTCTTGTTCATGTAAGATGTTTGAAAGGATTGTGTTACATTGTAAGCATGTTCTGTGGGTGTTAAAAGATAGAGGGTTTTATGATATCCCTAGAGAGTATCTATTAGACAGATGGGGCAAATATGCAACTTGTCGTCCCATTTTTAATGTTGTTGGGACAACCCTCCTAGCTGATTGTATGTCAATAGAAAACCACCAAAGTAAGATAAGTGAACTGTGGTCGGAAGTATTTACTTCAGTTTCGCTTGTTGAAGATAATGAGGAACTTGGTGTTGAGCTGCTTGAACTTCTTCGCGCTTTCAACGAGAAATTGATGATTTCAGTTAAGCATGGGAAGTCAAAAAACAAGAAAGCTGAAATTGAGATGCTTATTGGGTCGAAAATACCGTCTGAAGCTAGTGTTCTACCACCAGAAAAGTGTAAGAATAAGGGATCAGGAAGACGGATTACTTCAAACAAGGAAAAGGCAGTACAAGAAAATGAAAAGCCCTTGAGGAAATGTCGTGCTTGCGGTGAAATGACTCATCATGATAGTAGGAATTGCCCAAGTCGAGCCACTCAAAAGTGAGTCCAGTTTGATTTCAACTAGAAAAAGTTTAAGTTGTATTAAGTATTCTAAAAACTTTCTAGTATGTAAAGACTTCTAAGAAGTATATTGTATTTAACTTTAAATAGTGGTCTTTCTAGTAAGTAAAGACTTCTAAGAAGTATGCTTAATTAACGCATCATGATAGTAGGAATTGCCCAAGTCGCGAAGTGTTAGTTGGTTGTCTAATGTCTCACGTTTACTGTTCAAACACTTTGCTTCTCTATTATTATACTAACTTTTATTGTGTACCCTCAAAAGTCGAGGTGTGACACACATAATTAAAAATAAAATATAAATACAAATTGAAGATTAAGTTCTTTATTTTAAAAAATTGATGAAACAATGGGAATAGTGAATTGGTGTAGTTTTTCTCGTATCTTGAATGTTGCATGTGGTGTTAATCGGTATGAGCGAATGACGTTCTTTGAAGTAATCTCTTGCAAAAGTGATATGATAGCGCTACTCATCAAAGCCCCCAATTCCTAAGGCACCATAATCATAAATTGTGGGACTAACCACCCTACACTCATAGGGACAACACCCTTGGGAACATCAATAAGTCCATTCCTACTTGCAACATGGACCCTCATTGTCTCGATCAAGGCAGCAGCAACAATTGTAATAATTGATAACCGGATCCTGATCCTTTGAAGGGTATTTATTCCGGAAGGGATTTTAGTGAGTTTTCTCATTGTAGGAACAAAGAGTTTATCATAAAATGGGACAAAAACTAGGATTACAATCCCCGGGATAACTTGTAAAGAGGCCGGAGGGATCTTAAATTTAGGTCCAATTGAAAAGGTTAAGGGTAGAGGCTTGTTGGATGAAAAATGTATGCACTTGGGACCCATCTGAAACCGTCAATCACAGGACCCATCTGAAACCGTCATTCACTTGGAATTAAACGAAGAATGTGTTTCAATTCTTTTTGGATTAAACCGTCATTCACTTGGAAATAAAAACATTGACTATTTACAACGTTTCTATTTACCACACATTTACACATTTCTCTTGGATTCACACCAAACATTCATTCGTTCAACTCTATGCATTGCATCTGCCTTAATTATTTCTATATAAATAGGTTTTCATGTGTTTAGAAGGGTATTACAATCTCTTTGTTTAAAAAAACTTCAAACTTAATCTATACTGAATTCCCTCTCAACCATTATGTCTTCTAATAATTCATCTGATGCATCTGATGCATCCTATGAATCTGATGCATCCTATGAATCTGATGTAGAATCCTTTGATTCAGTAGAAAGTTTCGGATGCCATTCCGAAACATCGTACGTCAAACCTGTGATGTGTATTCTTTATAATATGCCAAGCACACGAGATGGGTTTGGAAAGGAAACTCTCTCATATGATCTTGACAGATTAGTAGAAATTATTCGGAGTGCTGGATTAAATTTAGTTCAAGCTATCCACCCGGCTATTTCTTACAATGGGTCATTCAAGAGACATGCAAAGATTGAGTTTGGAGCGGGAGATGAGCGCAAATGCTTCCTTCAAGCTCGCAAACTGGAGCGCGCTTTTTCTAATAATGAAGCTTCGAGGTGGTGGTTTGAAAACGTTAAACCTCCGTCAGGACCATATTTATGGGTTGCTAATAGAGATGATTTGGGACTGGTCGCATATTTGTATGCTCAGGGGCCTTCCTTTGAGTTCGGGACAATTCCGCTTGCATGGGAAAACGACCCGGTGGATTGGGTTGAAGGTGATAATGATGTTTTCAGTGATATTCGCTTTGAAATCCGCAATTACTTTCCGGATTATTAATTTGTACTGTACTTTTTATAATGTTGGTTATATTTTATTAACTTCAAAGATGGGTTACAATCCACATTTTACAATTTAAAACTATTACGGAGTAGTAGGCAATCAAACCGAGGACAATAGTAACAATAAAAAATCATTTTACTTTTTATAATGTTTTAGTAAAATGAAAGCACTCCAATTATCATTGTTTCGCAAACAATTATAGTTTGACTATTAAATTTACCAATGTGAATTTTTGTGACTTACTTTTATTTAGCCCAAATTATATCACAAACTATAGAATAAGACGGTCTTATATGCTGAGATTTATCTTATACTTGTAGATCTAAATACATTTTCGTTGATAAATATATGTCCTACTATTTTAGCCTAGGAAGAATGGGATAGATCAAATATATGATGTGCTATATATGTAG
Organism: Silene latifolia; assembly: GCF_048544455.1. Classification (NCBI taxonomy): domain Eukaryota; kingdom Viridiplantae; phylum Streptophyta; class Magnoliopsida; order Caryophyllales; family Caryophyllaceae; genus Silene; species Silene latifolia. Next base: position 95,462,764 of record NC_133538.1, read on the forward strand.
AAGTTGGAAGATCAAATGATTGATTGTTGTTAAATGAAAGAACAACAAAGCGAACGCAAAAAGAATATTTTGAAGTGTATCCACAAAGCCGGGTATGTGTATCCACACATCCTTTTATTTTGGAGTGTAACTGTCCAATGGCCTATACCAGGAACATTATGTGTATCCACAAAGCCGGGGATGTGTATCCACAAAGCCAGGGATGTGTATCCAGACAAATGACAATGCGTATCCACACGATGCGGTGTGTATCCACACAGCCCATGGGTGTGTATCCACACAAAGAAATGGGGTGTATCTCGTACCCGTAAAGTCATATATGTGTATTTACACAACCAGAATGTGTACCCACGCACAACCGCAAGATGTCTTAATAGGAATTTAATAACTGAATAGTATTAATAGTAGCCATACATTGAAAAAGGATTGAAACAAAAATACATTTGATGAACAAAAACAATTGAGTCAAAAATGTTCCTGGAATATTTGAACACAACACTATTAAATTCAAATACATTTCACTACGCACAACACATCCTCAAAACACACTCCCATCTACGAACTCACCTGGTCATAAAACATGAAAAAAGTAACGTTAAATTAGTTTAAAATAATTTTATATGTAGAATAAAATTAACATCTCTGGCACATAAGTGCCTACAAAACAGTAGGGATGTATATCTGCGAAGCCGGGGCTGTGTATTCACAAACCAGCGGGTGTGTATCCAAACAGCCAGAGATGTGTATCCACACTAGTTGCAGGTGTGTATCCACAGAATATAACCACGAGGTTGTGTCTAAATTTGGAGTTTCAGAAACTTCTACTTTCTATATCTATATTAATATTACCAACTTGATGAAAAGTAGACATTATAATCAATGGCAAGTGGGAGTTAGTCTTGTGTAAGATGATTTTACACTAATATAGTTCTAAAACGGATCTAAACACAAACTCTATTAGTAGCTAAACAAAAGTGATTTAAAGATTCCGTCTTACAATAAATTTGTGTAAAACCGCCGAACACGAATATTTGTGTTTGTTTTCCTCCCTACATATATGAAGGCACAGAAAAAATGTAAATGTCTCAAGGATGAGAAGGTAAAATCTGCCATTTGGTGAAGGGAAATGAACTCTAAAACTAGTGGAGAGACATTTGGTGACATGGATAACTAACTATAAACTACTACAGAAATTACTATCAGGTGTGTATGCAGCCAGAGATGTGTAACCGCACATTCTGATATGTGTATCTAGACAGCCAACAATGCGTAACCGCACATTCTGCCGGTGTGTATGCAGACAGCTGCAGGTGTGTATGCAAACAGCTGCAGGTGTGTATCCAAGCAGCATCTGGGATGTATCTCGCACGCCCCAAGAACTCGTAACCTCACAACCTCGTGGACCAGATAAGTGTATCCACACAGCAGGAGGTGTGTATCTACACACTGAAAGAAGTCTATCCAGCAATTTAAGATTGTGTACCCCTACTAATGTATTCTATCTCACCTACATATATGTATCTATCAGTTCCACATATTCAAAAATTACCTTTGCAGTATTTTTCTCCCACTTGAGTAGTTTCAACATAACTTGTCGACGATAAGCAATCATATTCTGCAAATTAAAAAACATTGATAATAACAGTAAAATACGATAAATAGAGAAATGAAAAACTGACATTTAGCTAATTTGGCAAGCTTACTTTGAAATAGTTTTGGTCCTCCCATAATTTCCTATCGTGTATTGCACCCTCCAGAAACTTCATAACAAATAGTCCGCAATCATAACTACACATACAGTTAAGATTATTAGACTAAAAAAACTGCATCCATTTTCAGGCTAATAAATAAAGGATTTTTTAGAAAACTTACGTGTTTTCTTGCTGAGGTACATTGATAACAAAAGTAGTAAACAAGATGATGCCCTTAAGATGATTGTAACCCTTGTGGCCCTCAAATTGACTTGCAACATGGAACACCTTTGAATGACAACAACTTATCAAAAATAGTAATAAAATAATTTCATCCTAACTGATAATAAAAATGCAAAAATATAACAAAAAAAGTAGGGGCCATACAATATCCTCCACATAAGAATTATACTCCTCAAGATCATCTGCTTTTTCTAACTTTGGCTTGCATGAGTCCAAGATATAGTTTTCCTGTTTCTTGAGGTCCGACACACAAGCTAACCAATGATTACCATTTTTGCCAATTGTGAAAAACACCTACCAATGTCATAGCAAAGAAAGGTCATACAATGACATTCCACCCAACGCCAAAACAACTTTTCCGGTAGATTCCCAACAAATTTACCTTTTCAATAGTTACTCCATTTTCAGGCTTGTAGTGCATCTTAAGATGAGGGCACCAGACAATATTCCCTTTCTGAGGCCTTAATGAGGGCTTAACAAACTGAAAATTATAAAATTGTTTAGATATTGAGGACTAATACATCTGAAAAACTGCATTTTCAAATCTGAATCAACATGTATAAAAATGCATTTTTGAATCAAAACCTGCATTTTTCGAATCAATCTTAATTATCTACCTGGATCGTTGTTGGCAAGTAGAGAATATCAGTTCTATCATATGTGCACATCACACCATACATATCAAGCACCTACATATAAATGATTATGTTCTAAATATCACAAAAAGATTAGTATAAATAATAATAATAATACTAATAAAGGTGTAGGAAAACTTACCAAATCCATTATCTAGTGCCGATTTTGCAAACTTTGCATTCCTTTTCGACACACGCCATCCACTCGATTCACAAGAGTCTCGTCTAAACTGTAAATGAATATAATTAGAACATAAAAGTGCATCAACAAAATTTAATTGTGCAAATATGTTATCGATTTCACAACTTACTCGATGCCTTTACCCCTTTTCATTACAACAAAGAAGAAGTTCCGTGTCTGTGAGTTGACGTTGACATTGATGTTGTGACTGCCTTCTCATTTGGAACTCTTGGTCAACTGCTTCAAATCTAGAAAAAATAAGGGACAAAACAAAAAATTAAATTTATCAAGAAAATTACAACTTCATTAGAAAGTAATTTATGATTATATTTACTCAAAGGAATAGAGGGATACCTCGTATCTAAACTCAAAGATCCAGCTTTTGATAAGAGTTTATCCTTCCGCCTTTATTACCGTCGAAACAATAAATCGAGAGCAAACTCTTGCAAAGAAAAAGCTTAACTTGGTTGTGCTACAAAACAAATTGGAATATATGTTAAGCATTACATGTGTCTAGAAACAAATTGGAATATATCTTAAACATTATAGACTAGCAAATTGATTGAATTGTATCTAGGTAGCTAGATGTATACTATATGAAATCATAACTTACATCATTTAGACCCAAAGGAAAACCCTTTCTAGTGCCTCCGTACTTCTCCAACAAACGCATGAGATAAATCCCAGAATCAACTCCATCACCCATATTTGATTTCTAATATACTCCTCTCTCACCAGATTCTTGACGTCTTGTATAGATGGAATCTTATTTCGGACCAAGCAATTCATAACAAATTGTACCTGCATTTGGCAAAATTGTTTAGCAAACCAAAATAAATATGACATTCAGAAAAGGACTTTACAGGTCATACCGTAGACTCAATAATTGTTGTATAATTCACAGATTTTGGCTTCATCACATGCAGGATTTCCAACTTCATTGCTATGAAGTTAAAACAAAACACAAATGGCGTCTCAGAGATTATTGGAACAAAAATCTGCAATTTCATGTTAAAAAGTCGAAAACTTGCGCTTTAAAAATAGTAGTAAATTGGCACATTGAATAAAAAACTTGCGGTTTAAAACGCAAATATTTACTTACGAGATTTGCTTCCGCAAAATTGTGATTAATGCCAGTAGTATGAGTAGCAATAAGGGGATCCTGGTGATTAAAAAAAATTATAAGAAAATGTAGCGGAGTATGACTGCAAAAGAGATAAACATGAGTAATCCCAAGAATATCATCGATTATTATACAAAACTTACTTCTTCATCGGTTTGGGAGATACACCCTATACGGTGAATCGGTCGCTTCACGTGTTTCACTTTCGTTCAAAATGAAACACCAAGCATGTATGACAGATTTAGGCACTATGTCACCTGTCACTACCGTCTTCAAATCTGCCCGACTAAGTTTATGGTTATCACATTGGAAGAGGATCTCACTGAATAAACATGTATCGATAAAAGTTAGTTACGACAATCATACTTTATAAACAAAAAAAGTGTCTAACACAAATTCATAGACAATGTTAGAAAAATCATACCTTTCATCAGATGTCTCTGAAAATACATATTCCAATACATCTTTTTCAACTTTATTCAAATTCCCAGCAACTATAATACTTCTCTGAAGGAAAGGAGATTTGAAAAATTGTGATTCAACTCTCTTTCTCTTAAGCATTGCTCTTGTAATGTGCACTGGTTCTTTTGGTGGCAATGAGGAAATCGGTTCAACAACAAGTGGTTCCACAACTTCAACACCATCTCCAATATTTAGAGCAATATCACAGAACTTTTTTAACTCATCTTCTTGTGATTGTGATTCTGAACTTAGTAATCTAAATGAAGGTGGGGTAAAATCATTATCCGATGTGAGGGAAGGTGGTGTAAACTTTGGAGGGGAGGGGTGTATAAACCGTGGAGACCGTCGAAGAAATGTAGAAGATTTTTGTTTCTTCTCAAAATTCAGTGGCTCAAACTCTTGAGACTCAGAGTCCAAAACAATAGGAGAAGCTGGCTTAGCTTTGGTGTTGACAGAAACAGGAAATGAAGCCGTTACACAAGTTGGTTTGTTGATAACATTACTTTTCTCCTTTGCTGGCCGTTTTCCCAAAGCAATTTCTAATTTAAGAAGAGCTGCCAACAACTCATCCTCATTATCAAATTTGAGTTTACCAAACTTAGTAAGTGGATCCTGCTCCTCACTATCACCTTCATTACAAACAGCTCCATTATCTCCCACGTTGTCAGCTCCTCTCTTGTTCACTTTTTCAGCTCCCTTCTCTTCCACTCTGACAGACTCATCAACTTTATTCCCAGGAATATTCAATCCCTCTGTTGTAGGTTGTGATGAATAAGAGCAATCACTTAAAGCAGACGCGATTTGAGCCATCTGTTGTACAATCTTACAGTCAGGATAATTCATTCTAGCTTCTACCAAAGACTTTGAGAAGCTAGAATAGGCAAGAGCAAGATTGTTTGCATCTTCTGCCAATTTCTTGAAAGTAAACATACTGCTCCGGCTACCGTCCTCCTACACTGTCTCAGTAGCCTTCGGGTCCTCAGTAGGCTTTGGGTCCTCAGTAACCTCAGTAGGCTTTGGGTGCTCAGTAGCCTCAGGTTCTCGAATAAAAGCCTCAGGCATATCCAATTGTATTGGGATAGTAAAAGTTATATGCTGAACCGTAGCCTTGACAATGCGACATAGAACACCTCCAGTACCAAACCCATCCTTCATCTCATCCTTAAGCCTAGATTTTATCCTTTCTTTCGTCCATGATGCTATTGTTGGGAATACCCGAGGGACCGAAAAATAATCAAGGATACTCTATCAAGATAGATGAAAACGAACACCATGATAGGCCCAAAGAAAATTATCATTTCCAGACATTCTCCAATCTTTAACAGCTTCAATAAACTGTTGTCTGGTAAATTTGCACCAGTTAAATGATGCAACAGCTGAAATATCTTCTAAACACTTCAACACTCGTAAGCTGGCGCAAGTCCCTTTTACGCCCATCAAAAATGCTGAGACAATGAATACAATAAAGTTTCTTTTAAAATCTTCCCCGCCGTCTCTTTGGCTAATTATCAGTTGTAATATATCCTTAACATCAACCTTTGTGGGATCTTTTGTATTGAATTGTCTAAACCATCTACTCTTTAACTCAACAAAGTCAACACTCCTATCTGTTGAGGAAGCTATCGTGACATCATTTGCACCCATAGGAATACCAAGTGATAAATGAACATCGTCATCCGTTATTTGAAGTTGCCCTTTCATATAGGAGCATGACGATATGTTGAATTTGGTAACTAACCAATGCGCAATAGCACCTGGAACCATATCTGTCCGGAGATTAAGAACCCCACCAAAGCCCATGTCCTTTACATCAGCTACTTGTTTTGCACTCAAATTACTGTTGATAAGTGTCAACAACATTTTAGGTGACATACGTGTCCTCAAATAACACTGCCCCAAGCCATCATCATCTTTTAAATTCGTTTTAACAGCTTTCTTGCATCGACTTCTCTTAGTAATAGCATTTACGGTTTGCTTGCTTGTACTTGCACCATCATTATATAGCGTCAACTTATCCATGTGTGGTAATCTGAAAATATGATTAAAATGTGTTGTTAAAAACATGTGTATCTATAAACCAAAAAATACCATTGACAAAATACATTATTCACGAATGACAAGAATCTTACATTGTGAAGAAGATAAATGGAATAAGAAGCAAAAATAGGAAGCACAAATCTGAAAGAAAGTGAGACAATGACATTTGACAGACACACCTACCAAACTTTAAATAGTGAATCTAGCGTGCTAGATGTAAGTATCTAACTACTGTAAAACATGTATCTACCTAAAAAATAAGAGCTATGTATCTATCAAACGGAAAAAGGATAAAAAAACGGGACAGAAATCATAAAATTAAACTAAAAAAAGTAAAAAATTATACAAAAGAAGATGATGCTAATATTGGATACAAAAGTAAAAAATTATATTACAAATAGAGAGTACGCAAAATGTTAAACAACTTACTACAAATTATACAAGAAGTACATAATTATACAAAGGTTTATAACAACTACATAATTATACATAATAACTACTAAAAAAAAAAGAGAAAAATTACACATAAACTAGCTTGCGCTATATGTCAAGCGGGAAAGGGAAATCAAAAAAAGAGAAATTTTCACGAGTAATTAGCAAATCTCGCAATGGAAATTGTCTTGTGCTTCTTGTCTCAGATGGCAGAGCTCTAAGCAACAACAACACTTCGCCAATTGTAATATCATTAGGAATGTTAAGATGCATATTAGGACTTTCATTTTTTGCCTGGTGAAAAGGGAGGATGAACTTTGCTATCATATTGTCCGTTAAAAAACATTTGCAGCTTTGATAAAGGATGTTAGGACCCCTACGAGCAATCCGTACCCCATTCAAATCATTTAGAACTAAAGACCCCAAGAATGCCATGTCAACACGAGGTGCATTTCGATGTATGAGAAAGAGTTGACACCTGTTTCTACAAACCATTGCCATATTTGCCTTATCTTCGTACAAATCAAGTCGTGTGAATATTTCATTCATTAAATGTTGATTATTAAAAACATCATATTGTGCTTCAGAGCTTGTGCCATTGACGGTAACTTCCTTTAACGGATCAAATGAAAACTCCATTCCCGTTTGCTTTTCAGATACATAATTACTAATAAAGTTTTCTTTATCTTCTGCTAGAATATTAACAACACACCCATTGCACCAATTTTCCATAGATGATTATGTAGACTTAATAAAGAATAAAGTATTTGGACCTACATTTTTAGCAAGTTAGGAAAAAAAGAAAATTAGTTACAAAAAAATAAACTGAAAATAACTAAGATGAAATTTAATCCTGTTTCGACACAACTCCCGCACATGTGTAACCTATAGAAGTATCATGTGTATCCTATAGAAGTAGCATGTGTATGTTGTAGGCAAGAGATGTATACCTAGAGGTAAAAGTACAGCTATGAACACAACAACACATGCTAATATTGGAAGACACACAGGCTAACGCTACCAGATACATGAAAACAAATTGTGCATCCAGTAAGAGTATCATGTGTATTCCGTAAGTGACAAATGTGTATCCAAAATACAAAAAGACCTAATATGGCATCCTAATTGTGGACTTAGCCCAAAAAACATGAGACTCTTCTAAATTATGACCCAGCACAAAAAATCGCAAACATTAAAATAGTTCCATCCATTTTTAAAAGAGATATTGTCACTTTGTCAGTCACTGCCAGTAAGAGATCTATATCTAGAGGTAAGGTACAGCTATGAACACAACAACACATGCTAATATTAGAAGATACATAGGCTAATGCTACCGGATACATGAAGCAATTTCTGTATCCAGTAAAAGAAGCATGTGTATTCCGTAAGTGACAAATGTGTATCCAGAATACCAAAAGACCTAATATGGCATACTAATTGTGGACTTAGCCCAAAAACGTGAGAGTGTTCTAAATTATGACCCAGCACAAAAAAAATCGCGAACTATTTTATATAAGAAGGTACATAGGCTTATGCTACCGGATACATGAAGCAATTTGTGTATCCAGTAAAAGAAGCATGTGTATTCCGTAAGTGACAAATGTGTATCCAGAATAACAAAGACCTAAGATGGCATCCTAATTGTGGACTTTGCCCAAACCGTGAGACTCTTCTGAATTATGACCAAGCACAAAAATCGCGAACATGAAAATAAAATGGAGGGACATGCACAAGCTACTGCTACTGCATACAGGAAACAATTGTGTGGATCCTATAGAAGGAGCATGCGTATCCTGTATGTAACATATGTGTATCTAGACTTAAAAATACACCAATAAAACACAGCACAACTGAGCATACCACTTAACAGAACTCACACCAGTACGCCAACCAGAAAAATCAATCGCATCCCCTTAAAACACATGACAACATAACACAACAGATAACCATAGCAAATAAAACAGTAATTATATACGTTTGAGCTTCAATAATCAACATGTGAAGCTTAATAAAGATCAAAAATCAAAAAATATAAATCAGCTGAAACATAAACAACATAAAAATGAAGAAATTAGGGTTACAGCAGGATAGAAAACGTCACCGTCGGAAGGCAATGGGAGATCAAGTCGCCACCGTCGCCGTCGCGAGCGGTCGTCGGTGATGTCGCCGTCGGGGGGCGGTGGTCGGTGATGAGAGAGAAGTCATCACCTTCGGGGATAAGAGTGAGATGTACGGGAGTGTAATGGGAAATTGTGAGTGACAGTTGTGCTTTAAAAAAAAAAGTACACAGTGAGGGGTATTAGTAGTTCGTACGGTTCGCACCGTAATTTGGTTCGTACGAGATCCTGATTCTATATATATATATATATATATATATATATATATATATATATATATATATATATATATATATATATATATATAGTAATAAGATCATCTAAGTCCATGTCTTACACTTGAGTCCATGAGTTCTATTGTCATCCCTTAGATCATGTTATTGAATGGCTTAGATTAAAAGTAAAAAGCAACTAATAATATTATTCTAATGGCTAAAATAATTACCTCTCTCCTCCTACCACTCATAGGGTGGGTATTAGCATGCATGCAAAATAGTTGTCAATCAAAACATCACACACACACACGTCCTAAAAACTTCCCCCCACTTTCCATCTCTTAATTATTCAAAATTAATTTTTCCCCAAAACATTTGCCCCAAATTAAACCACATTCATTTCAAGATTTAAATCTGCTCTAAAAATCCCCCAAATTTATCGGTTTTTTGCTACCTTATTATCGTTTTTTTCTCCATTTTCTTTGCTCACTTGCAAACTGCCATTGTCGTCCATTCAATCACTTCAGAAGGTAATTTTTTTTGGGGTTTTTATAGTTTTATGATTTTTTTCTGGGTTTTTACAGTTTTATTATTTGTTCTCTTCATTTATTTAGACGTTTTTTTTAATTTATTGGACATTGTTATGCTATTGGACTGTATTTGATCACAGTACTTTGTCACCATTGTTGATGTACTGTTCTATTTGATCACTGTTTTTGGCTTCTTCTATTTGATCACTGTTTTTGGTTTCTTCATTGTTGATGTACTGTTCTATTTGATCAACGTTTTGAGTATATATGTTCATATTCATTAAGATTAGTCATATTTTTTGGAGAAATCCTACTTTTGTTGGAGAAATCCCACTTTTGATTACCCTTTTGTTAGAATTACACTTTTGATGCTAAAATAACACTTTCGGCTGCTGCAATCACACTTTTCTTTGCTAAAATAACACTTTATCTTGTTAGAATTACACTTTTCTCAGCTCAAATCACACTTTTCTTTGCTAAAATTACAATGTAGTCTGTTAAAATAACACTGTATTTTGTTAGAATTACACTTTTGTAAGCTAAAATAACACTTTATTCTGCTACAAATCCCACTTTTGACCCTTTTGTTAGAATCACACTTTTGTTGCTAAAATAACACTTTATGCTGCTACAATTAGACTTTTGTCAGCTAAAATCACACTTTTTTCTGTTAAAATGTCACTGTTGCCTGTTAAAATAACCCTTTATTTTGTTAGAATTACACTTTCCTCTGCTACAATTACACTTATGTTAGTTAAAATAACACTTTGTGCTGCTACAATCACACTTTTCTTTTGCTGATAGTTTTCTGTTCCCTGTTAAAATAACCATTTATTTTATTAGAATTACACTTGTGGCTGCTATAATTACACTTTATGCTGCTACAATTAGACTTTTGACAGCTAAAATCAAACTTTTTCCTGTTAAAATGTCACTGTTGCCTGTTAAAATAACCCTTTATTTTGTTAGAATTACACTTTCCTCTGCTACTATTACACTTTTGTTAGTTAAAATAACACTTTGTGCTGCTACAATCACACTTTTCTTTTGCTGATAGTTTTCTGTTCCCTGTTAAAATAACCATTTATTTTATTAGAATTACACTTGTGGCTGCTATAGTTAAACTTTATGCTGCTACAATTAGACTTTTGACAGCTAAAATCAAACTTTTTCCTGTTAAAATGTCACTGTTGCCTGTTAAAATAACCCTTTATTTTGTTAGAATTACACTTTCCTCTGCTACTATTACACTTTTGTTAGTTAAAATAACACTTTGTGCTGCTACAATCACACTTTTCTTTTGCTGATAGTTTTCTGTTCCCTGTTAAAATAACCATTTATTTTATTAGAATTACACTTGTGGCTGCTATAATTACACTTTATGCTGCTACAATTTTAAATTTTCTTTTTGTCTTAAATTTTTTTTGTATTTAACAATGAATTTTGAGTAATGTTAACAGATGTCGGTGGAAATGAGGGTAAATCGTGCAAGTCCAAAAAAGCAAAGGTGCCTGTTAAGTCGAGTAAGGAGCTTGTTGTTGCCAAACCAGCCAAACCAAATAAAACCAGACACGAAGAAAATAGCAAAGGTGGCTGTCAAGTGCCGGCCGTGAAGCTGGTTGAGCTCCTTGAAAAGCTCAATGATGCACAAATGAGATGCGGTACGAAGGATTGGTTTGGTGGTATTCTGGAGCTTAAGCTCAAAACATATCCGATGGGGTACGTTAAAGATTTTCCTCAAAGCATTCGATGAATCGTATATTTTTCGGGCCAAGGATAAGGAGTTCATGGTCACCAAGCATGACGTGTATGACTGTTTTATGTTACCACTTGGTCCTAAAACTCTTGATCTAGTACCTACGGGCCGCCAAAAGGATTCTCAAGCGCCGGAGAACAAGCAATTGAAAGATAAATGGCGAAAAGCGTACAACATAAAAGGGGTTAATGAAGGCATTAATTTAGGAATTGTCTTCCAAGATATTTTAAAAAAAAAATACAAAAAAGGAGGTCCGCACTTCACAGTCAGTTTGTTCTCGCTCGCAATGTCATCATTCCTAACTCCAACGTCATACAAGGGGGTTGACTTCAAGCTTTTGAGAGTCTGTTGAAGATGTGGACTCGATTACGCAGCATTTATTGGTGTTCTTATGTGCTTGGAAAATTTGGTGAAGGTCATGCGGCAGATATCGGTGAAAATAAATGACGCCGCTGGGTGTATCCCCTTCTTAATGATTACGTACTTTCAACGTTTCGATTTCCGTGGTGAGAGTTGTCGCCACACCCCCGCCCCTCATTAAGCACCGGGACCGCAGACGCTTTCGACAGACTACATGGTGAGCTTGACAAGAGCCGTTTGGGTCGGCTAACTTGGTCCGTGGTTAAGTATCCCTCGGTGCCTACAAAAGAACTCATAAGCATTGGTGGGGTGCACGATAACAGCCAAGTGTTGGCCATTGGAAATGTGGTTAGGGATACGGCATTACAAGTGACTTCAACTTCAGACAGGAAGAAGTTCATCGAGATTGAACTCCCTTCCGGTGTTGATGATGACGAGGAGTTGAAAGCTCTGGCCAGATGTAAGTGCTATTTTAATGTTTTAAAGATACTTTTTCTTTCACTACAATTACACTACAATTGTAATTGCGATATTAATCAAGAATTGCTTAAATTACAAGGTTGTCGATAAAAATTATACTTTTTAAAGTTAAAATTATAGTGTAGTATGTTACAATTACACTTTTGTCCGTTAAAATAATACTTTTTAAAATTAATATTATACTTTTGTATGTTACAATTACACTTTTGTCCGTTAAAAAAATACTTTTTAAAGTTAAAAATATACAAGGTTGTCAGTTAAAATTATACTTTTTACAGTTAAAATTATACTTTTGTATGTTACAATTACACTTTTGTCCGTTAAAATAATACTTTTTAAAGTTAATATTTTACTGTTGTAGCATACAATTACACTTTCGTCCGTTGGAATTATACTTTTGGACCTTAGAATTATAGTTGTTAAGGTTAAAATTATACTTTTTAATGAACACTTTTGACTGAACAATTGTCCAATTATCTGTATTTTAATGTAGGATGTGCATGAGCTTTACTTGAAGATGCAAAGGAATGCTACTGTCTTCTATTCATGGTATGCAGATGCAGCCATGACGCTCAAAAGGTTAACAGGAGGGATGAACCATCCTAGTGACCTGTCGCTACACACAATGCACGCAATCATTCTTTCAAAGCCAAAGGATGAAGGATTATCTTGTGGAAATGCAGGAGATGGTCAACGAATAAATCGTTCCGTGAAATCAGCACCTGCTTCGCAACAAAGTCCAGGTGATCGATGATCGAATGATGAGGTAGATGACGACGGCACGAGCAAAGATGTTGGTGACGATGATGAAGAGGAGGACAATGGCGATGAGGACGAGGGAGATGACGAGGATGTTGATAATGTTGGCGATGAGGAGGACGGTGATGATATGGAGGATGATGGATCCGATAATGAGAAAGAGGTGATCAGTAGATCTTGGTAGAGACCGTGAAGGCCCGGTGGCCGCGTCAATTGTTTCGGATGATGCAGCTAGTGAGAAAGCACTGGAGGTGTCTACACAATGTATAATGGAGGCCGTGCAATATTACGGCTCCGCTGAATTTACGGACATCGGTCACGAGACGAGTACGAAGGACACCGACGTGGATGTTGGTAGTACTCGTGAGATTTCCGTTATATACGTAAGAGGAAGGCAGATGGAAAGCAGTGGGTCATTAAAGAACCACCAAAATTTGACCGGGAAGTTCTGGAAGGTATATATTCAAAAGAAGAGCTTGATGAGGCTGAGAAGAAGTTCTATGCGAATGCTGCAGCTGCAAAGGAAGAAGAGCAGACGATGGATCTGGACGTGCATGTGGCCGGGGATAATGAGATAGCTGACCAAAAAAATGAGGCCGTAGAAGAGCAGACGATGGATCTCGACGGGCATGTGGCCGGGGATAATGAGATAGCGGACAAAAAAATGAGGACGATGGGCCCACCGACGCTGTTCCACCCGTCACTCAACTGCTGATTTCGGCTGCGGAGATTATTGAAGCAGACCGCCGAGCTGAAAGGTCGGACAGAGAAGACCAAGGAATTGGAGACGTAAGAGAATTGGTGAATGTGGCCTCCGACGCTACGGGAGCGGGTGTGTATGTGAGTGAAGCTCTGAACGCCGAGGCGGAAAAGGATGATGACAAGATTGGGAAGGGTAATGCTGAACCTAGTCTCCAATGTTCAAGTTCAATTGTGGTTTCGCAACACTACACGATCTTTGTCAAGTGGACTCTAAATCTTTGGAATTTAGAGGGCCTCGATGCCGGGAGACCGAGAAGGCGGATAATGCTTTGGCGGAAGTTCGAACTCGAAAGTTCCCCCCACTCAGCTTGATGTTCTCTCTCGCCGAGATATGCGATGCAGAGCGCGCAGCCCAACAACATTATCAAGAGGGTGCAGAAACGGCGAGGCGAAACCACCGACGAGCGGGTGTTAAAGGAAAACGAGCAAATGAATATGTATATGCGTTGCGTGCAAAGGAATTTATGGACGTAGAATGGACAAGCACTCGTATATTCTTCTGCGGAAGTAAACGCTATTGCTCGAGGAGCACCCAATATCTCAGTGCCGATCGTAAATGAGGAGGGTTGGAATAATGAGGAGCCAAATTTGGATATAAGTTCTCGGGGCAGTAGAGAAGGTAGTGGATGGGGTCAGATCAAGGATCACGGAGGTAATGCCGTGGATGAAGTTATTTAGTTAGAATTACATTTTTCTATCTTAAAGTTACACTTTTGTTATTTACAAGAACACTTTTTTTGCCTTAGAATGACACTTTTCTCTCACTGCAATTAGACAATTTGTTAGTTAAAATCACACTTTATTCAGTTAGAATTACAATTTTCTCTACTAAAAACTACACTTTTTTAAGTTAAAAATATACTTTTGTAGCTTACAATTACACTTTTGTCTTCTAGAATTAGACTATTTGTAGTTAAAATTACACTTATTTGTGATAAAATAACACTCAATTTTGTTTGAATTATAATTTTGTCTACTGAATTATACTTTCTTCTCTGCCACAGTTACACTTACTTACTGATGATGAAATAACACTATTTTTATTACAGATGCGGCAGTTGAGGATGTTGCCGGGAAGTCTTCGGAAGGGACTGTCGAGAGAAGAGAGGTATCAGCTGACGTTCTTCCAGAGGCAGAGAACGTTGACATTCCTATCCCGGTCCCGTACGTCCCTCACAGTGATCTGAGCTACCATCCTTTTTTACTTCACTCGAGTGAGCCCTTACCATGCATGGATCACGTCAATGAGAACCTTGGGTGTTCTCTTGATTGTGGGGCACCTAATCCCGATTTGTGCTTTGCGACGAAAAACCTAGCATTCAAATCGGAGCTCCTAGTGCCAATGTTCAAAGTGACAGAAATATGTGATTGACTATGCGTTCAATCACTGAGGGCGTGTTTAACGAGTTGTAAGTGTATTATTCTTTACAAGAGCCTCTTAACATTGCTAATTATATATATATATTTGTTGGTAAATTTCATTTTTTCGTTGTAGGGAACAATTGGTCCAATTCAAATGAGTGGTATTTCATTACCCGGGAAGATATTGCAACTTTGAACCCTGGGGAGCAAATCATGACCAGTGTTATTGATGGTTGGTGCTTGCTACTCAACCACATCATGAAACCTTCGGACATATCCCGTTCTTTCTTTGGACTAAGTCACACTGTAAGTTAAAATGTTACCTTTGTGTGTTAAAATTACACATTTGTCCGTTAGAATTATACTTTTTCAAGTTAAAACGTTGGTTTTGTATGTTAAAATTGCACATTTGTCCGTTAAAATGATACTTTTTGCCGTTAGAATTACACTTTTGATTGTTTAAATTATACTTTTAACATCTCCCTTCTGAGTTAATTCTAACACTTTTTTTGGTTAAAGGTTCACTTTATTTGTATAAAATAGTTCTTTTAATTATCTGTTCACGCATTTAACACTTTTCAAATTACGGTCCCTGCAATTATGATTTGGGACGCTCAAAAGCTTGGGAAAGTGTTGAACAAAGACGAAGACATTTTTGGTGGTCGGGATTCATGGGTCAAATGTGTCGTGCACCATTCCACGGATACGGACATGGTAGGTAACAAAACATGTAATCTTGTCTAATGGTTTTTAAGTTTTAATTGTTCGATCTTAGCAACACATGGTGCGATCTTTCTCCCGTTTTATCCGGCGACGGTGATCACTACAACAAGCGTGTGCATCAACTTTCTCACCGAGCAGATTGACTACCTCGACAACCGCAAGTACGATGACCCAATAGAAACGCTCCCTTTACGAGGGATAGCGCGTATTTCCGTAAGTGGCCGATATCTACAATTACTCTTTCTTTGTTAAAATTACAGTTTATCCATTTTTGGTTGGAGAAATCCCACTTTTGATTACCCTTTTGTTAGAATTACACTTTTCTTTGCTAAAATTACAATGTAGTATGTTAAAATAACACTTTATCTTGTTAGAATTACACTTTTCTCATCTAAAATCACACTTTTCTTTGCTAAAATTACAATGTAGTCTGTTAAAATAACACTGTATTTTGTTAGAATTACACTTTTGTAAGCTAAAATAACACTTTATTCTGCTACAAATCCCACTTTTGACCCTTTATTTTGTTAGAATTACACTTTCCTCTGCTACAATCACACTTATGTTAGTTAAAATAACACTTTGTCTTTGCTTTCAATCACACTTTTCTTTTCTTGATATCTTAAAAGTCAACGAATTGTAGTGGGTCGTACTACGTTAACTCAACTAAGTTTTTTGTGTCCAGGCAAATATAATGGGGAAGTATTTGGTGTCTAAAGGGTCATCTAAGGGGCAAAGGTCACGGTTCAAGATTGTCAACATTGAGTTCAAATGGCAAGGTCAAGGGTATTCGAGAAATGACTGTGGTGTTTTCATGATGCTACATATGATGTTCTACCGCGGAAGCCCTTTTCAATGTGACCTCGGAAAGAGGATGCTATGAGTTTGTACCGTCTGAGATTGCCGCAACACTCGTCCTCTCGTGACATTAACGATGTCGAGAAGATATCCTGACCAGGGTTGGTTTTTTCAAAACGACTGTTGGACATCCGTTGACAAGAAAGTTGAATGCTGTTAAGAGGAAAACAGATGATGACATAGGGCCGGAGTCCACAAAACGTGCTCGCGTAACTGAATTTGAAAAGCCCGCTCGGAGGTGACGCCGGTTGCCATGCGCATTCCATCCGGTCAAGCGCTATCAGCCAAAGAGCCATCCCCGTGGAAAGGGGGACGGGTTGGGCTTTCTCTCGTGGTAGAGGTGGTCTGAACACAAATGTGGTGTCGAAGATGCTCCGGGGCAATCAGGCGTTAATCAAGGATATTAAAAACAGGAGGAAGCATGTAGCCGACTATTGCTTGTTAGATGACCACACTTATGATGAACGGTCTGTCACGCTGGCTTAATTAACGCCTTCTTTATTCAAGGATACTCAAATTGTTGATGACATTTATTTAACTTTAATTAACGACTTCTTTAATATTACGGAGTGCAGTGAACAGCTGGTCTGGTACACCCGTCACGCAATGCTTCGGAGAAAAGACATTATGTCCTTGATGCCTGAAAACCGATGTCGTTAGATGTGATCGAGTGCTTGGTCGATTTTGATGAACCATTTGGAGAAGGAGGAATATGGCGACCAAATGAGGATGTCATTCTTTGGTATACGTCACATGGTAATTCCATTTATCATTGCATAATATTTATGTCCACTTGTATTACACCTTTGTTGCTTAGAATGTCACTTTTCTTAGTTACAGCGTTTTAATGTGAATGTTTCACTTTAGTTCTTTTAATCCACAAAAGTGTCATTCTAACCGTCTGAAGTGTAATTTTAAGGGACAATAGTGTAATTTTAAGTGACAATGTAAACACGTATTCATGTTCACTATTGCCTTTTCAAGGATTTCTTATTGCGTATGCTCGGGACGTTTGAGCAACCAGGCACACAATCGACAAAGAACTATGACGACTGACCACTAGATCCGGGACACCTTCATCGCCGACAAATGCGACCGCACCGTTAACTTGAAAACAGACTTGCTATTTGTCCCGTTCTGCATTAACGACCATTTTGCATGCGTTTGTATCAATCACAAATCAAATACAACGACTTGCTGGACGGGCAAAGGCATTCTCGACTTGAAGAAGTCGCAGCTTTGGCAAAGCAAACGCGTTTAATTGTAAGTTATTTTCGATCGCTTTCTTCCGAATGCTATCTTTTTTGTTCAATCGCTTTTTATAGGGTAATTGTGTACATTTGCAGTCTAGCGCAGTGAGTGATTATTTAGAATCACGGGATAAGGAAAAGAAGAACACTAGGCACGGAAATTCCTAATTATGTGTTGCGCCGTATACCTTTCAGCGGGATGTCACCAACTCTCAACCAACCGTAGTCGGGTCTGTTCACCATGATGGCGATGCTCTTATACGAGGGTCTTCCTTTTCAAAGATGAAGATCTCGACAAGAAGAAATCACGGCGCTATTTGGTGATCCAAATTGGTAGCTACCCTCGTTAAGCGGACATGAACATTTTGCGCGAAGGTGTGCTCGAGAAGGTCAAAGCTTTTGTTAGCACGAAGGACAAACCGTGGAAGGTATTACAACGAGCGTAGACAAATTTCCCCCGTCCCAATGTGAAAAAATAACAACCTTAATTTAGTAGTTCTGTTTTTGTTGGAATATTCCCTTGGCTATGTAAACACTTATTTCATATTTTGTACTATTTGCAGCTGTTAGCAAACTTAATGTAGACAGTTATTTTTTGTGTAAATAATCTTACGACATTCTATAAAAGAATGTCTTTTCCTCTCAAGCAAGACGCAGCCACAACTGTCTTGAAATGTATCTACTTCAACAATATAGAGTAATATGTTAGCTAAATCATCGAGAAAGAAAGTGTGACTGTAATACACAAAATTGTAATTGTAACCTTCAGAAGTGTAATTCTAACAGGCCATATCAGTGACAGATTTACCTTACATTACATAAAATATAAATGTAATTTTAAAAGACAAAAGTGTCATTTTAGTAGTTTTATTTATGAAAAGATAGTAATGTTGTTTTACCTATCTGAAAGATGTTGCAGTAATAACTGTGTACTTTGAAGAACATAATTTGTCATGATAGTCAAGCGTTACATTTTTTAACTTAAAATTGCATACTTTGAAGAACATATTTACACTTACAAAAGTGTAGTTTTAGTAGAGAAAATTGTAATTCTAATCAATAAAGTGTGATTTTAACTAACAAATTGTCTAATTGCAGCAGAGAAAAGTGTCATTCTAAGGCAAAAAAGTGTTATTCAGAAATAACAAAAGTGTAACTTTAAAATAGAAAAATGTAATTCTAACTAAATAACTTCATCAAAATACATTGTAATACCAACGGCGACCAGTTGTCTTCTCGTTTGATGTCTAAACACAATACGAAACATCATGTTGTACCTCGTATTTTGTGTAGACATCCCAAAAAATTGCACTACTTATTACGTCTTAAGTTGATTATTCTAAGATGGCTGCTTCTTCATCTTCTTCGTCTTCTTCTCCTTCTTCTTCGTCTTCTCCATCTTCTTCTTCTTCCGACGAGGTTTCTGACGATTGCGAGTCTGGCGGGTGCTCTGCGAATGGGTTAGGGCAGTTCCTTTTGTCATGGTTAGCTAATCGCTTGCAGTTTTTACACATACGTTTTGGCTTCCTTGCCAAAGCAACTGCTTTTTCCTTCTTCGACAACATTCTCTTTCCGCTCCCTTTGTTCTTGGATTTCTTGGGCGGCAAAATGGTTATCTCCTCAGTAGGAGAACATCCAAGAATTTTCTCCAACTGTTGACGTTTATTCAATGGTGATCCTAATGGTGAGAGTTTCTCCTTAAACTGTCTAATTAGACACGAGAAGTTCTCGACATCATTCTTCAATTTGCCCATGAGCAACCCAACTGTCTGATGAATCTCCGACCACATTACTGACATCGCAATCTGTTTTCCATCTATTATATCAATGTCCTCGCTGCTTCACCATTACTATCGAACATTTTAGACAACCTTGCATCTTTACACCATCTTTTAACAATACATTCTTCCTGAATAATCTTCACTCCGTTTGATGAGTAAATCCATATGACATGCCGGCAAATGATGCCTTTCCTCTCAAGCATTCTGCAGCTACAAGTGGCTTTCAGTGTATCTAGTTCAACATTATAAAGTAATAGGTTAGTTAAATCAGTCAGACGAAAGTGTGACTGTAGTAAAACACAAAAAGTAGCATTTTAAACAATAAAATTGTGATTCTAACGGATAAAAGTATAACTTTAATCAATTTGTAATTTTAACTACCCAAAGTGTAATACTAATCAATAAAAGTGTTATTCTAACTGATTAAAGTATAACTGTAGCAACCCAACGTATTATTTTAACAACCCAACGTATAATTCTAACAACCCTAGGTGTAAATCTAATCAACAAAAGTATAATTTTAACGGATAAAAGTATAATTTTAGTAAACAAATGCTACAGAATGATACCTGGGCAGTATGTGACCTCATAATTTCTCTCCCTGCTTGCATCTCTTACAGTGGTCACTTCTAAAGAGCCACACTCAGTGAATCCTCTACTTTTACAAGTACCAATTGACCACTTGGCCTCTTCTTTAAATTCCTCGAATACTTTATGACTGTACACTTCCGCCCCGTGCACTTCAATAGCTAGATGAGTTGATATTTCAGGGAAACTGTGTCTGTTACAGTTGTCAATCTGTTTCTGTGTGTCTTTGCTTTGGTCCATCGCTGTCAAAAACGCATCGTAAACTCAACTAATGTTCCTGACTTACTCTCAAATCTCTTAAAAAAACTATTTTCGCTCTCTGATCTTTGGGTTGTCCTCATAACACCTCCCATATCTAGGTCCCTACAATGAGCCATAACCCACTGCCTCCTTTTAGCGAACATTTCTTGGAACCAGTCAATGTTATTAACATTGTGTTCCCTGCCAATTTCTTCCCATTTTGCATCGAACTCTGCCGGTTCAATGTCTTCATCCCAGATTATGGCATTCAATTTCTTTAGAAACACTGAATAATCATCTCTCGTCATTCCATACTTGCTTGGAACCTTGTTCATGATATGCCACATACAATAGCGGTGGCGCGCTGTCTTGAACACCAATGGCACCGCTTTAAGAATACCAGCATCCTGATCGGTGATAATGTACTTAGGCTCTTTGCCACCCATCGCACCCAGGAAACGGGTGAACACCCATTTAAACGAGTCTGCATCTTCATGAGCAACAAGCGCTCCACAGAAAGTGACTGACCGTTTATGATTATCAACCCCCGTGAAAGGTGTGAATGACATGTCATACTTATTGGTGGAATACGTCGGATCGAATGACACTGCATCCCCAAAAACTGAGTAGTTCCTTCTAGCGATCCCGTCCGCCTATATAACTTTACTAAGGCTACCGTCAGAATCAACATCATAGTCAAAGAAGAACCCCGGTCTAGTAACAGACCAATTCCTTAAAGTGGTCCACGAACATCCGACCGTCCGTTCATGAATGTAGCATTTCACATCCCTGTGAAAGTTCTTAAAAGAATTCAAACTAGCACCGATGTTTTCAAACCCATTAACATGTTCCTTCAGAATTTTGTACGTCTTCGTAGCTCCTATCTTCAGCTGTTGATTAATGACAATCTTTTAGATTTACAGATATCATTCATCAAAAACATAATTAAAACAGATACAAATATATCAGTTCAAAAAAAGAAAATTGTTGTTTTAACAATAGAAAATGTAATTGTAGACGCAAAAAGTGTAATTTTAGATGACAAAAGTGTAATTCTAACAAAATAAAGTGTAATTTTAATCAAGAAAAGTGTAATTCCAATCAACTCAGCCTTGAATTATAAAGGATTATCATTTTGTGATAGTCTCATTATGTTGCATGACAACTTTTGAAACTCTCTATCTCTTGCGATAGAGAAAAAGATACAAATGTATAAGTTCAAAAAAAGAAAAGTGTTCTTTTAACAAGAAAATATGTAATTGTAGACGCAAGAAGTGTCATTTTAGTTGACAAAAGTGTAATTCTAACAAATTACTGTGAAATTATAACATAAACAAGTGTAATTTCAATCAAGACAAGTGTAATTTTAATGAACTCACCCTTGAATTATAAAGGATTATCATTTTGTGATAGTCTGTTATGTTGCATGCCAACTTTTGGAACTCTCTATCTCTGGCTGATACGAGTTCATGGTTGTGCCCACTGTGGAATCACAATTCGTAATTCCCCTTCATCAAGAACAGCCTAATCCTCGCTTTGCAACCAACACGCCCGACTTTGTGTCTCCTACCCGAGTCCCGCCGCCACTACACTCCAATTGTCCCTTCTGTTTGAACCCCTCCCGGTTGCAAACCAACAGTTTAGATTTGATCTCGCCTCCACGCCATCTCTTAGTTGTGTACTTACGCACATCAAAACCACAAGCAACAAAGATAAATTCTATAAAATGTCACTGCTTCCTCTATTTCAGAATTCCCGACCAACATACGGGGTGAACTTAGCTTCAACATCTTTGCAAAATTCTTCTTCGTTCGGCTTTTGTTTTCCATTGTGCTCAATATTATCTGACAATAGCGTAATAATTATCAATTGTTTTCATAACAACTTAAAGTAACCCATATATTTGTTCAAATTATATATTTCTTAAAATTAGACTTTTCGTAGTTATAATTACACTTTTGCCTGTTAGAATTATACTTTCTACTATTACAATTATAGTTTATAAAGTTCCAGTTTTTCTGTTACAATCAACCCTTTGGTTGTTAAAATTACACTTTTCTTTCTTACAATTATACTTGTTTCTATTAGAATTACATTTTGAAAACTGTCAGAAATTGTCTTTTGCAATCACACTTTTGCCTGTTAAAATTACGGTCAATCTGTTAGAATTATACTTTTTATTATTACAATTATAGTTTATAAAGTTGCAGCTTTTCTGTTACAATCAACCCTTTGGTTGTTAAAATTACACTTTTCTTTCTTACAATTATACTTGTTTCTATTAGAATTACAGTTTGAAAACTTATAGAAATTGTCTTTTGCAATCACACTTTTGCCTGTTAAAATTACGGTCAACTGTTAGAAATATACTTTTTATTATTACAATTATAGTTTATAAAGTTGCGCTTTTCTCATTTACAATAAACCATTTGGTTGTTATAATTACACTTTTGTATGTTACAATTATACTTGTAATTATTACAATTACAGTTTGAACACTGACATATTTCGTCTCTTACAATAACACTTTTACCTGTTAAAATTATACTTTTATCACATACAATTACAGTTTTATAAGTTATACTTACGATATTGACAATTTTAATTTAAGATACAAATATTACACTTTTGAAATTCAATTCTACCATACTAATTACAATAATACTTTGGTGGCTTACATTCACACCTTTTGCAGTTAAGATTACAATTTCATCGAATTCACTGTTATAAATTTCAAGCCTGACACTATGATGTTGAACTTATTATTCACAGAGTTTAACTTCCATCATGGAGAAGTTTAACAGATTTTACATCATAAAAAACAAGCTTCAAAAACACTTCCTCGTCATATTTAAAGAACTGTTAATATCTAACCTAATGTTTTCATAACAATATTAGATATTAAGGACTAAAAACAATATTATATATAAACTAACATGAAGAAAATAAAAAATAAACAATCCAATCATTACCATGGCCAAATGGAACCATTTGCAAATCCGTCATTTTTTACGTTGGACGTTGGTCTTGTTGTTTGTCTCTCGGCCGAGGATAATAATGGAAGATGCTCAAGGATAATAATGGAAGATGATCAAGGAATCTGATAAAGGAAGATGGGAAATGAAGAAAGTAGGATTCGCTCTCAATTTTCGCCAGTTTGATGAGTATTTTTTTTTTCAAATT
Organism: Silene latifolia; assembly: GCF_048544455.1. Classification (NCBI taxonomy): domain Eukaryota; kingdom Viridiplantae; phylum Streptophyta; class Magnoliopsida; order Caryophyllales; family Caryophyllaceae; genus Silene; species Silene latifolia. The sequence goes on from NC_133538.1 coordinate 95,486,532, forward strand.
GTGTTTTGGTGGAGTATGTCTAAGAAATGTGTTGAGGAAGGTTGTTGAGTGATTATGCATGTGTTTGTGTGTGCACAAAGGGTAATAGCAAGTTGTACCGACACTGACCATTCTCTTTCTGCTCACCCTATTTCCTTTTTTTTTTTTCACGCCTATAATGGGCTTAAACTAGGCAAATCTCCACTCTCCATTCTTCTAATCCAAGGGCCCTAATAAAGACTTAGGGACTCAAAAGATATTAAGGACTTAGAAGAACTTATCACTATATATATATATATATATATATATATATATATATATATATATATATATATATAATATATATATATATATATATATATATATATATATATATATATATATATATATATACATATATATATATACATATATATATATATATGTATATGTATATTATATATATATAATATACATATATATATATATATATATATATATATATATATATATATATATAATATATATATATATATATATATATATATATATATATATATATATATATATATATATATATATATATATATATATACATATGTATATATATATATACATATGTATATATATATATACATATGTATATATATATATATATATATATATATATATATATATATATATATATATATTGAGTTGGTCATTTTTGGTGAGTTACCCCTCTAAATCTGGACCATTGATCTAAAAGAAGATGGATGGTAACTATTTCATTCGTTTCTCCTGTAACATATTCTTTCTCATCTCCCTCATCTCTCCATATAACCTATAAAACTCAATTACGTTCCATCATCTACTCAATTACTCTACTTCTACTTCTTCAATTTCTTTCAACTACTCACCTTAGTCATCTGCAATTCCATCTTTTTGGCGATTTAATCTTCAGTTTTGCGGTATGTTACTCTACATCGATTTTATTTTTTTTCCGATTTATGTGTTGGGAAATGTGTCCTCAAACAATAGTGCGATCACATGATTTAAATATCATTATTAAATCTCATTTTAAGAATACATGTGGGATTTAATATTTTACAGTCAACTGGTCCACACATATCGGTAATGATTGGCTGACTAGAGTTTGACATTACTGTCGTGCGACGGTGGTGATCAGTTGATCCCATTAAGTCATACCTATAGGGAAATACTCTTAATTGATTATTTAATTAATCGTATACCGATACGAGTTAATTAAATTGCTTAAAATTGATGGATAATTTTGTGAGTATAATTTACGTATCTTATTGTAAATAAGATTAAATGAGACACGGTCTAAGTAATCGAATTGTTTTATTACTTAGATGAAATTATTGTTTACAGAAACAATTGAAACGGAATGAATAAATTATTATAAATACAGAATGTTGTAGTTTATAATTTGGAAACCATTTTGGTACAAGTAATTACGAATTACTAGTCGATTTTGTATATGACATATTTTATGAGTATGTTGATTTTTAATATGTTAAAAATACATTACAATTTCATATGTCAAGTAACATGTCACATATGTTACAATTGACAAATGACAAAATAAAATGGACCATCCATTTTATATTGCATGTACCGAAATTATGGAGGGAGTTAGTGGAATAAAATTGTGTTAATTGTTAAGTGGAAAACACAATGATGGAAGCTAACAAGTAGCCATGCAAACCTAAGCTTTTGAGAAGAGCAAAAATAAAAAGCATTGGGCATACTACCCAAGGTCTTTTTCGGCCAACCATATGAGAATAGAAAAGAGAGTTTTTCTTTTCATTATTCATTCATCATTTTGGATACAAATTTTTCTAGAGTAAGAAAATTAGAAACTCTCTACAATTTGTAAAATTCTAGAGAAATAAAATCTCACAAAATTCCACCTCTTGACCGAAATTTTCAAGAGTAATAATACAATTTATTTGTGTCAATTTTATAGTAAAAACTTATATTATTACTAGATCATAAATATATAAGTTATTAAGAGATTCCTTGGGTATATGCTTTTGGGAGGATTCTATACTTGAATCTTGTTCATACATAAGGAAAGCTCAAGAACAAGTGAGTAGGTGAACTCACTTATGTCCATATGAACCGAAATTCCAATGTAAGAACAATGTTTCTTCCTTATTTTGTTTCAAAGTTTGCATGCATAAGATCAATCATTAATTTTATGACAAATTAAAATAAAACATATTTGAATATGTTAAGTATATAGATCTACTTTTCCTTCAATCGGTATCAGAGCCTTGGTTTTTTGCATGCAAATCGGTTAAAAGTTTTTCCGAGTTATAAGAATAACATATAAAACTTGAATAATTAGTGTTATTATGAGATATCACGAAATTAATTTATGCATATTAAATTTCTGGTCCTAAAATGTTTTTAGGATATTTTGGTTAATTTACGGATTTTTATTGTTCATATTATACAATAATGGCATTTAAATATGATTTTATGAGTAAAAATGTCATTTTCGGACTAAAATTAGCTATACTTCGTTTTTTCTAGTGTTTTTTGGATATGTTGTCACATATATTATTTTTAGATGATATGGAAATTTTCATAATTTTATGAGTTCTTATGCTCGAAAAATGGATTTTTCATTATTAAATTCGGATTTAAGTGATAAATAGGTTAATATGAGATAAATTTCGAATCTGGTCATAGAAATTTAGTACGTTGTCACATGCAATTTTACAAGATGTGTGTAAAATAATAGGCTATAGTGAAGTCTTTGTGCATGATTTATGGATTTTTGAAGAAAAATAGCATAAATAGTGACATTATTAGTGAAAAATTAATAAAACATAATCTATGACTAAGGAAAAACATTATATATTGCATTTTATTATCTTTTTCAGATCTAAAATTGAAAAGTTAATGAATATAATTTTTCTCATGTTTTTATGATTATTTTGTTAAAACCGATAAACCGCAACATTGTTTTTCCGTATAAATTTCGAAATTTTTAACCTAAGTTTTGAACATTATGAGTGTCATGGTATTTTTCCAGAATGTTCATGAGTTTAAATTTCAAATTTCAAATTTATTTGAAATTTTGTGATTTATTTGAAGTTTATAGCTTATTTTGTAATTTTTGGTCCATTAATGAACAATTTTAGTAATATGAGTTAATTATGGTCAAATAATTAGTGAAGACTAAATTTTGAGTCCTAAGAGGTTAGGGTAATTAACTTATACATAAATATGAATTTATGTAATTTTTGTGATTATAAAATGTTGAAATCACGCAAATCCGTAAAAACCGAGTAATATACGATATTGGCTAATTAAAGGCGATTTAGCATGAAATTGGGCATGTTCATACATATTATAATGCTGCATTTTCTTTATGATTGTCATAATTTTAATTTATGTAATTTTTGAATTATGTAATTTTACTTAGTATGGCCTTAGATTTTAATTGGTATTTCCCGAAATGTATGGGAATATCGATTCGGTTGTAATTTTATTGTGATCTCGTATCACCCTCTTGTAATTTAATAGATTTATTTTATTATAGTTACAAATGTATAATAGGAAATTATGTAATTTATTATGTAATTTTATTCATTTCGGAGTTCCCAAAGACGGATTTCTTCAAGATGGCGATACATAAAGACGGTGTTACCTCGAGATGCGTGCCACAACCGAAGTTCAAGGGACCAATGGAGTTGGTTTCCGAATATGTAATAGTTAATTAGATTTTCTATTTTAGGAAGGCCATACTAGGATTTAATTTTTATGCTTTGCATTTTATTTATATGTTGCATGCATCGCTAAATCGCCATAACTAAAACATGCATCATCTTTTAATCGAGTTTATCGACCATGTCAATTAGAATTATCGTAGTTCACCGCTTTAGTTCACTTAAAACGTGATAGATAATAAATTGTCATGACCTCTCGCTAAAACAATTAATTGAGACATAGCCTTACCAAATAGTAGAAACTATAAAAACCTATTTCGCGAGGGAGTGCACTCGGCCACACCGGGGTACAAACCTTGTTACGTAGGGGAAGTGGGTGATAAATGTCTATCCACCGAATTCATGTTGATAAGGGATGTATCGGCCACACTGTGCCCAAGTTGATGTGGATTTGGATCATGGACACATTTATTCGAAATTTGGGTTGAACTCAACAAAAGTTTTTGATAAGGGATGTATTGGCCACACCGTGCCCTTGTCGGATGTGTTTTGGACTAAAGATAAATGTTAATGTAATTTTATTGACCAAGAGTTCTAAAAGTAGAATCGATTAAAGAGTTAATCCACCGAGTTATATTGATAAGGGATGTATCGGCCACACCGTGCCCAAGTTAATATGAATTTGGATCTTGGAATCATTTATCATAGTTGGGTAGAGGTCACTATGTAAATGCTATACTTGTTTTTCAAGTATTAATAAAACGATAAATGTTAAGTTTTCCACTATTCCGTTGTTATATTGTTCTATTTCTTTACCACAATTCATATACGATATCATTTTGTTTTTGATTCAAAACTCCATTAAAACATCGTAACTAAAGACAAAATTTGAATTTTCTTCTAAAGACCTTGAATTAACCATTGCTAAGGATCTCTTGCAAAGAGTATAGATTAAAGTTATTCATTATCAAACATGTTTTTGATTCTAGACTAACACATCTACTTACAATGGATTGTTTTTCATGTACTTAAATGAATTAAGTACCTTGAAGCGATAAATTGTTTTGGTAACTAGATTTTTTGGAAATCAAAATTGACCAAAATAACGTAACCACTTCAATGAAAGTTTTAAGACTAAAACGAACAAATGAAGAGTAATCTTCATGAATTCAATTTTGCTTCTCAAAGCAAAGACTCATTGAAATGAGTGGGAGCATTCTCTTAAACCGTTAAGATGAGGACGAGGTTAAAGAAGTAAAATTAGAATGGAATTGATACAAGGTTATGTTAAAGGTAAAGTTGTTGAGAATGACGATACTAAACCTATCAATCTCGACCGATAAAGTTTCCATTGTCTTAAATGTTAGACACGAGAAAGGAAACTACCCCAAATTATTGAAGAATCAACAAGTTAGTTGTGGGACATCAAATGGGACCTTCTACGTTAAATGTTTATTTAATTAAACATAAATTTTGCTAGTATTACTTCGTCAATATTAGAAACCGGTGGTGGTTTTCATCATTATGTTTGATACATAGGATGATTAGAATATGACGACTTGCAACAATGAAGTCAAGAGATAGAGTCATTGTGTATTAAATCTAGTTTTCGGGTTTGGAGCTGTACTTAATTGTGACTATTAAGTACATAAACTCTAAATAAGAATACAATTTGTTAAAGATACAAAAGAGGTTTCACTTTTGTGAACCTATACACCATGATTTGATGTATGGCTAGCCCATCATCAAGGTGATTATATTCTAAACCAAACTAGAATAATATATCATGAAGATGATGCAAGACTCAAATTGGTAACCCAAGATTAAACCTTAAAATTTTGGAATAATGAACGCAAAGAGTTAACGAGTACTCTTGAAACCATTAGATTTTTAATGGTATATGCGTATCTTGTATTCAAAGCAAGATGTCTCGTGCCTTTTGGTTGAAAAGGAGATCGAGGTTATAAATCATTGATCCATAATAGGTTGATCATTCTCTTTTACCAACGATTTAAGTTGACGCTAATGTGTTAACTTAATAAGGTAAATAGAAAATCTTTAAAGAAGTTTAAAGAGTTAAAGAAATCACGATTTAACGTGATGGGATTATCAAAGTGAAGACTTTGATATAAGCCAATGGAAATGTGATCTAATATCGCAAGTTAATCTCTCTTAGCACGCATTATGAAATAATGTGTGATTAGATAAGAAATCAAACGCTATTCGATATGGTTTGGACTTCAATCAAGTTACTTTGAGTTACTTGATCCTTTTGGGGATTTTATCATTTTTGTCTAAATTATTTTTCCACTAAATCGAATCATATGAGATATGAAATGGTAAGGGTACCATGGTTGTAAGTTTTCACAAGAAACAAATGCTCATTTTTCCCTTTTCAATTATCACGAGCACGAAGGGTTAGCGGCTCATGAAGCTGTCTTTCTAAAATACAAGTTTATTTATAGAAGACAGAGTGGGAGAAATTATTCAAGAGCCATAGAGAGAATGATATGTCGCAAGAAACTGGTCTTTCTTGGCTACATGAGACGTTTTGTGTAAGACATTGTTTCTTCAAAACCTAGGAGGTTAAAATTCGTCACTTGTTAAAAATGATGAATTCATGCTACTTTTAAGAAAGTAAAGAGCTTATAACTTACAAAAGAAATTGTTTGATTCAAGTTGATTACTTCTAGAAAGTAATGAACATATGACTTACATAAGAGTGTTTAAGTCACAACTCAATACAAGGCTTAGAGCCATGAAAATCTCAAACAAAAAGGCTTGATTAGTGACAAAGGGTTTTGCACTAATAAAGACAGATTTCAAGGTTTGATTGGTTGCAAAGGGTTTTGCACCAGTGGAAATGCTTAAGTCTATTTGGATCTTCTTAGGGATTGTGTTTCAATATTATGAAATACATAGCGAGTGAATCTAAAACCCACTTCTTCAATTAGAAGGAATGTATTCAATACATGTCTTGAGTTTTTGTAGATTCTTGAAATCCTAAGATAATGTGAAACTTAGGAGAGAATCTTAAGTAGGACATCAATGAGTTGGAATCAATGTTTTGATCATGTTATAAAACTTTTCTCGATAAGTCGAGAAGTTGTGTTTATACATGGAGTTTAGTGGGAGTTACGAAAATTTTATTTAGTCCGATATGTGGATGACATATTGATCATTAAGAATGATTTAAGACTTTTGGAGTAATATAATACATCTTTAATATCCAAATTTATGAAGATAAATCTACATGATATTAGCGTCAATAAGAAGTCTTATGTTGATAAGATTCATGACTAGTTCGATTAAATTGAACATATTTGATTGATTCCATTTGCTTCCGCTGCCGGATCAATTAAATGAGTAATGATGTATAACACTTCATATACTTTGAGTATGATGAATTGTTTTTAAAATCGAATTTAAGTAATCTTTACCAAGTAAGCCATAAAGATTACCCTTAAGTGCTTGCAGAAGCATTAAGGCTATGATGCAAAGTGTTTATGATGCAATTTTGTGTAAGGGTGTTACACAAGTGACAATTGACAATTGAGATTGCGCATGGTTTCCGACAAAACCATAATCAAAACACATAAGGATGGTTAAGATACCATTGTGGCAATGTTAATTAAGAAGTAGATTTTCTAGAATCGTTCTAGGCAATAAAGAACAATGAGAGATATTTATAACGGAAATTGAGTACACTTGCAATCATGAGATGTGCAAGAAGGATGAGTCCCGCACACTTTGTGAAAAAACAAAGTGGGAGCTATTCTTAGGCTAGAGGGCCTATGTCTTGATTGGATCTCGACACGTACTCAGAAAGTTTTGTAATGCATATATATACATTACAAAGGAAAACGAGTATGTAGTAAGGTTGAGTAAGGTACAAGAAATTGATAAAACCTACTAAACAAAGCCTTCTCAAAGGCTAAACATGATGAGTCATGTCATTTCAATTGAATTGAAATGAACAACTACGTACAAGATCAAATTAGATTATAGAACATGAAATAGTAATCAGGCATTGACTATTTATATGTGATAATCGCATTTGTCGTTCGAGTTTTACTTTAAAACTCTTTTATCATACTTTGTTACATCCAAACGGGTTGTAGAGACAACGTTGAACCCCGTTAAAGTGAACCCGGATTAACATAGTATTAGCCCATAGTCGCTTGTATGAGGTGACGTCTCGAAGTGACTAGAGTGTGATGCGATTGATGGCAAGTTCAAGTGCCATAGAGTCATGTGATATGACTAGTCGATCACATAGGCAGACTGTTAGGAACATTTTGTCAGGCCTTATGACCGCTTATAGAGTTCTGGCAATTTATATAGCCTGGTCGTGGCGAGAGCTGCTATAGTATTCTAATGAGTCGATTCTTTTGACTAAAGACTATTCGCCTAAGATGGCACAGTTTCAGATTAACTTTGATTTGTGTTACTACGACCTTCGTAAATGGGGTCAAATGGGCATATTTTGGGTTATGATGGCTGTGGCTAGTCGAAGGGAATAAGTGCGATAGGAATTGTCCACCCCCTTGTCAGGGTTAAAACAATATCTCAGGGCCACTCGAGGAGTAATGAACTGGAAATGCGTGGCCACGCTCGGAAGGTATCTATGATAGATAAATCCGGTCAATCAGTTATTCTCCAGATCGAGGAAACCACTCTCGATATGATCACTTGCAAGTACGACCCGAAAGACACCTTGCATTGAGTGGGAGATAGTAATAGGACAAGAGAATTGGTGACGCACACTTGTCGAGGACAAGTGGGAGATTGTTGGGAAATGTGTCCTCAAACAATAGTGCGATCACATGATTTAAATATCATTATTAAATCTCATTTTAAGAATACATGTGAGATGTAATATTTTACAGTCAACTGGTCCACACATATCGGTAATGATTGGCTGACTAGAGTTTGACATTACTGTCGTGCGACGGTGGTGATCAGTTGATCCCCTTAGGTCATACCTATAGGGAAATACTCTTAATTCATTATTTAATTAATCGTATACCGATACGAGTTAATTAAATTGCTTAAAATTGACGGATAATTTTGTGAGTATAATTTACGTATCTTATTGTAAATATAATTAAATGAGACACGGACTAAGTAATCGAATTGTTTTATTACTTAGATGAAATTATTGTTTACAGAAACAATTGAAACGGAATGAATAAATTATTATAAATACAGAATGTTGTAGTTTATAATTTGGAAACCATTTTGGTACAAGTAATTACGAATTACTAGTCGATTTTGTATATGACATATTTTATGAGTATGTTGATTTTTAATATGTTAAAAATACATTACAATTTCATATGTCAAGTAACATGTCACATATGTTACAATTGACAAATGACAAAATAAAATGGACCATCCATTTTATATTGCATGTACCGAAATTATGGAGGGAGTTAGTGGAATAAAATTGTGTTAATTGTTAAGTGGAAAGCACAATGATGGAAGCTAACAAGTAGCCATGCAAACCTAAGCTTTTGAGAAGAGCAAAAATAAAAAGCATTGGGCATACTACCCAAGGCCTTGTTCGGCCAACCATATGAGAAAAGAAAAGAGAGTTTTTCTTTTCATTATTCATTCATCATTTTGGATACAAATTTTTCTAGAGTAAGAAAATTAGAAACTCTCTACATTTTGTAAAATTCTAGAGAAATAAAATCTCACAAAATTCCACCTCTTGACCGAAATTTTCAAGAGTAATAATACAATTTATTTGTGTCAATTTTATAGTAAAAACTTATATTATTACTAGATCATAAATATATAAGTTATTAACAGATTCCTTAGGTATATGCTTTTGGGAGGGATTCTATACTTGAATCTTGTTCATCCATAAGGAAAGCTCAAGAACAAGTGAGTATGTGAACTCACTTGTGCCCATATGAACCGAAATTCCAATGTAAGAACAATGTTTCTTCCTTATTTTGTTTCAAAGTTTGCATGCATAAGATCAATCATTAATTTTATGACAAATTAAAATAAAACATATTTGAATATGTTGAGTATATAGATCTACTTTTCCTTCATTATGACCTAATTTTCGTTCTTCGGTTGTTCATTCTCTTATGCTTATGTCATCATCGTTACATTTCTTGTTCCATCAACTTTACAATAATTTCTAGGGTTTTGTGTTTGATAGTCTATTTCTACATGATTTTATGCATTTTCATGTTGTTTATAAGCTGTTTTGTCTACTATGTTGTTTCAATTGTGTATTTTTGTATGGATTAAACAATCTTCAACATTTATTGTCCAAGCAATGCATATATATGTGTGAAATTACATGAGTTATTGTATTATTTAGTTTATTGTATTTTGTAGTCACTTCTTGTTTGTTATGTTAATCTGTTAATAACAATTATTGAATTACTTTCACCGAGTTATTGTATTATTCAAACTCAGTTATTGTATTTTTGTACTTTTTTCTTGTTTGTACTGTTAATCTGTTAATAACAGTTATTGTATTACTTTAACCGAGTTATCGTATTATTCAAATTCAATTATTGTATTTTGTAGAATAGTTATTGTATTATTTTAACCAAGTTATTGTATTATTCAAACCTAGTTATATTGTTTTAACTTAGTTATTTTAAATTATAGTTGTTTTAAGATGATGTCTTCTTGTATAATCTATTTAAGTTGGTTATAGTAATATTACATCTCAATTAATGTATTGTTTTGACTTAGTTATTTTAATTTGGAGTTAATATTATAGGCTTGTGATAAGTCCATTTTATATAGACTTTATCTCCCTATTTTGGCTCAAATATATATGATTATTGCCCTAACCTTAGTGATTTTATGAGCTAATATTGTATTCTAGTTGTCTTTGCATGGTTTGTCACATTTTGTAGAAATTTGAGCTTTTACGAGCTTATTTCTAACAAATTTACAAGAGCTAGTATACAAGGCTAAGTGTGGAAGCAAGATGGACCATGATAGGATATTATGGAAATAACAAGTCCAAGCAGGAATAATTGGGAAGTGGGTTGATGCACGAATGAAATCACAAATGAAGCCCAAACTATCAACTCCAACTAAGGTGGAAACTGTAGATGCTTAGTGAAGCTTAGGATGCCAATTAAAGAGCTTAACTGGGTGATTAAACAAGGCATTAAAACAAAACATTGGATTCCTTGAGCATTAACTAGAGGAATTAAGAGGACCGAGCTGGAAAGCAACGACCCTGATCGGGGTTGGCATCCCCGATAGGGGTTTCCTTGTCATATGCGCATACTTTTCAAGTCCTAGCTTCCTATAAATAGAGAGCTAGGCCCGACCTAATTGGCATCTTACTTTCATCATACAATATCACATTTCTTGTATTCTTAAGCACATAAAAATTCTCTCATATTTTTCATTTTAGTTTTAATATTGTTAAGCATTTGCTTATTGTTAAACATTTGGTTCTTATATATTCAAGTTTTTGGTTCTCATTTGTTCTTCCTTTGCAAGTTCTTAGCTCAAGTTCTATTATTTATTCGGTAATTCTAATTCTAGTTTATTTAGTTTACATTTCTATTTTTGTTATTACATAGTTTTATCATTAGTCTTTTAATTCTATCACATAGTTAATTCTCATATTTCATAATTCACCCTTTAGTCTATATAATTTATATAATCATGTTTAGCATTTAATACATCATAGTTTGTAGTTTACATTTCAATACGAGTAGCTAAATTTCCTTAGTCTAGGGACTAGGGAAGCCATGCAATAACTAATATATGTAAAATAATAAATTAGGTTGATATAATATTGTTTAATTGTTTCTATCACATGTTTGTATCGTCACGACTAATCATTGTTTAGTGGCCATATTCGTCGATTAAGTTTGCTAATTCGTTCAATAAGTCGAGAGGCATAGAATCGGATTAGACTAAGCATGTGTAGTAGGACGACCTAGTCATAACAAAAGTTCTCTAAAACCCGGTCTATGGTTGACACTAATATCGAGAGGTGGGTGTCTTTAAGTCTAAACAATTGACAATGTTATTTATTCGAAGTTTAACATGAATATATATTTACAATTGCATGTGTGACCCGACTCCTCTATACTCCTTTAATCATATATTTTTATATCATTTTATTTGCTAATCATCAAACCCAAACAAACCAATCAATCTTTACCGATCTTGATAGATTTCTATTCATAGCATTTTATAGCACAATTCCCATCTCCTTGTGTTCGACCCCTTGTACTACATTAATTTGGGTCAAGGGTAAATTATCTTTGTTAGGTGTGCGACATAGCCTATCAAATTTTGGCGCCGTTGCCGGGGAGCACGGTTTTATTGTGTTTAGATTTGTTGATTTCTATCTTGTTTTCTTTTGTCTTGAACACTTGTTCCTTGAGACCGTTAATTACAATTTTCTAGAGATTGTTGTCTTACGCCCAGGTCTTCTCGTAGTGTAGATTTGCTTTCACCGGACTCCGAGCCCGAGAAAACCTTTCGTAGAAGATGACATTTTTGGAAAGAAGTTAAAGAAGCCGCTTCTCCCGTGCAAGTTGAAAGTGCAAGAAAGTCCTACTTAGACGATCTTAAAGCATTTGAAGAGGAGGAGGTTTCTAGTTCATCATCTCCACCACCACCACCATCTCCAACTAAAAAGATGGTGAAACTTTCCGATCATTCCAAGCTCACCGCAGCTATGCTTCTGGCCAGTATTACTAATACTCAAATCACCGCCCCAGAATTCGAAATCAAACCGACTTTCATTAGCCGTGTGGAGAGGAAGCAATTTGGGGGAAGTCCTTTGGAAGATCCCAATTTGCATGTGCAAAATTTTTGTGACTATTGCTCCATGATTCGGTAAACGGGTGTCACTCAAGCCCAAATTTGGGAAATACTTTTCCCTTTCTCTTTGAAGGATAAGGCAAAGCTATGGATCAATAGCCTTGACCGCACCGCCATGGGATCACAAATTGGGAAACATTGGCTATTGCTTTCTATCAAAAGTTTTTTCCACCGGAGAAAACTCAAACTTTGAGGAGCCAAATCACTGGATTCCGTCAACAAGCTCTTGAGAGCTTATATGAAGCTTGGGATATGAAGCTTGGGTGAGGTACAAGAAGTTGCAAAGGCAATGCCCACGTCATGGGTTGGATGCTTGTTTCCTAGCCATAACATTCTACAATGGATGTTGTGCCGAGTCCCGAAGGATTCTTGATTCCGCCAACAATGGGAGGTTTGATCAAATAGACACGGATATTGCTCATGTCACAATTGAATCCATGGCGATTCATGATGCCCAATATGTCAATTCTCGGAGTGTGCCCATCAAAGGTAAAGAAGAAGCTTCCGACACCACCATTTTGAAAGCTTAACTCTTATTACTCCAACAACAATTGGCGGACCGGGATGCTAAAGATTCTTTTCAATAACTCAATGTGGTGTCCTCTACTAGCCAAATCATTGTTTATGAAGGTTGCGGAGGTGCGGGTCATTATGCCGCTCTATGCCAAGCTACTATGGAGAAGGTATGTGCTTATCAAGCTTTTAGACAAAGTTCTTATCCACCGGGTACATTTTCAAATACTTATAACCCGATTTCAAAATTTCACACGAACTTGTCTTATAAAAGCAACAATGTGCTTAACTCTCAACCCCAACAAATTTGTGTGCCCCAACCACAAAATAACTTCATCCCTCAACAACAGAGGTTTATTAATCCACCGGGTTTTCAAAAACAACAACAAAGACCACCGCAACAAAGCTTCCAACCACCACAAGGTCCACCACCTCAAAATGCCCAACAAAATGACCAAGGGGGCAAGCTTCAATACTTGGTGATGCAATTGGCTAAAGGTCAATCCGATTTGATGGCTCACTTACAAAGAGTGATCAAGCCCACACTACCGCTATCAAGATGCTAGAAAATCAAATGGCTCAACTAGCCGCATCTAGCTCTTCAAGGAAGACCGGCCAACTACTGCCCCAAGGTGCGCAACCACATGAGACCGTTAATGCTATTTCTTTAAGAAGTAGTACAAGCTAAGATGGGCCATCCATGACTTTGGATGATGAAGTGGTTAATAAAAAGTCTAAGCTTGGGGGAGATGCACAAAAGAAGGATTGTGAAGAGCCTCCTATTAAGGTTCATGTGCAATTTCCTCACCGCTTATTAATGCACAATAGAAAGAGTAAGCTTGATACCAAAGGAAGTGACGAGGTGATTGTTAAGAAAGAGGTCTCTCCTAATGCTCAGGAGGGTGATGCCATTTTAAAGAAGGTGGATGATCCTATTGAGGTTTAGAAAGAGAAAGATGTAGAGGATGCTCCTCCAAGGGAAGTTGTTGAAACTCAAGCGTCGTTCCCCCACCGTCTAGCAAAGCACAAGGAAGAGAGTAAGTTTGGTAAGTTCTTAGAAGTTATTAAGAATTTACAAGTGACCATCCCATTTATAGAATTACTTACCCAATCCCTTCCTACTCTAAGTTTATGAAGGAAATCCTCAGAAAGAAGCGATCCTTCAAAGAGGTTGAGACTACTGCTTTCACCGAAGAGTGTAGTGCACTCTTACAAAACAAGTCTCCCCGAAACTTAAGGACCCCGGTAGTTATTCTATTCCATGCAGTATAGGCATATATCCCATTGATAAGGCCCTTTGCAGCCTAGGTGCTAGTGTAAGTGTCATGCCCTATTCAATTTGTGAAAAACTTAACATGGGTGCTTTAAAATGCACTAGTATCACTTTGCAAATGGCGGACCGTTCTTTAAAGCGACCTTTAGGTGTCTTAAAAGATATGTCTGTCAAGGTTTGCAAGTTTTTTATACTCGTGAACTTCCTCATACTTGACATGGCCGAGGACTCACAAACCCTAATTATATTGGGTCGGCCATTTTTGCACACCACGAGTGCGTTAATCGATGTGAAAAATGGGAAGTTGACTTTAGAGGTGGGCGATGACCGGGTTACGTTTAGCAAGAACAACACCATTAGAAGCACAATGTTACAAGAGTCTTGTTATTTGTTATGCACTATGGACTCTCCTAATGCATCTATTACACTTCGATCCTTAATGATGGATCCGTTAGACGAAGATATTGTTGATGACTATTTTGTAGGTGACGATTCTAAGGGCACTAATGCTAAGAGTGCCAAAAGGAAAGGGGAATTTTCTTGGAAGAATTTTAAATGGGTACGGAACTTGAAAGGAGCTATGAAAGGAAGCTCGGAAGGTGGCGAGCTCAAGGACAAAAATTGATCAAATAAACTTCTTACGTCGTGCGAGACGTTAAACCAGCACTTCTTGGGAGGCAACCCAAGCTTTTATTTGTGTTTATTTGCTTTTTGTTTTTAATTTTCCGCAATTTAATGTTTTAAGTAGAATTAGGAATAAAATACTAGACTTGACGATGTTTGTTTTTGTGATTTATAGGTGAAAAATGAAGAAAAGGAGGTTCATAGAGAATATTCACGCTTCCCCATGCAAAAACCCCATTCGGGGACGTAATATTCATAAACGGGACGGAATTAGCAAAACACGGAAGAAAAGTCAAAATCGGCCTAGAGTTGGTCAATCCGATCGGGGTGGCCAAGCCCCGATCGGGGCCGTGGTTTTGTGTTTTCTTGGCATTATTTGGAACATGGGTAAATAGAAAATCATTCTATCTTATCTCCCAAACCCGACGATACCTTCTTCTACTTTCCTTCTCTCATTTCTTCAATTTTCTTCACTAAAATCACAAGGAAACATCATTTCCTTCATCATTTTTCAAGATTTATTCAACCTTTAACATTATCAAGTAAGTATTTCTCTCATTTCTCTTTGATTTCATCCATTATAACTAATTTAATCAAATTTGTCAAACCCTAACTAAATTGGGGGAAATTGATTTTATGCTTGTTTTTGCTAGAAATTGGTTATATTATGTTCTATTAATGTTTATAGGAAGAATTAGTTTACTAATTTGTTCTATTATACTTGCTTGGATGGATTTTGGTTTGCCTTAAGATGAATTTTTGTCTTAAAATTTCAGAAAATGGCACCTAGAAAAGCTCCTACCCAAGGTGCTTCAAAGAGAAGAAGAGGTGATGCGGAGTCCTCCCATGCTGCGGAGGATGTTCAAATGCAAAATACATTGGAGTGGCATGATCCAACCTTTCCCCGAGTCATCTTCAATAGTAAGAAAAAATGGGATAATTGGGCCATCTTACGTAACAAAGGTATGAAAGCCTCTAAGTTTATCAATCAAGCTTCTTTAAAGAACATTGGAATTGTAAAAAGTGTTAAGACTTTGTTTAAGAACCTTGGTATGAAAGCTTGTTACAATATGAAATATAAAACCTTTTCCGAACTCACTCTTGAGTTCTTTCGAGTTTCACAAATAAAAAAAGTCAGGTTTTATTCATTTTGTAACTTTCTGGTCGTTTAACAATGATTATAGTTTGGATTTAGCGGATTTTGCCGCGGTATTTGAATTGCAACAAGAAGGCTTGCTGATATGACCATAATTAGCGCATATTTAGCCCCTGAATTAGCCTTATTCCCATGCTTTTTAGTGCATATTTGGGTCATTTATTGTCTTTAATTCTTTGTTTTGCATATTCTTTGAGATTTTGATCCCTTGGTAGGAAAGGAGTGCAAATCTTACATTTTCATGGCAAAACGAGACTAAATTGATTAAATTCAAAGACCAAGCATCAAGGAGAGACAAGATTAGAAGGCCATTGTACATATTATAGTAGATGAGCAATGTTGACAAAAGGATCCTTGCATCCCCAAGAAAATCCCCAAGGATTTTATAAAGAAAAGCGAAGAAAAGAAGAAGAAACAATGCTGAGCTACAATCCGTGCGGATTGCCCTGAATCCGCCCATCCTCCACAGCACTATCCATGCGTCTTCCTTCAAAGACGCCCGGGTAAGCAGCCACCAGAATCCGGCCGTCTTCTCCCAAAGACGCCCGTCTTCCCCTGCTACAATCCGCCCGTCCCGACACCAATACGCCCTGATTTCAGTCCAGCACAATTTCGTCTTCTTCAAGTTTCAAAGAAACAAGCCCTTCCTTCGAAAAATACCGGCTTCTCCCTGCTCAATCTAAAAAGTGTAATTACTAGTTTAGCCCTTAGTTAACCCTAATGCATCTACCTAATTTCCACTATAAATACCTCATTAGTCTAATTAGAAGAGGATGTTCTTCTTATCAATTATTAGAGTAGTTAATATCAATCAAATCTCTCTTTAGTATTGTAATCAACAACTAATCAAGTTTTAATACAAGTTTTATTTCCTTAATCTCTCTTTTGTTCATCCATTATGTTGGGTAATTGAAGATAATTTGGGTTATTATTGGGAGATTGACAATCTCTCAATCAAGCATCAAGTACTTCTTTTATTCTTTGCTTTATTATTGGAATCATTAGTAGGTATAATTCTCTTAATCCCTTTTTTATTGTTAATTACTTTCATTTGTTCATCATGTTTCATTTTGTTGGTATGATTGGCAACCTTGCTAGCATGATCAACATGATAATGAGTGAGTAGTGACCTAGCTAGGGTTAATGGGTAATTAGGGAAAACCAACATGGGGAATGATTCATGCTTAAATTAATATGCTTTCATGGTTTATTTGCTTGCTTGTTTTGATCTCAACTCATGCACATGTTATGTTTGATGAAATGTGAGCCTATGAATCCTTGCATTTTTTACCCATCACCTATCTTTTCAATGAAACTTGTAAGACATAAACCAACTCGAGTCTCATTAGACCATGCATGTTGTTGAGTAGGAAAGACTAAGTCGACTTTTAGGTGTTGTACAATCTAATCGATTCGGCTCCGGGACCCAAACTTTCCTAGGATTGTAAGATATAACCCAACTCAATCCATCACAACAATAATTGATTGCTTATAATTTGAGAACATGTTTGTATGATCAATTCCCATGATTCCCCTAAGACCCCATGATACCCTAGTGCTTTTTATCAATTGTTTACTAACCTTTCAATTCATCTTGCTTATTTATTTTCATTTCTATTTAGTTAGTGACCTTCTACATCAACCCAAATTGTGACACCCCTAAGACACTACTAGTTTCAATAGAAATCTCATCTGAATTCCCGTCCCTTGGGATCCGACCTTTACTTGCCTCTTTACTAATTGTAGAGTTGTTTGTGAAGTTATAAATTGTGTTTTGATTCGGACGTGACCCAATGAAAACATCTATTCAATTGTGAACACGAAACGGACCGATCAAAAATGGCGCCGTTGCCGGGGACGGTGTTAACTTGATTTAGATTTTCTTATATTGTTATTAGTTGTGTCTTTCTTTGCCTTGGGGAAGTAAAACTCCTCAAGGTTTGTTCTAATTGTTTTCGAGTTGTTTGATATTTTGCATGTCTAGAAGGTCACAAGGTGATTTGTTACCTTTTGATCGTGAAATTTAAAGAACTTTAACAAACAATAGGAGATTTGCTAGGAGGAATTTGAGAGGTTGTGGATATTCAACCAACTATTGAGTTCATCAACCCTTTTGCAAGAGAAGGTGAGGAGAACCCAACACAAAATACTCCACAAAATCAACCCACAATGCCTAAGTTTTCATCACATTCCGTACCCACCGAGGAGAACCTACCAAATGGTACTCCCACACCACAACATTTGACCGGAAATTTTATTGCCAAATCCGCCTTTATCCAATTAGTTGAAAGGAGCCAATTTGGGGGGATGCCTAGAGAAGACCCTCATTCTCATATGGAAACCTTTTGTGACTAGTGTGATGCGATTTCTCAAACCGGTGTAACTCAAGACCGAATTCGATGGGTCTTATTTCCTTTTTCTCTAATCGGCACCGCGAAACAATGGTTGAAGGGCCTTGATAAGGCCACTCTCGGAATTGATTCTTGGAAGAGGTTGGCTCCAGCTTTCTACAAAAAGTTCTACCCACCGGAAAAGACTAACATGTTAAGAGCTCAAATTACGGGTTTTAAGCAAAGGGATGAAGAATCTTTGTATGAAGCTTGGGAGCGGTTCAAGGGAATTTGTCGATCATGTCCTCACCATGGACTTAGCGAGTGGTTCTTGGTACAACAATTTTGGAATGGTCTATATGAAGATCCAAGGAACATTCTCAACATGAGATCAAATGGAATGTTCATCGAAGTTGATGACAATCAAACATGGAACAAGATTGAGGAAATGGCGGTCCATAACTCACAATATAGTGGACCTCGCAAGGCTACTAGAGGAGGAAGGCATGAAGTGGACTCCGTTACTCAATTGGGTGCTCAACTTAGTGCTCACATTGACACAATCAATTTGAAGTTTGAACAAGCTATGGCTAGACTTGAAGAAGCCTCAAAATCACCAAAGCATCGTGTTAATGCCATGACGGCATCCTCATCACTCCCAAGTGGTATATGTGAGAATTGTGGAACTTTGGGACATGACCAAAGTGAATGTAAGGGAACAAATGAACAAGTGAATGCTTTCCAAGCATACAAGAGTGGTACCCCTTATTCCAACTATTACAATGAAAACACCAAGTTTCATCCAAATCTCTCATACAAAAGCCAAAATGTTCAAAACCCTCAAACAACATACACCCCACCTCCCATGAGAAACCAAAACCAAAGACCCTTTTACAACCAAAACCAAGGTTACCAAAACCAAAATCCATACAATCACCAAAATGACTAAGGTTTTGATGTTCAAAAAGCGGTCCTCCAAATGCAAAAGAATCAACAAGAATTTTTCACTCAAATGCAAAAAGATAGTCAAGCAAAAGAAACCACCATCAACAACATTCTAGCTCACATCAAGATGTTGGAAACCCAATTGACTCAACTAGCATCTTCAAGCTCACAGATATAAAAGGGGCAATTACCACCTCAAAGTAATCCCCCAAGACATGAAACGGTTAGTGCCATTCACTTGAGAAGTGGTACAAGGTATGAAGCACCAAAGAAGCAAGTTGAGGATGAAGTTGTGGAAGCTAGTGATAAGGAAGAAATTGTGCAAAACTCCAAAGATGGAGAATCATCAAAAGAAGAAATTTCAAAGAAAAATGAAGACAAGGTCAAGGAGAAGGAGCCCATTGTGATTAAACTTCCTTTTCCAAGTCGTCAAGCCAAGCCCAAATTTGATGACCAACTTGGAAAGTTTATGAAAATTGTGAAGAATTTGGAAGTCTCAATTCCTTTCACGGAATTAATCAATCACGTGCCGGCCTATGCGAAATACATGAAAGACATCCTCACAAAAAAGAAGTCAAACCGGAAACTTGAGACTATCGCCTTCACTAAGGTGAGTAGTGCAATACTTCAAGGGAGTTCACCTCCAAAACTAAAGGATCCGGGAAGCTTCTCAATACCGTGTACCATTGGCGACAGCACGATCAACAAATCCTTATGTGATCTAGGGGCTAGTGTTAGTGTTATGCCGTACTCGGTGAGTAAAAGGTTGGGGATGATAGAGCTTAAATGCACCAATATCACACTCCAAATGGCCGATAGGTCGACGCAGACACCATTAGGGATATGGGAAGATGTCCCCGTACGAATTGGGAAGTTTTTCATCCCGGTGGATTTTGTCATTGTTGATATGGAGGAAGATTCCAACATTCCAATAATTCTAGGAAGACCCTTCTTACACACCGCGGGTGCGGTGATTGATGTGAAACATGAAGAGCTCACTCTAGAAGTGGGAGATGAGAGTATAACTTTTAATCTTGACAAGACTATGAGAGCTCCCCGTTTACATGAACCGTGTTTTATGATCGATCATTATAGTCGGAAGGATGAAAGGAAGGAGTCGGAACTCCAATGGAAGAAGAAAATTGAAGATGCTCCATTCAAAGAGCAAGTGGATTGTGACAAAGAGAGCTTGCACAGCTCACCAAAGTCAAGCAATGAAGAAGATGGCCTCATTGGCCAAGAAAAGGAAATGGGAAAGTTGTCTCCATCAAATCAAGAGATTTTCAATGATCAACTTAATGAAGTTTGTGGTCTTTGGGACGACGAATTTGAAGGGATTTTTAATCCCTACATTGGTAATGTCATCGATCAAGACCGCCAACAAGGGCCAAGGTCTATTGAAGACCTCTATCATGATAATGAACAAGCTTTTGATTACCTTTTCAAGGTGTTGAGCAACATCAACAACACCTTGAACATGCCCCCTTGACATCTCATCAAGAATGAGAGTTTGGTGGAGTCCTCCCTAAACCACCATTTGTAAATATTTCTAACTCCTTAACTTGCATTTCAATTCTTATATTACATTTTTTGTTATTTTTGGATTTTCATACTTTGATCAAGATAATTATCATGTTTGAGAGAAGTGAGGGAGGGACTAATAATTTCAATTAATGTGTAGTGCTTTAGCTTAGTGTGGGGATGGCAATTACCTAGGCTATCCATGCCTTAGTAGTGCCCCCACAATGAAGAACACGAGATATGAAGAAGAATGGAAAAATGACAAGGGATATGAAAAGTGCACGGATGGAATTGAATCCGGGTAGAAAGGGGTCGAATCCGAGCGGATTCAGGAGAATCCGCCCGTCTTCAGGCAATCCGGGCATATTGGATAGAAGACGCACGTCCCTCTGAGCTGAACTTTTAAAATATTTTTGACTGTAAGCGAATCCGGGCGTCCTGCATTCGAATCCGCCCGTCTTCAAAAATCCGCCCGTCCTGAAAGAAAAACGCCCGTCTTCTTGGCTGAGGAAAACAAGAAAAATCCCTGTAAAGGAATACGCCCGTCTTCTGTAGAAGACGTCCGTCCCGTGTTTGCAAATCCGAGCGTCTTCGCTGAAAGACGCCCGTCTTTAGGCGAGTTTTTCCCAACCCAGAAAAGGCCAAATCCGGGCGTCCCGAGCAGAAACCGCCCGTCTTGCCCCTGCAGTTTAAAATTTTTCGGGTTTTATAAACCCCCTCCCACATTCATTTCTTCATTCCTTCATTCATAACACTACTCATAACCCTCAAAACCCTCATCCTCTCCATTACAAAAACAAGATTCCTCAACAACATTCACCAAAATCAAATCAAAGCATCCTTTTAACAACAAATCAATCACTCCTCTTTCAACAAAAATCAAAACCAAGCACAAAATCTTCAACCTTTGAGTCAATTTATGAATTCATAAAGGTAAAGCCTTTCATCTTTAAATCGATTTGGGTGCACTAGAAATTGAAGATTTTTCACTCTTTTCTTGGTTTATTCATCAATGGCAAGGACTAAGGGAGCAACAAAGGCAACAAAGGCAAAGGCACCAAAGGCAAAGGCACTCTCATCAAGACAAAAGAGTCTTCAAGCAAAGAAAGCATTGCCTATGGTGGTAGCTAACCCAAACTTGGAAGTGCAACAACAACAACCTCCCATGGAAGCAACAACATCTTTTACTCCGAAAATTGCTCAACTTTCGAACTATCCGGAGGTAATTTTCATTTCCAAATCCCATAGAGACACTTTTGCTAAGTTTGCTAGGAAATCATTCCTATCCACCAAGTTTATTTGTGAAGATACCTTAGAAAAGTTGGGTGTCCTTGAACAAACTAGAGCCTTCTTCAAAGCCATGGGGTTGGAGAAATTGTCTGAATCAAAAGAATTGACATACCCCTCCCTTACCTTAGAATTTTTGAGTTCTTTGAAAGTTAATAAGGTTGAGACCATGGAGACCATCGAGTTTCGTCTAGCTAATGTTAGTAGGCGCATCTCCTTTGAGTAAATGGGTAGAGCTTTGGGTCTTAGTGATTCACCGAGTTATCTTAAGAATGTTGGCAAGTATGACCCCGACCCTATTTGGGAGGCGATTTCCGGAAGAAAATTTGAAGATTTTCATGCTAGTCGCGCTCTATTAGTCCACCATCCGGGCATTAGAGTGTGGCACAAGGTCATAGGGAACACCATCATTGCAAGAAAAGACACCAACCATTTCACCAAACTCGATTTTGTTCTTCTTGAGTCGGCTTTGAACGTTGGAAGGGAATTCACCAAGCCTTTTAACTCTCTAAGGCTCTTGGTGGATAGATGGTTAAATATTGATTGTGGGAAGAAAGACACCACCGTTATTGTGAATGGAGGCCTAGTCACTATCCTAGCTAAATACTTTGATCCAAACTTCAACAAAGATAACAAGTATGAGGCGAAAGAGGGTGGTCATCTCATTGATATTAATACTATGATATACAAGTACAAGTGGGTTACCCATAACCCTTTTGACACCAAGTATGGATGGCTCACTAGTGAGGCTAGATCTTTCACTTTGCCTTCAAAGATTTGTCGATTGAGTGTCCACCGGACCAACTATCTACTTCCCCTATCAAAAGAGGCCGAGTATATTATCCGACAACAAAAGGGTGAAATTGAAATGCCCTCCTCTTCCATTGTCACACCACCCTACCCTTTCGAGTACCAAGAGTTCAAGCCGGAAAGTGTTGAAGCAAGAAATGATTATTTGACTCTTCTCATGCAAGAAATGCACAAGCAAGCTTTCGAGGATCGGAAAAATGCTTACTTAGCCCAATATCCACCCCTCTTACATTTAGCTAGGCAAGGACTACTTGACCCATCATGTCCTTTGCCTAGTTGGGCGGATAGGGAAGTCTTCTTTTCTAGTGCATCTAGGGTTGTTCCTGGTGATAATGAGGTTGTCGGTAATGAAAAGGTTGATGATAACATTGATGAAGAAGCTAGTGAAGAAGGAGAAGAGGATGATGAGCAAGGTGAAGAAGAAAGTGAAGGAGAAAGTGGCGATGACACCACTTCTTGTGAGGAAGGTGATGGTAATGATGATATGATGGAAGATTAGCAAGCTTTAGAGGCTCCTACCCTCTTGAGGTTTGTCTATTTCTCTCTTTGTTCTATTTATTAATCTTGATCATTATTGGAGTAGTCCTAGCACCATTGAGGACTAACACCTCGGCCCCATTGAGGTGTTCTCATTTTATTGTTCCCACCTTTCAAAATCCAAAATGACAAAATGAGTTTCATGCATTGCATAGTGTGTGCATGAACTACACTCATCCTTAGGACATTAGCAATAATGTCTAGATCGGTTTGGGGAAGTTAATGCATACACAACGGGAGGTAATCTAAATTATCCTCTCCGTCATAAACAAAAACCATGCATCATGTAGTGTAGATTAGTGTAGCTTGCATTTAGTGTAGAAATCATGCATCATGTTTGCATAATTTCCCATCATTTTGGCCATTGAGGACAATGCCCATATTAGTGTGGGGATAGGGAATTCTAACTTAACTTTTATTCAAAAATCCAAAAAAATTGAAAAATTTCGAAAAACCATAAAAATTTGAAAATTGAAAAACCCAAAAACATGTTTATTCCTTTTGTAGTTTAGTTATGTATATATTGTATATATTGTATATTGTGTTTGTTCTATCCTTGTTCACATTGATTGACTACGCCACATCCGAGACATGAGGATCATGAAGACCGCATGGTATGATCTTTCCAATCTCCTTTTTGCTCTTTATGTTAATGACTATGTGGCTTTATTTTGATTGATGCGGTGTAACAATGTGAACTTAGGACTTGCATTTAGTTTATATGTCATATTAGTTGATAGAATCACGTCCATTAGGATGTATATAATAGTTGCATCATGGCATGTAGTCGCATTTAGATAAAATATTTTGAAAAGTGCCTAATTGAGAACTTTGACAAGAGAAACTAAGCCATTATAAATACTTTTTCAACTTAAGACTTTGCCTACTAGAATGGTTGTAAAACACCCTAGATTGTGTCAGACTAGTGTCTTTTGACCCATGACCCAAAGCCTAGTCAAGGGTTTGCATGTGAGTCACCTATCCAACCCCGTGATGCGATGTGGACTTGGTTAACTTGTCTAGGTGACCTTGATTGACCTTGTGGTAAGGCAACCCAAAAATACTTTTCTATCAACAAGTTTGAAGTGCTCATTTCGAAAATTTTGTCATGTGGAAATAATTTATTGCTAAGGAAACCTCAAATGTTATGAAATGTTGAAATGTTGAGAAATTTAGTTGTTTTGATGGAGGCGTACCACTTCGATGTGCTTTGGAGAGGGATCCATTGAATTGGGCCCCCACACGGTTGTGAATTCAACCGCCCAGAGACAGAGTGACTATCACCCCGAAAAGCTATTGTCTAGAGGTTAACCGGTTGCCTAATAAGCGATTGGCGAAAGCAAAGGACACTAGCCCGGAAGGGACAAACCCCATCTTAAATTTTTGAAATGTGAAAGTTAAATGAGGTCAATTTTTGAATACTAGTCATATCCACCCTTGTTTATAACGATTTGAGCATTTCATTCCCAAAAAGCCTTTTGTCAACCCACTTTGTCGAGCTTGGGACGATCCATGACCTTTAATTTTGTAGAGAATTCGAGACTTATCATGTCATATGCTACTAGCATCATAGGGATCATCATTCCACCACCATCCGATCGCTCTTGACGAAAGCATTTGGAAATTGAGGACGAAAGTAGTCTAGTTTAACACCATTTGGAGGTGATTTAGTGTCATCCTCTTAGACTTAGTAATTTGTTGAACTAGTATTTGTGAAGGATTACATGCTCTTAAATTTGTTCCTCTTTAGTGCCTCCGCCACTTGATGAGGGAGTGGCTATTCCTTTTGTAGATGCATCCATTATTTGATTTTGTGTGCTTAATGTTTGGATGTGTCGCCATTTTGGCAAGACCCACCTTGCCTTGCAAGAAGGCATCCTACCTCATGGTTGTCTTGTTGTGAGTTGAAGGGGCGGAGTGAGACCCGCTAATTGTCTCATATCGGCTATGTTATTAGGTTAGTTTAAATAATGGTCCTAGTCTTTGTCACCTCTTTACTCGGGACGAGCAAAGGTTCGGTTTGGGGATATTTGATGTGACCATAATTAGCGTATATTTAGCCCCCCAATTAGCCTGGTTCCCATGCTTTTTAGTGCATATTTGGTTCATTTATTGTCTTTAGTTCTTTGTTTTGCATATTCTTTGAGATTTTGATCCCTTGGTAGGAAAGGAGTGCAAATCTTACATTTTCATGGCAAAACGAGACTAAATTGAATAAATTCAATGACCAAGCATCAAGGAGAGACAAGATTAGAAGGCCTTTGTACATATTATAGTAGATGAGCAGTGTTGACGAAAGGATCCTTGCATCCCTAAGGAAATCCCCAAGGATTTTATGAAGAAAAGGGAAGAAAAGAAGAAGAAACAATGCTGAGCTACAATCCGTGCGAATTGCCCTGAATCCGCCCGTCCTCCACAGCACTATCTGTGCGTCTTCCTTCAAAGACGCCCGGGTAAGCAGCCACCAGAATCCGGCCGTCTTCTCCCAAAGACGCCCGTCTTCCCCTGCTACAATCCGCCCGTCCCGACACCAATACGCCCGGATTTCAGTCCAGCACAATTTCGTCTTCTTCAAGATTCAAAGAAAGAAGCCCTTCCTTCGAAAAATACCGGCTTCTCCCTGCTCAATCTAAAAAGTGTAATTACTAGTTTAGCCCTTAGTTAACCCTAATGCATCCACCTAATTTCCACTATAAATACCCCATTAGTCTAATTAGAAGAGGATGTTCTTCTTATCAATTATTAGAGTAGTTAATATCAATCAAATCTCTCTTTAGTATTGTAATTAACAATTAATCAAGTTTTAATACAAGTTTTATTTCCTTAATCTCTCTTTTGTTCATCCTTTATTTTGGGTAATTGAATATTATTTGGGTTATTATTGGGAGATTGACAACCTCTCAATCAAGTATCAAGTACTTCTTTTATTCTTTGCTTTATTATTGGAATCATTAGTAGGTATAATTCTCTTAATCCCTTTTTTATTGTTAATTACTTTCATTTGTTCATCATGTTTCATTTTGTTGGTATGATTGACAACCTTGCTAGCATGATCAACATGATAATGAGTGAGTAGTGACCTAGCTAGGGTTAATGGGTAATTAGGGAAAACCAACATGGGGAATGCTTCATGCTTAAATTAATATGCTTTCATGGTTTATTTGCTTGCTTGTTTTGATCTCAACTCATGCACATGTTATGTTTGATGAAATGCGAGCCTATGAATCCTTGCATTTTGTACCCATCACCTATCTTTTCAACGAGACTTGTAAGACATAAACCAACTCGAGTCTCATTAGACCATGCATGTTGTTGAGTAGGAAAGATTAAGTCGACTTTTAGGTGTTGTACAATCTAATCGATTCGGCTCCGGGACCCAAACTTTCCTAGGATTGTAAGATATAACCCAACTCAATCCATCACAACAATAATTGCTTGCTTATAATTTGAGAACATGTTTGTATGATCAATTCCCATGATTCCCCTATGACCTCATGATACCCTAGTGCTTTTTATCAATTGTTTACAACCCTTTCAATTCATCTTGCTTATTTATTTTCATTGCTATTTAGTTAGGGACCTTCTACATCAACCCAAATTGTGACACCCCTAAGACACCACTAGTTTCAATAGAAATCTCATCTCAATTCCCGTCCCTTGGGATCCGACCTTTACTTGCCTCTTTACTAATTGTAGAGTTGTTTGTGAAGTTATAAATTGTGTTTTGATTCGGACGTGACCCAACGACAACATCTATTCAATTGTGAACACGAAACGGACCGATCACTTTCATATTGACTCACCCGTAAATTACAACTCCAAATTGACTTGGGAATCCATTTCTCACTACCCATTTATTGGTTGGGATCATGTCCCTCACCAATTCATACACTACCCTGAAATACGTATTTTGCAAAGGTTCATGGGGTGGACTTTCTTTGGGAGAAATGAGACTCACTCGGTGAGGAGTATTGAGGTTGAAATTTTAGGTGCCTTTCTTAATGTGAATGGTGATGAAAAATGGGGTATCAATATCTCCTACAGCTTTGCAAACCACTTGACCAAGTAATGTTATGCTAAGAATAGTTCAATTGTCATGGGTGGGTTGGTTACTAGAATTGCACATCACTTATGCCGCTTTAACCAAGAGACCACCGACTTGAGACATTTGGTTAGTAAGGAAAAGGGGGATGCACTTGACTATGAATACTTTCTATCTTGTAATTAGTTTAGAAATTCCCATCCACACATGGTTTAGAAAATTGGTAGTAATGATTTTATTATACTACCGTAAGAGAAAAGTGAACTAAACGCCTTAGTCCATACCAAACCCTATAGTCGAAATGCCCCCTTTACTCGCCCCACTTATCACTTCCCTCTTAGAGAAGAGACACCTTCCACCGTTGAGCGTCGTGCAAGAGGTCAACCCTCTCAAGCACGCTATTCCACCTCTAGCATAGACATGATGGACATGATGCGTGACCTTAGTCTTAATATTAATGCCATTCGTGATGATCAATGACTTGTATTGCATCCAATTTATGATCATTTTACTAGACAAGGATTAATTCGACCTGATGGACCGCACCTATCATTTTATAACTATCCCCCAGGTGGATTTCCTCCTCCTCCTCTCCCTTCTAACCATGACGCAGGTACTTATACTACTAATGCTCCCGGTCCGGATTTTTTTGGTTCGGACTATGGAGTTGAGGCATTTAATGGAGGATATGGTGGCGGATATGGTGGTTGCTATGGTGGTCATAGTAGCTATGAAGATGAACTTGGAAGTGGCCAAAACATTGGTGAATATGTCACTCCTCTCCAAAGTGATGAACCAAGTTGAAGCATCCGGAAGTGGTAGTGGTAAGAAGAAAGGTAGAAAGGGCTTCAACTTTTGGCTCTTTTCTTGAATGAATGATGAATGGAAGTGTCCCCCGTATACATACTAACTTGGGGGGGATAGCTAGTCTAGTAAGTATTATTTCCTTTGCACTTTAGTTTATTTTCTCGCAACCCATTAAATATGACCTCTTGTCCTTCTTGTTTATGTGCTTTGAGCCATTTTTATGGTTTAGTTGGGTGATTTACATGTTGGCACAATTGAGGACAATGTTGTGTTCAGCTTGGGGGGGGGGGGGGGGGATTGCATTTGCATTTACATTGTAGTATAGTTTGCATTTAGAAAAATCTGGAAATTTTGAGAGATTGTGTGCTTTTGCTTGCTTATAGCCTACTTTTGTCACAAAAATGTGTTTTTGGCCCTCTTGCTTATCCTAATGATAGATTATAGCTAATGATTTATTCTTAATTGATGGGATAATTGCTACATGGATATGTCTTGACATAGTAGGTGGGAGATGGAAAATGAACCGAGTAGGCTTGATCTTGACTATTGGCAAGCTACAAAATGGTAAGGTTAAACCTCCTTAGACCGATGCATCCATATCCGGTCTCTCTTAGGTCAGTGTAGGTCTCCTTGTGGTATGTGTTATATCAATAACGCAAAATTATGGCCTTGATTTCATCTCTTTATAAGCATGCATTCATTTGTTGTTAGCATTTTGGAGCCATTCGCATGACTAAATTTGCCTTTTTGAACCCCTTCACAAAATTTATCCTTAGCTAAATACAAAAATTGCCTACCTTGTTGAGCTAGTAGCTTTGATTAGTTGTGTTTGGGTGCTCATTTAGGATTTGCTCCATCTTGAAATATCATTGTGAGCTTCGTCTTAATGCTCTTAGAGAAAAGAAGTGAGAAAAGAAAAAGAATTGCAAAAAATGAAAGAAAAGAAAAATGAAAAAATGATAGAAAAAGATGAGAAAAAAAGAAAAAAAAAACGCATGAAATGAAAAAAGAGAAACGTGGTTTGTATTTTGAAAGAGAAGAAGAAGTTGGTGTAAGAAAGCTCTCATGTCTTTATCATATATTTTGGAGAGCATTCTATGATTTGTATCGAAATTTTTGGGAATTGTTTTAGCAATTGAGCATCCTTGCATATGGTTATTACTAGCTTGACTTAGCTCCACATACCATAAATCATTTGTTCCCCTTTCTTACCCATTACTTATTTGCCTTCTTCTTACCCTTGCCTTCCTTTACATGCTTGCATTTGATTGTTTTGACGTGTGGTTTTTAAATGATTACCATATTAGATTGCGGGTACATTCTCATGAGTCGAGGATAGGTGAGTATTTTCACACAAAATATCCTTTCACATACAAATGAGTTTGAGTGCATCGTGAGAGTCCATTAGTCAAAAGATCATGCAAGAGCTTAAAGGTTCGTTCAAAGTCTTCCATGCTACGCCGTCATGTAAATCTCATCCATTTTTTTGCATTATTCCTTATGCCCATGTTGTCTCGGGTTTTGAATCATTATGCTTAGCTTATTTTAGGATATTGCAATTTATGGGATATGGTTTCCTGCTTAGGAAAAAGCAAGAGTTTAGCTTGGGGGAGTTTGATAAGTCCATTTTATATAGACCATCTCTTTATTTTGGATCAAATATATATGATTATTGCACTAACCTTAGTGATTTTATGAGCCAATATTGTATTCTAGTTGTTTTTGCATGGTTTATCACATTTTGTAGGAATTTGAGCTTTTGTGAGCTTATTTCTAACAAATTTTCAAGAGCTAGTATACAAGGCTAAGTGTGGAAGCAATATGGACCATGGTGGGATATTATGGAAATAACAAGTGCAAGATGAAGAATTGTGAAGTTGGCTGATGCACAAATGAAATCACAAATGAAGCCCAAATTAAGAAGTCCAACTAAGGTGGAAACATTGGATGCTTAGTGAAGCTTAGGATGCCAATTGAAGAGCTTAACCGGGTGATTAAACAAGGCATTAAAACCAAACTTTGGATTCCTTGAGCATTAACTAGAGGAATTAAGAGGACCGAGCTAGAAAGAGATCACCCCGATCGGGATTGGCATCCCCGATCGGGTGTTGTGGATTTGACCCTTCACTATAATATGGTTTTCAACATGGTCTTAGGGTAAATCTGCATACATACTCATCCGATTAGAAGTAGTAGTGTATTGACGTGTGAGGCGGGTGCACTTGTTACAGAGGGTGGATCTGGTGTTGAAATTGGATGGGGATTCTTATTGAACCTGGTTGAAAGAATCAAGCATTGCTGAGAGCGTTGTGTTCATAATTCGGGAATTGATAGTGTGTTGATTTTTGCTGTCTATTAGTAAATTCATGTTTATATTTTGTCATTTGTAGGGATAAACATTAGTTAGAACTGGACTTCAGGAGGTTCTGGGAAGAGCATCATGTAGATGTGGCATAGTAAGTAGCCGTTTAGATGCATGAAAAAGCAATATAGGTGCATTAAACAACCTTGTACATGCATGAATGACCGTTTAGGTTACTAAGTGGAGTCGGGACGTTATTTGAGGTGGCTAGTTCAAATCTTGTACGTCTTTAGCATCTAATTATAATTTCGGTTTAGTTTTCCAAACGAAGTATTAATTGTGTGCATGCATTTTTAGGTTGTTGATAGGATTGTGCAACTTGAGAAGGATTTATCATCCCTCCAAACGGAATTGGATAGGGTAGTCTACTTGCTGAATATTGCAGACACTACCGAAGAAACTATTAAAAAGCGGGCCATTCTGGTCAATGAGCTAACATGCAAGGAATCTGCATCAAGTACTTCTGATATTAAGAAGCCTGATAATTCCAAGATCGAAAAGAATAATGTCAATCGACCCAAGAAGCCTGTAACACCCCCATACTCCAAGTGCCTTACCAGGACCACTCAGGTATGAAGACATCACCATCTCGGTCGCCCGAGGTATGATAATCAAATAGACAAAACAGAAACAACGTTTATTATAAATAGTTTAATGAATAGATACAATCCTCAAAACCAAACCAAAGTACGATACAATATTCTCAAATGACTGTTCTAACTGAAATGTAAATAAACTAAGGCTACAGCGGAAGACTCCTATCATCATGTCGTGGCATCCCAGCTATCCCAAGATACTCATCTCAATACCCGCTCAATATCTGCTCACCATCCCCGAATGGATCACCGCAGGTTTACAAAACAACACCGGGTCAGTACTAATCACACAATCAATATAGATAACAATAATAAGATAAACAGACAAATGACCGAATCACACACACACACACACACACACCACCAACTCCCATCATCTCAATACTTGACCGTCCACCGGACCACCGCCAAATGGGGGACCGCAATGTTCCCACCTAAGCCCCGCTCATCGTACGAGCAATAACCCTGTCCCATTAATGTGCACATCCCCTTCCGTGGCGGGTTCCACGAAGGGCGGAACTAGGGCGTGAAGTCACTCCCGCAAGTGACCCCACTCAGCCGAGAACGCATCTCGAGAACCATCAACAACAATCATAACCACAAACACAATACAATCATCATATCAAACAACTATCTACAGCACATCACCAATATCCCATTATGGGACTAATACGAGTAGGAAATCCTACCCGGAAAGCACAACAAGCGGATTTATCTACAAATGTATCAAAACGCCTCTTCTACGAATCCTCCTCCTATCATATAACACATATAGGCTATACATCACATACTACGCACAAAAACCCCTAATCCCTAAATTAGGGTTTAACCAAACTTAGCAAAACATTATAAAAATTATGTTAAAAGCTTACCCTCGACGCAAGGAACTCAACGATACGAATTACGACACGAATCGACCGTCGAACTCCGGAATTGCTAAGAATGCGATTAGGAAGATGAATCGATCGCTTTCTCTCTTAAACAGGGTTTTAGGTTTTGTAAAAGTGATTTCAAACAATGACGATTATGTTTAAATACCTTAATCGCATAATTAACAAAACCCGAGAAAACTCCCCGTAAAACCGGACACTCGATCGAGTACCCAAGGTACTCGATCGAGTACCCCCTTACTCGATCGAGTACCCCGACTACTCGATCGAGTACCCAACAGTCGAAACTATTTTATTTCGCAACTTGCCCTTACTCGACAGAGTAAGGGCTACTCGATAGAGTACCCCAAGACTTATAAATACGGAGTATTACAGTCTTCCCTCCTTAAAAGGAACTTGATCCCCGAAGTTCAAACCACTACTAAACAAAGGTACTCCCATAAGCTTCCCGACTCAGCAACCGAACATAAAACATGATACTAACCCAACTTATCCCGACAAACATCCCGACACAACATATAAAAGGTGTATAAAACTCTTAAAAACTCTCGCGATCATCTCCTACCCCCTAAAAGAAACAAGGTTACGTCCCCGTAACCATACATACCTGATCAAAGAGGAAAGGGTAACGCTCTTTCATAGCTTCCTCTGGCTCCCATGTAGCTTCCTCGGTCTCGTGGTTAGACCAAAGGATCTTAAGCAAAACTGTCTCACCACTCCTGGTCTTTCAAACCTGTCGGTCTAGAATCTGCTTAGGCACCTCAAGGTATGATAAAGACTCATCTAGCTCTAAGCTCTCTGCCTCCAACACATGTGACGGGTCACTCACATACTTCCGCAGCTGCGATACATGAAACACATTATGCACTCTCTCTAACGCAGCTGGTAAAGCCACACGATAAGCAACTTCCCCAACTCGCTCTAAGATCTCATAAGGCCCTATAAACTTCTATGTCCCAACGATGTAGATCTGCAAAACTCTTTTGTCGATCCTGGGCTGCTCGCATCCGTTCCTTGATCATCTTAATCTGTTCCACCATCTCATGCACCATCTCTGGTCCTAAAACCACTGCCTCAGCACCATCGTCCCAACAGATTGGACTCCTACATCTCCTCTCATACAAAGCCTCAAATGGTGCCATACCAATACTGGTGTGATAGCTGTTGTTGTAAGAAAACTCTATCAAGTCCAACCTCTGCTCCCAGCTACCACCAAAATCCATCACACAAGCTCGCAACATATCCTCAAGAGTCTTGATTGTTCTCTCGATCGCCCATCTGTCAGCAGGGATGAAATGTTTGTACTCATCTTCAAGGTCACATTCCCAACGATTCCAGCAACTCCTTCCAAAACCTTGATATAAACCTCGCATCTCTCTGTCGACACTATGTCCTTAGGGACTCCATGTAACTTAAGCACGTTCTTTCGATAGGCCATAGCCAATTGTGCCTTAGTCCATGTATCTTTCATTGGAACAAAGTGAGCTGACTTGGTCAGACGATCCACTATCACCCAAATCATGTTGTTACCTTGTTGACTCTTAGGCAAACCCACAATGAAATCCATGGAAATGGATTCCCACTTCCACTCAGGCACCTCTAAAGACTGAATCTTACCTTGTGGTCTTCTCTGTTCCCCTTTAACTCTCTGGCATGTCAAACAATGGGACACAAACTCAGCTGTCTCTTTCTTCATCCCAGCCACCAAAACGTTTTCTTCAAATCCTTGTATAGCTTGTCTCCACCGGATGAACCGAATATGGTGTGCAATGCGCTCATGTCATAATCGTCTTTTTCAACTCCTCATCATTAGGAACACACCACCTACCATCAAACCTTAAACTACCATCCGTATGAATAGAAAACCGGACACTGTCCCTTTCTATACTCCACTCTCCACTCAACTATCTTAGGATCCAAAGCCTGTTTACCTCGAATATCATCATAAAACTCCGGATGTCTTTGTCATATCACCCATGGCATCTCCTTTCTCGCATCATATGTATCCCAAAGCTCGCTACCTCATCCCTCAGCCTCATCAAAGATAGAGCTGTACACAAGGAATGTACACTCTTCCTACTCAAAGCATCAGCAACAACATTGGCCTTCCCTTCATGGTAGATAATCTTCATGTCGTAGTCACCAATCAACTCCATCCACCTCCTCTGTCTCATGTTCAACTCCTTCTGCGTGAAGATGTACTTAAGACTCTTGTGATCAGAAAATACCTTAAAGATTGCTCCATAAAGGTAATGTCTCCAAATATTGAGAGCAAACACCACTGCACCCAACTCCAGATCATGAGTAGGGTAATTCTCCTCATAAGGCTTCAACTGCCTAGAAGCATAGGCAATCACTTTACCATTCTGCATCAACACACATCCCAGCCCATTCTTCGAGGCATCTGTATAAACCTCGAAATTCTCGCTCCCTTCAGGAAATGCGAGGACAGGAGCTATGGTCAAACGCTCCTTTAATGTTTGGAACGCCGTCTCACAACTTTCATCCCAACGAAACCTGTTCTCCTTCCTCATCAACGCTGTCATCGGTCTAGCTATCTTGGAGAAATCTTTCACGAACCGTCTGTAGTATCCAGCTAAACCCAAGAAACTTCTAACCTCAGCGACATTCTTCGGTGCTTCCCACTTTGTCACCGCCTCAATCTTCGCGGATCCACAAACTACCCCATCTTTAGAGATTACATGCCCCAGAAAAGCAACTTTCTCTAACCAGAACTCACACTTGGACAACTTAGCATACAACTCATGATCCCTCAAAGTCTACAACACGATCCTCAGATGCTCCTCATGCTCCTCCTTAGTCTTAGAGTAGACTAAGATGTCATCGATAAACACTACTACAAACTGGTCCAAGAACTGTCTGAAGATTCTATTCATCAAATCCATAAACACTGCCGGCGCATTAGACAACCCAAACGGCATCACCACATACTCATAATGACCATACCTTGACGTGAAAGTCGTCTTTGGTATGTCCACCTCTCTAATCTTCACCGATGGTACCCCGACCTCAAATCAATCTTAGAAAAGATTGTTGCACCGCTCAACCGTCAAACAGGTCATTTATCCTTGGCAAAGGATACTTGTTCTTTATCGTCACACGTTCAGACTCCCCCTGTAATCTATACACATCCTCAAGCTCCCATCTTTCTTCTTCACGAAAAGAACTGGTGCTCCCCAAGGCGATACACTTGGTCTAATGTATCCCTTCTCTATCAAATCATCCAACTGCTTCCTAAGTTCCTCGATCTCCTTAGGACCCATACGGTACGGTGCCTTAGAGATTGGCCCCGTCCCTGGCTTCAACTCTACGGTGAAATCTATCTCCCTCTTCGGTGGCAACCCCTTTAATCTCCTCCGGAAAAACATCTGCAAACTCTCCCACCACTGGTATCTCATCAACCGTCGGACTCTCTATCCGGTCATCTCTCACATGGCACAAGATCAACGGACATCCCTTCCTCAGATAAGACTTCAAGGTGACAGCTGCAATCAACTTAACTTTGGGTTTGACTAGAAACCCACGATAAGACACACTAACACCATTTGGACCTCGTAAGGACATTTTCTTTTGATGACAGTCTATCTTAGCTTTATACTTTCCTAACCAATCCATCCCAACTATCATCTCAAAACCGTTAAAAGGAAACTCTAGCAAGTCTACCGGGAAATCAACTTGCCCAACTATCAAAGATACATCTCTAAACAACCTCCCACACGATACAGACTCACCCGAAGGTATGAAAACTTGCTCACTAACAGACTCATATACTCTCAAGCCCAACTGTTTTACATGACTCGAAGACACAAACGACTGAGAAGCCCCCGAATCACACAAAACAAACGTAGGAATACCATTAACAAGGAATGTACCGGTGATAACATGCGCATCTTCCTCAGCTGCTTTCTTCTCCATCATGAACAACTTGCCATCGGTCTTCCTCGTCCACCTCCCTGGACAAGATCGGCTGATGCGGTCGGCTTAGCACCCGACCCTTGATTGTTGTTGTTGTTCGTCGGTGTCTTCGATAAGAATTACCGCCGTTGCGGTTGCCTCCACTCTGTAACTCGACTTCCCCGGTTTGGCCATGATCCACCGGTCCTTTGCTCGCGAAGCTCGTGCGGAGTCTCTCGAAAGATCCCGGTGCACTCGTGCACTCATGTCTCTTGTGGCCTACACCACCACAACCAAAGCAGTCACTCCCCGGCTATTACTCACACTCCCCGCCACGCCCAAAGGAAGCCCCAAAGATCAACCCCGACCCGAAAGAAAACCCCTTAGACTGATTGTGGTTGCCTTTCTTGTAATTAGATTGGCCACCACCCTCGCTCTCGAGACTTCCTCTTCTCACCACCGACCTCTCTCCCGAGCCATCTCCACCAGCCTCTCCGCTCTTCCAGCCCTCTCATAAGCTTCCTTAACATCGGTAAGGATTCCCACGGGTAACTTATCCATAATCGTGGTAGTCAACCCCCTTTCAAACCTCAATGCCAGGTTCTCCTCACTCAAACCCATATCCTCAGCATACCTGGACTTCTCATTGAACTGTCTGTAGTACTCGGCTACCGACATCTCAGCGGTCATCTTAAACTTATCAAACTCTTCCCTCAACTTACTCCTCACATGCTCCGGTACGAACTCCTTCCTCACAGCCCTACGAAACTCCTCCCAAGGTATAGCAGGTAAGCCTTGGTTGGTGTATATCTCCTTAGCACTCACCTTCACCGAATCCCACCACTTGCCTCGCCTCCCTCGGATAGAACGCACTGTTCCACTCTCATCTCATCAGGACAATGAACCAAGTCTAAGATGTTCTCCATCTCTCTCAGCCAACTATCAAGCAGATTAGGCTCCCCAACTCCCTTGTATTCTTTCGGGTTAAACCTCGCAATATAGAGGCTGATTTTAGAATGATCAACCTCCTTCTCCTTACTCTTATCCTTGTCCTCATTCACTCTCTTCAGGGTCTCAGTAAGAGCATCCTGGTGCTCTAACATCTTAACGATGTCATCCACGGTCATAAGCTCAGCTCTCGCGTACAAAGCAGTTCTCTTGGGCGGCATCTTGAAGCTATATAAGAAAGGGTAAACATAAACACACGTACTAAACCTCAAAACACGAAAACACGATGCCCAGAACCCACTCGATCGAGTTCCCAAACACACTCGATCGAGTGACGGGCTACTCGATCGAGTGCCCCACGTACTCGATCGAGTACCCAAACTCCAGACCCAAACAGACCTTCTGATCTCTTACCTACTCGATCGAGTATCTAGGCTACTCGATCGAGTGACCCCCTACTCGATCGAGTACCCCTAGTTACTCGATCGAGTGCCCCAAAACTCGATTCTGGACTCAAACTCGCCAAAAACCCACCCGATCGAGTCAGTCTCACTCGATCGAGTAACACTAATTCGTAAAAGCTACCCGCATGTTACGTCATATGCTAATATGCTAAACTTTATAAACTACATGATATCATAATAAACATACTACGCATCTTTTCTATTATTTACGAGATCATTTCATCATATTATTAAATGCCACATTGTAAATCATCCAACATGTTATCATCTCATCAACAAGTTTCCTCATATCACCATTTTCTTTCACATGCTCAACTTTCTACTTCAACATCCAACAATTAACACATTCCATCATATTTGTAAACAAGTTAACCAAACACACGTTTACTCGACAAACACTTCCCCCCATGTGACCGGTTCAAAGTTGTAGGGCGACCCCTCGACTTTAGGACGTCTCCCAAGCCTTTGCACTAGCTCCTACAACTTTTACCCCGGGTTCATTTTAATTGACTCCTATGTTCATTAAGTTCATTGGTTACAGGTTTCGGGATCGTCTCTCTGATACCATTTGTAACACCCCCATACTCCAAGTGCCTTACCAGGACCACTCAGGTATGAAGACATCACCATCTCGGTCGCCCGAGGTATGATAATCAAATAGACAAAACAGAAACAACGTTTATTATAAATAGTTTAATGAATAGATATAATCCTCAAAACCAAACCAAAGTACGATACAATATTCTCAAATGACTGTTCTAATCCGAAATGTAAATAAACTAAGGCTACGGCGGAAGACTCCTATCATCATGTCGTGGCATCCCACTATCCCAAGACTCATCTCAATACCCGCTCAATATCTGCTCACCATCCCCGAATGGATCACCGCAGTTTACAAAACAACACCGGGTCGATTTAATAACACAATCAATATAGATAACAATAATAAGATAAACAGACAAATGAATCACACACACACACACACACACCACCAACTCCCATCGTCTCAATCTCGACCGTCCACTTTGGACCCGCCACGCGATGGGGGACCGCAGCCGTTCCACCTAAGCCCCGCTCATCGTACGAGCGATAACCCTGTCCCATTAATGTGCACATCCCCTTCCGTGGCGGGTTCCACGAAGGGCGAAACTAGGGCGTGAAGTCACTCCCGCAAGTGACCCCACTCAGCCGAGAACGCATCTCGAGAACCATCAACAACAATCACAACCACAAACACAATACAATCATCATATCAAACAACTAACTACAAAGACATCACCAATATCCCATTATGGGACTAATACGAGTAGGAAATCCTACCTGAAAGCACAACAAGCGAGACGGTATCTACAAACAGTATCAAAACGCCTCTTCTACGAATCCTCCTCCTATCATATAACACATATAGGCTATACATCACATACTACGCACAAAAACCCCCAATCCCTAAATTAGGGTTTAACCAAACTTAGCAAAACATTATAAAAATTATGTTAAAAGCTTACCCTCGACGCAAGGAACTCAACGATACGAATTAAGACACGAACTGACCGTCTGAACTCCGGGAATTGCTAAGAATGCGATTAGGAAGATGAACTGACTGCTTTCTCTCTTAAACAGGGTTTTAGGTTTTGTAAAAGTGATTTCAAACAATGACGATTATGTTTAAATACCTTAATCGCATAATTAACAAAACCCGAGAAAACTCCCCGTAAAACCGGACACTCGATCGAGTACCCAAGGTACTCGATCGAGTACTCTTACTCGATCGAGTACCCACCCTACTCGATCGAGTACCCAACAGGTCAGAAACTATTTTATTTCGCAACTTGCCCTTACTCGACAGAGTAAGGGCTACTCGATAGAGTACCCCAAGACTTATAAATACGGAGTATTACAAAGCCAGTTAATTCTGGTGAAAATCAAGTACCTCCAAAAGCGATTTCAAAGACTAGTGAAACTGCAAAATCCGGCACTGATACTACTGATTCAACATAAAACAAACCTAGTACTTATAGTGATATTAAACCTCAGTAGCTGGGAGCAGTGGAAAACCGAGAACCGAAAAACAGCCAACTAGTGAAACCAGTGGACAGTAGCGAGGGTGATGAGTTTGTTGATTATAAAGACAGACAAAAAATTCTAGAATCAAATGATTCTCAGGCGGGAACCAATCTAGAGACTGAGATTGAGAGTGCTGCTCCAGGCCTTATTGTGAGGAAAAAGAAGCCTGTTGAAATCCCTGAGAATCAAATGTCAGCCAACTATGCAGATATAATGGTAGAAGATGCAGTTGCTTTGTTGTTGAAACATAAACGTGTACTGTATGCTGCTGATGAGGAAACAGATTTATCTATAGTTTCCGTCCCAAAAATTCTATATCGACGTGGTCTGAGCCCTAATCCAAGCATATACCTGAACCCAAACCTGACTGATCCAAACCAAACCGATCTGAATGACCCAATTTAATAGGTACAGTTTCGATGAATGGTTATTGTGCTTATTATAGAGCACCTATGTCAATCTATCCACTTTTTTAGGATATCTTTCGGGTGTCTTTTGGTCTTGAGGCTGTTCAAATGACTTTTCTAAAAACGTGTTTAAGGTAGGATTAGCCAACCCCGTGGTAGAGGGGACCGCAAGGTTGGCTAATCCTACCCTAAACCCCTTTTTCGGTGTTATGTGCATGAAATAATCTTCTTTGTGCTGAAATA
Organism: Silene latifolia; assembly: GCF_048544455.1. NCBI lineage: Eukaryota > Viridiplantae > Streptophyta > Magnoliopsida > Caryophyllales > Caryophyllaceae > Silene > Silene latifolia. Next base: position 95,526,745 of record NC_133538.1, read on the forward strand.
GGTGTCTATGTGCATGAAATAAGGTTCTATGTGCATTAAAAATTTCTTCAGTTGCATCAGTGTGGACACGGGGGGCCCACGGGGGCGCTTGGGAAAAAGATTTTGCATTTGTGGAGTCGCCACCAATTTTTATGGGAAATTGGAACCGTTCAAATACCTCGTGTCATGTCAAGACACAAAGTAGTGACATGAACTGTAATACTACGGTTTTATGATCCTCTGGGTACTCTATCGAGTAAGCCTTACTCTGTCGAGTACGGGTGAGTTGCAGTTTAAAATAGTTTCTGACCTGTTGGGTACTCGATCGAGTAACGTAGATACTCGATCGAGTAAGGGTGCACTCGATCGAGCACCTAAGCTACTCGATCGAGTAGCCGGTTTATGGGGGACGATTTCTCGGGTTTTGTTAATAATGCGATTAAATATATATTATTTCCGTCATTGTTCTTTAAACACTTTTAAAACCTAATTACTGTCAAAAAGAGAAATCAAACTACGTTCTTCGCTTCAATCGCATTGTTGGCAAATCCCGGAGTTTGGAAGGTCGAATTTCACCTTTCTGTATACCTTTGTGATCCTTGCGTCGAGGGTAAGATCTACGTATCTTTTTATAGTATTTCCTTAAAGTTGGTTAAACCCTAATTTTGGGAATTGGGGATTTGTGTTAGTTTTGCAATTGTTAGTAATTATGTGATTATATGTTAGGAGGAGGATTCGTAGAAGAGGAATTTTGATATCAGCTGTGAGACCGTCTGATTGTGTTGCTGTTCCAGGTAGGGTTTCCCTACTCAGTATTAGTCCCATAATGTGTTGTTGGTGTGTTGTGATTGTTGAATATTATCGTATTCGTATTGTGACGGTTGTTGGTTTTGATTGTTGTCTAATGGTTGTGATTGTTTGTCTCTGGTTCTCGAGATGCGTTCTCGGCTGAGTGGAGTCACTTGCGGGAGTGGCTTCACGCCCTAGTTTCGCCCTTCATGGAACCCGCCATGGAAGAGGATGTGCACACTAATGGGACAGGGTTATCGCTCGGTATGATGAGCGGGGCTTAGGTGGGAACGGCTGCGGTCCCCCACTGGCAGGGCTGGTCCAGTGGAGAGTCGGTGACGGAGATTGATTGGAGTGGGTGTGATTGTGTGTGTGACCGTGTGAGCTGCTTGTTTGTTGTGTTGTTGGATTATATAAATTGTGTGATTAGTACTGACCCCGTTTAATGTTTTAAAAACTATGGTGATCCATTCGGGGTGGTGAGCGATTATTGAGCGGGTATGATATGACGCGTATGGGATAGGGGGATGAGTCATCACGTGGCGATTAGAAGTCTTCCGCTGTGTCAGACGATGTTTTATAGTTTTGATAGTGTTAGCAGTAGACCGTCTGAGAATCTTGTATTTCAGTTTTGGTTTTGGTTTTGATCATGTAATCACTTTAAACTATTTTGTTATTTAAACTCTGTTTCGTTATTGTCTTATGATCATCATTGCCTCGGGCAACCGAGAAGGTAATATCTTTAAACCTAAGTGGTCCTGGTAAGGCACTTGGAGTATGGGGGTGTTACAAATGGTATCAGAGCGACGATCCTGAAACCTGTAACCAATGAATCTAATGAATATAGGGAGTCAATTAAAATGAACCCGGGGTAAAGGTTGTAGGAGCTAATGCAAAGGCTTGGGAGACGTCCTAAAGTCGCGAACTCGCCCTATAATTTTGAACCGGTCACCATGGGATATGAGTCGGGATCGCTATGTGTTTATTTTGTTAATTGTGTACCAATATAGTGATGTGTGGCATGAATAAGTGTGATTTTGTATGTTGTTGGTTGAAAGCATGTTGGATGATAGTTGGTTTACCATTTGATTGGAATAGTTGGAAAAATATGTGAGAATGACGAATGATGTGGTAGAAAAAGGAAGTAGTTCATATGTGATAATATGTGATGAATAATGTTATTGCAGGATGAATGATTTATAATGTGTACATACTAGTAACTTGTGATTAGGGGATTTCATATGATTTTACATAATTCTGTTTGCGTAAAGTTAGATAATAAGTTCATATAATTGTCTACTGTGGTATCATATGCACTTGTAGATGAAGAATGTGGTTGAAATAGATGAAAAGCTTGGAAAAGATGAGTGTCAATTGTATGAGAATATGGATTTTGTGAATATGATTATGTTTAGACGATGAAGGGGATTTTTAATATTGTTGCGTTAGTAACATGGAAATAGGATTTGTAATGTATGAGAATGTTTTGGGTTACGAAAAGTTATAAAATTTAAAGCATGCGGTTAGTACATGATTAATAAGTTAAATAGTATATGTGCATGATGGATGTTGTTGCTTGACTTTTGAAGATAGTAACATGTGATTAGCAATACTGGTTTTATGAGTCCTGAGTTGTTTTTGTCTACCTTGTTGTTGTTTAAGTCGTTTGGAAGTAAAAATCAAGTAGTTGTGTTTTTCGATTATAGAGAGAGTGTCTTTAAACTGTTATAACTTTAGATGCATAAATGATTTTAATTAGGTTCCAATTGGAGGTGATAGCTTGTTCTTTTACGATTCTAACGATAGGTCACACGCCCAAAACGACCAAGAAATGAGTGAGTTATGACTGTTTTACGAAAACTGGACAATGCTGAGAATTGCGTAGGGTACTCGATCGAGTAGCCTTGGTACTCGATCGAGTAGGCGGCACTCGATCGAGTACGTTAGTTACTCGATCGAGTAGCCCTGGTGATTTGTTTTAGGTGCTTCTGACCTTCACCTACTCGATCGAGTAAGTCCCTTACTCGATCGAGTGGCTCGTATGCTCGATCTATCGACCCTGTTTTGGGTCATATGCTTATCTTTTGACTTCGTTGCATATCATGTTTAATTCAAAGGTGTTATCTTGCTTATTTATGCATTGTTTTATATGTATGTTAATCCTGATGCGTAAGTTACCCAATCTTATGATGTAAGGAGTGGCACCTGTGGTGAGTATGAGTTCGGTGGGAGGACATGAGTTATATGTGGTTGTAATAGATAGTGGAAAAAAGAAAAGGAAGATCGTTATGGCTTAATTGAGACATAGAGCATATTTTCTTAGATGAGATGAGTGATATGACTGTGTGTTGAGTAACGTAAAAGCAAGTGAATATGGGCAAGGGATGATGTGAGTCTAAGGAACGTGAGAATAAAAAGATTCAAAGTAAGGATGTGGATAGTGGCAGCTTGAGATGTGTAAAGAGTTATGTAGGGAGATGGTTAGGAGTCGTGTGGGTTAAGGATATATGTAGTGAAAGTTCGTTTTAAAGGGGTTGAGAAGAGTGGTATACAGTGAACGTTAATTTTATGGATATATTAGTGGCAAGTGTGAGTAATAGCATAATAAGAGAAGATCCATGGTAAGAAAGAGTGAGGTGATATCGATATAAAATAATGAGATTTGAGTTTTGGAGCGATGAGAAGGTAATTGGAGCACAAAAGGGGTTAGGTAGAAGTATAAGGAGTTGAGATATTAAATGGAACTGTTGAGTATAAAGAGAAAAGAAGGATAAAAGTAAGCTGAGAAAAATGTTCACCGGAGTTATGTGATATAAAAGTAAGGAATCATCGGGATGTATGATACTACCATGAGTAAGTGAGTTTATGGTTATACAGAAGTTTCAGGACAACATGATTAATCATGAACTTCGAGGAATTAAGGGAGTAAGAGGTTGATTTAGTATCTGCCCTCTATGAGATTTTGGCGGAGAGTTAGATGACGATACAGTTCGGGATAGTATTGGGAATAATGAGGTAAATTTTGTTGATAGGTTGATGTTCGTTATTTGGGAGATTAACCGAAGATATGAAAGAAACCGTGAAGTTTAGAGATGAGTGTAAGAGGCTTAATGTCCGAACGACGGTAGTGTTGAGGTGTTGCCACTAGTGGTTAAGGGTGATGATAGATAAGAAAGATAGCAATTCTAATGAAGTTGATTTTGTAGAGGCCGGATTGAATGTATGGTTGTAAGGAAGTATAAGATGTGGTTAGATGAGGCGGGTGCTAATCATTGAATAGTAATGTTATGGTTATACTTGGCATGAGGTGATGGTTATGTGAATGGGGGAATATGTTATGAGGGGCTTATGAGTTAAGCTCGGGCGACAGGTACCCTTTATCGAGTGGTAACTTACGTGATCAGGATTGACTGGTTGGATGTGATTACGGGTCTGTGATATATATAAATGTTTGTGTGAGGTTTTGACCTCACAAGAAGTGGTATGATGTGATTATTATAAAGTTGTTATTTGAATGTTCTGTAATGCATGTTGGGTATGCTAATCTAATTGAATGATATCCAAAAAGGTAATAATTTGAGTGATCTAGCGTGACTGGTTATACTTGTATGTATTCATGATACATGTTAATCTGTGATATGGTAAGGGGATGATATTCATGAGGTTATTTTCTGTTTAATTCATATAATATGTTGCGTTGTGATTTAGTAAGTGGATTTGAGTAAGTTTTTCTTGTCTAAGAAGTTATTCTGAGTCAGTGTTTATGGGAATTGTATGTAGTTGTGATGTCTATCGATGTGGTTGTTGTGCCTCGGGTGGTGATTCGGGCACGGTACTTAGTGTTGTGATGCGGATATTTTCGCACTGCGGTGTGGCTGTTGGTGACGGTGTTGCGATGTCGTCACCGGTTGTGGTGGAGTAGGCGGGATGATTATGATTCGAGTTTTGAAAGTGTATACCAGTTATACATAGATTGTTATTTTGTTTGTTGTTGTTCCCTGTGAGTTTCATTTTGGACACATAGATTGTTGTTTTGTTTGCTACTGTTCCTTGTAAGTTTTGGTTGAACAGGTAGACGGTTGTTTTGTTTGTTGATGTTTCTTACCAGTTTCAGTTTGAGAATGAGGGTAGAGTATGATATGAAAGAGAGTGTCTTTGTTTCCGTGGTTGTCATGGCATAGGGATATTCTGTTGATGGGACACAGTTGTTAGAAGTTGTTACAGTACATTTGATCTTGTTGTAGATGAGACATCGGTGCACATAGTCATGGCAAGTGATTCGTAGAACATGTGTGGTAATGATCTGAAAGCTGCAGGTGGTTCATAATCTTTTGTTGGGACAGTGAGGGTAGGGTGTTTGGATTTAGTGTCATGTTAAGTCATGTATGAGTTTTGCAGTGATGAAAGAAAAGAACTTGAGGATTTCGAATGAGCGTACGTCACTAGTGTGAATCGTGAGCTATGCTTTTGACGAGAGGAGTTTATATAGTTTATATAGAGAGGTATGTCGTGTTGTGGTAATGTGGAAGAGTTAGATTATTGGTTATGCTAAGGGTTTTGTGGTACTGGTTAGATGGACTGCAGAGTGATTTGAAGTATGAGAACTGTTTAAGTAAGAGAGCCTTGGAAATAGGAATGGTTATGGAAATGAGGTTATAGGCGGTTATCTTTGACATGTGGTGGTGATGAGGATACTGAGATGATATAAGTAAGGATTTAGTATTAGTGATTTACGAGGACGTAACATTTATCTTAAGATGAGTAGGATGCGATAAAAGAGAATTTCATGGTTGTGCATGTTGTAATATAATTGGAAGTAGAGTGTTAGCGCAGCGTAAAGGAGGGATTTGTTTTGTGGATGATACTGTTAAAAGGCCATGGCCGTGCTTGTAGTAGTGTGATGCTTAGGAGTGTGAGAATACTTCGATAGTGGTAAGGGTTGGATGATGATGTTTAGGAGTTCGAGAGTTTTGATAGTGACAAGATGATGTTTATGAGTGTAAGTAAACTACGAGGACGAAGTTCCTTTTAAGGGTGGTAGAATGTAACATTCCGTTTGAAGTTATGAGTATCTTGATATTGGATTATCTAGTGGATGATATTTTACGGAGCTAACAGCATTTGTGTGGGTATCGTATGGAGTTAGGGTCGAGAGAGATATAATGGAGTTGGAACGATATCGTGAGCCATGTTGTGGAAGTAGGAATAGTTGGTGGAGTTGGGGTTAGGAGTTCATGTTTGGTCGGTTGGGGGTTTTGTTTTGAGTTCTTAGCTGGTTGTTGTGTCTTGATCGAGTTAGTATGTTTGTTTTTAGGTATGGGTTGAACTTCGGGGATGAAGTTCTTTTTAAGGAGGGAAGACTGTAATACTACGGTTTTATGAGACTCTGGGTACTCTATCGAGTAGGCCTTACTCTGTCGAGTAAGGGTGAGTTGCAGTTTAAAATAGTTTCTGACCTTGGGTACTTGATCGAGTAACGTAGATACTCGATCGAGTAAGGGGGCACTGGATCGAGCACCTAAGCTACTCGATCGAGTAGCCGGTTTACGGGCGACGATTTCTCGGGTATTGTTAATAATGCGATTAAGTATATATTATTTCCGTCATTGTTCTTTAAACACTTTTAAAACCTAATTACTATCAAAAAGAGAAATCAAACTACGTTCCTCGCTTCAATCGCATTTTTGGCAAATCCCGGAGTTTAGAAGGTCGGATTTCACCTTTCTGTATACCTTTGTGATCCTTGCGTCGAGGGTAAGATCGACATACCGTTTTTATAGTATTTCCTTAAAGTTGGTTAAACCCTAATTTTGGGAATTGGGGATTTGTGTTAGTTTTGTGATTGTTAGTAATTATGTGATTATATGTTAGGAGGAGGATTCGTAGAAGAGGAATTTTGATATCAGCTGTGAGACCGTCTGATTGTGTTGCTGTTCTAGGTAGGGTTTCCTTACTCAGTATTAGTCCCATAATGTGTTGTTGGTGTGTTGTGGTTGTTGAATATTATCGTATTCGTATTGTGACGGTTGTTGGTTTTGATTGTTGTCTAATGGTTGTGATTGTTTATCTCTGGTTCTCGAGATGCGTTCTCGGCTGAGTGGAGTCACTTGCGGGAGTGGCTTCACGCCCTAGTTTCGCCCTTCGTGGAACCCGCCACGGAAGGGGATGTGCACATTAATGGGACAGGGTTATCGCTCGGTATGATGAGGGGGGCTTAGGTGGGAACGGCTGCGGTCCCCCACTGGCAGGGCTGGTCCAGTGGACAGTCGGTGACGGAGATTGATTGGAGTGGGTCTGATTGTGTGTGTGATCGTGTGAGCTGCTTGTTTGTTGTGTTGTTGAATAATATAAATTGTGTGATTAGTACTGACTCCGTTTACTGTTTTAAAAACTGTGGTGATCCATTCGGGGGTGGTGAGCATTTATTGAGCAGGTATGATATGGCGCGTATGGGATAGCTGGGATGAGTCATCACGTGGCAGTTAGAAGTCTTCCGTGTGTCAGACGATGTTTTATAGTTTTGATAGTGTTAGCGATGAGACCGTCGAGAATCTTGTATTTCAGTTTGATTTTGGTTTTGGTTTTGATCATGTAATCACTTTAAACTATTTTGTTATTTAAACTCTGTTTCGTTATTGTCTTATGATCATCATTGCCTCGGGCAACCGAGATGGTAATATCTTCATACCTGAGTGGTCCTGGTAAGGCATTTGGAGTATGGGGGTGTTACATGAACACTAAGAACTCGTTACCCTTAGCATTCTATGTCTAGAATGACTCTCGTGGATTCCAATGAACACGGATGTTCACAGAGATCTGAAGTAAGGGGTAAGGGTACATATTAGGAAGTCCTTTTACTGAACACCTAATCCCGCCCGCCTCGATAGCGACCTCTACTAATGATTAGGGAAATTATTTATAGTCGATATGTTGTCGATTATATGCATGGAATGCAACTGATAATGAGATTATCTTCGGGTCTCCCAATCAAACACATTTATAATTCTCAACAAACCACTAGTTAGTGGTTAAGTCGAGGTCGATCCATGGGACAGGGGGTACTCAAATTGTTCAATCTAATTATGGTTGTGCTTGTGGTTGTCACAATTGTAATGGGGTTGATGATTCTAATCTAATAAAAGTAATAAACAAGCAACAAAAGGAAAGATGTAAACAAATGACTAAAAGTGCTAGGATATCATGGGTTCAAAGGGGATTCATGGGAGTTGATCATACAAACATGTTCTCAATTATATGCAAGCACTTATTGTTGTGATGGGATCGAGTAAGTGTATATCTTACAATCCTTAAGAAGGTTTGGGTCCCGGAGCCGAATCGATTAGATTGTACAACACCTACAAGTCGACTTAGTCCTTCCTATTCAACTATATGCATGGTCTAAGGAGACTCGAGTTGGTTTATGTCTTACAACTCTCATTGAAAAGATAAGTGATGGGTAAAAAATGCAAGGATTCATAGGCTCGCATTTCATCAAACATAACATGTGCATAAGTTGAAATCACAACAAGCAAGCAAATAAATTATGAAAACATATTAGATTAAGCATGAATCAATCCCCATGTTGGTTTCCCCTAATTACCCATTAATGCTAGCTAAGAGACTACTCAATCATTATCATGTTTAACATGCTAACAAGGTTGTCAATCATATTAACAAGGCAAAACATGATGGACAAGTAAGAAAGATTAACAATAATTAAAACAAGGATTAAGAGAATTATACCTATGGAGATTCCAAAATAATAATGCAAAGAATAATAGAAGTACTTGATGATTGATGGAAGGTTGTCAATCTCCCGATAAACCCAAATGATCTTCTAATTACCCAATAATAAACTTAAATTACTCAATAATAAACTTGAACAATAATTAAGGAAAGATTAATGTGTAATTTTGTGGAAAGATTAAAGGATAATCTATTCTAATCTACTCCTATTCTAATCTATGTAAAGTTGATTTAATCTAAGAAAGCTTGGTATTTGGATTATTACAAATGGAGTATATATAGTGGTACATCATTAGGTTAAGCAAGGGTAGATTAGTAAATAACATTTCTAAGTGTTGAGTAGGGAAATGCTCCTCTCGAAAGAGATGCGCATATCCTAGGACTGGGATGCTCATCCTGAGCTCGGGATGTGCGGATCCACAAACAGACTATTCTGAAAATGGCGCAGTAGCTTGGGACGAGCGGATTGGTCTCGGGACGCGCGATTCCCGGGACAGCTTGTCTATTTGAGCTCGGATTGTAAAACGGACATCATTTCCTCATCCGGACTCCTATTAGAGTGATTCAAAAGCCTAGACCACTTTATTTTTCGACGCTGTTTCATCTAGCATACTTTCAGAGCCAATAAATCAAATCTTGGTTTTGGTTCCGAGCAATTTTTTCTTGCAATGGCTTCCTTCTCGTCATCCTTGCTTTTAAGCCTATGACCCTTCTATATACTCTTTATTCATACATCATTGGTCATTATTCTTGCCTCCACTTCATACTAGTCTATCCAATATCTTCAAAAATCTTCCAAATATGCACGAGAGAGGGGGAATTCCACCTCATTATCTTCTTTCCTACAAAACAAATACAATGTAATAGGAAAACCAAATAGGAAGGATTTGACGGATAAAATGGCCATGAAATGCTATATTAGTATGCAAAATAGGTTCAATTAGGGGACTAAATGTGCGCAGTTATGAGTCACATCATATATCCCCAAACCGAACCTTTACTCGTCCCGAGTAAAGAGGTGACTAGAACTAAACCTTTATTTAAACTATCCTAATAATATAGCCGATGTGAAGTAATTAGCGGGTCTCACTCCGCCCCTTCAACTCACAACAAGACAACGATAACGTAGGATGCCTTCTTGAAAGGCAAGGTGGGGCTTGCCAAAATGGCGATACATCCAAGCATTAAAGCACACAAAACAATTAATGGAAGCATCTACAAAAAAGGAATAACCACTTTCCTCATCTAAGTGGCGGAAATTATCTATAAGGGAAGCAATCTAAGGGTACATACTCCATTATAGATACAATTTCTTCAATTTACTAAGCCTAGGAGGATACTAATAAATCACCTCCAAGTTATGTCAAGCTAGGGTACCTTTGTCCTCAATCGTTAAATGCTTTTGTCAAGAGTAGACTCCCTATGGTGTTAGAAACACTGGAGGATCGCGGAATTCCCCTTCGTGCCTAGAAAAGAAGAAGGGTCGTCCCCTCTCTACCATGCACAAAAGTGGATTTGATGGATAAAGGGATCGATAATATTTGAGTTTCATATGGGAGTTTGCTTTTGTTGTTGTTTTTCCCCCCAATTTGTGGCATTTGACATTTTGAGAACATTTTCTTTTTGTCATTTCTTTGATGTTTGGCATTTCAATACTTGACAACTTTCAACTTCTGCATTTTCTTTTGAACATTTTCTTTTGAACATTTTCAAAGTCACCTCAATTAGTAACGAGGGTGCCTTATAGTTGAAGCATAGGAGTTTTTATTTTTGTTAATCCTCTTTTTTTTCGATGCAATTGCAAAATTTTTTGACTTTTCATTTCAATTCTTGAACTCAAATTTAAACAATTTTTGTGCCCATTCCCTTTGATGACAAAATGTGGTAGAACATGGATGATGGTTGCATGGTTTCAAGGGTCACCTTGGAATAAACGGTAGCCAAGGAGTTATCACACCACAAGGTACTCTTGACTAGGCCTTAATCCATGGGTCAAAGGATACTAGCATGACACATCCTAGGGTGTTTTACAAGTATTCGAATAAGCAAAGTCTCAAGAAGAAAAAGTAACTACAAGGGCCTATATACACTTATCAAGTTTCCCAAATAGATGTTTTCACAAATTTTTTCCTAAATGCAACTATATGCCGTGATACAACTACCATATATACATCCTAATGCATATGCTTCTACCAACTAGTATGCCATATAAACTAAATGCATTCCTATAATCACATTGTTTATACCGCATCAATCAAAATAAAGCCACATAGTCATTAACATAAAGAGGAAAAAGGAGATTGGAAAGATCATACCATGCGGTCTTCAATATCCTCATGTCTCGGATGTGGCGCAGTCGATCAATTAGAAAAAGGATGGACAAACACAATATATACAAGATTACACTACAAAGGAAATGAACATGTTTTTGAGTTTTTCAATTTTTCAAATTTTTATGGGTTTTATGTTTATGAAACAAAAAGATATGTTTTTGTATTTTTCAAAAAATTTCAATTTTTATGTGTTTTTGGAATATAAATTTCCATCCCCCACTTTATTTTGGACATTGTCCTCAATGTACATGTAGGAGTAGGAATGAAAAAGAAATTAAAGTACATGTTTTTTGGATTATTGAATAAATACAATGATATGAATGAATGCATGCTCTAACTAAATGCAATTCTATATGATATATATATAACAAATAAATGCAATCTACACTATACTAGATGATGCATGTTCTCACCTATGATCAAACCTCCCCAAACCGATTTAAGCACTATTTCTAGTGTAGGATAAATGAGATTGGGTCATTAGTGACTATGTATGAATGCAACTAACTATATGAGACATGTGAGATATATTACAATGCAAACTATACTAAATGAACTAACTAATGTAAATGTAATATGAAATATAATACAAATGCAAGCCTAAACTATATGATATATGTATTTCGCTTCATGGTTTAACCTCCCCAAACCGATTTTAAACACTTTTCCTAATGTAGGAAGAAAGGGGTTTAATCATGAGGCAACTACATAAATACAACAATACACGAGAGATAGGGAAAGAAAAGGGTTCTTACAATCATTGTAGGAGATGAAGATGGTAGATAGGAAGCATATATGGCCATGACACGAGCCAAATGAGCGAAAAGATGAATTTTAGCCAGAACCCGCTCGGGTTGGTTTCGTCTCGCTCGGGTTGGGAGCTAGGACGCTCGTTTTCTTTAGAATTCACTCGGATTCTCAGGCAGGGAGCTTTTCTTTTTTTCTTGTCTTTCAATCCGCACGGATTGGACTCGGGATGAGCATATTTCGAGAAATTTCGACCCAACACCTTTTTAATGATAACAAAGTCGCTCACAAGCCCAAATTCTCCATTTTCTTCATTTATTTACATTTTCCATCTTCTCAATTTTATTAATTTCCTTCAAAAAGCTCAATTATAATATGAGATCCCTCCCTTTCATCTCTCATGCAATTTATTAAATGAATGCATGCAAAATTACACTAAATGCATATATACAAATTAATGGTTATTGAGGAACTCCATCAAACCAAAGATTGTCAATTTACAATTTCATAAAAAATTACCACTAGCACTCAAAGCACGTAAAAGTCGGTCAAATTCTTGGGAGTGAGATATAAATAGGCATGGATAACAACACAAGATTATGCAATGAAATAATTCCCAAGTAATAGACCGAACAAGCATGTGAAGAATGTTATGACAAAAATCATAAGAGATGTGATGGATGGTAGGAACATGAAATGGGTAGTTGGTTGGCAATTCACAGAACTCTTCCTCTAAATAGTCAAAATCACCACATTCAATGCAAGTACTCTCATTATCATCTAAGGTGATTTTAAGGGTATCTATTTAGGGTTCCCAAATATCCTCATATTCCTCATCTCAACAAGGACCATTATCAAAGGGTTGTCATAACAAGGCTCACCAAGTTCAACACAATTTTCTCCCTCTAATATGTCATCCTCAATGGGTGAGTTTTCACTCAAGCTCACATCCATATCACTCTCACTTTGCCCATTAACATCAAATTCCAAGGAAGTTGGGTTCATTGGTACACAAGAAGAGTAAGGTGACGGTATCCAAGCATTGGTTTCAAAATCAAGAATGTACTCCTCCTCATCATCACTCTCTTCATCTATCACACCATCTTCCCAAGGAGGGGAAAATTAGTGAACATAGTCGGTTGGCTCAAGGTTATAGGAAGATTTATCATTCTCACAAATCTCATTTTCAACATAGTTTTCCTCAATGAATTTTTGAAATGTGGTTTTTATCGCTTCCATACCTTCCTTGGCACTTTCAAATATGTCATGTATAGTTTGCTTAAGACATTGGATGGTCATGAACTCAACAAATTCCCAAAATTCCTCACAACTCATATCACATATCCTACCACCACTTAAGTGAAATGCCAAGTTGCGGGTTTCAAGGTTCATGCCTATATAAACAACACAACATGCTTCATAATTTGAAAGAGTAAAACCATGATGTCAAGCATGAGTCATATAATCTTCAAATCTTGCAACATATTTATCAAATGACTCATCTTCATATTGCCAAAAAGTGAATGTAGGCATGATAAACATATGAAATAGAACAAGTACAAGCAATAAAATTCCCAAGGAACCAAGATTCCTCAAGAAGAAGCACAACTAAAACGAGACAAAAGAACAATTCAAATACACAACACCATCCCCGACAACGGCGCCATTTTGATGGTGAGATTGTCGTCGGGTCTCCCAATCAAACACATTTATAATTCTCAACAAACAACTAGTTAGTGGTTAAGTCGAGGTCGATCCATGGGACAAGGGGGTACTCAAATTGTTCAATCTAATTATGGTTATGCTTGGGGTTGTTACTATTGTAATGGGTTGATGATTCTAATCTAATAAAAGCAATAAACAAGAAACAAAAGGAAATACGTAAACAAATAACTAAAAGTGCTAGGATATCATGGGTTCATAGGGGATTCATGGGAGTTGATCATACAAACATGTTCTCAATTATATGCAAGCACTTATTGTTGTGATGGGATCGAGTTAGTATATCTCTTACAATCCTTAAGATGGTTTGGGTCCCGGAGCCGAATCGATTAGATTGTACAACACCTACAAGTCGACTTAGTCCTTCCTATTGAACTATATGCATGGTCTAATGAGACTCGAGTTGGTTTATGTCTTACAAGTCTCATTGAAAAGATAAGTGATGGTAAAAAATGTAAGGATTCATAGGCTCGTATTTCATCAAACATAACATGTGCATAAGTTGAAATCACAAGAAGCAAGCAAATAAATTATGAAAACATATTAAATTAAGCATGAATCAATCCCCATGTTGGTTTCCCCTAATTACCCATTAATCCTAGCTAAGAGACTACCCACTCATTATCATGTTTAACATGCTAACAAGGTTGTCAATCATATTAACAAGGCAAAACATTATGAACAAGTAAGAAAGATTAACAATAATTAAAATAAGTATTAAGAGAATTATACCTCTGGAGATTCCAAAATAATAATGCAAAGAATAATAGAAGTACTTGATGATTGATGGAAGGTTGTCAATCTCCCAATAAACCCAAATGATCTTCTAATTACCCAATAATAAACTTGAATTGCTCAATAATAAACTTGATCAATAATTAAGGAAATATTATTGTGTAATTTTGTGGAAAAATTAAAGGATAATCTATTCTAATCTACTCCTAATCTAATCTAAGTAAAGTTTATTTAGTCTAAGAAAACTTGGTCTTTTGATTATTATAAATGGAGTATATATAGTGGTACATCATTAGGTTAAGCAAGGGTACATTAGTAAATAATATTGCGATGTGTTGTGTAGAGAAATGCTCCTCTCAAAGGAGATGCGCATATCCTAGGACTGGGATGCTCATCCTGAGCTCAGGATGCGCGGATCCACAAACAGACTATTCTGAAAATGGCGCATCAGCTTGGGAGGAGCGGAATTTTCTCGGGACGCGCGGATCCCGGGACAGCTTGTCTATTTGAGCTCGGATTGTAAAACAGACGTCATTTCCTCATCCGGATTTGTATTGGAGTGATTTAAAAGCCTAGACCACTTGATTTTTCGACGCCGTTTCATCTAGGATACTTTTAGAGCCAAAAAATCAACTCTTGGTTTAGGTTCCAAACAATTTCTTCTTGCAATGGCTTCCTTCTCGTCATCCTTGCTTTTAAGCCTATGACCCTTCTATATACTCTTTATTCCTACATCATTGGTCATCATTCTTGCCTCCTCTTCATACTAGTCCATCCAATATTATCAAAAAGCTTCGAAATATGCACGGGAGTGGGGGAATTCCGCCTCATTATCTTCTTTCCTACAAAACATATACAATGTAATAGGAAAACCAAATAGGAAGGATTTGACAGATAAAATGGCCATGAAATGCTATATTATTATGCAAAATAGGTTCAATTAGGGGACTAAATGTGCGCAATTATAAGTCACATCAGCAACATCCAACGTTTTAATCCTAACATGTGAATTAAACTAAGTCGGTGAACAAATAGTTAGCACATATTAATGTCCAAATTAGGGTTTAGAATTAATTACATGTGAAAACAAATAAATAAATCATACATAATAAATACAATAAATAAATAGAGATGATTAAAATACAATAAATTACACTGGATTAAGCGATTTACGTCAAAAATATACTTAAGACGGACGATTTCAGGAAAATAAAGGAAAATAAATAAGATTAGAAAATATGGACAGATCAGGAGTGATATTATGACTAATAGTCGATTAATACGTAATTAAAGGATTTAGATCAAAGCAATAATGGAAGTTCAGAGACAGAACTCATCCCAGAACAGGCGCAGCATTGCTGCGTCCCTTGGAAGAGGCGCAAGTTTCACTGCGTATGTTCCTGAGGTGAGATCTGGCTGTGAAGTCAGAACTACGAGTTGTTAATATTCGTTTGTATGTTTAAAGGTTGATTATCGATATTTGACTCAAGTGAAAGTGATTTAGCATGTTAATTACATATGGGACCGTCATAAAAGCGATAAACACAAATTAGAACGGATTAAAACTAATTAAAACGAGTTAAGAACAAGTTACAAACGAGTTAGAACTAACTATGATTAATTATGAAGACGAAAACGATTTGAAAGACATGATAAACTGGAAATAAACTTGTACAAAAGTCGAATTCCAGAGACTTGATATGAACAAATCGAATCTCCAATACCCGGGTTTGATTTAATGACGAAAACCCGCAAATATCGATTATTAGGGATTTAAGTCGGTAATAAATCATGATAAATATTAAGAACCTATTAAAATTTATTATGAATGAATGAAAATAAGAAATTAAGACATTAAGACAAAAAGGAACGAAACAAACAGAGAAGCGAGGAAGAAGAAGAAGAAGAAGAGCAGGAACTGCGGCAACCAGATGCTGCGACTCTTCGAAGAGGCGCAGCAGTTGTTGCGTTTCTTCTCGACGTCTGGTCACTGCTGATCCGTAAAAGCAGTTTAATAAAAGGGTTTTATAAGTCGGTTTTAAACATACTTTTGACGTAAATCTTACATTAATTGATATAAAAATAAAATACAATAAAAAAGATGGGATTTACACTCGCAGACTTACATGTTTGACGAAACGAGATTAACTAAGTTAACGTTTTAGTGATTGCTCGACTCGAATTTATGTAGAAAGTTCCATGGTAGGAGGATTTAGATTAAGTTGATTGATGTGTAATGGTCAAATTGGTCGATCATGCAACGTGACTGGTACTCAGAATGATCTGAGCTTACGTGGTCCATTGATCAAGCACGTAGACATCAAAAGCTTAGAGCACGGTCTTCGAATGCAAAGGGAGAAGAGAAAGGCGGACACTCGCGTGAAAAATATGTGGAACGAAGGTCCCTAGTTATACTAAAAAATATGGAGAGTTATGGAATGACTCAAACTTTGGAAACAAATCACGGAAAATCTGAAAACGGGCAGAAATAAGTAGGGGAAGAGCCCCAGCAGGTGTTGCGACCCTTGCAAGAGGCGCAGCATCTGCTGCGTCATTTCCTCAGTGGTTTCCTGCTGCGGAAAAAAATGATTCCGCGTTTCTTTTATGGAATTGCGTTGGATCTCAACTTCCTTATTTCTTAAAATAAGATTTTCGGGATATATTTTACCAAAAGATATAAATTAATTTATGGAATAAAAATCCGGAATATCCTAGGACATTCCTACTCGGCATTTTAAACGGTTTAATAGAAAATGAAGCGGTTTTTTACCCGGACTCCAAATAAACTCTAATTATTGTTAAAATGACTGTATTGGCGCGTAGATGACAACTAAGGGGTAGACACAAGTATTTGAGCTATCACTTGATGATAAACATACGAACTGTCATAAATCGTTTCGCGTACCAAACATGCGGCCCAATCATCATTGGGTAGTTGGTGGGAGGTGCAAAAATGAGTTATCTACAGAGCCCCCACTTTGACAGAGGCTTGGACAAGGCGAAAGTCAAAGCATAGCCATCAGGTCAATCGAAGATTACAACCTGACGACTATGGCGACGCGAGGCAGCTCAAGGGTCTGAGCCAATGACCTGTCGTCGGGAACATTTTAGAGTCTATCGACTATCAGGGAGGGTCATTTACAATCCATTAGACTATATAAGGAGGCTCGCCAGCCATAAGAAGAAACCATACCTGAGACTCCCGGGCGAAACGGGACTGAAAGCGCTTCGACAAATCTTTTTGTTATGAAGATAACTTGATGTCTGAAGGCAGGAGGGTCACAGGAATTCTGAAGGTTACTGAAGGACTGTCTAAAACAAATAAATGTTGAGAACATCAGGACGTCGGTAGAAACTGCTGAGGGAAATTTGCTTGCGTCGGCTTCAAGCGAACTCTCGAGAAGTGCAATCGGCTGTCATGAACTTTCACGGGAAAATCTGCTCGTTGTTGCAAGCGAAGTCCTGATGAAAGATCCTTGCTGGGAGATAAAATACTGTGACGGTTAACAGTCAGCTTTGGAAGAAATACGGACTGATAAAATACTGCGACGGTTCACAATCTTCTTTGGAAAAAATATGGGGCCGA
Source organism: Silene latifolia (assembly GCF_048544455.1). Lineage (NCBI taxonomy): Eukaryota > Viridiplantae > Streptophyta > Magnoliopsida > Caryophyllales > Caryophyllaceae > Silene > Silene latifolia. The sequence continues at coordinate 95,544,382 of NC_133538.1, forward strand.
ACAAAATAAATGCCCAATAGACCAAATATATGATATAAGGTGTTGGAGAAGAGGTGCACAAAGGTTGGGCCCACAAATAACGAACTCATAACGAACTTTTAAAAATTGAGCTGGAGGGAAGCTGGGGAAGAGGCGCAACAGGAGCTGTGACTCTTAGAAGAGGCATAGCAGGTGCTGCGTCCTTTTCCAAGTTCACCAATGTCTGAGTAAAAACTCGCAAAAACCGTGTTTATTTCATAATAAACAAAACACGATTTCTATTAAAACTCTGTCAAATCTTAACAAAATTCCGTCAAAATTTGATCAAACTTCTCTATTAATCATGACTAATAGAGGTATGTGTCTTACTCTTGCTTTTATTGCTTGTTTATGCTTGATTTTGATCGAAAAAGTTAGGGTTTTCATACCCAATATGTCGAAAATTTGGGGCTTTCCCCCTAATGGATTTGCCTTGTAAAATTGATATTAGAAATGGATGATTGGCAATGTTAGGAACATAACCATGTGTTATTTTTTAATTTTCATCAAGTATTGAGCATTTGAGCGAAATTGAGACGGTTTCTCAGTTGTTTCGAAAATTGCTTTGAAAATAGCCTTAGGATCGTCCGTTTTTGATGAAATTTGGTTTTCTGGAACCCTTGTGTAATGTGTAAACTTCTTGCCATGTCGGATTTTTGATTTTTGACAGCTTTATTAGGACACTTTTCTAGGGCATAATCGCTATTATAGCGAAATGCTGCCGAAATTTCGACTCAAACCCGTGACTAGGCTTGAACTTAGACTTGACTTGACCCAATTTACCCCATGAGTGGTCAGGTTTTGAAAAAAATGGCCAACGATGGCGAGAAAAAGCCATTTTCAGGGCTTAAGAAAGGCTTGAAACAAACTCACCAAGGCTTGTCGTCATTTGACGTTGCCTAATTTACTTTAATTTTGCAGCTGACGTTCCTTCTATGTCGGGGAGGGCTCCCATGGATGTGGATGTCGACTTCGACCCTTCTCTCGCTCTTGTAGGGGGTGAGAGAGAGGAGGTAGTTAAGCAGGAGGCTGAGGAGGTCCTGAGGGGGGCCAACGTAGGACGTGGTGGTCGCCAGCTAGTGGGTTTACCGAGTGGGCTGAGAAATGGGATGGCATATACCTCATTTGGGCAGCAGAGAGCCACCTATCTTGCAGGACGACGAGGAGTTTTGTAGGTCTCGAACTCGTCATTCCTTTATTACGTTTCTTATTCACTTGTAGTTTCACTTCTCGCTAATCTTGTGCTAAAGATAGCGTTTGACATGGATTGATACAGGATGCCGGGAACTTGAGGTAATTCTCCGGCTACACGACGGTGATGGAGGCCTACGAGAGACTGTCAGAGGAGGAGAAGGTCATCATCGAGTTGGGAGCCTTTGGAGTTTTGGTGGGAGCGTGGAGGGCGATCAAGGAGAGGAGGATTAGTGCTAACGTTTGCCTGATCTGAGCATTCCTTGATCGGAACTGGGACATGACCTTGACCTTTCACATGCTTTTTGGAGAGGTCGGGGTCACTCTGGAGGACAACGGTATGATCTCTGGTCTGCCGTGTGGAGAGGAGCCCTTAGTGTGGTCGTTGAAGGTAATGAGAGTAGACTCGGTCGAGGCAAGAGAGTTGATCGGCTGGAACCTGGCGACGAGTGCTGCCACTGTTCCCGGGTTGGTGCCGAGTACCTACATTAGGGACTACTTCCCAGGTAGGACCCCGGCCAGGGTGAGGATGGATGGGAGAATTGTGCCTCCACCTCCTTGCACTGCTGAGCAGAGGGCTCGTTTGTGGTTGTGGTGGTTCTTTTCTTCGATTTACCTCGGAGAAAAGGGGGAGAGGCTGTCGATGAAGCTTCTTCCCTTCCTTGCTGACTTGAGTAGCCTAGGTCGGTGGGACTGGGATACTCCTTGCTTTGTAGTCCTCACTCGCTACATGAGGGCTATGGTGTGTCTTGAGTCGATGGATAAGGGGACTTCTCCTGCTACTGTCGGTCCTGGACTCCTGTTGGAGGTATGAACCTTCCTTTCGCATTATGAAAGATCATTATTACTTTCTCATTTCTTTTCTCTATCAAATTATAAAAGATCATAAATGATTATCTCTGTTTTGCAGGCGTGGGTGTACTCCTTCTTTCCCAGCTTCGCGCCCAAGAGGACGGAGCCTGAGCCGAGGGCGTACCCGGTCGTGAGAGATTGGGTGGTGTGCCGTAGGAAAAGCCAGCGCTCTTCTTACGATGTTTGTCGACGAGGCGTGAATGCCCTGAAGTTGGAGGACGTAAGTGCTTTTGACTACTTGTTTGGTTATATTCTTTTCATTTTTATTTACAAGTGATCATAAGAATGACCCCCTTGTTTGCTTATCTTAGTGGATGCCCAGACGTTGGGTGGACTACCCTGACGCTCCAGCTTTCGTGGCCGAGGTACTTCGTCCTAGGAGCTCAAGTCGGCTGAGGACGTCTATGGGACCTGTGTGGTACCTGGGTGAGCGTTTGACTCGGCAGTGCTCTCGTGACACATTCGCGATTCCCATCGATCCTCCATGGACGATTAGAGAGAGGCTGACTTGGCCGATGCGAGCGGTGACGCCCTTCTCCTTCCTGGCGAGGAGTACTGTGAGTTCGTTCGTCAGAGGTTGGTGTTTTGGCCAGTTGTGGTAAGTATCTCACCTTTCTTGTTTTTAACTTGTCGAATGACGAATGATTGTCAAATAAATAACTTATTTGAAAACTCGTAGGAGATCGAGGTGGCAGGCGTCGAGCCCCCAGCGTACCCAGAGACACTTGAGTACACCGACGCGGCGGGGACGACGACGATCTCGGAGATCCGTGACTTCAGCGAGGAGGTGACGGACGCTGGCCTGGAGGAGTGGCAGCACTTAGTGAGGAGGGTAAGCCCCCAGTTTCGGCAGTTTTTTGCTGTCTTTATTGCAAAAAGAATGCATTCGTTCTTTTCTGAAAACCTTTTGTTTATTCCAATGCAGGTGGCACCATCTCAGCATGTGGCGTTGTGGAGGATGGCCAACCAGCTACGGGCGACGGCCATTGAGGCACTTGCAGGTGGCCGAGGACGACAGGTCTGAACCTCTCATTCTCTTTTTTGTTTCATATTTTGTTGCGATTTCCCGCATTTTGTTTTGAAATGGTTGAATGAAATGATTGTAATGAGGCATTTCTTTATCATTTGCAGAGAGAGCGTGACCTAGAGCGCAAGCTGGCGCAGTCCCAGGAGGAGACAGCTCGCCTGTTAAGGGAGTTGGATGTCAGGGATGCTGAGATTGCCGCTCTCGAGGCGACCGTAGCTGAGCTGAGCGGCGACCAGGAGTAGTTGTTTTCTCTTTTTTTACTGTTGTCTTGTATTTACTTGTACAATTTGGACTTTTCAGACCTGTTTTGGGCGAAAGCCCCCAGTTTGATGTACATATTGCATTTTGGCTGTATATATGACGGCCTGAGTGCCTTTGATGCTGGTTGTTCGTTGCTCCTGCAGGTTAGCTTAGAAAACAGGTTTGGTAGATGACGGTTTGTGCCGTCACGCTGCCAAATTTACACAGAATTTGCAAATAAAACACATAACATATAGATGGCTTAAATTGGTGCGAAATGAGAAAATGTGAAAAGGTGCCCGAAAATGAACAAAAATGACCGGAATGCCCGAAATTGAGCAAAAATTCAAAAAATGCCCATAAATGAGCAAAAATAACCGGGCGGTAGGGAGGGCTACCCCCCAAAAAAAACTTAAAAAGAAATGTATAAGTGTGAAATGTAGTGAAAACGAAGATTGAAATGATTCCCCTAAGAAAGAAAATAAAACAAAATGGGTAAGTGTGCGTGTTTGGCAAAGTGTCGATTTCGTCTCGAAAAGCGAACCCGAAAAGAATTAGGAAATATAAACTTTGGTATTTGACGAAATTACCAAAATAATATCCTATACGAATAGGGAATTATAGCCATAAACAAATTAGGAAAGATCCAAAGCTGAACATCACGGAAAACAGCCTGGGGAAGAGGCGCAGCAAATGCTGCGCCATTTCCCCAGCTAGTCAAACCTCGACAAAAAATAGGAAATTGTGTTTAGTATAAAAAGAGACTTCGGGAAAGCTTTTATTCACACAATTCCTCCATATTTATTGCCTCTATCTCATAAAAGCTCACATATTTTCATAAAAAAATTCAAAATCATGGATGCTTTTGAAAATCGTCCCAAGGAATGGACGAATGAGTTCACAAAAGTTGAGAAACATGACATGGGTGCATTTAATTTGGGATCGATCTTGAGTCTCATATTAGTGAAGGTCGTGAAGCCCTTCTTGGATGCCTGTCTCGATTATTGGGACCCGAACTTTCATGTATTCGCCTTTCCTGGAGGCGATATATGCCCTTTCCCTCAAGAAATAGCTGCTATTGGAGGATGGGACCCAGAAAATGCACCTGCTATACCCTTTAGCTCTCAAGGGTATAAGAGTAAATTTAGATATTTGCTTGGATTGACCAAGGCCGAGGTTGACCGTCTTGTAACCTCGAAAGGAGTCCGGATGTTTGACTTCATTGACCGATTTATAAATAAGGAAGACCCCTCTATTTCTTATGTTGCGAGACGCAGGGCGTTCGGGTTTTGTCTACTTCACTGCTATGTCGTTCAAGGGCAGGTTGACAAGGAGATGAGAGGGATCCTCGTTTCTTGAGCATAGTGGAACAAATGGAGCTGCGCAAGAGCCAAGCATGCCTTTGCTTAGGAGAGACCATTCTTGGTTTGGATAACAGAAAAGCCAACCGCGAGCTTCCTTATTTAGGAAGTCCCATCATTCTGCAGGTAAGAACCCGCTTTTTCTTTTCTTTATATGCCAATCGTTTTTTTTTCTTTCTTTTTTTTCTTTTTTTCTTTTTTCTCTTTTCTTTTTTTTTTCGTTTTTTTTTTGCTGAAATGTGGGCATTAATTCCCGTCTTTCTTTGCAGGTTTGGCTTATGGAGCGTCTGCGATTGATCGAGCCCCCAGTTATTGTGCTAGGATACCATGCTCGATCAATTGCAATGAGAACCAGACTCTATATGGTGGACTTTACTCGGGTCTGCAACTATTGGGAAAATAAGCTGAAGAATGAAGGAGGTCCCTTAATCCGGTGGATTGTGCCATGGTGGCATCTCAGGTCAGTCGCTGGAGTTTCATCTTAGGACCCGACTCGATCAGTTCGCATCCCTGGCTTCGAATTCATGATTTGCCTTTTTTTGGAGATGTTGATGAGGCAAGTGGGCTTTAAGCAGAAGATTCTGAAGCTTGACACCGTCCCTCAAACTGCATTGGCACACACTACAGAGACTCGTCGGGAATAGGCAAGAAAGTGGGCTCAGAGGAACATGTGGTTCATACCCTCTCCCATTGGCTGTTTATGGGTATCTGACTCATACTTGCAATGGAGGAAGGCTACTACTCCCAAAGAGCGTTAGAAATTGAGGAAGCACGAGCCTGTTGACTACATGATTCACGAGGTAGCATAGGAGAACCAGAAGTATTTGATTGAGGAGGAAGAAGAGGCCGGATTTCGAGTCGTTCATCCGTCGAAGAAACCGAAGACCACTCCTGCCGTAGAGATGGCGGTGGATCAAAATGGTAAGTCTAGACTGCGAGAGAGACCTTTGGTGATTAGGTCGGAGATAGCACAAGATCGCCCGGCTGGTGATCGAGACAAGAAATATGACAAGAGTGACAAAGGCAAAGGAAAGATGGAAGAAGAACCTTAGTCATTTATTAGTATTTATTTATTACCTATTATTGTAATAAACGGCTGGGTTTTTAGAATCCTAGCCTAGAATTTATTTTCAGCACTTTATATTATTTGGCATATTATTATTATTTATGGAACAAAATGAATAAAAGATTAATTAGTTAAGAAACTATTGTGATTTCCTTTTATTATTCTTGTCGAATTTCAAGTGCGAATGCAAATGTCTTTCTATTTACATTTTAAAATAACGGATTGTATGCGGTGAAGGATTGCCTACGTATTCAAAAAATGAAATCAAACCCTTGCGCGTTGTTCGAATAAATGTAAAAGAATAACTGTTCGAAGCAGTGCTTGTAGTGAACTAGAAAATAAGCATGAGCTTTACTTACTCCTAAACTACAATTCAATTTATTTGATGATATGAGGATGTCGAAGTGTCAAAATACAAGAGCAAGGTGACATAAGCTTTCTTTCAGCGGGCCAAGGGCCATTTTTATTTCGTGTCGCATGAGTGTCACGTGGGTGTTACGCGAGGCGCGTTTCCTTGCCTATAATAAGGGTAATATCGCTTCAGTTGGTCGAGGTTAGTTGGGTTAGCGAATTTGTTTCCATCTAGGTCTATAATCCTAACCGCACCCCCCGAGAGTATGGACTTGACTAAGAATGGTCCGGCCCAGTTGGGTTTAAACTTTCCATGCGGATCGACGGGTAGGAGAGTTGTGACTGATTTGAGCACCAAGTCTCCTTCTTTAATATTTCTGGGCTTAACCCGTTTATTGAAGGCTCGTTTGATACGGGCCTGATATGTTTGCACATTATTTAATGTGCGCAACCTTCGTTCATCCAAGAGGATGAGTTCTTCATATCTATCTCTATTCCAATCAGCTTCTGGAATTTGACTTTCGAGTACAATGTGTAGGGATTGAATCTCTAGTTCGACTGGCTTTCATGCCGTATGTCAAATAGAAAGATTGACCCCAGTGGGCGTCCTAATTGATGTGCGATAACCCAATAACGTAAAGGGTATCTTGCTGGGCCAATCGCGATAGTTATCGATCATTTTCTTGAGGCTTGTGGCGACATTTTTGTTAGCTGCCTCCACCGTGCCATTAGTTTGAGGTCTATACGGCGAGGAATGATGGTGTTTGATTTGTATTTGGCTAGCAATTGCTCAGTCTCAGCCTAGAAATGTGACCCATTGGAACTGATGATTTCATGTGGGCAACCATATCGACAAATGATATTGGTTTGTATGAACTTTGCCACGTTTTTGGCAGTGAGACTAGTGTAAGATGCTGCTTCAACCCATTTGCTAAAATAGTCGATAGCTACCAAAATGAAACAGTGACCACCTGTTCCGTCTGGAGTGATTTTCCCAATGATGTCAATTACCCAAGAAGAAAACGGCCAAGGAGATGTCATGGTGTAAAGTAGTGAAGGAGGGACATGTTGCACATTCCCGAAGATTTGGCAATTATGGCAATGTCTGACGTACTTGATACAATCCGACTCCATCGTGGTCCAGTAATATCCTAGACGCGTGATTTTCTTTGCCATCATGGCTCCACTCATGTGAGTACCACATTCTCCATAGTGAACTTCTTCCATCACTTTTTATGCCTGTGAATGATCAAGACAACGCAAGACTACACCAAGAGGTGTCCTTTTGAACAATTCTCCTTGCATGAGGAGGTATTGAGAGGCTAGTAGGCGCATGGCTTGTTGTCCCCTCTTATCCATATCTGGTGGCTATGTACCATTGAGTTTGAAGTCTAGAATGGCTTGAAACAAAGGTTCCTCTGGATTTTCTTCTTCATCTGTAAGGCGGTGCACATATGCTGGTTCTGACCGCCGTTCGATGCATAAAGGCATTTCTACCATGTTGTCTGGCATATTGATCAAAGATGCAAGTTTCGCAAGAGCGTCTGCAAACTGATTCTTTTCACGAGGTAGGTGTAGATAAGTGACCTGATCGAAGAATTGGGCAACTTGATCTATCCTAGCCTGATAGGGTGCTATACTTTCACTTCGAATTTTCCAAGATCCCGTAATTTGGTTAATGATCAAGGACGAGTCTCCGTGAACTCTAATATTCTTGATGCCTAAACTTACTGCTGCTTGCAGACCAATGAGGCAAGCTTCATATTCTGCTGCGTTATTTGACACCTCGAAGTCGAGTTTCACAGAAAGTGGTGTATGCTCGCCTTCAGGAGAAATGAGCAACACTCCTATTCTAAATCCCCTTAGATTTGATGCTCCATCAAAATAAAGATCCCAAGAGTCTACATTGGTTTGTAGTATATCTTCGTCTGGAAACGACCACATGTCTATTGCTTGGGTGTCGTTGATGGGGTTATCTACGAAGACTTCAGCAACGGCGCGCCCCTTTATAACTTTCAGAGGTACATATTTGAGATCGAACTCTGAGAGCATTAAGGTCCATATTGCCAAACGTCCGTTGAGAACGGGTTTTTCGAATATGTATTTGACGGGATCCATTTTGGAATACACCTTGACAGAGTAACTAAGCATGTAATGGCGTAACTTCTTTGTTGACCACACAAGAGCGAGGCATGTCTTTTCGAGAGGTGTGTACTTTCACTCATACTCCAAGAACTTCTTACTAAGGTAGTAGATAGCTCCTTCTTCTTTCCCTACAGTTTGCGCGAGCATAGCCCCCATGGCTGTTTCTATGACCATGAGATATAAACCAAGAGGTTGATCTCGTTGAGGAGGCATGAGCACTAGTGGCTTGGCTAGTATCTCCTTAATTCTGTCAAACGCCTTTTGACAGTCGTCGTCCCATATGATATGATCTATTTTCTTGAGCTTTTTGAAAATGGGTTCACAGATTATAGTAAGTTTTGATATGAATCGGCTTATATACTGTACTTTGCCTAGAAATCCTCTAACCTCCTTCTCTATTTGGGGTTGTGGAATTTCGATCAAAGCTTTGATCTTTGATGGATCAATTTCTATTCCCCTCTGACTGACGACGTATCCCAGAAGGTTGCCCGACATTACCCCGAATGCACACTTCTGAGGATTGAGCCTCATGTTGTACTTTCGCAGTCTTAGGAAGAATTTGCGAAGGTTATCAATGTGCCCCTTACTATCCTTGGACTTGACGATCATATCATCGACGTATACTTCTACTTCTTTATGCATCATGTCCTGAAGCAATGTGGTCGCAGTGTGTTGATATGTAGCTCCAGCATTGATTAGCCCGAATGGCATGACAGTAAAGCAATATGTACCTCATTAAGTGACGAAGGCCGTCTTGTGCATGTCTTCTATGGCCATCTTAATCTGCTTATACCCTGCATACCCGTCCATGAGGAATAACAATGAGTGATCTGCTGTATTATCTACCAATATATCGATGTGTGGTAGAGGGAAGTCGTGTTTGGGACTTGCTTTGTTTAAGTCTCTGAAATCAACACAAACTCGGATTCGCCCCTCCTTTTTGGGTACGGGGACTATGTTAGCCCCCCATTCTGAATACTCAAAAACTTTGATGTACCCGGCTTTGAATTGTTTATCGACTTCTTCTTTAATTTTAAGAGCCCATTCGGTCCTCGTTCTACGAAGCTTCTTTTTTACGGGTTTAAAACCTTGTTTTATTGGAATTCTAGGCTCTGCAATATCCCTGTTGATTCCCGGCGTCTCTTTGTAGGACCAAGTGAAAACGTCCTTGAACTCGTGTAGAAGGTCTATGAAATTGGCCCTTTCAGTTGGGTTTAAGGTCGTACCTATCCTAAGTTCTTGGGGTTCTAGTTCGGTTCCAACGTTGATAGGTTCGGTGTTTTCTATAACTGGTGCCCCTTCCCCCTCTTGTAGTATCTCTTTGACCATATAAGGTGGTAATTCGACTAAGTTCGGGTCAGGATCATCCTCATCATCATCGTAAATGGAATTGCATTCAGAATAACACAAAGAGTAAGCAGAATCTGATTTACTCATATTAAATTTTGAAAAGAGTTGAAACAAAGAAGCCATCTGTTCAGTAGTCAGTGGCGGTAAAAGGACAGCTGCTGGGACATTTCCCAAGCTACTGTTACTACTTGATGCTATGCTAGGAGAAGCAATGGGATGGGGAGTGTCGACAGAAGGAGACTCTCTAGAGACTTCTCTAGACTCAGACTCTGATTCCGACTCCGACTCCGACTCTGACTCGTATTCGTTGTCTTGAGGTTCTCCTTTGAACATCTCTCCTTCTCCAGTGGTGACTTTGAAGAGATTTCCTTTGTTGTTAGTCCACTTGATTGACTTTCTCCATCCTTTCTACTGATTCGAACTGGTTTCCGTGATTAATGTTGTGGGGTTGAAATGGTCATCCTGAAGTATAATGGTAATGATCTCATCCTATGCCGCTCTAACAACTCGGTCTTCTCCAAACAGAAGGCTAACAGCCTGTTCGTCTAAATAAGGTGTTTGGCGAGTTTTGACGGTAGGAACCGTTTCTAAAGGAATGAAGTAGAAATCATGGAAGAACTTGATTCCTGGTAGTTGCATTCCTTTATAGTGCCAAGGTTCCGGAATCCCAAGAAAGTATTCTTGATTCCCTTCTCTAACGAAGTACCCGTTTAGGGTAGGGAGATAGGGTCGCATCTGGATTCCTTTGTTCTTATGGTTTTGATACTGAGTGACCATCTCCAAAGCTTCTTCTTTCGTGGGTTTGTATCCCAATCCTAATGGTATCCTCTGAGAGTTTCCTTCTTTGTAAGGTGCGAGGGTATTTTTCTTGGAAGGATTCAGTGGCATTCTCGGAAAGTATCCCTGAGACTTGAGTATGCGGTTGACCACTAAACTGGAGTATGGATCGAAGTAGAGAGGTGCCAGTTTGCTCTCTACAAGGTTTATGCTTTGAAAGCCCTCAAGCTCGTATACTGGATCTGTGACTACTTGGTGACTTGACATGTTCTCTATCACAGCCTTGATGGGTGACGAAGTGATAGTCACTACTTTGCCATCTAGAGGAATCTTAATCTTCTGGTGCAAGGTGGATGTTACCGCTTTAGAAGCGTGAATCCAAGGCCTTCGTAGAAGTATATTAAATAATTCTTCGATATCCACTATTTCAAAATTAACCTTTCGTTCAATCGACCTTGTGGCTATAGTGAGGTTGATCAGTCCTACTACCTTACGTCGCGTTCCATCGTATGCTCGAACACCTTGGTTGGTCGGAGTCCAATCTAATTCTATCATGCCCAATTTGTGTGCTGCCTTTAGTGGTATGACGTTGACTGCAGAGCCATCATCTACCAGAGTCATTGGCACGTTCTTCTTTAAGCATATGACGGTAATATATAGAGCTAGGTTGTGACTGGCGCCGAAGGGAGGCAAATCTTTATCTGAAAAAGTAACTGGGTTACTTAGTTTAGCTGAATCTTGGAAGACCAAGTTGACTATGTCGTCAGGTGTAGAGTTGTGTGGCACATTTAATTTAGCCAAAGCTTTCAGTAAAGCTTGACGATGAGGAAATGAACTCGCAACTAGTTGCCAAACTCAAAGGTCAGCCTTTGTCTTCTGCAGTTGTTTTAGCAAGTGGTCAGTAGATGTATCTTCGCCATCATTTGGGGTAACGACGTTGGTGTTAGTAACTGGACCATTAGCTATAGGACCGTTCTGAGAAATATTTTGATATGGACGCCCTGAACGAGTAAGGTGGTCTATATCTTGATCTTCGTTAGCTATGACTATATCCTCACTAACCTTGACTAGATAGTGCTCGGCTTCTATATTCCGTTGACGATACTGAGTTCTCTTAACCTGATTATCTCGGCTTCTAAACGGATTGTTTGGTTGACTAGGTTGTCAACTACGGCGATTACCTCTTCCATCGTAGACTCTTGAGACAGACTTAGTGGCACGTTCTCTCTAGGCGTGGTGCTTGGATTGCGTAGGGATGCTACTACATCTTCCAGTTCTGAAACTTGCCTGATTACACTCTTTGCCCATGCAATGAAGTCGGCAATGGTAGTAGAAATGGTGGAATAACTCTCATCACCTTCTAGTGCATTAATTTCGTCCTCGGCAGGAGAAATGAAGTGTGAATAATCCAAGGTAGATTCTTCATCTGTAATCATCACAACTCCAAGAGGATTGTGAGTATTGTTAGGCATACCTCCAGGAGGTATGGGTAAACGACCATCTTCAATAATATCCTGAAGGACATGCTTTAGTTTAAAACCTTTATCTGTATCATGTCCCTTGCCTCTATGATATTCGCAGTATGCGTTCTCATCCCAGAATTTGGACTTCTTTTCTGGGTCAGGTGTAGGCCCTATGGGTTGGAGCTTACCCTGTTTCATCAACCTTTTCAGAGCATTGGAATATGTATCGCTAATGTTTGTGAACTTCCTTTGTGGGTTATTCTTCTTTGATGACTTGACAAGATTAACCTCATCAGTCTTGCAAGTAAAGCCATAAGAACGACTCGTTGAACCGTGCTATCCATGACCCACCGTCTTGGACAAGAGTCCTTTACGGATGTCATCTTCAATTCTCGTCCCTAGCACAGTCATATCTTTGAAGGTCTTTATGTTTTGGTACCTCAAGTGGTTTGCATAAATAGGTCACAGGTTATCTAAGAACTTTTCCACAAGAGTAGCTTCATCTGGATGTTCAACCAGTTGTGTGCTAGTCTTCCTCCACCTACTTAGGAACTCGGTGAAGCCTTCTTTCTCATTTTGGGTAAGAAGCTCTAGAGTGCGCATGTTGACTTGGATCTCAACATTATCCGCGTATTGCTTAGTGAATTCAATTGCGGCATCATCCCAGGTGGCAATCTTCTTGTGTTCCAAAGAGTAGAACCATTACTTAGGAATGGTGTCGAGAGATGAAGGAAAGATCCTTACGAACATCTCGGTTTTGATGCCTTTGATAGACATGTAGTCTTTGAAAGCACGAATGTGGTTCAAAGGGTTTTCATGCCCCTTGAACTTTGGAATGTTAGTCATGTTGAAGTTGGTTGGCAATTGAGCATTCACGACCTCATATTTACAATTGTTCTCCCTGTAGATGTCATCTCCCTTAAGGTATATTAGTTGTTCCTCCAAGTATTGGAGTCGCTTTTCAGCTTCAGTATAACCTAGTGGGGGGTTGGGTTCTGGCTGCCCAACAAAGGGTGGAATATCATCATGCACGCTCACATTAGGAATATCATTCTCTGAAGGAGGAAGCCTAGTTTCTAAAGCAACTATTCGGCCATCAATAGCGTTGAGGAAAGCATAAGCTTGGTCTTGGCTTGTTTGGAGGCGAACGAGTGATACCGTCGTCAGGTACCAAAAATAAAATACCTAGTTACACTAACAGAAGCTAGCAGTAAGTAGGGTCGATCTCCACAGGGAGGCGGTCACTATCTACTTGTCTATTCGGTCTGTCTACGGTCACAAGATGGGGGTTTGATTGTTTTGACTAAGCTAACGAGATTAAGGCAAGAGAAATAGAGATAAGAGAAATTAAGTAGAGGAAAAGGAAACTAGGATGATGGTTCATCAATGGATGACATTTAATTGCAGCTAAGGTCACAGATCGGTCGCGTGTATCAGTATAAAGGGCAGCGAATATCTCCTTCCGGTCTCAATTCACCCTAAAACGCTATTATCTTAGCTTCCGCCCTCAATAAAGCATCCTAATGTTCACTGCAGGTCTCACCCCTTCCAACCTTCCGGTCTAGGTCAAGGCTTACCAAAATTAAAGAGGCTAATTGCATCGATTCAATCAGCAAGATACAATTAAAGCAGCGATTAAAAACATAGACAAAAACAACAACGACCACCTGCAAACTAACTAGCAATTAATAAGAATCCCTCGAATCCCCTAATCCTAGCAGGTAGAATTAGCTAGACATGGCAAAGGGAAAAGCAAAAATAAACGAAAGAGAAATAGTAAACATTAAATAAAGAGAAAAGGGAAAAGAGAGAAAATTACAAAGATCGGAAAATAAAGGCAAGATCAGTATCCAGTAGCAAAGAAGAAAAGTAGTATAAAGAGTAGTGTATATGATAAAGAGATCGTAAGAGAGAGAAGAGAGTTACAAATGACGTCCCTCCTTCCTATTTAAAAGAAAATAGGATTTTTATTTGACCTAATACGAAATAAAGCTAAAAAGGCCCGAGCCCAATAAGGAATAACTCGATCAAGCCCTTTAGAACTGCTCGATCGAGTAAAAGTAAGCTCAAACCACTCGATCGAGTGAAAAATATACTCGATCGAGTAAACCCTAAAATGCAACTACTCGATCGAGTAGAAAAAGGAGTCGATCGAACATAATTGTACTCGATCGAGTACTTTCCAGCGCGCAATTCCTACTTCGCGCACTGAACATCAAACGGCTTCCATTTCTTCGTTAATTGGGCAAACAGGATGATTCCAGTGGTGTTGGAAAGCTAAGAGGATAAAATTTCATCTCCAGTTGGAATAACCATAAAATACGTTGTATAACTCGAGATATAGCTCTTCAAAGTAGGAACTAGCAATTTATAGTTCTTCCTTTACTCGCCTAGCTATTTTACTTCTTTGCGCATCTCAAGACAGCTACATTCCCGCTCCAAATTCACTCTTCCTCCAAATGCATGCTAAACGAATGGTAAAAGGCTCGATTTCACTATTTTCTGGTCCATTCCTACAAATAGAACAAAACAAACCAAAGTAGCATATTCGGGGCATTTCGTAGCATAAAACTACGATAATAGCATAGAAATACGTGCATAAAAAGGCCAAAAAGGACTATATAAAATGCACGTATCAAATCTCCCCAAACAAACCTTTACTCGTCCTCGAGTAAAATAAATGCAAACTAACGGAATGGAAAAGATAACTCAGAGCTAGCTACAAATGCCCACTTAAACCAATTTAATGCAAGCAGACTAACACTTATACCAAAGCAGTCAAATGCAAACGAGTTATAGGATGTTTATAAAATAGCTGAACCGTCGACCTTGCAAGACCTTTAATAATAGAGTCTCACGGGTCACTCTTCTCTCGTGAAGCAAAGGGTGAACATATATATGTAAGAGGGAAAGAAATATAGTCGCTCACCTAAACTACGACCCACATAGACATGCATGCAACTAATATGATAGACAGTTCTAGCTACCGTACATACATTCCAACCAAACAAGGTCCTGTTACAGCCGAGGGCTTACAAAAATTATGGTAAAGTGAGGCAATGGGTAAGAAAAGGCAAAACATTTATGGGAATGTGGAGGTATAGGCGGCCAAGCTAGTACCTAAACAAAGCCATATAACAACATCCATTTCCAACTCAATTATAAATTAAGCACATATGCCCTTCATTTGGCACAAACTCACCAAACCGAACTGAAAATACTCCTTAATAAATGTAAATAAAGCATAGGAGTAGAAACCGTCTCATCAAACAACAACTTTTTTTTTCTTTCTTTTTTTCTATTTTTTTTTTCGGTTTCTTTCTTTCATCATTTTTCTTCTTTTTTTTCTTCTTCTTTTATTTTTCTTCCTAAATTACCAACTCCAAATCAGTGGATACAAGCCAAACTCGGCACAATAAATTATATACCGCAAAACAATCTAAACTAGCTTGACAAGGCAGGCTAAATTTGGATATAGCTAAGGGTCAACAGGCAGATTTGGCTAATGTGGAGTTAAATGGGTAAAAATGAAAGAAAAGGGAATGTAAGCACCTCCGTGCATGTGACACCAACCACTAACCCGAATGTATGTAGGCAAAGAGCAATTGAATTTCATATATGTGCAAATTGATAATACATGTTATGCAAGGAGTAACTACTCACAATCCTACATGAAACCGGTCACAAATGACACCAATTTATACGACTCTAAATCTCAGAATTTGTAAGTAGCTTGCCAAAATCTCAGGTCAAGTCTATTCGTTCAGCTAAATTTTAACATTAACTCGTAGATATGCAAAAAGACAATGCTAAAAAGATAATAATAGTCTATGCAAGGCTTAAGCAAAAAGACAAATTGTAGTGCAATATCATCATAGAAATCTACCGTTCCGACTCAACCTACATGCAAAAATAAACGAGAAATTTTTTTGAATTTTTTATTTTGTGGGATTTTTGATATATTTTTTTTGAAATAAATAACAATGCAAAAGGAAATGCAATAAACGTGAAACAGAAATGCAATAAAAATAATATGTAGACACGGATATGGATGTATATACCCTCCCCAAACCGAACTGTACAATGCCCTCATTGTACACAACAGCTAACATCAGTAGCACAAATAGGGGAAAGGGAAAAATGGAAACTAAAAGAGAAAGAGTGTAGATGCGGAAAACTCACAAGATACGCGAATAAGGGACCTTCCCAAACCAGCCAACAACGTGGGAGGTCGTTAATAGCTCCGAAACATCGTCACAGGGAGCGAATCAAGCAAAGGACATTTAAAACTGCTCGATCGAGGAAGATAGGGCACTTGATCGAAGACTTTTCTTTGGCAGGTACTCGATCAAGAAGAATATATACTCGATCGAGTAGAAACAGCAGCAAAATGGTTCGATCGAGTACAAAAAGCACTCGATCGAGCCATTCTCAATATATTCCTGCAAAGAAGCAACAATACAGCCTGCAAAACTAACAAAACAAGCATAACTGATATAGTTTATGGTATGAAAACCATTTATTACACATAACTAATAATGAAATGTTTGAAAGACAATTAAATATAAAATCTCCGGGTTGCCTCCCGGGTAGCGCTAGTTTCAGACAGGTCCCAACTCGGCCTTCTTTTTCATCCAGCTGCTCCAATCAGTCACAATCAAAACAACTCAAAGCTCTTAGCATGAGATCATATATCTGCGCATGTGCTACACAAGAGCATAAGTAGCACCATAATATAAAATAAAATAGAAAATTGAAATGTGAATTCGTTTAAGTCTAACAAATTTCCTATGACAGCTCCTAAATTTGACAACAAAATAAAGGAGCTCGGGAGCAATTATCAATAATTTAGAGTATCGTTCCAGATTAACAAAATTAAGATGACGAGAACGGTGAAAAACTGCTAAATTAACTGACCAACTGGGAGGGGGTATAGCATTAGAAGAAAAAACACGAGTCATACGAGGTAGCGTACTATTAATATTAACAACAATAAAATTATCGCTAACTACCTCAGGTGGGTTGCTCTCAATGTCGGAATCATTGACAAAAGAATATATGACCTTATCCGTGCTAGGAGCAATTACCGACTCAGTTGTCTTCTCGTCGCCCTCCTCTGTGGATACCGTCCCATAAATAGCAGCCTCAAGCGTATCCAACTCGGCTTTGAAAAGGGGAGATTCACCGTAACCATTATCATCATCAAAATCGTCATCTGGAATGAACCCAAGTGACGTTGCATTGCTCTCTCTGGCCTTATCAGCTGATCGAGTGGAATTATTACTCGATCGAAGGCTTCCCTCATGATTTTCACTCGATCGAGTATATGAAACAGCTCGACCGAGTAGTTCCTCTAAGCAGCAGTTCGATCGAGTGGAATAAAGTGCTCGATCGGACGATTCTTAAGGTAGTTCACTCGATCGACCAATATATTTCAATCGATCGAGTGATTATTGTTGTACAGTGCTGAATTCTTCGTGTAAGGCATCATTATCTGATAGGACTTCGTGATCCAAGTCATAAAAATCATCATCAGCATTAGGCAACACGGGTTCTTCATGGGAAAAACCGCTCTCTGCGTAGGTAACGCAAGCTTCCTCTAGTTGGCTAATTTTCGACTCAGCAACTAGCTGAGCGATGACGGACTCGCGCTCATCAATTTGCCCAAAAACTTGTGTATCATATTCTTGCCTTTTGAGTGCAAGTGCCTTCACCAAAGACATCAACTCAGCAAACACTTCTTTTCGCTTATCAGGAGGAGGAGCTTGTTGTTGCGGTGGCCAGATAAATGGAGGCTTGTGATAGCCTCGCTGATAGGGTAAATGTGGTGGCACAACTACAGAAGGTTGACTAGCTCATCTACGCTGCTTGAATGCGTAAACCTCGACATTCTCAGCTGGGCAAACAGCTGCATTGTGCCCAGCAGCACCACATCTCCCGCAGTAAATCACCTGTTGCGCCATATAATGAAACATAGGTGACGGGTCAAAGGTACTCAAGCCTTCCCTTTCACGATCTTTTACCTAGAAATGTCTAGGTAGGACCTGTAGGGCCTATCAAAACAACACTAAAGCAAAAGATTAGAACGACCTCAAGGGGAAAATCCCGTGAGGCTAAAACAGACAGAATTAAACAAATAAATAAAGTAGTCGCTCCCCGGCAACGGCGCCAAAATTTGATACCGTCGTCAGGTACCAAAAATAAAATACCTAGTTACACTAACAGAAGCTAGCAGTAAGTAGGGTCGATCTCCACAGGGAGTCGGTCACTATCTACTTGTCAATTTGGTCTGTCTACGGTCACAAGATGGGGGTTTGATTGTTTTGACTAAGCTAACGAGATTAAGGCAAGATAAATAGAGATAAGAGAAATTAAGCAGAGGGAAAAGAAACTAGGTTATCGGTTCATTAATAGAAGTCAGTTAATTGCAGCTAAGGTCACATATCGGTCGCGTGTATCAGTCTAAAGGACAACGAATATCTCTTTCCGGTCTCAATTCACCCTAAAACGCTATTAGGTTAGCTTCCGCCCTCACTAAAGCATCCTAATGTTCACTGCAGGTCTCACCCCTTCCAACCTTCCGGTCTAGGTCAAGGCTTACCAAAATTAAAGAGGCTAATTGCATCGATTCAATCAACAAGATACAATTAAAGCAGCGATTAACAACATAGACAAAAACAACAACGACCACCTACAAACTAACTAGCAATTAATAAGAATCCATCGAATCCCCTAATCCTAGCAGGGAGAATTAGCTAGACATGGCAAAGGGAAAAGCAAAAATAAACGAAAGAGAAATAGTAAACATTAAATAAAGAGAAAAGGGAAAAGAGAGAAAATTACAAAGACCGGAAAATAAAGGAAAGATCAGTATCCAGTAGCAAAGAAGAACAGTAGTATAAAGAGTAGTGTATATGATAAAGAGATCGTAAGAGAGAGAAGAGAGTTACAAATGACGTCCCTCCTTCCTATTTATAAGAAAATAGGATTTTTATTTGACCTAATACGAAATAAAGCTAAAAAGGCCCGAGCCCAATAAGGAATCACTCGATCGAGCCCTTTAGAACTGCTCGATCGAGTAAAAGTAAGCTCAAACCACTCGATCGAGTGAAAAATCTACTCGATCGAGTAAACCCTAAAATGCAACTACTCGATCAAGTAGAAAAAGGAGTCGATCGAACATAATTGTACTCGATCGAGTACTTTCCAGCGCCCAATTCCTGCTTCGCGCACTGAAATTCAAACGGCTGTCATTTCTTCGTTACTTAGGAAAACAGGGCGATTCTGGTGGCGTTGCAAAGCTAAGAGGACAAGCTTTCATCTCCAATTAGAATAACCGGAAAATAAGTTGTGGAACTCGAGATATAGCTCTTCAAAGTAGGCACTAGCAACTTGAAGTTCTTCCTTTACTCGCCTAGCTATTTTACTTCTTTGCGCATCTCAAGACAGCTACATTCCCACTCCAAATTCACTCTTCCTCCAAATGCATGCTAAACAGATGGTAAAAGGCTCAATTTTACTATTTTCTGGTCCATTCCTGCAAATAGAACAAAAAAACCAAAGTAGCATATTCAGGGCATTTCGTAGCATAAAACTACGATAATAGCATAGAAATACGTGCATAAAAAGGCCAAAAAGGACTATATAAAATGCACGTATCAACGAGCGTGGCTAGAATTAGATCATTACCATATCAGGTTTGTCCATTAACACTTGCGTGATTAGTTCTAGGCATCTCAGAACCTGGATAAGAGATTGACGACGAATCAAAACACGATCGACCATTGTAGCACAATTACTCATAAAAGACTCAACTTGTGAAGTGAGAGTGTGTCACTTGGGTTAAGTGAAATTTGAAAATGGCAAAGTTTTGAAATGTTTGTCCTAAGCAACTGTAGTGTAGTTGTAGGAGTGTTGACTCGAAGTGAGGTTTTGAGCCCCAAATTCTGACTGGACATTTGGACAGAGTTCCGACTCATTTTGCGCTATTTTAGGCCATTTCGAAATGTTTACATTTTGAAAAAGGATTTTTATTTTACAAAATTTCGTCATGGTTTTATTTACAAAATTGTGATCATATATAAGCATTCATACAGGCATTATAACGGTATGCTGAGTGCATTTATAAGGGTTTTGGCTTAAAAGGGGGGTTGCCATACCAAGCAATCAAGCCCTGGTCTGTGGAAAGGTCCGTGCCAAACAAGAGTAAGGTCGGTTCCTAGTCCATTTCCTCGAGTAGTGAAAGCCCTTGATACAAACATAAGTATGTACTTCGGCATAGTTAAGGTCAATCGCTATCTATCCTTAGGCCCATATAAGAATTTGGATCGTCCAGATGGGACAATTGGTTGAATGGGTTGGGTTGAGCCTAGGAAGGCCAAATAAAACGACCTAAGAAGGTCGAGTAATGAAAATCGACAACTGTCTCGTACAAACTATTCCCTAACCTTGTTCAAGTTTCACCCTTGGCAATACGTAAGTGTATTCTTTCCCAGCGGAGTCGCCAAACTGTGGATACGGGGGGCCCACGGGTGCGCTTGGGAACAAGCGTTTGCATTTGTGGAGTCACCACCAATTTTTATGGGAAATTGGAACCCTTCGAATACCTCGTGTCATGTCAAGACACAAAGTAGTGACATGAACACTAAGAACTCATTACCTTAGCATTCTATGTCTAGAATGAGTCTCGTGGATGCCAATGAACACGGATGTTCACAGAGATCTGGAGTAAGGGGTGAGGGTACGAATTAGGAAGTCCTTTTACTGAACACCTTATCCCACCCGCCTCGATAGCGACCTCTCCTAATGATTAGGGAAATTATTTATAGTCGATATGTTGTCGATTATATGCATGCAATGCAACATCCAACGTTTTAATCCTAACATGTGAATTAAACTAAGTCGGTGAACAAATAGTTAGCACATATTAATGTCCAAAATAGGGTTTAGAATTAATTACATGTGAAAACAAATAAATAAATCATAAATCATAAATACAATAGATAAATAGCGATAGCTAAAATTACAATAAATTACAATGGATTAAGCGATTTACATCAAAAATATACTTAAGACGGACGATTTGAGGAAAATAAAGGAAAATAAATAAGGTTAGAAAATATGGACAGATTAGGAGTGATATTATGACTAATAGTCTATTAATACATAATTAAATGATTTAGATCAAAGCAAGAACGGAAGTTCAGAGACAGAACTCAACCCGGAATAGGCGCAGCATTGCTGCGTCCCTTGGAAGAGGCGCAGCTTTCACTGCGTCTGTTCCCGAGGTGAGGGTCAGAACTGCGAGTTGTTAATATTCGTTGGTATGTTTAAAGGTTGATTATCGATATTTGACTCAAGTGAAATTGATTTAGCATGGTAATTATATATGGGACCGTCATAAAAGCGATAAACAAAAATTAGAACGGATTAAAACTAATTAAAACGAGTTAAGAATGAGTTATAAACGAGTAAGAACTAATTAGGTTTAATTATGAAGACGGAAACGATTTGAAAGACATGATAAACTGGAAATAAACATGTATAAAAGTCGAATTTCAGAGACTTGATATGAACAAATCGAATCTCCAAAACCCAGGTTTGATTTAATGACGAAAACCTCGCAATGATCGATTATTAGGGATTCAAGTCGGGAATAAAGCATGATAAATATTAAGAAAATATTAAAATTTATTATGAATGAATGAAATTAAGAAATTAAGACATTAAGACAAAAAGGAACGAAACCAACAGAGAACCGAGAAAGAAGAAGAAGAGCAGGAACTGCGGCAACCAGATGTTGTGACTCTTCGAAGAGGCGTGGCAGTTGCTGCGTTTCTTCTCGACGTCTGGTTACTGTTGATCCGTAAAAGCAGTTTAATAAAAGGGTTTTATAAGTCGGTTTTAAACATACTTTTGACGTAAATCTTACATTAATTGATACAAAAATAAAATACAATAAAAAAAGATGGATTTACACCCTCAAACTTACATGTTTAACGAAACGAGATTAACTAAGTTAACGTTTTAGTGATTGCTCGATTCGAATGTATGTAGAAAGTGCCCTCGTAGGAGATTTAGATTAAGTTGATTAAGTCGGTAATGCAACGTGACTGGTACTCAGAATAATCTGAGCTTACGTGGTCGATTGATCAAGCACGAAGACGTCAAAAGCTTAGAGCACGGTCTTAGAATGCAAAGGGAGAAGAGAAGGGCGGAAACTCGCGTGAAAAATATAAGGAACGAAGGTCCCTATTTATACTAAAAAAATATGGAGAGTTATGGAATGACTCAAACTTTGGAAATAAATCACGGAAAAATATGAAAACAGGCAGAAATGAGCTGGGGAAGAGGCGCAGCAGCTGCTGCGACCCTTGGAAGAGGCGCAGCATCTGCTGCGTCATTTCCCCAGTGGTTTCCTGCTGCGGAAGAAAGAATTCCACGTTTCTTTTATGGAATTGCGGTGGATCTCAACTTCCTTATTTCTTAAAATAAGATTTTCGGGATATATTTTACCAAAAGATGAAAATTAATTTATTGAATAAAAATCCGGAATATTCTAGGACATTCCGACTCGGCACTTTAAACGGTTAATTAGAAAATGAAGTGCTTTTTGACCCGGACTCCAAATGAACTCTAATTACTGTCAAAATGACGGTATTGGCGCGTAGATGAGAACCAAGGGGTACACAAAAGTATTTGAGCCATCACTTGATGATAAACTTACGAACTGTCATAAATCGTTCTGCGTACCAAACATGCGGCCCAATCATGACTGGGTGGTTGGCGGGAGGTGCAGAAATGTGGTATCTACAATCAGTTGGGTATATTTACATACTAATTACTGTTGGTTAAGGACATTAATTGTAATTCTATGTGCATGAAATAAGGTTATACGTTCATGAAATAGGGTTCTATGTACGTGACATAAGGTTCTTTTCGCATTGAAAAGTTCTTCAGTTGCATCAGTTGGTTAGATTATGGTACTAATTACTGTTGGTTAAGGACATTAATTTTAATTCTATGTGCATGAAATAAGGTTCCAAGTGCATGAAATAGGGTTCTATGTGCATGAAATAAGGTTCTATGTGCATTAAAAAGTTCTTCAGTTATATCAGTTGGTTATATTATGATACTAGCTAATTACTGTTGGTTAAGGCCATTAATTTTAATTTTATGTGCATGAAATAAGGTTCTATGTGCATGAAATAAAGGAAATGACTGTGAAGGAGATTTAATGAATTTACCGGCCTTTCAAGGCATTTTAGTGTATCTATTACATATTTTACTAATATGTGAGAAACATTTCAGTGTACTTATGTCGGTTATTTAGACGGCCATAATCATATGATATGCCCTTTATTTCATACTCGTATTTGTTTAGCGTATTCTAAAGGCTATTAGCTCAATGGTAGAGCAATGTGCAAATTCTGCACAAAGGTATAGGTTCGAATCCCATATAGCCTATTAAATAAAATCGCATGATTGCAACTTGTCAAGATGCAAGCGGTACTATACAACTAATATTAAACAGGCCATAATCATACTTGGGCAATGACGATCAGGCTGTAATTAGACTCGCATGTGAAGCAATAACGCCAAGGAGGCAGTGTAATAGCTTTGTTGATCAGAATTTCAGAGAGTAGCTTATGCTTTTATGCATAGAATCTATGACCATATTCCGGTCTTTGGCGATCTCAATGTAAAAGAAACACTGGTAATTCCTAGCCAATGTAGGAGTTGAACCCACATCTTGTGCACTGCACAATGCTCTACCATTTGAGCTAATTGGCTTACTAAATAAGTAAAATCCTCATTCCCAGTCCTCATCAGCAAAAACGCCAGCGACTCTAACAATCAATTTTTGAATCTATAGGTGACATTTTTAAATAAAAGTATAAATCCCATCTATAAAACCCTTTCGGACGGATAATGAATGTAATTACGGAGTAAAATCTAAAAGCACTGTGGTTAAAGCAGAAAAGGGCTAAATGTACACAATCTCAACTTCATACAACTAAAAAGAATGAAACTCCAAGAGCAGGAAGTATATTACCATGTTCAACTATCATCTCCCTCGATAAACTTTCTCAATCCTATCGACTTTGAAACATATAGAATTTTCTTCAGTCTATACAACTAGAATGTGTTAAAAAAATGTTTTTTAGAAGTCAACCGACAAATTTAATGAATCTGACAATTACAAACCTACACAAACCACAAACTCTTACACGCATAAGTCAACATATGATTGATAACTTCTTCATCTTGTCATGCAACTTGAACCATGATCGAGCAAATGAAACAAGAAGTCAAGAAGTCAAAGACCCCTCATGGCAAGCTGTAGCTAAGCAAGTGCATCCAGAATACTTGATTCTGCAAATAGGTCATTCTGGTCGAGAATGAGTTTGGTCTTTCGGGAGTCAGGATAGAATGGATAAGGTCAATCAGAGACTAATCATTTCAACCTTTCAGGTATATTATAACTTGTGACTTGAGTCGGAGTGCGAGGTTTTGGTAAACATTCATCATTTCCGAACTTCTAGCTTGAAAGTAGATCAGGGAATTGCATCCAGTCGGGCATCAAACATGAAATATATCAACAATTCTAGATAGTCAGGCATCGCAAAATGTATCAGGTGAAGCCGATTAACAAACACAAAAACGATTCACCCGGTATAGGCACTTCCTAAAAGCACAAATTTCATTAGCAACACCCATGTCTCTAACTAAATTAATGAACTTAATTAATGCTACAAACAGATCTAGACTACCGAATTCACGAAATTGAACTCCTAATTTCATTATTTCAACCACCTGAGTTCCCAATTTTATGATGTCGTGATTTCAAATTCGAATTTCAATTGTGTGTCCAGTTGCTGGTGAACGGACATACATCACCGTTCAATTTCAGTTATGTAGCCCAGTTATATGTGTATAAACTCGAATCAACAATTCGTTAACCCTAATATGTTGACGAATTAACAAACTCAAAAGACATAAAGTCGAAATTAAAGGAAATTAATTGAGAAATCAAACAAACCTCATTGAATTTTGATGAACGGTGAAGGATAGTACGATTTGCGTCTCCATTGATGAAGGAAGCAACAGAATATTGAAGCTTGTTCTTCAATTAGAAAAAGCAGCTTGGTGATCGGGGAGAGAGACAGTAATTGGAGTGAGAAAGTGTATTGATAAAACTGAGGGTTAAGGGTTAGGAGTCGTATGACGAAAAAATGTGGTATCTCAGCAATTTATTTATCTAATATCTGAGGGCTGTGAGAGATTCTCAGTATACTAGTCGTTCTCATTATACTAGTGGTTCTCACTGGATCCCGACCCTATATGTCCGTATATATATATATATATATATATATATATATATATATATATATATATATATATATATATATATATATATATATATGGGGTCCAAAGTGAGAACCACCATCATAATGAGAACCTTGAGAACTCTACCTTACGGAACTTTTTAAAACAAAATGATGATATATTTGGATTCGGCATAGAATTCTATGGCTAGATAACATATTTTTTGGTAAAAAAAGTATAAACTCGTAACGGAAATCGAGCCGATACACATTTTATTAATTTTTCATGCACCTACTACTTAATTTCATGTATCTAAAAATTTTCATGCACCTAGAACTCGTTTTCATGCACCTAAATCCCGTTATTTTCATTCACCTAATAATCATTTTCATGCATGTAATAATTTAGATGCACCTAGTAATTGTTTTCGTGCATCTATAGCCATTTTAGCATACCTTATTATATTTTGGACATTAAGTTTATATTTTGTTAATAAATAAATAAGTTTTGTTTTCCTATACAAAAAATGTGTTTGAATAAACTAAACTAAGGGTAAATGATACACCAAAACTTTCGGAATAAGATTTCATGATGATTTAGTAAGGGTTCTCACGGTTCTCATTATGTAAGTGGTTCTCACCGTATCCCGACCATATATATATATATATATATATATATATGTATATATATATATGTATATATATATATGTATGTATGTATATATATATATATATATATATATATACATATATATATATATATATAGGAATGGGATCATGTGAGTATACACTATCTTTTTGAGGATTGAGGATTTCATTACAATATCACAGGTTGTTCAATACAATATCACAGGTTATTCGAAACAATATCACACGAAAAAAAACATTGTGCAAAAAAAAAATCTTTTTTTTTTTTTCAAAATTTTTTTTTTGGACAAGTCTAATTTTTTTCATGATATTGTATTGAAGAACCTGTGATATTGTATTCATTAATCCTCAATCCTCAAATATTTAGGAGTTCTCACCGGATCCAGACTCTATATATATATATATATATATATATATATATATATATATATATATATATATATATATATATATATATATATATATATATCTATATATATATATATATATATATATATATAGATATATATATATATATATATATATATATATATATATATATATATATACATACATATATATATATACATATATATATATATATATATACATACATATATATATATATACATACATATATAGAATTAGGATCAAATGAGTCCACCTCTCTTAGGTGAGTCCATGAGTCCTAATTCTAGCCATTAGATTATAAGAAAATCAATGGTTAAGATTAAATATCAAAATAAAAGCTCTATATAAAAACAAAACCAAACCCTAAATAATTCATTTCCCTGCCTCAAACATATTTTCACTTCTCTCTCTTCCTCCCCACCTTCTCTCTAAAACTCCCCAGCCACCACAGACAACTACAACATCCCGCCACCAAACACGACCGTCACCGCTCACCATGCCTCATTTTGCAGCCGCCCACGCCTCCACCACCATCCAGTCGCCTGAACCCCGCACCTAGCCTTCTTATGCGGCTGCCCACGACTCACCCACCGCCGAGTCGCACACAACCACCACGCCGACCCCAAACCCACGCTCTTTTCAGTTCTCTGTTTTTCGCCTTTTTTTTTTAGATCTCGATTTTTTTTTTGTGGTTGTTGGGTTAGTACTTGGTGTTGTTTATTGTTGGCTGTGGTGGTGTTAATGCGTGGTTGTATATGCAGTGGGTAATGGTGTTTTTGCCGCCTCTCTCCCTTCTCCTTTCTCTTTTTTTTTTTTTTTTCCGATGTGAGTGGTGTTCAGCGGCGGCTGTTGGTGTCGGGTTAGATGGTTGTTAGATTTTTTTTTTTCATTTCAGATATTAATTTTTAGGGTGTGGTTGTTGTTGTGTGTAGTGGTGGTGGTTGTTGTCGTCTCCCTCTCCTCAGCCGCCCCTCCTTCCCTTTTCTCCTTTTTTTTAGATCTGGTGGTTGCGTGGTGTTGGTATCGTGTTGGTGTCGGCCTTGTCGTTTTTTTTTTCATTCAGATCTGGTGGCTGTGTGGTGGTGATTGCAGGGGTCGTGGTGGGCGTTAGTGGTCTTTCGTGAAGTTAGTTGCGTGTCAGATGGGCGACAAAGGAGGTGGTGGTTGTTAATAATTGGCGGCGGCGGCGGTTATCGTGGGGTGGATCAATTAAAGTTACCCCTATCGTCTATTAAGGACTTGAAGTTTCGCCTTGAATTGTTGAAGTTACAAAAAAATTATACAGTATATATTAAAGTTTCACTCGCGTAGCATTAAAGTTTCACACTTGGACCATTAAAGTTTCAATCGTGGATTAGATAAATTACATAAATTTTAGTAACGATTACATTATTATATAAATACAAATTTTATATTGGAAATGGCCTGTAAAAACATAAAGTTTCACTCGTTTAACATTAAAGTTTCACTCGTTTAACATTAAAGTTTCATTCATAAACCAGTGAAATTTAATGTTTGATATTGAAAATGGACAAAAAAAACTAAAGTTTCACTAGATACCATTAAAATTTCACTAGTTTAACATTAAAATTTCAATCATAAATCAGTGAAATAAAAATAATATAAGTTACAATTAAATTATTACATAATTCAAATTTTTATATTAAAAATGGCCTAAAAAAATCGAAATTACACTTTTTGACATTAAAGTTACACTTGTATATCATTAAAGTTTCACTCAAAAATCAGTTAAATTAAATAAACATTAGTCTCAATTATATTATTCCATAAATTCTATTTCTTTTATTAAAAATGGTTTTAAAAAAATTAAAGATTCATCTTTAATTATTAAAGTTACACTTATATTTCATTAAAGTTACAGTCAAAAATTAAAGTTACACTTTTAAGCATTAAAGTTTCACTCGTAAAACATTAAAATTATATTTAAAAATACATAAATTATTATTTTTATTTACAAAATAACTTTAAAAATTAAAGTTACTATCATAAAGAAATAAAGTTTCATTCACAAGTTAAAGTTTCACTGATAAAACATTAAAGTTTCATTCAAAAAATTGTTTAGAAGTTTCAAATCTCAATCATCAATCTTAAAAGATCAATGGCTTAGATTAGGACTTAGGGACTCAAATATTTAGGTGGACTCATTTGAACTTCACTCTACATATATATATATATATATATATATATATATATATATATATATATATATATATATATATATATATATATATATATATATATATATATATATATATATATATAGTAGGGATTCGGTGAGAACCACTAGTATAATGAGAACTATAAGAACCTCTTAAATGACTAATATCATCACATTTTTCTTCTAACCCTCTGTCATTTAACAAAATTACGTTTTCTCTCAAATTTCTCGCTCTCCCCTCACGAAACTCGAATTGAAGAACAAGCTTCAATATTCTGCTCCTACCTTCATCAAAGGCAACATAAATCGAGCCATCTTTCACTGGTTATCAAAATTCGATGAGGTTTGTTTTATTTCTCTAATAATTTCCCCTAATTCAACTTTATGTGTTTCGAATTTGTTAATTCGTCAACAAATTAGGGTTGACGAATTGATGATTCAAGTTTATATACATATAATTAGGGGTACAGAATTGAGTTTAAGGCTGGGTAAAATTGAGAAATTACCTTAATTGTTTCGAATTTGTTGATTCACATTGTGCTTAAGATTTGAATTTCAGGCTGAACAAAGTACACATTATGCACTACGATATTCCAAATTTCATAAAAGGTTCATATATGGGAGGGCTCATATATTCGATACGGCGAACTGGCAAAGGGCCTTTGGCAATCAAGTAATCAACACAAGCTACTAACAAAATCGAGGCATGATGCCTCACAAAGGTTCATAAAGGCCGATAAGGTGACCATCCAAGCATCTCATTGCTGCAACCTGATAGCAGGGCAAAGAGCATAACATTACTTCTTTTGTTTTTGGCTATTAATGAACACAACATCATATGCTTATGAATGATTAGATGAATTAACAACTTTTAGAATTTTTGTCGCTTTTCAGGGACGGGACAATGTAGCTAATTTTGATTCACAACTTTTCCCATATTGAAATTCAAGATCTTATGCACAAATTTCTTTGATTGATTTTATATTTAACCTAAGATGATATGCAGTGAATTAGGGTTCAAAAACAATAAAATTGAAGTAATGTACGAAGTGCAATTCTTTGTGTTTGAATCACTGTACGAAATACAATTCTTTGTGTTTGTTTTGTGTTTGTGTATCTGAGAGGGTGAACTCGTGAAGCTAATTGATGTACCCGAGCTCTATTTTTGTGTTCCTGTGAGGTGAAATAGTGTATCTTAGCTATAATTTAGTGCATTTGTGAAATGTAATATTGTATCCAAGCTGTAGGTTGATCTTAACCAATTCTTGCTTTCTATGCCATGGTTTGGTTATGTATATTTTGCCCCACGAATCGATTTGTGTATCTAGATGCCTGAATTGTAAGAGTACTGATGTGTGCATCTACGTGGTTTGTCTGGTTCATGATGGAGATAAGTGTGGATGTACAGTGTATGAAGTTAGATGTTGCTGAAACATGCCTTACACATGTGGCATGACTTCTTCAGTCGTAGAATTTTTGTTGTAGGATCAGTGGAATTAATTGTCGTGCCTTGATACCTGTTGTGAGTTGAAGAAAACATGGACCCAATTTAGGTGATGATGAAGAGTAAAGCTTGCACTACCTCTACAAAAAAGGTTTCTACAAGCACTAATACATATATTTTACTCATTTCAAAAGCCAATTAGCTCAAATGGTAGAGAATTGTGCAATTCACAAGATGTGGGTTCAACTCCCACATTGGCTAGGAAATACTAGTGTTTTACATTCAGATCGTCGAAGACAGGATGTATGGTCATAGTTTCTATGCATAAGGTAGTCTTTGAACTTCTGATCACTACAAAGTTATTACATTCCCTCCTTGGCATTCTTGTTGCATGTGCAAGTCGCTTGTCTTTGCCTAAGTATGATTATGGCCTGCTTAATCTTTAGCTTTATTTTATCTCTTGCATCTGAACAAGTTGCAACTGTGGGATGTTTTTTAGTTAAATGTGACTAGGTATTTTAAAATTGACAAAATGTCAACCTGTAAAGTTCTGTACAAAAACTTATGAGGAATAAGGATTTCATGAGAAACTATTTTAAAACAAAATTTATAATTTGCTTAGCCATATTTCATCCTTCTTGGAGATAGGATATATGACTTAGCTTAAAGTCTTCCTTTCACGATACGGATGATGTCATGACTGATCGTAGCTTGGAGTCTTTCTTTCATGATACGGATGATGTCTTGATTGAGTTTTTTCAGGTCATTCCATTTTTCTCAACTCTGGCAGTATTTCTCAGGAGCCAAATCTGGTACAAGAAGGAGCTGATCAGCATATCCTTAAACTTTTGCTTCATTTTAGTAGCACTTTTGCAGGGACTGGTCTGATATGTTATATTTGAAGGCATATTGCAGCAGGATCAATTTTCAATCAACTGGATGATGGACTTACTGTAAGTGCATTAAAAAAATAGGTAGCTGTGGATCTCAATTTCACTTTCACACGTACATTTTCTCCTCGGCTTTCAGAGCTTGGTTCCGGATTAACCAGGCTATAAAAAAAATGTTTTGAAATAATCCAATTACCCCAAACACATCTATACCAGTTCCATTGAGGAGCCTGATCTCTATTCCAGTGATAGCCATTAGCTACATTGTATCCTTTATCATGTGCCTGCCATTTCCCATTATTAAATGTAGTGATAAAATCTTCGTAACTTTACAAATTCTTTTCTGGTACCAGCTAGCATCATCATTTTTTATTTAAGAGGCTATATGATATTCGAACCCATTCCTTTGTGCAAAATTTGTACTTCGCTCTACCATTGAGCTAACATCCTTTAAAATACGCAAAAAAAAATGATTGTTTAATGCACATATATTACTTTTTCATGCATCTACAAGGCTACTTCATGTACTGATAAGGCTATTGCACTCAAAACTCTTGCCATTCTTTTAGGAGGGGAAAGGGTTTAAATTAAAATTAGTGTCCTTAACTATTCCCGAAAAGTCATTCAAACGGCCTCAAGACTAAAAGACACCCTAGAGGGGCAGAGTGAACCCTTTCCGAGATGGGCGGGTTTAAATTTAGCGGAATAGTTTCCTAAAGTAGAGCGAGGGTAAAAAAGACAACCCTAAACCCTAAAATAGGAGGGTTTAGGGTTAGGTTAGGCAGCAACATTGTTGTCACTTAGCTTATTTTATTTTAATGTAACAACAAGATTTTACATATTTCATGCATGTACAAGGTTGTTTGATGCACATACATTGCCTTTTCATGCATCTACAAGGTTATTTCATGCACTGATAAGGCTATTGCACCCATGTTACCAAAATATATGGATCTAGTACTACACCCAACAAAGAGTAGCAGAAGAGTAAAAGAGACAAAACCTGCTGGAAATTCATAGAAATGAATGCTCATGTTTACTATACTACATTTACATAATATTAGAAAAACTTAATGCATAATGATCTTGCTAACAAACTACAAATAATGCCTCATTTTTCGAGATTTGGTTTATTATCCAGACACTTAAAATAACTCTTGAACATAAAAGTATCAGTAGCTCATTGTTAAAAAGTAAGCTCAAATTTCTACATTTAAAAACTGTTCGAGCTAAGCACAAAACGTGTACAAGTTATCAGATGGAAAGCTACGATTCAAGAAAGCATGGGCAGTAAATAGATACTATCAAACAACAAGGAAATAGTCGAAGTAAAGGCAAGGTTCCAGTTACAACTTACAAGTCAAAACCTATAGCTGCTAAAGCCTCTTAAGCCAGAGGACCTGTGATGCGTGCATTTCATATATTCTCTTTAAGCCTTATTTGCACGCATTTCTATGTGTTTTACGTAGTATTATGCTACAAATGTCCCCCGAGATGTGTACTTTGGTTTGCTTTATCTTAACTACAGGAATGTACCAAAGAGGACGCAATTGTGCTTAGAACTGGCCCTATAGCTTGCATTTAGGAGATGGAAGGAATTGGAGTGAGAGTACTTCTGCATTGGGATGCGTGAAGTCATCTTATAAGCTAAATCAACGTCCTATGGCTGGTTCAGGGGTAGATTCTTCGATCGAGAGCTTTGCTGGCTTATATGCTCGATCCATACCTTTTTGATGGTGAACAGTCCTCGATCAAACTCCTGCTATGTTCGATCGAGAAGTGGGTTTTTGGTGGTCCTCGATCGAGTAGATTATTTGCTCGATCGAGAGGTTTTGGCTGGAAATTAATCGATCGGGGAGTTTGGAAGTGCTCGATCGATCACTTTAAGATCTGACGCAAGATTTTATTACGTAAACCTTATTTACTTGATATCTTAGTTATCGTATTTATGTTAATAAATATCTCTCCTATATAAAGAAGAGACTTAATTAGGTTTAGGTATCTTTCATTAATCTTTAATCATTCATTAACTCCAAAATTAAGCATTCATTACTTGATTACTCTCGTTGAACGTTGCTTCGCTATTTCTCGGATCTCAACTTGTGTAATTCCTTTCTCTCTTTAATTCATAGTTTTAATTCTTTCTTGCAACATTTTATCTCTTGTCTCTTAATCGCTGTTAGATTATTAGAATTTATATTTAGTTTATGCAATTTCCTTTTATTCATCGTTATACCATGTTTAATATTGTTTTATCTATGGTTATCACTTCTGTTATCGTTATGAGTATTTAAATTCCTTATTACTGGGATTAGGGGAGCCATGATAGTAAAACAATGATGCTATAATTAGTTTTGGAGGTTTAATTATGAGAATTGTTTTATAGCAATATAACAATAATTACTTGGTTGAGTGAACGCAACTGATTTAATTAATCCAGTTAAATTGAGACCTAGATCGGAAGATTGGAATGAATAGACATGTTATGAACAATACACTACCCTAATCAGAGCGGCAGCTATTTAGGAAGAATCTAGGGCGGATAGCGGACCGGAAGGACCTTTCCACTACCCTTCTCACATCAGACCGACTGACCTTACCTTTAGCTAATTTGCGGAATATCATGGTGAACCGACATCCTAGCATCTTTCTCTCTATTTGATCACACTCTTTTCATTCTTACTATTTTTGGTTGTTGTCCCTTTTATTGCTTTTAATTCAGTTCATTAGTTTAGTTCAAACAAATCAATCAAAACCCCCCATTTTGTGACCGTTGACAGACTAGATAACAAGTAGATAGTGACCGCCTCGTTGTGGATACGATACACTGCTTACCTCTACTGCATATGTTTAGGCCGGTTAGGTTTTATTTTTGATAGGTTGCGACAGCCGTGTCAAATTTTGGCGCTGTTGTCGGGGAAATGAAGAAAAATGAAAAGAAGAAAAAAGTGAAACAAACAAAAAACTGAGAAGAAAAGAAAGAAAAAAGGGAAAAAGAGTTTGAATGATATCGGTTGTGCTCCTACGCTCTTATTTTATCTTATAAGGAGTTATTATTTAGTTTAGTGAGTTTTTATGCCGAATTAAGGGCATTTGTACAGATTTGGAGATGGATTAGAAGCGGATATGGTTTAGTTGGTTTTGTTAGGATGCTAGCTTGGCCTATACCCTCACATTCCCAAAATGTTTTGCCCCTTCTTACCCATTACCTCACTTTCCAAATTTTTGTAAGCACTCGGCATGTGACGAGACCTTGTTTGGTTGGAATGTATGTGTACGGTAGCTAGAATTGTATATCATATTAGATTGCATGCATGTTTATGTCAGTCGTAGTCTAGGTGAGCGACTATACTTTTCTTTCTGTATTACATATACTTGCTTACCCTTTGCTTCATGAGAGAAGAGTGACCCGTGAGAGTCCATTTTTAAAGGTCTTGCAAGGTCAACGGTTCAGCTTTATTATAAACATCTTATAACTCGTTTGCATTTGACAATTTTTGCTATAAGTGTTAGTTTGCTTGTATTAAATTGGTTTAAGTGGAAGATTTGTAGCCAGTTCTGAGTTTTACTCTTTTCCACTAGGTTCTCAGTTGCATATAGTTTGCTTGGGGACAAGCAAAGGTTTGGTTTGGGGAGGTTTGATGCGTGCATTTCATATAGTCTTTTTAAGGCTTATTTGCACGCATTTCTATGTGTTTCACGTAGTATTATTCTACAAATGTCCCCCAAGTCGTGTACTTTGGTTTGCTTTGCCTTAATTGCAGGAATGTACCAAAGAGGACGGAATTGAGCTTAGAAGTGTCCATATTGCTTGTATTTAGGAGATGGAAGGAATTGGAGCGAGAGTACTTCTGCCTTGTGATGCGTGAAGTCGTCTTGGAAGCTAAATCAACGTCCTATGGATGGTTCAGTGGTAGATTCTTTGATCGAGAACTTTGCTGGTGAACAGTCCTCGATCGAACTCCTGCTATGTTCGATCGAGAAGTGGGCTTTTGGTGTTCCTCGATCGAGTAGATGCTATGCTCGATCCAGAGGTTTTGGCTGGAAATTAATCGATCGAGGAGTTTGGAAGTGCTCGATCGATCACTTTGAGATCTGACGCAAGATTTTATTGCGTAAACCTTATTTACTTGATAGCTTAGTTATCGTATTTAGGTCAATAAATATCTCTCCTATATAAAGGAGAGACTTAATTAGGTTTAGGTATCTTTCATTAATCTTTAATCATTCATTAACTCCAGAATTAAGCATTCATTACTTGATTACTCTCGTCCAACGTTGCTTTGCTATTTCTCCGATCTCAACTTGTCTAATTCCTTTCTCTCTTTAATTCATAGTTTTAATTCTTTCTTTCAACATTTAATCTCTTGTCTCTTAATCGCTGTTAGATTATTAGAATTTATGTTTAGTTTATGCAATTTTCTTTTATTCATCGTTATACCATATTTAATATTGTTTTTGTTGGATTCGGTAATCACAAAAGTTTAAATATTGAATATGTTATAAATTAATATAGTCATAAAATTAATTCTAGATCTTATGCATGCAAAACAAAATACAAGAGTGAAGAAAATCGGATCCTTACATATGTATTTTCGGCTGTTAGGGCACTACTAAGGTCTCCTACTTTACTTAGTTCTTGAGCTTTCCTAATGGAAGAACAAGATTCAATTATGGAATCTCTCCTCTAGGATTGTACCAAGGTAATCACTATCAATACATTTACTAATTATAATACTAGAAATTAGTAGATGTTCCCTTTTAATTATACTAATATAATTATTACTACTACTAGTAATGAGATCTTTAATATTAGTATTTTAGAATGATGTATTTCTTTTTCTTTCTCTCTCTAAACATATATGAGAGAACCAAAAATTTGATGTGTGATTAGAATGAATAATCAAAATGAAAACAATTTCATAAGGAGGAAGAGGAGAGAGGGGTGCCGGCACCCTTGGTCTACCCAAGGCCAATGCATGCTCCTATTTTATGCAAATTATTCTTCACAAGAATAATAGGCTTGCATGCCTAAAACCTAATCATAATGAGGTTTTCTTAACACAATTAAGACAAAGGAAATATGTCTCCCACTACATGGAGAAACTGGTTCTCCATCTTAAAATGGTGTTCCATTTTAACTTTGTTATTTTGTCATTTGTAAATGTCACATATGTGACATACTATAAGATATATGTTCATGTAATGCATTTTAACATATTAGAATCATTACATAAAATAAATCACATGTAATGACAAAATTACAACATATACTTGATATACTTAAAATGGACCATTTAATTATAATTCACAACATCTTGTGATTATAATACATTATTCATTCTAATTGTAATTGTTTCACAAACAATAAAAACATCATCTAAATAAAAGGATTAATTAACTCGTATCATTATACAATTAATTAATTTATCAATTGAGAGTGTTACCCTAAAGGTATGACCTAAATAGATCAACTGATCACCACCGTCATACGACAGTAATGTCAAACTCTAGTCAGCCAACCATTACCGATAAATGTGGATCAGTTGATAATAAAATGTTATAATCCCTTGTGTATTCTTAATATGAGATTTAAAACTTGTGATCGCATTATTGTCGAGGACACGTACTCCAACAGTTTTATCTATCGTTATCAGCTCTATTTTCATTATGAGTAGCTAAATTCCTTATTACTGGGATTAGGGGAGCCATGATAGTAAAACAATGATGCTATAATTAGGTTAGGAGGTTAAATTGTGAGAATTGTAGATGCTATGCTCGATCGAGAGGTTTTGGCTGGAAATTAATCGATCGAGGAGTTTGGAAGTGCTCGATCGATCACATTGAGATCTGACACAAGATTTTATTACGTAAGCCTTATTTACTTGATATCTTAGTTATCGTATTTAGGTTAATAAATATCTCTCCTATATAAAGGAGAGACTTAATTAGGTTTAGGTGTCTTTCATTAATCTTTAATCGTTCATTAACTCCAGAATTAAGCATTCATTACTTGATTACTCTCGTTCAACGTTGCTTCGTTATTTCTCGGATCTCAACTTGTGTAATTCTTTTCTCTCTTTAATCCATAATTTTAATTCTTTCTTGCAACATTTAATCTCGTGTTTAGATTATTAGAATTTATATTTAGTTTATGCAATTTCCTTTTATTCATCGTTATACCATGTTAATATTGTTTTATCTATCGTTATCAGTTTTATTATAATTATGAGTAGCTAAATTCCTTATTGCTCGGATTAAAGGAGCCATGATAGTAAAACAATGATGCTATAATTAGTTTAGGAGGTTTAATTGTGAGAATTGTTTTATAGTAATATAACAGTAATTACTTGGTTGAGTGCACGCAACTGATTTAATTAATCAGGTTAAATTCAGACCTAGATTAGAAGATCTGAATTAATAGACATGTTATGAATAATAGACTACCCTAATCAGAGCGAAAGCTATTTAGGAAGAATCTAAGGCGGATAGCGGACCGGAAGGACATTTCCACTACCCTTCTCACATCAGACCGACTGACCTTACCTTTAGATGATTTGCGTAATATCATGGTGAACCGATATCCTAGCATCTTTCTCTCTATTTGATCACACTCTTTTCATTCTTGCTATTTTTGGTTATTGTTCCTTTTATTGCTTTTAATTTAGTTCATTACTTTAGTTAAAACAAATCAATCAAAACCCCCCATTTTGTGACCTTTGACAGACTAGAAAACAACTAGATAGTGACCGCCTCCCTGTGGATACGATACCCTGCTTACCTCTACTACATAAGTTTAGGCCGGTTAGGTTTTATTTTGGATAGGTTGCGATAGCCGTGTCAAATTTTGGCGCCTTTGCCGGGGAAATGAAGAAAAATGAAGAAAAATGAAAAGAAGAAAAAAGAGAAAATAAACAAAAAAACCGAGAAGAAAAGAAAAAAAAATGGAAAAAGAGTTTGAATGATATCGGTTTTGCTCCTACGCTCTTATTTTATCTTATGAGGAGTTGTTATTATTTGGTTTAGTGAGTTTTTATGCCGAATTAAGGGCATTTGTTCAGTTTTGGAGATGGATTAGAAGCGGATATGGTTTATTTTGTTTTGTTAAGATGCTAGATT
Organism: Silene latifolia; assembly: GCF_048544455.1. Lineage (NCBI taxonomy): Eukaryota > Viridiplantae > Streptophyta > Magnoliopsida > Caryophyllales > Caryophyllaceae > Silene > Silene latifolia. The sequence continues at coordinate 95,582,221 of NC_133538.1, forward strand.
GGCCTATACCCTCACATTCCCAAAATGTTTTGCCCCTTCTTACCCATTACCTCACTTTCCAAATTTTTGTAAGCACTCGGCATGTGACGGGACCTTGTTTGGTTGGAATGTATGTGTACAGTAGCTAGAATTGTCTATCATACTAGATTGCATGCATGTTTATGTCGGTCATAGTCTAGGTGAGAGACTATACTTTTCTTTCTGTCTTACATATACTTGCTTACCCTTTGCTTCATGAGAGAAGAGTGACCCATGAGAGTCCAGTTTTAAAGGTCTTGCAAGGTCGACGGTTTAGCTTTATTATAAACATATTATAACTCGTTTGCATTTGACAATTTTTGCCATAAGTGTTAGTTTGCTTGCATTAAATTTGTTTAAGTGGACGATTTGTAGCTAGCTCTGAGTTTTACTCCGTTCCACTAGGTTTGTTTTGGGGAGGTTTGATGCGTGCATTTCATAGTCTTTTTAAGCCTTATTTGCACGTATTTCTATGTGGTTTACGTAGTATTATGCTACAAATATCCCCCGAGTCGTGTACTTTGGTTTGCTTTGTCTTAATTGCAGGAATGTACCAAAGAGGACGAAATTAAGCGTACCACTGTCCCTATAGCTTGCATTTAGGAGATGGAAGGAATCGGAGCGAGATTACTTATGCCTTGGGATGTGTGAAGTCGTCTTGGAAGCTAAATCAACGTCCTGTGGCTGGTTCAATGGTAGAATCTTCGTTAAAGAGCTTTGCTGGCCTATATGCTCGATCGAGACCTTTTTTATGGTGAACAGTCCTCGATCGAACTCCTGCTATGTTCGATCGAGAGGTTTTGGCTGGAAATTTATCGATCGAGGAGTTTGGAAGTGCTCGATCGATCACATTGAGATCTGACGCAAGATTTTATTACGTAAACCTTATTTACTTGATATCTTAGTTATCGTATTTAGGTTAATAATTATCTCTCCTATATAAAGGAGAGACTTAATTAGGTTTAGATGTCTTTCATTAATCTTTAATCATTCATTAACTCCAGAATTAAGCATTCATTACTTGATTACTCTCGTTCAACGTTGCTTCGCTATTTCTCGGATCTCAACTTGTGTAATTCCTTTCTCTCTTTAATCCATAGTTTTAATTCTTTCTTGCAACATTTAATCTCTTGTTTAGATTATTAGATTTTATAGTTAGTTTATACAATTTCCTTTTATTCATCGTTATACCATGTTAATATTGTTTTATCTATCGTTATCAGTTTTATTATAATTATGAGTAGCTAAATTCCTTATTGCTCGGATTAAGGGAGCCATGATAGTAAAACAATGATGCTATAATTAGTTTAGGAGGTTTAATTGTGAGAATTGTTTTATAGTAATATAACAGTAATTACTTGGTTGAGTGCACGCAACTAATTTAATTAATCAGGTTAAATTCAGACCTAGATTAGAAGATCTGAATGAATAGACATGTTATGAATAATAGACTACCCTAATCAGAGCGGAAGCTATTTAGGAAGAATCTAGGGCGGATAGCGGACCGGAAGGACCTTTCCACTACCCTTCTCACATCAGACCGACTGACCTTACCTTTAGCTAATTTGCGTAATATCATGGTGAACCGACATCCTAGCATCTTTCTCTCAATTTGATCACACTCTTTTCAATCTTGCTAGTTTAGTTAAAACAACTCAATCAAAACCTCCCATTTTGTGACCGTTGACATACTAGATAACAAGTAGATAGTGACCGCCTCCTTGTGCATACGATACCCTGTATACCTCTACTACATAAGTTTAGGTCGGTTAGGTTTTAGTTTTGATAGGTTGTGACAGTCGTGTCAAATTTTGGCGCCGTTGTCGGGGAGCCACCTATTTTATTTACTTGTCTTATTTTAGTTTGTTTTAGTCTCAAGGGATTTTTAATTCCTTGAGGCAGTTCTTATTCTTTTCTCTTAGTTTTGTTTATGCCCAGGTCCAACAGGTTATAGTTAGTACAAGTTTATCCTGATCCAGAGAGGACATTTCGCCATAGACACCTATTGCGTCAATCAATTTACGTCGGTTCTGCAAAAACTGACGCAAAAAGTACTTAAGTTTGAGAGGAACCCACTTTCGCCCTATAATGAAGCTTTTTGCGTCGGTTTTTAGACACAACTGACGTATATAATACGTCGGTTTTATTAAACACTGACGTATTTGATCAAATACGTTAGTTGCTTTATAAAACTGACTTATTTGGCATTAAATTTTTGCATCAGTTTTAATGTGAACCGATATAAATGATAATTAAAAAAAAAAAAAAAAAAAAAAAAAAAAAAAGGGATATTCTCTCGTGTACCCCTGAACTTTTTTGTTTTCAATGGTGTACCCCTCGTTTTTCGCAAAAAAAAACTTTCACTGACAATAATTCTCTATTACGAGTTTAGAAAACGTAAATTTTTTTTTCCAAACCATTTATCTCGTCAAGGCCTTCAATTTAAAAAAAAAATCACTGCTTTTTGAACTCTTAGCCGGTAGTTATGGTTGGTCAAATATTTTTTAACGAACAAACTTTGACCGACTATAATTCCCGACTACGAATTGAGACGTCGGTGAATTTTTTTCAAACGGAAGACCTCTTAAAGACGGTCAATTTGGAAAAAAAGTTTTATCGTATTCTGAACTTGTAGCCAAGAGTAATTGACGGTCAAAGTTTTTTTGCATGAAAAGAGGGGTATATCATAGAAAATGAGAAGGTTGAGGGGTACACGAGAGAATATCCCAAAGAAAAAAACTAAAAACCCTCGATACTTCGCGCTATTAGGTACTCCGTATCATAGATAATTTCCAATGCTCAAAACCCTAATTCCCAAATTACATCAAAACTCTTAATCTTCCTCACATATCCAAACCCCACCACCACCGTGTTGCGCAGTCATCGCACCACCACCACAACCATGCTGCTGTCGTCGCACCCCAGCACCAGCCACCGACGCGCTCCTGTCGTGCCGTGTTTCTGACGTTGCTGCCGTCGGGAATCAATAATCTGTTTACGTGCTTCTGCTGTCGCCGTCTTTGTTCTGCCATCGCCACCCTTCTTAGCTGCCTTTTAATACCAACATCGTGCTGCCCTCTTTCAAGTTTATATCGTCGTTGATAATTTTTCGATCGTCTGTATCGCCATCGGGTATGCTCGCTGTTGTCCGTCTTACGTCTTTTTATTTTGTTGTTCATTGAGTTTAGCTATTATTTATTGTCTTCTTTATGTGGTAAAAACTAGCTATTATTATCTACATGCTTAATTAAATTTGAATTGGATCCATAATTGACATCATCAGGTTGTTAGACTGATCACTTAGTACAAAATTCGTTACGTGGTGGCGTGTATAGGTTTTTTCAGATTTGAATTTCGCTTATTTATGTGATTTTTAAACCGTGAGACGGTCTCATGCTAGCTTGACATTGTTTGGTTGGTTTGAGTAGTTTTAGTAATTGACACATGCTTCAGAATATGACGAGATAATTTCTATTGTGCATTTGTGATCAATAATTTGATTGTGTTGTGTTGAGATTAGCAAAATACTTCAGTACTTTTTTAATGTGCCTTGACAAGAAAAAATTTGAAGAGATTCTTAGTAGGTGTATGTTGCCTACTGACGCTTTTCCGCTGCTCTGGCTGTTTGTTTAATTTGAGTGTTCCATGGGACAACAATGATGACAGTGTATTGCTTTCCTTGGTAGGGTTTGAATGAAAATGGTTCATCTAGGTAATACTCAGTATCATATACTTTTTGCTACTTTTACAATAGTGGTTTGTTTAAAGTGTGGGTCTATATGGCCTTGATCACATGAATCGCTCAAACATAATTAGTCAATGTTAATCTGCCTTTCATATTACCGTGTGCACCCGTGTTCGAGACTGTATATGACACGTCTGTCGTATATCTGTCAAAAATAAACTAACTCAACTAACTATATAGCTAGGGAAATCAGGTCGATCTCCACAGGGAGGCAAGATAATCGTAGAAGTCCGTCTATTTGGTCACAAATGGGGGGGTTGTTTGATTTGTTATCTAAACTACGAGATTTAAAGGAAAGAGGAATAAAGGGTAAGACCTTTTTTATGGTGAACAGTCCTCGATCGAACTCCTGCTATGTTCGATCGAGAGGTTTTGGCTGGAAATTTATCGATCGAGGAGTTTGGAAGTGCTCGATCGATCACATTGAGATCTGACGCAAGATTTTATTACGTAAACCTTATTTACTTGATATCTTAGTTATCGTATTTAGGTTAATAATTATCTCTCCTATATAAAGGAGAGACTTAATTAGGTTTAGATGTCTTTCATTAATCTTTAATCATTCATTAACTCCAGAATTAAGCATTCATTACTTGATTACTCTCGTTCAACGTTGCTTCGCTATTTCTCGGATCTCAACTTGTGTAATTCCTTTCTCTCTTTAATCCATAGTTTTAATTCTTTCTTGCAACATTTAATCTCTTGTTTAGATTATTAGATTTTATAGTTAGTTTATACAATTTCCTTTTATTCATCGTTATACCATGTTAATATTGTTTTATCTATCGTTATCAGTTTTATTATAATTATGAGTAGCTAAATTCCTTATTGCTCGGATTAAGGGAGCCATGATAGTAAAACAATGATGCTATAATTAGTTTAGGAGGTTTAATTGTGAGAATTGTTTTATAGTAATATAACAGTAATTACTTGGTTGAGTGCACGCAACTAATTTAATTAATCAGGTTAAATTCAGACCTAGATTAGAAGATCTGAATGAATAGACATGTTATGAATAATAGACTACCCTAATCAGAGCGGAAGCTATTTAGGAAGAATCTAGGGCGGATAGCGGACCGGAAGGACCTTTCCACTACCCTTCTCACATCAGACCGACTGACCTTACCTTTAGCTAATTTGCGTAATATCATGGTGAACCGACATCCTAGCATCTTTCTCTCAATTTGATCACACTCTTTTCAATCTTGCTAGTTTAGTTAAAACAACTCAATCAAAACCTCCCATTTTGTGACCGTTGACATACTAGATAACAAGTAGATAGTGACCGCCTCCTTGTGCATACGATACCCTGTATACCTCTACTACATAAGTTTAGGTCGGTTAGGTTTTAGTTTTGATAGGTTGTGACAGTCGTGTCAAATTTTGGCGCCGTTGTCGGGGAGCCACCTATTTTATTTACTTGTCTTATTTTAGTTTGTTTTAGTCTCAAGGGATTTTTAATTCCTTGAGGCAGTTCTTATTCTTTTCTCTTAGTTTTGTTTATGCCCAGGTCCAACAGGTTATAGTTAGTACAAGTTTATCCTGATCCAGAGAGGACATTTCGCCATAGACACCTATTGCGTCAATCAATTTACGTCGGTTCTGCAAAAACTGACGCAAAAAGTACTTAAGTTTGAGAGGAACCCACTTTCGCCCTATAATGAAGCTTTTTGCGTCGGTTTTTAGACACAACTGACGTATATAATACGTCGGTTTTATTAAACACTGACGTATTTGATCAAATACGTTAGTTGCTTTATAAAACTGACTTATTTGGCATTAAATTTTTGCATCAGTTTTAATGTGAACCGATATAAATGATAATTAAAAAAAAAAAAAAAAGGGATATTCTCTCGTGTACCCCTGAACTTTTTTGTTTTCAATGGTGTACCCCTCGTTTTTCGCAAAAAAAAACTTTCACTGACAATAATTCTCTATTACGAGTTTAGAAAACGTAAATTTTTTTTTCCAAACCATTTATCTCGTCTAGGCCTTCAATTTAAAAAAAAAAATCACTGCTTTTTGAACTCTTAGCCGGTAGTTATGGTTGGTCAAATATTTTTTAACGAACAAACTTTGACCCACTATAATTCCCGACTACGAATTGAGACGTCGGTGAATTTTTTTCAAACGGAAGACCTCTTAAAGACGGTCAATTTGGAAAAAACGTTTTATCGTATTCTGAACTTGTAGCCAAGAGTAATTGACGGTCAAAGTTTTTTTGCCTGAAAAGAGGGGTATATCATAGAAAATGAGAAGGTTGAGGGGTACACGAGAGAATATCCCAAAGAAAAAAACTAAAAACCCTCGATACTTCGCGCTATTAGGTACTCCGTATCATAGATAATTTCCAATGCTCAAAACCCTAATTCCCAAATTACATCAAAACTCTTAATCTTCCTCACATATCCAAACCCCACCACCACCGTGTTGCGCAGCTCATCGCACCACCACCACAACCATCTTCTTGCTGTCGCCGCACCAAAGACCAGCCACCGACGCGCTCCTGTCGTGCCGTGTTTCGGACGTTGCTGCCGTCGGGAATCAATAATCTGTTTACGTGCTTCTGCTGTCGCCGTCTTTGTTCTGCCATCGCCACCCTTCTTAGCTGCCTTTTAATACCAACATCGTGCTGCCCTCTTTCAAGTTTATATCGTCGTTGATAATTTTTCGATCGTCTGTATCGCCATCGGGTATGCTCGCTGTTGTCCGTCTTACGTCTTTTTATTTTGTTGTTCATTGAGTTTAGCTATTATTTATTGTCTTCTTTATGTGGTAAAAACTAGCTATTATTATCTACATGCTTAATTAAATTTGAATTGGATCCATAATTGACATCATCAGGTTGTTAGACTGATCAATTAGTACAAAATTCGTTACTTGGTGGCGTGTATAGGTTTTTTCAGATTTGAATTTCGCTTATTTATGTGATTTTTAAACCGTGAGACGGTCTCATGCTAGCTTGACATTGTTTGGTTGGTTTGAGTAGTTTTAGTAATTGACACATGCTTCAGAATATGACGAGATAATTTCTATTGTGCATTTGTGATCAATAATTTGATTGTGTTGTGTTGAGATTAGCAAAATACTTCAGTACTTTTTTAATGTGCCTTGACAAGAAAAAATTTGAAGAGATTCTTAGTAGGTGTATGTTGCCTACTGACGCTTTTCCGCTGCTCTGGCTGTTTGTTTAATTTGAGTGTTCCATGGGACAACAATGATGACAGTGTATTGCTTTCCTTGGTAGGGTTTGAATGAAAATGGTTCATCTAGGTAATACTCAGTATCATATACTTTTTGCTACTTTTACAATAGTGGTTTGTTTAAAGTGTGGGTCTATATGGCCTTGATCACATGAATCGCTCAAACATAATTAGTCAATGTTAATCTGCCTTTCATATTACTGTGTGCACCCGTGTTCGAGACTGTATATGACACGTCTGTCGTATATCTGTCAAAAATAAACTAACTCAACTAACTATATAGCTAGGGAAATCAGGTCGATCTCCACAGGGAGGCAAGATAATCGTAGAAGTCCGTCTATTTGGTCACAAATGGGGGGGTTGTTTGATTTGTTATCTAAACTACGAGATTTAAAGGAAAGAGGAATAAAGGGTAAGAGCAATAAAAGCAGAGAAAAGGGATAAAACTATCAGATAGAGAGGGACATGTCAGGATTTCGGTTTACTACGGTAGTCCAGTGACTCAGCTGTAAATGACTCAGACGAATTAATGTCAGACGGATGTTGAAAGGTCCATTCGATCCACTTTCTATCCTAAAATACCGCTAACTTAACTTTCATTCTTGTCAGGGTAGTCTACTGTTCATAGCAAGCCTATTTAGTCCAATCTTTCGATCTAGGATTAATTTTAGCCAGATTAAAGGTTAACTCAGAAGTGTGCACTCAACTAAGTTGAATAAATACAGTTAAATTGCTATGGTGACAGAGTCTCGTAATTATTTCATCTGTTTCATTTACTACATCGTCACTTCCCTACCGCAGATCCCCTAATCCCAACATGAAAGGGGTTTAGCTACTCATGTCGCTAATTAAACTAACAGCAGATAGATTTCCAGCAGTAAACATTATGAAGTAACAAGTAAAAAGCGTAAAGAGAAATTATGGCAAGGGAATTAAATGGAATAACAAGCAATTAAAACAACAAAGGATTAATTATTATTAAAGGAAGAGGGAGGAATTACAATCAATGCGAATCCGGCGTAAAGAACACAAAATCCGAGCAAGAATAATCCCAAAAATAAGGTTACAGTGGAAACAAAGTAACGCAGTAAAGTTTCTTGATAGATAAAAAGAATAGATAAAAAGATAGATAATAAGATGTCTAATAACCTAGTTAACGTAGGTTTAAATAGGAAAAGCAATTAAGTTTTGCGAAATAAACAACACACGGCCTAATTAAAGGCCCATAACAGTGAAACCACTCGATCGAGTGGATTAAAACCACTCGATCTAGTAAACACCTCAGCAAATCTACTCGATCGAGTAGAAAAGTGCTCGATCGAGTAACTGGTCTTTCTGCAGGCTAAGGCTCGAGTAGAATTCTACTCGATCGACCAATGGGAGACGTAAAAACCACTCGATCGAGTGGTAATCGAGCACTTCGTCTTCATTTTAGCTCAAGTCCGCGCCTAAATGCCTCGTAATCCGTGCCATGACGCTTTCCAATGCAGTATCTTACTCTGGACAGATCCCGTCTTCTCTAAATGCATGCAAAAAGGACGAAAAAGAGTACGATTCCACTACTTTCGCGTTCATTTCTACAAAATGGACAAAACGAACCAAAGTAGCCAATTCGGGGCAAAATACCATAAAAACAGTATAAAAATGCATAGAAATACATGCTGAAATAGGCTGAAAAGACTATATATTAGGCACGTATCAGTATACTTGAACATGGTATGGAACTTGAACACTTCATGTTAAACTAAAAAACACGAGTACGTTTCATAAGATAGCCAATTATGACCTTGGACACTCACCCTTACGAGTTTGTTCTAATCAATTCTTGTGTAGGATAGTGGTTCCCTCAGCATATTGTGTGCTATGTACTTATTTTTAAGTTTGATTCTGCTAATGCTTTGATTTTCAGAGATTTGGGAAAGGGTCATGATCACATACATGGGTACAGTGTTCGAGGGAAAGAAATAGAGCGGCTTGTAATATCATAGACTGGATAATTGAGGAATGTTGGAGACAAAGGTTAGTGTTGTTTTTCCTTGTATATTTTGATCGTTTTATTAGTTTGAAGCGGTAAACAATTTTGATGCTAAGAAGCTTTATACTCGGGGCATCGCCCCCGAGTACCTGAATTTGTGTGCGTACCATATCCATGCTACTCTAATGGCATATGAGAAAGTCCTTAACAATGTTGGTTTAAATGAAGCAATTTTTGATTGATAATCGGGAGCTGGAGCCCAATTAGCCTTTCTAGACTGTATACATTATTTAAATTGTCTATTTATTCACTTGGCTTGGTATTCGGAAAAAAAGGAAGCTATTTGTTCGGTTGTGAGAAATTAGAAAGATAATCGAAAGTAATTACTTCCCATGTGTTGAACAAACAAACTCAAAACCACCGAGCCCTAGTCCTTCTCCTACAATTTAGCATTTAGTTAATTTAAGCACATGTGAATTATCTCTAATTCCTAATCTTTAGTCATTAGTTTTACTAGTTTTTTATTGTTGTTAACCTAATTGTAATGTATAAATACATCTACTGTAACTCATGTTAATTGTCAACATACATTAACATTCACCAAACTTTCTTGTATCTTATATGGTATCACGACCTCTATCGATCCTACCCACCATCCTTGTTGTTCTTTACGCGATCACCATTTCGACCCAACTTAACTCCATTATTCCCAACGTTGATGAACCAAGCAAACCTCTTATTTCCATTTCCTTTCCAAATTGTATCAAACTAACCTCGTCCACATATCGTGCATGGCAATATCAAATTACTCGGCTCCTTCGAGGATATGGCCTATTCTCCTACCTCGACAGAACAAACCCACCTCCACCAACCACTGTCATGCCACATGCCACCGAAACAAAGCCCAACCCAACCCCGTTCCCAACCCTGCTTACACTATGTGGTTCAAACAAGACAACCTAATCCTAGGTGCCCTAGCCGGAACCCTCCATAACTCCGTCTCACCCATAATTCTTGATGCTAATACCTCTCACGAGGCATGGCAAACCCTTGCTTTAACCTATGCTAATCCATCCCGAGGACACATCCTTCAAATTAAGGATCGTCTTTGTCACATCACACTCGGTGATGGCACCATCTCCGAGTACATGATTGCGATCAAATCGTGCACAAATCAACTTGCTCATCTTGGCAAACCCATGGATGCCGAGGAAATAATTGCCCAAATTATTCACGTCCTTCCTCAAGAACAATATAAAACTGTCATCGACGCCGTTCGTGCTCGAGACACCCAAATTTCCTTTGAAGCGTTTCACGAATGCCTCATTCAACACGAACTCGTTGTCAAACGAGAACCCACCAACACCACCTTCTCGCCCTAGGCCAATGCCGCCACTCGCACCTACACCAACACCCCTCCCTACAACAATTACTCCACCTCTAACAACAACCGCAACTACCAACCACACACCAACAACAACCGAGCCCAATCCACAAACCAACCCGCTACCACCACCAACCTGAGACCCTTTAAGGGACGTTGTCAATATTGTCGCGAAACTGGCCCTGTCATTAGTGACTGCCCAAAATTCAAACGCGACTATCCAATGGTCTCCTTCCCACCACCGAACCAAACCCGGCCCCAAGATCACACTGCCACAGCTTTGACATCCTCTACCTCTGCCTATATTGTTGATAGCGGTGTCTCGCATCATATCACCAACGCCCTCGAAAACCTTGCCCTTCACAACCCCTATGATGGCCCGGATGACCTCATCATACGTTATGGGTCGGCTCTACCGATCACGCACCATGGTTCATTTACTACTCCTTCTTCCTCTTGTTCCCTTTTATTAATAATGTTCTTGTTGTACCTACAATTGCTAAAAACCTTTTATCTGTTTCTCAGTTTTGTGTTGACAATAATGCCATCGCCTATTTCTCACCTATTTCCTTTTGTTTTAAGGATCTCTTGACGGGTGAAATTCTCATCCAAGGACCGTTTCAAGATGGCGTCTACCAATGGCAACCACCACCTCCAAAACCGTCCGCCTTTAGCTCGTCTCCCAGCAGCTTATGACATGCTCGACTGGGACACCCTTCGAATCCTACCCTTAAGTTTTTAAATTCAATTTATGATTTCCGTATTTCCAATTATTTGCACTGTAATTCATGTCTCGTTAATAAAAGCCACAAATTACCATTCACAAAATCCACTTTACATTCCGCTGCTCCACTAGACCTCGTCTTTTCTGATGTTTGGACCTCACCCGTTCTCTCGACTGACTCATATAAGTACTATATCATTTTTGTTGATCACTATGCCCACTACTTTTGGTTGTATCCAATTAAACAAAAATCCGATACAATAACTACATTTAATCGTATTAAATCCATTATTGAAAATTATTTTCAAAAACCCATTAAACAATTTTATTCTGACAATGGAGGGGAATATAAAAAGCTCAACCTGACCCTTCTCGATGCCGGAATCACCCACCTCACCTCACCACCACACACACCCGAGCACAATGGTTTTGCCGAACGACGCCATCACCACATTGTTGAAACAGGTCTCGCGCTCCTTACACATGCTAAAATGCCGAACCAATTTTGGTCATATGCCTTTTCGACCGCAGCATACTTCATAAATCGGCTTCCCAGCCCCACAATACAAAATAAAACCCCATACCAATTACTATTCGGTCAAGACCCGAATTACAAAAAGCTCCGGCCATTTGGATGCCTTTGTTACCCTTGGCTTAAACCATTCACTAGCCATAAACTCGACCCAAAGTCCACACCGTGTATCTTTGTCGGTTACTCGAACACCCAAAGTGCTTATTTATGTTATGATCCTACCACAACCAATCTATACACCTCTCGCCATGTTCGATTCGTCGAACACGTCTTTCCATACACTCAACTCGTTCAAACAAACCCATCAACAATTCCCTCTGGTGACCGGTGGTGTGAGCTCACAATCTCCCTCACCAGGACCCTCCCATGACCCCACTCCCAGCTCGCCGTCCACCCCAGTCACCCCCTCTACCTCCACGACATCACCCTCTACCACCACCCTCTCGTCCAGTCCTTCCCCACCCCCTCCTCCACCCCCTCCTCCACCCCCACCTCGTGTTACCACCCGTCTACCAGACAATATCGTGAAACCCAACCCAAAATATGCCAAAGCAACTACTGCCCTACCTTCTCATGCTACTCCCACAACCACAAAACAAGCCCTAGTTGATCCAAGGTGGCGCACCGCCATGATTGATGAACAAAAAAACTCAAAACCACCGAGCCCTAGTCGTTCTCCTACAATTTAGCATTTAGTTAATTTAAGCACATGTGAATTATCTCTAATTCCTAATCTTTAGTCATTAGTTATACTAGTTTGTTATTGTTTTTAACCTAATTGTAATGTATAAATATATCTATTGTAACTCATGTTAATTATCAACATACATTAACATTCACCAAACTTTCTTGTATCTTATACCATGTACATTCACAGGTGTTATGTAGAGCCCTCCAAGTTAACCAACCCACTGAAAACTTCACTAGAAGTGAAATGTCTGATACATAAAACAACAAATAGTTGGATTAAAAATTTTATACAAGTGAAATAGATCAAAATTGATTATATGATCCTCATTATCATTTACACTATCTATAGGCAAAAACCACCTAGCTAACTACACAAACTCTTTTGTCGTTCCTGCCATTACAAAGAAAGTTACTGTAATACCCCGTATTTTATATAATCGATTAAACGGATATTATTATATATTAGTTATTATACATTTTATATTACTAATTAAGTCGGGTTAATTGTTGAGTCGATAATTACGTTGAGCTATCGTAAGTTAATTGAGACGGGTTTATATGGAATTCGAAATGTGAGCTAACCCATTTGAGTTGGCCCAATAATATATTTAACCCTAAACACTACCTAACCCTTCCTCTCACCCGCCTCCCTCACGCCTCCCTTCTTCATCAACACCAACATCAACCTTCACGCATAAAGAGAGAGAGAGAGAGAGAGAGTGAGCTGGGTGTTGACGGCGCAGCAAGGAAGCCCTTAGGGTGGTTGGCGACGACCGTGGGTGGCCCTGGTGGCTGTTGTGGTGGCGGAAAAAGGTAAGAGTGCAACCTTTCTCCTCGGTTTTCATCTTTTCTGTCGGGTTTTTGGGGGTTGTGCGTGTCTTGGTGAGGCTTTGCTGGTGGTTGTTGGCAGGGTAAGGGAGTAGTGTGGTAAGGGTCAAGAGGCTTTGCTGGTGGTTGTTGGCAGGGTAAGGGAGTAGTGTGGTAAGGGTCGAGTGGGGTGGTGGTTGTTGAGGTGGTTTTAGGCGGTGGTGGTGGCTGTGAAGGGCGGCAGCGACAAGGGGGTAGAAACGGGTTTATGCAGTGGTTTTCAGACGGGTTTAGATGGGTAGGTTTGGGGTGGCGCCACCGTGGACTTGGGGGAGGTCGAAACGGTGGTGCCACTGTGTCTGGGTGCGTGGTTTGGCGGCGAGCATGACGGTGGTGATTTGGCAGGGGATAGGTGAGAGTTGCGGTGGTTGTAAGTGGAGAAAATGGGCGTTTGGTGAGGCTTGGCGGTGAACCAGGCCAAATGACAGCCCTGGTTCGACTCGCCGGCGGCAGTCGACCAGGCTGGTGGTGGTTGTTGGTGGTGGGGTCGAAGTGGGGAACATGGCTGGTGGTTGTCGTGGTGGTTCAGGCGGCGTTTGAAGGGTGTGGGCGAGAGTGAAGTGCGGGTTGTGGAGTCGGGTTGTTTGAGTTGTTCGTTTGATTCGGGTTTTTCTTAAATCGTTTAATTCATTAAATTAGTTATTTAATTTAATTCCCGAGTCATTTAAATAATTAAAGACGGGTTTTGAGTCGGGTTTGTTAAAAGAGAAAAGTTACTATATCGGGAAAGTTTCCATTTTAAGAAATTCTACTTTAGTAACTTTCTATGTTGGGAAGTTGGGTCAAATACTAATCGGGTTATTTTAGTTATCAGTTGGGCATAAGTTTGGTGTCGGGATTCTATTTCGGGAAAGCTTCTATTTTTAGGAACTCTCTATATTAGGTAACCTATCTATTTTCTTAGTAGCTTCTATTTTGGGAGATTTCTATATTTATTAATTGGTAATTATAAATATTATAATTGTTTTAGGTGACGGATTCGTGAAGGATCGACAATCAAATTCGTTGCTTTATTTTCTGGACTGCTTGAACTGCTTAATTGGATTTGCTGGCACTTTGAGGTAGGAAAATACACTAGACTTATTATCGTTGTTGTTGAATTGTGTTGACTTGATTCATGGTTGTTGATTTACGTTATGATTCATACACGGGAAGGTGATTGACTGAATTGATCATATTGAGTATGATATCACAACATCGGGTAACCGACATGATTTTATGATTTATCAGTTCAGTGATTTATATATATATATATATATATTGTGTTGCATTAATTTCTTTGAGCATTCATATGCATTGGAGATGGAGGATGTTGTGGTGATGTGGTGTGGTGATGACGATGTTGTGATAAGGCCCGGGCGGGTTCTGCAGGACTTGCCCTGGTGTCCTCAGTTGCGAGCAGGCAGATCGGCTACGGTCGATATATATAGTCTACCGGGGATCGGTATGGCTGGGCGTTCCGGGTTATGTGTTATGAGATATGAGTTGAGATGGAGATGGAGGTGACGGAGGAGCATGCATATCATATTTTGTTGTTTCATTGTTTTCCCTACTCAACCTCGTGGTTGACCCTGTGTATTCGTGAACACCTGTGATGACCCAAATATTGGCGAGCAGACTTGACAGGTTTAAGAGATAGAACGGGAGCTTTGTGGGCGTAAGACACTGGATCATAAGACTTAGTAGCTAGATCATCATCTAGAAGACTTTCACTTTTATTTATGTTAGTTCTTTGTAATTTGACGTAAAAGAGGTTTTGTAATAATTAAGTTAAAGTAATTATATAATTTTGCCTTAGAGTTTAATTTGTTATTCACTACCTCGGGAAACCGAGATGGTAACAGTCCGGTTTATTAGGGAATGTCTTGCTAAAGGCTCCTTCATAAACCGGGGTGTTACAAAGTGGTATCAGAGCGAACGATCCTCAGGCCTAAACCAATGAATCCAATGAACATAGGAAGAGTCTAAATAAAATGAACCCGGGATAGAACTGTTAGGAGCCCACTAAGGTAAGGGATGAGTTAGGGGTCCCCTCACACCGAACCAGTGGCCCTCTCAGTTTGACCCGGAAATCCTGAGTGTATATGAGAGAAAGGGTAGAAAAGTTGCATGAGGTTAAGCATGAAATTCCTATATCGTTGCCTAAGTGTTAACTGATTGATACATTGATTATTGCATAAAAGAGTTGATGTATACCTTGAGACCCATATATTCTAACCATTCTGCAGGACAAAACTACGGTAAGTATTTTGTATGAATGATGACGTGATCATATGATGTTGTGGAGATGAGAAATAAATTTTCGAGTTCAGGTTAATAATCAATGAAGTGTTGTGGTAGTCGTGAGCGTGAAAATAATTGCAAATTGATGATATACATCTGGGTGGATGTTGAATGATGTGTTGATAGTACTACTATGTCTAGTAACATGCGGTTATGTGATCCCGAAGCCATGCTAGTATAGTGTTGTGATAGTAATTAGAAACACTATTGAATTGCATGTTTATAGTCATAACAATCGTGATTTAGATGTACGGAGTAGATCGAGATGCGAAGGGATTCTATGGGGTAGATGTTACGAAGTACACAGTGTGAGATTTAAGTTAGGATGGGTTAGTATCGATAGTATGGTTGTAAGAGTTTGGAACATAGAAAATGAATGACTTAGTGCTGAAACTCGTTTTGTTTGATTTTACTCTTTAATTGACTTTACTGCCATTTCTTTTCTGTTTATTTCCTATGGATGAAAATTTTATGAGAGATAGCCTCGTGAGTTAGTGTTCATTTGGCGTTGGTTTCATGCTTATATGATATACGGGTTAGGAGTGATAAATATTTTAGTTGGCTGTGGTCAGGAAGTTCCGGTGCAGTGATGTTTTGACCAACGATTTTGTAAAAATCCTCATTTAAATTGTATTAATAATTTTTGCATAATTCCAACTCCATCGATCATAAGATTCGCATATGTTTTCAAATTGATAAGCCACGAAAATTCTTGATGTTTCTATATTAAATGGTAAGTTTTGCAAACTGACCCAAGTTTCGGACCAATTACTGTCACATACTTGTTTGGACCAACTGAGTTGCAAAATCCTTTAAAAATTGAATTCTTGAGTTTTGGACCTCATTCTTTTTCTCACTTATTATTAACTCTCTGTATGTTATAAAAAGTAATCTAACTCAAGTATTCGTTGAACGGTTATTTATTCGTGATTTTTGGAAGTTACAACGTGAATCATAACTTTTAAAATGTGAATTCTATGTTGAGTTTTCATACAGTTGTTCGATTATTTCATGAGCCTTATTAATGTGACATTATAGTATTTATATGATGATAGTAGCACGCATGTTCAGTAGTTATGTATCTTAACAGGTGATAAAATTAAAGTTTAGTTGATAACATTGTTGGCATGATAGTATGAGTGAAATTGAATAGCTTAATTTGATTCTTAATCGAGGCTGAAATATTTTATAGGGGTCCAGTTGTTTGCATATTTTACATACGTTTGGCATGTTATAATATCTCTTGTGTGTTCATCATATTTGCATAGTGGTCGGATATATATAAATATAAAACTATATTGTCATATCTTGGTAAAGTTGATGGCGTTAAATGATAATTTGATTGTTCTAATATACCCGCATGAATATTTATAATAATTATGTTTAAATGTTTACACATGGATGGTAGTAATGATTATGTGTAAATGTTCACACATGTAGAATGTCATCTGAGTTCTAATGTCTTTCATGTGAGTTGTGTGCCTATAGTTATACTTATTACCTTCATCGCATTAAATTATTTCAGTTGAACCTAAACCTATGACATAATAATAAACAGTGTTGTTATTCCTTATTGAATATGTTCATTATTATATTGTCATAAAATGCTAAAGTGATTCTTGCAATTGTATGGGCGTGATATAAAGGAAATTGTTTGATGTAGCACGACATTTGGCATATCTATATTCTCGAGTCGTTACTATCAATTATATTCTAATAAAGATTGTTTATGATAACTATGTTGACAATTATAATGGGATAACCCTTTGATGATTCTCATGTTATGCATTGGTTTAAATGATAGTCGTTATAGTTACGTTTAATTGAGCCTACGAGTTGCCTAATTATTCAAATCGTGCAAATCAGAGAAGTTGTTCAAATTGCTAATCTTTTATCATAGCTAGTGTTCTACAAAGTATATGATGGGAAACGTATATGTTTAAGCTAATTATACGATATCTTTTGTTTTGCTGAAAATGAGTTATACTCAGTTGCTGGACACAATTGAATGATATGGTTGCTAAAATGTTAAACACATGTGTGATATGGGAGTAATGTTGTTGTTGTCATAGATCGTATGTTGTTACTTTTATTGGGAAATATGTTTTCATAATTGATATCGTGCAAACAATTTTGATAATTTAAAATATGAATTATGAGTATGTTGTTGATTGCTTAAATTCATCGGCCTAATTCGTGACCTAAACCAGTGAGTGAGTAAATGGTTGTACGGATATCTCAATAAGATCCTGTGATTGTGATGGATAGTAGTGGTAGATCTATTTTCTGTGATATGTTTACAAATGGGAGAAGTTTCTTAAATTGTTTTGTTGATTTTACTCTCGCTCGTTCATGGTCTATAATTGATCATCAAATTTGTTTAGTTGTGAAACCGTGTAAACCTTGGTTCCTTTCTTGTTGTTCTTTTAGTTGATGCTGTGTTTTAAGTTAAGCATGAGCTAAGTAATAAATGTTACTTGTTGACAATCAGTTATTTCCATAATAAAACCTTGTTTCGATTTTAATGTTAATGCGCAATCTCTTATCATGTGTTCTTTCCTGTTACATGTGGTTGATAGTGATTTTGTTGCATATGTATATGAAAGTTGAAAAGAGGTTACGAGGACGTAACCATGTTTCTAGTCGGGTAGGATTGTAAAATCTTAAGGTTTATGTTGCACTTGTTTGTAGATCGTAGTTTTGATCAAGTTGATATTTCGTTGTGGGGTACCTATGCAAATGAGTTCTATATGTTTTGTTCCTACTTCTTAGTTGGTTGATGTGTAAAATGAGAGCGTAGTTAAACTACGGGTATTGAGTTATGAGTTAGCCTATGAGCCGAGTTATGTTACGGGAGTTATGTTTACGGTCCAGTGTGACCATGGTGATTGAGTTATTTGAGTTTGAGATCGGAATTTAGAAGGAAGAGGACGGTGTCTCAGGTGATTATTTAGTGGTTATACATTTGGGTTCTCAGGTAGTTATTAGTTACAGTTAGTTGGTTAAGTGAAGATGAGTTAAACTTCGGGACGAAGTTTATTTTTTGGAGGGCGGAATGTAACATCTCGTGTCTATTATGTTTAATTGATGTGTCAAAAGTGTGTGTTAACTATGTTAGAAATGCGTCACGTCCATATGTACGATATACAATACCCTTCTGATGTTTGAGTACGGGAGCGAACTTCGGGACGAAGTTCATTTTAAGGGGGGAAGACTGTAATACCCCGTATTTTATATAATCGATTAAACGGATATTATTATATATTAGTTATTATACATTTTATATTACTAATTAAGTCGGGTTAATTGTTGAGTCGATAATTACGTTGAGCTATCGTAAGTTAATTGAGACGGGTTTATATGGAATTCGAAATGTGAGCTAACCCATTTGAGTTGGCCCAATAATATATTTAACCCTAAACACTACCTAACCCTTCCTCTCACCCGCCTCCCTCACGCCTCCCTTCTTCATCAACACCAACATCAACCTTCACGCATAAAGAGAGAGAGAGAGAGTGTGAGCTGGGTGTTGACGGCGCAGCAAGGAAGCCCTTAGGGTGCTTGGCGACGACCGTGGGTGGCCCTGGTGGCTGTTGTGGTGGCGGAAAAAGGTAAGAGTGCAACCTTTCTCCTCTGTTTTCATCTTTTCTGTCGGGTTTTTAGGGGTTGTGCGTGTCTTGGTGAGGCTTTGCTGGTGGTTGTTGGCAGGGTAAGGGAGTAGTGTGGTAAGGGTCAAGAGGCTTTGCTGGTGGTTGTTGGCAGGGTAAGGGAGTAGTGTGGTAAGGGTCGAGTGGGGTGGTGGTTCTTGAGGTGGTTTTAGGCGGTGGTGGTGGTTGTGAAGGGCGGCAGCGACAAGGGGGTAGAAACGGGTTTATGCAGTGGTTTTCAGACGGGTTTAGATGGGTAGGTTTGGGGTGGCGCCACCGTGGACTTGGGGAAGGTCGAAACGGTGGTGCCACTGTGTCTGTGTGCGTGGTTTGGCGGTGAGCATGACGGTGGTGATTTGGCAGGGGATAGGTGAGAGTTGCGGTGGTTGTAGGTGGAGAAAATGGGCGTTTGGTGAGGCTTGGCGGTGAACCAGGCCAAATGACAGCCCTGGTTCGACTCGTCGGCGGTCGATCGACAGTGGTGGTGGTTGTTGGTGGTGGGGTCGAAGTGGGGAACATGGCTTGTGGTTGTCGTGGTGGTTCAGGCGGCGTTTGAAGGGTGTGGGCGAGAGTGAAGTGCGGGTTGTGGAGTCGGGTTGTTTGAGTTGTTCGTTTGATTCGGGTTTTTCTTAAATCGTTTAATTCATTAAATTAGTTATTTAATTTAATTCCCGAGTCATTTAAATAATTAAAGACGGGTTTTGAGTCGGGTTTGTTAAAAGAGAAAAGTTACTATATCGGGAAAGTTTCCATTTTAAGAAATTCTACTTTAGTAACTTTCTATGTTGGGAAGTTGGGTCAAATACTAATCGGGTTATTTTAGTTATCAGTTGGGCATAAGTTTGGTGTCGGGATTGTATTTCGGGAAAGCTTCTATTTTTAGGAACTCTCTATATTAGGTAACCTATCTATTTTCTTAGTAGCTTCTATTTTGGGAGATTTCTATATTTAGTAATTGGTAATTATAAATATTATAATTGTTTTAGGTGACGGATTCGTGAAGGATCGATAATCAAATTCGTTGCTTTATTTTCTGGATTGCTTGAACTGCTTAATTGGATTTGCTGGCACTTTGAGGTAGGGAAATACACTTGACTTATTATCGTTGTTGTTGAATTGTGTTGACTTGATTCATGGTTGTTGATTTACGTTATGATTCATATACGGGAAGGTGATTGACTGAATTGATCGTATTGAGTATGATATCACAACATCGGGTAACCGACATGATTTTATGATTTATCAGTTCAGTGATTTATATATATATTGTGTTGCATTAATTTCTTTGAGCATTCATATGCATTGGAGATGGAGGATGTTGTGGTGATGTGGTGTGGTGATGACGATGTTGTGATAAGGCCCAAAGTGGGTTCTGCAGACTTGCCCTGGTGTCCTCAACAAGGAGCTGGAGATCGGCTACGGTCGATATATATAGTCTACCGGGATCGGTATGGTGGGCGTTCCGGTTATGTGTTATGAGATATGAGTTGAGATGGAGATGGAGGTGACGGAGGAGCATGCATATCATATTTTGTTGTTTCATTGTTTTCCCTACTCAACCTCGTGGTTGACCACTGTGTATTCGTGAACACCGTGATGACCCAAATATTGGCGAGCGGACTTGGACAGTTTTAAGAGATAGAATGGGAGCTTGGTGGGCGTGAGACACTGGATCAGAAGACTTAGTAGCTAGATCATCATCTAGAAGACTTTCACTTTTATTTATGTTAGTTCTTTGTAATTTGACGTAAAAGTGGTTTTGTAATAATTAAGTTAAAGTAATTATATAATTTTGCCTTGGAGTTTAATTTGTTATTCACTACCTCGGGAAACCGAGATGGTAACAGTCCGGTTTATTAGGGAATGTCTTGCTAAAGGCTCCTTCATAAACCGGGGTGTTACAGTTACGAGTATTTAGTTAATCTGATCCGTTAGGTTTTAACTATGTTAACATGTCTTTTAAAGCCTCATTTGTCCGTGGGCTTTCTCTTCTAAATTATTCTAGATGATAAAAATGCTACAGTACACTATACTGTTGGTCTTAGAATACATTCTCAATCTTTATTTGTTTCGTGTCCGCCAAATTTTTTTTTTCTCGATGTTCTATTCTTCCTCATTAGTCATTTCTATCTAAGTTATATGACGTCGATGTCGTTTTTTCGTGTTTACATATAATAATTGGAGGACAAGGTAAACCCCATAACCTACTACATACCCATACGTAAAATTGAGGGAGGCATCAATTTGTACATGTTGTAGTTGGATATTTTTGGTATCCTTAAGAAGTGAAAAGTACCCCATAATCATTATGTTAGTTGATAGGAGTAATATAAATTATCAAGTGATGTAGTTTTACGAGACTTAAGTTGTTGAAGTTCTATATAAATCTCATTATGACCCTTTGCTATTTGTTCTCAAAAGTTAATGCCTTACAGAGTAGTTTACTTGCGATTGTAGGGATTACGAGCTCAAAACTATTGATGGCTAAACAAGGGTATCCAATACAGCGAACACATGAGACGATTTTGAATCATTATTGTGTGCGTCGCTGATAGCATTCTCAATGACAACGGTTTCCCTTTTGTACGAGCAACATTTTCTATGTAAATTGGTTTCCCTTATGCACGGACAACAAACTTAGTAGAACAAACGCCATTTGTCCTTCTCATTTACTCCGTTAATGTTAAGAAATGGATGGTTCATTATGTCTGAAGTTAAAAGGCCTAAAATCGAAATTTTACTTTACACAATCTAAAGGTAATGAAGAGAATCATCATTCAGTCATATTGTTTTCTTGATTGTTTGTTGTAATTGTTAATCTGAAAAAAAAAACTACACTATAAATAGAAATAAATGATTCGAAAGAAAACATATACAAGAACCCGTGAGTTTCACGGGTCACCAAACTAGTTAAACATTAAATGCTATTTCTACTGCTATAGTTTAGTGCCTAATTTTTTTACCGTTATCATCAGATTTTGAAATTAAAATATAAGGTTAGTATTGTCATATGTGGAGATAAGTTATAATTTTTTATATGTAATGATTGTCATATTTTGATCACAGTAATCATTTGATGTTGGTTGTCGTTTGCGTGCGATGGAACACAATGTATATTTTGGACTCGCGAAAAAGGGATTCTAAGAACATGGACATAAAACCGGTTCTTGAAGGTGCTTGGATACTATATTGTGCTTATGGAGGACGACCCAACTATAATAGTAAAAATACTAAACTATGTATCAAAGAGATCTGGGTACGTAACAATTATACTCTTGTCAATTTTTCCCTCTCTTACTCAATTGATTTTTCTGAACTCCCTTCCCTTCATCTCCCTCCGGCAACCCCCTTCATACAACCTTTCTCAGACTGCCCTTGTCCAGCATCTAATGTCAGAATGCACATGCCTCTGTTTGATTCCACTTAATTGTTGTGAACTACTTTGTTTGATTATCTAATCCACAGGACAATTGTTAATAAAATGAAAACTCACCATCCTCATCACACCATCATATTTTATTTATTTGTCAGACTGAACCTGAGCATGAGCCTCCAATTACTGGAGCGGGTAATGGAATTCTTATTATGAGTCGTGTCCCCTACTCTTTCGCCCGAAACCCATTAAGAGTGTTTGAGTTGAGACCCTTAACTGTAAAATTTTAAAGTTGAATCCCTTAATTGGAAAATTTTCAATAGCATAGGTCCTTCTCTTGGTGTTAAACTTAGTTAAGATTGACTAAACAAAGTTTAGACTGTTTTTTTGCCAAATTCTGAAAAAGAAGGGTAATTCATTCAATCTTGCTTTGTGTATCAACTAATACTTATTAGTAATTGCATATTTTTTTTAAACTTTGTGTCCGCAACAACCCAAGGATTATGAGTGTGATTATTATGTTATGAAATGGATGTATGACATAACCTTCTACTATTGTAAATCTGCGAAGATACACTTTGAACAGGTAATTCAATCTTACTTTAACTTTTCATTGTCAATTTTCTTTCTTCATTTACATTTATTACTATAATATTGATTTTGAAAATGCAGAATAATATTACAACTTCACCCATGTCAATGATCGATATGAATGTTGCTAGAGAAGTTTGGGCGAATAAATGTTTAGATAATATACATTTAGTATAGATTACCTTAGTAACTATGACTTCCGTTGGAATATTTATACATTGGATTGTATTTTGGAACGTTGTTGGCTGGAAACGTTGTTAGGTTGGATTATAGTATTTTGGAACGGCGTTGGTTGGATTGTATTTTGGAACGTTGTTGGTTCGAATGAGATGTAATGTCCTTTGGTTGGATATCTTATTGCAGGTTTTAAATTGTTGGCATTTTGATTATCAATTTTATTGGTATGTGCTGCCCAAATTTCGGTAGCAATTTTTTATATTTTTTTTAAGAAAAAATGTTAATAAATTGCGTCAGTTTTTACAACAAATGACGCAAAAAGTAAAAAGCAATTGTATCGGTTCTGTGAAGAAATGACGCAAAAAGTTAACCAAATTGGCGCTAAAACCAAAAGTCAATAATATCAGTTACGAGAACAACTGACGCAAAAGGTAGAAGCAAAAGCATTGGTTTTCCAAACAACAGACGCAAATGCTAATTTATTTGCGTCAGTTTTTATCCCATTTGCGTCGGTTTTTTATTAAGAAATGACGCAAAATAGCAACGTTTTGCGTCGGTTCTGCAAGTACAACTGACGTAAATGTCAAGCATTTGCGTTAGTTTTACAACTGACGCATAGCAAATACGACCCCTCGATATACGTCAGTTCAAAACCGACACAAAAAGCCATTTACAACTGACGCAATAGGGTGTTTTTTTCCATTAGTGCTAGAGAATTTTACTTTTGTAGAAACTCAGTCTTTAGAGGAAGACAATTATATTTCTGCAACCGTTACTAAATCTGCGAAGATGCCTAACATTGCTAGTCATTCTGAGCCGACAGCTGATTCTATTCCTAAGTGTTTCAAGCTTTCAACTGATGAGGGGAGTACTTTTGATATTCGCCTTTCATATATTAATCCGGTAGAGAGAAACCTGTTCAGAGGAGTAGCCGGTGAGGACCCAAGGAAGCATATGGAGATCTTCACAGATTATTGTTCTACTATTCCTGCTACTAAGGGAGTGACCTACGAGAACATTAAGGAAGTCTTGTTTCCTTTTTCTCTTACTGATGGAGCTCAGGAGTGGTTGACTGACTTGGATAGGACTTTAGCAGAGACTACTAATTGGAATAGCCTAGCTCTTGCTTTCTACAAGAGATACTACCCTCCATAGAGATCTAACGCATTGCGAGGGCTGATTACAAATTTTAAACAGAATCCGACAGAGAACTTGTACGAAGCATGGAGTAGGTTTAAGAAGCTGGTTAGGTCTATCCCACATCACGGGTTTGGCCAGTGGTTTTTAGATGCTGCAGCCAATGGAAGATTTCAGAGTAATATTGATGATGAGAAGGGTTGGCACATTATAGAGGAAATGGATACCCATTGTGCTGAATATGAGAATCCAAGAAGTGGTACTAGAATAGTTGCTGGAGACAATAGTGCACTTGTGGCTCAACTGGAAGCCATGAATGCAAGATTTGATAAGCTAGAATTGCAAGCTGCAGGAAATCAACAGACGGTTCACTTGTTGTCTAGACAAGAGACCTTATCATGTGAGAGATGTAGTACTGATGGCTATAATGCAGTGGAGTGTTTAGATGAGATGGAGCAAGTCTATGCCTTTCAACGATTTAGGCAAGGAGGCTCTTACTTTAACAATCAAGCTGGAGTTCATCCCAATTTGAGGTGGTCTAGCCAAAATGTTTTGAATCCTACACCTCCACCGCAGCAACAACAAACCTATGTTCCGCCCCATCGAAATCAACAACAAGGCTTTCAAAAGCCTCCTTCTTTCCCACCGCCGCATCAGCAAAGTGCCTCTTCTAGTGGTAATAATAACATAGCCGAGTTGAAGTCAATGGTGCAATCACTTGCACTTCAAATGCAGAAAAGTGACCAAGCAAAGGATGCTTCTATTAAATTGCTTGAGTCCCAGTTAGCCAACTGGTTACTAAGCAAGCTTTAAGACAACCTGGCCAATTACCGTCATAACCTGACAAGAAACCACGTTAGACGGTAAATTAGATCAGTTTAAGGAGTGATCTTTCTTATGAGGGACCCAAAATGCCAAAGGAGAATGCTGAATTTTCTGACTCGGAGGTTGAAGCTACTAAACATGAGAAGGCGTCTTTTGACGAAAAAGTAACAGATTCACCTGGTGTACTCGATCGACCAATTCTGATGGTTGATCGAGCAAATCTACTGAAGAAGTGCTCGATCGAGGGGAAAAAAGTGATCGATCGAGCACTGAGGAAAACAGGCCTCTCGATCGAGCACCCCAAACTGTATCCTTCACCCAGACTTCAGCTTGCGTACGATGAGTATGGGTTGTCTGATAGCTGTGAATAATCCGAACTCTAGCATAGCACACTTTTCTCGTAAATGCTTGAACCAACCAGTGATCTGGAACCGTTGATGGATTCCTGCAATGAAAGGCTGATAAATGTAACTATTCTCGAAATGAATATTAGAAAACAGTAGTCTTTTGAAAGATGGTCTCATTTTACAATAATGGGAGACCCTCTCATTGGACGGCTAATACTTAAAACATCCAAAGCTTGAACTCTACAGAAGAATTTACGCAGCAGAAAGCAATATTCTTGTGAGCTAAAAATTGTAGATTTTCACGTATATAATGGTGCAGTTTTAGAGACCATTAAATAGGAACTAAGATAAGTTACAAACCTTGATAAGCTGTTGCGCTGTCTGAACTTGCATTGCGGTGCCTTGTTTGAAAACTATTCCAGCTAAGCACAAATGACAGCGTAAGTCTTATTTAGACAATCTTACTGTGAGATAAATCGAAAACACATGACTATTTGACATTCATCCAAAAAATATATAGGTAAAATTAGCACTTCGCTCTACCATTGAGCTAATAGCCTTTAATATAAGCTAAACAAAGATGAAATGAGGGCTATACAGCTATACATAACACAATTGTTCCAATGAGATAAATCAAAACATATTACAGGATTTAGAAGAGAGTCAAACACCAACACGCGATATATATCCAAAACACAAATCTCAACATCTAACAGCAAAAATTGATAGAAAGATCGATTATTGAAATGTTTGATTCCTAAATAATATTTGGTGCACTGATCGAAGCTAGAAGTTCACAACAGTTCTCATATTTAGGAAGATCTTGAAATATATTTAATGCATGTACGGGGTTGTTTAATGCACATATGTTACTTTTTCATCCATCTACAAGGCTACTTCATGCACTGATAAGGCTACTCCACTCAGAAATCTTGCCATTCTTTTAGGACGGGAAAGAGTTTAAATTTAAATTAGTGACCTTAACAAGGCCGAAAAAGGGAGGAATGGGATCAAACAGACACCCTATAGGGGCAGAGTGAACCCTTTCCGGGAGGAATGGGATCAAACAAGGGGGAAGGGTATCTTAAAATTTAGGACGGGAAATAGTTTAGAGATTGATTAGGCAGCCTGCTAGCCTAAACTCTTTCCCTTATTATGGTAATGGATTTTACATATTTCATGTATGTACAAGGTTGTTTAATACACATATATTGCTTTTTCATGCATCTACAAGGCTATTTCATGCACTACTTCATGCACTGATAAGGCTCTTGCACCCAGAATTCTTGCCATTCTTTTAGGACGGAAAAAGGTGTTTATAACTAGGCCAAAAAAGGGTTTAGGGTAGGATTATTTTAAAGATCCTCACCAGTGGCTCTAAAGTCATCGTTCAGTGATAAAGTGAATGCTAGAACAAAAGAGCACATTCCACTATATTAATTTCATTGAATTGCTCAGCTTACTAACAAGTATAAATTTGACAGTAAACACTAATTCAATAATAGACAATCTAATAACATAAAGACACAAACAGAAGCTTGGAAATGAATCTCCAAGGGAAAGAACTATAAATCATCGTAAAACTGATTTCCTAATCACCAATAAACCGGTTTGCTAATATGTATTGCTAGAAATTTTAATTTGATTGTGCGGAACTCGAAAACACAGCTTAAGGCGGATTGAACAACGCCTCTTAACATTAAACTAATTGTCTTAGCAAAAGATAAGGCAATGACTTTTCCGTTAATTTGACATTAAGTTAATATACCGTTCATGGTAATTCTCTTACCACTTTAAACAACAACAGATATTTATACAAACTTTTCGTCTAACATTTTAGGTCATACGATATTCCTTTTAAGCAGTTATGGGTCACACTTCTTCTTAGTCTAGAGTTAAAGTGGTTTCAGTTAGAAGCATGTAAGGATCTAAATAACATATTGTCAACCACGATCACTTGTACTCTATTCAACGTAACTAGTCCAAAGACATGGATTTTGTTTCTTATAATAAGGGTGTCGAAAGTGCCGAACTATCACATAGAACAACTAACAGAGATCACCAGAATAAAGAACAAAACCATCATTTTCATAAAAAAATTCACATGACTAAGAAAATGCACTCATAAAGTGTAACCGGCTTACTGAAATTGCCAAGTACTTACATAATTGGAGCAACAAATGAACAATAAACACAATTAACCGAATTTCTCCATATCGACGAGGACATTGACAAAGAGACAAAGACGATTTTTTGCTTCAAATCACCAAGAATTAACATAATAGGATCACACCTGATGAAATTAGAGGTAGTATTATGAAAATGAACTGGAATAAACTTTGAGAATACTTAATTAGCTTACGAGATTGAAAAAACTTACCTGGATGAAGCACGATTAGGTCGATATTCTTCAATTAAAGAGGAAACAACAAGATCTTCGATAAAATGAAGGTAGCTTGAATCGAACAACATTTGAAAGCAACGAAAACAAAATAAGTAAAAATTAGGAATGCAACCCTAATCAAGTCATTTGCTCATAAAAATCATAAAAATTGAGGAATAATGAAGAAATTGGGGAAATTGAGGAATTACCTAAATTGTAATCTGCTCGAAATTAGAAAAATAGATGATGAAATCAGCGAGAACTAAAAAGCAAGCAAAGTTGAAGTCTGATGTACAGAGCATTTTGATCGAAATCACAGTAATTGTGCTCGAAATCAAAGAGAATGAAGGAAACAAGCTTGAAGATGGTCGAGTAATGTGCTCAAAATCATAGCAATGGCGGTAGATCGTCCTAGGACAGCTTGATGATCAAAATTAGATGAAGAATGAGTTGTGAGTGTGCCGAGATGACAAATTAGGGTTCAATTTTTTTAAAATTAGGTAAAATATGGGGAAAATAATTATCGAAATGACAAATTAGGGTTCGTTTTCTTTGTATAATTACCGGCAATTCATGTCGCCGTCGACGGCTAATAATGGTGATCGGCGGTTGGAAATGAAGCAGAGAGATGCTAGTAATCGTCGAGAGAGAAAAAATGAAGAGTGAGAATGTGTTTTGGTAAAATGAGGTTGAGTAGAATGGGTTTGGAAGGGTGGTTTTTTACTTTTGCGAGAGATTTTCTCACCGGATCCCAAAATATATATATATATATATATACATATATATATATATATATACATATATATATATATATATATACATATATATATATACATATATATATATACATATATATATATATATACATATATATATAGAGAGAGAGAGAGAGAGTCAAGATCCGGGGAGAACGACCACTCAGTGAGAACGATCTTTCTCCCTTGAATACACATTAGACTATCATAGGTACGCATTTTACTTGAATTTTGTCTACACTTTTTATGAATGTAGATACTGTTTCTATGTACATTTTTTACCTCATTTCTATGTACACTTTTTAAGAATGTAGATACACTTTTTACATGAATTCTATATAGACTTTTTACGAATGGAGATACACTTTTTCTTTTCCTAGGTACACTTTTTATCTGAATTCTATATACACTTTTTCAAAATGTAGATACACTTTTAACTATCCTAGGTACATTGTCTAGTGATTAATGTATCTCATATTATAATTAGTGTATCTAATAGGGATACCTAAAACTCACAAGTCCATCTTGCTTGTGACGGTCAAAAGTTTGTGATCTCTCACATTGTCCACCCACTTGCCTTTTTGTCTCACGTCACAAGCTTGAGACGGATTTTGTCCGTCACAAATGAGAATTTATGAAAACTCAAAAACTCGAAAAAATACCAACGAAACGCCAGCAAAGTGATAATCATACCAAAAAAAACATGACATTACCTACAACAATGATGACAAAAAAATATAAAATTACGTACAAAAGTTGCATTATCATAAACTAATCGGCTATAATGATCAGAGCATATATATATATGAAACATTGTGGATGCGCTACGTGTCCTATACACCCTTAATGACAAGCATTTATTACAGCTAATCATTTAATATGAACGTAATAAATGCTTCATAAATCTCAGTAAAATATTAATTATAGTTTAATAAACTTTATTATAAAATTACATTAAATAATTACTTTGATTTGATTCTAAATTTATTAAAAAAATTGATAAAAATTCTAAATTGTAAATAAATACGTTCATTGCAAAAAATGCTTTCAGTTGAGTATAATTTTCAATATATTTATTAAAATATTTTGATATGTAGAGATGATTAAAGTGAGTGTCTCACAATGTTTTACATTTAGGTAAAAAACCATTTTGAAATAGTTATAAAACTCAGACCATTAAATCCATTGAGAAAATATATTTGGAAGAGTTATTGTATTTATTAAAACAAAACTTAAAAGTAAACTACTAAGATATAAGGTTGTATAGTGTGGGAATGAAAAATTATATTGTGATAGATGAAATACATACTCCCTCCTATTCATTCATTTTGTCCCTCTTTTCTTATCGAAGTTAGTCGGATTTTTGTCCCTCTTCCGTTTTTTGGTAACTTTTGTGTGGTCCAAATTTAATTACATGTGGGGTAGAGTGGAATAGAGTGTTTTGTGTGGTCCAAAATCATTTTCTTAATTCTTGTGCAAAATAGAAGGGGGACAAAATAAATGAATAGGAGGGAGTATAAGATTTTGAGAGGTTTAAATAGAGTGATAACGAATATGTATGTACACAGTGGTCGCTAGTGAGTTTGAATAATTAAAACAAAAGTAATGATAATTAATATAGTACTCCCTCCACACACTCATTTTCATCTTATTTCATTAAAATACTCCTCTCATATATTAGAGAAATATATATACGTCAAGTATAAAACACTGATTATGACTAACTAGATAATACTTTTAGCTAAATATTTATATGTTATCTTATAAAAAAATGATATTTGGTAAAGTTCAACCTATTTTATTTACGGGTAAACTCTTAAACATCATTATATATAGTTATTTAAAAAATAAAAGGTGCAATTTTTTTATAGATTTGTTTGATACATAGCACATGTAAGACACAACCAAAACTTATGAATAAGTTGAGTTTGGACCATATATGTTTGACACATAAATATCACACGTTAATACATAAAAAATTAAAAATTGCATAAAATTATATTCAAATCATTTTGAACAAATATTAATTGATTTAAAACATAACGTATCGTGAAATGATATAATTTGAGAACTTAATGTTAATTGTTGCATTCTTCCAATAAATTTTATTTTAATTAATATGATATTTGATCAGTCAAAAATTATTTGTAAAACGTTTATCATACATAATTAACTATAATTTATTTGTTTTTTTAATTAAAACTGTATGTATTTTATTTTAAAACATTAAAATTAAACCTTAAAAAATAAAATTTGAGAAAAAATTGATTTTTTTTATATATAAGTAAAAATATTAAAGGTTATATATGAATTATATTACTTTTCTTCAATTATAATAATAAAATTTCAAAAAAGGCCGCGCGAAGCGCGGGATACTACCTAGTAACATTAATATAACTAACCAATTCAAATGGAAAAAAAATTAAGAACTTTCCCATTTCAGTCAATTAATGGAGCAATTAAATTAATTTGATTCATCAAATGGGTCGTACACTTTTTTTTTTTTGGTGAAATGTAAGCTTTCATTAAAATCAAGTAATCTAATACAGACTAAACCATTCTGACTAAAACATTTTTAATTCCCAAACTGGGTTTACAAATACAACGTTACACTCCTCAATCAATCTAAGTCTCTACTATCTGTCTTTGGAAGAAGAAGTGCAGTAATCCTAGCTTTAACTTCTCGTCTGATCTGACTGCTGATAAGCTCCGGTCTAAGGATATATCCTTCCACCCTTGCTTTGTTTCTTTGCATCCATATGTGATAGTATGCAGCCATATCTATACACAAACGGACACCCTTCTTCAGTCGTGAAACTTGCCCATTCCCAGCCCATTGCATATGATTAGACATAGGTATAGACATGTTACACAGCTTGCTTATCTCATAGAACACCCTCCTGCCATAAGTACACTCTTGAAACAAATGGACGTGAGTCTCAGAAGCACTACTACATAGCAGACACTCATCATCAGCAGCTATTCCTAGTTGAAATAGTTTCACCTTTAGCTGCAAATTTCCTCTAGCAATGAGTCAGCCAATGAATTGGTGTCTAGGTAGACACCATCCATTCCAAACATAATGATTCCATTGGACAGACAGAAACCTATGCCTTACCAGCTCATACCCACTACCCACAATATAACCTTTGGTATCAAGAACCCACTGACCATTTTGGTATCCAGAAGCTAACCTATCCTTGACTCAACAGATGGATTTCCATCCCTAGCTCACATCCCCACTGGGATGATACTCCTGCCAGTCAGCTCCTTTCAGATAAATTTGATTGACCCACTTTACCCACAGTCCATCTGGACTATAGTATATCCACCACACAAGTTTTCCTATGGCAGCTATATTCCAGGACTGACTATCCTTTATGCCCAGTCCTCCTTCCTCCTTTGGTGAACAAACCTTCTCCCAACTCACCATTGGAACCCTAATGTAATCCACACTCCCATCCCATAAATAGTTTCTACAAATGGAATTAATTCTATTAAGTACACCTTTAGGGATTAGAAAAATGTTAACCCAGTAATTATATAGAGTAGAAAGCACTGAGTTTACCAAGACCAATCTACCGGTGTAGGAGAGCTTCTTAGAGCCAAAACTTCGAATCCTGCAAATCATCTTCTCCACTAGTAAATTACAATCAGACTTTGTCATTCTACCACATGTAATAGGAACTCCTAAGTAATTAAAAGGCATGTGCCCCTCATGGAAACCTAAGATCTGCATAATATCATCCTTCACACCCTTTGATATCCCATTAAAATAAGCATCAGTCTTAGTAGAGTTCATTTTCAGTCCAGAAGCAACAGAGAAAGTGGCAAAAGACCTTAGTAATACCATTATAGAAGCAATGTCACCCTTGCAAAAACAAGAGCAAATCGTCTGCAAACATTAAGTGTGAAAGCTTTATCTGGCCACAAAGGGGGTGGAACTTAAAAGATAGATTGCTTGTAGTATAGGCCAGAATTCTACTCAGATACTCCATAGCAACGATAAAGAGTAGAGGGGATAAAGGGTCACCTTGTCTTAACCCTTTTGCCCCTTTGAAATGGCCAAATGTTTCACCATTGAGGACTAAGGAAATGGGTCGTACACTTGAGTGAGTGTTACTTCATCAAACAACTTATGGGTTGATACATCATCATCGTCATCAATCCTTCACACCACCACTGCCGTCGATCAGGTCATGTCTGTCAATAACAACATATCTGATTCAAAATTTCCCAATTACTCCCTTGAGACAGTAGCACCACCGAGAAATCCGACATAAAAAGGTACGACAAACATCATCACAATTAAAACCACCAAACCAAACCAAGGTTCGATGCACCTCTCAGTCTACTCCTTTATTTGCGCATCCGGTGATGTCGCCGATGTTATGCAGTGTTGCCAGTGATCTCGACGGTAGTGTGGCTGCCAATGATAGCCGGCTATGGTTGTGGTGATAAGTGGAGAAGCAGATGGTGGTGTTGTTCATGTGTGGCTTGCTTTCCTGGTCAACAATTGTGACTTAAGAGGAAAGAAGTTATTGAAATTGAATTTGTCTCGATTAAATGAAAAAGCGGGGTATTGGAGTTGTATCAATCGAAAGTAGCAGGGACTTGAAAGTTTGAATGGTATAATTAATTGATGTGTTTAATTTGGAGATTTAATATCAGCCATTCATTCCCTTTTCTCCAAGGGAGGAGAATTGTTCTCACCGTTCTCACCGGATCCTATATATATATATATATATATATATATATATAGAGAGAGAGAGAGGGGAGTTTTTATGAGTCCTTCATATCCATTGAGTCCCTAAATCCCTCTAAGGGCCATTAGATGACAAAATGGATGGTTGATATGGATGGAGAAGGGATGGATTAAGGACTACCAAAAAGAAAAGGAAAAAGATGTGGATGGTTGGATTGAAATGGATGGTTGAGATTAAAGGAAACAAAAAAATAATCTCACTAATCAATTTCTATCATATAATTAATTGCTTTTTCACTCTCTAATCACTAATTTAATTACTTTTCAGTTTGAGTGATTAATGAGTGTAAATGTGATATTATAGGAGTTTTATGAGTGTAACTGTAAGTTGCAGAAATGTAAATGTGATCTTTTAAGGTGGTTTTTTGTAACTCATATATTGTAGGAGTTTTTTGAGTGTAAATGTAAGTTGTAGGAGTGTAAATGTGATCTTTTAATGCGGTTTTTGTATATTAAATTTTTGAATTTATACAAATTTAAACTTTTACAAGTGTAACTTTGAAGTTTTTCGAGTGTAATTTTGATTTCGTTGTGACGGAAATTTTGAATTTTTATAATTTTAGCATTTTACAAGGGTAACTTTGATGTTTTATGAGTGTAATTTTGATTTATTTATGACGGAAATTTTGAATTTATATAATTTTAACATTTTGCGAGTGAAACTTTGATGTTTTACGAGTGTAAATGTTATATTTTATGAGTGTAAATTTGATTTTTTAAGCAATTTCTATATAAAAATTGGAATTTATATAATCTTAACATGCTACGAGTGTAAATTTGATGCTTTACGAGTGTAAATGTAGTATTTTAAGTGTAAATTTGAAGGTTTACGAGTATAAATTTGAAGTTTCACGAGTGTAAATTTCATGTTTTACAAGTGTAACTTTGGTCCTTTGAGTATAACTTTGGTCCTTTACGAGTGTAACTTTGGTCCTTTACGAGTCTAATTGTAGTCCGACCACCGCCAAACACCACCATCGTCCGACACCACCAACCCACCCTCATAAAAAAGGTAGACCTTTTAAAAAAAACCCTGAATAATAAGGCAAAAAAACTAGATCTGAAACCAAAACAATAGAATACAAGTGTAACTCCGAGCAAATACGAGTGTAACTCTGATGAAATACGAGTGTAAATCTTAAAAAAATGTATATAACAAGACGAATTTAAACAAGCGAAGATTAAAAAAAATATAAAACAAAAAGAGATTTAAAAAAATATAAAACTATTGTAAATTTAAGGAAATACGAGTGTAAATGTGAGTAAATACAAGTGTAAATGTAAAGAAATACGAGTGTAAATGTGAGGAAATACAAGTGTAAATTTAAAGAAATACGAGTTTAAATGTGAGGAAATACAAGTGTAAATTTAAAGAAATACGAGTATAACTGTAAAGAACAAAAAAAATCCAGATCTGAAACCACAAAATTGTAACTTTGACATAATAGAATATAAGTGTAAATACGAAAAAATATATATATATATATATATATATATATATATATATATATATATATATATATATATATATATATATATATATATATATATATATATATATATATATATATATATATATATATGAAAAAAAAAAAATATATAACAAGACAAATTTAACAAGACGAGATTTTAAAATATAAAACAAAGCGATATTTAAAATACGAAATCTGAAAAATATATACTTCCTATTTTCCAGATCTGGTTTTGAATATGAACGAAGCCGACTTGAATATAAATAAACTCCCACAACAAACCAAAACACCATGTTTTTATGTTATTATAAGACCACTTATTCAAAAAAAAATGCGACACATGACCACTCACCATGGTACCACCACAAACCAAGCACCAAAACAAAACTACAACCAGCCAAAAACAACCCACATCCGCCACCACAGCCACCCCACTACCACCACCCAAGCACCACGATTATGCCCACCACCTGAGCACCAAAAACACTACCACCAACCAAAAAAATAAATTTGGCTGCCGAAGAGGTTTTCAGAGGAGGAGGAAGTGAGAGGAAGTTGTTGTGTGTTGTTGTTGCTGTTTGGAGTCGACGTGGTATTGGGGGAGGAAGGATATGAGGGTAGTGGTGGATAAAAGACGGATTTGTTGTCGTCGTGGTGTTGTTGCGAGGACGTGAGGTGGCGAGGGTCGGGCGTGGCAGGTCTGGCCGGAAAAGGCAAAGGAAGGAGGCGGATCTGGCGGAAAAGGGAAGAGGATGAGGTGGCAGGGTGGGTTGTGGCTCCAATGTGCGGTCATTGGTGGTGAGTGAGGGTGGTGGTGGGGGTTGTGGCTCTTGTGTGCTGTCGTCGGTTGCGCGATGGTGGCAGGAGTTGGTGAGGAAGAGAGGTTTTTTTTTGGGGGGGGGGGGGGGGGATTTTCAATGATTTTAATTTATTTGGTTTTTGATTTTATTGGTTTTTTGAGAGAGAAGGTGAAAGATTTTTGTGAGATGAGAGATAAGTGGGTGTGAAAATAAATTATATATAATGAATTAGTTTTAAATTAGTGATTAATTGTGTGATCATGAGAAAGAGTGTTAAAACATTCATTAATGATCCTGAGTGTAAATGTGATTTAAGCCCTCCATCTTCCTCATCCAAGGGCTCTAGATGTGACTTATGGACTCAACAAAAAGAGGTGGACTCATTTGATCCTTCTTCTATATATATATATATATATATAGGGAGAGAGAGAGAGAGAGAGAGAGAGCTATGTTACGGTGCGAATCGTATGAACTCAATAATAACCTTTGGATTATATGAAATCAAATATGTGGCTCCCCACTCCTATAATTCTAATACTCTCTCTCTCCAAACCCAAACACAAACCCTTGATCTCCCTTATATTCACCTACCACCACCTCCATGTCGCAGTCGTCGGCCACCCTAACAACGCTGGCGACCTCCGTTTACCTCCGGCGAGTCCTTTTCCCCATTAACCCCATTTCGACATTCCTTTCTCTCTTTTATATTTCTAGGTCAATTTATAAATAAAGTGATTAAAATGCTATGAATTAATAAATAAAATATTGAAATATTGGACGAATTCGATGCTTCTGCTAAATATTTTAAGTCAAATGTATATTATGCGCTCAATCTAAGTCATCGTCGACAAAAACTTCACTGCCGTAAAACCGCCACTGCTGAACCGTCGCCCTTTGTAGTGCCTTTACTGGCGACAAGGTGACAACACTGACGGAGAAGACCTTTCTCGATTTAAACTTTCCAACAACTTTGCCGGTGTTGTTCGTGTTTTTAAAATTATGCCTTTTATTTTTGATCTGGAGCATGGACTTTATAGAACGAAACACCAAGGAGTTTTTGGGGAAGATTTTTATCTGTATCTTGAATGAATGATGAGAAGATACAACGATAGGTTATATACACACATAAACCTAGATTACCTATATCAACATCCTACAATTTAGGTAACTAGAATATACATTAGCATAATGTCTTAAATACAATATCACAAATATTATCTAATGATATGATCATATCTTCCTATACTCCCTCTCAAGTTGGAGTCGCGGGAATGCCGATGCCCAACTTGAAACGTAGATGAGCAAACAACTCACCTCCCAATGCCTTTGTAAACATATCTGCAATTTGGTGTTTACTTCTCACATATGAAGTCGAAATAGTCTTATTGACCAAATGATGACAAATAAAATGACAATCAATTTCTATGTGTTTCGTACGGTCATGAAATATGGGATTATTAGTGATGTGCATAGCCGCTTGGTTATCACAATACAACTTCATGGGCTCGTTATGCTCAATTTTCAAAAAGCGAGAAAAGCTTTGAGCCAAATGAGCTCACTTGTAGCGGCTGCCATGGCTCTATATTCGGATTCCGCTGATGACCTAGAAACGATAGCTTGCCTTTTAGCTTTCTATGATATTGGCGAATCTCCCAAGGCGACAAAATAACCCGTCACTGACCGTCGCAACCATGGATCACTGCCCTAATCAGCATCTGAGTACCCTCGTAAATGGAGCCGGGAATGGCGATGTTGTGTAATACCGTGTCCTGCACTTCCTTTAATAAAACGCACCACCCGTAATGCGGCTTCCATATGCTCCTTCCGTGTTTCATGAACATGCTGTGATAATACATCTACTGCATACACTAAGTCAGGACGTGTAATCGTCAAATAAATTAGTCGGCCAACTAGCCTTCTATACGGCATTGAGTCTGTAAGTGCAGGTCCATTTGCAAGTGCTAAATGATGATTCGTTTGGAGAGGATTAGAAACTGGTTTACATCCTTCTATTTTCGCATCTTTGATAATCTCATGGGCATATTTTTGCTGACACAAGAACAAACCCTTCGGCCCTATGGCCACTTCAATTCCAAGAAAGTAATTAAGTCTGCCAAGGTCTTTAATCCTGAAGCTTCTATCAAGGAATTCTTTAAAACATGTGGAGGCTCCATCATTATTGTCGACGACAATCATGTCGTCAACATACACCAAAACACCAAGAAAAATATCGTCCTTATGATCACTAAATAACGAATAGTCCGCTAAAGATTGCTCAAAACCATACCTCTTCATGTAGTTGGTTAATTTTGCGAACCAATTACGGGAAGCTTGCTTCAAACCATACAACGATTTTTAGAGCTTGCACACCTGATTCACTCCTTTTGCTTTAAAGCCCGGGGGAAGTCGCATGTTAACATCTTCATCGAGTTCTCCGTGAAGAAAAGCATTATTGATATCTAATTATGCTATCGTCCATCCTTTAATTACAACGACTGCTAATAGACACCACACACTTGTCATCTTTGCCACTGGGGTGAAGATTTCGTGATAGTTAATTCCTTCGACTTGAGTAAAACTTTGCGCTACTAGCCTTGCTTTGTATCTTTCAATTGTTCCATCAGCTTTGAACTTTACTTTATAAACCCACTTGCAACCAATAAGCCGCTTTCCTGGTGGTAATGCCACGATTTTCCAAGACCCATTCGACTCGAGCGCTTCAATTTCTTTGGACATTGCAATTCTCCATTCGTGGGTCTTTGCTACTTCCGCATAATTACGAGGCTCTTTTATAGCATAAATGGCCGCTAGGAAATGCTTGTGTGTAGATGAAAAACAATTGTATGTGACATAATTAGCGATTGGGTAACACGTACCTGTCTTTGAGGAATTCGATTGTGATGAGTGAGCATGTTCGATAGGTTTAATAATCCTAGTCGACTTACATAAATAGTCTTTATTCCAATAAGGTTCAAACTTTTCTCGAGCACCTCTTCCACTCGGCTTTGGCTCCTCTTGAACAACTTCCTGATTTTCAATAGCATCGTGCTGCTGTTCTATTTCGGTCGTGTCAACTTCCGTACTCCCCCTTTCCCCATGAGTCTCATTTACACTTTCTTCTTCAATATGTATTATCGTGGGATCATCAATAGTTGGTGGAGTGTCTAAGTGTGTATTAATAGTATCCATTTCGTCATTTTCAAGAGCTTGAGTCATTTTAATATCGTCTTGCACAGCGGAATTACTTTCTGTGGAGTTTATGGATTCAAGTACCTAAGAGGGGGAGGGGGTGAATTAGTGTGGACAAGGCCCTCGGGAACTGCGTCCGCGGGATCCACACTAGGCATAATCGACTCGAGGTTCTTTCGAATCGAATTAAGACCAATTAGAGTCGCCACCAAGTTTTTTGGGAACTTGGAACCGTTCAAGTCAACTTTACACCTTTCATCGAAAAGCATAAAGCCCATCGACTACGAGTGATTAAAGATAAAGACTTGTACCCTATATCACTCGATTTGAATGACTCTCGTAATCCAATGGTATTTAGACGGATCCACAAACCATAGATCTTGAGTAAGGGGTGAGGGTACGTGTTGGGAAGCCCATAAGGACACCCAACCCCGCCCGTCGATAACGGCCTCTACTAAGTCAAGTGTCGGAGTTCAAACAAGGTCATAGCTACGTACGATGTATGATATGCAAACGTTGTTTTAACCCTATCATGTGACAACAATTTCTATGTCGTTTTAGATGCAACTAAACTAACTTTGTCAAAGTTGTAATTTAGCATGTGGGTTGATTGATCTAACAACATGTAAAGCAAACAAACAAGGCTTAAGGGGGAATGGGGGAGCCGTTGGGATCTACCTATTACAAACCAGGCATTTCATGCCGACGCAACGATAAATAAATTACAACTCGATCTAATTACAATTGCTACATACAACTCAAAACACGACACAAAACACACGGCCATTGGGCCTTGAAAACCGTGCACATGAGGGTGGCCCACGGCTCACATGACCCACGGTCCTTGGGTCACTCCTCGTAATGCGTGCTCGCGCTTAATCTCATCGAATTAGACATAGGGCTACGCACCAAAGCATGCATTAGCATAAACCGGGCCATGTTGCTTTCGACAACATGCGGTTTACTACGCTCCTACAAGCATTGGGGAACAACCGTCTAACCAAACAAGACCAAGGTTTTTGAAAAGGTTTTGACTCAATAAAAGAAAGCCAACTTGAAAAAAATACAACTCGATAACAAACGATAAATTACAAACAATGAAACAACGCGGAAACAAACGGTATAAAAACAAAACGTGAAAGGTAAATAAAACGGCCACCCCACGGCCCAAACCAACGGCCACCCTCATGACCAAGACAAGGCCAACCTAGTTCCTAAGTTAGATTCATTGATTAGATCGAGTGATTGCGAAAAGGGATAAGAAACAAGTTAGAAGACGAGTAAAAAAACGATGTTGATTGATTGTCGCACGAGGGTGCATTCACATGGCCTAAAGGATCTAATTAGGTCAAATTCGCTAATTAATTTAACTCATCGAGTGTCAATAAGAAGGTGCTAATCACGCACTCTTATACTAGCGAGAAATTAGGTGAAAGAGAGAGATGCATTCAATTAATTACAGAATCGTCGATTGATTTTATAACTTACGTCGAAGCCACCTATCGTGTCTAATTAGATTATTAAATTAATTTAAAGTCATCTAAATACGTCATAGGTCAACAATCAGAGTTTAAACTAACATGCAACGGGTCCTAGGGTCCATCGATTTGGCCGAAACAAAAGGGGGTCGAAAACGGAGAACAAAGTTAGATAATTGTTTTATTTATGCCCTACTTTGAACACGAGGATATGTAAATGAGACGGGGGTGTACGACCGACAGATGTAGCGGTTTCTTTTCCCATCTCAAGTCAACGCGGGTGTTCATAGTGGTACTTTAACTCATACTCGGACTAACTAGTTTCATAGTTAATTAGAACAAACGATAAACAAAACGAAAACAAACAAAAACAAACTATAAAAAAAGGCAAAAAAAAACGAAATAAAAAAGGAGAGAAAAGGAGATTTGATGCACCCTCAACCTACATGTATCGTTGACACCGTCTTGGGTCGTAATCGATGGTAGATTTTATCTCGAGAGGCCGTCGTCGACGAAGAACAAAGCAAACACGGGTTTTGGAAAGTTTCTGGACAGCGATTTTAAAACAGTGATATCTCCCTCGTTTCACGACGAAAATTCGATTCGAAAGATGTTTTGGAAACTAGAAAGAGAGGAGAACAAGGATCTTAAAGCAACCCCTGCTCGATTTGGGTTATTGGGCACGAAAAACAAGCACAAACAGAACTGGACAGACAAGAGTAAACCGCAAAAACAGAGTGTTATTTCACTCTGTTTTTCGAGGGATCTCGTGTACTCTCAAGGGCAATTTGGCTCGTAAATCTTTGTCTAATGTGTAGATGGATGTTATGTGGTTAATTAGGAACAAGAAACTCGAATTTTTATGGAGGTTTGATGGAGGAACGAATGGGTTTTCGAAGAGGACACACAAACAGTTTCAGTCTATGTGTCGGTTTTGTTTAGGGTTTTTGGAGGATGTTTAGGGTTTGTTTCTGAGGTTTAAAGCTTGTATGTGATGCTTGGATGTATGGAGGACTTAGAGGAATGAATGTATGGTGAAGGGGTGGTATTTATAGGGAGTTAAAATAGGTTAAAAGAGAGGGAGGGCAAATCGGGCTAGCTGAACATAGCTGCTGTCCAGCAGCTTTTGGGGGGGTTTCTAGGGTTCGTTTTTAGGGTTTTCTTGGTGATTAAGCTAGGATAATATGGGTAGGATACTAGGGTATGGGTTAGGGTTAATGGGTACGGGGCTTGGTGGTGTTTGGAGCGGGTTTGGGCTCGAGAATTGGCGGCCAAAACAGAGGCCTGTTGCGGTTTAGTGCGGGCTGCTTGGGGTTGGTTTTGAACGAGAATTTGGGCTGCTTGTGAGGGGGTTCGAACATGGGTTGATGGGTATTGGTCTAGGTGGGTTAATGTACTCGAGATTCGTGCCAATTCGCAAAGGAAACGGGCTTAAAAACCGAGCTAAAATCGAGCTCAAAACACACGGTTAAAAACGAGTTCTTCGCTTTTAAAATCGATTTTTCAAATCAATTAATAAATTAACATAAATGACTTTTCAAATCAAATATACTCATAAAATGATTTTTCAAATCAATTATTTATCTTATTTTCAATAAAATAAACTTGGGAAAATAAATTCAAAATAAAACAAAATAAATTGAATTTACCGAAAAAACCATAATTTAAATATCATTCAAATTAACAAAATGAACTCACTAAAAAACATTAAATTAAATATCATTTAAAATAATAAAATGAATTCCCTTTAAAAAAACATTAATTTAAATATCATTTAAATTAATAAAATACTTCATCGACGACGCCCATTTTACCTCGTAAAACGAGCTCCAAATAATGACAATGACAACTAAAGAATACATGTGTCCTATCATCATCGGGTGTTTGTCGGGTTCTCTATAAATTCCAATATCGACGGATACGGGTATCTCTGAGCCCCCACTTTGACCGAGGCTTGGACAAGGCGAAAGTCAAAGTATACCCCAGTCCCTCTCGACCTCGAGGATTCTAACGGTCGTTTATAGTCCATTAGACTTGCGTATATAAGCTCGACCATAAGAAGAGATCATACCCGAAACTTCGTTGGGGGATTGACTCTTGCTTCATTGTGTCGAAATATCATCGTTGGTCATCGACCCATAAATTGCATAAATGGTGGATTGAGCCTTATCCTTAGGCGCCTACGTATCCGTTTCGACGGAATCAAACCCGCGTCGTAGTTCGGCACTGCGACACTTGCCCAAAGTTTATCATCTGCTTTGGCGTTCGTCCAAATTCATCATCTGTGACATTTGCCCAAAATTTATCATCTGTGGGCGTTTGTCTGAATGGGACGGGACTTTCCGAGGAGGTTGCCGTCGCTTTCATCATTTGCTTTCAAATGGAATTCTTCCATTTCATGCTCTTGTATTGAATTGAATTCTTGGTGGATGTCATCCATTACATCTTGATAATGGTCTCTGAAGCCAACGGCTTCAGAGCCCCCAGTTTGCAATGGCTCTAAAGTCGAAGACTTTAGAGCCCCCAGTTGAAGCATATCCTGCTAAAATTGGAACACAAAAAACGTAGTAGCAATAATCATCACATAAGCCCATTTGGATCATCGATCCTAAAATTAGATCATTTGAAAGATTGGGTCATCGACCCGAAAATTGAATTTGAAAATTTTGAATAATTGGGTCATCGACCCGAATTTTGAATTTGACATCACTTGGAATGTTGGGTCATCGACCCGAAATTTGAGTTTGAAAGACTGGGTCATCGACCCGAAATTTGAACATGTTGAAAATTTTGAATAATTGGGCTATCGACCCAAATTTTGAATTTGAAATGAATCACTTGGATGCTGGGTCGTCGACCCAAAATTTGATTTTGAACTTTGAGATTTGAATCTTGACTTGGATCATCTATCCATAATGCGCAACAAGTTTTTGAAATTTTGAAATTTTGAAATATCTGGCATTTTGAAATCGAACCTTGATGGGTGAGCATGAAATACGACTCAGACACTCTATACGACCGGTAGACAACGTGGGCGTAGCCCGCTACCGCAAAACAAAAAGAGAAAATAAAGCCGTAAGTGTGCACGGGCTTTAATTCAAATATGGACTTGTCGAGGGTAGAAATGTAAATCGGCCGTTCCGGCGCCAAAAGATGGCAAATGGGAATCACAAGGTCGTCGAACTTGGGACGGAGATATCATATGGCATGGGCGTGCTCCCGAGGGAACATGGGAATCAAGATCACTTGGCATTGACAGGGTGGATTAAACTCACAGAGGAACAACGTTGGCTTCGCCCAGACACTAAACACAGGTTAATTTTATGAGAACATTTAGACATCGCATATCACTCTTGTTGGGAACATTCTGTCACTCTTCTCCTCGCCTCCTTTCTCTTCAGCGAGTATTCGTCATTTCTTGCCACCGCCTTCTTTCTTTTCAGCGGGCTTTTAATATTTTTCTTCCACGCCTTCTTTCTTTTCAGCGGGTTTTTCATATTTTATGTTCCCAACACGAACCTACATCTATATGACTCGGCATCTTTGCCTAAACCGTTAGATAAAGCTCATTCCGAGACTTGACACTACTCATCTGAACCTATATCCTCATCCTAGCCTACGTCGTGTGCTAAGACTGAGAAGACTCCCAAAGGACCGACTCACAAAAACGGGTGTGTGGAAACGGTTGGGTTCAAAGGCACACTCGGGCTCGGCCTTAGAAGGGAGGCTTGGTCCTCGCTTGAGTGTAAAAGATAGGCTGGGCCCTCGGGAGGAAATGATGATCCCTCCTAAGAAGCGCGCTAGACAGAACACAACTACCCCTCCCCCACAGGAGCCTCGGTCACGTGACCCAAAAGGCAAAGGGAAAAAAGAAGATGTAGGAGCCTTCGACTCCAAATATATTATTTGATACTACTACTTATTATTTGTTGCTAGTTGTTTTCTTTTTTTTTTTCTTTTTTTTTTCTTTTGAAGGATGTAACGGGCATCGCCCGATCTTT
Source organism: Silene latifolia (assembly GCF_048544455.1). Taxonomy (NCBI): domain Eukaryota; kingdom Viridiplantae; phylum Streptophyta; class Magnoliopsida; order Caryophyllales; family Caryophyllaceae; genus Silene; species Silene latifolia. Next base: position 95,626,582 of record NC_133538.1, read on the forward strand.
ACTATTTATTAAAAAATCCAGTTTCTGCATAAAATTTCATTTTATTCAAAAAAAGGGTCGGTTGTACTCTTTTAAAGAGCTGCCTACGTATCTGTTATCAACAGAATCAAACCGAGCTCGTAGTTCCACAAAACAAATGCGCTACAATCATCGATTTATAACGCACAAAAAAAAAAAACAGCGAAGCAAAAGTGCCGCGGCCTAGACTCGCTCACGAGCACTGCAATTCAAAATTTTATTTTATGACATTGAGAGTGAGTTCTAAGGATAGTATTTCTTCAGTTGATCCAAATTCGTCGGATTCGCAAAGTCATTTCCATCTAGATCTGTCGGTCATCGACGCGCCCCGATAATATCTTCTTTACCGGTAAGGACCGCCCAATTTGGCTTGAATTTTCCCCTCTGGTCGATCGGTAGTAAAGCGCGCACAGACTTTAGGACCAAATCCCCATCCTTTATTCCTCGAGGTTTCACCTTTTTGTTAAATGCCCTTTGTATCCTTTTCTGATAGAGTTGAACATGGTGTAATGCATTTAACCGTCGCTCGTCGAGCATGACCAAGGAATCGTACCTGGCTTGTAGCCAGTCAGCTTCAGGGACCTGACTTTCTAACAGGATCCTTAAAGAAGGTACCTCTAATTCGATAGGCTGAACCGCTTCCATCCCATATGTTAAATAGAACGGAGTTACTCCGATGGGGTCGTGTGCGAATAGACGTTACGTACCCCCATAGTGCGAACGGTATCTTTTCTGGCCATTCGCGATAATTGTCGGTCATCTTTCTGAGAATCACAGTGATTATCTTGTTGGCGGCTTCCACTGCACCATTTGTTTGGGGTCGGTACGGTGACGACTTGTGGTGTTTGATTTTATACTTTTCAAGTATTACGGCCAGTTTTGGAAGTGAGTGCCATGATCGCTAATGAGCTCATGCGGCACCCCATATCTGCAAATGATTTCATTCTGAATGAACTTTGCTACCTGCTTTGCTTGTAGAACTTTGTATGATTTCACCTCTACCCACTTCGTGAAGTAATCGATGGCGACTAGCATGAAGCAATGCCCACCTGTTCCGGATGGGTTGACCTTTCCAATAATGTTGATTCCCCATGTTGAGAAAGGCCATGGTGATGTCAAAGTATATAACAGTGAAGGCGGCACGTGCTGTATGTTTGCGAAGATTTGGCAATTATGGCAGTGTTTGACATATTGGCGACAATCTGTCTCCATCGTGGTCCAATAATACCCTAATCTCATGATTTTACGAACCAGCATATGGGCGTTCATGTGTGGGCCACACTCTCCGTCATGGACTTCTTCCATGACTCTTTTCAGATTGGTGAGTCTATGCATCGCGAAGGATGTTCTCGCGGTCTTCTTGTACAATTGTCCGTCATTGGTTCTAACGAACTGAGCGGCTAGCATTCGAATAGCGCGCTTTCCGCGATTATCCATGTCGGGTGGATACTCTCCCGATTCTTTAAATTTCGAAATAGCATGATACCAAGGTTCGGCCTCGGTTTCTTTCTTCGTGTCTCCGATTACATTAACATAGGCGGGTGATGATCTTCGTTCGACACATATCGGCATAGTATCCATATGATCGGGTATGTTGATCGGAGCGACTAGCTTTGATAGTGCATCCGCAAACTGGTTTTCGTCTCTGGGGAGGTGCACGTACTTGACATCGGCGAACAACTTTTCTAGTTCCTCGATTTTTGCTTGGTACGGAGCCAAGCTATCACTTCGGGTTTTCCACGTCCCGGCCACTTGATTGATCACTAATGACGAGTCCCCATGTACTACAAGCTTTTTGATACCTAACTCGAGAGCACTGTGCAAACCGAGTAGGCATGCTTCATATTCAGCCGCGTTATTAGTGACGTTAAAGTCCAACTTGATCGAAATAGGAACATGTTCACCTTCTGGCGAAATGAGTAGAACTCCTATCCCGTATCCCCTATAGTTCGATGCTCCATCGAAATAGAGGTCCCACGTATCGTTGTCTATGTGAACGATATCTTCGTCGGGAAACGACCATGTATCCACAACCTCAGTTTCTTCTATCGGGTTATCCGCCAGGAAGTCTGCAACCGCCCTTCCCTTTATCACTTTTAGCGGTACATATTTCGGTCGAACTCGGAAAGCATCAAAGTCCATCTTGACACCTGCCCCGTTCGAATCGGTTTTTCAAACAAGTATTTGATCGGGTCCATCTTCGAGTGGATGCGAGACACTATGACGAGCATGTAGTGCCGTAACTTCTTCGTCGCCCATACTAAAGCCAAACATGTCTTTTCGAGTTGAGTATACTTGATTTCATACTCCAAGAACTTTTTACTAATGTAGTAAATTGCTCTTTCCTCTTTATCGATCGTCTGCTCACGACAAAGATTGCCCCCATTGCGATATCCGTGATCGTAAGATACAACAAAAGTGGTAACCCACCGTTGGTGGGGTCGAGCACGGGAGGGGAAGATAGTATTTCTTTGATCTTATCGAACGCAGCTTGACAGTGATCATCCCATACGACGTGTTCCCCGACCTTCAATTTCTTGAAAATTGGTTCGCATATCATAGTTAGCCTTGCCACGAACCGACTTATATATTGGATTCTTCCCAGGAAACCTCGAATTTCCTTCTCGGTTTTCGGGTGAGGCATTTCCATTATAGCCTTGATTTTTTATGGGTCCACCTCGATGCCACGGTGGCTAACGATGTGACCCAACTGTTTGCCGGATGTGACTCCGAATGCGCATTTTTGTGGATTCAACCTCATGTTATATTTGCGCAATCGCTCGAAGAATTTGCGTAACGTACCAAGGTGGCCATCACGCTCCTTTGACTTGACAATCATGTCGTCGACATAAACCTCGACTTCCTTGTGCATCGATCATGTAACAATGTTGTCGCGGTCCTCCGTATGTAGCCCTGCGCGTTATCAACCCAAAAGGCATTACTTGTGTAGCAATAGGTTCCCCATTGCGTTCTGAACGCAGTCTTATGCATATCTTCTACCGCCATCTTGATCTGATTATAACCGGCGTATCCATCCATAAAGGATAGTAACGCGTGTTTTGCCGTGTTGTCCACCAGGATGTCGATGTGAGGTAGTGGGAAATCGTCCTTCGGACTTGCCTTGTTTAAATCCCGGAAGTCAACACAAACCCGAACTTTACCATCTTTCTTTGGTACTGGAACGACGTTAGCCACCCAAATTCAAAGTATTCTCGACACCATGATAAAACCAGCTTTGAGTTGCTTGTCGATTTCTTCTTTGACCTTCAGAGACCAATCTGTATGCATTTTGCGTAGCTTCTGCTTGACCGGCTTATATCCCGGCTTGATTGGGATCCTGTGCTCTGCAATTTCCCTATCAATGCCTGGCATGTCTTTGTAGGACCATGCGAAAACATCTTTGAACTCATGCAACAGATCAATGAACCCCTGTCTTTCGGTGGGACTTAAAGTAGTTCCTATTTTAAGCTCCTGTGGTTCTAAGGTTGTACCTACATTGATGGTTTCGGTATCTTCGATAATCGAAGTTTTCTGTTCGTACTCTTCCAACCCTTTTATCAACTGTAGAGGTGGTTCCACTTCTTCTTCTTCTTCTTCTTCGACCAATTGTTCATCCTCGACCTCGTCTCAATGTCATTATTAAAATGTCATTTTCAAAAATTGAATTGCAATGTAAGTAAGACGAGTCGTAAGCAAACTGGTTCATATTATTATTGATTTGAAATTTCGCGAAATGCGCTAACATTTGAGCAACCGATCGAACTCGGTGGCGAGATAGGGTATTCGGGACAGGCCCCGGAATACCACCATTAGGAAAAGGTGCATAGGAAGGGAAAGCTAGGGGAGGGGTATTTTCAACACCGACTCCTTAGACTCGATCTTAGGACCTATCTCGGACTCGGACTCCGACTCGGACTCGGACTCGAGAATCGGTAACATCATTTGGCTTGAACATCTCTCCTTCTCCCGTTGTCAACTTGAAAAGAAGTCCTTTGTTGTCAGTCCACTTGATTGTTTTCCGCCATCCCGTGTTGGTCCTAAGAGGATCCACATCGGTGATGAGGGTAGATGGGTCGAACCGCTCGCTTCTCAGGATCATGCTTACCAAATCTTCGTTTGGTATTGGTGATTTCTTCTCTTCACCGAAAAGGAGACCCATGGCGTTCTCGTCATCTATTGGATCCGGTTTGGTTTCTATTGGCATCACGGTCAGAATGTCTTCGGGGATGTAGTAGCAATCTTGGAATACTTCGATTCCTGGGACCATAAGGTTCTTCTTTGGGTCAAAGATAGGTTCGGGGAAGTCCATGCAAGGGAGTTCTTCCCCAGCTTTCACGAAGTGACCGTTTAGAGTTAGGTGATATGGTCCCATTTTAATATCTCGATCTTCGATCGTTCTTCCCCTCTTTTCCCGTAGATCTTTCTCAGTGGGCTCATATCCAAGCCCGAAAGTTACTCCTTTGGCTACGGGTGGTTTCAACTCGAAAGCCTCCTCCTTTCTAGGATATAATGAGAAACCGAAGTACTTCCCAGTTTTGAGAATCACCTCGCAGACATGGCTTCCCGTATATAGATCCATATTTTCGGAGTTCAGCTCGATCATGTTGACGATCTCGAAACCACATGCGTCATTAGTAGCTTCGACCCTTACTTCAGAAGTAATGTCTCCTCCTGCCACAGTAATTGGCGTGGCGTCAATGGTGACGGTCTTGCCATTGAGTGGGACCTTGATTTTTCGATGCAGCGTTGATGTTACGGCCTTCGCAGCATGGATCCAGGGCCTTCCCAACAATAAGTTGAAGGATGAGCATATGTCAATCACTTGGCAACTTATTTTCTTTTCCACTTGCCCAGTCTGTACTACCAGGTCGATAAGTCCACTCACTCGACGCACAGTGCCATCGAATGCCCGAATCTGCTCGCGTAGTGGGGATGAAGTCATTCTTCTCCAGGCCCCGAGAATATGCGCCGTTTCGGAGGGAGTACGTTGACGGCCGATCCGTCGTCAACCAAGGTCATAGGGATATGCTTGTTGAGACACACGGTAGCAATATAGAGGGCCAGGTTATGTCGAGGCCCGAACGGTGGCAGATCTTCGTCGGAGAATGTCACAGCGTTGGTAATCTGAGGCCGATTCTGGGCGATGTGAGTGACCATGTCCGCAGGAGTAGTATTTGACGACACGGTCATGTTCATCAAAGCTTGTAACAAAGCTTGACGATGTTCGAAAGAGCTCAAGATAAGTTGCCAGATAGATACGTCGGCCTTAGTCTTTTGGAGTTGCTTGATGAGGGAAGCCTCGGAGGTCGACCCTTCACCAAGAACTTCGACCACTACCGGCTCTTTGAGAGGTGTCTTGTTCGGGGTATCTTTAGCTTTCTCCACACGATACGGGCGTCCGGATCTAGTCAAATGGTTTGACTCTAGGGCGTCTTGCCTCACCTTTAAGATTTCTTCTTGGGTGTGAGGAATTGTCGCACCTTTGACGAGGTAAACATCATCCTCGTCATCGGCCCAAACGCCATTGATTTCATTGCCGCTTCGGAGTATGTAGGGAGTACAATCGACAACAAAATCCCCGAATGTAATCTCGTTTCTCGAGTTTGGTAGGAATTCGGAGCAATCTACGAATATTCTTCCGACGAAAACCCCTTTTAGGCGACATGGTCGAATCAAGTGAGAGTAATCGACACTATCTTCGGTAGAGACAAAGTTAGTGTGGTCGCCAAACGGATTGGTGACGTTATTGGGCTTTATGGCCGGGATTGGGAGCGTTCCGTTCTCAATCATATCTTGAATTTCGTGCTTTAGTCTAAAGCACCTTTCAAGATCGTGTCCCTTCCCCGATGAAAGGCACGGTAGGCATTTGGTTTGTACCATTTGCCTTGTTGTTCAGCAGGTGGATCCGGAGTTGGACCAATAGGCTTCAGCTTTCCTTGGGCTATGAGCCTTTGGAGAGCGTATGTATAAGTGCATCCGATATCGGTGAATGCCCTCGGAGCTTGGCGCGGAGGCCTTTTTGACTGTCCATCTAAGAGATTGACAGTTTCAACAAAGTGGGCCGCTGCGGGCGCTTTTGCTTTAGATGACGAAGCCCCTTGGTATCCCTTTGGCTTCTCAGCTTCAGCCATTCGGACATCGTCCTCTACCTTTATCCCGATCCTTATCAATTCTTTGAAAGAACCAAAATTTTGGTATTTCAGAGCATTACGATAAACAAGTCGTAGATTCTTTACGAACTTATCTACCATTTCAACTTCGTCGGGCTTCTTAGCTAGCTTCACGCTTTCAGCGCGCCATCTTGCGAGGAATTCAAGAAACCCTCCTTCTCCTTTTGTGTCATAACCTCCAAAGTTCTTATGTTGGTTTGAATCTCAACATTGTCGGCATAGTGCTTACGAACTCCACCGTAATATCTTCGAAAGTGGGGAAGTTCTTAAGGTCCGTTGTAGAACCACGCCTTCGGATGTTCATCCGGAGATTGAGCGAAAATTTCGGAGAGCATGTCGGCAGGCACTCCCTTCATGCTAAGTACCCCTTATAGGCCTTAACATGGTGGATGGATCTTCTCGTGCCCTTAAACTTTGGGATATCGTGAGTACCATGTTCGTGGGCAACTTATCCTGAACTGGGGCATAGGCCCTAGCATTTTCGTAGTGGATGTTCTTCCCCTGGGAGAGTTTCAGACGGTCTTCAATGAACTTGAACCGTTTCTCCAGATCAGTCAGAGGTGGGGTAGATGAAGAGGAATCTTCACCCAGCTTAGATTCGATTGCATCCATTCGGGTCATCATGAGGTTCACGGCCTCAGTGAGCTTGTTAACAGCATCTTCCATTGCTTGACGTCGGGTTTTTGGCGGCCTTTCTACAAGAAAACCCCGTACTGAGTCAATATTTAAAGTAAGAGCCCCTGTACACTTAAGGACACGACCCCAACTTGACTCAAACAAAGACTCGACTTGAGATTGACTAAACAAGGGTTCGACTCACGGTTTGATTTAGACATCGGTTCATTTTAGACTCGATAAAACGACATGACTCAAACTGTCATAACTCGATTCTAAACTGGACTTGGTGTGACTAAACCCGTGATTGGACCAACATAGTCCTTGGGTTCGAGTGAAACGTCCCAAAGGGCCTAGCTTGGGCGTTTTTGGTGGACTATCCTAGACCAAAAGGTCGGCCAACATGACTCGAAGCCCAAGAGGTGAGCTTGGGTGACCCAACAAGGTCGTGTTCTAGACTCTTAGAACGAAACATACCCGGCCTAACACGGCCATGACCCGGACATGACTCGACGCATTTCATGCTTGGTTGAGGTTCGAGAAACATTTTGGATCGGATTTGAAAAAAACGAAGGATTGATTTGAAAATGAGATTTGAAATGGGCAGCATGCCGGCTATAAAAGCTCCTTTTGGGCCGAAATTTCTAGTCCTATTTGGGCAGCGTTCCGCGTTTTTAAAACAATGCTATTTTGAAAGTAAGTTGTTCAAAAGTTCGGTTTTGAAAAGGACATGGGAATTTTCGAAAAACAAGACTCGGGAAAACACATTGCACATTGTCATTCTCATGTTATAAGGATGTATGCTCCTAGACATCTCTAAGTCTCGGCAAGTCTTCTATAAGAAGGTCTATGCCCTCCATCCTTTTGCGGTCTTATAGAGCAAGGTGTCTTAAGGTAAAGTACCTAGAAGATCGTCCCCACCCTCAAGAACCACGCGAGGCGAAGTGGAAGCGAGCAATGTGCAGCTTCCTGGCATAGTGGGACGTCGCCCCCCACGCATCACGAAGAAACGCTGGGACGGCCCGGGCAAGTCCTTAAGGGTTTATGCATGAATCGTAGCACTATGAGTAATGTTTTACTTTCCAACACTTTCTTTTCAAGTTTCACCTCGGAGGAAAAGACCCTAGAAACACAAAGTGTAACTAGTCCTCTTTTCCCAAATAGAGTCGCCAAATCAGGACAAGGCCCTCGGGATCTGCGTCCGCGGGATCCACACTAGGCATAATCGACTCGAGGTTCTTTCGAATCGAATTAAGACCAATTAGAGTCGCCACCAAGTTTTTTGGGAACTTGGAACCGTTCAAGTCAACTTTACACCTTTCATCGAAAAGCATAAAGCCCATCGACTACGAGTGATTAAAGATAAAGACTTGTACCCTATATCACTCGATTTGAATGACTCTCGTAATCCAATGGTATTTAGACGGATCCACAAACCATAGATCTTGAGTAAGGGTGAGGGTACGTGTTGGGAAGCCCATAAGGACACCCAACCCCGCCCGTCGATAACGGCCTCTACTAAGTCAAGTGTCGGAGTTCAAACAAGGTCATAGCTACGTACGATGTATGATATGCAAACGTTGTTTTAACCCTATCATGTGACAACAATTTCTATGTCGTTTTAGATGCAACTAAACTAACTTTGTCAAAGTTGTAATTTAGCATGTGGGTTGATTGATCTAACAACATGTAAAGCAAACAAACAAGGCTTAAGGGGGAATGGGGGAGCCGTTGGGATCTACCTATTACAAACCAGGCATTTCATGCCGACGCAACGATAAATAAATTACAACTCGATCTAATTACAATTGCTACATACAACTCAAAACACGACACAAAACACACGGCCATTGGGCCTTGAAAACCGTGCACATGAGGGTGGCCCACGGCTCACATGACCCACGGTCCTTGGGTCACTCCTCGTAATGCGTGCTCGCGCTTAATCTCATCGAATTAGACATAGGGCTACGCACCAAAGCATGCATTAGCATAAACCGGGCCATGTTGCTTTCGACAACATGCGGTTTACTACGCTCCTACAAGCATTGGGGAACAACCGTCTAACCAAACAAGACCAAGGTTTTTGAAAAGGTTTTGACTCAATAAAAGAAAGCCAACTTGAAAAAAATACAACTCGATAACAAACGATAAATTACAAACAATGAAACAACGCGGAAACAAACGGTATAAAAACAAAACGTGAAAGGTAAATAAAACGGCCACCCCACGGCCCAAACCAACGGCCACCCTCACGGCCAAGACAAGGCCAACCTAGTTCCTAAGTTAGATTCATTGATTAGATCGAGTGATTGCGAAAAGGGATAAGAAACAAGTTAGAAGACGAGTAAAAAAACGATGTTGATTGATTGTCGCACGAGGGTGCATTCACACGGCCTAAAGGATCTAATTAGGTCAAATTCGCTAATTAATTTAACTCATCGAGTGTCAATAAGAAGGTGCTAATCACGCACTCTTATACTAGCGAGAAATTAGGTGAAAGAGAGAGATGCATTCAATTAATTACAGAATCGTCGATTGATTTTATAACTTACGTCGAAGCTACCTATCGTGTCTAATTAGATTATTAAATTAATTTAAAGTCATCTAAATACGTCATAGGTCAACAATCAGAGGTTAAACTAACATGCAACGGGTCCTAGGGTCCATCGATTTGGCCGAAACAAAAGGGGGTCGAAAACGGAGAACAAAGTTAGATAATTGTTTTATTTATGCCCTACTTTGAACACGAGGATATGTAAATGAGACGGGGGTGTACGACCGACAGATGTAGCGGTTTCTTTTCCCATCTCAAGTCAACGCGGGTGTTCATAGTGGTACTTTAACTCATACTCGGACTAACTAGTTTCATAGTTAATTAGAACAAACGATAAACAAAACGAAAACAAACAAAAAACAAACTATAAAAAAGGCATAAAAAAAACGAAATAAAAAAGGAGAGAAAAGGGGATTTGATGCACCCTCAACCTACATGTATCGTTGACACCGTCTTGGGTCGTAATCGATGGTAGATTTTATCTCGAGAGGCCGTCGTCGACGAAGAACAAAGCAAACACGGGTTTTGGAAAGTTTCTGGACAGCGATTTTAAAACAGTGATATCTCCCTCGTTTCACGACGAAAATTCGATTCGAAAGATGTTTTGGAAACTAGAAAGAGAGGAGAACAAGGATCTTAAAGCAACCCCTGCTCGATTTGGGTTATTGGGCACGAAAAACGAGCACAAACAGAACTGGACAGACAAGAGTAAACCGCAAAAACAGAGTGTTATTTCACTCTGTTTTTCGAGGGATCTCGTGTACTCTCAAGGGCAATTTGGCTCGTAAATCTTTGTCTAATGTGTAGATGGATGTTATGTGGTTAATTAGGAACAAGAAACTCGAATTTTTATGGAGGTTTGATGGAGGAACGAATGGGTTTTCGAAGAGGACACACAAACAGTTTCAGTCTATGTGTCGGTTTTGTTTAGGGTTTTTGGAGGATGTTTAGGGTTTGTTTCTGAGGTTTAAAGCTTGTATGTGATGCTTGGATGTATGGAGGACTTAGAGGAATGAATGTATGGTGAAGGGGTGGTATTTATAGGGAGTTAAAATATGTTAAAAGAGAGGGAGGGCAAATCGGGCTAGCTGAACATAGCTGCTGTCCAGCAGCTTTTGGGGGGGTTTCTAGGGTTCGTTTTTAGGGTTTTCTTGGTGATTAAGCTAGGATAATATGGGTAGGATACTAGGGTATGGGTTAGGGTTAATGGGTACGGGTCTTGGTGGTGTTTGGAGCGGGTTTGGGCTCGAGAATTGGCGGCCAAAACAGGGGCCTGTTGCGGTTTAGTGCGGGCTGCTTGGGGTTGGTTTTGAACGAGAATTTGGGCTGCTTGTGAGGGGGTTCGAACATGGGTTGATGGGTATTGGTCTAGGTGGGTTAATGTACTCGAGATTCGTGCCAATTCGCAAAGGAAACGGGCTTAAAAACCGAGCTAAAATCGAGCTCAAAACACACGGTTAAAAACGAGTTCTTCGCTTTTAAAATCGATTTTTCAAATCAATTAATAAATTAACATAAATGACTTTTCAAATCAAATATACTCATAAAATGATTTTTCAAATCAATTATTTATCTTATTTTCAATAAAATAAACTTGGGAAAATAAATTCAAAATAAAACAAAATAAATTGAATTTACCGAAAAAACCATAATTTAAATATCATTCAAATTAACAAAATGAACTCACTAAAAAACATTAAATTAAATATCATTTAAAATAATAAAATGAATTCCCTTTAAAAAAACATTAATTTAAATATCATTTAAATTAATAAAATACTTCATCGACGACGCCCATTCTACCTCGTAAAACGAGCTCCAAATAATGACAATGACAACTAAAGAATACATGTGTCCTATCATCATCGGGTGTTTGTCGGGTTCTCTATAAATTCCAATATCGACGGATACGGGTATCTACAATTAGGTACTATTTAAAAATTTTAACTACAACTTTATCAATTTAAAGTGAGTTGTATGAACGAAAGAGATGAGAGTATACTTCGAATAATATTGCAAAATTAAACGAGTATTAAAATGAGTGTTTGCTGAAATATGAAAGTAACAACTGTTCTGACTGTAGCTATTTGTCTCAGTTTATGGAGTACGGACTGCAGACCAAATGTGACAGTATGAGGAACTGTTACTTCGAAAGTTAAGCAAAGCAAAGCAAACAAAATAAAGAGCAGCGAAATAAAACAAAGAAGAACAAACACGAGATTTTTGAATTGGTTCGGCAAGAACTCAAGTGCCTACGTCCAATCTACTTTTTATTGATTTGTTTTAGTGATCTACTCCGACTACTAAAAACCCGTACAATAAAAAGACAACAACCTACTCCGGTTGTGACACAAGTTCAAGAACTACTCCGTTCTTAGAACAAGCCAACTCGCAACCTACTCCGGTTGCCAAAGAGTTAAAGACTACTCCGTCCTAAACTCTACACACACACTAAGAATGTTATAAGGATCAAGCTTCCACTAACTTATTCTTGAAAAGAATTGAGGTGGACAACTTTACAAGATCAACAATTCATAAGTGAGAGAGTCTAGTATATTAAAGTAACAGTAGCCATGATTGTAACACTTGAAGACTTTTAAAAGCTTTGCAAAGTTATGACTCGGTTTTTTTAAGGTTTGAAAAACAATTTGCAAACTTACATTAAATCTCAGAAAAGTCTTGAAGAAATGAGAGGAAGAGGCACGCCTTTTATAGAGAGGATGAGCAAGGGAGTTGTTAGGGTTTTGAGGGTCAAAGACCATCACATGTGATGAGTCTCAACAACTTCCCAAACTTGCACCAAAGAAAGTTCTTATTCAAAAGGCAAAAGAGAGAAAGAGTGTTTGAAATTATCCAAAAGAGATCATACAATTTCAGAAAACAAATAAGGGAAAACAAGTCACATGATGACAAGCTTTCACAAAAATGGCAAAAAGCAAACCTTGTTTTATGAAAGACAAAAGAGTCAAATTTGCACAAAGGGGAAACAATTTGAAATGGTAATTATTCAAACCACTTTTTCTAGAGGGCCAAATCCTTATAAAAATCTGAAGGTTATCTTTCAAAATAAAAGACACGTAAATGGCTTTTAAAAGATAAGAAAATGTTCAAGTGTTATGAATTGAGGCAACAGTCCAGGCTGTTGTTTATTTGTGAAAGTAATAGTGGTCTTGACTGTTTCTATTACTTTATAATACTTTACTTTCTAACTTGTACATTAGATGACGCCTAGGACTCAATACAATATGATGATCAACAACTCAACACTTCTTAATCCAAGCTTGATTTAACCATAAATCCTGAAAAGGTAAACTAAGAAGGCACACATTAACAGGGCATGTTATCATCAATCAAAGGAACCCAACACTTTCATAAAATGGAAAAACATTGTAATATCACTCAAATTTTATAGTGTTAATATTTTCTAAACTCGAACTTCGGGGACGAAGTTTCTTTTAAGAGGGGAAAATTGTAATATCCCAAATAATTCTATTATATATTATTAATAATTTTAATATATAAAATAATTATTATTTGTTACTTAAAAATTTTATGAAAATTTAGTTTAAGAAACTGGTCCGGATTTTTGTAACGGGACGAAGCCCATGTTTATTTCCACTTCGTCCAATTTTTCCGTGTATGCTTTTTCACTTTTTATGTTGATTCATAAACCCTAGTTGTAATCCAATTACTCTATACTCCTCTACAATTTCTTATATATGCTTTTTATCAAAACTATTTGCACAAGATTCATCCAAGTTTAATGGAGTTGTGCTGTGCAAATTTAATTTCGGTATATTGTATTATTTTTATGTCAGTATATATAAATATATATATATATAATCTTTTGATCTAGTTTCATTGTTTGTAAGATGGGTTAAATTACGGGGTAGATAATTCTTTAGATGATTGAATGTTGCGAAGCTTGTATAACAATGATACTAAATTTGGTTGTTAGAAAAGACAGTGTTTAATTTGGAACGATTTTTCGACAAGGAGTTTAATTATTAAGAATAGTGGGATTTTTGAAGTGATCAAAGCCTTTGGATAAAATCAATTCATTGCTAGTGTGTGCGAATCAATCAATTCAGGGGTCGTTTGGTTCAACAAGTCGGAATGGAATGGAATGGAGTTTGATAGTAGGGTGGTATGGGGTTCTAAATCCATACTTGTCTAATGTTGTTTGGTTCACCACAAATTATAAAGAGGAGGAATGGAGTTTGAATCCAAGGGGGGAGGGTGGGTATGGGATTCCAAGGGGTTGGGGTGGAGTTAGAATCCATTGGGTATCTAACTCCATTCCAAATCACCCCAACCAAATAATGGAATGGATCTAATCCATTCCATTCCATTCCAATATACCCAACCAAACACCTCCTCAGTTTACGCATGGTATTGTGGGAACAATTCTAAGGATCTGTTTTGTCCTTTTATCATTTAAGCTTGAAGTTAATTTTCTCTGGGATTGTGTTGGTATGTGATATCCTATTTTTATTGTCGTTCTCTTTGATCATGATTTGTGGGTGAGTAGCTCGGAGTTTTAACCCGAGTATTGAGCAGTTCTTTATTTAACCTTTGACGATATTAATATTGAGATTGAGATTGGTTACTGGTATTCAGATATGGGGCCTTTGTGCAGAGTTATATTTACGGTCCAGAGTGACCATGGTTATTGAGTTATATTATTTGAGTTTGAAATCGATATTGAGATTAAGATATTGTTCCGCGGTCTTACCGCCAGTTCACTCACCCCTTGTTCTTGTCTTAGGTTGGACGATGAGAATACAATATCTAGTTACTTGGAAGTATTTATTATGAGACGGAGTAATGAGGGAGACGGAGTAACGAGTGAGATGATGGAGTAATGGGTTGAGATTGAGTTAATTATTAGGACGACAGTGACTATTATATTATGGAGTAAGTTTGAGTTTGAGATTAGGTTATGGGGAGTGTTTTTATTATTCTCCGTGATTCTTTTATTTTTACATGTCTGTGTTTCCACGCCATGACCATAAATTATTCTGCTTATATTGAGGTATTATCTCTTACTCAGCTTTCCGGCTGACGTGTTTTCTCCCACCTGGGCTACTCGTCATGGGGTAGTCCTTTCTGTCTTCTGGTTTTGCTTTCAGGTCACTTCCGCTGCAGCTCAAAATGATTTTATTTCAAGTGAAGATTTTATTTAAAGACTTTGTAAAAGTTTTAGTTCATTTTGTATATTTTATTTTAAGAGATTTGTAAGAAAAACTTTGTATATTAATTATAATATTTCTGTATTTCGGCGCGTTTTATATGTAAAAGTTAGTTTTTATTTTAGCCGAAAATGAGGGGTGTTACAATTGGTATCAGAGCGGTTTCTTTCTTGGTCATGTGTTGAGATCGTCACATATTAACACCACTCTTTTAAACTTTTAAACTCTTCTTAAATTTTGAGTCGCCATTTTAATCATTTTTGAAAATTTTACGTTCGAGGACGAACTTTTTTTTAGGAGGGTAGAGTGTAATACCACTCAAATTTTATAGTGTCAATATTTTCTAAACTCGAACTTCGGGGACGAAGTTCCTTTTAAGAGGGGAAAATTGTAATATCCCAAATATTTCTATTATATATTATTAATAATTTTAATCTATAAAATAAAATAATTATTATTTGTTACATAAAAATTTTATGGAAATTTAGTTTAAGAAACTAGTCCGAATTTTTGTAACGGGACGAAGCCCATGTTTATTTCCACTTCGTCCTATTTTTCCATGTATGCTTTATCACTTTTTATGTTGATTCATAAACCCTAGTTGTAATCCAATTACTCTATACTCTCTCTACAATTTCTTATATATGCTTTTTATCAAAACTATTTGCACAAGATTCATCCAAGTGTATCCCATTACGGCATTACCTACATTACCTATAATCTTCATTCATCATCATGTATGATCTTATACTAATAATGAGATCACCATCATGGTTCTCTTTTAATTCCAAAAGGGCTATTTCCTTGTTTCCCACTTCGTGCTCCTTATTGTTGTTGCCGCCTATGACCTATTATCTGCCTCTATTTTTGTTTTTCCTGCTATTACGGAGTAAATATCGATAAGGTAACAACGATTCTACTGATCCTAATATTATTATTGTTCGAGGTTATATGTGATATGTGTTAATCGTCATCTGTTTAATGAAGTTGTGCTGTGCAAATTTAATTTCGGTATATTGTATTATTTTTTTATCAGTATATATAATATATATATATATATATATATATATATATATATATATATATATATATATATATATATATATATATATATATATATATATATATATATAATCTTTTGATCTAGTTTCATTGTTTGTAAGACGGGTTGAATTACGGGATAGATAATTCTTTTGATGATTGAATGTTACGAAGCTTGTATAACAATGATACTAAATTTGGTTGTTAAAAAAGACAGTGTTTAATTTGGAACGATTTTTCGACAATGAGTTTAATTATTAAGAATGATGGGATATTAGCAGTGATCAAAGCCTTTGGATAAAATCAATTCATTGCTAGTGTGTGCGAATCAATTAATTCAGTTTACACATGGTATTGTGGGAACAATTCCACAAATATTATCCTACAACCAGTTGTATAGTATTATTGTACAACCGTATTAAAGTTGTTGAGCTTTTACACACAGTTGTTGAACTATTTTACAAGTTATTGAGCTAATTTACAAAGTTATCGAGCTTAATAATTATTCTATTAAACTCAATAACTTTGTACCATAGCTCAATAATTTTATTAATAAAACTCGACAACTTTATAATAAAGCTCAACTACATTGAATAGGTTGTATATACAACCAGTTGTATAATCTATTAACTGGAACAATTCTAAGGATCTGTTTTGTCCTTTTATCATTTAAGCTAGAAGTTAATTTTCTCTGGGATTGTGTTGGTACGTGATATCCTATTTTTATTGTCGTTCTCTTTGACCATGACTCGTGGGTGAGTAGCTCGGAGTTTTAACCCGAATGTTGAGCAGTTCTTTATTGAACCTTTGACGATATTAATATTGAGATTGAGATTGGTTACTGTTATTGAGATATGGGGCCTTTGTGTCGAGTTATATTTACGATCCAAAGTGACCATGGTTATTGAGTTATATTATTTGAGTTTGAAATCGATATTGAGATGAAGATATTGTTTCGCGGTCTTACGCCAGTTCAATCACCCCTTGTCTTTGTCTTAGGTTGGACGATGAGAATACAATATCTAGTTACTTGGAAGTATTTATTATGAGACGGAGTAATGAGGGAGACGGAGTAACGAGTGTGATGGAATAATGGGTTGAGATTGAGTTAATTATTAGGACGAGAGTGACTATTATATTATGGAGAAAGTTTGAGTTTATGATTAGTTTATGGGGAGTGTTTTTATTATTCTCCGTGTTTCTTTTATTTTTACATGTCTGTGTTTCTACGCCATGACCAAAAATTATTCTGCTTATATTGAGGTATTATCTGTTACTCAGCTTTCCGGCTGACGTGTTTTCTCTCATCTGGGCTACTCGTCATGGGCGTAGTCCTTTCTGTCTTCTGGTTTTGCTTTCAGGTCACTTCCGCTGCAGCTCAAAAGAATTTTATTTCAAGTGAAGATTTTATTTAAAGACTTTGTAAAAGTTTTAGTTCATTTTGTATATTTTATTTTAAGAGACGTTTTGTAAGAAAAACTTTGTATATTAATTTTGTATTTCGGCGCGTTTTATATGTAAAATTTAGTTTTTACTAGATTTCATGCCCGTGCGTTGCACGGTAACTAAATAATGTTCTGTTATTAAGTGAGCTTTTAGAAAATTTAAGTAGATAATATACCGACATTTAAAGTTGTTTGGGATATGTGAAACTTGTTCATCTGATGACCTCTTAATCTCTTATTGAGTTCGTTTCACATAGCTTAAGAGTTAGGAGTTAGTAGGTCTTTTGTAGGATTCTTATATGTTTCAGACTTTTAGTCTCTAGGATGACTTCAAATAATGTTCAATCAGTATAAACTTCCATGTCGCTCGAAATTGCACATTTAAATTGTATTATTGTATTGCTGTGAACATTTGATTGACCAAATACAATTGAATGAAATATTGAGAATTTCAAGGGTATAATTTTATGTAGAAGCTCTTAATTGTAAAAACACATATTCCCACTAACTAATGAGAGACCATGACTCGAGTCGCAAGTATGAAGTATTTGTTATGAAATATCGTTATATGTGTAATTTAAAAGATGAACCACATACTATAAAGATAACTAAACTACTAATTAAATTGAGGAGACACTCAGTCAAAAGCACTTAGTATATAATAGCCCATATTTGTGACAAATTTATTTATGGTTTGGGGAAATACGCAGCTATAATGGTAGGAGGTGGTCTCAAGATAAGCAACTTCTAGGAATTTCTAATTGCGCCAATGAGTGAGGCCTTTTTTTTATTAACAAATAGACCATTTCATTAATAAAGAGTCCTACGACATCTACAAAATATGTCAAATTTAATGAGAAAATGATAACAAATCTATAAAAATTACTTTTTATAATTAATTAATTTAATTAAATCTATAAAGATATTTTTTTAAAAGTATAAAATAGCGAGGAGCCAAAATAAAATTTATCCTACTCTTCTAAAAAATATTATAATAGTCTTACACAATCAGAATAAGGAAAATAGATAGGAATTTTAACTATTCAATTTGTATTAGAATTAAGTAACATAATCTAAAAATCACATAAACAAAAGTTATAATAGTTATAATATAATCTTTGAGTGCATATAATTGCTATCAATCATCAAATGATCAAAATCAATTGCCAATTAACAAATACTTCCAGCTGGTTGTGTAACCGACGCGTGTCGGTTGATTTATAGTTATAGTTTTAGTCAGCGTTTTTTCCCTTCTTTCCCCCACATTTTGGTGAAACAAACTGAAACAAATAAAAATCAATTTTATTGTTGCATGGAATCATACAATTAATTTATGCTATAATTTTCCCCCAATTTCTTCTCTCTCTCCTTGCTTTGAGACTTCATTAATGGCGTCTTCATTGCCCTAATTTTCCTAATTTATACGACACATCACACTCTTCCGCCTAATTTACCATCCTTCTTTATTATCTTCCTCTCCAAGTTACTAATCGTATATTACTCTGCAAGTTTCATAATTTCCTCATTCTTTTGTTTTTGATAATTTTGTGTGTTAGTTAATTCAGCCGTTTGTATAGTTGAATTTAACTTCTTAGTTTCATTTACTGATTCAAGTACGAAGTATATTTTTTTAGTTGTTATCGTTTCATTTTGTATTTTAATTAGTTGTTTTTAGCTTAATTAAGTATTGATTCATACTTAATATGCGTGTAGTCGATGTTAATTCGAGTTCAATTACTTTGGTTAGGTTGATTGTGTTATAATTTCTGGTTAGCTTAGTAATAGTTTTGGTTTATGGTTGTGAAATTGTACGTGAGGGTCCTTTGTTTCCTATTCGGTTAGCGTAAGGGTTAAGGGTAAAGCAAGGATTGAATCCTGCCGAGGGCCGAAACTTGTCGAGAAAGCTGTTGGTGGGGTTTTAGATAATTTAAGAAGCCAGGATCAAATTCTGCCAAGGCTTTGCTGTTGTTGTCGCTGTTGTTTTAGAGACCGCTGTCGGAGTGGGGTTTTAGATATTTTAAGAAGGTATTTAGAGGGTGTTGACGTATGTAGGATAATATAGGGAGGTGGAAATTAAATAACATAATCTAAAAATCACAAAAACGTAAAAAAAAATAACAATTATGATAGTTTATTAGGGTTTATATAGGAGGACGTGAATCAATTATCTTGAAGAAGAGCCTCCTGTTCATCAATGTAAAAAAAGAAAAGAGAACTATAATTAGATTCAGAATGAAATAAGCTAAAGAGAAGGAAAATCAAGATTAGATTCAAAATAACATAATCTAAATCACATAAACAAAAGTTATAATATAATCTGAGTGAATAATGCAACTACAAACCATACTACATACAGATATATCGAATGGATTCTGAAAATTCTTGGGTAGATTGCTTTATATTCTGAAAATTCTTGGGTAGATTGCTTTATATAGTCAATGCTTCGCATTGTACCTGCATTCAAACACAACAATAGTCATCACATAAATGTATACAAATCTATATAATATACGAATTATTAAGAATGAATAAAGATAATTAATTTGATTATTATGAAGTAAACCTGATGATGTTATGGGTCCTCATACAGTCATACGAATCTGCCTCATCTTCTTCACGAGCTTCTACTTGATCATGAACGACTTGTGTGACGGCTGTATAAACAAAAGCATAGGTTAAAATTAATTTCATGGAAGATTATGATATAATTAAATTAAAAAAATGAATGGATATGGAGGAGAAATCACCATTGTTGGAGTCATGAACAATAATAATCTTCTTATATATATATATAGATAATAATCAAAAGAATAATTCTATTGCTGACGAAACTTTTCTATCTATGATTAAGTTAATAGAAAGATAAGACTTGGACTAGTAAATTATGTTTATCTCTAAATATACCGATTTAATTATTTATTATGTATTGATTATTTTATTTAACTGTTTAAAAATAGCTGGAGTCTCTAGAATTGCCTGAAAAAAGCCTCTTTTATATATATATATATTGATTTTAGCCGAAAATGAGGAGTGTTACAAACATGCTCATAGAAGGACACATCCCGTGACTCAAAAATGATACGTTTCTTTAAATCATACAATTTCCACCCCTTTTTACTATGTGGATAACCGACGAAAATATAACGCTTGCCCCGTTCATTGAACTTATCTTTCGGTTTGTCTTTATTGTGAGCATAAGCAAGATAGCCGAAAACTCGAACATTATCTAACACGGGCTTCTCTCCATATAAAACTTCATATGGGGTTCGATTATTTAATATTTTAGTGGGAGTTCGGTTAATCAAGAATGCGGCAGTCAGAACACACTCGCCCTCAAAATATTAAGGTAAGTTGGCTTGAAAAAGAAGAACTCTTGGCTTTTCTAGAATGTGTCTATGTTTTCTTTCCACCCTACCATTTTGTTGTGGGGTGTCGACTTGGCTAGTCCGAAAAAGCATACCATTCTCACTATAATATTCCTTTAATGATCCCGAAAGAAATTCGGTGCTATTGTCACTCTGCACAATTTTAACTTGCTTCCCAAATTGTGTTTTAGTCATATTTAAAAAAATTCTCATTAAGTGGTCTACTACCCCTTTGTCTCTCATGAGATGTACCCATACTCCCCTACTACGATCGTCAACAATAGTGAGAAAATAATGAGCACCAGATAAACTATTCGTCTTGTACGGTCCCCAGATATCGCAATGAATTAAGCCAAACAAATCACTGCTTATTTTATTATTAATCTTAAAAATGGATCTTGGTGGTTTTGCACGACAATAAGAATCACAAATATCACGAGTGTTGATGCGTGCGTGTATTTTATATAAGCTTTTTACCTCATTTTTACACGCATTTCCTTGTTATTTATGTGGCATCCAGCTACAAATGCCCCCGAATAGTCTACTTTGGTTTGTCTTTTATTAATTGCAGGTACGAACCAGAAAGAAGCGAAATCAGGCCTGAACTTGTCCTAATCGCATGCATTTTGGAGAACGACGAATCAGAGCTTAGAATCTGTCACTTAGAGATGCGTGAGGTGGCCTCGGAAGGTATCAAGGAGTCCACCTGTGCTTATATAGCTCGATCGATCCATTTAGCTACTCATAATGATCGATCGAATGCTTTATCCTCCAGGAATCACTCGATAGAGCTCTGCATTTACTCGATGGAGATAGCCATCCTCTGAAGTCTTCGATCGAGCATCCTGTTTTACTCGATCGAACATATTGTCGAGCTTTCTCCTCGATCGAGTGGTTTAATTCTACTCGATCGAGAGCCTAGATGTTTTATGCGGGTTTTGAGTTTATTTCGAGATTTCTCTTTTGGAAATTATGAAAAATAAGTATGACGGCAGTCATAATACTTCCCTCTCTCTCTCTCTTCTCTTCCTCTCTTCTTCGACTTCTCTGCCCTTGCTCTCCCTAAGGATTGGAAACTTGGAACTTATTTCTCCTTTACTTTTCCTTGTAATCGGTACTCTATATTCTTAATTAATTAATTGTTCTTATCTTATTACTTTTGTTCTCTCAATCTCTATTGTTTTTACTCTCCTTGTAGATCATCAATTATGCTTAATTTTTATAGTTTATGTGTTGTTATTGTTCATTCAATAGTTATGCATAGCTAATTCCCTTTGCTAAGACATAGGGGAGCCATGATTTTAAGAGAATTATGAATAGGTGATTAGAACTTGATGCGAATTAGATCTATGTTGTTAATCGCTGCATATAATTGTTCTTGTCTACTTGAGTCGACGCAATTAGATAATTAACCTCGGTACACCTTGACCTGGATCGGAAGATTTGAAAAGGTAAGACCTACAGTGTACATTAGGGCATTCTAATGAGGGCGGAAGCTAAGTTGGAACTGTTTTAGGGCAAATAGCAGACCGGAAGGACCTTTTTACTACCCTGTAGATCGAATTTGCATTGACCTAAGACCCTAGACTACATTTCTTAATTATCATAGTGAACCGACCGTCTTAGCTGTTTCCTCTCTCTGCTTGGTTGTTATCAACTTTCTTCTTTGCTTTTATCTACTCTATTCTCTCTTTTGACCTCTGTAGATCAGAACAAATCTTCAAAACCCCAAAGAAATAGTTACTCAGATGGACTTAGTTTAGCAAGCATTTTCCCATCTCCCTGTGGAGATCGACCCTACTTCCGCTAGCTTCTGTTAGTAGTTTTAGGTATTTATTTTTTATACTAAACGACGGTATCGAATTTTGGCGCCGTTGCCGGGGAGGTGGCGTAATTTTGTTGCTTATTTTAATTCTGTCTCTCGTCTCAAGGAATTTATTCCTTAAGACTGATCTCATATTTTTCTAGTGCTTTATTAGTATTGCGAGAAATCTGTTCTAGAAGACAACATTGTCGTACCTGCCCTTCTGTAGACTCTACTTGCTGAGATGCCTAACATCGCCAGTCACTCAGAACCTATGGTGGATTCTTTGCCTAAAGGTTTCTTGCTTCCTACTACATACGCGATCTCATATTTTTCTAGTGCTTTATTAGTATTGCGAGAAATCTGTTCTAGAAGACAACATTGTCGTACCTGCCCTTCTGTAGACTCTACTTGCTGAGATGCCTAACATCGCCAGTCACTCAGAACCTATGGTGGATTCTTTGCCTAAAGGTTTCTTGCTTCCTACTACATACGCGGGCACCTTTGGGATTCATCCATCTTATATACAGTTAGTTGAGAAAAATCTCTTCAGGGGGATACCTGGCGAGGATCCATGTAAGCATATAGAGTTGTTTACAGAATACTGTTCCACCATTCCTTTAGCTGCTGGGGTGACACAAGATAGGGTCAAGGAAGTTTTTTTCCCATTTCTTTAACTGATGACGCCCAGGAATGGTTGCGAGATTTGGACAGAGGAGCTGCCGGTGTTACTGACTGGAATTCCCTTGCTTTTGCCTTCTACAGACGGTATTTCCCACCACAGCGCACGAATGTGTTGAGAGGCCAAACAACCGCATTCGAACAATTGGCTACTGAAGATCTGAATGGGGCTTGGACTAGATTCAAGAAAATTGTTCGTTTGTGCCTCATCATGGCTTCAAACGTTTGTTCCTACGTACCCAGTTTTACAATGGGTTATATCCTGACCAGAGAGCCATATTAGATAAGGCAGCCAAAGGGAGGTTCCAGAAAAATGTTGAAGATGATAAAGGATGGCACCTTATTAAAGAAATGGTCATTCACGTAGCTGAATATGGAAATCCCATAGGAGGTAGGCAAGTAAATGAATCTTTGGTAGCTGAGGTGGAAAGTTCCAGTGGAAGGTTAGACAATTCGAAGATTTTACAAACTTCAGGTGTGCATGAACATGTTTATGCCATAACTAAGCAAGAGGTAATTTGTGGTAGATGCGGAACAGAAGGACACGACCCTATTACTTGTATGGCGGATGTGGAGCGAGTCCGTGCTTATCGACAATTCAAGCAAGGAGTGTCGTTCTCTAAACTATATGAAAACTTGACCATGATAAGTGCCTCTAGTCCTTCTAAACCAATGCCACAACAAGTTGATTCACCCTCTACAATTGGAGAACATGCAGAGCTGAAGTCCTTGATGTTGAATTTAACAATTCAGCTTGAAAATAAGTCTGACAAAGACGACAACGCTATAGAAGAGCTGCAAGACCAAATTGCGCATCTTACCTCCGCACAAAGTCAAGTGAATCACCCACCTCAATGAGACCAGATCAATGCCATAAATCTACGAAGCGGTCTTACCTATGATGGACCGAAAATGCCGGAAGATGATGCTGTAACTGCTGATGGGATCCCGGAAATTGTTTTAGAGGAGTTAAGTAACGATGTCCCTGCTGAGCATCGTCAAGTGCCTCGATCGAATGCCACCTCTTCTTGATCGAGTGATATTCCCTCCAAAGGTACTCGATCGAATACTCCCACTGTTCGATCGAGAGAAGCTCAAACTGTCGAATTTGATTGAGGAGTTTATTCTTCTCGATCGAGTAATTTGCCCAACAACAATGTTCGATCGAGTGATTCAGGCCCTCGATCGAAATGTACTGAATTTGATGAACTCCATCGGGAGGTATGCATTCCTCGATCAAGCACTTTTCCTGAAGAAACTATTCGATCGAGTGGAACCAATACTCGATCGAATGCTTGTGCCAGCGGAAGTTCTGTTTCAAAGCCTAATTCCGCTACTGTGTCATCTTCCCCTTCTACGGAGATGTCACGTTTTGACAAAGTTAAAGAAAAGGTCGCAGGCCCACTTATTACTACCAGGGTTCCTTATCCAGCACGTCTGAAAGATGCTAAGGTCGAGCGACAGTACGGTAAGTTCGTGGACGTGGTCAAGAACCTTCAGGTAACCGTCCCCTTTACTGAACTTATTACCCAGGTACTTACTTACGCAAAATTCATGAAAGACATTTTGACGCGTAAGAGAGAGCTTAGTGAAATCGAGACTGTTGCTTTTCAGGAAGAGTCTAGCAATTTACTTCTCAATAAAGCTCCACCAAAAATGAAAGACTCGGGTAGTTTCTCTATTACCTGTACCATAGGGAACGAAGTGATAGATAAGGCTCTCTGTGATTTAGGAGCTAGTGTTAGTGTCATGCCTTTTTCTGTCTGCAAGAAACTTAATATGGGTCACCTTAAAATGACTAATATCACTTTACAGATGGCTGATAGATCTGTTAGACGACCCTTGGGTATCTTAGAGGACGTGCCTGTCAAAGTAGGCAAGTTCTTTATACCAGTGGACTTCATTGTTTTAGACATAGCTGAGGATACCCGGACCCCAATTATACTAGGATGACCATTCTTATGTACTGTTGGGGCCATTATTGATGTCAAACAAGGGCGTTTCACTCTTGCAGTGGGGGATGATGCGATCACATTTAGTTTACCTGGTACGCTTGCTCGGCCAATGATAGAGGATACTTGCTATTCAGTTGATATTGTTGACGAGTCTGTTTATGAATTCTGGTCGGATTTATTTATAAAGGATCCACTAGAAGCTTTGATGCTTTTAGATGAGTGTGCAGATAACCCAGAGAACAATGACGTTGTGTTGGATTTGCTTGAAGCTCCATTAGATGAGCGTGAACTCACTGACGCTGAGGAAGAGAGAGTGGAACAAATGATAAATAGTCTTTGCGCCAAAGAGGTAAAGGTACCTGAGCGTAAGCCTCTTCCTTCTCATCTTAAATATGCATTTTTAGATGATACAGAGCAATATCCAGTCATTGTTAGCGCTAAACGGGATAATGATCAGCTGACCACTTTGTTAGCTGTTCTTAAGAAAAACAGGAGAGCCCTGGGTTATTCATTGGATGACATTAAGGGCATCAGTCCTGATATTTGTATGCACATAATCAAGCTTGAGGAAGATCACAAGCCTTGCAGACAGGGTCAGCGCCGACTGAACCAGATGATGCAGGATGTTGTGATGGCTGAGGTAATAAAGTTGCTCGATGTAGGTATTATCTATTATGTTGGTCATTCTAAGTGAGTGAGTCCAGTTCAGGTAGTTCTTAAGAAAGAAGGGACTACTTTGGTCAAGAATGATAAGAACGAATTGATACCTACTAGAGTAGTGACTGGTTGGCGGATGTGCATAGACTACTGACAGCTAAATGCCGCCACGAAGAAAGATCACTTTCCCCTTCCTTTCATTGATCAGATGGTAGAAATGTTAGCTTCTCATAAGTTTTTCTGTTATCCAGATGGATACTCAGGGTTCTTTTAGTTCCCTATTAATCCAGACGATCAGAAAAAGACTACTTTTACTTGTCCTCAAGGTGTTTTTGCTTATCATAGGATGCCTTTTGGTTTATGTAATACCCCTGCCACCTTTCAAATGTGCATGATGGGGATATTTTCTGAGTATATAGAGTCTATTATGGAAGTCTTTATGGACGATTTTAGTGTCTATGGAAGTGACTTTGCTAATTGTCTGTCTAACCTTGATAAAGTGTTGCAGCAGTGCATTGAGGTTAATCTTGTGCTTAATTGGACGAAGTGTCACTTTATGGTTAATGAGGGAGTTGTCTTAGGGCACTTAGTTTCTGACAGGGGCATTGAGGTTGATAAAGCAAAGTTGCAAGTGATTCAGCAATTGCCTACTCCAGTTAATGTTAAAGGAGTCAGGAGCTTCCTTGGTCATGCCGGTTTTTATCGCCGGTTTATTAAGGATTTTTCAAAAATTGCTAAACCACTTACACAGCTGTTGCTTAAGGATGCCCCCTTTACATTTACTGATGAGTGTCTTTCTGCTTTTAACAGGTTGAAGCAGGCCTTGATTTCAGCACCGATTATACAGCCTCCCAACTGGGACTTACCGTTTGAGATTATGTGCGACGCCAGTGATTATGCACTAGGAGCGGTGTTAGGCCAGCGGAAAGACAAAGCCTTGAATGTAATATACTATGCGAGCCGAACTCTGGATGAGGCTCAAGTGAAGTACACCACTACTGAGAAGGAGCTGTTAGTTGTGGTTTATGTGCTGAAGAAATTTCGTTCTTATCTGATAAGGTCAGAAGTTACTGTTTTTACTGACCATGCAGCACTGAGACACCTTCTTGCTAAGAAGGAAGCTAAACCACGGCTGTTGAGATGGATACTTCTTCTCCAGGAGTTTGATTTACAGATCAAAGATAAGAAGGGTGCAGAGAACGTAGTAGCTGATCATCTGTCGCGATTCTCGCAGTAGGAGGGAGAGGATTCTTTACCTATTGATGACTCTTTTCCCGATGATTCCTTATTTGTTTTTTTGTCTTCTAATACTAACCATGACCCATGGTATGCAGATCTGGCTAACTATGTTGTTAGTGGCGAGCTGACACCCGGCCTCTCTTATCAGCAAAAGAAGCGTTTTATCTATAACGCTAAGCAGTACTTCTGGGATGATCCTTATTTATTTAAGGAATGTGCAAACGATCTCTACAGACGGTGTATTCCATAGTGGGAGACTAGAGCAATCTTAGAGGGCTGTCATTCATCCTCTTATAGTGGTCACCATGGTTCGTCGCGCACCGTGACTAAGGTACTTCAATCTGGTTTTTACTGGCCTACTTTATTTGCCGATGCTAAAGTATTTGTTTCAGCATGTGATGCTTGCCAACGCTCTGGGAATATTTCTAAGAGACATGAGATGCCACAAAATGGCATCCTAGAGGTCGAGGTTTTTGATGTCTGAGGCATTGATTTCCAAGGACCCTTCCCGTCTAGCAAAGGTAACAGGTATCTTTTGGTAGCCGTAGATTATGTGTCTAAGTGGGTGGAAGCGATTGCTTCACCTAATTGTGATGCCAAGACCGTGATTAAGATGTTCAAAATGATTATTTTTCCCCGATTTGGTGTCCCTAGGGTCGTCATTAGTGATGGGGGAATGCATTTTAAAGAAAAGAAACTTACTTCTATTTTGTCTAAAGTCGGTGTCCAACACCGGCACGGTTTTGAAGGAAATGTAGATTCATATACATACTAACATACTCATATATGTCGAAATTAATTTGTCATAAAATTAAATGTGGATTTTATGCATGCAAACAATATAATAAAATAGAGAAGAAATCATATCCTTACATTGAAATTTCGGTTCAAATGGGCACAAAAGAAATCTCCTTTTCTTTTGTTCTTGAGCTTTCCTTTAATGGAAGAACAAGATCCAAGTGTAGGATCTCTCCTTAGGAATAATACCCAAAGCTAACCCTTAATCTAATTAATATTATTTGATCTAGTATAATATTAATCTTGTGAAAAATTAAACCAAAAATGTTTGGTATTAGGCTCTCAAAAACCGGTTGAGAGAAGAGGAGAGGAAGAGGAATTATTTCGTCTCACTAAAAATAATTTTATGATAAGAATGAATAATAATTTTTCACACACTACTCCATATAGTGAATGATAAATTAATAAGTAAAAGAACCCTTGTTCTTTTCTATGTAGAACCGGGTAGGGTGAAGGGAGATGGCCAATGCATGGTCTTTGTGCTCTTACACAAAAGACACTAGGTGTGCATGCCTAAATTAGAGAAATAATGATGAATTCCACTAATCTAAATTAACACAATATGTTAATTATGCCCAATATTTCGGTCCATGTTGTAATATGGATTCCATATTATTTTTGTCAAATGTCAATATGTCACATGTCATATGTGACATAAATTGTTTATGTATTTTTATCATATTAAAAATCAACGTATTAATTAAAATACGTCATATACAAAATCGACTTAGTAATTCATAATTACTTGTACCAAAATATTTTACCCTTTATAAATCGCATTTATAATAATAATTCATTCAAATCCAATCGTTTCTTTAAACAATAATTTCATCCGAGTAATGATACAATTCGATTACTCAGACCATATCTCATTTAATCACATTTCAATTTGATACGTAAATTTTACTTCCAAAATCGTCCGTCAATTTTTCAAGTAATTTAATTAACTCGTAACATTATACGATTAATTAAATGATCAATTAAGAGTGTTGCCCTATAGGTATGACCTAGGGGGTCAACTGATCACCACCGTCACACGACAAGAAATGTCAAACTCTAGTCACCAATCATTACCGATATATGTTGACCAAATGACAAAGAAAATATACTTCCCAATTGTATTCTTTAAAATGATATTTAATAATGATATTTAAATCATATGATCGCACTATTGTTGAGGACACATTTCCCAACAATCTCCCACTTGTCCTCGACAAGTGTGCGTCACCAATTCTCTTGTCCTATTACTATCTCCCACTCAATGCAAGGTGTCTTTCGGTCGTACTTGCAAGTGATCATATCGAGAGTGGTTTCCTCGATCCGGAGAATAACGATTGACCGGACTTATCTATCATAGATACTTTCCGAGCGTGGCCACGCATTTCCAGTTCATTACTCCTCGAGTGGCCCTGAGATATTGTTATAACCCTGACTAGGGGTGGACAATTCCTATCGCACTCATTCCCTTCGACTAGCCACAGCCATCATAACCGAAAATATGCCCATTTGACCCCATTTACGAAGGTCGTAGTAACACAAATCAAAGTTAATCTGAAACTGTGCCATCTTAGGCGAATAGTCTTTAGTCAAAAGAATCGACTCATTTGAATACTATAGTAGCTCTCGCCACGACCAGGCTATATAAATTTGCCAGAACTCTATAAGTGGTCATAAGGCCCGACAAAATGTTCCTAACAGTCTGCCTATGTGATCGACTAGTCATCTTACATGACTCTATGGCACGTGAACTTGCCATCAATCGCCTCACATTCTAGTCACTTCGAGACGTCACCTCATACAAGTGACTATGGGCAAATACTATGTTAATCCGTGTTCACTTTAACGGGGTTCAATTGTCTCTACAACCCGTTTGGATGTAACAATGTATAAATTAAAGATAAAAGACAAATGTGATTATGAACATGAACAAAAACAACACTTTTATTTCATTTCAAAATCTAACAAAAACTTGGTATACGTTTAAGTCCCATGGACGTAACATGTCCATCATGTTTAGCCTGCGATAAAGGCTTGGTGAGCGGATCGGCTATGTTGTCATCCGTCCCAACCTTACAAATCGCAATTTCCTTTCTTTCAATGAAATATCTTATTACATGATATTTTCTAAGTACATGTCTAGATCTATTACTAGACTTCGGCTCCTTAGCTTGGAAGATCGTCCCACTATTATCACAATAGAGAGTGATGGGATCATTGGCGGTAGGTACTACTTTTAGACCTTCCGTGAATTGCTTGATCCACATAGCTTCCTTGGCGCTTCGATGTTTGCTATGTACTCACCTCCGTTGTCGAATCCGCGGTTACAGCTTCCTTGAAGCTTCTCCAGCTTACGGCACCACCATTGAGCATGAACACGAAACCAGCTTGTGATTTCAAGTCATCTCTATCTGTTTGAAAACTTGAGTCCGTGTATCCCTTAACACGCAACTCAGTGTCTCCTCCAAACACAAGGATAGAATCCTTAGTTCTTCTCAAGTACTTAAGGATGTTCTTGACTGCAATCCGTGACTCTCACCGGATTTCCTTGATATCTACTCGTCATGCTCAAGGCATACGAGACATCAGGACGTGTGCATATCATGGCATACATGATTGATCCAACAGCGGAAGCGTAAGGGATCAACTTCATGCGTTCAACATCATGGGGTTCGGAGGGACATTGAGTCTTGCTCAATATCGTCCCGGTTACCATAGGTACCAAACCCCTTTTGGATTTGTCCATGCTGAACCGTCGAAGAATCTTATCGACATAAGACTCTTGACTTAGTGCCAATATCCTCTTGGATCTATCTCTATAGATTCGGATACCTAATATGCGTTGTGCCTCTCCTAAATCCTTCATTTGGAAGTGGTTACCTAACCACTTCTTAACAGAAGACAACATTGGAATATCATTTCCAATGAGTAGTATGTCATCGACATACAAGATTAGGAACACAACATTGCTCCCACTGAATTTCATGTATAAACATGGTTCCTCAACACTTCGAGTGAAACCATTTTCCTTTATCACATGATCGAATCGATGATTCCAACTTCTAGATGCTTGCTTAAGACCATAAATGGATCTCTTAAGCTTGCACACTTTGTTAGGATTTTTAGAATCAACAAAACCTTCGGGTTGTATCATGTACACCTCCTCTTCTAAATGCCCATTTAGAAAAGCGGTTTTGACATCCATTTGCCATATTTCATAATCATGAAATGCGGCGATCGCAAACAAAATCCGTATGGATCTTAGCATGGCTACGGGGGCGAATGTCTCATCATAATGGAGACCTTGGACTTGGGTAAATCCTTTTGCCACTAGCCTAGCTTTGTAGACATCATCATGTCCTTCTATGCCATCCTTGATTTTGAATATCCATTTGCATTGAAGGGGTCTTGCCCCTTTAGGCAAATCTACCAAGTCCCAAACTTGGTTTTCATGCATAGAATCCATTTCGGACTTCATGGCTTCAAGCCATAAGGAGGAATTTGGACTAGATATTGCGGCCTTGTAGGTGGCGGGCTCGTCACTTTCCATAAGTAACACATCGAGTGTTCTATCTTCTTCGATAAGTCCCACATATCGATTTGGATGGCGAATTACTCGGCCCGTCCTTCTTAGTGGAGGAGGTACAACCGCGTTAGACGACGAAGGAACATCTTCTTGCGTCTCTATCTCGGTTTGTGGCTCTTGAACTTCATCAAGTTCAAAATTTCTCCCACTCTGTCTCTTAGAAATAAATTCTCTTTCTAAGAAGACAGCCTCACAAGACACAAACACTTTATGATCTTGAGGTTTGTAGAAGTAATATCCTCGAGAGGTCGAGGGGTAACCTACAAAGATGCATTTTTCGGATCTTGGGGCAAGCTTGTTGTCGTTCTTAGTTTTGACGTAAGCATCACATCCCCAAATCTTCATATAGGATATATTGGGAATTTTTCCCGTCCACATCTCATATGGAGTCTTTTCGGTGGACTTAGTGGGACTATTATTCAAAGATCGAATTGCGGTTTGAATCGCAAATCCCCAAAACGAGTTCGGTAACTCGGTTTGACTCATCATGGAGCGAACCATATCAAGTAGGGTTCGATTCCTCCTTTCGGCAACACCATTGAGTTGTGGTGTTCCGGGTGGAGTAAGTTGTGATATAATACCACAACCTTTCAAGTGTGAATCAAATTCAAGGCTAAGGTATTCACCACCACGATCGGATCGTAGTGCCTTAATCCTTTTGTTCAATTGGTTCTCTACTTCGTTTTGAAATTCCTTGAATTTCTCAAACGCTTCACTCTTATGTCTTATTAAATAGATATACCCATATCTACTCAAGTCATCGGTGAAGGTTATAAAGTAGTCATAATTACCACGAGCGGTGATACTCATTGGTCCGCATACATCGGTGTGTATGAGTCCCAATAGCTCACTAGCTCGTGTCCCTTTACCACTAAAAGGATTACGAGTCATTTTGCCAAGTAGGCAATATTCGCATGTACCAAATGATTGATAATCAAATGGTGTAATCACATTAGTTGAAATTAATCTTTTGATGCGATTCTCGTTTATGTGACCTAATCGACAATGCCAAATGAACGCTTCACTTGGGTCACTTGATTTGAGTTTCTTTGATTGAATGTTATAAAAATCATTCGTTGGATTTGAGATCTCTAAAATATATATGCCATTAATGGAAGAAGCTTGGCCAATAACCAAATCATTCCTAGAAATAGTACAACAATTGTTCTTAATGACAAAACAAAAACCGTCCATGTCTAGCATGGCGATTGAAATAATGTTTTTAGAGAGCGTAGGCACAAAAAAACAATTATGCAAATACAACTCAAATCCATTTGGCAAAGCTAAAACATAAGTTCCCTTGGATTCGGCCGCTACCCGAGCTCCATTTCCAAGGCGTAGATCCACATCTCCCTTGCTAAGCCTCTCCATATCTCTTAAACCCTGTAAATGATTACAAAGGTGAGAACCACAACCGGTATCTAGTACCCATGTTGTAGTGGAAGTATAATTTATATCAATAACATAAATTTCTTTAGGAATTGTACCTTTTGGAGTAATGAGTCCTTCCCTTATATTTCGCAAATACACGGGACAATTCCTAAGCCAATGTCCCATGCCATAGCAATAATGGCACTCATCATTAACTTGCTTGAAGTTTTTGATTTTCTTTCCTTTCTTCTTGAACCTCTTGCCCTTTGAAGCAAGAACTTGATTGCTAGAGCTCCCACTAGCTTTGGCATCTTTATCTTCCAGAGACAAAGACCCTATAGATCGCATGAGGTAGTCTTCCTGAGACGGACTCACACGAGGTCTAGTAGAAGTGGGTGGTTTAGAAGAGGTGATGAAGTTAAGGTTTCCATCCGAACCTATCCCGAAATGAAGTTCTCTAGTTGTATCGAAATTATTGTTGGAGCAAACGTCGTCAAGAACATTGTGATATGACTCAATAGTTATCGGTGCGGTAGCATTTGACCGATTCATTGTAAAGAACTACAAATATGGAGGAAAAGGAAATATTAACATTTGTCTTTTTAAATCATACTTGCAAATTTAACAAGATATGAACATTTATATAGTGACCTCTACCCAACTATAATAAATGATTCCAAGACCCAAATTCATATCGACTTAGGCACGGTGGGGCCGATACATCCTTTATCAATATAACTCGGTGGATTAACGTTTAATCGATTCTACTTTTAGAACTCTTGGTCGATAACATTACATTAACAATTATCTATAGCCCAAAACACATCGACAAGGGCACGGTGGGGCCGATACATCCCTTATCAAATACTTTTGTTGAGTTCAATCCAAATTTCGAATAAATGTGTCCATGATCCAAACCCACATTAACTTGGGCACGGTGTGGCCGATACATCCCTTATCAACATGAATTCGGTGGATTAACATTCATCACCCACTTCCCCTACGTAACAAGGTTTGTACCCGGTGGGGCAAGCCGCGCACTCCCTCGCGAAATAGGTTTTCATGGTTTCTACTATTTGGTAAGGCTATGTCTCAATTAATTGTTTTAGCGAGAGGTCATGTCAATTTATTATCTATCACGTTTTAAGTGAACTAAAGCGGTGAACTACGATAATTTTAATTGACACGGTCGAAAAACTCGATGAAATAAGGATGCATGTTTAGTTATGGCGATTTAGCGATGCATGTGACATAAAATAAAATGCAAGCATAAAGATAAATAAATCCTAGTATGGCCTTTCCTAAAATATAAAAACTATTTATCTATTACATATTCGGAAACCAACTCCATTGGTCCCTTGAACTTCGGTTGTGGCACGCATCTCGAGGTAACACCGTCTTTATGTATCGCCATTCTTGAAGGAATCCGTCTTTGGGAACTCCGGAATGAATAAAATTACATAATAAACATAATTTCCTATTATACATTTGTAACTAAAATAAAATAAATCTATTAAATTACAAAACGGTGATACGAGATCACAATAAAAATTACAACCGAATCGATATTCCCATACATTTCGGGAAATACCAATTAAAATCTAAGGCCATACTAAGTAAAATTACATAATTCAAAATTACATAAATTAAAATTATGACAATCATAAAGAAAAATGCAGCATTATAATATGTATGAACATGCTCAATTTTATGCTAAATCGCCTTTAAATAGCCAATATCGTATATTACTCGGTTTTTACGGATTTGCGTGATTTCAACATTTTATAATCACAAAAATACATAAACTCATATTTATGCATACGTTAATTAACCTAACCTCTTAGGACTCAAAATTTAGTCTTCACTAATTATTTGACCATAATTAACCCATATTTTATAAAATTGTTCATAAATGGTCCAAAATTACAAAAATAAGCTATTAAACTTCAAATAAATCACAAAATTTCAAATAAATTCAAAATTCAAAATTTAAATTCATGAACATTCTGGAAAAATACCATGACACTCATAATGTTCAAAATCTTAGGTTAAAAAAATTTCGAAATTTTCCCGGAAAAACAATGTTGCGGTTTATCGATTTTAACTAAAATAATCATAAAAACATGGAAAAATTATTTTCATTAACTTTTCAATTTTAGATCTGAAAAATATAATAAAATGCAACATTAAACGTTTTTCCTAAGTCATAGATTATGTTTTATTAATTTTCCACTAATAATGTAACTATTTATGCTATTTTTCTTCAAAAATCCATAAATCATGCAAAAAGACTTCTTTATAGCCAATTATTTTACACATATCTTGTAAAATTGCATGTGACAACATATTAATTTTCTATGACCAGATTCGAAATTTAACTCATATTAACCTATTTTTCACTTAAATCCGAATTTAATAAAGAAAAATTCAATTTTCGAGCATAACAAGTCCAAAAATTATGAAAATTTACAGGTTATCTCAAAATAATATATGTGACAACATATCCAAAAACCAAGTGAAAATTCGAAGTATAGCTAATTTTAGACCAAAAATGACATTTTTACTCATAAAATCATATTTAAATGCCATTATTGTAAAATATGAACAATAAAAATTCGTAAAATTAACCAAAATATCCTAAAACATTTTAGGACCAGAAATATTAACATGCATGGATTAATTTCGTGATATCTCATAATAACACAAATTTTACAAATTTTATTTGTTATTCTTATAACTCGGAAAAACTTTTAACCGATTTGCATGCAAACAACCGTGGCTCTTGATACCGATTGAAGGAAATGTAGATTCATATACATACTAACATACTCATATATGTCAAAATTAATTTGTCATAAAATTAAATGTGGATTTTATGCATGCAAACAATATAATAAAATAGAGAAGAAATCATATCCTTACATTGAAATTTCGGTTCAAATGGGCACAAAAGAAATCTCCTTTTCTTTTGTTCTTGAGCTTTCCTTTAATGGAAGAACAAGATCCAAGTGTAGGATCTCTCCTTAGGAATAATACCCAAAGCTAACCCTTAATCTAATTAATATTATTTGATCTAGTATAATATTAATCTTGTGAAAAATTGAACCAAAAATGTTTGGTATTAGGCTCTCAAAAACCGGTTGAGAGAAGAGGAGAGGAAGAGGAATTATTTTATCTCACTAAAAATAATTTTATGATAAGAATGAATAATAATTTTTCACACACTACTCCATATAGTGAATGATAAATTAATAAGTAAAAGAACCCTTGTTCTTTTCTATGTAGAACCGGGTAGGGTGAAGGGAGATGGCCAATGCATGGTCTTTGTGCTCTTACACAAAAGACACTAGGTGTGCATGCCTAAATTAGAGAAATAATGATGAATTCCACTAATCTAAATTAACACAATATGTTAATTATGCCCAATATTTCGGTCCATGTTGTAATATGGATTCCATATTATTTTTGTCAAATGTCAATATGTCACATGTCATATGTGACATAAATTGTTTATGTATTTTTATCATATTAAAAATCAACGTATTAATTAAAATACGTCATATACAAAATCGACTTAGTAATTCATAATTACTTGTACCAAAATATTTTACCCTTTATAAATCGCATTTATAATAATAATTCATTCAAATCCAATCGTTTCTTTAAACAATAATTTCATTCGAGTAATGATACAATTCGATTACTCAGACCATATCTCATTTAATCACATTTCAATTTGATACGTAAATTTTACTTCCAAAATCGTCCGTCAATTTTTCAAGTAATTTAATTAACTCGTAACATTATACGATTAATTAAATGATCAATTAAGAGTGTTGCCCTATAGGTATGACCTAGGGGGTCAACTGATCACCACCGTCACACGACAGTAATGTCAAACTCTAGTCAGCCAATCATTACCGATATATGTTGACCAGTTGACAGTAAAAATACTTCCCAATTGTATTCTTTAAAATGAGATTTAATAATGATATTTAAATCATATGATCGCACTATTGTTGAGGACACATTTCCCAACAGGTTTGGGGTATCATCCCCAGACTAGTGGGCAAGTTGAGGTCTCTAATAGGGAGATAAAATAGATTTTGGCTAAGGTAGTTTCTAAATCACGGAAGGATTGGAGTCTAAAACTGGATGACACATTATGGGCATATCGTACTTCCTTTAAAACACCGATTGGTGCATCACCATATCGGTTGGTTTATGAGAAGTCCTGTCATTTACCTGTTGAGTTAGAGTGTAAGGGTTGGTGGGCTATTCGTGAACTAAATTTTGATCCTAAGTTGTGTGGTCAGAATCGTTTATTACAGCTAGATGAACTAGAGGAGTTTAGGCTAAATACTTATGATACCTCACGCATCTACAAAGAGAAGACGAAGAGATGGCACGATAAACGAATCATACCTCGAGAATTTCATGTCGGGCAGAAGGTGTTGCTGTTCAATGCCCGGCTGCGCTTGTTTCCTGGTAAGCTGAAGTCCAGATGGAGTGGCCCTTATACGGTGACTGGTGTCACCAAATTTGGGTCCGTTGAACTAGAAAGTTCCGAGGGTAACAGGTTCAAAGTCAATGGCCAATATGTGAAGCATTACCATGAAGAAAACGATGCGGATGGCAGAGTTGAAGTTCTGTACTTCGACAATCCTGATGCGCCAGCTAATTGAAGTCAAAATGTCGTGTGGGACCTCTTAAACTTGCGCTTTCCGGGAGGCAACTCGGCCTGTTTTTGTTGTAATTTTGTTTAAACTTATTGCTTTAGTTTTTGTGTGCTTAGACTCTAGTTTTACGAAAAATCGCTGAACATATACGTTCTTTTGTTAGTCTCGTGGTCCCTTTTGCTGAGTTTTGCAGGTTTCTCGTGCAAACAGTTCGATCGAGATGTTTTCTTGCTCGATCGAACACTTCTGCTGCTCCTTCCACTCGATCGAACACTTACTTCGTTCAATCGAGTGCCTGCAAAATACATCTTTTCGATCGATAACTTCTTCTCTTCGATTGAGAGCTTCTGACACCTGTTTTACTCGATCGAACTCTTCTACATTTTCGATCGAGTCCTGCTGCTATATCTCACATGCTGCGATGATATTGGGCCACTTGTAACCTCCCATGTTCATGGTCGATTTGAGGAGGTCCCTACTTCACGTCGTCTTGTAAGTATTCCGCCTTCCGTTCTCCTTTTCTCTTCAGTTTGCATTTCCTTCCCTGTTTTTTGGGACAATGAGGGCATTGTACGGTTTCGTTTGGGGTGGTATGCATCCATATCTGTGTCTGCATGTTGTTTTGTTGCATTTCAGTTTGCACGTTTATTTATTTTCGCATGCATTGTTGTTTTTAATTCAAAAATTCACGTCTATTTCTGCATTTAGGTTGAGTCAGAACGTTGAACTTTTATGCTACTTTGAGTCCTTTTTACCCTTACCTTACACATTCTTAACATTCTGTTGGCATGGTAATGTGCATAATCTACGAGTTTTTGTTTAAAACTTATCTGAACGAATAGACTTGACTCTTATATTGGCAAGCTACATTTACATTCTAAGGTTTAGAGCTTGATAAACTGGTGACATTCATGACCAGTTTCATATAGGATGTGAGTAGTACTCTCTATAAGGCATGTAACATCAAATTGCATAAACATGAATTCGGACTACTTAGTACCTGAATGCATTCGGGTCTGTGGTTGGAGACACATGTTAGGAGAGGCAATTCCCTTTATTTCATTTTATCTAGGAGCTCCACATAGCCAAATTGCCCATTTTGTCCCATATAGCTACAATCTATAATTTTGCCTACCCTAGCCGAGCTAGTAGTAGTAGCTTTTGGGAATGTTTCTTTGCAATATGGTAATATCTGGTTTGTGAAGTTGGTGGAATTGTTGAAGGGAATGCAAAATATGAAAAGAAGAAAATAGAAAAAGTTGTGAAAAAATTGAAAAGTGATAATTGAAAAAAAGAAAGATTATGACAAAATCATGAGCCGAAAATATTATGTTGCGATCTCCGCTCCCATGCTATATTTGTACCTTATGGGGAGTTGACGATATTATGGTGGTTAGTGAGTTTGTGTGCTACAAATTGGCACTGTTTTGCCTTGATTATATTGAGTATGAAGTCGGGAAGTTTCAAAATTTGGATCTGTTGTTGCTAACTTGGCTATTAACCCCATATCTCCAAATTCATTTTTGCCCCTTCTTACCCATTACCTCACTTACCCAAATATAAGTCCTCGGCATATGTCTTGGTTATCAGTTGGTTGGACTGCATATGTATGGTTGTAGAGACTTTATTCATGGTAGACTGCATGCATGTTCTTATAGGTCGAGTTAGGTGAGTGTCTATACTTCTTTCTATCTCATTCTTATATACTCACCCTGTGCTTAATTTGAGTGATGAGCGACCCGTTAGAGAACGATATTTATGAGTCTGGCAAGGTCGATGGTTCAATAGTTTAAGACATTGATTTAACTCGTTTGCACTTGCTTATTGCCGCTTTGTTAGTTGTTGCATTAAATTGGTTCTGGTGGATACTTTGTAACTGATGAGTTGGTCCCGTTCCGTTAGTTGTCTTTAGTTTCATTCATAGTTTTCTTGGAAACAAGCAAAGGTTTAGTTTGGGGAGATTTGATGCCTGTATTTTATATAAGGTTTTTACCTCATTTTTACACGCATTTCCTTGTTATTTATGTGGCATCCAGCTACAAATGCCCCCGAATAGTCTACTTTGGTTTGTCTTGTATTAATTGCAGGTACGAAACATAAAGGAGCGAAATCAGGCCTGAACATGTCCTAATTGCATGCATTTTGGAGAACGAGGAATCGGAGCTTGGAATCTGTAACTTAGAGATGCGTGAAATGGCCTCGGAAGGTGTCAAGGAGTCCACCTGTGCTTATATAGCTCGATCGATCCATTTTGCTACTCATAATGGTCGATCGAATGCTTTATCCTCCAGGAATCACTTGATAGAGCTCTGCCTTTACTCGATCGAGATAGCCATCCTCTGAAGTCTTCGATCGAGCATCCTGTTTTACTCGATCGAACAAATTGTCGAGCTTTCTCCTCGATCGAGTGGTTTAATTTTACTCGATCGAGAGCCTAGGTGTTTTATGAGGGTTTTGAGTTTATTTCGACTTTTCTCTTTTGGTAATTATGAAAAATAAGTATGACGGCAAGTCATAATACTTCTCTCTCTCTCTTCTCTTCCTCTCTTCTTTGACTTCTCTACCCTTGCTCTCCCTTAGGACTGGAAACTTGGAACTTATTTCTCCTTTACTTTTCCTTGTAATTGGTACTCTCTATTCTTAATTAATTAATTGTTCTTATCTTATTGCTTTTATTCTCTCAATCTCAATTGTTACTACTCTCCGTTTAGATCATCAATTATGCTTAATTTCTATAGTTTATGTGTTGTTATTGTTCATTCAATAGTCATGCATAGCTAATTCCCTTTGCTAAGACATAGGGGAGCCATGATTTTAACGGAATTATGAATAGGTGATTACAATTTGATGCGAATTAGATCTATGTTGCTAATCGCTGCATATAATTGTTCTTGTCTACTTGAGTCGACACAATTAGATAATTAACCTCGGTACACCTTGACCTGGATCGGAAGACTGGAAAAGATAAGACCTGCAGTGAACATTAGGGTATTCTAATGAGGGCGAAAGTTAAGTTGGAACTGTTTTAGGGCGAATAGCGGACCGGAAGGGCCTTTTACTACCCTGTAAATCGAATTCGCATTGACCTAAGACCCTGATCGAGGCCATTTCGTGTTCACAATTAAGCATATGTGGTCGTTGGTCAATGGTCGATACAAAACACAATTTATACTTCACAAACAACTCTACAATTAGTAAAGAGGCAAGTAAAGGTCGGATCCCAAGGGACGGGTATTGAAATGAGAATTCTATTGTAACTAGTAGTGTCTAGGGGTGTCACAAATTGGGTTGATGTAGAAGGTTACTAAACTAAAATAACAATGAAAATAAACTAGCAAGATGAATAAAATAAGGGGTGTAAACAATTGATTAAAAGCACTAGGGTGTCATGGGTTCATAGGGGAATCATGGGATATGATCATACAAACATGTTCTCAAATTATAAGCAAGCAATTATTGTTGTGATGGATTGAGTTGGGTTATATCTTACAATCCTAGGAAAGTTTGGGTCCCGGAGCCGAATCGATTAGATTGTACAACATCTACAAGTCGACTTAATCTTTCCTACTCAACACATGCATGGTCTAACAAGACTCGAGTTGGGTTATGTCTTACAAGTCAAGTTGAAAGGATAGAAGATGATAGTAAATGCAAGGATTCATAGGCTTAGCATTTCATCAAATATAACATGTGCATGTATTAAGATCAAAACAAGCAAGCAAATAAGATATGAAAGCATATTAATTTAAGCATGAATCATTCCCCATGTTGGTTTCCCCTAATCACCCATTAAACCCTAGCTAAGAGACTACTCACTCATTATCATATTGATCATGCTAGAAAGGTTGTCAATCATACTAACATAATGAAACATGGTGAATAAATGAAAGTAATTAGCAATAATTAAAAAGGGATTAAGAGATTATACCTACTAATGATTCCAATAATAAAGCAAGAATAATAGAAGTACTTGAATCCTAGATTGAGAGGTTGTCAATCTCCCAATAATAACCCAAATAATCTTCAATTACCCAAAATAAAGGAAGAACAAGAGAGAGATTAAAGAACTAAAACTTGGATTAAAACTTGATTAATACTTGATTACAATATTGAAGAGAGATTTGATTGATATTAACTACACTAATTATTGATAAGAAGAACATGCTCCTCTAATTAGACTAATGGGGTATTTATAGTGAAAATTAGGGAGGATGCATTAGGGTTAACTAAGGGCTAAACTAGTAATTACACTTTTTAAGTTGAGCAAGGAGACTCCGGTATTTTCTGAGAGAAGGGCTTCTCTAATCGTAGCTTGAAGAATGAAAACGTGCTATACTGAAATCCGTGCGGATGGGAGTCGGGACGGCCGGATCTGGGCTGAGGAATCCGAGCGGATTCTTGGGCAAGACGCTCGGATTGGCGAGGGGGAATCCGAGCGGATTCCTTTGAGGGACGCTTGGATTGGGCTGGACGGACGGGCGGATTGTATACAATCCGTTCGGATTGTTAGTCAGCTTCAATTCTTCTTCTTTTCTTCCCTTTTCTTCATGAATTCCTTGGGGATTTCCTTGGGGACTCAAGGATCCTTTTCTCAACAATGCTCTTCTACTATGCTATGTACAAAGGCCTTCTAATCTTGTCTCTCCTTGATGCTTGGTCATTGAATACGATCAATTTAGCCTCGTTTTGCCATGAAAATGCAAGATTCTTACTCCTTTCCTACCAAGAGATCAAAATCTCAAAGAATATGCAAAACAAAGAACTAAAGATAAGAAATGACCCAAATAGGCACTAAAAAGCATGAAAACAATGGCAATTCAGGGCTAAATATGCGCCAATTATGGTCACATCAAATATCCCCAAACCGAACCTTTGCTCGTCCCGAGTAAAGAGGTGACAAAGACTAGGACCAATACTAACCTAACCTAATAATAATAGCCGATATGAGACAATTAGCGGGTCTCACTCCGCCCCTTCAACTCACAACAAGACAACCATGAGGTAGGATGCCTTCTTGCAAGGCAAGGTGGGTCTTGCCAAAATGGCGACACATCCAAACATTTAAGCACACAAAAATCACATAATGGATGCATCTACAAAAAGAATA
Organism: Silene latifolia; assembly: GCF_048544455.1. Taxonomy (NCBI): domain Eukaryota; kingdom Viridiplantae; phylum Streptophyta; class Magnoliopsida; order Caryophyllales; family Caryophyllaceae; genus Silene; species Silene latifolia. Next base: position 95,668,856 of record NC_133538.1, read on the forward strand.
GCCACTTTCCTCATCTAAGTGGCGGAAATTATCTACAAGGGAAGCAATTCAAGGGTACACAATCCTTCATAGATGCAATTTGTTCAAACTACTAAGCCTAGAAGGATACCAATAAATCACCTCCAAAAGGTGTCAAGCTAGGGTACCTTTGTCCTCAATCGTTAAATGTTTTTGTCAAGAGTAGACTCCCTATGGTGTTAGAAACACTGGAGGATCGCGGAATTCCCCTTCTTGCCTAGACAAGAAGAAGGGTCGTCCCCTCTCTACCATACACAAAAATGGATACGATGGATAAAGGGATCGATAGATATTTGAGTTTCATTTTGGGAGTTTGCTTTTATTTTTGTTTTTCCCCCCAATTTCATTTGGCATTTGACATTTGAGAACACTTTCTTGCCATTTCTTTTTGATTTTTGGCTTTTCAATACTTGACAACTTTTTGCATTTCTTTTTGAACATTTTCAAAGTCACCCCAATTAGTAACGAGGGTGCCTTGTATTTGAAGCTTTAGGAGTTCTATTTTTGCTCCTCTTTTCTTTTGATGCATTTTTGCAAACTTTCTTTCACTTTTCATTTCATTGAACTCAAATTTGAACAATTTCTTTTTGTACCCATTCCCTTTGATGACAAAAATGTGGTAGAACATGGATGAATGATAGAAGTATGCATGGTTTCAAGGGTCACCTTGGAATAAACGGTAGCCAAGGAGTTATCACACCACAAGGTACTCTTGACTAGGCCTTAAACCATGGGTCAAAGGATACTAGCATGACACATCCTAGGGTGTTTTACAAGTATTCTAACAAGCAAAGTCTTAAGAATAAAAAGCATCTACTAGGGCCTATATACACTTGTCAAGCTTCCCAAATAGACGGTTTCACAAAATTTTTCTAACATGCAACTACATGCCATGATGCAACTAACATATACACATCCTAATGCAATTGATTCTACCAACTAGTATGCCAAATAAACTAAATGCAAGTCCTAAGTTCACATTGTTTTACCGCATCAATCAAAATAAAGCCACATAGTCATTAACATAAAGAGGAAAAAGGAGATTGGAAAGATCATACCATGCGGTCTTCAATATCCTCATGTCTCGGATGTGGCGTAGTCAATCAAAGTGAAAAAGGATAAACAAACACAATATATACAAGACAATATATACAAAGGAAATGAACTTGTTTTTGGTTTTTCAATTTTCAAATTTTTATGATTTTTGAAATTTTTCAATTTTTATGGTTTTTGAATAAAAGTTAAGTGTTAGAATTCCCATCCCCACACTAATATGGGCATTGTCCTCAATGGCCAAAATGATGGAAATTATGCAAAAATGATGCATGATTTCTATACTAAATGCAATTCTACACTAAGTTATACTACATGATGCATGGTTTTTTTGTTATGACGGAGAGGATAATTTAGATTACCTCCCGTTGTGTATGCATTAACTTCCCCAAACCAAATAAGACACTATTGCTAATGTCAAAGCATGGGGGAGTTCATGCACACACTATGCTATGCATGAAATTAGATTGTCATTTTGGATTTTCAAAAATGGGAACAATAAAGAACACCTCAATGGAACCGAGGTGTGAGTCCTTTGATGTTGCTAGGACTAAACCAACAATGATCAAAATGAAATAAAATACAAAGAGATATAGACAAACCGTGGGAGTGTAGGAGTCTCCAAGGCTAGTCTTCCATCATGCTATTATCATCACCACTTCCCTCATGAGAAGCGGTCACATTGCCACTTTCCTTGGCACTTTCTTCATCACTTTCTCCATTATCTTGCTCATCATCATCTTCACCATCTCTTTCTTCATCTCCACTTGCTTCTTCCTCAATATTATCATCAATTTCTTCACCATTTCCAACAACCTCATTGTCTTCCACTACGTCCCTAGTTGCACCCGGAAATAAGGCTTCTCTATCCGCCCAACTAGGCAAAGGACAAGATGGATCAAGGAGTCCTTGCCTAGCTAGATGTAGGAGGGGAGGATATTGAGCCAAATAAGCATTATTCCGATCTTCATAAGCTTGCTTGTGCATGGCTTGCATAAGAAGAGTTACATAGTCTTTCCCAATTTCAACTCCTTGCGGTTTGAACTCTTCATATTCATAGGGGTAAGGTGGTATGACAATGGAAGAGGAGGGAGTTTCATGATCACCCTTTTGTTGTTGAATGATGTACTCGGCTTCCTTGGATAGGGGAAGTAAATAGTTGGTCCGGTGGACACTAAGACGGCAAATCTTTGCGGGTAAAGTGAATGATCGAGCCTCACTAGTAAGCCACCCATACTTGGTATCAAGGGGATTGTGAGCAACCCACTTAAACTTGTTAATCAAGATGGACATATCAATAAGATGGCCACCATCCTTAGCCTTGTACTTGCTATCCTTATTGAAATTAGGATCAAAGTGCTTGGCTAGGACCGTGACAAGGCCGCCATTAACAATAACGGTTTGACCCTTCTTCCCACTATCTACATGGAGCCATCTATCAACCAATAGCCTCAAAGAATTGTAAGGCTTGGTATGAATTCTTCCAATATTCAAAGTTGATTCAAGGAGAATAAAATCGAGTCCCGTGAAATGATTGGTGTCTTTCCTAGCAATTATGGTATTTCCCACAACTTTGTGCCATATTCTTATGCCCGGATGATGGACCAAAAGAGCACGACAAGCATGAAAATCTTCAAATTTCTTCCCGGAGATTGCCTCCCAAAGAGGTTCGGGGTCATACTTCCCATATTGCTTATAATATTTATGTTCATCGCTAAGACCCAAAATTTCACCCAATTCCGGAAAGGTAATGCGTCTACTAGTGTTAGCTAGACGAAACTCAATATTTTCCCTATTCTCAACTTTTGTCACTTTTAAAGAACTTAAGAATTCCAAGACAAGGGAGGGGTATGTTACTTCCTTCATTTCAAACAATTTCTTCAAACCCATGGCATTGAAAAAGACTCTTGTTTGTTCAAGAACACCCAACTTCTCTAAGGCATCTTTGCATATGAATTTGGTGGATTGAATTTGTTTCATAGCAAACTCGACGAATGTATTTCTATGGGTATCGGAAATGAAAGTTACCTCCGGATAATGCAAGAGTTGATTAATTACCGGAGTAGAAGGTGATGCTTCCATAGGAATTTGTTGTTGTTGTTGCACTTCCAAGTTTGGTGTTGATACCACCATTGCCAAAGCTTTCTTTGCTTGTAGAGCTTTTTGCCTTTGAGAGAGAGCCTTTGCTTTTGGTGCCTTTGTTGCCCTTGTTGCTCCCTTTGTTCTTGCCATTTGATGAACTAACCAAGTAAAGAGTCAAAAATCTTCAATTTGTAGAATGCCCAAATCGATTTTGAAGGTAAAAGACTTTGCCTTTATGAGAACAAAAATCGACTCAAAGGTGAAGATTTTGTTCTTGGTTTTGATTGTTAATGAGATGGAGTGATTGATTTGGTGTTTGAAAGATGGTTTGATTTGATTTTGGTGGATTTTGTTGAGGGTTTTTGTTTTTGAGATGGAGAGGATGAGGGTTTTGATGTTGTGGGTAGTGTTTATGAATGAATGAATGAATGAATGAAGGTGGGATGGGTATTTAAAGAACTCGGCAATTTCAAAACGCAGGGACAATCCGTGCGGATTGGGCGCAATCCGTGCGGATTCTACAGCTTCAAAATTTTCAAAATCCCGCCTAGAGACGGGCGGATTCTGAGGAATCCGCTCGGATTCTTCTGTGATGGGACGGGCGGATTTCGTGCAGGACGGACGGATTCTAGTCCGAGATTTTTCTTTGTTTTTCTTCACTGCGAGACGGGCGTCTTTTTTCAAAAGACGGACGGATTCTCGTGAGACGGGCGTCTTTCCGTAAATCCGCTCGGATTCTTTGACATCAAGAAAATTTGCAATTTCAACACAGCCCAAGACGGGCGTCTTCTCAGCAGGACGCTCGGATTTGCTGCAGACGGGCGGATTCTCAGGAATCCGCTCGGATTGGTTCTTGTGTACACGGATTCAGTTCCATCCGTGCACAAACGCATTCCCTTATCATTCTTTCTTTCTTTCTTTCAAATCTTGTGTTCTTCATTGAGGGGGCACTACTAAGGCATGAATAGCCTAGGCAATTGCCATCCCCACACTAAGGTAAAGCACTACACATCAATTAAAATCATTAGTCCCTCCCTCACTTCTCTCTTACATGACAATTATTTTGATCAAAGTAAAAATAAATCCAAAAATGACAAAAATGCAATACAAAAATTGAAATGCAAGTTAGGGAGTTAGAAATATTTACAAGTGGTGGTTTAGGGAGGACTCCACCAAACTCTCATTCTTGATGAGATGTCAAGGGGGCATGTTCAAGGTGTTGTTGATGTTGCTCAACACCTTGAAGAAGTAATCAAAAGCTTGTTCATTGTTATGGTAGAGGTCCTCAATAGACCGTGGCCCTTGTTGTTGATCATGATCGATGGCATGCCCAATGTAGGGATTAAAGATCCCTTCAAATTCGTCGTCCCAAAGACCACAAACTTCATTGAGTTGATCATTGAAAATCTCTTGCTTAGATGGAGACAACTCTCCCAATTTCTTCTCTTGGCCAATGAGGCCGTCATCTTCTTCCTTGGTTGATTTTGATGAGCTTTGCAAGCTCTCCTTGTCACAATTCACTTGCTCTTTGAATGGAGCATCTTCAACTTTCTTCCTCCATTGGAGTTCCGATTTCTTCTTTTCATCCTTCCGGCTATAATGATCAATCATGAAACATGGCTCATGCAAACAAGAAGCTCTCATGGTCTTGTCAAGATTAAAAGTTATGCTTTCATCTCCCACTTCTAGAGTGAGCTCTCCATGTTTCACATCAATCACCGCACCCGCGGTGTGTAGGAAAGGTCTTCCTAAGATGATTGGAATGTTGGAATCTTCCTCCATATCAACAATGACAAAGTCCACCGGGATGAAAAACTTCCCAATTCGCACGGGGACATCTTCCCATATCCCTAATGGTGTCTTCGTCGATCTATCGGCCATTTGAAGAGTGATATTGGTGCATTTAAGCTCTCCCATTCCCAACCTTTTACTCACCGAGTACGGCATGACACTCACACTAGCCCCTAGATCACATAAGGCTTTGTTGATCGTTGTGTCGCCAATGGTACACGGTATTGAGAAGCTTCCCGGATCCTTTAACTTTGGAGGTGAACTCCCTTGAAGTATTGCACTACTCACCTTAGTGAAGGCGATAGTCTCAAGTTTCCGGATCGACTTCTTCTTTGTGAGGATATCTTTCATGTACTTTGCATAGGCCGGAACGTGATTGATTAATTCCGTGAAAGGAATTGAGACTTCTAAGTTCTTCACAATTTCCATGAACTTTCCAAGTTGATCATCAAATTTGGGCTTGGCTTGACGACTTGGAAAAGGAAGTCTAATCACAATGGGCTCCTTCTCTTTGGCCTTGTCTTCATTTTTCTTTGAACTTTCTTCTTTTGTTGATTCCCCTTCTTTGGGGCTTTGCACAACAACTTCATTCTCACTAGCTCTCACAACTTCATTCTCAACTTGCTTCTTTGGTGCCTCATATCTTGTACCACTTCTCAAGTGAATGGCACTAACCGTTTCATGTCTAGGGGGATTACTTTGAGGTGGTAATTGCCCCTTTTGTCTTTGTGAGCTTGAAGATACTAGTTGGGTCAATTGTGTTTCCAACATCTTGGTGTGAGCTAGAATGTTGTTGATGGTAGTATCTTTTGCTTGGCTATCTTTTTGCATTTGGGTGAAAAATTCTTGTTGATTCTTTTGCATTTGGAGGACCGCTTTTTGGACATCAAAACCTTGGTCATTTTGGTGATTGTATGGATTTTGATTTTGGTAGCCTTGGTTTTGATTGTAAAAGGGTCTTTGATTTTGATTTCTCATGGGTGGTGGAGTGTATGTTGTTTGAGTGTTTTGAACATTTTGGCTTTTGTATGAGAGATTTGGATGGAACTTGGTGTTTTCATTGTAAAAATTTGAATAAGGGGTACCACTTTTGTAAGCTTGGAAAGCATTAACTTGTTTGGTTGTTCCCCTACACTCACTTGAGTCATGACCCAAGGTTCCACAATTCTCACATATCCCGCTTGGGATTGATGAGGATGCCGTCATGGCATTGACATGGTGCTTCGATGTTTTTGAGTTTTCCTCAAGTCTAGCCATAGCTTGTTCAAACTTCAAGTTGATTGTGTCAATGTGAGCACTAAGTTGAGCACCCAATTGAGTAACGGAGTCCACTTCATAATTTCCTCCTCTAGTAGCCTTGCGAGGCCTACTATATTGTGAATTATGGACCGCCATTTCCTCAATCTTGTTCCATGTTTGATTGTCATCAACTTCGGTGAACATTCCATTTGATCCCATATTGAGAATGTTCCTTGAATCTTCATATAAACCATTCCAAAATTGTTGCACTAAAAACCATTCGCTAAGTCCATGGTGAGGACATGAGCGACAAATACCTTTGAACCGCTCCCAAGCTTCATACAAAGATTCTTCATCCCTTTGCTTAAAACCCGTAATTTGAGCTCTTAGCATATTGGTCTTTTCCGGTGGGTAGAATTTTTTGTAGAAGGCTAGAGCTAACTTCTTCCAAGAATCTATTCCAAGGGTGGCCTTATCAAGGCCCTTCAACCATTGCTTTGCGGTGCCGATTAACGAAAAAGGAAATAAGACCCATCTTATTTGGTCTTGAGTCACGCCCGTTTGAGAGATAGCTTCACAATAAGCGCAAAAGGTTTCCATATGAGAATGAGGGTCCTCACTAGGCATTCCCCCGAATTGGCTCCTCTCAACTAGTTGAACGAAGGCGGACTTGGCAATAAAGTTTCCGGTGAGATGTTGTGGGGTAGGAGTACCATTTGGTAGATCCTCCTCGGTGGGTATAGAGTGTGACGAGAATTTAGGCATTGTAGGTGGATTTTGTGTGGTATTGTTTAATGGGTTCTCTTCTCCTTCTATTGCGAAAGGATTGACAAACTCACTAGTGGGTTGAACAACTTCACCAACACCTCCCAAATTCTTCCTAACAAGTCTCCTATTATTCGTCAAGGTTCTTTCGATTTCACGGTCAAAAGGTAACAAATCTCTTTGTAACCTTCTAGACATGCAAAATATCAAACAACTCGAAAACAATTAGAACAAACCTTGAGGAGTTTTACTTCCCCAAGGTGAAAAAGACACAACTAATAACAATAAAAGAAATCTTAAATCAATTAAACACCGTCCCCGGCAACGGCGCCATTTTTGATCGAGGCCATTTCGTGTTCACAATTAAGCATATGTGGTCGTTGGTCAATGGTCGATACAAAACACAATTTATACTTCACAAACAACTCTACAATTAGTAAAGAGGCAAGTAAAGGTCGGATCCCAAGGGATGGGTATTGAAATGAGAATTCTATTTTAACTAGTAGTGTCTAGGGGTGTCACAAATTGGGTTGATGTAGAAGGTTACTAAACTAAAATAGCAATGAAAATAAACTAGCAAGATGAATAAAATAAGGGGTGTAAACAATTGATTAAAAGCACTAGGGTGTCATGGGTTCATAGGGGAATCATGGGATATGATCATACAAACATGTTCTCAAATTATAAGCAAGCAATTATTGTTGTGATGGATTGAGTTGGGTTATATCTTACAATCCTAGGAAAGTTTGGGTCCCGGAGCCGAATCGATTAGATTCTACAACACCTACAAGTCGACTTAATCTTTCCTACTCAACACATGCATGGTCTAACAAGACTCGAGTTGGGTTATGTCTTACAAGTCAAGTTGAAAGGATAGAAGATGATAGTAAATGCAAGGATTCATAGGCTTAGCATTTCATCAAATATAACATGTGCATGTATTAAGATCAAAACAAGCAAGCAAATAAGATATGAAAGCATATTAATTTAAGCATGAATCATTCCCCATGTTGGTTTCCCCTAATCACCCATTAAACCCTAGCTAAGAGACTACTCACTCATTATCATATTGATCATGCTAGAAAGGTTGTCAATCATACTAACATAATGAAACATGGTGAATAAATGAAAGTAATTAGCAATAATTAAAAAGGGATTAAGAGATTATACCTACTAATGATTCCAATAATAAAGCAAGAATAATAGAAGTACTTGAATCCTAGATTGAGAGGTTGTCAATCTCCCAATAATAACCCAAATAATCTTCAATTACCCAAAATAAAGGAAGAACAAGAGAGAGATTAAAGAACTAAAACTTGGATTAAAACTTGATTAATACTTGATTACAATATTGAAGAGAGATTTGATTGATATTAACTACACTAATTATTGATAAGAAGAACATGCTCCTCTAATTAGACTAATGGGGTATTTATAGTGAAAATTAGGGAGGATGCATTAGGGTTAACTAAGGGTTAAACTAGTAATTACACTTTTTAAGTTGAGCAAGGAGACTCCGGTATTTTCTGAGAGAAGGACTTCTCTAATCGTAGCTTGAAGAATGAAAACGTGATGTACTGAAATCCGTGCGGATGGGAGTCGGGATGGCCGGATCTGGGCTGAGGAATCCGAGCGGATTCTTGGGCAAGACGCTCGGATTGGCGAGGGGGAATCCGAGCGGATTCCTTTGAGGGACGCTCGGATTGGGCTGGACGGACGGGCGGATTGTATACAATCCGTTCGGATTGTTAGTCAGCTTCAATTCTTCTTCTTTTCTTCCCTTTTCTTCATGAATTCCTTGGGGATTTCCTTGGGGACTCAAGGATCCTTTTCTCAACAATGCTCTTCTACTATGCTATGTACAAAGGCCTTCTAATCTTGTCTCTCCTTGATGCTTGGTCATTGAATACGATCAATTTAGCCTCGTTTTGCCATGAAAATGCAAGATTCTTACTCCTTTCCTACCAAGGGATCAAAATCTAAAAGAATATGCAAAACAAAGAACTAAAGATAAGAAATGACCCAAATAGGCACTAAAAAGCATGAAAACAATGGCAATTCGGGGCTAAATATGCGCCAATTATGGTCACATCAGACCCTAGACTACATTTCTTAAGAATCATGGTGAACCGACCGTCTTAGCTATTTTCTCTCTCTGCTTGGTTGTTATCAACTTTCTTCTTTGCTTTTCTCTACTCTATTCTCTCTTTTGACCTATAGATCAGAACAAATCTTCAATACCCCCAAGAAATAGTTACCGAGATGGACTTAGTTTAGCATGCATTTTCCCATCGACTTGTGGAGATCGACCCTACTTCCGCTAGCTTCTGTTAGTAGTTTTAGGTATTTATTTTTGATACTAAATGACGGTATCAACTGTTCCAAATTAAATCACAACCAACTAAATGAGAGAAGGAAGGTAAAACACTACTTGAGGGATGGCCAAGTCGTCTATGCCAAAGACGTACTTTATTGCTAACCTTGACCTTCGACACAACTTCCTCTCGACCAATCTTCATAACATAAACCCCATCTTTATGCTCACCCCGTCCAATCTGAGTCCTTGTAGACGGGTTCTGTATAACACAATAGTTAGGGAAAAAAGTCACAATACAATTATTTTCTTCTATTAATTGTTGAATTGATATTAAATCACAAGTGAGACTCGGAACATATAAAACATCTTTTAAAATAAAATTATGTCCCAAATTAATAGTGTCGTGTTCTTGAGCAATAATGTGTGATCCATTTGGTAACCCGACATTTGATCGACCACCTACCCAAATATTATCGAGTAGTTCTCCTTTTCCTGTCATATGGTGGGATGCACCGCTATCGAGTAACCATTCTACAACATAAGTATTATTCGTACCTTTCAATTTATGACTATTATCACCTTTAGTGCTCAAGAGACTTCGTAAGGCTACTAACTCATCATTTGTGAGATTCTGAACTGCTTGTTTACTCGATTCTCCTTGTTCTGCGTGCGAGGCAGAATTGGCCACATGATAATCATTTCCTCTACTACGACCTCCATGGCCTATGCCTCTGCGTCTTCCACGGCCTCTTCCACGAGTAGGGAAACCATGCTTCTCGTAGCAATTCTCTTCAGTATGCCAATCCTTATTGAAAAAATTGTAGTGTGGTGGGGACGGTTCTTCTTCATTTTTGTCCCTGCAAATGACATGTCCATTGGCATGGTTTCCACTGCTCCGGGTTCTTGCTGCCATGGCTGCTTCACTTATCTCCATTACTTTCGGTTTCGTGACAGCTCTATGTCTTTCTTCACGCAATATCAAAGAGTATGCATGACTTAACGAAGTAATATCATCTTCTATTAATAAATTAGAATGAACATTACCATAGAGGCTTGAGTCGAGGCCCATGAGAAATTGATGCACCTTCTCTTCATTGCGTTCTTTGAGTATAGCGACAACAGCTCCGCATGTGCACTATGGAACACGGCCGTATATGGCTAATTTGTCCCATAAAACTTTGAGTTGGGTATAATACTCAATGACTGATTGGTCTTTTGCTCGTTTATAGTCGTTAAGTTCACTCTTCAATTGATGCACACGCGGTGCAGTGCGTTCTTGGTTGCGAAACGATCCTTCAATTCTTTCCATATCTCTGGTACTGTACCCGTAAAAGCAATGCTCGGGTGAAGTTTCACATCAATAACGTTCCGCAACCAGGCTTTAACCACGGCGTTGCATTGGCGCCATGCCACACATTCAAGACTATATTCACCATTACTCTCTGCCTTTGGTTGCTTAATGGTACCTTCGACAAAAGCCATCTTATTTTTGGCGTCGAGTCCATTGGGAACCGCATCGTCCCAAAGGTCGTAATTTTCACCATCAAATTTTATTTGAGACAATGACAAAGTCGGACTTTCTGATGGATGAAGGTATAGTGGCGAGGTTGGTGGAATCGATTCAATTGTCTTAGTTCCACCGCCACTTCCGTTTATCATTCTTGATTATAAGAGAAAAAAAATTGATGATGATGATCAGGATCGTAAGCTCTCTGATGCCATATAGAACGAAACACCAAGGAGTTTTTGGGGAAGATTTTTATCTGTATCTTGAATGAATGTTGAGAAGATACAACGATAGGTTATATACACACATAACCATATTTTATCTATATCAACATCCTACAATTTAGGTAACTAGAATATACATTAACATAATATCTTAAATACAATATCACAAATATTATCTAATGATATGATCATATCTTCCTATATCTGGAGCATGGACTTTAATTTTTACTGTCCGTGGTGGTCGTCGGGGTTGGTGGTGTATCGTTGGTGAGAGGAGGCTGCATAATTGATGGCGAAAGCGATATAGGTGGTTGTTTTCTGAGTCCCCACTAAGAGGAACTTCAACGGCGTGGGTCTAGCAGCGTAGGGTCCACATTAATGTAGTTGGTGGAGGTATTGGTTGTGGTTCATTGGATGGGTCTGATGTTATTGATAGAAACTATAATAGGAGATGGAGATGATGAAAGTGTACAAAGGTTAAAATTGCTAATTACTCCGTACTTTGCTAGCTAGTTTAGAAACAAATTTTTTGTGGCCTGATACTTTTATGTTGTATAAAAATATGTTGTATAAAAATAGAAGTAGAAATATTAATTTTTTTTTTCCTGTAACAAATGTTGTCTCCTATTTTCAGGTAGTATAAAATAAACACCCAATACAGAGTGGCCTAGTGAAGAGTCTATGGATCCCTATGAAATACTTAAAGAGGAGGGGGTGAATTATGTATCTACCACTTTTTGGAATTTGATCGAATATGTATTTTTATGATATTTATACTTTGAATTTATCGATTAAATTCAAGTAATACAAATATCACACAATTTTAAAAACCATAAAATAAGTGATAAATAAACTTGCACGACGGATTTTTTAAGTGGTTAAGCTTCACACCCCGAAGCTTACGTGCTATTCTCGATTAATTATTGTAGTACCTTTCCACGAATTACAAAATAATCAGCCTCTTTTACAACTAACTACAGTTGTAATTATGAGTATCGTTAAACACTCTACTTCCTCTCGTTATAAAAAAAATAATAAGAGTATCTCAAAGATTGTTCAAACAATTGAACGAATAAGAGGTAAATCTATGACCACTATTCTTCAGAATGATACTTAACAATTGTTGACTTGAGTAACCTGACTTTCAAAAAGAAAATAGATCTTGCAATTAAAAGCTCTTTAAAACATAGATAAAGTTATGCTCACAAATTATATATTTGGAAAAGTTTTTTTTTATGAGAAACACAATTCCTATTTATGGTAAAGAGGAATAGCGTTTTAATATTTGTCCAACACAAGTTTCTACGGACAATTGTTTTAGCCTAAGTACAACTTTAGAAACAAACAAACTCTCTACTTTTGTACAACCATGTGGTGTTTTTAGACAAAAGAGATAAGTATTGTATGTGTATTCTACTTTGTAACCAAGTACAATTGTAGTAGTGAATTGTAACCATAAAATAAGAATTATAGTAAAACGTAAATTGCTACCCCTATTGCAATTTACACGTGAATATAGAAATCAAATAGCAGGCAACTAGTGCATTACAATTCACACGAAAAACAATAAGATAAAACTTTGGGTTATGTTTGGATTTTAAAAACTACTATCCTAATTAATCACATATTGTTACAACTCATAAGTTGTTACAAATTAGGATTATCTTTTAGAATATAGTAAACTTATTTAATATTTGAAAAGCGGAAAATTCACGTGGTACCCTCAAACTTTGCCATTTTGCACGTGGTATCCAACTTTTTAAGTTTGTGCACATGATATCCTTGAGATTTGATTTTCAATCATAACGTGTATTTTTTATCGTTCATAAAATTTTCAAATGAGCATAAATCATAGACCAGACTTGTTTTGGACCTTTCACAACCAAATTAAAAATTCATCAAATACTTCATCTTTAGAACTCAAGTAGAGAAGCCAAACAAATTGTGTAAAATCGTCAACAATCACACATAAAAAACGACTACCTCCTTTACTTCTAACATGCATCGGACCACATAGATCAATATGAAGTAACTCAAGAGGTTTAGATGTACTAACGAACTTTTTGGATTTAAAGGGGCCTCTTACTTGTTTTCCCTTAGCACAATCATCACACAAGCTATTAAAGTCAAATTTTATGTTAGGAATGCCGTCAACTAAGTCAAGTCGCTTAACGGTGTTCAATGTTCTAGCATTTACGTGACCTAATCTCGTATGCCAAAGCCATGGGTCATTCTTTTTCAAAGCACTCGTACAAGACATGGTACGACTAGACAATGCAAAAAGATTAGTCAAGTAAACATCTTTAACACGTTTTCCTTCTAGAACAACTTCCCTTGTATTACCATCTAAGACACGACATTCACTAGCACAAAATTCAATGATATTACCATTATCACACAATTGAGATATGCTAAGGAGATTATGCTTCAAACCTTTGACAAGCAACACTTTGTCGACACATTGTGACGATGACTTACCAACCTTCCCGATTGCAATATTTCACCTTTCTTATTATCACCAAATGTCACAGTGCCACCATTGTAGGCTTCTAGTGAGAGAAATTGGTTTCTAATTCTCGTCATATGATGTGAATAGCCACTGTCCAAGTACCAATTTTTGCTGCCTTTCACTAATGCCTATAAGAAATCAAGAGGTTAGTTTAGGAATCCAAATGAATTTGGATCTCTTTTTGTGAGTTTCATTGTTAATCAAATCTTTGCGAACCTACACCTTTTTAGCAACCTTGATGTTCTTGTTTAAGTCGTTTAATTTGTTAGGACAACCATTAAATTCATGACCGGTCTTACCACAAAAGTTGCAAACAATATACTCGGGAAGGCCTGCATATTTTCTCCTTCGAAAATCAGTCTTGCTTGGTTCCTGGTTTTGAAAGTTACAGTTCACTGAACTGTATCTTTTGAAACCAAGTCCAGCTTTCTCTTCAGATTTTAGGGACTTATTTATGAGGGAGTCTAAAATGTTTTGGCTGCCTTCCCATTTCCTGTAAAACTCTTTTGCATCATGCAAGTCTTTGGTCAATGTTTCAATTTTAGAAAGATGGTCAAGATTTAGTTTGTCTACTTTGTCAAAAGCGGATTTAGCATGACTACATTCATCACTAAGCAACATAGCAATTTGTTCAAGTTGCTTATTATCATTTCGACACGAGGTAAGGTCAGCTAGTAATGAGTCTCGTTCTTTAGTCAACATATCAACTTGAATGATTAAAGACTCGTTTTCTTCTTCAACATCAGAAACAACGGTTGAGGGAACTGTTGCTTTTGACGAGCTAGCAATATTCGTGAGAGAAAGGTTTTCTTTTCTCAATTTCTTAATGTCCTTTCTGAGTGATGGAATGATGTTACTTTATTTTATCTCGTCTAGACACTCTCTAAGACCAACATTTTCTTCGGAAATCTCCTCAATTGGAGTTTGCAAGTCATAGAGTTTATCATTTTTAGCTAGAATCTTGTCAAGTACGTCATCAAACATCAAACAAAGCTTATCTTTAGAAAGAGTTCTAACCTTGTTCTTGCGATTAATTACCTCGTTGTCGGAGTCATCGCTGGAGTCATCGGAGTGAGCCATAAGGCAGAGTGCGGATTCTTTCTTTGAAGAATTTGGTCCGTCAAGATCAAGACGAGTTGTCATACAAACTTTGGCATCTAATTCTTCCTCAAGGACTTCATCCTCATCGGAATCAGTTACACCCCATATTGAAGACATGACTTTATGCTTAAAATCTTTCTTTGCAAAATCTCGTTTTTCTCTAGATTTGAACTCATTCCACTTGGGGCAATCTTTGATAAGGTGACCTTTCTCACCAAATTTGAAACAAGCCACCATGGAATAAGATCTCTTCTTTTGAAAACGTTTTCTATTAGAATTGTTGAACTTCGTAGGATTGTGACTATTGATCATATCCGCCATGTTACGTGAGTACATGGCTTGTTCGTCATCTCCATCATCTTCCTCATCACTTGAGGTTGATTTGAGAGCGAAACCTCTAGCTTTGGAACTTTCACCCGAGTGCTTTGCGAGACTTAACTCGTGTGCTATGAGTGAGCCCATTAGCTCATTGAGGGACAATTTGGACAGATCTTTAGCCTCCTCAATAGCCGTCACCTTCGGTTGCCATTTATCACTTAGGCTACGAAGGATCTTTCGGACTATATCCTTGGATTCGAACTCTCTACCTAGACTCTTAAGTTCATTGACAATACTAGAAAAGCGAGAAAAAAGACAATTGATTGACTCATCTTTCATCATATTGAACATCTCATATTGTTGCATGAGAAGGTCAATACGATGCTTCTTGACTTGAGATGTTCCCTCATAAGCTAGGCTTATGGTGTCCCCAATCTCTTTGACCGAGGTACATCCGGAGATGCGATTGATATCTTGATCACCGATGCCATATTGAAGAATGGACATGGCTTTAGAACTTTTCTCGACATTACGATAATCAGCCTCGACATAACTTTCCTCACTTTTTACGGCACTGTTCCCATCAGAGTCAGTGATCGTTATAGCAAGGGGACCCTTTTGAATAATGATCCAACACTCATAATACGTACTTTTGACATAGTGTTCCATACGGTGCTTCCACCAGGAGTAGTTATCCCCTTTGAAGATAGGGTACGTGTAAGTTTCCCGTCCATGACTATAGGATCAACTCTCTGGTAATTAACCAGTATCAAGAGCACAAGGCTCTGATACCAATTGAAGAGTCACGGGCGAGAGCACCTCAGAGGGGGAGGGGGTGAATTAGGTGTCTATTTAAAATTTAAGCTTAATAAAAGCTTCTTTTAAAACTCTTAAACAATTTAAACTATGCTTAGATGAAAGGAGAAGTTGATACTTAAAACTAGAGAGTTAGAAGTAAACAACAACGATTCAGCAAGCAGAAGTTACAGTGTACTCAACTTTTAATCCTGAAGATATAAACGTGAGTATAAAGTGCAGCGGAAATAAAACGAAATAGACACGACAAACGATGTTTTTAAAACCGGTTCGGTCACTACTCCGCGACCTACGTCCAGCGCTATTTTATTAAACGTCTTAGAAGTAAACTCATACAAACTAAGACCACCCCGAATAATAAAACAACTCCCCAACCTACTCCGGTTGCTAATGCTTAAAAGCTACTCCGCTTCCAAGACTTTTGCTTTGGGCTACTCCGCCGAAAGACTCCGTGCTTAAAGCTACTCCGCAATAAGGCTTTTGCTTTGGGCTACTCCGCCGAAAGACTTCGTGCTTAAGGATAACTCTATCCTAAGACTTTGGTTTGGTTCTACCCGGTTGTTACAAGACTCCACGTATCTCAATGTTGTTCACTAAATTGAACGGAGGAGATAAAGTTTAAGTACAAAACCCGGGATCCTTGAACACGACTAAACGACTAGGTGCAATACAATAACTCAATAAAAGACTTAAAGATTAATAAACAAACTTGCAAAATGACTCAATGATTTGAAGTGAAAGACGGTTTTACAAAGTTAATTTACTCGATTGAAAGCTTAAGGCCCTGTTTGGTAAACAGCGGATTAATTTCAGCATAAGCAGATTGCAAAAGCAGATTATAAATGGCAGATTTTATCAGAAGGTTTGACTAGCATATTATAATTAGCAGAATTAATTTAAGTGTTTGGTAATTGACAGATTACGATTAGTATATTGTTAGTTTTATTTGTAAAATGGAGAAAAATTTCCTATTTTACAATATGCTAACCAATATGCTAGGGTAAGCAGCATATTGTAAAACAGCATATTGACCCCAAATATGCTGTTTCAATATGTTGTTTACCAAACACTAAAATTAGCATATTGATTGATCAAACATACTAAAACCCTTAAATATGCTAAAAATTGGCCAATATGCCGTTTACCAAACAGCGCCTAAGTCTTCTTCAATTTTAAACTCGTTATTGCACACTTGTAAAAATGAATTAAGCAAGGTATTTATAATGTCCAAGTAGTATACTTTACATATTAAAATATCTTAAACTCATAAGCATAAGTGATTAAAATATTTGTAGTAGTTTGCTTGGGCAACATGCACAAGTCAACCGAATTCTTCATCAAGCAAACCGAGTATTCTTCCTCAAGAAATCGGTGCCTAAGAATGCAAGAAATCAGATTGTGCACACACAAATATGGGTTGGGTTTTTCAACAAGAAACAAGCATAAATTGTTGTGTTTATGGGAACCATAAACATTTCCATAAATGTAAAAGGCAAAGAACCCATTTATAGAAAGTGTCTTATTGTGCAAGAAAACTCCTTAGCAAGACATTGAAAGCTTTATTTTCTTCAAAAGACTTCAAAACATTTCCAGAAATTATTTGTGATACTTGAAAGAATTTTAACAAAGATTCAAATAATTTCGAAATATTTCTTTCAAAGACGAGCCTTAATTAACAGTTAACTGAACTGTTGTTTTTGCACCTAAATGTAAATTCGAGTCAAAGATCTCTTTACAAAACATGACTTTAGCACTAATGACAATCTTCATCTTTGATCTTCTTGATGACATTCTTGATAACCTTGAATTGACAATTGGAGCTTCATGCTACATGGTTAAAACTTAAGAGGCACACGATTAAATAACAATGATATTTAATTTGTCTTAAGGCATCATCAACATTTAACTTAATCAAATTGGGTCTCTTCACTGAGAATCCGATCACACATCCTATCTTTCAATTTCACACCCTAACTCAAGACACCAACCACGCCTTCAACCTCTGGAATTCGAAAAATCCACATCACCATAAGGAATATCGACCGTAGTCGATTGCTTAAAATTAGTAACGTTTGTCAACAATCTCATATACACACTCCATCGTCACACACACCCTTTCAACCCACATTCAATGTACCCGCAGCAACAGTTCAAGTTTCAACAACACTTCGGCGTAAACTCAGGCGCTAATACCGCACTAGAATCGCAAGTCACGTCATCATCGTTTCTAGAGAAGGTTTTAATTTTCCCCAAAACCGCTCCAATCAGCGCCTGGAACTATCTCCAAACCCCCAATCGGAACCTAACATTATGTCGCAAACTCCCCACAAGAAATCGACACTTTATGACCATTCACAACAGCCCACAACACTCCATATTTGAGAACAACTCTCCTGCACAACCGCATCCAAACACTCCACCTTATCTCCTCTGATTTCTTCAACATCATCATTAACAGGTTTTCCCAAATTCCGTTTTCCTTTCCATTTACCACTCTTGCTCGATTGACCGTTTGAATGGACGGATTTGGTAAGTTGTTTGGTAGGTTGAGTAGTGGGGACGACGGGTCTAGAAACAGATAGCGACAAGTTGGTAATTGAGGTTGGGTTCGATGGATTTAAGCATGGAACAGTTGAAGGAAAGGCAAAAAATGAAGTTTGGCAGTTTTGGATTGACGAGTTCGTTTTTCAGGCGAAGACATGGTGGATGTTCTTGTGAGGTTTTTATAGTGAAGGTTTGGTTTAATTTGGGGGTGATGATGGGTTAATTAGAGGTAAAACTTTGGTTTTGACTAGAATAAGAAAAGTAGCTGGTAACTGATCTTAATTGAAATACGGAAAGTGGAGTACGAAACGGATAACACTCCTGGGTAGACTAGAAATTAATTACGCATAATTTCATCTTATGAGATGAAATTGCATAAACTAAATCAAATTTCTAGTAAGAGTAGTATTTTCAGTTGAGTGGAAAGTGGATATGTAGGAAAAAATTGGTTACGAAATAATATAATGTAATTAATTTGCAAAGTAATTAACATTTCAATCAATCTTATAATATAATACGCACTTCAACAAAAAATTATATTTAGCTGCGGAAATACGAACGCAGTCATACAATCTCGTCTTAACTAGTCAGTCGTATAAGAAAAATAAATATTTTTGACGGTTTTAGGTGCCACCGATTAAACCAATTTCCATTCGTAACGTCTCAAAACATTCTCTAGCTAAAGGCTTAGTCAAAATATCGATCCACTGTTTATCAGTACTACAAAACTCAAGTTTCATATATATTCCCTTTTTCAACATGGTCTCGTAAGAAATTAATGTCTGATTTCAATTTTTGAAAACGGGTATGGTTCAAGGTATTTTATAGAAAATTGAAGTATCGTTAATGTTCTTTGTCGTTACACGCAAAAACAAAAATTAAGATTCTTATAGTGAGAGCACATACCTAGATATCGCATCGTAGATAATTTCCATGATTTGATTCATACGTTGCACCAATAATTGTAAGTTGCAGAAAACACCTTCTTAGTTCCCCCCGAATTCGATCTTGGGGTTATAATGGAGTCTTCCATAACTTCAGACTCCAGTTTTTGTATTGCGGTGAGATTATAGTTCATATATTATAACTTAAGCAGCACTCTTCCCCTTTTTATCATCACAAGTAACCGTACCTCCATCAAAAGGATCTAGTGAAAGAAACTAACTAATATCACTTCTTATATGTCTAGAGCAACCATTGTTGAGGTACCACTGATTGCTTTCTTTCACCATAACCTGTAAGAAAATTAGATTCGATTTTTTGTTACCCAAGCTATGTTGGGTCCTTTGACGTTAGTCACCCTAAAAATCTCATCTTTTCTAATCCAAATCTGTCTCACAATTTTCCTTTTGACGGGTGAACTAGATCGACTAGTATTGGTGTATCTAGATCTCGCTTGGTTAACTAGATCGGGTAGGATAGTTTGATTTAGCATTGAAAGTAGTAGTATGAGTTTTCTTTTGATAATCAAGGTTTATTGGAGTTTTAAATCCACCGTCACAATTCAATCTAAACTCATTATTACCAGTTTCTTCATGTTCCTTCTCTTCTAAAAAGTCCTCTTCATTAAAGCCCGATTCTCTAACAAATTTAATCCCTTCATTTAGATCAATTTTACGCTTGACACATGAATTTTGGATATGGTTGGTTTTACCGCAGTAAGTACATATTAAATACTCCGGTAAATCCACATATTTCCGTTTCCTAAACTCACGATCAAAAGGGCTAGACTTGCATTTTTCATGGTCTCTACGACTATAGCACTCATGTCCTAATCTAATTTTCATATTATTATCTGATTGCTGAGACAAGAAATTAAGAACTTTAGTGCTACCTTCCCATTTGTCATAAACCATTCTAGCATGTCTAAGTAAATCTTTTAACGACTCTATCCTTTTTTGACACTCTTTATGGTCATATTCTAACTCTCTAGGAACATTATTTTTTAATAGATTCTTGTGAAAGTCAAGAAATATTTTGTTTAATATATGGACTTTAAAAGAATTTTGTTTCTTAATATTTCTCAATTCGGACTTCAAATCATTCAATTGCTGAGTGAGAATATCGTTTTTCTGTTTTAGTTCTGAAATTACAGCTTCGTGAGCTATAACCTCATATTTTAAAAGGTTTTTTTTCTCTTTTAGTTCTGAAGTTATAGTTTCATTAGCTATAACTTTAGACTCTAGAAAACCATTTTTCTCTTTTAGTTCTAAAGTTATAGCATAACTCCGGCTGTGAGTGCTTTCGGGCATTCACTGCCGGCCCCAAGCCCGAATAAAGGAGGAGGGTTGCGGTAGGTCTGTGGCAGCCAGCATAAAAACTTAGTCACATTTTATGGACATGAATCGGAATTTGAACATCGTTGGGGCGTCTCCTCAGAAGCGACGCGCTGCAATTTTTAGACCCGGGTGTAGTGAAAAGTATGTGAGGGTTGCTAGGTCGTCGCGCGGAAGCGACGCGCAATCTTTACATCTGGGGGTGGTGTCGAATAGGCAAGGGTGCCCTACATTTTCTAGGCCCGGGAGTGACACCCCCATACTCCAAGTGCCTTACCAGGACCACTCAGGTATAGGAACGTCACCATCTCGGTTACCCGAGGCGATGATAATCAAAAGACAATAAAGAAACGTACTTTGGAAGTAAATATAGCTTAAGTGTTTACATGTTCAGAACCAAAACTGATAAAAAGAAATACAACTGTTCTCAAATGTTAAACCAACTAGCTAAAGAAGAAAGTTCGACACAGCGGAAGACTTCTAAAACAGCTCGTGGTGACTCAACCCAACTATTCCATGCGCATCAACCAAACCTGCTCAATAACTACTCACCACTCCCGAATGGATCACCACAGTTTTTAAAACATTTAAACGGGGTCAGTACTAATTACACAAAAGTAATTACCGTAAAAGAACAAAATCACAAACAGCACAAACAGCTCAACAAACCCCAGTCTCCATCTCAAATCTCCACACAACTGACTACACACTAAAGTGTGTAGCCCTGCCAGAGTACCCATCACAACAGATACTCCACACCGCCAGTGGGGGACCGCAGCCATTCCCACCTAAGCCACGCTCATCTCCATCGAGCGATCAACCCATGTTCATTAATGTGCACATCCCCTCCTGTGGCGGGTTCCACCGAGGGCGAATAAAGGGCGTGAAGCCACTTCCGCAAGTGACTCCACTCAGCCAGGGACGCACCCCGAAGATCACAAACAGATACAACAACAATCAACGATATTAATCAACAACCGTCATAAACACCAGCAGTATACTTTAACAATAATCACAACCATCTGAATCAATCAACAATACGAAATCACAACCGTCTGAATCAATCAACAATCACCACACATTATGTAATTAATACCGAGTAGGGAAACCCTACCTGGAAAGCAATCACAAAATCAGACGATCAAGCAGCTGTCTCAAAACCTGTCTGCTACGAACCCTCCTCCTATACATACATTCATACAATTACTATCTTAACCATACAATCATAAAACCCCCAAATCACCCAATTAGGGTTTAACCAATATTAACAAAACAATATAAAAGTTATATGTAAAGTTTACCCTCGACACAAGGATCACAACGGTATAAAGAATGATGAAATCCGACACTTCTAGCTCCGGGGATTGCTAATAATGCGGCGAGGATGATTCCACGTAACTCCAATTCTTCTCTTGAAAGTTTTTAGGTTGTAAAAGTGTTTTGAGAAAAGTGACGAAAGACTTTGATACCATTCCCGCATTATTAACAAAACCCGTCAAATATCACTCGTAAAACCACTTACTCGATCGAGTAAGGCACTTACTCGATCGAGTTCCCCCTACTCGATCGAGTACCTAACTTACTCGATCGAGTACCCTACAAGAAGACTACTGTTTTGCGTCAAAAACTACTTACTCGACAGAGTAAGCCCCACTCGATAGAGTACCCATAGACTCATAAAACCGTAGTATTACAGCCTTCCCTCCTTAAAAAGAACTTGGTCCCCGATGTTCAACCCATAAACAAAAACAAAACATACTAACTCGATCAAGACATAACAATGCAAATAAGAACTCAAAACAAAACTCCAACCCATCAAACATGGACTCCCAACACCAACTCCACCAACTATGTCTACCCCCACAACATGAGTCACGATATCATATCCACCACCTTATAGCCTCTCTCGACACTAACTCCACACACTAGTAACTACCCTCCACAAACGCCGCTAGCTCCGTTTCACTAACATATTATCCAATAGAAAATCCAATATCAAGACACTCATAAACATCAAACGGAATGTGACATTCTACCACCCTTAAAAGGAACTTCGCCTCGAAGTTTACTCACACTCATAAACATCATCATCCAGGTGCCAAAACTATGGAACTCATAATCATCATCATCCAACTGTCAACACTATCGAAATATTCTCACACTCCTAAGCATCACACTACTACAAGCACGGCCATGGCCTTTTAAAAATATTAACCACAAAACAAATCCATCCTTTATGCTACACTAACACTCTACTTCCAATTATATTACAACATGAACAACCATCAAACACTCTTTGCCGTATCCTACTCCTCTTAAGATAAATGTTACGTCATCGTAACTCACTAATACTTGATCCTTAGATATATCTTCTCATTATCCTCACCACCACCACATGTCAAAGATAACCGCCTATAACCTCATACCTATAACCATTCCTATTTCCAAGGCTCTCTTACTTAAACAGTCCTTATACCTCAATTCAGTATGCACTCCATCTAACCAATACCACAAAATCCTTAGCATAACCAACACTCCAACTCTTCCACATAACGCAACACAACATACCTCACTATATAAAACACCTATCTCCAAAAGCCTAACTCACGATCCACACTTGTTACGTACACTGACACTAGATCCTCAAATTCTTTTCTTTCATTACTACAAAAATCATACATAACTTAACATGACACTAATTCCCAACACCCTACACTCACTGTCTCCACAAAAGATTATAAACCACTTGCAGCTCTCAGATCAGTACATCACATGTTCCACGATTCACTTGCCAATACTATGTCTACCAATGCCTCATCTTAAAACAAGATCAAAATTACTGTAACAACCACTCACAACTGTGTCCCATCAACAGAATATCTTTATACCATGCCGCAATGTAAAACATACACAATCGCCTTCCATATCGTACTCTACCCTCACACTCAAGCCGAAACTCGGTAAGAAACATCAATAAACAAAACAACCGTCTATCTCGTCCGAATCGAAACTCACAGAAACAAAGAACAGACAAAACAACAACTATGTATAACTGGTATGCACTTTCGAAACTCGAATCGTAATCATCCCGCCTACTCCACCACAACCGGTGACGGCATCCCAACACCGCCACCAACAGCCGCACCGCAGCGCGAAAATACCCGCATCACAACACGAAATACCATGCCCCGATCACCACCCGAGGCACAACAACCACATCGATAGACATCACCACTTACACTATTCTCATGCACACTGACTCAGGACAACTTCCCAGACAAGAAAACATACTCAAACCGCTTTACTAGATCACAAAACAACATATTGCATGGAATAAACAGATAAGCACCTCGTGAACATCATCCCTACCATTTCATGGAATACACATGTATTATCAATACACATACAATTATAACTAGCCATGCCAGATACATCAAATTATTACCTTTTTTAATATCATTCAATTAGGTTTCCGTACTCTAACATATAGAACATTCAGATAACAACTTTATAACTATCACACCATACCACTTCTCGTGAGGTCAGAACCTCACACAAACATTTATACACATCATAGACCCGTAATCACATCCAACTAGTCAATCCTGATCACGTAAGTTACCACCTGATAAAGGTTACCTCTCACCCATAACACATTCCTCCATTCGCATAACCATCATCCCCTGCCAACTACAACCATACAGATAATACTCAACCACTAGCAACCGCCTCCTAAGACCACATCTTATACTTCCCCACGAACGTACATATCAATCCGGCCTCTACCAAATCAACCTCTTTAGAATTGCTATCGTTCTTATCCATCATCACCTTCAACCACTATTGACAACACCACCATACCACCACTGCTCGTATATCAAACCTTTTACACTCATCTCTAAACATCACGGTTTCTTTCCTACCTTTGGTTAACATTACAAATAACGAACATCAAATCCATCAACAAAACTACCTCAACACTATTCTCAATTCCATCCTTAATTGCATCGTCACCCAACTCACCACCAAGGTCTCATATCGTGTAAATTCTTTACCCGGCGTCTTACTTTCCTTAATTCCCCGAAACTCATGACTAATCATGTTGTCCTGAAACTCCTATATAACCCTTAACTAACATCCTCATGATAGTATCATAAATCTCGACGATTCCTTACTTCTATATCACATAACTCTGGTCAACATTTTTCTCATCTTAATTTTATCCTTCTTTTTTCTTTACACTCAACAATACCAATTAATAGTTCAACTCCTT
The DNA here is from genome assembly GCF_048544455.1 of Silene latifolia. NCBI lineage: Eukaryota > Viridiplantae > Streptophyta > Magnoliopsida > Caryophyllales > Caryophyllaceae > Silene > Silene latifolia. The sequence goes on from NC_133538.1 coordinate 95,693,689, forward strand.
ATTCCTTCTACCTAACTCTTTAGTAATCCAGTTACCCTTTCGTTGCTTCAAAACTCAAATTTCATTATTTCATATTAGTACCATCTCAATCTTTCTTACCATCGATCTTTTCTTATCCTGATATTACTCACACTTAACATTAATCAGTCCAGACCATCTCATGCTATTACTCACACTGACCTCCAATCTTTCCTTTTTTTTTTACTCATTTCATAACGTTACTTGCCCAAGGAAATCACACATTAGTTTCACCTCCTGATAATGCAAATTCCCAAACTCACTCACTATCTGCAAATCCACGTGGCGACATGTCTCTATTAAGTTCACTAACTACCACTCTTCTCCATCCCTCTAAAACGACCTTTCACTACATATATTCTTAACCCACACGATTCCTAACCATCTCCCTCCGTAATTCTTTATACATCTCAAGTTGCCACTATCCACATTGTTCCTTTCAATCCTTCCATTTTCACATTCCTTAGACTCACATCATCCCTTGCCCATATTCACTTACTTTTACATTACTCAACACACATTCATACCATTCATCTCTTCTCACAAAACATGCTACATGCCTTAATAAGCCTTACCAATCTTCCTTTTCTTTTCCACTACCTATCGCCACCGCATATACTCATGTCCTCCCCACCGAACTCATACTCACCACAGATGTCACTCCTTACATCATAAGATTGGGTAACTTACGCATCAAGACCGACACAAATGTAAAGCAATACATAAGGAAGAAAAAGAACACCTTTGAATTAAACATATTATGCAACGAAGTCAAAAGATAAGCATATGACCCAAAATAGGGGTCACTAGATCGAGTACAGGCCACTCGATCGAGTGAATGACGTACTCGATCGAGTAGGTGAAGGTCAGAAGCACGTAAAACAAATTACCAGGGCTACTCGATCGAGTAACAAGAGCTGCACTCGATCGAATAAGGGCCACTCGATCGAGTACCCTACGCATTTCTCAGCACTGTCCAATTTTCGTAAAACGGTCATAACTTACTCGTTTCTTGGTCGTTTTGGGCGTGTGACCTATCGTTAGAATCGTAAAAGAACAAGCTATCACCTCCAATTAGAATCACATCAAAATCATTTATGAATCTCAAGTTATAACAGTTTAAAGACAACTTTGCTGGAATCAGACGACATAACTATTTGATTTTTTTACTTCCAAACAACTTAAACAACAACCAAGCAAACAAAACCAATCCAAAACTCATAAAACCCGTATTCCTAATCATATGTTACTATATTCAAAAGCCAAGCAACAACATTCATCATGCACATAGATTATTTAACTTATCAATCATGATTTACCCTCATGCTTTTATTTTATAACTTTACGTACAACAATAACATAATATACGACATAAAATCCCCTATTCACATGTTACTAACATTGCAACATTATAAAATCCACTACCCACATAAACATGTTCCACACATGAATTTCATATTCGTATGCAATTACTTATTTAATCTTTTCCAACCAATTCATCCATTACAACTACACACTTCTTACAACATATACATATGAAAAATAGTGGACAAGTACATAAACTTATCATACAACTTTACACAAACAAAATTATGTAAAATTATGTCACAACCTCTAATCACCTGTTACTAGTATAGACACATTATAAATCTTTCATCCTGCAACATCATTACTCATCTCATATTATCACATATGAACTACTTCCCTTTTTCACCACATCATTCATCATTCTCACCTACTTTTCCAACGACTCCAATCAACATTATAAACCAACTATCATTCCACAGGCTTTCAACCAACAACATACAAAATCACACCGATTCATGCCACACATCACTATATAGGTACACAATTCATAAAATAAACACATAGCGATCCCGACTCATATCCCATGGTGACCGATTCAAAATTATAGGGCGAGTTCGCGACTTTAGGACGTCTCCTAAGTCTTTGCATTAGCTCCTACAACTTCTACCTCGGGTTAATTTTAATTGACTCCCTATGTTCATTAGGTTCATTGGTTACAGATTTCAGGATTGTCGCTCTGATACCACTTTGTGACACCCCCATACTCCATGTGCCTTACCAGGACCACTCATGTATAGGAACGTCACCATCTCGGTTACCCGAGGCGATGATAATCAAAAGACAATAAAAAAACATACTTTAGAAGTAAATATAGTTTAAGTGATCACATGTTCAGAACCAAAACTGATAAAAAGAAATACAACTGTTCTCAAATGTTAAACCAACTAGCTAAAGAACAACGTTCTACACAGCGGAAGACTTCTAAAACAGCTCGTGATGACTCAACCCAGCTATTCCATGCGCATCAACCAAACCTGCTCAATAACTGCTCACCACCCCCGAATGGATCACCACAGTTTTTAAAACATTTAAACGGGGTCAGTACTAATTAAACAAAAGCAATTACCGTAAAGGAACAATATCACAAAAAACACAAACAGCTCAACAAACCCTAGTCTCCATCTCAAATCTCCACACAACTGACTACACATTAAAGTGTGTAGCCCTGCCAGAGTACCCATCGCAACAGATACTCCACACCACCAGTGGGGGACCGCAGTCGTTCCCACCTAAGCCCCGCTCATCTCCATCGAGCGATCAACCCATGTTCATTAATGTGCACATCCCCTCCTGTGGCGGGTTCCGCAGAGGACAAATGAAGGACGTGAAGCCACTCCTGCAAGTGACTCCACTTAGTCAGGGACGCACCCCGAAGATCACAGACAGATACAATAACAATCAACGATATTAATCAACAACCGTCATAAACACCAGCAGTATACTTTAACAATAATCACAACCGTCTGAACAATCAACAATACGAAATCACAACCGTCTGAATCAATCAACAATCAACACACATTATGTAATTAATACCGAGTAGGGAAACCCTACCTGGAAAGCAATCACAGAATCAGACGATCTAGCAGCTGTCTCAAAACCTCTCTTCTACGAACTCTCCTCCTATACATACATTCATACAATTACTATCTTAACCCTACAATCACAAAACCCCCAAATCATCCAATTAGGATTTAACCAATATTAACAAAACAATATAAAAGTTATATGTAAAGCTTACCCTCGACACAAGGATCACAACGGTATAAAGAATGACAAAATCCGACACTTCTAGCCACGGGGATTGCTAATAATGCGGCGAGGATGATTCCACGTAACTCCAATTCTTCTTTTGAAAGTTTTTAGGTTGTAAAAGTGTTTTGAGAAAAGTGACGAAAGCCTTTTATAACATTCCCGCATTATTAACAAAACCCGTCAAATATCACTCGTAAAACCACTTACTCGATCGTGTAAGGCACTTACTCGATCGAGTGCCCCCTACTCGATCGAGTGCCCAACTTACTCGATTGAGTACCCTACAGGCAGACTACTATTTTGCGTCAAAAACTACTTACTCGACAGAGTAAGCCCCACTCCATAGAGTACCCATAGACTCATAAAACCGTAGTATTACACCGGGTGTAGTGAAAAATATGCAAGGGTTGTTGCGTCGTCACCCAAAAGTGGCGTGCCACCTCAAAGTATGGGTGTGTTGTCAAATAGGTTTGGATCTATGAAGCATGGTCAAGAGCGGGTAAAGAAATCAGGACATGACTTTAGGAAGGGTAGTAGGTTACGTTTTGGTACTTGGAATGTTGGCTCTTTGATAGGAAGATTAGCTGAGGTGGGAGAGGTTATGAAAAGGAGGAGAGTGCATATAATATGTCTACAAGAGACAAAGTGGGTCGGAGATAAAGCAAGGGTGATAGCGCCTTGGGGTTATAAGCTTTGGTACACGGGTAAAGACAAAAGTCGTAATGGAGTGGGTATTGTCATTGATAAAGATTACATTGATGATGAGGTAGAAGTATCAAGAAACAGTGATAGGATTATGAGCATTAAGCTTGTAGTAGGGGATGAGATGGTGACTGTTATAAGTGCTTACCCACCTCAAGTAGGTTTGGATGCTTCTTTTCGATGAGCCTTCTTGGAAGATCTGGAAGAGGTTGTAGAACGAGTCTGATGGTAGGGTAAAGTCGTCATGCCCTTATCAAAAACAAATTTATAAAGCTCAATACCTAACTAGTAAAGTTTGGTAAGTCGAGGTCGATCACAAGGATGGTAGGGTTAGGCTACAAGTCTATTGTTTAGTTTTACTTTAGTCAGATGCAAAACATGTGAATGATTAATACGCTAACAAACTAGGCTAAAACAATAGGTAAACTCACACACAAAGACGGAAACAAGAGAGGAAAAAGCTAGGGTCTTCGGGTTTGTCTAGGTAGAGAGAGGGAGATGCAAAAGTCTACGAAAATTGGGTCACGGTTTCGGTCAAGGAATCGAAGCTAGTTTCCTAGTCACCTTAAGCTCACCATAAAACTTTCATATTATGTCAAACTCATCACATACATGCTATCAAACACTCTTATTCACTCTCATGTAAAGAAATGTTAAGCAAAATTCAAAGAAGATATGAACTTTCCTTCACCCATTTCATCGAACACCTTCAACGCAAGTATGTAAAGACTCGATTTTTAACCCATATTCAAACGTAAACAACTCATTATCATCCCTCATGTTATCCCAAACTCCCCCTTTAACCCTAAACTAATTCTACTCAAACATAGTTAACACAAGCAATACACATACACCAATACTAACCATGCCAAACATGGTTAGCAACAAAATTAAACAAACAATATAAGATGAAATGAAAAACATGTAAACAATTGAAATAGAGTGAAATTAAGATAAGAAATATACCAACTTAAATTAAAGGAGAAAACTTGGATTGAAAAATGGAGGATGAATGTCTTCTTGTCTTCCAAAATCACAACCCAAAACTAATTGTAAAATAATGAAAGGAGAGAAATTTGAATACTAAGAACAAAGAAAGATTACAAATTTAATTAGGGAGAAATTAAGATGGAAAAAATAAGATAAATTTTCTATCCTCTAAACTATACTTCCTCCGTTCCATATGATAGTTTACGTTTGATTTATGCACGTATGTCAATGCTTGTTTTCTTTTGTTCATATCTTTAGTTACATATCATTGAAAATTATAAAAATTTGATATTCATAATGCACTCGGTAAGACAATTTAAACAAGATCTCACCTGACTATCTTCTATGTTATACATTAGAAGTTATATTGAAGACTCTTCTCACTAATGAATAGTACCCAAAAAGCAAACGTAAACAATTCAATGGAACGGAGGAAGTACTACTCTACTGATTTCTATCTATTGCTGTCTCAGGTCTTTTTTCGACCTTATATTTAGTCACTCACCCTTTCTATAAGAAACGAAAAGACTAAATTACCCCTGACTAAGAGTAAAAGTCTACCTAAAATTCTGATCAAAGAAATTAGACAAGTAGTCCACAACCGTCCTTCATGATTCACGAAATGCATCACCCAAAATTGGAAGACAATACTTGCTTGATTCGATACAATCAGACCCAATTTCGTTTCTAGCATCTGACTTAGAATGTTGCTGATGATGGTGCTTGTTTCTAGGTTGCGGACTGCTGGTACTGTGCCAAGTCGGGTTTGGTTGCTGCTGGTGTACGATGGAGTATGCTGTACTTGGGATGTAACAACGATGGTGATGCACGCCTGAGATCGGTTCTGAGCTAGCCTGATATCGAGCAAGGTCATGAAAGGGGGTCGCCTCTGGTGGTTTGTGGTTGCTGGCGGTGAGGCGGGCTTCTGCTGATTTCTGTGCTGTTGCTCAGAGTTGCGGCACGGTGGTGGTGTGAGCGGTGCTGCTGCCTCATGGTGGCTGGATTGACGCTGGTCGTGATGGTGGCTTCCACTAGTGGTGTTCGGTCAAGGCTGTTGCTACTGTTTTGATGTCGGATTGGGTTGATGGTGAACGTGGGGAATGATGAAGGAGCAGGAGACGGGTTTAATGGTGATGAACTGATGATGCGTAGACTTGTATAATGGGCTGTTTACCATGGCTTCTAATTATCTTGTTTTGCTCATTTGTATACGGTTTGACTTTTCTTGAACCGCTTGCTTGATTCTTCGTATTCAACTTGACACCTACAAAATTAAATAAGAAGAGGAGTACCGAATTCTCGAAATATAACAATTATTATTAATTATTCTAATTAAGCTAATTAGATACTAAAATGAGCTATTAGACAATTAAATCGCACAAAATCGAGTCAAATATAAGATATAAGTATGGGTAAAACGACCCTAATTTATTACTTATCAAACCTCCCCACACTTAAATCTTAATCGTCCTCGAGTAAGCTCATTTAAACTAAACTAAGACCCCGCGGAATTTTTTTTTTCACACATCCAACATTTAAGCACGAAATAACATATAGGATGCATCTACAAAAGGCGAATCGCTTTCCTCATCTAAGCGGTCGGGTTTTATTTCAAAAATCAAACAAAGAGAGTCAATAGTGGAGGATGTCGTCTCCGGGTCTTACCAAGGTATCGACTCCCTAATTCTAGCTCAAGTAGCCAACATTGATAACATGGGGTGCCTAAGAGACAAATTCTAGGCGGGAAAAGGGAAGTACTTCACTATATTCCCAAGAATGACACAACACACAAGATTTGACCTAATATTAAACCCTTGTCCAAAGAGACCTAAGTCCGACTCTCACGGGTTTCACTAGTCACTCATTGAAAAACCGGGTGATTTTTGTGACAAAAAAAATAACAAAATCACTCGCCTAACTCGACTTGCGAAGCATGCCTGCAATCTAATATGGTACTCCATCCAATATCCGCAAGAGAAATGTCAAAACGATGCACATACAAGAGAGACAACCAGGTTGTAACGAGGCTTAGGTTAGGTGAAAAGGGGTTGGTGCAGGCACCATTTTATGACATGTGGGGCTAAGGATCGAGTAGTTGCCACATCTAACCAATTCACTAAACCATAGCAAATGCAAAAGAATCCTTCCGCAAAAATTGGTAAAGGTCGCCATTTCCGAAAATTATTTATTTTCTTCTTTTCAAAACAAAATCAATTGCAAGTCCAACAACTCTTTATTGAACACAAATACAACATTCTTTTCTTTTCATTTTTCATTTTTCATTTCATTTTTTTTCTTTTCTATTTGATTTTCTTTCTTGCATTTTTCATGACTTGTTCACCTCTTATTCTTGCAAAATGAGCCAAAATTGAAGAACCGTCACATTTGTGATATCCAAGATTATACACCCAAGAAGAGTCAATTCCAACCCAAATATGCTTCTACAAACGGACTACAACGACGAACTACTCAATAAAGGTGAGTTGTTTATGGGATGTAGTTGTTTTGTTGGCAAAAGAAACGACAAGGCTAAGGCTCAAAATGGGTTAACAAAAGGGAAAAATAACTCAAGGGTATAATATAGGCTTATTTGACTATTGTGAGGTTACTTTATTGAAGTAAAACGTCTCAATATGCACAACAACATTTCTACGGAATCAAGGAATGAGCTCCATACTTATTGTAACACCCCGATTTATGAAGGATCCTTTAGCAAGACATTCCCTAATAAACCGGACTGTTACCATCTCGGTTTCCCGAGGTAGTGAATAACAAATTAAACTCCAAGGCAAAATATATAATTACTTTAACTTAATTATTACAAAACCTCTTTTACATCAAATTACAAGGAACTAACATAAATGAAAGTGAAAGTCTTCTAAATGATGATCTAGCTACTAAGTCTTCTGATCCAGTGTCTCACGCCCATCAAGCTCCCAGCCTATCTGATAAACCTGTCAAGCCTGCTCCCCAATATTTGGATCGTCACAAGTGTTCACGAATACACAGGGTCAACCACGAGGTTGAGTAGGGAATACAATGAAACAACAAAATATGATATGCATGCTCCTCCGTCACCACCATCTCCATCTCAACTCATATCTCATAACCCGAACACCCAAATGCCATACCGATCCCCTTGGAGACTATATATCGACCGTAGCCGATCCGCTACCGCAATGAGGACACCAGGGCAAGTCCTGCAGAACCCGCCTGGGCCTTATCACAACATCATCTTCACCACACCACATCACCACAACATCCTCCATCTCCAATGCATATGAATGCTCAAAAGAAATTAATGCAACACAATATATATATCTTTGAACTGATCAATCATAAAATCATGCCGGTTACCAAATGTTGTGATAACATACTCAATACGATCAATTCAGTCAATCACCTTCCAAAGATATGAATCATAACGTAAATCAACAGCCACGAAGCAAGTCAACGTTCACGCTTGGTCATACGAAAACACAAACAAGTCAACACAATTCAACATCAACGATAATAAGTCAAGTGTATTTCCCTACCTTTTCGCAATCCAAGCACACACAAGCAATCACTTATGATCCTTCACTTATCCATCACCTACATAACATAATTATGTATAATTACCATCTACTCAGTCAATTAATCATGCACATAACCTAGACCCATCATAACTTAATAGGAATATCAATTTAAAGAACAAACACGACTTTTCCTGATTTTCCTGCTCATGGCAGACTCGGTATAAAATGAATAACTAATTCCAGAAAATTCGAATTGATGCAAGGCCAATTGAATTGGAACCCCATGAGTCTTAGCTACAATTTATATCTAACGTGTTTTTCTCAAATTCCAAACTTATCAAGGGTTTTCAGACTGATTTCCAAAACTGACAGAAACCGTCGCATAAAAAGTATTGATTCATAAAACGAGTTTGACAAATGATTCTTAAGTAAAACCAACGCCTAACTCATCTAAACTCTTTAAATTAAATATATGAAAAAGACCCAGCACCAATTCAATATCTAAATTATGTTTTAGAAGTAATCGTTCAGCCTCTACTGATTTGCGGACTTTTTAGATAGACGTTCACAAATAATTTCTTCAGGAAAACCTACACGGTGAAATGCTACCAATTTTCACAGGCATAAACTAGGCTTGGAATAAACATGAGTCTCTTCTTTAACTTTTTGCATCCCACGGCTTTAAGACAGGTAAAACACTCAAATAACACAGACCAACGAATCTGTAAATTGCTGTAACTATTCCATTCATTTATCTCATACAATTTATAATCAAAAACCCCCAAACCAATTCTAGGGTTACAAAAATTATCCCAATACTACTATAATTATGCTAATAATTGAATAAAAAGGTAATAGGATAGTCTACTTACGAAATAGGATGAGAATAGGCTGAGAAAACGCCTCGCAATTCCTCACGCGGCTCCCTTCACACACGGCTCCCTCTTCTCTCTTTTCTCTCTTTTCTCATGGTTAAAATGAATATGGTGATAGGGAGATTAGGGTTTGGTTAGATGCGTTATACATATAGGATAGGTGCTATTAAGACGATACGGGCTTAGCCTAGTTAGATTAATTAAAACCCGAGTCACATAATTACCCGAGTCACAAATACACTACACGACCCAGCTGGTAACTCGGCCTAATATAATATCATATTAAAATACCGGGTATTACAGTCTACCCTCCTTAAAAGAAACTTGGTCCCGAAGTTTACCCTCTCTACCAACCAACGCAAACGAATTATGAAACTTATATACAAAAGTATGTAAGGCACCCACCAAATTGAATATTAAACGCAGTATTATATTCCACCCTCCTTAAAATAAACTTCGTCCCCGAAGTTTAACCATAACAGAAACACATCATGTAACACTCCAACATAACCCACACAACGCATAACCAATATAGCCAAACTGAGAAATCACACATGAAAGTATAAAGATTTTACAATCCTACCCTCCTTAAACATGGTTACGTCCCCGTAACCTTCATTATTATAACAAAAGTTCTCAAACTATCGCTAACAACCGAAAGAGGATAAAAGATTCACAACTCACGTTCAAGTTAACTAATCCCTACTAAAGACAATCAATATACAAGCTCTCTCAAGGAAGCTACGATTCGCTGCTACAAAGACATCGCCACGGATCGGAGCAAAAGCCACGTTGAATAACTTAAGACATTTCAATATTAATCTAAACACTCTTCATATCAATCAATACATGCAATAACATTCACAGGATCTGCTTGTCAATCTAATTTATACATGATTACTACTGAGGTTACAAAGATGAAGATGCTTAGGTGCTCACATATGGTTCATGTCAAATAGCATATTTTCCAAGAAATATTGGTCGAATGACGAATGACGAATGCACATTGATTGGCAAATTTTACAAGCTTATTGGTCGAGTCACAAGCGAGTAAACAAATGATATTGGAAAGTTAACATACAATACTATCATACATAAAATTTCATTCTTGGTGTTAAATATATTTAAATTGCACCCAACACCATGACATAAAAGATTAAATGTATTTAACTACACCAATTTTACAAATATTCATTACATATCATGCTAATATCAACATACCATGTTAACACACAACTCACTTAAATCACCACATTACATTTCCCGTTTTGACATTCGTAACTAACCACAACCCACTAATTCACTACATGAACGAACAACATGACTAAATTAACCCACTATTTGTGACTCCGTTCTAGCTTCATTCCCCCGCACTAGCAAATATCATGAAACCATACAACCGGACAATCGGCTGGAAATATCATTCCGAATTTATACTCACACGACAAAATTTAACTTCATTTTCAAAACTTTTACTTTCATACTGGACGGTGAATAACTTTCTTAACATAAATCTTATAACAGAGCCGTCCATAGAATCCATTTGACTCAAAATCTGATAAACTTAACTCAATTCCTTCAAACAATACAAGCTTAGATGTCGACTCATATTTCGTAATTTACAGGTTCATCTTATTCATTTCAGTCTTATCTTTACTAATGAACGACTATTACCTCAACATCGATTTTAGTTGCACTTCTTTACTCGCTTATATTCACGACTAACACGACTACTGACCTTTAATCGGAGACCTTTTAGATAGTACACATTCCCCGGTGACGTCTCAAAGAAAGCATACGATTCGTACCATGATGTAAAGCAAGTAACTACAAATTAACTGTGTTCAATCAAAATTTTACCTCTTTATTACAGATCTATTTATCACGGGTTGCATGGTCACACAAAAGTATAAGTACCAACTCAATCACATGTTAAATTTTAAAACGATTTATCACGTCATAAGAACTAGACAAGAGTCTAACCATATAGTCAATATAAGAAGATTATTAGTTTAGATCGGAGGCACATTATAAAATTCCCTGTTAAACTCCTTACGGAACCATCGATTGTGCGTCATGAGTAATTAACTTAATAATGTAGAAGTCAAACAACTGAAATTACAATTGAGTATTAATGGTTATATGATTCACAATAACAACAAAATTACTTCAATATCACACATATGTTTAACATTTTAGCAACCATACCATTCCATTGTATCCATCAACTCAAAGATAATTCATTTTCAGCAAAAAAATAAAAGATATCGCATAAACAACTTAAACATGTACAAATACCATCATATAACTTGTAAAACATTATCTATGACAAAAGATTAGCAAGGTGAACAAGTTCTCTGGTTTGCACGGTTTGAACAGATAGGCAACTCGCGGCTCAATTAAACGTAACTATAACGACTATCATTTAAACATACGCATAACATGTGAATCATCAAAGGGTTATCTCATTATAATTCATAGCGACGGTTCGAGAATATATTTCAAATATCGTAACTATATCAAACTATATTTCCAATATCGTGACAATTGCAACAATCACCTTAGCATTTCATGACAATACAACTATGAACATATCCAATAAGGAGCAACAACACTATTTTATTATCATATCATAAGTTTAGGTTCAACTGAAATAAATTAATGCAATGAAAGTAATAAGTATAACTATAGGCACACAGACTCACATAAAAGACATTAGAACTCAGATGACATCCTACATGTGTGAACATTTAGACATACTCATTACTACCATCCATGTGTAAACATTTGAACATAATTATTATAAATATTCATGCGAGTATATTAGAACAATCAAGTTAACATTTAACGCCACCAACTTTACCAAGATATGACAATATAGTTTTATATTTATATATATCCGACCACTATACAAATATGATGAACACACCAGAGATATTATAACATGCCAAGCATAAAATATGCAAACAACTGGACTCGTATAAAATATTTCACCCTCGATTAAGAATCAAATTAAGCTATTCAATTTCACTCATACTATCATGCCAACAATGTTATAAACTAAACTTTAATTTTTTTCATCACTAGTTAAGATACATAACCAATGAATATGTGTGCTACTATCATCATATAAGGACACTATAATTTCACATTAATAAAGCTCATGAAATAATCGAACAACTGCATGAAAACTCAACATAGCATTCACATTTTAAAAGTTATGATTCACGTTGTAACTTCCAAAAAAATCACGAATAAATAACCGTTCAACGAAAACTTGAGTTATATTACTTTTTATAACATACAGAGAGTTAATAATTCGTGAGAAAAAGAATGAGGTCCAAAGCTCAAGAATTCAATTTTTAAAGGATTTTACAACTCAGTTGGTCCAAACAAGTATGTGACAGCAATTGGTCCGAAACTTGGGTCAGTTTGCAAAACTTACCATTTAATATAGAGACATCAAGAATTTTCGTGGCTTATCAATTTGAAAACATATGCGAAGCTTCTGAACGATGGAGTTGGAATTATGCAAAAATTATTAATACAATTTAAATGAGGATTTTTACAAAATCGTTGGTCGAAACATCACTGCACAGGAACTTCCTGACCACAGCCCACTAAAATATTTATTACTCCTAATTCATATATCCTATAAGCATGAAACCAACGCCAAATGAACACTAACTCACGAGGCTATCTCTCATACAATTTTCATTCATAGGCAATAAACAGAAAAGAAATGGCAGTAAGGTCAATTAAAGAGTAAAATCAAACAAAACGAGTTTCAGCACTAGGTCATTCTTTACTATGTTACAAGCTCTTATGAACATACTATGTATACTAACCCATCCCAACTTAAATCTCACACTTTGTACTTACGTAAACATCTATTCCATAGAATCCCTTCGCATCTCGATCTACTCCTTACATCTAAATCACGATTGCTATGACTAGAAACAAGCAATTCAATAGTGTTTCTGATTACTATCGCAATACTATACTAGCATGGCTTCGGGATCACATAACCGCATATCACTAGACATAATAGCACTATCAACACGTCATTCACATCCATCCAGATAAATATCATCAATTCGCAATTATTTTCACGCTCACGATTACTACAATCCAACACTTCATTGATTATCAATCTGAACACGAAAATTTATTTCTCATCTCCACAACATCATATGATCACGTCATCATTCATACAAAATACTTACCGTGACGTTGTCCTGCAGAATGGTTAGAATATATGGGTCTCAAGGTATACATCAACTCGATTATATCCAAGGTTTTCCTTCTAACTACCCCATTCACTCAATTTTCTCTCGGGTTACCTGGTTCAAAACTGAGAGGGCAAAAGAGCACGTATTAAGGGCGCCTTCTTAACCGCACTGTGAGCTCCTAACAGTTTATTCCCAGGGGTTCATTTTATTTAGACACATCCTACGTTCATTGGGTTCATTGGTTTAGGCCCGAGGATCGTTCGCTCTGATACCACTTTGTAACACCCCGATTTATGAAGGAGCCTTTAGCAAGACATTCCCTAATAAACCGGACTGTTACCATCTCGGTTTCCCGAGGTAGTGAATAACAAATTAAACTCCAAGGCAAAATATATAATTACTTTAACTTAATTATTACAAAACCTCTTTTACATCAAATTACAAGGAACTAACATAAATGAAAGTGAAAGTCTTCTAAATGATGATCTAGCTACTAAGTCTTCTCGATCCAAGATCTCACGCCCATCAAGCTCCCACCTATCTCGATAAACTCCGTCAAGCCCGCTCCCCAATATTTGGATCGTCACCGGTGTTCACGAATACACAGGGTCAACCACGAGGTTGAGTAGGGAATACAATGAAACAACAAAATATGATATGCATGCTCCTCCGTCACCACCATCTCCATCTCAACTCATATCTCATAACCCGAACACCCACCATACCGATCCCCTAGAGACTATATATCGACCGTAGCCGATCCGCACTTCCTTGTTGAGGACACCAGGGCAAGTCCTGCAGAACCCGCCTGGGCCTTATCACAACATCATCTTCACCACACCACATCACCACAACATCCTCCATCTCCAATGCATATGAATGCTCAAAAGAAATTAATGCAACACAATATATATATATCTTTGAACTGATCAATCATAAAATCATGCAGGTTACCAAATGTTGTGATAACATACTCAATACGATCAATTCATCAATCACCTTCCAAAGATATGAATCATAACGTAAATCAACAGCCACGAAGCAAGTCAACGTTCACCGTTTGGTCATACGAAACACAAACAAGTCAACACAATTCAACATCAACGATAATAAGTCAAGTGTATTTCCCTACCTTTTCGCAATCCAAGCACACACAAGCAATCACTTATGATCCTTCACTTATCCATCACCTACATAACATAATTATGTATAATTACCATCTACTCAGTCAATTAATCATGCACATAACCTAGACTCATCATAACTTAATAAGAATATCAATTTAAAGAACAAACACGACTTTTCCTGATTTTCCTGCTCATGGCAGACTCGGTATAAAATGAATAACTAATTCCAGAAAATTCGAATTGATGCAAGGCCAATTGAATTGGAACCCCATGAGTCTTAGCTACAATTTATATCTAACGTGTTTTTCTCAAATTCCAAACTTATCAAGGGTTTTCAGACTGATTTCCAAAAACTGACAGAAACCGTCGCATAAAAAGTATTGATTCATAAAACGAGTTTGACAAATGATTCTTAAGTAAAACCAACGCCTAACTCATCTAAACTCTTTAAATTAAATATATGAAAAAGACCCAGCACCAATTCAATATCTAAATTATGTTTTAGAAGTAATCTTTCAGCCTCTACTGATTTGCGGACTTTTTAGATAGACGTTCACAAATAATTTCTTCAGGAAAAACTACACAGTGAAATGCTACCAATTTTCACAGGCATAAACTAGGCTTCGAATAAACATGAGTCTCTTCTTTAACTTTTTGCATCCCACGGCTTTAAGACAGGTAAAACACTCAAATAACACAGACCAACGAATCTGTAAATTGCTGTAACTATTCCATTCATTTATCTCATACAATTTATAATCAAAAACCCCCAAACCAATTCTAGGGTTACAAAAATTATCCCAATACTACTATAATTATGCTAATAATTGAATAAAAAGGTAATAGGATAGTCTACTTACGAAATAGGATGAGAATAGGCTGAGAAAACGCCTCGCAATTCCTCACGCGGCTCCCTTCACACACGGCTCCCTCTTCTCTCTTTTCTCTCTTTTCTCATAGTTAAAATGAATATGGTGATAGGGAGATTAGGGTTTGGTTAGATGGGTTATACATATAGGATAGGTGCTATTAAGACGATACGGGCTTAGCCTAGTTAGATTAATTAAAACCCGAGTCACATAATTACCCGAGTCACAAATACACTACACGACCCAGCTGGTAACTCGGCCTAATATAATATCATATTAAAATACCGGGTATTACACTTATGCGTCTTGACATGACACATCACGCAAGGAGAACTACTCACAAATATCTAACGCGACCGGTTTGATGGACCGGCCATATGGAGGCTCTATCTTCACATTTGAGTACCTATGCCGGTCCTAGGTCAAGTCTCAGGTCTAACACGGTCTCACAAGGTT
The DNA here is from genome assembly GCF_048544455.1 of Silene latifolia. NCBI lineage: Eukaryota > Viridiplantae > Streptophyta > Magnoliopsida > Caryophyllales > Caryophyllaceae > Silene > Silene latifolia. Next base: position 95,709,599 of record NC_133538.1, read on the forward strand.
TTTGCAACTTGGTTGTTAAGCTAGACTTCCGGATTTTTGCAAGCAAAAACCCTAACCATGTGTCATGAAAAGGCACAAGCTATCAAGAGGGGAATGACACGGGCAAAACAACTATCATCATTGATGACATATACCCTCCACATTTAGACCCTCTATGTAACTATTTACAAACACGATGCAAAGTGTATGAAATGCAACTAAACATATGAACAAGCTACGTGAATGCAAGAGTGAACACATATATACATGTCTAGTCTAAATGCATACAATATCTAGTCCTAACAGCACACCAACAACACAAGCATATCCAAAACGGTTCCCAAAGGGAACACCCACATCACATATCCCGTCCTCCTACATGTTTATATATACAAAAAGAAAAGGAAGGATAAAGGAGAAAGGATTGGAAGAATTTTACCAAGCGTCTTCTCCGATGCTCGCATGTGTTGCCTATCAAACTTGTTAGGACAAATGCAATATATATAATACAAACAATGCAAAAAATTTGATTTTTTTCGAAATTTTTTAATTTTTAGGTATTTTTTGTAATTTTTCCAAATTAACAAGTTAATATATACAAATATAAACAAATATACACAAGGTGGATATTTCCTTCGTGCTTAAATGTTGGATGTGTAGGGAAGAAATAGGAAAAATAAAAGACATGTTTTTGTATTTTTAAATGATAGAATTTCTCCCCACACTTATTTATTTACATAATTTCCAATGGAAATAAATGTGTGGAGGAAATTCGGAAATGAAATGCATGTTTTTGGCTTTTGAAATATAAAATTTTCTTCCCACACTTATTTATTTACTATGTTTCAAAAAGAAACAAATGTGTGGAGGAAATTGAAATTAAATGCATGTTTTGGTTTTCCAAATTTTTTCAAAGAAAAGAACATGTTTTTTTGTTTTTAGAAAAAATTATCAAAAAGAAAAAGAATGCATAAAAAGCTTGGGTTGCCTCCCAAGAAGCGCGGTTTTAAGGAAACCGCCAAACCTAAACTTGGTCCCAAAACTAACCGGGATCCCACAATCTAGGGCCAAGGCCACTCATCGCCTTGCCCTTATCAAGGTAGCTCTCATCTTTGAGCTCAATCCTTTCATTGAGAGTTTGATCATTCTCCACCTCATCTTCAAATTCAATGGTGTAAAACATGTCCTCCCTTGTAGGAGGAGGATGATCAAACTCCAAACTACTTGGACAATCAACAACATTGGAGACTTCACTAGTCTCCTTACCTTTCACTTCATCTTTCTCCCCTTCCATTTCAAACACGAATTTCTCAAAAACGGAAGGGAAGACATCAAAATTATCCAATTTAAAAGGGAGGGGGATTTCAAGCAAGTCACCCATGCAAGCATTATCAAGTAAAGGATCATCATACTCCTCATCAACATACATGACCTCCAACAAAGGGTCAAGAGAAATGAGGTCAATGGAATCTATGGGTTTAAGGTATTCATCAATAACAAGAACGGGAGCATCAAATCTCTCAAAAATGGGCTCCTCAATCAAATCATCCTCAAAATCCCAATCTTCCAACAAGACTTCCTGACAAAGAGACTCATCATCCCATTTGACCTCGAAGTCTTCAATCGTGATGATCTCTTCATCACTCTTACTCTCATAATCCTCAAAGAGAGTATCCTACTCGTCAGTGGGTGAGGCTAAGGGAATGGTGGAGGTAGTATGTACATCCTCAAAAGGGGTATAAGGCTCATCCTCAAAAAAGGGGGTGTCAACCTCAACTTGCTCTAAAGGTCTCTCCACCTCAATCTCAAGCCTCTCCTCCAAGATATCCCAACATTCCTCAATCTCTAAAACACCCTCACCAACACCCAAAAGCTCCTCACCAACACCCTCAACACTCTCACCAACATCCAAGAGAGGCAAATGATTACCCTCATGATATGCAAGGGGAAGCAACTCAAATAGGTCAAATATCTCATCAACCGACTTGGAGGCAAGGTTTCCCTCACAAAGTACGTCAAACAAAGTCCTAGTATTGTCATTCATGCCCTTGGTAATGGTCAAGCATAATGCCTCTCCACTAAAGTAATTGCGATTCAAAGTGGCGAGGTATTGAAAACACCTAGTCATGTAAGCTTCAAAATGTTCATTCTCTCCTTGATGAAAGACAAGACTAATAGGAATTCTACCAACATAACAACTCAAACTTTTAGAGGTATTAGAAGGTTCATGACAAGTGGAGTCTTGTTGTTGGGGGTAGTCAATAGAGTCGGGCAAACAAGAGTCAAAGGGTTGCACAACACTCACATCATCATACAAGCACCCATTTAAAGGAAGATTTTCATGATAAGATGACTTTTGTTGCTTGGGGGTAGGGCGAGCAAGAATTGAAAGGTTGCATGTTATTGTTCTCATTACACGTGTAAGAATGGGTTTGAGGGAATTAAGAGGGACACACATCAAATGAATGACCAAAGATACCACATGACCCACATTGAACATTATACATATTCACTTGGGGTGAGGGGCACATATCAAAGGCATGTCCAAAATTTCCACATGATTCACATTGCACATCACACAGGTTATATTGAGGACGGGTGCATATTAAGGGCAACAAGGGAAATCATGTCCATAACCACCACAAGACTCGCAACAAGGAGAATAAGCATACATACCATATGAATTGTCCATTTTTTTGTTTTATCAATTTTTTTATATTTTTTTTAAAGTAATAAAATGACTAATCCTAAAACTTAACAAAGACTTATCTCTAACAAGACGCCATCCCCGGCAATGGCGCCATTTTGATAGTAGGGTAAAGTCGTCACACCCTTATCAAAAACAAATGTATAATGCTCGATACCTAACTAGTAAAGCTTGGTAAGTCGAGGTCGATCACAAGAATGGTGGGGTTAGGCTACAAGTCTATTGTTTAGTTTTACTTTAGTCGGATGCAAAACACGTGAATGATTAATACGCTAACAAACTAGGCTAAAACAATAGGTAAAAACACACACACAAAGACGGAAACAAGAGAGGAAAAAGCTAGGGTCTTTGGGTTTGTCTAGGTAGAGAGAGGGAGATGCAAAAGTCTACCAGAATTGGGTCACGGTTTCGGTCAAGGAATCGAAGCTAGTTTCCTAGTCACCTTAAGCTGACCATAAAACTTTCATATTATGTCAAACTCATCACATACATGCTATCAAACACTCTTATTCACTCTCATGTAAAGAAATGTTAAGCAAAATTCAAAGAAAAATCTGAACTTTCATTCACCCATTTCATCGAACACCTTCAATGCAAGTATGTAAAGACTCGATTTTTAACCCATATTCAAATGTAAAAAACTCATTATCATCCCTAATGTTTACCCAAACTCCCCCTTTAAACCTAGACTAATTCTACTTAAACATAGTTAACACAAGCAATACACATACACCATTACTAACCATACCAAACATGGTTAGCAACAAGATTAAACAAACAATATAAGATGAAATGAAAAACATGTAAACATTTGAAATAGAGTGAAATTAAGATAAGAAATATACCAACTTAAATTAAAAGAGCAAACTTGGATTAAAAAATGGAGGATGAATGTCTTCTTGTCTTCCAAAATCACAACTCAAAACTAATTGTAAAAATATGGAAGGAAAGAAATTTGAATAATAAGAACAAAAAAAGATTACAAATTAAATTAGGGGGAAATTAAGATGGAAAAAAATAAGATGAATTTTCTATCCTCTAAACTATAATACTATACTGATTTCTATCTATTGCTACGTCTAAACTTTTTGTGTCTGTAGCCTTCTAAATGTCTCAGATCTTTTTTCGACCTTATTTAGTCACTCACCCTTTCTATAAGCAACGAAAAGACTAAATTACCCCTGAATAAGAGTAAAAGTCTTACATGGCACACGTGTAGTGGAGTGCGGGAGTGCCTCAAAGCGTTGCAATGGCAACGAATTAAGAGGTCCCGGGTTCGACTCCCTACACGGAGTGTCATGATTACTGTCATCCTAAAGGATGTCTTACATGGCACACGTGGTTTACAGGGTATTACATGTGCCCGGGGGGATTCAACCCCTCGTCTCCAAAAAAAAAAAAAAAAAAAAAAAAAAAAAAAAAAAAAAGAGTAAAAGTCTACCTAAAATTATGGTCAAAGAAATTAGACAAGTAGTCCAAAACCGTCCTTCCTGATTCACGAAATGCATCACCCAAAATTGGAAGACAATACTTGCCTGATTCGATATAATCAGACTCAATTCCGTTTCTCGCATCTGACTTAGAATGTTGCTGATGATGGTGCTTGTTTCTAGGTTGCGGACTGCTGGTACTGTGCCAAGTCGGGTTTGGTTACTGTTGGTGTACGAAGGAGTATAATGTACTTGGGATGTAACAACGATGGTGATGCACGCCTGAGATCGGTTCTGAGCTATCCTGATATCGAGCAAGGTTATAAAAGGGGGTCGCCTCTGGTGGTTTGTGGTTGCTGGCGGTGAGGCGGGCTTCTGCTGATTTCTGGGCTGTTGCTCGGAGTTGCGGCATGGTGGTGGTGTGAGCGGTGCTGCTGCCTCATGGTGGCTGGATTGACGCTGGTCGTGATGGTGGCTTCCACTGGTGGTGTTCGGTCAAGGCTGTTGCTACTGTTTTGATGTCGGATTGGGTTGATGGTGAACGTGGGGAATGATGAAGGAGCAGGGGACGGGTTTAATGGTGATGAACTGATGATGCGTAGACTTGTATAATGGGCTGTTTACCATGGCTTCTAATTATCTTGTTTTGCTCATTTGTTTACGATTTGACTTTTCTTGAACCGCTTGCTTGATTCTTCGTATTCAACTTGACACCTACAAAATTAAATAAGAAGAGGAGTACCGAGTTCTCGAAATATAACAATTATTATTAATTATTCTAATTAAGCTAATTAGATACTAAAATGAGCTATTAGACAATTAAATAGCACAAAATCGAGTCAAATATAAGATACAAGCATGGGTAAAACGACCATAATTTATTACTTATCAGAGTCCCTATTGGAGAGAAATTGATCATTGGTGGTGACCTCCATGGGCATGTGGGTACTAGTCGAGTTGGCATCGAGAACATTCATTGGGGTTTTGGGTTTGGGGAGAGAACTGAAGTAGGAAGTGACATATTAGATTTTGCTTTGGCATATGACTTGGGTGTAATGAACACTTGGTTCAAGAAAAGACATTATCATTTGGTGACTTATAGGAGTGGAGGAAATGCTAGTCAAATTGACTTCCTTCTGGTAAGGAATGTGTGGAGGAAAGTGTACACCGATTGCAAGGTCATACCTGGGGAAAGTGCCGCAACACAACATAGACTAATGGTGCTTTATTTTCGGGGTAAGAGAGACTTGAGGAAGAGAAAGATAATCGGTGAGGCACGAATCAGGTGGTGGAAGCTGCAAGGGGAAAACCAACAAGCGTTTTTGGATAAGGTTGGAAGTAGCGATATTTGGTCGGATTGCAAGGAGAAAGATATTGATGCAACGTGGGATAAATTGGAGCATGTTGTAAATGATTTTGTGAGGGAGGTGTTAGGGGAATCTAAAGGGAATAGACCATCAAGTAAGGACACATATTGGTGGAACGATGAGGTGATACAAGCGATAAAGACAAAACGTGAATGCTATATGGTTTTGGGGAAATGCATAAGTGATGAGAACTTTGAAAAGTACAAGGAGGCTAGACGAGCCGCTAAAAAGGCAGTACGGGATGTGAGGGCAAAATTTAACCAAGAAGTGTATTCCAGGTTAGACACGAGAGAAGGAGAAAAGGATATCTATAAACTGGCTCGCATAAGAGACCGAAAGACGAGAGATATTGGGAGAGTTAGGTGTGTGAAAGATATGGACGACAAGGTTCTGGTTCAAAATAACGAAATAACGGCTATATGGAGTTCTTACTTGATACTTTATTCAATGGACATCAGGAACAAGGTTTTGGGGATGTAGAGGTAACACCAAACATGGTTAATCGGGAATTTGTGCAAAGAATACAAAAGAGTGAAGTTAGAAAGGCGTTAAGGAAGATGGGCTCAAAGAAAGCAGAGGGACCGGATGGTATACCCATAGAAGTTTGGAGGTGCTTTGGGGAGAAAGGGATCGAATGGGTAACCATGCTCTTCAATAAGATTTGGAGGAGCAACAATATGCCATCAGCTTGGAGGAGAAGCACTCTTGTCCCTTTGTACAAGAACAAAGGTGATGGTCAAGAGTGTTCCAATTATCGGGGAATTATACTTATGAGTCATACGATGAAGTTATGAGAGCAGATAATCGAGCAAAGGCTTAGAAAATGTGTAGACATCTCAGATAACCAATTTGGATTTATGCCCGGGAGATCGACTATGGATGCGATTTTTATCATGAGACAGTTGATGAAACACCATCGGGACAAGAAGAAGGACTTGCATATGGTTTTTATTGACTTGGAAAAGGCATATGATAGGGTACCAAGAGAAGTACTTTGGTGGGTTTTGGCGAGAAAGGGTGTGTCTCGAAAATATATTGACCTCATAAAGGACATGTATGAGGGGGCTAGTGCAAGTGTTCGCACTAATATTGGGAGAACGGATGAATTTCCCATTACCATCGGGGTGCATCAAGGTTCCGCAGTTAGTCCTTTTCTCTTTGCTATAGTTATATATGAGTTGACAAGGGATATTCAGGACGACATCCCTTGGTGTATAATGTTTGCTGATGATATTGTGTTGATTGATGAGACGAAAGAGGGGGTGGAGAGAAAGTTGGAATTGTGGAGGAAGACTTTAAAGACTCGTGGGTTTAGGCTGAGCATGAGTTAGACTGAGTATTTGAGGTGTCAGTTCACTAAAGTGGCGGAGTTGAGATCGACAGAGGCGGGGAGTATTATTTTCAATGGGAATGTTGTTGAGGGGTCATATTTCTTCAGATATCTAGGATCTATTATTCAAAAAGATGGGGAGTTAGACAGGGATGTGGCTCACAGAATTAAAGCGGGATGGTTGAAATGGAAGAGTGCTTCAGGGTTTTTATTCGATAAAGATATGCCCCAAAGATTAAAGGGAAAATTTTATCGCACGTCACTTAGGCCTACCTTACTTAACGGTTCCGAGTGTTGGGCCGTGAAACATTGTCACATTCAAATGATGAGTGTGGCGGAAATGTGTATGTTGAGGTGGATGTGCGGTCATACAAGGAAAGATCGATTAAGGAACGAGGTGATTAGGGAAAAGGTAAAAGTTGCGCCAATAGAGGACAAGATGATGGAAAACCGACTAAGATGGTTTAGCCATGTGAGAAGGAGACCTATGAACGCACCAGTTATGAGGCTGGAGACTTGGATAACAGAAAAGTTCCTTAGAGGTAGAGGAAGACCGAGACAGACATGGTTGAGAGTGATAGAGCACGATATGATATTTCTGGGGCCCGTTGACTGACCGTTTGACCAAAGGAGACCAGTAATAAGGGATTTGGGAGAGGTTAGGAGACCCACGTTAGTGGTTGCTCGACCTAGTTAAGGTCACTCGGCCGAGTAATGTGAATACTCGACCGAGTAGGGCTTACTCAGCCGAGTATGTCTATACTCGACCGAGTATCACGTCTGTTAACGCGTTATTACAAAACACGAGATCGTAAACATCATTTCATTTTTGATGGTTCTTTTCTCTTTCTAACCCTAAGCTCTCTCTCCCATTTAGTCCCCATTACCCTCCACTCTCACATGACCTTGACACTAACCCAAGAAGGGAGATGGTTCATACTTGAAGTCATCGAGTCGGGTTGCCGCCGTTGTCGGCATCGGTCCGCGTCTTAAGGTGAGTTTGTGTATCGTCGTTAACTTTCAGTAGGTCTTGAATAGTCTAGTAATAGGATGTAATTGCTACTTGTAGGTTTTATCTTGGAGCCTTGCTTTGCTTGTTTGTTGGATGCACGTTCATGGAATAGCGAAAAGGTAGGGTTTCCCTACTCAGTTGATTGCGTAATTGATTTAAGATGTGATGTTGTGATTTTCTTGATATGATCAGTATTTTTGTTGATTGTATTCTGGAGTATTGGAGTTGTGGTGGATTGACTATGATTGTGAGGTGTGTCCTCGGCTGAGTGGAGTCACTTGCGGGAGTGGCTTAACGCCCTTGATTCGCCCCTTGTAGAACCCGCCACAAGAGGAGATGTGCACATTAAGGAACATGGGTTATTGCTCGTTGCGATGAGCGGGCCATAGGTGGGCAAGGCTGCGGTCCCCCACTGGCGGTCTGGATTATCTATCGTGGCAGTAATCTGGCACGACTACACACTTAAGTGTGTAGTCAGTATTGAGACATGATGGGAAATGGAGAATGGTGGTGAAATTGTGTCATTGTCCTTATTGTATTTGCTTATCTTTATTATTCTGTGAACTGACCCCGTTTAATTATTTTAAAACTGTGGTGATCCATGCGGGGATGGTGAGTAGTTGGTTTAGAAGGTACAGCTAGTCTTGATGCTTGCGGGACATGAAAGGGAATTGAGTCATCATGCTACTGGAATAGATATCACTTTCACTCATGTCTAGTAGTTCTCCCAGTTGTATATATTGTATCTTTCTCACGTTGGTTTGTGATGTAAAGCATAAAGTTGATGAATAAATGTTCTGTTATTGTTTATTTCGTCTACTTACCTCGGGCAACCGAGATGGTGGAACCTTTATATACTGGGGTGGTCCTTGGTAAGGCACCTTAGTGTATGGGGCACTTTCCCCCTTAAAATGAACTTCGTCCGCGAAGTTCGCCCTACTCTTTCCTTTCCTCAAGTCTCCTCACGTCTCATCACAGATTCTCATGCACTCTCTCTCGCCTCACATGCTTATCAACCGTATTCATTCCTTTATAAACATCACACTCATTCCAAGGTTCTTTGTTCAATTCTCATTACTTGTTCACATTCTGTACTTTCTCTTTCCTTAATTTCCGAATTATTACATTCACTCTCCCTAAAAGAGAACTTCGTCCCGAAGTTCAACTATCAGACCTCATAAAGTGCTCTCATACGTTTATTAACAAACATCACAAATGGCTATGTTCCAGGTTCAACACTCTCCCTTACTCATTGCAATTCCGTAATCAAACCTCGTGTAGCTCTAATTCCATTGATAAAATCCCCCCCCCCCATCTACAAGCCTCCAAAAGGTCAAATGTCCGGTCAAACCCACGGTTCCAATCTATAACCCCATAAACAACTCTCAACTCTTGTTGGTTATATATACGTATCAATCGCGTGGTATAACTCGATTATTATTGAGTATGTATATCAAGTCAAATCTTATACATTCAAATGTATGCACATCAATCATGAATATGCGGACTCTATGAAACAATCAAATAATACAAAATTTCCCGTTATGTGACTCAACCATGATCAACATTCCCATTTCCGGACATCATGCCACGCATATACCGCGTCAAATCCACCACATGATCACACACGTGTATCCATATCCGTTCCCGTCCATTATCAACACTCTCGCTCATACAGAAGGCCACAATCACAATCATGCAAATGACCACTGTGCGACACATAATTGCATTTTTCATCATGCTCTTACACAACGAAATAAACTCACCTCGATTGACACACATCAAACAAGATTATCATATCATTTCTGTCATCAATCCACTCATGTCGAATCAACAATTTCCATTTACTTGAAAAATACGACACCATGTAATAAAACATAAACAATTTACAAAATATCAGCCATCTAAGGTCAACATGCTCATCCAAACACAAGTCAACTAATATAAACCGCGAAATAAGGGTACATGCTCAATATTTGGTTAAACATCGAAAGGACAAGAGTTAAGGCAGGCCACTCGGTCGAGTATAGGAGGCCACAGCGACCACTCGGTCGAGTGCATGGTGCACTCGGTTGAGTGCCACCTGGGCAGAATATTTTTATTTCTCAACTCGATTCCAAACTTCCCTATTTCATCACACAGATGCTAATAGACTCTGATGGTGACTAATACACCATCAAATAACCAAATTTAAACACAACTCTTGGCCTTACAGCCATCATTATTACACAATTAAGATAAAATATTCGAGACATAACACCGACACATCATACTATTTCATGGACATGGCCTAACCACTCATTATTCTCAATGAATAATAACAACATCACCCATCAAATGGACACTATAACAATATCACGATGTATACCATGGGCTCTTTACCTGACGATTGGGAGGCAACTTTACAAACAACATCTATACCACCACACAACCACTTTCATACTTCATGCATACACACTCAAGTTAAACGGTTACACTCTATAACACGAATGATCAAATACCTAAACGATATAATTGAATCCTCAAGCATTACATGTCACACTCTTACTCTCGTGACCGCGAAAACCAAACTTGGTAATACTAAATCAACCATCATATATCTCAATTATTTATCAACCAAAGGTTCCAAGTCATGCTCAATAACAATATCCTTCAACATGCAACTCAAACTTCATTTACTATCAATAAATTCAAACACTCAACAGATATTCAACTTAGATCACACATCACTCATTATCCACAATTTACCTCGTACACTTATCTTACTCAATTCAAGATACCTTACGCAAGCTAAAGTCACTTTCTTCTACTCCTAAACTGCAAACATGTATCATACACCTTTCTACTTACATGGTTCAAATTCACAACAAAAGACTAGTCTCATATTAACCCTACTACAACACATGTCTCCTGCTCATGACACGAGACACACATGGAAAGATGAACTGGTGCAAAATCACACAACATGATGATCCTAATTTGAGGCAATACGCAACAATTTAGTGAATACCAAGGCAATTGACATGGTTAAACCAATGACGAAGCATGAAATCAAACTTTGGCATAAACGTTGGGTATATATAAAAAACTCTTTGAAGAAAATTTAGGTTAAGATTTTCCAATTTAGGACGATACATCGCATTATTAACCAAAATTGAAAGCTTGCGGCACCATAAAACCAAGTATTAAGCACCAAAAATCAAAATTTGAGCATCAACACTATAATTTTCAACACATATCACCATTAACAAAGGTTGGAGCACTATGAGACAATTAAGACATGTTCCAATTATATAATCAAAATTTGGTGATTTACCCATGAATCACAAAAATAATTTGGCTTACTTTTAAAACGGAAATTTTGATTTAATCCATGTTATTACAGTGATACTCATAAGGATTATTGCCTTAAAACACCGCTAAACCAAGTTTAAGATAAAAGAAGGGATCAATATTTGGTCAAGATTTTAAGGCGGAATTCCCAACTTTAGAACAAAAATTTCAAATTTTGTGACCATGCCTAACATCATTAAACAACATTTAAATCTTTATGACATAATTATACAAAAATGGGGTTTAAAAATCGGATTTGTCGGTATAACTAACATAAATGCCAAAACTTGAAACATTTTGTAAGGCAACAACGCTAGCTTAATACAACACAATGCATGAAATCAACAAGCACTAAATACCAAGAAACAACTGGATCAAGTATTGAGTGCAAAGATCAAAAATCATTCGTTCTAAAATGAAATTTCAAAAGTTTTGGACAACATTTTAAGGTGAAATTTTGATTCAAAGCGATACATATCGTTACCAACAAGGAAAATCAAAACTTAAGCGTGATAAGATTCTTGAGCCTCATTAGTCAACAAAACTAAGTATTTAAACACGAAAAAATCAAAGCTTACGCTTGAACATAAAGGTTTCAAAATTTTCAAGACAATATTTCAAACATATGAGAAGAGTAAGCAATAACAACCAACGTTAAGTCCTTGTTGAACGATTAAACCAAGCAATAAATACAAAATTAAAATTTTTTCTCAAGATAACACATATTTTCGAGTTCATATATATATATATATATATATATATATATATATATATATATATAGGAATGAGATCATGTGAGGATACACTATCTTTTTGAGGATTGAGGATTTCGTTACAATATCAGAGGTTCTTCAATATAATATCACAGGTTATTCGATAAAATATCACAAAAAAAAAACACTTGTGCAAAAAAAAATGATAAATTTTTTTTTTTGTAAGGCAAAGGTCAGATTTTTCATGATATTGTATTGAAGAACCTGTGATATTGTATTCACTAATCCTCAATCCTCAAATATATAGGAGTTCTCACCGGATCTCAACTCTCTCTCTCTCTCTCTCTCTCTCTCTCTCTCTCTCTCTCTCTCTCTCTCTATATATATATATATATATATATATATATATATATATATATATATATATATATATATATATATATATATATCTTTTGGCAAAATTCAACATGAAAATTTACACTTGACATCATAAATGATGTAAAAAGGGGATTAATGTCATGAATTAAATAAAACATGGAATTAATTGACAAAATTTGAAGGGAATAGCGTGGATTTAAACGAAACCAAATTGGGAAAATTAAGAACAATGAGAAAACCACTCACATTTAAACACCCCCATTTATTCAGGAGTGTTTAGCTAGGCCTCCCAAGTAAATGGGACTGTTACCATCTCGGTTTCCCCAGGCAGTGAATAAGAAAGATAACAAACCAAAGTATATAATATAAAATAACCATTAAAGATCTTATTACAATTGTCAAACTGATTAAATTAATCTATAATAATACAATTTACTACGCAGCGAAAACAAATAAAATTACATAATCAATGTTAAGTCATACTAAAGTGATCTAGACAACAGCTACAATCCAGGTCTGGTTCACGTCCCAATGCTCCCAAGTCAACAAATCTCAAGTACCTATCAGTCAATCTGATCCCCAATAATTGGTTCATCACAGGTGTTTACAGAATACACTTTCAACCAAACGGTTGAGTAAGAATATCTAAACAGCAATATTAACCTAAATGATTTATTAAATAAACAAATAAATAACAGCAGTGGCTTAACCAACTGACGAAGAACCATCATTACCACCTCCAACCATACTGCATACAAGTCACTAATATCACTGGCAGTAGCACAACCTCCTCAACACCGTGTTATGCTCAATTATCTGGTAGTGGTACTTTCGTACCATGCTCAACTGGCAGTAGTACCCTCCGTACTATGCAAAACTGGCAGTAACAATCTCCCTTGCTATGCACAACTCACAACTCTGTTAGGTTTATTTACCTCTTATTAGACTCCTCTAATAGTGTACTAATTAACTTCTTAATTATTTGTTCTTTAGATCTAGTGCATGCATAAGAAAAGAAGAAATTTATAAGAAAAACAATGTCCCTTACATTGTTGGTTGGTTCGAAAATATGGGCACAAGTAAGGTCACCTTCCTTCATTTGTTCTTGAGCTTAATATGTTGGATGATCCTCCAAAAATCACAAAGTAGAGATCCTCCTTAGATTGCACCCAAGACTTATCCCTTAAACTAGTATACTAATTAACTTGATTAATAAACTAGTATCCTTAAAATTAATTCTAATATTATCACTATTACTACACTAGTAATCTTATTTTGATATTAAAATGGATGAACAAATGCTTGTATTTCTAAAACCTTGTTTTAGAGAGATTGAGAGAATATAAGAATGTTTTGCATGTAGGAGATGTTAATGAATTAGTGAATGAAAAATGAGAACAAAAGTTCTCATAAAGAGGAGGTGAGGCCGGGTAGGGGGTGTCCAAAGAGGGCATCTTACTTTCCTCTTTTTGTCTTCACAAGAATTGGATGTGTAAGATGTGTAAGAGTAGGTGTAAGGCTAGTTGTAGGTAGGCATCATCATGCCATTTTATCAAATAAAACAAAACAACCAAAACCCACTAACACTCCCTCCATTTCAGTCCAACCTCCATAAAATGGACTACCATTTTATTTTGTGAATTTGTCATTTGTCACACAATATGTCACATATAGTATTTTACATGTTATTAATTAATTTAATGCATATTTATCACATAAATATCATTTTATGAATTAATTAAATTACATACAATAAAGTGACTAGTGATACTTGATCACATAAATAAAATGGGTCATATAATTATAATAAACAACATCTTGTAATTATAACTAACCATTCATTCTTATCTCTATTGTTTCTCAAACAATAAACAATTTTAGTAATAAGGTATTCCAATTACTAAAATAAATCTTATTTAATCCCATTATAATAAGATATCAATATTCTCTCTCACATGTGAATTGTTCAATTTTAAGGAATTGATCACCTTGTATCGTCATACAATTAATCAATTTATCTATTAAGGGAGTCGTCCTTTAGGTGTGACCTTAAGGGATCAACTGACCACCACCGTCGTACGACAGTAATGTCAAACTCTAGTCAGCCAATCATTACCGATTAATGATGATCAGTTGATTATATAATAAATCATCCCTTACGTATTCTTAATATGAGATTTAAACACGTGATCGCACGATTATTGAGGACACATTTTCCAACAAACTCCAACACCATCCTTCCTTAAATTTTAATAGAATATAATCACAATACCAATCTCATGATAATAATCAAGCCAATTCCAATAACATGATAGAATCACAAACACAACATGCTCATAAGACAACCAACTAAAAGTAATTCCCGTAATAACCATCCTTCTTGTAACAACCATCCACATAATTCATATTTCATAAACCGATTAACCAATTAATTAAATAAACAAGTGTGTTGAGTAAATTTCCTACCTTTTTGCAATTCTTCCAAAATAAAACAATTAAAGATCAAGTATAAGCGGTACTCAATGAATTCTCCACCTAAGCATCATATACAATTACTAATCTATCAATACACTAACGATTAAGACAAAAATCTACCCCAAAATTACCCAAAATCAACCTCAATCCGCACGGTCAAACCCTCGGTCAATGTGGTCAACGGCTGGTCAACGCCGGTCAACAGCGGGGTCAAGGGTACTCAACGGTCCACGGTGGTCAAGGGTCAAACATACATATGTAAACAATTGATTAAAGTGGATTTAGAAACTTACGGTAGATGAAAGATGAAAAGACTTCTTATCTCTCTAGTCTTCTTCTCTTCCCCTTCTATGTTTTGTGTTTTGTAATTGTGAGCACTAGAATATAAGGTGATATGTGATGGAGTATATACTTCGTATATATATATATATATATATATATATATATATATATATATATATATATATATATATATATATATATATATATATATATATATATATATATATATATATAGAGAGAGAGAGAGAGAGAGAGAGAGAAGGGATCAAGTGAGTCCATCCAATTTCATTGAGTCCCTAAGTTCTCTTTAGAGCCATTAAAAAGATGAGATGAGAGGTTGAGATTGAAGGGGGAAAAAGGGGGGATTAAGGCTAAAATAAGGGTATGGATGCTAATTAATCCCTTTCCCTCTCTACCATCACTAATCAAACCTTAATTGCACTATAAAAGCCTTCTTTTTCCACTCACTTATCTCTCCTATCACACAAGTATCAATCCTCTACCTCTCTAAAAACCAAACAAATCTAAAAACCAAAAAAATCAAAAAACCAAAAAAATCAACCCCCCACCCCACCCGACCTCCCTGACCTGCCACCTCCCTCCTGCCCGCCACACACGACCCACCACCGCACCACTCCACCATCCGCAACAAACACCACCTTCCTCCATCCACCATCCACAGCAAACACCACCTTCCTCCATCCACTACAACCGCAACTATCACCAACACCTCCTCCTCACACATACACGCCACCCACCACGTCACCACCACAACACACACGCGACCACCACTGTCGCAACACCAACATACCACCCTCCTCTCTCCCTTGCCGAAACCACCACCACCTCCTCTTACCCTTTTCTCCAACAACTGCATCTCACCGCCACAACAACAGCCACGGCGACCTTTCTTCACCAACCGTGTTTCCAAATCTGAACATTCTCGTTTTTTTTTTCCGAATTTGATTAGTAGGGTTGGTAGTTTATATTTGTTCACAAATTTGATTAGCTGGGCAAATTTGTTTTTTATATTTTTTCACAAATCCCGTCTTTTTTTCAAATATCGTTTTGTTTTATAATTTTTCAAATCTCATCTTGTAAAAAATCGTTTTGTTATATATTTTTTTTAGATTTATAGTTCAGATCTGGTTTTGTTGGGTTCTTTTTTCTTTTTTTTTTTTTTGGTTTTTGATTTTTTTCGAGATCTCACAAATATCATTTTGTGTGGGTTGGTGAAAGAGGACGGTGGTGGTGTTGGTGTCATTTCTCAGATTTACAAGTGTAAATCTAAAATACACACTTGTATATCAATTGGAAGCTTGGTCCTTTAATCTTTTATTAAAGTTATATTCATTTTGCAAATTTACATTCGTAGATCTCATAAATATATAGTAGATTTTTGAAAAAAAATCGTATTATCATGATTTTTATTCTTAAATCTAATAAATATATTTATTATACACTCGTATTTATCATGGTTTTTGTAGATCTATATTATACACTCGTATTTCTTATGTTTTTAGTTTTTTAATTCTTTTATAAAATATTTTTTTGGTTTTTGTAGTTTTTTTCGAGATCTAATAAATATATGTATTATACTCATATTTTTTTACATTTACAATCGTACTTCTTCACATTTACACTCGTAAATCATTACATTTACCCCGTATTTCCTCACATTTACACTCATATTTCTTTAAATTTACATTTGTATTTCCTCACATTTACACTCATATTTCTTTAAATTTACACTTGTATTTTCTCACATTTACACTCATTTTTCTTTATGTTTTTTACACTTGTATTTCTTTACATTTACACTTATATTTCTTTACATTTACACGCATTTTTCAGATTTACACTCATATTTCTTTACAATTACACTCGTACTTCTTTACATTTACACTCATAATTTTTACATTTACACTCATATTTCTTTACATTTACACTCATATATTTGTACATTTACACTTGTTAAATTTATATAGATTTGCACTAATATCTTTTTGTGGATATGAGTTGGTGGTGGAGGATGACGGTGGTGGTGTTTGTTGGTAGTCGGACTAAAGTTTTACTCGTAAAGGACTAAAGTTACACTTATAAAGGACCAAAGTCACACTCAAAGGACCAAATTTACACTCTTAGACCTTCAAATTTACAGTTAAAATACTACATTTACACTCGTAAAACATCACATTTACACTTGTAAAATGTTAAAATTATATAAATTCAAAATTTCCGTCACAAAAAATCAAATTTACACTCTTAAAATGTTACATTTACACTCGTAAAACATCACATTTACACTTGTAAAATGTTAAAATTATACAAATTCAAAATTTCCGTCACAAAAAAACAAATTTACACTCTTAAAATGTTACATTTACACTCGTAAAACATCAAATTTATACTTGTAAAATGCTAAAATTATATAAATTCAAAATTTCCGTCACAAAAAATCAAATTTACACTCTTAAAACATCACATTTACACTCGTAAAACATCACATTTACACTTGTAAAATGTTAAAATTATATAAATTCAAAATTTCCGTCACAAAATATTAAATTTACACTCTTAAAATGTTACATTTACACTCGTAAAACATCACATTTACACTTGTAAAATGTTAAAATTATATAAATTCAAAATTTCCATCATATTTACACTTGTAAAACTCATACAACATTACATTTACACTTCTGAAATCTAAAACTCAAAACTGATTAATTAGGGGCTAGAGAGAGAAAAAAAAATTAATTAGTGTATAGAAATTTGATTAGTGGTAATTTTTTTTGGTAATTTTCAATCTCAACCACCCATCTCAATCCAACCATCCACATTTTTTTCCTTTTCTTTTTAATAGCCCTTAATCAAATTCATCTCAACCATCCAATGAGTCCATCCAATGGCCCTTAGAAAGACTTATGGATTCAATTGGGAAGGAGGACTCATTAGAACTCCTATATATATATATATATATATATACATATGTATATATATATATATATATATATATATATATATATATATATATATGTATACATATATATATGTATACATATATATATATATAGGGATAAGGTTGAGTTAGCTCAGTTTAGGATTAATACAATAAAATTAGAATCAATTTAAGATAGAGTGGAATTAGAAAACTAATTAACGCGTGTCCTACTCAGCGAGTTCAGCTTTGCGCACTTATGTTCAAACAGCTGCCATTTCTTCGTTACTTATCGGAATTAAGCTTGTGAATGTGCGTTGGAAAGCTAAGACCATAAGCTTTCACCTCAAATTTGAATCACCCTCATCGAAGCTCTAAAACTATAGATATAACATTTGAAAATGCCTCTAAAACAAGCAACCACATTTCCAACTTATAACACATATGTTCAAGTTCTTTATTGTTCTTTCATAATCTACACTACACTTCGACATACACAAAGGGTCATATAACCTTAGAATATGAGGGGTATTACAGTCTTCCCTCCTTAAAATGAACTTCGTCCTCGATGTTCGCGCATAATACCAACCGCTCAAAATCGGCACCATGCAAGCCATCAACATGCTATCGTCACTAACCCACATTATAACATTACTTACGCATATCACCCAAATTTATATAACATTAATTTCAGTAGTATTACATTCTACCTCCCTTGAAACAAACTTCGTCCCGAAGTTTCCCATCCATCTCGACACCAATATAATCCCAAATAGTAACAGGCCTCGTTGTTTCATGGTTCTTATTTCTACCATCCAAAATACCCATAGGCTACGTGGTCTTATCCAATTCTCCCCCAAAGACTCATAGGCTACGTGTTGCACCACCAACAATTACAACAACCAAATCCTTAAGTCCACTCTAATGCTACAATAGAACTTATTACGCTTACCAACACTTACTAAGACAACCAAATAATAATTAAAAAATGTAGTGTAATATGACATCCTACCCCACTTAAAATTAAGGTTACGTCCGCGTAACCTCAAAGACTATCCAACACTTACCTAGATCCTCCAGAGTTCTTTCCATGGCTACTAACTCGTTTATATGCTAACCAAATACTCTCCCTAGCATTTCCCTTTATCGCACTGCCAACAAGAGAATATAACATATCTTGCATTCCTTAAAATCTCTCGACACCTGATGCTTTATAACCTATGCAAACCACACCATTCCAATTGGTACAATACCACCAATCCTTACCTCAACCCCACACCTAGGCTATAATAAAAGCTAATAAAATCTCTCATGTTTACATTCATGCCTTACACCACCATTTCAACATTGCCCTCTAAGTCCTTTACCTTCTTTCGTCAATCTTAATCATAACCTTATGCATACCTTACCAACTAATATCACCTTATTCCCTTAAATACCATAAGTAAACCCCTTAACAAAAAACTAACCACCATCGAGCATTTCAACTTTTATTACTTCCTTTACATTCTATACACAAATACAACTTTCCTAGAATCGTTCGAACATCACATATATTTGGTCATCTCACATTAAATCCTTTCACTCCCCAAAATGTCTCTCTAACTCCATCTTATAAATCTTAAATAACTTCATACTCATATACTAGTCTAGTACTTCCTTATAGTCCTACTACATAGCTCATACCATCATTTGCACTAAGTTCCATCCATACTTCTTTTTCCTCAATTTCACGTATCATAACACTTTCTTAACCAACTCAGCCGAGTATCAAACTACTCGGCCGAGTGCTCCTTGACAGTAACCTGACCAGAAGTCACACGACGACTTACTCGGTCGAGTACTACCTACTCTACCGAGTAATTAAGGACCAGGAAACCGTAGTATCACAGTTATCATCGGATCTTGACCATATATATATATATATATATATATATATATATATATATATATATATATAGTAATAAGATCATGTAAGTCCACCTCTTACATTTGAGTCCATAAGTCTCATTGTGAGCCTTTGGATCTTGAAAATGAAGGGATATGATGAAACACCAAAAAGAGGGTTAATCCTCTAATTTTGCTCTCTTCCTCTAATTTTCTTATTAACTCCTCTTAGTTCTCATCACTAATCATTAACCTCTCATTATCACATCTCCTCATTCTCTCTCTATATCTCACTTCTCGATATTCTCTAAAAAAAAACCAAGAAAAAAAAAACCAAAAAAACCAAACAAATAAAAAACCCAAAAAATCCAAATAAATCATTTACTCATCTAGTCTTCATTCACCTACCACCACCCACCGGACACCACCACAGTCGCCACCCCCGCCGCCACCGCCGCCGCCGCCACGACGTCATTTTTTTAATTATTATTTATTTTTTATTTTTTTTTTTAAACT
This sequence comes from Silene latifolia, assembly GCF_048544455.1. Lineage (NCBI taxonomy): Eukaryota > Viridiplantae > Streptophyta > Magnoliopsida > Caryophyllales > Caryophyllaceae > Silene > Silene latifolia. The sequence goes on from NC_133538.1 coordinate 95,729,949, forward strand.
TGATGTTTGGGTGTTCTTTTTATTTTTTTTGTTGTTTTTTTCTCCTTATATCGTCTTGCTATATAATATTGTTTTAAATTAGTGAGTTTTTTTTATTTTAATCTTAGATCTACTAAAATAGATCAATTTTCATTTACCCGTTTTTTTTTTGTTCATTTCCGTTTTGTTATTTTTTTTTCAATTTTCATGTTTTGGCTTTTTTTTTTTCGGTTATTGACATTCTTACAAATTATAGTTTGATTTTAGTACTAAATGTATTAGTTATGAAATCTCATTTTTCACTTTTTTTTCTTCTTGATATCACTTTGTTAATATTCGTCTTGTTATATATATTTGCCAAATTTCGTATTTAAAATTTTCTTTTGGTATTGTGTGATTTAGGATCTATTAAAATTACTTTATCGGTTAAAATTACACTTTTTTTCGTTAAAATTACACTTTTTTCCGTTAAAATTACACTTTTTTCCGTTAAAATTACACTTTTTTTGGGTTAAAATCACAGTTTTTTCCTTGTTAAAAATACACCTTTTTCCGTTAAAATTACACTTTTTTGTGTTAAAATTACACTTTTTTTTCCGGTTAAAATTATAGTACTAAATCTATTAGTTATGAAATCTCATTTTTTACTTTTTTCTTGTTGATATCACTTTGTTAATATCCGTCTTGTTATATATATTTGCCAAATTTCGTATTTAAAATTTTCTTTTGGCATTGTGTGATTTAGGATCTATTAAAATTACTTTATCGGTTAAAATTACACTTTTTTGGGTTAAAATTACACTTTTTTGGGTTAAAATCACACTTTTTTTGGGTTAAAATCACAGTTTTTTCCTTGTTAAAAATACACTTTTTTCCGTTAAAATTACACTTTTTTGTGTTAAAATTACACTTTTTTTTCCGGTTAAAATTATGGTACTAAATCTATTAGTTATGAAATCTCATTTTTTACTTTTTTCTTGTTGATATCACTTTGTTAATATCCGTCTTGTTATATATATTTGCCAAATTTCGTATTTAAAATTTTCTTTGGTATTGTGTGATTTAGGATCTATTAAAATTACTTTATCGGTTAAAATTACACTTTTTTCCGTTAAAATTACACTTTTTTCTGTTACATTTTTCTCTACTAAGGTTATCTTCTCAATGACTAAAGTTACGCTTTTGGACTAAAGTTAGAACAATTTGGACTGAAGTTACAGAAATTTGGACTAAAATTACACAATTTGGACTAAAATTACACAATTTGGACTAATTAAAGATACACAAATTTGGACTATAGTTATACATTTGGATTAAAATTACACTTTTATGGACTAAAATTACACTTTCGTGGACTAAAATTACACTTTTGTAGACTAAATTTATACATTTGTGGATTAAAGTTACACATTTGTAGACTAAAATTACACTTTTTTGGACTAAAATTACACTTTTGTGGACTAAAATTACACTCATAAAATGATAAAAGATACACACTATCAATTTACTAAGTTACACTTTATTGGACAATGATTGGAATTGCATAATCTAAATGACTCAAAATAAATGAATTGTGTAACTTTGGTTCTAGTTGTGTAATTTTACTCTAAATTTAGTCGTAAATAGCGTATTATTAGTTCAAAATTATTCGTAAATAGTGTATTTTCAGTCCAAAAATGTATTTTTAGTCCAAATTTAGTTGTAAATATTGTATTCAATTTAGTCATAATCTCTATTAGTTCGTCCAAATAGTCCAAATAGTCCAAATTAGTTAGTCCATATTGTCCAAATTGTCCAAATTAGTTAGTCCAAATTGTCCAAATAGTCCAAATTAGTTAGTCCAAATAGTCCAAATTAGTCTGTCTAACTTTAGTCCAAGAGTGTAACTTTAGTCATTAATAGAGATAAGTGTAATTTTAACAGGAAAAAGTGTAAAGATCTTGAGTAAGGGGTGAGGGTACGTGTTAGGAAGCCCATAAGGACACCTAACCCCGCCCGTCAATAACGGCCTCTACTAAGTCAAGTGTCGGATTTCAAACAAGGTCATAGCTACTACGATATATGATATGCAAACATCGTCTTAAAACCCTAACATGTGTTGTTTCTATGTCGATTTAGATGCAACTAAACTAACTTTGTCAAAGTTGTAATTTAGCATGTGGGTTGATTAATCTAACGACATACAAATAAAGCAAACAAGGCTTAAGGGGGAATGGGGGAGCCGTGGGATCTACCTATTACAAACCAGGCATTTCATGCCGACACAACAATAAATTAAAGATATAACTCGATCTAAATACAATTGCTACATACAAAACCGTACACGATAACACACACGGCCAACCGGCCTAGAAAAACGTGCACAAGAGGGGTGGCCCACGGCTAACGTGACCCACGGCCTTGGGTCACTCCTCGTGATGTGTGCTTTCGCTTGATCTTATCGAATTAGACATTGGGCCACGCACCAAAGCATGCATTAGCATAACTATGTAAAGCACCTACCTCCCAAACGCATAACTCACGATCCCCACTCGTTACGTACACTCACACTAGATCCTCAAGTTCTTTCATTCATTACCGCAAGACTCATACATAACTTAACACGACACTTATTATTCAACACCCTACACTCACTGTCTCAACAAAGGATTATGAACCACCTGCATATATCAGATCATTACCACACATGTTCTACGAATCACTTGTCATTATCATGTCCACTAAAGCCTTATTTAGAACAAGATCAGAATTACTGTAACAACCTCTCACAACCGTGTTCCATTAACAGAATATCACTATACCATGACAACAACGAAGACATATACAACTCTATTCCATATCATACTCTACCCTCATTCTCAAACTTAACCCGATAAAGAAAACACCAATGATCAAGACGACATCGTCTATCCGACCAAACCGAAACTCACAGAAACAACAACAAATGAAACAACAATCTATGTATAATTGGTATGTACTTTCGAAACTCGAATCATAATCATCCCGCCTACTCCATCACAACCGGTGACGGCATCACAACACCGCCACCAACAGCCACACCGCAGTGCGAAAATACCCGCATCACAACACTAAATATCGTGCCCGGATCACCACCCGAGGCACCACAACCGCATCGATAGACATCACAACATACACAATCCCATAAGTACTGACTCAACATAACTTCTTGAACAAGAAAAACTTACTCAAATCCACTTTGTTAAATCACAAAGCAACATATTATATGAATTAAACAGATAATAACCTCATGAATATCATCCCCTTACCGCATCACGGAATCAACATATATCATGAATACATACAAGTATAACCAATCATGCCAGATCAATCAAATTATTACCCTTTTGAATATCATTCAATTAAATTACCGTGTTCAACATATATTGCGAAACATTCGGATAACAACATTATAACTATCACACCATACCACTTCTTGTGAGGTCAGAACTTCACACAAACATTTATATATAACATAGACCCATAATCACATCCAACCAATCAATCCCGATCACGTAAGTTACCACTCAACAAAGGTTACCTCGTCACCGAGCTTAACTCGCATGCCCTTCATCACATTCTTCCATTCGCATACCCAACACCTTCCGCCATACATAACCATACAAACTAACACTCATTATGAGAAACAGCCTCCCAAGACTATGTCTTATACTTCCTCACAACCATACTTATCAATACAGTCTCTACCAAAATCAGCCTCTTTAGAATTATCATCTCTCTAACATACCGTCACCCTTAACCACTAGTCATAAACCATAACACTACCACTGTCCGGACATCAAACCTCTTCACTCATCTCTAAACATCACGATTTCTTTCCTATCTTTGGTTAACATCCCAAACAACGAACATCAAACCCATCAACAAAATTACCTCAACATTATTCCCAATACTATCTTATTTGTATTGTCATCCAACTCTCCACCAAATATCTCGTATCGTTCCAATACTCCACCAACTTCTTACTCCCTTAGTTCCTCGAAACTCATTATCAATCATGTTGTCCTGAAACTCCTATATAACCACTATCTAACATCCTCGTGATACTATCACCCATTTCGATGATTCCTTACTTTTATATCACATAACTCCTAGTGAACATTTTCCTCGACACTTTTATCCTTCCTCTCTCTTTACACTCAATAATACCAATTAATAGTTCAACTCCTTATTCCTTCTACCTAACTCTTTAGTAAACCAGTTACCCCTTTTTTTTTGTTGCTCCAAAACTCAATTTCCCTCATTTCATATTAATACCATCTCACTCTTTCTTACCATCAATCTTTTCTTATCCTGCTCTTACTCACACTTAACATAAATCAGTCCAGTCCACCTCATGCTATTACTCACCCTGATCTCTCATGACTTACTTGCTCAAGGAAGTCACACATTAGTTTCGTTTCTTAATGAACCAAATCTCCCAAACTCACTCACTATCTGCAAATCTACGTCGCGACATGCCTCCATTAAGTTCGCTATATACCACTCTTCTCAATTCCTCTAAAACGACCTTTCATTACATATATTCTTACTCAACTCTATTTCTAACCATCTCCCTCCATAATTCGTTATACATCTCCGGTTGCTACTATCCACATCCTTTCTTTCAATTTTTTTCATTCTCACGTTCCTTAAACTTACATCACTCTTTGCCCACATTCACTTATTCTTACATTACTCAACACACAATCATATCACTCATCCCGTCTCACAAAACATGCTCTATGCCTCAATTAAGCCATACCAATCTCCCTTTCCTTTTTCCACTATCTATCACAACACATAGAACTCATGTCCTCCCACCGAACTCCTACTCACCACAGGTGCCACTCACTACACCATAAGATTGGGTAACTTACGCATCAAGATCAATATACATATAAAACGGTGCATAAAGAAGCAAAATATTACCTTTGAATTAAACATAATATGCAACAAATGTCAAAAGATAAGCATATGACCCAAAACAGGGGTCACTAGATCGAGTACATGCCACTCGATCGAGTAAGGGACTTACTCGATCGAGTAGGTGAAGATCAGAAGCACGTAAAACAAATTACCAGGGACACTCGATCGAGTAACTGACGTACTCGATCGAGTACCCCCCTACTCGATCGAGTACCAAGGCTACTCGATCGAGTACCTACGCATTTCTCAGCACTGTCCAGTTTTCGTAAAACAGTCATAACTCACTCATTACTTGGTCGTTTTGGGCGTGTGACCTATCGTTAGAATCGTAAAAGGACAAGATATCACCTCCAATTGGAATCACATCAAAATCATTTATGCATCTCAAGTTATAACAGTTTAAAGACAACTTTGCTGTAATCAGACGACATAACTATTTGGTTTTTACTTCCAAATAGCTTAAACAACAACCAAGCAAACAAAACCAGTCCAAAACTCATAAAACCAGTATTCATAATCATATGTTACTATTTTCAAAAGCCAAGCAACAACATTCATCATGCACATAATTTATCTAACTTGCCAATTATGACTTACCCACATGTTTTTATTCTATCACTTTTCCGTAAACAAAATCACAAATACATGACATCAAGTCCCCTATTCACATGTTACTAGCATAACAACATTATAAAATAACTTTCATTATATAACATGCTTAATCGGAACCATGTTACCATACCACGATGATTCATCTTTTTCCACTAATTCATCCATCATACCACATATTTATCCACCATATTCGCTCAACATATTCACCCAGCACATGTTCAATTCACACTCCCAACCTTCTGTACTTTTACTCAACACGACAACAACAACATGTATACTTACACATCGCTTTATATATATATATATATATAGACAAAACACTTTTCCTTACATAATTATAACATGTCAAATTACATGTATCAATAATTATAATTTCATGCTTTACAATCAACCAACATACAATTCACGTCATTATCATCTTTCATCCATCAATTCATACAACATACTACTACATAGATACACACAGCACACAATAAGCACATAACGATCCCGACACATATCCCATGGTGACCGGTTCAAAATTGTAGGGCGAGTTCGCGACTTTAGGACGTCTCCCAAGTCTTTGCATTAGCTCCTACAACCTTTACCCCGGGTTCATTTTAATTGACTCCCTAGATTCATTAGATTCATTGGTTACAGGTTTCAGGATCGTCGCTCTGATACCATTTGTAACACCCCCATACTCCAGGTGCCTTACCAGGACCACTCAGGTATAAGGATGCTACCATCTCGGTTACCCGAGGCATGATAATCATAAGACAATGAAGAAACATACTTTATTAAACAAGTTAAGTGATTACATAACAAAACCAACTGTAAGCAAAATACAACTGCTCTCAAACTATAAACCAACTGAAAGGAACTGTCCTAACAAACACAAATGGAAGACTAAAGACTCGATATGTGATGACTCCATCCCCACTAGATCCCACGCGTATCCAAGATATACCGCTAAGCACCGCTCACCACCCCGAATGGATCACCACAGTTTTTAAAACATTTAAACGGGGTCGGTACTAATCACACAATTCACCATATATATATACAATAAGATAAAATGACATGACCTTAACCGTCACACATACACAACCAACCAACTCCAATCATCTCAATCACCGATCGTCCACTTTGGACCCGACCACGCTGGGGGACTGCACATCTACCCACCAAATCCCCGCTCCACATAGTGAGCGATAACCCCGTCCATTAATGTGCACATCCCTTCCGTGGCGGGTTCCACATAAGGCGAAACTAGGGCGTGAAGCCACTCCCGCAAGTGACCCCACTCGGTAGGAGAACGCATCTCGAGAACCATCAACAACGATCACAACCACAATCACAATACAATTATTATATCAAACAACCAAATACAATACATCAACCAATATCCCATTATGGGACTAATACTGAGTAGGAAATCCTACCTGGAAAGCAACACAATCATCGACGATCTAGCAAGTTGTCTCAAAACCTCTCCTTTACAAATCCTTCTCCTATCACATAATCATATAATCACAATCTAACCTTAACAAATCATAAAAACCCCCAATCCCAAAATTAGGGTTTAACGAAACTTGACGAAATACAATAAAATTGGTATGCAGATCTTACCCTCGACGCAAGGATCACAAAGGTATAAAGAACGATGGAATCCGACCTCTCAAGCTCCGGGATTTGTCAACAATGCGATTAGGATTAAGAACATACTTGCCTTCTCTCTTAAACAGTAAATTAGGTTTTGCAAAAGTGATTTAGAAACAATGACGGAAGATTATATATCTTAATCGCATAATTAACAAAACCCGAGAAAAACTCCCCGTAAACCGGCTACTCGATCGAGTACCCAAGGCTACTCGATCGAGTACTTCCTTACTCGATCGAGTACCCTAGTTACTCGATCGAGTACCCAACAGGTCAGAAACTATTTTATTTCGCAAAACTCCCTTACTCGACAGAGTAAGGCCTACTCGATAGAGTACCCCAAGACTCATAAATACGGAGTATTACAGTCTTCCCTCCTTAAAAAGAACTTCGTCCCCGAAGTTCAACCCATACATAAAAACAAACATACTAACTCGATTAAGACACAACAACGTGACTAAGAACTCAAAACAAAACTCCAACCCAAACATGAACTCGTAACACCAACTCCACTAACTATTCCTACCTCCACAACATGGCTCACGATATCGTATCAACTCCATTATATCTCTCTCAACACTAACTCCATACCCTACCAAAATACCCATAACATCAAACGGAATGTTACATTCTACCACCCTTAAAAGGAACTTCGTCCTCGAAGTTTACTCACACTCATAAACATCCTCATCCAACTGCCAAGACTATCGAATTCATAACCATCATCATCCAACTGTCAACACTATCCAAATATTCTCACACTCCTAAACATCGAACTACTACCAGTACGGTCATGACCTTTAACAAAATTAACCACAACACGAATCAACCTTTTTATTCGACATCAAGACTCAACCTTCCAAATATATTACCATATGCACACCCATCAAAATCTCTTTTATCACATCCTACTCCTCTTAAGATAAATGTTACGTCCTCGTAACTCACTAATACTAAATCCTAGATACATCTCATTACCCTCTTTACCACCACATGTGCAAGATAACCGTTTATAAACCAAACACTCACCATTCTTATATTCAAGGCTCCCATACATAAACATTTCTCATTTCTCAATTCATTCGTCATAGCACCTGACCTATACCATAAACTCGTAGCAAAATCACCATACTAACTCTCCATTATTACTGCAAAACAACATACCTCTCTATGTAAAGCACCTACCTCCCAAACGCATAACTCACGATCCCCACTCGTTACGTACACTCACACTAGATCCTCAAGTTCTTTCATTCATTACCGCAAGACTCATACATAACTTAACACGACACTTATTATTCAACACCCTACACTCACTGTCTCAACAAAGGATTATGAACCACCTGCATATATCAGATCATTACCACACATGTTCTACGAATCACTTGTCATTATCATGTCCACTAAAGCCTTATTTAGAACAAGATCAGAATTACTGTAACAACCTCTCACAACCGTGTTCCATTAACAGAATATCACTATACCATGACAACAACGAAGACATATACAACTCTATTCCATATCATACTCTACCCTCATTCTCAAACTTAACCTGATAAAGAAAACACCAATGATCAAGACGATCGTCTATCCGACCAAACCGAAACTCACAGAAACAACAACAAACGAAACAACAATCTATGTATAATTGGTATGTACTTTCGAAACTCGAATCATAATCATCCCGCCTACTCCATCACAACCGGTGACGGCATCACAACACCGCCACCAACAGCCACACCGTAGTGCGAAAATACCCGCATCACAACACTAAATATCGTGCCCAGATCACCACCCGAGGCACCACAACCGCATCGATAGACATCACAACATACACAATCCCATAAGTACTGACTCAACATAACTTCTTGAACAAGAAAAACTTACTCAAATCCACTTTGTTAAATCACAAAGCAACATATTATATGAATTAAACAGATAATAACCTCATGAATATCATCCCCTTACCGCATCACGGAATCAACATATATCATGAATACATACAAGTATAACCAGTCATGCCAGATCAATCAAATTATTACCCTTTTGAATATCATTCAATTAAATTACCGTGTTCAACATATATTGCAGAACATTCAGATAACAACATTATAACTATCACACCATACCACTTCTTGTGAGGTCAGAACTTCACACAAACATTTATATATAACATAGACCCATAATCACATCCAACCAATCAATCCTGATCACGTAAGTTACCACTCAACAAAGGTTACCTGTCAGCCGAGCTTAACTCGCATGCCCCTCATCACATTCTTCCATTCGCATACCCAACACCTTCTGCCATACATAACCATACAGCTAACACTCATTATGAGAAACAGCCTCCCAAGACTATGTCTTATACTTCCTCACAACCATACTTATCAATACAGTCTCTACCAAAATCAGCCTCTTTAGAATTATCATCTCTCTAACATACCGTCACCCTTAACCACTAGTCATAAACCATAACACTACCACTGTCCGGACATCAAACCTCTTCACTCATCTCTAAACATCACGATTTCTTTCCTATCTTTGGTTAACATCCCAAACAACGAACATCAAACCCATCAACAAAATTACCTCAACATTATTCCCAATACTATCTTATTTGTATTGTCATCCAACTCTCCACCAAATATCTCGTATCGTTCCAATACTCCACCAACTTCTTACTCCCTTAGTTCCTCGAAACTCATTATCAATCATGTTGTCCTGAAACTCCTATATAACCACTATCTAACATCCTCGTGATACTATCACCCATTTCGATGATTCCTTACTTTTATATCACATAACTCCGGTGAACATTTTCCTCGACCTTACTTTTATCCTTCCTCTCTTTTACACTCAATAATACCAATTAATAGTTCAACTCCTTATTCCTTCTACCTAACTCTTTAGTAAACCAGTTACCCTTTTTTTTTTTGCTCCAAAACTCAATTTCCCTCATTTCATATTAATACCATCTCACTCTTTCTTACCATCAATCTTTTCTTATCCTGCTCTTACTCACACTTAACATAAATCATCCCAGTCCACCTCATGCTATTACTCACCCTGATCTCTCATGACTTACTTGCTCAAGGAAGTCACACATTAGTTTCGTTTCTTAATGAACCAAATCTCCCAAACTCACTCACTATCTGCAAATCTACGTCGCGACATGCCTCCATTAAGTTCGCTATATACCACTCTTCTCAATTCCTCTAAAACGACCTTTCATTACATATATTCTTACTCAACTCTATTTCTAACCATCTCCCTCCATAATTCGTTATACATCTCCGGTTGCTACTATCCACATCCTTTCTTTCAATTTTTTTCATTCTCACGTTCCTTAAACTTACATCACTCTTTGCCCACATTCACTTATTCTTACATTACTCAACACACAATCATATCACTCATCCCGTCTCACAAAACATGCTCTATGCCTCAATTAAGCCATACCAATCTCCCTTTCCTTTTTCCACTATCTATCACAACACATAGAACTCATGTCCTCCCACCGAACTCCTACTCACCACAAAAAGCCACTCACTACACCATAAGATTGGGTAACTTACGCATCAAGATCAATATACATATAAAACGGTGCATAAAGAAGCAAAATATTACCTTTGAATTAAACATAATATGCAACAAATGTCAAAAGATAAGCATATGACCCAAAACAGGGGTCACTAGATCGAGTACATGCCACTCGATCGAGTAAGGGACTTACTCGATCGAGTAGGTGAAGATCCGAAGCACGTAAAACAAATTACCAGGGCCACTCGATCGAGTAACTGACGTACTCGATCGAGTTCCCCACTACTCGATCGAGTACCAAGGCTACTCGATCGAGTACCTACGCATTTCTCAACACTTTGTCCAGTTTTTTAGTAAAAAGTCATAACTCACTCATTACTTGGTCGTTTTGGGCGTGTGACCTATCGTTAGAATCGTAAAAGGACAAGATATCACCTCCAATTGGAATCACATCAAAATCATTTATGAATCTCAAGTTATAACAGTTTAAAGACAACTTTGTCAGAATCGACGACATAACTATTTGGTTTTTACTTCCAAATAGCTTAAACAACAACCAAGCAAACAAAACCAGTCCAAAACTCATAAAACCAGTATTCATAATCATATGTTACTATTTTCAAAAGCCAAGCAACAACATTCATCATGCACATAATTTATCTAACTTGCCAATTATGACTTACCCACATGTTTTTATTCTATCACTTTTCCGTAAACAAAATCACAAATACATGACATCAAGTCCCCTATTCACATGTTACTAGCATAACAACATTATAAAATAACTTTCATTATATAACATGCTTAATCGGAACCATGTTACCATACCACGATGATTCATCTTTTTCCACTAATTCATCCATCATACCACATATTTATCCACCATATTCGCTCAACATATTCACCCAAAGACATGTTCAATTCACACTCCCAACCTTCTGTACTTTTACTCAACACGACAACAACAACATGTATACTTACACATCGCTTTATATATATATATATATAGACAAAACACTTTTCCTTACATAATTATAACATGTCAAATTACATGTATCAATAATTATAATTTCATGCTTTACAATCAACCAACATACAATTCACGTCATTATCATCTTTCATCCATCAATTCATACAACATACTACTACATAGATACACACAGCACACAATAAGCACATAACGATCCCGACACATATCCCATGGTGACCGGTTCAAAATTGTAGGGCGAGTTCGCGACTTTAGGACGTCTCCCAAGTCTTTGCATTAGCTCCTACAACCTTTACCCCGGGTTCATTTTAATTGACTCCCTAGATTCATTAGATTCATTGGTTACGGGTTTCGGATCGTCGCTCGATACCATTTGTAACACCCCCATACTCCAAGTGCCTTACCAGGACCACTCAGGTATAAGGATGCTACCATCTCGGTTACCCGAGGCATGATAATCATAAGACAATGAAGAAACATACTTTATTAAACAAGTTAAGTGATTACATAACAAAACCAACTGTAAGCAAAATACAATCGCTCTCAAACTATAAACCAACCGAAAGGAACTCGTCCTAACAAACACAAATGGAAGACTAAAGACTCGATATGTGATGACTCCATCCCTGCTAGATCCCACGCGTATCCAAGATATACCGCTAAGCACTCGCTCACCACCCCGAATGGATCACCACGCTTTTAAAACATTTAAACGGGGTCAAGACTAATCACACAATTCACCATATATATATACAATAAGATAAACAGACAACTTAACCGTCACACATACACAACCAACCAACTCCAATCATCTCAATCACCGATCGTCCACTTTGGACCACCACGCCATGGGGGACCGCAGCCGTACCCACCAAATCCTCGCTCCACATAGTGAGCGATAACCCTGTCCATTAATGTGCACATCCCTTCTGTGGCGGGTTCCACAGAAGGCGAAACTAGGGCGTGAAGCCACTCCCGCAAGTGACCCCACTCAGCCGAGAACGCATCTCGAGAACCATCAACAACGATCACAACCACAATCACAATACAATTATTATATCAAACAACCAAATACAATAAATCAACCAATATCCCATTATGGGACTAATACGAGTAGGAAATCCTACCCGAAAGCAACACAATCATCGACGATCTAGCAAATTTGTCTCAAAACCTCTCCTTTACAAATCCTTCTCCTATCACATAATCACATAATCACAATCTAACCTTAACAAATCATAAAAACCCCCAATCCCAAAATTAGGGTTTAACGAAACTTGACGAAATACAATAAAATTGGTATGCAGATCTTACCCTCGACGCAAGGATCACAAAGGTATAAAGAACGATGGAATCCGACCTCTCAAGCTCCGGGATTTGTCAACAATGCGATTAGGATTAAGAACATACTTGCCTTCTCTCTTAAACAGTAAATTAGGTTTTGCAAAAGTGATTTAGAAACAATGACGGAAGGTTATATATCTTAATCGCATAATTAACAAAACCCGAGAAAAACTCCCCGTAAACCGGCTACTCGATCGAGTACCCAAGGCTACTCGATCGAGTACCCCCTTACTCGATCGAGTACCCTAGTTACTCGATCGAGTACCCAACAGGTCAAAAACTATTTTATTTCGCAAAACTCCCTTACTCGACAGAGTAAGGCCTACTCGATAGAGTACCCCAAGACTCATAAATACGGAGTATTACAGGTAAATTCCGTTTGGTGACTCGAAGGTTGAATGGAGAGAAATCCCTCTTGATGATGAATCGAAGAGGCATAGTTTGAAAATAGTTTCTTGTTATGTGAGCACACTAAAAAGTGGTCTCTAAGAATGAAATGTGCATGTCCCGTTCCAGGGAGCAATGTTTTTTGAAGACTCCGTATTTGGGTCAGGGCGAAAATGACTTCGACATTATGGAATGTGGAGCCTTGTAATAATAAGTTTGTTTGACAGATAAAAATCTGGATTTTGTATTTTGTGGTGTCTATGCCAATGGGTTACAGCTTGTAATGTGATGCGGAATGGGGTCACAGGCTTGATGTGGCCTGAGCAAGAAATGGTTGGTAAACAAATGTGGGATCAGAATCCTATGTCTAGACCTTAAAGGTTACGGTGTGATATTACGAGCTTGAGGGGAATCCTCAGAAGCCTAGATATGTCTCCCAGTAACAGTCTCTAGAAGGACTTAGGGGTGAAGCGATGTTCGTTGTGACCTTGAGGGGAATCCCCAGGATCCTAGATAGGCCTCCCTGTAGCAGTCTCTAGAAGGACTTAGGGGTGAAGCAGTGTTGATTTTGTTGTTAGTTGACGAGTCTTGAGTAATCATTGTAGCTCTTTGACATCAAGTTTTGGTATTTATGTTTTGTACTGGTTGATGCCGGAGTTTGGAGGGAATAAATGTTGGTCATAGGCTTTGGACTTGTTGGTCCTGGACTTGGTGTTTTGGACTGACTTGTTTGGCGTTTTGGACTTGTCGGTCCGAGATTTGGTGTGTTGGACTCGTTGGTCCTGGGCTTTGGACTTGTTGGTCCTGGACTTCGTATTTTGTACTCACTTGTCCAGGATTTTGTGTGTTAGATGCTTTCTTTGGATTTTAGCCTTTTTGAGAAAAGGGTTTCAATCTTGTTTTGTTTTGAATTTGGCTTGGGTCTTGGCCTTGCCGTTGGGTGAGTAGCCTTTGGCTTTGGCTTTCACTTTGGTTTTTACTTTGACTTTGACTTTGGCTTTGGCCTTGAGTGAATTGCTTTTGGCTTTGGTTTTTGCTTTGGCCTTGAGCTTTGGCTTTGGGTAAATGGATATTGGCTTGGGCCTTTGATTTTGGACTTTGCTTTGGTTTTGCTTTGGATATATTGGTTTTTTTTCGTCCTTTATTCGAGGAAGGTAAAGGTGCAGACGGGGATGTACCCGGCGGTAAGAGGTTGATACTTGGTGATTGGATGTTTTTTGTGAGGGATGGGCTTGCCTTCCGTCATTAATCGTGAAAAGGGAGATGTTCTGGTTTGTTATCTAGGTTTGTCGTAGAATCCCTTCGATAAAAGCTCGTTCTAAATTGGGTGCTATTGAAAGGTTTCTATTTCCAGACATGGAATAGGTAAAGAAAATGGACACGGAGTTTCGAGTCCTCTGCTTACTCGGCACGGAACGTCACTCAAGTGTACTCGCATTGAATAGGAACACATCGTTTATTTAAATCAATTCTCAAATAAATTCTCGTTGTCAACAGGAAATGGTAAAGGGGAGAATATATGATAGTAGGAAGTTGTGCTCTTATTTAGATAAATAAGAGGTTAGCACAGACTCGATGAATACATGTGACTCATGGGGATAGCCCTCAGTTTGTCACTTAGGAATAAAAAGACAGACGCTGGGATAGATATGAGAAAGCCTAAGACTCGGACTCGGACTCAGACTCAATCGTAGATATGGACTCATAATCATCACTTTCCTCCTCGAAGATCTCCTTCACAGCATCCAGCGGGTTGAATGTCTGGTCTTGAGCATTGACCCACTTGAGCACTTCACTCTCGTTGTTTGGGATGATATGAGGACAATAGTCGATGAGGCTTTCATCCCCTTACAGAAAAAGATGTTCATTAGGGTTGTCTTCATCACTTGGTTGGCATAGGGATGAAGCTATCAGTTCATGATTGTCGATCATATTTTGAATAACATGTTTTAGTTTGAAGCATGTTTCATTATCATGACCTTTTCCTTGATGATATTGGCAATAGGCATTGCCGTCCCAGAAACGGGATTTCCTGCATTCAAGCGGGTCCGGAGTGGGCCCGATTGGTTGTAGCTTCTCTACAGTCATAAGCATTTGAAGAGCTGCGGCATAGGTTGTGTTGATTTTGGTGAATATCCTTTGAGAACGTTCAACCTTGCTGTTTGACTTGAGCCATTCAAGGAGATTGTCTTGACTTAGAGGTATAATTATGATATTTGCCAGCCTCGATCATATATTGAATGACATTCTTGAGTTTGAAGCAGGATTCGGTGTCATGGCCCTTGCCTTGATGGTATTAGCAATAGGCATTAGGCTTCCAGAAACGAGATTTCTTAGCCTCCAGATGGATCCGGAATTGGTCCAATGGGTTGGAGCATTCCTTCTGAAGCAAGTATCTCCAGAGCGGTGCCATATGTTATTCCAGATCTGTGAATACCCTTTGATGTTTTCCCATGGTTCCAACATTGGTGTTATTGGGGATGTTTTTATGAGTTTTGTTTTTGTTTTTTATTTTGTCAATCCTGGGTGCAAACAGGATCTGGTCATTGTCAATGGACAATTTTGAGGATGTTGCTTGATATTTTGAAGGGGATTTTGGTGAGGCAATTTCATGTTCTTTGTTGGTAGGTTCGTGGATGTGGGAACCATCGGATGACTCCTCATTTTCAACAGCTGTTGGTTGGTGAACGGAGGGTTGGTTTTCTCCTTGGTGGCCAGGTTCATTTTTTGGTACTACCCAACCTTTTCTCCAAATTAGCTACTCGAATGTTCAAGTCATCGATAGCAACTTGCAGCATTGAGAATATGTTGTTGATGGAGACATAGAGCATCATTATAGCGCTTTGTATGCCATCCTCATCAATTGCATGAATTTTATCATCGTCAGGAGAGATGAGATGAAAGCAGTCTAGGGAAGATTCCTGACTGCGTCCAATAGGATTTTCCGGAGGGTTATTTTTCTGGTTTGTTGAGGGAGGTAATGGTAACTCGCCCTTTTCGATCATATCAAGGATGGCACCCTTTAGAGGGAGACACATTTCAGTATCGTGTCCGCGGCCTTGGTGATATTGACAAAACAGTTTTCCGTCCCATCTACGTCCTCGCTTGTGTGGTGAAGGGTCTGGAGTTGGACCAATCGGCTGAAGTTTTCCTTGGGAGGTTGGCCTTTCCAAGGCTGTGGCACACGGCATACCCAGATTAGGGAAGGAACAATGAGGTTCTCTGGTTTTGGTTTGGTCGTTGGCCAGTAGCCGGCTTTCAAGAAGCTTAACCCTTTGCTCAATATCAGAAGAGGGAAGATTCTCGGGTATCATTTTGTCCTCAACTTGGGAGAGACGAGTGCTCAAGTTTTCCACGGTAGCTAGGAGTCGAAGCACCATGTTGTGTGTTTTGGCAGAAGTCATGGTGGGCTCCTTAAGTTTCTGGTTGGCGATCGATGGAACCCAAGGGATTCCTATTTGACATAATGATAGGCGTTATAACTTGTCTTGGCAGGGGATTGCACAAACAAAGGCAAGTACGACACATATGTAGAAAAGAAAGTTTTGTCATGAAGACACGACGGTGTGACCAGGTTATTAGTTCATTAAAGATCGTGAATGACCTCTTGTGTTTGAACTCTTGGTGCATGACATTGAACTTAGACTCGGGTGTCGACTTTGGCATAGTGATGCCTAGACATACGAATTCTGACTCAGTTTGGATGTGCATTTTTGGCGCGACGCCGTTGGACAAGACATGTACATAAACTTAACCTTTAACCCATAATGTAGGGGAAAGACGGGTCTAATACCCGACAGGTTTCAACTCTGCTAACGCCATTGGAGATGTCTCGTCACCTGGGCGACACGACCTAGACCAGAAGGTAGGTACTAACTTTGGCGGAGACTCAATGTTATCTAGACGACTTGACTTGAAATCCACTGGACTCTAATCGACTCGAGGCTGAATCAGAAAGGTGGATTGAAATTTTCGAAAATAAAAATTTTCAAAAAGATTCATTTGTCGTTTAATGGACGGCTTCCGAAGAGTAGAGATCTTCAGAAGTCGGTTAGTTGAAAAGGTTGTCTTAAATTTGTTTTCAAAAGACGGTTTGAGTTGAGATTGCGGCGGCTCTGAAAATAATGTGTTGTTTTCGAAGTCGGCTTTTGAAATTCCGAATCACGGATTTGAAAATCGAGAATTGAAGAAATTGGAATCGTCATCACAATGACCATGAAAACGGTTAAATTTGTTTTTAAAGGATTTGAAATTGGGTTGAAAAATTGAAAACGGTTAAATTTGTTTTCAAAGATTGAGTTTTGATTTGAAATTCGAAAACGGTTAAATTTGTTTTCAAATGATTTGATTTTGAATTGAAATTTGAAAGCGGTCAAATTTGTTTTCAAAGATTTGATTTTGAATTTGAAATTTGAAAACGGTTAATTTTGTTTTCAAATTATTTGAAATTGAATTGGAATTTGAAAACGATTAGATTGGTTTTCAAAGATTTGATTTTAAATTGAAATTTGAAAACGGTTAAATTTGTTTACAAATGATTTGAAGTTGGATTTGAAATTTGAAAACGTTTAAATTTATTTTCAAATGATTTGATATTGAATTTGGAATTTGGAAACGGTTAAATTTGTTTTCAAATGATTTGAAATTGGAAATTATGAGGATTGAATTTGTTATTACGACGGGTTAGAAAACCGTTTTAACCTTTGAAAGACGGTATGCAAATCGAAGATTGTGAGAATTGAAATCGTCATTATGACGGCTTAGAAAAGCCAAATTTGATTTTGAAATTTGGAAAGTTGCATGGGTTGAAATCGTCATTACGACGGTTTGAAAAATGTTTTTATTTGAAAACTGATTTCGAAATTTTGAAAATTCGAGGGTAGAATACGTCATTACGATGGCGTAAAAGGGCGCGTTGAGAAATGCAACGATCGGCGAGAGACCGCGGTTTGAAATGGCCATTATGACGACGTAAAAGGGTATTTTGAAATGGTTTGTGAAAACCGAGTTTTGAAATCGTTATTACAACGGTATAAAAAGGTGCTTTGAAACGGTTGTAAAAATCGGGTTTGAAAATCGTCATTATGACGGCATAAAAGGTGGGCAACGGTCGGCGAAAGACCGAGGTTTAAAACGGCCATTATAACGGCGCGAAATGCGTTTTTGAAACGGTTGTAGAAAACCGGGTTTGAAAATCGTCATTACGATGGCCTAAAAAGGCGTGCAACGGTCGGCGAAAGACCGAGGTTTGAAATGGCCATTATAACGGCGCAAAAGGGTGTTTTGAAAGTTGAAAATGACACGGAAGGACTTATGATCACATAACACATAAGCACTCGCAGTTTATTATATTATGCATAATGCTGACATGGGTTTTGGCTTAAAAGGGTGGGTTACACACCAAGCAATCATACCCCGATTTGCGAGAGGGATACCAATCCAAACAAAATGTGTAAGGAGGGTGCCCTAGCCTCGTGATCGAAGGTCATGAAAGCTCTTTGGCGAAACAGAAATGTGTAACGTCAATGGTATGCTTGACTCAATCGGGATTCGAAACGCGGGGATGAGAAAAGTCACGCCGACGAGACAAGCCAATTGGTCGAAAAGGTTAGGTTATGGGCCGGACAGGGAACCCAACTTATGACCGTAATATCAATTAATGCACTTTAACCACGACCTCGTTCGAGTTTCACCTCTAAGGATCACAAAGACACAAGTGTCCTAATTTTCCCCCAGCGGAGTCGCCAATCTGTGGACATGGGCCACAGGCCGGTCTATTGATTTAGTCCACCTACTAGTCCGTAGTCACGGGCCACCTGCACGCCAAGCAAAATTGTGGACATGCAGCGGTCTTTTGAAAGCCACGCTCGGCGGCGTAAAAATGCTTTCGACCGGATCGCTTTAGATCGGTCGGTTTCGTCTCGGCAGAGGTCTCGAAACTATTAGAGAGATGTACAGAGTCGCCACCAAGCATTTATGGGATGCATGGAACCCGTTCAAATCCACTTTATACCTAGGTCAATCAAGGCAAACAGCGGTGTTTGACATTGGTACTAAAGATAAGGACTCGTCCTCCATTTAGCATTCTATGCCTAAAATGACTCTCGTACGCCCTGGATAAGGCCATCCACTATCCAAAGGCTCTAAGTAAGGGGTGAGGGTACGTATTGGGAAGCCCTTTAATCGGACACCCAATCCCGCCCGCGTTAGCGGCCTCTACTGATCGATCGTGGTTGTTTAAGTGAAAGAGTTGATAAAACGGTTTAAATGCATGAATGCACATTCAAAAGTCTTAACCTAACATGTGAATATTTCCTAAGTCGGTTGTTTATTTATGTACCAAGAAATTGGTGTCAACGTTGGATTTAGATTTATTTACATGTGAAAACGGAAATTAAACATCCTTTTACCAAGTTCGGGTTATGATGCTTAACACAATCCATTTATTGAAAAAGGGTGTCAAATGACAAAGTGTAAAAAACGTAAACTTGTCAATCTGATCCGTCATGTATTCGGATTAACCGTAATCGGGATCGTCCTAGACAAGTATCAAAATGAGACAAAACAGTGCCAGGCAGCCCCATTGGGGCGCGAGCCTATTGGCGAGAGAATGGGGCCTGTCCAGGTTTTGAAATATGAAAACAGACGACCTCTTGGGGCGCGAGCCAGGAGTCGACCCAAAGGGCGTCTTCTGATTGTTAAAAAGGTTATGAAAAAACCGTATTTTGTAATGAATGATTTGCAATTATGGTTTGCATGACTAGGAATAATTACTATCATGTTAGTAATATTCATTGTCGTATTTGCAAGTTTGAAAAGCATAGTAAAATGTGTAAAAGAAAAATTATTTGATTTGAACTAATTATGTTAAGTTCATTTCTTTGTAATTAATCAAGTTTGTCATCGTACTTGGATTAAACCGACATGGTATAAAGAACCAAGGATGATTATGAATTATGACTAATATATTTTCAAGTGTAAATAAATGAGAAAAATGGTAAATAAAATAAAAGGGTGTTAAAATACCCTTTAATCTGTAATTAACCAATAATATCATCGAGTCACGAAATAAACCGTCATGGTATAAAGAACCAAAGATGATTTTTGTAATGGTCAAAATATGTTTATCATAAAAATGAATTAAAATGGTATATAAAAGAAAAGAATTTGCTTTAAAATGTAATTAACCGAATAATATCACCGAGTCACGGATTAAACCGTCATGGTATATGGAACCAAGGGTGACTATGATTTATGGTTAAAAATTTTGTCATAAAAATGATTTGAAACATTTGAAATGGTAATAACCGATTGCAAATAAGAAATGAAATAAAGAGGAAAGACGAGAACAAACACGACTGGATTAAGGTCTAAGAGGGCATTAAGGCGCGAGCCTACCTGCTACGTAAGTAGCCCCTGTCTCAAGCCAAAATCCGATTTTGGCTCGTCTAACCTATATTTGAATCGTGTTATTCATTGTTCATGCTTATAAACTCATAAAAACAGTAAAGACATGAAATAAATGAGTTGTTTACACCCTCAAACTTACGTGTATTGATGTTTGCGAAGTAGACGACTTTAGAGACGGTTTTCTCGTTGTGACTAATCGCGATCAAAGAAGTTTAAAAGAGTGCCTTAAAAAGGATTTTGTTTTGAAAATAAGTTGAAAATATGTTAATTAAAACATGTTGATTGATGGATTGAGTTGGTCAAATGGGTCGGTCGAATGCATGGCGATGGTACCAAACAAAATGTGGAAGGCTTGTGTTTACGATCGGTAGGTCGTAAACACGTGTCGATTTTGTGACTTAGGAAGTCGGGTCTAGAAGTTTAAGGGAGAGGTGAAGGAGCGGACGCTCGCGTGAGGATTGTGTTGTGTGAAGGGTGGTATTTATAGAGAAATATGGGATGGTAGGTCGGTTGTGTTTGCTTAAAGGCTAAGCAGACACCTGCTTTAGGCGCGAGCTATCTCGTGATGGAAAGGGGTGTATTGTCCCTTTCAATTTGGACGTGGCCTTTGCTCTATCCATTGTTTGGTTTGTTGTATTGAAATGAGATGTCGTGTAACAATATGGGCATCTAATAAGATGATTTTGGGTATTACTTGAGGTAGGTGTTTTGTGTGCTTGACTCGGGTTTGACCCGTGTGAGTCGGGATTTGAATTTGGAGTCGGTTTTTGGCTCGGTGTCGGTTTTGACTCTAATTAGGGTCATTTTAATGGAAATTACATGATGAAAACATTCATGACATTATTTTTCACATTCGATATTTGGGTTGACTCGGGTTGACTCAGGTTGACTCGAGTTGCGGGTTTCTGAGTCGGTTTTGGGTCCGAAGACGGTTTTAACTCTAAATAGTGTTATTTTAATGCAAATGAAGTTAGAAAACTTTTGAAATCATTTTTCATATCCGAGTAGTGCATCAAACCGTCTCATGTATAGCCAATCCACGCACGTATATCAAAAACACGTCATAGTCCGATCATCATCGGGTGGTTTTTGGAAGGTGCAGATACTAGGTATCTAGATTTCTTTTTCATCAATACCGATCACCTATATACATAAAAAAGATCGCTCATTAGAAAATCCGCAAAAGCATATTTATTGAAGTCGAAAAAAAATGACGTAGAATGTATACAATAATCACGTAATTCATATCAAAGAATAGACTACATAGACAGTACAGTTGCTTTTTATATACTCCCTCCATTCAATTCCATTTTACATGTTTGCTTTATCACGTTTGTCAACGCGACTTTTATGCAATAAATATCTTTAGCTACGTATTTGCAAAAATTATAAAAGTTAGATATTTTTAACGTACTCTTAAAGATGAATTAACTAAGATCCCACATGAATATATTTTAACTTATGTATCGAGAGAAAATTGAAGTTGAATGTCCGCTTGTGAATAGTGTGCAAAAGAAAAACATGCAAAGTGGAGTTGAATGGAGGGAGTATGAATATTGCGAATGTAACATATAATAAGCTTTAAATAAATTAATGTGCATGTTTCTTAGATCTTACCAAGTATATATACAGAAAAGGAGTAGATTTTCTTACGTACAAAGGATGGTGCTGATAGTAGATTTACGTAGAGTTTCAATTAAGATAAATTTTTTATCTATTGAAGAGAATATTATTTGTTTGGAGGTAGTTCAATTTACGTCGAGTTTCAATTAAGATAAATTTATATATTGAAGTAGATATTATTTGCTTGGAGGTAGTTTGAAAAACTTGACTCTCTATAATCGTTCGAAAAAAGCTTCATTTAATAATATAGACTAGATTTAATGCCCGTGCGATGCACGAGCCTTTTTGTAGTATTCTACCGTGTAAAATGTTGTAACTGAAAAATGTTAACGTGTATAATAAAGGGTAATATGATCGATTATATATAATACTCCCTCCATCCCACTTTTATTATCCAACTTTCCTTTTTGATAAGAATTTAAGAAATAGAGTGAAATTACTACTCTATCCTTTGAATTACAGGGAATGGAGACAATATCATTAGGATGAAGATGATGGTAGCTAAATTATCTAGGGGTAATATTGGGGGTTTACAGCTTTTGCTTACTAAATTTAGTAAGTTTAGTAAGGGGACAATAATCATGGGATAAATTTTTGGACAAAATGAGACAATAAAAATGAAATAAAGGGAGTAACTCATAAGATTAGAACCGTCATGCATCCAATCAAGCTCATAAACAATCATACTACTATCAAAAATCAAGTTAATCGGATAGCTTTCTTAAATGATTTGTGCATATTCGTTCCTAATACGTAACTAATATGGTACTTTATACAAACTCAATTACTTATGCTAGTTGGTTTGTGCTCCGTGACTGTTTTCTATCTTCTAGTTCAATTTAAAGCTTTTCACATTATTATTATCCTATCTAATAGCTTATGGATTTATTAAGATGCATTTTTATTAACTATTTGCAAGTGTTTCAATATTGTTAAATTGGATCTCTATAATAAGAGTTTCTCATGCATAATTATCACCTTAAAATATAAAAAATTCTTATGTGATATTAACTTCGACTCAAATACTCCTTTCTCTTCTTGAAAACTTACATCAGCTTGCATATTAATACAATGTACTACCTCCGATTCAAGAGATTCTTTACTCTTTTATTTATTTGTAAAGACTATTTTAATAAAACATAAATAATATATTGAATCGGAGAGAGTATTTTACGTATATATGTTTATATTTTCATTTAAAACTTCAAAGAGAAGGCCAGTCATAATTTTTTGAAAACTTGATTAATCATAATAATTGTTGTTTTTAGTTCTAATATAAATACTATAGCGTACAATTTGATATGATTTTGCAAGTCAAAATTTATGTGAATGTCTAAGTACAACTAAATTATAGAGTCTTTATACTTGTGTAACTCATAAGCAGTAGTATTAAGACATACCCAACTGTAACAGATTCAACAATTTTTGACAACTACAAACTTTTATTTAAAGATTAATGACGGCGTACTTTCCACCACTTTAATATAGCCACCCAAGAATGAATATGTTTTTCCCCTAGGTAATGGTTGAAAACAAAATAAAATAATTTCATATATACGTGACACTTGACCGAGTAAGCCGGTTCAGCGAGTTCGATGGTTTATTTTATATTTTGTCCAAAGGGTTTTTGTTTATAACAGTTAAGTGCTTTCTAAAATCATTTTAACATTTCTAAAACTATTTCTAAACCTAGAGAGAGGGAGAGGAAGAGGATTTGTCGAGCCCTTCATTTGCTTGAAGATTTCTCATCGATTTCAACCTAATTTCATTTCCCTGTTTGTGATGGATATGTGAAGGTTCATAATTGATTGCTTGTGTGTGATTGGATTGCGAAAAGGTAGGGTTTCTCCTACTCAGTACTGTTTATTGATTCAGATTGCATATATTTTATAATTGTTGTTATCTGCTGATCATCGGAGGTTGGGTGTTGTGGTGACGGTGTTGGTGTGGTTATGTTGTGACGGTTAAGGTGTTGTGACAGCTGTGATGCTGTGTGTGTGATTGTGGTGGATTCACTTGCGGGAGTGGCTTCACACCCTAGTTCGCCCTCCGTGGAACCCGTCACGGGAGGGGATGTGCACATTAAGGGACAGGGATTGTTAGTCGCTCGTTGATGAGCTGGACTAGGTGGGGATGGGCTGCGGTCACCCACTGGCGGCAAGGATTACCTGTTGCGATGGGTAATGTGGCAGGGCTACACACTTCGGTGTGTAGTCGGTTACTGTGTGATATCGGGAGACCGGGGATGGAGGATGATCAGCCGATTGCATTGTTTGTTTGTCTTATATTGATTGAACGGTACTGACCCCGTTGTTGTTGTTTTGTAAAACCTGCGGTGATCCATTCGGGAATGGTGAGCAGACTTGACAGGTATTGCTTTTGGTGAGCTTGGGCGGTCACGAGGAAGTCGTCACCACCAGTTGTAGTATTATAGTTACGCGTCTTAGTTATGATTTTGTAGTTGTTACCAGTTGAATTCATTTTATCGGTTTTGGTTTTGGTTTTGGTTGTTGTAAACATTAATACTTTTCGGTACTTCTAATAAATGTGTTTAGGACGGACGCTTTTGATATATACTAACCTCGGGCAACCGAGATGGTAACAGTCTCTCATGCTAAGGTAGTCCTTGGTAAGGTACCTTAGTATAAGGGGGTGTTACAAAGTGGTATCAGAGCCAAAGATTCTGGCACCTAAAACTAATCAACCCAATGAACTTAGGGAGTCTAAATAAAATAAACCCGGGGAGAGTTGTTTGGAGCTACCGCAAAGACTTGGGAGACCTCCCGAAGTCACATTAAGGCCCTTACGATCTCAAGCCGGTCACATGGGGGGAACCGTTGTGTGTCGAGTCATGTGTGTGAAGTACTTGTGGCATGAGTATTGTGCATGGTTGAATAAATGACGAAGGAAGTGGAACGTGATAGTTGTTGAAAGATGTATCGTAAATTTGTTGATGTTAAACTTTGAGCATGAAATATGATTGGCATGTTAACTGTTTATCATGTGGCTTTCAAAAGGGTAGTGGTACATGACGTATGAACATGATGCTGTTAGTGTTTGTTTGTTGATAGTAGCATGTGATTAAGGTCATGCATCTATATATATGAATGTCATGTTTAATTTTCATGTGGGTATGATAAAAGTTCAGCTATGTACTGGTTTCTTGAAGTATTGAGTTGTTTTTGTTGCCTTATGCATGTTCAAATTGTTTTGGTTTAGAAAATTTGATTTGTATGAAGACCGATTATGGAAGGGCTGTATTAAATCTGTCATAAGTCGAGTTCTAGAAATGATATTTCTGTAATTCCAATTGGAGGTGATATTTTGTCCTCTTACGATTCTAACGATAGGTCACGCGCCTAAAATGACCAAGAACGAGTGACATATGACTGTTTTACGAAAACTGGACGTTGCTGAGAAATGTGCCGATACTCGACCGAGTAGGCCTTACTCGGCCGAGTATCTTTAATACTCGACCGAGTAACCAATATTAGGCCGAGAAATCTTTCTGTGATAATCCTATTCAGCTTCTGGAGTCGTGAACTCGGCCGAGTAGTCTCAATACTCGACCGAGTGTCCTGTACTCGGTAGAGTACGTCATGTTACTGCACAGTGGTCAGAATGTTACTGCACAATGCTAATTTCGACCAACCAATTTGTAAAATTTGCCATTTTATATGTATACATGATTTTTGAGTGATTTCAACTCTTCTAATTAGTAGACTCGAAGAAGTTTCCATATTGATAAATGATAGTCACGTATTGTGTCGGTCTAAGAGGGCGATTTTATCACCCTCGTGTCTTTTAATATGGGTCTTTTGGTACACTTTTCCTAACAATTGGCAATCGGTGATATGGTGGTAACTTGTACATTTTTACTCGGTCGGGCACTCAATCCTTATGCATGGAACCCGAGTGGCATTAAAGCACCTTTCAAAGGTCAAGGCAAAGCACAAAAGGATCACTTGTAACCCGGAAATCAATTGGGAGAAGTAAGAATGAAGACTAGAAGAAATGAAGGCTATTGTAGAGGTTTAGCTCGTGGGAAAAAGAAGTTGATTTGCGAGATCGTGCGCGACTGCTGCGCAAACAGTCTTGTAGTGCGCCAAAATGCGCAGCATGAATGAACGAGTGCTTGCGCGCTGCGCGACTGCGCATCCCCAGCTTTACGGGTTTTTCTAATCTTCTTCGTGGGCTTGTTAAGTGGAAATCTTTCTAGGTTTTCGTGAAGGCCTATAAATACCCGAGAGTTTGAAGACACAGGATCATCACCTACCATCATTTCATCTCTTTTAATCTCATTTTTAGGGTTAATCTTGTAGTAATTAAGAAGGCTATTTTCCATTTCAAGTTGTAATCTTTCTTTGTTTTTGGGTTTTATGAAGACTATGGGAGGCTAATCTTTCCATTCTTGATGTAATTTAATCAAAGTATCCAACTTTGGTGATTGTAAGACTCTTAAACCTCTCTTAATTTATCTAATGTTCTTTTCTTGTGCTTTATTTCTTATGTTGAGTAGATGAATGTTTGGGTTGGCCATCCTTGCATGTTATTCACTCAATTAGTGCAAATCCTAATGAAATGGTTTAATTTAGTTGGGATTGTTGAAGCAAGTTTGTTGTTTGTTGATTTGGTTTAAAGGATTCATGCAACAAATAGAAAAGTTCATGTCTTTTACTCATTTGTATGGTTTAATCTTATGAGGAATTGATCCTAGCTTCATCTCTTGGTTAAACTCTTAATGCTCATGCTTAGTCTCCTTTCATGGTTTAATGAATTGTTGCTTAAGTTTGAAGGGTATTTGTAGATGGTTTAATTTACATGTATCAATATCTTGAGATGAAAGTATTGGGTAGAAAATTGTAAGAGAGGAATAAAAGAGTCAAGCATCATCATTGTTGGGTTACTAAGAGAGAATTACATCAAGTTTTCCCTTTATATTGAATCTTGCATACTAGTTGTTTGTGGAATTGTCTCAATAGGAAGATTTCCAATTTCTACTCTTATTTCCATGTTTGTTTCTCAAAACCAATCCCTTTCCATCTATGTCCCCTACTTGTTGACCTTTGTTAATATCCATTGTTTGTGATTATTGCTTTTGTTAAGTTAATTTTATCATTAGGACCTTAATTAGTAGTAGAGATCCACTTAGTAGTCATTAGTTTACATTTCAAGCTTTAGTCTTATTTCCTTCTCTTGGGTTCGACCCTTTACTTCCGCTTTACTATTGTTTTTATTGAAAGTTAGTAGAGTCAAAGTTTAGGCTATAAATTGTTAATTTGGTAGTTAATTCTAGTATTTTAGCGACCTAGTTTTATCTATATCAAATTTTGGCGCCGTTCTTGGGAAGGCAACATAGCTAAAGCTTGTTATTGAACTATTGGTCTTTAATTAGTATAGTTAGTCTTTGTAGAAAATTGATTGTTAAATTGCATGCTAGTAGTTTTTTCTCTTCTCTTTGCCTTGATAAATACGTGGAAGTTCTAATTGGTGTGGTTAGTGTGAAGGTTTATGTTTAGCTCTCCACCACACGGTGAATCAACCCCCGTGGAAGAAGACGCGTTTGGAGCATATTCTTGGCTTTTCACTAACCCTTGGTACCGAAGACCACCAAGAGAACATAGAGTAGAAGAACCACCTTTAGAAGTCCCCATTGAAGAAGAACCAATAGAAGTAGAACCAATTGAAGTGGAATACCCACAAATGGCGAATGATACTAGAACTATTAGGGAGCTCCGGGCAAGAAATTATGACACTCAACCTCTTTGCATAGCCTACCCACCCATGGGGGCTAATGCCAACTTTGAATTGAAGGGCTATTTCATTCACAACCTCCCAAAGTTTCATGGACATGCGGGGGATGACCCAAATCGCCATCTTTCCGAATTCCATATGATGTGTGAGGGTGCAATTCCAAATGGTGTCACGGAAGATCAATTTAAGTTGAGAGCTTTCCCATTCTCACTTCAAGATGCGGCAAAAGATTGGTTGTTTTACCTTCAACCGGGTACAATCCGTACTTGGAAGGACATGAAGGCGGCTTTTCTTGAGAAATACTACCCCGACTCAAGACATAACCATGCAAAGAAAGCCATCACTTCTCCGGAGCAAGATGCAAGTGAGAGCTTATATGAGTATTGGGAGAGATTCAAGAAGCTAGTTGCTCAATGTCCTTACCATGGCCTTAGTGGTGATGACCTTTTGGTCAACTTTTGTGATGGCCTTACCGTACAATACCAAATCATGGTTAATTCCGCTACGGGTGGTGGAGTTGACAACTATTCCGTGGCGGAGGCAAATGAGATCATAGAAAAGTTGGCCGCTAGCACAAGGAATTATGGAAAAAGCCGAGTATCAAAGAATATTAACTCCATTGAGACACCTTCTCCTTCCTCCCACAAGCTTGAGAAAACCGTGGATGATCTCACAAAAATGGTTGCTCAACTAGTGGGGAACAATCAAGGAGGAGCACAACGATCTAATGTGGAGTGTAATTTTTGTCAAGGACCACACCCAATGGAAACTTGTCCCATCATGGAAGAGCAAGGAATAAGCAAGGAGAATGTGAGTGCCATGATGCACGGTCAATACAACTCTAGGAACCCCAATGGGGGAGGGTATTATAAGTATGATCCGAGCGGCAATACTTACAATATTGGGACAAGGGACCATCCAAACCTTAGTTGGGGAGGGGATACCTCCAAGAGCTTCCAAAATGGTCAATTCAACCACTTGAAGAACTCCAACTCTCAAGGACAAAACTCCAATTACCAAAGAAACAACAATCATCAACAATCCAAGGGAGGGTCCTTCCAATTTGGAAACCAAGGAAACCAAGGGAATTTCCAAGGTAACCACAAGAACTTCCAACAAGGAGGGGGCTCTTCCTCCCAAGGAAATGAAGATTTGTCTACAAATGAGATGTTCAAGATGCTCATGAAAGGGCAAGCCGAAAATACCAAGAGATTTGACAAAATGGATGCGGACAAAATTTCAAGTGATGCTAGAGTGAAGAACCTTGAGATCCAACTTGGCCAACTTGCACAAGAAATGGCCAAGAACAATCAAAGGAACTCTAACTCAATTCCATCTACAACATTTCCACCAAAGGAAAATGCAAGCTCCATGACTTTGAGAAAGGGGAGAACCCTAGAATCTCCCCCGAAGAAGAAGAGGAAGGCCAAATCACATGAGAGGGTCATTGACATTGAGGAACAAGTTGAAGAAGAGCTAGTGGTTGAGGAAGAGAAAGAGACACCCTCTAGAGCTAGTGGGGAAAAGGAGAAGACTCCCTTGAGGAATGACAAAGAAAAGAGTGAAAGCAACAAAGCCAAGGATCATGTTGAGGAGATCGAGAGAGAGTATGTTGTTGAGGTACCTTTTCCTAGTGCTCTCACACATTCTAAAAGTGTCGCAAGAGATGAGGATCTCTATGAAACTTTTAGGAAGTGTGAAGTAAATATCCCTTTGCTAAATCTTTTGAAAGGTGTGCCTAGGTATGCCAAGTTTCTCAAGGAACTTTGCACACCTAGGAGAAGCCCAAGGAAGGGAACCCAAAGAGTAAGGGTAAGTGAACATGTTTCCGCAATTTTTAAAAAATCACTTCCCAAAAAGTGTGGAGACCCGGGAATGTTCACCATACCATGCTCTATTGGGGACAAAAGTTTCACTCATGCTATGTTAGACCTTGGTGCATCAATCAATGTTATGCCATATGCCCTCTATGAGACTTTGGGACTTCCACCATTGAACAAAACCGATGTAGTGATCCAACTTGCGGATCGCTCAAACATATACCCAAAGGGGATGGTGGAGGATGTGTTGGTAGAGGTAGATCACTTAACCTTCCCGGCCGACTTCTATGTTCTTGACATGGAAGCCGACTCGAGGGCCACTCCCATCCTTTTGGGGAGGCCTTTTATGAAGACCTCTAAAACCAAGATTGATGTGTCTAATGGGAACCTCACTATGGAATTTGATGGAAAGAAACTCACGTACAACATCTATGATGCTATGAAACAACCTAGCGATTCACATTCATGTTATTTCTTAGACATCATTGAACCAATTACCTCTCAAGTTTATATGTTGTGTCAAAGGGACCCACTTGAGGTGGCCCTCACTAACAATGTCGAGAAGGAAGGGTTGCGTTTTTTGTTGTCTAATGATGTGCAGGAAAGTGTAGAAGAATTGGAAAAGGAAGAACCACTTAAAGAATTAAAGGATGGAAAAGAAGTGAAAGAAATTGAAGAAGGAATGTCGAGACCATGCGCAGCCTGCGCACCCACAATGCGCGACTGCGCAATCTGCGCGACTGCGCGCAGCCTATGCGCGCCTGCGCAATTTCCAGCCCATCCGAGTCATGTTTTTCTTCCTACTCTTATGATAACCCGTCCCATTTTCTATCCTTAGAGGCCTCCCTTGAAAGGCCCCTTCCATCCATCATTAAGCCACCCACCCCCAACCTCAAACCACTCCCCAACAATTTGAAATACGTCTTTCTTGGGGCAAATGACACTCTACCCCTCATAATTTCAAACCAACTTGAGAGTGAACAAGAGAGGAGGTTGGTGGATGTTTTGCAAAAGTATAAAGGAGCATTTGGATGGAGCATCGCGGATATCAAGGGGATAAGCCCAAGCACTTGCATGCACAAAATTCGATTGGAAAAGGATGCAAAACCCGTTCGACAACCACAACGAAGGCTTAATCCACCTATGATGGAAGTTGTCAAGGAAGAGATTATCAAACTTCTTCAAATGGGTATTATCTTTCCAATTAGTGACTCCCAATGGGTAAGTCCTACTCAAGTTGTGCCAAAGAAGGGAGGGGTGACGGTAGTCAAAAACACTCAAGGGGCATTGATCCCCACCCGTTTGCAAACGGGATGGAGGGTGTGTATTGATTATCGTCGCCTCAACCAAGTCACTTGGAAGGACCATTTCCCCCTACCCTTTCTAGATCAAATGCTAGAGAGGTTAGGAGGGAAAGAGTATTATTGCTTTTTGGATGGATATTCCGGGTATTTTCAAATCCCCATTCACCCGGAGGATCAATCCAAAACAACCTTTACTTGCCCATTCGGTACTTATGCTTACCGCCGCATGCCTTTTGGATTGTGCAATGCCCCCGGCACTTTCCAACGATGCATGATGAGCATTTTCTCGGACTATGTGGAGCGTATTTTGGAAGTCTTCATGGATGACTTCACCATCCATGGGGACTCATTTGACTCGTGTCTAGACCACCTCGCTATGGTCCTATCACGGTGCATAGACTCTCACCTCATTTTAAATTCTGAAAAGTGTCACTTGATGGTGAGTAGTGGAATCGTGTTGGGACACATAGTGTCGAAAAGAGGGATTGAGGTGGATACGGCAAAGGTGGATGTGATTAAAACCTTACCGTATCCATCTAATACTCGAGACGTGAGGTCGTTCTTGGGCCACGCGGGTTTTTATCGAAGGTTTATTAAAGATTTCTCCAAAATCGCTAACCCCTTGTGCAAACTTTTGCACAAGGATGTGGAGTTCGTGTTTGATGATCATTGTAGGGAAGCATTTGACTTGTTGAAGGAAAGACTTGTATCGGCCCCAATCATTCAAGCACCCAAGTGGGATCGACCTTTTGAGATCATGACCGATGCAAGTGATTTTGCCATTGGAGCCGTATTGGGACAAAAGGATGACAAAGCTTCTTATGTGATTCAATATGCTTCCTCTCTTTTGAATGATGCCCAACGAAACTACACCGTCACCGAGAAGGAATTCTTGGCGGTGGTTTATGCTCTAGAGAAGTTCCGCTCCTACTTACTAGGAGTCAAGGTGATTGTCTATACCGATCACAAATCCATCACTCAACTTGTGAGCAAGAAGGACTCCAAACCAAGATTAATGAGGTGGGTTCTCCTACTTAGTGAGTTTGACATAGAGATAAGAGAGAAAAAGGGATTGGCAAATGTGGTGGCCGACCACCTAAGTCGACTACAACTTAATGATAAACAAATGCAACGAATGGGGGTAGTCGATGGGAGTTTGCCTCATGAATCTCTTTATAGTTTGAGGATGACGGAGCCATGGTATGCCAACTTGGTAAACTACATGGTCACCAAGAAGTTTCCCACCTCTCTTTCATCTAGTCAAAGGAACAAAATCAAGTCCGATTCTCGGTTTTATATATGGGATGAGCCATATTTGTGGAAAATGTGCCAAGACCAAGTCATCCGCCGTTGTGTGCCGGATGTAGAAATCCCGTCCATCTTAAAGCATTGCCATGAGTACGCTTGTGGGGGTCACTTTGGGCCGCATAGAACGGCACGTAAAATTCTTGAGTGCGGTTTCTATTGGCCCAAGTTATTTAAAGATGCTCATATTTTCGTTACTACTTGTGATAGGTGCCAACGTTTTGGCAACATATCACGTAGGAATGAAATGCCCCAACAACCGATGCTCTACTTGGAAATTTTTGATGTTTGGGGAATAGACTTCATGGGGCCATTCCCTAACTCCTATGGATACATCTACATCCTCTTGGCGGTCGACTACGTGTCTAAGTGGGTAGAAGCCATCCCCACAAAATGTGATGATGCAAAGACGGTGCAAGCATTTGTCAAAAGTAATATATTTTCAAGATTCGGCTTCCCAAAAGCCATTGTGAGTGATAGGGGGACTCATTTTTGTAACAAGGTAATCTCAACCTTGCTTCAAAAATATGGTGTGCTTCACAAAGTTTCTACGGCATATCACCCCCAAACAAATGGCCAAGCGGAAGTCTCTAACCGGGAGGTTAAACACATCTTGGAAAGAACGGTCAATCCCGACCGAAAGGATTGGAGCAAGAGGCTTGAAGATGCTCTTTGGGCTTATAGAACGGCCTATAAGACCCCAATCGACATGTCCCCATATAGGCTAATTTATGGGAAGGGATGCCACCTTCCCGTAGAAGTGGAGCACAAAGCCTATTGGGCAATCAAAGCTTTTAATCAAAATGTCGATGAGGCGGGATTGCACCGAAAGCTTCAAATACAAGAATTGGAAGAGCTTAGGCACAATGCCTATGACAATGCTAGCATCTACAAGGAAAAGGCTCGGTCTTGGCATGACAAGATGGTCACAAGAAGAGTTTTCAAAGAGGGAGAAGATGTGTTGGTTTTTCAAAGTCGCCTCAAGAATTTTCCCGGCAAGCTAAGGTCAAAGTGGTTTGGACCTTACAAAGTCAAGAAGGTTTTTCCCCACGGAGCGGTGGAGGTGGAAGACCCGACCTCGGGGAAAGTGATAAAGGTAAATGGGCAAAGGTTGAAGAAGTACTACAAAGGAATCGATCTACAAGGTGAAGAGGATCTTCTTTTAGAAGATCCAATTTATAAAGATTGATTCTCCAACTTTGACTAAGTCGAGCCATCGACGTTAAATAACGGCAAATTTGTAAATATTCTATCCCAATTTCATTGCTTTCTTAGAGTAGTTTATTTTCGCAATTTAATTCCGCAATTTATTTACTCGCATGTTAATTTTCGTTGAATTAATTTCATTTGCATTTGACATATAAAAAGGCATTTGAGGTTTGTTTAATGATATAGTGATTTGCAAGAACCCTCTTGGAAGGCGTGCCCAAGAGGAGATGAGAGTCGGGTTTGATGAACAAAGTCATAGGAAGAGACCAAGGAAAAGAGAACAAGAAGAAATGGGAGAATTATTGGCTAAGGAAGTGAAATTGGAATTACAAGAAAAAGAGCAAAAACTGCGAAACACTGC
This sequence comes from Silene latifolia, assembly GCF_048544455.1. NCBI lineage: Eukaryota > Viridiplantae > Streptophyta > Magnoliopsida > Caryophyllales > Caryophyllaceae > Silene > Silene latifolia. The sequence continues at coordinate 95,764,176 of NC_133538.1, forward strand.
GCAGCCTGCGCAAAAGGCATGCGCAGGTGCGCAAAATTGCGCAGGAGGGAACAGTAATTGCGCAGCCTGCGCAGCCTGCGCAGGTCTGCTATCTCGATTCTTTTCTTCTCTTAGCCCGTGCTTCCTCCTCATAACTTACTCCATTATTTTTTTCGACAAACACCAAACCCCCTCTCTCATTCACTAAGAATCCTACCAAAATCACTCCATATCAACAACAAACCTCCTTCTCATCACCAATTTCTTCACCAAATTCGTCCTTGACATCAAAAACACCATCAAATCTCCAATTTTCTGCCAAAAATCCCCAAATCTCCCTAACCCTAGAATTTTTCCGGGTTGAATTGAAGCTTGTTCAAGTGGATTTCTGGGTTTTAAAGGGGTTTTTATGCAACATTCAAGCAAGATTGAGGATTTTTTCGGGGAGGTATAACAACTTTCTTCACTATCCTTGTCTTATTTTTTTCAATTCAATTTCGTTTGAGTAGTTGAGTTGTTTCTTGCTTGTAATTGCTTGTTTGGGGATTGTTGGTAATCATTTTCTGTTAGGGGAGGCAAATATTCAACAAAATTACCTTAGATACACAATTTGGTGCTAGTGCACATAAGGTGTTTGTTGAATTGCCCCTTAGAAAATTTTTCAGATTTTTGGTTGTATTAAGTGGTTGTTTTTGAAAATTTTTTCTACAAGAACAAGATGGTTTTTGGTCTTGGGAAAGGGAAGTCTAAGAAGAAGGGGGAAGCCTCAAACCAACCTCCACCAAGTGCACCACCCAAACCTTTTAAGGGGGATGAAGGGTTACCAAACAACATTAAGACTTACTTTAGGTTCCTTGAGAGTAAGCCCCTCCCAATTTCCAAATTCCTTCACCCGGAAACCTTGAGGGATATGGGAATCCTTGACCAAACCCTTGCCTTCCTCACTAAGGTGGGGTTAGAGAGGTACCTTACCCTTCAACCTCGCACCTACTCCGCTTACACCTTAGAATTCCTTTCGACCATCGCAATCACGGGGGAAAGAGGGAATGAAAGGGTGAACTTTAGGTTGAACAAAACTTGGCACACCATAACCTTTGAGCGGGTAAGGGAAATTTTGAGGATCACCAAACCACCCTCCCCAATAAACCTACCGGGTACGGCCTTGGATGATTCTTGGTTTGGGCTCACAAGGAAAACACCCCGGACAAACAATGACAAAATAGCCTCAATCACAAACCCTCCCATCCGGATTCTCACCCGAATGATTTCATGTTTTTTCTTTACAATGGGGGAGCCTACCAAGCTCAATGAAGGGGTCCGTGAGTGTTTGTGGGCGATGTTGCCCGAGGGGGAGGGAGTGCCGGATTGGGCACGGCTTTTTGTGGTGGGTGCAACTAAGCAACGTGAAAAGAAAGGAAGTATAAATTGTGGAGGTTTGGTCACTCTTTTTGTGGCTAGTTTGGTTGGGGAAATTCCGGACGAACAACCTCATGTGTGGGGAAATCACCTCTACAATGAAGCGGGGTTGGTGGAGTGTCACATGATTCATTCTTTGGACACGGTCCCGTGGAGTTGTCATTGGTTGGGGGAGGGGGGTGCACCTTACATGAAGCTTCCCTTGAATGGCCCCCTCCCGAGTGGACCACGAGCCCGAGATTTCTTTTGTCCTCCGGAGGGCAATCTCCCTAACCCACCGCCGCAAAGAGTGAGGAAAAGAAGAGCCGTTGAGACTTCCCGAGGTCCCCAACGAGAAGAGGAAAGAGAGATTGAGAATATTGAGAGGGGATACCATGAGACCCCGCACATTCCTTCGACCTACCAATCGCCTCAAGACACTCCTATGTTTGAGGCCGGGGGTTCCTCAAGTACACCTTTACCACCGTGGCAACACCAAATGTTTAAGTACTTTGAGGATACCCGGGGGACGTTGGAAGCGATAAGTGGGAGGGTTGAGAGCTCCCATTCTTGGCAACAACAACAAACGCCAAGATTGGAGAGTTATGATCAATTCAAAAATCTTTTGAGGAGCATAGACGGTTGGGAGATGAGGCCGAATTGGCCCAAAAGAAAATTCTTGAAGACATGGCCAAGAGGCAAGAGGAGTCTCTTGCATGGCAACAACAATGTGCCAAAGCTTGGGCGGAAAATCAAGCTATGTGGCAAGCTCAAAACAAGTGGCGGGAAGAAGTGAGTCAACAATTTGGGGTGCAAAACGAAAGGCACCACCAATACCTTGACGACTCCTACTATGACGCCAAAGCCCATGAAGACTCTTTTGGCCTTATTCGAGGCCTTTTCGGCATGACAATTCACTCCAATGACCCAACCTATCAACCCACCATAGATGAACCGCAAGTGAATGAGGCCTACATAAGGGCCCAGCAAGAAAGAGAAAGAAGAGAGAGAAGAAGAAAGAACCGAGGGGCACACGAGCAAGGCGAAGGCTCGGGCCCCTCCAACTAAATTCTTGAAGAAGTTGGCACTCCCTCACATTGAGGACAATGTGAAATTTAAGTGTGGGGGAGTGAGAATTGTAACATATGTATATTGTCTTTCAAATGCAAATGCAAAAAAAAAAAAAAAAAAAAAAAAAAAAAACGAAAATCCCGGCTAGGTGAAAACCCACAAGGGTGGGCGCCTAGGCAAGATTGGGAAGGTGGCCGAGGACGGGATGAAAACCCGAAAGGGCATTCCGGGTAAAATGAAGAAATGAGTTGCGAGCCACCATGAGAGGAAAGGAAAAGCTAAGGTGAAAACCCGAAAGGGCACCTTAGGCAAAATGAGGGATTTTCACCAAAAAAAATTGAAAAATTAAAAAATTGTAACACCAAAAAGATGGAGGGATAAGAAGGGAGTGATAAGGAGGGTCTTGGAAGGAGGCTAGAATAGGATTTAATTTCTTTTTGAGTCACGAAACTTGTCCCAAATCGGTGGATTTTTGCTTTGGCTACTTTGGTTGTTGATTTACTTCGGAGTGTGGCCAACCAAGTAGCATGATCATACCTTGCTTGGAGTGATAAGGGGGTGATATAAGTGGTGAATTAGATTGTTTTAGGAGTTGCTTAGGCCACTTTGCTTCCACCTTGGGATAAGGTGAAAGTGGCCATCTCTTGTTGGTGATATAAGGAGGGAGGAGTTGTGTGATGAGTCGGAGTTGGTGGTTGTGTCGTGTCTTGTTAGAGGGAGAAATAAGGAGGGTGAGTGAGGGAAGAGAGTTTGTGAAACTTTGAGTCATGTCTTTTCTTTTTAATAGGTGGTTGTGTTTTGAGGGAGACATAAGAAGGAAGAGGAAAGGGAAGAGTGGTCATACTCTCCTACGCTCTCTTGTAGACTTCATGGTTGCTTGTTTCGGGTTTTGCTCGGGACTAGCAAAAGTCTAAGTGTGGGGGAGTTTGATAGTCACGTATTGTGTCGGTCTAAGAGGGCGATTTTATCACCCTCGTGTCTTTTAATATGGGTCTTTTGGTACACTTTTCCTAACAATTGGCAATCGGTGATATGGTGGTAACTTGTGCATTTTTACTCGGTCGGGCACTCAATCCTTATGCATGGAACCCGAGTGGCATTAAAGCACCTTTCAAAGGTCAAGGCAAAGCACAAAAGGATCACTTGTAACCCTAAATCAATTGGGAGAAGTAAGAATGAAGACTAGAAGAAATGAAGGCTATTGTAGAGGTTTAGCTCGTGGGAAAAAGAAGTTCGATTTGCGGATCGTGCGCCTCGCTGCAAAAACAGTCTTGTAGTGCGCCAAAATGCGCAGCATGAACAAAGTGCTTGCGCGGCTGCGCGACTGCGCATCCCCGCTTTACGGGTTTTCTAATCTTCTTCGTGGGCTTGTTAAGTGGAAATCTTTCTAGGTTTTCGTGAAGGCCTATAAATACCCGAGAGTTTGAAGACCTGGGATCATCACCTACCATCATTTCATCTCTTTTAATCTCATTTTTAGGGTTAATCTTGTAGTAATTAAGAAGGCTATTTTCCATTTCAAGTTGTAATCTTTCTTTGTTTTTGGGTTTTATGAAGACTATGGGAGGCTAATCTTTCCATTCTTGATGTAATTTAATCAAAGTATCCAACTTTGGTGATTGTAAGACTCTTAAACCTCTCTTAATTTATCTAATGTTCTTTTCTTGTGCTTTATTTCTTATGTTGAGTAGATGAATGTTTGGGTTGGCCATCCTTGCATGTTATTCACTCAATTAGTGCAAATCCTAATGAAATGGTTTAATTTAGTTGGGATTGTTGAAGCAAGTTTGTTGTTTGTTGATTTGGTTTAAAGGATTCATGCAACAAATAGAAAAGTTCATGTCTTTTACTCATTTGTATGGTTTAATCTTATGAGGAATTGATCCTAGCTTCATCTCTTGGTTAAACTCTTAATGCTCATGCTTAGTCTCCTTTCATGGTTTAATGAATTGTTGCTTAAGTTTGAAGGGTATTTGTAGATGGTTTAATTTACATGTATCAATATCTTGAGATGAAAGTATTGGGTAGAAAATTGTAAGAGAGGAATAAAAGAGTCAAGCATCATCATTGTTGGGTTACTAAGAGAGAATTACATCAAGTTTTCCCTTTATATTGAATCTTGCATACTAGTTGTTTGTGGAATTGTCTCAATAGGAAGATTTCCAATTTCTACTCTTATTTCCATGTTTGTTTCTCAAAACCAATCCCTTTCCATCTATGTCCCCTACTTGTTGACCTTTGTTAATATCCATTGTTTGTGATTATTGCTTTTGTTAAGTTAATTTTATCATTAGGACCTTAATTAGTAGTAGAGATCCACTTAGTAGTCATTAGTTTACATTTCAAGCTTTAGTCTTATTTCCTTCTCTTGGGTTCGACCCTTTACTTCCGCTTTACTATTGTTTTTATTGAAAGTTAGTAGAGTCAAAGTTTAGGCTATAAATTGTTAATTTGGTAGTTAATTCTAGTATTTTAGCGACCTAGTTTTATCTATATCAATAAACCTCACCTGATATGGATGTGTCATTAATGAATTATGATTTTTGCAAGTTGACCTTGAAACGTGACAAATTGCTGATAACAATATGTTTTGACCCGTCGGTTTGGGAAAATCCTTATAAATTGATTATTTGTGATTTGGACCTAATTTCAACTCTCCCTATTCCGTGACTCTCTGTATTTGCTAAAAAGTCTAAAAACTCATGTATTCGTTAAGTTGTTATTTATTGGTGATTCTGGAAGTTATAGCATGCTTTATAGTGCCTGCGAATGCGTGTTAAGATGATAAGTTTCTAACAAAGGTTACCCTAGGAATTTCGAAGTCTTAGTTTCTATGTTTTGCCAACATGTTTAGGTGACATGAAAAGTAGCTGAACCTATAAGTCTATGTGGAATAAGTGATGACATTGAAAGCTTGTGGGTGTCGTGTCTTATATGCCACTTATTACATAATGATGTCTGCAAATAGCATGAACATGAATGATAGTTAGGTTGATTAAGTGGATTGATTGTTGCACATATTATAGATAGAAACAAGTGTGATTATGTGCAAGTAAATTGTGGTTACCTAAGCTAACGAGTCTAGTCGAGTCAAATATGTTACATGGTTGATTATTATCTTATCGGCATGAATATGGGATATAACACAATAGGTGTCACATGAATCATTATAGAATGATGTAATTCATATAATAGTCCATGAATAGTGTACGATGAGTTAATGGTGTTAGTAATTATCATGTAAATTGGAGTAGACATACAAATAAGAAGCTAATATGTTGAAACAGAAGTATTAAGTGATTTTTTGTATAATATTAGTCTAACATGTCTAGTGATATGACAATATATGGTTGACGGTGCAAATAGAAAGCTTAGGTGATGACGTGAGCACCTGAATGATAGTTAATTGATGGTAATATATTGGTGTTGAAGTGTGTATTTTATTTATTTATTTATTTTGTGATCCACATGAGTTTACATAGAACATGTTATTAATAATGATGCAAATGATGATTGTCTTAGTATGTACTGTGCTTGTAAACAAGTGTGTAGTAATAATTCAAACATGTGTGGGTACCGAGTTTGAGCATGATGTGGAACTACGGGTTATATATGTATAATTGATTCAAGTGCATATTTTAATTTATTTGCCAAGTAGTAATATTGACCTTATGTGGTGGATTGTGGTTTGTTATATCATAAAAGATGTTGGTGGTGCATCACGAAACCAGGGTCTATAGGTATATGAGATGAATAAGAAATTTCGGGACGGATTTTGTTTTTAGGGAGATGTAACGTGATACTATGTTTTTCTATGTGGTTATTTGGATTTCCATTAGTAATTACTACTTGAAACAATGCGGTAACATGTTTATTATATTGAATGATAACTTCCGTTTGTGGTCGAACTATAGTTGTATATGCTGTTTATATGTTTTATTTAGAACTGTAAGTTGCATATGTTGTTTATATGTTTTATTATGAATTGTATTTGTATGGAAGGACCATGATATCGCGTGGCTTACGTGGTTTTATATGAGTTAGGTTACGGGGACGTAACCTTCTTTTATGGAGGATAAGATGTGACAACCCGAGTTTACTCAAGTCTATATGAGTTAGCATAGATTTTACTCGTTATGCATATGAGTAAAATAATGAGTATGAGTTATATTGTGTTAATTATATGTGATGTTAGGTGTTGTTGGTTGTAGTTGGTGCGAACTTTGGGGACGAAGTTCTTTTTAAGGAGGGAAGACAATAATACTTCGTATTTTAGTTGGAGTACTCGGTCGAGTGTGTGTTACTTGGCCGAGTGCACTTGATCGAGTAAACCGGTTCAGCGAGTTCGACGGTTTATTTTATGTTTTGTCCAAAGGGTTTTTGTTTATAACAGTTAAGTGCTTTCTAAAATCATTTTAACATTTCTAAAACTATTTCTAAACCTAGAGAGAGGGAGAGGAAGAGGATTTGTCGAGCCCTTCATTTACTTGAAGATTTCTCATCGATTTCAACCTAATTTTATTTCCCTGTTTGTGATGGATATGTGAAGGTTCGTAATTTATTGCTTGTGTATGCTTGGATTGCGAAAAGGTAGGGTTTCTCCTACTCAGTACTGTTTATTGATTGAGATTACATATATTTTATAATTGTTGTTATCTGCTGATCATCGGAGGTTGGGTGTTGTGGTGACGGTGTTGGTGTGGTTATGTTGTGACGGTTGTGGTGTTGTGACAGCTGTCATGCTGTGAGTGATTGATATGTTCATTTTATATATACTTTTACCCCTCATTTTAGCTCGGTTTCTATTGATTATCATACTTTAATTAGTATATTTTTGAGCTAATTTTGTGTTCTAGGTGTATTGTTGTGTTTGTTACGGTTTTGTAGGAATCTAAGCATTTAGAGGCTTTTTCCTATGATTTTGTACACCAAGTTCACTAAGCTAAACAAGGCCAAATATTGGACTAAGTATGTGAAGATTACTTGGGTTTTGCATGAAGATTAGTGGATTGAAGTAAGGAATTACAAATGAAGCCAAATGCAAAGTCAAGCCCAAAATAAAGGTCCATATCAAGGTACAAGCATTGGATGCCAAGAGAGCTTATGATGCTAGGAATTTAGAGCATTAACCAGGTGATTAATCGCACAATTAATCACCAACATTGGATACCCTTAGCAATTAAGAGGAGAATTAAGACAATTGACCGAGGATCACACGACCCCGATCGGGGCCGCCTAACCCCGATCGGGGTTGCATGACCATTGGCGCTTACGTTTTTCTCCTCCTCTCCTATAAATAGGAGAGGTATTCCTAGGTTTTGGGCATCCCATTTTACGTCCAAGTTTACTACATTAAGCCTCAAGCATTATAAGTTTTCTCTCATTAGTTTTCATTTCAAGTTTAAGTTGTTTAAGCATTCCTTAGTTAATCTTTCAACAATTTTTATTTCAAGAGATTCTCAAGCATTTGTTATTCAATCCTTTGGTTTTAGTTATTTGTTCTTCCATACAAGTCTTCCTTATTAAGGTATTTCTTATTACAAGTTTACAATTTACATCATTGCTTTAGTTATCACATAGTTATTATAATCAAGTATTTCATATTTACTTAGCTTTATTCTTTTCGTATGTTATATCACCTAATTAGCATAATTCATATAACCATGTTCAACATTACTTACAATTTAGTTTACATTTTACATCTTAGTATGAGTAGCTAAATTCTCTAGTCTAAAGGCTAGGGGAGCCATGCAAAATCAAACATATAATATGATTAAATAAAGTTCATAATAATATTGATCAATTGCTTCCATCACATGTTTGCTTTGTCACGCTTAATCTTTGATTATCGGCCGTAGTCGTAGATTAAAACTTGTTTATTCGTTCTAAAGTCGAGAGGCACGGAATTGAATTAGACTAAGCATGTGTGGTAGGACGACCTAGTCATGGACGAGAGTTTTTCTAGGACCCGGTCTATGGTTGATACTAATACCGTAAGGTGGGTATCTTTAAGCCTAAGTAGTTGACAAGATTATTAGTATCAAGTTTATCATGTTCATATGTTTACCTTTGCATGAGTGACCCGAACCCTTTAGACTATCTTTTATCATATTATTTACATTTCAATTTTCATTAATCATCAAACCAAACAAATCAAACCCAAAACGTAATCGACCTTGATAAAAATCCACCCATAGCAATTCACGACGTAATTCCCGTTTCCTTGTGTTCGACCCCTATTACTTCATTAACTTGTGTCTAGGGAAATTATTTTTGCATAGGTACGTGATAAGCCTATCAAATTTTGGCGCCGTTGCCGGGGAAACGGTTTTATTGCTTATTGAATTGTCGATTTTTATCTTGTTTTTCTTTGTCTTGGGGAACACTTGTTCCTTAAGACCGTTACTTATCATTTTCCTACAAATTGTTGTCTTATGCCCAGGTCCTCTCGTAGTGGAGAATTGCTTTCACCGGATTCCGAGCCCGAGAAAACATTTAGGAGAAGACGACGTTTTTGGAGGGAAGTGAAAGAAGCCACTTCTCCCGTACAAGTTGAAAGTGCTAGAAAGTCTTATTTAGACGATCTAGAGGTTCTTGAAGAGGAGGAGGTTTCTTGTTCATCAACTCCACCACCATCACCATCTACTACCAAAAAGATGGTGAGACTTTCCGATCACTCAAAGCCCACCGCGGCCATGCTTCCGGCCGGAATCACAACCACTCAAATCACCGCGCCGGACTTCGAGATCAAACCGGCTTTCATTAGCCTTGTGGAGAGAAAGCAATTTGGAGGAAGTCCTTTGGAGGATCCCAATTTGCATGTACAAAACTTTTGCGACTATTGCTCCATGATCCGTCAAACGGGCGTCACCCAAGCCCAAATAAGGGAAATACTTTTCCCTTTCTCTTTGAAGGACAAGGCCAAGCTTTGGATCAATAGCCTTGACCGCACCGCCATGGGAATCACCAATTGGGAGACTTTGGCTCTTGCTTTTTATCAAAAGTTTTTTCCACCGGAAAAAACTCAAACTTTGAGGAGCCAAATCACCGGATTCCGTCAACAAGCTCTTGAGAGCTTATATAAGGCTTGAGAGAGGTATAAAGAGCTTCAAAGGCAATGCCCACATCATGGGTTAGATGATTGGTTCCTAGCAATAACATTCTACAATGGATGTTGTGCCGAGTCCCGAAGGATTCTTGATTCCGCCAACAATGGGCGGTTTGATCAAATTGACACCGATCTTGCTCATTCCACGATCGAATCTATGGCGATCCATGATGCCCAATATGTCAATTCTCGAGTTGTGCCATCTAAAGGTAAAGAAGAATCCTCTAACAACTCTGTTTTGCTAGCTCAAATTGCTTTGCTCCAACAACAATTGGCGGAAAGGGATGCTAGAGATTCCATTCAATAAGTCAATGCCATGTCTTCAACGAGCCAAATCGTTGTGTGTGAAGGTTGCGGAGGTGCGGGCCACTATGCCGCTCATTGCCAAGCTCCCATTGAAGAGGTAAATTCCTTTTTAGCTTTAAGACAAAATGCACAAAATGCTTATCCACCGGGTACATTCTCAAACACATATAACCCAAATTCAAGGTTTCACCCGAATATGTCTTATAGAAGCAACAATGTGCTAAATCCTCAACCACAACCCCCGCCACAACAAAATGCCTATGTCCCTCAACAACAAAAATATATCCCTCCACCGGGGTATCAAAATCAACAAAGGCCCCCACAAAACAATTTCCAACAAACTCAACCTCCACAACAAAATGCCCAACAAAATAACCAAGAGGGAGGTAAGCTTGAGGGCTTGATAATCCGTATGCAAAAGGAATTGTTGGCTCAAATTCAAAAGAATGAGCAAGCTCAAAATGCCGCAATCAAAATGTTGGAGCAACAAATGGCTCAATTGGCCTCATCTAGCTCTTCAAGGAAATCGGGTCAACTACCCCCTCAAGGTGAGCAACCTCATGCTACCCTTAATGCTATCTCCTTAAGAATCGGCACGAAATATGATGGGCCATCCATGCCCAAAGATGATGAGGAGGTACTTGTTGAGTTGGAGGTCTCTCCAAATGATAAGGAAGTTGAAGAAATTCCCAAGAAAGTGGATGACCCACTTGTTGTTGTTGAGAAAGACAAGGAAGTGGAGGATGCTCCTCCAAAGAAAGATATTGAAGCAAAGATTCCGGAAAGAGTCAAAGTGCCATTTCCTCATAGGTTGGCAAAGCATCAAAAGAATTCCCAATTCGGTAAGTTCATGGAAGTTGTGAAGAACTTACAGGTAACCGTTCCTTTTACCGAATTAATCACTCAAATTCCATCTTACACTAAGTTCATGAAAGACATTTTAACTAAGAAGAGGACTTTTGATGAGGTTGAAACAATAGCTCTCACCGCCGAGGTGAGTGCTCTTTTGCAAAACAAGTCCCCTCCTAAGTTAAAAGATCCCGATAGCTTTTCTATTCCATGCACAATTGGTACCTACCAAATTGATAAAGCCTTATGCGATTTAGGTGCTAGTGTGAGTGTCATACCTTACTCTATTTGTGCTAAGCTTAATATGAGAGTCTTAAAATGCACTAGTGTCACATTGCAAATGGCGGACCGTTCTATAAAACGCCCTTTGGGAGTTTTGGAGGATGTTCCCGTTAAGGTTGGTAAGTTTTTCATTCCGGTTGATTTTATTGTTCTTGACATGGCCGAAGATGCCCAAATCCCAATCATTTTGGGAAGACCATTTTTACACACCGTGGGTGCGTTGATCGATGTCAAGAACGGTAAAATTACATTGGAAGTGGGTGACGATAAGGTCACATATAATTTGAATAGTGCCATGAAGAGTCCTATGATAGAAGAGTCTTGTTATTCTATTGACATTTTGGATGCCGTTGACATTGTTATAGAAGACTCTACACCTCGATCTTTGTCTAAAGATACCTTGGAGGCACTCTTGCTTTTAGACTCATTTGCAGGTGATGATGAGATTAGAAATGAAGATATTGATGCTTTGGAGCGAGAATTGGATGGAGAGGAGCTATCATTGGAGGAGAGCTCACACTTTATAGGCTTGGTTGCTACACCCCAAGATGTTGAGGTACAAAAACCCGAGCTTAAGCCCCTTCCTTCCAATTTGAGGTATGCTTTTCTTGATAATGAGGGGATGTGTCCGTGTCGTTAGTGCTAAATTAGATGAGAGTCAATTGGCTAAATTGCTTCATGTCTTGAGGTCTCACAAGAAAGCCATTGGTTACAAACTTGACGATTTAAAAGGCATAAGTCCCGAATTTTGCATGCACCGAATCAATCTTGAGGAAGATCATAAACCATGTGTCCAAGGTCAAAGACGACTAAATCCTAACATGCAAGAAGTGGTCAAAAAGGAAGTGCTTAAATTGTTAGATGCGGAAATTATCTTTGCGATTTCCGATTCTAAATGGGTGAGTCCGGTCCAAGTGGTTCCTAAGAAAGGAGGAACCACCGTAGTAAAAAATGATAAAAATGAGTTAATTCCAACTAGAATTGTGACGGGTTGGAGAATGTGCATTGACTATAGGAGGCTAAATCTAGCCACTAAGAAAGACCACTACCCACTACCTTTTATTGACCAAATGTTGGAAAGGTTGGCATGTCACAAATACTTTTGCTACCTAGATGGCTATTCCGGGTTCTTTCAAATACCCATTCACCCGGATGACCAAGAGAAGACCATGTTTACATGTCCCTATGGTACATATGCCTACCGTAGAATGCCTTTTGGTCTTTGTAATGCCCCCGCCACCTTCCAACGTTGCATGATAAGCATCTTTTCCGACTACATTGAGTCTATCATGGAGGTGTTTATGGATGACTTTAGTGTTTATGGTTCTTCTTTTGATGCTTGTTTGACTAACTTGTCCAAAGTTTTGAAGCGTTGTGAAGAAGTTGATTTGGTGTTGAATTGGGAAAAGTGCCACTTCATGGTAAATGAAGGAGTGGTACTTGGTCATATTGTTTCGGAAAGAGGAATTGAGGTGGACCGTGCTAAGGTCCAAGTTATTGAGCAACTACCCCCACCGGTAAATGTGAAGAGTGTAAGGAGTTTCCTAGGCCATGCGGGTTTCTACCGCCATTTTATTAAAGATTTTTCTAAGATTGCCAAACCCCTTACGGAGCTTCTTTTAAAAGATGCTCCCTTTGTGTTTACTAATGATTGTCTTGAGTCTTTTAATAGGATCAAGAAGGCTTTGATTTCCGCACCTATCATCCAATCACCGGATTGGAACTTGCCATTCGAGATCATGTGTGATGCAAGTGACTATGCGGTAGGTGCCGTGCTAGGACAAAGAAAGGACAAGGTTCTCCATGCTATCTATTACGCTAGCAAAACCTTGGATGCAGCTCAAATCAATTATGCCACGACGGAGAAAGAGCTACTTGCCATTGTCTATGCCTTAGACAAATTCCGCTCTTACTTGATTGGTTCCAAAGTCATTGTTCATACCGATCATGCCGCATTGAAGCATCTCCTAGCCAAACAAGAAGCTAAGCCAAGGTTGATAAGATGGATCTTGCTTTTTCAAGAATTTGATCTTGAGATTAAATACAAGAAGGGGGCCGAAAATGTTGTTGCCGATCACTTATCCCGTTTGAAGTTCAAAGATGGAGGTATTGAATTACCTATTGATGATTCCTTCGCCGACGATGTTCTAATGATGTTGGAAGTCAATACTCCTTGGTATGCCGACATAGCCAACTACCTAGTTGGAAGAGAATTGCCACCCAACCTTTCATATCAACAAAGGAAGAAGTTTTTACATGATGCCAAGTTCTTCCTATGGGATGATCCACATTTGTTCAAACATTGCTCCGATGGGCTATTCCGGAGATGTGTCCCACAATGGGATGTGAAGGGGGTGCTAGAAGGATGTCATTCTTCTCCTTATGGTGGTCATCATGGACCATCCAAGACCGTTGCAAAGGTGTTGCAATCCGGCTTCTATTGGCCAACCATGTTCCAAGATGCCAAAAATTTCGTGATGGCTTGTGATGCTTGCCAAAGGACGGGTTCCATATCAAGAAGACACGAGATGCCTCTCAATGGAATTTTGGAAGTATAGGTATTCGATGTTTGGGGCATAGATTATCAAGGACCGTTTCCTTCCTCAAAAGGGAATCGGTATATTTTGATTGCCGTTGATTATGTCTATAAATGGGTAGAGGCAATTGCTACTCCTACCAATGATGCTCACAACATGATTAAATTGTTCAAGAAGATCATATTCCCGAGGTTCGGTGTTCCAAGAGCAATCATTAGTGATCGTGGTACTCACTTCGGTGAGAAACAACTTGATGCTTTGTTGGAAAAATATGGAGTCTACCATAGAAGAGGCTTGGCTTATCATCCACAAACTAGTGGCCAAGTAGAGGTTTCCAACCGTGAGATCAAGTCCATACTTGAGAAAGTTGTTGCCAAATCACGAAAGGATTGGAGTATGAAGCTCGATGATACCTTATGGGCCTACCGTACCGCGTTTAAGACACCTATTGGTACCTCACCATATAGGTTGGTCTATGGAAAGGCGTGTCATCTCCCCGTTGAGATGGAACAAAAGGCTTTTTGGGCCATTAAGGAGCTTAACATGGACCCGAAATTGAGTGGAGAGAAGCGGTTGTTGCAACTCAATGAGCTCGATGAATTCCGTTTACAAGCTTATGAGAGCTCTCGTCTCTACAAGGAGAGAACAAAGAGATGGCATGATAAGAAGATCTTGAACAAGGAATTTCAAATTGGTGACAAGGTCTTGCTTTTCAATTCCCGATACAAGCTATTTCCGGGAAAGTTACGATCACGGTGGACCGGTCCATATACCGTCACAAATGTCAACAAGTTTGGTTCCGTTGAAGTAGTGACCACCAAGGGCGAAAAATTCAAAGCAAACGGTCATCGTTTGAAGCTCTACCATGAGAATGTGATCGTTGGTGTGATAGAGGAAATGACCGTTCAACCTCTACCAAAGAAAGCTTAAACCGACTCAAGCTTTTTCGTCGTGCGGGACGTTAAACCAGCGCTTCTTGGGAGGCAACCCAAGCTTTTTATTGCTTTTATTTATTTTTGTTTTTGATTTTCTGCAATTTAATTGTTTTTCGTAGATTAGTAATAAAATACTCAACTTAACGATTTTTCTTTTGTGATTTTTAGGTGAAAATGAAGAAAGGAGAAAATGGAGTGCACTCGACACGCAACCCCATGCAAAAACCCCGTTCGGGGACGTGGTTTTCAAAAAAAAAAGAAAAACAAGACACCCCCTTATACGAGGAAGTCAAAAAGCGGATGCGTGGTCAACCCCGATCGGAGCCGCCCAACCCCGATCGGGGTCGTGGTACTGTAGCCTTTTTGCGATATTTGACGGGTAAGTAAAAAAAAAAGCTTTTCTATCACTCTCTTATCTAACCCGACGACACTCCTCTTCTCTATCTTCATCATTTTTCTTCATTTTCCTACCTAAAATCACAAGGAAACTTCATTTTCTTCATTGATTTGCAAGCTTTGTTCAACCATTAACATCAAATTGGTAAGATCTCTTCTCTTTTCTCTTTAAATTCATCTATTGCAATCAATTACTTGGATTATGCAAACCCTAAATCAATTTGGGGAAATTCGATTTTGTGCTTTTTAGTACTAGAAATTGGTTGTAGAATGGTTATTACGTGTTTGTAGTGTGAATTAGTTCACTAATTCATACTATTATGCCTATTAGGATGAATTTTGGTTTGCCTTAAGATGAATTTTGTCTTAAAATTTCAGAAATATGGCACCAAGAAAAGCTCCTTCACAAGGTGCTTCAAAGAGAAGGAGAGGTGAGGCGGAGCCTTGAAATGCAGCAGCGGATGTCCACATGGAGGAAGTCCCACAATGGCATGACCCGGAATATCCAAATGTGATCTTCAATTCACTAGTTCAATACAACAATTGGTTTATTCTGAAAAGCAAAGGTATGGAACCAACAAAATTCATTAACCAAGCATCTTTAAACAACATTGGAATAGAGAAAAATGTTAAAGCTTTGTTTAAAAACCTTGGCATGAAATCTTGTTATACCATGAATTATAAGACCTTCCCCGAGCTCACCCTTGAGTTCTTAAGCTCTTTCGAGTTTCATAGGTCTAGGAAACCCGGTTTCATTCTTTTTGTTACCTTTCGCTTATTTAATGAAGATCATAAGATGGACTTAGCGGATTTCGCCGCTATCTTTGTTTTGCCTAGCAAAGACTTACCGACCGAATCACCCGATGATTATAACCCCATTTTGACTTGGGATGCCATTTCTCACTTGCCTTTTCCGGGTTTTGATCATACACCACATCAATTTATTCATTATCCCGACATAAGGATTTGGCAAAGGTTTATGGGATGGACTTTTTTTGGTAGAAATGAACCTCACTCGGTGAGGAAGATTGAGTTAGAAATCTTGGGTGCTTTCTTGAATGTTAATGGTGATGAGAAGTGGGGAATCAATATCCCCTACCACTTTGCGGTCCACTTGACCAAACAAACTAATCCCAAGAATAGTTGCATTGTCTTAGGTGGTTTGGTCACTAAAATTGCTCACCATTTGTTTCGGTTTAACCAAGAGACTACCGGTTTGAGACCATTGCTTGAGTCTAGGTCTAGTGGAGTTGGTCTTGGTTATGAGTACTTTCTTTCTTGTAATTGGTTTAAAGATGCCCATCCAAACATGATTTGGAAGATAGGCAGGCAAGACTCCATTCGTCTACCCGAGGAAAAGAAAGAAATAAAGGCTTTGGTTCATACTAAGCCTCGTCGTGGAAGTGACCCCTTTGTTAGACCGACCTACCATTTAGCCCTTAGAGGTGAGTCCACCACCACCGTTGAGAGACGTGTGGGAGGTCAATCCTCCCAAGCACGTCATTCCACCTCTAGCATTGAGTCACCATCTAGCATAGAAATGATGAACATGATGCGAGAAATTAACTTAGGTGTTAATCAAATTCTTGATGACCAACGACTTGCATTACATCCTATTTATGATCATTTTGCTAGGCAAGGAGTTATCCAACCCGAGGTGCCACACCCTTCATTCTATACTTATCCTCCGGGTGGATTTTCTCCTCCATCTCCTATTCCCCCTTCCCCTCCTCACCATGATGCAGGTACATTTGCTCACTATGAGCCCGGCCCGGACTTTTGTGGTTCGGATTATGGGGTTGAGGCATTGCAAGGAGCCTATGGAGGCTATCGAGGATATGGTGGCTATGGTGGCTATGGTGGGATTAGTAGTTATGGTGATGGTCTTGGTAGTGGCCAAGATATTGGTGAGTATGTCACTCCTCTTCAAGGGGATGACTCAAGTGGAAGTGGCCAACAAGGAGAATCTAGTGGTAGTGGAAAGAAGAAGAAGAAAGGAAGGAAGGGGTTCAATTTTTGGCCCTTTTCTTAGTTGATCATTGAAGAAATCCCCCGAATTCATGCTAGCTTGGGGGGGGGGGGCTAGCAAGTTGAGTAAGTTTTTAATTGCTTTGCATATTAGTTTAGATCTTGCAACCCATTAGACATAACCTCTTGTCCTTGCTTTGTGCTTTGAGCCATTTTTATGGTTTGATTGGGTGATTTGAATAGTTGGCACATTGAGGACAATGTGATGTTTAGCTTGGGGGGGGGATTGCATTTGCATATAGTGTAGTTTGCATGTAGTGTAGAAAATTTGAAAATTTTTGAGAGAAATTTTTGCTTTGTGCTTGCTTGTTGCCTACTTTCCTCTTTGCTTATCCTATTAATAGCTTGTTGCTAATGATTTATTCTTTAATGATGGGATATTAGCTACATGGGGATGTCTTGACATAGTAGGTAGGAGATGAAGAATGAACCGAATAGGCTTGATCTTGACTTGTGGCAAGCTACAAAATGGTAAGGTAGAACCTCCTTTAAGGCCATTTCATCTTTATTTGGTCTCACTTAGGTGAGTGTAGGTGTCTCCTTATAATGTGTGTTACATCAAAACGCACAAGTATGGTCTTCATGTCATTTCTTGGTAAGCATGCATTCATTTGTTTTAGCATTTTGGACCCATTCACATGATATTTTAGCCTTTTTTACCCCTTCACAAAATTTATCCTTAGCTACATCATTGAAATTGCCTACCCTTGTTGAGCTAGTAGCTTTATTGGATAGTGTTAGGGTGCTCATTGGGATTTATTTGGTTGTTTGAAGTCATGTGAGCTTGGTCTTAATGCTTAAAAAAAAAAGAGAAAAAAAAAGAGAAATGAGGAAAAAAATTGAAAAAATTGGAAAATGAAGAAAGAAAAAAAAATGAATGAATGAGAAAAAGCATGAAAAAAAAGAAGTATGCATTGAAAAAGAAAAGAAAAGAAAAAAAGAGAAGAAGAAAAGATATGAGAAATTCTCAAGCATTATTCATTATATTTTGGAGGAATTTCTTATGGTTTGAATTGAAAAAATTGGGTTAGAATTGGGATTGAGCATCCTTGCATTTTGGTAGTTGCTAGCTTGACTTAGCTCCACATTACCATAACTCTTTTGTTCCCCCTTTTTACCCATGTTTATTTACCTTCTTCCTACCCATTTGGCTTCTTTATCATGCTTACATTTGATTGTCTTTGCTTACTAGTTTTGACATGTTTACCATATTAGATTGCGGGCACATTGTTATAAGTTGAGGATAGTTGAGTGTTCATTCACAAAAAATTGTCCTTTCACATATAAAAGAGTTTGAGTGTCCCGTGAGAGTCCATAAGTCGAAAGATCATGCAAGAGCTTAAAGGTTCATTCAAAGTTTTCTATGCTACGCCGTCGTGTAAATCTCATCCATGTCTTGCTTTATCCATTGCCCATGTTGTTTCGGGTTTTTAAATCATTATGCTTAGCTTGTTTAGGATATAGCAATTGATGGAATTTGGTTTCTTGCTTGAGGACAAGCAAGGGTTTAGCTTGGGGGAGTTTGATATGTTCATTTTATATATACTTTTACCCCTCATTTTAGCTCGGTTTCTATTGATTATCATACTTTAATTAGTATATTTTTGAGCTAATTTTGTGTTCTAGGTGTATTGTTGTGTTTGTTACGGTTTTGTAGGAATCTAAGCATTTAGAGGCTTTTTCCTATGATTTTGTACACCAAGTTCACTCAGCTAAACAAGGCCAAATATTGGACTAAGTATGTGAAGATTACTTGGGTTTTGCATGAAGATTAGTGGATTGAAGTAAGGAATTACAAATGAAGCCAAATGCAAAGTCAAGCCCAAAATAAAGGTCCATATCAAGGTGCAAGCATTGGATGCCAAGAGAGCTTAGGATGCTAGGAATTTAGAGCATTAACCGGGTGATTAATCGCACAATTAATCACCAACATTGGATACCCTTAGCAATTAAGAGGAGAATTAAGACAATTGACCGAGGATCACACGACCCCGATCGGGGCCGCCTAACCCCGATCGGGGTTGCATGACCATTGGTGCTTACGTTTTTCTCCTCCTCTCCTATAAATAGGAGAGGTATTCCTAGGTTTTGGGCATCCCATTTTACGTCCAAGTTTACTACATTAAGCCTCAAGCATTATAAGTTTTCTCTCATTAGTTTTCATTTCAAGTTTAAGTTGTTTAAGCATTCCTTAGTTAATCTTTCAACAATTTGTATTTCAAGAGATTCTCAAGCATTTGTTATTCAATCCTTTGGTTTTAGTTATTTGTTCTTCCATACAAGTCTTCCTTATTAAGGTATTTCTTATTACAAGTTTACAATTTACATCATTGCTTTAGTTATCACATAGTTATTATAATCAAGTATTTCATATTTACTTAGCTTTATTCTTTTCGTATGTTATATCACCTAATTAGCATAATTCATATAACCATGTTCAACATTACTTATAATTTAGTTTACATTTTACATCTTAGTATGAGTAGCTAAATTCTCTAGTCTAAAGGCTAGGGGAGCCATGCAAAATCAAACATATAATATGATTAAATAAAGTTCATAATAATATTGATCAATTGCTTCCATCACATGTTTGCTTTGTCACGCTTAATCTTTGATTATCGGCCGTAGTCGTAGATTAAAACTTGTTTATTCGTTCTAAAGTCGAGAGGCACGGAATTGAATTAGACTAAGCATGTGTGGTAGGACGACCTAGTCATGGACGAGAGTTTTTCTATGACCCGGTCTATGGTTGATACTAATACCGTAAGGTGGGTATCTTTAAGCCTAAGTAGTTGACAAGATTATTAGTATCAAGTTTATCATGTTCATATGTTTACCTTTGCATGAGTGACCCGAACCCTTTAGACTATCTTTTATCATATTATTTACATTTCAATTTTCATTAATCATCAAACCAAACAAATCAAACCCAAAACGTAATCGACCTTGATAAAAATCCACCCATAGTAATTCACGACGTAATTCCCGTTTCCTTGTGTTCGACCCCTATTACAACATTAACTTGTGTCTCGGGAAATTATTTTTGCATAGGTACGCGATAAGCCTATCAGTGATTGTGGTGGAGTCACTTGCGGGAGTGGCTTCACACCCTAGTTCGCCCTCCGTGGAACCCGTCACGGGAGGGGATGTGCACATTAAGGGACAGGTATTGTTAGTCGCTCGTTGATGAGCTGGACTAGGTGGGGATGGGCTGCGGTCACCCACTGGCGGCGAGGATTATCTGTTGCGATGGGTAATCTGACAGGGCTACACACTTCGGTGCGTAGTCGGTTACTGTGTGATATCGGGAGACCGGGGATGGAGGATGATCAGCCGGTTGCATTGTTTGTTTGTCTTATATTGATTGAACGATACTGACCCCGTTGTTGTTGTTGTTTTGTAAAACCCGCGGTGATCCATTTGGGGATGGTGAGCAGACTTGACAAGTATTGCTTTTGGTGAGCTTGGGCGGTCATGGGGAAGTCGTCACCACCAGTTGTAGTATCACAGTTACGAGTCTTAGTTATGATTTTGTAGTTGTTACCAGTTGAATTCATTTCATCGGTTTTGGTTTTGGTTTTGGTTGTTGTAAACATTAATACTTTACGGTACTTCTAATAAATGTGTTTAGGACGGACGTTTTGATATATACTAACCTCGGGCAACCGAGATGGTAACAGTCTCTCATGCTAAGGTAGTCCTTGGTAAGGTACCTTGGTATGAGGGGGTGTTACAATTTTTTCATAACAAATCTATGAGTATAGAAAATTAATATGTAGTAATTAGTAATAATAATAATTTTATGTAATATTATATGCTAACAACTTTAGAAGCGAGGTTTGCCTTAATCAAAATCTTACCATATCCTTGCTTACCAACACACATGCGGGTTAACGAATTCAATAATACCCGATAAAGAGTCGATCGTTGAGAAAATAAAACAAAACCCATGATTAGTTGAAATAACTCTGAAATAACCTTCTGCTAAAAAGACTTAAAAGAAACAACTGAATTATTAATTGCCGTTTTATATACAATCTCGTATATAAGTAAGAACTGATTTTATGATAAGTATTAAAACGTATTAAACTAAATAAATATGTGAACCGTAAATTTTAGAAATACCTCTTAAGTCATACGGAGTAGTTGATACACAATTCCAAAGCTATCATCACCGTATCAAACTATCATTAAACCTGCAAATAATTTGCGACGACTATATTCAAGTAAAGATAAATCAAATGAAAAACACATTCAAACACATTGACATATAACGGACACAAATTCATAACAACTATCATTACATATAAAGTAATAGCACATTCATTTAATGTTTTAAAAGAAGTTATGAGATAATAGTAGAAATAGTCTTGAAAAAGTAAATTGGCTATTGGCAAGAAATCTTGGACGGGGCATATATACACAAATTTGAGTTTTAGAGTTTGATTGCACTTATTTTGGTAGTAGAATTTGAGTCATAGAGTTTGATTCCACTCATGTTGGTAGTAGACTTTTATCTTTCCTTCAATACGTAAATAATATTCTATTCTATTATATCTAATTACCAAACTTTTTATATTGTTATTGATTGGAAGTCTTTCGCGAATGTTGGAGTCTCTGTAATCGCTCGAAATAAGCTTTATTTAATAATATAGACTAGATTTAATGCCCGTGCGATACACGGGCCTGTTGGTAAAACTCTCTTGTTATCTTTAACTATATTTAAAATGTTATTAATTAGTTCAACCGTGGGAAAAATTATTAAAATAACAAAAAAAAGTTTATGGATTTATTTAAAGTTAGTGAAGATAATTGGAACTCTTCGATTATCTAAGCTTTTTATTTGCATACTTATTCTCAAACAATAGAAGACTCAAATGATCTTGATCTTAACTACGAAAATAAAAGAAATCTAACAAAACTGGCGTTCTGCTTTGTTGCAAGGACCTAACAAAACCGTTTTGGACTTTGTTTCGCATGACATTTCAGGTAGTCTATATAATCAAAATTTCAGCTACCTTAGTTTTTAATAAGTTACCTGAAATGAAATCCTACCTAAGTTAACATTAGAAAAATTATAAGGTACCAGATCCTATTTTATCTTCCTATTTTACCCCTTCAATCTACAATATTAAAAAATTATTATATATATATATTCTTTTATGTTATTTCACAAAAAAATCATCTCGCTTTACTTTACCAAACATTTTTCATATAGTCAATTATCTTATCATCTCATAATTATGACATAAATATTCATATCGCAAACATAATATTATTTAAAATTGATCTAAGAAAAGCTTATGATTCTGTGGAATGGGTGTTTTTGGAGCAAATGATGAAGGCTTTGCAGTTTTCTAAGAAACTCATTCATTTGGTTATGTTGTGTGTCACCTCCCCTTCTTATACTTTGGCTGTGAATGGTACTTGCTTTTGTTTCTTTCAAGGGAAAAGAGGACTCAGACAAGGAGACCCTCTCTCTCCTCTTCTCTTTACCTTATACATGGAGTACCTATCAAGAATTTTGGGTGTGGTAGCTCAGCAAGCTGGCTTCAGATTCCATCCTCTTTGTGGACATCTTAGATTGAACCACTTGCTTTTTGCTGATAATCTATTACTCTTTTGTAAGGGTAATGAGCAATATATATCGTGGATCCTTCGAAGTTTTGCCACTTTCTCAGCTGCCACTTGTTTAACTCTTAACAAAAGCAAATCTGAGATTTATTTTAATGGGGTGGCTCCTCCTATAGTCAAAGATATTCTACAAGTTTCAGGCTTCCATAGGGGGACTCTACCTTTTAAATATTTAGGGGTGCCCATCTCTGCTAAAAAATTGACTAAGCATGAGGGGTTGAAATTGACTGATAGGATTGTGGCCAGAATTCGAGGTTGGGGGACTAGGCAGCTGTCTTATGCGGGCATGCTCACTCTGGCTACCTCTGTTCTTTCCACACTCCATTCATATTGGGCCTCTATTTTTCTGATTCCTAGTGCTATAATGAATAGAATCAACTCTATTTGTAGAAACTTTATGTGGTCTGAAAAATCTGAGTATCATAAATCTCTTTCTATCATTTGGGATACTTGTTGTCTGCCTAAAGAGGAGAGAGGTTTGGGTATAAAAGATGCAAAGTGTTGGGACAAAGCCTTACGGGGGAAATATGCTTGGTGGTTAGCTACTAAACACGAACATTTATGGGTTAAATGGGTGAATCATGTTTATTTAAAGGGTAAAACTTGGTCTACTTATACTCCTCCTCCTGACTACAGCTGGTCCTGAAGGAAAATTACTCACACTATGCAAGTCTTCCACCAAGCATACACTGGCAACAAATGGTTGAATGCTGCTGCTCCATATACTCTTCAAGCTGGCTATCAATGGCTCAGAATCAAAGCACCTAAGGTGAATTGAGGCATATATGCTGGAATCAATTGAATGTCCCTAAATATTCTTTCATTTTCTGGCCAATTATGCATTCTCGACTTCTGACTAAAGATAGGCTGGTAAAGATGGGGATTACTACTGATTACATTTGTGATATTTGTATGCTTCATCCTGAGGATCACCAACATTTGTTTTATTCCTGTGATTATGCTCTTGCCTGCAGCAGACTACTTCAAAAAGCGTTGAGAATTAATCTCTCTGGGTCTGGTCTTGTTCACTGGTTTTCTAGAGCAAGGAGATCAAAATTTCAGCGCAGGTACATTGGATCTTGTTATGTTGGCCTGTTTTATTATATCTGGAGGGTTAGGAATGAAGCTCAGATTGATCATTATATACGAGAACCTGCTAAGGTGGTCCTGCTCGTCCTGACTGAAGTGCATACTCGGTTTAATAGACGGAATTGCAGTAAATTGAAGCAATGTGATATTGACTGGCTGAATAGTATTCATTAAGTTTTGCAGGCTGTACTGGTGATGTAATAGCGTGATAGTTGCAAAGTTGTAAATAACTATTATTTTGATTTATAATAATTAACCTTTCCCAATAAAAAACATAAAATTATCATATCACAAACACAACATTATCAGATAAACATTATTTTTTAATTTGTCTTCTACTATGGTCATTTTTTTGGATCACTTGACAACTTAAAAGCTTAATATATACACACCGTCCATATACATTGCTTCATACATAATTCATTTGAGTGAAGACTAATTAAAAAAAATCAGTACAAATTAATACTCGTAAGTAATTGCATATATACATCCTCTAATCAACATCTATACATCTTTTAATCAACATCAATACTACTCCTTTTGTAAAGTAACCCTTTTGTTTTACAATGGCGATCGATCTAGTGAATATTTTTTAGCACTGGTGTAAATCGTAACAGCGCATGCTTGTTCTCTCGCCTTTTGCTTCTTTCTGCAACCCCCAACTCCTACAAAAAAAAACTGTTATCCAAATTACGAAACCTCAAGTATATAAAATATAATGTATGGAGTAAATCTTAGAAATCATTATCTCATTAATTTACATATACATATATGTGAGAAATTATTTAGTCATAAAATAATTACAAATCTTATGCATGCAAATAAAATAGAAGTAGAGAAGAAATCATTAATCTTACTATATGATTTCGGTTTTATGGGCACCGACAAGATCTCCTTCTTGTTAGTTCTTGAGCTTTCCAACAATGGATGAACAAGATTCAAGTTTAGAATCTCTCCCAAAAACATATACCCAAAGAAATATCTTAATAACCAATATTATTATGATCTAGTAACAATATTAGTCTTACTTAAAATATGATACAAAAATTAATTCTGTTCTCTTGAAAAATCGGTTCAAGAGGGAGTGATTATGTGAGTTTATTTCTCTAGAATTTTCACAAATTGTAGAGAATATGATAAGTTTCTTACACTAGATATTTTTGATAAGAGTGAATGAATAATTGTTGAGGAAACACTCTCCATTTTCCTTTGTAAAACCGGTTGGAGGGAGTAGTGTGTGTAATACTCCGTATTTATGAGTCTTGGGGTACTCTATCGAGTAGGCCTTACTCTGTCGAGTAAGGGAGTTTTGCGAAATAAAATAGTTTCTGACCTGTTGGGTACTCGATCGAGTAACTACGATACTCGATCGAGTAGGGGGGTACTCGATCGAGTACCAGGGCTACTCGATCGAGTAGCCGGTTTACGGGGGTTGTTTTCTCGGGTTTCGTTAATTATGCGATTAAGGTATATAATCTTTTCGTCATTCATTCTAATCACTTTTCTAAAACCTAAATCACTGTGAGAAGAGAAAGCAAACTACGTTCATCACCTTAATCGCATTGTTAACAAATCCCGGAGCTTGGAAGGTCGGATTTCACTTGTTTTTACACCGTTGTAATCCTTGCGTCGAGGGTAAGACCTTTATACCGTTTTTATTGTATTTCGTCAAAGTTAGTTAAACCCTAATATTGGGAATTGGGGATTTTGTTGTGTTATGTGCATAGTAGTAATTATGTGCTTGTATAATTAGGAGGAGGATTCGTAGAGGAAGCTTTTTGACTTCAGCTGTGAGATCGTCTGACAATTGTGCTTTCCAGGTAGGGTTTCCCTACTCAGTATTAGTTACATAATGTGTGGTGATTGTGTTGTAATTAGTGCTTGTTGATTGGTTTCGTGACGGTTGTTGATTGATTGTGTTGATGGATGTGATTGTTTGTCTCTGGTTCTCGAGATGCGTTCTCGGCTGAGTGGAGTCACTTGCGGGAGTGGCTTCACGCCCTAGTTTCGCCCTTCGTGGAACCCGCCACGGAAGGGGATGTGCACATTAATGGGACAGGGTTATCGCTCGGTATGATGAGCGGGGCTTAGGTGGGAACGGCTGCGGTCCCCCACGCGTGGGCTGGTCCAAAGGGGACGATCGATGACGGAGATGGAGTGGAGTGCTTGATCGTGTATGATTGTTTGAGTTGTATTGGTTACTGTATTGTTGATTATACCTCTTGTGTAAATAGTACTGACCCCGGTTAATGTTTTAAAACCTGCGGTGATCCATTCGGGGATGGTGAGCAGATATTGAGCAGGTATGACATGAGTACTGGGATAGCTGGGATTGCCACGATCAGATGATAGAAGTCTTCCGCTGTAGTTTAGTAGTTTTCATATACATTTCGATTAGTTCAAGAGAGTACCGTTTTGAGAACATGTATTAGTATTTGGTTTGGTTTTTGGATTGTAACCTTTCGCTAAAGTATTACTATTTAAATATCGTTTCATTATTGTTTATTTGATTATCATTGCCTCGGGTAACCGAGATGGTAACGTCCTTATACCTGAGTGGTCCTGGTAAGGCACTTGGAGTATGGGGGTGTTACAAAATGGTATCAGAGAGACGATCCTGAAACCTGTAACCAATGAACCCAATGAATATAGGGAGTCAATTAAAATGAACCCGGGGTAAAGGTTGTAGGAGCTAATGCAAAGGCTTGGGAAACGTCCTAAAGTCGCGAACTCGCCCTACAATTTTGAACCGGTCACATGGGGGGAATATCTGTTAAGTCATATGTGTTGTTTGTTCGCTGGTGTGTGGATGTGATGAGGTGTGTTGTAAATGTTGGATGTTTGAAGTAGAAGTTGAGAATATGAATGAAATTGAAGAGATATATATATATATATATATATATATATATATATATATATATATATATATATATATATATATATATATATATATATATATATATATATATATATATATATATATATATATAGAACTGTGTTGGAATGAGAAGCATGTTGAGTGATTACTATGTGGCATTAATAACATGATATAATTGTTGGTTAATCGCACGAGCAGTTGAGTAGCATAGTATGCATAATTAAGAAATGATATCGTGTTTATAAGTTGTTTTACATGTTAGAATATGTTATAGCATGCGGGTAGCATATTCGAGTTAGCATGACTCGATCGAGTGGGACTGACTTGATCGGGTGGGTTTTTGACGTTTTTACGACCAGAATCGAGTTTTAGGGTACTCGATCGAGTAACTAGGGGTACTCGATCGAGTAGGGGGTCACTCGATCGAGTAGCCTGGCTACTCGGTTGAGTATGTTAGAGGTCAGAAGGTCTGTTTGTGTTCTGGAGTCGAGGTACTCGATCGAGTATGGGAGGCACTCGATCGAGTAGCCTCTTACTCGATCGAGTAGGTTGGGACACTCGATCGAGTAGCACCTGGGTAGCCTGTTTTCGTGTTTTGAGGTTTAGTACATGTGTTTATGTCTACCCTTTCTTATATATAGCTTCAAGATGCCGCCTAAGAGAAACGCTTACTATGCGAGAGCTGAGTCCATGAATACGGATGATATTGTTAAGATGTTGGAGCACCAGGATGCTCTTACGGAGGCCTTAAATAAAGTGAATAAGGATAAGGAGGTTGATCACTCTAAGATCAGCCTTTACATAGCTAGGTTCAACCCAAAGGAGTACAAAGGGACCGGAGAACCAAACCTTCTTGACAACTGGCATCGTGAGATGGAGAATATACTGGACCTGGTTCATTGTCCTGATGAGATGAGAGTAGAGCAAGCTGCGTTCTATCTGAGAGAGGCAGCTGGTGAGTGGTGGGATAAGGTGAAAGTGAGTGCCAGAGAGATGTATGCTAACCAAGGCTTACCTGCTATACCTTGGGATGAGTTCCGTAGGGCTATGAGAAAAGAGTTTGTGCCAGAGCATGTGAGAAGCAAGCTGAGGGAGGAGTTCGATGGGTTCAAGATGACATCTGACATGTCTGTGGCTGAGTACTATAAGCAGTTTAATGAGAAGTCTAGGTATGCTGAGGACATGGGATTGAGTGATGAGAATCGGCGCCGAGGTTTGAGAGGGGTTGACCCCTAGGATCATGGATAAGCTACTCCGTAGGAGTCCTTACCGATGTTAAGGACACTTATGAGAGAGCCGGGAGGGCCGAGAGGTTAGTGGAGATGGCTCGGAGAGGTCCGGTGTTGAGAAAAAAAGGTCGAGAGTGAGGGTGGTGGCCAATCTAGTCATAAGAAAGGCAACCACAATCAAGCTAAGGGGTTTTCTCGCCGGGTCGTGGTTTAGTGTCTTTGGGGCTTCCTTCGGGCGTGGCCGTGGGGGTAGCAAAGATAATAGTTGCGGTATGACTTGCTTTGGGTCGTGGCGGTGTCGCCACAAGAGACATGAGTGCACGAGTGTGCCCGGAGCTTTCGGGGGACGGGTCGGGAAGTTATTCTCTGGGGACCGCACGAGTTATGCGAGCAATGTACTGGTGGGTCATGGTCTAACCGGGGAGCCGGATCTATCGAGTGGAGGTAACCGCAACGGCGGTAATTTTATCGAAACCAGCTATGAACAACAACAACAACAATCGTGGGTCGGGTGCTAAGCCGGCCACATCAGCCAAGATCTTGTCCGGGAGGTGGACAAGACCAAAGGGAAAGTCAGTTCATGATGGACAAGAAAGCAAATGAGGAGGATGCACATGTTATCATTGGTACCTTTCTTGTTAACGGTATTCATACCTTTGTTTTGTTTGATTCGGGGCTTCCCGATCGTTTGTATCATCGAGTCATGTTAAAAGGTTGGGTTTGAGAGTTTATGAGTCCGTAAGTGAGAAAGTTTTTATACCTTCTGGGAGTCTGTATCTTGTGGGAGGTTGTTTAGGGATGTGTCTATGATAGTTGGGCAAGTCGACCTACCAGTAGACTTGCTAGAGTTTCCTTTTAACGGTTTTGAGATGATAGTCGGGATGGATTGGCTGGGAAAGTATAAAGCTAAGATAGACTGTCATCAAAAGAAAGTGTCTTTGAGAGGGCCTAAGGGTATTAGTGTGTCTTA
The DNA here is from genome assembly GCF_048544455.1 of Silene latifolia. Lineage (NCBI taxonomy): Eukaryota > Viridiplantae > Streptophyta > Magnoliopsida > Caryophyllales > Caryophyllaceae > Silene > Silene latifolia. The sequence goes on from NC_133538.1 coordinate 95,792,862, forward strand.
TCGTGGGTTTTTAGTCAAACCCAAAGTTAAGTTGATTGCAGCTATCACGTTGAAGTCTTATCTGAGGAAGGGATGTCCTTTGATCTTGTGCCATGTGAGAGATGACCGGATAGAGAGTCCGACAGTTGACGAGATACCAGTGGTGGGAGAGTTTGCCGATGTTTTTCCTGACGAGATTCCGGGGTTGCCACCGAAGAGGGAGATAGATTTCACCGTTGAGTTGAAACCGGGGACGGGGCCAATCTCTAAGGCACCGTACCGGATGGGTCCTAAAGAGATGGAGGAGCTCGGGAAGCGCTTAGATGATCCGATAGAGAAGGGATACATTAGACCTAGTGTATCGCCGTGGGGAGCACCAATTCTTTTCGTGAAGAAGAAGGATGGGAGTTTGAGGTTATGCATAGATTACAGAGAGAGTCGAACCGAGTGACGGTGAAGAACAAGTATCCTTTGCCAAGGATAGATGACCTGTTTGATCGCTTGAGTGGTGCATCGTCTTTTCCAAGATTGATTTGAGGTCGGGGTACCATCAGGTGAAGATTAGAGAGGTGGACATACCAAAGACGACTTTCACGTCGAGGTATGGTCACTATGAGTATGTGGTGATGCCGTTTGGGTTATCTAACGCACCGGCCGTGTTTATGGATTTGATGAACAATCTTCTTCGGCGCTTTTGGACAAGTTCGTGGTGGTGTTCATCGATGACATCTTAGTCTACTCTAAGACTAAGGAAGAGCATGAGGAGCATCTGAGGATCGTGTTGCAGACGTTGAGGGACCATGAGTTGTATGCTAAACTGTCCAAGTGTGAGTTCTGGTTGGAGTAAGTTGCTTTTCTGGGGCATGTGATCTCTAAGGAGGGAGTAGTCAGTGGATCCGGCAAAGATTGAGGCAAAGGACAAAGTGGGAAGCACCAAAGAATGTCACCGAGATTAGGAGTTTCTTGGGTTTAGCCGGATACTACGAGACGGTTCGTGAAAGATTTCTCCAAGATAGCTAGACCTATGACAGCGTTGATGAGGAAAGAGAACAGGTTTCGTTGGGATGAGAGTTGTGAAAAGGCATTCCAAACATTAAAGGAGCGTTTGACCACAGCTCCTATCTTAGCATTGCCTGAAGGGATCGAGAACTTTGAGGTTTATACAGATGCCTCAAAGAATGGGTTGGGATGTGTGTTGATGCTGAACGGTAAGGTGATTGCCTATGCTTCTAGGCAATTGAAGCCGTATGAGGAGAACTACCCTACACATGATCTAGAGTTGGGTGCGGTGGTGTTTGCTCTCAAGATTTGGAGACATTACCTTTATGGGGCGACCTTTAAGGTATTTTTCGATCACAAGAGTCTCAAGTACATCTTCACTCAAAAGGAGTTGAACATGAGACAGAGGAGGTGGATGGAGTCGATTGGCGATTATGACATGGATATTATCTACCATGAAGGGAAAGCCAATGTCGTTGCAGATGCTTTGAGTAGGAAGAGTGTACACTCCCCGTGTACAAATCTATCTTTGATGAGGTTGAGAGATGAGGTGGGGAAGTTTAGGATACATATGATTCGAGAGGAGATGTTTGTGGGAGATTTGACAAAGCAGCCTGATCTTTATGATGATATTCGAGGTAAACAAGCTTTGGATCCTAAGATGGTTGAGTGGAGAGCTGGAGTAGAGAAAGGGACAGTGTCCCGATTTTCCATTCACACAGATGGTAGTTTGAGGTTTGATGGTAGGTGGTGTGTCCCTAATGATGAGGAGATGAAAAAGACAATCATGACAGAGGCACATCGTACACCATATTCAAGTACATCCAAAGTGAGACAAGCTATACAAGGATTTGAAGAACACGTTTTGGTGGCCTGGGATGAAGAAGGAAACAGCTGAGTTTGTGGCCCGTTGTTTGACATGCCAGAGAGTTAAAGGGGAACAGCGACGACCACAAGGTAAGATTCAGTCTTTGGAGGTACCTGAGTAGAAGTGGGAATCCATTTCTATGGATTTTATCGTGGGTTTACCAAAGAGTCAACAGGGTAATAACATGATATGGGTGATAGTGGATCGACTGACCAAGTCAGCTCACTTTGTTCCAATAAAAGATACATGGACTAAAGCACAATTGGCTATGGCTTATCGAAATAATGTGCTTTAGTTACATGGAGTCCCTAAGGACATAGTGTCTGACAGAGATGCGAGGTTTATATCACGGTTTTGGAAAGAGTTAAAGGAATCTTTGGGTACAACTTTGAAGATGAGTACAGCTTTTCATCCTACGACAGACGGTCAGACTGAGAGAACAATCAAAACTCTTGAGGATATGTTACGAGCTTATGTGATGGACTTTGGTGGTAGCTGGGAACAGAGGTTGGATTTGATAGAGTTTTCTTACAACAACAGCTACCACACTAGTATTGGCATGGCACCGTTTGAGGCGTTATATGGGAGGAGATTCAGGAGTCCGATTTGTTGGGACGACAAAGTCTTGAGGCAAAGGGTTCTAGGACCAGAGATGGTACATGAGATGGTTGAATAGATTAAGATGATCAGGGAACGCATGAGAGCAACTCAGGATCGACAAAAGAGTTATGCAGATCTACATCGCCGGGATATAGAGTTTCAGGTTGGGGATAAGGTTCTTCTGAAAGTGTCTCCTATGCGTGGTGTTATGAGATTTGGGAAGAAAGGCAAGCTGAGTCAGAAGTTCATCGGTCCTTATTAGATCTTAGAGCGAGTTGGGGAGGCTGCTTACCGTCTGGCTTTACCTGTTGCTTTAGAGAGAGTGCATAATGTGTTTCATGTATCGCACATTGGAAGTATGTGAGTGACCCGTCACATGTGTTAGAGGTAGAGAGCATAGAACTAGATGAGTCCTTATCATATCTTGAGGTACCTAAGCAGATCCTTGACCGGAAGGTTAGGAAGACTAGGAGTGGTGAGACAGTGTTGCTTAAGATCCTTTGGTCTAACCACGAGACAGAGGAAGCTACATGGGAGGCAGAGGAGATCATGAGAGAGCGCTACCCTTTCCTTTTTGATCAGGTATGTTTGGTTACGAGGACGTAACCTTGTTTCTTTTAGGGGGGTAGGAGATGATCGCAAAGAGTTTTTAAGAGTTTTTATACCCTTTTTACGTTGTGTCGGTATAGTTGTTGTCGTTGAGTCGGGTTGAGTTTGAGTTAGTAACAAGTTTTTATATTGAGTTTGTTTCGACTGTAGAGTCTGGAGTGTGGTAGTGTGAGTCTTTGTTTTGTGTTGGTTTGAACTTCGGGGCCGAAGTTCTTTTTAAGGAGGGAAGACTGTAATACTCCGTATTTATGAGTCTTGGGGTACTCTATCGAGTAGGCCTTACTCTGTCGAGTAAGGGAGTTTTGCGAAATAAAATAGTTTCTGACCTGTTGGGTACTCGATCGAGTAACTACGATACTCGATCGAGTAGGGGGGTACTCGATCGAGTACCTGGGGCTACTCGATCGAGTAGCCGGTTTACGGGGGTTGTTTTCTCGGGTTTCGTTAATTATGCGATTAAGGTATATAATCTTTTCGTCATTCATTCTAATCACTTTTCTAAAACCTAAATCACTGTGAGAAGAGAAAGCAAACTACGTTCATCACCTTAATCGCATTGTTAACAAATCCCGGAGCTTGGAAGGTCGGATTTCACTTGTCTTTACACCGTTGTAATCCTTGCGTCGAGGGTAAGACCTTTATACCGTTTTTATTGTATTTCGTCAAAGTTAGTTAAACCCTAATATTGGGAATTGGGGATTTTGTTGTGTTATGTGCATAGTAGTAATTATGTGCTTGTATAATTAGGAGGAGGATTCGTAGAGGAAGCTTTTGACTTCAAATTGTGAGATCGTTTGACAATTGTGCTTTCCAGGTAGGGTTTCCTACTAGTTATTAGTTACATAATGTGTGGTGATTGTGTTGTAATTAGTGCCTGTTGATTGGTTTCGTGACGGTTGTTGATTGATTGTGTTGATGGATGTGATTGTTTGTCTCTGGTTCTCGAGATGCGTTCTCGGCTGAGTGAAGTCACTTGCGGGAGTGGCTTCACGCCCTAGTATTGCCCTTCGTGGAACCCGCCACGGAAGGGGATGTGCACATTAATGGGACAGGGTTATCGCTCGGTATGATGATGAGCGGGCTTAGGTGGGAACGATCATCGGTCCCCCACGCGCGTGGGCTGGTCCAAAGGGACGGTCGGTGACGGAGATGGAGTGGAGTGCTTGATCGTGTATGATTGTTTGAGTTGTATTGGTTACTGTATTGTTGATTATACCTCTTGTGTAAATAGTACTGACCCCGGTTAATGTTTTAAAACCTGCGGTGATCCATTCGGGGATGGTGAGCAGATATTGAGCAGGTATGACATGAGTACTGGGATAGCTGGGATTGCCACGATCAGATGATAGAAGTCTTCCGCTGTAGTTTAGTAGTTTTCATATACATTTCATTAGTTCAAGAGACAAATGTAGTTTTGAGAACATGTATTAGTATTTGGTTTGGTTTTTGGATTGTAACCTTTCGCTAAAGTATTACTATTTAAATATCGTTTCATTATTGTTTATTTGATTATCATTGCCTGGGTAACCGAGATGGTAATGTCCTTATACCTGAGTGGTCCTGGTAAGGCACTTGGAGTATGGGGGTGTTACAGTGTGCCCAATGCATGGGCTAGTTTTTACTACCCAAGAAATGATAGGCATGCAAGGCTAAGACTATAGGTAATTATCGTGTTTTCCACTTAAAAAATAATTAACACAATATCAACCATAATCCCCTCCATTTTCGGCACATATAAAATGGGAGGTCCATTTTATTTTTGTCATTTGTCAATTGTAACATATGTGACACCTTACTTGACATATGTAATGTATTTTTAACATATTAACAATCAACATACTCATAAAATATGTCATATACAAAATCGACTAGTAATTCCTAATTACTTGTACCAAAATGGTTTATCAATTATAAATCACAACATCTTGTATTTATAATAAATCATTCATTCAATCTCAATTCAATATCAATTGTTTCGTAAACAATAATTTTATCCAAGTAATAAAACAATTCGATTACTTAGACCGTGTCTCATTTAATCAAATTACAATAAGATACGTTAACTTTACTCACAAAATCATCCGTCAATTTTAAGCAATTTAATTAACTCGTATCGGCATACGATTAATTAAATAATCAATTAAGAGTATTTCCCTATAGGTATGACCTAAGGGGATCAACTGATCACCACCGTCGCACGACAGTAATGTCAAACTCTAGTCAGCTAATCATTACCGATATGTGTGGACCAGTTGACTGTAAAAAATTACATCCCACATGTATTCTTAAAATGATATTTAAACATGTGATCATTATAATCAACAGTTGTGATCGCATTATTGTCGGAGGACACTTATTCCAACAATCTTCCACTAGTCCTCGACAAGTGTGCATCACCAATTCTCTTGTCCTATTACTATCTCCCACTCAATGCAAGGTGTCTTTCAGGTCGTACTTGCAAGTGATCATATCAAGAGTGGTTTCCTCGATCTGGAGAATAACTGATTGACCGAAATCATCTACCATAGATACCTTCCGAGCGTGGCCACGCATTTTTAGTTCATTACTCCTCGAGTGGCCCTGGGATATTTTTTTAACCCTAACAAGGAGTGGACAATTCCTATCGCACTTATTTCCTTCGACTAGCCACAGCCATCATAACCCAAAATATGCCCATTTGACCCCATTTATGATGTTCGTAGTAACATAAATCAAAGTCAATCTGAAACTGTGCCATCTTAGGCGAACAATCTTTAGTCAAAAGAATCGACTCATTAGAATACTATAGTAACTCTCGCCACGACCAGGCTATATAAATTTGCCAGAACTCTATAAGTGGTCATAAGGCCCGACAAAGTGTTCCCAACAGTCTGCCTATGTGATCGACTAGTCATCTCACATGACTCTATGGCACTTGAACTTGCCATCAATCGCATCACACTCTAGTCACTTCGAGACGTCACCTCATGCAAGTGACTATGGACGAATACCATGTTAATCCGGGTTCACTTCAATGGGGTTCAATGTTGTCTCTACAACCCGTTTGGATGTAACAAGGTATAAAAGGAGTTTTCAGATTTAAAAACTCGAACAACAAATGTGATTATCACATATGAATAGTCAAAACCTGATTACTACTTCATATTTTTATAATCCATTTTGATCATGTATGTAGTTGTTCATCTCAATCCAATTAAAATGACATATGACATGACTCATCATGTTAAGCCTATAAGAAGGCTTTGGTTAGTAGGTTTTATCAACTTCTTGTACCTAACTCAATCTTACTACATACTCGTTTTCCTTTGTAATGTATGCATTTGCATTACAAAACTTTCTGAGTACGTGTCTAGATTCAATCTAGACATAGGCCCTCTTAGCCTTAGAATAGATTCCACTGGTTTTACAGTGTGCGGGACTCATCCTTCTTGCACATCTCATGATTACAAGTGTACTTAATTTCCGTTGTAAATATCTCTCATTGTTCTTTATTGCCTAGAAAGATTCTAGAAAATCTATTTCTTAAATAACATGGCCACAATGGTATCTTAACCATCCTAATGTGTTTTGATTATGGTTTTGTCGGAAACCATGCGCAATCTCAATTGTCAATTGTCATTTGTGTAACACCCTTACACAAAATTGCATCAAAATACTTTGCATTACATCTTTAATGCTTCTGCAAGCGCTTAAGGGTAATCCTTATGGCTTACTTGGTAACTATTACTTAAATTCGATTTGAAACGATTCATCATACTCAAAGTATATGAAGTGTTATACATGATTTCCTATTTAATTGATTCGGCAGCGGAAGCAAATGGAATCAATCAAATATGTTCAACTTGATTGAACTAGTCATGAATCTTATCAACATAAGACTTCTTATTAAACGCTAATATCATGTGGATTTATCTCCATAAATCTGGATATTAAAGATGTATTAAATTACTCCAAAAGTCTTAAATCATTCCCAATGATCAATATGTCATCCACATATTAGACTAATTAAAATGACCGTAACTCCCACTAAACTCTATGTATAAACACAACTTCTCGACTTATCGAGAAAAGTTTTATAACATGATCAAAACATTGATTCCAACTCATTGATGTCCTACTTAAGATAATCTCTTAAGTTGCACATTATCTTAGGATTGTAAGAATCTATAAAACTCATGACATGTATTGAATACATTCCTTCTAATTGAAGAAGTGGGTTTTAGATTCACTCGTTATATGTATATCATCATAATGAAATACAATCCCTAAGAAGATCTGAATAGTGCAAAACACTTTGCAACTAATCAAGCTTTGATATCTCTCTTTTATATCCAACAATTCCACTCGGAATTTATTTCGGATTTTCATGGCTCTAAGCCTTGTATTGAGTTGTGACTTAAACACTCTCCTGTAAGTCATATATTCATTACTTTCCAGAAGTAACTTGAATCAAACAATTTCTTTGTAAGTTATAAGCTCTTTACTTTATGCTCTTTACTTTCTTAAAAGTAACACTAATTCATCATCTTTAACAAGTGATGACTTTAACCTCCTAGGTTTTGAAGAAACAACGTCTTACACAAAACGTCTCATGTAGCCAAGAAAGACCAGTTTCATGCGACATAACATTCTTTGTGGCTCACATAACATTCTTTGTGGCTCTTGAAAAATTTCTCCCACTCTGTCTTCTGGAAATAAACTTGTATTCTAGAAAGACAGCTTCACGAGCCACAAACCCGTTGTACTCGTGATAATTGTAAGAGAAAAATGAGAAATTGTCTCTTATTTAAGCTTACAAACATGGTACCCTACCATTTCATATCTCATATGATTCGTTTTAGATTTAGTGGAAAAATAATTTAGACAAAATGATAAAATCCCCAAAAGGATCAAGTAACTAACTTGATTAAAGTTCAAACCATATCGAATAGCGTTTGATTTCTTATCCAACCACACATTATCCCATGATGCGTGCTTAGAGAGATTAATTTGTGATACTATATCACATTTCATTTGGCTTATATCAAAGTCTTCACTTTGATAATCCCATCACGACTAAAGCGTGATTCTTTGAACTCTTTGAACTTCTTCAAAGATTTCTCTATTTACCTTATTAAGTGAACACATTAGCGTCAACTTAAATCGTTGGTAAAAGAAAATGATCAACCTATTTTGGATCAATGATTTACAACCTCGATCTCCTTTTCAACCAAAAGGCACGAGACATCTTGCTTTGAATACAAGATACGCATATACCATAAGATTAACAACCTAATGGTTTCAAGAGTACTCGATAACTCTTTGCGTTCATCATTCCAGAATGTAAGGTTTAATCTTTGGATACCAATTTGAGTCTTGCATCATCTACATGATGTATCATTCTAGTTTGGTTAAGAATATATTCACCTTGATAATGGGCTAGCCATACATCTAATCATGGTGTATAGGGTCACAAAAGTGAAACCTCTTTTGTATCTTAACAAGTTTATATTCTTATTTAGAGTTTATTCACTTAATAGTCATAATTAAGTTATAAATATAAACCCAAAACTAGATTGATTACACAATGACTCTATCTCTCGATATCATTGTTGCTAGTCGTCATATTCTAATCATCCTATGTATCAAATACAATGATGAAAACCACCACCGGTTTCTAATATTGACGAAGTAGTACTAGCAAAATTTATGTCAATCAAATAAACATTTAAAGAAGAAGGTCCCATTAGATGTCCCACAACTAACTTGCTGATTCTTCAATAATATAAGGTAGTTTCCTTTCTAGCGTTCAACAATTAAGACGAAGGAAACTTCAACGGTCGGGATTGATAGGTTTAGTATCGTTATTCTCAATAACTTTACTTTTAACATTACCTTGTATCAATTCCATTCTAATTTTACTTCTTTAAACCTCACCCTTTTCTTAACGGTTTAAGATAATGCTCCCACTCATTTCAATGAGTCTTTGCTAAGAGAAGCAAAGTTGAAATTCATGAAGACTACTCTTCATTCTTTCGTTTAGTCTTAAAACTTTCATTGAAGTGGTTGAGGTATTTTGGTTAATTTAGATTTCCAACAAATCGAGTTACCAAAATAATTTAACGTTTCAAAGTACTTAACTCAATGAAGCATATGAGAAACAATTCATTGTAAGTAGATATGTTAGTCAACAATCAAAAAACCCTTTTGATCACGAATAACTTTTATCTATACTCTTCACAAGAGATCCTTGCAATGGATAACTCGAGGTTTTAGAAGAAAATTCATATTTGTCTTTAGTTACGATGTTTTAATGGAGATTTGAATAAAAAAAATCGAAATGATATCGTGTATGAATTGTGGTAAAGAAATAGAACAATATGATAACGGAATAGTGGAAAACTTAACATTTATCGTTTTATTAATACTTGTAAATAAATTAACAAGATATGAGCATTTATATAGTGACCTCTACCCAACTATTATAAATGATTCCAAGATCCAAATTCATATTAACTTGGGCACGGTGTGGCCGATAAATCCCTTATTAATATAACTCGGTGGATTAACTCTTTAATCGATTCTACTTTTAGAACTCTTGGTCGATAAAATTACATTAACATTTATCTTTAGCCCGGAACACATGCAACTACGGTCACGAATACTTCCGTTGAGCTCAATCCAAATTTCGAATAAATGTGTCCATGATTCAAACCCATATTAACTTGGGCACGGTGTAGCCGATAAATCCCTCATCAACATGAATTCGGTGGATAGACATTTATCACCCACTTCCCCTACGTAACAAGGTTTGTACCCCGGTGTGGCCGAGTGCACTCCCTCACGAAATAGGTTTTCATGGTTTCTACTTTTTGGTAAGGCTAAGTCTCAATTGTTTATTTTAGCGAGAGGTCATGTTAATTTATTATCTATCACGTTTTAAGTGAACTAAAGCGGTGAACTACGATAATTGTAATTGACACGGTCGATAAACTCGATTAAAAATGCATGTTTAGTTATGGCGATTTAGCGATGCATGCAACATATAAATAAAATGCAAAGCATAAATAAAGTCCTAGTATGGCCTTCCTATAATAGTAAATCTAATAAACTATTACAAATTCGGAAACCAACTCCTTTGGTCCCTTGAACTTCGGTCTTGGCACGCATTACAAGGCAACAATATCTTTAATGGATCGCCTTCTCGAGTGGCACCGTCTTCAAGGTACTCCGGAATAAATAAATTACATAATTTCCTATTATACATTTGTAAATAAAATTTAAATCTATTAAATTACAAAACGGTGATATGAGATCACAATAAATTACAACTGAATCGATATTCCAATACATTTCGGGTAATATCAATTAAAACTAAGGCCATACTAAGTAAAATTACATAATTCAAAAATTACATAAACTTAAAATATGACAATCATAAATAAAATACAGCATTATAATATGTATGAACATGCCCAATTTTATGTTAAATCGCCTTTAAGGAGCCAATATCGTATATTAATCGGTTTTACGGATTTGCGTGATTTAACCTTTTATAATCACAATAATTACATAAATTCATATTTATCTACAAGTTAATTACCCTAACCAACTTAGAACTCAAAATTAGTCTACACTAACATATTGACAATAATTAACATATATTTTTAGTATTGTTCATTAATGGACTCAAAAATACAAAATTATATCATAAACTTCAAATTAAATCATAAAATTTCAAATAATTTCAAAATTTGAAATTTAAACTCATGAACATTCTGGAAAAATACCATGACACTCATAATATTCAAAAAAAGGTTAAAAATTTCGAAACTTTATCGAGAAAAACAATGTTGCGGTTTATCGGATTTATCGATTATTTCCATAAAAATACGAGAAAAATTGTTTTTATTAACTTTTCACTTTTAGATCTGAAATATAAGATAACATTCGATATATGACGTTTTTCCTTAGTCATGAAGTATGTTTTAGCAATTTTTACTAATTAAAGTCACTATTTATGTGATTTTTCACCAAAAATTCATAAATCATGCATAAGTACTTCATTATAGCCAAATATTTTACACACATCTTGTAAAATTTCATGTGACAACATACTAAATTTCCATGACCAGATTCGAAATATAGCTCATACTAACCTATTTTCCATTTAAATACGATTTTAACTTGAAAAATCCATATTTCGAGCATAACAACTCATTTTATTATGAAATCTTACAGGACATCAGTAGATAATATATATGAAAATATATCCAAAAATCACTGGAAAAATCAAAGTTTAGATATTTTTAGTCCAAACATGACATTTTTATCATAAAAAATCACATTTTAATGCCATTATTATATAAAATGAACAATAAAATCCATAATTTAAACCAAAATATCCTAAATATATTTTAGGACCAGAAAGTTTAACATGCAAATAAATTTCGTGATATTTCATAATAAACACAAATTTATAAGTTTTGTTTGTTAATCGTATAACTCGGAAAAACAATAACCGATTTGTATGCAAACAACCTAAGACTCATGATACCGCTTGTTTGAAATAATTATCTCATTAATTTACATATACATATATGTGAGAAATTATTTAGTCATAAAATAATTACAAATCTTATGCATGCAAACAAAATAGAAGTAGAGAAGAAATCATTAATCTTACTGATTTCGGTTTTATGGGCACTAACAAGATCTCCTTCTTGTTAGTTCTTGAGCTTTCCAACAATGGATGAACAAGATTCAAGTTTAGAATCTCTCCCAAAAGCATATACCCAAAGAAATCTCTTAATAACCAATATTATTATGATCTAGTAACAATATTAGTCTTACTTAAAATATGATACAAAAATTAATTTTGTTCTCTTGAAAAATCGGTTCAAGAGGGAGTGATTATGTGAGTTTATTTATCTAGAATTTTCACAAATTGTAGAGAGTATGATAATTTTCTTACACTAGAAATTTTTGATAAGAGTGAATGAATAATTGTTGAGGAAACACTCTCCATTTCCCTTGGTAAAACCGGTTTGAGGGAGTAGTGTGCCCAATGCATGGGCTAATTTTTACTACCCAAGAAATGATAGGCATGCAAGGCTAAGACTATAGGTAATTATTGTGTTTTCCACTTAAAAAATAATTAACACAATATCAACCATAATCCCCTCCATTTTCGGCACATATAAAATGGGAGGTCCATTTTATTTTTGTCATTTGTCAATTGTAACATATGTGACATGTTACTTGACATATGTAATGTATTTTTAACATATTAAAAATCAACATACTCATAAAATATGTCATATACAAAATCGACTAGTAATTCGTAATTACTTGTACCAAAATGGTTTATCAATTATAAATCACAACATCTTGTATTTATAATAAATCATTCATTCAATCTCAATTCAATATCAATTGTTTCGTAAACAATAATTTTATCCAAGTAATAAAACAATTCGATTACTTAGACCGTGTCTCATTTAATCAAATTACAATAAGATACGTTAACTTTACTCACAAAATCATCCGTCAATTTTAAGCAATTTAATTAACTCGTATCGGCATACGATTAATTAAATAATCAATTAAGAGTATTTCCCTATAGGTATGACCTAAGGGGATCAACTGATCACCACCGTCGCACGACAGTAATGTAAAACTCTAGTCAGCCAATCATTACCGATATGTGTGGACCAGTTGACTTTAAAATATTACATCCCACATGTATTCTTAAAATGAGATTTAAACATGTGATCATTATAATCAACAGTTGTGATCGCATTATTGTCGGAGGACACTTATTCCAACAGTACATAACAAACTGGATAACAGATAAATGAAATTATTGAAAGAGAGTTAACATTAGAAGCATGAGATGCATACATCAATACGTCACAATTAAAATATTTGCGATGGCACGGAAGACAACACTAAGAGTCTAAGAGTACTTCATCAATAAGTAGTCTCATGATAATTTTTCCGCGTCGGTAATATTATGAGATTAGGATTCGCGCATTATTCATGCTATGCCGTAAAATCATCATGTAGCATATTGAAGTCGGGATCTCAGTATCTCACACCTCGCTCGAGTCATTGGTAAAACGGTGGGTATCTGGTTATAACAAAAGAAATGCAATAATAAAGCTTTTATAGTCATCAACTAATCATAAGATATTAGTTTCCATATCTCAATCAAATAGAACGATGTTCAATATATCGATTAGTTTCTAAGAGTATAAATAACCTTTTCTCCCAATTAATATTTATCGATAAGCGTAACTGCGTAAGCCAAGGCAACAAAATTATGTCATTAATTTCGCAAAATCTAAGTTAACAATTAATAGCGAAAATTCATATCTGGTCAACTTAAAATAAAAGAGAACTATAAACACTCAATACATAATAAATCCTCATATAAAGACATGTGCATATAAGACGACGGCTAAAACCGAATATATAATATAATCTTAAGGAAACAACAATAACCTAAATAAAAACATGGGTGTTTTGGTAAAAATTTACCGAGTTATTAATTTAATTTGTGAGTTAAAGTGATCGATCTATGGCCTATGGACGAAGTAAAATGCAATGATATGGACAAGCGAAAATGCAACAAAATAAGAGAGTGACACGAGTAATTTTGGTGACGCGGGAAACCCGGTGTGGGAAAAACCGCGGGGGCGTCGGTATCCCGCCAATTCACTATATGTGATATGGGTACAAAGTAATACAGATGAGCAAAGGAACTCAAGTAGCTACTGAACTTGATTATTGACAGTTGATAACTAGTGACCAAATGATGAAGTATGGTGACAGAGATAATGAGTATGTAAGTAGTTGATATGGTGAGTGATGAGTTGTATTTTTCTCTTGATGTACGTTGTGTAGATGTCCCTTGATCGAGTCTATCTTACCTCTTCTATAACCTTAGGATCAAACAAATATTCCCCAACAAACTCCACGTATTTCTCTTAGTCAGCCTCCAAAGGTGCTAGTTTGTTTCCTATGTTATAACTTTGACCATTGACTTGCCCAACTTATTCTTATGGTCAATCCTCTATTTACGTACCAACTCCTCTCATTTCTCCAACTAATTGACTTATTCTTACCACCTTAGCAATACATGTCTCTTCCATTCAACCAATAATAAGATGCCATGTCACTAGTAGTAAATGTGTGAATTTTACCCATAACAATCGCCCCCAATTTTTCTCTTCAGCCTCAGGATGAGGAGGGAAATTAGTCTTTCAGGTTCTGGATGCTATGTCGTCTGATATGGTACTCTTCTTCTGCTTTATTTGTTGTACTGCTGCTGGTGCTTTACTTGACTTCTCACCCTCTTCCAGGATCTGCTAAGCCTAGGGTTACTTTGGAAATGATTCCGACTCAGAGGAGGAAAAGGGTTGTTGGGCTGCTCCTAAGCCTGCTGAGAAGTGAAAGGCAGATTCTGGCTCTGCATCTGGATCTAGTGCCAGAAATAGGGTTGCTACTTCTTCGGCCACGAAGTCTACTTCTATTGAGATTACTCCACTTGCAACCATGCCCCCAATCCGTGGGTCTGCTCCACCATTTGGTATGTTTCTGCTTCTGGAAATGCTTCTGTTTCTGGATATACTCCGGTATCTCGATCTCTTGCTGCTGAGTTTCCCTAGAGCTTTTGGCAAGTCCAGATTCTCGAGATATTTAAGTATCCTCGCCCAGATGCTACTTCCTGGACCTGGATCAATATTCTCGAGAGATTTAAGTTTCTATGATACTGAGGGTCACGCTTCTGATGCTGAGATTCACCTCTCACAGTCTCTGGATACTGAAGCTTCTCTAGCCTTGGAGGTGCAGGTGCTGGAATCTGGATGCAGACTTTCCTGAGGGTCTGAACCTAGACGTGCTGTCTGGTCTGGAGGGGGAAGGTGCTCCTGCTGACGCACCAGATGCTGAGGAAGAGGTGACTTATGCTGCTCCTGGTATTCAAACTACTGCCTCTAAGACTGTGGAATATATTGAACTGAAGTAGTGATAGTTTCCTGCAGTTGAAACTTATTTTGCTTGTTAGCTAGTATATGGCCCTACGGGGTGTAGTATTTTGTTTAGTTTCTGATAAACAGTTCGGTGTACTTTGGTCTGGTTCAGAGGACTAGATGTATTTTGTCATTTTGACGAACCTTTATGCACTACATCAAAATGCAATATTTATGCCTTTAGGAATACTTTGTATCGTACCGTTTCAGGTGTACTTTGATTTGTGCATGCACTTTTTACGCTGTATGTTTGGCCATCACTGATTGACTGCTGGCTATGGGATATAGTTCGCCCACTCGTTCAGAGAAGCCAGGCTTGCGTGGGTGCTAATGCAGCGTGGGAGACTGGTTGTCCCGAGTGTACGTGCTTAGCCACGGACACACGCCTTCTGTAGTAAATACAAGTTCCACCAGATTAGTTTGCACTTTATTCAATTAGCCATTTATTTGAAAGCGCATTTTAAATAAACATAATTTTTATACTAATTTTGTGAAAGAGAATTCATATACTCGAAGCGCTAACATGATGGATGCTTATAAATAAAGTTTCTAAAACGAAAGAACCTTTGCACAATATATACAGGCAAAAAATGTCGGTTGCCCATATTCAGACTTTGTAACACCCCCATATTCAGAGGAGACTTAACTAGGCCTTCCTTAGCATATAAGGGCGTTACCATCTCGGTTGCCCGAGGAAGTAATAATCAAATGTCGATAAAAGAACTATTATGTTACTTTACAAGTGATTTAAAACCAACTGATGATATAAAGATACAACTCAAAGACTACTCGCTATAACTATCAAATCTCGTGAAGATTCATCCCTGCCCGAACTCCAGCTATCAACCATATCAACACCTGCTAAGACAGGCAGCTCACCATAAGGGATCACCGCAGACACATAAACAAACAAGACAACCACACAAGGTCAATACTGAGATAAGATACGACAACATCAACAACAACTATCAATACAACTCAACACCATCAGTCACACATACAAACACACCCACTTCAATCAATCTCCGTCACCGACTGTCCACTGGACCAGCCCTGCCAGTGGGGGACCGCAGCCGTTCCCACCTAAGCCACGCTCATCATACCGAGCGATAACCCTGTCCCATTAATGTGCACATCCCCTCCCGTGGCGGGTTCCACGGAGGGCGAAACTAGGGCGTGAAGCCACTCCCGCAAGTGACTCCACTCAGCCAAGAACGCATCTCGAGAACCAGAGACAAACAATCACAATCACAATCAGAACCGTCACACTACGAATGCGATAAAATACAACAACCACAACATCCGACACACTAGACCATCTACAGAAACTGAGTAGGCGAACCTACCTTTAAGCAACTTCAACCAATCCATGCCAACACATGCCATAACCAGCAACCAAGCAAAGCCTATAAGGAGAACACGCTCATCTATTACTACCAAGCAAACCCTAATTGCGAAGATGAGGATAGTGATGATGATTATGACATACCTATAAGGAGAAACCCGGCAAAAGACCGCTACCCGACTCAAGCTACGCTCTCCTAAGGCACAAGGACCTTCAAAGGGCTTCCATGGAGGTTTTGTGGTGAAGGGAAGGGAAAGAGGCGACTGATGGATGGGAAGAATGAGGCGGAAATGAATTGCGGATTTAACAAAACGCGATTAAAAACCCTCGCTGAAAACTCGATACTCGATCGAGTACCCAACATACTCGATCGAGTGACCCCCTACTCGATCGAGTAACCTAGCTACTCGATCGAGTAGCCTCTACTCTATCGAGTACCACTCCTAACACGTAACTCAAGATAGTTTTAGCACGCATTTCTAAGACTATTCCCGCACCCATGGTCAGTCAACACTGGTCAAAGGGGTCTCTAAAAGGGTGGGTATTACAGTCTTCCCCCCTTAAAAGAACTTCGTCCCCGAAGTTCAACTCACCTATCTCAACGCACAAGACACGGGACAACACGACCTCACCATTCTTCCTACTCGAGTTATTACTCCCCGAAAATACCATCCCCCATGTCATCATCATCACTATCTAACATTCTATTCGTAACGACTCTTACTCCTATCATACACACATTATCATCATCAACTGTTACTCTATATGTTACATAAAACATCAACCTCATAATGCGAAGCACGAACAACGATCACTCATCATATGATAACAACTATCAACTCGAAACATGTATCATATCAACTTCATGTTGCACAACTTATACCACCATGTTACTTAACCACGCGATTCATCTCTTCATGACCGTCCTTTAAAACATACCATCACATTCACTTTAATGAACTAAAGTAACCACTTACACTTCATATAAGTAATGTGATCAAAGTACTAGAAAATTTTGTAATTAAACAACAAAACATTATAGACAAACAAACATAATTTCAAAATCAGTCTTTTTATTTTGCGACATTACTCTTCCCCTCTAAAAAGGAACTTCGTCCCCGAAGTTCACCACCAAAAATTACAACACACATTACCTATTACTTGCATCATAACATAAAATAGAACCATATTATTTGTTATGGACATTAATCGCTAAGCATATCCTTGTTAAATTTGAAATCATACACAAACCACCGGAATAACTAGCCGTCGTCGATAAAGCATGTTAATAGGGTATGCACAAATGTACGAGAAAATGTAACTCCGATAATTAGATAGTAATAGGGCGGATGCAACATTTAAGTAACAAGAAACTATCACCGCTTCACTAATTGTGACCGATATGCATATAAAACTCAAGCACGACTTCCAACATATGAACTTAACGATTCAAAGATGTTACTAAGTACTAACAACCACGTTAAACATCAAACTTGCAATTATAAAAAAATTGCACACTTTTAATTTTCGGAAACTTCCTGTAACAGTGCTACTCGATCGAGTATGTAGTGGTACTCGATCGAGTGCCATGCTACTTGATCGACTGTCTTGGCTACTCGATCGAGTAGCCCAGAGATCAGAATGCTTTAATTCTTTCCTTCCTGCAGCTGCTCGATAGAGTACGGGGTACTCTGTCGAGTACCTACAGGCCAAAGTGCCTTACAAAACCTGTCATAACTAACATATATATGCATAGTCGTCACGTAATTTGAGTCCAGATGATTTCCCGACCCCAAAATCAATCCTGCAACAATGTTAAGTAACAAATCCGGCCTTATGGCCAACAATACATATCCATAACCGAGGTTTCAACGACAACAACTACCACAATATAACCATACTACCAACACCTACTACCAACGACCATGAACAAGGATAAAAACAAGGAGCATCACTCCTCCTGCTGCTGCTGCTGCTGCTGCTGATCAACCATCACCTCATCATCACCACCACCGCCTCCAGACGCGCCCGCTTCTGATGAACCAATGCCCGCATCAACTCCTGCCCCGGCTCCCGGACTCACGTACCATGGGGTCAAGCCACCGTAGGCAAAGGACTGAGATGTCCCCCACGTCGACTGATCCACCTCGTTGGAGTGGAAAACCCCAGAATAGTCCCCAACTCCGCTCCACCAAACCGGATGCGGTCCTTATCCCCTGGGTGTACGCCATCTCGTGCATATTCCTGAGTGTCAAAGTAGATGACACTCTCTCTGCCAAGTAGCTGGATCGCGTCTCCGGGGTGTCAAGGTAAGGGTAGCACGGCAAAGGACGCTGCTGCTGTTGAGGTGCTACCGGCTGTGGCCTAGTCTCCGAGGCCCTCTCCCTCACTCGACGGGGTCCTCTCCCCAACCTGGGTCTCTCCACCACCACATTCGCCGCGTTCTCGCCCTTCGCCGGCTCTGGCATCACCTCGAGAATCGTGTCGTCGATGAGGTAGGTTTGCAGCTGGCGGGGTCTATCAACATCCTCCTCCTCCTCCTCATCATCGAGTCCACACCACAACCGCCGCTCCAAAGGCTCCGTCGGTGGAAGGTGCTCGGGAGAGCCGGAATCTTCATCCAACTCATGCCCCACACCCTCCGGACAAGGCTACGTCGGCCAAAGTTCTCAACCATTTCGAGTCGAGATAGTAGTCACGGTCCATAGTCGGATCAGGGGTAGCTAGAGGCACATACTCTGAAGAAGCCTCAAAGGAGGTTAGCTTTTCAGCTAACCGAGTGGCGATAGCGCCACAGCTCAAGTACCGCGAAGAAGCAGTAGCCATCAAGGCAAGGGCAGCACAGACGATGGAAGGAGCATTAAAGACCACTTTCCTGGACCGCTCCGGGTTGAGGTAAGACATCGAAGCGACACCTCATGATTATTCGGTTCTTGATATCTTTTCTGTCATAAAGGAGGTTTGAAAGAGAACGGAGAAAGACCCTCAAGGTAACATGCTGAACATCATTAATCAGCATGTTGCTTGAGGTGGTAGCTGGCTTTCCGGTCAAGCAAGGCATTAGGCGGCAGACACCGCACTCAGCAGGAATATTAGTGATAGAATCCTTGGGAGGCTTGGCCAACCCAAGGTGAGACGCAAACAGATCCATAGTCAACAGAAAACTGGTGTTCATCAACCGAAACTCAACGGTCTGGGCAGCTGGGTCATAACTAAAGGAGCTCATAAACTCCAAGGTAAGAAAAGGATAAGAGTGTTTCCTCAGCCTATACATACCCGTAAAGCCCAAAGTCTCGAATATGTGACGGACATCCGTCTCTATTCTCAACTCCTTCAAAAGTGTAGTATCTATACACCTCGTTGGTCTCATCTTGCGTTTTTGCAAATCTACAAAACGCTCTCTCTGTTTGAAATCTACAAACACAACAGAAAGGTACTCCGGAAGTGCAGGTACCACGGGTCCACTCCCCTCCCCAGTCTCAGGTTGTGTAACCCTCCCCCGTTTACTCTGACGGGTCCCTACATTCGGTCTCGGCATCTGTTTCGGCATATGATTTAAACAAACTTGTATAAACATGTAAACATATACTTCACGTAATTCGGACTTTACATACTCAGTTAAGTACACAAATTGACCAACAAGGTCGACATGTGAAGCACTTAAATCATTTTAAACCTTGAATATTCAACTAGGTACACACATTCACCAATGGATTCCCAATTTGATATGCAAACTCAGATTATAGCAACTTATATCCAACAATTGTGAAAGGTTCGGCATGTTAAACACATCTTTCCCGTCCAATCCTAACATCCTAGCACAATTCAAATGTTACTCTCTACGCATACCTAATAACATGTGAGACATTTGTACATACTCACGGCAAAGTAATTTAGAACATATTATCATCAACCTTCATTATTAGGAACTAATAACTCAGTTAAACTTTTTCAGACGGTCTCTACAGCTGTAACAATTTTGACATATTATTCATCAATTATCATTACTACTGTCATATTGAAGTTCAACCTTTACTTAAACAATCATATACAACCCCAAATTCCAAATATAGATCACGAATTTTCATTTGAGGCACTTTTAAGACGGAGTTTTAAGGCAACTTTCTAAGGTGATAATCACCAAAATCCATCCTTCAACATGATATAAATAATGTATAACACTCAATTCCGTCATCTAATCAATGTAAAACGATCAAAATTCAATTTCGATTTTTTTTAAACCCTAGAAATTTCGGTTTCAACTTTGCAATTTCTAGTCTAATTTACAGCACTTATTCAACAACAATCAAAGAAAGAGGGCATGTGAATCATATTTCAATAATTAAAGGCAACAATCCATCCATATCAATCGAAAATTTCAGATTATATAATTATTCTAACACCTCCAAATCAATAAATCATGTAAATTAGGAAGAAAAGCATACCTTGATTGAGGAGTAAAGTAAAGGAACGAAATTGAACAAAGAAAATAACCCCAAATTAACCACTACCAACACAAGATATTGAGAGATTATGAGGGTTTGAGAGATTAGGTATCGAAATATAGGAGAAGAATGAGAAGAAATAGAAAGAATAGGGGTATTAAGAAACCCGTAAGATTCACTGTACAGTAACCTACTCGATTGAGTGTCTAGGGTACTCGATCGAGTACCACCCTACTCGATCGAGTAGGAGCTATTTCGTCGAGTATCTGCAGAAAATTTCCACATCCCGACGTCATAGCTTCTTAACAAGATCGAGTGAGGTCTACTCGGTCTAGTAAGCACTCGCACTCGGTCAAGTATAGTTAAGTACTCGGTCATAAATACGAAATAAATCGAAGATTCCTGCAAAAACAACATCGCGTGTCGATTCCAAACTAAGTTCGGAACTCGACACTAATTATCGCACTTGTTCACGCCTTACCACAATTGTTCAAGCATAACATATCGTCTCAACTAATAAGGTGTATGTCACATTACGCTACTCAAGTTACCCAACTCGAGTTACCTGCTACCGAATCATCCATAAACCTAATCACGTCATCATATTACATTTAACTTACTTTATACATTACTACCAAATTTGTGTTCATTCGACTTAAAACATGTAAATTAGCATTAGTTCATTCTTTCATATAACATATAATTGCATATTCTTCATCACAAATTAATCTATCATGTTCCACATTCAATCATAAGTAAATCATTTTACACAAATCGATTATTACGCAGCGAAAATTTTCAACTAATAAACAAGGCATATGCGCATTATTGTAAGCTATGTTTCATATTATAACTCAACAATTCCATAATTATCATCATCGTAATCACGGTAGGGTTTGTAAACTCGTATATGACTACCGTCATCATCACTTATAGTAAACACCAACATGTTCACTCTTCATGTCACGACATACACTTCCACATTCTCACGCATCTCAATCACATAAACCTTTCTCACGTATCTCATAACCATCGTATAAGCTCACTAATCACGCCAAAAACTTTACTGATTCCACCAAAGATTATTATACACGGCCCAAATACCAGAGGTAGCTCCGGCACAATTAACATACACATCACACATAGACACACGGACTCCACATTCCCGTACCATATGACTGGCTTAAGTATCATGGAGCCAAGACTTTGAACTGAGGGCGCCTACTCACCCAAAATCTATCATCATCGGGGCTCCCATTATACATACACCAGGTTCATTTTATTAGACTCACTACGTTCATTAAGTTCATTTGTTACAGGTTCCAAAATCGTCGCTCTGATACCACTTTGTAACACCCCCATATTCAGAGGAGCCTTAACTAGGCATTCCTTAGCATATAAGGGCGTTACCATCTTGGTTGCCCGAGGAAGTAATAATCAAATGTCGATAAAAGAACTATTATGTTACTTTACAAGTGATTTAAAACCAACTGATGATATAAAGATACAACTCAAAGACTACTCGCTATAACTATCAAATCTCGTGAAGACTCATCCCTGCCCGAACTCCAGCTATCAACCATATCAACACCTGCTAAGACAGACTGCTCACCATAAGGGATCACCGCAGACACATAAACAAACAAGACAATCACACAAGGTTAGTACTGAGATAAGATACGACAACATCAACAACAACTATCAATACAACTCAACACCATCAGTCACACACACAAACACACCCACTCCAATCAAACTCCGTCACCGACTGTCCACTAGACCAGCCCTGCCAGTGGGGGACCGCAGCCGTTCCCACCTAAGCCCCGCTCATCATACCGAGCGATAACCCTGTCCCATTAATGTGCACATCCCCTCCCGTGGCGGGTTCCACAGAGGGCGAAACTAGGGCGTGAAGCCACTCCCGCAAGTGACTCCACTCAGCCGAGAACGCATCTCGAGAACCAGAGACAAACAATCACAATCACAATCAGAACCGTCACACTAAGAATGCGATAAAATACAACAATCACAATACAACCACAACATCCGACACACTAGACCATCTACAGAAACTGAGTAGGCGAACCTACCTTTAAGCAACTGCAACAAATCCATGCCAACACATGCCATAACCAGCAACCAAGCAAACCCTATAAGGAGAACATGCTCATCTATTACTACCAAGCAAACCTTAATTGCGAAGATGAGGATAGTGATGATGATTATGACATACCTATAAGGAGAAACCCGGCAAAAGACCGCTACCCGACTCAAGCTACGCTCTCCGAAGGCACAAGGACCTTCAAAGGGCTTCCATGGAGGTTTTGTGGTGAAGGGAAGGGAAAGAGGCGACTGATGGATGGGAAGAATGAGGCGGAAATGAATTGCGGATTTAACAAAACGCGATTAAAAATCCTTGCTGAAAACTCGATACTCGATCGAGTACCCAACATACTCGATCGAGTGACCCCCTACTCGATCGAGTAACCTAGCTACTTGATCGAGTAGCCTCTACTCTATCGAGTACCACTCCTAACACGTAACTCAATATAGTTTTGGCACGCATTTCTAAGACTATTCCCGCACCCAGGGTCAGTCAGCGCTGGTCAAAGGGGTCTCTAAAAGGGCGGGTATTACAGAAATACCAAACCTGCATATGATATTGCGTTTAATGAAAGATATAACCTGGATTTCTGTAACCTGGGAGGATGATTCTGCTTCTATCCAGTTGGAGAAGTAGTTAGTCATGGCGAGCATAAAGATTTTGTTTCCTGGTGCCTTCGGTAATGGTCCCACGATGTCCATTCCTAACTTCATGAAGGGCCAGGGCGAGATGACCGGCTGCAGAGGTTTTGATGGCTGGAGGCTGACGTGAGCGTGCCTCTGACAAGCATCG
Source organism: Silene latifolia (assembly GCF_048544455.1). Lineage (NCBI taxonomy): Eukaryota > Viridiplantae > Streptophyta > Magnoliopsida > Caryophyllales > Caryophyllaceae > Silene > Silene latifolia. Next base: position 95,816,617 of record NC_133538.1, read on the forward strand.
CATTTCTTTGTGAACTCCACGACATCTTTGCGCATTATGGGCCAGAAGTATCTCTGCCTCAATGCCTTGTTGGACAGGCTCCTGCTCCCTGCATGATTTCCACATTCTCCATTGTGGAGAGCATGCAAAATAGCCTGAGATTCTTCCCGATTCAGACATCTAAAGTAGGGTACAACGAGGGATTTCCTGAACGAGACACCATCAATTAGTATGAATCTGGACGCTTTCATTTTGAAGCTCCTTACCTCCTTTTTGTCTTCTGGTTGGATGTCTTCCTGCAGCCAGGCCTGGTACGGTTTCCTCCAGTCTGGAGTTTCTTCCTCATTGCTGGTGCTGCACAACACCCATGCTTCCTGTTCGGGTTTCAGTATTGCTAGTTCCAGCACGTGGACCATTGGTATTGTCGAGATGGCTCTTGCTTTGAACGTTGCCCCAGGGTGGCTAGGGTGTCTGCTTCTGCATTCTGGTCTGTGGGAATTTACTTGATGTTGAACGTAGAAAATCTGAGGGTCAACTCTTTTGCTACGTCTAGGTACGCTATCATCCTGGAGTTCCTGGCTTCATAGGAGTCATTCACATGGTTAACTATTAGTTTGGAATCACTGCAAACCTTGAGGTGTTTTATTTTCAGATCCAGAGCCAGCCTCAGACCCAGGATCAAGGCCTCGTATTTTGGTTCGTTGTTTGTAGCCTTGAATTCACATCGTACCGCATGGACTATGAAGTCTCCGTTAGGTGATCTGAGGACCAATCGTACTTATGCTCCTCTTGTGTTAGAGGCTTCGTCTACATGCAGCTCCCACACATGTTCTCCTTTATCTTCCTCCAGGTTCAGGATGTCTTGTTTTGCTTGGGTCTGGAGAGCTGGTCTCTGCAGGAAGTGGAGACTTACTGACGTAGTATACTGGATACTGAGTTTTAATAATAAGTGGATCTTCTGGGTCCAGAGTCTTCCTCTAGTCTCATAACAGCAATTGTCTTTGTTTGTACTTCCTCAAAGGTAGTGCACGGATGTTTGGTCAAGTCCTTGTATAAATATGAATCTTGGTGCAGCCCTTGGCGGAAGGCTTGTATAGCGGCTGCTATATCGCACCTTGGAATAACCACCTTCTCCTTATTAATCCTGTTCATATAATCACGAGTGGATTCCTCAAACCTTTGCACTATCCGGTAGAGGTCACTGGTCTTCTTCTCTGACTTTTTGCTACTGGCGAACTGTTGGTTGAATGCATTGATCAACTCGGCGAAGTTGGCTATGCTTTTATTGGGCTGGCGAACGAACCATTGCAGGGCTGCTCCAGACAAGGTTGATCCTAATCCTTTGAACATACAAGCTTCTTTTAAGGGTCCGGTCGCGGTTATCACCATCATTTTCTGCTTGTAGTGGTTGAAGTGATCGAGTGGATCTGTGGTTCCGTCATAGAGCATCATGGCTGGTGGTATACACCCTTTGGGAACGCCTAAGAGGGCTATGTTGTCCACGAATGGTGAGTTTGTATAGCTATCTCGTGCCGCTTTCTGTAATGGACGTGCTACACCTGGTATCCTGTACATCAGGTCCCTCAGCTCTAGGTATTGCTACTCCAGCGAACTACCTGCTCCTGCAAGAGGGTTAGAAACAAGCGGGAAGGAACCAACGGGAGTACCTCCTAACCATGGTCCTCCAGAAAATTGTCCAGATGCTGGATGGCTATTATTGGTGTTATACTGATTATTGATCCAGGCTGCCATCCTGGTGTCTGTTGCAGACCTCCAACCCAGGCTCCACTGGTGAACTGGCTCTATGATGGAACTGCTGTGTTGATGACAGGTCCAGATTATCATCATGATGTCTGGTGTGCGGGAGTACCTGAAAAGGACAGAAAGTCAGATCCTGACGAAGTGTTAAACAAGGCATTACCTGGTATCCGATGCAGGTTGGGTGGATTGTCAAATGACAAGCATCCCAATCCTCTGGGCTCAACGGGTTCATTGGGTGTTACTCCTGCAAGGTCTAGCCTGGTGACTAGTTCTGACGGAATTGGTCGACTTGATCCTCCACCGCTGGTCAGGTTCAGGGCCTCAGGAGTTGATGCTGGTTTGGTCTGGACTGCTGTTACGATCAGAGCGATCAGGTTCTGATTGTCCTTCCTCAGATCCTGAACGGCATGGCGCAGATTATTCATCCCCTGAATCATCACCTGCATCGGGTCAAGCACTGGAGGTCCTCTACTTCTCAGAACTTCTACACCTGATCCCTCCTGGATCGGGGCCCTGGACGCAGCTTCACCTCTGCTGGGGCTGCTTTCTTTGCTGGATCTGGGCTGGCTGGGTGTGCCTGCTGCCTTGGGTATCCGCGGCGGTTTAAGAGGCAGAGGCAGAGGCATGGTTTTGGGTGACATGCTGACAGGGACCATCTGACTGGATATTGTAGGCGCACTCACCGATCCTGCAGATGCAGGAGAAGGTCCTACTCCAGAAGACAGGGCTGACATGCTCTAGCTACTGGACGCATTCTGGCTAGTTCCGGCCATGGTTACGACCTGGTTAGATCTTGCGAGATTTGGCTATAGAAAATGATCACTATGCCCAACGGTGGGCGCTAAACAAACTGTTTTTTTTTTAAATTTACCGAGTTATTAATTTAATTTGTGAGTTAAAGTGATCGATCTATGGCCTACAGACGAAGTAAAATGCAACGATATGGGCGAGCGAAAATGCAACAAAATAAGAGAGTGACACGAGTAATTTTGGTGACACAAGAAATCCGGTGTGAGAAAAACCGCGGGGGGAGTCGGTATCCCGCCAATTCACTATATGTGATATGGGTACAAAGTAATAGAGATGAGCAAAGGAATTCAAGTAGCTACTGAACTTGATTGTTGACAGTTGATAACTAGTGACCAAATGATGAAGTACGGTGACGGAGATGATGAGTATGTAAGTAGTTGATATGGTGAGTGATGAGTTGTATTTTTTCTTGATGTACGTTCTGTAGATGTCCCTTAATCGAGTCTCTCAAACAAATATTCCCCAACAAACTCCACGTATTTCTCTTAGTCAACCTCCAAAGGTGCTAGTTTGTTTCCTATGTTGTAGCTTTGACCATTGACTTAGCCAACTTTTTCTTATGGTCAATCCTCTATTTACGTACCAACTCCTCTTATTTCTCCAACTAACTCACTTATTCTTACCACCTTAGCAATACATGTCTCTTCCATTCAACCAATAATAAAATGCCATGTCACTAGTAGTAAATGTGTGAATTTTACCTATAGAAATGGGTATGAGGGTAATTACCAATTTTATTAGACAATTAGTTTGTTTGAACCAAACAGTGCACTAAGAAGGATATATGGCCCGTATTGGGAGGCATGCATTAGCTGATATGGATTTGTTTGAACAAAACAGTGCACTAAGGGATATATGACCATAAAAACCTAAATAAAATCATGCGTTATATTTTAGTCCCGGGGGGAAATTTTTTTGAGTTTGAGTGCAATCGGGTGACTAATTAATTTTTTTTTTTTTTTTTGGTGTTGACCAGGAGTATCCCTACCGACAGCTGGGACAATCTCCTTCGGGGTACTGAAGGCAATTTAATGGGTTGACCCCTCCCAAGTTTGGCTTTTTCATTCGCAAGAGTCAGGAATCGAACTCCTGACCACTTGTTTAAGAGATGAGAGCCCTTACCACTCACACCAGCCAACTTTGGTATCGGGTGACTAATTAATTTAACAAGATAATTAAACTTTAATTTTATGTGCATAATGTTAGGGATAAAAATATCATTTAAATATCCTGATGTGGCATCGTGTTGTCAGCAGAAAGAAATGGCAAAAGCATGGCCACGTGTAGTACAGCGGTTGGTAGAAGAAGGGAGAGGGGGATTGCTGAGGTGGCACATTCAAGACCACAAGATTAAAAGTAATAACAAACACAAAGTTGGGCCATCATAGAAACCACGTACAAAAGGAGGAAGATATTGGGCTTGGACTTTGTCAACAACTGTTACCTATCTTCATGGTAACAGTCCGAGATTCCAGGAGTAGACTGAGGGAGAAGTCCAGCAACCCTAGTCTAAGTTCTAGCAGCTATATAAGAATGAGAGGAACATCAAACAAGGGGCATTCAACAACAATCTCGAACAACGATCTCGAGCAACATTTTACTCCTAAGAATTCCACTGACGATTGGCAATATTTCTTTTGCAACATAATACTTGTATTTCCTTACTTGCTTACTAAACCTCGATTATAGTGCATAAATTGGCGGGATTCCGACTCCCCCCGCGGTTGTTCCCACACTGGGTTTTCCGCGTCACCAAAAATTCTCCGTGTCCTTCTTTTCTATTCGTCTTTATTCCGTCGTCCCTATCATCGCATTTAAAACATAATTGGCATTAGATTAATCACTATCACTCACATAAAAAGATTCGTAGTCGGTAAATTTTTACCAAAACAGTTTGGCGCCCACCGTGGGGCATAGTGATCATTTTCTATAGCCAAGCCTCGCAAAACCGAACCACCCATCACAATGTCTGGAACCAGCCAGAATCCTTCCAAAGACGAGTATGTCGGCTATCTTCTGCAGCAGGAATTACTTCTGCATCTGCAGGACCAGTCAGTGCATCCCCGGCATCCAGCCAAATGATCCCTGCTAGCATGTCGACCAGAGCCATGCCCCAGCCTCAGAAACCACCGCGGATTCCCAAGGCAACAGGTGCATCCAATCCAAATTCAAAGGGAAAGCAGCCCCAAGCAGAGGAGGCGAAGGAAGATCCGTCGCCCGACCCAGAAAGCTCGGTGCGCAGGTTCTCCGGCGGAGGATCTCCGGACTCGATCCGATCTGGTGATGATTCGGGGATGGACATTCTGCGTCGGTGTCATTGAAGATCCGAGGAAAGACAACCAGAATATGATGGCTCAAATCGTGACGGCAGTCCAGTCCAAACCAGCATCAGCACCAGAGGCTCCAGCCAGAACCAGCGGTGGAGGACTGGGTCGACCAATCCCGTCAGAACTAGTTACCAGGCTAGATCTTGCAGGGGTAGCACCCAGCGAACCAATCGAGCCAAGAGGATTGGGATGTCTGTCATTTGATAATCCACCCATCTGCGGCAGACAATAATAGGTAACGCGTTATTTAGCACCCCTTCGGATCGACCTTCCACCCTTTTCGGTACCCCCGCACACTGAGACACCAGGATGGCGATGCCGACTGTCCCCCAACACAAAATCCCATCCCGCAACCAGTTCACCAGGTGGAGCCTGGATCGGAGGATTACAAAGCAGACACCAGGATGGCAGCCGGGATCCATAATCGTCAACACACAAGAACCGGACATCCAAAGATCGTGGCCAACTTTCGAGCACCCTGGCTAGGAGGTACACCTGCTGGTTCCTTCCCTTTGTTTCTAACTCTCTTGCGAGCGGGTAACTCATTGGAGCAAAGAATACCGGGAGCCGAGGGAGCTAATGTATAGGATACCAGGCGTAGCCCGTCCGCTGGAGAAAGTAGCCAAAGATAGCTACGCAGACTCACCTTTCGTGGGTGATATAGCTCTAATCGGTGTTCCTAAAGGATGTGCGCCGCCAGCTATGACACTCTATGACGGGACCACAGATCCACTTGACCATATCAACCACTACAAGCAGAAAATGATGGTGATAACCGCAACTAGATCTCTAAAGGAAGCTTGCATGTGCAAAGATTTCGGATCAACACTGTCAGGAGCAGCCCTGCAGTGGTTCGTCGGCTTACCGAACAAAAGCATATCCAGCTTCGCCGACCTAGTCAATGCCTTCAACCAAATAGATTCGCGGCAAAAAGCCGAGAAGCGGACCGACCCTCTACCGGCTAGTGCAAGGATTTGAGGAATCCACCCGTGATTACTTGAACCGGTTCAACAAAGAGAAGGTGTCAATTCCGAGGTGTGATATAGCAACCGCTATACAAGCCTTCCGTCGAGGGCTACACCAGGATTCACAGCTATACAAGGAACTAACCATGCATCCATGCACTACCTTTGAGGAGATGCAATCGAAGGCGATTGCTGTCATGAGGCTGGAAGAGGACTCTGCACCAGTAAGAGGCACTTATGATTCAGACCCAGTATCCAGGAAGGCTCCGGTAGAGAAGAAGAGTGAAAGATCCAAACCCTACAGCAGGAGCGTAAATAAAGTTTCTGGAAATGCAGAAGGAAAATCCGAAGCAGATCTGCCTCCGAAAGTAAGTGAGTATGGTTTCACTACCAATCTTGCAGGATTATTCAAAGCCTTGAAGGAGCTGGGACGCAGAGTCAGATGGCCAAAACTTCCAGAAGGAAACCCCAGCAGCAGAGACACAGGCAAGAAGTGCGAGTTCCACGGCAGCAACACTCACAACACCGATGAATGCCACTCCCTCAGAAAGGAAGTCAAATTCCACTATGACCAAGGAAACCTGGATCATCTCCTACCCAGAAACACAACGAGAGTAAATTCCGCGGACCAGGTTCTGCCCTCCCCTCCTCCTCATTGCTCTAGAACTGTGAATGTCATTACAGGTGGATCGGAGCTGTGTGGGCTAACCTACTCAGCAGCTAAGAGGCACGCAACCAGGGCTAAGGGAGACAGACCAGAGAGCTCCTGCAGGGTTAACCACCAGAATCTGCCGTCAGTCACCTTCGACGAAACAGACGCAGGATCCACTCCTGAACAACACCACGACGCTCTAATCATCACGCTTCCCATTGGAAATTGCAAGGTGAAAAAGATCCTGATGGATACCGGAAGCTCCGTCAACTTGATCATGATGGAAACACTCAAAGGAATGGGATTCACCGAGAAAGATCTAGCAAAGAAGGCAATTCCCTTGGTTGGTTTCAGCGGCGAAACAAAACACTCCCTAGGAGAAATCATCATCCCAACCTACGCCGGAGGTGTAAACAAACAGGTAAGATATTTGGTTATTGATGGGCCCTCTACTTACAATGTAATCCTTGGCAGGCCCTGGATCCACGAGATGAAAGCAATTCCCTCAACGTACCACCAATGCCTGAAGTTTCCAACACCATGGGGGGGTGCAAGAAATACGTGGGGACCAGGAAGAAGCTAGGGATTGCTACAAGGTGGCTCTGAAGCCAACAACGGGTTCGCCCGCATAGCAATTCTGAGCCGGCGCATCCGGGACAGTACATTGAGCCTCGGCAAAGCGTAACTAGACGAAGTAATCCTGGACTCATTTGCATCCCGAAACAACTGTTCTCATTGGATCTGAGTGTAGAGGTAAGATTCGTGAAGAACTCGTTCGGTTGTTGAGAACTAACATAGATTGCTTTGCTTGGTCACATGATGATATGATAGGGATAGACCCAAGTGTGATAACTCACAAGCTAAGTGTGGATCCAAGCTATAAACCTGTGCAGCAGAAAAGAAGAAAGTTTGCTTCTGAAAGAAACCAGGTCATAAATCAAGAAGTAGATAACCTGCTTGCTGCAGGAAAGATTCGTGAAGTAAAGTACCCAGAGTGGTTGTCTAATGTGGTAGTGGTCCCAAAGAAGAATGGCAAGTGGAGGGTCTGCGTCGATTTCACGGATTTAAACAAAGCTTGCCCAAAGGATCCATTCCCTCTACCACACATAGACGCCATGGTAGATGCCACTGCGGGCCACGAGATGCTGACATTCCTGGATGCCTGGAGCGGATATAACCAGATAAAGATGCACCCCAGTGACCAGGAAAAGACAGCATTCAGATCCGAGAGAGGTATCTATTGTTATAACGTCATGCCTTTTGGACTGAAAAATGCAGGATCTACCTATCAGAGGCTGGTGAACATGATGTTTAAAGAACAAATAGGCCAAACTATGGAAGTATATATAGACGATATGGTCGTCAAATCGAAGCAGGCTTCACAGCACCACCAGCACCTGGCAGAAACTTTCAATACCCTCAGGAAATATCAAATGAAGCTGAATCCTACGAAGTGCACCTTCGGAGTATCCAGTGGAAAATTCCTAGGGTACATGGTGACCCAGAGGGGGATAGAGGCCAGCACCGAGCAAATAAGAGCAATTCTGCAGCTGGAATTACCGCAGAAACCAAAAGACGTCTGGCGCTTTGTTGGAAGAGTGGCGACCTTAAACAGATTTATATCCGGATCCTCGGACGGATGCGAGGCTATTCTATGATATACTCAGAAAAAGCCAAAGATTTGAATGGACGGACGACCATGAGAAAGCATTTCGGAGTGAAGCGCTATCTCGGACCCCACCTCTCTGTCGAAACCGAGCCGGGAGAACCACTTTTCCGTATCTATCGATCCACGAAGCGTGATCGGTGCGGTGCTAGTACGAGAGCAGGAAGGATCACAAAGATCCGGTATACTACATCGGTAAGTCTCGCTTAGGCGAGAGACCAGGTACACATCACTAGAAAAACTTGTCCTTGCACTAGTTCTTGCATCCTATAAATCTCGTCCCTACTTGAGTCTCATACCATTTCGTGATAACTAATTATCCTCTTAAAACTATCATGAGAAAACCAGAATTGTCAGGACGAATGGCTAAATGGTCCGTGCATTTGAGCGGGTACGATTTGAAGTTTGAACCCCGTACGGCCATAAAGTCTCGGGCTGCGCGGTTTTGTGTCTAACTTCGCTTGACCTCCGGACCCGGGCCGAACAGGACATCCCGAATACGGAAGAAGACAAAGGAGAACAAGTGTGGGAGTTACATGTGGACGGAGCCTCAAACGCCAAAGGAGCGGGGAGTAGGGCTGGTCCTCAAATCACCCCAAGGAGACCTCATAGTCCAGGCCGTACGATGTGAATTCAAAGCCACAAACAACGAAGCGAGAATATGAGGCACTAATCCTGGTCCGTCGGCTCGGATCGAAAATCAAGCACCTTCGGTTTGCGGTGATTCTAAGCTTATAGTTAACCATGTTAATGATTGCTATGAAGCCAGGGATCCCAGGATGATGGCATATTTAGATGTAGCAAAAGAGCTGAAAGTCAAGTTTGTCACATTCAACATCAAGCAAATCCCCGGGGAGCGAATGCGAGAGCGAGACGCACTAGCCACCCCCGGGGGCAACCTTCAAGACAGGGAACTATCTCCACGATACCAATTGTCCACGTCTTTGGAGCCAAAGAACACTAAAATCTCGGCGAGCGAAAAAAGTGTGCGACCAACAATGAAGAAAGTACTCCAGGCTGGAGGAAACCCTACCTAGACCGGTTGCGAGAATGACGTCCTACCAAAGAGATAAAAAGGAGGTAAGGGGCTTTAAAATGAAAGCATCCAGATTCCTACTAATCGATAATGTTCTTTTCGGAAATCCCACGCTGGACCCTACCTCGGGTTAGGTGCCTGGATCGGGAAGAGTCTCGGTGTTTTGCATGCTATCCACATGGAGAATATGGAAACCATGCGGGGCGGGGCCTGTCAACAAGGCACTGAGGCGGGGATACTTCGGCCCACAATGCGCAAAGATGCCATGGAATTCGCAAAAGATGCGACGCTTGCCGAGACACGCCCATGTTAGCCACCGGCCAGAGCCTCGCACCAGGTTATCTCACCATGGCCTTTCATGAAATGGGGATGGATATCGTGGGACCATTACCCGAGCACCAGAAACAAAGTCTACATGCTCGCCATGACGGATTACTTTTCCAAATGGATAGAAGCGAATCATCCTCCCGAGTTACGAAACCCGGTGATATCTTTCATTAAACGCAATATCATATGCAGGTTTGGCATCCCATCTGAAATTATATGTGATAATGGGTCCCAATTCATTGGAAATAAGACGGAAGCTTTTTGTGCTAGGTGGAACATCTCGTTGCAGAAATCTACCCCCGGGAACCCCCAGGTCAATGGACAAGTGAATCCAAAGAATAAGATTATCATTGAAAACTTGAAAAAGAAACTAGAGGAGATTGGGGGCTAATGGGCGGAAGAGCTACCTCTAGTTCTGCGGGCTGACAGAACCACACCAAAGGTTGCAACGGAGCAAACCCCCTTGACCAGCCTGGTGTTCGGAGCGACGATCATCCCATCTCGAAGTCGGGGTCCCAACCCACGATATGGATGCATCACAGAAGATCGGAACCAGGTGGAAATGGCAAGCAGCCTGGACACGATAGATGAACTCAGAACCAGCGCCCAGATCAGGATGGCTTCCTACCGACAGACTGTGGCTAAAAGCTACAACAAGAACGTAAAAGTAAGAACCCTGCAGGTGGGAGATCTGGTCCTAAGGAAAGTCTTCCAGAATACCAAGAACCAAAGAAGCGGGGAAATTTGCCTACAATTGGGAGGGGCCATACCAAGTAGAAAGCACAGTTGGAAATGGAGCCTACCGACTCATGACTATGGAAGGGCAAATGGTTCCCAGATCCTGGAATATCACCAACTTGAAAAAATATTTTATTTAAAGTCACCAGCAGGTCAACAACCGGGTACTCCGCCTACCCGATGCCGCCCCAGCCAGGTTATAGATATTGCCTTACATATTTTAAGCTCAAATTTTTCTTTCTCTGAATGCTTTTATGCCTCCAAAAATTCTTCTGGCCCTAAAAGATATTTTCCTGCTTCTAAAATATTTTTCTATTTTTTATATTTCTCTGGGTTTGGATATCTCCTGATTCTGAATGTTTTCTGGCTCTAAAAATGTTATTTTTGAATTCAACAATTCTGGTTCCAATAGACTTGCTCGTATTTTAATTCCGGAAAGTTTTAAATTATAAAACCACCTTGAGTAAATTAATTTTTTCTAATAAGCCAAGGAAATAAAATGCAAACTAATCTGGCAGAGCTTGTATTCATTACAGAGGGCGTGTGTCCGTGGCTACGCACATACAACCGGGACAACCAGCCTCCCGCGATGCATTAGCACCCACGCAAGCCTGGCTCCTCTGGACAAGTGGGTATACTAGACCCCTTAGCCAGCAATCTATCAGCGATGGCCAAACAAACGACGTGCATGCACAAATCAAAGCACCAGAAACGGTACGACACAAAAAGATAACCAGTAGGAAATACTTAAGTCGCAAAGCAAAGTATGTCTGGCACCAGAGCCAGACCAAAAGTACATAAACTGTTCAAAATAAAGATGCCATGCCCCGTAGGGCCAAAAACTAACTAAGCATAGCATAAGTCTTTCAGATGCAGAAAAATACTAATCTACGTCAATGTGCTCCACGGCTTGACGTGCTGCAGAGCATCGGGAGCGGGAGAATTCACCTCTTCCTCAGCGTCTGGATCATCAGCAGGAACAGTACCAGGCTCCACCAAGCCAGCCAATATATCCAAATTCAGACCATCAGGAAAAGTAGCAGCAAGCCTCCCCTCTTCAGCTCCTAAGTCCCAGGCCGAATGCTCTCCCTTCTGGAACACCTTTATACAGTCAATCTTCGTTTCCAGAGCAACATAAGACAAAGCATCCACCAGAGTCCTTTTCAACTCCTGCACCTCAGAAACCTTCTCCTCCTGAATCTGGGCAACACGAGCCTCTGCATCAGAAGCACGTTTCTCCACCTCTGAGATACGCCTCTCAGCTTCTGAAGCACGCCTTTCAGCATCAGCAGCCTTCTCTTTAGCATCGACCTCCTTCTCGGCATCAAGATGACTTTCCTCTCAAGGCATCGCAGACTTTCTTCTCAGCACCAGAAATCCGCCCCTCAGCAAGAGAAAGACTGTTCTGCAAACTCTGCTTCTGGGTGGCCTCCTCCAACAGCAAATTCTGGGACTTATTTAGATCAGCCTGAGTCTTCAGCCTATCCTCATTGGCTTCTTTCGCCAGCTTCCGGAGTTTCGCATTTTCTGCCACCAGGAGAGGCACCTTCTCCCGCAGATACAGGGCCATCTGAAAGGACTGGTGGACCAGAACCAAGCGTCAAAAAAAAAAAAAAAAAAAAAAAAAAAAAAAGAAAGAGAAGTATATATAGCAGCGGCCAATGATCGCTTACCTCAAAAGAATGCTCAGTAGCGCGATCCACCAAGTCAGGCAAAGGATTGCTATCCAGCGCAGACCTAGGAGCTGGAAGAAGCATCTGGCTCATTAAGTCCAAGCTACTCGTAGACTTAGCCTTACCAAAATTGTCTGGAAGTGTAAAAACAATAACCCCCGGAGCAGATTTGGAACCGTAGTAGCCCTGAAGCGGAGCAGCGGCTCTAGAAGCGATAGCCCCGAAGCGGGAGCCTTCGAAGCGGAATAGCTCCGAAAGCGAGGATGGTTTCGAGACGTTGGAATCGCACCAGGCACGCAGGCATAGTCAGGCGAGAACCGGGAACGACTTTGGAAACCGGAGCATCTCCAGAAGCAGATAACCCATGCCCAGGAAGCGGAGGCCTCACAGCTAGAGGTGTGGTTTCAATAGGAGACTGCTCCTTAGCCCGGTTCGCAGCAGCAGACCTCCTCTTGGGACGAGGTCCAGAACCAGGGGCGGGGGTAGACTTCCTTTTCTCAACAGGCTTGGGGGCAGCCGTAACCTGCTCTTTCACTCTCTGAGCCAGAACATCTTGCAATGAAATTCTAGATTTTGCAGAACCTGGAAGCAGCAAAGATCAAGTTAGAACCAAATATACGAAGAATCCAGAAACAGAACCAAGTCAAAAAAGGGAAGAGCAACGCACTAGTCGACATTGAATCTGTTTCTTCAGCAGCTGTTTTCTTCACCGCAGCAGCAGAATCCTGGATCAGATTGGGAAAGGTCCTATTTTCTGGAGGTGGACTGAATAATTTGGAAAGAGATGCAGTTCTGTCAGGAGACAAAGGCAAGGGGCACAAACCTGCACGAAAAACCAAGTAAGGAAATATGAGCATCAAAGAAAAACACACAGGAATAAGGGCATGCAAGTACCGTCATTGATCGCGGACACACGACAATGTAGTCAGTCGGAGCAGGAAGAGTGTCAACTTTCACGAAAATAAAGCGGGAGAACCACTTGCTGTCATCCGGCTTCACGGGGAAGATGATGCAATTCTTCTCCCCGTCTCGAACCCGAATGGTCACTTGACCCCGAGTAAGGGACCTGACCGAGAACAAGTGTGCAAGGTCCGGGAGACCAATCTCATAACCAAAACGGTTATTCATAGCATCAATCGCAAGCAAGGTCCGCCAAGTATATGGAGCCACTTGGCAAATAGCCAACTGATTCAAGTTCAGATACTCTTGAACCAGAGGAGGGAAAGGAAATCGCAGACCCAGACGAAAGGCATATTCGTACAAGCAAATCCACCCTTCCCTCACTGAATCAGCCTTCTGGCCAGGAGTCGGAATGTGGAACACCACATCATCAGAGAAACCAAAGGTTTTCTTGATGTGATCAAAGTCCTCGGAGGTGAAGTCGGAGTCACAAGAATGTTTGGCGGAAAGGACACCGCCGGAGAGGAAAGCATCGGACGGCGTTACCGGATCCGAGGCCGAGGTCGAAGAGGCCGATCTTTGTGACATAATATGCAAAAAAAAAAAAAAATGAAAAGAAAACAAAGTTGAAGACAAGGTACCTGTGGAAAAGCAACCGGCAGAGGGAGAGAGAGTTTTTAGAAGAGACAAAGGTGATTGATGGTGATGGAGAAGTGAGAAAGTGGGGAGTTTTGGGAAAACCGAGGGGATATAAAGAGAGAGGAAGAGTTAGTGGGAAAGTGGGATAGTAATTGTGGCGGTTGAAGAGCTATTAAGAAGAGAAGTTGTAGAAACCAAGATAACTGCTAACACTTCGTCAGTTCTCCACAGCGCAACAGAAATTCCCGCCTAAAAATATTTGAGACGGAAATTTGGGGGCAATTGTTAGGGATAAAAATATCATTTAAATATCCTGATGTGGCATCGTGTTGTCAGCAGAAAGAAATGGCAAAAGCATGGCCACGTGTAGTACAGCGGTTGGTAGAAGAAGGGAGAGGGGGATTGCTGAGGTGGCACATTCAAGACCACAAGATTAAAAGTAATAACAAACACAAAGTTGGGCTATCATAGAAACCACGTACAAAAGGAGGAAGATATTGGGTTTGGACTTTGTCAACAACTGTTACCTATCTTCATGGTAACAGTCCGAGATTCCAGGAGCAGACTGAGGGAGAAGTCCAGCAACCCTAGTCTAAGTTCTAGCAGCTATATAAGAATGAGAGGAACATCAAACAAGGGGCATTCAACAACAATCTCGAACAACGATCTCGAGCAACATTTTACTCCTAAGAATTCCACTGACGATTGGCAATATTTCTTTTGCAACATAATACTTGTATTTCCTTACTTGCTTACTAAACCTCGATTATAGTGCATAAATTGGCGGGATTCCGACTCCCCCCGCGGTTGTTCCCACACTGGGTTTTCCGCGTCACCAAAAATTCTCCGTGTCCTTCTTTTCTATTCGTCTTTATTCCGTCGTCCCTATCATCGCATTTAAAACATAATTGGCATTAGATTAATCACTATCACTCACATAAAAAGATTCGTAGTCGGTAAATTTTTACCAAAACACATAACATGGCTAGTTAAATTTCCAGATGTGAATCCTACAATTTCGTTTTCCTATAATGGAGGGTCTCAAACAAATTTTCAAAATCAGATCTCTCAAATTCTTTTGACATTATCGAGTACAATGATGATGAATGTGACTATATATAAGCACAAATTCTTAAGAGAGAATATATAATTAACATCGGTAGTCCAATTGAACAAACAAACGATATTGATTAGGAGCCTAACCTTGTATTGTCCTCATGCAACTGGGCAAGCCGCACGCATGTATAAACATGTCGTTCACCTTTTACGTGTTAATTAAATTTGCTTTGTTCCAGTTGCAGACCATGTGTGTACTTATTCTAAATTTCCAATCCAAAAATTTGGGTAGGGTCTACAAATTCATTGTCAGATCAAACAAATAACTACGCATATAATGTGCACAAACTGTACTAACTTGTACACATTTTGGTAAACTTACGCAGTTGAACTAATGGAACGAGTCATGTAAGTGACAGTAAGTCGTAATTAGATGATGTCGTGATGGTGATGCAGTTACATGGGTACTCCGTGGCCTATCGACAGGGCCGGCAGGAGGGGTTTACAACCCGCGCGACTGAACAGGGCCCCCAATTTTTAGGGGCCCAAAATCTGGAAATACTAGATAAGAATGTATATATACAAGGTAACATGGTTTTATAATCATCAATGTTACTTCCTTATGGCATCTTTTTACGGTCTGCTTTTTAGCAAAATGAAACAATAAATGACTTGGGTAGTAATCGAACCCACACCATCAATCAAGTAAGAAATTTGAGGATTAATCCACCTTACCAAAGTTGTTTTATGCATCGAGAAAGACTTTTAATTTTAATAAATATGATGGGTACCCTCGTTTTTTAAATGATAGCAATTATCTTGTTTTTTTTAATTCTTTCTCAACTTTCTCAATTCACATTAGCGGCTTATTTCTATTTAGTTCGTCAATACCATTATTAACATGTCTATAATAATAAATAAAATAGAAATAAGCCATATATACCATCCTAATTTACTCCGCAAAAATTAAGTATAATGTATGTCAAATAATTTTTTTGAAAAGTCTAAAATATTATGTAAATTTTTAATTTGTGTCAAAATTTAACCGAAATAAAAATATTGTTTCATTGACATGGATTGTACCAATATTTTCGGCTGGATGTTGAAATATTTCCATTTATAAGAGTCTTTTTTCCTATTGTATTATATTTGGGGCCCTTTTTTTTTAGATTTTGCACAGGGCCACCAAAATCTCCCAGACGGCCTTGCCTATCAATGAAAGATTTCATGATGATAAAATGAAATCCTCCATGGATGAAGATGATGAAAGCTTAAAGAAATGTATTGTATGTAACCGACTAGAAAAAAGAAAGTTCTAGAGAGAGAGAAAATGTAAATAAAATTTGGAGATGTTTATTATAAGTTTGTGAATAATTTCAAGTGTATTTTCCTCTTATACTAGCTTGAACGCCCGCCTATTTGTAATCAATATATATATATATATATATATATATATATATATATATATATATATATATATATATATATATATATATATATATATATATATATATATTTTGGGATCCCGGTGAGAACCACCAACATAATGAGAACCTTGAGAACTCCACCTTACAATTTTTTTTTTCTAAAAAATAACGACATATTTGGATCCGGCATAGAATTTTATAACTAGAAAACATATTTCTTGGTTCAAAAAATATAAATTATTGAGAGAAATCGGGACGAGGAACATTTTATTAATTTTTATGCACCTACGACTCATTTTTATGTATCTAACAATTTTCATACACCTAGAATTCGTTTTCGTGCACCTAGAGCCTGATATTTTCATGCACCTATTAATCATTTTCATGCATGTAACAATTTTCATGCCCCTAGTATTCGTTTTCGTGCATCTATAGCCATTTTAGTATACTTAATTGTATTTTTTGTACATTAAGTTTATATTTTGTTAATAAAATCAATAAATTTCATTTAGCTATACTAAAAATGTGGTTCTCACCGGATCCCAAAATATATATATATATATATATATATATATATATATATATATATATATATATATATATATATATATATATATATATATATATATATATATATATATATATATATATATATAAATTGAATTATATATAAATTGAATCATGTGAGGCACCCTTCTTAGGGTGAGGGGGCTGTACCCATCCTAAACCGTCAGATTAAAAAGCTATAGATGCACCAGATGACGCCATGTGTCCCCATCTAAAACACATTCCCCCTTCAATTTCACTCATTTTACTCCGACTCACTCACTCGCACTCTCTTCACTTTCCCTCTCTTCTACTCTAGTTCTTCAACTCGTGGTGTAGCTCATCTTCGCCGTTCATTTGCATTTTGATCGCCATTTTATTTCTCAAATTTTGATCGTCATCATCATCCTAATTTTTTCGGATCTAGGTAATTTCAATCACCTAATTTTCATTTTAATTCATCCTGATTTCATTCTGCATCCATCACACTAATTTCGATCAACTTATTTAATTTGTTAAATTATCTGTGAACTAGTTTAATAACTAATTTTCGTTCTTCTTTATGCAGGTTTTGATCGATTTCTCCGCTAGATTTCGATTTTGTTGCTTATTTTGGTAAATTTCTGGTTAGAAACTTATGAACGATTTGATGTAACCTTGGTTTGTAGAGAAACACTCATGCGATGACGCAAACTTTTGCGAAGCTTCGATTGTATCGTCAAATCATCTTCAACCTCCTTATTCATCTTTTACATTCTGCAATTTCTTCAATCTTTCCGTGGTAATCTTCTTTCCTTTGCTTAGTATTATTTCTATGTTTATTCCTCTTAATTTTTTTTATTTTTTGCTCTTTTTTCGATTTCATTTGTTGTTAATTTCCGTTTAAATCATTAGTTTTTGTATTTTAAATTTCTTCTTTCTTCACCATTTTATGATCTAATTAGTTAATTTTTGCTAGTTTTTGTGTTATTGTTCAAGATTTATAATTCTTTAGGATTAATAACTGCCTTTGATTTTTAGCTGCCTTTGATTTTCCTATGGTGCAACATTGTTTAAGCTAATTTAGTTATGAGATCACTGTGCGTTTCAAATAGGCATTCATTTTGTCAAATAGATTTGCTTAATTTCACTTGTTTTTTTTTAAATTACTATCACGATTCGAGCGCTTGTTCGATCGTTTTGAAGTACTCGCTCATGTTAGCAAGATTGTTGAGCTTCTTCGTCACACCGTTGTCGGTTGTATGCTTACTTTAATTTACTCTGTTTTATGTATTTTGTTAAATTTTGTGCTTGATTAGATTTTTTTCTTGAACTTCAATTAATAGTCAATTAAGTCAATGATTGACATCTTAATGGTTGTAAGTTAGCTTAAAATGCTTGTTGAGAGACTTTTCAACTATCACTACAGGATCACATTGGTTTTGTTTTGCATTCGTCTAGTGTTTTTGTTTTAGTACGAATTATAAGTTGGTGTTTATTTGCTACTGAACTCCAGTAGTAGGAATTGACTTTAAACTTCACTCACCCAGACCTCGTTTCACCCATGCGTGTAGTACATCGTATTGCCTGTGTAAGTTTGTAATTTGACTCTTAGTTCTTGCTCAAAATTCTAACTTCCTGGATTTTTTTATCCAAAAAGTACTACCTCTATGGTAAATTATTTCGTCGCCATATGATTCTGGTGGTATACTGATATCGACTTTGAACATTAGTAATTTTATCTCAAAATTCTAAATATAATAATAGATACTATGGAAATTTGTCATGATTGAATGTCGAAGTCAATGGGACGGAGAATGTAAGATTTGAAATAGTTTGATATCAACCACTGTTGCTGAGTTTGACATTTAAGGCTTACAAGATCATGTTTACAGAAATAGGTCCATATTTGATCGTGAATATATTTGACTTTGGACCCGATTTTGTGAATGTTGGAGCTAATATTGTGAACCTTGAAGGTGATTTTGTGAACTTTGTACCTGATTATATGAAACCTGGACTTGATTTTGTGAAACTTTGACCTAATTATGTGAAACCTAGACCTGACTTTGTGTAACTTGTTTTTGTTGTGAAACCTGGACTTGATTTTGTGAAGCTTGGACTAGATTATGTGAACCTTAGACCTGACTTCGCGAAACCTGATTTTCTCAAACTTAGACTTGATTTTATGAAACCTAGACTTGATTTTGTGAATGTTGGAGCTAATATTATGAACCCTTGAGCTAGTTTATGAACTTTGTACCTGATTTTGTTGTGAAATCTGGACTTGATTTTATGAATCTTCCACCTGATTATGTGAACCCTAGACTTGACTTTGTGAAATCTAGAATTGATTTTTTTGTGAAGCTTGGACATGTGAGAGGAAGCGAGCAATAAAGCGGCCTTAGGAGTGAAGTTTAAGAATACATATACTCCCTCCTATTCTATATATTCTTCCCTATTTCCTAAAACGGATTATTCAGGTTTTCTTCCCCTTTCTTATTTTGGAAACTTTTTCTCTTATTTTATTCGTTTCTCTCTCCTATCACCAAACTCCACCCAACACTTTTACTCATATTTTATTACTTTTCTTAAAGTTTTGGCCCCACCATTTCTTATTTAACTCATAATTATTCATCCCTCTCTCTAATCACCAAACCCCACCCAACTTTTTACTCTTATTTTATTACTCTCCTTAATTCCCGTGCCCTTAAACAAGGGGAAGAATACATAGAATTGGAGGGAGTAATATATAAAGGCATTACTTATTTCACAGAATGCTTATAAGTAAGGGAATGAGCTTATGTGATGTGAGAGGACTGGGTACACAAATAACATGTTTGATTGGTTTGAAGAATAAATCGATTGTGTGGTTGAATCGATTGATTGGTGACCTGGATTGTATACTAATATGCTTATATATATATATATATATATATATATATATATATATATATATAATCAAGATCCTGTACGAACCAAATTATGGTGCGAACCGTACGAACTCATAAAACCAACTTGATTGCGTCATTTTAGGCCAAGTCACATAACCACATCAAAACAAAGCCAACGTATCTTAAAATCAATCCTAGGCCCAACATCTCATAACCCAACCAAATGTTAAACAAAACCTAACCTCTCACTCACTGACAGCCACCACTCCACCACCACCAACATACGCCAGCACCCTCCCCAACCAACCTAACTCCAGCGATGCTCCGGCCAGTGCGCCGATAAATGACCCGAAAGTGCTTGTTTCATCCCCGACACTGTTTTTCTCTTGTCTTTCCTCTTTCCTCAACGGCGGCCAGTGCGGGGTTCACAAAAATGTGCCGGCCAGTTCGGATTCACAAAAATCGTCGTTTCCCTTTCCTTGTGGTGTATATGCAGATTTGAGTAGAGCGTCGGGTTGTTGTTTCTTTCTCCGTCGCTAATGTCGTCCTCTCACCTACTTTCGCCATTGTTTCTTTCTTTTTTTTAGTTACCCTTTGCGTTTCGCCGGAGCTCCCTCTTGAATTTCCATCTCCGACGAGTCTCCTTATCAATTCCTTGTGGTCCCAGATGTAGAAGTCGAGTGTCAGTCGAATCAAAGCCTAGCCTCGCCTTTTGTAGATCTGGGGCCTGTACTTCGAGTTTGGTAGGTACGATTTGAAAGATCTTGTCGTCGGGTGAGGTTAGTGCTGACCATGGGGATGAGTGGTGGCGGCTCAGGTGGTGTAGCATATGGTGTGGGGTTGGTGGTGGTCGTGGCGATTGGCGGTGATGTGGTTGTACTTGTATTTGGTACGTCGGAGTCTTATGATATTTTCGCCGTCGTCGGAGTTGTTCACTGATGTTTCTGCTGCCGTTTGAGGTGACCGTTGTGTTTAAGTGATGAATCTTTGGTGTATTAATGGTGGTGGTGGTGGTGGTGGCGGGGGCCGGGGGCAGGGTGGTGGTTGTGGTGGTGGTGGTGAGGGAAGCGCTGGTGGCAGTGGATACACTGATTACCTCCCGAGATACATACGGTATAACTACCAGATACATGTGGTATTACTCGTAGATACATGTGTATCCAACAATTATACCATGTGTATGCAGAGGTACTAGTTAGTGTATCTTGAAATGCGTTTCTCATAGTTCTATGATAAGATGCGTATCTGACTTTAATGACATGTGTATCTGAGTTTGATACGATGTGTATCTGTCTTTAATGACATGTGTATCCGCAAAAGAACTATAAAATGTATCCTCAAATAGTATAAAACGTATCCGAGACTTAATGTTAAAATTTGTAACAATTTACACAAAGTGTATCGATATATAATATAAAATGTATTCGCAAATAGTATAAAATGTATCTCGGAGTTAGTCTTAAAACTTCCAAAAAAATTAGTGTTAAAAAAGTGTAAAAGTGCATCTAGAATTTTAGGGTGGAAAAAGCGTATCTACCTATGTTGTAAAATGTATCTGGATAAAGAGTGTATCTGATAAAAAAAAAAAGGTGTAAATAAGCTAGTTCGTACGGTTCGCACCGTAACTTAGTTCGTACTAACCCGCCCCTATATATATATATATATATATATATATATATATATATATATATATATATATATATATATATATATATATATATATATATATATATATATATATATATATATATGGTTGAATAGCATTCCTATAGCTAGCATCATCATGCACCTATTGATGGGTTCGGGTTCCCCTTTCCCTGACTGACTGGCAACACTCCTTCGTTTCACTCTGGACTATATTGATTGTAGACTCTCGCTATTAATTGAAGAATTATTTTCCTAAAATAACACACCACGTTGGTACTTTTCGCAGGAAATGAAGATCAGTATCGCTGGAAGAGTGCCCTGGCTTTAGGCTTAAGGGTGGCCTGCTTCGATTATAAGCACAAGCTTCTTTCCATCGCCATCCTTGTTTCTTTTCGGATCTAGGTAATTTCGATCACCTAATTTTCATTTAGATTCATCTCGATTTCATTCTGCATCCATCACACTAATCATCAATCAACTTATTTTATTTGTGAAACTTGGTCATAAATGGTTGAGATCCCCTATTTTGCTCTTTTTCTTATTTCGTGAATCATAGACCTTATTTTGTGAATCCTAAAATTTATATTGTGAAACTACAAAGTGATTTTTTGAAACTTGGTTATAAATAGTTGAAATCACCTATTTTACTCCTTTTCTCATTTCGTGAATCATATACCTTGTTTTGTGAATCTTAGAGTTTATATTGTGGAACTAGATGGCAGTTTTGTGAAACTTCGTCATAAATGGTTAAAATGACCTATTTTGCTCTTTTTTTTATTCTGTTAATCCTGGACATTGTTTTGTGAATCCTAGAGCTATATTGTCAAACTAGAAGGTGATTTTGTAAAACTCGGTCATAAATGGTTGAAATCCCCTATTTTGCTCTTTTTCTTATTTCGTGAATCATAGAAGTTATTTTGTGAATCCTAAAATTTATATTGTGAAACTACAAAGTGATTTTGTGAACTTGGTTATAAATAGTTGAAATCACCTATTTTACTCCTTTTCTCATTTCATGAATCTTATACCTTGTTTTGTGAATCCTATAGCTTATATTGTGGAACTAGAACGCGATTTTGTGAACCTTCGTCATAAATGGTTGAAATGACCTATTTTTCTCTTTTTCTTATTCTGTTGATCCTAGACATTGTTTTGTGAATCCTTGAGCTTATATTGTGAAACTAGAAGGTGATTTTGTGAAACTTGGTCATAAATGGTTGAAATTCCCTATTTTGCTCTTTTTCTTATTCCGTGAATCATAGACCTTATTTTATGAATCCTGAAATTTATATTGTGAAACTACAAAGTGATTTTGTAAAACTTGGTTATAAATAGTTCAAATCACCTATTTTACTCCTTTTCTCACAAGCGTTCATCTTCGTAGAAGCTTTTCTTTTATGATTTGCATTGGAGCGGTGTCAAGGTACAAGTTATGCCTGATGCGAGGGAACGGGTCTTGATTATTCTTCTACTTGATGATACTGTTATGTCTTATGTAATGACTGCTATATTTTCTTTGGAGGTGTTGGTAAGATAATTCCTTAAAGTTGAATGTGTACCGGTGGCTTTCCTGCAGTCTTGCAGGTGGTGCCTTATGACTTCTGTCCCTATCGCCAAAACTACTTTGTGAAAATTAAGATTATCAATTTGTTCAGCTAAAAATCCATTTCACTTCAGTATAAAGAATGGTAAGCAAGTCAGAAAAGCTACCTTTTTTTCTTTTATTTTAACTCCGGAATTTGAAGGAGAGAGAGAGAGAGAGAGAGAGAGAGAGAGAGAGAGAGAGAGAGAGAGAGAGAGAGAGAGAGAGAGAGAGAGAGAGAGAGAGAGAGAGAGAGAGAGAGAGAGAGAGAGAGAGAGAGAGAGAGAGATAGAGTTAAGATCAAGTAAGTCCACCTCCTAAGTGTGAGTTCATGAGTCCCCTTTAGAGCCTTTAGATGAGGGAAATGGAAGGTTGAGATGGAAACAAAAAAAGAGAGGATTAATGGGTAATTAAGGGGTCTTTCTCTCTACCCTCACTAATCCACATTAATCAAACCCTAATCTACTATATATAATTTATTCTCCCACCCATTTATCTCTCATCTTACATAATTATCATTCCCTCATCTCTCTAAATCCCAAATAAATCAAAAATCCAATAAAATAAATCTCTCACCATCACCCACTCACCCGAAACCACCACCCACATCCTCCCCCGACCTCTTTCCACCCAGCACCACACCACACCCACCACCGCCATCCGCCCCCCATAAACGCCTCCCACCATGCACCCGACAACAACCCGCCATACACAACCACCAACAACCCGACACCACCTTTGTCTCCAGCCAGATCCACGACTCACAACCTCCTATCCTCCCCTGCCGACACCACCCACCCACCACAATCCCACCACCGACATCACTACCCGACTCCACCTACCATCACAACCACAACCTCCTCCCCTCCCATGCCTCACCACCACCCCCGACGGTCACCACCTCGTCTATGGCTTCCTCTAACGGCTGCCCTGCCGTGCGCCACCCTCCCATCCTCCGCCGTCCTCTTCTTCTTTTCTCCCTCATTTCTCTCTTCCCAGATCTCCTCTTTTTTTTATCAACTTTTTTTTTTTTAAAAGTTGAACTAAGGAAACATGGAGATTGGTTTCTTCCCTTTCTGTCCTCGGTTCGTTTTTTTTCCTTTTTTTTGTATTTGAAAAAAAATCAGATTTGGTGTTAATGTTTAAGTTTTAGATTTAGTTTTTGAAATAAAATTATGATTTAAATTTTAGTTCTATAAAATAAAGAGGAGGATTATGGTGGTGGTTGTTATTGAGTCCTCTTTAAGTTTTGACTGGTTTTGTATTTTGTTTTTGACAGTGATGTTGGTGTTGTTGTTGGATGTCGTTGTCGGTTAAATTATGAAAAAGTTAGATCTAGTTTTGAAAATTAAACCTAGATCTATTTTTCTCAGATTTTTTTTTAAAACCTAAATCTATGGTAAAGTTACACTTATATTCATCTTTATTAAAGTTACACTTTTATCCATTAAAATTACACTTTTTTTTTATTAAAGTTACACTTTTTTCTGTTAATGTTTCATTTTTCCTGTTGAAGTTACATTTTTCTCTATTATTAAAATTACACTTTTATCAATTAAAATTACACTTTTTTTTATTAAAGTTACTCTTTTTCTGTTAAAGTTACATTTTTCTCTATTATTAAAGTTACACTTTTCTCCATTAAAATTACACTTTTATCTAATAAATTACACTTATCTCTATTAAGGTTACCCTCTCAATGAGTAAAGTTATACTCTCAATGCATTAAAGTTACACTTTTAATATGGACTAGAGATACACTCTCAATGGACTAAAATTACAATCTAATGGACTAAAATTACACTTTAATGGACTAAAGTTACACTTCTGGACTAAAATTATAATTTAATGGACTAAAATTACACTTTAATTGACTAAATTTACACTTCTAAAAGACTAAAGTTACACTTATAAATCACTCAGTTTACAATTAGTTGTGTTAAAATTTGAAAAATTCAAAAAAAAAATTTCTCAAAATTTGTCGTAAAATTTGAAAAATCCGTCAAAACCGCTTTCTTTTTGTTAAAGTTACACTTTTTTTTGTTAAAATTACACTTTTAAAACAGTAAAAGTGTCATAAATTTTATATAAACTTTCTCGAAAAAAAAAATTGTATAAACTTACAAATTTCAAAATAATATACGTCAAAACCGCTTCGTAGTTTAAAATTACATTTTTTCTGTTAAAGTTACACTCTAAAAATACTAAAATGTCGTAAACTCGTCTCAAAATTACCAAAAAAAAAAAACGTCAAAACCGCTTTTTTTAGTTAAAGTTATACTTTTTTCTGTTAGAATTACACTCGTAAAATTTGTATAAACTTTGAAGCATAAAAAGACTTTTTTCTGTTAAGTGTATGATAATGAATTAGTGAATGTATAATTAAAGCTAGAGAGAGAAAGTGGGATTAATTAGTGTATAGGAAACTCATTAGTGTTAATTATGTTTTTTTTGCTTTCAATCCCAGCCATCCTTAGTGGGATATCTAAGGGATGTAGTGAGGACTTATGGACTCAAATATATAGGTGGACTTATAAGAACTTGACTATATATATATATATATATATATATATATATATATATATATATATATATAGAGAGAGAGAGAGAGAGAGAGAGAGAGAGAGAGAGAGAGAGAGAGAGAGAGAGAGAGAGAGAGAAATCGGATCATATGAGTTGGGTCATTCCTGGTGAGTTACCCCTCTAAATATGGACCATTGATCTAACATAAGATCGATGGATGGCTGAGATTTAATGTAAAAGCCATCTTATAAACCTAAACTCATAACTATTTCATTCATTTCTCCTGTAACATTTTATCTCTATCTCTCTCATCTCTCCATAAAACCTAGAAAACTCTACAGCGACCCAACTCTACAGCGATTTTATACATTTCTACTTCTACTTCATCAATTAGTACTTCTACTTCATCAGTTTCTTTCAACTACTCATCATAGTCACCTGCAATTCCATCTTTTTTGCGATTTAATCTTCAGTTTTGCGGTATGTTAATTTACATCGATTTTATTTTTTTCGATTTACGACCTAATTTTCGTTTTTAGGTTATTTATTCTCTTATGCTTATGTCATCATCGTTAAATTTCTTGTTCCATCAGTTTTTCAATAATTTTTAGGGTTTTGTGTTTGATAGTCTATTTCTACATGATTTTATGAATTTTCATGTTGTTTACAAGGTGTTTTGTCTACTTGTGTTGTTTCAATTGTCTATTTTTGTAAGAATTAAACAATCTTCAACATTTATTATTGAAGCAATTAATATATATGTGTTAAATTACCTGAGTTATTGTATTATTCAAACTCAATTATTGTATTTTGTAGTTACTTTTTGTTTGTTATGTTAATATGCTAATACCAATTATTGTATTACTTTGACTGAGTTATTGTATTATTCAAACTCGGTTATTGCATTTTGTAGTTATTTCTTGTTTTCAGTGTTAATCTGTTAATAACAGTTATTGTATTACTTTAACCGAGTTATTGTATTATTCAAATTCAGGTATTGTATTTTGTAGTAACTTCTTGTTTGCTATGTTAGAATATAGTTTGTTAATAATAGTTATTGTATTGCTTTAACCGAGTTATTGTATTAATCTAACCTAGTTATTGTATCGTTTTAACTTAGTTATTTCAAATTAGAGTTGTTGTAATATGGTGTCTCCTTATATAATCTGTTTAAGTTGGTTATATTAATATTACATCTCAGCTAATGTATTGTTTTAACTTAGTTATTTCAAATTAGAGTTGTTGTAAGATGGTGTCTCCTTATATAATCTGTTTAAGTTGGTTATATTAATATTACATCTCAGCTAATGTATTGTTTTAACTTAGTTATTTCAATTTAGAGTGATTATTGTGGTCTCATATAATATGCTTATAGTCAGTTATAATAACGTGCTTTATTTCTCTAAAATATGCAGTTATTTTATAGTAGTTTTACGATTATTTCAATACTTATAGGTGGTTATTGTATATCAGTTGCATAGTTATTTATAACTTACCCCCTTTTCGTTTTTATTTCTTTCAGTGAGCTTTTGTTGTCTGCTGGTTCAGCCCTCATCAATAGGCGAGATATGGTTCTCGTTGGGAAGAAATATGGTGGAAGAAACGTGAAAATAACGACAAGACATGGTTCTCGTTGGAAAAAATACTTTTAGACGTTGTATTGGAGATAAATATATGTAATATTTGTGATGTTACTATTGTTACATTTATTATTTGAAATGCTTTGATGTAATTATGATGATACTTAGATATAATTTATTGGAGATATTTAAGTGTAATGTGTGATGTGTGAGAAACAAAATAGTTATATAATGAAAGTAAGTGGGTTTTTTTTAACCTTGTTATATATTATTATTTCGTTTTTTAGATTTGGCTATTGCATTAACCAATCTCAATTATTGATTGAATGAAAACGACTAGTTATTCAATTAAACAAGATGAAAACAAACACAAGGTAGAAATTTGAATATATTTGGTTTTCTTCAATATAATAACACGATTTACTCATTACAATAACTGAGTTTCTACATTACAATAACCACAAATACCAGAGTTTTACATTACAATAACTGAGTTTCTACATTGGAATAACTGTAAATATCAGAGAACATTGTTCTCAGTAAACAACTGAGTTAACTATTAAATAACTACGTTTCTTCATTAAAATAACAAATTATATACATCAATTATTCCAGTGAACATCAATTGTCCGCGTTCATCGCGATTCAACCAGTAAATCACCAACAAATAATGAATTATTTCATTGAATATAGTATATATGTAACACCCGCCATTTTTGGTTATCTATAATCTATAATTATTATTATTTTCATTATATAAATCGAATGAATTTTCATTTTATTTAAAATAAGATTTTATATAATAAAAATAGCGTATTTTGTCTTTATTTCTTAAAATAGTAAAAGTATGCCGGCATTGAAACTGCTTTTATATTCTATTTCAAATCTCGACGTTTTAGCTCGAATAGCTCGAGCTGGTTTTTAAAAGCGCTTGTATTTTCATTTTGGGTATTTTTCATTTTGAATCGAAACGAATCTTTGGACTCGGAAACGGGCCCGTTGATTGACTAACCTAAAATCCACGTGAAAACTACAAATTGATTTAATCATACGTATGCCGTCATCTTCCTCTTCATTTCGTGAAAACAAACTCTAATGTTTGTCTTACTTCTTTGTTTCTGTTCTCCTTCTTTACTCCATCGTTTTGCGTGATTCTTGCACCGATGGATTGTACTCACTTCCTAATTCAAAACCATGCTTTGGGTTTCGTCCATAGCATCCCCTATTTCATATAAAACAGACCGCAATATCCCTCGGCGCAAAAACAGCGGCTGCAGTTACGGTTTCGTATCATCAAGTTCGTGGGGTTAGTTCTCTTTACTCTGGACGACCCATTTGAAACTGAGACTTTCGGGTGATAGCCCTAGATGTCTAGAACCGTTCTATGATGATCGTTTTTCAATATATGTCTGTTTGATCCATCGAAAACAAATCCTTCGAGCAGTTCGCAGTTTTGATCCTTTTTGAGTACCCAACTTAAAACCTTTATATCTCCCTCGTTTCTCAACGAAATGCAGTGATTCTCGCGTCATTTGCTTCGTCTCTCTGTCCTGGCCGCAGTTTTGTAAGTATTTATTTGTACCTTCTTTTGTAATTCGTGCCTTAGTAATGAAAAAGAGCCAACACCCTCTATTTCGTGTAAACAGAGTGTGGCGGGCAGCACATGTTCTTGACCATTTTCGCACAACATCTGACCCTTTTTCGCCTCCTATCTGACTATATTCATAAAATTGGAAGTCCCACGATTCCAAAACACTAAAGAACACAAAAATCCGTCATCTTTTGACTCTTCAATTGTCTCAGCAAAGACCGTCTGACATAAACCTCCAATTTCGTGAAATCTTTTTAAGAACGTACCTCTTGTCAACCATTTGCATCTTGAGATCGATATTTGTTTCGTAGGCTACCAATAGGATTCCGACGCCAACGAATATTTTGTAGACTCGGAACTCGGCGAATAAGGTAACTTCGACGTTACTCGGTATTACATCAATTTAATTGTTGTAGTTGTATGTATTATTGAATTTTTAATGTTTTATGATGATTTATTGATACATATGATTTTCGAAAACCTTTAATTTCTGATATTTTGATATCCATAATTTATTTTGACAATGTATAATTTTATTTTGTCAATAGGGTATTTATTTTGGTTGATTTACAAGTTTTATGATCAACTCGATTGTTTTGATATTAAGGTTTTAATAATACGTTTTTATAATTTAAACTGATTTAAATTATTTTTCTGGGTTAAATGATATATTTTAAAATACCATGAATTTTCGTGGTAATTATTTTGGAGTTCAGTATTTATTTCGTAATTTAAAGTATTGACGTAGTTTCTGCGATTATAGCGATTCTGTTCGGTTTTAATTATGTTAAAAATAATAAATAAAATCATAAATTTACAAGCTTTTAGTATGTGGCAGAGACATGGAGTATTAGGTTGTGTATAGATTTGTAGGTCTTCAATCATTATTTTCGATTTATGGTGTATTTTACAAGTTTGATGAAAATCGTTGTTAAATCTGTCAAATATGTTCGTCTGTTTGTAAAAATCATATCACCTGTTTTTATTTCGAATTTGCAAAAGTGTAAAGAATAGACTCCTGTTATTTTAAAGCGTAGAGTCTGCATAAAAAATTTCATAAGATTTAAATTTACGGTTTGGTCAGAATAAATTATTTGTGAACAGCTCGCCTGTAAAACGCGTTTCTGACTTCTCTCAAAGATTCATTTTTAAAAGCTATTTTGCTTTTGATACAGTAGCTAATATTTTTCTCAATGAATATTTATCATGTTTAATTATGTTTAAAATTATGCCTTGCCTTAAAATGTTTTCTAAAAGTGGATTTATGAACTGAAACCTTATGGGTGACGTTTTCTGACAGTTTTTAGAAATGAGTTTTTAGACCCCTGATACCTTCCTAATTTAAAGTTTGTTAAAAAATGAAAGTTGTAGCTAAAAGCTACAGGAAACCATGAAAATTAGCCTTTCATCATTTCGATTTTTCTGTAATTAATTATGAATTTTACAATACTGTTGTTCAGTTTTATAAACTAATGTAGAGTTCCGTCTCATTAAAGCCTAAGTAATAAGTCTTTACTAAAGTACCTTAAGTCAAAGGATGGTATTTAAAGTTTAATTTCAGTAACTTAATTTATTTAAAGTCCTTAAATTAATTTTATACTTTTGGAAGTAAAGTTTAAGTTTTCTGTTTTGAAGAAATAAAAGTGTAGTTCACTTACGAACCTTTGAAATAATATACTTTGAATAATATACTATATCACTTGGAATATTGTTAAGTTTGGAATAATGAAAGTAAAGGCAAAGAATAATAAACTAAGGCATACGGGTTCTTATACAGCTATATAATTGGGTACCCTTGTGGGAGGTACAGATTGTCGTAAAGTCATGTACATGTACTTAGACTGGGACTACGCACTGCGTGGTAAGACGAGTCCTGTTATAGTTTGTTGTCTAGTGAGTGGACTTGGAGTTGGTCACCTTTGCGTGACACTGGGTTCCCGAAACTAGTGTAAGTTGCTGCGGTATCAAGGAGTATAGCTAAAGTTAATTATCTAGCCTGAACTATATTATTTCCATTCTGTCATTTGAGGAATTTTGCTTTTAAGCATGCAGCACGTTGGTTAACATGATTTGGTAATCATATTTTTGTTACTTATGTTTTATAACATTTCAATTTACTTTGATATATTATTTGCATCTGTAACATTTATATCATGTGATATGGCTGGGAGAACGTCGAGTTACTCCCCACTGATTGTGGCTGTTATGTTTATAACATGACAGGTATTAGCTTTGTTGGGGATTTCTGTGTGAGCTAGCGAGTAGTTTGCAGATCCTCCTCTGTTTTCTGCTTTCTTTTATGGTTTTTAGTTTTAACACTTTTGAGGAATTTTATTTTCGTCCTTTTTATAAAAGTGGCATTTGTTTAGACTTAACCATTTAATTTTATCCTTGAGAATTTTATACATTCTCAATTTATAACAGTTAGAACTTTTATCTTTGTGTATTTAATCCCAATCGACAGTGTTTCCGCCACTGTTTTGCACAAGATTTCATAGGGGATTACAATATACATTCAAGAAGTAACTGCAAGATGTTGTTTCTTTTGTTTACAATTGGCTTGTTCTAGTTGGATATCAGACTCTTCCCCCTGCCTTTGTTGTTCGAAATCTTTGATGAAAGAATAGTAACGTTTCATGATGTCGAACAACCTAACATCATTTCCAGTTCTTGTTCCCTTGACAAATTTCCCTTGGTTGGACTTGGCTTTACTCGGAATTATGCCAGCATCACACTTAGTTCCTTCATATGATTTTCAGGCATCAAGTCACTTATTGTTGTATAAAATTCGGATCATATTGTTGACATTTCCATCTTTCTTAAATCAGTAGGATCATAGTCTTGCAATAGCTTTCCATCCAAATCATACAAAGGGCTTTTTGTACGATATCTTTGTCGATCTACTTAGGATGTACTGCTCCGGTATGCTATGTAGCCTCTTTTCTGACATAATCCATATAATATTTACAAAGGATTCCTTTCCTCTCAAACATCTTCCATGCACATGTTGTTTCTTTTGTTTCAACATTGTAAACAACCTGTATTGTGACAACAATTATTTCAATATGAAAACAGAGTTATTATATAGTTCAAAACGGGTTATTGTATTCAGAAAACAAACGAATGACTAAGTACTCGCATTTAAAATGGGATTTGTTATTTCTATGTAAACATGGTTATTGTAAAGAATTAACCAAGTTATTTCAATGCATAAAAATAGTTATTGTATATTGTTTAACTCAAAATGGTTTTTAATTATATTCAAAAAATGGAATAACATGGAATAGTCTAAACTGCTTGAAGGCAACTGAAACATCTATTATGTGAATGATATCGTTTTTTGCAAATCCTCCAACACCACAAGAACAGGCAGCCGCTTGCACCTTCTTTTGGAAGTCGTCAAAAACAGCGTGTAAATTTTAGAGGCATGTTTCATAATAATACTCCAGTTATTCCGTTATTAACTATTAGTTATTAGAATGAATTAAGTATACTAGTTCACTATAACACTAGCTAGTGGATGATATTATGAATAGAATGCACATGCAGTTATTGTAATATAATAACGTAGTTATTCCATTATTAACTAGTAGTTATTACAATGAATTAAGTGAACTAGTTCAGTATAACAGTAGCTATTTAATGATATTATGAACAGAATGCAGAGGCAGTTATTGTAATATAATAATGTAGTTATTCTATTATTAACTAGCAGTTATTATAACGACCTTGTTCATCTATTGAACAATATAACGACGAATAGCATAACTAATGTAATCAACATCATAAAAAACGAGATTGGTCATCTGAATTACACATATTTTCACCTGAATTCATCGTCGTTTGATGAGAAAGAGATCGACCATCAAAATTCATCATTCGATCATCATAATTCATCATTCTCTTGAAAATCACATAAATCTGATTAGAATTGTTATTTGATTTCAATTGCTACGAGAAAATCACTGAATTAATTCGATTAATAGTTAAGAAATCGTAAATAATATTCATACCTTCATTTTGATTTGATGTGTTAGGGTTTTCCGAAATTTGACTACTAATTGAAGAAAAAATTGATCGTTTCAATTGAAATGATCAAAACTGAGAATGAATTTGTTGTAATTGTATGGAATTACAAAAAAAATTGGGAAGAATTTGATGAAATTGTTGATGAATTTGGAAGATTTTGATTGATTTTCCACGTTTTTTGTTTGATGCGAAAACTGAGAAACGGAAATAGATAGGTTTAGAGAGAGAAGCAGTCGATTGTGTTTTTGTAACGTCTGATTGTGAGGACTTTGGTTTTGTTAGATAAATTGTATATATATGCGGGGTAACTCACGAAAAGTGGCAAACTCACCGGATCCTACCTATATATATATATATATATATATATATATATATATATATATATATATATATATATATTAATAAAGTAAGCTTTTTTCGAGCGTTTATAGAGAGTCCACCCTTTGCAAAATACTAAAGTGAATTTGAAATAAATTTTAATCAATTAAGATAAAAAAAATGAATATACTTTATCATGTTCAACTGTAAAATCGTTAAGCCTAATGATACACAAAGATACCTGATGCAAGGCAAATACAATTCCTAAATATATAAAAATTTATCTTATAGTGTATTTTTATATTTATCTTAATCTTAAAGAGTTTTGCTTTGATATATTACGTCCATATTCATCTCAAATTCTTCCATTTAATAATGATTAAACAATGTTTTGTAAATAATTTAAACAAATAAAGACTTCTACTAAACATCAAATAATTGTACACATGAAAAGCAATATATAATGCAGAACGTTGGAAGTCATGGAATCAAATTTTATTATTTTTGTCATATCTCTAATTTCTATTATTTTCGTCACTTCTCTAATTCTCTTACACATCATATAGCTGCTTTTTCTCAGATGCATATTACAAGATATAAAGTAATTAAGATCTCTAACGATGTTTTTTGCAATTAATTTTCAGGTACAATTCGAGTTGTGCATGTAAATATGGGATTGTCGTCGGATAATTTATTATGGAGTATTAATTAAAGGTATGCGTTTAATAACCTATACCTAAAATTTGTTGTTTTTCCGAGAAGAAATTTTCAAATAATATAAGCTATGATATGACTATGACGACAATATGTAGTACTTCTCCGTTGAACTACAATTATAATGTTAACGAGTATGTTTTTTAAGAGATCGTGTCATAAATGTAGTCCTAATTTATAACAAGTACATCTTCTATATTCAATCTACAAGTATACTTTTATATACTCCCTCCACTCCGAGTCCATGATCAACTATTTCGCTTTGGTTTGACACAAAGCTAAAGACATGGGACGAGATCATTTATAATGGTTGTTAGTGTATTATAATAGAGTTGTATGATCAAATTACTCATTAAAAAAAACATACAGTACTACTTCCACCAAAAAGATGCCTTCTTTGTAATAAACAAACATGCACGTTATTAAGCAATATTACCTTTAAGTTGGTACAAGATGCAAATAGTTTGGACCGTTCAATTTACTAATGACCCAAAGAGCAAGATACTTTTATTTCTTAAATAGATGAAGGCGCGGTGAAATACCATGTTTGTCTTGCTCGATTCCATTGTCAATACTTCAGATGTTTATGTACAATAAAGGATTGTTACGCCATTGGATTCAAAGAATTTTGTAATATAAACACTAGCAAAGTTATTCGTAGTTACACACTTACAAGTCGAATGGTATGAACAATGTACTTTTATCAGCCATATTACAGTAATATCACAAATTCACAAATGCATGAGTAGTATTACTGGGGATCCCGCATCAAGCATTCTTTGACCGCTATCACTAGAATTTGGATTTTCAACTACTCATTAAAATTGGATTTTTGGATACTTATCTAAAAGAGCCTTACATACATAAGTATATTGCATAACCTTTATTATAACTACTTTGAATTACAGGTATATCTTATTTAGGCTTGTCAAAATTAATGGTGGCAGATTCAAGGGCAAAACTGAAAGTCAAAGCTTAGCGTACATCTTTTTCTTGCATGATCTAGATCCAATCATTAACTCGTTTTTTTTTTATTCTTTGCAAGGCGTATTCTAATCAAAGGCCTTGAGACAGACGAAAATTGCAAAAAGATAATATTTTATGAAATCACAAGTTAATCAATCACCCAACAATATACACTATGTATAAAACTAATCATTTACTGTGTGATAACATGTCATATTTTTTAATATAGTTGTTGAATGGAATTAAGAGTATTAAGTTTTTGTTCTTTCTACTTAATTTTAACTTATTTTAGATCAATTCAGCTTTATTCAATTCAGTTCAATTCATCTCATCTCTTCACAAATTAATCTTAGGCCATGTTCTTTTCGGCTTAATTAA
Source organism: Silene latifolia (assembly GCF_048544455.1). Taxonomy (NCBI): domain Eukaryota; kingdom Viridiplantae; phylum Streptophyta; class Magnoliopsida; order Caryophyllales; family Caryophyllaceae; genus Silene; species Silene latifolia. The sequence continues at coordinate 95,851,320 of NC_133538.1, forward strand.
TTTCATCTCTTATTGAGCTCACTTCAGTCCACTTCACTTTAGTACAACTCAATTCAGTTCTAAGTTTAATACAACTCAATTAGTTCAGCTTAGCTTATTTCAACTCTATTTATTTAGAAAAATTTGATTCAGTCCAGCTTCATTCAGTACAACTTAATTCAGTTCCAGCTTATTTCAGCTCTATTTATCTTAGCAAAATTCGATTCAGGCCAACTCAGTTTCACTCAACCCAAAAGAGCAGGGCTTCCCTCCAATTCATTTAGCTTCATTAATATTTCAGTTCAATTCAGCTCTTTTATACTCCAAAAAATAACAATGCCTTTATATAAGAGATATCTTATGCTTTTTTTTTTTACTTTAAATAATTCATTTAATAATGCTCTTTTCATCTCAAGTTAAGATTTGGATAAAAAATCCTCCAGTTATAGACTTATATACTAATAACGTACTCTGCAATATTATTTGGTACTTTAATTTAATTTCTTTGTTTGTAGAAGATAACTTTAGTGGGTTACATTATTGCTAATGATTCATTCTAATCTCTAAATTTGAGACATCCTTTTACTTTTCTTTTCAAAGCTAACAACACCACGATATTATGACATATTAGCATTTTCCAATACTACGTTTATTCACAATAGACCACTACAAATAGGCCCGTGCATCGCACGGGCATTAAATCTAGTATATTATTAAAGGAAACTTTTTTCGAGCGATTATAGAAAGTCCAATTTTCATGAATGACTTTTGAGCAATTGTAACCGACTACAATTGCATGTCTAATATAATAATATGATAGTTGTTGGACGGGTATAGAAAAAGGATTTTATTATTGTTTACAAATTCTACACTAATGCAAACGTTACATTTCCACCAAATATAAATACATACAGTTTCCCCCATAAACTATTGTATCCACGTTTTTATTTGTTTATCTAAATTAGATTGTCTTCCTCATTATTGTTTATTCTATTATTTATTTAATCATATTGTTGTACATGTCTGTCAATTTCGTCAACTCTAAGAGCAGATAGTGCATCTATGCTTGTTCATTGTATATCAATATGTATTTATTGTTTAAAGTGTGAATTATACTAGCCAATTTCTTCTTATTGTGGTTAGATTGTTGTGCGTGATACGACGATGATGGATAATTTATATAATTCAAATCGAAAAGGTATTCACTACGAACTTGTTTGATAGTATAAGAAATTTAAGTGTTCCCAGGTACATACAACTTTGAAGCGATACTAAGAAGTTTAACTTTTACATATGAGTCTTTTTTCCTATAATATTCGGAAATCCGTTTATACAAAGTCAAGACTATTAACTTAGAGCTTTCCCACTACGGTAGGATGAGCTCAATTTTCTTTCTCCATGAAGTGAAGGTACGAACGAAATTTTTACATAATAGTTTATATTACCGTGCAGATGAAAGAGGGATTAATGTCAAGAGGCTTTTAATCGATACATAGACTTACTAATCGGGTTGTATTTTTAGGATGATAGATGTGAATGTGTTTACGTTAATGTATGCTATGCTACTTTGTTATTCTTATGTCTCTCAAGATCTTCAGAGTGTTTATCATCACTTTAATACTTAATTTCTTGAAGATACTTTGTTGATTTTGTTTGGTATTTTCACTACTCAAAATTTAATGGCCTTTACAACACATATTAATATTGATTGTAATTTGTGAGATTGTTAGGGCAAGTCTTTTAGTCATCCCATTAAAATTAGATTAGGAAGACATCAAACATACAAAATAAGGCTTATGAAATCCTTAAGATGGCCTTGACTTTGCATAAGACAATTCTACAAATAGTAGTCATGATGATAAGTATCTTTACACTTAAAATTAAGGTCTATTTTTATAAGATTGAACTCAAATGAATCTACAAATCACTGTATATAATATGTTATGTGCTTCAATTGACCAACCGTATAACAATAGCTATTATATGTAGTGGCAAAGCTTGAAACTAATAATGGAGGGAATTAAGACTTGAACACTTAATATCATAGAAAAATACATCTACTTAATTACCTAACCATGAGGGTAGAATGATAAAAGGGGAGGGGACTATTTATGAGCATAGACGGGAGATATTCGTCTATAGTTATAGACGGGGTAAATAACCACTCACTTTAAGCATAAGACAAGAAATAAGTTGCATGGTGGGCCGAAAAATGTCACCACTTTAAGCATATTTGACCCGTCTTTTACTTTAGACGGATATATTCTCTATAGTGAGACTAATAGTATAATGATTGTGTAACAAGTGGATGATCAAATTACCCTTCAAATATTTTTTCTGACATAGAATGTTAATAAATGAATGAGAGACTTATTAATGGAATAAATAAACGAATGACCGGGACAAAGGAAATAGTAGTTTTCTATAATGTTACGTTATCAACATTATTAAAGGAGTTTTTTCGAGCGATTATAGAGAATCCATATTTTTCGAATGATTTTCGAGCCATATTAAAATCTCCAACTTTTGTGAAATTGTAAATACTAGTATTGGTGCCCGGCTTCGCTCGGGCTACCTCTACTTACCATTAATTTTTTTTTCATTAAATAAAATTACTTAAAGTTGCATAACCGATATATTTATCATTAATATATTTTTTTTATAACATATCCTAAAATTACGATGAAATAAATTTTGAGACAAATTCACTACTCCCGCTATTAATATTTTACTCTTATTAATGAAACAATAGTAATAACATTTCTCTACTTGCCCGTAATCATTGTTACTTTCACTACTCCCGCCGTAATTATTATTACTGTCACTACTGCTGCATTAATATTGATAATTTCGCTACTCCCGCTGTAACTATTGTTATTTTCACTATTGTCGCATTAATATTGATTATTTCATTACTCCCGTTGTTTCTACCACTTTCACTAATCTCGCTGATAATGTTGTTACTTTTACTATTCAAATGAGTGATTACTATCATATAACTATATCCAATGTTACTACAATTCTTTTCTTTATTGACGAAATTACTTTTACTACTTAAGCATGCAATTTAAGAGGATTCTACATTTATATAAATATATTACATATATGCATTAAATCAAATCGAAACAATTATGCAATATTATATATTATGGAATCTAACTTGAATTATTTATAACCTACTTATATTATATTTTTGTATGTTAAATAATTAATATCTCTATACATCTAATAAACTATAAAGTTTAATAAAATTGCATAGATTTTAAATTTAATATATAATTTTATGATGATAATAATTAATAGCATAAGTGTACATGTTTATACTAATTAATTATTTTATTTTAAGGAAATTGACCATCTTCTAGTCTTCTATAAATATTTAGGAAAATTAATAAGCATCTTCTTTCTTTTAGTCTCCTTGAAATTGACCATCTTAATTAATAATTTTATTTTAAGGAAATTGACCATCTTAATTAGTTATTTTATTTTAAGGAAATTGACCATGTAATACTCCGTATTTTATATCGCTAATTGAGTCGAGTTAATTGTTTAGTCGTATTGATATCGTAAGATCGAGTTACTCGTAAACTTATTGAGACGGGTTTAACTGATCGAAGTCACGTTAGCTAGTCCTTTTACCAACCACGCTGACCCATGACATTTACCCTTTTACCCAGGCACGATTACCCATGACCCATTTACCACTTAACCTAATTTTAACCTAATTTTACCCTAACACTACAAAACTCTACTCTCTCACCCGTCTCCCTCTTTTCAGCGGCACAAATCCCAACATTCACATAAATCGAGAGAGAGAGAGTGAGTGTGGGTGTTGACGGCGCAGCAAGGAAGAGCTTAGAGTGGTTGTCGACGCTTTGAGGCGGCCGTAGTGGTGGTTTACGTGGCAGTTTAGGTAAGCAGTTCCCCTTTCTTTTTCTCTTTTGTCGTTTGTCGGGTGGTTATGGTTGTCACCGTGTATCTCAGGGAGGTGGTAATGGTGGTTGGTGTCGGGAAATTGTATTGGGTGGTTTGAGGCGCCCCTGTTGGTGGCGGTTAGGGTGATTGTAGGCGGTGGAAATGACGGCAGGAGGCTTTGTCGACAGAGACAATCAGACGGGTTTAAGCAGGGGTTTTTAGGCGGGTTTAGATGGTTAGGTTGGGGTGGCACCACCGTGGACTCGGGGGAGGTCGAAACGGCGGTGCCATGGCGTCTGGGTTCGTGGTCTGACGGCGAGCAAGGCTGTGGTGGTTTGGCAGGGGTTAGGTGATGGCTGCGGTGGTTGTGAGTCGAGGACAGGGGGCGTTTGGTGAGGCACGGTGGTGAACCAGGCCAAATGACGCCCTGTTCGACTCGCCGTGCGATCGACCAGGTTGGGGTCGGTTGTTGGTGGTGGGGTCGAAGAGGGGAGCAGGCCTGGTGGTTGTCGTGGTGGTTCAGGCGGCGCGTGAGGGGTGTGGGCGAGAGTGAAGGCGCGGGTTATAAGAGTCGGGTTGATAGGATTATTCAATGTTTGCTTCGATTCTCTTGATCGTATAACTCGTTTTATCTTTTATTTATCGTATTCTTAATTAGCTAATTTAATTCCCGAATCATTTAAAATGTTTAGAGACGGGTTGAGTCGGGTTTGTTAAAATGGAAAAGCTGCTAGATCGGAAAAGTTTCCATTTAAGGAAAATTTCCATTTTAAGAGGTTTCTATTTTAGTAACTTTCTATTTTGGGAACGAGAATGGTTTAAGTAATTGTTTATCATTTATTTATCTTTCAGAGGGCGAATTGTTGTGGAATATTACGGAACACCCGACTATTTGACTGCGGTACTGAGGTAGGGAAATACACTTGACTTATTATCGTTGTTGTTGAATTGTGTTGACTTGTTTGTGTTTCATATGACCAAACTGTGAACGTTGACTTGATTCGTGGTTGTTGATTCATGTTATGATTCATATCCTGGAATGTGCTTGACTGAATTGATCGTATTGAGTATATTATCACAACATTCGGTAACCGGCATGATTCTATGATTTACCAGTTCACTGATATACATATTGTGTTGCATTAATTTCTTGAGCATTCACATGCATTGGAGATGGAGGATGTTGTGGTGATGTGGTGTGGTGATGATGATGTTGTGATAAGGCCCAGGCGGGTTCTGCAGGACTTGCCCTGGTGTCCTCAACAAGTGAAATGTGGCGGATCGGCTACGGTCGATATATAGTCTACCGAGGCTCGGTATGGCTGGGTTGTACGGGTTATGAGATATGAGTTGAGATGGAGATGGAGGTGACGGAGGACCATGGATATCATACTTTGTTGTTTCATTGTATTCCCTACTCAACCTCGTGGTTGACCCTGTGTATTCGTGAACACCCGTGATGATCCAAATATTGGGAGCGGACTTGACGAAGTTATGAGATAGGATGGGAGCTTGATGGGCGTGAGACACTGGATCAGAAGACTTAGTAGCTAGATCATTATGTAGAAGACTTTCACTTTTATTTATGCTAGTTCTTTGAAATTTATGTAAAAGAGGTTTTGTAATAGTTAAGTTAAAGTAATTATATAATTTGCCTTGGAGTTTATTTTGTTATTCACTACCTCGGGAAACCGAGATGGTAACAGTCCGGTTTATTAGGGAATGTCTTGTTAAAGGCTCCTTCATAAATCGGGGTGTTACAAAGTGGTATCAGAGCGAACGATCCTCAGGCCTAAACCAATGAACTCAATGAACGTAGGAAGTGTTTAAATAAAATGAACCCCTGGGTAGGAACTGTTAGGAGCTCACAGTGCGGTTAAGAAGGCGCCCTTAATACGTGCTCTTTTGCCCTCTCAGTTTTGAACCAGGTAACCCGAGATAAATTGAGTGAATGGGGTAGTTAGAAGGAAAACCTTGGATATAACCGAGTTGATGTATACCTTGAGACCCATATATTCTAACCATTCTGCAGGACAACGTTACGGTAAGTATTTTGTATGAATGATGACGTGATCATATGATGTTGTGGAGATGAGAAATAAATTTTCGTGTTCTGGTTGATAATCAATGAAGTGTTGGATTGTGGTAATCGTGAGCGTGAAAATAATTGCGAATTGATGATATTTATCTGGATGGATGTGGAATAACGTGTTGATAGAGCTAATATGTCTAGCGATATGCGGTTATGTGATCCCAAAGCCATGCTAGTATAGTATTGTGATAGTAATCTGAAACACTATTGAATTGCATGTTTCTAGTCATAGCAATCGTGATTTAGATGTCAGGAGTAGATCGAGATGCGAAGGGATTCTATGGGATAGATGTTTACGTAAGCAAAAAGTGTGAGATTTAAGTTGGGATGGGTTAGTATACATAGTATGTTCATAATAGCTTGTAACATAGTAAAGAATGACCTAGTGCTGAAACTCGTTTTGTTTGATTTTACTCTTTAATTGACCTTACTGCCATTTCTTCTCTGTTTATTGCCTATGGATGAAAATTTTATGAGAGATAACCTCGTGAGTTAGTGTTCATTTGGCGTTGGTTTCATGCTTATAGGATATACGGATTAGGAGTAATAAATATTTTAGTGGGCTGTGCTCAGGAAGTTCCTGTGCAGTGATGTTTTGACCAAGGATTTTGTAAAAATCCTCATTTAAATTGTATTAATAATTTTTGCATAATTCCAACTCCATCGATCAGAAGATTCGCATATGTTTTCAAATTGATGAGACACGAAAATTCTTGATGTCTCTATATTAAATGGTAAGTTTTACAAACTGACCCAAGTTTCGGACCAATTGCTATCACATACTTGTTTGGACCAACTGAGTTGTAAAATTCTTTAAAAATGGAATTCTTGTGCTTTAGACCTAATTCTCCTTCCCCTATGTTTGTAACTCTCCGTATTTTATAAAAGTAATATGAATCAAGTTTTAATCGGACGGTTATTTGTTCGTGGTCTTGGAAGTTACAACGTGAATCATGACTTGTAAAATGTGTGTTCTATGTTGAGTTTTCATACAATTGTTTGGTTATTTCATGAGCCTTATTAATGTGACCTTATAATGTTTTTATATGATGATAGTAGCACGCATGTTCAGTAGTTATGTATCTTAACAAGTGATAAAATTAAAGTTTAGTTGATAACATTGTTGGCATGATAGTATGAGTGAAATTGAATAGCTTAATTTGATTCTTAATCGAGGGTGAAATATTTTATACGAGTCCGGTTGTTTGCATATTTTATATATGCTTGGCATGTTGTAATATCTCTGGTGTTCATCATATTTGTATAGTGGTCGGATATATATATATATATATATATATATATATATATATATATAAAACTATATTGTCATATCTTGGTAAAGTTGGTGGCGTTAAATGTTAACTTGATTGTTCTAATATACTCGCATGAATATTTATAATAATTATGTTTAAATGTTTACACATGGATGGTAGTAATGAGTATGTCTAAATGTTCACACATGTAGTATGCCATCTGAGTTCTAATGTCTTTAATGTGAGTTTGTGTGCCCATAGTTATATTTAATACCTTCATCGCATTAAATTATTTCAGTTGAACCTAAACCTATGACATGATATTAAACAGTGTTGTTATTCCTTATTGGATATGCTCGTTATTATATTGTCAGAAAATGCTAAAGTGATTCTTGCAGTCGTATGGGCGTGATATAAAGGAAACTGTTTGATGTAGCACGACATTGACATACCTATATTCTCGAGTCGTTGCTATCAATTATATTCTAATGAAGATTGTTTATGATAACTATGTTGGCAATTATAATGGGATAACCCTTTGATGATTCACATGATATGCGTTGGTTTAAATGATAGCCGTTATAGTTACATTCAATTGAGCCTACGAGTTGCCTAATTATTCAAATCGTGCAAATCGGAGAAGTTGTTCAAGTTGCTAATCTTTTATCATAGATAAGGTTCTACAAACTATATGATGGCAAATGTGTATGTTTAAGCTATTTATGCGACATCTTTTGTTTTGCTGAAAAGGAGTTATACTAAGTTGCTGGACACAACTGAACGATATGGTTGCTAAAATGTTAAACACATGGGTGATATGGAAGTAATGTAGTTATTGTCATGGATCATATGTTGTAACTTTTATTGGGAAATATGTTTTCAGAATTTATATCATACAAACTGACTAACTCGTGTTGCATGTCTGATGAGTCAAATGGTTTTGATTACGTGTTACGTTTTCTATGGCTTCAAAGTGTTTAAGTAGTGCATATGCACCGCATGTGTTTAATACTCCTGGTGATTGATTAGTAGTAGGGCGGAATGAATGCGCATATGGTTCAATTGTTCGGAATTAGTAATAGTGTTGACTTGGGAGAGGAATTTGGTGGGGTCAATGTTAGATTGTATGCTGGTATACATGTATCCTTGTGGTTGATCTTTCTAAGGTTGTTGTTCTCTGGTAGATAATGCGAACTGTGATGATCTTGAGTTGACCAAAACCCTGGTATTACAACAGCTACTCTGAAAACTTGTTATATAACTTTCGCACACTTAAACCTCGTGAATGAATCCTTTATCTTAACACCCTTCTACGGTAGCACCCTTGTGTCTTAATTTGTTTAACTTTCCACTTTGTAGGATGGATCCCTACAATGTACACCCGCGAGACTGTTACATGTCACTTGATGCTGACTTCAATGAGCATTGTGAGAAACTTTGTGCTGCCATTGACAAGTATGGCCATAATGGGCACCCTGAGTACTTAACTAATATTCAGTTAAGAGCGTATACCCTTATTGATACTATCCCTGACTCTGGCATACTAAAGGACAACAAACACTTCTATATGAGAGAGTTGTCCACCCATTGCATGAGGTTATGCCGTGACCCCACCATATCGCGGGGGGCCATTACCCGCCCGAGCATACCTTTGACTTTATATCAGGCGACTTGAGATACGAATTTTACGCTAATGTACCTGAAGCCGAAAGTACGACGGAACCACCCAAGCCAGACTTTGGGGAAGAGGTGAACCAGGAAGGGAATGACATAGAAGTCACCAGAATCAGAGTAAGCGCAACCTAAGAACTGTTAGGTTAGAGCTAGTAACACCTTGATCGGTCTGTTATGAAACCGTGTAAACCTTTAGCTCCTTTCTTGCTGTTCTTTTAGTTTGATGTTGTGTTTTTAAGTCAAGCATGAGCTAAGTAATAAGTGTTACTTGTTGACAATCAGTTAATTCCATAATAAAACCTTGTTTTCGACTTTAATGTTACTGCGCAATCTCTTATCATGTGTTCTTTTCTGTTACATGTGTTGACACTGATTTTGTTGCATAGGAATATGAAAGTTGAAAAGAGGTTACGAGGACGTAACCATGTTTTTAGTTGGGTAGGATTGTAAAATCTTAATGTTTATGTTGCACTTGTTTATAGATTGTGGTTTTGATCAAGTTGATGTTTCGTTGGGTGGTACCCATGCAAATGAGTTCTCTATGTTGTGTAGTTAAACTACTGGTATGGTGCTCTGATAGTTTGAGGTGAACGACGGTAGTAGGATGATGGAATGATTCGTGGTGATATGTTTGCATGAAGTAAGTTCCGGGACGTAACTTTCTTTTCTTTTTTTTTGGGAAAATGTAAGCTTATCATTAAGATCATAAAAAAGTCCCTTACAACACAAATTCTTTCAATACAGAATGCATTTCACTACACAAATAGCTAATGACTACTTATGTAATTCACCCAATTCCTTACCCTACCATTCCTACATGGTACCTTATACTGATTAATTCTCAACTTCACTTCACGTTTAATGCTATTGACAACCACCTGAGGATGGGAAAGGCACCCCTCAAGTCTGCATTTGTTACGAGCAAACCAAATATGGGCAAATAGAGAGGCAAGAATCATAGCCACTGCCTGCTTGTACCATATAGACTGCTGCCTCCAGCGTATCCACCATTCAATGCAATTCTTCTCTGGTAAGTCGTAACTTTCTTTTTAGGAGGGTAGAATGTAACATTTTGTTTTATGGGCCTAAGTTCATGAGTTCTTATACTAGAAAATCTGTTTTGGTACCCACGGTGATGCGTGGAGGTTTACTAGATGAGCGAACTTCGGGACGAAGTTCATTTTAAGGGGGAAGACTGTAATACTCCGTATTTTATATCGCTAATTGAGTCGAGTTAATTGTTTAGTCGTATTGATATCGTAAGATCGAGTTATTCGTAAACTTGTTGAGACGGGTTTAACTGATCGAAGTCACGTTAGCTAGTCCTTTTACCAACCACGCTGACCCATGACATTTACCCTTTTACCCAGGCACGATTACCCATGACCCATTTACCACTTAACCTAATTTTAACCTAATTTTACCCTAACACTACAAAACTCTACTCTCTCACCCGCCTCCCTCTTTTCAAATGCACAAATCCCAACATTCACATAAATCGAGAGAGAGAGAGAGTGAGTGTGGGTGTTGACGGCGCAGCAAGGAAGAGCTTAGAGTGGTTGTCGACGCTTTGAGGCGGCCGTAGTGGTGGTTTACGTGGCAGTTTTGGTAAGCAGTTCCCCTTTCTTTTTCTCTTTTGTCGTTTGTCGGGTGGTTTTGGTTGTCACAGAGTATCTCAGGGAGGTGGTAATGGTGGTTGGTGTCGGGAAATTGTATTGGGTGGTTTGAGACGCCCCTGTTGGTGGCGGTTAGGGTGATTGTAGGCGGTGGAAATGGCGGCAGGAGGCTTTGTCGACAAAGACAATCAGACGGGTTTAAGCAGGGGTTTTTAGGCGGGTTTAGATGGTTAGGTTGGGGTGGCACCACCGTGGACTCGGGGGAGGTCGAAACGGCGGTGCCACGGCATCTGGGTGCGTGGTCTGACGGCGAGCAGGGCTGTGGTGGTTTGGCAGGGGTTAGGTGATGGCTGCGGTGGTTGTGAGTCGAGGACAGGGGGCGTTTGGTGAGGCACGGTGGTGAACCAGGCCAAATAACGTCCCTGGTTCGACTCGCCGGCGGTAGTCGACCAGGTTGGGGTCGGTTGTTGGTGGTGGGGTCGAAGAGGGGAGCAGGCCTGGTGGTTGTCGTGGTGGTTCAGGCGGCGCGTGAGGGGTGTGGGCGAGAGTGAAGGCGCGGGTTGTAAGAGTCGGGTTGATAGGATTATTCAATGTTTGTTTCGATTCTCTTGATCGTATAACTCGTTTTATCTTTTATTTATCGTATTCTTAATTAGCTAATTTAATTCCTGAATCATTTAAAATGTTTAGAGACGGGTTGAGTCGGGTTTGTTAAAATGGAAAAGCTGCTAGATCGGGAAAGTTTCCATTTAAGGAAACTTTCCATTTTAAGAGGTTTCTATTTTAGTAACTTTCTATTTTGGGAACGGGAATGGTTTAAGTAATTGTTTATCATTTATTTATCTTTCAAGGGCGAATTGTTGTGGGAATATTACTGAACACCCGACTATTTGACTCAAGCGGATCGAGGTAGGGAAATACACTTGACTTATTATCGTTGTTGTTGAATTGTGTTGACTTGTTTGTGTTTCATATGACCAAACTGTGAACGTTGACTTGATTCGTGGTTGTTGATTCATGTTATGATTCATATCCTGGAATGTGCTTGACTGAATTGATCGTATTGAGTATATTATCACAACATTCGGTAACCGACATGATTCTATGATTTACCAGTTCACTGATATACATATTGTGTTGCATTAATTTCTTGAGCATTCATATGCATTGGAGATGGAGGATGTTGTGGTGATGTGGTGTGGTGATGATGATGTTGTGATAAGGCCCCGGACAGGTTCTCGGGACTTGCCCTGGTGTCCTCAACAAGGAAATGGGCAGATCGGCTACGGTCGATATATAGTCTACCGGGGATCGGTATGGCTGGGTTGTACGGGTTATGAGATATGAGTTGAGATGGAGATGGAGGTGACGGAGGAGCATGCATATCATACTTTGTTGTTTCATTGTATTCCCTACTCAACCTTGTGGTTGACCCTGTGTATTCGTGAACACCTGTGATGATCCAAATATTGGGGAGCAGACTTGACAGGTTATGAGATAGGATGGGAACTTGATGGGCGTGAGACACTGGATCAGAAGACTTAGTAGCTAGATCATTATGTAGAAGACTTTCACTTTTATTTATGCTAGTTCTTTGAAATTTATGTAAAAGAGGTTTTGTAATAGTTAAGTTAAAGTAATTATATAATTTGCCTTGGAGTTTATTTTGTTATTCACTACCTCGGGAAACCGAGATGGTAACAGTCCGGTTTATTAGGGAATGTCTTGTTAAAGGCTCCTTCATAAATCGGGGTGTTACAGACCATGTTTTAGTCTCTTACAAATGTTTAGGAAAATTACCAAGCTTCTATATAATTTAATTTTAACCCAAACTATTTAATATTTGTATTGAGATCCCTTAATCGGGTCAATCACATGGTGCTAGCGATTTAAAACTATATAGTATAACTAATTTGAATAACTTTCTTTAATTACATGGAAGACCCTTGGTTTCTGGATTTAATATATAGTTTTGATGAATACTACAAGATAAGTCAATTAAGAAATAGAAATTGTGACGTATCAAGAAAATTTGTATGCTTCCCAGTGTCAAGATTAGGCCAATAAAAAAAAAGTCGTAATAATCCTTAAATTACTCATAGAATGACATAACTTTATCTTATTGTTAGGTATTTATCCTATATAACTCCATTTCAGCTTCTAAATTAAGTCCAAAAGAGCGGGGTTTAGAGTATTATTACATCATAATTATAGAATATAGAATATTGCAAATTGGCCCGGGCATTAAATCTAATATCTATCTATATTAATAAAGGAAGCTTTTTTCGAGAGATTTTAGAGAGTCCTACTTTTACGAACTACTAAGCATTAATTAATTAATAGTTTAATAAACATGAAACTATTAAATTCCAATAGGACTTGGAATGTCTAAGATAATTTTTTTTAATAATAGATAGAATTATAAACGTTTTTAGTTATCAATCTACTTAATACCTCTTTGTAATATAAATATAGTGTTTTCTGATTCTCTTCCATCCATAAATTTTGATACCTACGTTTTTTTGTTTTGATCCTGTAGATTAGTTATCAAATTGAATATCTATATGTTTTATTGTGTTTTGTGTATTTACCTTCTTATAGATGTACGAATTGTTTAATGTATGAATTATATTTAATCAATTTCTCTTTATTGTGATCAGATTGTTGAGGAGACTGCAACATAAGATGGATAAAATAAAATATAAATTGAAAAGGTATGCACTATATTGTAATATTATGTTTGCATATTTACCCGCCTTTATTATCGCTATTGTCATCTCCACTCTGAATTTTGACTCTCTTACACGGTTTTTTTCTATGAAAAAAATCATTCATCTATTGCTATTAATAAAAAGAAATTATATAAATGGACCGTCTTACAATGTGAGTCTGTCTAACATAATAATTACGGTTAATTATTTGAGATGTACCTAGGATTATCACTCCGTAAAACATTGATTTTAAATGCTCTCCCTGGACGTTTTACCTACTTTCTTTTTTCGAAAAAAGAATGTTACTAATTTGAGTAATTATATCATGAAAAGTGTAGCTACAACAAAGCATAGCACAATTTTGTTTATAAACGACCATCACAAATTAATATAGAAAACTCTTGATAGTCTACTAGGATTAAAGGATGTAAATTTTGATTATATTTTGTTGTTGTTGTAAAGGCCGAGTTCTTTTTAGACTTATATTGGTTGAGAAGAAGTATCTACCATACAATTCTTAACAAATCGGTGTTAATTATCTTCACGGGCTAAAGTCGTATACTTTTTTTATTATTGCACAACAACTGACTGCGACATCCCAAAATGAAATAGGACAACAAATAATTGTGATGGAGGGAGTATTAAGATTTAGTATCTATATAAAATTCCTTATTTCATGCATGGTATATTTTTTTTGTTATTGGTATATTCATGCATGGTGTCACGGTCCGAACTTTTAGTCGGGTCGTGGAGCGCACCCTTGTCTAAACTCACGACAAGAATACTAGCGAGAGCGTCAACCACTAGTGTTTGTCAAGCACTAGAGCATTCGTAATCGGTCTCGATTTACATGTGTCGGGATCCTAGTCTCGATCATCAACGGTCGATAAACACATGCTTGTTAGTAAGTAATGAAGGCAAGAGTCGTTCATAAGAATGCAAGCAACAAGCAATAAGAAGGCAATTGGGTGGGAAGCAGATTGATTGACTAGTACTCCCCAAAGAGGGAAATTTGATTTTACAAGTCTTGTAGTAAGAAACATTGAAAGTGCAGAATAGCGATATATTTTCTAAACGCCTAACAACGTATCTTAAACTAAAAAGCTAGCTCCAAGATTCGACACACAGGAAGTAATCTTGGAGTACTACATGACTTTAAAAACCAAAACGAAAATACATAAGTAGAAACATAAAATCTAAGGGTTCGAAGTGAATGGATCGCGCGCGCAATTTTTTGGGATTGGCGGCTCGTTCCACTCTCCCCCACCTAATCTGTTGTCTTCCTCGGCAACGCTGGAAGTCTTCAAGGCTGGATTAGTCGGCTGATGCTGCTGGAAGTTGGTTGGAACGGATGTTTGCACGCTTGCTTTTATTGCGGGTAGGATCTGCTGGATCTAGATGGTACGACTTCAAGCAACTCACATAGAACATCGGGTGACACTTCATCCAGGTAGGGCGCTCGAGCTTGTATGCCACTTCCCCAATCCGCTTGATCACTTGGATTGGGCCTTCATACTTTCAAACCAACTGCTTGTCTCGTCCCCTGAGAAATCTCATATGTTCCTTATTTAACTTCACTATTACCATGTTGCCTACTAGGAACTCCCTGGGTCTTCGGTTCTCATCTGCCCATTTCTTCATGCGGCGTGACGCCTTCTCCAGATAAGCTCGAGCAATCTCTGCATTCACATTATATTCTTTGGCGAACTCGTGAGCTTTCTTTGTGCGACCGCCATAGACATCTGCAACTGTGGGAGGCAATAAAGGTTGTTGACCTGTAACAAGTTCAAACGGGCTCTTATTGGAAGAGGAGCTCGTCTGGACATTAAAGAAGAATTGAGCAACATCAAGGAGTCGCACCCACTCCATTTGAGTTGCTCCCACAAAGTGTCGCAGGTATTCTTCTAGCATGTTATTAAACCGTTCTGTCTGGCCATCCATTTGGAGATGGTAACTTGATGACATCCGGAGACTGGAACCTAAGAGCTTGAAAAACTCTCCCCAAAATAGTCCCGTGAAGCGAGAGTTTCGGTCACTGACTATACTTTGAGATAGCCCCCAATATTTCACGACGTGCCTCAAGAACATTGTGGCTATTTCTTCAGCGCTACAAGCCTTCGGAAGAGGAATGAAGGTTGCATACTTCAAGAATCGGTCCACAATGACAAGGATTACACTCAACACCCCCACCTTCGGCAACCCAGATATGAAGTCCATCGAGATGCTTTCCCGTGGCCGGGTTAGCACTGGTAACGGATTTAGCAGCCCTCCTGGCTTGTTTTTCTCTCCCTTATCTTGTTGGCAAATAAGGCAGGTCTTAGTGTACTCCATAACATCATCCTTCATCTATGGCCAGTAGTAGCTCCGCTTCAGTAGGCATAAGGTTCTTTGCCATCCCGGATGACCCGCCCACAATGTATCATGACACTCTTGTAGGAGAATCTTCCGTAAACCTGCCGCCTTTGGAACAAAAATCCAATGTCGCTTCGTAAATATAAGTCCATCCTCCATCCAGAACTTGCGAGTCTTCCCTTCGATGGCTAATTGTTTCAGAGTCCTCGCTACTGGGTCTTGATCGAGGTGCTCCTTTGCCTGATCTCGAATATTTGTGGCTACCGTGGTGGTATACAAATGGGCAATCGTTTGCAACGTAGAAAGGTCGCACCTTCGACTTAGAGCATCAACGACCCTATTTGACGCTCCTGGTCGGTACACGAATTCCACATCAAACTTGGCCAACAATTCCTGCCATCTTGCTTGTCGGCTGTTGAGCTTGGGTTGGGTTAGAAAGTGGGATGTTGCGGTGTTGTCAGTCCTGACGACAAACTTCGACCCTAAGAGATAGTGCCTCCATCCCCGTAGGCAATGAACAATGGCTAGGAGTTCCTTCTCTTGGACAGCATACCGAGTCTCGGCCCCATTCAACTTTCTGCTCTCAAAGGCCACGGGGAGGCCCCCTTTTAGGAGCACCCCTCCAAGGGCAAAGTCCGACGCATCTGTCTCGACTTCGAAAGATTTCATGATATCTGGTAACGCCAACACTGGTTCTTGACCACCGCTTCTTTGAGCCTCTCAAAGGCTCTTCTCCTGTCGATGGATCACTCCCACTTGACATCTTTCTTCAACAAATCGGTTAGTTGTGCGGCAATCTTCGATACTCCTGTATGAATCTCCGATAATAGTTCGCTAGCCCCAAGAAAGAGCAGAGCTCGGACACGTTTCTTGGAGTTCCCCAATCCTTGATGGTTGTAATCTTCTTCTGATCCATTCTAAGTCTCCCTTTTCCCACGATATGACCAAGGAAATTGACTTCGGGTTGGGCAAATTCACACTTTTCTCTTTTGACAAATAAGTGGTTGTCTCGGAGCTTTGCGAACACAAGCCTCAAGTGTTCTGTGTGTTCGGTCAAAGAGCGGCTATACACAACAATATCGTCCAAGTACACCACTACGAATTTGTAACACCCCCATTTATTCAGGAGCCTTTAGCTAGACATTCCCAAATAAATAGGACTGTTACCTTCTCGGTTTCCCGAGGTACTGAATAACAAAGTACAACAATACCAAAGTACTTTAAATTAAAACTTAACGATTACATGTTTATTACAAATTAACCAACTAAAACTTAATATAAAATATTTGCAACTCGCAGCGGAAATAAATAAAGTGATATAATTGTTCTATGTAATCTAGACTTCAACTATGGTCCAAGTCGAGCTCTCATCCCAATGCTCCCGAGTCAGCTAATCTTTAGTACCTGTCAAATCTGCTCCCCATAAAACGGTTCACCGCAGGTGTTCACGAATACACAGTTAACCGCGAGGTTGAGTAGGAATAAATACTAACAGCAAAAACATACGATAACAATCCAATTTCCTTTTGACATTGCACAACCCCCCGACAACGTGCTCCTTCCTTTTTCTTAGCACACTAATCATCCCGCCAATCCCTGGCCTGGGCAGCCTCAACCTGAAGGTGAGTAAACACATACTACATTACCAAAAGGTAATGTCTGCCTCAACATATAGTTGAGTAAATATCCACCAAATGGCCTGCAGACCAATCTGGGGCCTGCCTCGAGTAAATACGATAAACATCGTCTGCCAGACTAAATCTGAAATACGTCACCCGAAGGCTCTTACCATGACGTCTGCCCATATAACCGCAATAATAATCTACATCACCATGAAGGGATGTCTGCCAGTATTAAACTGAATAACCAATGCAATAACAGTAACTCCATCATAACAAATCCAACCAACATTTACAATATAACTTCTCCCTTCCAACTATTTCAATGATATCAACCAACACAATTCTCATATGATCAATTCACTTTAATATAAATCATCCAACAAACATTATTGAGTAAAAGTTGAGTAGGATTTATCCCTACCTGGCAAGCAAGCCCTCCAATTACGCAATCTAATAATTAAAGCGAACAACTCCGATTATAAACTCTTCATAATTTCGTCGCCTATTTAATAATAACAATTACAACAATTATAATTACTAACTTTATTTATTTATTTATTCCTTTTATTTACTTATTCAAATAGTTATTTATTATATTTATTAAAGGTCTCGATATTAAAACCCGACCCAATACAAACCCGAGTCACCCAAATAAAAACCCGTCACAAAAACAAACAACAAACACCACCCTATACACCGTGTAAACCGCGTGCAACCACCCCCCATAAACACCCTCCAAACCGCACCACACACCACCACAGCCACCACCCGACATGCCTACCTTCTTCCTACACCACGGTCCATCCAAACACCCACTCACCACCCATCAAACTGTTGGAATATGTGTCCTCCGACAATAATGCGATCACAATTGTTGATCATGATGATCACATGTTTAAGTCTCATTATAAAGAATACAATTGGGAAGTAATATTTTACTGTCAACTGGTCTACACATATCGGTAATGATTGGCTGACTAGAGTTTGACATTACTTAGTCGTGCGGCGGTGGTGATCGATTGATCCCTAGGTCATACCTAAAGGGCAATACTCTTAATTGATCATTTAATTGATCGTATAACGTTACGAGTCAATTAAATTATTTAAAATTGACGGACGATTTTGGAAGTAATATTTACGTGTCTCATTGAAATTTGATTAAATGAGATACGGTCTGAGTGATCGAATTGTTTCATTACTCAGATGAAATTATTGTTTAAGGAAACAATTGAAATTGAATGAATTATTATAAATACAAGTTATTGTGATTTAT
Source organism: Silene latifolia (assembly GCF_048544455.1). NCBI lineage: Eukaryota > Viridiplantae > Streptophyta > Magnoliopsida > Caryophyllales > Caryophyllaceae > Silene > Silene latifolia. The sequence goes on from NC_133538.1 coordinate 95,869,807, forward strand.
AATTGGTAAAATATTTTGGTACAAGTAATTGCGAATTACTAAGTCGATTTTTGTATATGACGAATTTTTATTAATACGTTGATTTTTAATATGTTAAAAATACATAACAATTTTATGTGACATGTGACATGTGACATATTGACAAAAATAAAATGGATTCCATTTTACATATGTAAACCGAAATAATGGGAGGATTAGGAGAAATATTAGGTTTATTATGTTAGTGGTAAACATAATGATTTACCTACTAAACTAGCCATGCGAACTAGTTGTCATTGTGAAGACAAACTCTTGCATGCATTGGCTCACTCTTCTTCCCTCCTCTTCCCTTACCCGGTTTTTCATAGGAGCCAAACCAAGGGTTTTGCCTTATATTTTATCACTTGCACTACATTATAGTTTAGTGCATTAGAAAATTCATTCATTCATCAAAAATTAAGATTTTTTAGAAAGATAAAAACTTCCTTTTATTCCTCTCTTAAACCGGTTTTTAGGAGACAAAAACCAAATTTATTTTGGGTCATAAATTAATATTGTACTAGTATTCATAATATTAATTTTATTAAGAGTGTGCTTTGGGTATTAAACTTTGGGAGAGATCCTATACTTGGATCTTTGTTCATCCATTGAGGAAAGCACAAGAACAAGAGAGAAGGAGATCTCTCTTGTGCCCTAATAAACCGAAATTCCAATGTAAGATAAAGATTTCTTCTTTATATTGTTTATAGTTTGCATGCATAAGATCACCAATTAATTTTATGATTAAATTATCATAAAACATATATGAATATGTTAAGTATATAGATCTACTTTTCATTCAATCGGTATCAAGAGCCATGGTTGTTTGCATGCAAATCGGTTAAAAGTTTTTCCGAGTTATACGATTAACATATAAAACTTGTTAAATTTGTGTTATTATGATATATCACGAAAATCATTATGCATGTTAAAATTTCTGGTCCTAAAATGTTTTCAGGATATTTTGGTTAATTTATGGATTTTTATTGTTCATATTATATAATAATGGCATTAAAAATATGATTTTATGAATAAAATGTCATTTTCGGACTAAAATTAGCTAAACTTCTAATTTTTCAGTGATTTTTGGATATTTTGTCACATATATTATTTTGAGATGACCTGTAAATTTTCATATTTTTTGGACTTCTTATACTCGAAAAATGGATTTTTCATTATTAAAATACCATTTAGATGAAAAATGGGTTAATATGAGATAAATTTCGAATTTGGTCATAGAAATTTAGTATGTTATCACATGCTATTTTAGAAGATGTGTGTAAAATAATAGGCTATATTGAAGTCTTTTTGCATGATTTATGATTTTTTGAAGAAAAATAGCATAAATAGAGACTTAATTAGTGAAATATTTATAAAACATACTCTATGACTAAGGAAAAACATCACATGTTGCATTTTATTATCTTTTTTAGATCTAAAATTGAAAAGTTGATGAATATAATTTTTCTCATGTTTTCATGATTATTTTGTTAAAACCAATGAACCGCAACATTGTTTTTCCGGATAAATTTCGAAAATTTTAACCTAAGTTTTTGAACATTATGTGTGTCATGGTATTTTTCCAGAATTTTCATGAGTTTAAATTTCAAATTTCAAATTTATTTGAAATTTTATGATTTATTTGAAGTTTATAGCTTATTTTTTGTAATTTTAAGTCCATTAATGAACAAATTTTAGAAATATGAGTTAATTATGGTCAAATAATTAGTGAAGACTAAATTTTGAGTCCTAAGAGGTTAGGGTAATTAACTTATGCATAAATATGAATTTATGTAATTTTTGTGATTATAAAATGTTGAATCACGCAAACAGTAAAACCGAGTAATATACGATATTGGCTATTTAAAGGCGATTTAGCATAAAATTGGGCATGTTCATACATATTATAATGCTGCATTTTCTTTATGATTGTCATAATTTTATTTATGTAGTTTTGAATTATGTAATTTTTACTTAGTATGGCCTTAGTTTTTAATTGGTATTACCCGAAATGTATGGGAATATCGATTCGGTTGTAATTATTGTGATCTCGTATCACCGTTTTGTAATTTAATAGATTTATTTTATTTTAGTTACAAATGTATAATAGGAAATTATGTAATTTGTTATGTAATTTTATTTATTTCGGAGTTCCCAAAGACGGATTCCTTTAAGAAGGCGATACATAAAGACGGTGTTACCTTGAGATGCGTGCCACAACCGAAGTTCAAGGGACCATGGAGTTGGTTTCCGAATATGTAATAGTTAATTAGATTTTCCATTTTAGGAAGGCCATACTAGGATTTATTTTTATGCTTTGGATTTTATTTATATGTCGCATGCATCGCTAAATTGCGATAACTAAAACATGCATCATCTTTCATCGAGTTTATCGAATGTGTCAATTAGAATTATCGTAATTCACCGCTTTAGTTCACTTAAAACGTGATAGATAATAAATTGACATGACCTCTCGCTAAAAATAAATAATTGAGACATAACCTTACCAAATAGTAGAAACCATGAAAACCTATTTCGCGAGGGAGTGCACTCGGCCATCCCGGGGTACAAACCTTGTTACGTAGGGGAAGTGGGTGATAAATGTCTATCCACCGAATTCGTGTTGATGAGGGCTTCATCGGCCATCCCGTGCTCAAATTAATGTGAATTTGGATCATGGACACATTTATTCGAAATTTGGATTGACCTCAACGGAAGTATTCGTGACCGTAGTCGCATGTGTTCCGGGCTATAGATAAACATAGAGTAAATTTATCGACCAGGAGTTCTAAAAGTAGAATCGATTAAGCGTTAATCCACCGAGTTATATTGATAAGGGTTTCATCGGCTATCCCGTGACTAAGTTGATATGAATTTGGGTCTTGGAATCATTTATCTAGTTGGGTAGAGGTCACTAGAAAAATGTAATAAAACTTCTTTAAATCTTTTTACAAGTATTATTTTAAAACGACATATGTTTTACTCCTTCTATTTTGTTTTGTGGACCACTTCTTTTTCTCATAACAAATGGCTACACCAAACCCAAACGCCACGCCTCTCGCTAATTCATCATGACTCCGATCCTTCATGGATCAATGTAAACTTGAAAAGAATGGGTCAAATTACTCCGATTGGGATGCCCAACTCAAATTAGCCGCCCAAGGTGACGACAAGCTTCGTTACCTTACCGAGGCCTCTCCACCCGAACCTACTACTAGGTCGACCGCCGCCACTAGGGAAGCATATAAGGCTTACCATAAGGACTCCGCCGCAATGAAAAACGTGTTGATATTTGCGATGGAGGCGGATCTCCAAAGGAGAGCCTTTAAAATGGGCACCGCTAATGAGATTTACTCTAAGCTTGTGACAATGTTTTCACAAACTCTGCGGATCGTCCAATATGAGGCGGCCGCGGCATTCTTTGATCTCGACTTTAAAGAGGTCCAAAAGGTTAGCCCTCATGTGCTCAAACTTATGGAGCTAGTCGAGACCTTGAAGATTCAAAAGGTTGAAATCCCCACAGAACTCATTGTAGATAGGATTCTACACTCCTTATCCAAAGTCAAAGCGTATGTTCAATTCCGGGTGAATTTTAACATGCAAGACAAGGATGTGTCTCTTGAAGAATTGCACAAGTTACTTGTGCAAGCCGAGAGGGACATGGGGTTAAATGTGAACCCACCAAAGGATGTGCTTAACATAAGCACTAAGAGTAAGGGGAAGTTCAAGAAGAATGGGAGGAAGGGTAAGAAACAAGCTCCCACTTTCACCAAAGCTAAGACTAATGAAGCTATCACTTCAAAAAAAAAGAAGGGTCCTCTTGATAAATGCCATTATTGTAATGGTGTTGGACATTGGAAAAGAAATTGTTCCAAATACCTTGGTGATATTAAGGCTGGAAAGATCACTCCAGTAGGTAAATGACTATCCTTTCTTTTATGTTTCTAATTCAACTATGGTATTGTGATACAAAGTTGTGATAATATATCTCCCTTTTTATTGTAAATAGGGCCTCCACCAAGCAAAGACAAGGGAAAAGAAAAGCAAGCATGAGAAACCATCAAGAAGCTAGGAATAGCTTTCATGGAGCTTTGCTTTTTATTGACTTATTTTATTCATGTTTTGGATTTTAGAACCTTTAAGTTTCCGTGTTTGACATGGAAAGGTATTTTGGATAATTGGTTGTATTTTGGATAATGGTGGCTTGGTTTGCAATCCAAGTCAACCGTTTTATCATTTTATCCTTTGTTCTAAAATTCTTATTTAAATGCTTGCTCTTAGAAACATATGATTATTCACTTAAAGTGATCTAATAGACAAATATAATGATGGGATTCATTATATGTCCACATGCTTAAGGCTTGTGTATGATCATTTACAAAGTGATTTTGAGTCTATGAACTCTTTTAAAGGAATATCAATCACCAAGTACACTTACGAAATCTAAAACTATTAGTCAACCTATGAGATAGTTCTCCTTATACTTCAAATTCATTATTTGTGTCTCATATGCTATCTTTGAATCTATAGTGTATTTATTCTAAAGATAGAGTGGGAGAAAAATGAGAACACAACACAGAAGGCAAGATAAATTTGTGTACTTGTGAAAATGAGATCTACGCAAGGTAGAATGATTTGAATGAAGGTATATCTATTTATATAGTATACCCAATAGATGAGATCTATGGTCTCAAGTAAGTTCTATATGACTAAAGAGACCAGTGAAGTAATCATAAGAGTATGTTCTCAAGATAACTACACGAGGAGACCAAAAGAAAGTTTTGGAACAAGAATGACTAATGTAAAGTCTTAATTGACTAGTTTATGATAAAATTTTGACCAATAGTTTCAAACTTTACTTAAGAGCCTAAATGAATCAAAGTAACATACTAGTAATAAACGAGTCGCAAGGATTGATATACCGATATCTTCAATAGCTAAGTTTTTAACCTCGCAAAAGTCATTACTTAACCACATTATGAAAATAAATTGGTTATACCTCCTTCTGAAAGGGATATTTTGAAGGACGTGTATTAGATATTATTTATATTTAAACAATGACATTGCTACGTATCATTAAGACATGAACGAATTAGAGATTAAAATCTCTTTCCATAAGGTTAAGATGAGACCTCTTCAAAATAGGAATTTTGAAAGGATATGATGGGAACATATATGGCTTCATCTTAATAACTTTGCAAAGCAACATACATTCCAATTTTGAAATGTTTTCGATTGAGTAATCAATTTTGAAACATGTGGAATTAAGTGGGATTTTAGAAATTATCATGTGAAGACATGAAATTTAGTGGGAGCTATCATCCTTTGAATGTTTACAACTCATTACTCATTAGGAATGACGAGCTAATATCTTCTTTCACAAAGAAGTATTTGAGTTTTCAATTCTGGATGAATATGGACTATGATGAATCCAATTACATCAAGAGATATTGGATTAGTATTAAGAAATACACATCGTATCAACATACACATAGGTTATTCATGTAAAAGAAAATGGAATTGCCATTAGTAGTCATGGTTGTTCATTGAACCTAAGAACGGTTGATCTCATGATCATTAGTAACTAATGTTTCCGCCATTAGAATAATCATGCACATGTCCAATGGTGAATCATATGCATAAGAGCATGATGATTCATTGGTAAGCCATAATAGAAACGTCATGAATTCTCGAGTAGAATCCGATGAGCGATTTCGGTGGTTGATAGAATGCTCTGTTATGTGACAAGAGGTTGCACATATTAATGAAAATCCGAGCACATGTAAGGATTTATGAGAATCCTAAGCCTTTCAAGCTAAAAAGAGAAATAAGAAGTTTGGAAAGATACTTAGTTGAATAAAGAAGTTGCTTAAAACTAATCTTTCCTAATATGCTAGGACTTGTGAGAAGTGCTAGGCTAATCATCTTGACAAATTGTTGCAAGACTCTAAAAAACATTTACCTAATGCATTGTGTGTGGATGAAGTACTTGATCAGTACAAGTTATATCATTCACCACAAATTCGTTCGTTATGTGATAATCGATAAGGAAGTTCTTTCAAGATAAAGAATCGAAACCAAGGTCGGGAACCTTGATGTGTACTTGGTAAGGTTCATGCTATGAGTGATAACATGAATTTAAAGGATAATATGATTAAGAAGTTTGAACACATGGACACGTAACATGTTAAACTTCTATTGCAATCAACAAGTGTTTACACACCTGCAATATGCATCACAAGGTTGTAATATGTATTGACTACCCGAGTGTGATGTCGACATTTGTCGTTTGAGTTTTTATTAACTCACCTTATACTTTGTTACATCCAACGGGTTGTAGAGACAATTGAACCCCGTTTAAGTGAACACGGATTAGCATTGTATTTGCCCATAGTTACTTACATGAGGTGATGTCTCGAAGTGACTAGAGTGTGATGCGATTGATGGCAAGTTCATGTGCCATAGAGTCATATGAGAATGACTAGTCGATCACATAGGCGGACTGTTAGGAACATTTTGTCGGGCCTTATGACCGCTTATAGAGTTCTGGCAAATTTATATAGCCTGGTCGTGGCCAGAGCTGCTATAGTATTCTAATGAGTCGATTCTTTTGACTAAAGACTATTCGCCTAAGATGGCACAGTTTCAGATTAACTTTGATTTGTGTTACTACGACCTTCGTAAGTGGGGTCAAATGGGCATATTTTGGGTTATGATGGCTGTGGCTAGTCGAAGGGAATGAGTGCGATAGGAATTGTCCACCCCTAGTCAGGGTTATGAAAATATCTCAGGGCCACTTGAGGAGTAATGAACTGGAAATGCGTGGCCACGCTCGCATTGTATCCATGGTGGATTAATCCGGTCAATCAGTTATTCTCCAGATCGAGGAAACCACTCTCGATATGATCACTTGCAAGTACGACCTGAAAGACACCTTGCATTGAGCGGGAGATAGTAATAGGACAAGAGAATTGGTGACGCACATTGTCGAGGACAAGTGGGAGATTGTTGGAATATGTGTCCTCCGACAATAATGCGATCACAACTGTTGATCATGATGATCACATGTTTAAGTCTCATTATAAAGAATACAATTGGGAAGTAATATTTTACTTGTCAATCTGTCCACACATATCGGTAATGATTGGCTGACTAGAGTTTGACATTACTGTCGTGCGACGGTGGTGATCAGTTGATCCCCTAGGTCATACCTAAAGGGCAACACTCTTAATTGATCATTTAATTGATCGTATAACGTTACGAGTCAATTAAATTATTTAAAATTGACGGACGATTTTGGATGTAATATTTACGTGTCTCATTGAAATTTGATTAAATGTGATACGGTCTGATTGATCGAATTGTTTCATTACTCAGATGAAATTATTGTTTAAGGAAACAATTGAAATTGAATGAATTATTATAAATACAAGTTATTGTGATTTATAATTGGTAAAATATTTTGGTTCAAGTAATTGCGAATTACTAAGTCGATTTTTGTATATGATGTATTTTTATTAATACGTTGATTTTTAATATGTTAAAAATACATAACACTTTTATGTGACATGTGACATGTGACATATTGACAAATTGACAAAAATAAAATGGATTCCATTTTACATATGTAAACCGAAATAATGGGAGGATTAGGAGAAATATTAGGTTTATTATGTTAGTGGTAAACATAATGATTTACCTACTAAACTAGCCATGCAAACTAGTTGCCATTGTGAAGACAAACTCTTGCATGCATTGGCTCACTCTTCTTCCCTCCTCTTCCCTTACCCGGTTTTTCATAGGAGCGAAACCAAGGGTTTTGCCTTATATTTTATCACTTGCACTACATTATAGTTTAGTGCATTAGAAAATTCATTCATTCATCAAAAATTAAGATTTTTTAGAAAGATAAAAACTTCCTTTTCTTCCTCTCTTAAACCGGTTTTTAGGAGACCAAAACCAAATTTATTTTGGGTCATTTTATGCTAAATTAATATTGTACTAGTATTCATAATATTAATTTTATTAAGAGTGTGCTTTGGGTATTAAACTTAGGGAGAGATCCTATACTTGGATCTTTGTTCATCCATTGAGGAAAGCACAAGAACAAGAGAGAAGGAGATCTCTCTTGTGCCCTAATAAACCGAAATTCCAATGTAAGATAAAAATTTCTTCTTTATATTGTTTATAGTTTGCATGAATAAGATCACCAATTAATTTTATGATTAAATTATCATAAAACATATATGAATATGTTAAGTATATAGATCTACTTTTCCTTCACAAACCACCACCAGCAACCTATAAACCCACGCCCTAATCCACCCGACACCAGCAACACCCCTTTGACACACCCACAAAACCCATCCCAAAACACCACCTAACACCACCTATGCTGCCGCCTATACCCACCACCCAACTCACCAGTCTACCCTTGACAAAAGCCACCAAAAACCACCCTTACCCAGACCTCCTACAACCACCAAAAACCCCCTCAAAACCGCCTGCCCAAACACAGGTTAATCCCCTTGTTTTCGCCACCACCGCCACAACCCACCATCTCCAGCCACCAAGACACCACCAAGGTGGTCGACTACCTTCCCCCGTTACAACCCCTCTATACCCAGGTCAAGACAAGGTCGATTAGGGGTTCAATTACCCATTCCAATCCCTCACAACCAAACCCGCATAACCCCCTGACCAGCCACCTTTAGCCGCCCTAAACACCACCCTATCCTGGTCAACGACGGTCAACAATGGTCAGGTCAGAAACGTTGCAGTCCAATGTCGATATAGGTCCAATTCCCGAGTCCTATGGTGGTCTATAGAAGTCATACTATCGATCTAAAGATGCTTGCATGAAAAGAATATAAACCGATTTAAGATGAATAATTACCTCAAGTTGATTAATTGATTTATTGTTAATTCCTTCTTCTTCCGTCTCCTAAAGCTCCTTCTTTTAATTTGTGAATTATTTCTCAGATTTAAGGTGGTATTTATAGTGTAAGATTTAGAGAATACGAGGTCAACTAGGAAACTATGTAACTTACCTTATTCTAATTAGTATAGAAATTGTCATTATAATTATATCATTATTATTATTATCACATATTATTAACCTTACCATAACTAGGATTTCCTCATATAATACTTACTAATTTATTATTGCCATAATTTTATTATTATTATTATTATAATTATAATTACCTTTATATATTATTATTTCCTTATTATATTATTATAAATTTCCCGATATAAATCCCGATTACACTCGTACAAATTTATTTAATTCGGCCCATATAATAATAGCACACGGCCCAAAGCACAAATATTAGCCAAACCCAATTCCCGACTTGAATTATTAATTTATTATTTAATTAACGTCTTACTTGTATTCATTATTAGAAATGTTATTTAATCAATTATTAAATTACATAAATTATTCTTATAAATTATTATTAAAATACGGAGTATTACAGTCTTCCCTACTTAAAATGAACTTCGTCCCGAAGTTCGCCCACAACTACTACCACAACACACATAGACATTCTCATAATTAAGTATCATCCAACAAAATTATGCATTTTAGGATTATCAATCATGCTAATCTTATACCAAGGTATCACAATAATAACTTAAAACATTCGTAGTATCACATTCCCTCCCCCTAAAAATAAACTTCGTCCTCGAAGTTTGGAATATCAAACAATAGGAACACACAAATGATTGTTGTAACGCCACAAAACATGAAACGCACATTGTAACATAAGACAACACTTATTTCCAACACAACACCAATTAATGGCTAAATGAATAACAAAATCTTTGAGTTACTTCTAAATAGCAAAACCAATCATATAATAAATTATAACTAATCTATATTTAAACTTCAACTTATTACTTTAGCTATCGACGAGTACATAGCCAGACTAGATAATAATCTATAACAAAATATTAATCTTTTATTCATAATAATGCTATCTAACTTAGAGATGGATGCATTTAATTTGAACATATATATATAGACTTAGGGAAACACACTCCGCATATCACTAGATATGGTAATCTACTTCACATAACTTACAACATCAAAATATCAATGCTTAAAAGATAAGAAATAAAACTTATACTTTTCAAGGGTAGGAAAATAAGTTATAATTTCTAAAAATCATAGATAAATAATAACGTAACTTATACTTTTTAGAGAAAAATAGAGAGTTAGTAAACTATGAGAAAAAGAATCAAGACAAAAATTCAAAGGGTCAATTTATAATGCATTTTACAAGCTACTTGGTCGAAACAGAAATTTTACAGTAACTTGTCAGAAACTTAGGTCAACTTGTAAAAATCACCATAAATTGTAAAAATATTTCCTTACAACGTGGATTACCAATTTAGAAACATACATGAGTATATTAAGCAGTGGAGTTAGAATTATAACAAATAATTACGTAGTTTTTAAATGATAATTTTTACAAAAACATGGCGCGAAAACATCACTGTACAGGAATATTTCGACTACTGTCCACTACAATATTTATTTCTCCTAAACCGTATATTATTTGAACATGAGACCAGTGGCATATGAAAGCCAACTGATAAGGGTATCACACGTAAAAATCTCGGATAAGAATTTTAAACCGACAGGAAATGGCAGCCAAAACAATCAAGCGATAAAATTTTGAGAAACTAACCAAAATCATAACAATTAATACTTCACATATTTATCATATTAACCCCTTCCACATACATGCCAACATATTTTTCCCATATCATCATGCTTATAACAATGCTTAAATAAATCATGTCACACCCCTCCTCCGTAAAATAAGGTTACGTCCTCGAAACCGCAACTATTAATGACAACAATTCGCAACGAAGACAAACAAAATCCCGAAGAGAAATATACTATATTCATTTTAAATTACCCCATACTCTCAAGTATTCTCTCAAGGTTACCGGTTTAAAACTGGAAGGGCTGGAAGTTTGGTGTGAGGGGCCCTACTCATCCCAAGCCTTAAGGGGCCACCTAACAGTTTCTACCCGGGTTCATTTTATTAGACACAACCTATATTCATTCATTGTTCATTGGTTAGCCTGAGGATCGTTTTGCTCTGATACCACTTTGTAACACCCCCATTTATTCAGGAGCCTTTAGCTAGACATTCCTAAATAAATAGGACTGTTACCATCTCGGTTTCCCGAGGTAGTGAATACCAAAGTACAACAATACCAAAGTACTTTAAATTAAAACTCAGCGATTACATGTTTATTACAAATTAACCAACTAAAACTTAATATAAAATATTTGCAAGTCGCAGCGGAAATAAATAAAGTGATATAATTGTTCTATGTGATCTAGACTTCAACTATGGTCCAAGTCAAGCTCTCATCCCAATGCTCCCGAGTCAGCTAATCTTTAGTACCTGTCAAATCTGCTCCGCATAAAACGGTTCACCGCAGGTGTTCACGAATACACAGTCAACCGCGAGGTTAAGTAGGAATAAATACTAACAATAAAAACATACGATAACAATCCAATTTCCTTTTGACATTGCAAAACCCCCTGACAACGTGCTCCTTCCTTTTTCTTAGCACACTAATCATCCCGCCAATCCCTGGCCGGGGTAGCCTCAACCCGAAGGTGAGTAAACACACACTACATTACCAAAAGGTAATCTCTGCCTCAACATATAGTTGAGTAAATATCCACCAGATGGCCCGCACCAACTGGGGGCTCGCCTCGAGTAAATACGATAAATATCGTCCGCGCGAATAAATCAAAATACGTCACCTGAAGGCTCTTACCATGACGTCTGCCAATATAACCGCAATAATAATCTACATCACCACGAAGGGATGTCTGCCAGTATTAAACTGAATAACCAATGCAATAACAGTAACTCCATCATAACCAATCCAACCAACATATACAATATAACTTCTCCCTTCCAACAATTTCAATAATATCAACCAACACAATTCTCATATGATCAATTCACTTTAATATAAATCATCCAACAAACATTATCGAGTAAAAGTTGAGTAGATTTATCCCTACCTGGAAAGCAAGCACTCCAATTACGCAATCCAATAATTAAAGCGAATAACTCCGATTATAAACTATTCACAATTCCGTCACCTATTTAATAATAACAATTACAACAATTATAATTACTAAATTTATTTATTTATTTATTCCTTTTATTTACTTATTCAAATAGTTATTTATTATATATATTAAAGGTCACGATATTAAAACCCGGCCCAATACAAACCTGAGTCACCCAAATAAAAACCCGTCACAAAAACAAACAACAAACACCACCCTATACACCGTGTAAACCGCGTGCAATCACCCCCCATAAACGCCCTCCAAACCGACACCACACACCACCACAGCCACCACCCGACATTCCTACCTTCTCCCTACACCACTGCCCATCCAAACACCCACTCACCACCCATCAAACCAACACCAGCAACCTATAAACCCACGCCCTAATCCACCCGACACCAACAACACCCCTCTGACACACCCACAAAACCCGTCCCAAAACACCACCTATGCTGCCGCCTATACCCACCACCCAACTCACCAGTCCACCCTCGACAAAAGCCACCAAAATCCACCCCAGCCCAGACCTCCTACAACCACCAAAAACCTCCTCAAAACCGCCTGCCCAAACACGGGTTAATCCCCTATTTTCGCCACGACAGCCACAACCCACCATCTCCAACCACCAAGACACCACCAAGGTGGTCGACTACCCTCCCCCGTCACAACCCCTCTATACCCAGGTAAAGACAAGGTCGATAAGGGGTTCAATTACCCATTCCAATCCCTCACAAGCAAACCCGCATAACCCCCTGACCAGCCACCTTTAGCCGCTCTAAACACCACCTTATCATGGTCAACGATGGTCAACAATGGCAAGGTCATAAACTTTGCAGTCCAATGTCGATATAGGTCTAATTCCCGAGTCCTATGGTGGTCTATAGAAGTCATACTATCGATCTAAAGATGCTTGCATGAAAAGAATATAAACCGATTTAAGTTGAATAATTACCTCGAGTTGATTATTTGATTTATTGTTAATTCCTTCTTCATCCGTCTCCTAAAGCTTCTTCTTTTAATTTGTGAATTATTTCTCAGATTTAAGGTGGTATTTATAGTGTAAGATTTAGAGAATACGAGGTCAATTCGGAAACTATGTAACTTACCTTATTTTAATTAGTATAGGAATTGTCATTATAATTATATCATTATTATTATCACATATTATTAACCTTACCATAACTAGGATTTCCTCATATAATACTTACTAATTTATTATTGCCATAACTTTATTATTATTATTATTATTATTATTATTATTATTATTATTATAATTACCTTTATATATTATTATTTTCTTATTATATTATAAATTTCCCGATATAAATCCCGATTACACTCGTACCAATTTAATAAATTCAGCCCATATAATAATAGCACACGGCCCAAAGCACAAATATTAGCCAAACCCAATTCCCGACTTGAATTATTAATTTATTATTTAATTAACGTCTTACTTGTATTCATTATTAGAAATGTCATTTAATCAATTATTAAATTACATAAATTATTCTTATAAATTATTATTAAAATACGGAGTATTACAGAATTTGTCCAAGTACTCGTAAAATACATGATTCATCAACGTGCAAAACGTCGCAGGAGCATTAGCCAAGCCAAAAGGCATGACCAACCATTCAAATGACCCGTATCTCGTCACACAAGCAGTCTTTGGCTCATCTCCTTCGGCAATTCGAACTTTATGATACCCGGATCTCAGATCTAACTTGGTGAAGTACACGACGCCTTGTAACTGATCGAATAAGTCAGCTACCAAAGGGATGGGATAACGGTTTCTCACCGTCAGCTTGTTCAAGGCTCGATAGTCGATACACAATCTCAGACTACCATCCTGTTTCTTTTGGAAGAGCACGGGAGCCCCATATGAAGCTTTAGATGGTCGAATCGACCCTAAGCGAAGTAGATCGTCTAGCTGCTTTCGTAGTTCAGCTAACTCTGGGGGTGCCATCCGGTATGGCCCTCGAGCGGGAGGTCTTGTCCCTGTAATTAACTCAATTTGATGGCCCACCAACCGTCGTGGCGGTAGTGTCATAGGTAACTGATCTGGCTGTTGGAGTTAGTGTCCTCCACAATAGTGCGTTAACATAATAAATCTCATTAATGGAATATCGTCAGATATTTATTTATTTGATCCTCGTCAGTTGATTAACGTAAATCGATAACGGTTGGCTGACTAGAGTTTGACGTTATTGTCGTGAGACGGCGGTGATCAACTGACCCCTTTCGGTCACACCTAAAGGAACGAACCCCAATTGATAACTAATTAATTGTATGTGATACAATTTTTTTAGTCCCTTGATTTATAGACTAAGAGGTTAGTCAATTATTTTTAGAGAGATTTCTAGTTGCGAACTCGAGGAGCGGCATTTATTATTTAATTATGCGATAATTGATTAATAAGTTTTGGGAAACGGGTTTTAGTTAATTAACTGTTAATTCACTAAAATTGTACTAATTGATTAATGTGATTAATATTAGTACGTAAATAATATGTGTAGTGGTACACGTATATATATATGGAGTGATTTGGACGAATTATTTATGGAAGTATTTAAACATGAAACGATGTTTAAAATAAAATTACACGTATTTGTGTGACAAATATAAGAACCAACATGGACCCGTTAATGGGCAAGTGGACCGTGTAAAATAGAGTAGTGGATGATTACTCACATAATCATTTCACCTTATTTTGTATACTAGCATAAGTTATCTTATATAAGATTTTGCATGTGATGTAAGATGAAAAATATAAGACAAAGTTTGTACACTCCCTCACTCCACTAAGTTCCACCCGCCACTTTCACATGTATACACTCCATTTGTTTTGTTCATTTCTACACACTACCTTACTACAATGCACAACACTTATGCATGTGAACAATTTCCTCCAACATCTCTCTAAAATAATAAGCATCTTTTTACTAAGTTGTTAGTAAAACAAAATTAATACTAAGAGTGTTAGTATTATTAACATATTATCAAGGGTTAAATTTTACTAGTATCTAGTTAATACTTGTAAAATTATTTGGGTGTAAGTTCTTGGGTGGATTAAGGAAGGAGACCTTCTACTTTGGAGGTTGGGTTTTGGAGGATCTTCCATATTCATATAGCTCAAGAACAAGCTAGTAAGGTGAACTAGTTTGTGCCCTTTTTACCACAAAATCAATGTAAGGAAATTGTTTTTCCTTATACTTTCATTTTTATGCTTTCATATTAGCATGCATGTTACATAGATCACCTAAATGACAATTTATGAGATAAATTAATTTGATTAGAGAGTCTAATATGGATCTATGATCTTTCACTGGCATCACGTCCTTGTTGTCCTCCAACACTTTCTGGACTTGTGGTTCTACGGATTCAGCGGAAGTGTTATCCTTCATGGACACGGTACACAGGTACGCCGGTTCTCCCTTTTGGAGTCCCTTCTTCTATTGCATCGCTGAGAGGAATAGTCCCTTAAGCTTTCTCTCGTCTTCAACGGCCTTCACAAGACATGGTTTTGACCCGACCATCATTAGAGACCCATTGTGGAGCGCCAAGAAGGTCGGGGTTCGCTTCAAGAAATCCATTCCAAGGACGATCTTGAAATCATCCATCGGGACGCTGGTGAAGTCAAGTTTTCCAGTCCAATCGGCCATCTTGATTGCTACTTCTTTAGCTACACCCTGAATCGGCTTGGCACTGGAATTGACGGCTTTCATGCTACCACTTTCTCGGTTCAACTTCATCCCAAGTCTTTTCGCCTCGTCGGGGGTAACGAAATTGTGGGAGGCCCCTGTATCTATCATGGCTCGAGTGGACTTCCCATTGATGCTTATTTCCACGTACATCAGTTCCATGGACTTGGTCTCCGGGCACTCGACACCTTTTTCCCATTGAACACATCATATGTACCGCGCCCATCCGAGCCACTTCTCCTTGTTCACTCGCCTCATCATCACCACCCCCCTCTACATCGTGGTCTGTCCCCTCAGGTTTTGATTCCACCGACATCTTAGACAAAATTTTCTTGAGATTGTTGAACTCTCCTTGGTGTGGTCACTAAGACATTCGGTGCGGTCCTTTACAAAGGAAGCAGGCAAACGACTTTCTAGCAGTGAACGCTTCTGAAGTACTACCTTTAGAAGAGGTTGGAGTAGAATTGGTCATGCCCTACTTTCTATTGTCTCCCCTTTTATGAAGCCGACTGTTTCCCGTAAAGGGAGGTTTTGCTTGTGGAGTTGTTCCTCCAAATTTTGGGTTACTTCCGTCCGTTACAGAGAATCCCTTCTTTTGGGCGGCTTCACGCTCCGTGTAGTAATCGGCCAGTCTTTCAGCCGCTGTCATCGCAGCCGAGTGGGACTCTGGCCTCTGTCGCATGATCTCTCGTTGAGTCCACTCCTTCAACCCATCGATAAACTGGAACACCTGATCCTTCTCAGTCATGTCGGCAATCTCTAACATACACGCCGAGCAAGCTTTCACGTAATCACGAATCGAGCCTGTATGTTTCAAGCTCTTTAATTTCCTTCGAGCTAGGAAATCGGTGTTCTCCGGGTAGAATTGCTCCTTGAAGAGTCGCTTGAAGTCGTCCCATGACTCTAACACAACGGTCCCTGACTCGATCTCGGCGTATTTCAAGCGCTACCATTGTTTGGCATCATCCATTATGTACATACTCGCAGTGCTGACTTTCAGACTCTCGTTGAGCATGCTCACTCGGAAGTATTGTTCCATGTCAAAGAGGAAATTATCGGCCTCCTTCGAGTCTCTCGCCCCACTATACTAGTAAGGTGTAGGTGGCTTCACCTTGGGAGCTCCACCGAAACTCCCGTCTGCGGCCACTTTCATCAAGTTATTACACATGTTCTCAAGTTGAGCGAGTTTTTCGTGGAGGTAGCCCACCTCCTCGTTATATTCTCTGAATCGCCTTTTTAACGGTCACCACTTGGGCCTCGTTCCTCTTTATGGTCTCGTCTATGGCTACGAAGCGGGCCTCATGCCCCTTTACCATCTCATCTAAGGCGGGGTGAGTATTCCCCAAACTCACAATGAGATCCTCCAACAACGGAATTTTCTCGTCCATCAATTTCTCTAAGGCCATCACTCTAACCTTAGTGTCGCTTTTGTTCCCACTCGGTTCTACGGTCCTTCCTGCCATCATGTGCAGCAGCCCGTCGTGAAGACATGGCTCTGATACCAAATGTCAAGGTCCGAACTTTTAGCCGGGTCATGGAGCGCACCCTTGTCGAAACTCACGACAAGAATGCTACCTAGAGCGTCAAGCACTAGTGTTTGTCAAGCAATAGAGCATTCGTGATCGGTCTCGGTTTGCGTGTGTCGGGATCTTAGTCTCGATCATCAACGGTCGACACACACATGCTTGTTTGTAAGTAATGAAGGCAAGAGTCATTCATAAGAATACAAGCAACAAGCCATAAGAAAGCAACTGGGTGGGAAACAGATTGATTGACTAGTTCTCCCCAAAGAGGGAAATTTGATTTTACAAGTCTTGTAGCAAGAAACATTGAAAGTGCAGAATAACGATATGTTTTCTAAATGCCTAAAAACGTATCATAAACTAAAAGGCTAGCTCCAAGATTCGACACGCAGGAAGTAATCTTGGAGTACTACATGACTATAAAAACAGAAACGAAAATACATAAGTAGAACATAAAATATAAGGGTTCGAAGTGAACGGATCGCGCGCGTAATTTTTAGGAATTGGCGTCTCGTTACACATGGCATAGTGACCAATATTCCAAGTGTTATGGTCGGAGTCAATAGATGAGGAGATATGGAGGTAAAAATTCCAGTTTTGCGGTATTTCAATTGTGGTATATTATTGACGTGTATATTATTCTCAAATATTGGAGGCTCTAGATGAAAAGACATGTGAGCAAAAAAAAAGTTAAATTTGTGTCTATGTAGAGGGCAAATTTAGAATCTAATTTTAACTTACACATGAGAAAATTTTAAGATACAATTATCAAGATATCGACTCATTTATAACATACGTATTAGCGAATACAAAGTACAAAGTCCAGTTTCATGTATGATTTATTAATTGAGACGAAAGGAGATATTACTAAGATATGACACGTAAAATATCAAGAATTGGTCTACAACTCTTAATTATCGTGTTTATCGTATTTTTATTGGACACAAATGCCAAAATATAGTGGCGTGACTATGAAAAATAGTTGGGTGGTCAAAATAAAATAAAAATATTGCTAATAGATATGGATGAAACATCTTTTTTATCTTCAGATAGGTCTTTTGAGAGACTGTCTCTCAATAGGTACGAAATTATTTTGTCACGATCAACAACAAAAGGGTCACGAAATATAAAAAAAAAGTACGGAAGATTTCTCTCTCAATAACTTATTAAAAGACCGTCTCTCCCAAGTTTTAGTATTGATCTTAGTCATGTTATTGTTCGTATAGAATCATAGAGAAATACCAATGAATAACCTAGAAAACTCATTAAGAAAATAAAACCAATCCCTCTACAAAAATTCATCAGCCAAGAACAAACTTATATTAATTATGCATCTTAGACATTAGCAATTAATTATAATAGCAAACCCATACATGAATCAATTAGATGAGTGATATGATGTACATATTGCCTCTGACATTTACCCTTCATGGCAACGCTTTGTGAGCTACTCCTTATTAACATCAAAACGAATCAATATCATACCACTTGGGAATTTAAGACAAATCTTTTGTCTTTTGCCTATGCATCCTGCTTTCGTCTTATTCATACTATTTGTCCCGTCTTAAACTTAAAACCAATACATCTATCTTTAACAAAATTATCTAAAATAAAATAGGAAAACAAATGACAGACTCTCAAAAAGTATTATCTTTGTAAAGATTCATATAATATTATCAAAAATTTATATTCTAAATCTGAATTTTCTTAAATTTATAAGTACCGCGATTATTATCGATTTATAAATCATAAGATATTAGAGATAGGCTCGTGCATTGCACGGGCATTAAATCTAGTATCTATCTATATTATTAAAGGAAGCTTTTTTTTGAGCGATTACAGAGAGTCCATACATTATTACCTACCTCAAACAAAAGATAAACAAATTATAAAACTAAGAGATAGGGTTTAGGAACAACATGAAACGTGAAACTACATCTTATGCGGAGGTAGAGTTTAAAAGCAATACTACAAGTGAAACAACGTCCTACTCCTATGCTATGTATTATATATATCACTCCTATGCTATGTATTATAATATGGTTAAATAACAGGCAGGGGATTAAAAATTTTCTCTCTTTGTGAGAGTTTCTCTCTTTGAGAGTTTTCTTTTGGTTTCCTTCTTTTCCCGGTTTTTTTACGCCTTTCTAAAAATAGATTAAAACCTTGCCAGGCTTTATCCTTTAACACCAAACTTTATCCGCCTACCTCTCCACTGTAAAGCCCCCTTGTTTTCCTACCCCTTTTTTTCACCTTGCTTATCTGTCCTTCCCTCTGCATATGTGTCGCTTATGTGTCGTTTTTTTCATCCTTCTCTGTCCATGTGTCAGTCTACATGGATTACCCAGCCCTAATTTAAATAGGTTTACCTTGTTTTGTTAACCTCCTCCACCCTGTTTTTACCTTTCATTCCCTGTTCATCCGCCACTCTGTTTTCTAACACTCTTCCCCTGTTTTTGGTTATGGCTTCTTCTTCTACCTCCACCCCGCCTCCCCGTGTGCGGCTTGTCTCATGAACTTCCACCACACTTGTGTGTGGATTTCACTGACATTGATGACTCACTTACGCTTTTAGGGCAGCTGCAAGATCAACGTTATCTTGATATTGTTCGGATTTTGCAGATAGTCACGGCTAAGTGGAAGTTGAATGGTACGGTTTCTGTTCGTCGCTTTGAACCTTATTACTTTTTATCGTTCTCTTCAAAGCTTGACTACAATTACTTCCGTCACCGTCAAACTGTTAACCTGGATGGTAGCCTGCTAGTACTTCGTCCCATATCAGTTACTTCGACGGCTGATAATCTTTTATTCCATATTGTTCCAATATGGATAAGGGTGAAGCATCTTCCCTTCCATCTGATGAATACTTCGGTGGCTGCCTTCTTGTTGTCTCATGTTGGGGATGTTTGCGAAGAAGAAACTTACCCTTCTTTGCTTCCACCACGTAATTTTGTCCGGGTAAAGGTTTGGATTGACCTGTCCAAACCGTTGATTCCAGGTTGTTTTTTGGCGTTGAATGAGCGTGAACATCAGTGGGTGTCCTTCTCTTATGAAGGCGTCTTCAGGTTCTGTAAATCTTGTGGCCATGTTGGTCATCGTATTTCGTTTTGTCCGCTGAGTAAGGCTGCTGGTGCACGTGCTATTCGGGCACGCATGGACGCTCTCACTGCAAGTGGTTTGGTGGTCCTTCACGGTCCACCTGGTACCTCGTTCTATTCTACTGATATTATGGGACTACCTCCTCGATATAAGTATTTGAACTCGTATATTGATCTCACTGTTGATGGTGATACTGTTATTGTGGACTCGGGGGGTGAGTCCCCTGTTTTCTCATTTTCGAGTTCTGACTCGGATGATACAGGTGAGGCTGGTCCGTCTTCATCAGCTCCCCAGGAATTCCAAGTGTTTGATGATAATTCCCGAAGTTCTTTTAGAGACTTTCCCGTCTTTGCGTGGGAGCTCTGCTTTCGACCCACCTTCTTCCTCTAGGCGGCCTCCACCTTCAGCTGCTGTTCATCCACCATCCCCGTCTTTCCGGATGCACGTCCCAGAGGACGTGATGGAGGACACTCCTATGTTGGGTCTTCGAGAACCGAGGCTTCCTTCGCAGATGATTGACATTGGATGTCTTTTTCGTGATTCGCTCGCTTCTTCTCACTCTCTTCAAGTATGGAATCTGTGGAGCCTGTTTCTAGGGCGATAAAGATGGTGTATGCACGTAAGGTAATTTCTGCCTCTAGCTCTTGTAGTCGACGTCTTTTTAAGCATAAGAACAGGGTTAAGTTTTTTGATTTGGAATATAATTCGAACTTGGTAACAATTGATCCTGAATGGTTA
This sequence comes from Silene latifolia, assembly GCF_048544455.1. Lineage (NCBI taxonomy): Eukaryota > Viridiplantae > Streptophyta > Magnoliopsida > Caryophyllales > Caryophyllaceae > Silene > Silene latifolia. Next base: position 95,891,007 of record NC_133538.1, read on the forward strand.
CTAAGTCCGTCTTTGGTTCCTCCTTTTTCTTATGCTTCCCCTGTGTTTTCTAATGATGTTGATGTTCTTGTGAGGCCCAACGCTAAGCGTTGTTTCAGTTCTCTTGGTTCTGACAGTTTGGACCATTTGCCTCCCAAGCGCGCTCGTCCAGATGAGCTTTTTCTTTCTCACTTTGTTTCTCATCCCTTACCGTTTTCTCTCTTGTACTGTTACAGCGTTGCAGGTTTGACAGCGACAGGTCTGGTGGCGGACCTTAATTCGCCACCAGGTTTCCGATGACTACTTTTGCCTGGAATTGTAGGGGATTAGGAGAGATGGATGATCCTACAATTCCGTTTTTGTTTTGGTGTATCCAGCAATATCATCCGTCAATTTTGTTTTTACAAGAAACTATGACTTCTTTAGCATCGGCTGCCTCTAAGACAGCCCATCTTGGACTCCCTAATTTTTGTGGCATTGATTCAGATGGACATAGTGGGGGTCTTCTTTTGCGTTGGGATGACTCTGTTGTACTTAGTTCTGTTACTATTCACTCTCGTTTTATTTTGTGTAATTTATGTTTGAATGTAAATAATGGTTGTACGAAACATGATATGTATGTTATGTTTATCTATGGTGAACCATGTATCGACCTTCGTCTATCTCTATGGAATAATATTTCATCTTTAATTTGGTCCATCCCCCTTTCTAATTATTGGCGATTTTAATCAGGTGGAAATGCATTCGGATAAATTAGGTGGGTCACATATCATTCGCGGTCAACAGGATTTCACCAACTGGAGATTTGATAATTCTTTGCTTGATGTTCCTTTCTTTGGTCCCCTTTTTACTTGGATGAATAATAGATCCGATGATCAGCTTATTATGGAACGCCTTGATCGCGCTTATGCCAATTCTGAATGGCTACATCTTTTCCCTGCGGCATCTATCATGCATCTTCCAATTCTTATCTCGGATCACGCTCCAATTATCCTTAAGTTTTTCCATCCTTCAAGGACCTGTAAACGCCCGTACCGTCTTGATAACTGGTGTTTAGGTTCACCTGAGATTGCCCATATCGTTGCTTGTGCGTGGGCGCTACCTGTTACTGGTTCTCCGATGTACATTTTATCTCGCCGCCTTGCGTCTGTTCGCTTTTCTATTATGCAGTGGGTGATTCATCACCGCCTATCCTATGGTATTAACTGGTCGGAGATTCAACGTAAAACACACTGCTCTGGTACGGAGATCATGGATACTCATTCAGCAATGAATTTTCAACAAGTTCGTTCTGCACAACTTCAATTTTTGAAGTTACAGCATGATTACTGGTTGCAACGGGCTAAGTTGAAGAATGAGGTTCTTGATGGTCTCCCGTCACGGTTCTTATATTCCCGTGTCAAACAACGAGCTTCTCATCAGCGTATTCTTGCGTTGCTTTCTAGCTCTGGAGAATGGCTTTATACGCCAGCTCAGATTTCGTTGGAAGTTACTTCAATGTCTTCTGGGGGCTACCCCCCCTCAAGATCCTGGCTCTCCCCGAGTTTTTATTGCCCCTTTGCTTGACTCACTGGATCTTCCAGTGCTCAGCTCAAGTGATTGTTTACTGTTATCTGCTCCTTTCACGGAACACGAGATTATATGTGCTCTCAATGGTATGGATGGGTCCAAATCACCTGGCCCTGATGGCATAACCCCTAAGTTTTTCCAGATGTTTTGGCCCCAGATTGGTCAGTTGGTTGTTTTGGCTCTTCTGCGTTTCCTTAATTCTGGCGTTATGCTGAAAGAGTAGAACAACACTCATATTATTCTTATACCTAAAGTTGAGAAACCTGAACAAATCTCTCAGTACCGTCCTATCAGTCCCTGTAATGTTATTTACCGGCTTGCTGCCAAGTGTCTTGCCAATCGCCTCAAGCTTGTTATTTCATCTATTGTTTCAGACTCTCAGCAGGCGTTTGTTCCTTCTCGACTTATGTCAGACAGCTGTGTAATTACTCACGAGATTATGCATTATCTAAACAAGACAAAGAGAGGCTCTGTTTCTTATGCTGCTTTGAAGCTCGATATGCATAAGGCTTTCGATCGTGTTTCATGGACTTTTCTTATTGCGATTTTGAAGAGATTCGGCTTTCCGGTTTTCTGGCAAGATATTATTTGGGAATGTATTTCAACTGTTACATATAATATCATTATTAATGGAGAGCCATCTAGTACCTTTAAACCTTCTTGTGGACTGCGTCAAGGTGATCCTCTTTCACCTTATTTGTTTATCATGTGTATGGAGATTCTCTCTTGCCAGCTGCACACAACGGAGAAGTCTAATGCGATAAATGGCCTTAAGATTTCTCGAGACGCTCCCCATCTCGCATCTTTCTATCTTTGATGATGCTTTTATTCTTTGTAAGGCAACTCCATCTGCTTTTGAGAATCTAAGGGATTTGCTTCGGTGCTTTGAGCTTGCCTGCGGTCGGATGATCAATTTGGATAAGTCTTTTATTAAATTTAGTCCAAATGCACCTCCTGATTTTAGGACTCACATGGCGTCCATTCTGAAGATGCGAACATCTGTTTGTTTTGGGAATTATTTGGGAGTCCCTGTTGATATTCCTTCTAAGAAATCTTTGTTGTTTCAACCTTTGGTGGATAGACTTACAAGCCGCATCCTAACCTGGTCTTCTCTACACCTCAGCCAGCTATGTAAGCTGCTTATTATCAATACTATTATTCTGGGTTCAATCCGGTTTCTTATGGCTTCTATTCCCTTTCCTGTTGGGATTTGTAAGAAGATCGACTCTTTGATTGCTGCTTTTTGGTGGCGAAAAGATGCTCGTCAAAGATCTATTCACCGGCTTTCTAGAGATTGTCTGGCTTCCTCGTGCAAATGGTGGCCTTGGTTTGAGATCTGTCGCTTTATTAAGCCAGGCAACTCTTTTGAAAAATTACTGGCGCATGCAGAATCAACCATCTGGTTTGTTATCAAGATTTATGGTTCCAAAGTACAAAAAGGATCTGCCTATTCCTTCGTCAAGATCAAAGGTCTCTCATCCTTCTTTTTTCTGGTCTGGATTATGTCGCGCTGCTAATGCTTTGTCTCCTGGATTCGCATGGAAGCTTGGGAATGGTTCCTCAGTTGATCTGTTTTCCAGCCCTTGGGTGAATGGAACAACTCCCTCTGTGCGTGTATCTGCGCATCTTCTTCGCCACGCCGGTTCTATCTCATTTGATTTCGGACTCTGGAACTTGGAATCATGCTGCTGTTTATCGTTGGTTTCAACCTCCTTGTGCCAGATCTATTCTTGCTATGGAACCTCCTCATATTGATATTGATGACTTCCTCTATTGGAAGTACACGGAAGATGGAGTCTATACAGTTCGCTCAGGCTACGACTTCTTGTTATCCCACGTGCCTACTTCCTGCTCTCCCTCGTTTTACTCTTCTTTTCCTTGGAAAGTTCTTTGGAATCTCCGTTGTTCTCCTAAGCTCCCTCTCCTGGTTTGGCGTATTGTACATAATATCCTTCCTTCATTAGATAATCTATCTGTCAGAGGCCTTCAGGTTAGTACCTCCTGTGTGTTTTGTCACTCTTCTCCAAAGTCGTTAAATCATCTTTTTTCGTTCGTGTTCTTACTTTCTAGACATGTTTGGCTTTCTTCGCCTCTTGGTATTAATTCGGTTGCTAACCCATGGGTATGTTTGCAAAAATGGCTTGCAGATTTTGTTGTTTTTTCCACCGAAACATCTGCGCATCTTTGATCGATTGCCTTCTTCGTTTTCTTTGTATTATAAAGGCTATTTGGATGGTTCGTAATTCGGTAGTCTTTGACAAGCTGCATCTTGATCCGGTTCAAGTGTTACATTTGTCGGACTATCTTTTTGCATCTCATTCCCAGCTGTCGGTGTTTTGGCCTTCCTTTGCTACATCTTCTATCAAGATTTCAGTTCCAGTCTTAAACCGTGCTCTGTTTTCTTCTAAAATAACATACTTTATTCCAGTTCACAGGTTACCTCAAAGGGATTGCTACACTGTTTCTTCCTTGGATACAATGGCAGGTAATCTAGTTTTTCAGAATGTGAGGGCTTCCACGGTGTTTGCAGCCTCGACAAAAGGCCTCCTTCTCACCATGTATAGAGCTCACTCAGCTTCACAGACTTCTGTTTCTTTCAGAGTTACATCAAAAAAATTATCCTTAGTTCTGGCCTCCACAACGCCAGTACCAGTCGAATTGTGCCACACGTTGAGCACAATTCGTAGTTTCCTTCGCCTCGTCACGTCGTTCACCGGTCGATTAGTCGCCACCGCTAGGTTGTATACTCTCTGGTTACATTTATATATATGCAGTTCATTATTGTCAAAAAAAAAAAAAAAAATATATATCTAATATAATAGCCTTGCCTCACCATTCAACTTCTCCTATTCTTTCACATTATTTTCTATTTAATATTGAAATTGATACATTGTCTTTACTTTGTAAAACACATCTGTTTAATAAATAAAGCTAAAGATAGAGTTTGATCATCAATTTGTCAAAGAATTCTAATATAACTCAAATATACACCCACCTCCAACATTCATATATATATATATATATATATATATATATATATATATTCATATTCATTGTCATTGTCCTTGCTTCACCATTCATCTTCTGTATATTAGTTTTTCACGTATTTTTTTTTTAGTCTGCTCATAATATTACATTGATCGATGCTTATTTTGTTTTCCTTTTTTTGCAGCACAATTACATTCGTGTATATATATATATATGGATTACTTGGATTGTTCGAGTGTTTGCGTGGTTTATGTAGAAAAGGAGTAAAAACTAATAATGTCATGGCAAGCAGCCAAAGTAATAGGTGAACCATGACTTATTGTGGGTAATGTAATAACATATTGAAGGACAGAGGTAATGGCAAACAAATTGCAGCTAGCATACAAATGGAGTACCCCACTTATGGAGTTTGGATAATAAACATGGATGCATCAACATATAAAGACACATAGGGGAGAGTAGTTCATAAACAATTTGTATTATTATATTGTTGCACCTACTTGGAGTATTGTCACTCTTAGCGCACCTGCCGGTCATATCAATGCATCCATGACAGTAAGCCTTTAGCATTTGAAGGGTTCGCTTATGCAGAACAAGACTCAATGACAAAATGTTATTTGCCAATCTGAAAATTGAAGTAAGTCTGATGGTTAAAAAAGGTCGAGATTTGTTCTTTTGAGCCTTTAGCATTCTAATGTGGTTTCCGAATAGCATCAGGTAATATTTTGGTAATGCAAGGGGAGCTGCTCGACATACACCATTCCATCTCTTAGTGGTCCTGAGTAGTTGTAAGGCTAGCACCGGGCAGGTTTATTTGGATGATGGAGTTGCTCCCATTATGGGAGGACCTGATGGGCGATGGAGCTTGGTGAAATCTTCGTGGAATTGTCACCAAGGACCGTTATCATTCAATAAAACATCACTATCGGACACCTCGACATATCTCAAAGATGGATCATTGATAAAATTACAATTTTGAGTCTCGCTAAAGGAGTTCAGAAAAATCAGTACACAGTTCAGCAGAGACGCAGGACGATAAAAGGTGACATGTTAAGACTAAGATCAAGTTACGATGATGACGGAAGGTTTGTTGTCATAGAGATTTCAAGTCTGATCGAGGTTGGTTATTGGACAAGATTTTAGAATTAAACTACAACTCGATGAAGGATCAACGTAATATACACATCCAATAACTTGCAGCTAAACATACACACTCAATGAATTCCACCAATGATATGCGATATCAGCTAACTTATAAACAATAACTAATACGAGTACCAACTTATTGTTTATATAGTTTAACATATTTATAGAAATCTATTTGGGACTAAATTCTTATATTATTATGCATATATGACCGTACAAATTAAATATGGTAAGCATTCATGCTTTTGTATTTGGCCAACTTTGAATTTACCTATACAAGCATATGCATATATAATTATTATTGATTCGTCATTCAGTAAATTGTTAGCGATTAATTTTCATACCTCATATTTGGACGATGTTGAGCTATGATTCTTGATGATGACAAGTTCCCAATCCTTTGTTCCTTCTCAACTATTGTTTTGGCAAGACTTCTGATGTTGCAGGTTTGGACTACGTTGATCAAAGATGATGGAAGCTATCACGTTCATATGTCCGTATTTGTCTAGCATTATTGTAAGAATGTGGTTCTTAAGCTCACTTGTATGTTCTGAACAGTTACGCAGACTGTTCAGTTCCGAATGGTTCACAACACAGATTGAAGAACACGTGACTGATCTTTTTTAACAAAGAAGGATTTCGAATGAAATATTTTCTGAACAAAATTTGGCTAAGATATTTTTGAGAACCTTCTGGTTGTTTTGAAGAAAAAATATCTTTTGAAATTAGTTAGAATATTTATCTTGCAAGATAAGTCAAATTGTTTTATGGAAATTTTTTTATCCTAAAAGATATTATTTGCTTTATCTCTTTACCAAAAATATAGGGTTTTGTTACCAAACTAATCTCCTATATAATTTTCCAGCAGATCAGTCATTGGATCACCGAAAATCAGAACATCTCATATTGCACTAAAAGCTTTTGTTTTGCAAAGAATTCTTCACGTGTTTTTCTTGATAAAATCCTTTTTTTGCAAAATAATTTTCGTGTCTTGTGAACCATCCTTGTGTGCTTAAGTTCTTATATTCATAAGGTTATATTTGTTCTCCATTGTTCTAAATTGTTGAACCATATAAGGAGACAAAGTGTGTTGTAATCTTTCTTTTGTGAGAGAGTGTTTTTGGGGTACGGGGTTGTACTCGAGTCGCACGATCGGGGTTGATCGTGGGGGTTTTCTTTGTAATCGAGTTTGGTTATAAAGGAAATAATAATAAGAGAGAGGGTGGACGTAGACCTTTAGAGAGTAGGTCGAATCACGTTAAAAATCGTGTGTCTCTTGCTTTCTTTTATTTCGTTTGCCTTTGATTTTATTTGTTTTTCCTTTTTGATTCACGTATTTACTCAAACGTACAATACAGCACAACTCTGATTGTTTTGAACAGTCACCGAGACTGTTCAATTAGCCTGTGTATTGTTCCAGAAGGAAATTCGTGAACGACCTTTTGCTTTAATTTCGCTTTAATTTTTAAAAGGGTACTTAATTCACCCCCTCCCCCTCTTAAGTACCGAATCGATAAACTCAACAATTGGTATTAGAGCCTCGTGCTCTTGATTGCCTTACAGCAAAGAGTTTGATCCTTTTTGAGTTTATTCTTTTGTACTTTATTTTATCATGAATTCCAAATCTGTCAAATGTCCTGTCTTTGATGGCACGGACTATGGCTGGTGGAAAAATCGTATGATGCACTTCATACAAGGAACAGATTACGAATGTTAGGTAATCATCGAAAATGGTCCTCTTGCTATCACTACCACCAATGCTAATGGTGTGTCTTGTGCAAAAGCGCCCAAGGACTACACATCCGATGATTACAAAAAGGCGGAGAATAATGCTAGGGCCATATCACTCCTGCAATCTGGAATTGGCGAATCAGAAACTAGTCGGATTGCAGGATGTAAAACGGCCAAACAAATTTGGGATAGTTTATCACTAGCCTATGAGGGGACCGTGCAAGTAAAGAAACAACGTATTGATCTCTTAATGCAACAATATGAAAACTTTAGAATGCACGAGGATGAACCCATAAAAAGCATGTCTTCACGTTTTTCAAGTATAACTAACGAACTTTCAAATCTTGGTAGACAATTTGAAACTGAGGACATTGTCCGTAAAATATTAAGAAGTCTTACCAGGAAATGGCGACAAAAAGTCACGGCCATTGAAGAGTGTAGAGACTTAGCCACTCTTACCTATGAAGCTTTAATGGGATCTCTTATGGCACACGAAATAACACTTGACAATGATGCCAAGAGAAACCCAAAGCTAAGGGTCCGCCTTGAATGCCGTCTCAAGTGATAATGAAAATGATCTTGAGGAGGAAGTTGCCTTCTTTGTCTAAAAGAATTGCCAAAATAATTAGAAAGCAAAATCAAGGAAAGTTCGAAAGTTATAAACCAAAGAAATCTGTTTCCTCATCTTCCTCATCTCGTTCTACTTCTAGAATGGGATGTTTCAAATGCGGTGAACGGGATCATCAGATCCGAAATTGCCCTAAATGGGAAGAAGAAAAAGCTAAGGATAAGCGTGAAAAGTCTAAGCAGGAGTACAAACGTGCAATGATAGTTGCTGTATGGGGTGAGTCCGACTCGGAGGACGAGGAACCTTATGAAAATGAGAAAGATGAGAAATTCTGCCTACGGTCTACCTACAAGCCTAGATCTCAACGAAGAAGGGATGACGACTCCCTAAGGTGTCTCATGGCTCACTCTGATGCATCGGATAGCGAATCCGAAGATGAGGTAAATCTCTCGAATCTCAAAATTAAGATTAGGTCTTTGTCTAAAGAAAAAATTGTAAGATTGCTTGATGAGACTTTGGATACAAGTTATGAACAAAACAAGCGTCTTGAGGCTATACAATCTGAAATTGAAAGTATTGCGGAGGAGAATATAGAGTTAAGACGAAATCTGAAGAATATACAGAAACAAACAGTCGACCAGACTGTTCAATCGATCTCACTTTCTTTGAAAATGAGTCTCTTGTTAACAAAATCCACGTCTTAACAAATGAACTAGATGAGATTAAAAAATTGCATATTACTAGTTCAACCTCTTACTCTGAAATTTGTTCTAAGTTTGATAGACTTAATAACGACTATAATTCTCTTCTTGCTAAGAATAAAAATTTGCTCGTAGTAGTCAACAATCTTGAAACTGATTTAAGTAATGCAATAAATGTAGTTGCTAAATGGGAAGGTAGTACTACCGTCCTAGATTTTCTAGTCAATCAATCTAAGAACAACAATAAACTTGGATTAGCCTATGACTCACGTTCTGATTTCAGACAGGGCGGTTCTCAATATCGTACTGTCTGGATCCCTGAACAGAAAGTAAACACTCCTCCCGACTGTTCAATTCAGACTGACGCCAGTACTGTTGAGATTAAAAGACCTAAACCCATCGAGAGAGATTTTCGCAAGCCTAAGTACGTGGGTCTACCTGAATACACTATTTGCAAATTTTTGTGGACACACAGGTCATGTATTTAATGCGTGTAAAAAACGCTTAGGTCATTTGGATCGAAACATAAGAGTTGTTAAGAAAATGTGGATTAGAAAAGATGTTTTAGATACTGTTCGTCATAAGAAGGGACCCAAACTTGTTTGGGTTCCTAAATCATCTAACTAATTCTCTTTTGCAGGGCCATATGAGAGGAGGCAGCCGTTGGTATCTTGATAGCGGATGTTCACGACACATGACAGGTAATAGAAACCAATTCCTCTCATTATCGGCCTACGACGGTGGAAATGTGACATTTGGAGACAACAAAAAAGGTGAAGTAATTGGTATTGGTAAAGTCGGTAAGTCTCTTTCACATTCCATTGATGATGTGCTGCTTGTAAAGGGTCTCAAACACAATTTGATTAGTATTTCTCAATTATGTGACAAAGGAAATAAAGTTGAATTTCATGCAAACCTTTGTTATGTAATCAAAGAAAGTACGAATGAAATTGTTCTTCAAGGTAAGAGAGTCAATAACATTTATGTGGCTGATTTAGGAAGCATTCCTAGGGAAACCATTAAATGTTTGTCGGTATTGCAAAACGATCCTAATTTATGGCATAAGAGGTTTGGACATGTTGGCTTTTCATCTCTAAACAAACTGTACAAACTCGATTTAGTGGAAGGTCTACCTTCTATGAAGTTTGAAATTGATGGAGTCTGTGATGTTTGTGCTCGATGCAAACATGTCCGAAGTTCTTTTAAATCTAAAAGAGTTGTTAGCACCACCAAGCCTCTAGAACTCATTCACATGGATTTGTGTGGTCCGATGAGGATTAGAAGCTGAGGTGGAAGTCTTTATGTATGTGTTCTAGTGGACGATTATTCACGGTTTGTTTGGACTTTATTTTTGCATGCTAAAAGTGAAACTTTTGAAGAATTCCAAGTTTTGATTAAGAAACTCCAAAACAAACTCGGTCACAAATTGATCTCCATTAGAACCGATCATGGAAGAGAATTTGAGAATGATTCGTTTATATCTTTTTGCAGGGAACATGGCATTGATCATAACTTTTCTGCTCCTAGAACACCGCAACAAAATGGTGTAGTGGAAAGAATGAATAGAACTTTGGAGGATATGACAAGATCCATGTTACTTTGTAGCGAGCTACCTAGAAACTTTTGGGCGAAGGTGAACACGACTTGTTATATTCGTAATCGTGTTGCTATTAGATCTATCCATAAGAAAACGCCTTATGAGCTTCTATATGGGCGAAAGCCAAACATTTCACATTTCCGCTGCTTTGGATCAAAATGTTATGTTCACAACAATGGCAAAAATAATTTGGGTAAATTTGATCCAAGAAGCGATGAGGCGGTTTTCATTGGATATTCAAACGAAAGCAAGGCCTATAAAGTTTACAATAAAAGAACTATGTGTTTTGAGGAAAGTGTACATGTAATTTTTGATGAAACTAATGTGCTTAACGCTGAATTGCAGGATGATGATGACTTTGAGATTGGATTTATAAGAGATGATCCACCTGAACTAGAGGAAAATCCCTCGTCGTTGGAAGGAACAGTTGTAGAACAGTCCACGAATTCAGGGGAAATGAACAGAACACGTAACCGTCCGATCTGGAAAATCACCAAGTTCGGGCCTCTGCGAATGCAGGCAGTGTTGCCGCACGGTCTAATGAGACAAATCAGGCCTCCGAGCTCAAATACGTCAAGAAAGACAAATACGGATGGTGAGCGAATCGAACAGACCCGATCTTGTTCAATGGTTACGAATAACGAGCGAGAATCAAACGAACCCGATCTTCGTTCAATCTACACCGAAAAAAAACATTTGTTCCTCGACGTTGGAAGCATCAAAGTTCACATCCAATGGATAACATTTTGACTGACATTCATGAGGGAGTCAAAACTAGATCTTCTTTAAGAAATTTTTGTGCCCATTATTCATTCTTATCAGAATTAGAACCCTCTAACATTAATGATGCTTTAACTGATCCTGATTGGGTTATTGCTATGCAGGAGGAGCTTAACCAATTTGAACGAAGCAAGGTGTGGCACTTGGAACCACGTCCAAGAGATCGTTCCGTCATAGGATCAAAATGGGTATTTCTAAACAAATTGGATGATGCAGGTGTGATTGTGAGAAACAAGGCTAGACTTGTAGTGCAAGGATACAATCAACGGGGAGGGGATTGATTACGATGAAACATTTGCACCAGTGGCGAGACTTGAAGCCATTCGTCTCCTTATTGCTTTTGCCGCTCATATGGGTATCAAACTCTTTCAAATGGATGTTAAGACCGCGTTTCTTAATGGCTATTTGCAAGAGGAAGTGTATGTTGAACAACCTCCCAGTTTTTTAGATAGTAATTTTCCTAATCATGTTTATAAATTAGATAAGGCACTTTATGGTCTTAAACAAGCACCTAGGTCTTGGTATGATAGACTATCAAAGTTCCTTATTGAAAATGGTTTTCAAAGAGGTTCAGTTGACAAAACACTATTTTTAAAACCGGTGAAGGAGGACTTATTAGTTGTTCAAATTTATGTAGATGATATCATTTTTGGAGCAACTAATGATGTTTTATGTGCATATTTTTCCAATCTTATGCAATCGGAGTTCGAGATGAGCATGATGGGCGAGCTAGGATTCTTTTTGGATCTTCAGATAAAGCAAACCACACATGGCATAATGATCCATCAAAGAAAATACATCAAGGAGATGCTAAAGAAATTTGGTATGACTACAGCTAATCCATTTCCTACACCTATGTGTTCTACACTCAAACTTGACAGAGACGAAAAAGGTAAAAGTGTAGATGAAAAGGTGTATCGAGGTATGATAGGCTCACTTTTATATCTCACAGCTAGTCGTCCGGATATTCTTTATAGTGTATGTTTGTGTGCCCGGTTTCAATCAAATCCCAAAGAATCTCACCTAACAGCTGTAAAACGCATTCTTCGGTATTTGATTGGTACCCAGGACTTATACTTATGGTATCCTATGGACTGCAATTTCACTCTCACGGGGTATTCAGATGCAGATTATGCAGGTTGCTCAGTAGAAAGAAAGAGCACATCTGGTATTGCCACCTTTGTAGGACCGTGTCTTATCTCTTGGGCTTCCAAGAAACAAAATACGGTTGCTCTATCTACGGCTGAGAGTGAATATGTTGCTGCTGCTCAATGTTGTGCTCAAATACTATGGGTAAGACAACAGCTTCGGGATTACGGTATGATCATTAATTGTGTTCCCATTCTTTGTGATAACACTAGCGCAATTAATATTTCTAAAAATCCCATCCAGCACTTCAAGACAAAACATATTGACATTCGTCATCATTTTCTTCGCGATAATGTGGAAAAAGGGAACATAAGTTTAAAATTTTGTAAAACAGAAGATCAGTTGTCGGATATTTTTACTAAACCTTTGGCTAGAGAACAATTTGAAAAAATCCGATTAGAATTGGGTCTCTTGAATAGTAGCTCATAGTCTCTATTGTCCTTAAATTGATCCCCTAAATGATTGACTAGAATTGAGACTCAGGCGTTTTGTTTTGACAATTTGTCTCACAGTTATTGAACTTAGTGCAGTCTGCTTACTCTAGTTGGTGTTTTCATCTAGACTAGTAATAAGTTGATCTATTTCTGAGATGCTATCATTCGTATTCATGCAAGCAGTTTATGACAAAATTAAAACCCCAACTAAAAGCCCACCCACTTCCCACCCAACCAAAAATTCCAGCCCACCCACTAATACAATCCTATCCCACTTGAACCTACCCACCGTCCACATAAAAACCCTCAATCAATACCTATACTAATTCCTCCACCGTCCATCATTAACTCCAACCACCCGTCTTCTTCAACTCTCCAGACAACCACCCGTCTTCTTCAACTCAACCATGGTGAAAAAACCTTCCAAACCCAAGCTCACGGCCGCCATTGAAAAGGCCGATCCCAAACCCGTTGTCCCAGCTTCCACTACCACCCGATCCAAAACCCGACACAAAGAAACCGAACCCGAACCCGAACCCTCACCGGAAACAACCCTATCACCCAATATCTCTCCCAAAACCACCACAAAATCACCCAATGTCAAATCTAAACCCTTTCTTCCAACCAAATCCATACCAACCCGGTCTACAAAATCACATGCAACCGTCTCTGAGGACCTAATCGTTGCCGCGAGTGTGTTGGAAGACTCTGCTGTTGTCTCTGCTGCTATAAATCGAAAGGGAAAAGGGGTTTTGATTCGAAAAGGCCGAAAGCGTATTGTTCAATCACCAAGTCCGATTGTTGAACACGATGAAGAGCAATCGGAGGATACTTGGGAAGGAGTGCATGATATGGAGATGGAAAATATACGGTTCTATTCTCAGGGCAAAGTTGCTGGTGTTAAGGGAACCTTAAAAAGGAAACGGGCAGGTGCGGATGTCGATGGTGATACGGGGAACGATGAGCCGAGTTCGAGTCTTAATGTGTCTGTTTTTTCCACTATAAATCGTGACCGAATTTCTCGGGTTATCGACTCTCTCGGGCTCGAGGAGGATGAAGCGGCTATTTGTCACCGCCTGTTCACTTATCCGATCATGTCTGGCCGGTATTACCCCACTGCATGGTTAACTGACAAGGCGTCAGTCGGGTTCTTTATAGCTGCTCTTGAAATTCAGAATTGGGTTCCCCTTTTTGGTATGACTTGTCCTGTCTATATTCCTGAGATTCTTCAATTTTATCAGTCTGTGGCTGTTAATTCGTCTTGTAAAATGCTTACTGCCACTATTAATGGTCAGACTTTAATTCTTCACACTAAAGATCTTGCTAACATGTTCCCCATTGGAAACCGGGGATTTGGTCAAATTGATAAAAATACTTGGCCTGGACTTGATTATGTCTCTAAACTGGAAGTCTTGCAATTTTTTGATAAAAGTGTCACCTCTGATAATGCCAGAATCCATCGCCGAAATTTGTCTGTTGAGCAAAAATTCATGTTCAACTGTGTACGTCGCACAATTACCCCTCGAAGTGAGTCCCGAGGCAGTTGCTTGCTCTCAGATCTGCTGATTATGTATCACCTGTTTCTGCAATTACCTTTGAACCTTCCGTCTATTATTTTTCATCATATTCGGTCTGTTGCTGAGTCCGTGCAAACCACCACGGAGCCGCATCCGCTACCATATGGGATGTGGCTTTCTTATGTCTTTCAAGAAATAGGCCTTTTAACTGAACATAGTTTTGGGGTGGATATAAGAGATGAAATGAAAAATGGTCTGTTAAGACAAATGCAGTTGAAGGAGGTCGGTGATCATTTGGTTGCCATTGGAGGGCATCCGGCCGACGTTGATATTAACAGTGCTAGTACAGGGGGTCTTGAGGTTATGAATTCCCGTGTGAATACTCTCACGGATGCAGTGGTTAGTCACTCGGAGAAGGTTGATTGTGGTCTTGCTGCTATTGATACTCGGGTCACTAAATTAGAAGCTAGCCATGCCTCCATTCATGCCAAGCTTGACAAGATCCTAGCCTTGCTCAACCCCTAGCCGTGCCTTGCTTACCCTCTGCCTTGTCCATTTTGTCATCTTTTCTTGCTGGATACATTTTGATGCTCTCTTAGATGGTCTGTACTTATTATGATGATGTCTTTGGACTGTGTCCGGTAGCTGCACTAGGTATCTCTGACTGTGGTTATGTTGTCACTAATTTTTGCGCCTCTTTCTCCTTTTGATGATGTCAAGAGGGGGAAAGATTTAGGGACATATTGCACTAGTAGCTGCTTAGAATTAGACCTTGCTCTATGTGTGAGGATCTCTTTATGCTTTTCTAGACTTATGGTTTATGTTTTATTGTTAGACTGATCTTTTTATGCCCTTCTTGTGAATGTTCTCTAATTCTATTTTATCCTATGTTAATTGTTAATTGTCTTGGATGTCTTTGCTTTGTTAAGGGGGAAATTTTTGAAAGGTTAAGGGGGAAATTTTTTAAGGAACTTGCCATCATCAAAGGGGGAATTTGTTGAGCTATGATTCTTGATGATGACAAGTTCCCAATCCTTTGTTCCTTCTCAACTATTGTTTTGGCAAGACTTCTGATGTTGCAGGTCTAGACTACGTTGATCAAAGATGATGGAAGCTATCACGTTCATATGTCCGTCTTTGTCTAGCATTATTGTAAGAATGTGGTTCTTAAGCTCACTTGTATGTTCTGAACAGTTACGCAGACTGTTCAGTTCCGAATGGTTCACAACACAGAATGAAGAACACGTGACTGATCTTTTTTAACAAAGAAGGATTTCGAATGAAATATTTTCTGAACAAAATTTGGCTAAGATATTTTTGAGAACCTTCTGGTTGTTTTGAATAAAAAATATCTTTTGAAATTAGTTAGAATATTTATCTTGCAAGATAAGTCAAATTGTTTTATGGAAATTTTTTTATCCTAAAAGATATTATTTGCTTTATCTCTTTACCAAAAATATAGGGTTTTGTTACCAAACTAATCTCCTATATAATTTTCCAGCAGATCAGTCATTGGATCACCGAAAATCAGAACATCTCATATTGCACTAAAAGCTTTTGTTTTGCAAAGAATTCTTCACGTGTTTTTCTTGATAAAACCCTTTTTTTGCAAAATAATTTTCGTGTCTTGTGAACCATCCTTGTGTGCTTAAGTTCTTATATTCATAAGGTTATATTTGTTCTCCATTGTTCTAAATTGTTGAACTATATAAGGAGACAAAGTGTGTTGTAATCTTTCTTTTGTGAGAGAGTGTTTTTGGGGTTGTACTCGAGTCGCACGATCGGGGTTGATTGTGGGGGTTTTCTTTGTAATCGAGTTTGGTTATAAAGGAAATAATAATAAGAGAGAGGGTGGACGTAGACCTTTAGAGAGTAGGTCGAACCACGTTAAAAATCGTGTGTCTCTTGCTTTCTTTTATTTCGTTTACCTTTGATTTTATTTGTTTTTCCTTTTTGATTCACGTATTTACTCAAACGTACAATACAGCACAACTCTGATTGTTTTGAAAAGTCACCGAGACTGTTCAATTAGCCTGTGTATTGTTTCAGAAGGAAATTCGTGAACGACCTTTTGCTTTAATTTCGCTTTAATTTTTAAAAGGGTACTTAATTCACCCCGTCCTCCTCTTAAGTACCGGATCGATAAACTCAACAGACGAGTTAAATGAATTTTGTTTTTCTTAGGTGGTGTTGATAGTATTATTGCATGGTATGGTATATGTATATTAATTATCCCGTTTTATTAGTTTATTATACACATGAATTCTCTTTAAAACGGTAACCTACCAGATTTTATCATCTAAGGATTTCGTAGGCATTAATTTAGTTTGGCGATAAATTTGAGAAATAGGGGAAGTTTAATTTTTTTGAGTAGTTTTTAAGCATGTCATATATATTTGTGGTATGGACAAAAAGGCCAAAGCATAATTAAAATCGATTATAACAAGTGGCCCGTGCATCGTACGGGCATTAGATCTAGTATATATTATTAAAGGATGCTTTTTTCTAGCGATTACAGAGAGTCCAAATTTTATAAAGTTGTATGAGTATTAAAAAACACATAATGATAAAAACAATATGATGATAATGCTAAAGATAAAATTACGTAAATATGTGATTTATGACACCAAAGTAAACTTATACGGAGTATTTTAGTTAGCATAGAAGACAACTTCGAACGTACCACAAAAGAAAACAATGCTTATCAATAACAGAAAAGAAGTATTATTATATTATTAATTATTAATTATTAACTAGTTTTAAACCCGTGCAAAAAATCCACAGGTCGTAACTGCAGGCGCTATCATTGGATACGGGAGCATATAAATGAATGTGATTAAATGTGCAATGCGGTGAAAATGTAAATAGTCCATAATTTGATATTCGACTTAATATAATTGAAGTTACTAATTACTACCAAACGGAAAAAAAAAATATGCTACAAATGTTATAGTACTAATGAAACTTTACAAATATTCAAAAATTTCTGTGTAAACTACATTGGTTGTCGTATTAGATGTACGCTTGTTATTATCGCAAATCAAAAGCTTCAGGCCTTGTTTGCTTATAACCCTGGATATCGCAACATAAAGTTGTCCATGGCTGAAGACCGGTCTTGGCAGATAAATGCTCACTTGAGATAAGGACTTGCCTTGACTTTTGTTTATCGTCATCACAAAACAAACAGCAACAGGAAATTGCCTTCTATTGAAGCGAACTGGAAATTTACTGGAATCTGAAGGCGTAAGTGTAATGCGGGCAATATGCACTTGATTACCTTTATGACTACCACTTAAAACTGTACATCTAATTACGCGAGCCCCTAAATTTGTCACTATTAATTTGGTGCCATTGCATAAGCCACGTGATTGATCAATAATTCTAAGCAACATAACCATAGCACCTCTTTTTAATCTCAATTCATGGTTAGGGAGCCCAAGACATTTAATACTGTTCAAAAATTCTGTGGAGAAAAGGTCACGCTCACCTATAGTTGCATCATCTTTACTGACATCATCAAAGCTTAAGTAAAGTCTCTTTGGCCCATCAATAAGTGATAACACATAATTATTTACATCTTCAACTATTTCATGAGTCCGTGCGAGTATTGCCCTTTCCCGAAGATAATCAGGGTCCCATAACCGATTTTGAAGAGCAGGATAACTGATACCTACTATGGAGGCAATTAGATTTGTCACGTGTTGAATAATTACATCGTCGGGGAACTCTATGTCAACTTCACCATCATTTGGACCCCCGGCCAACCCATCTCCAATTACCAGAATCCCCTCCGAGAATTTCCTTATCTCACCTACATTAGTTTCTACACATCCGACTTCTAAGCGCATATTTCTAGTCAATTTAAGCACCTGAAATTTATGACACGTCTTTAAAAATTTAAAGAAGGTAAAATGTTAATGAATAGCGTTTTAATACCCATTTGTAATAAAGTTTTGAACATACCTTACATGAACTCCACAAATATGACGAACAAAGAGACGCATGCACAATGTCATCTCTGCTACCTTTTTGAACAACTGGTAGTGTTTGCCGAAAATCGCCACCAAAAACTACCACTTTACCGTCAAATGGTAGTGTTGCATTACGCGCATCTACAACACGCACAACGTCTTTTAAACTTTTATCAACAGCCTCGAAGCTATGTTTATGAGTCATCGGTGCTTCATCCCATATAATGAGCTTTGATCTGATCAATAGTTCTGCTAAATCACTACCAGGTTTAATTCTGAGGCAAGTGGAGTTCTCGGTCACGTTTAACAGAAAGCCAAGTCTCGAGTGACTTGTTCTACCGTCAGGTATCAACGTTGCTGCAATTCCGCTAGATGCAACTGGCAAAACAATTTCAACTTGACTTCTCAGGGAAGCACACAAAGTTCACCATATGAATGTTTTATCAGTCCCCCATAGCCATACACAAAGAACATCCCTTCTTGATTAGATTCAACAGCTTCCATAATTTGATTATAGACCGACCTCTGTTCATCTGTCATTAAAGAGAGTTGAGACGCGTGTTCTGCCTACAACGATTCTCTGTCATAAGACAACTCATCCATGACTAGCGTGTTCCTGTGATGTGACGTTGTCGATGTATCCGGTAGGGGCATTCCTTAAAATCTTGCTAAACTACTCCCATTTAAAAGGAGTGATTCTTCGATGTTGATCAAGGCATAATTTTTCAATTCCTCCTCGGTTAGTTCTAAACCACTAATGATTTTTGTAGTGTCATCATAACGTATTAATAACTATTATGTTATATTTTTAATATACATACGTAACAATTATAATAACTAACATCATATGCAACGAATATAAATTAAACGAATAAAAGATAAATCGTCAGATTTAAGAATACCTAGGTTATGAAAAATACTGCGTTGCCTGCGAAGGATAATATCTGATAGAAGGGGCCATGTTTGCTCCCAGACTCTGATTGGCATGGCCAACGTCCCACTTAACAATAAAGTCGCAAAAAAGGTTTCTAAGATAAAATCCGGACCCCCATTCGGTTGCTTGGTTTATCGCATCAATGAACTCTCTGTCGTCACCGATTAAACCAAAAGCATAACACGCTTCTCTATATGTGGGATAGGGAACGTCGTTCACTGTTCTTATGTCCTCATAGCTTTTAGGCCCCTTTACATGGTTCAACATCATTCTCATATAATATAATTCACCGCAAGTCGGTGGCACATGTTGCAACCTGCCTATCTTAAAATTTTTTTTTCGAAGGCACCACTCTCGCTTGTCTTTATGCCACACAAATTTAGTCGGGAATTGACAATACATTATTTCTTTAGCTATCTGTAACACTTCCTTGTCACTACTCTTAATCTTCATCCAAGATAGAAACTTTGACACTCCCATTGATGATTTACCTACGGCCTCGTTAATAGGATCTTCATCATTAAAAAAGACGCTTTATTCGCCAGGAAGGTGAAACTGTAGCCTTTCGACGCCGGGAGTCCTATGATGAATGTCAAATGCGTATATTCTCCTTGTAGCCTCACATGCTGAAATGTACCTACAATCGTAGAACCATTTAATTTCATCTACATGTGAAGGATCTTCCTCATTGAGGCGTCTATAATAAGACTGCATTGTCACTTGATCGGATCCTTTATTTATGTACTTAAAAAGATATTAGATTGCTTGCGACTGGTTACACCACTCCACGTTGATATGCGCACCATACTTCAATAGTAATTGTAGATTATATGGAACAACGAATCCATTGCCAAGTGCCACGTCGTCCTTAACTATTGTTGGTCCTTCTTTACTTCTCTTATATATAGGATAATCGTCTTTGTCGACAGTTGTTCTTTCGGTACACTTTTTGGGAAAACATTTTGAGCATTTAGACCCAACCATGCATCGTGATTGCACTCTTGAAGTCCCACAGGGTCCGTGCATCATGTGTGTAACAATGATAGCATGTAGCAAAGGATTTGAAACAGGATCGGGGATCTCCGCAGAAATGATTTTATCAATATCTACAGCCTCGGGGAACTTGTCTTCTCGATGTAGGAACAATAGGATATGAGCATGGGGAAGACCACACTTCTGAAATTCAATAGTATAGACCGTTGTGATAGAATTCCGTAAACAATTTAGAATATATAATACGTCATGATAGAATATGTAAAAAAATATTAAACACGAAAGGTGAATTAGTGCGTACCTGCTCTAACCCTACCAAATATATGACGCTCATTGAAATAAATCATCAACTCATCGAGCTTAATCTTGAATACGCGACACAAAATATCTGGACGATCCTCGGGATTCAGACCCCGCTTACTAACAAACCGGGTGATTTCTGGCCACTTGGGATTACACGTAAAAGTGATAAATAGATCAGGATAACCAAACCACCTACAAATGGTCATTTTATCAAGGTAATTCACTCTCATGTAAGGCCCACCTCCCACGAAAGAAGGGGGAATAATTAAACGACTGTCGGCAGAAGATGGCTCAACGTCCCCTTGTTCAACAGCTCGTGAAAGAGTATTGTAACTTTCCACGCGAAGTAGATCCTGGGTGAAGCGTATAAACAATTGTCTATGAGCTTCAACCAATGTATATCCATCAACTAAGAACTGCTGAAAGAGTCTACGGGCTAATAACAGTATTGGGTACTCCATAGACAATGGTCTATCCTGTATACGGAATGCAAACCACTCTCTAAGTGTTAATTTGTCACGCGGATTTTCAGATTGGCTAATCCCTAGAGATTCTTCACCGTGAAGAATTACCAATCGATAACCGTCTTCCCCACATGGAAATAATAACGGGTATTGTAGGGCCATGTATGAGGGGTGTAGCGCAGATATACGTTGTAACCTCCCGCATGACTTTTGAACAATAATATCTCATTTATCCATGTTTGGACCTAAATCACCCTCGATCAACGTTGCTACCTCTGAAGCCGTTGGGCAATTATATGTTCTCTGGTCTGTGTCTCTTCTAGAGATGGGTCTGATACTCACCTCAACGTCTTCATTCGACGACAATCTATCCCTAGCCATCCTAAAGTTCTTTGCAACGGAATTTTTCTCATCGACCATCTTTTGCAACAATTTTATCAGCTCATCGTCAAATCTATTCAGAGTATTTTGGCTGCATTCACAATAAATTAATAATAAGGTAATTTGTTTTTCAATTCACTAAAATAAATAGTAAACAATCGTTATTTTCAATTATGCGTTAACTTGATATTCTAACATATTTGAATCGTATATCCAATACCTGAGTACGGTTTTTCGATTTTCAACTTCTTCATCAGTGTCATATATGTATAACTGACAAAATTTAGGCATTGTTCCAGCTAACGGCAACAAACTTCCTATTCAGTGGATATTTTGGCCGCCCATCCTGAATGTGAATGGACCTCAACCTTTATTGACGGGGTGATCAATCTTGCCACCCATGGATATGAAAGAAAACATTGCGATATAAGCTCGAATATTCTCAATAAAATGCTTACTTAAGCGATGTTGTCTACTTAATAAACACTTTAGGAGTTGAGGCGGTTCTTTTAAACGTGGCAGCACAACTTTGCCATCAAAGAAACACAATGAGAACTTAGGGCATCTAGTACCCCTTCTTTTCTCCTTTCTTTCTTGATACCACATTTGTGCTCCACATTTCCTGCACTCGTATTCCGGTTCTCCAATATCCCAGTATCCTTCAAGAGCTGATAAATAAATGTCACCGTAATATGAAAACGTTGAATAGAATTTTTTACATAACTATTTAAATTAATTTGTAATACACCGATATGTCACATTAAACAAAATAACCTTCGTTGATCATATGGGAGGATTGATTTGGTCGATCTCGGGAACATTCTTCGTTTGACCTAAATGAGCTTATTTCACGTCCACCGAGTAATTCTTGATATTGACGAATTGAATTGTCAAAATCATCATAAGTTTCACCGAAGTCTGAACATATTTCTCTTACTAGTCGCTCGATGGCTTTTGATTCACCAATGCTACCTATGTTGTTACGTTATAAACAACGGATTACGGTTCAAAATACACACCAACTAAAACTAATATGCATCTTTAGAATACTTATTTTAATAAAAATATATTATTAATTTTTTCAAAGCAAATACGCAGTAACTATAATTTTTAATATTGTAGATACCCAGTATCTGATGAGACTCCGACAAACACCCGATGATTATCAGACTACAACATGCTTTGGAATCGCGGTGTTTGATCGACAGTTCGTGTACAACTTTACGCCGGAAAACATAAAACGATTTCGAAAATAAAAGATTTCAAAACTTTTCAAAAGTACCTGGAGTGTTTAATGCATGACGACGGGGTCGCAATGACACTAACTAGAGTCAAAACCGACACCGGACCAAAAACCGACTCAAAAATTCAAATCCCGACTCCAACAACGAGTCAAACCGAGTCAAACACAAAAAACAAACCATTCAAATGATTCCATGTTAAGATTTCCCGGATTCATGTATGGTCAAGTACCAAACATGTGCATACAAATCCTAGGTGGCCACGTCTCTCAAAACTCACACAACCACTCATTTTCCTATAAATACCCCTCAAATGCCCCCATTTGAGAATTTACGCGAGTGTCCGCCCCTCTTTTCTCCCTTAAAATTCTCGACTCGTCTTCCTAAGTCACAATCCGACGCGTATTTACTACCTACCGATCGTAAATACAAGCCTTACACATTGTTTGGTACCGTCATCGTGCATTAAATCACTTGACCGACCATTTCGACCACCACACCATCCCTAAACTTAATAAAACACTCTTTTTACTTACTAAAACAGTTTTAAACCGAGTCTTTTTCGACCAAACGAGTTGATACACTTACGTCGGTTTCTCGCCATAAACCAAGCATGTAAGTATGATGGTGTAAAAATCCTTCTTTTATCATGTCTTTGTTTGTTTCATGACTATAACATGCTAAATCATGCATAACATAGTCCAAAACATTGGAAGAATGAGCCAAAACCGGACTTTTTGGTTGAGGCAGAGGCTACTTACGTAGCACACAGGCTCGCACCTAAAGCAGCCTGCCCAGCCTTAAGTCCAATCCGTGGTTGGTCTCTTCTTTTCCTCTATTTTTCATTTTCATATTTGTAATCGGTTTTTACCATTTCAAGTATTTTCAAACCCATTTTATTTTCTTTTACAAGTTTTAACCGTAAAATATTTTTCACCCTTGGTTCTTAATACCATGACGGTTTAATCTGTGTTTCGGTGATAATATTTCGTTAATTACATTTAAGAGGTTCATTTCTTTACATTTTGGAAGGTATTTTAAAGCCTTTCATCATTTCTTTACATTTTCAAAATAAATGTATTAGTCACCAACACGAAGTCATCCTTGGTTTTACATACCATGTCGGATTTTAACCCGAATACGATGATGAACATCGACTAATTATATTCAAATGAACTTAAAACAATTAGTTCATAATTATTTTCAAAACTATTCATGTCAAGCTTATAAAGTCTAACCCGACATCGAATATCATCAAAACAATGATGATTATTCAAGTCTCGTTCCTCAAATCAAACAAATACGACCTAAACGGTCCTTTCAAACCAAAACGGGTCCAAATACCGATTTTCAATACGTTTTATATACGTTTTTCAATGGTCAGAATGTGTCTTATACCGTTGACTAACCCGCGCCTAAACAGGCCATTTCTTTTCCTATTTTCAAACTAGGGGAGACCCCCTTATATCGCAAATAGGCTCGCGCCTAATCTGGCTGCCTAGTGCAGGGTCTGTTCCCTTTCCAGCATTAGTCTAGGACGATCCCGACTCTGATTAACCCGGATATAGGACGGATCAGACGACTAACTTGCTCATTCAAAAACCGTATTTGCAAAACGTCTTATTAAGACAAATGGATCACGTTATGCACCATAAACCTAATTTGGTAAATCGATGTTTAATTTCCGTCTTGCATGCAAATCAACCGTAAATCCAACTCGACATCTTAAACTTGATACTTGGATTAAATCAAACAACTTAGAAAGCTCTCACGTGTTAGGTTTAAATTATTGGATGCGCATTCATGCATTTAAACCGTTTTATCAACTTTTGCATTCAACCAACCAAGATCGGTCAGTAGAGGCCGCTACCGCGGGCGGGATAGGGTATCTGATTAAAGGGCTTCTCAATACGTACCTTCACCTCTTACTCTGAAACTTTGGATAGTGGACGACCTTATCCAGGGCGTACGAGAGTCATTCTAGAGATAGGATGCTATAGAGGGACGATTCCTTATCTTTAGTACCTATGTCAAACACTGCTTTGTGCTTCGTTTGACCGAGGTATAAAGTGGATTCGAACGGGCTCCAAGCATCCCATAAATGCTTGGTGGCGACTCCGAACATCTCTAATCGTTTCGAGACCCTTGCCGAGATGAAACCGACCGATCTAAAATGATCCGGTCGAAAGCATTTATTTTTACGCTGCCGAGCGTGGCTTTCAAAAGACCGTTGTATGTCCCACATATCGGCTGGGGCGTGTAGGTGGCTACGTCCACAGATTGGCGACTCCATTGGGGAAAACTAGGACACTTGTGTCTTTGTGATCTCTAGATGGTGAGACTCGAACGAGGTCTTGGTTGGAATGCATTAATTGATATTACGGTCACGGTCGGGTTCCTTGTCCGGGCCCATAACCTAACCATTTTCGACCAATTGGCTCGTCTCGGCGGCGTGAGTTTTCTCATCCCCGCGTTTCGAATTCCGATTGAGTCAAGCATACCATTGACGTCACACATTTCTGTTTCGTCAAAGAGCTTTCATCACTTTCGAGCACGAGGCTAGGGCACCCTCCTTACACATTTTGTTTGGATTGGTATCTCTCTCGCAAATCGGGGTTTGATTGCTTGGTGTGTAACCCACCCTTTTAAGCCGAAACCCGTGTCAGCATTATGCATAATATAATGAACTGTGAGTGCTTTTGTGCTACTTGATCATAAGTTCTTCTGTGTCATTGTTTAAACTTTCAAAAACACCTTTTTGTGCCGTTATAATGGCCGTTTCAAACCTCGGTCTTTCGCCGACAGTTGTTTTTCAACACGCCTTTCTAGGCCGTCGTAATGACGATTTTCAAACCCGGTTTTTATAACCATTTCAACACGCCTTTCTAGGCCGTCGTAATGACGATTTTAAAACCCGGTTTTTATAACCATTTCAACACACCTTTCTAGGCCGTCGTAATGACGATTTTTAAACCCGGTTTTTATAACCATTTCAACACGCCTTTCTAGGCCGTCGTAATGACGATTTTCAAACTCGGTTTTTTACAACCATTTCAAATCACCTTTTTACGCCGTTATAATCGCCGCGTCTAGACACAGATCTTAACCCGTTTCGCGCCGACAATGGCTCTTTTCAAAACCCGAGAAAAGCACACACCCTGTTCTCGAGACACTTGCGAGATCCCGAGGACTATGCACCGTCCCCGAGACCTCTTCAAACATTTCAAAACCCGATTTTCAAAACATACGATTTTGAATTTCAAAAACCGTCTTGGGAAACAGTACATTATTCTCCGAGCCGACTCAAACTCAAAACCGTCTTTTGCAAACAAACTTAAGATACACTTTCAACTGACCGACTTGCGGAGATCCCTATCTTCGGAAGCCGTCCATAAAGCGACAAATGAATCTTTTTGAAAATTTCTATTTTCGAAAACTTCAAGCCACCATTCCAATTCCGCCTCGTGTCTATCGAGTCGAAGCAAACGTACTTATGGGTCTTTACTTATGAGTCATTTCACCACGAGACTCGTCCAATGGTTTCACGCCGCTACGTTGGACGCGTGTCAAAGTTCGGTCAATACCGTCACGTCATCAATCGAGTCAGCACCGAGGTACCACAAACGGTCATCCTCGTCTTGTTGAGTCTGATCTTTGTCTCGTCCTTTGCGTTGTCTACATTCAGTCTTTGACCGTGTCGGATTGAGTTGTAATGTGAGCCATTTTTCTGCCTCAAAACCATGGCTCCGTCTTCATCTTCGTCCAACAACAATGATAACAACATAGATGTCACAACTGCTCAGCTAACCAGCCTACTCACGGCTCTTAAGGTCACTCTGGATTGTGTCGAGACCCGTATTGGCACCCTGGAAAACAAGGAGGCTGGAGAACACAACACTCCGCCTTTGACTGAAACTGAGAAAAGGCTCAAGCTCCTGGAAGAACAACTCCTAGCCCGGGGTAATAATATCCATCTTAAGAACAACCGAAGATTTGAACCTGCTGGGGATCAACTACCTGACAACTTTACCCGACTGATGTGCCCAAATTCAAGGGAGTAGAGGATCCGCTCAATCATATTCGAGCCTTCAAAGAGTACATGGCCATAAAAGGGGTTAAACAGGAACTCTTCACTTGGATCTTCCCATCATCCTTGGAACCGATCCCTCGCCAATGGTACTACTCCCTTGACCCTAAGAACCTTACTACCTGGGATGAAGTCGCAGTTGAATTTCCTAAGCAATATGCTGACAATGTCGAAATCCAAGCCAATACTCGTACTCTTGAGTACCTAACCCAGAATGACAAGGAGGGATTCACCGAGTTCTTAACCCATTGGAAAAGAGTAAGTACTCAGTTGGTCAGCAAGCCGAGTGAGTCAACCTTGGTGGAAATATTTGTCAACAATCTCCGCCTGATGTATGCCAACTTACTGAGGTACCAAAACATCAAGACCTTCCAGGAACTGCAAATCCTTGGGACACGTATTGATGACGACCTCCGAAAGGGTGTCCTAGCCAAAATCACCGGTAGAGGCTACCAAGGATCCACATCAACCGGATCTCGCCCGTATGGTCAGACGAACAAGATTGATGAGGTCAACCTCCTTGAACCAATCGCCAAGAGAGCTGAGCGCCCCCAGAGAGTGTTCACTAATATAGGGTCAACTTATGCAAGCGCCCTAAATAGGCTTATGGACCAAGGGAAACTACAAACGATCGGACCCACCCCAGATCCGTCTTATACTAAGAAATCCCGCCTCTGGAACCCTAATGCCTACTGTTAGTACCACCAAGGGAAAGGTCATGACACAGAAACTTGATTCAAGCTCAAACACATCATCCAAGATATGATCGAGAAAGGAGAATTGCATTTGCCTCCACCAACTAAACCAAACAACAAAACAAACCCTTTGGGAATCCATGCTATCTCCGATGATGAGCCAATCTTGGACTGCTCACACCTTATCCTGCCAATTGATGACGAGGTGAATGCCCTGGAGAAGGATGCCTCACACGGGGTATTTGTGTTCAGTGCCGCAAATATGCTTGTCATGTTCCAACAAGTTGAGGAAGCTATAGGTAGTCTCTCCGAAAGGATCACCCGACTTTACGATGCCTACCGCCGACTGATTTTCAATCCTCCAACACCACGCCCGAGGGAAGGTCCCCCGAGCACCCAAAATTACCCTCACCCGGATGGATTTCTCCCACGACCATTCTGGCATGCACCTCACGGTAACTACCCTCACGATAATCAACATCACAAAAACTACCCTCAAAAAAATGTCCCTCACAAAAACTGCCCACCGAGGAATACCCCTCCAAGGTACCCTCGAGATCCCGAAATCATTGGCATCTGGAGTGATGATGTTAAAGACGTCTATATTGTCCCAGGGAAAGAGAAACAGGCAAAAGAGATCGGTCACCTTACCCGGTCCGGACGCCCCTATCAAAACCCGAACAATTCAGCGGTCACTCCAACAAAGAATGACCAAGTTGTCCAGGACGTAGACACTCAACCTAAGGTTCCCGAGAATTCGATCCTCAAACTACTGCAGAAAGCAAAAGCTAAAATCTCAATTTGGCAACTGATTGCCAATCCTTCAAGGATCGGCAGGCTCTACTACAAGCCTTAGGAAAATTGACTGTGCCCTCTACCTCCTCCCCGGAAGAAGTGGTGGCACACATGACAAGGGATGTCCCTGATTTGAGCAACCCGATCATCTTCTCTGATGAAGATATCCCTCCCTTCTTAGCCAACCACAACATGGCCCTGTACATCACCGTACAATACCTCAAAAAGATTGTGCCTATGGTCCTTGTGGATGACGGATCCACGGTGAATGTCATTCCCCTCAAAACGACTCATAAACTGGGTATCAAAGAAGCTGATTTGGTCTCAACCAATCAAGGAGTACGCTCTTATGACAGCACTCGTCGTAAGGTCACATGGCTTATCATTCTAACCGTCGCAACCGGATCACTGGAGAGGCAAACCAGTTTTCAGGTAGTCGACATCGACGCTTCCTTCAACATGCTTCTGGGACGTCCCTGGATCCACGCTGTCAAGGCAGTTACTTCAACTCTTCACCAGAAAATCAGGGTCCCCTTCAACGGGAAAACGATCACGGTTCCTACTTCACCGATCAAAGCCGTCATGAAAAAGGGAATAGCCTCCTAAGCCATTGAGGAGGACGACATTGAAATGTGGGGATTCCAAGCCGTGAATACCATAACCGCTGAATCAACACCCTTCGATTGTGACCCGTTTGCTAGCCTCACAGTCAACCGCATTGTGATGCGCCAGGGTTATTTCCCGGGTTTACCCCTCAATCCACTGAAGAGAACCTTACCTCCCTTGAAACAGGCTAAGGTCCTCAACATCACCTTCGGACTGGGCTATGAACCTACCGATGAAGATATCCAGGAAATGAACCTCCTAGTTCGAAAGCGCAAGAAGCACGGAGTTATCCTCCGTCCCTATCATCTAACCCTCAATGGATACTTTGTCCCCGAGGGAGAGTCTCAACGCTACCATGGCTTTCCAGAGCCGATCTATGACTCTGTGTCCAAGGTCAGGTACCCGGGTGTAGAAGTCTTCCAGGACTGCTACTTTATCCCCGACAACACCGAAGCTGCATCAACCGAATCTAAGTCGTCCTTATGCCTCGACGGACAAGTTGTCACTCTCCTCTTTGGAGAGGATAACGTCAAGCACCTCGACTATGAGGACATCATCAACATCACTCTAAAGGACAACCAATTTGACCCGACCGCCTTGATCTCTGATACTAACCCGGAGAAAGCTACACAGGGCTGGGGGAAAACCGTCAAGTGGACTAATCACCAAGGCCTCATTCTCAAGATCACAACTGGAGAAGTCCCAATGTTCGAAGAGGGAAGTGAATAAGAATCTGAGTCTGAGTCGGAGTCAGAGTCTGTCATAGCTCCTAACACTCCTGATGTCCCAGTCAAGGTCCCTTTCCCGCTATTTTATCACAAGCCTATGGCTGGTTCGGAGGCTGAGTCTACTAGGGTCACCCCTACTCCCATGGAAGGTGACAACCTGGAGCTTGTTCCATAGGTCACCTCCTCAGCTGTGTCGCCTCTGACTGACCATGAGATGTCTGTCCTCTTCGAGCTTTTCACTCGTGTCAACCTAATGAACGCTAAGTTTGCTTATGACTCGTCTCAATTTAACTGCAATGCAATTCTGAATGACTATGAGGAATTTGACTTGAGTGACTACCCACCTCACCTAGCCAAAGAACTTGAAAAACGGGAAACCAAAACCCCCATCATTGAGGAGACCGAACCCATTAACGTAGGAACCAACTGTTAGCTTAAACGAATTAAGATGTTAATTCGTAATTAAATGTAAACGGTTGTATTTAAATAGCAAATTATAAATATGCGATATTTATAGTTAATGTATATATTATACGAAATTGTCATAATAAATGTTGACAGACCGGTATTAATAAATCGACTACAAACTTTTGTTTGTGGACTTATTAATACATGACGACATAAATGATAATTGATAATTATATACACATTTTATACATTATAATAACTACCAGAAATAAGAAGATTTTTCTCTCCTTATTTTGGGGTTCACGGCTCAAAGAAAAAAAAATCTTCCTCCCCTTATTCTCTCTTGGACGGTTACATAAGAGAAAGAGAGGATCATTTTTACTTACTTTTTTTTTACCTAATTCTCACATCACAAAAAACCTTAAAATCATTAGAAATTAGGGATCTCTTTCTAGCAAGAACAAGGGCATTTCTCAAAGCATTTTGGGTGCAACGGTTAGGAGAATATCGATCTCGATATTTGTTCTTAGGCCAAATTGCTATGGTTGAAGGTTAATTCTAATCTCTTTTCTTTTGTTTATGCAATTCGTTTATGACTAGCAATTTCATAATTATAATTTCGTTATAATCCGAATTTCTTGATGAAGTATACCGATATTTCCTACAAGTGGTATCAGAGCATAGGCCACGAAATTATTTTATATGAATTTCATAAATGGATTTAAACAAAAAATTTGAAGAAAAAAAAAACATTTCGGCCGAATAAATTTTTTTTTTTTTGCCGAGACCTTTTTTGTTTTTTTTTTTTTTTTGATGCCTTATTTCTATTTTGATTTATTGATATTGTTGTTTTAATATGTTAAGATGATAATATGATAAATTTGTAGATGTTTTGATTTAATAAGAATTAAATTAAAATGGAAATGGAAATCGTTTTGCTTTATGATGTTCATTTGTTTTGCTATATAGTTTTGGCATCCATTAATTTAATAATGTTCAAATCAATTGTGATGAATCAAATATTCGGATAATCGATTTAATCATAATTTAGATATTCTTTTTTAAGTGGTTAAATTGAATCATCTAGTTTGGATCTATATTAAATTAAAAGTTGTTGATTATGCCAATCTTGTTATAGTAGCAACATTAAACAAATTGTTCATATTAAGAGGTTTGTTTTCGTGAAAAAGGGAAAAAAAAAACTATTTTTTTTTTCGAAATTTTGGGCATAATGCCGCAAGGAAAAAAATTGTTTTTCGTTTTTTTAGGGCGTTTATGCCGAAGAGCAAAAAAGAAAAAAAATTGTTTTTTTTGTCCTAATGCCGAGAGCGGAAAAAAAAATGGTATCGTTTTTTTTTGTTTTGGCCGATTATTTTTATACATTAAATTTATAATGTAAAATTGTTCGTTGTGAAAAAGTTCACAAATTTTTGATACCCAATTATTTTAAAAGAGGTTTAAAATAATTTTGGATTAATTCATATCACTAGCTAATGTGAATTAAGATTGGAATTATTGTGAGAAATTGAGGAATTGTCACATAATTTTGATAATTATAAAATAGGTGGTTTGGATAAATTACTCTACATAATTAAGGATTTATGTCTTGAATGGTTAATTTATAGTTGATGCATTTTTATTTAGTTGTATGAATTGTTGAATGGTTTAATTTACGTATTTTTGCAATCGGTTGTAATTTTGTATTACCTAGTGTAGCCTTAGTTGATTATGTTTTCGTAATGATGGAAACATAGTCTTGATGTAATTTTGAGATCTCGAATCTCCTTTGGTTTTCTTTAGTATTATGGTTTTGAAATTAGAATGTAAATAGGTTTATTTTGTAATTTATTTATTGTAATTTTGAGAAGACTAAAGATGGAGATTGGATTGCTCACTCCCGCTACATGGACCAAGATGGAACATCAAGACAAGCTTCTCGGGTCCTAGGAAGGATTCCAAAGTTGTATTTATGTTCATTTTGGTAGATAGGCCACACTAGGACTTTGTTTTTGTTTTACGTTTTTCCATTCTTATTGCTTTTCTTCGCATGATAATTAGTGCATCATATTCCGCCTAAACCAAACCATCTACTAATATGCATGAAAATTGACTCATATAGATTGAATGTTAGTTATCATGGACATAAAGATGTCACACAATTTTAAGCCATCATCTTAGTTTATTCATTCTCGCATGCTAGATATTAGTTCACTTAAAATGAATTAAAATAAAGTTGATGGGATCTTCCTCTAAAACTAAAATTGAGACTAGTCTTTATGAGGGCAAACAACTATGAATCCCTTCTTCGTCGGTAGGCATATAGGACCTTACTCTCCATGAGACCCCTTCTACGTTGGGTAAGTAGTTTGTGTTGACTTATTTTACCTCAACATTATAATCCGAAGAGTTTCTCGTGATTATGATGGACTATAGATAAAATTTACAGAAATTTATCAACCAAGAATTCTAACAGTATAATTAGCCAAGAGGTTGGCTTATCAATTTACAGATAATTGAGTCTTGGGATCATTTATATAATTCTTGAGGGAGGTCAATTGTATAAATGCTTGAGTCTTCGCTTATAACAGTTTTGCATTAGACTTAAATCATAACAATGAGTATGCTTATTATGTTTTTATTCTTCTTTTCGCAGTGTAGAATTCGTTTTATATTGATAATACTGCTTACAACAAATGGTTGGAAATAACGAAAGCCCTATGCCAAGTGCCACACTTGCACGCAAGTCCTGGCTCAAAACTTTCATGGACCACATGAATCAGTCCACACGACTGAAGAATGACGGGTCCAACTTTGCGGCTTGGGAGGCATCATTAAGGAATGCTGCCATTGCTGACGGAGAGCTCAAGTACTTAACTGAGCCAATACCGCCAAACCCAGGCCCCAATGCAAGAGCTAATGAGTCACTTGCTTATAGTGAATTCGTCATGGAAGCGGGTGCGATAAAGAACGTACTCATTTTTGCAATGGAAACAAATTTGCAAAGACGCTTCATTGCCCAAGGTGCAACCAAGATTTTCACCACGCTCACTAATGAGTTCTTAAAAGCACCAAGAATCGTTACTTATGAGCATACTTGTCGCTTCTTTGATGTGAAACTCCAGAAGGGCCAACCGGTTAGCCCACACATTCTTAACATGATTGAGAATGTCGAGAAACTGGAGGCACTTGATTGCAAAATCAGTGAGAGCATAGTCATTGTCGTATGCTTCATTCACTTCATGATGGTTTTGCCCTCTTCAGGGCAAATTACTACATGAATGACATGAAGAAAAGTCCTCATAAGCTACACTCATTTCTTGTACAGACCGAGAAGGATATGAAATTGATTGGTGCATGAAGCAAGATGTTCTCATGATTTCCAACAAGAATAAGGGTAAGGGCAAAGCTCACGGCGACCTAACTGTAGGAAAGGCAAAGTTTAAAAAGTCAGGAAATGGTAAGAGTGAGCCTGGTGAGACTAGTGGCTCACAAGGCAAGGAAAAGAGCAAGGGCGGTAACGTTGAGTACCACCATTGTCACAAGACTGGGCATTGGAGGAGGAACTGTCCCGTGTACCGTGAGGACATAAAAGAAGGCCGCGTCACTCCTGTTGGTATGTCATCTTATATTCATATGATTGAGATTAACCATGCAAGTTTCGGAACTTGGGTACTTGATACTGGTTGTGGTTCTCATCTCTGTAATCATTTGCAGGGCCTAAAAAACATCACACCCCTCGCAAAGGGTGATGTGGACCCTGCGAGTCGGGAATGGAGCAAGAGTTGCTGCAGTCTCAATGGGAACATACGTAATCCAGCTCCCTAGTGGTTTTGAGTTATATTTATATAACTGTTACTATGTACCCAGTTTATCTAAGAATATTATTTCTGTTTCCGTAATTAATAAAGACGGTTTTTCATTTTCAATAAAGGATAATAGCTGTATTTTCTCTTTTAATGAAATGGTTTATGGCAAAGCAGTTTCCATGAATGGAATTTATATCTTAGATCAAACCACAGATATATTACATGTGAATAATAAGAAATTAAAAGTTGGTGACAAAGATCAAACTTATCTATGGCATTGTCGAATGGGACACATTAATGAAAAACGTGTAAAGAAACTCGTTGAGAATGGGACTATCCCCACTTTTGATTTCTCATCGTTTGGCACGTGTTAATCATGTCTTATCGACAAAATGAATCGAATTTCCTTCAAAGGTGTTGGAATGCGCGCTAATGACCTATTAGGACTCATACATACTAATGTATGTGGACCTATGTCAATTACCGCAAGAGACGGCTATAGATATTTTATCACTTTCACGGATGATTTGAGTAAATACAGATATGTCTACTTAATGAAGCATAAAAGTGAGTCTTTTGAAAAATTCAAGGAATACCAGAATAAATTTGAGAACCAACTGGAAGAAAGGTTAAAGCACTCCGTTCAGATCGGGGTGGCGAATATCTTTCAAATGAGTTTGATCAACACCGTAAAGACTGTGGAATAGTTTTACAGTTAACTCCACCTGGAACACCTCAATTAAAGTGTGTGTCTGAACGGAGAAATCGAACATTACTTGATATGGTTCGATCCATGATCAGTCACACGGTAGTACCTGATTCATTATGGGGCTTTGCTCTTTTTTCAGCTGCTCTTATACTTAACCGAAGTCCGTCTAAAGCTGTCGACAAGACTCCATATGAAATGTGGAAGGGAACGGTCCCTAACTTGTCCTTTATTCGGGTTTGGGGCTGCGAGGCTTATGTCAAGTGGAGACACGAGGATAAGCTCGGCCCGTGATCGGCCAAGATATACTTTATTGGTTATCCAAAAAGAATGTTTGGTCATTACTTTTATTCGCCTAACGAACATCGAGTTTTTGTTGCGGCTAGTGCGAAGTTCTTAGAGAAAGAATTGCTCGATAACAAGTCAAGTAATAGAATCTTCGAGCTGTCAGAGATTCAAGAACCAACAACCAAGGAACAGATGGAGGAAGATGTTCCTTCAACTAATGATACGATTAACATTCCTCAGGAACCTAGGAGGTCGGGTAGAGTCTCTAATCCTCCAGACAGATACATTGGTATGGTCGAGGAATATGACGTTTTACTCCTAGAGAGTAATGAACCCGCTACCTATACAAGTGCCATGACCTGTTCCGACTCTAAGCTATGGCTTGAAGCCATGCAATCCGAGATGGACTCCATGTATGAGAATGACGTATGGAATCTTGTTGATTTACCTAATAAGGTACGGCCTCTTCAGTGCAAATGGCTTTACAAAATAAAGCATTCTGTAGACGGGCAACCAGATACCTATAAGGCACGACTAGTGGCAAAAGGTTTCACTCAAGTGCACGGATTGCATTATGATGAGATTTTTGCACCCGTAGTCATGCTGCATTCCATTCGGATAATCTTAGCGATTGCCGCTTTTAATGACTATAAAATTTGGCAGATGGATGTGAAAACCGCCTTCTTAAACGGTTATTTGGAGGAGGAATTGTACATGGTACAACCCGAAGGTTTCATAGATCCTGAAAATCCTAAGAAAGTGTGCAAGCTTAAACGTTCCATTTATGGACTTAAGCAAGCTTCTCGGAGTTGAAAACATCGTTTTGACCAGGTGATAAAAGAGTATGGTTTCACTCGATCGATCGAGGAACCATGCTTATATATCAAGTCGAGTGGGAGCAAGATTGTTTTCTTGATATTGTATGTCGATGACATACTCTTTATTGGGAATGACATTCCTCTCTTATCTTCGGTAAAAGGATGGTTGAAGAACCATTTCCAGATGAAAGATCTGGGTGAGGCACAACGCATATTGGAAATCCGTATCTATCGAGATATATCACGACGGATGTTATCACTGAGTCAGGAGTCTTATTTAGATAAGATTCTTGAAAGGTTCAGCATGACCAACTCCAAGAAGGGGAACCTTCCAATGACTTCTGGGATGCATTTGAGCAATTCTCAGTCACCCACGACACCGGAAGGGGTTGAACGCATGAGTCGTGTTCCTTATGCATCAGCCATAGGATCTATCATGTATGCCATGATATGCACACGTCAAGACGTGGCATATGCATTGAGTATGACGAGTCGATACCAAGACAATCTAGGTGAAACACACTGGATGGCTATTAAAAACATCAATAAGTACCTACGGAGGACTAAGGATTGGGTAATGACTTATGGAGGAGATACTAAGCTATGTGCAATCGGTTACGCAGATGTGATACCTGTCGAAGTGAGTATCAAAAATAATATTTATAAATTCCGAACTACTACTAGCAAGCGGTAGTAAGGGTCGAACCACAGAGAGGCGGGGGAGTTATAGTTGCTTTTATTTCAGTCTATCGGTAATCAGTTGTGGGGGTTTTGATATGGAAAGAATCTAAGTCTAAATGCGAAAATAAATGAACAAATAACAAAAATAGATGTAAACTAATGATAAAAAGGAGCTAGGATGATCGGGTCACTACAGCTACGATGGCACATAAGTCTAGGTAAGTCTCGAAATACAGTCGTGGTTGATGGGAAAAAATAAGTCCTCTCGGTCCATGTTAATTAGTAACTACCTCTCGGCCTATGCTACTAATCCCTAAGTCTCATTAATACTAACTCTCGTTCTTGACTAATGATTCCTAATGCAAACTAAATTACATTATCTTTCGATCTAGCAATCTAGCCGTCTTAAATCGTTAATCTAAGTCCTTCCCTATCTTTCGATCTACGGGTTGGTCAAAACTAAGCATCTAACAAGTCTCCGCTAGGTCTCATTGATAGATATTGCACTTAACGATTCAAACGAAGCAAATCAAAACACGAAGTCAGTCGATCGACCAGCTACCCTAGTCGATCGACCAACCGGCTCAGTCGGTCGACCAGCTACCCCAATCGATCGACCAAGCCCTAATGCGGGGTCACCTATTCTAATGCCATCTACGCCATAGCTCCCCTACATCTTAGCAAAGGGTGTTTAGCTACTCATAATGATGATAACAATAACAATAAAATTAATAAACAAAGCAATTGAATTCATAATTAAATTAACTAAACAAATAACTAGCATAAAATGAGAAATTGGCTTTGGGATTTTAATCTAGCAATTCCTATACTACGAACAAGATAAGCAATGAAACTAAACAGAAAATACCGTAAAGGAATTGCAATGCTGGGATCCAAAACCGAAAGCGAAGAGATCTTTATTAACGGAAGAACAATAATCTTAGAACCCTAATTATGAAAATAGAACTAGAAACTGAAATAATAACTGAATGAATAAAACTTGATGTCGTTTACGTTATATAGCAATCTCCCGTAACATTATTCCTAAACCTAATATATATTGGGCTTCCTTATTCTCGATCTTTTATTTTGCGTCGGACCGTTGTTCATCGATCGACCATAAGCATCGATCGATCGACTAAGTAGCAAATGAACAAAGTAGCTACCGGAACCCGTGGGGTGGTCGATCGACCACTTGACCAAATCGATCGACCAAGAGTCTTTGTCATGAAATAGCATTCGACGATTCTGCAGCAGCGCGCACCGATCTTAAAACAGCTGCCATTTCTTCGTTACTTGGTCAAATCAGGCGTTCTATGCGGCGTTGGAAAGCTAAGAGGATAAGCTTTCACCTGCAATTGGAATAACTCGATTATCAGCTCTAGAACTCGAGATATTACCATCTGAAACAGCCTGCAATGTCGAGAAGTGCTTCTTTGCTTGTTAAGCTCGTACGCACCCTTGCTTTTGCTATCTTTAGGCCTTGAAACGCGCACCAAGCTCATTCCTCGAGTCAATACTCCATGTCAAATGCAATGCTAAGTACTTAGGGACGGATTCGGCTTATTTACCACTGAAATCTTCATATTCCTATAAAATCACAAGAAAAGGAAGAAATACACGAAACAAGGGAAATAGTAGCATAAACTACTTAATTGAGCTCTGAAATGCGTGTGAAATGAGGTGCAAAACATCATATAATAGACACGCATCAAACTTCCCCAAACCAAACCCTTGCTTGTCCCCAAGCAAGAACTAGACTCGGTCCTAAAACCTAATGGAACGAGTTCAATCTCAGAGCGAAATGCAAACTGTCAAGCCTAAACCAGTTTAATGCAACAACTAACAATCAATTAGCAATATGAATCATGCAAACGAGTTATGTAGTCGTTAAAAATCTATTTGAACCACAACTATAGAGACTTATCAAATCGGACTCTCACGGGTCGCTCAAATCACTCAAATAAGCACAGGTTGAATATATGTAAAGATAGAAAGAAGTACTTTTGTGAAGACTCTCACCTAACTACGACCTATAAGAACATGCCCGCAATCTAATATGAAAATAACCTCTACAACCGTACGTACGCATTCCAACCAACAAATGACCATGACACATGCCGAGGTAAATATGGATATGTGAGGTAATGGGTAAGAAGGGGCTAAAAAGAATTTGGATATGAGGAGTAATAAGCCAAGCTAGTAACTTCAATCCAAACTATAAGCGAATCCCAACTTCAAACTCAATGTAAATGATACAAGACGGTGCCAATTCAAGGCACAAAGCTCACAACCTCCATAAAAGTTAACTCCCCAAAGAATATAAATGAGAACATGGGAATGAAAATCACCAAATCGTAATAATTGAAACATGTGATTTTTTCGATTTTTTTTCTTTTTCGGAATGCAGTCGATCGACCATAGGGAGCAGTCGATCGACCAGCTTCTACAGTACTCGTCTCTTTTTTCTTTTCTTTCTTTTTTTTTGAATCATTTTCCTTCTCCTTTTTTTTTCTTTTCAATTCTATTTTTTTCTTTCTTTCCTTTTTCCTTCATCTTCCCAACATCATCTCAAAATGAGCTTATAACCAAATCGCAATAAAATATTCCCAAAAATACAAGTACTAGCTCGGATAAGGTAGGCTAATTTTAGACTGTTGTTTATGGGACAAAAGAGGCTAAATTTGGCTATGAGGGGTTCATGGGCAAAATAAGAAAAGGGAAACCTCTACCACATGTGTCAACAAACCACAAACCGAATGCATACAGGTATTAAGCAGATTAAGTTCATATTTATGCACATTTATGTAACATGTCTCATAAGGAGTACTAATCACAATCCTAGATAAACTGGCCATGAATGTCACCAGTTATAAGGCTCTAAACCTCAGAAAATGATGTAGTTTGCCAAAAATCTAAGTCAAGTTATCAAGTTCAGCAAGAAATTTAACGAAAACTCGTAGACTATGCATATATGATTCTACTAATAACATGTTAATCTAGCAAGGCTCAGGCGAAACAGGTGCAAATGCAAAATCATCATAGAAATACTACCGTTCCGACTCGACCTATATGCTAAAATAAACGTGCATTTTTGTTTGAATTTTTGAAAATTTTTCATTTTTTTTTTTTTTTGGATTTTGTATATATATAAGGGAAATGAAATAAACAAATGCAAACTGAAATGTAAACGTGAATGCAAGAAAATGAAATGCAACGCAAAACCCTTCCCCAAACCAAATCGCACAATGTCCCCATTGTGCAAAATCATGTAATGAAGAAATGAGAAATGGGAATTTGCGAAATAAATAAATATGACATGAAATAAAGACTCGGAAACTTACAAGACTTTAAGCGCAGCAAAAGGAAACCTCCCCAAACCAGCGTGAGCTAGGAGGTTTCAGTAGCTAGCAGTGCTACCAATAAGTACCTGAAAAGACAAACAAAAGATACCGCGCATAAAACCGAGAAAACAATAATGAAGCGGCAATTATGTGCAAAAATTAATAAGAACAGAAGAAATCAGAAATTAAGCGGAGAATAAAGTGAAGGGAACACTCCCTTGACTCCGCAAATCGACCAAACACAGCAGGGGAGTGATCGAAAACAGGTACATCAGCTCTGGGCGGTCGATCGACCACATCACTCAGTCGATCGACCAGAGTGAACAGGAACAGAAGCTCCTGGATATCGCAGCTCAGTCGATCGACCATACTGGCCAGTCGATCGACTGAAAAACCTGCTGTAACTTTCTGATTTCTTCGAATTAGCCCAATAACTTGAGCTAATATGGTCTATAAACCTGTAAAAACACATAATATGGCGCCCAAAATTGCGCACAACCCAATTGTAAAGTCTAAAGTTTATAAAATCCTAAGCAAAGGAATTAAACTGCGAAGTTTCGCGCACACAAAAGCAATAAAAAGTCTAAAAGCAGTAAAGAGTCTTTAAAAAGGTCTAAGAAACGCATAGATCAATGGAAACTGCGGAAATCTCCGACCAAGGCTTCTGTCTACATGAAGTAGCTTCCGCAGTGCTCATCTCAAAAGCTGGACTCCACTCTACTCCGCCGGAATACTCAACCGATCATCTCTAGCATCTTCCCAAGCATGGCCATCATCTAGCTTCTCACACTCGAGATCCGACTCAAAATTTTGACCGGCTCCTTCTTCTTGGGCTCCTCATCTGGCTCCTCGTCCGTGCCATAACTAAGACATCCTAGACCGCCTCTTTGAACAATGGGCTCCTTCACAAAATGAGCGATTAGCGGTTCCTCCTTCCCAAACCATTTCTGCAATACTCAAAACAAAGAATCTTCCTCCAATTTGCTCCCAACTGGGGCGGAGGTGTCATAACAGAATAGGTACAGGCAAGGGAGTAGGAGGGTCGAATGACAACATAAGACTTACGAGTAGAAATCGCATTACAAGTCACAGGACACATAGCATCTTTCTTCCTATAAGTCCTGGGCAAAACTAATGGATCGCTTCCCTACTTTAAAGGTCGGTGTCCCCGAGCCAACATCAATAATCGCACCAAAGAAGTGTGCGAAAGGGTCTACCCAAAATGATAGGAATATGAGCATCCTCGGGTATATCTAGTACAACGAAGTCAACAGGGAAGAAAAACTTTCTTATTTGCACAGGAATGTTTTCTAAGACTCCTATAGGCTGGACCGCAGAACGATCAGCCATCTGTACCATCATGCTAGTAACTGCAAACCTAGTCAATTTCAATTTTCTAGCAAGACTTAAAGGCATGACACTAATACTAGCCCCTAAATCACATAATGCCTTCTCAATTGAGAAGGTACCAATATTACAAGGGACAGAAAAGCTACCCGGGTCAGCTAACTTGTGTGGAGCAGTGTGAGTCAAATAAGAGCTAGATTCTTCAGTTAAATTAACAGACTCGACCCTATCAAGTTTCCGCTTTTTATTTAAAAGCTGCTTCATGAATTTCATGTAAGCGGGAACTTGATTTACCAACTCAAGAAAAGGTACCTGCACATTAAGACCCTGAATGACATTTTTAAATTTTTCAAAATATACCTCATCCTTCGTTGGTACTAGCCTTTCGGATATGGGGCTCATCGAAGTAGCTTAGCCCTCTCCTCTAGGTCTCTTATACTAAGCATCGGTGGATTTAGGCTGAAAATCCACCACCTTCTCTTTGTTGAAGCTCGAACCTTCCTCAGACCGTCTCAGATATGACCCATTAATCGACATCGGGTCATACTTGGGAACCGAGACTGACCCATCAGTACTCGGGTCTTGCCTCAATGAATTCGGAGTTGCCGTACCCCGAAATAAGTGATCCCTCAAGTTGTCTGGCATTGGAGGACGAAAAGACTCACCTACAAAGAAATCGTCGGTCCGATCGACCATGCATATCGTCGATCGATCGACTTCTACAGAACGATGGCTGGGCTGTATGTTGCGGACTGGTCGATCGACTGGGTATGTCAGTCGATCGACCGTGATTACTGCTGATCGTCTTTTTCTCGCCCTTTTTCTTCTTCCCTTTTTCAAAGACTTTCTCGGGTTCATCGAGAGCGGACCCGCTCCTCAACGTCATTGCATGTACGGTCTCAATACGCCGATTCGAGAGTGAAACCGACTTGGTATCTCACCGCATTCTGATCCAATGTTGCAATATGAGATATCAGCTTCGCGATTAAGACCCGATTCGCCGCATTGCTTTTCTCGTACCTCCACCATAAGCAACAGACTAGACTCGTCAACTCTGCAACTTCGTTTTTCAACTCTTGCTGTGACGGAGTGGATGGTGGTGGGGCTTCATTTGGAGGCTCATATGGTTGATGTGGTGAAGTAGGAGCGTAATTATACGAATTGTCGAGCTGAAGTTGATGAAAAGCAAACATCTTCTCCTTAGGGTGCCCGCATGCATCAGATGTGTGTCCCGCTCCGCCGCATCTCCCACAAAATGGATCCTGCTGCTCCTGAGAATGGAACATGTGTGGATCTTTCTGAAGTGCTGCAGATAAACAACACTAAAGAAGAAGGTAAGAACTGCCTCAAGGTACTCAGTCTTCCCTTGAGGCGAAAAAACAGACTAAAATAAAGAACAACTAAAACTAGCGCTGCCTCCCCGGCAACGGCGCCAAAATTTGATACCTGTCGAAGTGAGTATCAAAAATAATATTTATAAATTCCGAACTACTACTAGCAAGCGGTAGTAAGGGTCGAACCACAGAGAGGCGGGGGAGTTATAGTTGCTTTTATTTCAGTCTATCGGTAATCAGTTGTGGGGGTTTTGATATGGAAAGAATCTAAGTCTAAATGCGAAAATAAATGAACAAATAACAAAAATAGATGTAAACTAATGATAAAAAGGAGCTAGGATGATCGGGTCACTACAGCTACGATGGCACATAAGTCTAGGTAAGTCTCGAAATACAGTCGTGGTTGATGGGAAAAAACAAGTCCTCTCGGTCCATGTTAATTAGTAACTACCTCTCGGCCTATGCTACTAATCCCTAAGTCTCATTAATACTAACTCTCGTTCTTGACTAATGATTCCTAATGCAAACTAAATTACATTATCTTTCGATCTAGCAATCTAGCCGTCTTAAATCGTTAATCTAAGTCCTTCCCTATCTTTCGATCTACGGGTTGGTCAAAACTAAGCATCTAACAAGTCTCCGCTAGGTCTCATTGATAGATATTGCACTTAACGATTCAAACGAAGCAAATCAAAACACGAAGTCAGTCGATCGACCAGCTACCCCAGTCGATCGACCAACCGGCTCAGTCGGTCGACCAGCTACCCCAATCGATCGACCAAGCCCTAATGCGGGGTCACCTATTCTAATGCCATCTACGCCATAGCTCCCCTACATCTTAGCAAAGGGTGTTTAGCTACTCATAATGATGATAACAATAACAATAAAATTAATAAACAAAGCAATTGAATTCATAATTAAATTAACTAAACAAATAACTAGCATAAAATGAGAAATTGGCTTTGGGATTTTAATCTAGCAATTCCTATACTACGAACAAGATAAGCAATGAAACTAAACAGAAAAAATACCGTAAAGGAATTGCAATGCCAGATCCAAAACCGAAAGCGAAGAGATCTTTATTAACGGAAGAACAATAATCTTAGAACCCTAATTATGAAAATAGAACTAGAAACTGAAATAATAACTGAATGAATAAAACTTGATGTCGAAAGTTACGTTATATAGCAATCTCCCGTAACATTATTCCTAAACCTAATATATATTGGGCTTCCTTATTCTCGATCTTTTATTTTGCGTCAGACCCGTTGTTCAGTCGATCGACCATAAGCATCAGTCGATCGACTAAGTAGCAGCGAACAGTAGCTACTGGAACCCGTGGGGTGGTCGATCGACCACTTGGACCAGATCGATCGACCAAGAGTGTCTTTCATGAATAGCATTCTCGACGATTCTGCGCAGCGCACACCGATCTTAAAACAGCTGCCATTTCTTCGTTACTTGGTCAAATCAGGCGTTCTATGCGGCGTTGGAAAGCTAAGAGGATAAGCTTTCACCTCCAATTGGAATAACTCGATTATCAGCTCTAGAACTCGAGATATTACCATCTGAAACAGCCTGCAATGTCGAGAAGTGCTTCTTTGCTTGTTAAGCTCGTACGCACCCTTGCTTTTGCTATCTTTAGGCCTTGAAACGCGCACCAAGCTCATTCCTCGAGTCAATACTCCATGTCAAATGCAATGCTAAGTACTTAGGGACGGATTCGGCTTATTTACCACTGAAATCTTCATATTCCTATAAAATCACAAGAAAAGGAAGAAATACACGAAACAAGGGAAATAGTAGCATAAACTACTTAATTGAGCTCTGAAATGCGTGTGAAATGAGGTGCAAAACATCATATAATAGACACGCATCAAGATGCTAGCTTCCAAACGGATCAAGATGATTCGAAATCTCAGTCTGGATTCGTCTTTACTCTTAATGGTGTTGCGGTCAGCTGGAAGAGTTCCAAACAGGAAGTTGTAGCAGATTCTACTACTGAATCCGAGTACTATGCCGCTTCAGAAGCAGCAAAGGAAGCTATATGTATGCGTCAATTCTTACAAGGACTAACCATAGTTCCTAGTTCGAATGACCCATTCACCATCTATTTTGATAATAGAGGTGCCATCTTCCAGGCCAAGGAGCCGAAGTCTAGGAACAAGTCTAGACATGTACCTCGGAAGGCTCACCTGATCCGTGATTACGTGGAGCAAGAGGAGATAGTGATTGACAAGATTGCTTCGGATGACAACATCGCGGACCCTCTCACTAAACCACTGAAATATAATAAGCATGAAGGGCATGTTATTTCCATGGGAATTAAACGTGTTCCTAAGTTGTACTAGTTGCTTATGGATTCGATACATTTTCTTTTTCCATATGCTATTTATAACTTCATCGTATTATTTCATATTTTGTTTTTCATATGGATTATACGACATAATTGAACGCCACAAATTGAACTGAATTACATTATATTTGTTTTGGTCCGTAATCGCCTACATGAGCTGATAACTCTGGCTATTATATTGTGAAGTTGATTGATGGTGGGTTCAACAAGCCATAAGTCAAACGGTTGGCTGATCGATCACAGATGCGAGTTATAACGATACCTCGTAGGACATTGTGACAACGTAATGTAGTCCTAAATGTTTAACAACATTCGGTGCCAGGTCGTGGATTGGACGTCCATTGTGTTCCTAGAGTCGATTCTTTTGACTATCGACTGTCTCTTGAGATTAATGCAGTTTTTG
The DNA here is from genome assembly GCF_048544455.1 of Silene latifolia. NCBI lineage: Eukaryota > Viridiplantae > Streptophyta > Magnoliopsida > Caryophyllales > Caryophyllaceae > Silene > Silene latifolia. Next base: position 95,935,855 of record NC_133538.1, read on the forward strand.
GGTGACTTTGGTTTCTTTCTCATGGTCGACCGTAACAGGAGGCTAAGCAGATTTTTACCGGTCATTTCATACTTTGTGCTTATATCTCATAGGATTCGAGTGGAAGAAAATATCCAACCTTTATCAGGTTTAGTCATTTCTCAGGGCCACTCGAGGAGTTGTAACTGAAATGCATGGCCATGCTCGAATGATGATTCGTTTATCAGTTAAGTTACTCTCTAGTCGGGAAAACCACTCTTGATATTGATCACTTGTAAAATACGACCTTTGTGAATACGGATTTTGCAAATTGTTTTACATTGAGTGGGAGAAATTTTAGGATATGAGAATCGGTTATCGCACATACACTTGTGAGGACAAGTGGGAGATTGTTAGAGCTAGTGTCCTCCACAGTTAGTTTGATAACGTATATAAATCTCTTATAGGTTCACAAGGGTATACTTAGTATTTTATCAGTTGATTAACGTTTATTAATAACGGTTGGCTTGCTAGAAGTTTGACGTTATTATCATACTGATGGCGGTGATCAACTGGTCCCTAAAAGTCACACCTAAAGGATGTGTTTGAGAGATGTGATTATATGAAAATGTAATCACATTGATGCCTTATATGACTAAAAGGTTAGTCCATGTATTTGACTAAAAAGTTAGTCAATGTGATGATGAGACGATTATTTAATACAATTAAATAATATCAGCTGAGACGAATTAATTGTTAATTCGTAAATTGAATATAAACTGTTATATTTAATTATTGTATATAATGTTAGCTTAAAAGAATTAAGATGTTAATTCGTAATTAAATGTAAACGGTTGTATTTAATTAGAAAATTATAAATATGCGATATTTATAGTTAATGTATATATTATACGAAATTGTCATAATAAATGTTCACAAACCGGTATTAATAAATCGACTACAAACTGTTGTGTGTGGACTTATTAATACATGACGACATATATAAATGATAATTGATAATTATATACACATTTTATACATTATAATAACTACCAAAAATAAGAAGATTTTTCTCTCCTTATTTTGGGGTTCACGGCTCAAAGAAAAAAAATGAAAAAAAAAATCTTCCTCCCCTTATTCTCTCTTGGACGGTTACATAAGAGAAAGAGAGGATCATTTTTACTTACTTTTTTTTTGACCTAATTCTCACATCACAAAAAACCCTAAAATCATTAGAAATTAGGGATCTCTTTCTAGCAAGAACAAGGGCATTTTTCAAAACATTTTGGGTGCAACGATTAGGAGAATATCGATCTCGATATTTGTTCTTAGGCCAAATTGCTAGGACTGAAGGTTAATTCTAATCTCTTATCTTTTGTTTATGCAATTCGTTTATGACTAGCAATTTCATAATTATAATTTCGTTATAATCCAAATTTCTTGATGAAGTATACCGATATTTCCTACACCAACAACACACCTCAAGAACTTAGGATAGGGACAACCCTGGACCCCTCGGAAAGACAACAGTTCATTGACCTCCTCCACGAATACAAGGACGTATTCGCCTGGTCCTACAGGGATATGTCCGGGATTGACAGGGAAATTGCAGAGCACCGGATACCCATTAAACCCGGAGCTAAACCCGTGAAGAAAAGCTGCGCCGAATGCGTCCTGAATGGGCCCTGAAAATCAAGGAAGGAGTGGATAAACAGTTCAAGGCTGGTTTCATCAAAGTGTCTGAATACTCTGACTGGGTGGCCAACATGTTCCTGTACCGAAGAAAGACGGGAGGATTCAGGTTTACGTCAACTTCAAGGATCTGAACAAGGCGAGTCCAAAGGACGACTTCCCTTTGCCACATGTTGATATTCCGGTGGACAACACCGCCGAGCATGCTCTCCTATCATTCATGGGCGTGTATGCCGGATACAACCAGATTAAAATGGCTGAGGAATATATGCACAAGACTGCATTCACTACACAGTGGGGTATATATTGCTACACGGTCATGCCCTTCGGCCTCATCAATGCCGGGGCTACCTATCAAAGAACCGCTACCACTCTCCTACATGATATGATGCACAAGAAGGTAGAGGTATATGTTGATGACATGATTGTCAAGTCAAGGGAACGGGACAGTCACATCAGCGCCCTTCGGAAATTCTTCGCTCGTCTGCGAAAATATAACATGAGACTAAATCCTCAGAAGTGTGCATTCGGGGTCACCTCCGGAAAACTCTTGGGACATGTCGTCAGCAAAAAAGGCATTGAGATTGATCCAACCAAAATCAAAGCCCTCCAACAAATGCCTCAGCCTAAGAACGAGAAGGAGATTCGGGGATTTCTCGGTCAGGTTCAATACATCAGCCGCTTCATTGCGAAGCTCACCATGATTTGTGAACCAATCTTCAAGAAAATTCGCGCCTCCGATCACACCGATTGGGACGACGACTGTCAAAAAGCCTTCGACAGGATAAAGGAAATCCTATCCAAGCCTCATGTCCTCATGCCACCTCAACCAGGGACTCCTTTATCCCTATACCTGACTGTCACCGACACAGCCATGGGAGCAATGAGAGCACAAACAGTCGAGGGTGAAGAACGCGCCATCTACTACATCAACAAAAAGTTCATCGAGTATGAGACAAGGTACACCCGACTTGAAAATACATGCCTTGCCCTAGTATGGTCAACAAAAAAGAAGTTGCGGTATTTCATGCTCAGCTACACGGTCCACATCTACTCCAAGATGGACCCGGTCAAATACATCTTCGAAAAACCCGTACTAAATGGAAGGCTGTCTAGGTGGACACTCATACTGTCCGAGTTTGATCTCAAGTTTGTATCCCTCAAGGTTATCAAGGGAAGATCAGTCGCCGATTTCCTAGCAGAGAATCCCGTCAACGAGGATCCAATGATCGACACATGGTCACTTCCTGACGAAGACATCCTTTGTGCTGACTCCGACGTCTGGGACCTATACTTCGATGGTGCATCTAATTTGAGATGCTTCTGGGTAGGAATGCTTCTAATATCACTAGAGGGAGAACATGTTCCGATCTCAGTCAAACTAGACTTCGCCGTCACCAACCATGCCGCTGAATATGAAGCATGCCCCATCGGCCTACAAGCAGCCATAACACCTGGCATCAATAGACTGAGGGCCCACGGCGATTCCTCGCTCATCATCAATCAGGTGTCCGGATCATGGAAAATCCGAAGTGACAGCATAGCTCCCTACCGAGCGAAAATCAATCAAGAGGCCGAGTTCTTCGACCAAGTCGACTACTTCCACTTGCTACGAGAGGAAAATCAATTTGCTGATGCCCTAGCAAAACTTGTCGCGCTCGTCAATATACCTGACGACACGACATCAATGCCCCTATGTGTCGAGAGAAGGAATGAGCCAGCTCACATCTGTGCCATCAACAACGACGAGGAAAACCATGCCGAGCCTTAGTACCAAGCCATCCTCAACTACAAAACAAAAAACGAATTCCCTTCCGACTCTGATCAAAGAGGACAAAGAGCCATCCGTTTACTTGTGTCACAATTCGTGATGAACAAAGATCAACTATACAAGATAACACCCCAAGGGATTCTCCTCCTTTGGATTGACCATCAGAAAGCCAAAAAAGTCATGGGAGAGGTCCACGACGAAGAATGTGGCCCTCACATGAGCGCAATGATGCTTACCTGAAAGATCATGCGGTTGGGTTACTACTGGACAAACATTGCAACAATTGCCAGATCTTCGCCAACATACAACACATACCACAATCCGTTTTATACATTATGACATCACCCTGCCCTTTCTCAACCTAGGGCATCGACATCATCGGGAAAGTTAACCCGACAGGCACCAAGGGTCATTGCTTCGTCCTCGTTGCCATCGACTACTTCACCAAATGGGTGGAAGCACAGTCATATGCAGTCTTGACCGCCAAACAAGTGGCCAAGTTCATCCAGAACAACATCATCTACCGATATGGGGTACCCCATGAAATCTTCAGCGATCAAGGCTCTCACTTCCGGGCGAAAACTCAGGCCTTGCTGGACAAATACAAGATCAAGCGACATCGCTTATCCCCCTACCGTCCCCAAACCAACGGAGCGGTGGAGGCAGATAACAAAAATCTTGTCACCATTATCAAGAAAATGCAAGACAACTACCGCTATTGGCCGGGCAAACTCCCATTCGCACTCTGGGGATACCGAACCTCCATTCGAACACCGACAAGCGCCACACCCTTCTACCCAGCATACAGTATGGAGGCGGTTCAACCGGTAGAGTTAGAGGTAACTTCTCTACGCATCCTACTAGAGAGTCAAGTCCCTGAGGCGGAATGGACCCGTCGAAGGTACGAGCAACTCGCTTTTCTAGACGAGCGGCAGCTCACCGCCTTGCACAACGTCCAGCTATACCAACGACGTATACAACAGGCATTCAACAAGAAGGTTAAACCCAGGAACATCCAGGAAGGAGACTCGGTCCTCAAGTCAATTCGAGCACCATTACTCGTCGATCCGAGGGGAAATTTCAAACCCAACTGGGTCGGGCCATACGTGGTCAAGAAAATACTTTCGGGGGGGGGGCAGTGAGACTGAGTAACCTAGATGGGGAGGATTTTAAAAACCCGACCAACCTGGACCAACTTAGGAAATAATACCCTTGAACCATAGCAACCACCGACCTCAACCCTAGTTTAACAACTAGCAACCGTCTCAACCCTTTTCAAGTCAAGTTCCGCAACGCGTTCTAATTTGAAATTGCATGTTTTATCGAGTCTAAGTTGTGGCACTTTGCCCGTTTCGAATGTCCTATGATCTGTCGAAGGCAACATCCATTTGCACTAAAAAAAAAAAATTGAACTACGAGCATGGTTTGATTTCACCTCTTCAAGTGAATACGTAGTCAGTCCTTTCTTACACGAGAAGGATACAACCATCCCCATAATCAGAAAAAAAACATCACCCACATCAACTTTCAAAAAAAAGGGAAAAACATTCCCTTTTTCCCAAAAATACAAAAAATGAGCCTTTCTCCCTTCCCACAAAAATCCCACTTTCCCAAGTGCAAATGTTTAGGACGATTCAAACCGAATTGCCTTTACAAAATGGGTGGAAGAAACAAGCGTTCACAATTTCGACACGAGTAATCCTCTTATTTAATTAATAATGGGAGGAATTACAATTTCAACAACAAATAAAGCTTGACGAGTCTACAACTTGTCAAACCTAAGGTGTCGACTAAACACCTCACATAATAAAACTAGCACAAAACACACAAAACATAGCTAATACAACATAATAAAAAACTCACAACACTAATACAACATAATAATAAGGTGGGTAATGGAAATCTTAACTCCTCCATTCTACCCTTGCCTTTTCCTTCGGGGTACATCTTCCCCTTGTTCTTCTTGTTGGCCTTCCTAGCACGGATTTCCTCTTCGGAACGGATTCTCAACGGATCTACAACGGCAACAGCCTCCGGTCTAGTGCAAGACCCCATGTTCGGCCCGAAACGAGCCCATGCACGGCCCACTACATTTTTGGAACCCGAGCCTCTCCTCTTTGGTGGTCTCATCATATCCGGGCTAACCCCATCAACATAATCCGCAAAGAAGGCACGATTGGCCTTGCCAACCTCTCGATACTTCAAATCGACAAACTCGTCCTTACGGAATTTGGACCTCTCCTCCAAGGACGAACCTCTTGACCACTTGACATAAGCGGGAGTCACCCATATCGTGGCAACGGGGTTTGATACCTCCCAAAGCGGCCGAGTGGCCCACCATCTTTAGAAGACCTCCACAAGCTCGGAGTTACGGAAAACATTCTCTTGGACAAGAGTATCTTGATCGGGCACCTTTAGTTGACGCCCCATTTGCCTCATGAGCCTTTCGGGATAAATGAAGGAAGCGACCTTCAAACCCACCACCATCAAAGAACGAGGACTAGCACCCGAAGCGGGTAACCCCGTGAAGGACCTCAAGTGCCACCATGGCACCACCCAACAGATGTGTGGACCACCCTCCTCCGCCAATCTTGTGGCCCAATAAGCCTCGGTGGAAGCAAAGCTATCCGAGTACAACTTCTTCCTCATGGTAAGGTGACGGAAAGAATAAGAAGAAGAATCAACCCGAGGCTCTACATACCTTAGCCTCTCCAATAGCCACACTTGGAGGATCCTTGGGGATCCAAATGAGGGAACTTCTCCACAAGAGCCTTCCTTGTCCAAAGCCTGGATGATCTCGCCAAGCACCAACCATGATGGATCTCTACCATGCTCCATTTGCTCAACTACTTGTACAAAGGTCATGCTACCATAGCATTTTGGCCCCTCCTTCTTCAAAGCATCAACAAAGAGGTCTACATGGACAAGACAAAAGGCAAGAGCCCTTCTTCTAGCCACCTCCGAAACATTGGAATCCAATCGGTTTGAGTAAATTTTGATGAGAGCCATCATATCCACACCATGAGGATAAAGACTAAAGTTGATTTGGCTTGTTGACAAGTCCAACATTGAACGGAATTTCTCCTTATAACACAAGTTGTGTTTTCAGGATCCCCCCCTTGAATTGTCCCTTTCAAGTTGTGTTTTCTCCTGACACCTCAAACCTCCCGCCGGATTTCTTGCGCCTCTTCGGGATGGTCCGGGACATTTTGTGTTTGCTCACACTCACATTTCCTTATTTTCGCGTTTTACGAATTCCGACACGGTTTCCTTGACGCAGCTTTAAACATACGGATTTTTCTTTATTTTTTAAAAGGGGGAAGGGCTAGTCGCCCCGATCCGCGATGAATAGTTTCCATGTCGATGAAAGTTCCGAATTTTTTTTCGCTTTTTCGCAATTTCCCAGCAAAAATAAAAATTGAAAATTGATAACACGACGTCAGTTTTCCTTAAAATTTCAAGCACTCACAAATTCGAGTCTTGATCTCACAAGAAAATCAAATCAAATACACTCGTAAAAATCTTTTCTAAAATTCATCCCTGACGGTTTGAGTTTGAATTTTTTTTCCGAGTCACAAATCAATTTCAATAATTTCGATGCAATTCAATTCAAGACACGAGTTAGTTGCTAAAAAAATGTTTAAATCAATTCCTTTTGGAGTCCAAACGCGACGACTTGTTGCAAATTTTCAAAAAAAAAAAATTCATTTCAATTTTCAATTTTTCAATTTTTAACTTCGTGTCATCACGGTTAAATTTTGTCTTCAATCGAGTGCTTTTTACGTGTTTAGGTTTACGCATACATGCTACCTGTTGCCTGTTTTCTACACTAACGATGCAGGAACTGATGCAAAGCAAAAGGGAAATTCACAGCAGAAGGTCCTTCAATACAATGCAAGGCAAAACATAAATGAGGAAAAATATTCGGATCAGGAACTCACCCTCTGAACACTTAACCTCCACTCCATGCCAACATTGGTCACCTCAGCAACCACAGGCTCTAGCAAGTTCAGTTGTAGCTCCTCGCCACCCGGCCCCTGAAAGGTGGTCTCCGCCGGGAAAACTGGGGGCTGAGTCCTCATCAGCATGTCGACCCCCTGCAATTTGGGTCCACATTAAAGGTAAAAGACCCTCCTATCAAAAGAGGTAATGAAAACGAAAGAATAGAGGAAAACATACCTCGATCGGGTACCAGGTAAGCCTCGACAACCGGAAGGTGTCTTAGTCGACCTCTCGCAGCAACAGCTCCTCACCTCCCAGACCGTGAAGGTGCTCCTCAACCTCGTCGGGAGTCGACTCCTGGAATAACATCCTAGGCGGGTCGACCAGTACCACAAAAGTCTCAATAAAGCACTGACGAGCTAAACGCTCGCCCAGGTACCAAACTGGCTTGATCGCCGTCTCCAAGTACAAACGCTGGGAGCTGCGAGGCCACAGACGCTCCCTGACAGCGGCCGGCACCTCTGTGTAGTGCTCCCAAAGCCACCCGACAAACTGTATTCAACACAAAGCTACTCAACCAACTAGGGGCTTTCTATGCTACCTAGTCATCCTGACTCTATCTATTTCTATAAAGAAGGAGGAGTAAGGAACGACAACTCACGTCAGCAACTCGAAGGGCGTTCACACGACGCCTGCAGTCCTCGTAAGTCGACTTAATCGACTTCTTTCGAGCTACCGTCCAAGCCTTCACAGCAGGGTAATTCGACGGGATACCACCCGTAGTCCCCGGACGTAGAGGGACGAAGTAAGCATACAAACAAGCCTGTAACCAAACACAGCAAACACAAATCAGCCAGTCTTTCCAACGAATTGCCAAAATCAAAATCAAAATCAAAATCAAACTCAAAACTACAAAAAATGCTCGTACCTCCAAGATGAGGCCGGGACCAACCAAAGCAGGGGCACGGGCACTACCATCCCCCACTGCCTCCGGACGCACCGCTGCGTGCATATATCGGATAAAACTCGCCAAAGTCGGCGTGACCCATTCAAACTGACCCAAAGTGTCAAGGTCAGTGAGGTGAGGAAGTACCTTGGTCGACAAGCGCTCACCCTTGTCACCAAAGTACGTGGCACCCAAGAAGTACCACAACCACAACTGCGCCTCCTGCGCGTCAGCTCTAGCCCCAACCTCTGGACTCGCCAACGGCGCCGGAGCATAACCCACCGCTCTCCCTCTGAAGTGGTCTCTCACGTATGAGCTCGCGATCAGGTACAGAGTAACGTTAGAAGGTTCAGGCGAAACAGTACCGATCAGACGAGTAACCGCAGGAAAAGACACCCTCTCCGGTGTCTCTGTGAACTCAACAGGCGTCTCGCCACAAGGGAGGCCGGATATCATGGCAAAATCCTCTAAGGTCACGCCAACCTCCCCAAACTTCATATGGAACGACGACGTCGTATCCCATTACCGATCCAACATGGCACGGATCAGACACAGGTTTGCCCTAATCGAAGACTTGTGAATATCCCGCCAAGCGGCCACCAACGGCCCAAAGGCCGACCTCTCTATCAACGCCCTCGTACCGGCTCAGAGAACATCGTAAAAGCCGAGGCATGTAGTGAAGCCCGAGAAAGTTCTCATGGTGCCGATCTCCTGAAATCAAAAATAGACAACGTCAGAACACCTTATCAGGTCTGATACTTCAAAAGTGACGAAAGTTCAACCAGGTGACACGACTTACCAAGCCCTCATGTGCACGGTAGGAGATGTGCGTGTCTAGTGGAAGCAGAAACTGGCTATCGTCGAAACCCTCGGCCCAAGCAGGCGTCGCCCGCAGGTTCAGCCCCTGCGGGGCTGTAACCTGTCTAACGTCCCAGCCCGCGACGTGAGCGTCGTCATCAACCGTCTCTGCCCTCCGTCTCTTCTGACCCCGAGACTCAACATGACGGATATGAGGCATCTCGACGACCCTAACGACGTTCTGTAACGTCCGTCTGGTCGCCCGAGTAGCCCTCCTCCTCCTAGTAACCCTCCTCTAGGAAGGACCAGCCTCAGACCCTGGCTGAACTCTCTCAACGCTAGCAGCCCCAACAACAGGCTCCTCACGGACCTTAGCTGCCCTCCCGGCCCTAACAGCCTCCTCGAAAGGCCCCTCCTCCTCATAAGCGTCCTCCACTGTCACGGCAGGTGCACTAACCGGAGCACTGACCGGCCCTGTCCCAAAAAGGTCCCCTAAAGTCGCAGCAAGAGACGCAGTAGGTCCCGAACACTCACCTGCAAACAAAGAACGTCAGCCGAAATTTCGGCATTACGACGGCATAAAATGGACAAATCCAAAAAAAAAAACCTACAAAGCAGAACAAGGGCAATCCCGCCCAAACCCAACCGAACAAAAACAATTCACAAAAACGCACAAAAAACGACTCGCCCTTCTTTTCAAGCAAAAGACGAGTCAAAACAACGACAATCAAAAATGGCACCTCAAGACCCGCACAAGGTCCGCTAACAACCCAAAATACGTTCCCGATGCAATGGGGTATTTTCTACAACTCAAAGAGGCAATTTCGACGCCAATTTGAGCGCAAACCGGTCAAAATTTCAAAATACGACCACAACGAGGCAACGTGATTTTATCACGCCTCAAAGCGACCTAAACTACCAATAAGGTCCATTTCAACGCAAACTGACTCAATTCAAGCCCTAAACAGTCGCTTATTCTGTCAGACATAAGATCGTCACAAAAGGCAAAAATTCCAATTTTGCCCACAATACCCAACGAAGGTCCACAATGGCAAAAACGGTCTTTCCCGAGTACAATGCAACCTAGTGGGACCCATTACCCAAGCAAATAAACTTGGCATTGTGAAATGAGACGGTTTCTTCGCCTCATCACATTTTTTCGAGCATAGGGGACGCAAACGGGGACCAAAATGCAAACTAAAAGCACCCATATACTCCTAAACAGGTTTCTAACCTAATATAATCATCAATTTCGCTCGAAATGGGCTCAATCAAAAACGCCCAAATAGATTTTCAAGGGTAAACATTTCGCCCTAATTCAATCAATCAAAAATACCAACAAATTCAAATCGATTCAAGAGGAAATACATACCTTGAGATGACATGTTGATAATGGCACAAACGGGAGCAAGCTAAAAGACCAACAATGGCGGTTTTGTGCGGTTTTGTCGAGAGGTTGGAGAAGATTAATTGAGAATGGTATGCAAACCAATCTCGCGTCTTTTACAGGAAAATAGGGAAGGCCCCTTACCACGCCAAATTGCTCACGCCTCAATGTGGTCATTTTCAAAAATCGCCGGCAATTAAAATCGTCATTTTCCAACTATTTCTTAAAATTTCGAACGACGGCAATTAAAATCGTCATTTTCAAAAATAATAGTGAAAATTCAAATTCGCTATTTCTTCAAATTTCGAACGACGACAATTAAAACCGTCATTCTCAAAAATAATAGTGAAAATTCAAATTCACTATTTCTTCAAATTTCGAACAACGGCAATTAAAACCGTCACTTTCAAAATAATAGTTGAAAATCAAATTTCACTATTTTCACCACATCTGTCAACGGCGGCAACATAAACCGTCACTCCAAACGTAATAGCGAAAATTCAAAATTCGCTATTTCCTTCAAATTTCAAACAAACGGCGATTAAAACCGCCACTTCAAATTCAAAAACGAGTAGTGAAGATTCAAAATTCACTATTCCTTCAAATTTCAACATGGGGCTTCCTCGCGGAACCCGCTTATTTCAAAAACAATAAAAGTGAAATTCAAAATTCACTATTTCCACGGAGGTATCAAGAGTCTGCTACTTCCAAAACAAGCCCATCCAACGCGTCTATTCTCACGGTCGATCAACCTACCGCCCCATGGCTGGCGAGCCTTACAACGCACCGCGGCTGGCGAGCCCCGCTCATATACGCCCCATGGTTGGCGAGCCTTACAATGCATCGCGGCTGGCGAGCCCTCCTCATATACGCCCCATGGCCGGCAAGCCTTACAACGCATCGCGGCTGGCGAGCCCTCCTCATATACGCCTCATGGCTGGCGAGCCTTACAACGCACCGCGGCTGGCGAGCCCTCCTCATGTACGCCCCATGGCTGGCGAGCCTTACAACGCATCGCAGCTGGCGAGCCCTCCTCATATACGCCCCATGGCTGGCGAGCCTTATAACGCATCGCGGCTGGCGAGCCCTCCTCATATACGCCCCATGGCTGGCGAGCCTTACAACGCGCCGCGGCTGGCGAGCCCTCCTCATATACGCACCATGGCTGGCGAGCCTTACAATGCACCGCGGCTGGCGAGCCCTCCTCATATACGCACCATAGCTGGCGAGCCTTTATCCGCAAACACGCAAGGATATATCCGAAGATGCCCAGGTATGACTACTTCTTATGGCTGGCGAGCTTTTGTACGTAGTCTAACGGACATTAAACGACCCGCACGGACAGTCGACAGACTCTAAACTTTTCCCGACGACAGGTCCTTGGCTGGTGCCCTCGAGTCGCCCTTCCCGACGGCAGGTCTTTGGCCCGAATCCTTTCGAGCCGCCTTGACGTCGCTTGGGTCTCCAGGTTGTACTCTTCGATTGACCTGGGGGCTCTACTTTGACTTTTGCCCTGTCCAAGCATCAGTCAAAGTGGGGGCTCTGTAGATACCCAATATCTGCTGATACTCCGACAAACACCCGATGATTATCAGACTACAACATGCTTTGGAATCGCGACGTTTGATCGACAGTTCGTGTACAACTTTAAGTCGGAAAACTTAAAACGATTTCGAAAATAAAACATTTCAAAACTTTTCAAAAGTACCTGGAGTGTTTAATACATGATGACGGGGTCTCAATGACACTAACTAGAGTCAAAACCGACACCGGACCGACTCAAAAATTCAAATCCCGACTCCAACAACGAGTCAAACCGAGTCAAACACAAAAAACAAACCATTCAAATGCTTCCATGTTAAGATTTCCCGGATTCATGTATGGTCAAGTACCAAACATGTGCATACAAATCCTAGGATAGAACAAATCATGATTGCATTTGTGTGAAAGCGACAAGACACCTCGAAGACGTGCTACATTGCTCGCGCCTCTTTGAGCAGCCCAGGTGGCCACGTCGCTCAAAACTCACACAACCACTCATTTTCCTATAAATACCCCTCAAATGCCCCCATTTGAGAATTTATGCGAGTGTCCGCCCCCTCTTTTCTCCCTTAAAACTCTCGACTCGACTTCCTAAGTCACAATCCGACGCGTATTTACGACCTACCGATCGTAAATACAAGCCTTACACATTGTTTGGTACCGTCATCGTGCATTAAATCACTTGACCGACCATTTCGACCACTACACCATCACTAAACTTAATAAAACACTCTTTTTACTTACTAAAACGGTTTTGAACCGAGTCTTTTCCGACCAAACGAGTTGATACACTTACGTCGGTTTCTCGCCATAAACCAAGCATGTAAGTATGAGGGTGCGAAACGCCTTCTTTTATCATGTCTTTACTTGTTTCATGAATATAACATGCTAAATCATGCATAACATGGTTCAAAACATGGGAAGAATAAGCTAAAACGGGACTTTTTGGTTGAGGCAGAGGCTACTTACGTAGCACACAGGCTCGCGCCTAAAGCAGCCTGCTCAGCCTTAAGTTCATTCCGTGTTTGGTCTCTTCTTTTCCTCTATTTTTGATTTTCATATTAGTAATCGGTTTTTACCAATTCAATTATTTTCAAACCCATTTTATTTTCTTTTACAAGTTTTAACCATAAAACATTTTTCACCCTTGGTTATTAATACCATGACGGTTTTATCCGTGATTCGGTGATAATATTTGGTTAATTACATTTAAGTGGTATTTTAAAGACTTTTATTTCATTTCTTTACATTTTGGAAGGTATTTTAAAGTCTTTCATCATTTCTTTACATTTTCAAAATAAATCTATTAGTCACCAACACAAAGTCATCCTTGGTTCTACATACCATGTCGGATTTTAACCCGAATACGATGATGAGTATCTACTAATTATATTCAAATGAACTTAAAACAATTAGTTCATAATTATTTTCAAAACTATTCATGTCAAGCTTAGAAAGTCGAACCCGACATCGAATATCATCAAAACAATGACGATTATTCAAGTCTCGTTCCTCAAATCAACACAAATACGACCTAAACGGTCCTTTCAAACCAAAACGGGTCCAAATACCCATTCAATACATTTTATATACGTTTTTCAATGGTCAGAATGCGTCTCATACCGTTGACTGACCCGCGTCTAAACAGGCCATTTATTTTCCTATTTTTAAACCAGGGGAGACCCCCTTATATCGCCAATTGGCTCGCACCTCATCTGGCTGCCTGGTGCAGGGTTTGTTCCCTTTCCAACATTAGTCTAGGACGATCCCGTCTCCGATTAACCCGGATATAGGATGGATCAGACGACTAACTTGCTCATTCAAAAACCGTATTTGCAAAACGTCTTATTAAGACAAATGGTTCACGTTATGTACCATAAACCTAATTTGGTAAATGGATGTTTAATTTCCGTCTTGTATGCAAATCAACCATAAATCCAACTCGACATCTTATACTTGATACTTGGATTAAATCAACCGACTTAGAAAGCTTTCACATGTTAGGTTTAAATTATTGGATGCGCATTCATGCATTTAAACCGTTTTATCAACTTTTGCATTCAACCAACCAAGATCGATCAGTAGAGGCCGCTACCGCGGGCGGGATTGGGTGTCTGATTAAAGGGCTTCCCAATACGTACCTTCACCTCTTACTCAGAAACTTTGGATAGTGGACAACCTTATCCAGGGCGTACGGGAGTCATTCTAGAGATAGGATGCTAAAGAGGGACGATTCCTTATCTTTAGTACCTATGTCAAACACTGCTTTGTGCTTCGTTTGACCGAGGTATACAGTGGATTCGAACGGGTTCCAAGCATCCCACAAATTCTTGGTGGCGACTCCGAGCATCTCTAATCGTTTCGAGACCCTTGCCGAGACGAAACCGACCGATCTAAAACGATCCGGTCGAAAGCATTTATTTTTACGCCGCCGAGCGTGGCTTTCAAAAGACCGTTGTATGTCCCATAGATCGGCTGGGGCGTGCATGTGGCTACGTCCACAAATATAAAATTCTTTATAGTACGTAATCAAATCATATATATTTGCTAATAAGGTTAAGTAAACTTACCTTGGTCGATCAACTGAGAAGAATGAATTTCTTCACTATGGGGTGCTTCCTCAATTTGTGGTATCGAAGGACTAAAATCATCATAAGTATAACAACCCGACCCACCACGTCATAACATAACCTCAATAAGATGATATGCGTACCTTTGGGCCTATTATATGTCCTCATTTAAGCCCAAAAGCACAAAGCTTGTTATTAGAGTGGTGGGTAGAACCTCTTATAAAGATATCATAAACTCCTTATTTTCCCGATGTGGGACAAATTTCCTCTCAATCTCTTAGGATGTTACAAACTCCCCCACTTAAAGAACACAACGTCCTCGTTGTGCCTCGAACTTGACCGCAGCCAAGCCCCAGAATCCTCCCCCCGCTAGATGGGTGACCCGCGTACTCCTGACCACAGGCTAACCACACGGTCGCAGGGTTGCTCTGATACCATTTATAACAACCCGACCCACCACGTCATAACACAACCTCAATAAGATGAGATGTGTACCTATGGGCCTATTATTTATCCTCACTTAAGCCCAAAAGCACAAGGCTTGTTATTAGAGTGGTGGGTAGAACCTCTTATAAAGATATCATAAACTCCTTATTTTCCCGATGTGGGACAAATTTCCTCTCAATCTCTTGGGATGTTACAATAAGATTCACCAAATGTGGCACATAAATCTCTTACTAATCGCTGAAGGACATCTGGTGGAGTACTGTTACCTATGTAGTCATGATATAAACACGATTTAGGATTTAATTTGTATTGTCAAAATAAAAAATATTTTATTTGTAATCACGGCCTTTTACGAACCTGTTGTGTTAAAGGTAAGCGATGTCGTAGGATCAATATGAACGTTGCTAGGTGATGACACTCGTCTTACTTGTCGTCTTGTTCCACCTAATATAAAAGTATAAATATAAAATATGATGTGAATATTAGATAATGTTAAATTTAATTTGAAAAAAAATACATAATATATACCGATATTATCTCACACGATATAAAAAGGATTTAATAAACGATATATTACAATTTTTTATTTTATTTAAAAGCGATAAATACGCGATATTTTATGTTTTTTTACCAAATTATTTGACCATAATATTGTATTGGGCCGTGTATTTTCTATACCATAATGTATATACTTATGTGTTGTATTGGGCCGTGTATCCTATACAATTTCAGTTCGGCGGTGTTAATTAGGTATATGATGCCCAATAATTTCTTCAACATCAGTCAATTAAACTCTAAAATAGTACTCCCTCCAATTCGCTATAATGTTCCCTATTTCCCAAAACGGATTATTCAAGTAATGTTCCCCTTTCCTTTTTTGGTAACTTTTTCTCTTATTTTATTCATTTCTCTCTCCTATAATCAAACCCACACAACTCTTTTACTCTTATTTTATTACTTTTCTTAATATTTTGGCCCCACAACTCCTTATTTAACTCCTATTAATTCATCTCTCTCTCCTAACACTAACCCCACATTTGTCCTTTATTATTTTATAATCATCTTTCTTAAGTATTGTGCCATATTGATATGGGAACATTATGATGAATTGGAGGGAGTATATGCATGTAAATACATACCTCTCCACCCATTTATTACACAAACCCTATTTCTCCTCTCTTATCTCGCCGTCACTCGTCCTCTCTCTCTCTCCCTCTCCTCTATATTTCCGCCTACAATAAATCATTTGCCATCTAAATTCAACTAAATTTAGGTGCTGTTTGGCCAAGCTTAAAAAGTGCTTTTTGTAATAGAAAAAGTAGTAGCTTGGCCAAACATAGTAAATTAGAAAGTTTTAAAAGGGCTTTTGAGAAGTCAAAAACTGATTATTCACCCCAAAAGGAGAAGTAGATATTTCCTACTTCTACTTCTACTTTTTACATAAAGAACCAAATAAGCAAACAAAAGTTAGGCCAAACGTGTAAATTTTGTAAAAAACCGCTTTTACAAAAGTATGGCCAAACAACTAAAACTTTTCCGAAAAGTAACTTGTAAATAAACTCCTTTTAAAAAGGAAAAGTCATTTTCCATAAACAAGGCCAAACAACACCTCAACTAAATGGGTGTTTGGTTGGGAGATTTGGAATGGAATAGAATGGATTTTACTCATTCTAGTGTTTGGTTGGGGCATTTTGGAATGAAGTTAGAATCCTGATGGATTCTAATTCCACCCCAACCCCTTGGAATCCCATACCCACCTCATTCCTATGGATTCTAACTCCATTTCTTTGTGTTTATTTTTCTAATGAACCAAACATGATTTGTAAGGTATGGAATTGGAACCCCATACTCCTATGGTTTCTCATTCCAATCCATTCCATTCCTAAATATTGAACCAAACGACCCATATATTTCCGGCTATTCTTCATCATTTATCATATTTCAAAGATATATCAAAATTGTTCCTAAGTTTTGGAGTATTTGTTTCTGGGTATTCTTCGACGGTACATTCATCGTGTTTCTGGGTATTTTTCGAGAGTACTTTGATCATATTTCCGGCACTTCTTCGACGGTATATCGGGTCAATAATTGCTTCTGGGTTTTCGGCTGATCTACATATTCATCGTGTTTTTTGTGATCGATTAAGTTTGGTACGTTTCGATTTAAGGTGAAATCTGTTGATCCTCTTTGTTTTTTTTGTTTCTTCATATTTATGATAAAAGACGGTCTATTAATAGAGTGCACAAATTTGCATTTACGGTCAAATCTGTTGTTTTTTATTTAAAGTACACAGTGGGTTAAATTTATTTTTAAAAATCCATACATTAATATGTTTGCACGTTATGGAAATTCCGTTTTTTTTCAAAATTTTTGATGAAGGGGTTGTTTCTCTTGGGTTTGAGTATATATTTCTGGGTTTGACTATGAATTTCTGGGTTTGACTATGAATTTATGAGTTTGATGATGATTTTCTGGGTTTGATGATGAATTATCTGGGTTTGATGATGAATTTCTGGAATTCAAACCCAGAAATTCATCATTCAAACACAGTCGTTCATCTTCTAAACCAGGAAATCCGATTTTCAGGTCTGAACCTGAACCCGAGTCTTAACCAGAACCCGAGTTTGAACCCTAACCCGAACCCGAGTCTGAACCCTAACCCAACTCGAGTCTGAACCCGGACCCGGATTTAAATGAAATTATTTTCTGTTTATTTATTTCCTGTTTATTTCGACAGTCCTACTCGTAATCACTAACCCGAACTCGACTTTAAAAATGAAGTTGAACTCGAATTCTCGAATTTAAAAATGAACCTGAACTCGAATTTCATTTAATTCATTGTGTGTATTGTATTTCATTTTCTTCTGTATATAAATACAATATAATACGTTTTAATGGCCTATGATTACCTTTTTTTTTTGTAGGGTTTGGTTCAAGCATGACATGTCACTAATTGTACGAAGATTATTTGAAGATTGTTGACTAATTATATGAAGATTATTTGAAGATTTGCGTCTCGTATATGAAGATTATATGGACCAAATAAAGCTACGTTTCTGGACTCAAACTTATAATGTTTTTATGATGCTTGTAAATTGCATATAAGTAATTTCTCATACTGAGACATAAATAGTGCATAATAATAATTAGCTTAATAAACAATGTTCCAGAATCAATTTTTTCATCAAACTGTATAGCATAATATTTAATAAGTATTCCGAATAATTGAACTATGGATAAGTAGACATAAACATTAGTCAGTCACTTGTATTGCATTCACTTGAATTGTTTCTTCTATTTTCACCCGTTTTGAAACAACTTCCGCTCTCCATTAATAATATATTTTTTTTAACCAAGCTTTGATTTTTTTTTTTTTTGAAGGGAAGACCCGAAGGTCTACTGTATTAAAATAGAATCACGGATAACAGCATCGTTCGCAATCGGTGGAAGATCCTCCGATCACACTATTCTACCGACTACTCTAGGTAACAAATGAGCTAAAGAATATGCTACACTATTGTTAACGCGGCTAGTAAAAGACCAAATAACCGAACTAAAAGAACTACATAAATTTAAAAATCTCCGAGTAAATCAAAGAAAGCATGTTCCTTCCGATAGACTTATTTTGAAGCGCTTCCACCACCACCAAGCAGTCGCTCTCCATGATGATCTTGTCGTGTCCCCTTCTCACAGCTTCTTGAATACCCTCCAAGACTGCAACAGCTTCCGCAACCTGTGGCTCCCAATACTGATCCTGCACAAGCGAGGCTCCCCATAACACACCCCCCCCCCTATCGTCCCGACAGATGGCTCCACAACTCACACCCACCCCCTCCGTAGCTCCTGCGTCTACATTGACTTTAACAAACCCCGACATAGGTGGCTTCCATCCTCTTTTCTCGCCTTCCTCTACACTCCTCGCCCTCTCGTTTACTCTCCGAGCCTTTACATACCCCCTCCCCTCCTTCCATCTCCTCCACAACGTCCATAACTCGCCTTATCACACTCATATGGTCCACCTCCCTTCCCTCAAAAATCACTTTGTTGCGATGTTCCCACACAGCCCAACAGCTCACCATAAATAATGTATGTTCCCTTACCCCAAAGCACCTCCATCTCTCCTCGACCCAATCCCTTACTCCACCTCTTTCATTCCCCACCTCACCAAGACCGACACCCTCCCACACCCTTTTAGCAATGGCACAATCACGAAATAAATGTATACTAGACTCAATAAAGGAATTACATAAAGAACAGAAAGCAGGCTCACCTCGAACTCGAGAAGCAATATTCGCTCTTGTTGCCAAAGCTTCACTACACAATTGCCAGAAGAAGAGCTTCACTCGGGGCCACACTAGGACTTTCCAGAGCCTATTCCAGAGCCATTTCTCCTTACCCCACTCCGACACACCCCCCATATCCACGGCATCCCTGTCTCCAGCTAGTCTCCTATACGCCGACCTCACAGAAAAAACCCCATCCTTTTCCCCTACCCAGTACCAATCATCCGACGGCCTCGCCTGACTTAAGCGTATGCCTTGGATCTTCTCGCATTCGAACGGCAAAAACATTTCAGCAAGTAACCCCGCATTCCACCTTCCGCCATGCTCCAAATCTGCAACCACCATATCTTCCCGACCCGTAATCAGAGGACTCAAAATTCTCCCTGTCAGAGTCTCGGGCAGCCATGCGTCATGCCAGACTCTCGTTGTCAGCCCATCACCTATCCTCTTTCTCCACCCTCCGCTTAACACACTTTGTGCCTCCATAAAACCCCTCCATGTATAGCTAGGCGCACTACCCAGATCAGCCACCATAAAATCTCCCATCGGATAGTATTTAGCACACATCACCCGAGCCCATAAACCATCAGGTTCCGTCAACAATCGCCATACCTTCTTACCAAGGAGCGCCATATTAAAGAGATAAAAATTGCGGAAACCCATTCCCCCATGGCTCTTCGATTGGCAAAGCCGTTTCCAAGCCACCCAGCTAATACCTTTTTTCCCCTCCTCAAAGCCCCACCAAAACCGAGTAATAAGAGATCTTAGCTCATCGCAAAAATGAATAGGAATTTTAAAAATTCTCATAACGTAGGTAGGTAGTGAATTGGCCAATGCCTTTATAAGAACCTCCTTACCAGCCCTAGACAAAATTTTCCCGCACCATCCACTAAGTCTCCTACTAATTTTATCCCGTAAAAGGTCCGTGAGAGCTTTCTTCGATTTGCCCACCACCGTAGGTAACCCCAAGTACCTTTCTTGTTCCTGGACTTCAACAATACCCAACCGCATGGCTAAATTACTCCGCTTATGGATGGGAATCCCCTTACTAAAAGACACTGTAGTCTTGTCAAGGCTAACAAGCAAGCCAGAAGCTTCCTCATAGCGGCGCAAAATAGCAGTGATCACATCCGCTTCCTCCGGACTTGCTCTCGTGAAGAAAATGTTGTCATCGGCGAAAAGCAAGTGCGAAATAGGAGGGGCATTACCCGCAATTCTAACACCATGTAAGCTCCCCCTCTCAACCGCCCTCCTCATCAAACTCGATAAGACCTCGGCACACAATATAAAAAGATACGGCGACAATGGGTCACCTTGTCGTAAACCCCGTGACGGTCAAAACGTTTCCGTGGACTGCCATTAATAAGAACCGCAAAGGAGACTGTCGTGACACATTCCATCACTCGAGAAGTCTATCCCCTATCAAAACCCATAGCGTCCAGCACCCTTTTGAGAAATTTCCATTCAACTCTGTCGTAAGCCTTGGCCATGTCGAGTTTTATGGCCATAAAACCCTCTTTACTCCTTGACATCTTCATAAAATGAAAATTTTAAAAGGCTATCATCACATTATCCGAGATTGATCTACCGGGGGTAAAAACACTTTGATTCTCCGAGACGATTTCACCTAGAAAAACTTTCAGACGGTTAGCAAGCACCTTAGATACAAGCTTATAAGCCACATTACACAAACTAATGGGCCGGAAATCTCGTATTTTATCAGGCGTCTTCTTCTTGGGAATTAACACAATATTCTTTTTATTTAAATCCCTAGGCGAAGCTTCCCCTCTCAGAATAGCTAGCACAGCTGTAATAACCTCCGGCCCAACCATACTCCAATAAGTTTGATAGAATAACCCATTCATTCCATCCGGTCCCGGTGCTTTCAAAGGATGCATCTGGTTCAAACCTTTGATCACCTCCTCTTCGCTATACTCACGTACTTACGTTGCAGCTGAGTATTCATTTCCTCTGTAACACGGTGCTCCACGCCTTGAATAACATCAGTGGGAATATACGGATTAGCAGACATAAAGAGACTCCGGAAGTAGTTAATCACCACATTAGCCACCGCATCATCTCCCCCTCTCGTGACACCCTCATCATCAATAAGCATCGCAATATGATTTTTCCTCTTCCGTTCACCCGACCGAGTATGGAAAAATTTCGTATTCCCGTCTCCATCCTTCAACCACAATGCCCTCGACCTCTGCCTCCAATATTGCTCCTCCTCCTCCTGCTTTCTCAAACCCGCCAGCTCCGCAACTATCTTTCTGCACCTATGAACATTCTCGTCCTGTCCTTGTTATTTAACGCGTCCAGCTGCTTCTACTTAGTAACAATACTCCTGCCAATTTGTTTAATACTCGTCCCTTTCTATTTGCGTAATTCCCTTGCACACTCGTCCAAGACACGAACCATATTTCCCTTCCCTCTATTCACACCCATTTCGATAGCCTCGCTGCACTCCTCCTCCCCGACCCTTATTTTTTCGAACCTGAAGCACCGTTTTTTGTCCCTCCCGTCCTCCCTATAATTAAGAACAAGCTTCAAAGGAGCATGATCTGACCATTCTCGCGTCATGTAAAACAATTTGGCATACGGAAAGAGATCGTTCCACGACTGCAAGCAAAGCGCTCTATCCAACATACATTGTCTATTTGCCTCTCCCACCTATCCATTATCATATGAAAAATTATAACCTTTCCAAGGGACGTCTCTCAACCCACAATCATCCACAGCTGCACGAAAGAAGTTCATTTGCCATTGCGGACGACTGCCCCCCTTCATCTCGGTGGAGTTAAAGAATCTCATTAAAATCGCCAATACAGACCCAAGGTAAATTAAACTGTCTACCAAGAAGCCTAAACAGCTTGGCCACCCATAAAAACCCGTCATCCTCCATTCCCCCGCCTCACTCTTCACAACAAAGTCCATGTGGTGAATTGAAGCAGAAACAAAGCTACAGTCAATCTCCTTTTGCCAAAGCATAGCAAGCCCACCCAATCTACCTACACTGTCCACCTCTATACCGAAATATCCATCTAATATCTCCTTCACCCTCCTAAATTCACGACCACTCAATTTTGTCTCACATAAGAAAAGAATAGTCGGGGCCTCCCTCCGTACCAAAGCACGGAGCGCATAAACCGTATCCGAGTTGCCCAAGCCCCGATAATTGATGCTTATAATATTCATTGGGCCTGGCGGGGTTGACTCACATCAACCTCCGCCTTAGGTATTAAGACGCCCCCGTCTATGTCAAGTCGTACCCTCTTTTGTGCTTCCTCTGCCACCTCCCCCTCCCTGCCCCTTTTAACAGAATCTTGCCCCTTCGGGAAACCCGTACCCTCCACTCCTACTCCCTTCCCACCTGTCCGTGGCAGCCGCGTCCAGCATCTCCCCCCTCCCCTAGTAACAGCTCCCCTACCTCGTGCAGACCCAGGACTCAACTCCACCACCACTCCCTCCATCTCTTCCCCCGACAGTAGAGCCCTCTGTCCCACCCAGGTAGACTGCCCAACCACCCTCTCCTCCCTGCCACCTCCTCCCCTATTCTGCTCCACCTCCCTCTCGTCCAGCAAAGATGACTTCTCCACCCCCTGGGATTCATCCCCCTACACACACTCCACAGCACTCCCCTACCCCCCCTCCACGCAGACTAACTCCACCCTTTGTGATTTCAGCATCGATTTCTTAAAACGTAGGTCAAGGGCAATATTCTTAAGCTTCTCGATCATATTTGATATAGTGTCTTCCGAGCTTTGATTAAACTCCTCCTCGAACCGCGTACTAAGATTCATTGCATCTTTCCCCACACCCTCCTTAGACGTTTTAATCACCTTCCACGGCGAGGCTCTCAACCATTCACCAAATTTATGGTCGTCTTCTTCATACGGACCCTCTTCACAGTCCTTTTCTCCATGCCCAATAAGACCACAATCGTAGCAATAAGTAGGTAGTCTCTCATATTTAACATTAAACCTAATAGTTCTCCCACCTCGAACTTGTATTGGAATATCAGCCTTCAATGGTTTTCGAATATCGTACAATACTCGTACCCGGATAGCTCTATCAAGTTCAGGATTAGGACCATGTTCAAAGTGCATGAAAGTACCCAATCGATCCCCCAATTTCTTAGCATTTGACAAACTCGTACGCCCCGAAATAGGGAGGTCATATATTCGTGCCCAAATCGGAATACGATACAACGATGAATCAGTGACTTTACCGGACAAAGAAGGCTCGTCAAAGCACCACATGAACTTGTCGAAATGCCATGGCTGTCCTTCCAAAACCCTCACTTTATCTCGCTCTGCACCAAAACTAAACATGAAGGTCTTCTCCTTTGCATCAATAACATTGCCCATCATAGGTTTCGAAGGACTCCATAACTTAGTCATCGTGTCGATTGCCGCTTTCACGTTAATTGCCCTCGTCGCCCATAACTTTCCAATCAGGAGAAATTTCCCTTCCCCCGCCGTATCCGTTCCATCCTTCTCCCATTCAAGAACCGCATCATCCGACCCCATTGGCTCTTTCCCGTTCCGGTGAGAACCCGAAGATCCGCCCTCCATCAGCACCTGCACAGCAAATAAAACAACAAAAATGAAAAAGCAAAACCAGACTCACGACCAGAGGTTGTGAGTGAGGCCTCGAGAAAGAGGAGGATCGAAGAAGAAAAGACGAAAGAACAGAGATTTTCAGCCAAGAACCCTAGGAACCCTAGACTATATAACCCAAGCTTTGATTTTGATTATTAAAAACACTTCTCTATGTTAGGCTTACTTATAAATTTTTTTTGGCAGTTAGCTTTATACGGCAGTTACTTGGTAGTGTCTTATTTGTAGAGTAATGGTGTTGTATGATGTGCTAAAAAGATAGTGGGTTATAATTAATTAATTATTATAAATTTATTTGTTGTTTATAAATTTGTTTTTTTATTTTTAAATGGTGACATGATAACTTGATATGTAATGTATTTATTTGAAGGTGTTAGTATTATTAAATAGATTCATCAGTCGTTTATTAAGATTAGTAATAAATAAATTCATCAGTCGTTTAATTTTACTTCAGCGTATATCACTTTAGTTATTTTATCGTTACTTTATAACTAGATATGTATTTTTTTTCAAGGTGTTAGTATTATTAAAGATTAAAGTATTAGTATTATTATTTTTTATAATTAAATGGGTTTAAATAAAAGACGTGGCTTAACTTTATTACATTGTAATATTTAATTTGGATGAGTTTATTTGAGTCTTTTTTTTTAAACTTCAATTCTTTTCCCTTTGATTACCTCAGCTAATATTTAATTTCATTATTTATTAATTTAATTTATTAGTATTTTTATTGGAATCAGTTTAACTAAAATTATTTTTCGTTAGTAATTATCACGATTTTAATATGTCATTGTCTCTTTGCGAGCCAACTAAGTCTTTTCAGCTTATTATTTTAATTTTAATCAATCATTGCCTGTTTGTCCCACTTAACCAAGTTTTTTCAGCTTCTTATTTTAAGTAGAATTAAATAGCTTAATGAACCAAACATAATAAAATAGGTTGAATTTAATTGCTGTAAATTAATTTGAAATGAAATACAATGATTAATCTTTGGAAAAGTACTGAAGTGAAAGACATAAGTACTGAAATGAAAGACAATGCTTAAGAAATAAAATTGAAACGATGATGAAAGTAAATAAAATCTAAGCATAAAAAATATCAAAATACCCAAATTAGTCGAATTCCTCTAATCTTTTTCTAAGGACTTCAAACTGAAAGTGATGACATCCACACAATCTGTTTCCCTTATATATGTATCTTAAACTTCATCTTTGCTTGTTTTGGTTTCCTTGTTGTGGCTGATATGCGAGCGTCTTGCTCATTGCGTTTCCTTTGTTGTATTTCTTCAGCTTTTTTCTCATCTATTATCACTTGTGCCGGTGCATTATCTATGTTGTCATTTATTTCCTATTTCATAAGACCATCTTACAGTTATTTAATGAAAAATGAAAATTTTTGTAATACATAAATTTGTAATTGTTTGCATATAGTACATGTAGAGTATTGTTTTGGTAGTTCTATTCATCTATTACATCCTTGTTGTCGGTAAAATCAACAACTTTGTAGCATGTTGAGTTTTGTTCCAAGTTATATCTTTGATGAACCTCAAGTACCTCACCTTAAATCTAAAAATGGTAAATGTAAATTTGATTTAGATTTTGGTAAATGTAAATTTGATTTAGCATCTTCAATAAAGTACCTCACCTTAAATCTAAAAATGGTAAATGTAAATTTGATTTAGATTTTGGTACATAATCTAAAAGGGACTAAAATATAATGTTAGCATACCTTGTCTCCCTATGATAGTTTCCATTTTCATATGCAATGCAATATTCTCTTGAGCAATACCATTTGCCATCTTGTTTCATGCCAACCCACGATGAATAATTCTTGCATACATTTTTCAGCCACTTGTAGATTTCATCAATTTCGGTTATGTATGCGGTAGTAATGAACTTTCCCGCCTATAAAATATATAGATCATGAATTTAGAAGTTGCTAATTCCAACCAATAAAATATGTAAATCGTGATTTTAAAAGTTGCTAATAATAGTGATAAATAGGGTGTTTTGGTTTTTTTACCTTCCAATCTCTTAGGATTTCACCGAGTGGTTTGCATATGCCCCCAAATATGCAACTGTTTTTTGTTGTCACAATACCTTTGCTCGTTGATGGCTTCTTTGATATGCTGCGTATTTAAATTAATTGTCATATGGTGGGGATTTTAATCTATAATCAGTATTTTAAACCATAAATTAAAATATAATAATATTAACCTTGCTCTTAATTTTTTAACTTCAATATTTGGATTTATATAGATCTTGGAAGTATTTGTCTTTGTAGCTAATGTTATCTCTCCATCTACATGTTTTAGCAAATATGTAGATAATATTTATAGATAAGAAAAAGTGTTAGTAGAGTGCAAGTAGAGAAATTTAAATCATTTTAAAAAGAACACCAAACCTCTTGTAACAATTCTTTGCACACATTGCAAAGCAACAATTGGTTTTTCTACTAAGAAGTATTTTGACCTTGCCATTTTACTTGCTTCTACAACATAAGGCCCCCATAGCCACAAGGGTAGTTGTTCTTGGCTGTAAATTTGTAGCAATAATTTCATTTGTCACCAAACGATAAAAATGATTGTATGTATTGACGATTTTCATATTTAATCTTATATTTTTAAAGGAATTACTTACCTTGGATATGCAATATAAACCTTTGTTTTTTGGAAGTCATTATTTTGCATAATTTCATTGCATTCAACCACGTTTCCAATAACATCTAATTAAACAAAAGATAACAATTAAGATAACTAAATTTAAGGTTAATTTAAAATGTTAATCCTATTTAGTAAGAGTAAATATTGAAAAGTAGTCACCTATTAGATCTCGTCCATCCAAATTGTTTTCAATGACATCCTTGAAACTAACAAATTTGAATCCATAAGTAGGCATTGATTCAATTTCTTTTTTTTGTTTGGTGAAATGTGAAAATTATATTAATAATTAGGCAATGTAAGTACAAAATCACCAATACAAGGACTTAAGCACACAGTTTGGATACAATACTAGACCAAGCTACTCTAGCCAAGGCGCCCAATGCATATATTGATATTTAGACGTCCATTTCCACTGCATTCCTCTACTCTTGACCATCTCTATAACATTTTTAACCGCATAAGTAGGATGAATCAACTTGCTTTCCACTCTACATATTCTACGGGCAGTCCAAATCTGGTAAACCATTGCCATGATTGCAGCAATAACAATCTACTTCTTCATCAATGACCTACATCTCTACAGTCTACACCAATGCAGTACCTCAGTAGAAGGTAAAGGGACATCTAACCAGGCAGCTGAAAGTTTCCACCAGCATGCACTGAATCTGCATCCATATAACATATGACTATGGTCCTTAGGATGATCCAAGCACATATCACAATAAGCATTAGTTATGATACCAAATCTGAGCAGTCTATCCTTTGTCAACAATCGACATTGAATAGCCAACCAGCCAATGATTGAATGTTTGGGTAAATTGAGTATGTTCCAAATGATAGGGTACCAAGGCACCTTAGGAATATTACCCTGCAACCAAGCATATCCTACATACACATTATAAGTACTCCATTTCCCATGGCAATAGGCAGGTTTAAAGAGGTCCTTGACTTGGCAAATTTTCCTCCAAGTCCAACTTGAGCAGACTGAAGGAGAATAGTCCATCCAAGTCTGGTCTTTGATATACATGTGATTAACCCACCTTATCCACAGATGATCAGATTTCTCAGCTAACCACCAAACATATTTGCCCAACATAGCCAAGTTCCAATTTTTACCATTCACAATACCAAGCCCCCCATATTTCTTAGCAACACATACCTTTTCCCAAGCCACATGAGAAGTCTTATGGAACTCCTCAGAGCCACTCCAAAGGTAGTTCCTACAAATATGATTAATTCTGTCCATCACAGTGACATGAATGATGAATATACGTGTCCAAAAGCTGTGGAGTTGTGTTAACACTGCCTGCACAAGAACTAGTCTGCCATCATAACTTAGCTTCCTGGCCCCCCAACCACGAATTCTCTGCACTATCTTCTCAATAAGCCTGGAACAGTCACCCACTGCCATTATTTTATATGAGATTGGTATGCCTAGATACCTAAAAGAGAACTGACCCTCTTTAAAACCAGATACACCCAAGATATACTGACTATCCTCACTGCTCATACCATTGAAGTATATATCAGACTTTTCACAATTAATTTCCAGTCTAGAAGCTTTAGAGAATGTGGCAAAAGCTCTAAGGATAATAATGATTGATGCCTTGTCACCTCTGCAGAACATTAGAAGATCATCTGCAAAGTATAGATGATTCAGACTAATTGCTCTACACAGAGGATGAAAATTAAAGTCCATAGAGCTAGTGACAGTAGCCAGCACTCTACTGAGGTACTCCATACAAATAGTGAACAATAATGGGGACATGGGTCTCCTTGTCTAATCGCCCCCTTGCCTTGAAAGTATCCAAAGTTAGAACCATTAAGAGATAGAGTATACCATGGTGTAGTGACACACTCCATTATCCATTGAATCATTTTGTCAGGGAAAGCAAGAGCATGCAACATCTGCCTAATGAAGTCCCACTCAATTGAGTCATAAGCCTTCTTTAGGTCCACCTTCATCAAACATCTAGGAGAACATGCCTTCCTTTAATATAATCTCACCAAATCATGACATATCAAAATATTATCTACTATGTCCCTTCCTTTAAGGAAAGTACTTTGATTTTTACTTATAATTTCAGGTAACACAGTAGCAAGTCTATTGCATATCACTTTAGAAATAGTTTTATAGACCACATGGCAACAAGCAATGGGTCTAAAATACGCCACTGTAATTGGCCTGGTCTTCTTTGGAATCAAAGTTAAAGTAGTAGAATTGACTTGCTTGAGCATTTTCCCAGAGCAAAAGAACTCCTGCACTGCCCCTATAATATCAGTCCCAATAATATCAAAAGAATCCTTGAAAAATTGAGAAGAAAAGCCATCAGGCCCTGGAGCTTTATTAGCAGGTATGGAAAACAATGCCTCCCTGATTTCTTTGTCTGTCACAGCAGAAATAAGCATAGAACCTTGTTCAGTGGTTACCACTTTTCCCTGTTGTACAGTACCCCTGTGAACACTATACACCCTTCTATTTGTCCCCAGTAACTGCTTATAGTATTTGATGAATGACTCCTCAATTGCAGTAGAAGAAGTATGATTGTTACCCTCCATATCATGAATACCCAAAATTCTGGTATGCATCCTTCTAGCCTTAATTACACTATGAAAATACTGAGTGTTAACATCTCCATCTTTAAACCATTGGACTTTGGCTTTTTGGGCCAGGAAACTCCTCAGAGCAGTCTCCCTATCTCTGTATAACTCAGTAGCCTCTTTCACTGTTTGCTGCAGATCAAGATTAGTAGGGTCGGTATGAAGCTGGCCTTGCACATTATGAAGATGAGACAGGGCCACCTTAGTGGTGGTTTTAATACTAGTATTAGCTTCATTATTAAGCTCCTTCAGAGGCTTCTTTATTAGCTTCAACTTCTTAACCACCTGAAACATTTTATACCCATAAATAGGATAGCTCCAGACATCTTTGACAATGTTGAGAAACCCAGGATCCTTGCCCCACATATTAAAATATTTGAAAGTATTCTTTTTACTACCAACTACAGGGTGCAATGTCATGGTGCAAGGAAAATGGTCAAATAACCCTTCAGGGTGAAACACGGTAATGGTATTAGGAAACCAGAGTAGCCAATCATCCGTCACCAAGGCAATGTCAATCCTGCTAAATTTCAGATCCCCTACCTCATGTTTATTAGTCCATGTAAAGAAGGCGCCCTGGGCAGGGATGTCAGTCAAACCACAGACATCCACACAATCCTGAAAGTCCCTTACATCAGCATTAGATATTTCAGGGCCAATTCTCTCATTCATAGCCAAGACATTGTTAAAATAACCCATGACAACCCAAGGACCATTAATATAATATTTCATATTCTTGAGAGATTGCCATAAAGGTATATGATCAGCTAGTCTATTAAAGCCATACACCATGGACATCCACCAGACATCTCGAGTAGGTAAGTAAGTAACCTTAGTGTGGATCACCTGAGCCTCACTACCTAGGACTTCAACATTATAGTTACCAGCATCCCACATAATCCATATACGACCTCCTTCATGACTCTCATTATTATGCACCATGCTCCACTGAGAACCAATGCTCTGATGCATTTTATTGATGGCTAGAGTTCTAACCCTAGTTTCTAGAAAACCAAAAACACCAATATTATTTGAATGCAAAAACCATCTAATATCCTTATGTTTATGTACACTATTCATACCACGCACGTTCCAAAATTCTATGCTACCCATTCTCAAATGAAATACTAGGACCAACCATATTCTCCTGAATCACTTTCTTGTACTGAACTGAATGTTTCAAAACTTCCATAAAGGTTCTTGAGAATTTAGTTAGTATCCTTATAGGTGAGAAAGGAGTAAAAGTGGCTGGCATAGGAGTAACTAACCCTCTGAAAATATCAAGCTTAGCTCAAGGTTGCACAACCAAGGTCTTGACAGGAGGATTAGGTGTAGGTGGGATAGGCACAACAGCAGGTTGCTGCTGAACCCTTCCTTTAGGCACCCACACTTTCCTCCCTTGAGCCTGCCCAGGTTGTTGTTTCTTCCTGCAATCTCTCGCATGATGTCCCACTTTCTGTGCAAATCAATGGTTTCTATTCATAATGGACAATTTGCCTATGAATGACATCTAATTCATCATTAAATTGTATAACATCAGGCAAGTTTGCATCCATTTTAACCTCAACCATTACTCTAGCATGACCAATAAAGGTTTTCAAGTGAGTATTACTATCATACCTTACTGGCTTTTCTACCAAACCAGCAATCTTCATCAAAGCATTACCCGAAAACTTCAATGGGAGACCATAGAACCTAATCCAAATTGGCACCATGTCTACAGCCTCACATACCAATTTAGCAGTGGGTGTCCATTCCTTGATCACTACAGGTTTGTTATCAAAGAACACAGGACCTGATTGCAAACCACGTAATTTCATAGCTTCAGTTTTGAAACGAACCAGGAATATACCATTCGAGTGAAAGGATATTTGATCATATTCAGTGTATCCCCAAACCCATTTCACAAACCCATCAATGATTTTGAACGGATGATTAGCACCTAATACATAGCAATACACCCCCGTTGACCAATATTCTAACTCTCGATCAGTAACAGCACTAGTCAAGCGCAGAGGACTTACCCTATCAGATATAGCAGACCTAGAGCGCGAAACTTCTGTCCATACACTCCCATCATCAGACTCCTCCTCCGCAATTGAATACATGCCAGCACTCAAATTTAACGGTCTGATTTCACCATCTGCATCCAGAACGTGATCATCAAGGTGGATATCCACCTGAGGATCATCAATTTCAGGACTTAGATGTTGAAACCTAGAACCGGAATTATTACTATTTGAAATACTACTATTAATCTGTGTTTTGGAGTTTTTTTTTGGAATTATTAGTTATTAATCTAATTACTCTACTAGATTTAGGTTGATTGCGTTTTTGACGAGCCATTGCTAATCAAGATCGAAAATCCCTAAATCGCTTCTCTCTCTAAGTTGTTCCTTCATTCTCTCTCACCATAAGCCATTGATTCAATTTCTATTTCCTCCACCGTTGTTGAATATGAAAATCGTAGTCGACATGTATATGGTACGGCTATGTTATCTCCTAAGTTGGTTACAGATTGGAATTTTGTAGCTTTGTAGGAGTGACCGTCCTTGATAATGTCTTCAAACCTCTTGACTAAATATTTCCCAATACTTGTTTGAATAACACCTCCCTGTAACACATATTTATGTAACACTTAATAATTAAATATGCAATAATAAAAAGTTGCTGAAATAATAAATTATTTGACGTAGTTACCAACATTTTCATCAACCAAAATCATTTTAATGCTATAGTAATCTTCCTTTCCTGGATTGTTGTAGTTTTCTATTTTCCAAAGGTGCGCCATCCTTGCTTCAATATAGGAGTAGCAAATTCCCGCTCGCATATCGCAAAATTAGTCTTTTTGTTGGCTTTTGTAACATGTTTGCCATTTCTGTTTTCTGAGTTTTTACTCTTAGTTTTTGCAAATATTTTACTGAATTTTACCCTTTGATTTTGTGTATTAAGGAACTTGGATTTTGTGAATGTATAATTTTTGTTTGTTTATGGTATTTATAGGAGTTACTACTTAATAGTTTGAGTATTATGTGGGTGGTAGTGGAAGAAATGTTTAGTGGGATAGTTTATGGAGGTAGTGTTTCCAATTATTTTTATTTCTATTTAATAATTAATTTCTTTAATGGTTATGTAGTAGTGGGTGGTGGAATAAAAAGAAGTGGGTAGTGTATGATGACTAAATTGTAGTTATGGTTTTAATAGTTTAATAGTGTAATTTCCTTATTTTTAGGCCAAAAATCGGAATTGTTCCATAATTGTTCATTAAAATAAATTAAGGATTAATAATTAATTTTGTTATGTTATACGATTATATTGTTGTCTTTTCAATCGCTTTAATTTGATTGTGTAAATAATAAGTATAAAATTTATTTCCAGATTTTTTAATTAGCGATGAATTTTTTGTTTTCAAATAATTTTTTTCAAAAAATAATTATTTTAAAATTAAAGAATATTAAAATATTATTGAAGTGGGTAGTGTATGTGGCTGGCATTAATATGTTGTACTTGTGACCTTGAAAGTGACTAAAAATATGATATAACCAAGTTCTGACTTTTTTTTTTTAAGTGTCATTTTTTGTTAAGTTTTTTTTGTTTGTTTGATCGTTCATCCCAAGTATCAATCCGAAGTATGAATGGCCAAGTTGGACTTATTTGTCCATTTGTTTTGTATAATAATATTGAAGTGGGTAGTGTGTGTGGCTGTTATTTATTTCGTATAATTTTATGTCGGGTTTTTTTTGTCTAATTTTTCATCCTAAGTATCAATTTGAAGTATCGTTGACTAAGTTGGACCTATTTGCCCATTTATTTTGTGTAAGTTACGTCTTTTTATGTTTTCATTGCATTAGTATGTCATATTTAACAATAAAATAAAATTGACAAATTTGTAGCTGAAATTTGATTTACTCTAATTGATAAACCTACAACATGAGAGACATTAGGGAATCTATTTTGATGTTTGAATCATCACTACAACAACTTGCTAAAATAAGGAAAGATGTTTTACTTCAATTGCATTTGTGTCTGCGTAACTACACAAACTTAGGGAATTAAAAACTACAGTTGACTTTATGCTTCATTCTTTCTCTATTTTGATCGATTTCATCTTTTTTGATGCAGATTCCTTACTTCCAGCATTGTTCGCTGCTGTTGTTTCTTCTCCAACGCTGATATCTGCATACTTTTTCTTCATTGGAACGGTTTCGCTGCTTGATGTGCTGCCTTCAGCAGTAGTTAAGTTTTCCTGCCCATTTTTATTGTTAAATTACTTTTATACCTAAATATTACAACTTTACCACTGTTGTTTCTGCTGAAATTGCTAGCATATCGGTAATGGAGGCTATATCCTGATTAGAAAAAAATCAAACTAGTTAGTATTCAAAAAAAAAAGATAAACCATTTAGTCAATTCAATGTATATATAGTATTTCCTTACTTGTATCTTCTTATACTCTGATTTCCAATGCTTTATATGGTTTTCATTATCCGAAAATCAATAACATTGTAGCACTTAGAATTTAACTGTAAGTTGAATCTATTATCTACTTCCACCTTGAAGACATATTCCTTATGTTGAAACTCTTTGATTTCTGTTGGAATTCCATGCTCATTTTTAACCTGCAAAAATTATGGTGTTCATTTATTATTTTTTGTTCTGATTGTTAGATGGTATGCAATATTGAACCACTTTCTTTAGTTCTAACCTCCCTCAATTTATCAATGCATTGCATAACACTCTTGTTAACTTTCATTTTGATCAATTTGTCAAATATCTTTATGAAAGCTTTTCCTCCATGTGCATCTTCAATGTAGAATTTTGCTTGGAATCTGCGTTATTCTTGTTAGCACTCTTTTAACATTTACTTTTAGGAAATTTTTTCAAACTACAACAAACTAATTTTTGCTCACCTTGTTAATCTATGTTGGTTTCCAATTTCATGTGCAACACATTCTTCTTGTGAGCAATACCATAGTCCATCAGCCCTTTTTCCAGCCTATATGTGCATACTTTCCATCCATCGTAATACCATTTGAATATATCATCAATTTTAGTGATGTAAGCCACTATCACATAAGTTCCAGCCTGAAATTTCGACAAACTTTGAAATAAACTTTAAATATTGTACGTACTTACTTTATGGGTTTGTCTAAAATTAAGAAGTTTACCTTTTCAATATTCTTAAGTTCATCAATAGTCTTTAAGTTTCGAGCAAGTATGTCCTTTGTCTTGACGTGAACTATGCCTCTTGTCCTTGGTGGCCTGTTTGCATTTCTGCATATTAGTTTAACTGTTTTAATGTCAATAAGAATTAATGTTGTACTTGGTATTTTGGACAATTGTTCTTTAATTAGTAAAAAGACTTGAATTACCTTGCCCTATACTCGTGGACCTGTGGAATGTTAGGATTGATAAGTATCTTTGAGGCATTGTCCGATACGTTGTCGATAATTTGATTTCACCTTCATAGGGTACCCTTAGCACACATTGCAAAACCATAATTGATTTTTCTTTCTTATATTTGATTTCTGATGATATTCTTTTCGCATCTTCGACATATGGTCCCCATAGACAAAAGCGTAATTTGTCCCACTACAAAAAATTTGTATTAGTTAGGGTATGCTTGATAAGTAACATAATGCTTGCATAGATTTTTTTGAAGTAGAAATATTACTTTAGATCTTCCAACACCAAATATGTCCTCTCCAAGTTGTTGATGTTTGAAAGCATGTCATATGCATCCACTTCAGCTATCACATCGAAAAAAGATGAAACAATTTGGTTAATGATTGATACAAACTCACTTATGTATGCCTAAGTAAGAAACAAATTGGTAAATAATTGATAGAAATGTGAAAGAGTACCTATTATCATTCTTCCATCCAAGTTATTATCAATGATATCTTGAAAAGAAACAAACTTGAAAGCACTTTTGGGTATGAATGCTTGAATTCTTTCGATTGTTGTTGTGGATCCAACCTCAACCGACATTTATGGGCAGTAGCAATATCGTAGCCTCTGTTTTGGAATGTTTGAAATCTGTCAATTTTG
Source organism: Silene latifolia (assembly GCF_048544455.1). Taxonomy (NCBI): domain Eukaryota; kingdom Viridiplantae; phylum Streptophyta; class Magnoliopsida; order Caryophyllales; family Caryophyllaceae; genus Silene; species Silene latifolia. The sequence goes on from NC_133538.1 coordinate 95,971,127, forward strand.
TAAGTGTAACCCTCAATTATTTTGTCTTCGAAACTTTGTATAAGAGCTTTTCCTACGGTTGCTTGAATGACATGTCCCTACAATGGATAATTTTGTTGCATACTTTATTAGTAAAATTTCAATGGAAAAAAATATATGGGACATTTAAGAAAATAAAATAAACTTTCTTACCTCTTCATCCACCAATATTAGTTCTAATGAAAAATCTTCTCCTACAAAGGCTTTCCTAAAGTCTTCTTTTTTCCATTTTCGCACTACCCTAACTTTCACATAGACTCCTGTCATTCTTCTTATCAATTTTGATACACTTTGTTGTGGCTCTTGCATTGTTGGTATTGTTGTGAGGTGTAAAATGGTTGTTTCTTATTTATAATGTGCAAGTTATATAGTGTTGTTTCTCGTTGTTTATGTTGTTAGTAGGCTGATTTTGTGCATAACTGAAGTTTGTTTTACTGAAATGTCCCTCTTTTTCAGCATGTATTGTTGTTAGTGGGGGTGATTATTGTTTTATTTACATTTAATTCATAACTGAAGTCTTGTTTGACTGAAATGTCCCTTTTCTTAGCATGTATTTTTAGTGAGCCTTATTATTGTTACATTTAATTGTTAGTGGCCAGCTTTATGTTAGTGAAATTTAATTAATTTAGTTTCATACTTTTTGCCCTAATGATTAGGATTAATAACCTGTAAATTCCAGGAATAATAGTAACAGTTTTTATTTTATTTATTAACCTGACTATGAAAATTGAACTATGGCTTAAATTGCATTTCATTTAATTCGTTTATAGTTTGATATGAATTAGAATTAAAATATTAAATTTAATGGGGATAACGAAATTTTGTGTTTCTTGTACAGCTAATGTTATCGGAGTTCCGAAAATGGAAGAATAGTTCGTTGAGTTTTTTCAAATATAAAGGTACATTTTTTTTTTGTTAATGATGGCTATTGGCAGCTTAACTATTGTGCCACCCCATTCTCCGTGGCTAAGGCGGCCTTTAGTTAGCGTTACCTAGTTCATCAAATATCGATGATGAATGGTCAATGGTTTTATACACCAACCTGAGAGATTGTAATTGTAATTTACATATTTTTTGATATATAATATTGATCGGTAAATTATATTTTTGGTATTTGGACTGTAAAAAATTTTCATATTCGGTTTTTAGATATGTAATTTTTGTTTTTGGACTGTAATTTTATATTTAGTTTGGTTATTTGGTTGCTAAAATTTTAATTTTGGATATGTAATAGTGGACTGTAATTTATATTTTTTGAATATGTAATTTTTTGATTTTTGATATTTGGACCAGAATTAATTTCAATATTAACTCGGTTTTTTGGGTATGTAATTTTTTTGTATCTAGACTGTAATTAATTTTATTTTGAATTTTGTTATTTAGATGGTTAAATACATTACTTATCATGTAGGGGATATATAATCATATATCCATTTCATATCATATATCATCATCATATATTATATTATATAGCCTCTTAAAGTAAATCTGAAAACATGTTAAAAGAGGAGAGAGTAATTAATTACCAAATGAGGAGAGAGGGTAATTAAACAATTTGGCTAAAACGTGGGTTTCTCTATACCTAAAATGTTGCAGCCAATAAGAAGCTTTTAAATGCTTCAGCTTTTATAGATAGGGGATTATGTACGTTTAACACGGGATATTAATAATATTGTTATTGTTTTCAATTCTTAGTTAGTACTAGTTTTAGACCCGTGCATAAAAATGCACGGGTTGATTTTACCATTCTAATATTCAAAATATACTAATTACTATGAATATTTAAATGTAGTGTTCTTGTGATGATAGAATTATAATAACGTTGCGTTGTTACAAATTAATTCTCCAGGGATAAAATAGTACGCGATGTAACATTAAACAACTTAAATAAATTAAAAATGTAATTTACTATAAATATACCATTTTTAATAATTTAGATAGTTTCATAGCTCATATACATTTTTTTTTGTCAAAAACTACTTTATATTTAGAGGTATTTGTAAAAAACTACCTTGTATTATTTTTCTTGCTTTAGACTACCTTTTTTTTATTCACATTTTGAGGCGTGCGTTCACTCATGGACGGTTTAAAAGGATGATTCATGTCAGCCGACCCCAAATCATTTTGGGATTAAGGCTATGATGATATTGTTGTTGTTGTTGTTGTAGACTACCTTTATTTATTTTATCTTTTTTTTTCAAAAACTACCTATGATGAGAATCCGGCGAGATTTGGTCAATTTAGTGACATTAACCTATCTCACATAACTCTTTTAACATCAAACAACAATGATCAATTGTGTCCAAACTCCAATTTAACTTCAGATAAGCAAAATTAATGTTTTCATATTTCAACAATAACCACGAACATCTACTAAAGTCAAGCGCAAGTACATCACAACTTCCAAAAATTGGGTCTAAGCAAGATTAAAACATATTAGAGTTATGTGAGATAGGTTAAAGTTAGAAAACTGATCAAATCTGTCTACACTCTTAGGGTAGGCAGTTATTAACCAAATCCAAAGACAACAAAGGTAGTAGAAAAAAAAATGTAAAGTAGTCTTTTTACAAATACCCCTAAATATAAGGTAATTTTGGACCAAAAAAACCCTCATATATAAATATAAATATATATTAGATAGTTCCAACACTCAACCAAAAATATATTGTGAATGATTTTGATATAATATATTTAACTAAATTGTGAAAATCAATTAAAAAACTGACTTAAAAGTGAATACAATTAAAAACTCATAACACGATTTTAATATTATAATTAAGCAAAATTAATATTAAGCACAAAGACGGATCTTTTAAAGTTAATAACATGAATAAGAATGAAAATGATACTAAATTTATTTTTCACTTGCTATATATTTTTTCAGATATATTTTATGCAGATATATACTCCATTCGTCCCAATCAATTGTTTACATTTGCTTTAATTCCTCTCACAAAATAAAGTAAGGCTTTGTTTGGCAAGGCATTTCAGGTACCTGATTTGGTCAAAATAGCTTATTTGACCAAAATTTCATGTACCTTATTTTTTTGTAAGTATTTGGCAAGTAGCTTATTTAACTAAATAAGCTACCTGAAATGAAATGCTACCTAGAGTAGCATTTGAGATTTCAGGTACCTGATTTGATTTGATTTTCCGTTTTTACCCCTTTAATTTATTTTATTAAATAATTATCATATATTTTTACGTCATTTCATCAAAATCAATTAACTTTTCAGTTAGTTTGCCAAACATTTTTTATATAATCAGCTACCTTATCAGTTCCTAATTTTCAGCTACCTTATCAGTTAGCTTTTCAGGTTTCAGTTAGCTTTTCAGTTTCCAGCTACGTACCTTTTGAGGTTCAACTACCTTTTCAGTTAGTTTTGCCAAACAGAGCCTAAGTGTAACTATTTATTAAGGTTTTTCGGCAACGTTCTTAGCTGTTCTTATCTACGGGGCATTTTTGACTTTAGAACAGTGGCTTATTATCGCGTCACAACCTTTTCTTTCTCCAGATAAGACCATTCCCTTATCTTTTACCGTATTTGCATAACACTTTGGTGAGAAATTTGTAGTCGATATTTTCTCGTTTTCTTGTAGTGGTATGAACACTACAATCATCATATGTAAGCAGTCAGTTGTAGGAAGATCGAGTATAATAAGATATCAATTTTATAGTAAAGTAAGTATTTTAAAAAGGGTTTTGATATATACAAATTAATGAGTTGTATTTTAAAAACTAAATATGGAAATAAGTTCTTAAGATATACATTAATTGCATTGGATTGTGTATAATTTAATTTTAAATTCCTAATTAATACCATATATGGGAGATATTAAATGCTTAAATATAACCCATTGGGTTGTATATATCAAAACCCTTTTAAAGAAAATATAGGTAATTATGTCTTCACAAAAAACATACGACGTCCTCTTTATAATCATCGTTTACAATAATTTTTATGCGGTTTTCAATGCGATAGTTTGACCATAATTGAAGGTATTCAATGCGGTTTTCAATGCGATAATACATCAAGTTTTTTGGTTGAAATTTAATTTTTAAGATTTTTATTTTTTTATACAAATGTCATGGTAATTATTGCGTCACACGGTATTACACTATGAGACGGTCTCACTATATAAACAAACAGCACATTTATAAGCAATAAATGAATGTTTTTTTAAATAAATAGACTGTCTTAGTTCTGGCAAATGATCATTTATTAATTTTACATAATTATGGTCAAAGTTTACAATTTGTATTCATTAACCTAGAACATTAAATAGAATGTTGGTTTGTTTAACTCATTTTTATAAGTGGCCCGATAACAAATTTCTAGCCCTTCATCTTATTGTTTTGATGAGTCCAATTAATAGACTAAAACCCTAATTTATCCACCCCTATAGTGCTCTTTATTCATTCTACCTAGACCTCTATTTGCACTTTCATCTCCCGTTGTCTTTCTCATCTCTTAATATCTAATCTTTTCCTACCTCCCTCAATCATATTTAACATCAAATAATCCTAATTTGAACACTTTTATGCATCATATTATAGTATGATATATGGAAAAAAAATAATTATCTCATCCAATTTATGAGATTTGATAATATTTTAATGTTTCTTTGTCAATTTTCTCCGCTTCATATACAGCAAATTTGTCCCTTATATATTTAATTTTCGTCAAAACTTCATTGGACATTGTTAATTAATGCAGTTGATGATTCATTTTGATATTTGCATGCGTTTTTCCCTCATGTTTTATGGCGATATATTAATTTGTGGTTCTTGGATGAAAAAATTTTCTTTCTAAGATTTATGCTTAACAATTATTTTCTTCTATTTTTTTTATAACAAAAATATTCAGATCTTTTACATGAGGCCATTTTTAAAATAATGGTCAAAAATAAAATATTTGTCGTTTTGGGTCGGTTTTGAAAATATTTGTCAAAATGGTGTTCACGTAGGCTCGGGATTTCTAGACCTGAAACACGCCATTATTAGTGGCGTGTCTTTACAACAATTTTTTTCCTCAACTGATTGAACTTTAAAAAAAAAAAAAAAAAATTACATAAGACACGCCATAGGGGGTGGCGTGTTTCCCCTCCGAAACCCGCCATTCTCAGTGGCGTGTTTGTTTTAGTCCATTTTTTAATGAAGTTTCTTTCCCCACTCATTATAAATACGCCATTAGTAGTGGCGTGTTTTAGGTCCAGAAATCCCGAGCCTACGTGGACACCAATTTGACAAATATTTTATTTTTGACCATTATTTCAAAAATGGATTCCTTTTACATGCACCTTATGAGAATACTTTATCTAAATCATCTATGCATCATTTTTTTTCAATTGGATTTCCGTATGTATATGGACTGGCTACGATGATTTTATTTAATTTTTACCAACATTTATTTTATTATTTATTATTATTGTTTTTTTTTTCCAAAATGTATGATATATACTCCCTTTGTACAAGAATTAAGAAGGGGGGGTAAAAAATTAATATAGTACATGGTAGACCTAAGGAATTGGAGAGAGGGAAGGATGATTAAAGATGGTTAATTAACTCTATGATATTTAACTTTTCCCTCCAAAATATTAAGCATAAAATTAGAGTTTGAAGTTCCCTCCACTTATGTGGGAAGTTACAAAATAGCATTAGTACTAATTAAAATACATATTCTCCTAAACATGAAGAACATTACTTAAAATTACAAACCATAAATGTCTGCCAAATCTAATAAAATTACAATTTCCGTTTTCCCTTAAGATATTAAATTTACAATGTTCGACAAAAAAAAAGGTTAACATTTGGACTTCAGGAATTTCATTATTGGCAGCCTGCAACCTTCATGTTAGACGTCCAGCATCAGTGAGAACATCAAAGCAAGTGTTAAATTGAAGGACACTCAAGTTACATTGTTTAAATTTTGGCACCAAAAATTTGGCACCAAAATTCAAATAAGGAGCCAAAATGAAAATGTTTCAAGATTTGCGCCCAAATCGAGTCTTTATGAAATTTAATCTTTGTGCAAAGTTCATGTCAACTATAAATAGAATAGTGGCAGCCAAACACATCATTTATGATGAAACAGCCAAAAAAACTTTCCTACCACATTAAATCTTCATGAAGTTTCAAAAACCTTTATTCATATCACAATAAATCATCACAACAGCAATAAATGAAAACTAAAAACCTGTCCAACTTAGAGCATGTTTGGCCTCTATTCTCAAAAATGAGTTTTTGTTTTTCAAGCTTAATTTTTCAAAAGTGTTTTTCAAAAGCAGAAACAACAAATAGTTGTTTCTATTTCTATGGACAAAAATATGAATTTTTAGCTTTTCAGAATTTTTGTTTAACTTTTAAAAAACGATGTGTTTGGCCAAAAAATGTTTTTGGGTCCAAAAACACTTTTATAAACTAGGCCAAACACACTCTTAGAAAGGAGCTAAATTTGTACCATTTTATCACTAAGATCCGTAAATGGACAACTCAAGAGAGGTGTAATTAATGTTAGAGGTGGCAAAGCAGTTCAGTGTGTGTAGGAAAACCATCACAGATCTTTGGAATATAGCAAAGAAGCAGATAGAATCAGGTGAAGCAGTGAATGTAAACAGCAAAATCAAAGGCAAGCAATGTCGTCAAAGGAATGTATTTGATGTTGAGAAGTTCAACAGTATTCCATTGTCAGAAAGGACCACTCAACATAGTACTGCAGAAGCTTTAGGGGTCAGCCAATCAGCTATTGCAAGATGGGTAGCAGATAAGACAATTGAGTCTCACACAAATGCAATCAAGCCACAATTGAATGACAAAAACAAACTGGATAGGTTGCTTTTCTCTTGCACAACTACACTATGATGAGGTATGTAAACAAGTGAAATTCAATGATCAAAGTAATGTTATTCACATGGATGAGAATTGCTTTTATTTAACCAAACCTAGTAGAAGGTTCTACTTATCTAAAGGAGAAAAAAGACCTTATAGAAGTATTCAGTCAAAAAATTTTATAGGAAAAGTAATGTTTATGTGTGCTGTTGCTAGACCAAAGTATGGTCCAAATGGTGAAGTTCTTTTTGATGGTAAGATAGGCATATGTCCATTCATTGTTGAAGTACCAAGAAAAAGAAATTCAAGAAACAGAGTTGCAGGAACATTGGAAACTAAGTGCATAGAATCTGTTAACAAACAAGTAATTAAGGACATGATAATAAGAGTTGTTGTTCCAGCAATAAAGGCAAAATGGCCTGAAAATAAAAGCAAGTACATTATCATACAGCAAGATAATGCACGCTCACACATCAAGAACTCAGATCCAGAGTTCATTGCTGCAGCAAACCAGGATGGGTGGAATATTGAGTTAAGTTGTCAAGCACCAAATTCACCGGACTTGAATGTCTTGGATTTGGGGTTTTTCAGAGCAATTCAATCACTTCAGCAAAGAACAAATTGTTACAAGCTAGATAAACTTGTTATTGAAGTTAATATGGCATTTGCAAACCTAGAGGTTATTAAAATTAAACTTAACTATGTGTTCATAACACTACATGCATGTATGTTAGAGGTCATGAAAAGAAAAAGAGGAAATGATTACCCATTGCCACACATGCACAAGACCAAACTAGCAGCTGCATGCATGCTGCCTCAGTATTTAACTGCTGACATTCATTTGGTAAATAAATGTATAACATACATGAACAATGTAGGAGACACTTCTACCATAACTGCTTTAGTTGATGCAGTGAATGCACATGTTAATTCTGTTGTGAATGCTGTTATTAATGATATAAATGAGCCTGTTGGCAGCATTACTGAACCAATTGGGTGCAGTAATGAACCAACAGGTGCATTCTTTATTGACCTCACAGAACAACATGTGCAGTAACTGAATCAGGAAGGACAAGAAAGGACATCAAGACATTTTGAACATCAGAAGGAAAACAAGACTTTTCAGCATATTTTGAACATCAATTCAGCATCTATTGAAGATTAAAGAAGCATATTTTGAAGACAATCATCACAAGACAAGCATATTTTGAATATCAGAAGACAATCATCAGAAGACAAGCATGTTTTAAGTATCTAATTTTATGCTTTTTTTATGAACTTTACACATTGATTAAATGTTATCTGGGTTGCAAACTTTATGAACATCAGCAAATGACTAAAATGAATTTGGCGTACAACTTTAAAAACACAGTACCATTAATGAGTACAAGATGCCAGGGTACTTAATGCATGCATAGCCTCTTCACAATGACTTGTGGTGGCATAATGCATGCACTAAGTGACCCATGGTCACAGTATGCCCTCAACAAATGATCATTGGGCATTATTAGAAGGATATAAAGCTAAAATGGAAATAAATTATCAATATTAGTCCATATACACAAGGCAACCAATAAAAACAGACGAACAATTGATAAAAATAGGGATATAAGAAATCAACCTCCTTCAATCTTCAAAGACCGCCTTAAAGGCAGGACAATATCTGCACATCTCCTCCACAAACCATCTTTTATACTTAGGTGTCTCATACCTAGCCAATTTCCTCCTAGTCCTCTCCTCAACATCTTTCTTAAACCAAATATCATACGCATCTTGCTCGGTCAAGCAAGTATGATAAACAGCATGCTCTTCAGAATGCATGCATGTCTCAGGAACAACAATGACTTCAGAATCCAAGGATGTCTCAGGAACAACATCGACATCATCAGATAGAGGAAGAACTTCAGATTCAGGAAGGACCAACTCATAAAAATCATCGTATGACTATGAATAGTCATCATATGAATCAGGAACAATCTTCATTGACTTGTCCTCAAAATCTACAATGTAACACCCCTGCACACCAGAACGCCTTACCAAGGATCATTCCAGTGTATGACGGTGTCACCATATCGGTTTCCCGAGGAAGTAGATCAAATCAGACCATAAAAGAACAATTATAAAATATTAATGTACCTTATACAATACGAATCAATACAAACTACTTATACCAAAAATAAAGACTACAACAACTCATGACACAGCTCTTCTAGACTGGCAGCGTGATGACTCGATCCCTCCAATCCTAGCAGCCACAGTCAATAGTACCTGCTAAGCCAACTGTTCACCATCCCCGAATGGATCACCGCAGATACCACAAAACAACACGGGGTCAGTGCCGACTAATCAAATGTAAAACGGTAAGCAATGTAACCAGCTGATCATCCTCTAACCCAGTCTCCCGATCTCGCACAATAACCGACTACACACCGAAGTGTATAGCCCTGCCAGATTACCCATCGCAACAGGTAATCCTCGCCGCCAGTGGGTGACCGCAGCCCATCCCACCTAGTTCAGCTCGTCAACGAGCGACTAACAATCCCTGTCCCTTAATGTGCACATCCCCTCCCGTGGCGGGTTCCACGGTGGGCGAACTAGGGTGTGAAGCCACTCCCGCAAGTGACTCCACCACAATCAAAACACACACACAGCACCACAGCTGTCACAACACCTTCACACCAACATTGTCACACAACGCCCGAACACCGATGATCAGCAGATAACAAAAGATGTGCAACAATAACAATCACAATCAATTAACGGTACTGAGTAGGAAAACCTACCTCATCACAACCAAGAGAGACATCTATATACAGCCAAGCAGGACTCCTGTACGCATCCTACAACGATAACCATATCCTATTACACAACTATCCTCAATGAACTACCCAAAAGAACACAAGGCAGAGACTTACCTAACAACACGCATCGACGGTGACATAGACGACAGCCACGCACGCCATCCTTCCTAAGCGAATCCCATCCTTCCCATGGTGAAGGTTTAGGCTATAATCATGAGGGAGGTAGGCTAGGGTTAGAGAAAGCGAAACTGTCGAGGAAATGGAAAAAATGAAATGAATCTCGCGAACTTGCATTTTATATGATGCGTCGACAGCAGCCATACTCAGTCGAGTACTGGAGTACTCGGCCGAGTAGGCTCTACTCGGTCGAGTATAGGTGATACTCGGCCGAGTAGCCTCTGCTAGGTCGAGTAAACCACCTTATAAGGTTCATGTAATAAGTCTGATTCCTCACCCATTCATCCCTACCGTCTGTCTTGGTCAGCAGGGTCGGTCAACAGAGTCCTTGAATATCCTGGGTATTACAGTCTTCCCCCCTTAAAAGAACTTCGTCCCCGAAGTTCAGCCCAAACGCTACTCCCTACAGGGTTACGCACTGTGACACTAACCACCTACATAAAGGCGTACGAACTCAGACCGTCCTGACACTACCGCCACACCACCTTATTCAAACAATAATCATCCATCACCATTATTCTTCCAAATAAGTGTAATGAATTCATATGCACACTCTTGTTAAAACAATCACCACGACTAGCAACAATACACATTTACAAAATAATTCCCAACCACAGCATTCCGCACACCCATACAAAGTATAACATAGAAAGTATAACATAATTTGAGACACCCATACAAAGTAAAAGTATAACATTCATATCACTTAAGTACAACATGGATACAACTTCAAGGAAACAAAAATGTAACTTCAATGTGACCTGTATCATGAATGTCATTCCGAATAGTAACATACACAACATACATGTGATTCCAAATACTAACATACACAATATACATGTGATTCCAAACATTATAGGCATTCTAACCATTTGTTTCCGCGACATTACTCTTCCCCCCTTTAAAGGAACTTCGTCCCCGAAGTTCACCACGAAATACTTTCCGTACCCACATAAACGTACCCATCCTACTGTGACATTACTCACAACTGTAATTAACTTTAAAGTATGATACAAAAATTAACCTATGACATTACCCAAATGTGACCCCTAGTAACAAAAGTGTCGACAAAAAAAAAGTATTCTATGTACATCTAAGTTGATGTCATCAAATTGTAGCAGCTTTATTCATTAGCTTGTTATTTTAGCCACATACCGAACACCAGTTTCTCTAATCCAGTTGGACTTGTTATAATTGTAGCCACATATTAGCACCACAAAAGACTGCATTAAATAACCGAACATTTATACATATAAGATTCGTGACAACCCACACTTTCCATTAATATACACTATCGTATATAGACTCATGCGACACCTTGAACAAGTTAAATTTCTTTATGCTACCCACTGCCATATAACTAAACATTCGCAATTTAATATGTAATCCAAACAATCACATACCTGTGACGTGGTTATAGCCCATCTTTTGGGCAAACAATTACACTAAACGGCACTATGAAGCACCCTCAGTCAGACCGATGTTCACATAAACTCACAAGACATAGTTATCAAACACCTAATCATCTCTGTAACAGTAACACTCGGCCGAGTATGAGTGTCTCCTCGGTCAAGTAAGCTCTACCCGGCCGAGTATGTTTGGATACTCAGCCGAGTAAGCTCTACTCGGTCGACTAGTTTCTATACTCGGTCGAGCTACGAAAGGCAGAGAGCATTTTGACGTAGTTCAGACGATGCTTTCACGACTCATCCTGCAAATAAACACCCTACAATAGTACCAAACACAACGAAAGCCAACACGTCTTCACATGATAAGCTAAAGTAAATAACGGCCTTATAGCCGAGTACAGTCATCCAACGATAAATACTAAATCCCGAAACAAACATCCAACGTAAAAGAAATAAATCCAACACCAAAGAAACCAATCCAAGCAATATAACAACAAAAGATCAATAACCAGGACCCTCCTCCATGTCATCGTCACCACCGCACTGAAGTACCGCACCAACTCCCGCTCCTAGAAAGCCCTTTTTTTGAGTAATCCCCGCTAGCCGGGCTGCCGTAGTTGGCTCCCCACGGTCCCGCGAGGCAGCTAAACTCTGTCTCCTCCGGTGGCCTCCAGTAACTCGGATCAACTCCGTAGCTGTGGAATACTCCCGTGTCCACTCCCGGTCCTCTCCACCAAACAGGCCGTGCTAGCTGTGTCTCTATGCCCTGGTTATGGGCCATCTCATGCATGTTGCGGAGCACCCATGTAGTGGAGATCTGCTCAGCCAGGTCACTCGGCTGTATCCTGGGGTCATGCACTGTGGGGTAGGGCGAGTACTGATAAGGGTAGAAGTCAGGGACGGAGTAAGAGGGCTTAGGTACCACCGGGTCTGCCCTAGACTGTCTAACTCTACGGCGCTCTCGAGGTGGGAGAGGCGCCTGCTGCTGTGCCTCAGGCACGATGACAGGCTCAGGTAGGTCCAAGAGAATTCTTGGGTCAATCAGGTAGGTCTGGGGCTCAGGCCTAGGTATAGCACAGGGTTCCCACTCAGCCAAATGGTCAACAACGGGGAGATGGGCAGGGTCAGGAAGCACCATCCACATAGATCCCCTCACCCTCCAGGCATAGGACCCGTCATCCAACTTCCTCAACCACCTATTCTGACGCAAATACTGGGCGTCCATGGTAGGAACAATCTCCACATACTCATCCCCCTCGGGAGGTGGGGCCTCGAAATCAGCCAGTCGCTGAGCTAGGCGGGTCACTATGGCCCCGAAAGCAATGTGTCAGGTCTCAGACTGTGCCATATGCTCCAGACTAGAGCACACTATCTCTGAAGCACTATAATAAACCGGCTTACTACGGTGCAGGTTAAGGTAAGACACAAGTAACATAACTTCATGAGAATTAAGCTTACTCACATCATCTCTCGCATACAACAAACAAGTCATCATCCTAAGAAACATATGAAGGGAAACATGCTGCACATCATTAATCAGCATAGCACTGGCACTAGGGGCGGGTCGGCCAGTCAAGAAAGGAAGGTAAAGAGGAGCACCACTGTTCTTAGCAACATCACTCAGGTATCTCGTCCCCTCCTTCTCCAAACTCAGATGGCCCGCAAACTCATCCAAAGTCAACTCACGATCCTTATTCAAGAGGCGGAAGGAGACGGTCTTCTCCTTCTTATCATACTCATACGAGCTCAGGAATTCTAAGGTCAGATGGGGTTAGGACTTCTTCCTCAAATGATATAACCCCTCCATTCCCAAAATCTCAAACATATGAATTATATCTCCCCTAATCCCCAAGGTCTCTAAAATCTCGGGGTTCACACACCGAGTAGGTCGGAAAGGACGCTTCATCAAGGCTACAAAGGCCTTGCACTATTTGAAATCAGAGAAGACTACCGATGGATATGCCTCCACCAGTGGAACTACAGGCTCACTGCTCGACTGACCCGTCTCAAGTTTGACATTAGGACGGGTCCTCTTGTTGGGTAGGCCTCGGGTTTTCACAATGCTGCAAAAGACAAGTCTTTAACAAATATACCAAGCACACCAAAACCTTTTAAAAGACGGACTATTTATACTTGTATGAAAATTTTGAGACAAACTTTTAAGACAATTTCTTAGCAATTCACTAAGTATTTTACCAAAACACCACTTCTTTACTCAAAAACACCTTTTTTTCCAACATCAAGAGGCTTAAAATAGTATGATAATCAAGCAAAGAGCAAGGTATGACGATTTTATCAAACCCTAGAACGCAAAAATCCAACTTAAATCAAGAAATTGCTCAAATAACGGTATAGTCGGGATTTGTATACAATTCAATAAAAAGTATAGCATGAATAAGATTCAATTTTAGTTACCTATAAAGGAATTTCGGGAATTTAATAAAATCACACCATAACCTTGAAAATAAAGGAAGAAATTGGGTTAAAACTTTACCTTAAACTGATTTGGGGCAAGTAAGAACAAGTTGAATACCAAGAGTTCACCCAAAAGCTTGAGGAAGGAGGAATATGGAATTTTAGAGAGAAGGAGATGTGAAGATGGGAGGCGGAAATAAGAAAGATTGGGACGAAAATAGGGTTTTTGTATAACCCGTGTAAGTCCCGCTACAGCAATACTCAGTCGAGTATTAGGCGTACTCGGCCGAGTGTCGAATACTCGGTCGAGTATTCCCTTTGCTCGGTCGAGTTTTCAAGAACAGTAGCGATTTTAATTGTCACCAAAAATAGACACTCGGTCGAGCACCTTCATGTTAGTTATTTAGACCAAATTAATACTCATCTTATGATATTAAAATTACAAATTAATTTAAAATGGTCTAAATCTACATGCATGCAAATAAAAGTATAAAAGATGGTATTAAACCATCTTAAGACAAAAGTTCCTTACATTGTATAAGGCAAGTAAGGGCACTACAAAGGTCTCCTACCTTTGTAGTTCTTGAGCTATATGAATGTGGATGATCCTCCAAATACACCAAAATTACCAAAATAGGTAATCTCCTAAGGTGGCACCCAAGATAAGCCCAAAATACTACTAAAATTAATAACTAGTTAATAGTAGTAGTAACTTTGTAATATGTATATTTGATGTACTAATTAATATTATTACCTTGATAATATTATTAGTTTACTTTTATATGTGTTTATTGTAAAAGGGTGAACAAAATAAGAAGAAAAATATGGTCTTTTGATGGTGTATATGAACCATCCACAACAAGCACACAAAGACCAATTTTTCTTCAAATTTCCAACCTAAGAAATGATGGAATGACTTAGGTATATATAGGCATGCAAATGTATACAATTCACATACAAATGCTAGTGGGAAATGCCTACCTTTTCCACTCACAATGAGTGTATTAGTAGTGTAAAAATCTGTCCAAATGGTTCCCTTCGGGTCCATTTCGATTTTCGACATTTTCCCCACAAATGCTTATAAGTCTTATATTTAATTATCTGACATAATTAAATATTATTTTAATTATTTAACACTTAAATAATATAAATTAACTACCAATGACTACTTAACTATTAAGTAATCATAAGACCATTTTATCAACATACAATGTGTCAATATTAACCCATTTAGCTAATTTTACAACCTCTTGTAAAATTTAATAGCTAATTAATTTCACCTCAAAACATATACACATATCGTATAAAATTAATTAATTAACAATTAATTAATAAATTGTAATAAATTTAGTATTTAAATATCACATAATTAAATAACAAATCTCCTTGTCCCGAGTTCGTAACCCGTCATCAAATAATACATTTACGTGACTAATTAAAAGTCAAATAATACAAGGAATTAATTATCTCGTATCTCATACAAAAAATTAATTTATTCTATTTGGGCGTCATCCTATAGGTGTGACCTAAAGGGATCACCGATCACCGCCACACACGACAAGAATGTCAAACTCTAGTCAGCCAATCATTACCGATTAACGATGACCAACTGACAAATAAATAAATAAATCCCTGATATTCCTTTTACGAGATTTATTATGTGAACACACTTATTGTGGAGGGCACTACTCCAACAATCTCCCACTTGTCCGACACAAGTGTGCGTTACCAATTCTCTTGTCCAAAAATATCTCCCACTCAATGCAAGATGTCTTTCAGGTCGTTCTTGCACGTGATCATATCATAAAGTGGTTTCCTCGATCAGGAGAATGACTGTCTGACCGGATAATCTACTATAGATCGCATCCGAGCGTGGCCACGCATTCACAGTCATCTCTCCTCGAGTGGCCTTGAGATAAAATATGACTTAAAAGGACAATCCTGTTGACCTATTTTCTTCATTCGATACAGATCACAATGACCCAGTAAATGCTCATCGGCCTCCTTTTACGGTGCGACCTAGAACAAAAACCAAAGCCACCGGAAAACCGTACCAACACAGACAAATAGTCACCAATATAAAGAATTGACTCGAAGGAATAAATAGAAATCCTCGCTACGACCTAGCAACAAAAGGACTCTATAAACGGTCACTGTCCGACAAATTGTCTCACAATATGCCTATGTAATCGACCAGTCATCACCATGACCATACGACAGTCGAACCTGTCATCTATCTCCTTACAATTTAGTCACTCCAAGACGTCACCTCATTAAGTAACTAGGGACAAAACACAATGTTAATCCAGTTCACTTAATAGGGTTCGACATTGTCTTTACTACCTATTTGGAGAAAACAAAGTATATAAATTCAGACATAAAACTGAATATAACGATAAATGCAATTTATCATATATGAAATAATAAATACAATATTTTGATTATTACATATCATATAATTTACAACAGTTCCGGCATTCGTCTCAATCCTATCGAAACTACATGACTATCATGTTTAGATTGAGACAATGGCTTGGTTAAAGGATCAGCGATGTTGTCAGCTGTCCCAACCTTACAAACTGTAATTTCTTTCCTTTCTATTAAATCTCTAATTACATGAAATTTTCTAAGTACATGTCTAGACTTGTTACTAGACTTGGGCTCTTTTGCTTGAAAAATAGCCCCACTGTTATCACAATACAAAGTGATAGGATCCTCGGCGGTCGGAACTACTTTCAGTCCCTCTAAAAATTGCCTAATCCAAAGAGCTTCCTTTGCAGCCTCAGAGGCTGCAGTACTCTGCTTCCGTTGTAGAATCAGCAGTCACAGACTCTTGGAAACTTCTCCAGCAAACCGCCCCTCCGTTCAACAAAAAGACAAAACCAGCCCGGGATTTCAAATCATCCTTATCGGTTTGGAAACTGGCATCCGTATAACCTCTTACACGTAATTCAGATTCTCCTCCAAACACTAAGAATGAATATTTAGTCCTTCTCAAGTACTTCAGAATATTCTTGACGGCTATCCAGTGACTCTCACCTGGAGTTTTCTGAAAACGACTCGTCATACTCAAAGCATACGAGACGTCAGGACGAGAACACATCATAGCATACATGATCGATCCAACAACGGAAGCATAGGGAATCGATTTCATGCGTTCAATATCCTTAGGCTCGGGGACACCGTGAGTTACTCAAAGTGATCCCACTTTGCAATAGGTAGAAAACCTCTCTTGGAGTTTTTCATATTGAATCGGCCAAGAATCTTATCAATATAGGCTTCTTGACTCAATGCTAATATCCTTTTGGATCTATCCCTATAGATCCGGATACCCAAGATGCGTTGAGCTTCTCCCAAATCTTTCATTTGGAAGTGATTTCCCAACCACTTCTTAACAGAAGCAAGCATATCAACATCATTCCCAATGAGTAATATGTCGTCCACATAAAGAAGTAAGAAAACAACTTTACTCCCACTAAACTTCATGTATAAACATGGTTCCCCAACACTTCGAGAAAAACCATTCTGTTTAATAACATGATCGAAACGATGATTCCAACTCCTTGACGCTTGCTTAAGACTATAAATGGATCTCTTAAGTTTGCATACTTTGTTATGATTTTTAGGATCCACAAAACCCTCAAATTGTGTCATGAACACTTCGTCTTCCAGAAACCCGTTCAGAAAAGCGGTTTTGACATCCATTTGCCATATCTCATAATTATGAAATGCAGCAATCGCTAACATTATCCGAACAGATCTAAGCATAGCAACTGGTGCAAAAGTTTCATCATAGTGTAAACCATGAACCTGGGTGAAACCTTTTGCAACCAATCGAGCTTTATAAACATCTTTATGTCCATCCATGCCGATTTTAATCTTGAATATCCACTTACATTGAAGAGGTCGAACATCTTTAGGTAAGTCAACCAGGTCCCATACCTGATTATCGTACATGGAATCCATTTCGGATTGCATGGCCTCGAGCCATAGCTTAGAGTCAGAACTCATAATAGCTGCTTTATAGGTCTTGGGTTCATCACTTTCTAAAAGTAAAACCTCATAGTCACCATCTTCCTCGATAATACCAAGGTATCTATCAGGCTGGCGACTAACCCTTTCTGACCTCCTAGGTTCAGAAGGAACAATAACTGATTCAGACGTAGAAGGAACATCTTCCTGTATTGTCATATCAGTTTGTATAACAAGTGGTATCAGACCATCTTAAGACAAAAGTTCCTTACATTGTATAAGGCAAGTAAGGGCACTACAAAGGTCTCCTACCTTTGTAGTTCTTGAGCTATATGAATGTGGATGATCCTCCAAATACACCAAAATTACCAAAATAGGTAATCTCCTAAGGTGGCACCCAAGATAAGCCCAAAATACTACTAAAATTAATAACTAGTTAATAGTAGTAGTAACTTTGTAATATGTATATTTGATGTACTAATTAATATTATTACCTTGATAATATTATTAGTTTACTTTTATATGTGTTTATTGTAAAAAGGTGAACAAAATAAGAAGAAAAATATGGTCTTTTGATGGTGTATATGAACCATCCACAACAAGCACACAAAGAACAATTTTTCTTCAAATTTCCAACCTAAGAAATGATGGGATGACTTAGGTATATATAGGCATGAAAATGTATTCAATTCACATACAAATGCTAGTGGGAAATGCCTACCTTTTCCACTCACAATGAGTGTATTAGTAGTGTATAAAAATCTATCCAAATGGTTCCCTTCGGGTCCATTTTAATTTTCGACATTTGCCCCACAAATGCTTATAAGTCTTATATTTAATTATCTGACATAATTAAATATTAATTTGATTATTTAACACTTAAATAATATAAATTAACTACCAATGACCACTTAACTATTAAGTAATCATAAGACCATTTTATCAACATACAATGTGTCAATATTAACCCATTTAGCTAATTTTACAACCTCTTGTAAAATTTAATAGCTAATTAATTCCACCTCAAAACATATACACATATCGTATAAAATTAGTTTATTAACAATTAATTAATAAATTCTAATAAATTTATTATTTAAATATCACATAATTAAATAACAAATCTCCTTGTCCCGAGTTCGTAACCCGTCATCAAATAATACAATTACGTGACTAATTAAAAGTCAAATAATACAAGGAATTAATTATCTCGTATCTCATACAAACAATTAATTTATTCTATTTGGGCGTCATCCTATAGGTGTGACCTAAAGGGATCACCATCACCGCCACACACGACAAGAAATGTCAAACTGTAGTCAGCCAATCATTACCGATTAACGATGACCAGCTGACAAATAAATAAATAAATCCCTGATATTCCTTTTACGAGATTTATTATGTATACGCACTTATTGTGGAGGACACTACTCCAACACTTCATACTCGGCCGAGTATCGTGTACTCGGTCGAGTACAAATTCCTACTCGGTCGAGTGTTCAAGAAGGAAGGCGGAATTGAACTTTTCTTTGCTCCTGCAAAACAAATAGCATAGTTCGGAGTTCCGTGCAATCGGCTCGTCACTGTTAGAGCTTATCCTACCACATAAACACACATCAACACGAATTTTGTACATTCATTATCAATTCGATCATCATTTCTACCTTCATCCCTTACTTTGCTATGAAACGATTACATTACCCCTTCTAGCATACTTAGCAATTAATTACTATACCTGCAATGTTTAGCTCCTATACCACATCATCACAGATTCCGCTAGTCACAAGATATACACCTTAACCACATTTACAAGGTAGCAATCAACACACAACGCAATCATCGTCAAACAAATTGATCGACTAACCTCTGATCGCACATCGCAACAATTCCATCACCCACTCTAAACTTTTCCACACCCACCTTGCCACACATTATCATAAACATAGATGCACACAACAACCATCACTAAGCAATCAACGACTCTTACTAGCTACCCCTTTTCCCGTGTCTGGCTTAAGTTCGATGGGGCCATGATTTTGAAATGAGGGCGCCTACTCACCCAAAATCTAGCATCAGCTGGGGCTCCCAACGCACATACTCCAGGTTCATTTTAGTTGACACCCTACATTCATTAGATTCATTGGTTCAGGTTCCAAAATCGTCGGCTTTGATACCACTTTGTAACACCCCCGCATACCAGAATACCTTACCAAGGATCATTCCAGTGTATGACGGTGTCACCATCTCGGTTTCCCGAGGAAGTAGATCAAATCAGACCATAAAAGAACAATTATAAAATATTAATGTACCTTATACAATACGACTCAATACAAACTACTTATACCAAAAATAAAGACTACAACAACTCATGACACAGCTCTTCTAGACTGGCAGCGTGATGACTCGATCCCTCCAATCCTAGCAGCCACAGTCAATAGTACCTGCTAAGCCAACTGCTCACCATCCCCGAATGGATCACCGCAGATACCACAAAACAACACGGGGTCAGTGCCGACTAATCAAATGTAAAACGATAAGCAATGTAACCAGCTGATCATCCTCTAACCCAGTCTCCCGATCTCGCACAGTAACCGACTACACACCGAAGTGTGTAGACCTGCCAGATTACCCATCACAACAGGTAATCCTCGCCGCCAGTGGGTGACCGCAGCCCATCCCACCTAGTCCAGCTCATCAACGAGCGACTAACAATCCCTGTCCCTTAATGTGCACATCTCCTCCTGTGGCGGGTTCCAGGGAGGGCGAACTAGGGTGTGAAGCCACTCCCGCAAGTGACTCCACCACAATCACAACACACACAGCACCACAGCTGTAACAACACCTCCACACCAACATCGTCACACAACGCCCGAACACCTATGATCAGCAGATAACAAAAGATGTGCAACAATAACAATCACAATCAATTAACGGTACTGAGTAGGAAAACCTACCTCATCACAACCATGAAAGACATCTATATACAGCCAAGCAGGACTCATGTACGCATCCTACAACGATAACCATATCCTATTACACAACAATCCTCAATGAACTACCCAAAAGAACACAAGGCAGAGACTTACCTAACAACACGCATCGACGGTGACATAGACGACAACCACGCACGCCATCCTTCCTAAGCGAATCCCATCCATCCCATGGTGAAGGTTTAGGCTATAATCATGAGAGTGTGTAGAAATGGGGTGATAAAAGAGGGAGGTAGGCTAGGGTTAGATAAAGCGGAACTGTCGAGGAAATGGAAAAAATGAAATGAATCTCGCGAACTTGTATTTTATATGACGCGTCGACAGCAGCCATACTCGGTCGAGTAGGCTCTACTCGGTCGAGTATAGGTGATACTCGGCCGAGTAGCCTCTGCTAGGTCGAGTAAACCACCCTATAAGGTTCATGTAATAAGTCTGATTCCTCACCCATTCATCCCTACCGTCTGTCTTGGTCAGCAGGGTCGGTCAACAGAGTCCTTGAATATCCTGGGTATTACATACAACACCCATCTCTCTATCGCCATCTTCATCAACAACAACATCTAACATATTGAATAAACAAGGACCATCTTCAAAATCAGAGAAAAGATAAATCAGATCTGGAGTTAGGGAGTCAATTAAGTCTGATAGTTTCATTGTGAATTTGAAGATGCGACATGATGAAATATTGATGAAAATAAAATGAGAGAGAGATGCGAGATTGCAAATGAAGATCTGTGTCTCAGATTATGAGAAATGGAGGATTAGAGGATGATGGGAGGTAGAGGGATGAGTAAATCAGAGAGACGAATCTAGGGTTTTCTGGGTTGGGACTGAAGGAGATGAAGATTGAGAGAAAGGGGATGAACTCAGGCTGCTAGGGTTTTGTTAGTTGGGGATGGGGAGTATAAATGGCGGAGAGATTAGGTTAATAGTGGATTTGGGTTGGGCTGATTAGTTCAGTTGGGTTTAATTGGGTTGGGTTAGATCTAATTAGGTCCACTAATAAATGGCAACTTTTGTAAATTGTAAAAATGGACCAGGACAATATGGAAATTAAACAACTAAAAAACCTACTAAAAATGGAAAGGGGGAAGAAAATCCGACTAACTTCGAAAAAGAAAGAGGGAAGAAAAAAGCGACTAGGAGGGAGTATTTTTTAACATTTCGTATTTTTTAAATTACATCATTATTGAATTGAACTTGGCCAATATAGTTTGGAAATAAAAGACTTGAGATTAGTGGTGGGGTAGGGAGGGAAAGAAGTCTTTTGCTTTCCTAAAAATTAGGAGCTAATAGCATTGCTCTAGATGTTATGGCTTTTATAGAAAGGAGATCCTACAACAACTCAATAACCCTACTAATAACCTATATAAAGATGGGTCTATTTGTCATAGCTAGCTAGATCAGTTCATTTTCCTTTTTCGATTATTCTTTCGTTTCTGTGTCATTTATTTTTCGAGTTAGCGGTATTGTTTTGTGTATTCGATCCGTATACGATAGTATATTCATCTTTCTTTATTAATTTAAGGTTTTTTTTTTTGTTTTTGTTATTTGTTTTATATTCCAATTTTTGTCGAGACTTATCCATATCTTTTTTTTCATGCGCAGGCTATCAACAAACTTAAACGGTATCAATATTATTTTATATTTTTGGTAGGTTTTAGTTTTGTTTACGTACTAATAAGGTTATTATTTTGTGTAGGGTAATTTTGTTCTAATTTAAAAAAAATTCCTTGCTAATAATCTGTTTGCTCATTATAATATATCACGCATAATTTCATACGGTTTGTTAGCCAATACTCTCTCTGTCCCAGTGAATAGTTTACCGTTACTTTATTTTATGAGGGAGAAATAAAGCAAGTGTAAACTATTAACCGTGACGGAGGGAATACTAATTAGTGCAATTTGGTTGAAAATTTCAGGTACAATATAAGTCGAGTGTTTAACAAGTTTGTTTAATCATGATGGAGAGATTACATCTTTTTCCTTACTACAAAGTGTCTCGCTAGCTCGATCTTTTTTCGACTAAATAATACTTTGCTCATTGTTTTTCTAGTTGTATTCTTAAAAACTTTTCAGCATTATTTATGCAGTAGGTGGATTATACATCTGATTTTTTACCACCAATTCAATAGTTTCTGAGCATTTTAATAAAAATTTTGAGTTTTGTTTTAAAAAGTATGAGTTTTACTATAAAGTTTCTGAGTTTATTGACTTAAACATTAAACTCTAAAAAATTACAATAAAACTCAAAAATATTACATATAAATTTTACTAAATTTGAGTTTTGAAGGAAAAAAAATTAAAATCTAACTTATAAATTTTAATAAGCTCAAAAAGAATATACATATATGCTCAACAACAAATAAAGTTTGAGGTAATAAGCTCAAAAAATATACATATATGCTCAAAAACAAAAAGGTTGGAGGTAGTACCTCCGATGTAGGTTCCTTTTTCTCTTATTCATGCTATCAAATGAGTTTGTTTTGTTTTCCTTTTGTTAGGTTTGTCTTACGAAGGGGGTCGAATTTTATGGAGCAAAACATGTGATGCTAAGACTGTAAGACATAGTGTTTGTGGAAGTTGAGCAAAGCGCGTCTATTTATTAACACCATTAAAATTATACGGAGTAGGTACGTAGTTTTTACGTCGAGTAGATAGATGTCTTATTCATCTAATGAAAATAGTTCTCAATATGTAATGTAATATTAGTAATTATTTTTCCATAGTTAAGTAATTTGATTTTATGAATTCTCATGAAACTTTAGTATGGAATATTTCTTACGTGGGAAATATCAATCTTTCTTTTTGTCGACGAGAATTTTTCCAACAACAAAGCATGTGAGTGTATATATAAGCAAGTAGACGTGGAGTTCTATGAGTTTTGTCATCAAAACTTCCACTAGAGATGATAAATTGAGATATTTCAAGTTTTAAGTAGTAAAACATGGCGAAGGTTGTTAATTAATCTTTTTCTCGATCATTATTCATTTGTTTATCCTTTGATAATACCCACATTTTATTCCCACATTCTATGAAACATTAGTTAAATTAATTGTTTATCAAAAAACATGAAAACTAAACTTCATCACATTGTTTAAATTTGTCCAATTATAACAACTAACTTAGCCCAACCAATTTAAATTATCAACTGGACTTTTGTTGTCTACGACACCAAAGAGTATATATTTTAGCTTTGCAACTTGGAATCGCGTTATCTATCGGTGTCCCTTGAATAAAATATATTTTGTTTGATATATTGTAAAGTTTGATACTAAAAAGAGCTAGAATACCTATTGAAGTGCAAGTGTGCATTTGGCCAATTTTGAGTAATATTAGTACGGGTCGTCATGAATGAGCTAACATTAGTCTTTGGCGTAGTCATGAACGAGCAAATATTGGCAACATGATGTAAAGTTTGGAATCGGCTTGACAACTCGAGCTCGCTAGAGCTATGCTAAATGATTATCTACTTTATTTTCTTTAATTTTTAAATCAAACTAAAAATCAATATATTTAAAGATAAATTCGAATATAAAATATTTATCAAATAAAATAAAAATATAATCACAAATGTCAAAATAACATTTTATTGAGAACAAAAACAATTGTAAAGTTCCCAAATTAAATAAAAAAACTAAAAAAAATGAGCCTAAACGAGCTTTCGATCCAAGCACTACTAAGCTCGGAATTGACTCGAATTTGGTCAAACTCGACTCGGGATCAATTTTTACCGATTTCAATCCGAGCTTTGGCCGAGCTAATTTCGAGGACTCTACGAATTGGCTTAGATAATTGACAGCCCTACTTGAGATAAAACAGCCAGCTACAGAAGACTAATTGGATAGCGAAAGAAAAAATAATAATACAATAAGATATTTTTTTATCGTGTATAATAAGATAATATACTTTAGTTATGTTACACTCGATATTATAAGTACGTTATCGAATCCGTATGAATTTAGATATGTTTATTTAATTAAAAAAAAGCTACCAAATAGTTTTCTTTACAAGAATTGTACGTAGATAACAGATTTTAACAGTTTGTAATTACTATTATTTTACCAAAAAAAAAAAACAGTTTGTAATTATTATATTAAACATGAGAGAATACTACAAACAGGTCGCACGGGAATTAAATTAGTATCAATATCTATCTATCTATCTATATTAATAAAGGAAGCTTTTTTCGAGCGACGTGTGAGACTCCAACTTTTGCAAAATACTAAAGAGTTGTAAAAATCATAATCCATTTAAATTTGTATTTAAATAATAGAGTTTGTATAACTAAAGAATGCAAGAACTTAATCTATTTTTTTTTTTTGAAATTGTCATCTCATTAATAATCAACTAAGCGTAGGTTACAATGAAGATAACAAATAGACAAAGGAAAATCAAGATTGCTAACGTAAAAAATACATTCAAAATAACTATCTAAATATCGGTAATGGCGCCGCTAGCTCCAAAATCATAAATTTCTTGAATCTATGAATAATCGATGTCTTTGCATCCTTCTTGATGGAGGGAAACAGTGTAGCCGTCTTGATGTATTCATCCACGAAACAAATCTGATAATCTCCCCGTCGATTAAAATTTATTTTATTGATAACAATCCCACAAAAAATGGAAAAACCCCGAAAGAAGGGACGGAACAACAGATCTCACCAAAAGGGAGACTATTATTGAAAATAAGATAGATCTATCTCACCACAAGAACTTAATCTATTTGAATTAGTATTTAAAGGAAAACGATATAGCGACACCGGGTGTTACTGAGTTTGAGTAACACCTAGGGTATAAACGTAAATTCGTTAACATTTTCAGTTTAATTGTTTACATAAAGATAAAGGGTATTATAGGAAATTCATATTTTTGTGTTGATTAAATAATCAAAGTAACAACCACCAAGATTTGATGCAAATTTTTAGGAGGGATTTAGGTATGATTTAGTTGAGTAAAATTATTGATCATCATTGATCACTAAAATTACTTGAGGAATATTTACTCAGAGAAAAAAATATTTATATAATACTTGCAAGTTTATGTTAATATGGTACTTATAATTTTCATGGTTAGCAATGTAAATTATAAACGAGGCTTGAAGAATCACAATGATGGATGATGACAATGATACAAAAAATTTATAGAACATGTTATTAACTTGATGATAACAAGATGAAGGTACCATACGTTTCCAATGGCATGAAATTATGGTGATTAACTCTATGCATGAAGCTAGTATTATGTACACTGATTTTTGGAAATAAATTATGTTGAAGCAAATGCATAAATAATTGTATCTCCAAATCCCACAGCCAGTAAAGATGATGTACGGAGTAGTGTTTATCAAAGACGATCTCATCTTCATAGAATTAAAAATTAATTTTAATTGTAAAGTACATCCTTGCCCTTTTAAGTTTGTTGTTAAATAAATAAATTATATTATTAATTATAATTTTTTTATTAATTTAATTAGGGTGTTACACAAACTCAGTAACACCCGGTGTCGCCTTAGCACTTCCCTTTAAATAATAGAGTTTGTATAACTGAAGAACGCAAGAACTTAAACAGTAACAAATATATTTTATTTTATTAAACAAGTAATTTATTCACAATAGCCGTATTTGTATAGGACCCAAAGTCTATCTCTATATATAAAATTATTATAAATACTTCTCAAAACTACTACTACAACTCAACGTAAATTTCCTTCCCCCTTCCCCTCAACAACACAATTTGTCTTCACTAATTTCTAATTGCTAATAGTTTATTGTTTTTTTAAATTCTTTATTGATTGTCTGTGATGTGCTTTTTCATTCGTATTGATTTATGACTTTTTTCCCTACAGATTATTCACGCCGTTAGTATGACTTTGAGTAAGATAACGAAGATTGGACAATAGTATGGTGCAATGACGTCCAATCAAAGGTAAAAGATTCATAGTGTAGTGGTATTTTGAGCTTTATTATTTTGCTACATATCCATGGTGTAAGTAGTGAAATTTGTTAGGCTAGCATAACTATTTTTGGTCAAATTTATAGTATTAAAATAACGGTTTTGTTAATTTATTTTACAGAGCAGGGCTTTGAGCTTGATTAAATAGGGAGGGCAAAACCAATTAATCTTAGCATCTCAAAGTGCCACAATCCTTCACAATACAAACAAGGCAAATGTATAGAGCTGGTCTCGGGTATGTATATTGCAAGGAAAATGTGAAAACATGAGAAGATATATTGGTTACTTTTAGGTCTCAATCACAAAGCAAAATGTTGTTTATTAACATATAATTTTTTAGTCTAATTAATTTGCTAATTTTATTATAATGGAGTAATTCTATTGTTGCTTTAGTATATAGTATATATATATATATATATTGGTCTAATAGAGGACTTATAATAGGAATAACATCTCATTACCTCTTTTTTCAGGTTTTTAGATAAGTATATATCTAAATTTCTACAATTCAATAGTTAACCTATCGTTGGATTAATTTGTTACATGCGTTTTCTTATTTTGACAAATGAACGATATTTTGACCAAATTCTTATGTGAGACGGGTTTTTTTTATAAGTTTACGTGACAAAGAGATTAATCATACCGAGGATAAACTAAATACCATGTAAGTTAGTGTATGTATAAAAACAAGGAACACGAGATATTCCCACGGGGTGGTACTCATTAAATTTTTGTGCAGTGATTAGAATTTTTTTTTATTAGATTAGGCTCTCTCCGCACCTCCCACTTCCATAGTTCCATGTCCATCGTCTCCATCGTATCGCTGCCGTTCGCTAACACGCAATTACTTTCCAAGCTATTTGTAAACTTTACAATTATTGTTCAACCAAAAATCTGACCCTAAATTGAAATGGTTTCATTAAATTGTTTGTTTGTATTCAGCAATTCCGTATTAGCTAACCAAAAATCCCTTCAACCCTTCATAGCTAAAGTTTGAAACAAGTATTGGATATAATTAATGTATGAACCTTAAATCACTACCCTAAATAAAATATTCAAATGTCTAATTTAATTGAAAGGTCTCGGCAAGAAGAATAGATAAATGGGATTTGGGACGTGCAGTTGAGAGTTGTGACGATGTTAATCGCGACGAGCCGACGATGGTAAAGACAACATGTTTATGTTTATGTCCTTCCATATAATGTGCTTAAGTTGATAATTGTTTGTATAATTAATTATTATTTCATTATTTTAATTAGAGTGGTACCGAAATTGTGTAGTACAATAAAATTAACATTTTGAGTTGAAAAAAAGGAAAAAAAACAAATAAGTAAAATAAGAACTCGCACCAATACTATTTGGCATCAACAAAGCTAAAGAAGAAGAAGAACAAATTGCTGATTTCTGTCCAAAAAAAAAGATGTTTATACGTTGGGAATAAACAAAAGAGGAAAATTTGAGCTAATTGGAGACATTAAAATAGAATTTGCAGTGCTTTTAGCATTCGATCGATAGTAGTTCACATACATTAGTTTCATGCAAACACAAACTCTAAAATTAGACATTATGTTTCTGACACCTACTCAAATTAGTGAATGTTTGCAGTGGCGAAGTTAGGAATTGACCCCAGCAAAGGCGAAAAATCCCAGTGAGTAAGAATAGTTAATAATTTAAGGAAAACTCGAAGAATGTTGGAAAATTTTAATTAAAAAACTTTAAAATTTTTGATCGTCAGCGAAGGCGAGCGCCCTTGCTAGCCGCCCTTGCTAGATCCACCACTGGATGATTGAGTCAATAGTATGTACCAAAATATATGTGGTAGTCCTAATATGCAGAGCTTTTCAACGTCAATTTTTTTGTCAATAAAATGTGTTAGGGTGCATTATTTAATTGGAGTTATACTAATAATTATTGCGTAGAATTAGTCTTAACTATTTGAATTCTTTTATTAGTGAATTAGAAATGTATTAGGCTGAGTAGTTTAACCAATTTGGGGTTGGAGTTTGCATCAAGCCTCTTTGTAGACGAGACTTGAATTTATTATTAGTTATTTCATAACTTGGCGTTCAACGACAGTGGTTCACGAGACAGAATACTACAATTAGGCCCGTGCATCGCACGGGCATTAAATCTAGTCTATATTAATAAAGGAAGCTTTTTTCGAGCGATTATAGAGTCTCCAACTTTTACAAATTACCTAATATATTTAAAAAAGAAAAAAACTACACTCCTATAGAAGTCGGTATTCTCGTGCTATTAGATAGAACTACACTCCTATACAAGTCGGTATTCTCATGCTATTAGATAGAGTACTACGTATTTATAAACAATAATAAACACTAGACTTTAACTAGGTCTCAAACACCTTTACACAGTACTACATAAGACTTGATAATACATAACAAATAGAAATTAGTTTTTGTACCCTTCTATTTCTTTAACTTTTCTGCCTTCCGTTAATTGTATCAAGATGAATGTTTTGCTTTTCATATTTTCTTGCAATGTCGATTGACTGTAACTGTACTTTTTTTTATTGCATGGTCGTATAGAAATAGCACATGATGGATATTATTTTTAGTAACAATTTCGTAATTTTTGTCGTTATACTATATTGTTTTACAGTTATAATTATGGACGATCTAGCAATCGCAAAAGGACATTCTTTTCCCAGGATAATGGTTTGAATAATAAACCAGATTTTATTTAGTGGCTTCATTAGTAAGTATTTTTATTAGTTTTTTGTACATAGCATGCTTCGTATACTCTTTTAATTATATACATAGAAATTAGAATGTAATTCATGCCTAAAAATTAAATCTAATAAAGTTTATTTTAGCTTGGAAACTTTAATTATATTTTATTAATTAGCTATCGCACTGGAATTCCAGAGTCGGGCCGGTTGCATTCTTCTAATCTTTCCTGACTCTTTCAAAATTGATTGTATCACTTTCTCAGACTCTTCATTAGGGAAAGTGAATAAGTTATTTTTGTGTATCCAGTTCAAGGGAGCGTCACATTCAATTACTTCAGTCTGATAAAATTAACTAAAAAGACAAATCATCTATCCAATGGTACACTTAGACAAATATAACGTTTATACTTTTGTTGATCAAAATTGTTACGAACTCTCTCTATCCCACTCCCTCTATCACAGTGATATGTTTACAATTCCTTTATTTTATAAAAGAAAAATAAGTAAAGTGTAAATATATCGCTAAGACGGAGGGAGTATATCTTTTATTTACTTATGTTATAATAATTAGTGAGAATAATGAGGAATTACTTATTTACAGCATGCATGTATAGAACAAAATACAACAGAATAACAGATATATGCCCATCGATGACCACATACATTAGAACTTCAGAATTTTAGAACTGATTCTTTCACTGACAACACGACTATTTATACGTAGTAATTCGGGATATTTCACGGACAACACGACTACTTATACGTAATAATTCGGGATATTATGTTATTAACTAGGAATGAATTTAGCTATTATCGCTATTACACGAGAAAGGAACTTTAGCATGGAATTTAACATTTGCTTCAGAGGTTATTAAATTTTTTTTTTCCAATTATTGGAGTGTCCTAGCATTAAGATTAACTCGAAGATGCGAAGTTACCATGATTTCTACGTGAAATACGGTAAATTTAACTATTTAAGAGTAGAATGTAAGTATAATCCGTTCAAATAATAAAGTTAATTAGGAATATTTGATTTTGGTATGACGGTGGCCTTTGTTGGTTTTTCAGACTCTCGGCTCTAGAACTCCAAGTCACCCATTTGTGGTAGTTAGGTTGTTGAAGGCCAATTATCAGAAGATTAATCATAATACAAATTTCTACCATTTCTGCCGGCTATGGCCCTTAATGGAAAGAGTTCATAGCTTAAGATTCTAATTAAATGAGCTTATTAGAAAAATTAAGTTTTATAAGTTCAGTTCAGAAAAATTAAGCGCTTATAAATTCAATTTAACTCATATAAGTTCAGTTAAAAAAATGTAAGTTCAATTTATACCCATTTTTCTATAAGTTAAGCTCATATAAGTTCAGTTCAATTCCTATAAGTTCAGTTCGTAAAAGTTAAGTTCTTATAAGTTCAGTTCAATTCAACTTCAATATGTTCAGTTCAGCAAAATTAAGTGTAACAGAACATGATCTTGGAGTTTAATTATGTCATGCTTATAATCATAAGATATTACAGATTGGCCCGGGCATCGCCCGGGCATTAAATCTAGTATATATTTAAAAGAGGAACTTTTGAAGCGATTTCATTGGCTACTGCTTTTGTATAATAAATAATGTGTATTAAAAATCTACATTAAACTTACAGATAGTTTACGAATGGAATATTAAATTAATTAGTCCAACTATTCTGAACCTAAGATTATAAAATTATAAAAATTAAGAAGATAGATTTTTTATAGGAGTCCAAGAGAGTCCTATATAGTAAACTAATTAAGATTACGGTTTTTCTAACCTATGCCCACTAGGCATAGGATAAGAAACCCAAAAAGGAAAGAAATAAATGATATTTGTATGGAAAATTGCAATATCAACTACTTTTACTTTGATTTACGAGAAAATACATTTATTACTTTCTATTTTGGGCTTCTTATCCTATGCCTAGTGGGCATAAGTTAGAAAAACCCGATTACGGTTATAATCATACGATTAAAAGAGAGTTCTATCATAATGACTCTCCCTTCCTTGCAGCTATATAAATTGTGCCCGATCAAATTATGCTCCCAATTTATTATTTCTTTTGATTTCTACTTTCAATTACCAATGATGCCATGATACTTATTTCAATGATATTTGTTTCGTTATTTCGTTACAGTTTTTTGTATATTTTCATAATTTGATTTTATACTTTTGTAATGAGCGGATACACTTATTACGTTGTCGAAAAATAGTCATCATCCGAAGAGATCACCTTTAGTGTCATTGTTGTGTTAAGAGATGGATGTACATAGATGCCAATACTGAATATTTTGTTCAATTAAGTCGAGGATATGTACGTATCAATTATCAGTATATATGATAAGTTCATCGCGTTTTTAGTGTTCAATTTTAGTAATATAATAACTTGCATATATTGTTGTTTTTTTTTTGGTAGGTTGTATTTTAAGGCTTAATATAAATTAGAGAAATTAATAATAAGGCGTGAGTGTCTGTGCAACAATGCCATATACTCCATATTAAGAATAAACTATTTTCACTTAAGCAACGCTTCATTTGAATAGATGCGAAATATGTTAATATAATGATCGGGCTCATAATTAGAAATTTAGAAGCATAAATCCATGGAAACAATGCAACATGAAGTTGACAATGAAGTTCCCTGCAAATATATGTTGGTGATAGTTCTGTTTATAGATCAAATTGTTTCAGATTATAATTTTAATTTATTTTCTATGTTTTCGTAGACCATCTTGAAAACTTTATTTGTTAGTTCCATTTATTTTAGTGAAATTTTTAAGATATACTCCCTCGGGTTTTATATATAACCTTAGTTCCCTTCAAATATATGCTGGTGGTAGTTCTGTTTATAGATCAAATTGTTTCAGATTATAATTTTAAGGCTAAATCATCAATTACTCCCTTTTATAGTACACTTTTTCAAAATTACTCCCTTTTATAAAAAATTTTAAAAATTACACCCAAAAAATTGCTGAAATTTTTAAATTGCTCCCAAATCCCTATTTTTGTACATTTAGGACGAAAATGCCCTTGATTCGCAGAATTGGGTCATTTTGTTTGCTTCATATCTGGAGTTTTACATAGACAAAAATTACGTTCTTTATACGGATAGAATCTTGAAGAAGTCTACTTTCCAATGGCGTTGGAATCAATAAGTTTTACCGTGTGAATTTTGCCCAACAAGCCTTCAAAGACTGATACGATTTTAAGACAGATTTGCGTCTTTCCACGAGAATTGCGATTCCCGACAAACTACAAATCACCCAGAAGTTTACCTTACCAATTCGGAAACTAGACTCAAAGGGCTACAACCATGTGAAAGGGCGTTTACATTAAATCAAAATAACACCATGGAAATGGCTCCTCAATATCAGACACGAATCTGGAAAAACAGGGAATTTCAGTCTTAAAGTCGTATCAGTCTTTGAAGGCTTGTTGGGCAAAATTCACACGGTAAAACTTATTGATTCCAACGCCATTGGAAAGTAGACTTCTTCAAGATTCTATCCGTATAAAGAACGTAATTTTTGTCTATGTAAAACTCCAGATATGAAGCAAACAAAATGACCCAATTTTGCGAATCAAGGGCATTTTCGTCCTAAATGTACAAAAATAGGGATTTGGGAGCAATTTAAAAATTTCAGCAATTTTTTGGGTGTAATTTTTAAATTTTTTTATAAAAGGGAGTAATTTTGAAAAAGTGTACTATAAAAGGGAGTAATTGATGATTTAGCCTAATTTTAATTTATTTTCTATGTTTACGTAGACCATCTTCAAAACTTTATTTGTTAGTTCCATTTATTTTTGTGAAATTTTTAAGTTATACTCCCTCGGGTTTTATATATAACCTTTTGTATTAATTACCAGGTAAGCCTTTGACATTAATATGTACTGAATTGAATTTAGTTGAGTTGAATTGAACTGAAGTAAAAGTTAATTTAAGAAGAGATGATCTCAACTAAACTGGATAAAGCTGAACTTAATACAGCTTAACTAAACTGAAACTGAATTGAATTTAATGGGGTTCAACTGAAGTAAGAGTTAATTTAAGAAAAGATGATCTTAACTAAACTGGATAGAGCTGAACTTAATAGAGTTTAACTAAACTGAAATGAGCTGATATCAAGTCCAAAAGAATAAGACCTAATTTATCTAAACATAATTTTTAGAAGGAGAGTATAATATGTTAATTTAATAGTACTCCCTCCGTCCCGGTCAATAGTTTACGCTTGCCTGATTTCCCCTCACAACATTAAACAAGTGTAAATTATTTATTGGGATAAAGTGAGTAGCAATTTAACTGGAAAATTGTTTACCCAACAGCTACTACAACACAAGCTTATGTAGTCTTTATACTTATACGGATTTTCGGAGATACCCATTATTTGATCACAATCAATTCAACAAAGCATAAAAGTTGATAAATATTGATGGAAAACAAAGACATAACCCGAAAATATACGTAACGAATAATCAATACACGATTTGAGATAAATCTTTCTTAAAAGTTGTAATCAACATCATATATTATATTAAAGCAGAAACCATCTGCCACATGTCATATGCAGATGACTTCTGCTACATGTCATGATCATAAAATTTTAAATTTTAATTAAGTGTATAAACTTGCCTTATAAACTACAACATTTTTAATACACTACTGATTGTTTGATTATATTTTCCCCATTACAAATTACTGGCCTAATTAAAAACATCCACTCAAAAGTCAACTTTTAAAATTTGCTTTATGTGAATGATATATTTGGGATTCAAAACCATAAAAAATGGCAACATTATCAATCATAAATATTTCTTTCCTTTTTTTTTAGAGAATCAACACTATCAAGTATCAACCATACATTATTTTTGGGTTGTGCTTTTTCACATACGAACCTTACTCTTTCACATATGATTTTTATGATTTTAACCTTGTCATTTTTCTCATCGTTTGACCCATCTCCTCCCTTGCTCCTTAATTAATCACATGTTAATCAACTCACGTAGTCGAAGACGGAAAAACAAGATGCGAATCATAGAGTTGTTTCGTAACTTAATCATCTGTATCTTATCATTAATTGTCATCTACTTACCACATTTTAGGATACGCAAACCATTTTGATAAAATCTGCAAATTGCTGAAGAGGCATAGGGCGTCAAGTAGATGCGTATGTCTATTTGCTTTGGCTGCAATGGGTTATACAAAGTTCTCCATTTGTTTTGGCTGCAATGGATTGTGCAAAGTTCTGCAAGATGATTGCTGCGTGCATCGGTTTGGCTAGATATCAACTTTTAATTGTTGGTTTCGCAATTGTTACCGCATGGCCGCACCACCACCACCCCTCTAACAATTACTCTTATCCTATAAACCCTAATTTCAACAATTATGATTAACAATGAACAAGTTCTTAGTAATTAATTAAAAAAATGTATTAAATAATATTAACAATTGATAAACCATTTAGTTACTTTATCGATTAGTGAATTAAGATTTAAGATCCATCATTCCATAGTTAAAGTCCTTTGATCAATTAAATTAAGTTTTAGTAATTGTAAAAGTTAATTTGGTTAGGTTTGAAGTTAAAAGGGTATTAAATGGAAAATAAATGAGAAAATATATGTGAAAGAGTAAAATCCGTATGTGAAAAAGTAATTCCGTTATTTTTTTTAGAATGTTTTATATATTGAGTTTTTTTATGAGGATGACAATTAAGAGTAGATGATCTGAGTAAAATGTACTAATGACCATTGATGATCCATTATTCACTATAAACGGTGGTGATACATGGCTAAAGTCCGTCCAACTTTTTGTGCTTCTATGGAAATGTAAAATATTTTTGGCACACTTACATTATGTTAAACACAAATTCTCATTATAGACGGACACTATCCGTCTATACGTATAGACGGATACCACTTCTCCTCACAAATTCCCGTTTGCCATAAAGTGGGAAGCACATGGGGGTGCCCCACCTTGTCCCCCCTATCCATTTTGTTAGAGGTCTTTACCCGTCTGTTCGCCCCACCCGTCTATACCAAGACCTATTGTATGTTAAAAATATACTCCTCAATTTCAGTCATTTATTTACCTCTAATTTTAGTAGAAAGACTAAACAAATGGTAGGAGACCACCGTTATTGAGTGACAAGTAGATAATAGGTTATATGGGTGATAAAATTCCCCTTCAAATATAATATAAAAAGGTAAACAAATGAATTAGACACACATAAATATAATACATAAACAAATGACCGGAAATGGTGGGAATAGAAAGTAATGCACAAAGCATTATTATTAGAATATGTATATGTATATATTCTAATAATTATATAAGGACAAATTTATCAAATCCATTTACGACAATAAAATAAAATGAGCGAATTTTATGTTATGTACGCCTTCAAATATAATATAAAAAGTTAAACAAATGAATTAGACACACATAAATAGAATACGAAACAAATGACCGGATACGGTTGAGTTCGGGTCGAGTGAGTTTGTGTTGGGTTGGTTAATTTTGGATTTCGAGTCTGTATTGATAAAATGGTGGGGCAATTTTCGAGACAAATGGGTTGCGTTGTTTAAGTTCGGGTCATTATTGATCAATGATTAAGAGAGAAAAATGTATGTTTAGTATTATTACTTATTTTTAGTTTAATTTTAATGATTGATTCTTTATTTTAACGTAAATAATACAAAGTATGCTTTTAAATTATTTATTTCATGCTTTTTTCCAATTAGAATCATGTTTTGTCGGATCATTTCCGGCTTTGGAGGTTTCGGGTCAAGTCATTTAGAGTGGGGTCATTTCGGGTCAACAAAGCCCGGATCACGTTCGGGTCGGTCGAGTCAATTTGGTATTAGGTCACAATTAGGGGTTGTAGTTCGAGTCAATTTCAGATCTTGGGTCAGTTTTTACGAGTTGGGTCTATCGAATTAGATTTGACATGTCGGTATAAAGACAATGGAATTCGCGGGGCAAGCAATGAGGGTCGGTCATAATAAAGTTTACAAGTCATTTTTGGATGTAATTGAAGGTAAAGAAGTACGATTTCGTGAGAGTTTATTTGGTAAACGGGTTGATTATTCCGGTAGTTCCGTCATTGTCATAGGGGCATTACGATTTAGAACAAAATTAGAGCTGAGTCGAGCAACCAGATGAACTTTAATGTATTGGAAAACGATCGTTTGTTAACTATATTTAAGAAAGATTTTGTAAAGTGATTGGAGAATGGTTTTAAACATTATTCCCGTGGTGAATAATTAATCCCTAGATATTATGCTTTTGTCCTATGTATTTTATTTGATCCGTTGTTAGTTTAAGACGGAGTATTAGAATATAGAACATAAACATTGATATGCCAACGGGGTAGGAAAATCATTTTATACATCTTTACTTAAATGCGTATGAGAACGTAAACATTAATACGTCAATGGGGTAGGAAAATAACATGTGTCGCATTGTAATAGTTTCACTTTGTGTAATTGTTGTGTATTAACAATTGGGTAAATAAAATATGAAGTTTCATACTCCCTTTGAGTCCTTTCGTCCCGATCATTCGTTTGCCTTTGGTTTAGACACAAATGCCAAGGAAAGAGGAATGGTCAATTATTAAATAACAAGTTAATCAAATTGAGTGTAGAGTATCAAATTGCTTATCAAATACATTCTTAAAATATAAACGCACATAATTGATTGAGACAACCCAAAATGGAATAAGCAAACAAATGAGTGGGACAAAGGGAGTTTCATATAAGGAGTTACTTATCCATTGTTTTACACAATTCGAGTTTAGACCTGAATTTGGGTGTCGGGTAGGGTTATTCGAATCAACGCAATTTTGACAAGTCTAAGTTATGTGCCTTATAAACGCAATTTCAACGCAATTTTGACAAGTCTAAGTTACCTTAGCCGCATACTTCGACTACTTGCCAATAACTAAACTTATCAAAAGTCGAGAAAAAAATCATAGTATTTTGAATAAAAAAATCATATATCAAAAGTGCATGGGTAGTAGACAAAGTGAAATTTTCTAAAATTTAATAATTACTAAATCCAAAAAAATATGTAAGTCCTTACTTTTAATAATGCTTTCCGTTTCCACCCGTGCAGTGCACGGGTTCAAAAACTAGTGTAAAACTAATGATAAATTCGAACGTATCTACTACATTAGTAATAAAGCATTGCAGTTTAGCCTAAAAGTGGAACGTCGTTGAAAAATGGTCAAGTTAGAATAGTCATTTTCTAAATAACAACGGTTAAGAAGCATTTTTCTTTGAATAATAAGCATGGCAACATTCTTTAAGCATAATCATATAAGTTACCTATCTACAAGCTAAGAACAATCAATGTCCTACTCTTTTCTAATGCATAATCCCTCCAACAAATGTGACAAAAGTTAAATAGTTTTGAGATGCTACAAATTAAATTAAAAGAAAGTATTTGACGATTGCTCAATGTATTAAACTATTATTGCTATAATTAAAATGTTTTCAAAACAACAATCTCAATCAAAATAAATATTCAGAAATTATTTCTTGATATTATCCGGCCAACGGCCGGGCATGAATTCTAGTATATATACTTAAAAGAGAAACTTTTCGAACGATATCATTGGTTTATAGCTTTTGTTCAATAAATAATTTGGCTTAGTTTACAAGCATGTATGTTGGAGATTGCAAGCAAAAAAGAGAGCAAGCACAGTTGATAAGTAAGTGTCTAATGTGTTGGAAGCTTGGGATGAAGAACCAGCACAATGCTTAAGTGATGTTTGGCTTAGTCTACAAGCATGTATGTTGGAGATTATTAAGCTAAAAGGACACAATAATTATAAGGTACCACATCTGAAGAAAAAAGCACAAAGATTGGCTGGAACCTTACCAAGAAATTTAGTTGCAGATGAAGCAATAGTTAGGGAATGTCTTACTCATTTACATGTAAATGGCAAGGATGCAAACTTAGATGAAATAAGTGTGCCTCTTGCCTTAACTAATCCCATTTAGATGAGTGTTTATAACTTAAACATTATAAACATACAATGTTTAAGGCATAAACATCATTAGGGTTTGGATTTATTTTGTGCTAATAGACTATGTATTTTGTGATGAGCAATGTTTGAAATGAAAATGATTAAGCTCTCAAAACAGTAAGCATTTTTATCACTGAGCTTTATGTCCACACAAGAAATGTCTTCTGAAGCCATATACACAGAATATATGGTGGAATCAATTCTTATATGAAAACAGAATGACATGGAAGCTCTCAAAGCATTAAGCTTTATTATCACTGAGCTTCATATTTATGCAGTGTTCAGTTTAAATGTCAGCTGAAAAATTTCATTAAGCTTCATATTTATGCAATGAGACATCAACTCTCAGGCCTAAGAATGGCCTCATCATT
Source organism: Silene latifolia (assembly GCF_048544455.1). Lineage (NCBI taxonomy): Eukaryota > Viridiplantae > Streptophyta > Magnoliopsida > Caryophyllales > Caryophyllaceae > Silene > Silene latifolia. The sequence goes on from NC_133538.1 coordinate 96,009,800, forward strand.
GAGATGTGTCAAGTAATAAAGCCTACTTCACACACACACACAATATTCTGGTAGACCATGCTCGTCAAATAGAGTAGTAGCATCAGTAAGTAAGGCAACAAAGAAAGCTCTCAAACCATTAAGGAACGTTCATCATAGAGCTATACCATCTATATTTGACATAAACGAGCACACACACCCATTCAATTGTACAGCGCGTGGTGGCTTAATTACTTGTAGTTATTGGCCACTTACCATTCAAGTGTCTTTAAAAACCTAACTGCTCTCAAAGCATTAAGCTATATCATCATTGAGCAAACTAGTAACAGAAAATTCAGTCATTGTAATTTACTCAACAGAAGCAAATTCAGTAGCAACAGAAAATTCTACTACCAATTAAACTAACAGCAGACAAATCCAGAACATTATACAAAGTATTTTTCAACTAAGATGAACTACTAACAATTTATTCAATCATTGTAATTTATTCAAATGAAGCATATTCAATACCAACACAAAATTCTACTACCAATTAAACTAACAGCAGACAAATCCCAGCAACATTATACAATATTTTTCAACTAAGATGAACTACTAACAATTTATTCAATCATTGTAATTTATTCAAATGAAGCATATTCAATACCAACACAAAATTCTACTACCAATTAAACTAACAGCAGACAAATCCCAGCAGCATTATACGGAGTACAATATTGTTCAACTGAAATTATGATAATAACAGTTAAAGTAAGTAATTCAGAAGTATACCAATACCAGAGACGTCTATCCCCACATATTCATCGTGTTCATCAAACTCCGTCTCTTCAACATAACAACCTAAATCAACCGGATCTAGGGAGCTATGAGTAGGTTCCTCAACCTCCGTCTCTTCAACCCGACTCCCTTTCTCCTCCATGTCATTACCGATCTCTTTTATTTCTTTCAAAGGCCCTTTCTGGTTATCTTCCTCTAAGTCCTCCTTCTTTCTCTTTTTCGCCTTTAATTTGCATGCAACAAAAAAAACAAGTCACGACCATTAATACTGTACAAAAAAATAGAGTCACACAAAAACTTTTAGTATTCATAATAGATCTAGAAAAAAAGAACATATTCACCAAAAAAATACAGAACATATTCACCAAAAATACAGAACATATTCACCAAAAATACAGAACATATTCACCAAAAAATCAATGTAAGAAACACAAAATCAAAGGATAAACTACTGAGTTCCTTAATTCCTCGTACATCATCAACATATTCACCAAAAATCAATCATCAATCAACATAAACTAAAAAAAGCGCACAACTGATATTATCAAAATGCCGAAAATGCCGAAAAATCAATCAATCTTTCATCAAAAAGTCCGATTATAATCAAAATACACGAAATATCAACAAAAAATTCCAGAAAAAATCCCAGCATTAAAGATCTCGTATTCAGATCTAAAAAAAAAGAAGGAAAAAGGTCACCTAACCTTGTTCTTATGTATTCAATATTGCAGACAAAAGGTTTGATTAAGTACTTCATTATATTCGATCTTGAACAACTCGGAAGGATCAACATCACAACCATCAAACCCATCCTCCGTATCTTGAACAATATAACCATGAAGATCAGAATAATGTATAAGAGGATTTTTTTTCGACATTAATAAAGGAAAAATAGAGAATACAGTAGGAGAGGAAGTGAGGGAATGAGAAAACCAGATTAGATCTCAATGAAAAAGAAGTAGAGGCGGCATTGAGAAAGAATAGGGAGAGTTAGGGTTTTTTAGTGAGAGAGGGAGGCAGGGGTCATTGAATAATGGCGGAACATTCTAGAGATGGGAATATAGGGTTTTTACGAGGGAAATTTGTAATGGGTTGGGTAATGGGTTGGGTAATATGGAGGGAGTAATTAGGCTAATTAGATTTGGGTTGGGTTAGTCTTAATGGGTTAGTGTATTAATCAGAAAATTAGGCCCATAAAGTAATGACATATTTTGTAATATCATAAGTTGGACAAGGACACTTTAGTCATTTACTTTACTAAATAAGGAAAGAATAGAAATGGGGTGAAGATAGGTAATTTGCCAAAAAAGGGAAATGGGGTGAAAATAGGAAAGTGGAGGGAGTATATATTAACACAAAAACTTTGGAGAGACGGTCTCTCAATAATATTATTGAAAGACCTCTCACACCTCTCCCTGATGATGGGGTGAGCAAGTTGAAGTTTTGCTATTTTCCTTTTATGTCTCTCACTAAATTAGTGAGAAACGGTCTCTCACAAGACTTACTGATACAACTATATTACAAATTGGATATTAAATTAATTAGTCAACTCAGTTGAACAATTGTAAACTACTCAAGTTATTTTTAGAAAATAAATTTTGTAAATATTTATTTTAAAGTAATTATGTATATAAAAGACAAAATATACATCAACCAACTTATATATATTAAAATTGGAAAACTATTTCATTGATTAATTATTTTTAATGATTGAAAATTAAGAAGTGATCAAACAGTAGATTAATTAAAAGATAGACTTTACGGCTAATAGAAAGCAAGATAATTAATTTTTTTTTTGAAATAGGACAGAATTTGACGTATATCACATAGAATGAAATTATATGTGCATTAGACTTCTTAAAACCAAACCAAGAACTATACCTTAATCCTATATATACCCTTCATATACAAATACAACTACGAGTTTGATAGTTATGAAATTAACCCTAATAACATTGTGTTTTTTTTTTCTTGTCATTGGGATGATGAATCCATCTAAGCATATGATATGTTTAGTTTGTCTACGATGGATGGGTAGTGGTTTCCACATGTGGCCATACGTTTAATTTAACGGTGATTGATTCAATTTAATGCTTATTATGTTTACATAGTCCTTAATAATTGCAAATGCAATTCAGGGTGATTTTTTCATGCTTTGCTTTCGTACTTTACTCGCCTTATACAAGCCAATAATTATTGTGATTATATAGTTTTCTCCAGTTGTGCTTGATCATTATTATTGTACAATTTTTGAAATTTGAATGCAATTTTTATTTGGCAATGAATGAATGCTCCTTATACTTATATTATAACATTGTTCGCAAATCCAAAGTCGAAATCATAGTGATTATCGATAAGCGTCATATGCAAACTGCAAGATCTAAGAATATTATTGGAGATCTGTGTTTGGGCCAAAATCCGCAAGTTGGCCTAATAGGAAGCAGGCCCATCTGATTTCGTCTAGCAAGTTGGGCCGAGAAAGTTTAGAAGTTATGGAAGGCCCACGAATAGAAGAAGCCCGCGCGTTGTGAAGTCGTCAGGGAGAATAGAGTATAAAGAGGCGTAGCTCGGACTTAGGAAGCTTGACCAACCAGCAATATCTGGAACTAAGGGAGATGATAAGCAGGGTCCCAGGACTGCCACCTCCACTTGAGAAGGCAACACCCGACAGTTATGTTGACTCGCCATTCGTGGATGCAATATCTGTTGTCGCCATGCCAAAGGGATTCACAAATCCAAACATGCCTCTCTTTGACGGCACAATAGATCCCTTTGACAGTTGTAGGACACGTAAAAGAAGCCTGTATGTGCAAGGGGTTTGGATCCACACTGTCGAGGCCAGCACTCCGATGGCTTGTAAGTTTGCCTAACAGATCAATATCCACGTTTGTTGACCTCGTAAACGCATTCACTCAGCAATTCGCAAGCAGCCGGAAGCCACAAAAGCATGCGGGCGACTTGTACAGAATTGTTCATGGAGCAAGTGAGACCATTGGAGAGTACAACACCAGATTTAACAATGAGAAGGTGGCGGTACGGGAGTGTGACTTGTCCACAACAGTGGAAGCCTTCAGAAGGGGCCTACACTATGAGTCAGACCTGTATAAGCAGCTGACTATGCACCCTTGCCATAGCTTTGAAGCAGTACAAGAAAAGGCAGCAGCTGCGATCAGATTAGAGGAAGATATTCTAGCCAGAGCCAACATACCAAGTACGCCAAGCGTATCTAGCACATCAGCTATGGAGAAGTCAAATAGAAAGCAATCCACCAGCAAGAAGGAGGAAAGATATAGGCCATATGGTAGGGGAGTCAACAGAATCGACAACAAAGAAGAGAATCAGCAACTCTCCACACTGGCAGAGTATGGATTCACAACTAGCGTCGGAGGAATCCTGAAAGCACTCAGAGAGATGGGAGACGGGGTAAGGTGGCCCAGGCCACCAATAGAAGGACAATCATGGCGAAAAGACAGTAAGAAAAAATGTGAGTTCCATCGTGACATCGGGCATAACACGAAGGATTGCTACACGCTGCGTAGGGAGATTAGGCGCCTATACGAGCAAGGGGAAATGAGCCACCTATTACCACGTGGAGGCAAGCAGCAGGATAAGGTGGGCTCCGCAAAGCCTGCAACACCACCTACATGCACCAAGATAATAAACGTGATAACAGGCGGTTCAGATTTAAGCGGACTGACATATTCAGCAGCCAAAAGGCGTGCTACCGAGACTAAGGGAGATAAACCAAAAACTTCTTGTAGAACTTCTCACAGTGACCTGCCTTCTGTTGCTTTCGACGAAGAGGATGTAGATGATGGACAAGAACATCATGATGCACTTATAATAACACTGTCAATGGCCAATTGCACAGTTAGAAAGGTTCTGGTAGATACTGGTAGCTCGGTCAATCAAATCATGCTGAAAACCATAGAAAACATGGGATTCAGCGAGAAGGACTTGCAGAAGAAAATCATCCCGCTGGTAGGGTTCAGTGGAGAGACAGCTAAATCATTGGGAGAAATCGTGATCCCAACCTATGCAGGAGGAGTCAATAAACAGGTAAGGTACTTGGTCATAGATGGACCATCTACCTACAATGTTATCCTTGGAAGACCATGGTTGCATCTAATGAAAGCAGTCCCCTCAACATATCATCAACGTGTAAAGTTCCCCACACCATGGGGAGTGGAAAAAATCCGAGGAGACCAGGAGGAAGCTAGAGGCTGCTACAAGAAGGCGTTAAAGTGCACTGCCAGCCCTCCAGCATAGCAATTAAAGAAACAGCGTGTCCAGGACGAATACATTGAGCCTCCAGCCCAAGAGCTAGATCAGATAAACCTGGACAAGCTGCACCTAGAGAGAACCGTGCTAATAGGGGCAGGATGCACATGAGACCTCAGACAACACCTAATCAAGTTCCTGCAATCCAACATGGATTGTTTCGCATGGTCTCATGATGACATGATAGGAATAGATCCATCCATCATAACACACAAACTCAGCGTAGACCCAGGATGCAAGCCCATCCAGTAGAGACGGAGAAAGTTCACAGCTGTAAAGAATAAAGCGATCAACCAGGAGGTAGCCTGCTAGCAGCAAACAAGATAAGAGAGGTGAAATATCCAGAGTGGCTATCAAACATGGTGGTGGTACCCAAGAAGAATAGGGAATGGAGAGTATGCGTGGATTTCACCGACCTCAACAAAGCATGCCCCAAGGACCCCTTCCCACTACCACACATTGACGCAATGGTGGATGCGACAGCTGGACATGAAATGTTAATATTCTTAGATGCCTGGAGTGGTTACAATAAAATCAAAATGGATCCAGCAGATCAAGAGAAGACATCATTCATGTCTGAGAGAGGAATATACAGCTACAACGTCATGCCCTTCGGCCTGAAGAACGCAAGGTCCACATATTAAAGGCTGGTCAACCGGATGTTTAAAGAACAAAAAGGAAGAACCATGGAGGCATATATCGACGATATGGTGGTGAAGTTAGAGAAAGCTAAGGATCATATACAATATCTGGCAGAAACATTCAGCACCCTCAGAGAATACAAAATGAAGCTAAACCCATCCAAATGCACCTTTGGAGTTTCATCCGGCAAATTATTGGGCTACATCATAACTTAAAGGGGAATAGAGGCCAACACCGAGCAGGTTAAGGCCGTACTACAACTAGAGTCACCAGAAAAACCGAAGGATGTGCAAAGGATAGCTGGAAAAGTGGCAGCTTTAAGCAGATTCATCTCAAGGTCCTCAGAAAAGTGCAGGATATTCTACAATATATTGAGGAAGAGCCAGAAGTTCGAGTGGACGGCAGACCATGACCAGGCATTCAGGGAGCTGAAGCACTACCCCAGCACCCCGCCGCTACTATCAAAGCCAGAACAGGGAGAACCACTGTTTCTCTACTTGGCTGTCACAGAGGTAGAAGTTAGCGCGGTTCTAGTCAGAGAGCAGGGCAAGGAGCAGAAGCCGGTCTACTATGTAAGAAAGTTTCTGCAACCAGCATAGACTAGGTACACATCTCTTGAAAAATTGGTACTAGTACTTGTTATTGCATCATACAAACTTTGCCCCTACTTTGAGTCTCACACCATACATGTCGTGACCAATTATCCATTAAAATCTGTAATGAGGAAGCCTGAGTTGTTAGGCAGAATGTCAAAATGGTCCGTACACCTTAGTGGCTACGACATCAGGTATGATGCAAGAACGGCGATAAAATCACAGGCGCGGGAAGACTTTGTGTTAGATTTCAGCCCAGCTATCCAGAATCATGCAGATTAGGAGATCCTAACCCTCAAAGGAAACAAAGAGGTAGAAGTCTGGCAGATGCACATCGATTGAGACTCCAACCAAAGGGGGGCAGGTGTAGGCCTAATCTTGCGATCACCACAGAGAGATCTGATAGCGCAGGCAGTGTGGTGTGAATTTAAGGCAACTAACAATGAAACAGAGTATGAAGCCCTAATACTAGGAATGCAGCTAGCTCTGGAGTTAGTAGTCAGGAACCTACTGATATTCAGTGACTCCTTACTGATAGTTAACCATGTGAATGATGAATTCATAGCCAGGGACTCAAAGATGATCGCCTACTTAAAGGTGGCAAAGGAGCTGAAACAAAAGTTCAAAGATTGCAAGTTCAAGCAGATCCCCAGAGACCAGAATGTGGAGGCAGATGCCCTAGCAACTCTGGGGGCAACCTTCAAACCGGCCGAGCTGGTTAACATCCCCATCGCACACATGCTGGAACCATCTATCCCAAAATTAGAAGAAGCAGATAAAGGAGAACTGGAAGATCAGAAGATGGGGAGGCAGTTCTACCTACCACAGATGGCCAGACAGCTGTCCAGCCAAACGATCAGACAGCTGTCCAGCTGAACGATCAGTCAGCTACCATACCTAAATTGGTTGAGACACAGCAAGCTGCCAGATGACAAGAGGAGGTAAGGGGCTTTAAAATGAAAGCCTCCAGATTCGTACTAATTGACAATGTGCTTTTTAGGAAGTCGCTGGCAGGACCCTACTTGCGGTGCCTGGATAAATAAGAAGCACATACTGTATTGCATGCCCTCCATAGTGGCAAATGCGGAAACCATGCAGGCGGCAGGAGTCTGTCAAACAAAGCCCTTAGACAAGCCTACTTCTAGCCCACAATAAGGGCAGACTCGGCAGAATATGCCCGGAAATGCGATGCCTACCAGCGCTTAGCGCCAATGATCCATCAGCCAGCAGAGCTCATGTATCCCATCATTTCCCCTGGCCATTCATGACATGGGGAATGGACATTGTGGGCCCTCTGCCCAGAGCTGCAGGAAACAAAATATGGATGCTAGCAATGACAAACTATTTTTCCAAATGGATAGAAGCAGAAGCGTTCACAGAGGTAAAAGACAAACAAGTCATCTCTTTTATCAAACGTAATATCATCTGCAGGTTTGATATCCCGTCAGAAATTATATGTGACAATGGATCACAATTCATCTCAAACGACGTGGAAGGATACTATGCCAGGTGAAACATCTCTCTGAAAAAGTCAGCACCCAGGACTCCAAAGTCCAACGGGCAAGCTGAATCCAGCAATAAGATCATCATGGATAACTTAAGAAGGAGATTACAGGAGTTAGGAGGAAAGTGGGCAGATGAGTTGCCACTAGTGCTATGGTCAGACAGAACGACACCAAAGACGGCAACAGGCCATACAACCTTTAGCTTGGCGTTTGGCGCGGAAGCAGTGATTCCATCAGAGGTTCTAGTTCCAACTTACAGGTATGGATGTATGACAGAGGAACTGAACAGTGTAGAGATGAGCAGGAGCCTGGACACGATAGACAAGCTGCGAGCGAGCGCAAAGATACGTCTGGCTGCCTACAAGCAGTCAGTCGCTAGAAGCTGCAACAAGAACGTAAAAATCAGGCTCTTGGAGGTAGGAGACCTGGTTTTCCGCGAGGTGTTCCAAAACACCAATAATCGTAAGGCAGGCAAATTCGCTTACAAATGGGAAGGACCATACCAGGTAGAAGGCGTTGTTGGCCATGGGGCGTACAGATTAATGACTATGGACGGTCAAATCATACACAAACCATGGAACATACTTCACCTGAAGTGGTATCACTTTTAATAATAAGTAGAATTTAGTGTACAGAGTAGTGTATCCAGAAAAGCCAAAAAAAAAAAAACGGTAGTAGACATACTACCAATTTTATTCCATTTTATTTTCTTTTATTTCTTTAAACTTTAAAAGCTACTACTGGAGTTGTGTGGTCTATAAGCTTCCTGGGACCACAATTGCTCTGGAACTCCATGAGATAGCATCAGGTACTTCACTTCGCTCTGGTGAAATTTTCTGTTTTCAGGCTTCTTTGAATGCATCACTCTGAACTCTAATGTCTATGGTACATTGAAAGTGTTGCTAGCAGGACTGTCAACTGCAAATGCTGGGTGACAAGGCACATGGCACTCCAACATGCCTAACCTAAATTCTCCAGTAGGAGCACCCTCACCAGGCGGCTTGCGGAGCATACGAAAGGGAGCCTGGCTGACAGCTTAAAGCTCATCCAGCTACCCTGGATACCACCCTCAAAACGTAGCTCGCAATACCGAGTACTCGACGCAATCAATTAGGGCCCCAGCATGCATGCACAAACATATGGAGCGCAAGGATCTCTGAGCTACCAGAATCCTGCAACGTTCCATTGGTCCTAGAATGACGATAAACTTGCCTAAGGTACGCCCATGTTGGCTTTAAACATGATGAACACACCTTGCTTCATGAACAAGGTTAAGTAGTCAGAATGCGGCATACGCCTAAATCAGTCATTGGACTGACACAACAGCTAGCTGAGTCTAAATCATTCTTTTCAGGCTGACACGACTGGTCTAAATCAGCCTCATAGGCTGACACGACCACTTCACCCAGAATGCGGCATATGCCTAAATCAGTCATTGGACTGACACGGCAGCTAGCTGAGTCTAATTCAGCCTTTTCAGGCTGACACGACTAGCCTAAATCAGCCAGCGGGCTGACACGGCAGCTTCCTAAGCTAAGTGCATAAGTAAAAAAAAAACGCAACACAAGTTGTGACATAAACAAAACTTGCCAAAACTAGGCAAGGGGCATTTCAAAATATGGCCAAAACACGGCCCTGAGTTCAGTCAACCGCCACCACGACGGGAAACGCCATAACAAAATGTTTAAAAAATTCTTACAAGTCTGCACCACACAGGGTCAGACTACCATTAAAAGAAATATAATTTTTAACTGGAGGCCAGATCAATGACCTCCCTTTCTGGCACCTTCTCTGCATTCTCCTGTTGACCTCCCATTTCAGATATAGGACCAGGTTGCACGCCCTCAGTACCAGAAGCCTCTTGAGCTCCCTCAGCCACGGCAGCCTCCTGAAAGGAACCAGCCTCCTCAGCAGCTGTCTGCTCCATCAGCGCAAGAGAGTTCACCTCGCCAACCTCAGGCATCAGCACACTCAAGTCAAGCTGGACGGGATAAAAGGTCTCTAACTGCCTCTCTTCTTCATCTATAGACTGAAGGGTTGGAGGCTCATCAAATGCAGCACTCATCCCGCTTATCTTACCCCGCCAGGTAGCATAAGCAACAATATTGGTGGCAAGGGAGATCAACTCGCTGATCTTTTCGTCAGAGCGCTTAAGGGATTCAGCAAAAGTACTGCACACTTCTTGAGTGCGCGCCAACTGGTCAGCACTCTCCTTCAACTTCTTCTTGGCGCCAGCAAGTTCAGCCTTCAGCTCCACCACACGTCCCCTCAGATCAAAGCCTTGCTGCTCCAAGTCAGCAATGGTCCCAGACAGCTCTTGGTTTTTGGCATTGGTAGCTCGGTTGGTGGTTTGCACCACGTTGATCATTTTTCTATTACAAAGAGCTGACTGGAAGGCCTGTAAGCAGAAAAGGAAGAGTTAGCAGATTAAGTGTAAATGATTTAGAACAGGTAGCAGTGGAAGAATACTCACCATGAAGGCATTGTGCACATCATTTTCCGCCATCTCTTCCGGCGAGAATTCTGAGAAGACTTCCACTAGAGGAGGGAAGAGGATCTGGTCGATCTCAGGCCAGTATGGCACCTTATCTACGTTCCCAAAACCCTCAGGGAAGTGAGAAATGATGCCACCACTAGCAGCGGCAGCAGGGCTAGCAAGCGGAGTAGGAGGATGACGGCACAGTGTACTGACTTCCAGAGGCTTAGGACGAATAGTGCTAGAATGGGTAGGAGGAGACTGAAAGGAGGCAGCAAGGGCACTCCTCTTGGACGCAGAAGCCATATCAGGACTCCCACCGGCTCTCTTTCTCTTAGCACTCTGAAGGATGGCCTCCAGAGGATCGACCTTGGAACCTACAATCAGCCAGACATCAGGTGTCACGAGTTACCAGATAAAACAGCAAGATGTCAGGCATCAAAAACGTTAGATAAAACAGTTAGCATAATTCGACATACCAGACGACATGCTGTGAGCTGATTGTTGAGGGTTGGAAGAGGAATCAGGTGAAAAACCAGGTAGCAGATCAAGAAACCTTCTCTCAGGCACGGAGATGCAAAACAATTTGTTGCGGGTAGATGCTGAATCACCCAGATGGATCAGGTTGCAGGGGCCTGCACAAAAGAAAAAAGTAAGCCAGTAAGCATTAGAGGAGCAAAGCAGGCGCCAGGTTAGCTACTTACTCGAGGTTATGACCTAGTCTTCGAAAATATAGTCGGCAGGTGGCTGAATGGAGGCCTTCCTCAGGTAGAAGAAATCCTCAAACCATTTTTCATCCCTTGACTTTGACACGTGCCTGAAGGGAGTCTCACCACGGGCGCGAAAATAAAATTGGCCTCTTCCCAAAGACCAGATCTCATACATATGAGCCAGCTCACCCAAGGAGATGGCTCTGCTGGTATTCTGGCCGATTGACAGGGAGTAAAGGAGAACCCTCTAGATGATGGCCGAAATTTGGGCCATTGAGAAATTGTTGGTTCGAAGAAATTCTTGCATGAGTTTGGGGAAGGGGAAGCGGAGACCATATCTGAAGGGGTAGAGATAGAGGCAAACCCATCTTGCACGGACGGCGTCCGCCTTTTGGCCCGGCTCAGGGATAGCAATATCGACCCCATCGCCAAGACAAAGCAGCCCCTTGATCAGGGGGATATCGGCAGTGGTCAGGGAGGAGTTATAGTCGTGGGGGTGGACGAAAAGATTACGGAAAGGAAAAGTGGGATCTGGGTTTTGGTCGGCCGGAGTAGAGGTCGAGGTAGTGTGACGAGTTTTACCAATGGTCAAAGAAGAAAAGAAGAGGATCAAAGAAAGATTGTGTGAAAGGAGGAGTACCTGGCGAAACGGAGCGGCGGTGAAGATGGAAAAATCCGACGAAGAAGCAAGGGGGGAGAAAAAGGGTTTTAGAGAAGAAGTGGGGTTTTAAATTTTAGAATTAATGAAAAGAGTAAGGTAGGTAGTTAAAATTATAAAGGAGGAGAGAGGGAGTGGAGCGCGAGAAATGTGGAGAAAGAGTAGGGGCAATGACGAGTGCTTGGGAATATGTGCAAAAGACAGCGCTAGGTTTAAAAATCGGTAATTCCTTATTCAACACCTCGAGACGTATCTCACAAGGAATTAGGGGCAAAATGTTTGGGCCAAAATCCGCAAGTTGGCCTAATAGGAAGCAGGCCCATCTGATTTCATCTAGCAAGTTGGGCCGAGAAAGTTTAGAAGTTTCGGAAGGCCCATGAATAGAAGAAGCCCGCACGTTGTGGATTTGTCAGGGAGAATTCAGGGAGATTCCAGGGAGATCAGGAAGAATAGAGTATAAGGAGGCGTTTATGGAAACAAGCATGGTAGTACTAATATTGTTTACCATAAATGGAGTAGGACACGTCTAGGGTTCCTACCCTATAAATAGCCAAGAAGACAAGGAAGAATATTCATTCAAGAACGGTCATACATATATAACACGTTGTGCTAGCTAGATTTACATTCCATCTCCTTTGTACTCATTCTCATATTCGAAGCAAGTGCACTCATTGGAAGAGTATCGTCCCTTCCCGCGGTCGTTTCCCACATTGGGTTTTCCGCGTCACCAAATCTCTTGTGTTAACCTTTACTTGCATCTCTTATTTCCTTATTTAGCATTATCACAACCAACTCAATCAACATACAACGAGTAAGACCACTTTAACCTTATTTAACCTAATTTGGTAGAAAATTACCAAGACAATCTGTCAACCTAAGTTTATAAGTTGGTACTCCTATATGAAGTACTATACTAGCATTGGTCTTCATATGTGGCGGATGTTTTTAATTTAGATAAATATTATTAAATCAGTGTTTTTAATTTTGATACATATTTGTGTAGGAGTCTTGTTTTGGTAATTTTCTACCAAATTAGCTTTAGCGAGGTCAATGCGGTCGTACTCATTGTATGTAGGATGTATATTTGTGTTTAACATAAAGTAAAGGAATTAAGTACGTAAATAAAGGTTGACACGTGAGATTTGGTGACGTGGAAAACCCAATGTGGGAAACGACCGCGGGAAGGGACGACACCCTTCCAAGTATTGCACAAGCTTTTTAATAAGAGAATCGAGTACAATGGAGGCGGAATGTAAATCTAGCTAGAACAATGTATTATACGTCTGAGATCTTGAATGCCCTTTCTTGTTCACCTCCTTGGCTATAGGGTAGGAACCCTAGATATGTTTCACCTCGTTTATGGTAAGGAATATTATTCCTACCACAACTCTTTCCATAACGAGTCTTCCTTCTGCATTCTCCCTAATCTCCCTGAATTCTCCCTAAGATCTCCCTGAAGGCTTTCCAAAACGCGGAATTGCTTTACCATCAGGCCTTCCCATCGTTGCATGCTCCTTGGCCCAACTTCTTAGACGGATGCCACTTGCCTTTGGGCTTCCTGTGATTTATCCTACCTCCGCGGCCTAACTCTTTACACAGAATTAAGTGTGCTTATCCCTTATTAGGCTAAAATGTGGATTTTAGCCCAAACAGTTTGCCCCTAATTCCTTGTGAGATACGTCTCATGGCATTGAATAAGGAATTACGTACACATATTTTTCAAAAAGTCTCGCGCCGTCTTTTGCACTCCTTCCTGTGTACTCATCATTCCCCTTATCCCTTCTCTCCCTCATTTGTCGCGCTCCCTTCTCTCTCCTCCTTTATAATCTCAACTCCCTTCCCCACTTCATTAATTTCAAAAAATTTAAAACCCTCCTACCTACTCAAAAACCCTTCTTCTTCCTTCCAACCCTTCGCCGGATTTCGACCCTCTTGCCGCCGTTCTTTCCCAGGTACTTCTCTCTTACCATCTTTTAGATTCTTTCTTTTCTCCTTTCTCTTTCTTCCAGCTATGGGTAAAACCCGTCACACTGCTTCAACTTCTGCCCCGATCGACCAAAACCCAGACCCCGTCTTCCCTTCCCGAAATCTTTTCGTTCACCCCCATGATTGCAATTCTTCTTTAACTACCGCCGATATCCCCCTGATTAAGGGTTTGCTTGGTCTCGGCGATGGGGTTGATATTGCTATCTCAGTGCCGGGTCAGAAGGTGGATGCCATTCGGCCGGGATGGGTCTGCTTTTACCTTTATCCGTTTAGGTACGGCCTTCGTTTTCCTTTCCCAAAACTTATGCAAGACTTCCTTTGCACCAACAACTTTGCCATGGCAAAAATTTCTGCCAACATTTGGAGGGTTCTCCTCTACTCTCTGACTGCTAGTCAAAACACCAGCAGCTCCATCTCCTTGAGCGATCTGGCCCATATGTACGAGATTAGGTCTCTGAGAAGAGGATAATTTTCCTTCCGGGGCTCTGGTGAGACCCCCTTCAGACACATGTCAAAATCCTGGGATGAGAAGTGGTTTGAGGACTTCTTCTATGTGAGGAAGGCTTCTATCCAGCCACATGCTGACTACATCTTCGAGAAATGAGTCATTACTTTGAGTAAGTGGCTCTCCTGACGCCTGATTTGTTCATCTTAATGCTTACTTTGTTGCTTTCGTATAGGTCCCTGCCACCTGACTCATCTGGGCGACCCAATATCTGCTCGCAACAAGCTATTCTGTGTCCCCCAGTCTGAGAAAAAGTTCCCTGACCTGCTTCCCGACTTCTCACCTGCCTCTTCTTCCAATCCATAACAATCAGCCCACAACATGTCCTCTGGTAAGCCACTTCGTGCTATCTTTACTTGTACGTAATCTTGCTGCCTATCCGGTGTTTCTGGCATCTGAAATTTTGGCTGCCTGCAGGTTCAAAAGTTGACCCTTTGGAGGCCATTCTCCAAAGTGCTAAAAGAAAGAAATCTGCTGCGAGTCCTGACGTAGCTTCTGCCTCCAAGAGGAGTGCCCCTACTGCTTCCTTCCAGTCTCCCTCTACCCCCTCCAGCGCTGCTCATCGTGAGCCCTTAGAAGTCAGGCTGTTGTCCCGTCATCCTCCTACCCCACTTGCTAGTCCTCCTGTTGCTGCTAGTGGTGGCATTCTTGCCCACTTCCTTGATGGTTTTGGGGATGTTGACAAGGTGCCCTACTGGCCTGAAATCGACCAGATTCTCTTCCCTTCCCTGGTGGAGGCTTTCTCAGAATTCTCCCCAGAGGAGATGGTGGAAAATGATGTGCACAATGCTTTTATGGTGAGCGTCCTTCCTCCTTTACCTGTTTTGAATTATTTATATCAATCCTCCTAACTCTTCTTTTCTACCTCCAAGCCTTGCAGTCGGCTTTATATAACAGGAAGATGATTAACGTGGTCCAGACTACTAGTAGGGCTACTAGTGCTAGGAACCAAGAGCTGACGGGGACCATTGCTGAGTTGGAGCACCAGCGTTCTAACTTGAGGGGACGGGTGGTGGAGCTGAAAGCTGAGCTTGCTAGCACCAAGAAGAAGCTAAAGGAGGGAGCTGATCAGCTGGCGCATACCCAGGAAGTCTACACCACCTTCTCTGACTCTCCCAAGCGCTCTGACGAGAGGATCAGCGAGCTGATCTCCCTGGCCACTAATATTGTTGCCTACGCTACCTAGCGGGGAAAGATCAGCGGGATGCGTGCTGCACTTGATGAGCCTCTAATCATGCAAGCTATCGAGGAGGAAGAAAGGCAGCTGGAGATCCTGTACCCGGTTCAGCCTGAATTGAGCGTCATGATGCCTGAAGTTGGCGAGGTGAATTCTCCCGAACTGGCGGAGCAGTTAGCTGCTGGGGATGTTGGCTCGTTTTAGGAGGCTGCTATTGCTGAGGGAGCCCAGGAGGCCGCTGTGACACCCCCCATACTCTAAGTGCCTTACTAAGACCACTTAAGGTATGAGAACGTCACCATCTCCGTTATCCGAGGCAATGATAATCAAAATGACAATAAAGAAACATACTTAAATAGTAATAAAGTTTAAAGTGATTACATGCCAACTCCAAAACTGTTTAAAGTAAATACAAATGTTCTCAAGCCAAAAGTACTAAAAATCTAGTCCAAAAAACAGCGGAAGACTCTAAGACTGCATCGTGGTGACTCATCCCAGCTAACCCAAGCGCATCGTCATCATACCTGCTCAAAAAATGCTCACCATTCCCGAATAGATCACCACAGTTTTTAAAAAATTTAACAGGGTCAGTACTAATTACATAAAACAATGCAACAATGAAACACGAACACAAAAAGCTCAACAAAACCCTAGTCTCCATCATCAATCTCCACATAACTGACTACACACTAAAGTGTGTAGCCCTGCCAGAGTACCCATCGCAACAAGTACTTCACGCCGCCAGTGGGGGACCGAAGCCGTACCCACCAAATCCCCGCTCATCTCCATTGAGCGATAAACCCAAGTTCATTAATGTGCACATCCCTTCTGTGGTGGGTTCCATAGATGGCGAATCAAGGGCGTGAAGCCACTCCCGCAAGTGACTTCACTCAGTCAGGGACGCGCCCCAAAGATCACAGACAGATACAAACCAATCAACAATATGAAATCAACAACCGACAAGATCAACCAACAATATAGTTAACCGTTAATCACAACAACAATCACCACACATTATGTAACTAATACTGAGTAGGGAAAACTCTACCTAGAAATGCAAACACCGACAGACGATCAGGCAGCTAAGTCAGAATCTCTCCTCAACGAATCCTCCTCCTATACATACATACATACATACATACATACATACATACATACATACATACATACATACATACATACATACATACATACATACATACATACATACATACATACATACATACATACATACATACATACATACAATCACAACCATATTCACATAAACCACCCAAAACTCCCAAATAACCCAATTAGGGTTTAAGCAACTTTAACAAAACATTATAAAAATTATATGTAAAGCTTACCCTCGACACAAGGATCACAACGGTGTAAAGAACAATGAAATCAGACACTCCTAGCTTCGGGATTTTCTAATAATGTGGCGAGGATGATTCAACGTAACTTCTTAATCTTCTCTTTCAGGTTATTAGGTTGAACAAGTGTTTTAAGAAAAGTGACGAAAGTATTAAATATCAATCCCGCACTATTAACAAACCCGTCAAAAATCACCCATCAACTCACTTACTCGATCGAGTAAGTCACTTACTCGATCGGGTGACCCTTACTCGATCGAGTGCCAAGCTTACTCGATCAAGTACCCTACAGGCAGTCTACTATTTTACGTAAAAAGCTACTTACTCCACAGAGTAAGCCCCACTCGATAGAGTACCCTAAGACACATAAAATCGTAGTATTACAGTCTTCCCTCCTTAAAAAGAACTTCGTCCCCGAATTTCAAACCACAAACAAAACAAAACACACTAACACCATCCCGACACAACGACATAAACAAAACCCGACACAAAACTCCAAAACACACCTCCCAAAACAAAACTCAACCCGACACAAGACAACGACTAACTATACCAAAACCAACATAAAACATGCAAAAACTCTATGCGACCATCTCCTACCCCCCTAAAATAAACAAGGTTACGTCCCCGTAACCACACATACCGGATCAAACAGAGACGGGTACCGCTCCCTCATAGCATTCCTCTCCCATGTAGCCTCCTCAACCTCATGGTTAGACCAAAGAACCTTAAGCAACACTGTCTCACCATGTCTAGTTTTCCTAACCTTTCGATCAAGAATCTGTTTAGACACCTCAAGATAAGACAATGACTCATCCAGCTCGATGTTTTCTACCTCTAACACATGTGATGGATCACTAACATACTTCCGCATCTGAGATACATGAAAGATATTATGCACTTTATCCAAGGCAGCCGGTAAAGCTAACCGATAAGCAACCTCACCCATACGATCCAAGATCTCATATGGTCCTTGTTTTGGGTGGATTTTGCGTAGGGCGAAATCAGGTCAGAGAAGATTTAGGTAGGGTTAACTAGCTCTAGTTAGTCTGTAAATCAGGTCGTCAGGGTGAAATGCAAAAGTGAAAGTACAATAAAAAGAACAATAATAAGACAATGAATTTTGTACGTGGAAATCCCTTAAAAGGGAAAAAACCACGGGCACCAAGCGAGGATAGGATTTCACTATTATATTGAGTATTTAGCACAATGGGATGTAATTATCTTAAAAGTTGTGTAAGAATATTGAATGCTAGAATTTGTCTTGTATATGTCTTCTGTCTTCAAATGATTTCCAAATGCTTCTTATATAATCATCTGCTGAACGGCTGGTAAATCTCTTCATAAATGCTAAATATTCCATATTAATTACCCGTAATAATATCCATTATTACGTCCTTAATGACTACTTTAATTGCTGAATCTTCCCATTTATTCCTGTGCGCGTAATCTTCTTATAATATGATCTCCTGGTCTGATATCGTCCTGATATTTTGACCGTTGTCCTCTCCATGGCCTGGCGCCTATCTTCATGTGTCCTGACACCTTGATATCCTGACACCCTGTCAGTTAGTCCAAGGCAAGATATTGATCAGGGATATCTACGGATTTCCAGGCCCAACAATTGCCCCTTATCTCCTTATTTTCGATGTGTCAGGACAAAAAATAAGGAGATAACTTCAATCATTGGAAAACTGTTCAACGGTTAAATTGTGCCTAGTCAGTTCCTGTAACGGCTAGTTTGTTCAGTTTGTGACGCGTGTTGTATTTACTGCAACTTCTTCAATGATTATCCATCCAAATTGCAGTAGAAACCCTAGTTTCACCCACTATAAATACCCCCTCACTTTATTAAGTTAATCTTCACCAAAAAATCCGCTTTGCCCTATTCTAATAATTTTCTTCTTCAACTTCCTTAATTCACAGTTTTTAATCTTCTTCTAATTTTTAATAATCCCTCAACAATGGCCGCAAAAAAGAAATCTACCGGGGTGATGCCTCCTGGAACTCCACCTGCTCAAAACCCTGAAGAAACCACTTCTGAAAACATTCCTTCATCTTCTGCTATTCAACCTCCTATGGTTGGTAAAACGAATGATTCTCCTCTTGAGATGATTTCAATTTCCCATGGTGATTTCCAATTCAAACCCACAAAAGCTTTGAAAGATGATCAGTCTCTCTCAAATCGCCTGAAGCCTGAATTTGAAAAGGTGCTGAAAGATAAAGGAATAATTCCTGCTGATTCCGATGTTTGGATCCCTGAAGATTCTCCTATCATGGCTGACAGGGCATGTCCTAGTTGGCTCTGTATTCATGATTGGGCCTTCAGGGCAGGTTGCAAGCTTTCTTTCTCTCCTTTTATGGTGGAGGTTTTTAAAGAAATCGGTGTCCCTTCTTATCAGTTGATGCCTATGGTATGGAAAGTGGTATGCTCTGTTGAGTATCTCTGCAAAAAGCACCATATTTCGCTTTCCCTCGATGACCTTAAGACCTGTTATGCTGTCAAGACAAACAGTCCTGGCCGTATAAGCTTTAAGGTCAGGCCTTCCACTACTCCCCTTCTCAGCAATATGGACAGTGGCCATGACAAGAATTGGGCTGCTGGGTACATGTTTATCAGGACCAATTCTGTGGGTCCTGATCTAGCATATTTGAACTATGAAGCTTGTGTTGCTGGTGAGTATTTTAACTTTTCTCTTATCCTGCATGTTTTATTCTTTAGTAAAAAATAAAATTATATTGAATCATACCTCTTGTGTGCGCAGTTGATGACTGGGTTACTGAAACTGAGTACCCTACTGCAAACATTTCTGCTTTCCTTGCCATTCCTCCTTTAGAGAGGTCTTGGCCTCTCTGTTGCGGGGCTGGCCATCTTCCTCGCTGCTTGAAGGCTGATGGTGCTACCAGGGCGCCTAAACCTTCGAAGGCTGCTAGTGCTTCCACTTCAGGCACTAAGTTTATTTTGTTTTCTTCTTTCTTCCTATTTTTGGCTCTTCCATGAAATTTAGTTTATATTGCTAATGTAGTGTTTCGTATTATAGCCACCAGGTCATCTACTCGCCTTGCCAGATTTGGTATGGCTGACCTCTCAGCCAGGCTGGCTAAGATTAAGGAGGAGGGCTCCCAGGGAGGCGGAGATGCTGAGCCTGTTATTGATTTAACTAATTTGCCTGATGCTTCCAAGGTCTCTAATGTTCCCGCCGCCTCTACTGAAACAAGTTCAGCAGCTCAGAAGAGAAAAACTGAAGATGTTGATGTATCTGCCCCAGTCAGGGAGGTGAAAGCCATGGTAGATAATGTGGAGGCTGCCAAGGTGAAGATTAGGGATTATGCTGCTTCCAAGTCAGATGTCATGCTCATCTTTGACCCTGTCGAGACTGCTACCCAGGCAGTTGCTTTAGTGGACCACTCTGTCAGCCTTTTGGCAAGTGCCTTGGCTGCTGTGAGGGAGGTACGCTATTTTTATTATTATGTGTATTTCGTAATATGTGTATTTTGTTTGGATGTTTTTATTATTATGGCATAATATTCATAATATTCTTTTTGCTTTTGGTTAGGGTGCCGCGGCCTATCTCCACAATGCTTATTAGGCTACTTCTCTAGTAGCTAGGATTGACCTGATGAGATCAGATTATGATAAGTTGAAGTCTAAACTGGACTTTGCACGGGCTGACCTGGCTGCTAAAGCTGCTGACTTGGCGAGGGCGCAGACTGAGAAGGATGCTGCTAAGGCTGAGGCAGATTCAAATAAACAGCTCTTGCAGGAGGCGTTGGACAAAAATGAAGAGCTCACCCAGGAGAGGGATGATTTGGAGTTTAAGCTTGATGATGACTCCCTTTATTTTTATATTAAGGGGAAGGTAGCTGCTATATCGGAGCCTGTTGAGGCCAGGGCAAATTGGAACCCTGAAGCTGAGATGGCTTTTGCTGCTTCAAAGTATCCTAACCTGCATAACATGGGAAATGAACAGGAAATCGATTCTTCAGGGGAGCAGGATGTTGATGTTGAGGCTGATCAGG
This sequence comes from Silene latifolia, assembly GCF_048544455.1. Taxonomy (NCBI): domain Eukaryota; kingdom Viridiplantae; phylum Streptophyta; class Magnoliopsida; order Caryophyllales; family Caryophyllaceae; genus Silene; species Silene latifolia. The sequence continues at coordinate 96,030,467 of NC_133538.1, forward strand.
CTAGTGGGAGTACTGATGCTGTTTATAAGAAGAAGCAGTAATTTGATTTTTTCTTTGTTGGTATTTGGCCCATCCAGGGGGGATGTCCCTGGACAAACAATTTAATTTTTCTGTCTCTGCTCAGGTCAGGGAGACTATCCCTGGCCTTTGTAAATATTTTGGTGCCTTTGCCCCAGGGGGTAAGGGTTTTATTAATATGATTGTAATGGCCTTCCTTGGCTGATTTTGCTTATTTCCTTGACATTCAGTTTGCTTTTGAATTTCTTTGAACCTGTGAACTTTGTTTTTCCAATCCTGTGGTCCTATCAAAATTTCTATTTTGTTAACCTGTGAGATATTTTTTGAACTTGTTCTGTAATTTGAACTGTCGTGAGTAATTCAACCAAGTATGGTTTTGGCCATAGTAATTGAAGTGGTGGGAAAACCGGCCTGACAGGAGGGCTTATGTCCCCTGCCTGACTGGAGGGCTTGGTACTCGGCCTAACAGGAGGGCTTTTTAGACTAATGGTTGGGATGACACACCCTTCCACCGTCTTGCTGCGTCCAGCCGTTTGTAAACATGTGCAGTAAACCTAGTCAGGCCGGGCAACTATTTCATGCCTGATTGGTCTTGACATTTACTGTATCCGGTGATGGTTACCAACTCATTAGGCACAATTAAGTGCAAAGTTTTGTTTAAGATTTTGACATATAGTAGAGTAGCCCTCAATCCTGAATATTTATGCATATAAACATTTATCATGTATAATTGTTCAGGATTCAAAAAATTAGAGAAGTTGAGTTAGTTAAATATATAGACATGGATTGCACATAGAGCATATAAGACACGTAATTTTTCAGATAGCACATTAGGTTGAATTACTGATAGTAAAGATATGATTTTGTACCTGATTATGGCCTGATATCGGTTTTAGTCATGGAATAATTTCAAATGAGTTACATTCCAAGATCTTGGGATCATTTCTCCTTCTAATGTTTGGAGCCTGTATGCTCCTTGTCCAATGATTGAATCAATTAAGTAGGGGCCTTCCCATGTGGGGGCAAGCTTGCCTGCTGATTTTTTTTTTGTTTGGAAAAACTTTTCGTAAGATGAGGTCTCCTTCCCTGAAGACTCTAATTCTAACATTTTTATTGTAAGTCCTGGGTATTGCTTGTTGGTATGATGCCATCCTGATTTTGGCAGCGTCTCTTAACTCTTCTGTCAGGACTAGGTTATCTTGCATTAGGTCTCTGTTTGCTTCAACATTGATCAGGCTATATCTTGATGTTGGCACCCGGACTTTTGCAGGAATGACAGCTTCACAACCATACACCAAAGAATAAGGTGTTTGTCCTGTTGATGTCTTTGGAGTTGTCCTGTCTGCCCATAGTACTAATGGAAGTTCTTCAGCCCATCTGCCTCGTCTTCTTTTTAGTTTCTTCTTTAGGCAGCTTATGACTACCTTGTTGCTGGATTCAGCCTGGCCATTAGCTTTAGGATATCCAGGGGTGGATGTTACCAGGCTGATATTCCATTATTGGCAAAATGCTTGGGTCTTTTTCCCCATAAATTGGGTTCCATTGTCACATACTATTTCTGATGGGACTCCATATCTGCAAATAATATTCGTTCTGATGAAAGATATTACTTCTTTTTCAGTTACTTACCTGAAAGAGTCATCCTCGATCCATTTGGCAAAGTAATCAGTCATAGCCAACATGAATACTTTTTGTCCTGGAGCTACAGGCGGCTTTCCTACAATATCCATGCCCCACTTCATGAATGGCCAGGGTGCAGAAATTGAGTGAAGGAGCTCAGATGGTTGATATATGATTGGTGCATGAACTTGACAGGCTTCACACTTTGAAGATTATTCCAGGCAATCAGCCCTCAGTGTAGGCCAGTAGTAGCCAGTCCTGAGTACTTTACTTGCGAGACTTTTTCCTCCTTTATGGTTACCACAATGTCCATCGTGTATTTCTTGAAGTACTGATTTGGCTTCGTCAGGCTCCAAGCATCTCAGGTATGGTCCAGCCTGCGATCTCTTGAATAAAGTGTTATTGATAATAGCATAGGTTAAAGCTCTAATTTTAAAAGCCCTTGCTTCGTGTCTCCCCTGAGGTAGTATTCCTCGGAGAAACCAATCATAATAGGGTTTAGTCCAAGAATTACTATCCTGATTGATAGGGTTGACTTGTTCAGGCTTGCTGATGGCTGGCTCTAATAAATGAATAATTGGTATTTTATCGAAAACTGTACGGGTAAAATTTGAACCTAGGCTAGCCAAAGCATCAGCCTGTGTGTTCAGGTCTCTTGATACTTGATCTATATCAAATAAAGCAAATTTAGCGGTAAGGTTTTTTGCATATTCTAAATATGAAATCATTTTGCATCCTTAGCTGTATAAATTCCCTTTATTTGATTGGCAATTAGAAGTGAATCGGTTTTTACCTTTAGATTTTGAACACCGAGGTCTAGACATACCTTTAAGCCTGCTATCAGAGCTTCATATTCCGCTTCATTGTTAGTAGCTTTGAATTCACAGCTTATAGCATGCGCTATCATATCTCCCTGTGGTGATTTAAGCACTAATCCTAACCCTGTCCCCCTGGCATTGGATGTCCCATCTATGAACAAAGTCCATTCTTGGTCTGGGGTTTTATTTTCTAATTGGTTGACCTCTTTTTTCAGGTCAGGTTCTAGGTTAGGGTTGAAATCAGCCACAAAGTCTGCTAAGGCCTGCGATTTGATCGCTGCCCTGGGTTCAAAAGAGATATCATATGTGCTAATTTGAACTGACCACTTGGCCATCCTACCTGATAAGTCAGGCTTGCGCAAGACAGATTTTATGGGTAAGTTGGTCTTGACTATAATTGGGTGGCTTTCAAAATAGGGTCGTAGTTTAGTACATGACATAATTAAAGCTAAAACATATTTTTCAAGTAATCCATACCTCATCTCAGCATCCAGCAGGCTCTTATCTACATAATAGACCGGATGTTGTTGGCCTTCCTTTTCTTTTACAAGGACCGCACTGACTGTTGTGTCAGTGACAGATAAGTATACTGACAGGGGTTCTCCTTTCTCTGGTTTGGCCAGTAAGGGTGAAGATGACAAATAAGATTTTAAGTCTTAAAAGGCTGCCTCTTGTTCATCCGTCCAATGAAACTATTTATTTTTTCTAAGCAGGTTGTAAAATGTTTTACACCTTTCAGAGGATCTTGATATGAACTGGTTTAGGGCAGCTACCCGGCTTGTCAATTTCTGAATATCTTTGACAAACTTGGGTGACTGAAGTTCTAGGATAGCTTTTTTCTGTTCTGGGCTGGCTTCTATGCCTCTCTTCAGAACCATGTTTCCAAGGAACTTTCTTGCAGAAACTCCAAAGTGGCATTTTGCAGGGTTGAGCTTCATGTTGTATTTTTCCAATATTTCGAATGCTACTTCCAAATGCTTTACATAATCTTCTGTATTTTTGGACTTTACCACCATGTCGTCTATGTAGACTTCCATGGTATCGCCTATTTGATCTTTGAACATCATATTGACTAGGCGCTGGTACGTTTCCCCTACCTTCTTCAAGCCGTAAGGCATGGCAGTGTAACAGTATATGCCTCCGTCTGTAATAAATGCAGTACTCTTCTGGTTCGCAGGGTGCATTTTTATTTGATTGAATCCACTGGAGGCATCCATGAATGTCAGCATCTCATGCCCTGCTGTGGCGTCTACCATGGCATCAATATGTTGTAAAGGAAATAGGTCCTTGGGTCAGGCTTTGTTCAGGTCAGTGTAATCTACACAGACTGTTTTGGTAAATTTTTACCAATTTAGGGTTAAAGCGGTCTTAGCATTAGGTCCGTATTATGATTTGATTGTTTGTTGTATGTTAATTTGAATGTGCGACGTAAATAAAGAACACAAGCAATTTTGGTGACCCAGAAAATCCAATTTGGGAAACAACCGCGGGGGGAGACGGAATCCCACCAAGATTTTCACTATAATTCGGGAGGAAATACACTTCGTGCGTTATGCTATGAATTCTAGGGTGTAGTTCTCGTATTTCTGATGATCTTTCTTCTTTGCGTTGAGGCTCTTTATATAGGGGAGCTTGGCTAGCTAGGGTTTCTTGCTTTCCCTCCAAGTTATTCCTAATTTGATATAGAATAGGACTTTCCATCCCTGGATATGGTAAGTGATAGAACTCTCATATGCTTCTTCTATGCGGATCAAAGCCCATGTTCTACGCTGCACGCTGATGCTGTCACCCCGGCTCTCTGGTGTCCTGCGTCCCACACTGCTTCCAGACATGCTGCCCTATATCAGCCCATATCCAGATTTTGGGCCTAACAGTTTGCCCCCAATTTTTAGCGAAAGCGCAACCCTAATTATTTGAGCAGGAAATTGCAGTGTATCGTTGAGTGTCTTCTCGCATACTCCATTTCAATTCACATTTTTCAAAACTCCAACTACCCACTCCTATTTAATCTCACCCGTCCCCTTCTTTCTCTTTCATCATCATTTGTTTTCCTCAAAATCTTCAAATTTCTGTCTCCCCAAACCCTTCTTCTTAAACGTCCTTTCACTGTCAGCGCCGCCTCCTCCCGTCTTTTCAGGTACTCTTGCTTCTCTCTCCTTACTTATCATTGCCAAAACCCGTCTCACGTCATCTTTATCCGCCACCATTGACCTTATAGAGGACGACGACTTCCCTTCGCAGGGAGTCCTAAAAAGAACACATTCCAGTGATTCTCACCTAACCCAAGAGGACATCCCTAGGATCAAAGCTTTGCTTGGCCTGGGTGACGATGTGGTGATCTCATCCACAAACCCGGTCAGAAAGCAGACGCCTTTCGTGCGGGGTGGATCTGCTTGTACACTTACCCGTTCGTCCTTGGTCTTAAATTTCCCTTTCCCCCGATGATCCAAGAGTTCATCCGCCTGAACTCTCTCCCCATGGCCCAAATTGCCCCTTATGCATGGAGGATCCTCTTGTCTACTGTTGCTTTGAACAACAGTATTGGCGCCGAGATTGGATTGTCAGATCTGGCCCATAGGTTTGAGTGTCGGTCGTTGGGAAATGACCAATACACCTTCACGGCCGTGGAGAAGACTGAAAACTTCCTCCAGTCGGAGGCTAAAGGGAAGGACGATGGGTGGTACGAGGATTTATTCTATGTCAAGCTTGAATCTCTTCCCATCCACGCTGATTACTTGTTCGAGCACTTGGTTTTTGCCAAGAGTAAGTGTATTTGCATGTCTATTTTTGATTGCCCATGTCGCTCACTGTTCTTACTCTTTAATTTGATGCAGCACTCAAGAACCCTGAGAAATCTGAAGACGAAGCAATCTCTGTTGCCAAGCTTTTCTCCATCCCTGAAGACCGTAGACTGTTTCCCCTCCTGCTCTCTGGTTTAGACGATTCTGCCACTGAAGAAACCATGTCTTCTGGTAAACATCCTCTTTTATTCTTTAGAAGCTTCCTTACCCATTGGCTCTCTATTCTGATCTCTTGCGTCCCGGTGCCTCCGTAGGAAGTGCTAGACCCTCTGCTTCTGAGATCCTGATGCGTCAAGCCAGGAAAAGAACTGCTGACTCCTTTACCTCTCCTGCTTCCTCAAGAAAGAGATCCACCTCAAGGCCAGCTCTAGAACCTATCGAAGTGACTCTAATATCACGTGTCCCTGGGTCCCCTGTCCATGCCGATAAGCTGTTGGTGCGCCTTCCTTCTAACTTTGGGGATGCTGATCATGCCAACTACTGGCCTGCACTGGAGAGGCTCCTGACTCCGGCTTGCTCCGGGGCATTTGATTCGACTGCCCCCCAAGAGATAACTGACCTGGCTGCTGAACATTGCTTCCTTGTGAGTCTTCCTTTACTGGCCCCTTACTTTCTCTGCCCCTGTGCTTCCTTGACTGATGGTTTTCTTCATTACAGGCTCTCCAATCATCCCTCTATCTCCGCAAGATGCTGCAGAGGGCCAAGACTGAGTGTCTGGCTTCCGTGGGGAAGAACAAGGAGCTTACGCTACACTGCCAAACGGGAGGGAGCAGCTCCATGCGGCCAAAAAGGAGAAGGAGGCAGTCAAAGACCAGCTGGCGAGGACGCAGGAGGCTAACTGCGTTCTGACTTCTGGGCTGACAAAGGTAGAGGCCCGTGCTAAAGAGATGGCTGAGCTAGCCAAAAACGTGGGAGCCTACACTGCTTTTGAGGGGCGGATTGACTGCATCCGTGCTTACACTGAGGGGAGGCACACATCCTGGAACCTGGAGGAGGAGCTGGCCCTGTTTCCTCCTGAAGCTGAGGCTGCTAATCCGGAGCCTGATTTCACCGCCATGGATATCTTTGGGGTATCTCTGGGACTGTAGAGGAGATCCTGGCGGAGCAGACTGGTGAAGGTGCTGCTGCAACTTCTAAAGCTGTTCAGGTACCTACAACAGAGAAGCAGATGAAGCACGGGGAGCAGAGCACTGGTCAGGATGCAGTTGTCGAGAGGATTGACCTCTCTTAAATTTTAAGTTGTCTGGGGACTTGGCCCTGTGTGGTGCAAGTTTGTAAAAAAAACTCTTTTTCATTTTTTTTATTTTGGCTCATTTTGTGCCTGCTGGTATGCAGGCTTTAAACTCTGATGGTGCCTGCTACAGGTAGCAGGTGCCTTAACTTAAAGTAGTTCTGGGCCCAGGTTTTAGGCCCTCCTTTTGTTATACTTGCGTTTTTTGCCATTGATTTCTGGAGTTGTGATTCCACATAGGTATATCCAAGAAGCTGACCTGGTTCTAGGTGCACAACTCTTCCTGGTGACAGGTTTTTGATAACATATTTTACCCATGACGTAAAATATCTTATCACTAGGATTAGCTGACTGGAGCATACCTTCATTAATTGTCTCTAACTAACAAGGAATGTTACGTTCCTTGTGGTTCCTGACGTTTGAAATTCCGTGCGTGCACCTTTTGCTCTACGTCATAGCTATGGAATTACCGAGATTAACGTTAAGGTATGGGTGGTCTTAGTATGCCGTACCCTGCGCGCTATCTCGGCGTATGCTCCCCATGTGGCTTGACTTAAGATAAATGTCTTCGCAGCCTCACATGGCAGGGGCTGGACCCTCAAAGTGTTCCTTACCTGACAAGTAACCAACATTAGTACCAAAGCCTTTCTTCGTAGAAGCATGATAAATTCCAAAGTAGTGCAAATTACCTGGTGCTATCTCATGGTGTTCTAGGGCAACACCTGGATCCAGGAAGCCACAGCCTGGACTACTTGGTTTAAAAATGACTCTATTTGATTTGAAAAAAAGAAAAACTAGGGAAAACAAAAGAAAAAAGTTTTCTGAAACACACCAATACCTAAAGCATATTCGCGGACTTTTGAAAGGTCCTTTGTACACTAAAGTTTTGGCACTTTATCAGACAAAGTACCGTTTCAAGTGACGAATGTTCCAGGGTTTATCCAGGATTTGACCGTGCATGGTCATCAACCTATATACCCCATTCTTGACAATGCTTTCGACCTGATATGGCCCTTCCCATTTGTAGGCAAACTTGCCTGCTTTGTGGTTCTTGGTATTTTCGAATACCCTTCTGAGTACGAGGTCCCCTACTTCAAGGGTCCTGATCTTGAAATTTTTGTTATATGTCCTTGCTTCAGATTGCTTGTACGACGCCATACGTATGTAGGCGCTTTCTCGCAGCTCATCAACTGTATCCAGGCTCCTAGCCATTTCGACCTTGTTCTGCTCCGCCGTCGGACAAATTTAGTATCGTGCGTGGGCACCGAACTTCTAAGGGTATCACGCCTCCCTGCTCCGTATACGAGGCTAAATGGTGTTTGGCCCGTTGCCATTTTCGGTGTTGTTAATCGACCAGTACTAATGATAGTTCATCCGCCCATTTTCCCCCAACTCTTCCAAATTGTTTCTCGAGGTTCTCCATAATGATTTTATTGCTGGACTCGGCTTGGCCGTTGGTTTGTGGATATCTGGGGGCTGATTTTCTCAGTGTTATGTTCCAGCGTGAACAGAAGCCCTCGGTGTTATCCAATATGAACTGGGATCCATTGTCGCATATGATCTCAGATGGTATCTCAAATCTGCTTATGATGTTGCGCTTGATAAAAGAGATCACCTGCCGTTCTTTTACCTTTGTTATTGCCTCTGCCTCAATCCAATTTGAGAAGTAATCAGTCATAACTAGCATATACACTCTGTTTCCTGGAGCCCTGGGCAGCTTACCTACTATGTCCATGCCCCACATCATGAATGGACATGAAGAGATAATCGGATGCATGGGTTCTGCTGGCTGGTGGATTGCTGGAGCCGCCTTTTGACATGATTCACAGCGTTTAGCATGATTAACTGCATCCATGCGCATAGTGGGCCAGAAATACCCCTGTCTCAAGATTTTGTTATACAGGCTCCGTCCTCCAGCATGGTTCTCGCATTCTCCGCCGTGTACATCTTGCAGCGCTGTCTTTGCTTCCTCTTTGTTCAAGCACCTGAGGCATGGTCCTGCCAACGATTTTCTAAAGAGAACGTTATCAATCAAGATATACCTGGAGGCTTTTATTCTGAAAATTTGTGCTTCCTTTCTATCCTCAGGGAGTGTCCCATCCCTTAGCCAATTTATGTACGACACTCTCCAATCTGGATCCTGCTGTCCTATTGTGGAAACCAGAGTCCTGGCTCCCTGCGTATACTGTATGTGTACAACCTCTTTCACCGGATTCTGATCTGGCTCTTTCTGGATGGCTGGGGTCAATACATGGGTGATAGGTATATTTGATAGTTCTGTGGGCTGGAAGGTGGCCCCTAACGTTGCCATGGCGTCTGCTTTCACGTTCTGATCTCACGGTACCTGAGTTATCTTGAACGTTCTAAACTTTGACTTTTGCTCTGTGGCTATCTTCAAGTAGGCTATCATCTTTGAATCACGTGCCACATATTCATTGTTTACATGATTTACCACAAGTAAGGAGTCACTATACACCCTCAGGTTCCTTACCTTAAGCCCCGACGCCATTTGCATCCCAAGTATAAGGGCTTCATACTAGGCTTCGTTGTTGGTTGCTTTGAACTCACACCTAATAGCTTGTACTATCATATCATCTTTAGGTGATCGAAGGACCAAACCTATACTGGCTTCCCTTGCATTTGAGGCTCCGTCAATGTATAGGGTCCATATCTCGCTGTCTTAACTCCTCCATTATTGTCAGCATTCCTTCTTCTACCTCCCCACGGGTAGCAGGGCAGAAGTCAGAGACGAAGTCTGCTAGGGCCTGGGATTTTATCGCCGTTCTGGGTTCGAATTGTAAGTCATACCCACTAAGATGTACTGACCATTTAGTCATTCTGCCCGAAAGTTCAGGCTTCCTCATAATAGTCTTTAGCGGGTAGTTGGTTATTACGTGGATGGTGTGAGATTCAAAGTACGGCCGCAGTTTATAAGAAGCAGTAACCAAAGCCAATGCTAGTTTTTCAAAGGAAGTGTACCTGGTCTGTGTAGGAAGCACAGACTTGCTAATGTAATAAATAGGATGTTGTACTCCTTCTTGTTCCTTGACCAAGATCGCACTTACAGCTGCTTCCGTGACTGACAGGTATAGGAATAGTGGCCCCCTTGCTCCGGCTTCGCGAGTAACGGTGCGCGTGCTTAGATAGCTTTTGAGTTCCGCGAATGCCTTTTCATGTTCTTCGGTCCATTCGAATTTCTGACTTTTCCTCAATATATCATAGAATAGCTTGCACCTATCTGAAGCCCTTGATATGAACCTGTTTAGGGCCGCCACCTTCCCTACCAGCCTTTGCACATCTTTTGGCTTCTACGGTGATTCTAGCTGGAGTATTGCTTTTATCTGCTCCTTGCTTGCTTCAATTCCTCTCTGGGTCACCATATATCCTAAGAATTTTCCCGAGGATACTCCAAACGAGCACTTGGACGGATTAAGCTTCATTTTAAACTCCCTTAATGTCTGGAAGGTGTCCGCTAAGTGTTCTATATGCATTCCTGCTTTTTTGGACTTCACTACCATGTCGTCAATGTATACTTCCATGGTCTTTCCTATTTGCTGCTTGAACATTTTATTTACCAATCGCTGGTATGTGGACCCGGCGTTCTTTAGGCCAAAGGGCATGACATTGTAACAATATATGCCTCTTTCTGACATGAATGCTGTTTTCTATTGATCTTGTGGATGCATATTGATCTGATTGTAGCCGCTCCAGGCGTCAAGGAAAGTAAGTACCTCGTGTCCTGCAGTAGCGTCCACCATTGCATCGATATGTGGTAGTGGAAAGGGGTCCTTGGGACAAGCTTTGTTTAAATCGGTGAAGTCTACGCATACCCTCCACTTGCCATTCTTTTTGGGCACAACTACCACATTAGAAAGCCATTCAGGGTAGCTAACTTCTCTAATTTTACCTACTGGCAAGAGACTGTCTACTTCCTTGTTAATCACTTCGTTTCGTTCTGCCGCGAATTTCCTTCTCTTCTGCTATACTAGGGTGCAGCCTGGGTTCACACTTAGCTTATGTGAAATAACGGATGGGTCTATACCTACCATATCGTCGTGGGACCAGGCGAAAAGTCCATGTTGGTTTTCAGAAATTGAGTCAGCTTGCTGCGTAGCTCTTCACTGCAAGTTGCTCCAATTAATACTGTCCTATCCGGGTGCTCCTCGTCTAGGTGGACCTGGTCTAGTTCCTCTGAGGGAGGCTCCTTATATTCTTTCGAGGTGCCCCGGTCCTGTAATTGATATGAGGGGAGCCTAGTTGTAGCTTTGAGGGCTTGAGCGTAGCAGTTCCTGGATTCCTCTCGATCCCCTTTTACTGTGACTGTACCCCATGGTGTTGGGAACTTGAGACACTGATGATATGTTGAGGGCACCGTCTTCATCTGATGCAGCCACGGTCTTCCTAGTATCACGTTGTAAGTGGTCGGACCCTCAATGACTAAGTACCTTACCAGTTTATTAACTGCTTCGATGTATGTTGGGATGGTTATCTCACCCACCGAATGCGCAATCTCACCACTGAATCCCACCAGGGGTATAGATTTCTTTATCAGGTTCTCTTTATCAAAACCCATGGTTTTGAGGGTTTCAAGCATGATGAGGTTCACAGAACTCCCTGTATTCACTAACGCTTTTCGTACGGTGCAATTGCCAATGGATAACGTTATAGTTAGGGCATCGTCATGTTGCTTTGCACCGCTTTCTATGTCGGTTTTGTCGAAAGTTACCGGGGGTAAATTGCTCTGGCTTACTCTGCATGAAGTTTCTTGATGATCCCCTTTACTTCCGGTGGCTTTCCTCTTAGCGGCGGAATATGTTAAACCTGATAGCTCGAACCCGCCTGTTATCACGTTAATAATTTTCGTGCATATAGGTGGAGCAGAAGGAAGCACCCGATTTGTCTTTGCTTCTCTCTCCGTCCTGCTTGCCCCCACGTGATAACAGGTGGTCCAAGTTTCCCCTGCGTACCTGGAACTTTACTTCCTTTCGCAACCTGTAGCAGTCTTCCGTCCTGTGACCTATGTCCTGATGCCATTCACATCTCTTGCTGTTGTCTCTGTCATCGTTGGGTCGATCCTGAGTGGGAGGCTTTGGCCATCTAACCTGATCACCTAGGCCTCTTAGCGCTTTCAGCAATCCTTCCATTCCCGTGTTGAATCCGTACTCAGATAGCTTAGGAGGATGCTGGGAGTCGTCAACTTGCTGGGTTTTTTCTGCTATTTTGCTGATATTAGGTCTGTTGTATGGCTTAGCTCGCTCGTCTTTCTTTTCTATTGGGATTTTCCTGCCAGGTTTGTCGAAGTTTGTTATTCCCTTTCTAGCTTGTATATCTTCTTCCAATCTTAATGCTGTTGTAGCTCTCTGCCGGACTTCTTCCAATCTCTCACAAGGGTACATCGTTAATTCTTTGTAGAGGTTTGACTCCTTATCCAAGCCCTGCATGAAGGCTTTGATGGTCGTGGACATATCGCAGCCTCGAATTGAAACTTTCTGCATTGAACCTGGTAACGTAATCCTTGATTGATTCACCTATTTCCTGAACGATCCTATACAGATCACTTGGCTGCTTTGGTGTTCTCCGGCTGCTGGAGAACTGCTGATTGAACGCGTTGACCAAATCGGCGAATGAAGATATGGTCCCATAAGGCAAGCCGACGAACCATTGTAGTGCTGCTCCGGTTAGGGTCGAACCAAATCCTTTACAAATACATGCCTCCTTTGAGGCTCCTGTGGCAGTGGTAACCATCATTTTCTGCTTGAATTGGCTAATGTGATCGCAGGGGTCTGTGGTTCTATCGAAGAGGGTCATTGTTGGGACATTAAATCCTTTTGGTAAGGCCAATGTAGCTATATCGTCAGTAAACGGCGAGTCAGCGTAGCTTTCTGGTGCGGCCATCTCCATAGGCAGCGGCATTCTTAGGACCCTTCGGAGGAGGCATCGTAGTTCCTGGTATTGCTGTTCTATGTATGTCTCTCTCCCGGCAAGTTGCAGGTGCTCTTGTGAGTGATGTCCGGCTCCTCGTACGAAGTTCTGTTGTCCCAAGACTGTTGGTTGGCGCATCTGCGATGCTACTGCAGCCGGGCCGCTTTCCCAGGTATACTCAGCTTGATTTGTAACCGGAACCCTGATCATCGGGACCGCAGCTGCTGCTCTGCTCTGCTGGCGTCCTACTGCATCTGACGTGGGTGTTGGCTCTTGGTGGTCTGGCTCCTCATCTGGTGTTAATGCCCCCAGTTCCCATCATTTCTTGCAACTCTTTCCAAAACCGTGATATGAACCTTGCATCTCTATCGGACACTATATCCTTAGGCACCCCATGCAAACGAACCACATGCTTCCTATAAGCAAAAGCCAACTGTATCTTGGTCCAATTATCTTTCATCGGCACAAAGTGAGTTGATTTTGTCAGTCGGTCGACTATAACCCATATCATGTTATTACCCTGCTGACTCTTTAGCAAACCACCTATAAAATCCATAGAAATGGACTCCCACTTCCACTCAGGTACCTCAAGAGACTGAATCTTACCTTGTGGTCATCGCTGCTCCCCTTTCACTCTCTGACATGTCAAACAACGAGCCATGAACTCAGCTGTTTCCTTCTTCATCCCCGGCCACCATAAAGTCTTCTTCAGATCTTTATATAGCTTGTCACCACCTGAATGTACCGAATATGGTGTGCAATGAGCCTCTGTCATGATTATCTTCTTCAACTCTTCATCATTAGGAACACACCATCTCCCATCAAATCTCACACTACCATCTGTATGAATAGAGAATCTAGACACTATCCCTTTCTCTACTCCAGCTCTCCACTCCTCAATCTTGGGATCTGGAGCCTGTTTCCAGCGAATATCAACATAAAGGTCTGGCTCCACTGTCAAACCCCCTCTAGCATCCCCTTTCTAGATTATATGTATCCCCATCTTCCCCACCTCATATCTCAGCCTTATCAAAGACATAGTTGTGCATAGAGAATGCACACTCTTCCTGCTCAGGGCATCTGCAACCACATTAGCTTTCCCTTCATGATAAATGATATCCATGTCATAATCCCTAATTAGATCCATCCACCTCCTCTGTCTCATGTTCAACTCCTTTTGAGTGAAGATGTACTTGAGACTATTGTGATCTGAAAACACCTTAAAGGACGCCCCATAAAGGTAGTGCCTCTAAATCTTGAGAGCAAACATAACTGCACCCAACTCGAGATCATGTGTAGGGTAGTTTCCCTCATAAGGCTTCAATTGCCTAGAAGCATAGGCAGTCACTTTCCCATTTTGCATCAACACACATCCCAACCTATTCTTTGAAGCATCTGTATACACCTCAAAGTTCTCACTCCATTCAGGTAATGCTAAGATTATAGCTATGGTCAAACGCTGCTTTAATGTCTAGAACGCCATCTCACAACTTTCATCCCAACGAAACCTGTTCTCTTTCCTTATCAAAGCTGTCATAAGTCAAAAATCTTGGAGAAATCTTTCACGAACCGTCAATAGTACCCTGCTAAACCCAAGAAACTCTTGATCTCTGCCACATTCTTTGGTGCTTCCCACTTAGTAACTGCTTCAATCTTTGCAGGATCCACAACTACCCCTTTCTTTGAAGTCACATGCCCCAGAAAGGCAACCTCCTCTAACCAGAACTCACACTTGGACAACTTTGCATACAGCTGATTCTCTCGCAAAGTCTGCAACACTATCGTCAGATGCTCCTTATGCTCCTTCTTAGTCTTAGAAAAGACTAAGATATCATCTATAAAAACCACTACAAACCGATCCAAGAACTGACTGAAGACCCGGTTTATCAAATCCATAAACACTCATAATGACCATACCTCAATGAAAAAGCTGTCTTTGGTATGCCCTCTTCCCGAATCTTCACCTGATGGTAACCCGACCTCAAATTAATCTTGGAAAAGACTGCTGCACCGTTCAACTGATTAAAAAAATCATCTATCCTTGGCAAAGGATACTTGTTCTTTACTGTCACTCTGTTCAGCTCCTTATAGTCGATGCACAACCTCAAACTCCCATCTTTCTTCTTCACAAACAAAACGAGTGCTCCCCACGGTGATACACTAGGTCTAATGTATCCCTTCTCAATCAGATCATCCAGCTGCTTATTTAGCTCCTCCACCTCCTTAGGACCCATACGGTACGGTGCCTTAGAGATTGGCCCCGTCCCTGGTTTCAACTCAATACTGAAATCTATCTCCCTCTTCGATGGTAACCCCGGAATCTCATCTAGAAAGACATCTAGAAACTCTCCCACCACTAGTATCTGATCAACTGACGGACTGTCCACTCTATGGTCTCTCACATGGCATAAGATCAACGGGCACCCCTTCCTCAGATAAGACTTCAAGGTCACTGTTGCAATCAACTTGACTTTGGGTTTGACAACAAACTCCCGATAAGACACGCTAATCCCCTTATGACCTCTCAAAGAAACCCTCTTTTGATGACAATCTATCTTAGCCCTATACTTGCCCAACCAGTCCATACCAACTATCATCTCATAACACTCCGAAGGAAACTCTAACAAGTCCACTGGTAGGTCAACCTGCCCAACTATCATGGACACACCTCTATACAACCGCCCACAAGATACAGACTCACCCGAAGGTATAAAAACTTCCTCTCTTACAGACTCACACCCACCGAAACCCAACCGTTTAGCATGACTCGGCGATAGAAACGACTGTGACGCTCTCGAATCAAACAAAACAAAGGTAAAAACACTATTAACAAGAAATATACCGGTGATAACGTGAGCATCATCCTCAGCTGCCTTCTTCTCCCTCATAAACAGCTTACCACTGGTCTTCTGCCCACCTCCCTGGACAGTACTAGTTGAAGTAGCCGGCTTAGCAGCCGACCCCTGGTTGTTGTTGTTGTTCGTCGCCAGTCTCTGGTATGAATTAGCACCATTGCGGTTAGCGCCACCGTTGTTGTTGCTCTGGCCACCCCTGTTGTTCTACGACTCAGCCAGCCTGTTACTAGCATAGCTCTGTGAGGGACCCTGAAAGAAACTCCCCTACGACGGTCTCTGGAAGCCCCCACTCACAGCACTGGTGCACTTATGTCTCTTGTGGCCCATACCGCCACAGTTATAACAGGTCATACCCCAATTGCTACCACCACTCCCACGACCACGCTCGTAAGAATCCTCAGCACTAAACCCCGAACCTGACGAGTACGCTCTTGCCTGGTTATGGCCATCCTTCTTGAAACTAGATTGGCCACCACCCTCACTCTCAGCTTTCCGCTTTTCTGAAGCTCTCTCAGCGCTCTCCTTGGTCATCTTAACTAACCTCTCAGCCCTCCCAGCACGCTCATAGACCTCCTTCACATCCGTAAGAGCTCCTACAAGTAACTTTTCCATGATCTTAGGGGTCAGCCCCTTCTCAAACCTCAATGCCAAGTTCTCTTGGCTCAGTCCCATGTCCTCAGCATGCCTGAATTTCTCATTAAACTTATGGTATTACTCAGCAACTGTCATCTCAGAAGTCATCTTAAAATCATCAAACTCCTCCCTCAGCTTACTACGCACATGCTCAGGCACAAACTCACGCCTCATCGCCCTCTTAAACTTATCCCAAGGTATTGCAGGTAACCCCTGTTTCATATACAACTCCAAAGCACTAACCTTAACCTTGTCCCACCACTCATCAGCTGCTTCCCTCAGGTAGAACGCAGCTTGTTCCCCTCGAAGCTCATCTGGGCAATGAACCAGATTGAGTATATTCTATATCTCTCTATGCCAATTATCCAGTAATATTGGCGCCCCTGTCTCCATATACTCTTTAGGGTTGAACCTCGCTATGTGAATGCTGATCTTAGAGTGATCAACATCTTTATCCTTTCTCACCCTTTTCAAAGACTCTGTGAGACCATCCTGGTGCTCCAACATCTTTACGATATCATCAACGATCATACTCTCTGCTCTGGCATACAACACGTTTCTCTTTGGCGGCATCTTGAAGCTATGTAAGAGAAATGTAAACATAAACACACATACCACATCACAAACACGCACACGACCTGTACAGAACCTACTCGATCGAGTCCCTTAACACACTCGATCGAGTTGCTCACTTACTCGATCGAGTGCCTCGACTCCAGAACCTGACCAGAAAGCTCCCAAAAATATACTCGATCGAGCTAACTATCCACTCGATCGAGCCGACCCTACTCGATCGAGTGCCACCACCTACTCGATCGAGTGCCCAAAAACTTACTTCTGCCCAGAAACGGAAAACTACCTACTCGATCGAGTCACACAAACTCGATCGAATCTCTCACCTACTCAATCGAATGCCCCCACTTGATCGAGTCATGCAGACTCGTATCCACTACCCGCATGTTTAACTCACACTCCCAACTTTCTACACTCTTATACAAAATGACAACAACAACATATATATATATATACGCAACTCTTTATATACTCAAACAAAACAACTTTACTTCCGTATTTCTAACGTGCCATGTTATAAATCAAACATCATGCTTTCAACCAATTAACATAAAAATCACATAGTCATCATCTTTTACTTCAAACCTCCTATCCTCCACATACATGCATCCATCGATTCATAACACACATTAGTATATAGATACTCAAAGCACAAAGTAAACACATAGTGATCCCGACACACACACACACTCCCTTAGTGACCGATTCAAAATAATAGGGCGAGTTCGCGACTTTACAACATCTCCCAAGTCTTTGCATTAGCTCCTACAACTTCTACCCCGGTTTATTTTCGTTTGACTCCCTATGTTCAATAAGTTCATTGGTTACAGTTTTCAAGATCGTCGCTCTGATACCACTTTGTGACACCCCCATACTCCAAGTGCCTTACCATGATCACTTAAGGTATGAGAACGTCACCATCTCGGTTATCCGAGGCAATGATAATCAAATGACAATAAAGAAACATACTTAAATAGTAATAAAGTTTAAAGTGATTACATGCCAACTCCAAAACTGTTTAAAGTAAATACAAATGTTCTTAATCCAAAAGTACTAAACATCTAGTAAAAAAACAGCGGAAGACTCTAAGACTCCATCGTGGTGACTCATCAAAGCTAACCCAAGCACATCGTCTTCATACCTGCTCAACAACTCCTCACCATCCCCGAATGAATCACCGCAAATTTTAGAACATTTAACGGGGTCAGTACTAATTACATAAAACAATGCCACAATGAAACACGAACACAAACAGCTCAACAAAACCCCAGTCTCCATCACAGATCTCCACATAACCGACTACACACTAAAGTGTGTAGCCCTGCCAGAGTGCCCATCGCAACAAGTACTCAACGCTGCCAGTGGGGGGCCACAGCCATACCCACCAAATCCCCGCTCATCTCCATTGAGCGATAAACCCAAGTTCATTAATGTGCACATCCCATCGGTGGCGGGTTCCACAGAAGGCGAATCAAGGGCGTGAAGCACTCCCGCAAGTGACTTCACTCAGCCAGGGACGCGCCCCGAAGATCACAGACAGATAGAAACCAATCAACAATATGAAATCAACAACCGACAAGATCAACCAACAATATAATTAACCGTTAATCACAACAACAATCACCACACATTATGTAACTAATACTGAGTAGGGGAAACCCTACCTGGAAATGCAAACACCGACAGACGATCAAGCAACTAAGTCAGAATCTCTCCTCAATGAATCCTCCTCCTATACATACATACATGCAATCACAACCATATTCACATAAACCACCCAAAACTCCCAAATCACCTAGTTAGGGTTTAACCAACTTTAACAAAACATTATAAAACTTATATGTAAAGCTTACCCTCGACATAAGGATCACAACGGTGCAAAGAACAATGAAATCCGATACTACTAGCTTCGGGATTTGCTAATAACGCGGCGAGGATGATTCAACGTAACTTCTTAATCTTCTCTTGAAGGTTATTAGGTTGAAAAAGTGTTTTAAGAAAAGTGACGAAAGTCTTAAATATCAATCCCGCACTATTAACAAACCCGTCAAAAATCCCCCGTCGACTCACTTACTCGATTGAGTAAGTCACTTACTCGATCGAGTGACCCTTACTCAATCGAGTGCCAAACTTACTCGATCGAGTACCCTACAGGCAGTCTACTTTTTTGCGTAAAAAGCTACTTACTCGAAAGATTAAGCCCCAATCGATAGAGTACCCTAAGACACATAAAACCGTTGTATTACAGCCGTTGTTGCCGAGGGCGTACAAGCTGTTCCTGTACCTGAAATGGGGAGTCAGTAGATGTAACACCCTCATACTCCAAGTGCCTTACCAGGACCACTTAAGGCATGGAAGTGCTACCATCGCGTTTACCCGAGGCAATGATAATCACAAGACAATAAAGAAACGTACTTTAAATGTAAATATAATTTAATTGATTACATGTCTCAAACAAAACTGTTAAATGAAATACAAAGTACTCAAACGGTCCACTGATAAAACTATCAAAGCTACTAGACATCGTCTGACACAGCGGAAGACTTCTAACTGCCACGTGATGACTCATCCCAGCTATCCCATGCGCATCAATCATACCTGCTCAATATCTGCTCACCACCCCCGAATGGATCACCACAGTTTTTAAAACATTTAAACGGGGTCAGTATTAATCACACAATTTATATAATCCAATAACACAGCAAACAACACAGCTCAATTGTCACAGATATACTCCGAACTCCATCACCAACTCCACAATACTGACTACACACTAAAGTGTGTAGCCCTGCCAGAGTGCCCATCGCAACAAGTCACTCCACGCCGCCAGTGGGGGACCGCAACCGTTCCCACCTAATCCCCGCTCATCTCTGTCGAGCGATAAACCCAAATTCCTTAATGTGCACATCCCTTCTGTGGCGGGTTCCACAGAAGGCGAATAATGGGCGTGAAGCCACTCCCGCAAGTGACTCCACTCAGCCAGGGACGTGCCTTGAAGAACACAGACAGATACAAACAATCATAACTACTAAACAGTAATCAAAACCAACAACTATCACAATACACGTATGATAACAATCAACAAACACAAATCACCACCAACACATTATGGGACTAATACTGAGTAGGGAAAACCCTACCTGGAATGAAATACAGTCAGACGATCTCAACAGCTGTTACCAAAAGGCCTTTTCTACGAATCCTCCTCCTAACATATGATCATACAATTACTACCAATCAAGAAATACAACAAAACCCCCAAAACCCCAAATTAGGGTTTAACTAACTTTAATGAAATACTATAAAAGCAGTACGTAGATCTTACCCTCGACGCAAGGATTACAACGGTATAAAGAAAGGTGAAATCCGACCTTTCAAGCTCCGGGATTTGCCAATAATGCGATTGATGCGAAGAACGTAGATTGTTTTCTCTTTGAAAGTAATTAGGTTTGTAAAAGTGTTTAAAGAAAGTGACGGGAGTGTTTATATATTAATTCGCAGTATTAACAAAACCCGACAAATCATCCCCCCGTAA
Organism: Silene latifolia; assembly: GCF_048544455.1. Classification (NCBI taxonomy): domain Eukaryota; kingdom Viridiplantae; phylum Streptophyta; class Magnoliopsida; order Caryophyllales; family Caryophyllaceae; genus Silene; species Silene latifolia. The sequence goes on from NC_133538.1 coordinate 96,050,473, forward strand.
ACCAGCTACTCGATCGAGTAACTGACGTACTCGATCGAGTGCCGCCTACTCGATCGAGTACCAAGGCTACTCGATCGAGTACCCAACAGATCAGAAACTATTTTAAAACGCAAAACACACTTACTCGACAGAGTAAGGCCCACTCGATAGAGTCCCCAGAGACTCATAAAACCGTAGTATTACAGTCTTCCCTCCTTAAAAGGAACTTCGTCCCCGATGTTCAACCCAGACATAAAAACAAACATACTAACTCGACCAAGACACAACAACGCAACTAAGAACTCAAAACAAAACCCCAACCTATAAAACATGAAATGGTGAACTCTTAACACCAACTCCACCAACTATTCCTACCTCCAACACATGGCTCACGATATCATATCAACTACATCATAGACTCTCCCGACACTAAGTCCATACACTACCAACTACCATCCACTAACATCAAATGGAATGTTACATTCTACCACCCTTAAAAGGAACTTCGTCCCCGAAGTTTACTCACACTCATAACATTATCTTCCAACTGTCAAAACTATCGAACTCATAATCATCATCATTCAACTGTCAACACTATTGATTCTCGCACTCCTAGACAACACACTACTACAAGCACAGTCACTACCGTTAATAAAATCAACCACAACATGAATCAATCTTTTATTCTACATTAAGACTCAAACTTCCAAATCTACTACAACCTGTACAACCATTAAACTCTCTTTGTCGCATCCTACTCCTCTTAAGATAAATGTTACGTCCTCGTAACTCACTAATACTAGATCCTAGCTATATCTTCTCATTATTCTCATCACCACCGCATGTCAAAGATAACCACCTATACTCTAAACACTCGCCATGCATATATCTAAGGCTCTCTTACTTAAACAATTCTCATACTTCAATTCACTCGTCCCACCACCTAACCTATACCTCAAAATCTTTAGCTTAACCCAAAACTTCAACTCTTCCACATTACCACAACATGACATACCTCTCTATATAAACTATATAAAACTCCCATCGCCAAAAGCATAACTCACGATCCACACTTGTTATGTACACTCACACTAGATCCTCAAGTTCTTTTCTTTCATTACCGCAAAACTCATACATAACTTAACATGACACCAATTCCCAATACCCTGCACTCACTATCTCAACAAAATATTATGAACCACCTGCCGCTTTCAGATCATTACAACACATGTTCCACGAATCACTTGCCACGACTATGACTACCGATGCGGATCAAAATTACTGTAACAACTTCTCACAATTGTGTCCCATCAACAGAATATCACTATACCATGACAACAACGAAAACATATACAACTCTCTTCCATATCATACTCTACCCTCATTCCCAAACTGATACTGGTAAGAAACATCAACAAACAAGACAACAGTCTACATGTTCAACCAAAACTCACAAGGAACAGCAGCAAACAAAACAACAATCTATGTTTAACTGGTATGTACTTTCGAAAACTCGTATCATAATCATCTCGCCTATTCCACCACAACCGGTGACGGCATCGCAACACCGCCACCAATAGCCACACCGCGATGCGAAAATACCCGCATCCCAACACTAAGTATCGTGCCCGGATCACCACCCGAGGCACCACAACCACACCGATAGACATCACAACATACACAATCCCATAAACACTGACTCAATATAACACCTCGCACAAGAAAAACTTACTCAAGACTGCTTTACTAGATCACAACACCATATATCATACGGAATAACAGACAAGAATTTCATGCATACCATCCATACCTTTTCACGGAATAAACATATATCATGAATACACATGCAAGTATAACCAAGTCATGTCAGACCACCCAAACTATCACTTTTGGTCATCATTCCATTAAGTTACCGTATCCAACATATATTACAGAACATTCAGATAACAACATTATAACTATCACACCATACCGCTTCTCGTGAGGTCACAACCTCACACAAACATTTATATACATCCGAGACCCATAATCACATCCAACTAGTCAATCCTGATCACGTAAGTTACCACCTGATAGAAGTTACCTGTCACCCGAGCTTAACTCGTATACCCCTCATAACATATTCTCTCATTCGCATATCCATCACCCCCTGCCAATTGTAACCATTCCATTAATACTCAACTACTAACAACCGCCTCATATAACCACATCTTATACTCTCTCACAACCATACAAATCAATCTGGTCTCTACAAAATCAACCTCTTTAGAATTGCTACCTTTCTAATATACCATCACCCTTAACCACTAGTCACAAACCATAACACTACCACTGTCCGGACATCAAACCTCTTACACTCATCTCTAAACATCACGATTTCTTTCCTATCTTTGGTTAACATGCCAAACAATGAACATCAAATCCATCAACAAAATTACCTCAACATTCTTCCCAATACTATCCTTAATGGTATCATCATCTAACTCTCCAGTCTCCACCAAAATCTCATATCATGCAGATATTCTACCAACTTCTTACTTATCTTAATTCCTCAAAACTCAAGATTAATCATGTTGTCCCGAAACTCCTATATAACCATTAGCTAACATCCTCATGATTGGTATCACACATCTCGACGACTCCTTACCTCTATATCACATAACTCCGGTCAACATTTTCCTAGTTTTACTCCCCTCATTCTTTTCTTTTACACTCGACAAAATCAGTTAACCATAAAACTCCTTATTACTTCTTCCTAACTCTTTAGTGCTCCGATTACCTTCTCATTGCTCCAAAACTCAAATCCCATTATTTCTTATCGATATCATCTCACTCTTTCTTACCATAAATATTCTCTTATTATGCTATCACTCACCCCTGCCACTAATCCATCCATAGAATCAACGTTTACTTGTTCAAACAATTGCATCTCCCTTTTTACATCTCTAGAAATCAAAATTCATTTTATACCGTTAATTGCCAAAGGAAATCACACACTAATTTCATATCTTGAATCACAAATTCCCAAACTCACTTACTATATGCAAATCCTCGACACGACATGTCTCCATTAAGTTCACTATATACCACTCTTCTCAATCCCTCTAAAACGACCTTTCATTATATATATATATATATATATATATATATATATATATATATATATATATATATATATATATATATATATATATATATATATATATATATATATATATATATATATATTCTTAACCAACACAATTCCTAACCATCTCCCTCCATAATTCTTTACACATTTCAAGTTGCTACTGTCACATTCTTCCTTTCAATCTATTCATTCTCACGCTCCTTAGACTCACATCATCCTTTGCCCATATTTACTTACTTTCACATTACTCAACACACAATCATATAACTCCTCCCGTCTCACAAAACATGCTCTATGCCCTAATTAAGCCTTGCCAATCTTCCTTTTCTTTTTCCTCTATCTATCACAACCACATATAACTCATGTCCTCCCACCGAATTCATACCCACCATAAGGTGCCACTCACTACACCATAATATTGGGTAACTTACGCATCAAGACCAACATACATGAAAAACAATGAATAAAGAAGCAAAATAACACTTTTGAATTAAACATGATATGCAACAAAGTCAAAATATAGGCATATGACCCAAAACAAGGGTCACTAGATCGAGTACAGGCCACTCGATCGAGTAAATAACTTACTCGATCGAGTAGGTGAAAGTCTGAGACACGTATATAAAATTACCAGGGCTACTCGATCGAGTAATGGGTACTCGATCGAGTACCAAGGTGCACTCGATCGAGTAAGGGCCACTCGATCGAGTACCCTACGCATTTCTCAGCACTGTCCAGTTTTCGTAAAACGGTCATAACTCACTCATTTCTTGGTCGTTTTGGGCTTGTGACCTATCTTTAGAATCGTAAAAGAACAAGCTATCACCTCCAATTGGAATCACATTAAAATCATTTATGCATCTCAAGTTATAACAGTTTTAAGACAACTTTGCTGTAATCAGATGACATAATTATCTGATTTTCTCTTTCAAACAACTTAAACATCAACAAAGCGAATAAAAGCGACTCAATACTTGTAAAACCACTATCCCTAACCACATGTTACGACCTACCAAAAGCCAAACAATAACATTTATCAAGCTCATATAACATTCAACTTATCACTCATGTATTACCGCATACTTTAACTTCATAACTTTTCGTAAGACAAAATTTACTCATACAATTACAAATCCTATTCCATGTTACTAATACAATAATATTACAAATCCACTTCGTCACCTAAACATATTCATAATCACGAAATTCATATTTTCATGCAATTGCCACTTCATCTTTTCCAATCAATTAATCTAGTTCAATCACATCCTTCATCTAACAAGTGCATATGATACAACAGTAGACAATTATATGAACTTATTATATAGCTTAACGCAAACAAAATTACGTAAAATCATATCACACCCCCTAATCACATGTTACTAGTATATCCCCATTATAAATCATCCATCCTGCAACATCATTATTCATCACATACTATCATATATGAACTACTCCCTTTTTCTACCACATCATTCATCATTCTCACATACTTTTCCAACAATTCAAAACAACATTGTAAACCAACTATCATGCAATTCATGTATTCAATCAACGACAAATACAATCATATCATCATCCTTCACTACACATCTCATATCCTCCACATGCATGCATCCATCGATTCATACAACACCTTACTATATAGATACACAACACACAAGGTAGACACATAGCGATCCCGACTCGTATCCTATGTGACCGGTTCAAAATTGTAGGGCGAGTTTGCGACTTTAGGACGTCTCCCAAGCCTTTGCATTAACTCCTACAACTTTTACCCCGGGTTCATTTTAATTTGACTCCCTATATTCATTAGGTTCATTGGTTACAGGTTTCAAGATCGTCTCTCTGATACCATTTTGTAACACCCCCATACTCCAAGTGCCTTACCAGGACCACTTAAGGCATGGAAGTGCTACCATCTCGGTTACCCGAGGCAATGATAATCACAAGACAATAAAGAAACGTACTTTAAAAGTAAATATAATTTAATTGATTACATGTCTCAAACAATACTGTTAAATGAAATACAAAGTACTCAAACGGTCCACTAATAAAACTATCAAAGCTACTAGACATCGTCTGACACAGCGGAAGACTTCTAACTGCCACGTGATAACTCATCCCAACTATCCCATGCACATCAATCATACCTGCTCAATATCTGCTCACCACCCCCGAATGGATCACCACAGTTTTTAAAACATTTAAACGGGGTTAGTACTAATCACACAATTTATATAATCCAACAACACAGCTCAATCGTCACAGATATACACCGAACTCCATCACCAACTCCACAATACTGACTACACACTAAAGTGTGTAGCCCTGCCAGAGTGCCCATCGCAACAGGTCACTCCACGCCGCCAGTGGGAGACCGCAGCCGTTCCCACCTAATCCCCGCTCATCTCCGTCGAGCGATAAACCCAAATTCCTTAATGTGCACATCCCTTCTGTGGCAGGTTCCACAGAAGGCAAATAATGGGCATGAAGCCACTCCCGCAAGTGACTCCACTCAGCCAGGACGCGCCCCAAAGAACACAGACAGATACAAACAATCACAACTACTAAACAGCAATCAAAACCAAAAACCCTCACAATACTCGTATGATAACAATCAACAAACACAATCACCACCAACACATTATGGGACTAATACTGAGTAGGGAAAACCCTACATGGAATGCAATACAGTCAGACGATATCAACAGCTGTTACCAAAAGGCCTCTTCTACGAATCCTCCTCCTAACATATGATCATACAATTACTACCAATCAAGAAATACAACAAAACCCCCAAATCCCCAAATTAGGGTTTAACTAACTTTAACTAAATACTATAAAAACGGTACGTAGATCTTACCCTTAACGCAAGGATTACAACGGTATAAAAAAAGGTGAAATCCGAACTTTCAAGCTCCGGGATTTGCCAATAATGCGATTGATGCGAAGAACGTAGATTGTTTTCTCTTTGAAAGTAATTAGGTTTGTAAAAGTGTTTAAAGAAAGTGACGGGAGTTTTTATATGTTAATTCGCGTTATTAAAAAAACCCGACAAATCATCCCCCCGTAAACCGGCTACTCGATCGAGTAACTGACGTACTCGATCGAGTGCCGCCTACTCGATCAAGTACCAAGGCTACTCGATCGAGTACCCAACAGATCAGAAACTATTTTAAAACGCAAAACACACTTACTCGACAGAGTAAGGCCCACTCGATAGAATACCCAGAGACTCATAAAACCGTAGTATTACAGTAGAAGGAGGCAGAGGAGGTGCCTGAAGTGGAGGTCATTAATGTGACCTAAAGTTAAAAATTTCTTTTTTGAACTCTTGGATGGTGGTCTGACCCTGTGTGGGCAGACTTGTAAAAATTTTTAAACATTTTTCTGTTTGCGTTTTCCCGCCGTGTTGGCGGTTTTGAACTTGGGGCCGTGTTTTTGGCCAACTTTTGAAATGACACTTGCCTGAGTTTGGAAAGTTTTATCATATCTTGTGCGTTTTGTTTCTTATTTTTACACTTAGCTTAAGAAACATCCGTGTCAGCCTGCTGGCTGATTTAGGCTAGTCGTGTCAGCCTGAGGAGGCTGATTTAGACTCAGCTAGCTGTCGTGTCAGTCTGTTGACTGATTTAGGCGTATGCCGCATTGTAGGTGAGGTGGCCGTGTCAACCTTCAAGGCTGATTTAGACCAGTCATGTCAGCCTGAAGAGGTTGATTTAGACTCAGCTAGCTGCCGTGTCAGTTTGATGACTGATTTAGGCATATGCCGCATTTTGACTACTTAACCTTGTTCATCACGCAAGGTGTGTTCATCATATTTAAAGCCAATAGGGGCGTACGTTAGGCAAGTTTATCGTCATTGTAGGATCGATGGGACGTTGCAGGATTCTGGTAGCTCAGAGATCCCTGCGTTCCAAATGTGTGTGTATGCATGCTGGGGCCGTGATTAATTGCGTTGATTGGGAGCTACGTCCAGGGGTGGTATCCAGGGTAGCTGGATAAGCTTTCAGCTATCAGCCAGTCTCCCTTTCGTATGTTCCACAGGCCGCCTGGTGAGGGTGCTCCTAATGGAGAAATGTAGGTTAGGCATGTTGGAGTGCCATGTACCTTGTCACCCCGGGTTTGCAGTTGACAGTCCTGCTAGATACACTTTCAATGTACCATAGATATTAGAGTTCAGAGTGATACATTTAAAGAAGCCTGAAAATACAAAATCCTATCAGAGCAATGTGAAGTACCTGATCCCGTCTCATGGGGTGCCAGAGCAATTGTGGTCCCAGAAAGCTTACAGACCACACAACTCCAATAGTAGCTTTTTTTAAAGTTGAAAGAAATAAAAGAAAAAAGAAAACGACACAAAATTGGTAGTATGTCTACTACCGTTTTTTTTTTTGGCTTTTCTTAACACACTACTCTGTACAGTAAATTCTACTTATTATTAAAAGTGATACCTCTTCAAGTGAAGTATGTTCCATGGTTTGTGTATGATCTAACCGTCCATGGTCATTAATCTGTACGCCCCATGGCTAACAACGCCTTCTACCTGGGATGGTCCTTCCCATTTGTAGGCAAATTTGGCTGCCTTTCGATTTTCGGTGTTTTGAAACACTTCACGGAGAACCAGGTCTCCTACCTACAGGAGCATGACTTTTACATTCTTATTGTAGCTTCTGGCGGCTGACTGCTTGTAGGCAGCCAGACGTATTTTTGCATTTGCTCGCAGCTCGTCTACCGTGTCCAGGCTCTTGGCCATCTTTGCATTATTCAGCTCCCCTGTCATACATCCATACCTGTGAGTTAGAACTAGCACCTCTGATGGAATTACTACTTCTGCACCAAACACCAGGTTGAAGGGTGTTTGACCTGTCGCCGTTTTTGGTGTCGTTCTGTCTGACCATAACACTAGTGGCAATTCATCTGCCCACTTTCAGTTTGTAGCCTCCTTCTTAAGTTATCCACGATGATTTTATTGCTGGATTCAGCTTGCCCGTTGGACTTTAGAGTCCTGGGTGCTAAATTCTTTAGAGTGATGTTCCATCTGGTATAGTATCCCTCGACATCGTTTGAGATGAATTGTGACCCATTGTCACATATGATTTCTGATGGGATACCAAACCTGCAGATGATATTTCGCTTAATAAAAGAGATGACCTGTTTGTCTTTTACCTCTGTGAATGCTTCTGCTTCTATCCATTTGGAGAAATAATCTGTCATTGCTAGCATCTATATTCTGTTTCCTGTGGCTCTAGGCAGAGGACTCACTATATCCATTCTCCATGTCATGAATGGCCCAGGAGAAATGATGGGGTGTAGGGGCTCTGCCGGCTGATGGATCATTGGCGTTGAGCGCTGGCAGGCATCACACTTGCGGGCATATTCTGCTGAGTCTGCCCTCATTGTGGGCCAGAAGTAGCCTTGTCTGAGGGCTTTCTTTGACAGACTCCTGCCCCTGCATGGTTTCCACATTCGCCACTGTGGAGGGCATGTAACACAGTCTGCGCTTCTTGCTTATCCAGGCACCGTAAGTAGGGTCCTGCCAATGATTTTCTGAAAAGTATGTCATCAATTAGTATGAATCTGGAGGCTTTCATTTTGAAACAACTTATTTCGTTCTTGTCATCTGGCAGCTTGTTGTGTCGCAACCAATCTAGGTAAGGTGTCCGCCAGTCCCAGCCGTCTGGCTGGTCAGCTGGCTGGTCAGCTGTCTGGTCGGCTAGCTGGATGTCTAGTTGGACAACTGCCTGGCCATCTGTAGTTGTCTGAACTGCCACCTCATCTTGCTGGTCCTCCAGTTCTCCCCTATCCACCTCCTCTAATTTTTGGATAGAAGGTTCCAGCATGTGCGCGATGGGGATGCAGGACAGTTTGGTTGGTTTAAAGGTTGCTGATACCTGTCGATGTGAGTATCAAAAATAATATTTATAAAAACAAACTACTACTAGCAAGCGCTAGTAAGGGTCGATCCGCAGGGAGGTAGGGAGATAATAGTTGTTATTAATTCTAGTCTAAGGGTAACAATTGTGGGGGTTTTGGATTGGATTATAACTAAATCTAAATGCGAAAACAAAATAAAAACTATAACTAAAGCAATTAAATAAAAAGGTGTAGAAAATAATAAAAGGGAAGCTAAGACGATTGGTTCATGCAAAATGCGACGACGACGGTATCTAAGTAAGTCTGATAAATCACGATAGGTGGGCAAATAAGAAGTCCTCTCGGTCCATTCTTAACTAGTTGCGCCTCTCAGCCTATGCTACTGGTCCCTAGGTCTCACTAATACTAGCTCTCGCCCTGAAAAGTGATTCCTAATGCCTAAATTACTTATCTTTCGATCTTAGCAATTTAGTCGTCTCAATTTATTAATCTATTTTCCCTCCCCTATCTCTCGATCTTGTGGGTCGGTCAAATACTAAGCATTTAACAAGTCTCCTCTCGGTCTCGTTGTCAAATATTGCAATTAAAACATTGAAACGGTGCTAATCTATCGCGCGTAAGTCGATCGACCAGCAAAGCCAGTCGATCGACCAACGAATCGATCGATCGACCCGACTAATCCAGTCGATCGACCAAAGGCCGACATCAGGTTTACTAATCTACGTCGTCTTCGCTAAAGATCCCCTCACATCTTAACACGGAGTATTTAGCTACTCATAATAATTCTAACTACAACTACGAAAGCAATTAAAACAGTAAACGGAAGCATGATTAAAACGATTTAACAGTAAATTCACAATAAAGAAAATTACGGCTTTGGGGAACTAATCTAGCAATTCTAACTACGACGATAATAAACTTAAAGACTGAAATTATGATTGAGAAATACCGAAACTGAAGGCCGAAAGGAAATCCAGATGCAAAATAGCGAACTTTATTGAGAAACTAAAGTATTTGAATGTAAACTATGCTAAACTCGAGACCTAATGTCTCTCCTCCAAAAACTGATAATTATTCTGAAAACATAGGTTAGTTATATAGGAATATCACGCACTCTTATTCCTAAACCTAAGAATACATTGGGCTTTCTAATTCTCGATCTTTTAATTTGCGCATCAGCTCGCGTGGTGGTCGATCGACCACTGAGGCCAGTCGATCGACCAAAGGTGCTGTACAGAATTGCATTCTGACGATTCCTGCAGCGCGCACCGATCTTAAAACAGCTGCCATTTCTTCGTTACTTGGTCAAATCAGGCGTTCTACATGGCGTTGGAAAGCTAAGAGGATAAGCTTTCACCTCCAATTAGAATCACTTGATTATATGCTCTAGAACTCGAGATATAGCCATCTGAACGAGGCTACAATATCGTGAAATGCTTCTTTGCTTGTTAAACTCGTACGCATCCTTGCTTTTGCTATCTTTAGGCCTTGAAACGCGCACCAAGCTCATTCCTCGATTCAATACTCCATGTTAAATGTAATGCTAAGTACTTAGGCACAGATTCGGCTTATTTTCCACTGAAATCTTCATATTCCTACAAAATCACAAGAAAAGGAAGAAATACACGAAACAAGGGAAATAGTAGCATAAACTACTCAATTGAGCTCTGAAATGCGTGTAAAATAGGGTGTAAAACATCATATAAATGACACGCATCAAACTTACCCAAACCAAACCCTTGCTTGTCCCCAAGCAAGAACTAGACTCGATCCTAAAACCTAATGGAACGAGTTCAATCTCAGAGCGAAATGCAAACTGTCAAGCCTAAACGATTTTAATGCAACAACTGACAATCAATTAGCAAGGTGAATCATGCAAACGAGTTATGATGTCTTTAAAAATTCAATGAACCATCAACTGTAGAGACTTATCAAATTGGACTCTCACGGGTCGCTCAAAACACTCAAATAAGCACAAGGTGAATATATGTAAAAGATAGATAGAAGTAAAATTTGTAAAAACTCTCACCTAACTACGACCTATGAAAACATGCCTGCAATCTAAGTCAAGTCTCAAGTTCAGCAAGAAATTTAACGAAAACTCGTAGATTATGCATATTTGATTCTACTAATAATATGTCAATTAGCAAGGCTTAGGCGTAAAACAGATGAAAATGCAATGTCATCATAGAAATACTACCGTTCCGACTCGACCTATATGCTAAAATAAACGTGCATTTTATTGAAATTTTTTTCAATTTTTTTTGAATTTTCTGTATATATATAGGAAATGAAATAACAAATGCAAACTAAAATAAACGTGAAACAGAAATGCAATAAAACATGTGAATGCAATGCAAAACCCTTCCCCAAACCAAATCACACAATGTCCCCATTGTGCAAAATCATGTATAAAGAAGCAAAAGGAAATGGAATTTTGCATAATAAAAACTAAAATTGACATAAAGAAGGACTCGGAAACTCACAAGACTTTAAGCGCAGCAAAAGGAAACCTCCCCAAACCAGCGTGAGCTAAGAGGTTTCAGTAGCCAGCAGTGCTACCAATAAGTACCTGAAAAGACAAACAAAAGACCGCGCGTAATTTCGAGAAAGCAATGTTGAAGCGGCAATTATGTGCAAGAATAAGAAAATAGAAGAAATCAGAAATTAAGCGGAGAATAAAGTGAAGGGAATACTCCCTTGACTCCGCAAAATCGACCAAACACAGCAGGGGAATGATCGAAAACAGGTACAGTAGCTCTGGGCGGTCGATCGACCGAGGTGAACAGGAACAGAAGCTCCTGGATTTCGCAGCTCAATCGATCGACCATACTGACCAGTCGATCGACTGAGAAACCTGCTGTAACTTTCTGATTTCTTTGAATTAGCTCAATAACTTGAGCTAATATGGTCCATATACATGCAAAAGCACATAATAACGCGCCCAAAAATTGCGCAAAACCCAAAGTAACAGTCTAAAGTTTATAAAAATCCTAAACAAACCAAACTAAGCGAAGTTTCGCGCACACGAAAAACGATAAATAGTCTAAAAGCAATAAATTGTCTTAAAAAGGTCTAAGAAACGAATCAAAGGAAACTGCAGAAAATCTCCGACCAAGGCTTCTGTCTACATGAAGTTGCTTCCGCAGTGCTCATCTCAGAAGCTGGACTCCACTCTACTCCGACTGGGATGCTCAATGGATCATCTCTAGCATCTTCCCAAGCATGGCCATCATCTTCTAGCTCCTCACACTCGAGATCCGACTCCGAAATTTTGACTGGCTCCTTCTTCTTGGGCTCCTCATCAGTTGCATAGCTAAGACATCCTAGACCACCTCTCTGAACAATGGGCTCCTTCACTGCTGGAGCAGCAAGCGGTTCTTCCTTCCCCAAACCAGTTCCTGCAACAGTCAAAACAGAAGAATCTTCCTCCACTTTGCTCCCATTCTGGGGCGGAGGTGTCATAACAGGAATAGGTACAGGCAAGGGAGTAGGAGTGTCAGTAATTACAACATAAGACTTACGAGTAGAAATCGCATTACAAGTCACAGGACACATCGCATCTTTCTTCCTATAAGTCTGGGCAAAACTAATGGACTGCTTCCCCACCTTAAAGGTCAGTGTCCCTGAGCCTACATCAATAATCGCACCAAAGAGTGTGCGAAAGGGTCTACCCAAAATGATAGGGATATGGGCATCCTCGGGTATATCCAGTACAACGAAGTCAACAGGGAAGAAAAACTTTCCTATTTGCACGGGAATGTCTTCTAAGACTCCTATAGGCTGGACCGCAGAACGATCAGCCATCTGTACCGTCATGCTAGTCACTGCAAACCTAGTCAATTTCAATTTCCTAGCTAGACTCAAAGGCATAACGCTAATGCTGGCTCCTAGGTCACATAATGCTTTCTCAATTGAGAAGGTACCAATATTGCAAGGAACGGAAAAGCTACCCGGGTCAGCTAACTTGTGTGGAGCAGTGTGAGTCAAATAAGAACTAGATTCTTTGGTTAGATTAACAGACTCGACCCTATCAAGTTTCCGCTTCTTATTTAAAAGTTGTTTCATGAATTTCATGTAAGCGGGAACTTGATTTACCAACTCAAGAAAAGGTACTTCCACATTAAGACCATGAATGACATTTTTAAATTTTTCAAAGTATACCTCATCCTTCGTTGGTACCAGCCTCTCTGGATATGGGGCTGTCAGAAGTAGCTTAGCCCTCTCATCTAGGTCTCTCATACCGGCATCTGTGGACTTAGGCTGAAATTCCACCACTTTATCCTTGTTATAGCTTGAACCTTCTTCAGTCCGCCTCAGGAATGAACCATTGACCGACGTGGGGTCGTACTTTGGAATTGAAACGGACCCATCAACATCTGAATTTTGCCTTGATAATTTCGGAGTCGTCTCATCCCGAAACAAGAAATCCCTCAAGTTGTCTGGCATTAGAGGACGAATTGGATCACTTTCAGCAACGATGTCAGTCGATCGACCATAATTGTCAGTCGATTGACTGACCTCTATAGGAACAGAAGCTGTGTCTTTGCGCGGACTGGTCGATCGACTGGGTATGTCAATCGATCGACTGTGATTACTACTGATCGTCTTTTTCTCCCCCTTTTTCTTCTTCCCCTTTTCAGCAACTTTCTCGGGTCCATCGAGAGCAGACCCGCTCCTCAGCGTCATTGCATGTACGGTCTCAATACGCTGATTCAGAGAGTGAAATTGACTCGGTATCTCAGCTGCATTCTTGTCTAATGTAGCAATTTGAGATATCAGCTTTGCGATTAAGGCCTGATTCGCCGCATTGCTTTTCTGTACCTCCACCATAAGAAGCTGCACTAGACTCGTCAACTCTGCAACTTCGTTTTTCAACTCTTGCTGTGACGGAGTGGATGGTGGTGGGGCTTCATAAGGAGGCACATATGGTTGATGCGGTGAAGCAGGAGCGTAATTATACGAATTGTCGAGCTGAAGTTGATGAAAAGCAAACATCTTCTCCTTAGGGTGCCCGCATGCCTCAGATGTGTGTCCCACTCCGCCACATCTCCCACAAAACAACACCTGCTGCTCCTGAGAATGGAACATGAGTGGACTCTCTTGAAGTACTGCAAATAAACAACACTAAAGAAGAAGATAAGAACTGCCTCAAGGTACTCAGTCTTCCCTTGAGGCGAAAAACAGACTAAAATGAAAAACAACTAAAACTAGCGCCTCCCCGAACGGCGCCAAAATTTGATACCCACAATGTGAGTATCAAAAATAATATTTATAAAACCAAACTACTACTAGCAAGCGGTAGTAAGGGTCGATCCGCAGGGAGGTAGGGAGATAATAGTTGTTATTAATTCTAGTCTAAGGGTAACAATTGTGGGGGTTTTGGATTGGATTATAACTAAATCTAAATGCGAAAACAAAATAAAAACTATAACTAAAGCAATTAAATAAAAAGGTGTAGAAAATAATAAAAGGGAAGCTAAGACGATTGGTTCACTCGCAGCCTGCGACGACGGACGGTATCTAAGTAAGTCTGATAAATCACGATAGGTGGGCAAATAAGAAGTCCTCTCGGTCCATTCTTAACTAGTAGCGCCTCTCAGCCTATGCTACTGGTCCCTAGGTCTCACTAATACTAGCTCTCGCCCTGAAAAGTGATTCCTAATGCCTAAATTACTTATCTTTCGATCTTAGCAATTTAGTCGTCTCAATTTATTAATCTATTTTCCCTCCACTATCTCTCGATCTTGTGTGTCGGTCAAATACTAAGCATTTAACAAGTCTCCTCTCGGTCTCGTTGTCAAATATTGCAATTAAAACATTGAAACGGTGCTAATCTATCGCGCGTAAGTCGATCGACCAGCTAAGCCAGTCGATCGACCAACAGGTCCAGTCGATCGACTGACTAATCCAGTCGATCGACCAAAGGCCGACATCAGGTTTACTAATCTACGTCGTCTTCGCTACAGATCCCCTCACATCTTAACACAGGGTATTTAGCTACTCATAATAATTCTAACTACAACTACGAAAGCAATTAAAACAGTAAACGGAAGCATGATTAATACGATTTAACAGTAATTCACAATAAAGAAAATTACGGCTTTGGGGAACTAATCTAGCAATTCTAACTACGAAGATAATAAACTTAAAGACTGAAATTATGATTGAGAAATACCGAAACTGAAGGCCGAAAGGAAATCCAGATGCAAAATAGCGAACCTTATTGAGAAACTAAAGTATTTGAATGTAAACTATGCTAAACTCGAGACCTAATGTCTCTCCTCCAAAAACTGATAATTATTCTGAAAACATAGGTTAGTTATATAGGAATATCACGCACTCTTATTCCTAAACCTAAGAATACATTGGGCTTTCTAATTCTCGATCTTTTAATTTGCGCATCAGCTCGCGTGGTGGTCGATAGACCACTGAGGCCAGTCGATCGACCAAAGGTCTTGCACTGCATTCTCGACGATTCCTCTGAAAAGCACACCGATCTTAAAACAGCTGCCATTTCTTCGTTACTTGGTCAAATCAGGCGTTCTACATGGCGTTGGAAAGCTAAGAGGATAAGCTTTCACCTCCAATTATAATCACTTGATTATATGCTTTAGAACTCGAGATATAGTCATCTGAACGAGGCTACAATATCGTGAAATGCTTCTTTGCTTGTTAAACTCGTACGCATCCTTGCTTTTGCTATCTTTAGGCCTTGAAACGCGCACCAAGCTCATTCATCGAGTCAATACTCCATGTCAAATGCAATGCTAAGTACTTAGGGACGGATTCGGCTTATTTTCCACTGAAATCTTCATATTCCTACAAAAATCACAAGAAAAGGAAGAAATACACGAAACAAGGGAAATAGTAGCATAAACTACTCAATTGAGCTCTGAAATGCGTGTAAAATAGGGTGTAAAACATCATATAAATGACACGCATCAGTTGCCCCTAGAGTTGCTAGGGCATCTACCTCCACATTTTGGTCTCTGGGGATCTGCTTGAGCTTGCAATCTTTGAATTTCTGCTTCAGCTCCTTTGCCACTTTCAAGTAGGCGATCATCTTCGAGTCCCTAGCTATGAATTCATCATTCACATGGTTAACTATTAGCAAAGAGTCACTGGATATTTGCAGGTTCCTGACTCCCAACTCCAGAGATAGCTGCATTCCTTGTATTAAGGCTTCGTATTCTGTTTCATTGTTGGTTGCCTTAAACTCACATCTTACTGCTTGTGCTATCAGATCCCCCTGCGGTGATCGCAAGATTAGTCCTACACCTGCCCCCTTTTGGTTGGAGGCTCCATCGATGTGCATCTGCCAGACTTCTGTCTCCATGTTCCCTTTGAGGGTTAGAATCTCTTCGTCTGCCAGATTTTGGATAGCTGGGCTGAAGTCTGACACAAAGTCTGCCAGTGCCTACGACTTTATTGCTTTTCTTGGATCATATCTGATGTCGTATCCACTAAGATGTACGGACCACTTTGACATTCTGCCTGACAGCTCAGGCTTCCTCATTACAGATTTCAATGGGTAATTGGTTACAACAAGCATGGTGTGGGACTCAAAGTAGGGGCGCAGTTTGTAAGATGCAACTATCAGTGCTAGTACTAACTTTTCGATAGAGATGTGTACATGGTCTCTGCTGGCAGCAGAGACTTGCTTACGTAGTAGACTGGCTTTTGCTTCTTATCCTGCTCCTTATCCTGCTCCCTGACTAGAACTGCGCTTACTGCTACCTCTGTGACAGCTAGGTAAAGGAACAATGGTTCTCCTGGCTCCGGTTTTGATAGTAGCGGCGGGTTGCTGAGGTAGTGCTTCAACTCCCTGAATGCCTGCTCGTGGTCTGCAGTCCACTCAAATTTCTGGCTCTTCCTCAATATATCGTAGAATAGTCTGCACTTGTCTGAGGATCTTGAGATGAACCTGCTCAAAGCTGCTACCTTACCAGCTAGCCTATGTACATCCTTTGGTTTTCTGGTGACTCCAGCTGTAATACGGCTTTAATCTGCTCGATGCTGGCTTCTATCCTCCTCTGGGTTACGATGTAACCTAAGAACTTACCGGAGGAAACTCCAAAGGTACATTTGGACGGGTTTAGCGTCATTTTATATTCCCTGAGGGTATCGAATGTTTCTGCCAGATGCTGCATGTGATCCGTAGCTTTCTCTGATTTTACCACCATATCATCAATATATACCTCCATGGTTCTTCCTATTTGTTCTTTGAACATACGGTTGACTAACCTTTGATATGTGGACCCTGCGTTTTTCAGGCCGAATGGCATGACATTGTAACAATATATTCCTCTTTCAGACATGAATGCCATCTTTTCTTGATCTGCAGGATCCATCTTGATTTGATTGTACCCACTCCAGGCATCTAGGAATGTTAACATTTCATGTCCAGCTGTCGCATCCACCATTGCGTCAATGTGTGGTAGCGGGAAAGGGTCCTTGAGACATGCTTTGTTGAGGTCAGTAAAGTCCACACATACTCTCCATTTTCCATTCTTCTTAGGTACCACTACTACGTTTGACAACCACTCCGGGTATTTCACTTCTCTTATTTTGTTTGCTGCCAGCAGGCTGTCTACTTGTTGGTTGATCACCTTGTTTCTCTCAGCTGCAAACTTTCTCCGTCTCTGCTGGATGGTCTTGCATTTTGGGTCCACACTGAGTTTATGTGTTATGATGGACAGATCTATCCCTATCATGTCGTCATGCGACCATGCGAAACAATCCATGTTAGCCTGCAAGAATTTGATTAGATGCTGCCTTAGGCTTCCTGTGCATCTAGCTCCAATTAACACGGTCCTCTCTGGGTGCAGCTTGTCCAGGTTTATCTGATCTAGCTCCTCAGCCAGAGGCTCAATGTATTCGTCCTGGACGTGCTGCTTCTGTAATTGCTATGCTGGGGGGCTAGCAGTGCACTTTAGCGCTTTCTTGTAGCAACCCTTAAGTTCCTCCTGGTATCCTCGTATTGTTTGCACTCCCCATGGTGTAGGGGAATTTTATGCATTGATGTTATGTGGAAGGAGTTCCTTTCATCAGGTGCAGCCATGGCCTTCCGAGAATAACATTGTAGGTAGAGGGTCCATCTATGACCAGGTACCTCACCTGTTTGTTGACTCCTCCCACGTAGGTTTGAATTACTATCTCGCCTAACGAGCTGGCTGTCTCTCCATTGAACCCTACCAGCGGGATGGTCTTCTTCTGCAAATCCTTCTCACTAAACCTCCATGTTTTCTATGGTTTTCAGCATGATCAAGTTGACCGAGCTACCAGTATCCACCAGGACCTTTCTGACTGTGCAGTTGGCCATTGACAGAGTTATGATGAGTGCGTCATGATGCTTTTGCTCGTCACGTACGTCTCCTTTATCAAAAGCAACCACAGGTACATCACTATGGGAAATTCTGCAAGAGGTTTCTGGTCTATCTCCCTTAGTCTGAGTAGCACGCCTCTTGGCTGCTGAATATTTTAATCCATTTATATCTGAGCCACCTGTTATCACGTTTATCATCTTGGTGCACTTAGGTGGAGTTGCAGGTTTTATGGAGCCTACCTTGCTCTTGCTGCTTGCTCCCACATGGTAATAGGTGGCTCAGTCTCCTTGCTCATACAGGCGCCTAATCTCCCTGCGTAGTGTGTAGCAATCTTCCGTGTTATGCCCGATGTCGCGGTGGAATTCACACTTTTTCTTACTGTCTTTTCGCCACGCTTGTCCTTTTACTGGTGGTCTGGGCCATCTTACTCCATCTCCCATCTCTCTTAGTTCTTTCACGATTCCTCCGACGCCAGTTGTGAATCCATATTTTGCCAGTGTGGGGAGTTGCTGATTGTCTTATATGTTATCGACCCTGTTGACTCCCCTTCCATATGGCCTGTATCTCTCATCCTTCTTGCTGGTGGATTGCTTCCTACTTGACTTTTCCATGGCCGATGTGCTGGATATGCTTGGTGTACTTGGTATGCTGGCTCTGGCTAGGATATCTTCTTCCAGTCTGATCGTAGTTGCTGCTTTTTCTTGCACTGCCTCGATGTTGTGATAAGGGTGCATAGTTAATTGCTTGTATAGGTCAGACTCATGGTGCATGCCTCTTCTGAAGGCTTCCACTGCTGTTGACACGTCACATTCCCGTACTGCCACCTTCTCATTATTGAATCTAGTGTTTTACACTCTAATGGTCTCACCAGCTCCCTGGACAATTCTATACATGTCTCCTGCATGGCTTTGCGATTTCCGGCTGCTTGCGAACTGCTGAGTGAACATGTTT
This sequence comes from Silene latifolia, assembly GCF_048544455.1. NCBI lineage: Eukaryota > Viridiplantae > Streptophyta > Magnoliopsida > Caryophyllales > Caryophyllaceae > Silene > Silene latifolia. The sequence goes on from NC_133538.1 coordinate 96,069,742, forward strand.
ACCAGGTCGGCAAACGTGGATATTGACCTGTTAGGCAAGCTTATGAACCATCGGAGTGCTGGTCCGGACAGTGTGGATCCAAACCCTTTACACATACAGGCTTCTTTTACTTGTCCTACAGCTGTTATCGTCATCATTTTCTGCTTGTACTGGCTTATGTGGTCAATGGGATCTGTCGTGCCATCGAAGAGAGGCATGTTTGGATTGGTGAATCCCTTTGGTATGACAACAATGGATATGGCATCCACGAATGGTGAGTCAGCATAACTGTCACGTACCGCCTTCTCGAGTGGAGGCGGTAATACGGGGACCCTACTAAGCATCTCCCTTAGCTCCAGGTACTGCTGGTTGGTCAGGCTTCCGGAATCCTGGATTCATCTGTCTGTTACCTGCTGACTTGGAGTTCTGCTTCCAGGTCAGAACTCTTGATGGTTCTGGTGCGGCGTGGTAGATAATGGGGTTGAAGTCACGAGCGTTCCTTGATGCCAGCTTACCTATGGTCTACCTGCGGATCCTGCGCCAGGTGTCTGGTTAGTTACCACGAGATTATTAACTGGGAGGTTACCTGGTTGTACTTCCACGCGGCCGACTGGCTGCCAGCTGTCTGGTGTGAGGTACCCTAAACCTTGTGGGGTTATCCTTTCTTCTGTCGAAACTGCTGTTAGATCTAGTCTGGTTACCAACTCTGCTGGTATCTGTCAAAGTTGACTCCTGCTGCTTGATGCCCCCTGGGTAAGATCTACTACCGGGACCCGACCTTCATTCCCCGTGCCTCGTTTGGTGTCTTTCGCGCTTGCTAAAAAATCTATCTGCGCCGCAGTTCCCCGCCCTCGTTTTTGCTTCGGCTTCTGCCTTTCTCTAGTTTTCCCGCATATCTTCCATGACCTTGTTGTGCCACTAAGCAGGGTTTGCGTTGGACTGGGTGATGGAGTAAGGCCTGAACTTGTTGTGCCCCTGTCTGATCTAGGTTGGGCCGCTACAGCAGTGGTTCTGGGAGGTAGAGTGACTTTCGTCACGGATGTGGTTTTTGGGGTGTGTCCAGGGGCCTAAGTTTGTGCCGCTGATACTGGATTTTGAACTGGGTTGGGTGGTATCGACGGCTGACCGCTCCCTGACACGGCTGCTGACGTTTTTTTGTCCATTATACGCTTGAGTAATCAACAATTGACGATCACAATGCCCCACGATGGGCGCCAAACTGTTTTGGTAATTTTCTACCGAATTAGGTTAAGCGAGGTCAATGCGGTCTTACTCGTTGTATGTAGGATGTATATTTGTGTTTAACGTAAAGTTAAGGAATTAAGTACGTAAATAAAAGTTGACACGTGAGATTTGGTGACACGGAAAACCCAATGAGGGAAACGATCGCGGGAAGGGACGACACCCTTCCAAGTATTGCACTACCTTGTTAATAAGAGAATCGAGTACAATGGAGGCGGAATGTAAATCTAGCTAGCACAATGTATTATGCGTCTGAGATCTTGAATGCCCTTTCTTGTTCACCTCCTTGGCTATTTATAGGGTAGGAACCTTAGATATTTCCTACCTCGTTTATGGTAAGGATTATTATTCCTACCACAACTCTTTCCATAACGAGTCTTCCTCCCCCATTCTCCCTAATCTCCCTGAATTATCTCTAAGATCTTCCTGAAGGATTTCCAAAACGCGGACTTGCTTTACCATCAGGCCTTCCCATCGTTGCATGCTCCTCGGCCCAACTCCTTAGACGGATGCCACTTGCGTTTGGGCTTCCTGTGATTTGTCCTACCTCCGCGGTCCAACTCTTTAAACAGAATTAAGTGGGCTTATCCCTTATTAGGCTAAAGTGCGGATTTTAGCCCAAACAAGTCTTATCTCCTATAACTAACGATATTTTTCACAACTAACAAAAGATAATCTAAGTGAAATTGAAAAGGTACACTCTTATTCATTAGTGTATACAATAAATAAATATATATAGTACTTAAAATTTTAAACCATATTACCTCATACAAATTGTTATTGGCAAAATTTTACAATTGTATTCTTCCCAAGTAAAGCCATATACAAAGTGCATCATTTTGAATTTTTTTTTTTTAATTTATAGTCCATTAAAAATTTATCAAGTTGAGATGTGACCAAAGGTTTATAATAGCTGAGCACCATATAGGTTGAAGGTGAAATCACAGCAATCGGATGGCGTAAAAGACCCCAATGCTAAACTATCAGTTCATTGACTATACATCAGATACAATACATCTGATTGTCTACTTTCTGAGTTTTATATTAAAGTTTTTGAATTTTCTTTTAAATATTATGTTTAAAGTTTTTGAGCATATTCACTTAAAAATTAAAATAAAAAAAATACAATATTGCTCAGAAACTATACTCATAAATTCACGTATGTTCAGAAAAAATACATATATATATGCTCAATAACTAAAAGAATATGAGGCTATACATCAAATGCGTAATCTTTTTTTCCCTAAACTACTTAAAAATATTCGAGAACAATGGCCGAGTCGTATCAACTTGAGTTTATTACAACATCCTACAACTATATATTTAATATTAATCACACAAAGTGACAAAAAATAAGCAAATAAGCATTATAAAAGAAAGTCGTTTTAAACAACCACCTTAAGATATATTGAGAAGCCATTTGAAGTTTTGTAAACTACTTAGTAGAATTTAAATAAAAGTTATACTGTAAAATTATACTAAGATGAACTTTTTAGCGATATTATAAGAGTTAAATTACAATAAAATTATATTATATTATAAGATAATGCAAATTTTTATCACCTAATAATGAACCTATAAGTTTGAATATAACTACAACTATATAATCGTATATCATCAGTACTAAAACAAAACAAAATCACATATTAGACTCCTACCATTCCTTCCATGCAAGTTCATTCTTAGTTTCATTCTTATTTACTCAAAATAATTAGGCATTTTAAATTGTCAAATATGAAAGGTTGATGGTCAATGTCTATATTGTATTTATTGGATATGAGATTTATGTAAATATGAACTTATCGTATGTTCATCATTGTCAAAGTTGTTGAATCTCCACAATTAAATTTCCCTATTAATTTGTTTGTGCATGTTGTCGTGTGATCATAATGGTTTGTACATATTTTGATTTGTTACACTTTTTCTAGGAAATTAGGGTAGTTTTGATAATTATTGTTAGAGTGTGTAGTATATAACCTAATGCTTGTAACCCTTTTCGATCATCAATTAATTCGACTATTAGCCAATCTTTCACACAACATTATTTCTCAGTTTATCATGGTATCATCAGAGGAGGTTTGATCCTTGCATCCGTCATTTTTTTTCAAATCTAATACACCTTCAATCTTCATAATGACAAAAAACGGAGATTCCGGTTTTGATAATGGAAAAGGGAAAGGCAGTGGTACCGAAACTATGGCTATACCTCTGTCATCTCCTCTATTTCTATATCCTTCAGATAGTCCTAGTCTCAAATTGACTCAGACAATTTTCAATGGCGATAATTACGATCTCTGGGCTGATGCGGTGAAAAACGGGCTTGACACGAAGAATAAGTTAGGCTTCATTGATGGGACCGTAAAGAAACCCGAGGGATCCAAAGAGGATAATTATGAAGTGGTGGCTTGGGTCAATGCAACACCATGATAAAGGCTTGGTTGCGGAATGTGATAGACGAGAAGTTGCATCCAAGCATTGCTTTTTCTGGCACTATTTTCGAGATATGGAAGGAACTAAAGGAACGGTACGTAGAAAGTAATGATCCTCGTGTCCATCAACTCCAGGCTTATTTGACAGAGTGCAGGCAGGGGAACCGTTCCGTTGTTGATTACTATACTCATCTGAAATCAATATGGGACGAGTTAGCCACCTATAGCCGTGTCCCAGCATGTACTTGTGGTGCCGGAGCAGAGTTTCTTAAGGAGAAAGAGGGGGAGAAGGTTCATCAATTCAATATGGGGCTCAATACCGCCTTGTATGATAATCTTCGCTCCAACTTGTTGATGGACGATGACCTGACTTCTCTCAATCGTGTTTATGCTATCGTTTTGCGAGAGGAGCGCCACAAGGCCATGACCCGTGTCCGAGAGGAACAGACGAATGAAGTTGCCATGAGTGCTCGTACTGGAGCAAGCCAGGGTTGTGGAAATTCTGTTACTACCCAGGCCGAGCAAAAGGAGTATGAACCACCGAGGTGCACTCATTGTAATAAGTGGTACCATACGGAGGAAAACTGCTGGGAGAAACTCGGGCTTACTGGTAAAGGCCGTGGTAGAGGCAGGCGCGGAGGACGCGGTGGAGGCCGTGCTGGAAGAGGCGCTGGAAACAACCATTAGGTTGCTAATTCTGCAACAACTAGTGAAGGGGAGTCCTCCAAGAAGGAGTTCAATGCCGAAGAGATTGAACAGTTGCGGACTCTTCTAAATGCAAAGGCGAAAGGTAATGAGAAATTAACAGGTATGCATAATGTAAATTTAAGTGACTGGATGCTCGATAATGGTGGGTCGCACCACATGACCGGATACCGAGATGTACTTACCAGCCAATGGTAGGGAGCACCGTCGAATGTCGGGTTTCCAGATGGTTCCACCATAGTAGCAAGAGAACACGGGAAAGTTGTGCTCAATAAAATTTTCGAGCTCAAGGATGTTCTATATGTCCCAACATTAACCTGCCATCTTATTTCAATTCCTCAACTTATATGTGAAAATAATTGTTTCGTGACATTCACCTCTAATTGTTGTATAATACAGGACCACTCTTTGAAGACGGAGATTGGATGGGGTGAGCTACGAGACGGTGTTTATTATTTGACACGAGTTGAGGAGGTAGTGGCACGAGTAAACATCAATGAAAGTCGGGTATGGCATCGAAGATTTGGTCATCCTTCAAGCCATATTTTTTCGTTTTTGAGCAATTTAATTAACAAACCTTTGTTTTGTGATTCCGAATATGTTTGTGACCCATGTTGCCGTTCAAAACAAACTCGATCCAGTTTTACTATTAATAATAAACGACATGCAGTTTTGTTTCATTTGATTCATTGTGATATATGTGGACCATACCATACCAGTAGTCTATCCGGGGCATACTATTTATTAACCATTGTCGATGACCATAGTAGGAGTGTTTGGGTTCATTTAATGAGAGACAAAGGGGAAGTTTGTGATTTGATGGAATTTTTTTGTAAAATGGTACACACCCAATTTGGAAAGCAAGTTAAGGTCGTGCAAAGTGATAATGGTACTAAATTTCTTTCGGGACCATTAAAACATTTCTACAATGAAAGTGGTATGCTTTTCCAAACTAGTGTAATCGACACCACTCAACAAAATGGTCGGGTAGAACGGAAACATAGACACCTCTTAGAAAAGGAGAGGGCACTCCGTTTTCAAGCCAACCTACCCATCGAATTTTGGGAGGAGTGCGCATTAAAGGCGGCCTATCTCATCAATCGCACACCTACTAAAGTTTTAGGTGGTCGAACACCTTATGAATTACTCCATGGTCATGCTCCTAGCTTTGATAATTTACGCGTCTTAGGTTGTCTTGCTTATGCTCACAATAAGCAAAGACCGAAGGATAAATTTAAAGAACGGGGGACTTGATGTATTTTTATTGGTTCCCCGAAGACTAAAAAAGGGTGGAGAATGTATGATTTAAAAACAAAATGTCAATTTGTTTCACGAGATGTTCAGTTCTACGAAAATATTTTTCCCTATTTGGATTCGATTGAAAAACCGGATGTGAACCCATGTGTCACCAATGATGATATACCAGACCCCACCATGGATCTTGCGTTATTTGGACGTCCCAACCATGAATCCGTTCTTACTCAAAATTCAGAAGTCAATGAGGCAACAGGGACCTCGTTGCAAGGAGAAACAGAGGAGCCTACGACTGATAGTACCGTAACAGGAACTACAACAGGAGACGGAGAAGCTCTAAATTCTGACAATCAGGGGGAGGGTGAGACAGGTGTTGAGGAACTGAGACTTGGTCGAGGAGAGCGGCAGAAGTTTGAGCTCGCATGGAGAAAGGATTATGTTTACAAATCAACTCGTGTCATGTCTCCAAATCATGCTCACCCGTCTCAAACTCCGTCATCTACGAAAGGTACTCGTTATCCAATAATTAATTATGTCACAAGTAGTTATTTTCGTTGTGTCACATGGACTTTCTTGGAGCCAGTGATGCGGTTAGAACCGAGAAATTATTTTGAAGACATGAGATACGATGAATGGAAGGTCGCCATGGCAAATGAAATAGCGGCACTCGAAAGAAATGGCACTTGGCAAATCGTTGACTTACCGGAAGGCAAACGACCAATTGGGTGCAAATGGGTCTACAAAATCAAGCATAAGGCAGACAGAACCATAAAGCGGTATAAGCCTCGATTAGTAGCCCAAGGTTTCACTCAAATCGAGGAGGTGGATTACCATGAAACGTTTGCACCGGTGGCTAAGATGACAAGTGTTCGGCTCTTATTGGGAGTAGCGGTGGCTAAGAAGTGGAATATTGCTCAATTAGACGTCAATAACGCATTTCTTCACGGTGACTTAAGTGAAGAGGTTTATATGCGACTACCACAAGGATTCAACGCAACCGTAAAAGGTAAAGTTTGCCGACTTTTAAGATCTTTATATGGACTAAAACCAGCTTCGAAGAATTGGTTCGCAAAATTGACGGATGTATTGAAAGGGTATGGTTTTACGCAATCATTGGCGGACTATTCTTTATTTACTATGCAAACAACCGGTTATTTCCTTGGAATATTAGTCTACATAGATGATATGATTATAGTGAGTAATAATGCCAAGGCCAGGGACGATTTGAAAGGGTTCCTTGACAGAAAATTCGGGATCAAGGATCTCGGTCGGTTAAAATATTTTTTGGGAATAGAAGTGGCCCATGGAGCGACAGGATTATTTATTTGTCAGCGTAAGTACGCAATGGAAATAATTAAAGAGGCAAAGATGAAAGGCGCGAAACCAATCAACACTCCCATTGTGCAGAATCATGAACTAGCACTCGCCTCTGGTCATTTTCTAAAGGACCCAATGATGTATAGGAGATTAGTGGGGCGATGTACCTCACCATTACCCGATCATATTTATTGTATGTAGTGCACACCCTTTCACAATTCGTTCAGGCACCGCGGAAGGAGCACTGGGATGCTGCCCTCAGAGTATTCCGGTACCAAAAAGGCAATCCGGGGAAAGGAATAGCGATGAGCAAAGAAACGGATTTTCAGCTAAATGGATATTCGGCCTCAGACTATGCCCACTGTCCTTTGACGAGACGATCACTCACCGGGTATTTCGTCTCATAAGGCAGACACCGATTTCTTGGAAGGTTAAAAAACAGCCGACAGTTGCTAAGTCCACTGTCGAGGCCGAATATAGAGCAATAGAGGCGGTCACGAGTGAACTTATTTGGTTAAAATATTTTCTTCATTCACTCGGAGTCATTCATAGTCATCCTATGCGTGTTTTGTGCGACAATAAATCGGCATTACACATTGCTAAAAACCCGGTATTTCATGATCGCACGAAACATATTGAAATTGATTGTCATTTCATTCGACAACATTTGGTAAGCAAAAACATTGAGGCAAGTCATGTTCGCAGTAAGGAACAAATAGCGGACCTATTTACTAAGGCTCTTGGTGGAGAAGCGTTCGGCTATCTACAGCGTAAGTTGGGCATTCGGTCACCGTACACTCCAACTTAAGGGGGAGTATAGAAATATATCGAACATATATTTCGGATATATAGAGATATATTTATTAGTATTGTTACGATATTGTGTTGTATATTTTAGATGCTTGTAACCCTTTTCGATCACCAATTAATTCGGCTATTAGCCAACCTTTCACACAACATTATTTCTAAGTTTATCATTTTCATATCTTTATTTCAAGATTTGCTAATTTTATTTAATTAATTTAATCTTCATAGAAATAAGGAGCTCATTTAGGTGGAGGGACCAAAGGTGAGAAGAAGTAGAATTTAATGGTATTGACAACTCACCAAAACCTCTGTATAGCAGTGACATACACATAATATGAGAATAAGAGTTATTTTTTACTCTAACTAGAAGTTAGGACTTCGATTCTCACTCGTGATAAAAGTGCGCTTATTTGAACACAAACAAAACATAAGCACATATAAGTACATATGATAATATTGAGGAGAGAAGTGAGTGACTAATGTGAAAAGTCATACATAAAAAAAAGAGGAAGTAGTGTCAAAAAGTTTATTATAGTGTTAAACCAAGTGAATTAATTTCTGCTCTGGGACTAGAGGTGGCAAACGGGTCAATCGGATCAGTTTCGGTTCGGTTTATTTCGGATCGGGTTATTTCAGTGGACCTTTATTTTTTATTTCAGTTTGGTTCAATTTAGGTTGGATTCGGTTTCCACGTTTAAGCGGTTGTAGATATTTCGGGCCGATGCAGGTTCGAGTTGGGTCAATATTGGAACAAATAAGGTTCGAGCCGGGTCAATATCAGAGTAGATGAGATTCAAATCAGGTCATATTCGGATTGGATGTCAAGGGATTAGGTCTTTATTTAAAACATCAGATATAATAAAAATAATTTTTTTTAATAAGTAATATACAATGTTTTTTTTATAACTAAGATATAATATTAATTCAGAGACGCCAAATGGGTAATACTCATATGTACAAAAAGAAACCTTAGATGGTGACGGCCAGGTACATTCGGGTCATTTCGGGTTTCAGTGTTGGGTTTTAGTCATTAATATACGGGTTAAAATCGGTTCAGGTATATTTCGATTCGGATTAAAATAATTCAGGTTGAAACAGTTCAGGTTCATTCGATCTTGGGTTTATTTCGGATATTACAAATTCGGTTCAATTTCGAATCAATTCAGGTCAATTCAGGTTTCGGGATGAAGTTCAGTTATACCTTTTGGATGTAAGGCAAGGTGTCGATTCAGTTAATTTCGATCGATTTTTCGAATTCGGTTTACTTTTACCAGGTCTATCTGGGACTACTTAAAAACAATCATACTCGAATAATTACTCCTTATATGTGCCTATTACGCTAAGTGTTTTTTGTAAGATTAACGTCGTGATAATTACTTTGAAACTTTGTTAAGATATTACCCGGGCAACGCCCGGGCATGAAATCTAGTATATATACTTAAAAGAGGAACTTTTCGAGCTAATTCATTAGCTACTTAAAAAAATAAATTTTCGAGGAATTTTATTGGCTACAGCTTAGAACTTAAAAAATAAGATAATTACATATAATATTAATTAAAGTTTATAGATTTTGTTTTTGCTATTTTAAATATGTTTATATTGATTGTTTTTTACTCATAATTCCACCCGTATGCATGGCTCTTTGTCTATGTTGTTATCAATCTTAGCAAGGGTAGGATACTATGACATGATATGGCTGTTAAATACTTTCTCCATACATGTATATATGTATGCCATCCCCACATTATTTCATTCATTACGAAATTTTTGTTGCTTAGAAGTATTATTAAAACCATATTTAAACATGTAACACCCCAATATACCAAGGAGCCTTAACAAGACCTTCTCTAGCATATAAAGGCGTTACTCTCTCGGTTGCCCGAGGTTAGCAATCATCGAACGTTGATAAAAGAACAGTTACAGTCTATTACAAGGTTAAACAAAACTACTGATATAAAAGATACAACTCAACAACACTATGTGAACTACTCCTGTCGTGACTCGTGAAAGACTCATCCCGCCAAGACTCCAGCTATCATCCAAGACACCACCTGCTAAGACTGACTGCTCACCATAAGGGATCACGGTAGACACAACTGAAGCAAACAAGAAAACAACCACACAACGTCAGTAACTACGGACGATACATCAACAACAGCCAACTCGCTACAGACTCAACAAAACACACACACAAGCCACAAGCCACAACTACCACAACCAATCACTGTCACCGACTATCCACTAGAACAGCCCTGCCAGTGGGGGACCGCAGCCCGCTCATCATAACGAGTGATAAACCCAAGTTTCCTTAATGTGCACATCCCCTTCTGTGGCGGGTTCCACAGAGGGCGAACTAAGGGCGTGAAGCCACTCCCGCAAGTGACTCCACTCAGCCAGGGACACGCCCTAAAGATCACACACAACTATACAATAATCACATCAACCGAGACAACACAACATCAACCTATTATCACAATCTATCAATCACACCGACACGACATCAACCAACTCATATCAAAAGACACACTAGACACCCAACAGTACTGAGTAGGCGAACCTACCTCTAGCCAACCGCAACGATTCCGAGTCCGACCACAAGATATCACCCAACCAATCAACACATCTATACAAGCAGTACAATAACCTATTACTATTACTACCACCCTAACATAAATAACAACGACAATGATGATGATGATGACATATCTACGCATAGCATACCGGCATCAAGACCGCAACCCGACTCAAGCAACTCATCCCTACGGCACAAGCATCCTCAAAGGCTTCCAGGAAGGAACCAGGGTAAAGGGAAGAAGGAGAGATGACTTTTAGATTTTTCGGAAGAGGCGGAAATGATTTGCGATTCTACCAAAACACGATTATAAATCCCCGCTGTAAAGACGCTACTCGATCGAGTAACTAACTTACTCTATCAATTGACCCCTACTCGATCGAGCCTCCCACTTACTCGATCGAGTAGCCTCGACTAGATCGAGTACCACATTCCCAACGCTTATCATGACACAAGATATCTCTCGTAAGGTTTCCTTAAAGACTAATATATGTCACTAAGGTCGGTCAACGAGTCCCTAAAAGGACGGGTATTACACAACAAAAGAGAGTTTCTGAGACTCCCGTTTGACCCGATGGCAACCCATGTAATATTTATAAACCCGGATGTTACAGTCAATACCAAGTCACGGGAAATGGAATGTTCTAGAGGTCGGCTCAAGATGACTGGATCGTGGCCGATGTTGACAAAGGAAAAGTCAAGTAATATTGTGAATGCCCAGTTTAGGACTAATATTTTGAGCATGAATGTATTGTCGCTCTACTAACATGTTGCTTTTGGTTTCGAAAATTGGAATAGGTCTTACGAGTTTATCTGAATCTCATGTAAGACGGGTTTATAATGTTCGATGCTTTTAATTATGTGTGTATCTTAATAAGGTTACTAAATATACAATAATGATTGCAATTGCGAATATTCGCTACGTATATGATCATTGGAGACTTGATTTGGGCACCTTATCTGATCGATGGCCTTACCACTGGCAATGGAAAAACAAAGGAGACTCGACTTAGAATTCAAATCAAGGATAAAAAGGATTGGGTTTATGCGGGTTAGGGTTAGAAACTACTCAAATTAACGCCTTTTTACATACGAAATAGTAGCTACTTCGCAAATATTAGAAAATCTAAGTTAGCATAACACATTTAAAAGTAGTAATGATACACGAGTTTTGGACAAAATAGTCTTATAGAATAACAATACTTTTGATATACTTTTTATACTAAAATTCCATTAAAATAGTAGTGTTAGGAATTGCACATATTTTCCGTCTTCGAGCTATTCAGAGTGTTTCACTTATACAAATGAACTTTAAAACAATATCAGAGAATCTTACTTTTTTACTTAATAATTAAATAAATATAATACTTAGTGTAGGATAATAAGATAAGAAATTGTTTTACCTTCAAATTTGTACTAACACCAACTGTTTATTTTTATATAGTATATAAACGTTGGATTCTGACCGGAAATTGAACTCTATAGGCAATTGTAAAAGTTTATTTAGGTATTTAACTTCTAAAAACATTATAGTACTAACTTTTACGACTTTTTTTTTAACTAAATCAATCTGCATTTATATATTAATTTGCTCACTTTCCAATCTATATTTTCAATCACCATCCTAACTTAAAATATTGGGTTCAATGAGGAAGATAACTACATATACATGTGGTAATAACTTTATTAGATTGCTAGAGACTAATTTTTGTTGTAATAGATGACAATCTCCCTATTCTTTTGAACTGAAACTTTTAAAATCAGTTTCCTTTATGTTTTATATAAGTTATGTTCAAATTAGTCAGTATCTTACATGTTAAGTTATGATTAGCAGCTCTTAGTAAAGTAAAGGTAAATATTAGATATTTTACTCTTTTTTTCTTACTAAATTCAGAAATAGAATAATTAAGTTAAGATAACCAAGTGGATATTAACAACAAGATAAAAGGGGATGGATGGAGTTATGGAGTGAATGAAGTTAAAATGGAGGTAACAAGAAAACTTTATGCACATTACAAATTATGCAACTCGCTCGCTAGACCTGATACAATGGGGAATTGGGGATACTGTACATGAGTAATATGGGCGAAATTGGTACAAGACGGTATATAGAGTCGGATTGGTACAAGACTTATTTGAAAATAATTATAATCGACTTATTCTCTATTTATGTTTGGTTAAAAGAATTAAATTGGTAAAGAATCATTTAGGACAAGGTCATTTATCGAATAACGGTAAGAGATTGGGATTAGTGAAATTTACATGCCACTGTTGCTCCTCTAATACGTGTTTGACAATTGCTCCTTTATTTTATTCGTAGTAAAGTTAATATTAAAATTTACGAGTCATAAGTTGTTACTTGCAATTTTAAACTATTTTTATTCGTAACGTGCAGTTTTAGGACGGGTCGATTAAACTCAATCAAAAAAATGTTAAATGAGTATCAACAAAAGTTTTTAATGTCAGATCATCTTTCACATATCTAACGCCAAACATTATGCAAAATGGTCTACCCAAAAGAACAATCAACACCATGCTGTTCTTTGGAGGGTAAAAATTCCACACAAATTGACCAAAATATAAGTATATATTCGTTATAAAATGTCTTAGAAGCAACAGTCCCAACATAAATATTCAGAAATTATTTATTGATATTACCCGGGCAACGCCCGGGCATGAAATCTAGTATCTTATGATTTATGAATCGACAATAATCGCGGTACTTATAAATTTAGGAAAATTCAAATTTATAATATAAATTGATAGTAATATTATTATGAATCTTTACAAACAAAGCCCTCTCTCAGGGCCGGTCATTTGTTTGCCTATTTTATTTTAGACAATTTTGTTAAAGATGGGTGTATTGGTCTTTAAGTTTAAAACGGGACAAATAGTATGAAAAGACGAAAGCAGGATGCGTAGGCGAAAAAAAAAAACAAAAGATTCCTCTTAAACGCTCAAGTGGTTTGATATTGATCCGTTTTGATGTTAATATCAATCTTAAGGTGTTTTATTCATTTATTTACCTTTCTATAATTAGGATGTTTTTTATGAGTAATACAGATAAAATCATGACTGTGATAGGGAGTAGGCGAGTAGCTCACAAAGCGTTGCCGTGAAGCGTAAATGTGAGAGGCAATATGTACATCTCTCAATTTGAGAGGGAGTCTTTTCTCCTTGCTCCTACTACCTAGCAACAAACAACCACCATCATTTTCTTCGTTTCACTTCCCTCGTCAAACACCCGTCTTTATTTGGTCGATTAGACTCATATTTTGCAAAGACAACCCGTAATATCGCCTTTCACACAACCGAAACCGAAACAAGATGGTTATATTACCCTCATAGTAAGTTATAATGCCCTACGTGTTGTCATTGTATTGCCTTTGGAACTCTTTTCCCACTGAATTCAACGCAATTTGTTATCACCCTAATACCATGTGCTTTCGTTACAACGTATTTTAAGCTGAAACTATTGGGACATTTTTGTATGGTTATAAGTCGTCTAATGTTGGTATTATTTTGTTTAAATAGCGCGTCTTGTTGAGTTTTAACGTCCCTATTCTGGGTGCGTTTAAAAACGATTTGGGGTCCAATCGTGTGAGTTTTGATGTTGCTTGGACGTGTAACAATGAGACTGCACTTGAGGATGACCTATTGACTTTCGAGTAGGTCTTCTGAGAGACGGTCTCTCAATAAGCTTTAAGAAAAAGTGGTACTAAAAATAATAAAATAAGTACAAATCATGATTAACGATAAAATGGGTACATTTATTATGTAAATAGGTTCGAAATTACTATGTCACTATTAACAACAAAAGGGTCACGAAATAGAAATAAAAAGGTACGGAAGACTGGTATCTCAATAACTTATTGAAAGACCGTCTCTCCCAAGTTTTAGTGTTGACGTTAATGGCAATTTACAATCGTGTTAATGTCGGAATAAGGGATGGAAAGAGGGGTTAGTATTCTCTGTTTCGTTCACCCATCTTTTTTCGATTTTGGTCTGTGAACTTAAGCATTAAACTATTATGGACACATGATAATCACTCTAGTTTAGTTCGTGAAAATTGGACGATGTGATAAAGCAAAAGGCATGAAATTATAGTAGTAGGACGATGCCTCGAGCACTAGATGTGTGGAAAATAATGCATGCGATGTGAGAGCTAGAGTGATAAATTTAAACAAAAATGACATTACCAACCCCTTCCACCTTAGACCCCCCTAAACCACCACCTCTGCCTTCAAGAAGCACTTGTAACACCACTCGCTTCCCGGATCCTCTTAAGAGTCATCCTGAGTTGCTTCACTTTGATCACCCCTCACTCCCCCCCGCCTCCTCTCAAACTCTTTCATGCAAAAACCCTCATAACCCATCACCCTCTCCCATGAACTGGAAATGATACTCTTAAAAATTCCCCTAACCCATCTCTGATCCCAGCCCGGACTACCTCGTACCGTGCCGCCCTCACCAATTCTTTATTAAACACACTTATCCCAACCTCAACCCCTCCAAAAGAAACCCACCCTTCTCCATTCCCGTCTGTCGGGCCCTCCTCCTCGGATCCACGCATCGCTTTGCCCCATTCTGTCTTGTCTTCAATCCATTCAATGTGGGAAAATTCGCTCATCATCAAACTCACCGGTAAATCGTTGACTCCAACCACCTCTCCACCTCTCTCCGTTCTCTATGGAAATGTCAACTTTCAATTAAGCTTGTTGGCTTGGGAAGGGATTCTATTCCTGCTCGATTGGGATCAAGGAAGATCTTCAGAATATCAAATCAAATAGACCTTGGTTCATCCATGGCCACTATCTTCATGTACAAGACTGGAAACCCAACTTCCAAGCTTCCTCTGCGTTAATTAAATCCGTTCTGACTTGGATTATTCTCCCAGAGCTACCAATTGAATACCACCGTCCCGATGTTCTCCAGGCTATCGGAAATTCGCTCGGTGGTTTTATTAAACATGACCAAAAGGGCCTGAATATTAATAATGCTCGATTTGCTCGAATTTCGGTCTATCTTGACCAATCGAAGCCTCCATCGGTGAGGGTGTGGATTGGTACTTTTTGCCAGGAGGTAAAGTTGGCAGAAAAACCAATTTTTGCTTTATTTGCTAGGGCAATGTGTTGACTCTTGCTCTACCCATTCCACTTCTGGAAATCCTGTTAGTCCAATCTCATGGCATCGGAGGTCAAAGGAAAAAGTCCAATTAGGGACCAGGAAAAGTTGAAGAATCCAAACAACCCCCCCCCCCAATCTCGATTAGTCCCCCTAGTAACTCTTGGACCTTGGTTCCTTTTAGGAAAAGTGGTATGTCCTCTTTCCATTCTCTAAATAAAATAAAACCCCCTTATTTAGCTCCCATCAATTCAATATCCAGCTTTACCTTTGTGGACAAGAACATTACCTCATTATCCCTTCCCCCTCCCTTTAATTTGGACCATTTGCTTTCCATTTCACCCATCTCCCTCATTTTACCCCAGCCTATCCCCCATTCCCCCTTTTTACGTTTTCCTCATTCTGACTCCAAATATTAACAGAATGACAAAAAAAATCTCAACTCTCTCTAATCCACAACTTCCTCTTCCCACCCCCTCATTTGGATCGAGAAGCCGATCAGACCCATATCCTCCACCATTCCTTTATCCCCTCGACGTACATCCCAATGTCGACACTCTTCCAGAAACCCCTGCCATCAAAGCCCGTAACCCACATACTCGTCTTCCACCCGGACGTGATACCCACGGCCTACTTCCAACCCCTACCCCTCACTTACCCAGAAACTCCAATCAATAAAACAACCTTCATATTCGAACATCGCCTCGTCTCGCCGCAAGTTCCTGTTCCTCTTCTTCGCTCAATACGTTCCAAACCTGTATCCCCTCCACTGTCATGCCTGAACATCTGCCTTGTCAACCCCCTTCTTAAATCCAGGTGCATCGCCCCAGCCCATATTTTGGATCTATCCGGTCTCCAACTACTCCGTACTATAATGCGGATGAGACTATTGGAGATTTGGATAAGCTGGGACAATGTAACAATCCTAAACTAATTGGCTGTGAGCTTGATGCACAGGAAGCTGCTCATGACAATGTGCGGAATAAACTAGAAATTCTTTAGTGCTCGACTAGAGCGAGAAGTAGACGTGGTAGAGGACACGGACATCCCGGGAGCTCAAGCCGAGCTTATTAACTCATTCTTGTTGCCCGTGAATATGAATATCCTTTTTTGGAACTGTTGGGGTATTGCTAGACCCTCCTTCTCCACTCACCTCTCCTATTTGATTAATACCCATAAGCCATACATTGTGATCCTCTCTAAAATCAAAGTTAACTCTCCTAACTCCCTGACCATTGTGCAACATCTCCCCTTTGACTCTTTTGAGGTTCTCGATCCGGTTGGCTTTGCTAGTGGGATTATCATCTTTTGGAATGCGGGTGATGTTGCTATGACTCTTGTAAACAAAGACGCCCAACTTATCAATGTGGTGGTTCAGGTTATCTCGATAAACTTTACTTTTTTATTATCAGCAATTTATGCGAGTCCTAAATTCAAATACCGTCGTAATCTGTGGAATGACCTTATCACCCTCTCCCATAACCTGAGAACTCCCTGGGTCTGTGTTGGCGACTTCAATGAAGTCACTGGTGCTGGAGAAAAAATTGGAGGAAACGGAATAAAATTAAATAGAGTCAATTTGTTTAAGTCGTCTATGAACATGTGCAACCTTATTGATATTGGGTTTTCGGGCCCCAAGTTTACATGGACCAATCGCAAGCGCATTAACCCTATCCTTGAGAGGCTTGACTGTGTATGGGTTAACCAACTATGGCTTGACCAGTACCCCAACTCCCATAATTACCACCTCACTCGCTTGTCTTCTGACCATTGTCCCATTCTTCTCAAGACCGCCCTGACCTTGAATCCTATGCCTAAACCTTTCAAGGTCGAGTCCTTTTGGCTGGCTGACCTGGGTTTCCTCCCTCTCATCTCCTCGGCGTGGCCCGTTAGCCAGCAGTGTGTCACCTCTAAGCCCTCTTCTCTCAGCCTTCTCCTTTCTAACTGGGCCAAAGAGAACTTTGGTAGCCTGACCAGAAGTAAGCGCGCGTTGAGTGCAAGGCTTCTTGGCACCCAACGTCAACTTTGCACCCACCCTCAATCTGATTTCCTTCTTAATCTTAATGACTCTCTTCTTAGAGACCTTAACCGTGTCCGAGACCTTGAACATACCTACTGGAAAGATAGAGCTCATATTAACAGGCTTATGGACGGAGACCGAAACACATCCTTTTTCCAAAAAAATCGTCACCCTCTGCCGTAGCTTTAACCGCATTATTTCCCTTGTTAATTAGGTTGGGCAAACGATAACTAACCAAGATGGCCTTGTCTCTCATATCACCGGCTTCTTCACTAAGCTTTACTCTTATGAGAAAAGTGTCGTGGTCCGCCCTCCCCCCTCTAACCTTCCCCCCATCACTTCCTTCTTTATTCCCAATGATGATGAGATTCGCCTGGCCCTTTTTTCCTTAGGTTCTAACAAAGCCCCAGAACCGGATGGGTTCCACACGGGTTTTTTTAAACGTTGCTGGCACATTGTCATGCACGATGTCGTTCCCTTTATCCAAAGCACTTTTGAGACAAAATGCGTCCCTCAAACATTAAACTCAACTTACATTTCTCTCATCCCAAAAACTCCTTCACCCCAAACCATCTCTAACTTTAGACCCATTAGCTTATGTAATACCACTTACAAAATTATCACCAAGATTATTCTTAACCGTCTCAAACCCTTTATGCACACTATTATCTCTCTAAACCAAGGGAGCTCGATCCCTGGTCGTGGCACTGACTCTAACTTCATTGTTGCTTCTGAAATGCTCCATTCCATGCATTGCTTTAAAAGCAAAACTGGATGGTTCGCTCTTAAGCTTGACCTTGAAAAAGCCTTTGAACATCTAGAGTGGGACTTCATCCACTCCTCTCTCATTCATGCTCGTATTGATCCCGATATCATCTCCCTCATTATGAGTTGCATCTCCACATCTTCTAGTCATGTCCTGTTCAATGGCTCTCCCTCTTCTGCTTTCCACCCTTCACGGGGAATAAGACAAGGTGACCCCCTCTCTCCCTACCTTTTCATCATCTGTATTTTAATACCACAGGTTTCGGATCTTAGGGGACTCGGTCGAGTAGGGCTTACTTGGCCGAGTATGTGTTCTGGTGTCATGAGTTTGGGTTCTGGAGTGTCAGCACTCGACCGAGCATGCTGGTACTCGGTCAAGTGCCCGGTCTGTTACGGGTTATTTCCGCGGTTTTGATTAAAATGATTAGAGATTATATATAAGTCGTTTGTCAGTTTCTAAAATCATTTCTTCCAAAACCTAAACTACGTTTCATTCCCCTCTAATCATCTTCATCAATTCCAAGGCAAAGGTCATTGATTGTGGGTTCTAGCATCTTATTTCGTGTCAATCGCCGTAGTAAGTGTCTTATCCTTGTCAATCTATTATTGTTCTTATAAGTTAGCAAACCCTAGTTTGGGTTAATTTGGGGGTTTAGGGTTTTGGTCATCGTATGTGTTGTTGATTGTTGATTATCATTGTTGTAGGTGATGATGTGTTACTCGTTGTGCATTTGTATGATTGGCTGCAGCATAAAAGATTGCGAGAAGGTAGGGTTTCCCTACTCGGTTTACTGTTTAATTGATTTAAGATTGTGTTGTAATTGTTTGTACGATTGATATTTTGACTATTTGCTGTTCTTGGGATTGGAGTTTGGTGTCGGTGTTGTGATGGTTGATGATGATGTTCGCGAGGTGCGTCCTCGGTGGAGTGGAGTCACTTACGGGAGTGGCTTTACGCCCTAGTTTCGCCCCCTGTGGAACCCGCCACAGGAGGGGATATGCACATTAATGAATAGGGTTATCGCTCGTTGATGAGCGGGGCTTAGGTGGGTACGGCTGCGGTCCTCCACTGGTAGGGCTACACACTTTAGTGTATAGTCAGTTACGTGATAAGATTGGGAGTTGGAGGTGGATTGTGAACAGCTGTTTATCTTTATCGTACCTTGTCTTATTTTGATTATGCAGTGAACTGACCCCGTTGTTGTTTTGTAAAATATGTGGTGATCCATTCGGGGATGGTGAGCAGATTGTGACAGGTGATGATGGTCTTTAGCTTTGGGGACGAGATGGGAGTCATCACTTCGAGTCTAGCTTTCGCTGTCATAAGATTTACTGTTTTAGTTTCAGTTGTTAAGTACTAGCGAACTTTTGTTTTGGTTTTGGTTTTAGAAGTTATAAACATTAACTTTAACTTTATACTTAATGAAATGTTTTGGAATGGTAACTTTGATATACTAGCCTCACGAAACAGAGATGGTAGTAGTCTCCCATGCTAGGGTGATCTTGGTAAGGCACCTTGGTATGTGAGGGTGTTACGTGCATGGAGGCCCTCTCCACCCTAATCCACCATTCCTACTTAGATCTGGACTAGACTTCGTCCCCCCGGGAAAAGGCGGGGTTACCTTTTCTCACCTTCTTTTCGCGGACGACATCCTTCTGTTGGAATATGTATCCTCCGACAAAAATGCGATCACAACTGTCGATCATGATGATCACATGTTTAAATCTCATTTTAAGAATACATGTGGGATGTAATATTTTACAGTCAACTGGTCCACACGTATCGGTAATGATTTGTTAACTAGAGTTTGACATTACTGTCGTGCGACGGTGGTGATCAGTTGATCCTCATAGGTCATACCTATAGGGAAATACTCTTAATTGATTATTTAATTAATCGTATGCCGATACGAGTTAATTAAATTGTTTAAAATTGACGGATGATCTTGTGAGTAAAATTAACGTGTCTTATTGTAATTCGATTATATTAGATACGGTCTAAGTAATTAAATTGTTTTATTACTTATTTAAAATTATTGTTTACGAAACAATTGAAATTGAATGAATAATTTATTATAAATACAAGACGTTGTAATTTATAATTTGATAAACCATTTTGGTACAAGTGATTACGAATTACTAGTGGATTTTGTATATGGCATATTTTATGAGTATGTTGATTTTTAATATGTTCAAAATACATTACAAATTCACATGTCAAGTAACATGTCACATATGTCACAATTGACAAATGACAAAATAAAATGGACTACCCATTTTATCTCAAGTGTACCGAAAATTAGAGGTTATTAGTGGATAAATTGTGTTGATTATTTTAATAAGGGAAAAACACAATTATTACACTCTATATGTAGCCATGCAAGCCTACTCTTCTTGGGAAAAAAGTTGGATCCATGCATTGGCTCCCCATAGACCCCTCCAACCGGTATTCCATGGAGAGAAACAAAATGGTTTTTCTCTATTATTCATTTTTAGAAGACACTACATAATTTTCTAGTGTAAGAAATTATGATTCTCTACATTTTGTGAAAGATTTTAGAGATAGAAAACTCACAATAATCATCTCCTCTTAACCGAAATAGAGGAGAACAAAATTAATTTTTGTGTCATTTTTAAGTAAAACTAATATTGTTACTAGATCATAATAATATTAGTTAGTAAGAGATTTCCTTGGGTATTCACATTTGGGAGAGGTTCTAATTTGGACCTTTTGTTCATCCATTTTAAGGAAAGCTCAAGAACTAACAAATAGGTGAATTTGTTGGTGCCCATTAAACCGAAATCATATAGTAAGATTGATGATTTCTTCTCTTATCTTCTTTATGTTTGCATGCATAACATCTAGCTTTTATTTTATGACTAAATAAATCTTTTCATATATGAATATGTAAATTAATTTGATTAATAATTCTAACACCTTCTGTTTGGTCGCTCTTCCAAACAGAATCTCTACGCCCTTTAAGACACCCTCCTCTCCTTCTGCTCTTCTTCTGGCAAAAAAATCAAGCGGTATCAGAGCCTTAGGTTGTTTGCATGCAAATCGGTTATTGTTTTTCCGAGTTATAAGATTAACAAACAAAACTTATAAATTTGTGTTTATTATGAAATATCACGAAATTTATTTACATGTTAAAGTTTCTGGTCCTAAAATGTATTTCGGATATTTTGGTTTATTTATGGATTTTATTGTTCATTTTATATATTAATGGCATTAAAATGTGATTTTTATGATAAAAATGTCATTTTTGGACTAAAATAGCTAAACTTCGATTTTTCAGTGGTTTTTCGATATGTTTTCACATATATTATCTACTGATGGCCTATAAATTTTCATTATAAAATGAGTTGTATTGCTCGAAATATGGATTTTTCAAGTTTAAATCGTATTTAAATGGGTAAATAGGTTAATATGAGTTATATTTCGAATCTGGTCATGGAAATTTAGTATGTTGTCACATGCAATTTTACAAGATGTGTGTAAAATATTTGGCTATAATGAA
This sequence comes from Silene latifolia, assembly GCF_048544455.1. Taxonomy (NCBI): domain Eukaryota; kingdom Viridiplantae; phylum Streptophyta; class Magnoliopsida; order Caryophyllales; family Caryophyllaceae; genus Silene; species Silene latifolia. Next base: position 96,091,477 of record NC_133538.1, read on the forward strand.
GTCTTTATGCATGATTTATGAATTTTTGATGAAAAATCACATAAATAGTGACTTTAATTAGTAAAAATGCTAAACCATACTTCATGACTAAGGAAAAATGTCACATGTTGCATTTTATCATATATTTCAGATCTAAAAGTGAAAATTTGATGAATATATTTTTCTCATATTTTAGGATCATAATTGTTAAATCCGATAAACCGCAACATTGTTTTTCTCGATAAATTTTCGAATTTTTAACCTAAGTTTTGAACATTATGAGTGTCATGGTATTTTTCCAGAATGTTCATGAGTTTAAATTTTGAATTTTGAATTTATTTGAAATTTTTATGATTTAATTTGAAGTTTATAGCATAATTTTGTAATTTTAGGTCCATTTATGAACAATATTAAGAAATCTAGGTTAATTATTGTCAAAATATTAGTGGAGACTAATTTTGAGTCCTAAGATGGTTAGGGTAATTAACTTGTACATAAATATGAATTTATGTAATTTTTGTGATTTTAAAAAGTTAAATCACGCAAATCCGTAAAAACCGATTAATATACGATATTGGCTCTTTAAAGGCGATTTAGCATAAAATTGGGCATGTTCATACATATTATAATGCTTTATTTTATTTATGATTGTCATATTTTAATTTTATATAATTTTTGAATTATGTAATTTTACTTAGTATGGCCTTAGTTTTAATTGGTATTACCCGAAATGTATGGGAATATCGATTCGGTTGTAATTTATTGTGATCTCGTATCACCTTTTTGTAATTTAATAGCTTTATTTATTTATTTTATTTATTTTAATTACAAATGTATAATAGGAAATTATACAATTCATTTTGAAATTTATTTATTCCCGAGTACCTTGAAGACGGTGCCACTCGAGAAGGCGATCCATCAAAGAAAGTATTGCCTTGAAATACGTGCCAAGATCGAAGTTCAAGGGACCAAAGGAGTTGGTTTCCTAATTTGTAATAGTTTATTAGATTTACTATTTTAGGAAGGCCATACTAGGATTTTATTTATGCTTTGCATTTTATTTATATGTTGCATGCATCGCTAAATCGCCATAACTAAAACATGCATTATCATTTTATCGAGTGTATCGACCGTGTCAATTACAATTATCGTAGTTCACCGCTTTAGTTCACTTAAAACGTGATAGATAATAAATTAACATGACCTCTCGCTAAAATAAACAATTGAGACTTAGCCTTACCAAAAAGTAGAAACCATGAAAACCTATTTCATGAGGGAGTGCACTCGGCCCTACCGGGGTACAAACCTTGTTACGTAGGGGAAGTGGGTGATAAATGTCTACCCACCGAATTTATAAAGATAAGGGTTGTATTCGGCTTTACCGATGCCCAAGTTGATGTAAATTTGGATCATGGACACATTTATTCGAAATTTGGGTTGAACTCAACGAAAGTATTCTCGACGGTTGCCGGATGTGTTTCGGGCTAAAGACAAATATTAATGTAATTTTATCGACCAAGAGTTCTAAAAGTAGAATCGATTAAAGACTTAATCCACCGAGTTATATTGATGAGGGTTGTATTCGGCTTTACCGATGCCCAAGTTAATATGAATTTGGATCTTGGAATCATTTATCATAGTTGGGTAGAGGTCACTATGTAAATGCTTTACTTGTTATTTACAAGTATTAATAAAACGATAAATGTTCAGTTTTCCACTATTCCGTTATCATATTGTTCTATTTCTTTACCTCAATTTATATACGATATCATTTCGATTTTAGTTCAAATCTCCATTAAAACATCGTAACTAAAGACAAAATTTGAATTTTCTTCTAAAAACCTCCTATTATCCATTGAAAGAATCTCTTGTGAAGAGTATAGATAAGAGTTATTCGTGATCAAAAGGGTTTTTGATTCTTGACTAACATATCTATTTTGGTTCTCATATGCTTAATTGAGTTAAGTACTTTAAAACGTTAAATTATTTTGGTGACTAGATTTGTTAGAAATAGTGATTGACCAAAATACTGCAACCACTTCAATGAAAGTTTTAAGACTAAACAAACGAATGAAGAGTAGTCTTCATGATTTTCATTTTAGCTTCTATTAGCAAAGACTCGTTGAAATGAGTGGGAGCATTCTCTTAAACCGTTAAGAAAGGGATGAGGTTCAAAGAAGTAAAAATAGAAAGGAATTGATACAAGGTAATGTTAAAAGTAAAGTTATTGAGAATAACGATACTAAACATATCAATCCCGACCGATAAAGTTTCCATTGTCTTAAAATGTTGGACACTAGAAAGGAAACTAACCCCAATTATTGAAGAATCAGCAAGTTAGTTGTGGGACATCTAATGCGACCTTCTTCTTTAAATGTCCATTTGATTGACATAAATTTTGCTAGTACTACTTCGTCAATATTAGAAACCAGTGGAGGTTTTCATCATTGTATTCGATATATAAGATGATTATAATATGACGACTAGCATCAAATAATATCGAGAGATAGAGTCATTGTGTAATCAATCTAGTTTTGGGTTCATAGTTGCACTTAATTATGACTATTAAGTGCATAAACTCTAAATAAGAATATAAACTTGTTAAGATACAAAAGAGGTTTCACTTTTTTGACCCTATACACCACGATTTTATGTATGGCTATCCCATTATCAAGGTGAATATATTCTAAACCAAACTAGAATGATACATCATGTAGATGATGCAAGACTCAAATTGGTAACCAAAGATTAAACCTTAAATTCTGGAATGATGAACGCAAAGAGTTATCGAGTACTCTTGGACCCATTAGATTGTTAATCTTATGTTATATGTGTATCTTGTATTCAAAGCAAGATGTCTCGTGCCTTTTGGTTGAAAAAGAGATCGAAGTTGTAAATCATTGATCCAAAATAGGTTGATCATTTTCTTTTACCAACGATTTAAGTTGACAGTAATGTGTTCACTTAATAAGGTAAATAGAGAAATCTTTGAAGAAGTTCAAAGAGTTCAAAGAATCACGATTTAGTCGTGATGGGATTATCAAAGTAAAGACTTTGATATAAGCCAAATGAAATGTGATATAGTATCACAAATTAATCTCTCTTAGCACGCAATACGGGTAATGTGTGGTTGGATAAAGAAATCAAACCCTATTCGATATGGTTTGGACTTCTATCAAGTTACTTTGAGTTACTTGATCCTTTTGGGGATTTTGTCATTTGTCTAAATTATTTTTCCACTAAATCTAAAACAAATCATATGAGATATGATATGGTAGGGTACCATGTTTGTAAGTTTTCAAAAGAAACAAATGCTCATTTTTCCTTACTATAATCACGAGTACAACGGGTTTGTGGCTCGTGAAGCTGTCTTTCTAGAATACAAGTTTATTTCTAGAAGACAGAGTGGGAGAAATTATTCAAGAGCCACAAAGAATGAGCCACAAAGAATGTTATGTCGCAAAAAACTGGTCTTTCTTGGCTACATGAGACGTTTTGTGTAAGACGTTGTTTCTTCAAAACCTAGGAGGTTAAAGTCATCACTTATTGAAGATGATGAATTAGTGTTACTTTTAGAAAGTAAAGAGCTTGCAACTTACAAAGTCATTGTTTGATTCAAGTTGATTACTTCTGGAAATTAATGAACATATGACTTACATGAGAGTGTTTAAGTCACAACTCAATACAAGACTTAGAGCCATGAAAATACGAAATAAATTCCAAGTGAATTGTTAGATATCAAAGCTTGATTGGTGGCAAAGGGTTTTGCACTAGTTGAAATGATTAAGTCTATTTGGATCTTCTTAGGGATTGTGTTTCATTATGATGATATACATATAGCGAGTGAATCTAAAACCCACTTCTTCAATTAGAAGAAATGTATTCAATACATGTCTTGTGTTTTATAGATTCTTACAATCCTAAGACCATGTGAAACTTAAGAGATGGTATTAAGTAAGACATCAATGAGTTGTAATCAACATTTTGATCATGTGATAAAACTTTTCTCAATAAGTTAAGAAGTTGTGTTTATACATGAAGTTTAGTGGGAGTTACGGAAATTTTAATTAGTCTTATATGTGGATGACATATTGATCATTGGGAATGATTTAAGACTTTTGGAGTATTATAATACATCTTTAATATCCGGATTTATGGAGATAAATCTACATGATATTAGCGTCAAATAAGAAGTATTATGTTGATAAGATTCATGATTAGTTCAATCAAGTTGAACATATTTGATTGATTCCATTTGCTTCCGCTGCCAGATCAATTAAATAAGTAATGATGTATAACACTTCATATACTTTGAGTATGATGAATTGTTTCAAAATCGAATTTAAGTAATAGTTACCAAGTATCTATATAGATTATCCTTAAGTGCTTATAGAAGCATTAAGGATGGAAAGTTAAATGTTTTTGATGCAATTAACTAATTTGTGTAAGGGTATTACACAAATGACAATTGACAATTGAAATTACGAAAGGTTTCAGACAAAACCATATTCAAAACACGTGAAGATGGTTAAGGAACCATTGTGGCTATGTTATTTAAGAAATAGATTTGCTAGAATCGTTCTACGCAATAAATAACAATGAGAGATATTTACAACGGAAATTGAGTACACTTGAAATCATGAGATGTGCAAGAGAATGGATCCCGCACACTGTGAAAACAGTGGGAGCTATTCTAAGGCTAGAGAGCTTATGTCTAGGTTGGATCTAGACATGTACTCAGAAAGTTTTGTAATGCAAATGTATACATTACAAAGGAAAACGAGTATGTAGTAAGGTTGAGTAAGGTTCAAGAAGTTGATAAAACCTACTAACCAAAGCCTTCTCATAGGCTTAACATGATGAGTCATGTCATTTGAATTAGATTGAGATGGACAACTACATACATGATGAAAATGGATTATAAAAATATGAAGTAGTAATCAGGTATTGACTATTCATATGTGATAATCACATTTGTCGTTCGAGTTTTTAAACCTAAAAACTCCTTTTATACCTTGTTACATCCAAACGGGTTGTAGAGACAATATTGAACCCCGTTAAAGTGAACCCGGATTAACATGGTATTTGCCTATAGTCACTTGTATGGGGTGACGTCTCGAAGTGACTAGAGTGTGATGTGATTGATGGCAACTTCAATGCCATACAGTCATGTGAGATGACTAGTCGATCACATAGGCTGACTGTTAGGAACACTTTGTCGGGCTAATGACCGCTTATAGAGTTCTGGCAAATTTATATAGCCTGGTCGTGGCGAGAGCTACTATAGTATTCAAATGAGTCGATTATTTTGACTAAAGATTGTTCGCCTAAGATGGCTCAGTTTCAGATTAACTTTGATTTATGTTACTACGACCTTCGTAAATGGGGTCAAATGGGCATATTTTGGGTTATGATGGTTGTGGCTAGTCGAAGGGAATAGTGCGATAGGAATTGTCCACCCCATTATCAGGGTTAAAACAATAGCTCAGGGCCACTCGAGGAGTAATGAACTGGAAATGCGTGGCCACGCTTGGAAGGTAACTATGGTAGATGATTCCGGTCAATCAATTATTCTCCAGTCGAGGAAACCACTCTCGATATGATCACTTGCAAGTACAACCTGAAAGACACCTTGCATTGAGTGGGAGATAGTAATAGGACAAGAGAATTGGTAACGCACACTTGTCGAGGACAAGTGGGACATTGTTGGAATATGTGTCCTCCGACAATAATGCGATCACAACTGTCGATCATGATGATCACATGTTTAAATCTCATTTTAAGAATACATGTGGGATGTAATATTTTACAGTCAACTGGTCCACACGTATCGGCAATGATTGGCTGACTAGAGTTTGACATTACTGTCGCGCGACGGTGGTGATAGGTTGATCCCCTTAGGTCATACCTATAGGGAAGTACTCTTAATTGATTATTTAATTAATCGTATGCCGATACGAGTTAATTAAATTGTTTAAAATTGACGGATGATCTTGTGAGTAAAATTAACGTGTCTTATTATAATTCGATTATATTAGATACGGTCTAAGTAATTGAATTGTTTTATTACTTAGATAAAATTATTGTTTACGAAACAATTGAAATTGAATGAATAATTTATTATAAATACAAGACGCTGTAATTTATAATTTGATAAACCATTTTGGTACAAGTGATTACGAATTACTAGTGGATTTTGTATATGGCATATTTTATGAGTATGTTGATTTTTAATATGTTAAAAATACATTACAAATTCACATGTCAAGTAACATGTCACATATGTCACAATTGACAAATGACAGAATAAAATGGACTACCCATTTTATCTCAAGTGTACCGAAAATTAGAGGGTATTAGTGGATAAATTGTGTTGATTATTTTAATAAGGGAAAAACACAATTATTACACTCTATATGTAGCCATGCAAGCCTACTCTTCTTGGGAAAGAAATTGGATCCATGCATTGGCTCCCCATAGACCCCTCCAACCGGTATTCCATGGAGAGAAACAAAATGTTTTTCTCTATTATTCATTTTTGGAAGACACTACATAATTTTCTAGTGTAAGAAATTATGATTCTCTACATTTTGTGAAAGATTTTAGAGATAGAAAACTCACAATAATCATCTCCTCTTAACCGAAATAGAGGAGAACAAAATTAATTTTTGTGTCATTTTTAAGTAAGACTAATATTGTTACTAGATCATAATAATATTAGTTATTAAGAGATTTCCTTGGGTATTCACATTTGGGAGAGGTTCTAATTTGGACCTTTTGTTCATCCATTTTAAGGAAAGCTCAAGAACTAACAAATAGGTGAATTTGTTGGTGCCCATTAAACCGAAATCATATAGTAAGATTGATGATTTTATTCTCTTATCTTATTTATGTTTGCATGCATAACATCTAGCTTTTATTTTATGACTAAATAAATTTTTTCATATAAGAATATGTAAATTAATTTGATTAATAATTCTAACACCTTCTGTTTGGTCGCTCTTCCGAACAGAATCTCTACGCCCTTTAAGATACCCTCCTCTCCTTCTGCTCTTCTTCTGGCCAAAAAATCAATTGCCTTAAGAGTAAGATTATTTTCTCTAAAAACACTCCCTTAGAGGAAATTAATATGTTTTAGGCCTCCCTTGGGACCTACCTTGGTTTCCCGCTCACGTGGAAAAAACCAAAGAGATCTGAGCTCCAACCCATTCTTGATGCCATCCATTCAAGGCTTGCTAATTGGAAACCCCACTTTCTTTCTAAAGCTGGAAGATTTTGTCTTATTTTATCCACCATCAATACTATTCTTTCCCACTCTATGCAATGCATTCGTCATCCTTCTTCTATCTTGAAAGATATTGATAAGATCACCTGCTCCTTCCTAAGGTCTGGCCAATCCTCTAAGAAACTCCATCTCACCAAGTGGGATCTTATCACCCAACAAGTTGCGCTAGGGGGGCATGCTATTAAAGCCTCTCGCCCCCTTAATGATGCTTTCTCCACTAAAATATGCTGGAAGAAGCTTTTTGAAAAAAATTATGGTGCGTGCATTTTATATAGTCTTTTAAGCCTTATTTGCACGCATTTCTATGTATTTTAAGTAGTATTACGCTACAAAGTCCCCGAATCGTATACTTTGGTTTGTTTTGTCTTAATTGCAGGAATATACCAAAGAAGACGAAATTGATCCTTTTACTGTCCCTGCCTCGGGATGCAATTAGGAGATGGAAGTATTTGGAGCGAAAATACCCCTGCCTCTGGATGCGTGAAGACGTCTTGGAAGCTAAATTAAATGTCTTATGGCTGATTCAGTGGCAGTTAACTCGATCGAGAACTTTTGCTGGCTAAAGTGTTCGATCGAGACCTTTGTGGTGTTGAGATGCCGTCGATCGAACTCCTGCTATATTCGATCGAGAGGTGGCTTTTGGTGTTCCTCGATCGAGTGGTTTTTATACTCAATCGAGAGGTTTTTGCTAGAAGATGTTCGATCGAGCTATTTGAAAGTGCTCGATCGACGAGTTTTTTATCTGACGCGAGATTTTCTTGCGTAAACTTTATTTACTTAATATCTTAAGCTATCGTATTAGGTTAATAAAAATATCTTTCCTATAAGTAGGAGAGACTTAATTAGGTTTAGGTACCTTTTTATTAATCTTTAATCAGTCTTTAATTTCAGAACTCTTTTTATCATCCAGTTTTTAGTTTTCCGACTATTGTTCAATGTTGCTTTCAATTTGCGGATCATTAATTGTGTAATTTCTTACTCTCTTTAATTCATAGTATTATTTCCTTTTGCAAGCATTTAATTCTCTTGTCTGTTATTTCATCTTTATACTATGTTTAGTATAGTTTTATCTATCGTTATTTGTTTTATCATCGTCATGAGTAGCTAAATCCCTTGTGCTAGGATAATGGGGAGTCATGGTAATTAGGTAGGTTAAGATTAGGTCATTAGGCTTGGTTGAATTAGGTTTGTGTTGTTAATCACCGCGTTTAACAGCAATTAGCTGCTTGAGTCGACGTATTTAGCTAGTTGATTTGGCACACCTTGACCTGGATCGTAAGATTGGGAGGGGTAAGACCTGCAGTGAACATTAGGGCATTCTAATGAAGGCGGAAGCTAAGTTAGTAATGTTTTAGGCCGAATGGCGGACCGGAAGGACCTTTTCACTACCATGCGGACCGAGTTTATGCCAACCTTTGACCCTAGATTGGATCCCTAGAAAACCATGGTGAACCAACAATCCTAGTATTTCTCTCCCTTATTTGATCACATCTTACTTTTACAGCGATCTTTGTTTATCTATTGCTTTTACTTCTTGTTTTAGTTTAGTACTTTAAACAAAAAAACAACCCAATGACACCGACAAACCTAGTTAGACAAATAGACTACAAGCAGCCTCCCTGTAAATACGATACCCAACTTACCTCTGCTACATTAGTTAGAGCCAGTTAGTTTTATTTTTGATAGGGTTGCGACAGCCTCATCAAATTTTGGCGCCGTTGCCGGGGAGGCAACGTTGTTTATTTGTTTTCTTTTTCGGTCTGTTTTTAGTCTCAAGGGATTTATTCCTTGAGACCGTTCTTATCTGTTCTTCTATTGTTGTCTTAATAGGTCCTACAGGTCCTAACTAGACAAGATTCTTGAAGAAAAGCCATCAAAGGGAAGGCTTGAGTACCTTTGATCTTCCACCTATGTTCCATCCCATGGCGCAAAAGGTGGTACTTTGTGAGAGATGTGGTGCTGCGGGGCACGAAGCTATTAGTTGTTTGGCGGAGAATGATCAAGTCTATGCTTTTCAGCAGTATAGACGAGGTAATTATCACTATGGTTACCAAAGTGGGAGTCACCCAAGCTATACTCCCCCTCCCCCGCAGAATCATTATGCGCCGCCACATCCGCTACAGCAACAGGGCTTCCAAAAGCCTCCATTTGTTTGGCCGCCGCAACAACAAACTCCTCCTCCTGATAAGCAGAAAGAAGAAATTGCTGAATTGACATCTTTGGTGAAAACACTTGCATTACAAACGCAAAAAATTATGCAAGCTGTGCAAGCTAAAGATGTTGTTATCGAGAGACTTGAGACTCAGTTGGCTCAAGTAATTGCCGAGCAAACTTTTAGGCAACCCGAGACGGTCTATGCTGTTCGAACCAGAAGTGGTCTTCCTTATGAAGGATCGAATTTGTCTATTGATGCTGAAAATGATAACTCGGATGTTGAAATTACTGTTCAAGAGGAATAGTACAATGAAGCCTCACCTGCCACTGTTCAAAAATTCGATCGAGAGCCTTACTCTGCTCGATCGAATGAATTGCCAGAAGAAGTGTTCGAATAAGAAGATTGGAGTGCTCGATCGAGCACTATACACAGAGAGCAGGTCGATCAACCTAACACTGCTCCTCGATCGAGAGGATTTCCTGAAGAAAATGTTCGATCGAGCTCCCTATCTGCTCGATCGAATTAATTAGATGCTGGAACAGCTAGTTCGTCGTCACAATCTACTTTGAACGACAATAAGAAGAAAAATAAAGGCCTGTCTACTCCAATTCCGGTCCCATTTCAAAAAAGATTACAGAACAAGAAGATTAAGCAACAATTTGGCAAGTTTGCCGAAATTTTGAAAAGTCTTCATGTTACCGTACCATTTGCTGAGTTACTAACCCATGTACCCTCTTACATGAAATTCATGAAAGACATTTTAGTACGTAGGAGGCATATAAATGACCATGAAGTGGTGGCTTTAACTGAAATGGGCACTGCCCTTATTCAAAATAAGACCCCACCAAAGTTGTCCGACCCGTGTAGTTTCTCTATACCATGTCACATTGTGACCCATTTAATTGATAATGCTTTATGCGATTTGGGAGCTAGCGTGAGTGTTTTACCATTTTCTCTTGCTAAGAGGCTTGGTTTGACAAAATTCCATTGTACCAATATGACCGTACAGATGGCCTATTGTACTTCATCAAGGCCTTTAGGTGTCTTAGAGGACATACCTGTCAAGATCGAGAAGTTCTTTATTCCCGTTGACTTCTTAGTCTTAGATATCCCCGAAGATTCATATACTCCTATTATTTTAGGACGACCATTTCTATTTACCGCTCGTGCAGTAGTAGATGTCGGGGGGCAGACGTTGACTTTTCAGGTAGGTGATGAGAAACTGACCTTCTACCAGTCTAGTGTTCGCAGGGCGCCAATGCAACTCAAGCCCTGCAATGTTATTCCCGCTAAAAACCCTGATACGGAACCTCCAAATGCTAATATTGAGTTATATGCTGCCGTATTAACACCTCCGCCCCAGATTAGGAGGAGTATGGAGGACCAGTCTATTATTTTTGTTGTTACAGGTCTTAGCAGATTGGACATTGGAGATCCCGGTGACGAGAGCACCTTGGAATTTGAGCTCATTTCTAAAGACGGTGTCAAAGACAAAGGCGTGAAAGAAGGAGAGAAGGACATGCCCGACAAAGCAAAGAAGAGAATAAAATCATATGCGGAAACGAATTCTTCTCCTTTAACCAATTCAATTGTATGGAGGCCTAAAGAGACGGTCCACGATGTTAAAGGGACCGCCTCCAGTCAAAAGCCCTCTTTTGGGCTATTCAAGTGTTTTGGAGGATGAGCTGTAGTGCTATTCGGCTTGTAAAACAATTTTGTAATTTTGGATTTATTAGACATTCTTATTGCATTTAGACATTAAAAATAGTTTCATCAGTTTAATTAGTTTAGGACGAATATAGAGTGCCGATTTTCGGTTTGCTGCTGGTATTTTTGTGGAATATGTTTTTATATGCTTTGCAGGTCGTAGCAGACAAGTGCAAAGACATGGGAATGCGTGCCAAGAAAGAAGCCCTCGATCGACCACTTTATGTGCTTGATCGAGCAAATGCCCAAGTGGAAGTTCTCGATCGAGTTGTTCAAAACACTCGATCGAGCAAGCATAATTATAGGGTTCTCGATCGAGTAGTCCAAACACTCGATCGAGTAAATTGAGAAGAAAGCTCTCGATCGAACAACTTCAAACCACTCGATCAAGCAATTCGGCGTCTATCATACGAAGGGTTATGGAGAGTGCTAAAGACGCCGGTGTCGAAAAGCCAACTTCGTCTGCTTCTGCTGCTACTCCGTCAGTTTCTCTGGCCGTGGTCTCCGCTGTAGCTATCATAATTAAAGTCGTTACTATCCCGGTGTCGACCCCTGCTGTGTCGACACCCGTCAATGTTGCTACTGTTACTGCTTCTGGCTACCTACTCCCCCAGTTTGCTGGCTGGTTTGGGGAAGTTGTATATTGTAAGTATTTTTGTCTTTTCATTCTTTTCATCTCCTTTAGTTTTATTTCATTTATTTTGCATTTGTGTTGTATTTTTCCCGTCCCCTATTATTCTGCTGGTGTATGCTGGAGACAATGAGGGCATTGTCCGTTTTGGTTTGGGGAGGGTAATTCACACTTTGAGTCTACATTTGCATTTGTTTTGTATTCACGTTTATTCCATTTTTGTTTGCATTGTCTTTTATTTCAAAAAAATTGAAAAATCAGAAAAAAAAATTTAGAAAGTTCGAAAAAATTAAAAATTTCACGTTTATTTTTGCATTTAGGTTGAGTCTAAACGGTGTATTTCAATGATGAAATTGCACTGCATTTAGTCCTTTCACTTAAGCCTTGCATTAAACTAATAATTTTTAGCATTGTCTTATTGCATAGTCTACGAGTTTGTGTTAAAATTTAGCCGAACGAATAGACTTGGCCTGATATTTTGGCAACCTACTTACAATTTCTAAGGATTTAGAGCCGTTTAAACTGGTGTCATCCATGACCAGTTCATGTAGGAATGTGAGTAGTTACTCCTTGCATAGCATGTAATATCAAATGCATAAGTATGAAATTCAATTGCTTATTGCCTGCATACATTCGGGTTAGTGGTTGGTGTCATATGCAGGGAGGTGCTTATATTCCCTTTTCTTCCATTTTTACCCATTAACTCCACATTTAGCCAAATTTGCTTTTTGACCCCTTAACTACATCCAAAACTTAGCCTTCCTTGTCAGGCTAGTTTAGTTTGTTTTTGCGGGTATATAATTTATTGTGCCAAATTTGGTTTGCAATATAATTTTGGGAGTTGGTATTTTGGAGAAGGAGGAAGTTGAAAAAAGAGAAATGAAAAAAATGAAAGAAAAAAAATGAAAATGAGACAAATGAAAAAAATTTAAAAGGAAAAGAAGAACGAAGAAAGAAGAAAAAAACAGAAAAGCCGAAAAGCCGAAAGATAAGAAAAAAATGGAAAAAGAATTTGAATGATATCGGTTTTTGCTCCTATACTCTTATTTTATCTTATGAGGAGTTGTTATTATTTGGTTTAGTGAGTTTGTATGCCAAACAAAGGCATTTGTGCTTGATTTTGATGGTCTTGAAGCGGATATGGTTCATTTGGCTTTGTTTTTGTAGCTAGCTTAACTATTACCCTCACATAACCAAAGATGTTTTGCCCTTCTTACCCATTACCTCACTTTTCCAAACTTTTGTAAGCACTCGGCTGTGACGGGACCTTGTTTGGTTGGAATGTATGTGTACGGTAGCTAGAATTGTCTATCATACTATATTGCATGCATGTTTATGTGGGTCGTAGTTAGGTGAGCGGCTTTTTATTCTTTCTCTCTTACATATACTTGCTTACCCTTTGCTTCATGAGAGAAGAGTGACCCGTGAGAGTCCATCTTTGAAGGTCTTACAAGGTCGACGGTTCAGTTTTATTATAAACATCTTATAACTCGTTTGCATTTGACAGTTTTTGTTATAAGTGTTAGTTTCCTTGCATTAAATTGGTTTAGGTGGACGATTTGTAGCTAGCTCTGAGTCTTATTCCGTTTCATTAGTTAGTTGCATATAGTTTGCTTGGGGACAAGCAAAGGTTTGGCTTGGGGAGATTTGATGTGTGCATTTTATATAGTCTTTTTAAGCCTTATTTCCAAGCATTTCTATGTATTTTAAGTAGTATTAAGCTACAAATGTCCCCCGATTCGTATACTTTGGTTTGTTTTGTCTTAATTGCAGGAATGTACCAAAGAATACGGAATTGAGCCTTTTACTGTTCCTTTAGCCTGCAATTAGGAGATGGAAGGATTTGGAGCGGAAATACCCCTGCCTTGGGATGCGTGAAGACGTCTTGGAAGCTAAATCAAACGTTTTATAGCTGATTCAGTGGCAGTTAACTCGATCGAGAACTTTTGCTGCCTAAAGTGTTCGATCGAGACCTTTGTGGTGGTGAGAAGCCCTCGATCGAACTCCTGCTATGTTCGATCGAGAGGTGGCTTTTTGGTGTTCCTTGATCGAGTGGTTTTTGTTGGAGTAAGTGTCCTCAACAATAGTGCGATCACATGTTTAAATCTCAAGATAAGAATACGTAAGGGATGATTCATTTATATAGTCAACTGATCAACATTAATCAGTAATGATTGGCTAACTAGAGTTTGACATTACTGTCGTTTGACTGTGGTGATCAGTTGATCCCTTAAGGTCACACCTATACGACAATTCCCTTAATAGACTAATCAGTTAATTGTATAATGATAAGTTAATTAATTCCTTAAAATTGAACAATTTATATTTGTGAGTGAGAATAAGTATCTTATTGTAATTAGATTAAATAAGATTCATTTAGTAATTGAAATATTTTCATTACTAAAATTGATTATTGTTTATGAAACAATTGAGATAAGAATCAATGGTTAATTATAATTACAAAATGTTGTGAATTATATTGACATGTCCCATTTTATACCATGTAATTATGAATTACTAGACAATTTGTTATATGTAATTTAGTTAATGTGTATAATGATATTTAATTGTTAAATATGCATTAAATTAATTAATAACATGTAACATGCAACATGTGACACATTGTATGATAAATGACAAATTGACAAAATAAAATGGAAGCCCATTTTATAAGTGGACCGAAACAATGGAGGGTTTTTAGGGTTAATGGATGTTTTATTTTAATTTTAATATGAAACATAATAATTAACCTAAATATAGCCTTACACACCTAATAATTAGAAAAGAGAAAAAGTAAAAGGGTGAAGGCCATGCATTGGCCTTCTAAGAACCCCAAACCGGCTCCTCCCCTCTTTTAAAGAGAAAATTGTTCTCTATTATTCATTCATGCACTTTTCCTTATTCTCACATATATGCTTCTCCAAATTTCTCTCTAAAATAGTTTTAGAACTCATAAAATTTGTTCATCTAAATTCTAATATTATAATACAAGATATATATATATATATATATATATATATATATATATATATATATATATATATATATATGTATATATATATATATATATTAGAATCATTTTAAGGGTAACTAGTATATTAATCTAGTTAATTAATATATTAGTTTTAAGGGAAGTCTTGGGTGCAATTTTTAAGGAGTATCTCTATAATTGAGGTTGGAGGATCATCCATATTTTAAACTCAAGAACAAATAAGGAAGGTGTCCTTATTTGTGCCCAAAAATTTCGAACCAACAACAATGTAAGAACCATTGTTTTCTTCTTTTATTTTTACTTTAGTTATGCATGCACTAGATCTTAATGAACTTATGTTAAAATGTTAATTTGTTCACCATAAGAAATATCTTATAAGAGGTATATAAACCTAACAATTGGTATCAGAGCATAGGATGTTGCATGCATAATCGATTTATAGTTTTTTCGAGTAATTAGTAACTTAATTAAAACTAAAAATTTGTGATTTATTAGATAAAGTCACGAAATCATATTGCATATTATTTATTCTGGTCCTAAAATATATTTAGGCCATTTTCATGATTTATGGTATTTTATTGTTCATTTTAATGATTTTTAGTTATTTTATCACATTTTAATGACTAAAATGGTATTTAAAATGCTAAAAATAGTTAGACATAGTTTCTGACCTTGAAGTTTTTATATGACCTCACATGCATATTTTACTTATTGTATATAAAATTTCGTATAAATTTGATTTATTTTGCATGATTTATGATTTTTATGAGATAAATATGAATTAAAAGGAGGTAAAATGGTTAAAAATAGTTAAACTTGGAAACAGACCTTGAAATTTTAATATGTTGTCACATGCACATATTACTCACTGTGTGTAAAATTTAAGATAAACTTGATTCATTTTGCATGATTTATGATTTTTTAGTGTAAAAATGACATAAATAGTTACTATTTTAGCATAAATAGCTAAAACAAATTACATGGCATGAAAAAATTATTTTAGATTGTATTTATATCCCAACTATCAGATCTAAAGTTGTAAAATTTATTAGATTAATTTTCATATGCTTTAGATGTTTTATTAGATAAAACCGATAAATCGCAACTACAATTTCTCGAAAAAATTCGAAAATTTAAAACATAATTTTTGACATTATTAGTGTCATGTATATATTCCAGAATGTTCAAAAATTTAAAATTCAAATTTTGAAATTAGTGTAATTTAATTTGGATTAATTTCATAAAAGTTATGATTTTAGGGTAAAAAATGAGCATAAAAATTATATCAAGTTGAATTATTATTAAAAATAGAGTAATGACTAATTTTTGAGTCTTAAAAGAGTTAGGATAATTGACTTGGACTCAAATTAGATTTTAGTATTCTTTAGCGATTTTAATAAGTTAAAAATCGTGAATTTCCATAAAATCGAGTTATATGATCGATATAAGTTAAATAGGGCGATTTGGCACATAATTTGGCATGATAGATACATATTATAATGCTGTATATTTCATTGTTCAATGTCATATTTTTTTATGTAATTTTATCTTAGTATGACCTTAGTTTTAATCGATATTTCCCGTAATGTAAGGGGATATTGATTCGGTTGTAATTTTATGTGATCTCGTATCACTTTTATTTTTACTAGTTTTTCTTATTACAAATGTATAATAGGAAAAGCTATGTATTTTATTATTATTTGTAATTCCGGAGTTTCTTCAAGACGGTGCCATTCGGAAAGGCGTTCCGACGAAGACGGTATTCTTGGGAGGCGTGCCACTTGAAGATTCAAGGGACCAAAGGAGTTGGTTTCCGAGTTTATAATAGATTATTTGATTTTCTATTTTAGGAAATCCATACTAGGAATTTTATTTTGGTTTGCATTTCTCTTAATATGTTGCATGCATTGCCAAATCGCCATAACAACACATGCATATCATATCGAGTCTTCGACCGTGTCAATTATAATTATCGATAATTCGACTTTTAGCTCAATTAAAATTGATAGATAATAAATTGACAAGACCTTTACTTTCAAAAGATTGAGACTTAGCCTTACCAAATAGTAGGAGTCCATGAATCTCAATTTCATAAGGGGTATAATATGATTTTTCGGGGTGCTTCTATTGACGTTGGGTAAGTGGGGACAAGTTATTACACTTCGAAAATTTGGTTGATCTCAACGAAGGTATTTTGCGACCGTAGCCGCAATAGGTTCAGGCTAAAGATGAACTTAGCGTAAATTCATCGACCGAGAGTTCTAATTGTAGAATCGGTTAAGAGAGTTAACCCACCAAGTTATATTAGTAAAGGTGTAGAGGGCCCGTTGGCTCACATCCAAGTTAATATGAATTTTGGGTCTCGGAATCATTTATCATAGTTGGGTAAAGGTCACTATGTAAATGCTAAGACTTGTTTAAAATATTTACAAATTTTATTAAAACGATAAATGTTTATAGTTCCTTCATTTTTCTATTCTGTAGTCAATTTGATTAGTTTGCAATGTCAACTCCAATTTCATCCGCATCAACTAGTGCAAACGCTCCACCACTCCCCAATGCTTCTTGGCTCTGATCCTTTATGGATCGATTTAAACTTGAAAAGAATGGTTCTAACTTCACCGATTGGGACGCGAAACTCCGTTTGGCCGCGGAAGGTGACGACAAGCTTCGTTACCTTACCGAAGACGCTCCCACTACACCTACTACTAGGTCAACCTCCGCCGTAAGGGAAGCCTATGAGGCCTACCTAAAAGAGTCAGCCGCTATCAAGAACGTCTTGATTTTCTCTATGGAACCCGATCTCCAAAGGAGTGCTATTAAAATGAGCACGGCCTATGAGATCTACACCAAGCTTGTGACCATGTTTTCGTAAGCTCCAAGGATCATCCAATATGAGGCGGCCTCCGCATTTTTCGAGATCAACATCAAAGAGGGCCAAAAGGTTAGCCCTCATGTGCTCATGTTGATTGAGCTTGTTGAGACTCTTAAAATCCAAGGGGTTGACATTCCCGAACAACTTGTTATAGAACGAGTTCTACATTCCTTGAACAAAGTCAAAGAATATGTACATTTTAGGGTAAACTACAGTATGCAAAATATGAAGACTTCTCTCCATGAATTGCACAAATTGCTTGTGCAAGCCGAGAGAGATATGGGTCTAAATGTTAGCTCAACCAAGGATGTGCTCGCTATTAACAATAAGAGCAAAGGGAAGTTTAAGAGGAGTTCTAGCAAGAGCAAGAAACCCACTCCCTTCAAGAGAAAAGGAAAAGCAATTGAGAAAAGTTCTTCTAAAAAGGATGCTACTTCCGAAGACAAATGCCATTATTGTAATGGCGTAGGACATTGGAAAAGGAATTGCCCGAAGTATCTTGGTGATATCAAAGCTGGAAAGATTGTTCTAGTAGGTAATAAATATATTTCTCCCTATCATTTATGTTTTGATTTCAATCCCAACTTTGGTATTTGGATACAAGTTGTGATTCTTACCCTTTTTATTTGTATTTAAGGGCATCCCAGCAAAGACAAAGGCAAAAGACAAGAAATCCTAAGGAGTCTCTTCAAGGAAAGCTAGAGTAGCCACCCATAGTAAAAGACCTATGGAAGCTTGGCCTTTATTTTGATAGTCTTCCTTTTATTGTTATATTTTGAACTTGTTGTAATTTCCTAGTTGGACATGGAAATTAGTTTATTTCCTTTTATTTTCAAAGACAAGTAGTTGTATTTGAATTTTGGTGACTTGCTTTTCAACCCAAGTCACTCGGTTTATGGAAATTTTTCGTTCTAAAACTTGTCATTATATACCTTTTATATCAAAACATAAATTATGTTGACTTAAATTAATCATAAAAGAATTACCACAATTGGATCATTGTAATTAGTTCATAAGCCATGAATTAGATTCTTACTTATGCTTTTATGACTTAATATCACATCTTATTTGATATAAGATAGAATGATTGTAAAGTCAAATAAGAGTCATTTGAACTCAAAATGGGGAATTTCATAAACCAAATGGCTACACCACTTATAACTATGACTTGTAAACACTTATAAGACTCCCTACGAGCTATGGGAGGGCTTAAGACCTTAATATTGTATATGACATGGATATGAGTCCAATCATTTACACTATAAGGATTAGTCTACCTTAAAACTAGATTATAATGTCTTTACAAAAAAGTGATCATTAAGGTTATCATATGCGATATTTTCTTCCTTCACTATGAAATTCTGAAATTGTTTGGTTCTTATAAGGCTATCTTTCGAGAAAAATAGATGTATTTTTCAAAAATATAGAGTGTGAGAAAATTAACAACAAACATACGACATGTTAGGAACTAGTGAGGAGACTAAAAGAAAGCTTTCTTAGGTAAATCTTCAGACTAGTGAGGAGACCAAAAGAAAAATTGTACTTCATATAATAAGATTATGAAGTGGTTGTATCAAGTAAATTCAAATCTATTTTACATAAGAGTCGTATGAACCAAAGTGAAATCTGTGCAAAGGGATAATTTTGTTTATAGTTGCATAGACAGACATAAAAGATGTCTATAAAGCTAAGTTAACATGTAACTATGCTAAGATCCATGATATCATTACTACACCTCATAGTGTAATACCCGGTATTTTAATATGATATTATATTAGGCCGAGTTACCAGCTGGGTCGTGTAGTGTATTTGTGACTCGGGTAATTATGTGACTCGGGTTTTAATTAATCTAACTAGGCTAGGTCCGTATCGTCTTAATAACACCTATCCTACATGTATAACCCATCTAACCAAACCCTAATCTCCCTATCACCATATTCATTTTAACCATGAGAAAAGAGAGAAAAGAGAGAAGAGGGAGCCGTGTGTGAAGGGAGCCGCGTGAGGAATTGCGAGGCGATTTCTCAGCCTATTCTCATCCTATTTCGTAAGTAGACTATCCTATTACCTCTTTATTCAATTATTAGCATAATTATAGTAGTATTGGGATAATTTTCGTAACCCTAGAATTGGTTTGGGGGTTTTTGATTATAAATTGTATGAGATAAATGAATGGAATAGTTACAGCAATTTACAGATTCGTTGGTCTGTGTTATTTGAGTGTTTTACCTGTCTTAAAGCCGTGGGATGCAAAAATTTAAAGAAGCGACTCATGTTTATTCCAAGCCTAGTTTATGCCTGTGAAAATTGGTAGCATTTCACCGTGTAGTTGTTCCTGAAGAAATTATTTGTGAACGTCTATCTAAACAGTCCGCAAATCAGTAGAGGCTGAAAGATTACTTCTAAAACATAATTTAGATATTGAATTGGTGCTGGGTCTTTTTCATATATTTAATTTAAATAGTTTAGATGAGTTAGGCGTTGGTTTTACTTAATAATCATTTGTCAAACTCGTTTTATAAATCAATACTTTTTATGCGACTGTTTCTGTCAGTTTTTGGAAATCAGTCTGAAAACCCTTGATAAGTTTGGAATTTGAGAAAAACACGTTAGATATAAATTGTAGCTAAGACTCATAAGGTTCCAATTCAATTGGCCTTGCATCAATTCGAATTTTCTGGAATTAGTTATTCATTTTATACCGAGTCTGCCATGAGCAGGAAAATCAGGAAAAGTCGTGTTTGTTCTTTAAATTGATATTCCTATTAAGTTATGATGAGTCTAGGTTATGTGCATGATTAATTGACTGAGTAGATGGTAATTATACATAATTATGTTATGTAGGTGATGGATAAGTGAAGGATCATAAGTGATTGCTTGTGTGTGCTTGGATTGCGAAAAGGTAGGGAAATACACTTGACTTATTATCGTTGTTGTTGAATTGTGTTGGCTTGTTTGTGTTTCATATGACCAAACTGTGAACGTTGACTTGATTCGTGGTTGTTGATTCATGTTATGATTCATATCCTGGAATGTGCTTGACTGAATTAATCGTATTGAGTATATTATCACAACATTTGGTAACCGGCATGATTTTATGATTGATCAGTTCAAAGATATATATATTGTGTTGCATTAATTTCTTTTGAGCATTCATATGCATTGGAGATGGAAGATGTTGTGGTGATATGGTGTGGTGAAGATGATGTTGTGATCTGATAAGGCCCAGGCGGGTTCTGCAGGACTTGCCCTGGTGTCCTCAGCTGCGAGCTGGCAGATCGGCTACGGTCGATATATAGTCTACCGGGGATCGGTATGGCTGGGTGTTCCGGGTTATGAGATATGAGTTGAGATGGAGATGGAGGTAACGGAGGAGCATGCATATCATATTTTGTTGTTTCATTGTATTCCCTACTCAACCTCGTGGTTGACCCTGTGTATTCGTGAACACCTTGTGACGATCCAAATATTGGGGAGCAGGCTTGACAGGTTTATGAGATAGGCTGGGAGCTTGATGGGCGTGAGACATTGGATCAGAAGACTTAGTAGCTAGATCATCATTTAGAAGACTTTCACTTTCATTTATGTTAGTTCCTTGTAATTTGATGTAAAAGAGGTTTTGTAATAATTAAGTTAAAGTAATTATATATTTTGCCTTGGAGTTTAATTTGTTATTCACTACCTCGGGAAACCGAGATGGTAACAGTCCGGTTTATTAGGGAATGTTTTGCTAAAGGCTCCTTCATAAATCGGGGTGTTACAAAGTGGTATCAGAGAGAACGATCCTCAGGCCTAAACCAATGAAGCCAATGAACGTAGGATGTGTCTAAATAAAATGAACCCCGGGAATAAACTCGTTAGGAGCTCACAAAGCGGTTAAGAAGGCGCCCTTGATACGTGCTCTTTTGCCCTCTCAGTTTTGAACCAGGTAACCCGAGAGAAAATTGAGTGAATGGGGTAGTTAGAAGGAAAACCTTGGATATAATCGAGTTGATGTATACCTTGAGACCCATATATTCTAACCATTCTGCGGGACAATATTACGGTAAGTATTTTGTATGAATGATGGCGTGATCATATGATGTTGCGGAGATGAGAAATAAAATTTTCGTGTTCAGGTTGATAATCAATGAAGTGTTGGATTGTGGTAATCGCGAGCGTGAAAATAATTGCGAATTGATGATATTTATCTGGATGGATGTTGAATGATGTGTTGATAGTACTATTATGTCTAGTGATATGCGGTTATGTGATCCCGAAGCCATGCTAGTATAGTATTGTGATAGTAATGAGGAACACTATTGAATTGCATGTTTCTAGTCATAGCAATCGTGATTTAGATGTAAGGAGTAGATCGAGATGCGAAGGGATTCTATGGGATAGATGTTTACGTAGGTACAAAGTGTGAGATTTAAGTTGGGACGGATTAATATACATAGTATGTTCATAAGAGCTTGTAACATAGTATAGAATGACCTAGTGCCGAAACTCGTTTTGTTTGATTTTACTCTTTAATTGACCTTACTGCCATTTCTTTTATGTTTATTGCCTATGGGTGAAAATTTTATGAGAGATAGCCTCGTGAGTTAATGTTCATTTGGCGTTAGTTTCATGCTTATAGGATATACGGATTAGGAGTAATAAATATTTTAGTGGGCTGTGGTCAGGAAGTTCCTGTGCAGTGATGTTTCGACCAACGATTTTGTAAAAATCCTCATTTAAATTGTATTAATAATTTTTGCATAATTCCAACTCCATCGATCAGAAGATTCGCATATGTTTTCAAATTGATAAGCCACGAAAATTCTTGATGTCTATATATTAAATGGTAAGTTTTGCAAACTGACCCAAGTTTCGGACCAATTGCTGTCACATACTTGTTTGGACCAACTGAGTTGTAAAATCCTTTAAAAATTGAATTCTTGAGCTTTGGACCTCATTCTTTTTCTCACGAATTATTAACTCTCTGTATCTTATAAAAAGTAATATAACTCAAGTTTTCGTTGAACGGTTATTTATTCGTGATTTTTTTGGAAGTTACAACGTGAATCATAACTTTTAAAATGTGAATGCTATGTTGAGTTTTCATGCAGTTGTTCGATTATTTCATGAGCCTTATTAATGTGAAATTATAGTGTCCTTATATGATGATAGTAGCACACATATTCATTGGTTATGTATCTTAACTAGTGAAAAAAAAAATTAAAGTTTAGTTTATAACATTGTTGGCATGATAGTATGAGTGAAATTGAATAGCTTAATTTGATTCTTAATTGAGGGTGAAATATTTTATACGAGTCCAGTTGTTTGCATATTTTATGCTTGGCATATTATAATATCTCTGGTGTGTTCATCATATTTGTATAGTGGTCTAATATATATAAATATAAAACTATATTGTCATATCTTGGTAAAGTTGGTGGCGTTAAATGTTAACTTGATTGTTCTAATATACTCGCATGAATATTTATAATAATTATGTTTAAATGTTTACACATGGATGGTAGTAATGAGTATGTCTAAATGTTCACACATGTAGGATGTCATCTGAGTTCTAATGTCTTTTATGTGAGTATGTGTGCCTATAGTTATACTTATTACTTTCATTGCATTAATTTATTTCAGTTGAACCTAAACTTATGATATGATAATAAAATAGTGTTGTTGCTCCTTATTGGATATGTTCATAGTTGTATTGTCATGAAATGCTAAGGTGATTGTTGCAATTGTCACGATATTTGAAATATAGTTTGATATAGTTACGATATAGTTACGATATTTGAAATATATTCTCGAACCGTTGCTATGAATTATAATGAGATAACCCTTTGATGATTCACATGTTATGCGTATGTTTAAATGATAGTCGTTATAGTTACGTTTAATTAAGCCGCGAGTTGCCTATTTGTTCAAACCGTGCAAACCAGAGAACTTGTTCACCTTGCTAATCTTTTGTCATAGATAATGTTTTACAAGTTATATGATGGTATATGTACATGTTTAAGTTATTATGCGATATCTTTTATTTTGCTTTAAAATGAATTATATTGAGTTGATGGATACAATTGAATGGTATGGTTGCTAAAATGTTAAACATATGTGTGATATGGAAGTAATTTTGTTGTTATTGTGAATCATATAACCATTAATACTCAATTGTAATTTCAGTTGTTTGACTTCTACATTATTAAGTTAATTACTCATGACGCACAGTCGATGGTTCCGTAAGGAGTTTAACATGGAATTTTATAATGTGCCTCCGATCTAAACTAATAATCTTCTTATATTGACTATATGGTTAGACTCTTGTCTAGTTCTTATGACGTGATAAATCGTTTTAAAATTTAACATGTGATTGAGTTGGTACTTATACTTTTGTGTGACCATGCAACCCGTGATAAATAGATCTGTAATAAAGAGGTAAAATTTTGATTGAACACAGTTAATTTGTAGTTACTTGCTTTACATCATGGTACGAATCGTATGCTTTGATGAGACGTCACCAGGGAATGTGTACTATCTAAAAGGTCTCCGATTAAATGTCAGTCGTCGTGTTAGCCGTGAATATAACTCGAGTAAAGAAGTGCAACTAAAATCCTGATGTTGAGGTAATAGTCGTTCATTAGTAAAGATAGGACTGAAATGAATAAGATGAACCTGTAAATTACGAAATATGAGTCGACACCTAAGCTTGTATTGTTTGAAAGAATTGAGTTAAGTTTATCTGATTTTGAGTTAAATGGATTCTATGGACGGCTCAGTTATAAGATTTATGTTAAGAAAGTTATTCACCGTCCAAAGATGAAAGTAAAAGTTTTGAAAATGAAGTTAAATTTTGTCGTGTGAGTATAAATTGAATGAGATTTCCAAATTGATGTCTCGTTGTATGGTTTCATGATATTTGCTAGTCTGGGGAATGAAGCTAGAACGGAGTCACAAATAGTGGGTTAATTTAGTCATGTTGTTCGTTCATGTAGTGAATTAGTGGGTTGTGGTTAGTTACGAATGTCAAAACGGGAAATGTAATGTGGTGATTTAAGTGAGTTGTGTGTTAACATGGTATGTTGATATTAGCATGATATGTAATGAATATTTGTAAAATTGGTGTAGTTAAATACATTTAATCTTTTATGTCATGGTGTTGGGTGCGCTTTTTAAATATATTTAACACCAAGAATGAAATTTTATGTATGATAGTATTGTATGTTAACTTTCCAATATCGCTGTTTACTCGCTTGACTGACTCGACCAATAAGCTTGTAAAATTTGCCAATCAATGTGCATTCGTCATTCGTCAGTCGACCAATATTTCTTGGAAAATATGCTATTTGACATGAACCATATGTGAGAACCTAAGCATCTTCATCTTTGTAACCTGAGTATTAATGTATAAATTAGATTGACAAGCAGATCCTGTGAATGTTATTGCATGTATTGATTGATATGAAGAGTGTTTAGATTAATACTGAAATGTCTTAAGTTATTCAACGTGGCTTTTGCTCCGATCCGTGGCGATGTCTTTGAGTGAAAGAAAGAATCGTAGCTTCCTTGAGAGAGCTTGTATATTGATTGTCTTTAGTAGGGATTAGTTAACTTGAACGTGAGTTGTGAATCTTTTATCCTCTTTCAGTTGTTAGCAGTAGTTTGAGAACTTTTGTTATAATAATGAAGGTTACGGGGACGTAACCATGTTTAAGGAGGGTAGGATTGTAAAATTTTTATACTTTCATGTGTGATTTCTCAGTTTGGCTATATTGGTTATGCGTTGTGTGGGTTATGTTGGAGTGTTACATGATGTGTTTCTGTTATGGTTAAACTTCGGGACGAAGTTTCTTTTAAGGAGGGTAGACTGTAATACCCGGTATTTTAATATGATATTATATTAGGCCGAGTTACCAGCTGGGTCGTGTAGTGTATTTGTGACTCGGGTAATTATGTGACTCGGGTTTTAATTAATCTAACTAGGCTAGGTCCATATCGTCTTAATAGCACCTATCCTACATGTATAACCCATCTAACCAAACCCTAATCTCCCTATCACCATATTCATTTTAACCATGAGAAAAGAGAGAAAAGAGAGAAGAGGGAGTCAGTGTGAAGGGAGCCGTGAGGAATCATGCGAGGCGATTTCTCAGCCTATTCTCATCCTATTTCGTAAGTAGACTATCCTATTACCTCTTTATTCAATTATTAGCATAATTATAGTAGTATTGGGATAATTTTCGTAACCCTAGAATTGGTTTGGGGGTTTTTGATTATAAATTGTATGAGATAAATGAATGGAATAGTTACAGCAATTTACAGATTCGTTGGTCTGTGTTATTTGAGTGTTTTACCTGTCTTAAAGGCATGGGATGCAAAAAGTTAAAGCAGAGACTCATGTTTATTCCAAGCCTAGTTTATGCCTGTGAAAATTGGTAGCATTTCACCGTGTAATTTTTCCTGAAGAAATTATTTGTGAACGTCTATCTAAACAGTCCGCAAATCAGTAGAGGCTGAAAGATTACTTCTAAAACATAATTTAGATATTGAATTGGTACTGGGTCTTTTTCATATATTTAATTGAAAGAGTTTAGATGAGTTAGGCGTTGGTTTTACTTAAGAATCATTTGTCAAACTCGTTTTATGAATCAATACTTTTTATGCGATGGTTTCTGTCAGTTTTTGGAAATCAGTCTGAAAACCCTTGATAAGTTTGGAATTTGAGAAAAACACGTTAGATATAAATTGTAGCTAAGACTCATGGGGTTCCAATTCAATTGGCCTTGCATCAATTCGAATTTTCTGGAATTAGTTATTCATTTTATACCGAGTCTACCATGAGCAGGAAAATCAGGAAAAGTCGTGTTTGTTCTTTAAATTGATATTCCTATTAAGTTATGATGAGTCTAGGTTATGTGCATGATTAATTGACTGAGTAGATGGTAATTATACATGATTATGTTATGTAGGTGATGGATAAGTGAAGGATCATAAGTGATTGCTTGTGTGTGCTTGGATTGCGAAAAGGTAGGGAAATACACTTGACTTATTATCGTTGTTGTTGAATTGTGTTGGCTTGTTGTGTTTCGTATGACCAAACTGTGAACGTTGACTTGATTCGTGGTTGTTGATTCATGTTATGATTCATATCCTGGAATGTGCTTGACTGAATTAATCGTATTGAGTATATTATCACAACATTTGGTAACCGGCATGATTTTATGATTGATCAGTTCAAAGATATATATATTGTGTTGCATTAATTTCTTTTGAGCATTCATATGCATTGGAGATGGAGGATGTTGTGGTGATGTGGTGTGGTGAAGATGATGTTGTGATAAGGCCCAAAGGGCGGGTTCTGCAGACTTGCCCTGGTGTTCTCAACAAGGAGTCACGGGCAGATCGGCTACGGTCGATATATAGTCACCTGGGATCGGTATGGTCAGGTGTTCCGGGTTATGAGATATGAGTTGAGATGGAGATGGAGGTGACGGAGGAGCATGCATATCATATTTTGTTGTTTCATTGTATTCCCTACTCAACCTCGTGGTTGACCTTGTGTATTCGTGAACACCTGTGACGATCCAAATATTGGGGAGCAGGCTTGACAGGTTTATGAGATAGGCTGGGAGCTTGATGGGCGTGAGACACTGGATCAGAAGACTTAGTAGCTAGATCATCATTTAGAAAACTTTCACTTTCATTTATGTTAGTTCCTTGTAATTTGATGTAAAAGAGGTTTTGTAATAATTAAGTTAAAGTAATTATATATTTTGCCTTGGAGTTTAATTTGTTATTCACTACCTCGGGAAACCGAGATGGTAACAGTCCGGTTTATTAGGGAATGTCTTGCTAAAGGCTCCTTCATAAATCGGGGTGTTACACATAGTGTGTATGATCAAGCTAGATGTTAAAACCAATTTCTAAATAGATATTTAGAAAGAGGTGTGTGTGTGTGTGTGTGTGTGTGTGTGTGTGTGTGTGTGTGTGTGTGTGTGTGTGTGTGTGTGTGTGTGTGTGTGTGTGTGTGTGTGTGTGTGTGTGTGTGTATTCGACATGAGCACAAGGTTTTAATTAACACTTAAGATTGCAGTGATCATTTAAATCATGTGATGAGAAAATGGTTTTCACTCGAGTTGTCGAAAAGCCATGTATATACATGGATTTGAGTGGGAGTCAAAATTGCCACGTTTAGACATGAAATTCAGTGGGAGAAATTGTCTTTCATATTGATGTCATATCACTCATTGAGGATGACACGCTAACACTCCTATCTATGAAGGAGTGCTTTGATTCTCAATGAAAGAAGACATATTTCATTCCAAAATTCCAAATCTATTATGACATAGGGAATTTTAGATTGGCACTTAGATAAGTATCCTATATTGATAAGATTCTTTATCTATTTAATATCAACAAGGTTGAAAAGCTTATTCATACTGATGGAAGTGGAATTACTATGAGAGAGTCATAGCCATTCATTGAACCTAATGAGTTATTGATCTCATATGAAATCAATTTCTAATATTTCCGCCATTAGAACGATCATGTATGCCATTATATGCATATGCCGTGATGAATAATATGCTTGGAGCATGATAAGTCAATAACAAGTTAATTCGAATGAAGGTCATTAGAAAGCCTTCAAGAACATCCATTAAAATTCTTAAGGAGAGCTGAGGATTTCGTTCTTGTGTTTGGATGATATACTAAGTTGTGTGCTGAAGGGTTATACAAACTCTAGTTTCCAAAACTACAAGGATTTATCGAAATCATAGGCTGGTTTTATTGACTTAGGAGTAAGTGACTAGAAAATGTTTTAGTTTCAACCATTGCAAGTTCTACAAACAGAATCTAAGTACTTTGTGATAAGATGGTCGACATAGGGAGTGAGAGTAGATCCCTCTACCAAAGACTTTATCAAAGGTTATATGATAACAGTGGGAGCATCTTCCAAGTATAAGAGCCCAAGTCTAGTAAGAAGACTAGACATCTACTTAGATAAATTCATGTCATTAGAAATAACATTGAATAGAAGGAAATAGCAATTCATAAAGTTGGACTATATGGATACATAGTATATCCATTTACCAAGCTTTTATTGCAACTTAACTAGTGTAAAGTGTACACTATAGATTATAAGATATGAAGTGGTAATAAAGTATTGACTATTCATATATGATAATTGCATTTATCGTTCGAGTTTCTTTAAACTCCTCAATTACTTTGTTATATCCAAATAGGTTGCTGAGACAATATTAAACCCCATTAAAGTGAACTGATTGACATAGTATGCGCCCTTAGTTACTTATAGGAGGTGACGTCTCGAAGTAACTAGAGTGTGATGTAATTGATGGTAAGTTCAAGTGCCATAGGGTCATATGAGATGACTAGTCGATTACATAGACAGACTGTATGAGACACTCTGTCGGGCAGTGACCGCTTATAGAGTTCTGGAAATTCATAAAGCCAGGTCGTGGCGAGAGCTACTATAGTATTATTATGAGTCAATTCTTTTGACTAGAGATTATTCTCCCAAGTTGGCACAAGTTTCTAATTGGCTTTGATTTATACTCTACGACTGTCGTAACTGAAATCAAATGAGTATATTTTGGGTCATGGTAAACTGTGGATATACGACGGGAATAGTGCGATACGAATTGTCCACCCCCTTATCAGGGTTGTTTGAAATCTCAGGGCCACTCGAGGAGTAGTGAACTGAAAATGCGTGGCCACGCTCGGAAGGTATCTACGGTAGATAATTCTGGTCAGACAGTTACTCTCCAGATCGAGGAAACCACTCAAGATATGATCAAGTGCAAGTACGACCTGCAAGACACCTTGCATTGAGTGGGAGATTGTAATAGGACAAGAGAATTGGTGACACACACTTGTCTCGGACAAGTGGGAGATTGTTGGAGTAAGTGTCCTCAATAGGAATGGCAATGGATCGGGTATCCGCCCCAGATCCACCAGATCCAATACCATTGGACCAGATTTGGATTCCGTTATTTTAGATCCATAGGATCCAGATCAGATCCAGATCCATATATGATTTTAAGGATCTGGATATGGATCCTTCCCCTGAGATCCGGATCCGACCCTCGGATCCATATATTTTTCTAGGTCTAAGTTCTCATCCAAGCTCAAGCCCATCTAATTAATAAGCTCAAGCCCATTTCCTTTTTTTTTTAAGTATAATTTGAAACCCTCGATCCGACTCTTCGTCTTTCCTCAAAGCTTTGAAACCCTAATTTTTCCAAATTACCATATCAAACTCATCTCCCTCAAAGATGCGACACCGGTTGTGTTCCTCCGTCTGACAGTCTGACTGTCGACTCAACGACTCTCTTCGATCTTCTATTGCGACATTCTCATCTCTTCGATCTTGTTTTTCTCGGCTGTACAATCAGGTTCGTTTCCTATCAACTTTGTTTGTACAATCAAATTGGCTTACTATGGCTCCCTAATTAGCTATTGTAACATTGAACTTGGATGTTACTAGGGTATTGGAGTACTGT
This sequence comes from Silene latifolia, assembly GCF_048544455.1. Lineage (NCBI taxonomy): Eukaryota > Viridiplantae > Streptophyta > Magnoliopsida > Caryophyllales > Caryophyllaceae > Silene > Silene latifolia. The sequence goes on from NC_133538.1 coordinate 96,121,604, forward strand.
ATTTCTGAAACTTGTTGAGATCCGTTTTGGACCAAGATCCTACCCGGATCCATAGGATCTGGATATGAATCTTGAAATTTTAGATCCTTAGGATCTGGATACGATCTAGGTACACCATTAGTGAAATGGATCTGGATCTGGATCCTGTAGGATCCGGTCCAGATCCGATCCATTTCCATCTCTGGTCCTCAACAATAGTGTGATTACATGTTTAGATCTCAAGATAAGAATACGTAAGGGATGATTCATTTATATAGTCAACTGATCAACATTAATCAGTAATGATTGGCTAACTAGAATTTGACATTACTGTCGTTTGACGGTGGTGATCAGTTGATCCCTTAAGGTCACACCTATAGGACAATTCCCTTAATAGACTAATTAGTTAATTGTATAATGATACAAGTGAATTAATTCCTTAAAATTGAACAATTTATATTTGTGAGTGAGAATAAGTATCTTATTGTAATTTGATTAAATAAGATTCATTTAGTAATTGAAATATTTTCATTACTAAAATTGATTATTGTTTATGAAACAATTGAGATAAGAATGAATGGTTAATTATAATTACAAAATGTTGTGAATTATATTAACATGTCCTATTTTATAACATGTAATTATGAATTACTAGACAATTTGTTATATGTAATTTAATTAATGTGTATAATGATATTTAGTTGTTAATTATGCATTAAACTAATTAATAACAAGTTACATGCAACATGTGACACATTGTATGACAAATGACAAATTGACAAATTGACAAAATAAAATGGAAGTCCATTTTATAAGTGGACCGAAATAATGGAGGGTTTTTAGGGTTAATGGATATTTTATTTTAATGTTAAAATGAAACATAATGATTAACCTAAAAACAGCCTTACACGCCTAATAATTAGAAAAGAGAAAAAGCAAAAGGGTGAAGGTCATGCATTGGCCTTCTAAGAACCCCAAATCGGCTCCTCCCCACTTTTATAGAGAAAACTGTTCTCTATTATTCATTCATGCATTTTTCCTTATTCTCACATATATGCTTCTCCAAATTTATCTCTAAAATAGTTTTAGAACTCATAAAATTTGTTCATCTAAATACTAATATTATAATACAAGATTACAAGTGTAGTAATATATATATATATATATATATATATATATATATATATATATATATATATATATATATATATATATATATATATATATATATATATATATTAGAATCATTTTAAGGGTAACTAGTATATTAATCTAGTTAATTAATAAATTAGTTTTAAGGGAAGTCTTGGGTGCAATTTTTAAGGAGTATCTCTATACTTGAGGTTGGAGGATTGTCCATATTTTAAGCTCAAGAACAAATAAGGAAGGTGTCCTTATTTGTGCCCATAAATTTCGAACCAACAACAATGTAAGAACCATGGTTTTCTTCTTTTATTTCTACTTTAGTTATGCATGCACTAGATCTTAATGAACTTATGTTAAAATGTTAATTTTTTCACCATAAAAAATGTCTTATTAGGGTTATATAAACCTAACAGTTTTTATGCTCGATCGAGAGGTTTTTGCTGGAAGATGTTCGATCGAGCTGTTTGAAAGTACTCGATCGACCAGTTTGTTATTTGACGCTAGAATTTCTTGCGTAAAATTTATTTACTTAATATCTTAAGCTATAGTATTAGGTTAATGAAAATATATTTCCTATAAATAGGAGAGACTTAATTAGGTTTAGGTACCCTTTTATTAATCTTTAATCAGTCTTTAATTTCAGAACTCTTTTTGTCATCCAGTTTTTAGTTTTCCGACTCTTGTTCAATAATGCTTTAAATTTCCGGATCTTCAATTGTGTAATTTATTACTCTCTTTAATTCATAGTATTATTTCCTTTTGCAAGCATTCAATTCTCTTGTCTGTTATTTCATCTTTATACCATGTTTAGTATAGTTTTATCTATTGTTATTTGTTTTATCATCGTCATGAGTAGCTAAATCATTTGTGCTAGGATATAGGGGAGTCATGGTAATTAGGTAGGTTAAGATTAGGTGATTAGGCTTGGTTGAATTAGGTTTGTGTTGTTAATCACCGTGTTTAACAACAATTAGCTGCTTGAGTCGACGCATTTAGCTAGTTGATTTGGTACACCTTGACCTGGATCGGAAGATTAGGAAGAGTAAGACCTGCAGTGAACATTATGGCATTCTAATGAGGGCGGAAGCTAAGTTAGTAATGTTGTAAGGTGAATAGCGGACCGGAAGGACCTTTTCACTACCCTGCGAACCGAATTTATGCCAACCTTTGACCGTAGATTGGATCCCTAATATATCATGGTGAACCGACAATCCTAGCATTTCTCTCCCTTATTTGATCACATTTTACTTTTACAGCGATTTTAGTTTATCTATTACTTTTACTTTTTGTTTTAGTTTAGTACTTCAAACAAACAAACAACCCAGTGACACCGACAGACCTAGTTAGATAAATAGACTACCATCAGCCTCCTTGTGGAATACGATACCCGACTTACCTCTGCTACATTAGTTAGAGCCAATTAGGTTTATTTTTTATAGGGTTGTGACAACCTCATCAAATTCCGTGGCCTGTGCTGCCATTAAGAGCAAATATTTTACTACCTCCTCAACACCCTTCAGGTACGGCTCCCACATCTAGAAGAATGTAGGGACTGGCTAGCTAATTCTAAAGAACCACCTTACTTGGTCTATCGGTGATGGTTCCACCATTTCCCTATGGAATGATCATTGGTCTTGCTTCGGCACTCTTAGGAGCATCATCTATGGCCCTCCCCCCTTCCCCCCCCCCCCCCCTCTTTCCTCAGAAGCTAGACTTAGCAGCATCATCTTCAATGGACAATGGTCTTTTGAGTCCCTTGAATTCATTCTCCCTGACCACGTTATTGAGATCATCCGAGCCATTCCTCTCCCCTCCTCCATTAAGTCTAATGTCCTTACCACCTCCCTTGCCCCGAAAAACAAATTCTCTCTTGGCTCCACCTATGCCTCACTCTTTGATGTTTCCTCTCGCCCTCCCTCCTTATCTGTTGATCTTCTGTGGTTGTGGGTCTTCGCACCCAGCCTAAGATCAAAATTTTCTTATGACTTGCTTTGTGGGACAAACTACCACATAACCTCACTCTCCATAAAAGATCTATCCTCCCTTCTTGATACTATCGTTAAGTACCAAAAATAAATACCTATTACTACTAACAGAAGTCAGCGGTAAGTAGGGTCGATCTCCACAGGGAGATGGGAAAATATTAGCATAACTAAGTCCGTCAGGGTAACAAATTCTTGGGGGTTTTTGAATGATTGTTCTAAACTAAGGAGGTCAAAGGAGAGAAATAAAATAAGAGAGTTGAAAACAAACAAGCAGAGAAAAAGCAGCTAAGACAGTCGGTTCACCATGCTTCTCAGGAAATGTAATCTAAGATCTCAGGTCAATGCAAGCTCGATCTACATGGCAATGAATATCTCCTTCCGGTTTCAGTTCACCCTAAAACACTATTAGCTTAGCTTCCGCCCTCACTATAGTGCCCTAATGTTCGCTACAGGTCTTACGTTTTCCAGTCTTCCGATCTAGGTCAAGGTGTACCGTGATTAATCACCTAATTGTGTCGACTTAATTAGACAAGAATAGTTATATGCAGCGATTAACAACATAAACCTAATTTGCATAAAACCTAATCACTTATTCATATTTCCCTTAAAATCATGGCTCCCCTATGTCCTAGCAAAGGAGTTTAGCTATGCATGATTATTGAATAAACAACAACAACACACAAACTATAAAAATTAAACATAATTAACAATCTAAGAAGAGAATAAGGAGAGTACAGATTAAAGGACTAAGAGTAGCAAGGCAAAAGTAATTAATTAATTAAAAGTAGAGAATACCGGTTACAAGGAAAAAGCAATGGAGAATTAGGTTCCCAAGTTTTTAGTTCTAAGAGGCGAAAAAAAAGAAGAGGAGTCGAAGGAGAGATAGATCTCCCCTCGTATTATGACCTGCTGTCATAATATATACTCTAATTACAAAAGCCAAACTCGAAAATAGCTCAAAGCCCGCATAAAACACATAGTCTCTCGATCGAGTGAGATGAAACCACTCAATCGAGGATAATTCTTGAAAATCCATTCGATCGAGTGAAAATGGAGTTCGATCAAACACTTCAGATAATGGCTAACTCGATCGAGTGAAAGAAGATTTTGATCGAGTGATTCTTCAGGGATAAAGCATTCGATCGACCATAATGAGTAGCAAAACTGGTCGATCGAGCTATATAAGCACGTGTGAACTCCTTGGCACCTTCTAAGACCACTTCACGCATCTCTAAGTGATAGATTCTAGGCTCTGATTCCTTGTTCTCCAAAATGCATGCGATTAAGACAAGTTCAGGCTTGATTTTGCTCCTTTCTGGTCCGTACCTGCAATTTATACAAGACAAACCCAATGTAGACTAATCGAGGGCATTTGTAGATAGATGCCATATAAATAACATAGAAATGCGTGTAAAAATGAGGTAAAAACCTTATATAAAATACAGGCATCAAATCTCCCCAAACCAAACCTCTGCTTGTCCTCAAGCAAACTATGAATGCAACTAAAGACAACTACGGAACGGGACCAACTCATCAGCAACAAATCATCCACCCAAACCAATTTAATGCAACAACTAACAAAGCGGCAATTGGCAAGTGCAAACGAATTAAAAATCAATGTCTCAAACTACTGAATCGTCGACCTTGCAAGACTCATAGATATCAGACTCTCACGGGTCGCTCGTCACACAAATTAGGCACAGGGTGAGTATATAAGTAAGAGATATAAAGAAGTAAAGACACTCACCTAACTCGACCTATAAGAACATGCATGCAATCTAACATGAATAAAGTCTCTACAACTGTACATATACATTCCAACCAACTAATGACCAAGACATATGCCGAGGACTTACATTTGGGTAAGTGAGGTAATGGGTAAGAAGGGGCTATAATGAATTTGGAGATGTTGAGTTAATAGCCAGGCTAGCAACAACGAATCCAAATTAGAAAAACTTCCTAACTTCATACTCAATATATCAATGCAAAATGGTGCTAAATTGCAGTACACAACTCACTAACCACCATAGAATCGTCAACGCCCCATAATATATAAATATAACATGGGAGCGAAAATTACAAAATAGAGTATTTCTTGGCTCATGATTTATTTCATAATCTTTCTTTTTCTCCTTTTTGATATTCTTTTTTCCATTTTTCACAACTTTTTCTTTTCATTTTTTTCATTCCCTTCAACATTTCCACCAACTTATGGGGAGTTAACGATTCTATGATACCAAGTAGACTGAATTCATGCTTATGCAATTTGATGTTACATGTCTTATAGAGAGTACTACTCACATCCTACATGAAACTGGTCAAGGATATCAGCAGTCTATTAAGCTCTAAACCTTAGAATGTAAATGTAGCTTGCCATTATAAGAGTCAAGTCTATTCGTTCAGATAAGTTTGAAACAAAAACTCGTAGATTATGCACATTACCATGCCAACGAAATGTCAAGAATATGCAAGGTAAGGGTAAAGGGACTCAAAGTAGCATCAAAGTTCAACATTCCGACTCAACCTAAGTGCAGTAATAAACGTGAATTTTGTGAATTGTTTTGAATTTTATGTAATTTTTTTGTATTAAAACAACAATGCATGCGAAAACAAATAAACGTGCAAACTGAAATGCACAAAATATGCAGACACAGATATGGATGCATTCCTCCCCAAACCAAACCGTACAATGCCCTCATTGTACCAAAAATAGGGAAAGAAATGCAAACTGAAGAGAAAATGAGAGCGGAAGTCGGAAAAACTTACAAGATGACGTAAAGGGGGGACCTCCCCAAACCGACCATGAACATGGGAGGTCACAAATAGCCTAATAGAATCGCACCATACGAGAAATAACATCAGGACTCGATCGAGCAGTGCAGAGGGGTTCGATCGTGTAGAAATGGTGCCAGAAGCTCTCGATCGAGCAAAAGTGCCACTCGATCGAGAAGAGGGATTTTGCAGGGACTCGATCGAGAGTAGCAGATGATCAAACGAGTAAGAATGTCAGCAAAAGTGGTCGATCGAGTAAGAAAACTACTCGATCGAGCTAGGTACCTACAAATGGCAACAAAAGATACTATGCAACTCGCAAAAGTGCTTACAAGTTCAGAAAATGTTCGTAAAACTAGAGTCTAGGCACACAACGTAAATGAAAACAAGTTTAAACAAAAGTACAACAAAATAGTCCGGGTTGCCTCCTGAATAGCGCAGGTTTAAGAGGTCCCACACGACTTTTATGGCTTCGATTAGCTGGCGCATCAGGATTGTCGAATTACAGGACTTCAACTCGGCTATCTGCATCGTTTGCTTCATGATAATGCTTCACATACTGGCCATTGACCTTGAACCTGTTACCATCAGAACTCTCTAATTCAATTGACCCAAATTTAGTGACAGCTGTCACTGTATAAGGGCCACTCCACCTGGACTTCAGCTTGCCAGGAAATAAGCGCAGTCGGGCATTAAACAGCAACACCTTCTGCCCGACATGAAATTCTCAAGGCATGATCCGTTTGTCGTGCCATCTCTTCGTCTTCTGTTTGTAGATGCGTGAGCTACCATAGGCATTTAGCCTAAAATCCTCCAATTAATCTAGCTGCAATAAACGGTTCTGACCACACAACGTAGGATCAAAGTTTAGTTCATGAATAGCCCACCAAGCCTTATACTCTTAACTCAATAGGTAAATGACAGCACTTCCCATAAACCAACCGATATGGTGATGCTCCAATCGGTGTTTTAAAAGTAGTCCGATAAGCCCATAATGTGTCCTCCAGTTTGAGACTATAATCCTTCCGTGATTTAGAAACTACCTTAGCCAAAATCTCTTTAATCTCTCGATTAGAGACCTCAACTTGGCCACTAGTTTGGGGATGATATCCCAAACCGTGCCGATGTTGGACACCAACCTTAGACAATATAGAAGTAAGTTTCTTTTCTTTGAAGTGCATTCCCTTATCACTAATGACGACCCTAGGGACACCAAATCGGGGAAAGATAATCTTTTTGAACATTTTAATCACGGTCTTGGCATCACAATTAGGCGAAGCAATCGCCTCTACCCACTTAGACACATAATCTACGGCTACCAAAATATACCTGTTACCTTTGCTAGACGGAAAGGGTCCTTGGAAATCAATGCCCCAGACATCGAAAACCTCGACCTCTAGGATGCCGTTTTGTGGCATCTCATGTCTCTTAGAAATATTCCCAGAGCGCTGGCAAGCATCACAAGCTGAAACAAACACTTTAGCATCAGCAAACAAAGTAGGCCAGTAAAAGCTAGACTAAAGTACCTTAGCCACGGTGCGCGATGGACCGTGGTGACCACCATAGGAGGATGAATGACAACCCTCCAAGATTTCTTTGGTCTCCCACTGCGGAATACACCGTATGTATAGACCGTCTACACACTCCTTAAATAAATAAGGATCGTCCTAGAAGTACTGCTTAGCGTTATGGAGAAAACGCTTCTTCTGCTGATAAGAAAGGTCAGGTGGCAGCTCGCCACTAACAACATAATTAGCTAAATCTGCATACCAAGGGTCATGGTTAGGATGAGAAGACATAACAGCAAATAAGGAGTCATCGGGAAAAGAATCATCAATAGGTAAAGAATCTTCTCCCTCCTGCTGCGATAGTCGCGACAGATGATCAGCTACTACGTTCTCTGCACCCTTCTTATCTTTGATCTGTAAATCAAACTCCTGAAGGAGTAGTATCCACCTCAGCAATTCTGGTTTAGCTTCTTTCTTAGCAAGAAGGTGTCTCAGCGCTACATGGTCAGTAAAAACAGTAACTTCTGACCCTATCAAATAAGAACGAAATTTTTCTAGCGCATAAACCACAGCTAACAGCTCCTTCTCAGTAGTGGTGTACTTCACTTGAGCCTCATCCAGAATTCGGCTCGCATAGTATATTGCAGTCAAAGCTTTATCTTTTCGCTGGCCTAGCACCGCTCCTAGTGCATAATCACTAGCATCGCACATAATCTCAAATGGCAAGTCCCAGTCGGGAGTCTGTATAATCGGTGCTGAAATTAGGGCCTGCTTCAACCTGTTAAAAGCAGAAAGACACTCATCATTAAATGCAAAGGGTGTTGGGGTTGGTGTCCTTAACAGTTAGTGCAAGGACTTATAAACCTCTAAAAGGATCAAAGGGTATACTTTGTATCATAATCAGTTGATCCACGTTTATCAATAACGGTTGGCTTGCTAGATAAGTTTGACGTTATTGTCATACAGATGGCGGTGATCAACTGGTCCCTAAAAGTCACACCTATAGGATACGTCTTGAGTGATGTGACGGTATGAAAATACAATCATGTAGATGCAAATCGACTAACCAGTTAGTCTGAGTTATTTGATTAATAATTAGTCAAAATATGATGTTGAGATATTATATTTAATACGGATTAAATATCATGGGCTAAAGGCGAATTAACCAGTTAATTCGTAAAATTAAATATAAACGATTTATATTTAATTAAATGTATATTGAATATAATTATACAATACGCTTTGTCGGACACGAATTAATAATTCAAATAACCCGTATTATTAGCCGATGCCTTAATTTCCGATAACCGATAACAGTTTATAATATAAACCCGTCATATACATTTTAGCATTTGCGAACTGGACCTCGAGCTAAAATTAAGAGGAAGTGGAAGCCCACTTCCCCATGCATGCACTCGGTCCGGCCGAACCAAACAAAAGGAGAGACTCCCTCTCCTTTTGACCTAGACAATTTCATTTGCGAGAAAAACTAGGGTTTTGAAGAGCATTCTCCTCTCGAAAACCCGAGATCTCTCATCTCGACAAAACTCACATCGCTTCTCCCTATATTGCAAGGCAATCGGAGAACACTGTTCTAGCACAAGGGCATATCTCGGACAAAGTCTTGGGTGTAACGATTAGGAGGAAATCTGCTTTGATTTCTGTTCTTTACGCCGCAATTTAAAGGACCCGAGGTTATTTCTATACATTAATCATTTCATTGTGTTTATCGTTTTATGACTATAAATTGCATGTCTAAATTTACGTTATAGTCCTGCAATTAAAGGGTAGTATACGGATATTAACCTACAAGTGGTATCAGAGCGAGGCCACGTGAATTTTTCATGTGTTTTTCATAAAACGTTTTTGAAACGATGATTTTCTGCTTTGAAAACCGTGCCTAGTATACACGGCAGATTTTTTTTTCAAACCGTGTCATGTATTACACGGTAATTTCATGTTTTTTCGATTTGGTTTTTGCATATTGTTGTTTTATACAGAGATTATAACAATATGTCATGTTTTGTCAATTGTCAAATTTGTTTTAATGCGTTTTTGATCATATTTGCAATTGATTTTGTCTCGAAATATGTTTTCACGAGGGTTTTGGATTTTCCAGAGATTTTTGCACTCGATCGACCATGTTTTTAATCGATCGAGTGGCTTTTCTCTCAGATAATTTTTGCTCGATCGAGTCCCCGCTTTGTACTCGATCGACCACTTCCAAATTTTTGCTTGATCGAGTCCTTGCTGTACTCGATCGACCTGCTTTCAAAACCCCTCTGCTCGATCGAGTTGTCCTCGTACTCGATCGAGTAGTTTTGCTGATATAGGTACACGATCGACCTCCAGTTTAGTCGATCGAGCACCTCCTGGTTAGCATACCTCTCGATCGACTTGCAGTTCAGTCGATCGAGCCCTCCTGTCCCTCGATCGAGCACTTATGTCCCTGGATCGAGGGATTTCGTCTTTAACAGCTTTGAAAATTTGTTTCTTTTGATTTAAATTTTCTTTTGGCTTAAATATGTACTTTATACGGATATAGTACACTCGCTTAATAGTGAATTGATTCACTCACGTACCATATAGTTGTTTTAAAGCGTCTTTAAAATGACGGATTATAATGGATTAAAATTAAATGATAGAAGCGGTTTTATCACATGAATTTTAATCATTAAAAGGTGGTTTGGATAAATTTAACATAATTACGGAATTATGTCACGAATGAATTTTTTTTTAGTTGATGCTTTTTTATTTATCGTTAATTTATGAATGCCGTGAATGCCTTTTAATTACGTATTTAATTTTTACAATTGATTGTAACTTAGTGTGGCCTTAGTAGAACGTGTTACCGTAATGATGGAACACGGTCTTGGTTGTATTTTGAGATCTTGTATCTCCGTTTTGGATTTTTCACTTGTAATTACAGTTTTAATTAGAATGTAAATAGGTTTATATTTTGTAATTATAAATTTGTAATTTTTGAGAAGACCAAAGATGGAGACCAGATGCTCACTCCCGCTACTTGGATCAAGATGGAACATCAAGACAAGCTTTTCGGGTCCAACGGTGGATTCCAAAGTTGTATTATGTTCTTTTACTAGGATAGGCCACACTAGGAAATTTTTTTATTTACGTATTGCATTACTTTATTTATTCATTGTTACGATAATTTGCATCATTTTCCGCCTAAAAACCAAACCACCTAATTATTACATGAAAACTGACACATATAGAGGTCACGAGTTAGTTTTCTTTGACATTCGTATGTCACACGATCATGTTAAGCCATCACCCAAATTAATTCATTCACGCAGACGCTAGTTATTCGTTCACTTAAAATGAATTATAATTTAGTTGATGGGATCTTCCTCGTATAAACAAAAATTGAGAACAGTCTTTATAGGTCAAACTCCAATGAGTCCCTTCTTCGTCGGTAGGCATACTATGACCCCTTCTACGTCGGGTAAGTTGGAACCGATTGACCTATTTTATCTCAACACTATGGTCACTCGTACGATCCTGTGACTATGGTGGACTATAGATAGGATTTACGAAATCTATCGACCAAGAGTTCTTCCTAAGAATTAGCTAAACAGTTGGCTTATCGGTTTTTACGTAAATTGAGTCTTGGGATCACTTGTATCATTCTTGAGGGAGATCAATTATGCAAGTGGGAGAGTCTACATGTTTAAAATGAATTTTAAAATAGACTTAAATCACCTCGATGAGTTGCTTATTTCGTTTTGTTTTTCCTTCTTTTTCAAAGAGATCACGTATTAAACCGCTAAACATCAAATGGATGGTTCAAGTGATAACCCAATGCCAAGTGCCACATTGGACCGTGAGTCCTGGCTTAGGATCTTCATGAGTCGGATGAATCGGTCTACTCGATCAAGAATGACGGATCCAACTTCGCGGACTGGGAGGCGGCATTACGGAATGCTGCCGCTGCGACGGAAAGCTCGGATATCCGCTGAGCCCATGCCGTTAAACCCAGCCCCACGGCCGGAATAAACGAGATCGACAAGTATAACGATTTCGCTTTAGAAGCGGGTGCGGTAAAGAACGTACTTATTTTTGCAATGGAACCCAATTTGCCGAAACGCTTCATAGCCCATGGTGCAAACAAGATTTTCACCACGCTCACTAAGGAATTCTCGAAAGCACCGAGAATCGTGACCTATGAGCATACCACTCGCTTCTTTGATGCGAGACTCGAAAAGGCCAACCGGTTAGCCCACACATTCTCGCATGATTGAGAATGTCGAGAAACTGGAGACCTTTAATCGTAACATCAGCAAGAATATTGTTATCGACCGTATTCTTCACTCACTCCACGATGGTTATTCGCAATTCAGAGCGAATTACTATATGAATGATTTGAAGAAAACTCCCCATGAATTGCACTCCTCCTCCTCGCATGCACCGAGAAGGACATGAAGTTCAGTGGGAGCTCGAAACAGGATGTTCTCGTTGTATCAAATAAAGGAAAGGGTAAGGGCAAAGCTCGAGGCAAACCTAGCGAGGTAAGGCGAAGTTCAAGAAGTCGGGCTCGGGTAAGAGTGGTCCTGGTGAGGCGAGCAACTCATCGAGCACGACAAAGAGCAAGAGTGAAAACATGGAATGCCATCATTGCCACAAGATCGGGCATTGGAGACGCACATGTCCTCCTTTTATCATGAGGACTTAAAGGCAGGTCGTGTTAAGCCTGTTGGTATGTCTTCTCTCTCTTCTACTTTTATTCATATGATTGAGATTAACCACGCAAGTTACGGAACTTGGGTACTTGATACTGGTTGTGGTTCTCATCTGTGTAATCATGTGCCGGGGCTCCGAAACATCGAACCCCTCGTAAAGGGTGAGGTGGACCTGCGTGTTGGGAATGGAGCAAGAGTAGCCGCCATCTCCAAGGGGACATATGTGATCCAGACTTCCTAGCGGATTCGAGTTGTCATTATATGATCTATTATGTTCCTAGTCTTTCGAAAAACATTATTTCGGTTTTACGCACTTGATAAACTTGGTTTTTCATTTGTAATAGAAAATAATACTTGCATTTTCTCATTACACGATATGATTTACTGACAAAGCGGTCTCCATGAACGGAATTTATGTTTTAGATCAGACCACGTAAATATTACACGTAATGAATAAAAAGTTAAAGGTTGGTGACAAAGATCAAACGTATCTATGGCACTGCCGTATGGGACACATTAATGAGAAACGCGTAAAAACAGCTCATCAAACATGGAGCTATCTCGGCCTTTGATTTTCAATCATTTGGCACGTGTGAATCATGTCTCATCGGTAAGATGACTCGTATTTCCTTCAAAGGTGTTGGAATGCGCGCTGCTGACCTATTAGGACTCATACACACGGATGTATGTGGCCCTATGTCAATCACCGCACGAGAAGGCTATAGGTATTTCATCACTTTCACGGATGATTTAAGTAGATATGGCTATGTCTACTTAATGAAGCATAAAAGTGAATCCTTTGAGAAATTCAAAGAATACCAAAATAGGGTGCAGAACCTACTTGGTAGAAAGATAAAAACACTACGTTCGGATCGTGGTGGCGAGTATCTTTCTCACGAGTTTGATCAACACCTTAAAGACGTGGATCGCCCTACGCTTAACTCCACCGGAACACCTCACCAATGGTGTGTCCGAACGGAGAAATCGAACACTACTTGATATGGTTCGATCCATGATGAGTCACACGGTTTTACCCGATTCATTATGGGGTTATGCTCTTTGTCGGCCGCTCTAATACTTAATCAAGTCCGTCTAAAGCAGTTGACAAAACTCCATATGAACTATGGAAGGGAACGGTCCCTAATTTGTCCTTTATACGGGTTTGGGGCTGCGAGGCTTATGTCAAGTGGAGACCTGAAGATAAGCTCGGCCCGCGATCGGTCAAGACATACTTTATAGGTTATCCTAAAGGATCACGTGGTCATTACTTCTATTCGCCAACCGAACAACGTGTTTTTGTTGCGGCTAGTGCGACATTCTTAGAGAAGGAATTTCTCGAGAATGCAAAGAGTGATAGAACCTTCGACCTGTCGGAGATTCCAGAACCAAATACCGAGCAACTATTGGAGGAACCTATTCCTTCAATCCCTACCATGAACATTCCCGAGGAACCTAGGAGGTCGGGAAGAGTCTCTTTTCCTCCGGACAGATACATCGGTATGGTCGAGGAACATGACATAGATGACGTTCTACTCTTAACGAGTAGTGAACCCGCAACCTATAAAGGTGCCATGACTAGTTCTGACTCGAAACTATGGCTTGAGGCCATGAAATCCGAGATGGACTCTATGTATGAGAACAACGTATGGGATCTTGTTGACTTACCTGCTAAGGTTCGTCCCCTTCAATGCAAATGGCTTTACAAGATAAAGCATTCTGTGGAAGGTCAACAAGATATCTACAAAGCACGACTAGTTGCTAAAGGTTTCACCCAAGTGCCAGGTTTGCACTACGATGAGATTTTTGCACCCGTAGTCATGTTGCGTTCCATCCGGATTATCTTAGCGATTGCCGCTTTTCATGACTATGAAATTTGGCAAATGGACGTGAAAACCGCCTTCTTAAACGGCTTTTTGGAGGAAGAGTTGTACATGGTACAACCCGAAGGTTTTATCGATCCAAAGACATCCTAAGAAAGTGTGCAAGCTTAAGCGTTCCATTTATGGACTTAAGCAAGCATCAAGGAGTTGGAATCATCGCTTCGACCAAGTGATAAAAGAAAATGGATTCACTCGATCGGTCGAGGAACCATGTTTATATATCAAGTCGAGTGGGAGCAAGATTGTCTTCCTAATATTGTATGTTGACGACATACTCCCGATTGGGAATGACATACCTCTCTTAACTTCGGTGAAAGTATGGTTGAAAAACCATTTCCAGATGAAAGATCCGGGAGAGGCACAAAGAATTCTAGGCATCCGTATCTATCGAGATAGATCACGACGGATGCTATCTCTCGATCAGAGTCTTACATAGACAAAGTCCTAGAGAGATTCAATATGACTAACTCCAAGAAGGGGTTCCTTCCTATGGCTCCAGGGGTGCATTTGAGCAAGTCTCGGGCACCAGAGACACCGGAAGAGAAAGAGCGCATGGCACGGATACCTTATGCCTCGGCAATAGGATCTATCATGTATGCCATGATATGCACACGTCCGGACGTGGCATATGCATTGAGTATGACAAGTCGATTCCAACAAAGAACCAGGTGAACCACATTGGCTGGCTGTCAAGAACATTCTTAAGTACCTCCGGAGGACTAAAGATTGGGCATTGACTTATGGAGGCTCTCAAACGCTATGCGCAACCGTTCGCAGATGCTAGCTTCCAAACGGATCGTGATGACTCGAAATCTCGGTCGGGATTCGTTTTACTCTTAATGGCGCTGCAGATCACCGGAAGAGTTCAAACAAATCTGTTACAAAGAGATTCTACGACGAGTCCGAGTACTATGCCGCGTCCGAAGCTACAAAGGAAGCGATATGGATGCGTCAATTCTTACATGGGCTATCAGAGTGCCTAGTTCGAATGACCCGATCACCATCTATTGCGACAATAGTGGTGCCATCTTCCAAGCTAAGGAGCCAAAGTCTAGCAACAAGTCTAGACATGTACAACGGAAAGCTCATCTAATCCGGGATTACGTGGAGCAAAAGACAGTAGTGATAGAAAAGATTGCTACAGATGACAACATAGCAGATCCTCTCACTAAAGCATTACGACAAGATAAGCATGAAGGGCACGTTAATTCCATGGGAATCAAACGTGTTCCTAAGTTGTAGTACTCTTTTATGGATCAGATTCATTCTCCTTTGTACTCTATACGACATCATCGTTTTGATATTTTTTATATATATATTTTGTTTTTCATGTGGAATTGTACGACGATTTTGAACACCACAAAGTGAACTGAACAAACATCATATATTGTTAGTCCTTAATTGCCCACATGAGTGATAACTCGCAATTATTTTGTGACGTTGGTTGATGGTGGGTTCAACGAGCCATAAGTCAACCGGTTGACTGACCAATCACAGAGGCGATTTATACGGATATTTCGTAGGACACCATTGTGACATCGACGTGGAGTCCTAAATGTTTTATAACATTCGTTGCCCGGTCGTGGATAGGACTTCCATGGTGATCCTTAGAGTCGAATCTCTTGACTATCGACTGTCTCTTGAGACTACGGCAGATTTTGGGTGACTTTGGTTTCTTTCTCACGGTCATCCGTAACAGGGGGCCAAGTAGATTTTTTCTGGGTCATTTCATGCTGTGCTTAGATCGGAAGGAGTCGAGTTGAAGGAAATATTCAGCCTTTATCGTGTACTCGATATTTCTCGGGGCCACTCGAGGAGTCAGAATCGAAATGCATGGCCATGCTCGGATACGGATTCGTTTTATCGGTTAAGTTACTCTCTAGTCGGGGAAACCACTCTAGATACGGATCGATTGTAAAATACGACCTTTGCGGATCCGATCCGCAAATTGTTTTACATTGAGTGGGAGAAATTTTTAAATGAATATGAGAATCGGTTATCGCACATACACTTGTACGGACAAGTGGGAGTTTGTTGGAGCTTGTGTCCTCCAGTTAGTGTGGATAACGTCATTGCACATGCACTTGTACGGACAAGTGGGAGCTTGTTGGGGTTGGTGTCCTTAACAGTTAGTGCAAGGACTTATAAACCTCTAAAAGGATCAAAGGGTATACTTTGTATCATAATCAGTTGATCCACGTTTATCAATAACGGTTGGCTTGCTAGATAAGTTTGACGTTATTGTCATACAGATGGCGGTGATCAACTGGTCCCTAAAAGTCACACCTATAGGATACGTCTTGAGTGATGTGACGGTATGAAAATACAATCATGTAGATGCCAAATCGACTAACCATTAGTCCGAGTTATTTGATTAATAATTAGTCAAAATATGATGTTGAGATATTATATTTAATACGGATTAAATATCATGGGCTAAAGGCGAATTAACTAGTTAATTCGTAAAATTAAATATAAACGATTTATATTTAATTAAATGTATATTGAATATAATTATACAATCTTTTTGCTTTGTCGGACACGAATTAATAATTCAAATAACCCGTATTATTAGGCGATGCCTTAATTTCCGATAACCGATAACAATTTATAATATAAACCCGTCATATACATTTTAGCATTTGTGAACGGACCTCGAGCTAAAATTAAGAGGAAGTGGAAGCCCACTTCCCCATGCATGCACTCGTCCTAAGCCGAACCAAACAAAAGGAGAGACTCCCTCTCCTTTTGACCTAGACAATTTCATTTGCGGAAAAACTAGGGTTTTGAAGAGCATTCTCCTCTGAAAAACCGAGATCTCTCATCTCGACAAAACTCACATCGCTTCTCCCTATATTGCAAGGCAATCGGAGAACACTGTTCTAGCACAAGGGCATATCTCGGACAAAGTCTTGGGTGTAACGATTAGGAGGAAATCTGCTTTGATTTACTTTCTTTCGCCGCAATTTAAAGGACCCGAGGTTATTTCTATACATTAATCATTTCATTGTGTTTATCGTTTTATGACTATAAATTGCATGTCTAAATTTACGTTATAGTCCTGCAATTAAAGGGTAGTATACGGATATTAACCTACAAAGGGGGCATCCTTAAGCAACAGCTATGTAAGCGGTTTAGCAATTTTTGAAAACACTAGTAGAAAAAACCCCTATAGTGGCGGTTATAAATGGCCTTTTTGTGGCGGTTTTTACAGATTTTGGGTGCGCCGTATATCACGGGGTTGTTTATACTTTGCGGCGGTTGTACAACCGCCACTATAGCTTACCTACGATGGCGGTTTTTAAACAAAACCGCCATTATAGGCTTATATAAAATGACGGTTGTCAGACAAGAACCATCACTGTAACTCATCTATAATGGCGGTTATTGTTTGAAAACCGCCACCATAGGTATTTCAATAATATCATTGCACCACACCATGTTCTCTATAACAACGGTTCTTTTGGCAGAACCGTCTTAAAGGTTAGCATAACAACGGTTGTTGTTACAGAACCGCCACTAAATGTAATTATAACGTCAGTTGTTTGGCCAAGAACCGCCATTAAACGCGAAATATTTAATTTTTTCACGTCGTTTCTAATGGAACCGTCGTGAAAAATTTATATATTTATTTTATTTCTGCAGCACCGCACCTCCCTATTAATTTGATAATTCTAAATGATGGGGCATATTCTGCACCTGCTGACCAAGTCAACATATTGAGCAAGGTCAAAGATATCCACAGCAAGTCAACGACTTAGACAGCCTAACCGACGCAGCTTGTCGGCCTGTCTCTTGTGCCTCGGCTAGGACAACTAGCCAGCCGGGGCACATATCCGCGTACTCATATCCAAGACCCCTCGGCGGCGAGTCAACAGGGCCCGCCGGCCTGCCATGGGTCCCTCGGCCGAGGGTAGATCAGTCTTTCCACCTGCTAGCCACTTGGCCACTACGTGACAAAAGGTGAAAGTCTATAAATACTCCTCAACTCTCATTGAGGAAAGGATCCACAATTTAACCTAAACACCTCATAATCTGGTAATATCTTCCTTATCTCTCTACAACATATACTTCGCCAAGTAACACATAACTTATCTCTTTAAGTTCACTGACTTGAGCGTCGGAGTGAGTACGCTCGGCCAAAGCCGAGCCCTCGCTTGCTCATTGTTTCGGGAGACCGAAAGGAGGATTCAATCAAAGACGTCATTCTACAAGCCACGAGTGGTAACAAATAATCGTTCGAATTACACCCCGGAACAATTGGCGCCGTCTCGGGGGAATGATACTAGAAGCTAGTCAAATCCCTTACAAAAAAAAAAAACACAAAAACAAAACCCACCCAACAAGCTAAGAAGATGTCAAAACAGCCAGAAGCAATTGTGACTGACGAAACCGAATTCTGCCAAGATGATACCGTCCACAATTCTGGGGTTGTGCAGCCCTCCACCGGCCGAGTAAATCAACCGGCGTACGGGATGCCAATAATACCGAGATCCACGCTCACCGACCAAATCACCATCATGGGACATGTGGTTGATGCAGCTAAGTGGGCTACTCCTGGACCTAATGGGTGGCACGCCGACTCACACTTGTCACAACGACAAGAGCGGCGGCACCCGCACAGGAGACCAGGGCCCAAAATGTGACTCCAAGAAACTTGAACGAAGCATTGGAGGAAGCTGACCCTGTCAAGACGCCGGGGGAGCCCAGAGCGCTAGTGGTAGACCTAAGTCCTTCTCGCACTCGCGGGAGGACAGCGTCGCCGCAGCACCGACGAGGCCTGCCCCAGAGGAGCGAAAGAAGTCCGACTCACCAGAGTCGGAGAAGAAGCCCGACTCACCAGAGTCGGAGAAGAAGCCCTTCCCGCCACGGGAAGAGGAGCCGGGCTAAGGATGTGAGGAGCCGATCGCCGCGTGTCATTCGACACGTGGTCAGACAGTCCCTCGATGCCTATGTCCTAGAGGTCCCGGTGCCGACTAAGCTAAAGTTGCCACCCATATCATACAAAGGAGAAGGCGACTCAACCGACCACGCCGAGGCTTTCGAGTCTTACATGTCGGTATGGGAGCAACCCGATGAGGTTTGGTGCCGAGTCTTCCCAACGACTCTGCATGGGATGGCACAAAGTTGGTACAAGGGGCTACCCGATGGGTCGGTATACTGTTATGCCGACCTAAGGGACACATTTTTGGCCCAGTATTCTTGCAACAAGAGGAGGGCCGTCGAGACATCGGACCTCCTGACTATCAGACAGGAGGGAGGCGAGTCTCTCCGGAGTTATGTGAAGAGGTTCGACGCCAAGGTTCAACAGATTCGTGAGTGAATACAATGAACCGACGCCTTCGCATCGATGAAAGGCCTCCCGAGAGGAGACTTAAAAAATGAGCTCATCAAGTGCGGCGGCCTGAACCTAGACTCCGCCAGGAAGATGGCCGACCAGGCCATAAAGGTGGAGGACTACCACAAAACCTGGGTAGGCCCCAGCGAGGCCGGACACTCAGAGAGAAAGAGCCGCCGGGAGGACAACCCGGATGAAGGACGCCGTGACAATAATAGGTCACGGTCTGACAGATCTGCCAGGAAACAGAACTCGGCGGGCGCCGGGGAGTTCGTGACCGTACTACCAAAAGCGGTTCAATGGCCACACCCCCTTGGTCGTATCTGCCGCCGAGGTCTTCGCCCCGAGCAAGAACGAGGGTCGAGAGGGGGAAAGGCCTCCCAAGGCGAGGGGGACGGTGACACGAGCCAAGATCTTGTGAGTACCATGGCCACACCGCCACTTAATCGACAACTCGCCGCATCGAAGAATGCCATTGAAGAGCTGATCCGGAAGGGGAGCCTCGGCAAATATGTTGCCAAAGGCCAAAAGACTGATGCCGGCGGCTCAAATAAGAAATCCGTCTTTGAACGGATAGGAGTAATCCATGTTGTCATCGGGGGCAACGAGAACGGTGGGTCCGCTCATGGGCACAAACGGCACCTGAACGAGCTGTATCAGGCCATCAACTTTGTGCCCAAAACAGCGATCCCCGCTTCCAACATCCCCGATATGACTATTGGAAAGAAGGACTACGAGGGAGTCATCGCCCCTCACAACGACCCACTTGTAGTCCACTTGGACATATCCAACCACCTGGTCAAGAGGTGCCGATTGACACAGCGCCTACACGAACATCATGTTTAGGGAGTGCTTTCTCAACCTCGGTCCTCAAGGTTGAAGACTTGAGCCCCGCACCAATCCGTTGTCTGATTTTTCCGGCCGCCTGGTACCCTTGGGGTCAATCAGGCTGCCAGTGATGTTCGGCGAGGGGAATGCGGCTAAGAACGTCCTGTCTGAGTTCGTGGTCATTGACGGCTCGTCCGCCTACAATATTCTCATAGGCCGAGTCACCCTGAGCGAGGCCGATGCAGTAATGTCCATCCGGGCCCTGACACTGATGTATGTCTCGGACCGGGGGGAAGTGCATAAAATCGTCTCAAAGGATGAGAAAGACGAAGTGGTCAACATCCAGATATCTTCCAGAGGGTGCAACATGCAATCCCTCAAAGTGGCGAAGAAGTCAGAGAAGGGGAAGAGCCCATCCTTACAACAGGAGGGCGACCTCATGGATGCGACCGTCGGCATGGTCGAAGGAGCCAAGACCGAAGAAGTGGAAATTGACCCGGGCGCACCGTGAATCGCTCGGTGTCAACCTGGAGCCAAAATTCGAGCCGCTCTCCTAGACTCTGGAGGAAGAACAAAGACGTCTCCGCTTACTCAAGAATGAGATGCCAGGCGTGAGCGGGAGGTAATTGTTCACAAACCGAACGTACTCTCCACCGCTCGCCCTGTCAAGCGTAAGATGAGGAACTCCTCACCGAGAAAGATGAAGCCATCAAAGCCGAGGTAGATAAATTACTAGCGGCGGGCTTTATCATGCCTTGTACTTATCCCGAGTGGTTAGCTAATGTTGTAATGGTGAAGAAATCATCGGGGCGTGGAGGATGTGTGTAGATTTTACCAATCTTAATAAAGCGTGCCCCAAAGATTGCTATCCCTTGCCTCGAATAGATAGTTTAATCGACGCCACGGCGGCTACACTATATCTTGAGCTGCTGGACGCCTTCCCGTGGTATCATCGGTATTCATGGCAAGAAGAAGACATGCCTAAATGTGCATTCATCACCGGTAACGGCACATACATGTATAAAATGATGCCGTTCGGTTTGAAAAACGCCGCGAACTTACACAAGACTGGTGGACAAAGTGTTCCAAAATCAAAAAGGGTGAAACATTGAGGCTTACGTCGATGATGCTATTGTAAAAAGCAAGTCCGACAAATGAGCACACTAGCCGATTTACACGAGACATTTTGTTCACCGAGGAAATACAAGATGAAACTTAACCCAATGAAATGCAACTTGGTGTCCGGTCGTCGTAAGTTCCTCGACGTGCTTGTCGGCGCCAAAGGAATTGATGCCAATCCGAAAAAGTCCAAGCACACTGGACTGCGGAGCCGAGGAATAGAAAAGAGGTTATGATGTTGACCGGGAGGATGGCGGCTTTAGCCCGTTTTATCTCTCGGTCAGCCGACAAGAGCACCCCATTCTTCAAAGTGTTAAAGGGAAATAAGGACTTGGTGGGGGAGGAACAGAGCACACCTTTCAAGCAACCGAAAGCTCATCTTCAAACTCTCCCAACCACGTCCGTGCCGATCTTTGGAGACGCTATATCTATACATAGCGATTACCTCGGCCACGATCGATCTTGTGATCATCGAAAAGAAGACAAACAAAGAACACCCAATCTACTTTGTCGACCATACATTGTTGCCCGCCGAAAGGAATTACCCACGATTGAAAAAGCGCCTTTCTTTCGTCGTTGCCACAAGGAAATCAAGCCTTACTTCGACGCACATCCCGTGACGGTCCTAACCGACCAACCGTTGGAGAAAGCATTGGAAAAATTTGAGCAATCCGGCAGCTCATCAAATGGACAAGAGAGCTATCCGGCTTCGGCATTCAATACAAGCCGAGGCCCTCGATAAAGGGACAGCACTTGCAGATTTCCCGGCCGAGTGCACATATCAAAAAGAGCAAAACCCCGAGTATGGGAAGTATACACCGACGGGTCCTCCACAAAGAAATACTCAGAGCCGGCATACTTATCATCACCCAAACGGGACGAGTTCGAGTACGCCTTGAAATTTACCTTCCCGCCTCAAACAACGAGTCCGAGTACGAGGCGGTGATAATCGGAGTCGATTTAGCTAGAGTGCCGGCGCGTAACACATCATTCTCGAAAATGATTCACTTTTAGTGGCTAATCAAATCGTAGAGAGAGTACGAGACTCGAGACGACGGAATGGTAAGATACCCTAAAGGGTAAAAGCGACACTTCAAAATTGAAATCTTTTCGATACAATGCATTCCCAGTGTCGAGAACAACCGAGCCGACGCTCTCTCAAAGCTTGCCAGTTCAACCATCAAGAATGTCGACGAACCGTGCTTTGGTGGACATCGAGAATGCCAAAAGCATTACCGAGACCGTCGGCATGGTGGGCGACATAGAGGCCGAGACGACGTGGATGACTCCGATAATGAAGTACAAACCGATGAACGACAATTGGAGGACCGCAGTCTCTCACAGAAGATAAAGAGGATCGCAGCAAGGTACTTGGTGTTTGAAGGAGAATTATACATGAGGTCCGTGATAAGGCCACTCTTGAAATGTGTCGGCCCGGTACCAAACCGACGCGGGAGCTAATCTTGTGAAAATTCACGAAGGCATCTGTGGTCATCACATGGGGGCAAGAACACTAGCCCACAAAGCTCTCCGAGCCGGCTACTTGCCCACCATGCTTGAGGATTCCGAGCCAAAACCAAAAAGTGCAACAAACCACAAATACATGCTTCGGTGATACATGCGCCATCCCGAGACTGCGTAGCCGTACTTAGTCCCCTTCCTCTTGCACACTGGGGGATGGATCTACTAGGGCCATTTCCAACGGCATCCGGCGGAAGAAAGTTCTTGATTGTCGCCGTTGACTACTTCACCAAATGGGTTGAAGTCAGTAGCGATACTGCGAAGACGACGACGACCGTAAGAAAGGTAATCTGGGAAAATGTCATAACTCATTTTGGGTTACCCCAAGTCATGGTATTTGACCACGGCCGAGAGTTTTGGAGTGACACAATAATGAGCTGGCTGGAGGAACTTGGTATCAAATTTGCATACTCCTCCGTCTGCCACCCACAGAGCAACGGACAAAGTGAGGAGGCGACCAATAAAACAATCCTCAACGGTTTGAAGAAGACAGTTGAAGACCTAAAGGGAAGATGGGCCGATGAACTACCCGGCGTCCTGTGGTCCCTGCGAACCACGGAGAAAGAAGCAACGGGGTACAGTCCATTCCACTTAGTCTACGGGTCCGAAGCAGTCCTGCCAATTGAAGCAACGGTGCCGACATTCAGAACGGCCACCTTTAACCCGGTTGAAAATGAGGAAGGTTTAAGAACCTCCCTAGACCTGGTCGAAGAAAGCCGAGATACAGCACGCCTCAACTTGGCAATATACCAAAACCGAATGAG
This sequence comes from Silene latifolia, assembly GCF_048544455.1. NCBI lineage: Eukaryota > Viridiplantae > Streptophyta > Magnoliopsida > Caryophyllales > Caryophyllaceae > Silene > Silene latifolia. The sequence continues at coordinate 96,145,144 of NC_133538.1, forward strand.
AAGAGCCTACAACCGAAGAGTCCACAAAAGGGACTTAAAAGTAGGGGACCTAGTCCTAAGAAAGTCGGCCGCCACCAACAAAGAAAACATTCATGGTAAATTGACGGCTAACTGGGAGGGTCCCTACAAAGTGGTTGAGGAAATGAGGCCGGGTACATACCGGCTGACAGACATGGAGGGTGTGCCTTTGATGAGCCATTGGAACACGACAACCTCGGAAATACTTTGTATAGCGGCGGAGGTGTCCAAAACAATTGTTGGCACCCCGGCGCGTGTTTATGCCTAATAAAGGATCATCCAAGTTTTCCATCAAAGTGTTTATCCCCTCCGTAGTCATATCGAGGTAGACGCCACGGCCCAAGCCGGGCAGTCACCCCAAGAAGTAGACGCCACGGCAGTCACTACTACAAATAAGTAGCGATTGATACTCGCGAAAGCGACCAACATGCCTTAGGAACGTATAAAATACGTTGAGACGCAATTCTAGCCGCCTCGGCCAACCGAAGGCCTGGCAGGAAGCGATCAATATGTCTACTGAGATACTGAACGCTGTCGAGCCGTAACCTCTAGCCGCCTCGGCCAACCGAAGGCCTGGCAGGGGACACAACGGTCGATACGCTAACATGTTTACAACGGCGGTTGGAAACGCAAATCGGACGCCTCGGCCAGACCGAGAGTGAAAGAGGAAGCGACCAGCATGCTAACATGTTTAAAGAAAAAGACGTTAAACACAGTTGAGATACGCATTCTAACTACCTCGGCCAGGCCGAAGGTAAAAACAAAAAAAGCGCTCAATTAATAACGCAAGAAGACAAGTGAAGAATTGTGATCAAAGCCCCGGCCAAAGCCGGGGGCCAATAAACAAGCTTTATTAAAAACTGATTACAAGTAAGGAGAACACAGACGACGGCCGTCCCCATAGGGATAAGCCAAAACACAACCTACCAAAGTTTTACAAAATACAAGGAAAAGAAAAGCAACAGGTTACAGACATATCATTTGAAGCGCCAAAAGATGGCGGGAGGAAAGGCTTAATAATTAGCCCCGAGCAACAGGAAGCTATCCGAGATGCCGGGTGAGCCTGGTGACGACCGCCCGTCTCCCTATGCTCTCGTTCTTTGCTTGCCATCGAAACGTTAGCGAATCGTCTTTGGTGGGCGACCCGGAAGTCTGTCTTGGCGGCCTCGGCTTTCTTGGCGGCCTCGGCCTCGGCCTCGGCTTTCTTGGCGCCTCGGCCTTCATCCTCTCGGCTTCCTCCTTGGCGCCTTAGCCTTCTCGGAAGGGTGCCTTCTCCGCGCCACCTCTTCCTCCTTCTTCACCCTTGCCTCCTCCTTGGCCTTCTCCTCCGCGGCCTTCTCCTTAGCTTCAAGCTTGTCATCAAGCATCTCGTCAAATTTTGCCCACGGAAAGGAGCCATCAAGAGGAAAGAGCTCCCAAATCACTTCCCTGGCGGCTTCCTCGGCCAGGTCCCGGTATTGGGCACACATGTTAGGAAGAATCTCGCGTTGGAGCATCTCAATGTCCTCCTCCCTTTGGGCGATGATAGCATCCTTATTCCGAACCACCTTCCCCTGGGCCTGAAACCTGGACCTCCATTCCTCCCTCTGCTTAGCATTAAAGTCGGCGACTTTCTGAAGGTGGTCACGCCCCTCCAGCAGCTTAGCAGCTTCAGCCGCCGCAGCCTCGGCCTTGGCTCTCTCAGCGAGGACTGCCTGTTCAGCGTCCTCCCTAAGTTTTCTCTCAGCACGGACTGCCTCTTCAGCCTCAGCCTTGGCCCTCTCAGCTTCCTTGTTCGCAGCATCGAGTTCAAGCCTGAGCCGCTCGAGCTGTGGAGCAGCTTCAGCAATAGTCTTCTCTTGCTCCACAATAAGAGCACCGGCCGTATCAGCCCACTTCGACAGCAACCTGGCCAAACTTAGGCCCTCCGACTTAATCTGGAAGGGGGTAGGCTTCGGGAAGGAGGTGACAACGGTGGCATCTTGACCACTTGCTGCGCGCTTTTCTTCTCTCCACGCCGTTCAAAAGCGTGCCCGGTAGACGACGGCGGTTGATCTACAAAAAATTCAATTAAAGCATCCGTGTCAACATACATGGACATACCAGAGAGCCTGTCATCAGGAACGCCTAATGAACCGGCTAAGTCTGAGCCACAGGATAGATCTGTACCATGCTTGGCCTTCTTGGTCGGAGGTCGCATTTCTTCGCCGGCAGCAGTAGCAGCAGAAGCATCAGCGGCAGCGGTAGGCTCTTTCCTCTTACGGAAGAGAGGGGTTTCCACTACCAAGGTGACCACCTCCTCGGCGGTAATATCAACGACCTCCACCGTCTCTTTCTGGACTGAAGGGATGGGAGGTGGAACTGATGTCGACGCCGTCGCTGCCGAAGACTTTGTTTTCCGCGTTCGGCGCGGCATGTTACCAGCAACCTTTGCCTGGGCCGCCGCCACATTTAAGCCCTTCAGCTGCTGATCCATGAGATCATTCGGCGGCGTTCTGCGATCACGAGCCTGAGCCTTAGGATGAACATCAACAACTTGCCTGTTCTTATCAAGTCCCATTCTCCTAAGGAAATCTTCAGACAGATCCGGGCCGAAATGGTCTGCAAAGGAGACGAAGCAAGGGTTAAGTAGAAGAAATAAATCAAAGTTCAAAAAAAACAGAAACATTAAAAGTAGAGATGGGCCTCACACCGACCCCACTCACCCCGTTCGAGGGCCGGTATGAGGCCGACATGGCAGAGCGGCGCATCCTGGAGAATGATCTGCGTCGGAGGGATCCATCCCTTCGGCAATCCATTATTCCCCACCTCAAACAGCCTCATCGCCCGCTCCTCATCCGCATTAAGAGGGACCTTGCTGGCATCCATCTTAAGCTTATTCCGGGTGACCCATTTGTCATGCTCCCCCTTACTCTCGCACCGCAAATTGACTTGGTGCTGAAAGGACCGGGGCAGTGGATAATCCTCTGGAACCTCAACGTACACCCACCGATCTTTCCAGTCCTTGCAGAAGAAAGCTTATCAACGGAGACGTAACCCGGCTCCGTCGCGCACGCCGTACCACCCAACGCGACCAAGGGCCGACGGCCGAAGGTGATGAATCCGGCGGAATAAGTTCACCGTCGGGACCTCCCCTTGAAAAGGCAGAGCCACACAAAGCCGACTATAGTCCTAATGGCCAACGGGTGCAGTTGGGCCACGGCGACGTTCATGGCTTTAATTATGGCCATAACGTGTTCATTCGGAGAAAACCGGAGTCCATACTCCGGTGTCGATGTATACGCCGATGCGGCCGGAGGAGGGCAACCGACCGCGACCTTCCTCGGGAAATTACGATACTATACTCCCCTGCCGAAGGAGAAGTGACGTTCGAAACGTCGGACCGTAACAACCGCAAATTTGTGGGTCCAGCGCGGTCGTGCGGACCTTACAGCGTCGCCGTGATCCATGACGTACGGCCTCTCCTCATTAGGATGAGCCCTTTCAACATCATCATCGTCATCATCAACATCATCATCATCCTCCCAATCCTCCAAAGCTTTTGGATCAACTTCGGGAGAAGGAGACCTAGGGCCCCCAGACCTTATCGGGATGGCATCTAGTATCTCCTCCTCATCAAGACGCGACGGGGAACCCCCGGCGCACGGTTACTAGGACCGGCATCAGCAGAAGACATGATTCACAACGAAAACTTAACAATTGAAAAGTTAAAAATTTGTTTGTTTACCTTGAAGAAAAGTGCTACGCCGGAGTAACGCTTCGAAGACTAGAGAGAAGTTTCGTCAAAGAAAGTTAAGCAAGAAGAAAATTTTTTGAGAAAATGAATTTGGAAGGCCAAATTCAGGGGCTAACTCTCCTATTTATAGGGCAAAGCCCACTCAATCTGACCAATCAGGGCAAAGCCCATGAAGCGTCAACCATTCAACAACGAGACACATGTCAAGCATGCAGCCATGGAGGGTCAATCGACAAACAGTTACAAAACTTCTTCAACACGCTCCTTGACAGAATGCCAATCGACGTATCTTCTTCAACACACCCCTTGGTATCTACTTGCCAAACGGCCCGCCGATTCAACCAAGCTTGGCAAAAGACCGGGTGGGGCAATCAAAAACACACGGCACTCACAACCTCGGTCTCGGCCAAAGACCACTTTCTTTTCCACATCGGATGTCCATTACACATCCATGTGGAGGGGGATATGGTACGGCCTAAGCGAACCAAGCCGAGGTAGACGGCGGGGCGGAAAAATTTTCACTTGCGCGGGAATACGCTCAACACTCATCGAAGGTCCATACCACGGCATAGACTACGCTGGGGCAAATTGATGGGGCATATTCTGCACCGCCGACCAAGTCAACATATTGAGCAAGGTCAAAGATATCCACAAAGAAAGTCAACGACTTAGACCCTTAACCGACGCGACTGTCGGCTGTCTCTTGTGCCTCGGCTAGGACAACTAGCCGGTAGGCACAAATCGCGTACTCATATCCAAGACCCCTCGGCGAGTCAACAGGGCCCGCCGGCCTGCCATGGGTCCCTCGGCCGAGGGTAGATCAGTCTTTCCACCTGCTAGCCACTTGGCCACTACGTGACAAAAGGTGAAAGTCTATAAGGGGGTGTTTGGTTCACGCGTGGGTATGGGTTTGGAATCGGGAATTATACCTGGGTGGTATCGGGTTGGAACTTGATACCTCATACCTTGTGTTTGGTTCAATTTTGGGGTATGGGGTTACAAATTAATCAAAGCTAAAAACCCTTCAAAATACAATATTTTTAATAATAATTTTTATACTATTAAATCATGTAGAGAAAATTTAATCAAATAAATATATAAAATAATTTTTTTACAATTGTTTTTATCACTTTTTAATATTTGTAATTTGATACCATGGGTATCAATATCATACCCACTCCCTTCCCTGGGTATGAGAAACCCATACCTCGTGGGTTTGAGGTATGGGTATCAAACCTTCAATTTTGTCAACCAAACACATGGTATGGGTTTGGTTCATTCCAAACCCATACCTCATACCTATATTGGGTGAACCAAACACCCCCTAAATACTCCTCAACTCTCATTGAGGAAAGGATCCACAATTTAACCTAAACACCTCATAATCTGGTAATATCTTCCTTATCTCTCTACAACATATACTTCGCCAAGTAACACATAACTTATCTCTTTAAGTTCACTGACTTGAGCGTCGGAGTGAGTACGCTCGGCCAAAGCCGAGCCCTCAGTTTGCTCATTGTTTCAGGAGACCGAAAGGAGGATTCAATCAAAGACGTCATTCTACAAGCCACGAGTGGTAACAAATAACTGCTTCGGAATTACACCCGGAACACTAAATATTATAGATGAACAAATAAGACATGTGAATAGAAATGTAACTACCAAAATAATATTCCAAACAATAAAAGTCCGACAAACTTATATCAATCTCATTCAATATAACAAAAATGTCAATGTCACCAAAGATGCTCCTAATCTACATTACATATTTTGTAAGGATGCTCCTCTTCTATCTAGTTGCAGATCTTGGATATGAAGAACACATTCTTTTAGATCTGACGAGTTTGTATCCCTTGTAAATTTGCAAACTCGAACACTGAAACATGAGAAATAAACTGCTTTAACTATTTTGAAGAACACAAACTTAATCTAGTCAGCCATATATGGGTGTGAAACAAATCGGTAAATCATTGTGCAAACATATGAAACTGTCTCAAACTTAACTGCAGCTTGACTAACGCCCCTTAATTATCAGAATGAAAATGTGACAACATTTCCAAGCATTTTGAGCTATAGCCTTTCCAAATTTCTCACATTATGTGTAGATGGTCAACTTGACGAAAAAAGATCCTAGATCGGCCAAGAGTAATACATTCTAAAAAAAATATTGTTGCTGCATACACCGTAAAAGAGGAGAATTCAGAATAATACAATGAAAAATGCTGCCAACTGAACTTATTCATTAATATGCACGCTATATCAAAGGGAAAGGCATGCATAATACTGGACAGGACACCAAATACAACACTATGAGAATTTTGTTTAACAAAAAATATGAAAGCATCAAATGAAACTACTCCCTCTGTCCCGAACATTTGTTCAACATAATTTAAGTTGACAATATAAAGGCAATCAAATGAAAATGTGTGCCCTAAAGAATATGGAAAGAGAGCGAAACATAATTGAAGTTGACTTACCTGAAAATGAAAAGCTTTGACAATGTAGCCAAAGCGAAGTAGTGAAGTAGCCAAGTCGAAGCTAATATCATCTAGTTGCACAAAACCAACCACAGTTGGTGCTGAAGTCATCAAGTTAAATGAGACTGGCCCTGTTGTACAACTGAAATCAATAAAAAAGAGTATTGTAGGCAAACTGTATATGAGACCACGTGGAAGTCAATCTAATGTAATGTGATCAAATTCATAAGAATTCCCGAATCTGTGGAGCAAGTCGGATGAAACAAAATAAAGAAATTAGTCTCATACTTAGCTTAAGATGATAATGATTCACCAGTGTTAATCACATTCAGAAGAATTCCCTAATTTGTCATTCCTTAAAAATAGACCGGATGGCACGCCTTGACTCCCCATCTTTGGGACGGATCTACACAATAATTTGAGCTTTTTTACTTAGTGAATACACAATATAATTGCATTCTGTTGGGTTCCTTATGTTGATGATAACATGCCCATTTGATTTGTGTTATCTTAGTTTACCTTTTCAGGATTAATGATGTAATCAAGCTTGGATTAAGAAGTGTTGAAGTTGTTTATCATCCCATTGTAATTAGTCGTGTGTCATCTAATGTACAAGTGAGAAAGTTAAGTATAATAGAGTAATAGAAACGGTCCAGGATGATCGTTGCTTCAACAAGTAAACAAACAGTGGATCTGTGCCACAACTCGTAAAAACTTGAAGCTTCCTTTTATCTTTCAAATGCCTTCACGTGACTCATATTTTTCAAAGATAAAAATTCAGATTTTTATTAAGGAGGTAGTATCCAATAAAGAGTGGTTTGAATTATTCAAAATGTTTCCTCTTTATGCAAATTCAATCCTTTGGTTTTTAAGAAAACAAAAGTTGTTTTTTGCCATATTTGTGTTAACTTGTCATCATGTGACTTGTCTCACATCCTTTGTTTTCTGAAAATGCATGAGCTTTTAAGGTTATCTTTCAAACCTTCTTTCTCTATTCTTACCTTTGCAAAAGACTCCTTTTTGGTGCAAGTTTTTAGGTGGTTGCTATTGCCCTTCACATGTGAGGTCTTTGACCCTTCAAAACCCTAGCAACCCCTTCACTCACCTCCTCTATAAATACCGAGTCCCTCCTTCATTTATTCCTAAGACTTTTCTGATTTAATTCTTCCATATTTGCAAAGTATTTTTAAAGCTTAAAAACCGTGTTTGTTTGCAAAATCTTTTAAAAGTCTTCAAGTATCTTCGATTTCTACGATCGTGGCCACTTTGTTGCTTTTCTATACTAAACTCTCTTGCTTAAGAATTGTTGATCTTGTAAAAGTTGTTCACCTCTATTCTTTGTTAAGAATGTGTTAGTGAAAACTTGATCCTATAACATTCTAAGTGTGTTAGTAGAGTTTAGGACGGAGTAGTCTTTAACTCTTGACAACCGGAGTAGGTTGTGAGTTGGCAATCGGAGTAGATTGCGAGTTAGCTTGTCATAAGAACGGAGTAGTTCTTGTACTAGCTTTGCAACCGGAGTAGGTTGGCGTCTTTTATTACAAGGGTCTTTTAGTTGTCGGAGTAGATCACTAAAGGAAAGTAATAAAAAGGTAGATTGGACGTAGGCACTTGAGTTTCTTGCCGAACCAATTCAAAAATCTCGTGTTCAAGTGTTTACTTTATTTCCGTTGCTTTATACTTTGTTTGTTTGTTTTGTTTCGCTTAAACTTAGAAGTAACAGTTCATCATACTTTATCGCATTTGGTCTGCATAATATTCCACAAACCGAGACAAATAGATACGAAATAACGATTGTTGCTTTCATACTTGAAGAAACATTCATCGTGATACTTGTTCAATTTTTCTATATTATTCAAAGTATCCTCTAATCTCTTTTGTTCTTGTAACTCACTTTAATTCAATAAAGTTGAAGTTATAAATTTTTAAAATAGTACCTAATTCACCCCCTCCCCCTCTTAGGTACTTGAATCCATAAACTCAACAATTGGTATCAGAGCCTCGTGCTCTTGATCGAGGCTAACCGCCTTAGAGTTTGATTCGTGGGTAATGGATTCCGAGAAACACTCCAAGATCCCGGTCTTTACCGGTTCGAATTTTGGATGGTGGAAACTCAAAATGGAACATTACATCAAAAGTATCGATTATCAATGTTGGAACATCATCCAAAATGGACCTCTTGCCATTGAGGAAACCGATATTCTTAACGGTTTCACCAAGACAAAAGAGGAAAGAAATTACAATGAGAACGACTTCAAGCTTGCCGAAAAGAATTCCAAAGCAATGTCGATTCTTCAACATTGTGTTGGTGAGGGGGAAGTTAGTCGAATCTCCGGGTGTCCTACGGCAAAATCTATTTGGGATTCCCTTGTACTTGCATATGAAGGGACGTCCCAAGTAAGAAAACACCGTATTGACCTTCTCATGCAACAATATGAAATGTTTAGAATGTCAAAGGACGAGTCTTTAAATAGTTTCTCTTCTCGTTTTTCTTGTATTATTAATGAGCTTCAAAGTCTAGGAAGGAATTTCGAGTCCGAGGACATCATTCGAAAAATCGTTCGTAGTCTAACCCCTAAATGGCAACCTAAAGTCACCGCCATAGAGGAAGCTAAAGACTTGTCAACCCTATCTCTTCATGAACTAATGGGATCACTAATGGCTCACGAGTTTAATCTCGATAAGCATTCTAGTGAGTCATCAAAGGGAAAGAGTCTCGCCCTCACATCTTCTCCAAGCGATGAAGAAGATGAGGAGGAAGACGAGTTTGCTATGTTCACAAGGAACTTAGCCGAGTTGGTCAATGGACAAGGTAACAAAAAGTTCACTAATAATTACTCGAAAAAACGCTTTCCTAAGAGACGACCTACTTCCACCGTGGGATGCTTTAAATGTGGTGACAAAACTCATCAAATTAAAGAATGTCCCAAGTGGGAGGAAATCAAATCTAAGGAAAGAAGAGAAAAGGTTAAAAAAGACTATAAACATAGAGTCATGAGTGCTATATGGGGAATGTCCGACTCCGAGGAAGATGAGGAACTCATCGAGGAGGAACTTGAGGCTAAAATGTGTCTTGCAAATCATGGTAAAGAAAAGGTCTCAAAAAACCCAAAACTTGAACATTTAAGATGCCTCATGGCTAACCCCGACGATTCCGACTCCGATTCCGACAACGAGGTAAATCATCTAAAGGCCAAGGCTAGAACTTAGTCCAAAGAGAAAGTATGTAAGCTTCTTGACCAACTTCTTGATAAGTGTCGGTCTCAAACTAATAAGCTTGATATAATGCAAAATGAGATTGAGAAATTGCTCAAGAGAACTTTAATCGAAAAATGAACTAAAAGCAACAGATCACAAGTTCTGTCACTCCTGAGGCATATAATGAAGTCAAAAGAGTCAACAAGTTAAACAAGCATTTGACTAAAGAACTAGAGCGTCTTAGGTTGACCCCCACGGACGTCTCTGACCTTGAAAATGTCAACACAACTTTGGTGATGCAAGTTTCCCAACTAACCAAGGAACGTGATAACATTTTGAAGGACAAAGATGCTCTTGAAAATGAGATCTATGACCTTGTAGTTGAAGTTGTAGACTTAAGAGAAACAGTCTCTAAGATCATGTTGCTTCCACCACGACTTAGACAAGTTTAAAAGAAAAAGTGAATGGTTGGAAAATGAAAATGAGTGTCTTAAAAGTGAGGTTGTTTGTCTCAAGAATGAAATAGAAGATCTCCATGATAGGCTTACTTTCTTTCAAAAAGGTATGCCCAAATGTAGCACTTCTAGGTCTTCTCCTCACCATAGATCCGATAAAGTCGTTGATCTAAGCAAGAGACTTGACGAGATGACATCTAAATATGAAGAGTCCAAAGAAAGAATCATTTATCTCGTGTCTAAACTCAACAATCACACCCATGACTTTATTGTTGAGAAAAGATTGTCCATAGAAAGTGCTAACAATGATGAACTTAAAAGAGAAAAGGAAAAGAATTTGCATCTTCTCTCTCGTGTCAATGACTTGACCAATGAACTTGTTAATTCTAAGAACATCACTGAAAAATGGGAAGGAAGTCAAACCGTGTTAAACTTCCTCACGAATCAAACCGAGAAATGTGAGAAATCTGCTGGTTTTGGGTTCAAATGGAACAGTCAGTGATCACTTTGCATCCAAGCCTAAAAATGATTTTAGAGAAAGGAAGTATGTAGGTCTTCCCGAATACATCATTTGCAATTATTGTGGTGACAATGGTCATGTTTTTAATGGATGTACAAAACGATTTGATGACATTGATAAGAACACCAAAGCATTAAAAGAAATGAACATTAAGAAAGACACCACAAGTTATGTTGATCACAAAAAGGGACCCAAATTCATTTGGGTTCCTAAACTCAAAAACTAATCTTGTGTAGGGCTTGGTGAGAGGCGGCCGCAATTGGTACTTGGATAGTGGATGCTCTCGTCACATGACGGGTGATAGAAGCCAATTCCTCTCACTTAAAGCGTATGATGGTGGCACGGTAAGGTTTGGTGACAACAAGAAAGGTGAAGTAATTGGTATTGGAAAAGTTGGTAAGTCATCCTTACTTTGTGTCGACAATGTGCGGCTTGTCAAAGGTTTGAAACATAATCTCCTTAGTATTTCTCAACTTTGTGATAAGGGTAATGTTGTTGAATTTCATGCCAATATGTGTCGAATTTTTGATGCCACTACTAATGAACTAATACTCGAAGGAAGACGTGTCAAAGATGTTTACTTAACTAATTTGAACTCTCTATCCGGTCACACCATGTCTTGCATGAGTGTAATGAACAATGATCCTTGGTTATGGCATAAAAGGTTTGGTCATGTTAGTACAAAAACTCTTAATACCCTTAAAAGACTTGATTTAGTTGAAGGCATTCCTAATATAAAATTTGACATTGATAAAGTATGTGATGAATGTGCTAGAGGTAAACATGTTAAAAGTTCCTTCAAATCCAAAAGAATTATGAGTACATCTCAACCTTTGCAACTTTTACATATCGACTTGTGTGGACCAATGAGAACTAGAAGTAGAGGTGGTAGTCGTTATGTGTGTGTCATTGTTGATGATTACTCTAGGTTTGTTTGGGCACTCTTCCTAAGCTCTAAGGATGAGACATTTGATGAGTTTCTAATTTGGTTAAAGAAGATTCAAAATAAACTTGGTTTAAAACTTGTTTCAATGAGAACCGATCATGGAACCGAATTCGAAAACTCATCATTTGGTGCTTATTGTGATGACAATGGTGTAGACCATAACTTCTCGGCTCCTAGAACCCCACAACAAAATGGTGTGGTTGAAAGGATGAATAGAACCCTTGAAGGAATGGCTAGAACAATGTTATTAACTAGTAAGTTGCCTAAGAACTTTTGGGCCGAAGCGGTAAATACCGCTTGCTACATTTATAATCGTGTCATGATAAGGAGTATTTTAAATAAAACTCCCTATGAATCATTGCGTGGAAGAAAACCCAACATTTCATATTTTAGATGTTTTGGAAGCAAATGCTTTGTTCACAACAATGGTAAAAACAACTTGGGTAAGTTCGATCCACGTAGTGATGAAGGAGTATTTATTGGGTACTCCGATCATAGCAAGGCCTATAAAGTTTACAATAAACGAACCTTGTTAATTGAAGAAAGCATCCATGTCATTTTTGATGAATCTAGTGTGCTTGGGCAGGTACAAAACATGGATGATGATGATGAGGATGAGGATGATGAGTTTGAAATTGGTCTTGTTCGAAAAGACTTCGTGTTCACGGATGAAGAAGCTCCCAGCACTGAATTGCAACAGACACAGAGACTGTCACCTTCAAAGGAGAGCAGCAACTCAGGGGGAACACGTAGTACTTCTGATTCTTCTCTGGAAGCAACAGACCCAACGACTGTTGCATCCACCTCCAGAACTGAAGCAGCCCAAAACAGTGAGGATGAAGAACCTTCCAGGCCAATAGAAACATCCATGGATCGATCTTTGTTGAGGGGGAACAAGAAACCATTGTTCCAAAGAAGTGGAAACATCAAAGCTCTCATCCACTCACTAATCTCACAAGTGATCTCAACTCGGGAATTCGAACAAGATCATCCGTCAACAATCTCGCTCATCTCAATGAGTATTGTGCCCATAATGCCTTCCTATCTCAAATTGAGCCTTCAAATGTAACAGTCGCCTTGACTGATGCAGATTGGGTGCTTGCCATGCAAGATGAGCTCAATCAATTCAAAAGAAATGAGGTATGGCACTTAGTCCCTAGACCGCCTAATCGTACCGTCATTGGTACTAGGTGGGTCTTTCGCAACAAGCTTGATGACTCGGGAGAAATTGTAAGGAACAAGGCTAGACTAGTGGTGCAAGGTTATAACCAACAAGAGGGTATTGATTACGATGAAACCTATGCACCTGTAGCTAGACTTGAGGCCATACGATTGCTTATAGCTTTTGCGGCTCACAAAGGCATTAAACTCTTCCAAATGGATGTCAAAACCGCTTTCTTAAATGGATATTTGGAAGAAGATGTCTTTGTAGAGCAACCACCGGGTTTTGAGAACAATGATTTGCCTAACCATGTTTTCAAATTAGACAAAGCTCTTTACGGTTTAAAACAAGCACCAAGATGTTGGTATGATAGATTGTCTAAATTTCTTATTGAAAATGGTTTTAAAAGAGGCTCCGTTGACAAAACATTGTTCTTGAAGCAACAGTCCAGTGAACTGTTGGTTGTACAAGTATATGTTGATGACATTATATTTGGTGCAACAAATGAACTCCTTTACTTATATTTTTCGGAACTAATGAAATCGGAGTTTGAAATGAGCATGATGGGTGAGCTAGGATTCTTCCTTGGGCTCCAAATTAAGCAATCAAAGGATGGAATCATGATCCATCAACAAAAGTATATCAAAGAAATGCTTAAGAAATTTGGGATGACTAATGGTAAGCCTCATGATACACCTATGGTAGCCGGGTCCAAATTGGACAAGGATGAACTCGGTAAGAATGTTAGTGATAAGGTGTATAGAGGTATGATAGGCTCACTTCTTTACTTGACCGCAAGTCGTCCCGACATTCTCTTTAGCGTGTGTTTATGTGCTAGGTTCCAAGCAAATCCGAAAGAATCATATTTCAAAGCCGTTAAACAAATTCTTCGGTATTTGATTGGAACACAAAATCTCTACCTATGGTACCCTTTACATTGTCCTTTTGATCTTATAGGCTTTTCGGACGCGGACTATGCGGGGTGCACGGTAGATAGAAAGAGTACCTCCGGAATTGCAACGTTCTTGGGTCCTTGCTTGACTTCTTGGGCCTCAAAGAAACAAAACACGGTAGCTCTTTCTACGGCCGAAAGTGAGTACGTTAGTGCGGCACATTGTTGTTCTCAACTCCTTTGGGTAAAACAACAACTCTTGGATTTTGGTATTATTTTTGACTCCATTCGTTTAATGTGTGATAATACGAGTGCAATAAATATTTCCAAAAATCCTATTCAACACTCTAAAACCAAACATATTGATATTCGTCACCATTTTATTCGTGATCATGTGGAAAAAGGACATATTAAACTTATCTTTTGCAAGACCGAAAATCAAATTGCCGATATTTTTACTAAGCCACTTGCAAGAGAACATTTTGAGAAATTTAGACTAGAAATTGGGTTAATTAATAGCTTGTGATTTTTAGTGTGAGTATTACAAAATTCCTTAATTGATTAAATTAAATTTGGATATATGTTATTAAGTGTTCTAAGTGCATTGACATCATGTTTGGACCAAAAATTGACACCGTATTTGTGAGTCGGTAATCACTCAACCTCATATCTAAATTTACGTTTATTATATGCTACCTTGCGTTTTTATTTCGAGTGATTAAATTTGTTTAGTTGGGCCAACCACCTCTCCTACCTCATTAAATGGGCCATTAAATTCCTCAACCCACTACCTATCACTACCCGTCCAAACCGCCTAAACCCAATTACCCTTCCATCTCCCAAATCCATTAACACCATCAAAGCTAACCTACCCTTAACCCACAATGGTAAAAACCTCCTTTAACACAACCATACCCATTAAACCCACAAAAATTACCTCCCCTGTCACATCAAATCCGCCCACATCACCAACCCCAACCATGACTCCAGTCAAAACATCTTACGCATTCCCTCCACAAACCTCAAACACCACACCTTCAACAAACCCAGATCCACCTAACCCTCAATCATCACCGAACTCCACTGTCCCTCCATCATCCGACGACATACCTATCGCCACTATGGTAGGACGACGCACACGTGGTGGTCGGAAGAAAAGCTCCACTGCTCCGAGCTCCTCCTCCGAACCGGTCACTGTATTGGTTGAAGATGTTGAAGATGAAACCGAATTTGATTTGAACGAAAATCCGTCGAAATCCGGCGAGTCTGACCCGACTCCAGCGAAAAAGAACAACAAAAGAAAAGAAAAGGCCTCCTCCTCTCAATTACCCCCAATCTCAGAAACTATCGAGCAAAGTAATGTTGATAACCCCATTGTTGATACCCCAATTGAAAATCCCAAAGAACCTCCTCTCAAAAAAATCGAAACCATTGAAGAAAAAGCTTGTATACCTTGCTCCCTCGGATCCGGTCTCCCTAACCTCGAAATGGGAGTTGGCCATGGTTTGGGATCACCTTGAGAGTATTGACCTCCCTACTTCCATTTATAAAAATTGTGAGAGGTTAATGAACATCAAAGCCATTCACTCCCCTCGGGCTTACAACCAAACTTGGTTTGACCCGCTTTGCCTTTCACTCGGTCCGTGATATGGTTTTAGCTCAAGGTTGGGAGAAACTCGTGAAATGCGTGAGCCGGTATTTGTGAGCGAGGTGATCCAATTCTTTGCAACGGTTCGGGTTGAAAAGTCGGGTGAGGCTCTTACGGCTAAGGTGAACGGTAAGCCCCTTAAATTGTCTCAATCGATTTTGCTACGCTCTTAATATTCCCTGTCGGAGGCTATAACAAACTCCCCTCCGAAACTTGGGTTGCCTTACCATATGCCTCCCCTCTTAGCATTGCTCAAACCGTTTGTCCCAAAACCGTTTCTCCTGGACCCGTGAGCAACACCCAAATCCCACCTCCTCTTCGAATTATTTTCAACATGTTGTGTAGGTCTATTTACCCCTCGGGTGATAGGGGAAAACTCACCATAGCCCAACAATACTTAATCTATCATATTGCTACCCATAAGAAGGTGAACCTAGTCGGGTTAATGTTCAAACGATTTCACCTTATTTCGACCAAGCTACGTCGACCTTCTTCTAGTATGATTTACCTACCCTATGGCATGTGGTTATCGGTTGTGCTCAAGGCACAAGGGGTGTTGGTGAACACTAGCTTGGGTTCGTTGGATATGTGTGATGTCATGAGTGATGGGCAAATGGGGAAGATGCTTATCAAGGTTGAGAATGATGAATTAATTTCTGTGAAAATTAAGAAGGACCCGGAAGTTGGGTCATAAAGTCAAGGGAATATGGGTAATATGCGGGAAGTGCTTAATGCCGTGGCTGAGTTGGGTGCGTGGATTAGGGAAGATGCTCGTCAAAAGGACTTGGCAATCTCGGCTCTTGCTTCTTCTTTGGACCTCATCCGTGGAGAGGTGGATATCATTTCCACCCTTGTGTCAACAAAAGAAAGTGGTGAAGATGCTCATGTGGATGATGATCTGTTGGGTAGTGGCTCGGATGGTGAACAAGCCTCCTCCCCTTAGCCTTTCCCTTCCCTCTCGGCCTATTAATATTTTACCCTTGCCATCTCATTTTGTCCCACCGGTTGTGCCTTTCTAAGACTTGTTTTCTTGCTTGTTATTTTGAACATTTGGTGGTGTACTTTAAACTTTGTTTAGCTATGTTGAACTTTGGTTAGCTTATGCTTAATCCTTGTTTATGTTGACCTTGTTACCTTGTCACATTTACATGTGTCTTTTTGTGTTTTCTTATGACTATTTGCACTCTAATACTTTTAACATCCCTATCCGTTTGATGATGTCAAGAGGGGGAAAAGGTAAACTCATGCTTTAAATCTCCTTGCTTATTGATTAAACTAATGTCTTGCCTAACCTTCTTAGCTTGATTCTTGTTTGGGGCAATGTAAAATTGTCATGATAGTTTGATTCTAGCTTTTGCCCTTGGTAAGGTAATATTGTCCCTTCTCTATCATTTGATCTTGCTTGTTAAAAATCTTGAATCAAGGTGTTTACATTGCTTATACATTCGTTTGGGGCTTGTCATCATCAAAGGGGGAATTTGTTGGGTTCCTTATGTTGATGATAACATGCCCATTTGATTTGTGTTATCTTAGTTTACCTTTTCGGGATTAATGATGTAATCAAGCTTGGATTAAGAAGTGTTGAAGTTGTTTATCATCCCATTGTAATTAGTCGTGTGTCATCTAATGTACAAGTGAGAAAGTTAAGTATAATAGAGTAATAGAAACGGTCCAGATGATCGTTGCTTCAACAAGTAAACAAAATGAGTGGACTGTGCCACAACTCGTAAAAACTTGAAGCTTCCTTTTATCTTTCAAATGCCTTCACGTGACTCATATTTTTCAAAGATAAAAATTCAGATTTTTATTAAGGAGGTAGTATCCAATAAAGAGTGGTTTGAATTATTCAAAATGTTTCCTCTTTATGCAAATTCAATCCTTTGGTTTTTAAGAAAACAAAAGTTGCTTTTTGCCATATTTGTGTTAACTTGTCATCATGTGACTTGTCTCACATCCTTTGTTTTCTGAAAATGCATGAGCTTTTAAGGTTATCTTTCAAACCTTCTTTCTCTATTCTTACCTTTGCAAAAGACTCCTTTTTGGTGCAAGTTTTTAGGTGGTTGCTATTGCCCTTCACATGTGAGGTCTTTGACCCTTCAAAACCCTAGCAACCCCTTCACTCACCTCCTCTATAAATACCGAGTCCCTCCTTCATTTATTCCTAAGACTTTTCTGATTTAATTCTTCCATATTTGCAAAGTATTTTTAAAGCTTAAAAACCGTGTTTGTTTGCAAAATCTGTTTAAAAGTCTTCAAGTATCTTCGATTTCTATCAATCGTGTACCATGTTGCTTTTCTATACTAAACTCTCTTGCTTAAGAATTGTTGATCTTGTAAAAGTTGTTCACCTCTATTCTTTGTTAAGAATGTGTTAGTGAAAACTTGATCCTATAACATTCTAAGTGTGTTAGTAGAGTTTAGGACGGAGTAGTCTTTAACTCTTGACAACCGGAGTAGGTTGTGAGTTGGCAATCGGAGTAGATGCGAGTTAGCTTGTCATAAGAACGGAGTAGTTCTTGTACTAGCTTTGCAACCGGAGTAGGTTGGCGTCTTTTATTACAAGGGTCTTTTAGTTGTCGGAGTAGATCACTAAAGGAAAGTAATAAAAAGGTAGATTGGACGTAGGCACTTGAGTTTCTTGCCGAACCAATTCAAAAATCTCGTGTTCAAGTGTTTACTTTATTTCCGCTGCTTTATACTTTGTTTGTTTGTTTTGTTTCGCTTAAACTTAGAAGTAATGATTCATCATACTCGTCGCATTTGGTCTGCAGTAATATTCCACAAACTGAGACAAATAGATACAGTCAGAACGATTGTTGCTTTCATACTTCAGCAAACATTCATCGTGATACTTGTTCAATCTTTCTATATTATTCAAAGTATCCTCTAATCTCTTTTGTTCTTGTAACTCACTTTAATTCAATAAAGTTGAAGTTATAAATTTTTAAAATAGTACCTAATTCACCCCCTCCCCCTCTTAGGTACTTGAATCCATAAACTCAACACATTCACCACAAGATCGAAGCTTTTGTTGTATAAGAAGGCATATAGCATCCAATATTATGTCCATTATCCACACTCGGCCTTTATCCATATCACCAATCTAAGGCAAATTATTTGTTACCAGACAGTTTTTTACGCAGGATAAACAAATTTAGACCAAAGTCAGAGATATAAAATACTCAATTTATACGACGTCATTGGTTGTTTATTAGCAGCGAACTTCACCTAGAGCCACGCTACATTTGAGATTCCACTAACTGAACCAAGATTATTTAATCAATTTTTCATGCTAGCACAAGTCCTTATTCAATTCTCATTAAAAAAATTTTTTTTAAAAAAAAAAACCAACAACTAATAAAAACATTATGCAAACTATACAGCAACAACAAGAAAAAATTTGAGAAACGTCCAGTGTTCAGCCCACTATAAACCTAGGGAATTTGTTTTCACATTATATTCATAAGCACACATTAGTTTAAGAAAGAACCCAAATGATTGCATAAAGTTCTTAATCATTCTTGTTTTTCTATTTTGCTGCTATTTCTTTTTAAAATAAAAGGCAACAAGATAGAAGCGAACATAATATTAGTTCCAAGAACCAACTAATTAACCCCTCCCCTAACTCAAAATGAATAGAGGATGGAGAATTTGAAAAATACGAAGACATCTCCAATAATGTGGTACAAAAACCCTCTATCACTTAATAGTTTAAAACTTTCAAAGCAGTAAATACATTATACTCTAAGGTTTTGGCGACTTCCATCCTAAATTAGTGCATCATATGTTTAGTACTTTAGTAAATACAAAATATTTAAGCATAAACAAAACAACATAACCAGAACAATGAAAACAATAAGCTAAAAGTAATAAGAAAAAAAACCTGCACATTACAAACATGGCGATTGAACTCAATGTTGGAGGAGCAAGATTGAGGTTCAAGATCGATTCAATCAATCATTATCTCCATTATTCAACTGAACCACAGTAGAAAACGAATAAACTCCCAATTGATTGAAATTTAACTGAAAGCCTTAACCATAGAACTTAACTGTATCCTAACATAATCATAATCATAATCATAATCATAATCATAATCATAATCATAATCATAATCATAATCATAATCATAATCATAATCATAATCATGATCATAATCATGATCATAATCATAATCATAATCATGATCATAATCATAATCATAATCATAATCATAATCATAATCATAATCATAATCATAATCATAATCATAATCATAATCATAATAATAATAATAATCATAATCATCATAATAATAATAATAATAATAATAATAATAATAATAATAATAATAATAATAATAATAATAATAATAATAATAATAATAATAATAATAATAATAATAATAATAATAATAATAATAATAATAATAATAATAATAATAATATCAATAATAATAATAATAATAAT
This sequence comes from Silene latifolia, assembly GCF_048544455.1. Taxonomy (NCBI): domain Eukaryota; kingdom Viridiplantae; phylum Streptophyta; class Magnoliopsida; order Caryophyllales; family Caryophyllaceae; genus Silene; species Silene latifolia. The sequence continues at coordinate 96,164,624 of NC_133538.1, forward strand.
AATAATAATAATAATAATAATAATAATAATAATAATAATTGAATCCCTAAACCCAAACTGATAAGACAACCCAAATTCAGTGACAAACGAAATCAAATCCTCGGAAATAGATGAATTTCGATGACCTTTAAGAAAAATTGAAAGAAAAAATCAAACCTGATTGCAAACTGGAAGTTAATGAACTGTGACTAAGTCCCTCAATAATCGCCCCATTTTTCTTATATACCGAACCCTAATTCTGTGTAATTGAATTATCGACGACTGATTAGGATAATTAATTTGTGTGGGTTTTGGTCGTGCTCGAGCCTAGAGCAGATGAAGAAGATCGTCAGTGATGAGGCTAAAGAAGATCGTGATTGATGAGAGAGAGTGAATTTAACTGAGTGAAGAATGGACATGGAGGGTTTGATGGAGTAATTACCGAGAGTATTTTTTTCTAGGGATATTCTCTCGTGTACCCCTGGACTTTTTCGTTTTCTATGTTGTACCCCTCGTTTTTTGCAAAAAAAAAAACTTTGACCGACAATAATTCTCTATTACGAGTTTAGAAAACGGTAATTTTTTTTTCCAAACCAATTATCTCGTCAAGGCCTTCAATTTGAAAGAAAAAATCATCGCTTTTTGAACTCTTAGCCGGTAGTTATGGTTGGTCAAACATTTTTTAACGAATAAACTTTGACCGACCATAATTCCCGACTACGAGTTAAGACGACGGTAAATTTTTTTTCAAACAGAAAATCTCTTAAAGACGGTCAATTTGGAAAAAAAGTTTATCGTATTTTGAACTTGTAGCCAATAGTTATTGACGGTCAAAGTTTTTTTGCATGAAAAGAGGGGTATATCATAGAAAATAAAAAGGTTGAAGGGTACACGAGAGAATATCCCTTTTTTCTATAAGTCAGATTGATTAAGGTTTTACGCTTTATTTATTTTATTTGCTATTAAAGTCGGTTGTGATTAAAAACCAACACAAAAACATATAATGGCGGTTATTTAGCCCAAAAAAATTGTAACTTATAATTAACTTTTAACGTCGGTTGTTAATATAACCGCCACAATTGACTTATGGTGGCGTTTTCTATTTGGAACCGCCATAAAAAGTTTTAATTATCACGTCGGTTCTTACTTAAACCGCCACAATAGACCTCCTACATACTTAAAAATTGTTTTCCCTCCAATTTATTGAGCGTTTCACGTCGTTTCTTTTAGAATCGCCACGATAACCGCGTCGTGATAGGGGTTTTTTCTACTAGTGAAAGTCCTTGATAAACTGGCGATAAAAACCAGCGTGACCAAGGAAACTCCTCACTCCTTTAACATTAATAGGAGGAGGTAATTGCTGAATCACTTGCACCTTTGCTTTGTCAACCTTAATGCCCCTTTCAGAAACTAGGTGCCCTAAGAAAACTCTCTCCTTGACCATGAAGTGGCACTTCTCCCAATTAAGCACAAGATTAACCTCAATGCAGCGCTGCAACACTTTATCAAGGTTAGACAAACAATTAGCAAAGTCACTTCCATAGACACTAAAGTCGTCCATAAAGACTTTCATAATAGACTCTATATACTCAGAAAATATCCCCATCATGCACCTTTGAAAGGTGGTAGGGGAATTACATAAACCAAAAGGCATCCTGCGATAAGCAAAAACACCCTGAGGGCAAGTAAAAGTAATCTTTTCCTGAACGTCTGGATGAATAGGGATATGAAAGAACCATGAGTATCCATCTAGATGACATAAAAACTTATGAGAAGCTAACCTTTCTACCATTTGATCAATGAAAGGAAGGGGAAAGTGATCTTTCTTTGTGGCGACATTCAGTTGTCTATAGCTATACACATCCGCCAACCAGTTACTACTCTAGTAGGTATCAACTCGTTTTTGTCATTCTTTACCACAGTAGTCCCTCCTTTCTTAGGAACTACCTGAACTGAACTCACCCACTTAGAATGACCAACAGAATAGATAATACCTGCATCAAGCAGCTTCATTACCTCAGCCATCACAACGTCCTGTATCTTCTGGTTCAGTCGGCGCTGACCCTGTCTGCAAGGCTTGTGATCTTCCTCAAGCTCAATTCTGTACATGCAAATGTCGGGACTAATACCCATAATGTCATCCAATGAATAACCTATGGCTTTCCTGTTTTTCTTAAGAACAGCTAACAAAGCGGTCAACTGATCCTCATCCAATTTGGCACTAACAATGACTGGATATTGCTCTGTATCATCTAAGAAAGCATATTTAAGATGAGAAAGAAGAGGCTTACGCTCAGGTACCTTTACCTCTATGGCGCAAAGAGTATTGATCATTTGTTCCACTCTCTCCCCTTCAGCGTCGGTGAGTTCACGCACATCTAAAGCAGCTTCGAGCAAATCCAACACAGCATCATTGTTCTCTGGGTTATCTGCACACTCATCTAAAAGCATCAAAGCTTCTAGTGGATCCTTTATAAAAGAACCCGACCAGAAGTCATAAACCGACTCGTCAACAATATCAACTGCATAGAAAGTATCCTCTATCATTGGCCGAGCAAGTGTACCAGGCAGGCTAAAAGTGATCGCATCATCCCCTACTGCAAGAGTCAAACGCCCTTGTTTGACATCAATAATGGCCCCAGCTGTACATAAGAATGGTCTTCCTAGTATAAATGGGGGTCCGGGTATCCTCAGCTATGTCTAAAACAATAAAGTCTACTGGTATAAAGAACTTGTCTACTTTAACAGGCAGGTCCTCTAAGATACCCAGGGGTCGTCTAACAGATCTATCAGCCATCTGTAAGGTGATGTTAGTCATTTTAAGGTGACCAATATTAAGTTTCTTGCAGACAGAAAGAGGCATGACACTGGCACTGGCTCCTAAATCACAGAGAGCCTTATCTATCACTTCATTCCCTATGGTACAGGTAATAGAGAAACTACCCGGGTCTTTCATTTTCGATGGAGCCTTATTAAGGAGTAATTACTAGACTCTTCCATAAATGCAACAATCTCAAATTAGCTAAGCTCTCTCGTACGCGTCAAAATGTCTTTCATAAATTTTGCGTAAGTAGGTACCTGGATAACAAGTTCAGTAAAAGGGACGGTTACCTGAAGATTCTTGACCACGTCCACAAACTTACAGTACTGTCGCTCGACCTTAGCCTCATTTAGACGTCCCGGATAAGGAACCCTAGTATCAATAAGAGGGCATGCGACCTTCTCTTTACCGTTAGCATTTCGTGACGTCTCCGTAGCAGGGGAAGATGACACGGTAGAGGAATTAGGTGTTGAAATTGAACTTCCGCTGGCACAGGTGTTCGATCGAGCACTATTCCCATTCGATCAAACTGTTTCCGCAGGCATAGTACTCGATCGAGGACTATGCACCTCTCGATCGAGTTCATCAATTTCATCATCTTTCGATCGAGGGCCTGAATCACTCGATCGAACAGTATTTCAGGCCAAGTTACTCGATCGAGAGGAATGATCTCCTCGATCGAATTCTTCCATTTGGGCATCTCTCGATCGAACAGATGTAGTGTTCGATCGAGTACTTGTGGAGGAGATATCACTCGATCGAGCTAAAGTATCACTCGATCGAGCTATAGGACGATGTTCAGCAGGGACATCATTGCTTAACTCCTCTAAATCAATATCCGGAGTCTCATCAGCAGTTACAACTTCATCATCCGGCATTTTTGGTCCGTCATAAGTAAGACCGCTTCGGAGATTTATGGCATTGATCGGGTCACACGGAGGTGACTGATTCACTTGACTTTGCGCGAGTGAAAGATGCGCAACTTGGCCTTTCAGCTCCTCTACTGAAGTGTTAAGTTCAGCATTAGAGACTTCAGTTTTTCAATTATAGAGGATGAATCATCTGGTTGTGGCGTTGGTTTAGAGGGACTAAAAGTACTTGTCATTGTCAAATCTTCATATAGCTTAGAGAATGGCACTCCTTGCTTGAATTTTTGATAAGCGCGGACGCGCTCTACATCCGCCTTACAAGTAATAGGGTCATGCCCCTCCGTACCGCATCTACCACAAATCACTTCCTGCTCAGTTATGGCAAAAACTTGTTCATGCACACCCGTAGTTTGTGAAATCTCCGGACTATCTAACCTTCCACTAGGACTTTCAACCTCAGCCACCACAAACTCATTTACGTGCCTACCTCCTCGAGGATTTCCATACTCAGCTACGTGGATGGCCATTTCCTAATAAGGTGCCATCCTTGATCATCTTCGACATTTTTCTGGAACCTCCCCTTGGCCGCGTTGTCAAGAATATCTATCTGATCAGGATATAACCCATTGTAGAATTGGGTACATAGAAACCAACGCTTGAAGCCATGATGAGGTACAGATTGAACAAGTCTCTTGAACCTAGTCCAAGCCCCATTCAAATCTTCAGTAGGCAATTTCTCAAATGATGTAATTTGGCCTCTCAACGCATTAGTGCACTATGGTGGGAAATATCGTCTGTAAAAGGCTAGAGCAAGGGAATTCCAGTCAGTAACACCGGCAGCTTCCCTGTCCAAATCTCTGAACCATTCCCGGGCATCATCAGTCAAAGAAAAGGGAAAAAGGACTCCCTTAACCCTATCCTGCGTCACCCCAGCATCTAAAGGAATGGTGGAACAGTACTCTGTAAATAACTCTATGTGCTTACATGGATCTTCGCCAGGTACCCCCCTGAAGAGATTTCTCTCAACCAGCTGTATATAGGATGGGTGGATCCCAAAGGTCCCCGAATCTGTAGTGGGTAGCAAGAAACCTTTAGGCAGAGAATCCACCGTAGGTTCTGAGTGACTGGCGATATTCGGCATCTTAGCAAATAGAATATACAGAAAGGCGGGTATGACAATGTTCTCTTCTAAAACAGATTTCCTGCCAAAACTAATTAAAGCACTAGAAAAATATGAGATCAGTCTCAAGGAATAAAACCCTTGAGACGAGAGACAGACTTAAAATACGCAACAAAATTACGCCACCTCCCCGGCAACGGCGCCAAAATTTGATACCATTGTTAAGTACCGAAAATAAATATCTATTACTAATATCAGAAGTCAGCGGTAAGTAGGGTCGATCTCCACAGGGAGATAGGAAAATGTCAGCTTAAATAAGTCCGTCAGGGTAACAAATTCTTGGGGGTTTTTGAATGATTGTTCTAAACTAAGGAGGTCAAAGGAGAGAAATAAAATAAGAGAGTTGAAAACAAACAAGCAGAGAAAAAGCAGTTAAGACAGTCGGTTCACCATGCTTCTCAGGAAATGTAATCTAAGATCTCAGGTCAATGCAAGTTCGATCTACAGGGCAATGAATATATCCTTCTGGTCTCAATTCACCCTAAAACACTATTACCTTAGCTTCTGCCCTCACTAGAGTGCCCTAATGTCCGCTACAGGTCTTACCTTTTCCAATCTTTCGATCTAGGTCAAGGTGTACCGTTATTAATCACCAAATTGTGTCGACTCAATTCAACAAGAACAGTTATATGCAGCGATTAACAACATAGACCTAATTTACATAAAACCTAATCACTTATTCATATTTCCCTTAAAATCATGGCTCCCCTATTTCCTAGCAAAGGAGTTTAGCTATGCATGATTATTGAATAAACAACAACAACACACAAACTGTAAGAATTAAACATAATTAACAATCTAAGAAGAGAATAAGGAGAATAGAGATTAAAGGAATAAGAGTAGCAAGGCAAAAGTAATTAATTAATTAAAAGTAGAGAATACCGGTTACAAGGAAAAAGCAATGGAGAATTAAGTTCCCAAGTTTTTAGTTCTAAGAGAGGAAAAAAAGAAGAGGAGTCAAAGAAGAGATAGATCTCCCCTTGTATTATGACTGCCGTCATAATATATACTCTAATTACAAAAGCCAAACTCAAAAATAGCTCAAAGCCCGCATAAAACACATAGTCTCTCGATCGAGTGAGATGAAACCACTCGATCGAGGATAATTCTTGAAAATCCTTTCGATCGAGTGAAAATGGAGTTCGATCGAACACTTCAGATAATGGCTAACTCGATCGAGTGAAAGAAGATTTCGATCGAGTGATTCTTAAAGGATAAAGCATTCGATCGACCATAATGAGTAGCAAAACTAGTCGATCGAGCTATATAAGCAAGTGTCAACTCCTTGGCACCTTCCGAGGCCACTTCACGCATCTCTAACTGACAGATTCCAGGCTCTGATTCCTTGTTCTCCAAAATGCATGCGATTAGGACAAGTTCGGGCTTGATTTTGCTCCTTTCTGGTTCGTACCTGCAATTTATACAAAACAAACCCAACGTAGACTAATCGAGGGCATTTGTAGCTAGATGCCACATAAATAACATAGAAATGCGTGTAAAAATGAGGTAAAAAACCAATATAAAATACACGCATCACTTCTCCTTGCTGCACTTTGTGCGATAGCCTGTCTCTTAATGAATCCTCCATTCATCTCCTCCGGAATTGTAGGTTGTAGCTTAGCTAGCGATGTCTGGTCCCACTTCAACGTTAGCCATGCTTTCTTTTCCCCAGATCTCCAACCCTGGCTTCATGTAAATTGTACATCATCTGACACCTCTTTGAACACCCCGTTCTCCTTCATTATCTGGCGTTTTTGGCTGAAACGTTATGACCTCATTTTTCCCCTAAACCTTTCATTCCCCCTTCACGTCTCTGCAATGAAATTCCTGCCCAAGCCTAAGCCTGGGCTTCTGCTAATCACCGTGATCCCCCCCCCCCCCCCCCCCTTTCTTATGAGTCCCGACCTTCTGTCTCTCGCTACCCGAGTAGCTGGGCCCCTCCTCCGCATGACTGGCTTAAATTCAATGTCGACGCGGCCTTCTCTGCCTCATCTTCGTATCCTAGTAACCCTAGCCCCTTCATTTGTGAGGTCCTTGCCATTAGGGAGGGTTTACGTTTTGCAATTCGGTCCATGGAAATTTTTTTGATTGCTTCAGATTGTATTCATGCCATTAATGCTATTTTGAGCCGTCATCCCCCTTGCGGACCATATACTAATATTATTCTTGAGTGTAGGGAACAATTAAAAGTCTCGCCTCATTTGAAACTTATTTTTGAGAAGAGGTCTGCTAACAAAGTGGCGGATGCAATTGACAAGGCTTCAAGCAAAGACATTAGTTCATGTAACGGTTATTTTGAGTGGGATTTTGCCCCACCCTTTGTTTTAGACTCATGTAACATTGACTACATTTCGGCATGTGCGCCTCTTCCCCCCGACCCTCCGCCATTATGTACTTGAACTCTCTGATTTAATATAATTATGTTCGTTTTTCCAAAAAAAAAAAATGACTAAAAAAGAAAGTAGGTAAAATATTTCGGAAACGATGCAAAATAATAAAGACAGTAAATATGCAAATATAATCCTACAATATAGTGAACGATTTTTTAAAATAATGCTTAAAAATTAAATATTTAATGTTTTGGGTTGGTTTTGAAACTATTTATCGAAATGGTGTCCACGTAGGCTCGAAAAATTACGAACCTAAAACGCGGGATTGACACGCCATCTAGAATGGCGTGTTTAGGGTAAAACTGGAAATAGAAAAAAATGATAGTTTTGAGAGCACGCCGTTATCACTGGCGTGTCTACTTTCCTTTATTCCTGATGTACACCACAAAACAACACCTTGACCATAGCCAGTTGTCTCTAATGGTTTTCACAACCTAATTATCACAAAGGCTTTCATTGACCTTATCCTCACCACGACTCCACGAGCCCAAGACTCAAACAATGTGTGCGAGTGTGCGACATCCTCTTTTCCGCCGACCTCGACGCGTCCTTATTGTCTTTCGATTTATCATCTTTGGTGACTCGTCATCTCGTCTCGACGGCGGCGCTCTTAAAATTCTGCTCAAATTGACAGGGAATTTGGAGGGAAACTATGGTTACAATTAGGGATCTGGGAGGGAAGAACTTTCAAGCTATAATAATAATGAAGAGTTGAAAATTGGGGTATTTGGGGATGATGAATTAGAGGAGAAAGAGAGTCATGAGTATTTTGAGGAAGATGAAGACCGTAAGAGATGAAATAATCAAGGTCTTGCTTAGAAACAATGGGGATTTGATTTGGGGACATAAATAGCTTTGCTTTTTGCAAGAAATTATGTTGATTATTGTCTAAACCTATTGACTCCTATTATCAAGGAGGCCATTGTTGGGGAAGTACAAGGGAATTGAAAATAGCAAAGACACATCCTTTACAATGGCGTTTCTACTGGACTAGACACCGTCCTTAATGGCGTGTTCGGATCAAATTGATTTTTTTTTCTTTTGAATTTTGTACAAAACACACCATTATCAACGGCGGGTTTATCCCGTGTTTCAGGTTCAAAATTTTCCGACCCTACATGGACACCATTTCGACAAATAGTTTCAAAACCAAACCAAAACGATAAATATTTAATTTTTGAACATTATTTAAAAAAATCGTTCCAATATAGTGCATACCTTTTAAATTTATATTTTATTCTATTCATGTCCCGTTGCGCCTGCATAACAATAAGGAGAAATCAAAGTATGATTCACACTTTAAACAATTGGTGCATCTATGAGAAAGTAAATACACAAAAGTACAATAATTTGATCATATAAATTGACAAAATCAACATGTTACAATCCATTAAATAAATTGTAGCAATAGAAACAACTATAATGCTCGAAGACAAACTAATCTACATGATCGAAACAAAAAATGTAGATATCAAAATTTATGGATTGAAGAGAGTCTGAAAATACATATATTTATAATTTTTAGAAAGAGATGGCAAGTATATTGATAATTAAAAACTTTATAATTCTATCTATTAGCAAGAAAAAATTATCTTAAACACTCCTAGTGCAATTGAAACGGTACCACCATTAGATAAATTTAATAGTTTCATATTTAATAAACTTTTAATTAACTAATGTTTAATAGTTTGTGACGGTTTGACTCTCTAAAATCGCCTGAAAAAAACTTCCTTTATTAATATAGATAAATACGAACAACCTAATTACATTGACTTTCCTAATTACATTGACTATATTATTCTAAAATCCTCCCTCAAGTTGGAGGGTGGAGAAGACACACCCAAGAGAAGAAAGTTGGGTTAAATCCCAGTGAGTGATTTAGTGAACATGTCAGCAGGTTGAAGGGCTGTTAGTATATAAGACAATGTTATCAGGCCAGCTTTTGAAGTTGTTGTCTAACAAAATGACAATCGAGATCGATATGCTTTGTTCTCTCATGGAAAACAGGGTTCCTGGCTATGTGAATAGCCGCCTGACTATCACACTTGATAGGAATAGGTGTGATATCTTCAACTCTTAACTCATCCAGAAGTCTAGTTTACCCAGCAAGTTCGGCTGTGAGTCAACGCAAGGGTCTATATTCTGCCTCTGCGGATGAAAGGGAAACAGTTTGTTGTTTCTTTGACTTCCAAGAAATGAGGCTGCCTCCAAGAAATACAATGTAACCACTAACAAACCTCCTACTTTCAGGGCAAGATGCCCAATCTGCATCATAGAATGCTTTGAGAGAAAGATCACTAGCATTGTCAAGGAGAATCCCTTGATGTGGTGCCTTGGAAACATATCTAAGAACGTGTACAGCAGGTGTCCAATGTATGTCAGTAGGTGCTGATAATAACTGACTAAGCAACTCAATAGAAAAGCAAATGTCAGGTCTTGTATGGGTAAGAAAATTCAATTTTCCCACCAGCCTTCTGTACATAGTAGGATCAGAAAGAAGAGCACCTAATTCTTTAAAAAGTTTAACTGAGTTATCAAGTGGACTGGCAACTGAACCTTTGTCAATGCAATCACACTCTCTCGGTAACTCATTAACATACTTGCTTTGTGTCTACAGCAACACCTTTAGAAAGCTTAAGGAACTCAAAGCCTAGAAAGTAATGCAAATCACCAAGGTCTTTAATTTTGAAAACATCATTCAAGTAGGACATTAAGGAAGAAATGCAAATCACCAAGGTCTTTTTCTCGAACATGTCTTTTTCTCGAACATGTCCTACTAAAGTTTTTATAAACGAATTTCGGATTTCGATTTTAAACCTATAAGTTTACCTGGTTTTTGTCTTATGTTTCACTCCCTTTTTGTTTTTCACTTTTTCTTTTCTATTTTTTTCGCATTGAGGTGTGCGTTCACCCATGGACGGTTCCAAAGGATGATTCATGTCAGCCGACCCCAAATTATTTTGGGATTAAGGCTCTGATGTTGTTGTTGTTGTAATAGTCCCCCTGACAACACTCTAAGAGTCATTAAGCCCCATTAGAAACTTCACTATACGCTGATCTTCTTGAAATTTGATGCGTTTCAGTGTTGCACCACATGTATAGGAACATGAACAAGTCGGGTTAAGTCCCACAGCATCAATTTCATCCCAAATGGACTTCATTTTTTGTGAAATAACTAGAGATGCTATCATTTCCTTGCCAAAATCATTCAAATTCTTATGTGTTCCATATAATTGCGCTCCAATCGATTGACCGTACCTCCCTTCGAGTTCATCCCAATCTACCTTTGCTGTTGATGAATAAAGAACCGACGATGCAGTTTCTGGAAACAGAGAGTTGAGAATCCATGTGAAGACTTGATCGGTGCACCGTTGCCAGGTTTTCGCATTTTCATGAGTAGACGCAGGCCTCGGAAGCGATCCATCGATAAAACCTAATTTGCTCTTTGGTTAAAGCGCTATCGTCATACCTCGCTTCCATCCATTAAAACTTGTGCCGTCGAAAGGATTTGTGACTAATTTTGTGCCGAGAATGTCGGTATTGCTGACATAGAATGGACTATTAGGAGTAATTGTAGTTTCTGTAGGCATTTTGAAGTAATTTCTTGATTATTCTGAAAAATTCGCTGAAGAACCCTAGAATGAAAATTCGAATTTATGCTTGATTTGTGAAAGATAACTAAAATCGAGTGATGAAACTTAAAGATAAGGAGAAAATTAATAGGAGGATTCGATTTGATTGATTTGTAATCGATTTTGAGAAAGACGAAGCCGAAGAATCGAAAGAAATTTGACGAACGAAAATTTTTAGGGTTTTATGAAATTTGATCAACAGAAGAAAGAAGAAAAGTGCGGAAGCGTAGAAAGATCTAGAAACAAAATAGAGACGGGGAATTTATCCTACTCTGATACCATGAAAGATTTCAAGATGATGAGATGAAATCCTCCATTGATGAAGATGATGAAAGCTTAAAGAAATGTATTATACTGAAAATGCACGCGGTGCCCTTGAACTTTGATATTTTGCCTGAAATACCCAATTTTTTTATCCGGAAAACTTTAAGAGACTATAACTCGTGTTTACGAGCTCAGAAAGTGACGATTTTCTTTCGAATTGATTATCTTTTCGAGAACTACGACTTGAAAAAAAAAATTGTCGAGTTTGGAATTCGTTACCAAGAGATATGGTCACTCAAAGTTTGTTCGGTAAAATAAACTTTAACGTACAAAAACTCCTAGCCACGGGATCCAAAAATGACAATTTTTTTCAAATCGTAGATCTCGGAAAGATAATCGATTTGAAAAAAAATTATCACTTTCTAAACTCGTAGACACGAGTTAAAGCCTCTTAATGTTTCCCGGAACAAAAAATTGGGTATTTCGGGCAAAATGACACTGCGTGCATTTTCCCTTGTAAGTGAACTAGAAGGAAAAAGTTCTAGAGAGAGACTGTAAATAAAATTTGGAGATGTTTATTATGAGCGTGTACGAACAACCTAATTAGATTGACTTTCCGAATTACATTGACTATATTATTCTAACATCTATCCATCTATATTAATAAAGGAAACTTTTTTCGACCGATTACAGAGAGTCCATCTTTTATAAAGTACTTTCGAGGATTCAAACTCTCAAAAGAATATAATATATGTCTTCTACTTCTGATCATTATCTCAGTTTTCTAAAATTTGATCCAAAAAGAATTTGGTGACCGCATGAAAACTGCACAAGAAGATTAGTAGGAAACGATGTCTATATGGTATCCTAATGTTACACCAAGTTGCCAACTCTCTAGCCTTACTACTATATAATAAGATGGTTCATAGAATCATAGTCATAGTAAAGCCTCTGTTTTCTTATATGTGTTTATTTATGCTTTGAATTTCTTTTTATTTATTGTGAAATCTGTTTCTTTTTAATTAATTTTATTTATGATTTAATTTATATAATGGTGGTTAATTAAGATGCTTTTATTAATGGAAATTTTTTGTTATGTTGACAGGACGACAGAGGCGGAACCAGGAATCAAATCCACCTCGGGCTAAATTTCAAAATTTTATAAATTGTAACAAATTTTTCTTCCTAAGATATGAAATATGAAGTAAAATATAAGTATATTAAGCCGATAGTTTCTAAAAATTTTAATGGATATTAAATTGGAAAAACGTGTCACTTTTGTAATCTTTGAGCGGAAAAAAGACTACTATTCACACGACTTTTTTTTTGTAGTGATATTATACTATATTGAATGAAGCTAATTTACAATTGTTCTAACTATTTTAACGACGAATTATTTAAATTGATCCCCTAAATTTTTTTAGCAAAATTCATTTAAATTGATGTACTCATACTCCAATCCAAAAATAAATGTACATATTTTTTAAAATCATACAAGGAAAATTATGTAAAATATAAAAACATATTGTAATGAAGTACATATCTTTTTCATATATTTAACTCGTCAACCGTAAAATAATTAACGATGGATAGGAAAGTGAAAAAAAACTACGAAGATGAATAGACAAACACATACTCCGTGGTTGTATGGAGGTACTAGAAACAAATAAAAAAGGCAAAGTAATTTAGTTCACTATGTGATTCGAATACCGGTTGTCTGGGTAAAAACCAAGTATCAAACCACCAAACCATAGGGATATTACTGATTCTACAGAACTAGATATAGTATATATTTATTTCCCAAAAAATTACTCGTGCTTTAGTCCGAGTAGCCTAGCCCTAGATCCGCCCCTGCTGGACGAAGATGTTAAGAACTATGAATTGCAAACATGGAACGTGCCCTTGAATGTGACCAACTTAATAAAATTATGTTATTGTTCGAAAAGTATGCTTCAATCATATCTGCAAATTACAATAAAATTAAGCATGCTTTAATTTTATTCCCATTTTGATTTAGTATGTAAGTTACAAATTATCCGTATTATCAATGAGTATTTGTGCACAGATATTATGAGTGGAATTAACTATTTGCTTTTTACGGAGTTTTGTATTCCTTGATGATGAGATAAACGAAATTGAAAGACACGAATAGTTAAAATCCACTCTACGAGGATATGGGATGCTCTATCCTACGAATTATTACGTTGATATGGTTTCAATTAAAAAAGAGGTATGAACAAACGGTTAAATATTTTGAATTCTTTGCTTTATTTTTAACAATAATTTTATGTTTATTATTCTACAAATTCGAGGACTCATTTCTTTGCAAATAGCTTTTGTGGAGGGTCAAATTGTCAATTAAAAACATTTCTAAAATAAAAAGTTAAAACAATTAACCTTAAAATGGAATAGGTAAGCAAATGACAGGGACGGGAGGAGTACAATTTTAATTCAACGTCTACGAGTTTTCAATATTAGACGTGTCTAAATATATGCCCTACGTAGTATTATTATCTGTTAGAACACATTGGATTGATGATGCCAAGTCCCTTTGTTATTTGATTATTTGCTCTTAGTTGAAATAATTAGTGATTGAAGCAATCAAATGGACTTTCAACAATGATTCAAGATGATCAAGCTAATCAAGGAAGTCAAGACAATGATATTTTCCAAGCCTTAGTCGACATATATAAGAGTAAGTGTAACATTCTCATTTAAGTCAAGTAATGGCAAAACCATGCAACAGTACGTTGTACTGTGGTTTCTGGTACTATCATATGGAGGAGGAATTTCGACCAAATGTTTTTAAGTGTCAAAACTTTGCAAACTTTAAACCTTAAATATTTGAATTTTCAAAAGCTTGAAAATAATCTGAAATTTTGGAGTCACAAGCCCACTTGTCTAAGCCTCTAGATTTGTGCAAACACCTTTTACTAAAATGGCAAAGAAGACTTGTCAAACTTCTAAAGTAAGAAAAGCTTTTTGCCATTTTGGTAAATTGTCACATGTTGAGTGTAGAAGCTTAAGTTTTCTGATTTCTTAAGCCACAAGCCTATAGTCTAACACTTACCATCACTCAAAGCTATCATTTTAATATTGGATTTAATCTTTCTAAGTTGTACTTACCTAAGACTAAATCCACTATAAATAGAGTGTCTTAGTCACATTTATTTCTCAAGACTTTCAAAGCATTTATTGTAAAAACCTTGCAAATCATTTGTGCATTCAAAGCTTTGTTCTTCAAGTATTTGCAAAACGTTTTTCTGATTTTAAGTCTTCAAAATTGTTTTCGAAAAAGCTGTAAAACCTCCAAGTATCAATTCGCTGTACTGTGACATAATGAGTTTGTTCCATGATTCTCGTGTTAGATCTTCATTGTAATCTCCATATTCATTTAAGTGAACTCTTGAGATTCAAGATTCTGTAACACCTTGAGATAGAACCCATAAACTCTTGAAGCGGAGTAGCTTTAAATTTGAGTTCAACCGGAGTAGGTTGGCGAGTTATTTTCATTGTAAGGGGTTTAGTAAGTTTGAGTAAATTTCTAAACAAGCAATAAAATAACAGTTGGACGTAGGCCTCGGAGTAGAGGCTGAACCAATTTTTTAAATGACGTTTGTTTGCTCATTTACTTTTACGTTCTTCCACTTTGCTATTTCTCGCATGTACCTAATCAAGCTCTGTGTCACAGTCACCTATACTGTGACATAGAACTGATATACTTTCTTGTGAACTTACATTCAATTAAGTTTCTCAAGTCTTGTACTTCTTTATTCTTAGCTTAAAGTAACTAATTAACTAAGTTAAGGATAAAATTTTTAAAAGGTACACCTAATTCACCCCCTCCCCCTCTTAGGTGTTAATCGTTCTTAACTCTTCAATTGGTATCAGAGCCTCGTGCTCTTGATATTGGTTAAATCCAAAGAGTTGATCCTATAGTTATGGACGATTCAAAACACACTAAGTATCCCATTTTCAAGGGAGAAAACTATGCATGGTGGAAACATCGCATGGAGCACTATGTCAAAAGTGCGGACTATGAATGTTGGTTAATCATTCAAAAAGGTCCCCTCAAAATCGAAGTGACTAATGCTGATGGCACTAGCTCCTTGAAAAGTGAGGATAAGTATGTTGAGGCCGACTATCAGAAAATCGAGAAAAACTCTAAGGCCATGTCCATTCTTCAATATGGGATCGGTGACCAAGAGATTAATCGTATATCTGGATGTGCTTCGGCCAAAGAGATTTGGGACACCCTAAGCCTTTCTTATGAGGGAACGTCACAAGTCAAGAAATACCGTATTGATCTTCTCATGCAACAATATGAGATGTTCAATATGGAACGAGATGAGTCAATTAATAGTTTGTCTTCACGTTTTTCTAGTATTGTCAATGACCTTAAGAGTTTAGGTAGGAGTTTTCAATCCGAGGATTTAGTCCGTAAAATCCTTCGTAGCCTACTTGGCAACCGAAGGTTACGGCTATTGAGGAAGTTAAGGACCTTTCATTGCTCACCCTTGATGAACTTATGGGCTCACTTATGGCTCATGAGTTAACGCTCATGAAGCGTTCTAGTGAAAGCTCTAAAGGAAAGGGACTCGCTCTTAATGCTCTCTCAAGTGATGAGGAGGATGAAGATGATGAGTTTGCAATGTTCACTAAAAACATTGTTGGCATGATCAATGGTCGAAACTCTCAAAGGTATAGCAACAACTCTAATAAACACCGTTTTCCTAAGAGAAGATCTAACTCCACTATTGGTTGCTTTAAGTGTGGCGACAAAGGTCACCAAATCAAGGAATGCCCAAAGTGGAACGATATCAAATCTAAGGAAAAACGTGACTTTGCAAAACGTGATTACAAAAACAAAGTAATGACTGCTATTTGGGGCATGTCTGATTCCGAAGAGGACGATGTCCTTGAGGATGAATTAGACGCCAAACTTAGCATCTCGTCCAGTTCCTCAAAAATTGCTTCCAAATCATCAAAGAAAGAAGACATCAAGTGTCTTATGGCTCACTCCGCAGATTCAGACTCTGATTCAGACCATGAGGTAATTAAGCTCAAGAAAAAGGTTTGATCTTTCTCTAAAATCAAGGTTTGTCTCCTCCTAGATCAATTCATAGATAAATGTCGTGTCCAAACTAATAAGTTGGAAGCTATGCAAATCGAAATTGAGGACATAGCTGAGGAAAATGTAGTCCTAAAAGAAAGTCTAAATGAGAATGATCAACCTAGTTCCATGTTGAGTCTTGAGAAAGAAATCAAAAGCTTCAAAACAAAACTTGTTTTTAGCCAACAAAATTGATGAAACCGGTGCAACGAGATCCCCATGCCTTTGTTGCATCCAGTTTTAACAAAGGAAATGTGTCATCATTAACTCAAGAACGTGACCAACTTTTGATTGACTTAGCTACTCGTAACAACGAAAAAGACGATCTTGTTAAAATTGCTGAAATGTTAAATGATGAGTCTAGTCATGTCAAAAGTGCCTTAGAACGAGCTCAAAAATCAAATGATGACCTTCTTGCTCAAATTGAGATGTTAAAAAGAGTGAACAGACTCATGCCACGAGAGGTCTCTCTTGTGGCATCCGAGTCGAGAAAAGAAGTAGATACTCTCACAAAATTAGTGTCTTCTTTAACTAAGGAACGTGACACTCTTCTAGCTGACCTCAAATTATGTCAAAGGGATAATAAACAATTGGAACAAATTGGGATGTTACTTAGTGACGAAGCAAGACTTGCAAAACAAGCTTTCGACAATTTAGGTAAATTGAATCTTAATCATCTTGCTAAAATCGAAACATTGACTAAAGAGCTAGATGAGGCTAAGATGTTCTACTTAAAATGGGAAGGAAGTCAGAATGTTTTGGAGTTTCTCTTGAAACAATCACAAGAATATGAAAAATTTTCAAAGAATGCTGGACTTGGTTTCAAATGCAAAGAGCACACACTTTGTTGCACTCGAAACCAGGATCCAAGTCAAACCGACTTCCGAAGAAGAAAGTATCTTGGTCTTCCTGAGTACATCATTTGTAACTACTGTGGCAAAACAGGTCATGAGTTTAATGGTTGTGACAAAAGAGTCCGTGACTTAGAAAGAAACACTAAAAATGCTAAACAAGTGTTGATAAAGAAAGAGGAAGTCAAAAAGTTCGTTGTCAAGAAGGAGCCCAAACTTGTTTGGGTTCCTAAACTAAATGTTTGATTTCTTATAGGCATTAGTGAGGGGCAGCAGCAATTGGTACTTAGACAGTGGATGCTCTCGTCACATGACGGGAGATGAAAACCAATTCCTCTCGCTAGAAGCCTACGATGGTGGCATGGTAACTTTTGGCGACAACAAGAAAGGTGAAATCGTTGCTATTGGAAAAGTTGGTAAGTCAAAGTCATTATGCGTGGACAAAGTGTTGCTTGTCAAAGGTTTGAAACACAATCTCTTGAGCATTTCACAACTATGTGATCGAGGTAATATTGTTGAATTTATTGCTAGTGAATGTAGAATCATCAATGGAAAAACTAGAGAACTCATACTTGAAGGTAAACGTGTCAAAGACGTCTACATGACTAACTTATATTCATTGTCGGGTCAATCATTATCATGCATGAGTGTTCAAAAGAACGACCCTTGGCTTTGGCACAAACGACTTGGTCATGTAAATGCTAAGACACTTAACACCCTCAAGAGACTTGATCTAGTTGACGGCATTCCTAACATTAAGTTTGAATTTAAATCACTTTGCGATGATTGTGTTAAAGGAAAACAAGTTAAATGCTCTTTTAAATCCAAAAAGGTTGTTAGCACTTCCTTACCTCTTGAACTCATTAATATTGATTTATGTGGTCCCATGCGAGTTGTGAGTAGAGGTGGAAGTCGTTTTATTTGTGTCATTGTGGATGACTTCACAAGATTTGTTTGGCTTCTCTTCTTAAGTTCTAAATATCAAACATTTGATGAGTTCTTAATTTGGGTCAAAAAGGTTCAAAACAAATTTGGCTATAAACTTGTCTCATTGAGATCCGACCATGGAACCAAGTTTGAAAACTCGTCATTTGACTCTTATTGTAATGAGAATGGTGTTAGTCATAACTTCTCGGCCGCAAGAACCCCACAACAAAATGGGGTTGTGGAACGAATGAATCGAACTCTTAAAAATATGGCTAGAACCATGCTCATTAGCTCTAAAGTTCCGAAGAATTTTTGGGCCGAAGCCGTAAACACATCTTGTTATATTTACAACCGTGTCATGGTTAGAAAAATCATTGAGAAAACTCCCTATGAACTATTACGAGAAAGAAAACCTAACCTTTCACATTTAAAATGCTTTGGTAGTAAATGCTTTGTGCACAATAATGGAAAAGACAACCTTGGCAAATTTGATGCTCGTAGTGATGAAGGAGTTTTTGTTGGTTATTCCGATCATAGTAAAGCCTATAAGGTTTATAACAAAAGGACTATGAAAATGGAAGAAAGCGTTCATGTAATATTTGATGAATCTAGTCTTTTTGTGTCAAACACACGGGTTGATGATGAGGATGATGAATATGATGACGATTTTGAGATTGGTTTGATACGACATGATATGGATCAAGTGGTAGAAGAGGTGAGCAACGATTGGAGCCACCGTTGCATGAGGAGGATGTCCAAAACTCAGGGGGAACTAATCGTCCTCCTACACAAGATGATGCTGCCTCATCCAGGGGGAACAAGGATGGTGAAGAACAGCCCAATCTAAACATAAATGAACCACAATCACCTCCTTCAAACAATCCTCATGAAACAGTCCCCTCTACTGTTGCAGACGAACAAACCGAATCCTCTAACTCACTTATCCCCAAGAAATGGAAACACCAAAGCTCACATCCTTTATCAAACTTAACCAGTGACCTAACCTCTGGAATAAAAACCAGATCATCGCTTCAAAATTTCTGTGCACACAATGCTTTCATCTCAAAAATTGAACGAAACCATGTCACAATAGCCTTGACTGATGAATGCTGGGTGATTGCAATGCAAGAGGAATTGGAGCAATTCGAAAGAAACAAGGTATGGCATCTTGTCCCTAGGCCCTCCCAACGTACTGTAATTGGTACACGGTGGGTCTTTCGCAATAAGCTAGATGATGTTGGAGAAATCGTAAGGAATAAAGCTAGACTAGTGGTGCAAGGTTTTAACCAACAAGAAGGAATTGATTACGATGAAACCTTTGCACCGGTAGCTAGGCTTGAAGCCATACGAATGCTTGTAGCTTTTGCGTCTTTTCAAGGTATAAAGCTTTTTCAAATGGATGTCAAAACCGCATTTTTAAATGGATACCTTGATGAAGAAGTGTTTGTTGAACAACCTCCGGGCTTTATAAACAACGAGTTTCCCAACCACGTTTTTAAACTAGATAAAGCACTTTATGGTTTAAAACAGGCTCCTAGGGCTTGGTATGATAGGCTTTCAAAGTTTCTATTGGAAAATGGTTTCATACGTGGGTCCGTGGATAAAACGTTGTTTATCAAGTCACAAGGAGATGAACTGTTGCTTGTGCAAGTATATGTCGATGACATTATTTTTGAAGTAACTAACAATGTTCTTTATAACTACTTTTCTGATTTGATGACTTCGGAATTTGAAATGAGTATGATGGGAGAACTTGGATTCTTTCTTGATCTTCAAATCAAACAATGTGAAAATGGAACGATGATTCACCAACAAAAGTACTTAAAAGAAATGCTAAGTAAGTTTGGGTTGACTAATTCTAATCCTATGCCTACGCCAATGGTGTCTAAAGTCAAGCTTGACAAAGACGAAAACGGTAAGAGCATTAGTGAAAAGGTATATCGAGGTATGATCGGTTCCTTACTTTACTTAACCGCTAGTCGACCCGACATACAATTTAGTGTGTGTGCTTGTGCCCGTTTCCAAGCAAATCCTAAAGAATCTCATTTCAAAGCCGTCAAACGGATTTTTAGGTATTTGATTGGAACACAAGGGCTATATCTTTGGTACCCAACTCACTACGAACTTGATCTTGTAGGTTTTTTGGATGCGGACTATGCCGGTGATACATTGGATAGGAAAAGCACTTCGGGCATTGCTACTTTCCTAGGACCGTGTCTCATTTCATGGGCTTCTAAGAAGCAAAACACCGTTGCATTGTCCATGGCCGAAAGTGAATATGTGAGTGCCGCTCTATGTTGTGCACAAATTCTTTGGGTACGTCAACAATTGCATGATTATGGCCTTACTTTCGAGACTACCCCTATTTTTTGTGACAACACTAGTGCAATTAATATATCAAAGAATCCTATACAACACTCACGAACTAAACACATCGACATACGACATCATTTTCTACGTGATCAAGTTGAGAAAGGTCATATTTGTCTAAGCTTTTGTAAAACGGAAAATCAAATTGCGGACATTCTTACAAAACCGTTAGAAAGAGAACAATTCGAAAGACTTCGATCGGAAATTGGTTTATTGGGTGACATACCGCTAAATTAGATTACTTTTTCCAATGATTGATTAGAAGGAGGATTTACATGTAATTAAATTTTAGTTAATATGGTTAAAATGCATGCAAATGTCGAACAAGATGAAATTTACAATTGTCTATGTGCACTTGAGTTATTTTTGCATTGAGCTTCCCAAATTACTTTATGTCCCATCATACCTAAAGCCTACACCCTAGCCTCACTCTCTTAACACTCAACCGTCCTCTCACCTTGATTAATTACACCAACCCATCATTTACTTCCATGTTTCCACTAACACTCCCTATTACCCACTAAACAAAAACCAACTCTCACCTTTTTCGGATTCCCAAAACCGTCAACACCCTTTCCCTTTTCACTCTCTTAAAATGCCTCCAAGATTTTCAAAATAAGTTCTTCAACTCAGAAATACTTTCAATCCAAAATATATTGTCAAGAAGAAAATGGCTCCCAAAACCGCTGCCAAAACTAATGAGATCAGCCCTGTCATTGCCAAGCCAACCGTTGCACGAAAAAAGACAACCGCCAAAAGGGGCGGTGGCCGTGGCAGAGGAGGTAGAAGTAGGAATCCTCCTATCTCTCTACAATTAGATGCTGCGGTGGACTATGACACCGATGAGGAAGATTCCGGTTCTAAGGGAACCAAAAAGGATGAAGACACTCGAAAATCAAGTGATGTTGTCGAAACAAGTGAAAAGGGAGATCACTCAAGTGAGATGAAAGAGGGGGAACTTGAAAGTGAGAAATCAAAAGAGGGAAAAGAAAGTGAGGAAAAATCAGAGGGAGACAATGATAAATCAAAAGAAAGTGAAGAAAAATTAGAGGGAGACAACGAAAAATCGAAGGAGAATAGTGAAAATGAAAATGATGCTACTGAAAAGAATGATGATGATGTGCTGTTGAAAGATTTGGTGAGTGAAACTTTAGAGAAGGATGAAAGGAATGAAATTGATGCAACTGTGGCTTCCATTGTTGAAAGGGAAATCGGTTCCAATGCTGAAAAAATTGATGAAGATCCAAAGATTGATTCAACAAAAACGGCGCATGAAGAGGTTGTTGATGTTGAGGATCATGGTGATGCCACAGTGGTGTTTGATGATGGGCTTGACCCATTATTTTCAAAACCCGCATCACGAACCCGGTCCAAGCGAAAGATGCTTGAAATATTCGGTGATGATGATGAGGATGTGACACCGGAGGCATCCCCTCCAAAACCCAAAGTCACTCAAAGGAAAAGGGGATCCGGATCCAAAACCAAAGCACCCAAACGGGCTCGTTATCATCGAGATTTGCCAAGCATAGATGAGAATGAGATCATTGAGGAGAAGGTTTCACTCAACACATGCATGGACCTTGTTATTGCCTCTTATGCCGAATCATTCAAGAATGACATCCTCAACCATCTTAGTTCTCTCGATCTTCCGGAGGAGATCTTCAAGATATGCCATGGTATGCTGATTTGTTGCTTCCACAGTGGAAGGCATTATAAGAAATCTTGGTATGACACCTCTCTTGCTTTTAAATACTTCAAAGAGGCTATGTATGCACAGGGTTGGGTGAATTTGTTGGACAAATATAGTCCCATGTACTTGTCCGAAATCATCCAATTCTATGCAACAGTCAAGGTAGATGTTGAATCTGGAACTCTCTCTGCCTTTATAAATCAGAAACCCTTTGTCCTTATAATCAACCAACTCGCTGCCCATCTGGACATATGTGATGTCGGGCTTACCTCCTTCCCCAAACGTGATTGGGGTGAAGTTGACGAGGTTACCTCTACCCAGGTCATGAAGGTTCTTCGACCTCATGATGACGATGGCCCAACCAACATATATGCTTTTGAATTAACCGCACCCATCCGGTTCATCTTTAACCTTGTTTTTCGTAACCTAGTCCCTTCCAACAATAGCCGTGGGAGATGTTCTCTCCTTGACATGCTCCTTATTCATCACATTGTCAAGCACAAACCCATTAACCTTCCTCGCCTTATGTTTCACCGAATTCTTGAGATGTCCACTGAATTCCAAAGCGACAACTTTGACAAAAATGCCGTGGTTCCTTATGGTATGTGGCTCTCGATCATCTTTATGAAGGAGGGGTTAGTGTTGAAAGGAAGCCCTGCAATTGAGAAATTGAGTGATGAAATGACACCGGGCCTTCTTTCTCGGATGAGTTTGGAGATTAAGGATGGGAAATTGGAAAGGAAAAATCAGTCGGGTTCTACAGCAGGTTCTACTGTTGAATTGGGTGTGGTGCTCGCAAAGTTGGATGAACTTCTTGGAATTGTCAATCGGTTGGTTAAAGAACAGGGCAAGCTAAGGGATGAGGTGGGTGATCTTCGCACTATGAATGAAGATCTACTTGAACGTCTTCAGATCACCAAGCCGAATGCCTCCTAAGCTCATGCCTCCTTAACCCGTCTCTCCTTATGAACTTTGGCTCTTTGCTGTTTTTTAAAGACACTCTCTTGCACTTTCGGATGTTTGTTTTTATCTTGCTTGAACTATTTGTGTGTGTTTAAATCGTGTTGCTTGACTTTTGGACATGTTTTATCCTTCTTTGACGATGTCAAGAGGGGGAAGTAGTTTAATTATGCTATGTGTGATCTTCTAACTCTTAGGCTAACGTCCACCTTAATTATGTCTTAGCTTCCATGATTAGATGTTTTACTTTGGCCAAGCATGTTGCACCTTTCGACTACCTTGATCATGTTTATTAATAATGTTTATGTTGAATTGACCAAAGACCGACTAACCATGGGCTAAGGGGGAATATCACACATGTTTGGACTTGTCATCATCAAAGGGGGAATTTGTTAGAACACATTGGATTGATGATACCAAGTCCCTTTGTTATTTGATTGTTTGCTCTTAGTTGAAATAATTAGTGATTGAAGCAATCAAATGGACTTTCAACAATGATTCAAGATGATCAAGCTAATCAAGGAAGTCAAGACAATGATATTTTCCAAGCCTTAGTCGACATATGTAAGAGTAAGTGTAACATTCTCATTTAAGTCAAGTAATGGCAAAACCATGCAATAGTACGTTGTATTGTGGTTTCTGGTACTATCATACGGAGGAGGAATTTCGACCAAATGTTTTTAAGTGTCAAAACTTTGCAAACTTTAAACCTTAAACATTTGAATTTTCAAAAGCTTGAAAATAATCTGAAATTTTGGAGTCACAAGCCCACTTGTCTAAGCCTCTAGATTTGTGCAAACACCTTTTACTAAAATGGCAAAGAAGACTTGTCAAACTTCTAAAGTAAGAAAAGCTTTTTGCCATTTTGGTAAATTGTCACATGTTGAGTGTAGAAGCTTAAGTTTTCTGATTTCTTAAGCCCCAAGCATATAGTCTAACACTTACCATCACTCAAAGCTATCATTTTAATATTGGATTTAATCTTTCTAAGTTGTACTTACCTAAGACTAAATCCACTATAAATAGAGTGTCTTAGTCACATTTATTTCTCAAGACTTCCAAAGCATTTATTGTAAAACCTTGCAAATCATTTGTGCATTCAAAGCTTTGTTCTTCAAGTATTTGCAAAACGTTTTTCTGATTTTAAGTCTTCAAAATTGTTTTGAAAAAAGTCAGAAAACCTCTAAGTATCGATTCATTTGTCTTTGTGACATAATGAGTTTGTTCCATGATTCTCGTGTTAGATCTTCATTGTAATCTCCATGTTCATTTAAGTGAACTCTTGAGATTCAAGATTCTGTAACACCTTGAGATAGAACCCATAAACTCTTGAAGCGGAGTAGCTTTAAGTTTGAGTGCAACCGGAGTAGGTTGGCGAGTTATTTTCATTGTAAAGGGTTTAGTAAGTTTGAGTAAATTTCTAAACAAGCAATAAAATAACGGTTGGACGTAGGCCTCGGAGTAGAGGCTGAACCAATTTTTTAAATGTAGTTTGTTTGTTCATTTACTTTTACGTTCTTTCACTTTGCTATTTCTCGCATGTACCTAATCAAGCTCTGTGTCAGAGTCACCTATACTGTGACATAGAACTGTTGTACCTTCTTGTGAACTTACATTCAATTAAGTTTCTCAAGTCTTGTACTTCTTAATTCTTAGCTTAAAGTAACTAATTAACTAAGTTAAGGATAAAATTTTTAAAAGGTACACCTAATTCACCCCCTCCCCCAAAAAGGTGTTAATCGTTCTTAACTCTTCATTATCTAAGATGGCTTCTGTATGGATATAATGAGATATTGTGATTATCATAACCTATTTGTTTTCGTATGGGGGTTTCGAATTCCGTCAAACTATATCTCTATTAAGTGCATAAACAAAATAATGGGCGAGAGAATGCAAGATGAAACAAGACCAAACTATGACAATTTTTCCGCAAATTATTGCAATATCGTATAAGGATATGTAATTACATTTACAAGTCAAACTTCATCTCTATTACGTGAATAAATAAATTAAACAGGATATATTTGAATCATAGACTGCATGTACCGGTACTTGGTAACGTTAAGGATATATTCTCCATACGGCAACTCTCCTATAGGACCGTCCTATACCATAGGACGGGCCCATTAACACAAGTAGCCCAATAAAAATCAAAAATATAATCAAAAGCCTTCATCTCTTTCCAAATTTGCAGAAACAAAACCAAAGCTCTTTAAACCACTTCCATTGCCGCCACTATGGTCCCTACCCCCACTATCTCTGCTACCACTTATTCCACCATCTTTTCAATCACGACACCATGCCTCTCCTTCCACCAATCATTTAGGCAAAAATAAGAATGTCAACCACCAACAAGCCGGTCGAGTCCAATAGTCCATCACTCCGTTGAAAATCCGATCTCGGAACCTTCATATCTCAAGACTCCGAGATGCAATCCGTCAGATCTTGAATAGTCAAGGTTTTATGTTGATAACTCTGATCAATAAGTTCAAACATATGGATTTTGATTTTACCCAACACTTCATACCTTACAATTTTATTTTGAAATTTGCACTAAGTTGTAACTTGGAAGCTCATACATCTGCACTATTCTTGTAAGGTAGGATTTTAGTTTGATAAAGGGTAGTTTTAATTAGTTAACTTCAATTTTTAAGACTCCTTGTTTCATGTTTTATAAGTATGAAGTTTATGTTTGATGACGAGTAGTTTTAATTTGACAACATAGCAGATACAATTATAAACCCACAGTTTTTTGGTGAATACATGTGTGGAGGTGCTCTCATCGGGGTAGAATCGACATCTATGGGAGAACCTGATCGTTACCGATGATAATTGAATAAATCAATCTGGTGACCTATAGCGGTGGTGTTGGCTTGTGAATTGTAATCGACCATGGCGGGACTGCGGGAGGTAGTAAGAGACTAGGAGGGGACTATTGAGTGAAAAAACTGGAAAGCGTGAGAGAGACGAGGGGGAGTTTGGGCCTAATGTTTATTGGGCTGGTCTTATGGTAAGATCAGTCTTATAGAACAATTAGTGATTTGCGTTTCTACTCTAAATTGTGGCATAAATCGTACTCCCTCCTAGTCTGAGTGTTGGTTCCCTTTCTTTTGGGCACCAAAATTACGGAAATGAATTTGGACCACACAAAACACCCTACCCCACATGGAATTGAATTTAGACCACATAAAACTTACCAAAAAAGGAAAGAGGAACCAACACCCGACTAGCATGAAAATGGAAAGGGGAACCAACACTCAGACTAGGAGGGAGTAGTATTTTCCATCTTTTCTTAAGCACCCCAAATGACCTCTCGATACAACTTCGAAGTGATGAGTACATTTATTAAAGGCTTCTTTAGAATTACCCGGCGGCTCATTTTCAAACTGAGACTTGTGATACCTTGTCTTCGAATATGGTACCATATACCCTTTTTTATCAGGATATCCTTTATCCACCAAATAATACCTACCATGTGGTAGCTTTGGAAAGTTTAGTTCCGGTTTATTAATTCCATGAGTAAAAACACGAGTATCATGCGCTGTCCCAGCCCACCCAACAGATATAAATGTGAAACACATGTCAAAATCACATACACCCATGACATTGAAGGTAGGTATTCCCTTCCTTCCTATGTAACGTAATTGGTCAGCCTAAGGAATACAAGCAGCTATATGTGTTCCATCAATGCATCCAATACAGTCCTGTTATGCAAATGGGAAAAAAATGTTATCAAAGTGACGTAAATGTAGCATTGTTAAACATTAATGTTACGATAATTATAAATTAAATACCTTAAAGTATGGCATATATCTATCATCGTTTGCAATATGAAGTGGTATATGTGGAAAAGAAGCATCTTCTGGCTTTATGATGTCACGTGCTAGGCTCATATAACCTCTACTTCTACCACTGATTGCTTCTAAAACTTCATGAAACGATCTGCTAATAGTCTCACCAGAGCATTGAAATCGTTCACACACATCTCGATTAGAAACACCCAAGGCCATGATATATATATATAAAGACACCCACTTTCTCAATAACAGACATTTTATTGCTCCCTCGTAATCCATAGTTTAATTGAAGGTCTTGACATAGTTGCTTAAATACACTTGATTCCATCCTAAAAGCATTTACGCACCGAATAGGGTGCCCATTCAAAACCTCTTGCATCCAAATCTCTCCCGTAAAAATTGAAGTCATGCATGGTTCCTTGTAAATATATTTATAAAAATAAGTTGATATGGCGGAAGTAGTACTTGTCGCCATAATCCAAAATAATTTACGCTTTTTCTTTTTCCTTTCCTCACTGTCCATAATAACCTACGTAACTGGAAAAAAAAAGAAACAACTCCCCCTATGAAATTAAGCTCTAGAAGTATAATGAAATCAACAACTCCCCCTATGAAATTAAGCTCTAGAAGTACAATTTCTAACTGCAGGTGCACATAGATGTTTGGAAGCCGCTCCTTATCTTTATCAGGTACTAAGTACCATTGTAAGCTGTATGAAATTATTAAGTACAACTCCCCCTATGAAATTACTAAGTACAACTACGATTAAGTAAGCTGTATGAGTCGACACATCCGAGCAATTCATTGACAAAAATCCAACTATTACCAAGGTAAGTATTGGCAATTATAATAAGAGCATGGTCTGCAAACATTAATCATCACATATTGGGCAAATCATTGCACATATAATCACTCACTAGTAGCAGCCGATTTACCATGGTGCTCTTGTGATGCATTCTCAGTGTGTTGGCATGAAGAACATTTAAGACAAATCAATAGCCAACGACAAGAACAACCTACTATTAAATTATGGTCCTATATTAAACCAATGTGCCTGCAAGTCATAATTTTATGTCTAACCAAACCAATAATAGTTAATAAACATTATCATCATCATAAATAATTTACGATGAATCAAAAACCCACATAATTAGCACTAGTAGAAAAGCATTATACCCAATATATCATAAATTATAAATATAAAGACGCCCAATTTACAGAAATCGACCAAGCAATTAACATGTTTAACTCCTAATAATCAAGTCATCATCATCATCATCTACATAACCCAACTATAATTTCCATTGGGGTTTCTATTCATAACTAGATAATTAATGGAGCCAATTCAATCAATTCAAGCTAAATTAATGAAAAAGAAACAAATGAAGATACCTCTATCCGTAGAAGAAAGTTGAGGCGTTTACGGTGAGTCGGTGACGGAGCAATCAGACGCTCGACTTTTGCGTTTTGAAGAACTTGGTGAACGGTTGTGTGTGTATTTTTGAGAAAGTCTAATGAGTTTTTTTTTAATTGAGGTCATTAAAATTCGGGGGCAAAATAGGTAGATAAAAATTAATCATGTACCTGAAACCTGATTTCTGAAATGCTACATGAGGTAGCATTTCATTTCAGGTACTTTTTTAGTCAAATAAGGTAGTTGCCAAACACACTAAAAAAAATAAGGTACCTGATTTTTTTTGCAAAAAAGTTACTTCAGGCAAATCAAGTACCTAAAATGCGCTGCCAAACGGAGCCTAACATCCATTTGTCTATTCACTAAATTACGACATCTTCAATAGGAAAATCACTGAGTAATTTGTTTACATATAAACAATAATCTCAATACGTCGTATTCATTATCCGTTGTAGCCCGGTTAATTTCAAAAACTAGTCAAAGTATGTGTAAGAATATTATCATATTCTCATGCATTGTTCTTTCATCTTGGTTAGGACTCTTTTGAGACAAGAACATTTTTTGTGACTTGTGAAAAATGAGACAAATTTATTCCTACATCTTAGAAAAAGTAATTAAATTTAGGATTTTCTGATTCATGAACAAGTATGTTAATCAGATCAACTGAAATTCTTAAAAATTTCCGTACCACTATAGGCTCTATTTTATTCGTAATTACTCCTTATTAGTACTCTAAATAAGCAGTCATTTGGTTGATCAAGGAACTTCAACTTCCTAGGAACTTGCAATTCATAGGAACTAGCTTTCTTGCCCGTGCGTTGCACGGATATTAAAATAATGGGTGATAAATTTTATAATAAAATGGAATATAGACATATAGTATATCGTTCATGTCTAAGATTTTACGTATGCCGCATGACCAACAAATAATTGCCGTTAACATAATATTGACATAAGAATAAAAGAGTGTTTGATTAATAAAATACTTTTTTTAGGAAAATAAAACCAATATGAAGTTTATATATATGATACTTGTACTGATAGTTTTCAGAATTTGTTAATTAATACCTGTTTGTTTTCAATTGGTCAAGAAAAACAATAATATCTACTCTGCATAATCAACTCAATGATGCAACAAATCTCCTTCTTTCGAATAACAACCATAATTTAATCATTGCTGGATCAAATTGTAATTATGTAAAAACATTTAGAGGTAGTTAGAATGTTATATCTCCCGGTCAAACTATAGAAGTACGTTTGAATGTGAACCAAATTCCGACACAATACTACATGGCTAGGGCTGCTTATAACCCACCCACCCCCCACCCCCTCTCTCTCTCTCTCTCTCTCTCTCTCTCTCTCTCTCTCCCTCTCTCTCTCTCTCTCTCTCTCTAGCAATAGTCTTGGCCCCCATGTTCTCATTTGAAACAAAATCTTTCGCGCAGACCCTATTTTTCTTCCCTATTTACACACATGATCTAAAACAATCTCATCCCTTGAAAGATCGATCCTTATCTCCGAAACTTATCTCAAATTTATCCAACCAAGTGAAAAAATAAACCCCCTACTTCTAGAAAAATCCACAATCCAATGGAAACTAATCCTTGCTCTCGACAATGTTGTTAGAATTAAGATTTTACTTTAATTTAGATTGATGAGGTCAAGATTAAGTTTAACAGTATGATCTTTTGAGGTTTCTTGTTATTATTCATGCTACCTACTTCCTCCGTTCCAATGAGTTGTGTATACATTTGCTTTTTGAGCACTATTCATAGGTGAGGAGAATCTTCATTATAATTTTTAATATATAACATAAAATATAGTCATGTGAGATCTTTTTGAAATCGTCTTATCGAATAGTTATGAATATCAATTTTTATAATTTTTAGTAATGCATAGCTAAAGATATGAGGAAAAGAAAATGTGCGTTGATGTACGTGTATAAAGTAAACGTATACAACTCATTGAAAGGGAGGAAGTATATGTTTTAATGCAAGAGATATTTTGCTGATAAATAACCTTATTTATTATCACTATCCCCGTTAAACTCATCACCCACCACAAATGCACCCTCCCTCCACCCCACTCATTTACCCGCAAAATAAAACATCAGCCACTATGATTAGTTCTTACTACTTGAAACAACCTCCAATCCACTACCACTATCACTACCTTTCTGCCACGTTTTACATCTAAGAAGTCATAAATCACATTCACCTCCATGAAACACCAATCTTTACTCTAGATGATATGGATCCTAGAATCCCTTATCAAAGACAATTTATTTTTCCTTCAACAAAGAAAAGATTAAAAAGCAATCTTCCCTCTTATCTCTCTCCCTTTCCCTTCTTAGTCTTTTTTTCGTCCCCTCCCTTAAGTGTTTGGGTACTATGTTTGTAAACTGAATAAGTTTGAATATTATATATATACACGAACTTTGCTATTTATTTCATTTTGCATAAATAAATCTTACTACCTCCATCTCATTTTTATTGTCATTTTTTCTTCAAATTTTATTATCTCATAATTATTATCTCGTTTCTACATCTAGTAAGGAAAAACTTTAGTCAACCAACTCGTCGCAATCAACCTCATTCCCACTCGAAACAACCTTTAGCCCACTACTTAATTCCTTCGGTTCACACATAAAACGGTCTAAAATGCAAAGCTTTTATCTCTCTCTTGAAAAATCCATCTAACTAACAGAAAACTAACCGCTACTTTCTGAACTTCATCATTTTAAGATCCCGTAAAGATTAAGTTGAACATGACAAAAAAATTGCAGAAACTTAGGTTTTGTTTGATAACGACAGATTGAACATTTTTTTTTTAGCATTTTGAGAGTTTTTACACTATTTAATCAACAAATGCGCTATTTTGAGTGTTGATCATCGACATATTGAAATAATAGATTGTGATGTAATTTTCTGTTTTACATTATAACCTTTAATCAATACATATATATAAAGCAGAAACTTTTCGAGCGATCTTAGAGAGTCCAATTTTTTTAGAAATCCTATAATTTAAAGAAAAATTTAATAAATTATTCTAATAAGAGTAGATTTCTAAAAATAATATTAAATTTATAAAGCTATCCTAATAAGACTAGATTTCTTAAAAAAACAAATTTTATTTAATTTTATATCCTAATATAAGTAGATTGAATTTATTAAATCACACACATATATGTAGATTTTAGTGATTATAAATTTATATGTAATTGTGAGTAACAACTTATCATTTTATCTTAAGTTGAAAATGAACTAAAATGTCATTCAATGTATCCTAATAAAAGTAGATTTATAAAAAAAACAAAAAAAAATTATCCTTATAAAAGTAAATTTCTTAAGAACAAAGCAAATTTTATTTAATTTTATCCTAATATAAGTAGAAAACAAATTTAATTTAATTTTATCCTTATATAAGTAGATTAAATTTATTAAATCGCACGCATATATATAGAGTTTAGTGAGTATAAAGTTATAAGTAATGGTAACTTTAACTTCTTTTTCTATCTTAAGTTGAAAATGAACTAAAGTGTTATAGGAGACAGTTTAGTACTTTTATATTCCACGAGTATTTGTGATATTGGCATAGTGTTTTTCCAGTGGATTTCTTTTGTAGGAGAAAATAATATATGGAGAAGATTTGTATGATTAAAAATATCGAAAACACCTGTAAATTTTGAGTTTCTAAAACGTTTATTTGACTACTCTACGTTGTTTTATGTTAAGACTGGTTCATAATAAATGTTAAAACATTTATCCTAAATATAAGAATAGTTAGCACTACAATAAGAAAATCACTTTTATTAGAAAGCAAACTCTATTAAAAGTGTTCAATTATATCAGTGCATTTATTTTGGTTGGAGTGAATGTAAATGACGATTTATTAGGCCGGTATTAAATTATACATCGTGTCAACTATGGGCGTTAAGACATACATAAAGCTAATATTTACATCTTCATAACTCTTGAGGCAGTTATGGTTTCCACCATCGTTCATACCCCTTCTCCGTATCACATCCTTGCTTTTAAATGAGTCATTTTTTACTTTCATTATGCGCGACTTTGACTAGGTATTTGAGTTGGACTCGGCAAGACGAAATTTGCTCTTGAAAATTTCACAATAAAGTGCATACACAATGAAGTTAATATAAATCATATTGTCAGTTAACTAATCCTATAATTAAATTTTTTAATAAAACTAATATAGATCTAATCAGATTTACAAGTAATACCTACTATCTATCCTAAACTCTAAAAAATTAAACATTTACTCCCTCCCTGGTCAATAGTTTACACTGTCCCTTTTTGAGTGTTTCAGTCAATAGTTTACGTTTCTGTTTTGGGTATGTTTTATACTCTCTACTTTATCTTCTTAAAATATAAAATAAATTCCCCTCTCTTTGTACCTTGGTCTTTATGTATATATTTCCTCCGTCCCGATCAATAGTTAACTATTACTTTTGGCACAAAGATTAAGGAAATAAATATGGGTGAATTTGGACCACATGCACATGAGCCACAAAAGGTTGCCAAAAATGGAAATAGGTAACTATTCAATGATACACCCAAAAATAGTGATGGGGCATATTCTGCACCCGCTGACCAGTCAACATATTGAGCAAGGTCAAAGATATCCACACCAAGTCAACGGCTTAGACAGCCTAACCGACGCAGCCTGTCGGCCTGTCTCTTGGGTCCCGGTTGGGGAACAACCCCAGTCGTGAGGCACACATCCGCGAACTCATATCCAAGACCCCTCGGCGGTGAGTCAACAGGGCCCGCCGGCCTGCCATGGGTCCCTCGGCCGAGGGGTAGATCAGTCTTTCCACCTGCTAGCCACTTGGCCATTTGGCCACTACGTGACAAAAGGTGAAAGTCTATAAATATTCCTCAACTCTCATTGAGGAGGAGATCCACAATTTAACCTAAGAATCACTATTCATCTGGTAATATCTCCCTTATCTCTCTACAATATATACTTCACCAAGTAACAACAACTTACCTCTCTAAGTTTACTGACTTGAGCGTCGGAGTGAGTTCGCTCGGCCCAAAGCCGAGCCCTCAGTTCGTTCATTATTTCAGGAGACCGCAAGAAGGATTCAACCAAAGATGTCATTCTACAAGCACGGGTGGTAACAAATAACTGCTCTGGAATTACACCCGGAACAATTGGCGTCGTCTGTGGGAATAGATACTAGAAGCTAGTCACATTCATTCCCAAACAAAAAAAAAACAAAAACAAAAACCCACCCAAAAAGCTAAGAAGATGTCGAAACAACCAGAGAAGGTGTTGGTGGAAAACGAATTCTACCAAGACGACACATTCCACAACTCAGAAATCGGGCAGTCCCCCACCGGCCGTATCACTGATACGACGAACGAGACGCCGAAGGAACAAGATATGCCGCTGCCCGCCGACCAGGTCACCATCATGGGACATGTGGTTGATGCAGCAAAGCTGAAGCTACTCCTGGACATAATTGGTAGTACGCCGGCTCACACTGTCACACCGACAAGAGCGGCGGAACCCGTCCAGGAGACCAGGGCCCAGAATGTGACTCCAAGAGACTTGAATGGAGCACTGGAAGAAGCTGGCCCTGTCAAGACGCCGGGGAGCCTGAAATGCTAGTGGTAGACCTGAGTCCTTCCCGCACTCGCGGGAGGACGGCGTCGCCGCAGCACCGACGAGGCATCCCCCAGAGGAGTGAAAGAAGTCCGACTCGCCAGAGTCGGAGAAGGAGTCCGACTCACCAGAGTCGGATAAGGAGCCCGACTCACCAGAGTCGGAGAAGAAGCCCGACTCACCAGAGTCGGAGAAGAAGCCCTTCCCGCCACGGGGAGAGGA
This sequence comes from Silene latifolia, assembly GCF_048544455.1. Lineage (NCBI taxonomy): Eukaryota > Viridiplantae > Streptophyta > Magnoliopsida > Caryophyllales > Caryophyllaceae > Silene > Silene latifolia. Next base: position 96,198,734 of record NC_133538.1, read on the forward strand.
GCCGGACTAGGGATGTGAGGAGCCGATCGCCGCGTGTCGTTCGACACGTGGTCAGACAGCCCCTCAGCGCCTACGTCCTAGATACCCGGTGCCGACTAAGCTGAAGTTGCCACCTATAGCATACAAAGGAGAAGGCGACCGAACCGACCACGTCGAGGCTTACGAGTCTCACATGTCGGTATGGGAGCAACCCGACGAGGTTTGGTGCCGAGTCTTCCCAACGACACTGCATGGGATGGCACAAAGTTGGTACAAGGGGCTACCCGACGGGTCGGTATACTGTTACGCCGACCTAAAGGACATATTCCTAGCCCAGTATTCTTGCAACAAGAGGAGGGCCGTGGAGACCTCGGACCTCTTGACTATCAGACAGGAAGGAGGCGAATCTCTCCGAAGTTATTATGTGAAGAGGTTCGACGCCAAGGTTCAGCAGATTCGTGAGTGAGCAAATGCGAGCCGGCGGCCTTGCGGCCGATGAAAGGCCTCCCAAGAGGGGACCTAAAGAATGAGCTCATCAAGTGCGGCGGCCTGAACCTCGGAGTCCGCCGGGAAGATGGCCGATCAAGCCATAAAAGTGGAGGACTACCACAAAACCTGGTAGGCCCAGCGAGGCCGAGCTCTCGAAAGAAAAAGCCGCGGGAGGACAACCGGATGAAAGACGCCGTGACAATAATAGGCCACGGTCGACAGTCCACCGGGAAACGAGAACTCGGCGGACGCGGGGAGTTCGAACGAACCGCCGAAAGCGGTACAATGATCACACCCCCAGTCGCGTCGCCGCCGAGTCTTCACCCGAGCAAGAACGAGGGTCGAGAAGTGGGAGAGGCCTCCCGGTAGCCGAGGAGTGACGGTGACACGAGCCGATCTTGTGAGTACCACGGCCACACCGGTCACCTTCGACAATGCCGCATCTGAAGAATGCCATTGAGGAACTAATCCGGAAGGGGAGCCTCGGCAAGTATGTTGCCAAAGGCCAAAAGACTCGATGCGGCGGTTCGGATAAGAAATCCGTCTTTGAACGGATAGGAGTAATCCATGTTGTCATCGGGGCAACGAGAACGGTGGGTCCGCTCATGGGCACAAACGGCACCTGAACGAGCTGTATCAGGCCATCAACTTTGTGCCCAACACAGCGGCTCCCGCTTCCAACATCCCCGATATAACTATTGGGAAGAAGGACTACGAGGGAGTCATCGCCCCTCACAGCGACCCACTCGTAGTCCACTTGGACATAGCCAACCACCTGGTGAAGAGGTGCCTGATTGACACAGCGCCTACACAAACATTATGTACAAATAATGCTTTCTCAACCTCGGTCGAAGGTTGAAAACTTGAGCCCTGCACCAACCCGTTGTACGGCTTTTTTCCGGGCCGGCTGGTACCCCTTGGGTCAATCAGGCTGCCGGTGAGGTTCGGCGAGGGAAGTGCGGCCAAGAACGTTATGTCTGAGTTCGTGGTCATTGACGGCTCGTCCGCCTACAACGTTCTCATAGGCCGAGTCACCCTGAGCGAGGCCGATGCAGTAATGTCCATCCGGGCTCTGACATTGATGTATGTCTCGGACCGGGGGGAAACGCATAAGCTCGTCTCAAAGAACGAAAAGGACGAAGTGGTCAATGTCCAAGTGTCCGCCAGAGGGTGCAACATGCAATCCTTCAAAGTGGCGAAGAAGTCAGAGAAGGGGAAGAGCCCATCCTTGCAACAGGAGGGCGAGCGCATGGATACCACCGTCGGCATGGTAGAAGGAGCGGAGACCGAAGAGGTGGAGATTGACCCAGGACGCACCGTAACTATCGGTGTTAACCTGGAGCCAAAGTTCAGAGCCGCCCTCCTAGATCTGCTGAGGAAGAACAAAGACGTCTTCGCCTACTCAGCGGCCGAGATGCCAGGCGTGAGCCGGGAGGTAATTGTTCACAAGCTAAACGTACTCCCCACCGCTCGCCCTGTCAAGCAAAGGATGAGGAACTCCTCAGCCGAGAAGGATGAGGCCATCAAAGCCGAGGTAGATAAATTACTGGCGGCGGGCTTTATCATGCCTTGTACCTATCCTGAGTGGTTAGCTAATGTTGTAATGGTGAGGAAATCATCGGGGGCATGGAGGATGTGCGTGGATTTTACCAATCTTAATAAAGCATGCCCCAAAGATTGCTATCCCTTGCCTCGAATAGATAGTTTAATCGACGCGACGGCAGGCTACACTATGCTGAGCCTGCTGGACGCCTTCTCAGGGTATCATCAGGTGTTCATGGCCGAGGAAGACATGCCTAAATGCGCATTCATCACTGCTAACGGCACATACATGTACAAAATGATGCCGTTTGGTTTAAAGAACGCCGGTGCAACTTACACAAGACTGGTGGACAAAGTGTTCCAAAATCAAAAAGGGCGAAACATTGAGGCTTACGTCGACGATGCTATTGTAAAAAGCAAGTCCGACAGCGAGCACTTAGCCGATTTACACGAGACATTTTGTTCACTAAGGAAATACAAGATGAAGCTCAACCCAATGAAATGCAACTTCGGTGTCCGGGCAGGTAAGTTCCTCGGCGTACTTGTCAGCGCCAGGGGAATTGATGTTAATCCAGACAAAGTCCAGGCAATCCTAGACCTGCCGGAGCCGAGGAATCGAAAAGAGGTTATGATGCTGACCGGGAGGATGGCGGCTCTAGCCCGTTTCATCTCTCGGTCAGCCGACAAGAGCACCCTATTCTTCAAGGTGTTGAAGGGGAATAAAGACTTCAGCTTGGGGGGAGGAGCAGAGCACAGCTTTCAAACAACTGAAAGCTCATGTTCAGACTCTCCCAACCCTGTCCAGGCCGATGCTGGGGGAAACACAATATCTGTACATAGCAGTTACCTCGGCCACGGTCGGTCTGTAATCGTCGAGAAGAGGACAAGCAAAGCAGACCCAATCTACTTTGTCAGCCACACATTGTTGCCCGCCGAGAGAAATTACCCGCTGATTGAAAAAGCGCCTTTTGTCATCGTCGTCGGCTGCAAGGAAAACTCGAAACCCTACTTCGACGCACATCCCGTGACGGTCCTAACCGACCAGCCATTGGAGAAAGCATTGGAAAAATTTGAGAAATCCGGCAGACTCATCAAATGGGCAAGAGAGCTATCCGGCCGGGCATTCGTACAAGCCGAGGCCCTCGATAAAGGGACAGCACTCGCGATTTTCGGCCGAATGCACATACCAAGAAGAGCAAAACCCCGGAGTATGGGAGGTATACACCGACGGGTCCTCCACGACGAAACGGCTCGGGAGCCGCATACTTATCATCAGCCCAAACGGGGATGAGTTCGAGTACGCCTTGAAATTTACCTTCTCGGCCTCAAACAACGAATCAATACGAGGCGGTGATAACCGAGTCGAGTCCGCTAGGGCGCAGGGCGGAGCACATCATTTTGAAAACAGATTCACTTTTAGTGGCTAATCAAATCAAAGGAGAGTACGAGACTCGAGACGACGGAATGGTAAGATACCTGGAAAGGGTAAAAGCTGACACCTCAAAGTTGAAATCTTTTCAGATACAATGCATTCCCAGGTCTGAGAACAACCAAGCCGACGCTCTCTCAAAACTCGCCAGTTCAACCATCAAGAATGTCAGCCGAACCGTGCTAGTGGACATCAGGAATGCCAAGAGCATTACTGAGCCGTCGGCATGGTGGGTAACATAGAGACCGAGACAACGTGGATGACTCCGATAATGAAATACAAATTGACAAATGAACTACCGGAGGATCGCAGTCTCTCGCAGAAAATAAAGAGGATCGCAGCAAGGTACTTGGTGTTTGAAGGGGAATTGTACAGGAGGTCCGTGACGAGGCCACTCTTAAAGTGCGTCGGTCCAGCCGACGTTGTAACACCCCCATACTCCAAGTGCCTTACCAGGACCACTCAGGTATGAGGATGTCACCATCTCGGTTACCCGAGGCATGATAATCATAAGACAATGAAGAAACATACTTTATTAAATAAGTTTAAGTGATTACATTACAAAACCAACTGTAAGCAAAATACAACTGTCCTCAAACTATAAACCAACTGAAAGGAACTGTTCTAATAAACACAGCGGAAGACTAAAGACTCTGATATGTGATGACTCCATTCCCCAGCTAGATCCCACGCGTATCCAAGATATACCGCTTAAAATCGCTCACCACCCCCGAATGGATCACCACAGTTTTTAAAACATTTAAACGGGGTCAGTACTAATCACACAACTTATATATATATATCAATAATAAGACAAACAGACAGCTGAACTGTCACACACACACACACCACCAACCAATTTCCATCATCTCAATACTTGATGTCCACTTTGGACCCGACCACGCCATGGGGACCGCACCGTTCCCACCTAAGCCCCGCTCATCATACGAGCGATAACCCCGTCCCATTAATGTGCACATCCCCTTTCGTGGCGGGTTCCACGAAGGGCGAAACTAGGGCGTGAGATCACTCCCGCAAGTGACCCCACTCGGTAGAAACGCATCTCGAGAACCATCAACAAACACAACCACAATCACAATCACAATCACAATCATCATATCAAACAACTAATGCAAAGACATCACCAATATCCCATTATGGGACTAATACGAGTAGGAAATCCTACCGGAAAGCAAACACGCAGACGATCTAAACAATTTGTCTCAAAACGGCTCCTCTACGAATTCTCCTCCTATCATACAACACATAGATGCTACCATTCAAATACTACTCATAAAAACCCCCAATTCCTAAATTAGGGTTTCACCAATCTTAACAAAACATTATATAAATTATATTAAAAGCTTACCCTCGACGCAAGGAATCCAACGACACAAACTACGATGCAAACCGACCGTCTGAACTCCGGGAATTGTCAAGAACGCGATTAGGAAGAAGACAAGTTGCTTTCTCTCTTAAACAGGTTTTAGGTTTTGTAAAAAGTGATTTAGAACAATGCCGAATATGTTTATATACCTTAATCGCGTAATTAACAAAACCCGAGAAAACTCCCCGATAAACCTGGACACTCGATCGAGTACCCAAGGTACTCGATCGAGTACCTACTCGATCGAGTGTCCCACTACTCGATCGAGTGCCCAACAGTCGAAACTATTTATCTTCGCAACTTGCCCTTACTCGACAGAGTAAGGGCTACTCGATAGAGTACCCCCAAGACATATAAATACGGAGTATTACAGACGTGGAGCTAATACTGACAGAAATTCACGAAGACATCTGCGGCCATCACATGGGGGCAAGAACACTAGCCCACAAAGCTCTCCGAGCCGGCTACTTCTGGCCCACCATGCTTGCGGATTCCAGAGCCAAGACCAAAAAGTGCAACAACCACAAATGCATGCTCCGGTGATACATGCGCCATCCCGAGACCTACGTAGGTACTTAATCCCCTTCCTTTCGCACGCTGGGGATGGATCTACTAGGGCCATTTCCAACGGCATCCGGCGGAAGAAAGTTCTTGATTGTCGCCGTTGACTACTTCACCAAATGGGTTGAAGGCCGTAGCAAGATTGATCTGCAAAGACGACGGCAGCCGTAAGAAAGGTAATCTGGGAAAATGTCATAACTCGTTTTGGGTTACCCTAAGTCATGGTATTCGACCACGGCCAATAAAACAATCCTCAACGGTTTGAAGAAGACAGTTGAAGACCTAAAGGGAAGATGGGCCGATGAACTACCCGGCGTCCTGTGGTCCCTGCGAACCACGGAGAAAGAAGCAACGGGTGGTCAGTCCGTTCCACTTAGTCTACGGTCCGGCGATCCCGCCATTGAAGCAACGGTGCGACATTCGAACGGCCACCTTTAACCCGGTTGAAAATGAGGAAGGCTTAAGAACCTCCCTAGACCTGGTTGAAGAAAGCCGAGATACAGCACGCCTCAACTTGGCGGTATACCAAAACCGAATGAGAAGAGCTTACAACCGAAGAGTCCACAAAAGGGACTTGAAAGTAGGGGATCTAGTCCTAAGAAAGTCGGCCGCCACCAACAAAGGAAACATTCATGGTAAACTAACGGCCAACTGGGAGGGTCCCTACAAAGTGGTTGAAGAAATGAGGCCAGGTACATACCGGTTGACCGACATGGAGGGTGTGCCTCTGATGAGCCATTGGAACACTGACGATCTCAGGAAATACTTTGTGTAGCGGCGGAGGTGTCCAAAACAATTGTTGGCACCCCAACGCATGTTTACATCTAATGAAGAATAACCCAATTTTTCCATCAAAGTGTTTATCCCCTCCGCAGTCATATCGAGGTAGACGCCACGGTCCAAGCCGGGCAGTCACCCCAAGAACGCTGTCGCGCCGTAACCCCTAGTCGCCTCGGCCCGCCGAAGGCCTGGCAGGGGACACAACGGTCGATACGCCAAAGAATGCTGTCGTGCCGTAACCCCTAGTCGCCTCGGCCCACCGAAGGCCTGGCAGGGGACACAACGGTCGATACGCCAAAGAACGCTGTCGCGCCGTAACCCCTAGTCGCCTCGGTCAACCGAAGGCCTGGCAGGGGACACAACGGTCGATACGCCAAAGAACGCTGTCGCGCCGTAACCCCTAGTCGCCTCGGTTGGCCGAAGGCCTGGCAGGGGACACAACGGTCGATACGCCAATATACGCTGTCGCGCTGTAACTCCTAGTCGCCTCGGTCAACCGAAGGCCTGGAAGGGGACACAACGGTCGACACGCTAACATGTTCACAACGGCGGTTGGGAAGCGCAAATCCGACGCCTCGGCTAGACCGAGAGTGAAAGAGGAAGCGACCAACACGCTAACATGTTCGAGAAAAAGACGTTAAACGCAGTTGAGATACGCATTCTAGCTGCCTCGGCTAAGCCGAAGGTAAAAATGAAAAAGCGCTCAATTAATAACGCAAGAAGACAAGAAAAGACCTCGGCCAAGCCAGAGGCAAAACAAGCAAACTTTCATTAATGATAACAGATTACAAACGAGAAGAATGCAGACGACGGCCGTCCCCATAGGGATAAGGCAAAACGCAACCTACCAAAGTTTTACATAAACAAGGAAAAGAAAAGCAAAAGGTTACGGACATGATCATTTCAGGCGCCAAAAGATGGCAGGGAGGAAAGGCTCAATAGTTAGCCCCCGAACAGCTACAGCTATCCGAGATGCCGGGTGAGTCTGGTGACGACCGCCCGTCTCCCTATGCTAGTTGCTGCCCTCCATCGGCGGCAGCAGCATCATCAGCAGCAGCATCATCTTCGGTGGCCGGCCCAGAGGAGGGCTCGTCATTCTCACGTGCCTTTAGCCTCTCAGCCTCCCCTTCGGCTTGTTTCACCTTTGCATCGTAGGCCGCCTTGGCCTCGGCTATCTGAGCCGCCTTCGCCGCCTCCGCCTTTTCCGCAGCCGCTTTTTCCGCGGCTTCGGCCATCTCATCCAGAAGCTGTTCAAATTTTGCCCACGGGAAGGAGCCTTCAGGAATGAGCTTCTTGATTGCCTCCCTAGTCGCTTCCTCGGCCTGATCCCGGAATTGAGCGCACATGTTAGGCATGATCTCGGTTTGAAGCACCTCAATATCTTTCTCCCTTTGGGCAAGGATATCCCTTGTATCCTTATGTGCCTCCGACTGGGACAAATACAGATCTTTCCATTCGTCCCTCTTGGCAACAACGGCGTCATAACCGCCCTTATACTGTCCCGCTCCTCCAAAGAATCGGGCGAGGTGGCATCGCGACCTCAACTTTGGCCCTCTCGGCCGATGGCGCTTCTCGGCTTCCTCCGCACGCTTCCGAAAGCGGAAGGAGGTCAAGCTTAGCCTTCCCGCTTCTCCCTTTGCAGCGGAAAGATCAAGCTTAAGCCGTTCGATCAATGGCCCAGCTTGGGCCATGACCTTTTCTTGCTCCATAATGTGGGAGCCGGCTAGTTGAGTCCACTTCGCCAACCTCTTGTGTATTCTTGTACCCTCTGCCACAAGCTCGGCGGGAAAATCTTCCGAGTAAGGAGTCAACGGTGACATTTCTATCACCCGCCTTCTCAGTTCGCTTCTCTAATTGCCGTTCGGTGAGAACGGCAACCCCGACGGCGGATCTACAAAAATTCACACAGCGCATCCATGTCAACATTCATTGACACATCAGAGAGTCTGTCATCGGGAATGCATAATGAACCAGCTAAGTCTGAACCACAGGTTAGGTCCGTACCAGTCTGGACCCTCTTAGATGGAGGACCGGGTGAATCATTCTTTTCCCCGGCAACGGTAGAAGCCGGCAGTGGCTCTTTTCTCTTCTTCGGAGGAGGAGGGCCCTTCGCAACGGTCACCACCTCCTCGGAGACATCGATGACCTCCACATGCTCCTTCTGGGCCGTTGGGGTTGAAGAGGGAGTTGGGATTGACGCCGTCGCCAACCTGGACGCTGCCTTTGGTTTTCTCTTCGGCACGCCTCCGAGAACCCGTGCTTGAGCCGCCGCCGGATCCAGTGCCTTGTTTGCTTATCCATAAGTTCGTTGGGAGCCGCTACGATCACGCGCGTCGGCTGAGGGTGCCGCTCAACGACGTTCCCGTCCTTATCAAGCCCTAACCTCTTCAAGGTCCTCTCGCACGCATCCTGGCCAAACCGGTCTGCAAGAAACCGGACAAGAGTTACATAAAAGAAGTAAAACAAAGCTCTAAAAACAGGAGCGTAACAGGCAAAGATGGGCCTCACACCGACCCTACTCACCCTAGTTGAGGGCCGGTATGAGGCCGATGCGGCAAAGCAGCTCATCCTGAAGAATAATCTGAGTCGGGGGCACCCATCCCTTCTCAGCATCAAACAGCTGCATCGCCCGCTCCTCGTCCGCACCAAGAGGAACCCTACTGGCATCCATCTTGAGCTTACTCTGGGAGACCCATTTTTCACGCTCCCTCTTACTCTCGCACCGTAAGTTGACTTGGTCTTTGGAAGGACGGGGCAGCGGATAGTCATCCGACACTTCGACATACACCCACCGCCCCTTCCAGTCCTTGCGGAAGAAAGCTTATCAACAGAGAGGACGCCGGCTCCATCTCGCACGCCGTACCACCCCACCTTACCAGGGGTCGATGCCCGAAGATGATGAAGCCGGCGGAATAAGTTAATCGTAGGTACCTCCCCTTAAAAAGACAGAGCCACACGAAGCCAACTATCGTCCTAATGGCCAACGGATGCAGTTGAGCCACGGCGACGTTCATAGCTTTGATGATGGCCGTGACGTATTTATTCAAAGGAAACCGGAGCCCATACTCCAGGTGCCTGATATATACGCCGATATGACCCGGAGGAGGGCAACAGACCGCCTGACCCTCCCCAGGGATAACAATTTTGTACCCCTCACCGAAGTAGAAATGACCCTCGAAAAGAGTTCCACCGAACAATCGGCGAATTTATTGGTCCGAGCACGGTCGGGACCGATCATGCGAGCCTCGCCGTGATCCAGGATATGCGGCCTCTCTTCACCAGAAGGAATCCCTTCCTCACAGTCATCATCAACATCATCATCCTCCTAACCCTCCAGAGCTTTTGGATCGACTTCGGAGACGGAGACCTAGGGCCCCCAAACCTTATCGGGATGGCGTTTAGTATCTCCTCCTCATCAAGACGCGACGGGAACCCCCGGCGCGCAGCTTACTAGGTCCCGGCACCAGCAGAAGACATGTTTACAACAAAACTTACAAGTTAAAAAGAGAAAATTTGTTTGTTTACCTTGAAGAAAAATGCTACGCCGGAGTAATGATTCTGAAAGCTAGAGAGAAGTTTCGTCAAAGAGGGCTAGAAAGAAGAAAATTTTTGAGAAAATGAAATTGGTGCCCAATTTCAGGGATTAACTGCCCTATTTATAGGGAAAGCCCATGAAGAAGGACCAATCAGGGGCACGACTCATGAAACGCCACCAATCAAGAACGGACACGTGTCAGACATGCAACCACGGAATGTCAATCGTTGCAACAGTTGAACGTCAATCAATGCAACAGTGACCAAGCGTCTTCAACACGCCCCTTCAAATCTCTCTGCCCATTCATCTTCCTCAACAAACTCCTAAGTATCTGTTCTCCGTCGGCCACACGATCAACCAAGTTTGTCAGCACCTGGTGGGGCAATCAAAAGCACACGGCGCTCACAACCTCGGTCTCGGCCGGTACCACTTTCTTTTCCACACCTGATGTCCATTACACATCCATGTGGAGGGGGGATATGGTACGGCCTAAGCGAGCCGTGCTTGGGGAAGAAGAAGCGGGGCGAGAAATTTTTACTTGCGCGAATATACGCTCAACATACATCGGAGCCCATACCACGGCATAGACTACGGCTGGGGGCAAATTGATGGGGCATATTCGCCCCGACCGATCAACATATTGAGCAAGGTCAAAGATATCCACAAAGTCAACGGCTTAGACAAACCTAACAACGCAGACTGTCGGCTGTCTCTTGGGTCCCGGTGGGCAACAATGGCCAGCCGAGGCACACATCCGCGAACTCATATCCAAGACCCCTCGGCGGTGAGTCAACAAGGCCCGCCGGCCTGCCATGGGTCCCTCGGCCGAGGGGTAGATCAGTCTTTCCACCTGCTAGCCACTTGGCCACTACGTGACAAAAGGTGAAAGTCTATAAATACTCCTCAACTCTCATTGAGGAGGAGATCCACAATTTAACCTAAGAATCACTATTCATCTGGTAATATCTCCCTTATCTCTCTACAATATATACTTCACCAAGTAACAACAACTTACCTCTCTAAGTTTACTGACTTGAGCGTCGGAGTGAGTTCGCTCGGCCCAAAGCCGAGCCCTCAGTTCGTTCATTATTTCAGGAGACCGCAAGAAGGATTCAACCAAAGAAGTCATTCTACAAGCACGGGTGGTAACAAATAACTGCTCTGGAATTACACCCGGAACAAATAGAAATAGATAACTATTGACCGGGACGGAGAGAGTATATAGAGCATATGTAAACATTTTATTGAGACAGATAGAGTATTTAGTTATTGGAGTAGTTAGTTATTCTGTAAGATATAAAGATACATCTATTTAATAGACATGCAACTTTAATGACTCATATCTTCATAGATGTACACGGGGATAATGATGGGTTCCCAGATACGAAAATATATTTCGTGTTTAACCGAAGACAATAACCATTGAGGTCATGCTACACAATGACGATAAATAGAGGCAAGGGACAGTCACTTAATCATGTTGAAATTTATATGAACTCAGATTGTAGTCATGGTTAGTTTTAAGTAACAACGTAAAAAAACAACATCACCAAGGGATGAATGCTCTACATTGATGATAGGAAACAAGTATACCAATGCCACACGAAATATATTGTTTACATGAAGTTCATAGGAAATAATCAGTCTTAATTGTAAATTATGAAAACAAATTCTATTGGTTAAAGATATAACAAATTCTCCAAACATGCTACATATATGATCGAGATACCTGTTGTTTTGCGTACCCTCATTTAGCTTTTACACCATCTTATGCTTACATAGTCGAATATATGGGTAGATATTGTAGGTTAATCTAATTTGCGAAGCACATAAAGGTTAGCTTCAATTATCACATGTTTATTTTGGTAGAATTAAACCACATTTGGCAATACCGTTTTATGTTAACTAAAAACTAATGGTGCCTACAACAATAAATATAGGTAACTACATAATTGAATAATACAATTGTCTCTTTGGATGTTATACAACTGATATAATTAATACCAAAGAGTAACTTTTACATTACAGGGACTGAAAATCCAGCAGTAATCAACTAAATCAACGAGAAGTTTTGTGCGTTCCAATTTTTAACATATTTGGACTTTTTTTTATATTTAGTTTAGTTGACTTCTGCTACCAAACATGACAATGTAAACCAACGTTTACAATATGTTGTTCAACAAATTCTTGGAACATTCAACGTGCACATTGTTAAAGATAATCCTAATTGGAGCCCCTTGCATCGCACGGGCTTTCCAACTAGTTAGTATATTATAAGAAAAAAAAATGAGTTTTTTTAATCTCTGAGGTCATTAAAGATCAAACATTATCTTTATCATATTTATAATAAATATTCTTCACTTAAAATATATAAATTTAAGCAAGTTCAATCTCTGAGGTCATTAAAGATCAAACATTATCTTTATCATATTTATAATAAATATTCTTCACTTAAAATATATAAATTTAAGCAAGTTCAAATAAGTTAGCGAAAAGTTATAAATCACAAATTGTACGAAGCAGTATAATCATTTTTTTTTATTAATATTAAATAAATGTCATAAACTTCATGAGAATATTAATGCGGTAGAGAATTATAGAAGAGTTGGCAAGTACGTGACCCCCTTTTAGGTTTAAATTTTTTCATTTATTTTTAAATTTTTGCCTAAAGGTGGTTAAAGCATCGTATTATGCATGACGAGTATGTCTAACCCTTCCCTAATTCGTATCTCTCCCTAAATTATAGTGATGATATGCTCAATTTATACACACACACAAAAAAATTATAGCATCAACAATAATTAGTTTGCTCCATATAATTGAATAGTACCGTTTTTTATGCATGTAAATTTGTCAGAAGAAAAGCTTAAGAGAGACGGTCTTCATTATGTTAGGGAAAGACTACGCTTACCCTTTTATGTGTCTTTCATGACTTTTTTTTAATGTTGATCATTGCTTGAATTGAATCTTAACCTTATACATATTTCTATAATAAGTGTATCTAATTACCTTCAAGCCTCATTCAAATCTATTTTATTACTTGTGGTACCATTTTTACTTTAAATTGTAAAACAATCGCACAATAAAGTTTTTCAAAACATTTACTCATTTGTCATAATATGATATTTCGATTCGCAAATTAGCAGCAATAACTTTCTTTATCTTTTAATACTCCTTGAAAAATAGATATCAAACTTTGTACTTTATCAATAATTTGTGAATATCTTATTTAAATTTTGATTAATATACTTTTATATAATGACAAATGAATGTAAATAATATAATAATAAATTATCAATAGAAGTTGAAGTGTATTGTGAGGGAAATAACTTTAAAATTAGTAGGAGAAATACATATGACATTTGAAAAATAAACTTTGTATTATGTATAATTAAATATGATATTAGCAATAACAAAAGACGTGGAGGCATATTTCAGCGTTCATTTTACTCTTTACATGAGTAAATTCCATGTAGTACGTATTATGCATGCACATTTGTCACAACCCAGTTCGGCCTAGGGCCTTTTAGCCTCATACTACCTCAATTTTTTTAATCGGAAGTTGTTATAAAATTTGATATTATAAATATATAAAAGATGTTGTTTCCTTCTAATTTAATAAAAAGTGAACAAATACTAATGAATAATTTTTTAATATTAATAAGTTGTAGATAATTAATTTATTTCCCGTTTCTAATAATAAATTGTAAAATAATTAATTAATTCTCATTTCTAATAGGAAAATCCTATTCCTAATTATAATAGAAAAATTTTAAATAATTATTATCTCCTAATTCTAATAGTATAATTAGCAAAAAAAAGCCTTAATAAATTGTTAATTTATTTCCTATTTCTAATAGGAAAATTATAATAATTAATTAATTCTCATTTCTAATAGGAAAATTATATTCCTAATTATAATAGAAAAATTGTAAATAATTAATTATCTCCTAATTCTAAAGCTAATAGTATAATTAGAAAAAAAAAGCCTCCTTTAGTTATATATATTGTTCCTAATTCTAATGCTAATAGTATAATTAGAAAAATAAAGCCTCCTTTAGTTATATATATTGATTGATTGATTAAGTTCCATCATCTAATTCGGGTGAATTTGGTAAAATTGTTTGGTTGTCCATGTAGGAATTAAATTCCACTAGAACTTCCAATGACCAAGGGGGGAGTAGGTAAGCCACTTCCAACATCATGTAGGCAGGCATTGGAAGTTCCTGGGAAGTTCCAATTCCTACATTCTCTCCCAAAAATGGCAATCAAACAACCTTTTCTTTTTTTAAATCATGGGATTTTGTAATGCCTGTGTTTTTAAGTGGTAACCAAACGACCCCTAAGTACGATTAACTTGACTAATACTTGATTTATTTAGGTCTGACATAGGATACTCATAATGTTAATGTTTCTTTCTTAATTATATTACTCGTACTAAATAAGTACGACTAAAATGTATAGTACGGAGTACTATGTTGTAAGTTTGTAACATTGCTCGAGAAGTCTAGATCATCAATACAACACCGAACACGTATTAACCTCACTTTTTTTTTTGAAATAGTATTTAATAGGCGTAATATTAGCAATAATAAACGTATCATATCACTTTGATATTATACGATATGATACGGATATTATTGTTATTCTATTTCCGATATTTTCGGGATTATTTCCTAATTACTAGGTTATATTATTCTCTTGTAATCCTTATAAAAAGGAATGCTTATTGAATGAATGAAACACAATTACACATATTACGTTTCTTAACATGGTATCAGGTTCTAGGTTACGTTTCCGCGCTAAACTCTAATTTTTTTTCCTCTGTTCTTTCTTTTTCTCTGTTTCATCTTTTTTTCGTCATCTTCATCATAAACAATGACGACAGACGGCGACCCAACCGTTTCTACTATCATTAATACTACGACCATTGATGTCTTGTCTCCATTTTACCTTGGAAACAACGACATCCCTAGTCTCTCCATCTCTCATGTTAAACTTTGTAGTGATAATTATGAGGAATGGAGTCGATCTGCAAAAATGACTCTTAAATCAAAATGAAAATTTGGTTTCTGTGACGGTTTTATTTTAAAACCGTCTGACAAATTGTTATTGGATGAATGGGAGGTTATCCACGCTACTCTTGTTCAATGGATAATTTCCATTGATCCTTCTATCAAAAGTAGCATCTCTTATTTCGAAGATGCTCGTCTTCTTTGGTCAGATCTGGCTGAACGCTTCTTGAACGTTGATGGGTCGAAAATTCATTCTCTTAAATCACAGCTTCATGACTGTCATCAAGCAAAGGGAATGACCGTCACTACCTATTTCGGTCAATTGAAGAATTTATGGGACTCCATTGCTAATCACGAGCCCCTATTTACTTGCTCGTGCGATCGGTGTTTGTGTGGCATTGACAAGTCGGCTATTGCTTGCCAGGATTCTGAGAGGCTACACAAACTACTTTTGGGCTTGGATCGCTCATTTTATGGTAGTCTCCGTTCTCAATTGTTAGCATTAGATCCATTACCTACTCTCAATCGTGCCTTTCAGTTAGCCTTGCAAGAGGAGCGATTATCTTAGGGTGGGCAAGCCACGGCAGAAGCTGCTGATATTGCCGCTTTTGCTATCCGTCCTGTTGTTGCTTCCTCCTCGACACTTGACTGGCGAGCACTCCGAGAACGGGAAAACCAGGAACGCAGAAAACTGAAATGCTCTCACTGTACTCTTCCTGGGCATGAGGTAACATATGGCTTTATTAAGTCCCAAACGTTTCCTGAATGGTGGGACGATCGCCCTCGGACTCTTGGGGAAGTCCGTGCTAAGGCTCGTACTCGGTCTGGTGCGGCTGCCTCTACTTCCAATACTGCAACAGGACGTACACAAATCTCTGCTCGCGCCAATATGTTACATTCGGATGCCATAAATGATCGTCTTTCTGGTATGTCTTCAGATTGGATTATTGATACGGGAGCATCTTATCATGTTACTGGTGATATTTCTTGGTTAAATGACTCGTATTCTATTTTTTCTCGTCCGGTTAGCCTACCTAATGGTCACAATGTCACGACTACTTTAGCCGGGACGGTGCGATTAAATGATTCGCTTATTCTGTCTAATGTTTTATATATTCCGAGTCTAACCTGCAATTTACTCTCCGTCTCACAATTAGTTGTTGCTACTGGTTGCGTCTTGAGTTTCACTAATCAATCTTGTCATATTCAGGACCCTTCTTTGAGGAAGAGGATTGGAGTCGGTGAGCTCAGGGACGGCCTCTATTTCTTACGTGTGGTGGGAGGATCTCCAGCGGTGCACGGGGTAAGCGTTGCAGCTTCTTTTGAATTGTGGCATAAACGTCTTGGGCATCCTTCTCATAAAGTTGTTCAATTACTGCCTCAATTTCGTAATAGTCTTATTTCCGATAATAATGCTTGTGATATTTGTCATCAAGCGAAACAATCTCGTCATAGTTTTCAACTTAATGCTAATAAAGCGTCAGACATTTTTGGGTTACTACATTGTGATTTATGGGGGCCTTATCGTACCCCCTCTATGTGTGGTGCCAAATATTTCTTAACCATTGTTGATGATTGCTCCCGGGCTATGTGGGTATTCCTCCCTTTTGATAAAACAGAGGTCACACAAATATTCATGAATTTCTTAGCTATGGTTGACACTCAATTTTATAGACGTGTCAAAATTGTCTAATCCGATAATGGCAATGAGTTTAATAATATGGCTGATTATTTTGAGAAAAAACGGGATCCTATTTCAAACTTCGTGTGTAGGTACTCCTCAACAAAATGGGAAAGTGGAACGTAAACACCGTCACAACTTAAATGTAGGCCGCGCTCTTCTTTTTCAGGCCAATTTAACCACGGATTTTTGGGGAGAACGTGTGCTTTCGGTGTTGGAGCTAGTGTCCTCCACAGCTAGTGTGATAACGTGTATAAATCTCTTATAGGTTCACAGGGTATACTTAGTATTTTATTAGTTGATTAACGTTTACTAATAACGGTTGGCTTGCTAGAAGTTTGACGTTATTATCATACTGATGGCGGTGATCAACTGGTCCCTAAAAGTCACACCTAAAGGATGTGTTTGAGAGATGTGATTATATGAAAATATAATCACATTGATGCCTTATATGACTAAAAGGTTAGTCCATGTATTTGACTAAAAGGTTAGTCAATGTGATGATGAGTCGATTATTTAATACAATTAAATAATATTAGCTTAGACGAATTAAATGTCAATTCGTAAATTGAATATAAACGGTTATATTTAATTAATGTATATAATGTTAGCTTAAAGGAATTAAGATGTTAATTCGTAATTAAACGTAAACGGTTATATTTAATTAGCAAATTATAAATATGCGATATTTATAGTTAATGTATATATTATACGAAATTGTCATAATAAATGATGTCAGACCGTTATTAATAAATCGACTACAAACTGTTGTGTGTGGACTTATTAACGACATAAATGACAATTGATAAATATACACATATTATACAATTTGAGAATAACCGAAAATAAGAAGATTTTCTCCTTATTTTGGTTGTTGGTTACTCGGTTTAAGGAAGAGAAAAAGAAGAAAAATATCTTCCCTTTTTTTTACTCCTTTTACACGGTTAAAAGGGATAGAGGGGAATCATTTTTCTCACCTCATTTTTTGACCTAAAAAAAACAAAACACTCTCATCACAAAACCTTAAAAACTACCCTAAAATTATTAGTAAATTAGGGTTTTCTTTCTAGCAAGAAAGAGGCATTTTCTCGGAGCATCTTGGGTGCAACGATTAGGAGAATATCGATCTCGATATTTGTTCTTAGGCCAAATTGCTAGGACCGGAGGTTAATTCTAATCTCTATTCTTTTGTTTATGCAATTTCATTTATGACTCGTAATTTCATATTTCATAATTTCGTTATAATCCGAATTTTCTTGATGAAATATACCGATATTTTCCACAAGTGGTATTAGAGCATAGGCCACGAAATTATTTTATATGATTTTCATAAATGAAACAAACAAAAAAAATATATAAAAATTTTTCGGCCGCACCATTTTTTTCTGCCGAGATGATTTTTTTTTTTTGATGTTTTATTTCCATTTTGATTTATTGATATTGTTGTTTTAATATGTTAAGATGAAAATATGATAAATTTGTAGATGTTTTGATTTGATAAAAATTAAATTTAAATGTAAATGGAAATTGTTTTGATTGTTGATGTTCATTTGTTTTGCTATATAGTTTTGGCATACATGATGTTAAATTGTTGTTTAAGAATCATAATTCATTAAATTTAATAATATTCAAATCAATTGTGATGAATCAAATATTCAGATAATCGATTTAATCATAATTTAGATATTCTTTTTAAGAGGTTAAATTGAATCATCTAGTTTGGATCTATGTTTAAATTAAATGTTGATGATTATGCCAATCTTGTTCTACTAGCAACTTTAAACAAATTTGTTCATATTAAAAGGGTTGTTTTCGAAAAAAAAAAAAAAAAAACTGTTTTTTTTTCGTTTTTAGGGCAAATGCCGAGAGGTATTGTAATACTACGGTTGTATGAGTCTCTGGGTACTCTATCGAGTAGGCCTTACTCTGTCGAGTAAAGGTGTGTTGCGTTTTAAAAATAGTTTCTGACCTGTTGGGTACTCGATCGAGTAACGTTGATACTCCATCGAGTAAGGGGGCACTCGATCGAGTACCTCAGCTACTCGATCGAGTAGCCGGTTTACGGGGTGATGATTTGTCGGGTTTTGTTAATAATGCAATTAAGTATATAATTACTTCCGTCACTTTTCTTTAAACACTTTTACAACCTAATTGCTTTCAAAAGATAAAACAAACTACGTTCTTCGCATCAATAGCATTGTTGACAAATCCCGGAGCTTGGAAGGTCGGTTTTTACCTTTCTTTATACCTTTGTGATCCTTGCGTCGAGGGTAAGATCTACATACCGTTTTTATAGTATTTCGTTAAAGTTGGTTAAACCCTAATTTGGGATTTTGGGGTTTTTGTTGTATTTCGTGATTGGTAGTGATTATATGTTTGTATGTTAGGAGGAGGATTCGTAGAGGAAGGCTTTTGATATCAGCTGTGAGACCGTCTGATTGTGTTGCTTTCCAGGTAGGGTTTCCCTACTCAGTATTAGTCCCATAATGCATTGTTGGTGTTGTGTGATTGTTGAATATTATCGTGTTCGTATTGTGACGGTTGATGGTTTTGATTGCTGCTTAATGGTTGTGATTGTTTGTCTCTGGTTCTCGAGATGCGTTCTCGGCTGAGTGGAGTCACTTGCGTGAGTGGCTTCACGCCCTAGTTTTGCCCTCCGTGGAACCCGCCACGGGAGGGGATGTGCACATTAATGGGACAGGGTTATCGCTCGGTATGATGAGCGGGGATTTGGTGGGTACGGCTGCGGTCCCCCACTGGTAGGGCTGGTCCAGTGGACAGTCGGTGACGGAGATTGATTGGAGTGGGTGTGATTGTGTGTGTGATCGTTGAGCTGTTTGTTTACTGTGTTGTTGGTTATATAAATTGTGTGATTAGTACTGACCCCGTTTAATGCTTTAAAAACTGTGGTGATCCATTTGGGGATGGTGAGCAGTTATTGAGCAGGTATGAGTTGAGTTACTGGGATAGTTGGGATGTGCCACCGTCTGATGATAGAAGTCTTCCGCTGTAGCTTTAGTAGTTTAATAAACATTTCATTTAGTTGATTAGACAGTTGGTTTTGAAAACTTGTATTCGTATTTTGGTTTTGGCTTTGAATTGTAACCTTTCACTAAAGTTATACTATTTAAATGCTGTTTCGTTATTGTCTGATGATTATCATTGTCTCGGGTAACCGAGATGGTAGCACCCTTATAACTGAGTGGTCCTAGTAAGGCACTTGGAGTATGGGGGTGTTACAGGTATGCCGAGGGCAATAAAAAAAAAATTCGGTTTTTGTTGTTTGTGTTTTGACCAATAATTATTATACATTATATCTATAATGTATGATTGTTTGTTGTGAAAAAGTTCACAAATTTTTAGATACCCAATTATTTTAAAGTGGTTTAAAATAATGTTGGATTAATTCATATTACAAGTTAATGTGTATTAAAATTGGAATTATTGTGAGTAATTGAGGAATTGTCACATAATTTTGATTATTTTAAAATAGGTGGTTTGGATAAATTACTCTACATAATTAAGGAATTATGTCTTGAATGATTAATTTATAGTTGATGCATTTTATTTAAGTTGTATGAATTGTTGAATGGTTTATTTACGTATTTTTGCAATCGGTTGTAATTTGTATTATCTAGTGTGGCCTTAGTTGATTATGTTTTCGTAATGATGGAAACATAATCTTAATGTAATTTTGAGATCTCGTATCTCCTTTGGTTTTCTTTAAGCATTATGTTTTGAAATTAGAATGTAAATAGGTTTATTTTGTAATTTTTATTCGTAATTTTGAGAAGGCTAAAGATGGAGATTGGATTGCTCACTCCCGCTACATGGACCAAGATGGAACATCAAGACAAGCTTCTCGGGCCCTAGGAAGGATTCCAAAGTTGTATTTATGTTTATTTTGGTAGATAGACCACACTAGGACTTTGTTTTATTTTACGTTTTTCCTTTCTTGTTGCTTTTCATCGCATGATAGTTAGTGCATCATATTCCGCCTAAACCAAACCACCTACTTATATGCATGAAAATTGACTCATATAGTTTGGATGTTAGTTATCATGGACATAAAGATGTCACACTATTTTAAGCCATCATCTTAGTTTATTCATTCTCGCATGCTAGACATTAGTTCACTTAAAATGAATTAAAATAAAGTTGATGGGATCTTCCTCTAAAACTAAAATTGAGACTAGTCTTAATGGGCCAAACAACTATGAATCCCTTCTTCGTCGGTAGGCATATAGGACCTTACTCTCCATGTGACCCCTTCTACGTTGGGTAAGTAGTTTGTGTTGACTTATTTTACCTCTACATTATAATCCGAAGAGTTTCTCGTGATTATGATGGACTATAGATAGAATTTACAGAAATTTATCAACCAAGAATTCTAAAAGTAGAATTAGCCAAGAGGTTGGCTTATCAATTTACAGATAATTGAGTCTTGGGATCATTTATATAATTCTTAAGGGAGGTCAATTGTATAAATGCTTGAGTCTTCGCATTATAACAGTTTTTGCATTAGACTTAAATCATAACGATGAGTATGCTTATTATGTTTTTCTTCTTCTTTTCGCAGTGTAGAATTTGTTTTATATTGATAATACTGCTTACAACAAATGGCTGGAAACAATGATATCCCTATGCCAAGTGCCACACTTGCACGCGAGTCTTGGCTCAAAACTTTCATGGACCACATGAATCAGTCCACACGACTGAAGAATGACGGGTCCAACTTTGTGGACTGGGAGGCATCATTACGGAATGCTGCCATTACTGACGGTAAGCTCAAGTACTTGACTGAGCCAATACCGCCAAACCCAGGCCCCAATGCAAGAGCTAACGAGTCACTTGCTTATAGTGACTTCGTCATGGAAGCGGGTGCGATAAAGAACGTACTCATTTTTGCAATGGAAACCAATTTGCAAAGACGCTTCATTGCCCAAGGTGCAAACAAGATTTTCACCACGCTCACTAATGAGTTTTCAAAAGCATCGAGAATCGTTACTTATGAGCATACTTGTCGCTTCTTTGATGCGAAACTCCAGAAGGGCCAACCGGTTAGCCCACACATTCTTAACATGATTGAGAATGTCGAGAAACTGGAGGCACTTGATTGCAAAATCAGTGAGAGCATAGTCATTGACCGTATGCTTCATTCACTTCATGATGGTTTTGCCCTCTTCAGGGCAAATTACTACACGAATGACATGAAGAAAAGTCCTCATGAGCTACACTCACTTCTCGTACAGACCGAGAAGGATATGAAATTAAGTGGGAGCATAAAGCAAGATGTTCTCATGATTTCCAACAAGAATAAGGGTAAGGGCAAAGCTCACGGCGACCTAACTGTAGGAAAGCCAAAGTTTAAGAAGTTAGGAAACGGTAAGAGTGGGACTGGTGAGACTAGTGGCTCACAAGGCAATGAAAAGAGCAAGGGTGGTAACGTTGAGTGCCACCATTGTCACAAGACTGGGCATTGGAGGAGGAACTGTCCCGTGTACCGTGAGGACATAAAAGTAGGCCGCGTCACTCCTGTTGGTATGTCATCTTATATTCATATGATTGAGATTAACCATGCAAGTTTCGAAACTTGGGTACTTGATACTGGTTGTGATTCTCATCTGTGTAATCATTTGCAGGGCCTAAAAAGCATCACACCTCTCGCAAAGGGTGATGTGAACCTGCGAGTCGGGAATGGAGCAAGAGTTGCTGCAGTCTCAAAGGGAACATACGTAATCCAGCTCCCGAGTAGTTTTGAGTTATATTTATATAACTGTTACTATGTACCCAGTTTATCTAAGAATATTATTTCTGTTTCCGTACTTGATAAAGACGGTTTTTCATTTTCAATAAAGGACAATAACTGTATTTTCTCTTTTAATGAAATGGTTTATGGCAAAGCAGTTTCCATGAATGGAATTTATATCTTAGATCAAACCACAGATATATTACATGTGAATAATAAGAAAGTAAAGGTTGGTGACAAAGATCAAACTTATGTATGGCATTGTTGAATGGGACACATAAATGAAAAACGTGTAAAGAAACTCATTGAAAGTGGGACTATCTCCACATTTGATTTTTCATCATTTGGCACGTGTGAATCATGTCTTATCGGCAAAATGACTCGAATTTCCTTCAAAGGTGTTGGAATGCGCGCGAATGACCTATTAGGACTCATACATACTGATGTATGTGGACCTATGTCAATCACCGCAAGAGACGGCTATAGATATTTTATCACTTTCACAGATGATTTGAGTAGATACGGATATGTCTACTTAATGAAGCATAAAAGTGAGTCTTTTGAAAAATTCAAGGAATACCAGAATAAGGTTGAGAACCAACTGGGAAGAAAGGTTAAAGTACTCCGTTCAGATCGTGGTGGCGAATACCTTTCAAATGAGTTTGATCAACACCTTAAAGACTGTGGAATAGTTTTACAGTTAACTCCACCTGGAACACCTCAATTAAATGGTGTGTCCGAACAAAGAAATCGAACACTACTTGATATGGTTCGATCCATGATGAGTCACACGGTAGTACCTGATTCATTATGGGGTTTTGCTCTTTTGTCAGCTGCTCTTATACTTAACTGAAGTCCGTCTAAAGCTGTCGACAAGACTCCGTATGAAATATGGAAGGGAACGGTCCCTAACTTGTCCTTTATTCGGGTTTGGGGCTGCGAGGCTTATGTCAAGTGAATACACGAGGATAAGCTCGGCCCGCGATCGGTCAAGACATACTTTATTGGTTATCCAAAAGGAATGTTTGGTCATTACTTCTGTTCCGGGTGTAATTCCGGAGCAGGATTGTGACCACTTGAGCTTGTAGAATGATGTCGTTGCTCGTCTCTTCCTTTCACTCTTTCCTGTAAAGATGAACAAACTGAGGGCTCGACTTGGGACCGAGCGTACTCACTACGACGCTCAAGTCAGTAAACTTAGAGAGGTAAGTTGTATGTTTAACTTGGCCAAGTAGATTGTAGAGAGATAAGGGAGTTTTTACCAGATATTCCAGTTGGTTTCTTAATGAGAGATGTGGAGTATTTATAGACTTTCACCTTTTGTCACGTAGTGGCCAAGTGGCCAAGTGGCGTAACAGGTGGAAAGACTGTCTTACCCTCGGCCGAGGGACCCATGACAGGCCGGCAGGCCTGGTTGACTCCATGCCGAGGGGACTGGATGCGAGTACACGGATATGCCTCTCGGCCGGCTAGTTGCCAAGCCGCGACCCAAGTGACAGGCCGACAGGCTTTGTCGGTTAGGCTATTTTTCTCTTGACTTGTTGTCTTTTAACTTTGACCTTGGTCAATATGTTGACTCGGTCAGCGGGTGCAGAATATGCCCCATCAATTTGCCCCCAGCGTAGTCTATGCCGTGGTATGGACCTTCGATGCGTGTTGAGCGTATTCTGCGCATGTCGAACTTCTTCCTCGGCTTGGTCCTGTTCAGGCCGTACCATATCCCCCCTCCACATTGTTGTGTTATGGACATCGAATGTGGAAAAGAAAATGGCGCTGGCCGAGACCAAGGTTGGGAGTGCCGTGTGCTTTTGATTGCCCCCGACCGGTGCTGCCAAGCTTGGTTGATCAGTTGGCCGTTGGCAAGTAGATACCAAGGAGCGTGTCGAAGAAGATTTGTCACTGTATGTCGATTGACCTTCTGTGGCTGCATGCTTGACACGTGGCCTGGTATTGATTGGTGGACGTTTTATGGGCTTTGCTCTGATTGGTCCACTGAATGGGCTTTGCTCTATAAATAGAGCAGTGTGCCCCTCATTTTGGTCTGCAAATTTCATTTTCAAGAAAAAAATTTCTCTCTCTAGTTTTGGAAGAGTTTTCTCTCTCTAATTTTCGAAGCGTTACTCGGCGTAACACTTTCTTTCAAGGTAAAAACAAATTCTTCCCCATCTTTTATTTGTTAAGTATTCGTTGCCACCATGTCTGCTGCTGACGCTCCGCCTAGTACCTCAACCCCTGGGGGCGAACCGCCGCATCCTGATGAACAGGAGCCACTGGTTGTCTGCCCGGTAGGGTTCGGGGGTCGCAAGTCGCCTTCTCCTGAAATCGACGAGAAATATCTCGAGGATTTTGATGATGATGAGGAGGAAGAGACCCGATCTGATTCAGAGAGGCCGCATTACTTGTGGCACGGCGAAGCCTGTTCGATTAAACCTGATCGCGTTTGGACGAACAAGTTCGCTAGTGTCTCCGGGCCTGAACTTTTCAAAGACCATTACAACTTCGGCAGGGGGTATAGAATTATTGTCCCTGAGGGTGATCAGGCAGTCTGTTGCCCTCCTGAAGGCTGTATAGGCGTGTATATTAGGCATCTGGAGTATGGGCTCCAATTTCCTCTTAATGAACACGTCTCGGCCATAATCAAAGCCATGAATGTCGCCGTGGCACAACTGCACCCGTTGGCCATTAGGACGATTATTGGCTTCGTATGGTTTTGTCTCTTTAAGGGGGTGGCTCCAACGGTGAACATTTTCCGCCGGCTCCACCATCTTCGGCTGTCTACCCAAGGCGTCATGGGGTGGTACAGCGTGCAGACCGAGCTGGGTTATGTGACCGTCTCCAAGCTGACATCCTGCAAAGACTGAAAGGGGCGGTGGGTATATGTCGAGGTTCCGGAGGACTATCCACTGCCCCGGTCCTTCCAAACACGCCACACGTCAATTTGCCGTGAGAGTCAGGGGGAGCATGAAAGATATGTCTCCCGTAATAAGATTAAGATGGACGCCAAGAAGGTTTATCTTAATGACGGTGAAGTGCGGGCAATGAGCATGTTCGAGGCTGAGAAGGATGGCACGCCGAAGGGATGGATGCCTCCGACGCAGATCGTCCTTGAAGACGAGCCGCTTTGCCACGTCGGCCTCATACCGGCCCTCAGCCAGGGTGAGTGGGGTCGGTATGAGGCCCTCCTTTGCCTTTATGCTTCGATATTTGAGCCTCGGTTTACTTCTTTCGCTTAACTCCTGCTTTGTTTCTTGCAGATAGATTTGGCCGGGATCTCTCTGTCTCCATCCTAAGCAAGTTGGGACTTGACCAGGACAGGAGAGTTGTTGAACTGCACCCCAAGGCCGCGCCGCGTGATCGCAAGCAGACCCCGCACGAACTCATGGAGCAGGCGTTGAAAGCAATGGACGTGGGGGCGACTCAAGCAGAGATTGGCGGTAATGTGCCGCGCCGGAGACCAAAAACAACGTCTTCGGCAGCTACGACGTCAACTCCAACTCGATCTCTAATCCCCATAGTCCAAAAAGATAAGGAGGTCGTCAATGTTGACGAGGACCTCACCATTCTGGAGGGTCCTCCTCCCTCTGGTAAGAGGAAAGAAACAACGCATCTTTCTTCTTTATTCGAGGCGGGGGGAAAGAGGAGGGGTCAGCCGGCCCTCAATCCAAGAAGGCTAGGACTGGTACGGATCTAACCCATGGCTCGGATTTAGCAGGTTCCTTATGCATTCCTGATGACAGGGTTTCTGATATGTCGATGAATGTTGACATGGACGCTTTGTCTGGGTTTTTTATAGATCAGCCGTCGCCAGCTGTTGTTCTCACCGAACGACAATTGGAGAAGCAGCCTGTGCAGACGGGCGATAAAAATGTCGCCGCCGACTCCTCGTCCGAGAAGGCTTCCTTCGTTCAGCTCAGGGCGGACGGCATAAGGTTGGTCAAAAGGCTGGTGAAGTGGGCTGAAGTTGCCGGCACTCATCTTATCGAGCAACAAAAGCTCGTGGCTCAAACTGCCCCTACGCTCAAACGGCTTAAGCTTTAGCTTGCCGCTTCTAGGGAGAAGGCTGAGAAGGCGAAGCAGGACTTTCTCGCTGAGCGAAAGCTTAAGGAGGACGCTGAGAAGGTGGTCCTGGCCGAGAGAGCTAAGTTTGAGTCCGCGTTGGCTGATGCCGCTAAGCTGCGGGAGGAGAAAAACAAGCTTGAGGGTGGTTATAAGGCCATGGTTGAGCAGAGGAAAAGATGGAAGACCCTGCATTTGGCCGAGGCGAAGGAACACAAGGGCACAAAGGTTATCCTTGCTCAGAGGGAGAAGGATATTGAGATGCTGAAAACCATCATCATCCCTGAAATGTGTGCCCGGTACCGGGACCAAGCTGAAGATGCTACAAGGGATGCGATTAAGGCCCTCCTTCCCGAAGGCACTTTTCCGTGGCAAGATTTTGACAAACTTTTGGATGAGAAGGCGGCTGCTGAGGAGGACAAGGCCGCGGCAGAGGCGAAGGTGGCGAAGGCTGCTCAGGAAGCAGCGGCTAAGGCGGCCCATGATGCTAAGGTGAAGGAGGCTAGAGAGGAGGCTGAGAGGGCAAGGGCACGCGAAGCCGCCAAGTCGTCCTCTGGGCCGCCCACCGACGGTGATGCTGCTGCTGCTGCTGGTGGCGAGGGGCGACAAGCATAGGGAGACGGGCGGTCGTCACCAGATTCACCTGGCCCTTCGGACAGCTTCAGTTGTTCGGGGGCTAACTTTTGAGCCTTTCCTCCCTGCCATCCTTTTGGCGCTTCATGTCTTAATGTTGTAATTTTTGTTATTCCTTCTTTTTTGTTAAACTTTGGTAGGTTGAGCTTAGGCTATCCCTATGGGACGACCGTCGACTTTATTTTGTCTCACCTTTAAATATTTTCAATGAAATTGTTTATTTGCTTTCGGCTTGGCCGAGGCTTTGATCTCATCCTCCATTCAGTTGTCTTCTTACGTTTTTAAACATATTGAGCGCTTTTTCGTTTTACCTTCGGCTTGGCCGAGGCATTTAGATTGCGTATCTCAACTGTACTTAAACGTTTTTAGCATATTGGTCGTGTCCTCTGCTGCACCTGAACAGGCCGAGGTAGCAAGATTCACGTTTCCCAATTTGCTCAGCAACATGTTGGCATGTCGGTCGCTTCCTCCTCCACTCTCGGTCAGGCCGAGGCGGTCAAATTTGCGCTTCCCAACTGCTGTTGTAAACATGTTAGCATATCGGTCGTTTCCCCGTCACTCCCGGCTTTGGCCGAGGCAATCGAGGTTACGGCTCGAATGCATTCGTATCTATAGACATATTGATCGCTTCCTCTGCCACTCTGGATTGGCGGGCGATCGATTTGCGTTCTCAAGCATTTATTATACGTTCTTAAGCATGTTGGTCGCTTTCACGAGTATCAACTGCATTTGTAGTGACTGCCCGGCTTTGGCCGTGACGTCTACTTTGCTACGACTACGGAGGGGACAAGCATTTCGATGGAAAACTTGGATCACTCTTCATAAGATATAATCACGCGTTGGGGTGCCCACAACGGTCTCGGACACCTCCGCCGCTTTACGAAATACTTCCTAAGGTTATCTGTGTTCCAATGGCTCATTAGAGGCACACCCCCCATGTCTGTCAGCCGGTATGTCCCCGGCCTCATTTCTTCAACCACCCTGTAGGGTCCCTCCCAGTTGGCCGTCATCTTACCATGGATGTTTCCTTTGTTGGTTGCGGCCGACTTTCTCAGGACTAGATCTCCTACTCTCAAGTCCCTTTTGTGGACCCTACAGTTGTAGGCTCTTCTCATTCGGTTTTGATATACTGCCAAGTTAAGCCGTGTCGTATCTCGACTTTCTTCGACCAGGTCTAGGGAGGCTCTCAGGCCTTCTTCATTTTCGGCCAGGTTAAAGGTTTGCGTTCGAATGTCGGCACCGCTTCTTCAATCGGCAGACGGCCTCGGACCCATAGACTAGGTGGAATGGACTGCCACCTGTTGCTTCTTTCTCCGTGGTTCGAAGGGACCACAGTACGCCGGGTAGTTCATCAGCCCATCTTCCCTTTAGATCTTCAACCTTCTTCTTCAACCCGTTTAGTACTGTTTTATTAGCTGCCTCCGCCTGCCCGTTGCTCTGAGGGTGGTAGACGGAGGAGTATGCAAATTTGATACCGAGCTCTTCCAACCAATTCATCACCATGTCGCTCCAAAACTCTCGGCCGTGGTCAAATACAATGACTTGGGGTAACCCAAAACGAGTTATGATGTTCTTCCAAATCACCTTTCTTACGGCCGACGTGGTCTTGGCAGGTACCGCGACAGTCTCGACCCATTTGGTGAAGTACTCAACGGCGACAATCAGGTACTTCCTTCCTCCGGAGGCCGTCGGAAATGGTCCTAATAAATCCATCCCCCACTGTGCAAATGGTAGGCGATTAACTACTGGTTGCAGGTCTCGGGAAGGTGCATGTATTACCGGAGAATGCATCTGACAATTCTTGCACTTCTTGGTTTTTGCCCTGGAATCTTTCAGCATGGTAGGCCAGAAGTAGCCGGCTCGGAGAGCTTTGTGGGCTAGCGTTATCGCCCCCATGTGATGTCCGCAGATGCCTTCGTGAATCTCTGTCAGTATAAGCTCCGTGTCGGCTGGGCCGACACATTTCAAGAGTGGGCTTATTACGGACCTTCTGTACAATTCTCCTTCGAACACTAAGTACCTTGCAGCGATCCTTCTTATCTTCTGAGACAGACTGCGGTCCTCCGGAAACTCTTTTGTCAGCTTGTATTTCATTATCGGAGTCATCCACGTCGTCTCGGCTTCGATGTCGCCCACCATGCCGACGGTCTCAGTGATGCTTTTAGCATTTCTGATATCCACCAGCACGGTTCGACTGACATTTTTGATGCTTGAACTGGCAAGTTTTGAGAGAGCGTCGGCTCGGTTGTTCTCGGACATGGGGATGCACTGTATTTGGAAAGATTTCAATTTTGAGGTGTCAGCTTTTACCCTCTCCAGGTACCTTACCATCCCCTCGTCTCAAGTCTCATACTCTCCTCGGATTTGATTAGTCAATAAGAGTGAGTCTGTTTTCAACACAATATGCTCCGCCCCGGCAGCTCTAGCTAACTCGACTCCAGTTATCACCGCCTCATATTCGGATTAGTTATTTGAGGCCGAGAAGGTAAACTTCAAGGCGTACTCAAACTCGTCTCCGTTAGGGCTGATGATAAGGATGCCGGCTCCTGAGCTGTTCGCCGTGGAGGACCCGTCGGTATACACTTCCCACACGCCGGATGTGATTCTTCTTGATACGTGCACTCGGCCAGGAAGTCTGCAGCGCTTGCCACTTTATCGAAGGCCTCGGCTTGTGCAATGCCAAAGCCGGAGAGCTCCACTGCCCATTTGATAAGTCTGCCGGATTTTTCGAATTTTTCTAATGCTTTCTCCAATGGCTGATCGGTTAAGACCGTCACGGGGTATGCGTCGAAGTAGGGTTTCAGCTTCCTTGCGGCAACGACGACGGCGAGGGCTGCCTTTTCGATTAGTGGGTAATTTCTTTCGGCGGCCAGCAGTGTATGGCTGATAAAGTAAATTGGGTATTGCTGCTTATTTTCTTCCCTGACGATTACGGCACTGACCGTGGCCGAGGTAACTGCTAAGTATAGATATAGCGTCTCCCCCAGCGTCGGCCTGGACAGGGGGTCGGCAGTGTCGTCGAAGGTGGGCTTTCGGTTGCACGAAAGTCGTGCTCTGTTCCTCCCCGGCTAAAGTTTTTATTCCCCTTCAGGACTTTAAAGAACGGAGTGCTCTTGTCGGCCGACCGAGAGATGAAGCGGGCGAGAGCCGCCATCCTTCCGGTCAGCGTCATAACCTCTTTTCGATTTCTCGGCTCCGGTAGGTCTAGTATTGCTTTGACTTTCTCCGGATTGGCATCAATTCCCCCTGGCGCCGACAAGCACGCCGAGGAACTTGCTTGGCCGGACACCGGTTACACTTCTTTGGGTTAAGCTTCATTTTATATTTCCTTAGTGAACAAAATGTCTCGCCCAAATCGGCTAAGTGCTCGCTGTCAGACTTGCTTTTTACAATAGCATCGTCGACGTAAGCCTCGATGTTTCGCCCTTTTTGATTTTGGAACACTTTGTCCACCAACCTAGTGTAAGTTGCGCCAGCATTCTTCAAACCGAACGACATCATTTTATACATGAATGTGCCGTGACCGGTGATGAATGCGCATTTAGGCATATCTTCCTCGGCCATAAATACCTGATAATACCCTGAGAAGGCGTCTAACAGGCTTAGCATAGTGTAGCCTGCCGTGGCGTCAATCAAACTATCTATTCGAGGCAAGGGATAACAATCTTTAGGGCACGCTTTATTAAGATTGGTAAAATCAACACACATCCTCCACGCCCCTGACGATTTCCTCACCATTACAACATTTGCTAGCCACTCAGGTTAAGTACAAGGCATGATAAAGCCCGCCGCTAATAATTTGTCTACTTCAGCTTTGATGGCCTCATCCTTCTCGGCTGAGGAGTTCCTCATATTCTGCTTGACCGGCCGAGCGGTGGAGAGTACGTTCAGCTTGTGAACGATCACCTCCCGGCTCACGCCTGGTATCTTGGCAGCTGAGTATGCGAAGACATCTTTGTTTTTCCTCGGTAGGTCTAGGAGATCGGCTCGAATTTTGGCTCCGGTCGTCGACACCGCGATTACGGTGCGCCCGGGTCAATTTCCACTTCCTCGGTCTCGGCTCCTTCGACCATGCCGACATTAGTATTCATCGGTTCGCACTCCTGCTGCAAGGATGGACTCTTCCCTTTCTCCGATTTCTTCGCCACTTTGAGGGATTGCATGTTGCACCCCCTGGCAGACACTTGGATATTGACTATTTCATCTCTCTCGTCCTTTGAGACGAGCTTTTGTCTTCCCCGGTCCAAGACGTACATCAATGTCGGGCCGGATGGACATCAACGCCGGCCTCGCTCAAAGTGACCCGGCCTATGAGAACATTGTAGGCAGACGAACCATCGATAACCACGAACTCGGATAAAACATTTTTAGCCGCATCCGCTTGGCGAACATCACCGGCGATCTGATTGACCCCGGGGTACCAGTAGCCCCCCGAGAAGTCAGTATAGTGGGTTAATGCAGGGGCTCAGATCTCCAATTTTCAGACCGAGATTAAGAAAGCACTCCCTAAACATGATGTTCGTGTAGGCGCTTGTGTTAATCAGGCACCTTTTGACCAAGTGGTTGGCTATATCCAGGTGGACTACAAGCGGGTCGCTGTGCGGGGCGACGACTCCCTCGTAGTCCTTCTTTCCAATGGTTATATCGGGGATGGTGGAAGCGGGGATCGCTGTTTTAGGCACAAAGTTGATGGCTTGGTACAACTCATTTAGGTACCGTTTGTGCCCATTAGCTGACCCACCGTTCTCGTTTCCCCCGATGACAACCTGGATTACTCCCATCCGTTGGAAAACTGATTTTCTATTCGCCCCGTCGGCGCTTGTTCCTGGGCCTCCAGCTACATACTTGCTGAGGCTCCCTTTTCGGATTAGCTCTTCGATGGCGTTCCTTAGATGTCAACAGTTGTCAGTTTTGTGGCCGGTGTGGCCGTGGTACTAGCAAAACTGGCTTGTGTCACCGTCCCCCCTCGCCTTGGGGGGCCTTGCCCACTTCTGTCCATCATTCTTGCTTAGGGTAAAGACCTCGGCCGGAGATGCGACCGGGGGGATGAGACTCTTGTGCAGCTTCGGTTGTATGATCCCGAACGCCCCCGGCGCCCGCCGAGTCTTTGTTTCCTATTAGATCTCTCAGGCCGTGACCTATTCCCGTCACGGCGACCTTCATCTATTTTGTCCCGGCTCTTCCTCTCTGGGTGCCCGCTTCACCGTGGCCTACCCGTGTTTTGTGATAGTCTTCCACCTTTACGGCTCGGTCGGCCATCTTTCTCGGCGGAGTCTAAGTTGAGGTCTTCGCACTTGATCGCTCGTTTTGAACTCGCCTTTCGGAGGCCTTTCATCGCGCAAAGGCCGCCGATTCGGTGTTCGGCTCACGGATCTGCTGAACCTTAGCGTCGAATCTTTTCACGTAGCCGGAGGGACTCGTCCTCCCCCCGTCGGATAGTTAGGAGATCGATGTTTCCACGGCCCTTCTCTTGTTGCAAGCATCTTCTGGCTATGAAATTGTCTCTCGGTCGGCATAGCGAGATACCGAGCCATTAGGTAGCCCCTTGTACCAACTCTAAGCGATCCCATGCAGGGTCGTTGGGAAGACTCGGCACCACACCTCATCAGGCTGCTCCCATACCGACATGTATGACTCGAAAGCCTCGGCATGGTCGGTCGGATCGCTATCCCCTTTGTATGATAAGGGCGGCGGCTTCGACTTAGTCGGCACGGGGATCTCGAGGACATAGGTGCGAGGGGTCTGTCGAGCACGTGTCGAATGACACGCGGCGATCGGCTCCTCGAAACCTTAGTCCGGCTTATCTCCCTCTGGCGGGAAGGGCTTCTTGTCCGACTTTGGTGAGTCGGACTTCTTTCATTCCTTCGGGGCTGGCCTCGTTGTTGCCGCGGCGACGCTGTCCTCCCGCGAGTGGGGAAGGACTCAGTCTGCGCCACCGGCACCACGGGCTCTGCTGGCGTTCTAGCACGCCCAGCTCCTTGTATTGCTCCGGACAAGTTGTTCGGAGTCACTCTATGGGCCCTGGTCACCTGTGGATGCGCTGCCGTCCCCGTCGTCGTGACAGGGATAATCGGCGTACTACCCATCAGGTCCAGGAATAGCTTTAATTTGGCCGCATCGACCACATGTCACATGACAGTGATTTGGTCGGTAGGCAGCGGTGTTCGCTCTTCGGCATCCCGGTTTACGCTCTTTCGGCATCCCGAACTCGGAATTTTAACGTGTCATCCTGGAAGAATGCAGTTCCTTCACTCACAGTTTCTTGTTGCTTTGACATCTTCTTAGCTCGCTGAATGGTTTTTTTTTTTTTTTTTTTGTATTGTAGGTGACTAGCTTTTAGTACGTTTTCCCACAGACGGCGCCAATTGTTCCGGGTGTAATTCCGGAGCAGGATTGTGACCACTTGAGCTTGTAGAATGATGTCGTTGCTCGTCTCTTCCTTTCACTCTTTCCCCGTAAAGATGAACAAACGAGGGCTCGGCTTGGGCGAGCGTACTCACTCCGATGCTCAAGTCAGTAAACTAAGAGAGGTAAGTTGTATGTTTAACTTGGCCAAGTAGATTGTAGAGAGATAAGGGAGTTTTTACCAGATATTCCAGTTGGTTTCTTAATGAGAGATGTGGAGTATTTATAGACTTTCTCCTTTTGTCACGTAGTGGCCAAGTGGCCAAGTGGCGTAACAGGTGGAAAGACTGTCTTACCCTCGGCCGGGGACCCATGACAGGCCGGCAGGCCTGGTTGACTCCATGCCGAGGGGACTGGATGCGAGTACACGGATATGCCTCTCGGCCGGCTAGTTGCCAATCCGAGACCCAGTGACAGCCGACAAAGCTTTGTCGGTTAGGGCTGTTTTCTCTTGACTTGTTGTCTTTTAACTTTGACCTTGGTCAATATGTTGACTTCGGTCGGCGGGTGCGAGAATATGCCCCATCAATTTGCCCCCAGCGTAGTCTATGCCGTGGTATGGACCTTCGATGCGTGTTGAGCGTATTCTGCGCATGTCGAACTTCTTCCTCGGCTTGGTCCTGTTCAGGCCGCACCATATCCCTCCTCCACATTGTTGTGTTATGGACATCGAATGTGGAAAAGAAAATGGCGCTGGCCGAGACCAAGGTTGGGAGTGCCGTGTAATTTTGATTGCCCCGGCGTCACGCCAAGCTTGGTTGATCACCGGCCGTTGGCAAAGTAGATACCAAGGAGCGTGTCGAAGAAGATTTGTCACTGTATGTCGATTGACCTTCTGTGGCTGCATGCTTGACACGTGGCCTGGTATTGATTGGTGGACGTTTTATGGGCTTTGCTCTGATTGGTCCACTGAATGGGCTTGGCTCTATAAATAAACCAGTGTGCCCCTCATTTTGGTCTGCAAATTTCATTTTCAAGAAAATATTTTCTCTCTCTAGTTTTCGAAGAGTTTTCTCTCTCTAATTTTCGAAGAGTTACTCGGCGTAACACTTTCTTTCAAGGTAAAAACAAATTCTTCCCCATCTTTTATTTGTTAAGTATTCGTTGCCACCGTGTCTGCTGCTGACGCTCCGCCTAGTACCTTAACCCCGGGGGGCGAACCGCCGCATCCTGATGAACAGGAGCCACTGGTTGTCTGCCCGGTAGGGTTCAGGGGTCGCAAGTCGCCTTCTCCTGAAATCGACGAGAAATATCTCGAGGATTTTGATGATGATGATGAGGAAGAGACCCGATCTGATTCAGAGAGGCCGCATTACTTGTGGCACGGCGAAGCCTGCTCGATTAAACCTGATCGCGTTTGGACGAACAAGTTCGCTAGTGTCTCCGGGCCTGAACTTTTCGAAGACCATTACAACTTCGACAGGGGGTATAGAATTATTGTTCCTGAGGGTGATCAGGCAGTCTGTTGCCCTCCCGAAGGCTATATAGGCGTGTATATTAGGCATCTGGATTTTTGGCTCCGTTTTCCTCTTAATGAACACGTCTCGGCCATAATCAAAGCCATGAATGTCGCCGTGGCACAACTACACCCGTTGGCCATTAGGACGATTATTGGCTTCGTATGGTTTTGTCTCTTTAAGGGGGTGGCCCCAACGGTTAGGCTGTTTTTCTCTTGACTTGTTGTCTTTTAGCTTTGACCTTGGTCAATATGTTGACTCGGTCAGCGGGTGCAGAATATGCCCCATCAACTTCTATTCGCCTACCGAACATCGAGTTTTTGTTACCGGCTAGTGCAAAGTTCTTAGAGAAAGAATTTCTCGAGAACAAATCAAGTAATAGAACCTTCGAGCTGTTGGAGATTCAAGAACCAACAACCGAGAAACAGATGGAGGAAGATGTTCCTGCAACTAATGATACGGTTAATATTCCTCAGGAACCTAGGAGGTCGGGTAAAGTCTCTAATACTCCAGACAGATACATTGGTATGGTCGAGGAAAATGACGTTTTGCTCCTAGAGAGTAATGAACCCGCTACCTATAAAGGTGCCATGACCTGTTCCGACTCTAAGCTATGGCTTGAAGCCATGCAATTCGAGATGGACTCCATGTATGAGAATGATGTATGGGATCTTGTTGATTTACCTAACAAGGTACGACCTCTTCAGTGCAAATGACTTTATTAAATAAAGCATTCTGTAGACGGGCAATCAGATACCTATAAAGCACGACTAGTGGCAAAAGGTTTCAATCAAGTGCACGGATTGCATTATGATAAAATTTTTGCACCCGTAGTTATGCTGCGTTCCATTCGGATAATCTTAGCGATTGCCACTTTTCATGACTATGAAATTTGGCAGATGGATGTGAAAACCGCCTTCTTAAACGGTTATTTGGAGGAGGAATTGTACATGGTACAACCCGAAGGTTTCATAGATCCTGAAAATCCTAAGAAAGCGTGCAAGCTTAAACGTTCCATTTATGGACTTAAGCAAGCTTCTCGGAGTTGGAATCATCGTTTCGACCAGGTGATAAAAGAGTATGGTTTCACTCGATCGGTCGAGAAACCATGCTTATATGTCAAGTCGAGTGGGAGCAAGATTGTTTTCTTGATATTGTATGTCGATGACATACTCTTGATTGGGAATGACATTCCTCTCTTATCTTCGATAAAAGGATGGTTGAAGAACCATTTCCAGATGAAAGATCTGGGTGAGGCACAACGCATATTGGGAATCCGTATCTATCGAGATAGATCACGACGGATGTTATCACTGAGTCAGGAGTCTTATTTAGATAAGATTCTTGAAAGGTTCAGCATGACCAACTCCAAGAAGGGGAACCTTCCAATGATTTCTGGGATACACTTGAGCAAGTCTTAGTCACCCAAGACACCTGAAGGGATTGAACGCATGAGTCGCGTTCCTTATGCATCAGCCATAGGATCGATCATGTATGCCATGATATGCACACGTCCAGATGTGGCATATGCATTGAGTATGACGAGTCGGTACCAAGGCAATCCAGGTTAAACACACTGGATGGCTGTTAAAAACATCCTTAAGTACCTACGGAGAACAAAGGATTGGGCATTGATTTATGGAGGAGATACTAAGCTATGTGCAATCGGTTACGCAGATGCTAGCTTCCAAACGGATCGAGATGATTCGAAATCTCAGTCTGGATTCGTCTTTACTCTTAATGGTGCTGCGGTCAGCTGGAAAAGTTCCAAACAGGAAGTTGTAGCAGATTCTACTACTGAATCCGAGTACTATGCCGCTTCAGAAGTAGCAA
The DNA here is from genome assembly GCF_048544455.1 of Silene latifolia. NCBI lineage: Eukaryota > Viridiplantae > Streptophyta > Magnoliopsida > Caryophyllales > Caryophyllaceae > Silene > Silene latifolia. The sequence continues at coordinate 96,235,265 of NC_133538.1, forward strand.
AGGAAGCTATATGGATGCGTCAATTCTTACAAGGACTAACCATAGTTCCTAGTTCGAATGACCCAATCACCATCTATTGCGACAATAGAGGTGCCATCTTCCAGGCTAAGGAGCCTAAGTCTAGCAACAAGTCTAGACATGTACATCGGAAGGCTCACCTGATCCGTGATTACTTGGAGCAAGAGGAGATAGTGATTGACAAGATTGCTTCGGATGACAACATCGCGGATCCTCTCACTAAACCATTGAAATATGATAAGCATAAATGGCACGTTATTTCCATGGGAATTAAACGTGTTCCTGAGTTGTACTAGTTGCATATGGATTCGATACATTTTCTTTTTCATATGCTATTTATAACTTCATCGTATTATTTCATATTTTGTTTTTTATGTGGATTGTACGACAACATTGAACGCCACAAAGTGAACTGAATTACATTATATTTGTTTTGGTCCGTAATCGCCTATATGAGCTGATAACTCTGGCTATTATTTTGTGAAGTTGATTGATGGTGGGTTCAACGAGCCATAAGTCAAACGGTTGGCTGATCGATCACATATGCGAGTTATAACGATACCTCGTAGGACATTGTCACAACGTAATGGAGTCCTAAATGTTTAAAAACATTCGGTGCCAGGTCGTGGATTGGACTTCCATTGTGTTCCTAGAGTCGATTCTTTTGACTATCGAATGTCTCTTGAGATTAAGGCAGTTTTTGGGTGACTTTGGTTTCTTTCTCATGGTCGACCGTAACAGGAGGCTAAGCAGATTTTTACTGGGTCATTTCATACTGTGCTTATATCTGTAGGATTCGAGTTGAAGAAAATATCCAACCTTTATCAGGTTTAGTCATTTCTCAGGGCCACTCGAGGAGTTGTAACTGAAATGCATGGCCATACTCGAATGATGATTCGTTTATCAGTTAAGTTACTCTCTAGTCGGGAAAACCACTCTTGATATTGATCACTTGTAGAATACGACCTTTGTTAATACGGATTTTCCAAATTGTTTTACATTGAGTGGGAGAAATTTTAGGATATGAGAATCGGTTATCGCACATACACTTGTGAGGACAAGTGGGAGTTTGTTGGAGCTTGTGTCCTCCACAAATTAGTGTGATAACATTTGTAAATCTCTTACAGGTTCACAGGGTATACTTAGTATTTTATCAGTTGATTAACAATTACCTAATAACGGTTGGCTTGCTAGAAGTTTGATGTTATTATCATACTGATGGCGGTGATCAACTGGTCCCTAAAAGTCACACCTAAAGGATATGTTTAAGAGATGTGATTATATGAAAATATAATCACATTGATGCCTTTTATGACTAAAAGGTTAGTCCATGTATTTGACTAAAAGGTTAGTCAATGTGATGATGAGTCGATTATTTAATACAATTAAATAATATTAGCTGAGACGAATTAATTGTCAATTCGTAAATTGAATATAAACAGTTATATTTAATTAATGTATATAATGTTAGCTTAAACGAATTAAGATGTTAATTCGTAATTAAACGTAAACGGTTATATTTAATTAGCAAATTATAAATATGCGATATTTATGGTTAATGTATATATTATACGAAATTGTCATAATAAATGATATCAGATCGGTATTAATAAATCGACTACAAACTGTTGTGTGTGGACTTATTAAATACGTGACGACATAAATGACAATTGATAAATATACACTTATTATACAATTTGACAATAACCGAAAATAAGAAGATTTTCTCCTTATTTTGGTTGTTGGTTACTCGGTTTAAGGAAGAGAAAAAGAAGAAAAATATCTTCCCTTTTTTTTACTCCTTTTACACGGTTAAAAGGGATAGAGGGGAATCATTTTTCTCACTTGATTTTTTGACCAAAAAAAACAAAACACTCTCATCACAAAACCCTAAAAACTACCCTAAAATTATTAGTAAATTAGGGTTTTCTTTCTAGCAAGAAAGAGGCATTTTCTCGGAGCATCTTGGGTGCAACGATTAGGAGAATATCGATCTCGATATTTGTTCTTAGGCCAAATTGCTAGGACCGGAGGTTAATTCTAATCTCTATTCTTTTGTTTATGCAATTTCATATATGACTTGTAATTTCATATTTCCTAATTTCGTTATAATCCGAATTTTCTTGATGAAATATACCGATATTTCCCACATTCGGCTGCTTACTTAATCAACCGAACACCATCAAAATTACTTCACAATAAAACCCCTTATGAATTCCTTTTCGGTAAACCTCCGTCTTATGAAAATTTGCGTATTTTCGGCTGTTTATGTTTTGCACACAATCAATATACTAAAGGTGATAAATTTGCCCCTCATAGTCGCAAATGCGTATTTGTCGGATATCCCTATAATAAGAAGGGTTGGCGGGTATATGACATTAATACCGGAGAAATCTTTGTTTCTCGTGATGTCCATTTTTACGAGACTAATTTACCTTACCTTAACACATCCAACGACCCCTCTTCCTCCCCTAAAAATCCTGTTTCTAACCCCTGTTCAGCCGGTGAGGAGGTACCCATTTCCGTCTCCATTACTGAACCCGCGAGTGAAACAATCGAAGAAGGTCACTTGGGTTCTGGTTCTGATTTGGGTAATAGGGATACAACAGAAAGTGTCGAGCACGGTACGGTCTCCAATAATGTCGGGTCTGCTACAACTGCTACTGCTGATACGGTAATTCCTGAGGTCCATTCTGGCCTTAATTCTGATCCGGTTTCTCGCTCCCTTGGCAAAGGTCACCGTATTAAGATACCATCTACCCGACTATGTGGCTTTGTCATTGGCATTACCGCAACTCCCACCACACCGCCGTCTTCCCCTGATTGCTGATCTCCTTCCTCCTCCTGAGGTACACCTTACGCTCTTGCTAACTATCTTAATTGCAATCATTTTTCTGCCCATCATCGCAACTTTCTTGCAGCAATTACGGAAGGTATCGAGCCTTCCTCCTTCCGTGTTGCTATCAATGATCCGAAGTGGTGTCAAGCTATGCAGGATGAAATTATTGCCCTTGAAAATAATAATACTTGGGAATTAACTGCTCTTCCTCCGAATAAAAAGGCACTTAGATGTCGGTGGGTTTATAAAATCAAATATAAATCGGATGGTCAAATCGAGCATTATAAGGCAAGACTTATAATTTTTGGGAACCATCAAGTTGAAGGAAATGATTTTGGTGAAACCTTCGCTCTGGTTGTTAAGATGGTAACAATCCGAGCTTTTCTTTCAATTGCCGCTATTTATAAATGGGAATTTCATCAGATGGATGTCCATAATGCCTTCTTAGATGGGGATTTATCCGAAGAAGTTTACATGAGGTTACCACCCGGTTTTAGCAAAGGCAATGAAGGACAAGTTTGTCGATTATGCAAATCATTATACGGGCTCCGTCAGGCACCCCGTTGTTGGTTTGCTAAGCTTGGTACTGCCCTTCGAAATTACGGTTTTATTCAGTCCCACTCGGACTACTCCCTATTTAGCTATACCAAGGCTGCGGTTTGCATTCACGTTTTGGTTTACGTGGATGATCTTGTTATTGCCGGGAATTGTAACACCCCCTCATACCAAGGTGCCTTACCAGGACCACCTTACCATGAAAGTGTGTTACCATCTCGGTTGCCCGAGGTTAGTACATATCAAAAGCGTTTGAACTGAGCACATTTATTAAGGTACCATAAAGTATAAATGTTTACATCGACCAAATCCCAAACTGTTACAATAAAATAAACCAAATGTCTGTCAACTAAGAAATCCAAAACTGCGACTCGGACAGTGATGCTACGACTGGTGATGACAACTCTCCCATGACTGCCCCAAGCTCACCAAGCAAAACCTGTCAAGTCTGCTCACCATCCCCGAATGGATCACCGCAGATTCCACAAACAACAACAGGGTCAGTATTACTCAATCAATATAAGACAAACAACAAGGTAACCAGCTGATCATCCTCCAACCCCAGTCTCCCGATCTCACACAGTAACCGACTACACACCTGAGTGTGTAGCCCTGCCAGATTACCCATCGCAACAGGTAATCCTCGCCGCCAGTGGGTGACCGCAGCCGATCCCACCTAGTCCAGCTCATCAACGAGCGACTAAAAATCCCTGTCCCTTAATGTGCACATCCCCTCCCGTGGCGGGTTCCACGGAGGGCGAACTAGGGTGTGAAGCCACTCCCACAAGTGACTCCACCACAATCACAACCAGACAGTAACACAAATGTCCCCACCTCTCCACATCAACACCGCCACAACAACGCCCATACTCCGATGATCAACAGATAACAAATAACACAACAAGTATGTCTTAACAATGAACGATGAACGAGTAGGAGAACCCTACCTTAGCAATCAACGAGTACGAAACTCGGACAATCAGAAAGGCTCCTCTACAAAGTCTTCTCCTATACAATGATCACATAACACAATTACACATTGCACAATCCCCCATATTCCCAATTCCATATATGTATACAGTAACCCCAAAGAACACAAACAACATAGAAATAGAACTTAGCAACAGTAGAATGAGGAACTATACACAAGAACCACGAAGATTACACACACCACGATGCTAGGGAATGATTAGGAAGTGATTAGGGAGTGATTATGGTAAACGTAGAATGATGAAGTTTGAAATAAGGTTTTAGAAACTGACGCGGGATATAAAAATAACCCCAAACATTCCCTAATCAAACCGTCAAAATACGATTCGCCAGACCGGATACTCAGTCGAGTAAAGTGTATACTCGGCCGAGTATCCTTTACTCGGTCGATTATTCACTATACTCGGCCGAGTATTCCTCGGCAGAACCAAAACAGACTACAACAACAGCACTACTCGGCCGAGTAGGCTCTACTCGGTCGAGTAGTCACCAAAGAAAATCCGTAGTATTACAGGAATGACGCTAGTTCAATTACTTCCTTCAGGACTTACCTTAGTAGCTGCTTCCACATGAAAGATTTGGGCCCGTTAAAATATTTTTTGGGCATTGAAGTGGCTCGCAGTTCCGAAGGTATATTTCTCAATCAGCGTAAGTATGCACTTGATATTATTTCCGAGGTTGGTCTCCTTGGTGACAAGCCCGCTTCTATACCAATGGAACAACACCGTCAATTGGGATTGGCTAAAGGCGAATTTATAGCTGACGTTGAATCCTATCGTCGTCTTGTAGGACGCTTTGTCTACCTTGCAGTCACACGGCCTGATCTTGCATACGCCGTTCATGTCCTATCTCAATTCCTTAACAAACCCCGCCAAGAGCATTATAATGCCGCGCTTCATGTGGTACGTTATTTGAAAGGAAGGCCTGGCCAATGTATTCTATTACAGGCCGACAGTAATTTAGCTGTATCCGGTTGGTGTGATTCCGATTATGCCGGTTGTCAGATTACTCGCCGTTCCGTTTCTGGTTGGGTTGTCTTCCTAAGCGATTCTCCTATATCATGGAAAACGAAGAAGCAACAAACAATTTCCCTTTCGTCTGCTGAAGCGGAATATTGCTCTATGGTTCCTCTTCTTTGTGAGCTCAAATGGCTCGTTGGCCTTCTTGCTAGCTTGGGTGTCACGGTTCCACAACCCATGCAAGTTTTCTCTGATAGTCAATCCGCTATTCAATTGTCCAAAATCCCGTTTTCCATGAACGCACCAAACATATTGAGGTGGACTGTCATTTTATTCAGAATGCTATCACGGTTGGGCTCATTACTCCCTCTCATGTCGATACTCATTCACAAATTGCAGATATCCTTAAGAAAGCTTTGGGCGCATCTCAGTTTGATATCCTTCTCCTCAAACTTGGCGTGCTTGATTGACACGCTCCAGTTTGGGGGGGGGGGGGGGCGGGGGGTTAATAAGCGTAATATTAGCAATAATAAACGTATCATATCAATTTGATATTATACGATATGATACGGATATTATTGTTATTCTATTTCCGATATTTTCGGGATTATTTCCTAATTACTAGGTTATATTATTCTCTTGTAATCCTTATAAAAAGGAATGCTTATTTAATGAAACACAATTACATCTTCACACAAAACACATATTACGTTTCTTAACAGTATTAACCTCACTTGAGTATGCATAGTAATAAAAACTACGGAAAATTCAGTGTATTCCTAAACTTTGTCACTTTGCATATGATACCTAATATTTTAAGTTTGTGTACATGTTACCCTTTACGTTTGATCTTTATGCACAATATATCCTTTTTGTCGCTCTAACAAATTTCAATTCAGCATAATCCATGCACCGGAATTCAGAAACAACCAAATTTTTTTCTACACATATTTTCTTGTTATAATCTACGATTTGAAAAAAAAAATTATCGACTGACATTTTCTAGGGTTTTTTTCTCACGAAAACCTAAGATCGACCATAACATATATCTTAAATTTCCGAATGACCATTTTTTGTTTTATCAAGTTATAGATTTCAAAGAGGTAATCAATTCTAAAAAAATTGGGCAATTCTGATTTCTGGTCTACCATTTATGCTCAATTAAAGATTCGAAAAACGATAAAAAGAGCATGTCGTACTTGAAAATCAAATCTCAAGGTTATCATATGCACAAACTTAAAAAGTTGGGTATCATCTGCAAAATGACATACTTTAGGGGTACCACGTGAATTTTCCGTAAAAACTAAAAAGCTCTTTGCTTTGTATTATTTGGATTTTTGCGTTTGTAAGCTTTCTACGCATCATTTTCTTCTTTTCAACTTAAGATGAGAAAATGTCAATATTTAATCATTTAATGATAAAATATTATACTTAAAGTCGTTACTTTTTAACAATTACGGAGTATTTGATAGTGATGGCCATTTTATCAGAAAATATTCATATTTTATCTTATAGTGGTCATATTTGATCCGTCTTAATTTCAGATAGATAAAGTTTGTTTGAAATCAGGGCCGGCCTAGGGGATGTTCAATCCGTGCAGCCGCAAAGGGCCCCCAATTTTCGGGGGGCCAATATAGAGCCCAGCTACTTAGTATCGTAATATAGTTATATAACTGCACTATTATATTATCAGACTGATAATGTCACAGTGGTAGGAGTATGTTCTGCCACTCCGAACATCATGTGTTCGATTCCGCCTAGCATCGTTTACAGGTTTTAATGAATTGCAAACCAACATGGCAATTAAATTTACTCAATATGTCAAAGTTAATTTATCGTATATAGTAGTTGGACCTCATTAACTTCTTATCAAACTTATTTTGATATTTTTTAAAAATTAATTTGTATTTATATATTAACATAGGTGTGTATTGTATTGTCTTTCGCTTTTCCGCAGTCTCTTATTGCCTTAGTGGAGTTTGATTTAATATAAAACCCCGTTTTCTTTTCAAAAAAATAAGGTCCGTATATATTTTATGGACTATTTTTTCAATTTCGTATAGGGTCCCTAAAATGTCAGGGACTGTAACACCCCATACATCAAGGTACCTTACCCAGACCACCCTAGCATATCAAGGTGCTACCATCTCGGTTGGCCGGGGTAAAGTATATCAAATAGAGTAGACCATCTAAGAACGTTTATAATAAGATAACAAACTGTTTATCAAAATACAACTCAAAGTTTAGCCAAAACTGTTTACACCAAAACAACAAAAAAGAAACTAAAGTATAAATGTCAACGGAAGCTAACTAAGCGATCAATGGTGACTCGACCCCATCTAAACCCGCAAGCAATCCACAGCCATGCATGCTCAATCAACTGCTCTCCATCCCCGAATGGATCATCACAGTTTTGAAAACAATAACAGGGTCAGTCAACTGTATAACCAAGATAAGAATTCATAAACACAACCAAGACAAACCAATCCAATTGCAATACCAATCTCCAAACTCCATTAGTAACCAGTAACCGACTACACACTTAATACCTAAGTGTGTAGCAATGCCAGGTTACCCATTGCAACAGGTAACCCTCACCGCCAGTGGGGGACCGCAGCCGTGCCCACCTAAGCCCCGCTCATCGCAACGAGCGCACCCAGATCATTAATGTGCACACCCCCTTGTGACGGGAGCCACAAGAGGCGAACATGGGCTTGAAACCATCTCCCGAACATGGTCCGATCTTAAAAATACCAATTACAATATCATCTCAACTAATATCCATCCAATGAAACATATTAATCAATCAATCACAAACAATCTCAAATCAATTACACAATCAACTGAGTGGAGAAACCCTGCCTTATTCGCAAATCTGCAATCAACAACAACAACAATGATGCTGGAATTGTTCCTATACGAACTCGTCACCTAGCAAGAATAAACAACAATACTATATCACAAACCATACTAATCAACCTTTACCCCCATCCTAAACAATTAGGGCAAACCCTAAAAGACAACCACAAACTGATTAACAAAGCACTAGAAACTTACCAACGAAACCGATACGGAAAAACGGGATGTAAACTCACGATCGATCAACTAGCCTTGGAACTGATTAGGGTGATTAGAGGATTGGTAAACGTAGTTTACATTTTGTAACTGTTAATACGAAATATATAATCTCTACTCACCTTAATCAAACCGCGGAAATTAATTTCGTCAGACCGGGTACTCGACTCGGTCGAGTACCTGGGGTAATCGGCAGAGTATGACCTACTCGGCTGAGTATCTCACAACTAGGCCGAGTGTTTCCAAACCAGTAACCTATTTAAAAACACTCGACAACCTACTCGACCGAGTAAGGACTACTCTAAGCTAAGATAGGAAAACCGTAGTATTACCGGGGCTGCACAAATTCTAACCTCAACACCCGTTTCACATCATCATTTCCACAATTCCACCATTTTCGTCCCTTCTTCCTCATCTTTCCTCTTCCTCTTCTTCATCATCATCCATACCCATATAAAATACATTCTTCACAAACACCCCAAATCAAATTTAATAATTCTTTCAACAATCAGATCAAATCAAATAGAACCCAAAAATAAAAAATAATGGGTTCATGTTTTTCTACAATCAAAGTGTCAGGATCAAACAGCAACAATACAACGACCACCTTAACCGCCGCAAAAACCAAGAAAAACCGTCGAAAACCACCCACAACGCCATTAACAACATATGGAGTTCCGTCAAGAACATCTGGTGTACCAACAACAACAATTACCCATTATCATAATGATAAACATCGTAAAACTAGTAGTAATAATAATAAAAATAATTCAAATATTATTAAACTAAGAGAAAAAAAAAGTTCAAGACGACAATCTTCAATTCCTTGTGGTAAAAGAACGGATTTTGGGTATGGTAAAGATTTTGATAAAAGATATATAATTGGGAAATTATTGGGTCATGGTCAATTTGGTTATACTTATGTTGCTACTAATAAATCTAATGGTGATCGTGTTGCTGTTAAGAAAATTGATAAGAGTAAGGTAATGTTTATTTGTTAATTTGTTATATTTAATTTCATTTTCATGTTATTTGTTGTTGTAATTTGTATGTCAATTGTTTTTTAATTAAGTTTTAGGAGTTTTACTCTAATTAGTAGGTAAGTTAGTTAGTACTTATGTTCTAAGACCGTCTTAAGCTTACGACATAAATATCGAATTTTATTGGGTGATTGATGGTATTTTTATGTCAATTGTTTTTCGTAAAAAAAGTTTGGAGTTTTACTTGTATAGTACTTAATCAATGGTAAACAAATGATTAAAACAGATGAATACTTAATAAATAGTGTAATTCTTGTGTTCCAATCATTTGTTAGTTTTCATTTTATTTTAAGGTAAACAAATGATTGGAAGGGGGAGTACTTGGTAACTAGTGTGATAATGTACTCGTTCTGTTCCTATTATTTGTTTAATTTTTTTTAATCAAATAATTGGAAGGAGGTAGTGTAAGAAATATGGGCCTAGTACAATAATATATGTGAATAAATTATTAATTCGGTAATAATTGTATTTATGCGCTATCGTAAAGATTAGCCCAAATATATAGTGATCCGCTGCGATGTATTAAATACGGGCTTATTTACGTCTTAAAAAGTATGGGCCAGACTATTATCTAAGTGTAGATACCCATTAGAAACATGATGAGCGCATTAGACTAAGGAAACTAATAAGTCACATGAAGTCACATGGGTTATGGTCCTGGTAGCGCAGAATAACCTAATTTCCCCGCATCCCATCAGTAGAGAGATTATGTGTGTCTATTAGAACACCTAATCCGAAGACCGTCCCTTATGTAATCAGGTACGCTTCCGCTCTATAGTTACCGAATAATTTAATATGAAGTTTATGGCTATTAATCGAATGATTAAATCTAACAAGCGGTATCAGAGCCACTCCATATTAAATTATTTGGATCATTAATTAGGTTTTTAAGAGTTTCGGTGCCGTTGTGCACTAATCTGGTGTTCGTGTTTTGATTGATTCCAATTATGGTCCTTGTCGGCCATGATATGTTAAATTGAGTCAACATGTTATATATACTAAACTTGACTGCTTGCATGAATCAAGATTGTGCCCATGTTGATACCCATCAGCTAGGTTATGTGCTCATGCCTCATGGTCAATACTCGCCAATTTCAGAATGCATTTACGATGACTAATGAGTATAATTGTGTTCTTATAAGTAATGAATATGGTTAATTTTAGGCGCATGATGTAGGTTTGTGGGTAACTCAGACACCCCTATTATTTTCTTGGTAATCATGTGAAATTTTGATGTCGGCCAATGCCTGGGATATCCATCTTTTAGTTTTTGTTTCACTATGGGATAATATAAGGTTTAGACTTTCGCTACATGCATTACTTTAGTGAAGGGATAGTGAAATTGAGAAAATTTGGCATGACACTTTAAAATAGTGTTTTGATTATCATGAATTTGTTCGTAAAACGCACCAATTCAGTCTGTAATATCTAGCACAATGATTCTTCTATAGTGTGCTTATGTGTTGTTATATGACAATATGGCATTTATAAGAATTAATCCAATCAATTATTTAGCAATTTTGTGCAAAATTGATGTTGCCTCATTATAGTTGTCATATAAGAAAATTCTGGAAACTTCAGTCACAATTTGGTTTTTGAGGTGATGATTATTCTTCTTCAGTTTTGTTGTTTTTTTTGTTTATGGACAATTATGAGGCTGTCTTGCTCAGTTTTATGTAATTAGGATTCAGCTTAAGTAAAAGTTTGGTATGTCATTTGTGATCATCGCCTTGTGACTTTAAGACAAATTTATCCAGTAATTAGATAAAGACTTAATTTAAGAATCAACAAATATTGGTGATTGTTATGTGTATGATGCATGTCGGTTCGATTTGTTCCATATGATAAGTTATTCTTATCAGTTAAGGATAATTTATTGTTTCAAGAATTTGGTAATCATAGGAACAAAATTAATTGAATCGGATACGTGTTTGGTAATTTGACAAGGGAAATAAGGTAATATAGTGGTTGAAAGACTACTTATCACTAAAGTTTAAGTCACTTGTCAATTAAGGACTTGTGTTTTCAAATTTAATAATTGGCCAATCGGATTTATAATAACGGGTCTAATATTATAGATTGTTTGATCGACACAACAAGTTGCCAAAGTAACCTATATTGTGTAAGTTGAATGATTTAGAATATTATGACTATAGTGTGTGATTGAGTTTCATGCGGATAATGGTCGGCCCAAAGGAAGGCTATTATTTGGCCGAAATTCAGTCATGCTTGTGGTGGTAAGTATGTAACAATGGTAAGGTTTCTTTGTGAGTATTAAGTCGGCCCAAAGGAAGGCTTAATGTTTGACAGAAATTTATTGTTAATACTTGATCACTACACCAAGATGACCACTTACAAGTTAATTTTATGTCCAAAGACTAAACTTAATGTTGTGTTAGGTGTCTTGCGTTCATGGGGATGCCAATATTTGGATCTGATAATCAAGTTAAGGGAGTGTCGTTATGTTTATGACACTCATAAGGATTATGCCCATACAGTTTGTTAGGGTGAATAAATTCAAATTTTCAGTTTAGTGTGTGTAATTCATGCGAATAATGGTCGGCCCAAAGGTTGGCCATTATTTGGCAGAATTATATACACGTAGGGTAATAAATATGTGACGATTATTCGGATTTTCATGTGATTATTAAGTCAGCCCAAAGGAAGGCTTAGTATTCGACGTGAGTGTATCGTCAATATTTGATTACAATTACTAAAAATTAGTGTCTTTAACTAGTTAATATTTATGTTTAACAACTAAATATTAATTTTGCAAAGACACTTTAATTATTTGAATTTATTCAAAATATAAGGATATTGTTTTGTTCATTCGATTGACATTTATGCTCATTATATCTGTTATATTCGGTTACATTCTCAATTCGGATGAGAACATTTATTAAATGAATGGTAAGAGAATTTAAATACTTATTTTGGGCCGCGATAATCTTAACATTGCTTTAAGAATGTATAATTGCTACTCATAAGGAAAGTATCGTGTGGACTCACGTGATTTGAGGATGGAGTAGGGCATTCAAAATGCATTGCCTAGTGATTGTCTAAGGCAATATTAAGGAAATATTTAAGGACATTTTTCGGTTAATTCAGTTAATTAAGAAGTTCATTAAGAAGTTGCAAAAGTCAAAACTCAAAGAAATAACAACAAACATAAGGTTAGACTTTTTAGTGTTAGTTTGTTAAGAGTCTTGACACATGAGGAAAATCTAGTAACATTTTTTTAACGCTTGACGTGTCAGTAAAGTTAAGCTTCTCATTCTGGTTGTGTAAGGTTAAGTTTCTTATATCCAATCATGTTTGGTGGGTGTATCTGTTTTTTTTCACCCACATAAGGATATTGATGCAAGTATAACTAAGATCTGACAAGCCAAGTGATGATGAAAGATTCATCTATTTGGGGCAAGTCATCATCTGAGTTTGAGACAGTCAACTAATTTAGTTATCATTAATGACTTACTCTTTTATTTGTATGTGGAAATACTTTCGGTACCGCCTTTAGGTGGAAAGGGTTATTTTTCGTTTTCTTGTCTATTGAGAAATAATTAATTTTATGTTTTCCTAATTGAAATAATGATGAACCTATCATTTTTGATAACTTTATATAGTTTAGATTGGAATCTCTTTCAAGTACACTTGCATTAAAGTTCAATGGATATAAAAAAGAATTATGAAACTACAATTTCTCTTCGGTATGACACATTAAAAAGGAAATTAAAGTTTTGTGTCAAAATGAAATTGTTGACCCCTTTACTTCGGATATTCATATTTAAGGGTTAAAGGGAGATTAGATACCAATTTTTTTTAATGTCTCGTTATTAACATATATACGGAAAGGTGAACCATTCTACATCTAAATATTAATGGTTTAAATTATTATGTTAATTTGTAGACGGATCTTAGGCATGGATATCTAAATCTCATTTGTGAGAAATTTTAAGTTCTTGACGTTTTCAGTGATGATTTTTTGACTGAGTTATTTACTCAGTAAAGAAATAATTATGTCATCTTTGATCATAAGTGTAAATTAATTTTCAGGAAATTTCTAAAGTGTTCGATCTTGTATTTGATATTACACCGTATGAGGTTTTTTTAATATGGATGGTGTGGTATGTATACAAACAAGATCCTTAGGCCTGGTAAGGAGTGTGATTATTCATACCCTTTTACATATTACTCTAGTAATAAGTTATTAAGACTGCAGCTATTTTGGATAAAGTTCTAGCAATAACATTGACCATTTAATCATAGTTAAATAATTTACACATTTGGGTTGTTCAACTAATTAAGGTTGAGGTTTAAAAGCCATAAGGTTAATAGTTGGACTTAAGGACGGTCAATGACTATTTTGGTGGATAATACTTTTAAAGTTTTAAGGGTAATAAATTAATGATCCCACAATCAAGTTATTTAAGACGGAAATTATGGGGTTCTTTGAGGATATTGAGTTTGAGTGGGAGAAAAGGTTATGGACATTGTCTTAAGTCTTCTTATACAGGATTATAAGATCAATTTGGTTGAACAAACTCAAATATCTCAATAACCAATTCATTAGAAGATACACATAATAAGGTAAATACAACTACATTAATTACATTGTTTCTTGTATGGATAAAAATAGACAACAATGTAGTGACGGGCTAATTAGTTGTAATAAGAGTTAGATAATGGAATGGTAAAGATGATTTAATCGCCTTTTGCCAAACCATTGAAGGTCCCAACTCATATAAGTGGATTGATGCCATAAAGAAAATAAGTCATTTGATGAATGATGATATTTGGACTTTGTTCCATTACCTAAAGTTGTGAAATATATTGGTTTCAAATATCCATTTATTACCAAGAAGGGTGTAAAAGGTAATGTGGCAATCAGGATCATCGTGTCGGTATTGACTATAAGGACTTTTGGGCATATTCGGTTTTTTGGTTATATTGGATGAATGTTAAAGGTTTGTTTTCTAATGGTGACATTGATGAAACTATTCAGTGCAGTAATTAGAACTTTGATTCAATAGATTCAAAGTAGATTTTCTGCAAATTAAGGCAATTCATTTAATAAAGCTTTAAGTAAAGTTTTCCGTCTAAGAAATCTTAAATCTATTATGTTATCATCTTATTTGATCTAGATGAATCTGGTAGTTGATTGTAGATACTCAGGATTCAGTGGGAGTATGAAAATATTCAAGTTTTCTACCCTTTCAGTAAAGGAGACATATTTAGTCTCATTGATGCCCTAAAGAAAATATGTATTCAAAAAATACAGTAAGTCTTAATGTTTCATGTATTTAAGAAATATTTTATATACTTAGTTTGCACGTGTTTGGATATTGCGTACATTCTATAGTTTGACAGATATTAAGGTAATACGGATTAGGATCTTGGATCCACCAAGGCAGCTAAATATATTGTTTGTAATTTATATTTAGAACAAAACATTATTTATAGGAGATCGACTGAGGGTGAGATCAGATGGTACTTCGACTCCTAGTTGGTTATAAACATTTGTCTTGAGGCTGCGAATTCTGTACAATATTGAAAGATCACTTCAATAATTTTTGACAGATGGTATAGTTTCTAATAACAGTACAAACGATGTATAGTTTAAAGAACAATTCAGAGTGAAAATGTGTCAACTATACATGTTACAAACTCCATTTTGCGGATCCGTTTACTAAGGAATTACCATCCACGGTCTTTCTTGAGCTCACTGCTCAAATGGGTGTTTCAGTTTTAAGGAATTTCAGGTTAAGTGGGAGTTTTTCATGTTAGACACATTACAGATTATGGTTAGTAAGTTCTGCAGAAATAAGGTTTTCGGTTTACAGTTTCACTCTGTCTTATTTTGGTTGATCTCATTAAGGTGGACCAGTTGAAAATATGCATATAGGGATCACATTCGGATGCTATTTTCATGCTGCACTCCCATGCTCGATTCATGTCGTTGGTTATACTGACATATGTGACCATTGAGGGTCTTGCTACGACAAACGGGAGCAAAGGCCGCTTTGATCCTATGTTGGTATGATTGATGGACCGAATTGCTTAAGACGGTTGGATGTTTGATATCATTTTTGAGCTCATAAGGTTATATTGTAAATACAATTATCTGGTGTCACACATATATGAACATATTTGGCCCAAGTGGGAGATTGTAAGAAATATGGGCCTAGTACAATAATATATGTGGACAAATTATTAATTCGGTAATAATTGTATTTATGCGCTATCGTAAAGATTAGCCCAAATATATAGTGATCCACTACGGTGTATTAAATACGGGCTTATTTATGTCTTAAAAAGTATGGACCAAACTATTATCTAAGTGTAGATACCCATTTGGTTTCTAATGCATGATGGGCGCATTAGACTAAGGAGACTATATATAAGTTACATGGGTTATGGTCCTGGTAGCACACAATAACCTAATCTCCCCACATCCCATCAGTAGAGAGATCTTGTCGGTATGTGTGTTTACTAGAAGACCTAATCCGAAGACTGTCCCTTCAGGCGGTTCATCCCAACCTTTCGTTATGTAATCAGGTACGCTTCCGCTCTACAATTACCGAATAATTTAATATGAAGTTTATGGCTATTAATCGGATGATTAAATCTAACAGGTAGTAGTATTTATTGAGTGATGCATGGATATTTAGGATGTTTGAGTTTTGTTGTCCAAGGCTGAAGGGTCAACCTAGGGAATTCTATTGCTGGAAATACAACACAAATTCTCTTGTTTAATTTTGAAGAATGTTGTCTGAAATTAGTATATTTCAGTAGTTGTGCTTCAATTTTTGACAAGTGACTAAGGGGGCTAGTACATGGCGAGAGATATCAAAAATTTTAAATATCTTGGTTAACATTTTTGAATTTTTCCTACATTACCTTATTATTGCACTACTAGTTTGCCCCCTGAAAATTATCGCTCCCTAACTATTAATCCTGGTTCCGCTACTGGCTATAGTGACCACTGACCAGAAGACTTCAGTGATTATTATGAAGAAAATCGGTTAGGCTTACTGACAAATGCAGAAATTGTAAGAGGAGAATAAGATGGAATCTGATGTTTCATTCATGATCCTTTCGTTACCATGATGTTCGGGTTATATGAAGTGCTAAGGTTTCTAATGGAGTAATCTATTGACTTAGCTACTAATTCATATGTATTGGATTTCCGAAATTAGCTTATTAGCTTATTAGCAATAGTGCTGTTTATAGTTTAGTCTTACGAGCTGATTTTTTTTTTTTTTTTTTTATATGTATAGTTTATAATGAATTTATACTTCTCTGATTGCAGATGATTCTTCCTATTGCGGTGGAGGATGTTAAACGAGAAGTGAAGATACTGAAAGCCCTTACTGGCCATGAGAATGTCGTCCAGTTCTATAACGCATTTGAGGATGACAATTATGTGTACATAGTTATGGAGTAAGCTCTCAAAACTTAAGCTTTGTGATATGATGAGAAACGTCTATTTTTCATATATAAGAACTTGAAACTGTTCTCCAAATCGAACCATCACTATTTGGAACTTGAGAGAGTGCAGTTGATCTATTTTCAGCTCCCATTATCTTTGATCCCCTGAATTGTGCTGGTTTACGTATTATTGTTCAGTGTTCAGCATAAGCATACAATTTTGGTATTATATTAACTTATTTTTCTTTTGACTAATTATCGGATAACTACTACTTGCTACCAGGTTGTGTGAAGGTGGGGAATTGCTTGATCGTATACTGGCTAAGTAAGAAATTATTCAGTTTATAATGCTGTTCAAAGTTTATTATGGGTTTGTTGCTTATATGCTCAGCTAACATAATTTCCTGCGTGTCAATCAGAAGGGACAGCCGATATACAGAGAAAGATGCAGCAGTGGTTGTACGTCAGATGCTAAAAGTTGCTGCTGAGTGTCATTTACATGGGCTGGTTCATCGTGATATGAAGCCTGAGGTAGATAATTAATTAGGACCTACAACATTCGTTATTCCAGTTGAAAGAGCTTACAATGACTGATTTCCATGTATTTCTTATTTGCAGAATTTTCTGTTCAAATCACCCAAAGAGGAGTCACCTTTGAAGGCCACCGACTTTGGACTATCAGACTTCATAAATCGTTGTACGTACCTAATCAATACTCAATCGTTGAATACTTGAATGTGTAAACTTCTTTTTGTGCTATACTGCCATAGATTTTAGATGACCAATATCGCCTATAACTTGAAGTCTAATTTGGTTTACAATCGTTTTCTTCTTGTGTGTCTAAAGTGATTGACAAGGGCAATTTTGATGTGATGGGGCTTGAACCGAGATCATGACTCATGAGTACAACGATTATCACCCTTCAATGAGTTAATCAACCAGCTTAGGTGAATCGTAGTAGTAGGGATCCAAGTGCTTTGATTGCTTGATTCTTTCGTGCCTGTCACTGGCATTTCTGGTCAAGTCTTTATTGCAAAATTCAAATGCTGAAAGGCAAAATGTGTATTATTGCAGCGAGGAAATTCACTGATATAGTTGGTAGTGCCTACTATGTTGCTCCGGAAGTATTAAAACGGAAATCTGGACCAGAGTCAGACGTCTGGAGTATTGGTGTCATCATGTATATATTGCTTTGTGGGAGACGCCCATTTTGGGACAAAACTGAAGATGGTATATTCAAAGAGGTAGATGTTTCTCTCCTCTTTCTAAAGCCTTATATACTACTCCGTATTGGTTTGAAGAAGTGCGTTAATTTTTCTTTTTACTGTAATATTTTATGAAGAATCAAGATGGCTGCAAACAGAAATCCAGACATTTTTTATACTCTAAATTTGACGAACTATCAAAATGGGTTTGCTATCAATGTTATCAGAAAGGATCCACTAATTCTTGCATCATTTTTAATCCGTATTCGGATCATTAATGTTTAGGGTTTTCTATGTTTTTGAATCTTTTTAGTTTACTTTGCTTGTTTTCATTGCTTGCCTTTATATACTTAAATTTTTGGTCTTGCACTTAACGGAAAATGTTTTCTCGTTTCAGGTTTTACGTAACAAGCCTGATTTTCGACGTAAGCCATGGCCTAGTATAAGCAACAGTGCAAAAGATTTTGTGAGGAAACTATTGGTGAAGGATCCTCTTGTTCGCCTTACTGCTGCTCAGGCATTATGTATGTCTCTGGTCTTCTCCCAATAACTTAGAAGTTGGAACTATGTCTTATTTCCGGAAATGCTGATATAGTCCTATACTGTATTTACATAATATATGATGTCTTTTTAATAGTTTAATATACTAATCACATTTTGGCTTAAAATGCCTTTTCATGTTTCTAATCTGAGTTTCCCTTTCGTTCCTGTTGTTTGGACATCACAGCACACCAATGGGTCAGAGAAGGTGGAAACGCATTGGATATTCCCATTGACATATCAGTTTTGCACAACATGCGGCAATTTGTGAAGTATAGCCGTATGAAGCAATTTGCTCTAAGGGTATGAAACATTTCTTCATCAATCTTTAAACTAGGAATATAAAATATGATGTGTTTTCCCTGTATCTCTTTAGTTAACACTTTGAATTGCATTGATCAGGCATTAGCTAGTACACTTAATGATGATGAGCTGGCTAATCTACGAGATCAATTTGATGCAATTGACGTGGATAAAAGTGGGACCATAAGTCTTGAAGAAATGAGGCAAGCACTTGCTAAAGATCTTCCATGGAAGCTAAAAGACTCTCGTGTTATGGAAATTGTTGAAGCGGTAATTACAATTTGTTTGTCCTGCATTCTCAGTCTCAAATTCACGTTTTCTTTTACATTTTTACTTATCCTCATATGAGACGGCAAGGCTGTCTAATTCGATATGCGATACGAGATTAATAGTGTTTTTTATGTAGTTTTTTTACTTGTAAACCAGCTCCATGATAGAATACGCTCGAACTGATTCGTGTTTCGCTGGGGATTGAGCGAAATCAATAACCCTGTGAAACGATCTCATAATAAATCCATCACAAGACTGACTCATTGTATGGGGTTTCATGATTTCAGTTTCTTAGGACATGGGTGAGTCTTGTAGTGGAGTCAGGATCGTTCTCCAATCGTATTAATACAAGACCGTCTCTCAAGGGACTACTTATTTCACATTTCCTTGGAGTTTTTGTACGTCAAAGTTTTTTTTACCGAACAAACTTTGAGTGACCTTATCTCTTGGTCACAAATTCCAAACTCAACAATTTTTTTTTCAAGTCGTAGTTCTCGAAAAGATAATGAATTTGAAAAAAAAAATCGTCACTTTATGAGCTCGAAAACACGAGCTATAGCCTCTTAAAGTTTTCCGGATCAAAAAATTGGGTATTTCGGGCAAAACATCAAAGTTCAAGGGCACCGCGTGCATTTTCCGTTAATTCTATTGTGCTTGCCTTACTGCAGATTGACAGCAACACTGATGGCTTTGTGGATTTCACCGAATTTGTGGCGGCGACTTTGCATGTTCATCAATTACATGAGCTTGACAATGAGAAGTGGCAAGAGCTGTCACAAAGAGCTTTTGAGAAGTTTGATGTTGACAAAGATGGATATATAACCCCTGATGAACTCAGAATGGTAAGTTTATAAGTTTTCGGCTACCATTGTATTTGTCTCGTATCTCAGACGTGCCAGAGTCTCTTATATTGTGAATTGGTGGCCGGTTGATGTTATTTTTGATGCAATGAAAACTTTATTTTTTGTTCTCTCCATGCAAAAGCATTATCTATTGTTTCTTGCATTTAATTGTGTATTCTTTTTTAAATGAAAACAGCACACAGGCTTGAAGGGATCAATGGAGCCACTTTTAGAGGAGGCCGACATTGATAAAGATGGAAGAATAAGCTTAGCCGAGTTCCGAAGGCTTCTGAGGTCGGCAAGCATGAGCTCACGTATTGTAGCCAGTCCATCTTGTGCAAGGAACTCAAGGAGACACTGATTTAAGTTTAGATCGACACAAGCTGGCATTGTTCAGGCTTCGCAAACTAGAGACTTAGTGTGCAGCCTATGAGTTTCAGGACTGAATTACATGGTCATGACTCATGAGGGCTTTGGTTTGGCGACGAGATATGTTTGGGGCAAGAGACGAGCTCAATCGCGTTGATATCGGTGTTTTACACTTTCTCCCCAGAATGGGCCTTTGGGCCGAATTCGGAGGGATGTACCTTTTTGGTGGGTTTTCTGGGTCTGTGTTGCTCCAGTACAGGCTGTAACTCTGTTAGGGATTGGAGTACCGTGGAGTTGATAATACTAAGAAACGTCTGTGGACTCTGTGATTGTTTGTGGAAGTTGTAAATTGTAAAGTGGTGAATGTGTCCGAAAAAGGCGACAGGAAAATAGTGAATGTTCATAGTTTGCGTGGTAAATGAAAATGTAACAGTTTTTCTTGTTCTCTGTTGTAGTTCTTTCTGTTACTTTGATTTCAGATCCTGGATTGTAGTAAGATGGTACGCGAAAATGGACAGAAGGTCCGCACTCATAAAGATGCGAAGGTAGGGGTTACCCATCTCGAGTACATGTTCCCCGACCTGTATGGCTGTACGCACTTGCAACACTAATTGGCAAGTATTCAATCACCCACGACATGTTAGAACATGCAAACGAGCCGGGCCGGGCCGCACCCAGGGGCGGATTTTAGGCTAGTTGGGCCGGGGCCCGGCCCACCCTGACCCAGGACCTTAACCCAGATTTTTAATAGCCGATTGCTGAAATAATTAATTACTGCTTAGCATTTATTCATATATATCACGCACAAATGTTAACAGTAAATAACTAATTAATACTTCATATTCAATTTTCTCATGCTTATTTTTGTTCTTATAAATCCTAAATGTAAAATTTGAGTAATTAACTCAAATATTTGAAAAACAACATACATCATTTATAGTTATATACTTTCCTAAAACATTAATCTTGTGTGTGTGTAGTTAAATTATGAAGCAATATATGATATTAAATTTCTCTTATGTTTCAAAGGGATCTCATTTGAAATTTTGAACTGGAAAATTAATTTCTAAAACATTGTTTTGCCATTTTCAACGAGCTTGTAAAATGAGCGAGATATCGACTACACAAGTTAAATGAGATAATCAAGGGAATAGACCTTAAACTTACGAAGGTAGCTAGTTTTCACCCTTATTTCATGAGAACATTCTCAATGCACCTTACGAATATATAAAATACTAGGTGGTATCCCACGCTTCGCGCGGCCTGTTTGAAACTTTTATTATTAAAATTGAAGAAAAATAATATAATTCATATATGACATTTAATATTTTTGTTTATAAATAAAATAAATTAATCTTTCTCAAATCTTATTTTTTTTTTTAGTTTTAACTTCAATGTATTAAAATAAAATACATGCAATTTTAATTATACGGAGTAACTAATAAGTGATAATTAGTTATGCATGATCAACGTTATATAAATAATTTTGTAACTAATCAAATATCATACTCCCTCCTATGCGCAATAAACTTCCTCTTTCATTTTGACACAAAATTAAGGAAACACATTATCCCACCATATAAATAAATTTGGACCACACAAATACACGACCCCACCATACAATTAAATTTGGACCACACAAACACTTACCAAAAAAGGAAATAGGAACGTTATTGTGAATAGACAGAAAAAAGAAAATAGGGAAGTTTATATTGAATAGAAGAGAGTATTAATTATAATAAAATGTATTTGAATAATGTAACAATCAACATCCAGTCCTTAAATTAGATTTATACTCCAAATTAGTTAATCACAACAATCAATCAATACAATTCCCTTATGCAATTCTTCCCATCTCTATAACTCTAACATGGTATCAGAGCCTCTCGCTCTTGAGACCTAAAACAAAAATTCCGCTGCCCTGCCGGTGGGCTAATAATTTACATCGCTCACCGGCGGGATTACTAATCACTTTTTGCAAAAAAAAAAAAAAAGAAAGAGAAAAAAAAAAAAAAAGTTTATCATAGCCGATCAACAGGGGTATATTGCAAAATTGAAATCATACGTTTAGTATGAAGAGCTCTTCTTCATATATTGATGTGTTCATGGGAGCATATTAGCCCACTGTCCTATGGTTATATCTTCCAAGTTTATTTTTCTCAATTTGAATCAAATAAAATATCTTTCTTATCTCCAAGAAAAATACAAAAGAACAGGATCTCTTTGATTCCTCTATTTCGAAACTCGATTAATAATCTTCACTTTGTTCAAGGTGGTCCAAAAACTGACTGGCGAGTTACGCAACTAAATCACCATGATGGTGGTTCAAATCTATTTGGAGTTCGAAAAGCTTAACGTTCTCCAGATCTTGAAATTGACGGATAATTTTCCGTTTTATGATATTTGTCAGGTTCGATTAGGGTTTCTGCAAATTAACTCATACTTACTTTCGACAAGTCCGAAAAAATTAACGTTCTTGTTCGAAAAAAATTTTCTAGCGAGTCTTATACTCGTTTATCTTACCAACCAATATATGTTCAAAATGATGTGAATATAATTATAGGCACTTTTCAATTTTTTTTTTGTATACCGTGTGAAATTTATGGAGCAAACATATCAGGTCCAAACTAAACTTATTCGAATATTTTGGTTGTGTCTTGCATGTGCTATGTATCAAACATAGCTATTAGAAATTTGCACATTTTTTTTAAACAACTACGGAGTATATATAATGATGTTTAAGATTTTACCTATAAATAAAATAGGTTGAACATTCTCAAATATTATTTTTTAAGGTTTAAATTCAAAGTATTTAAAAAATACGGAGTAACATATAAAATATTTAACTAAAAGTAATATCTAGTTAGCCATAATCAATGTCGTTTTATACTTAACGTATACATATTTAATTGAAACTATTAAAGAAAAATGTAATATGTTTTCTACTTTTTCATCTCATTTATAGCACACAAATACTATCCTACAACCAGTTCTATACTAGTATTATACAACTGACTCAAACTAAGTCAATATTTGAAAAAAAAACAAATCCTAAACCGACCAAAATCAAACGTTAAACCTCTCATACTTTTCTTAAAAAAACATTAATTACTCTTCTATTCATCATGAAAAAACATAAGCAATTGATAATAACAGCAAGAAGAAAAATGTTTCTAACAATATTTTTAGGTAAATTTTGACATCAATTTGTATATTGACATGTATTTTTTGGGCATTTTCTAAGATATCGAGTTTTGTATGATTCTTTCCGAGCTTTCGAGTAAACTTCTTGAGCTCTGTAATTTTTGTAGCCTTGTATTATTTTTTTAAGTTTACAAGTAAAAGTTTTGAGCTTTTGAAGATATATTTCGAGCTTGCGAGTAACTTTTTCGAGCCGTGTAAGAAACTTTACAAATTTCATGAGCTTACAAACAAAGTTTTCGAGTTTCGTATGTATCTGAGCGCAATGTTATGAATTATTAATAAATCTAAGTTCACATAAGCATGACTTCGTGGTTTGACTATGAAATATGATTTTTGGAATCCATTTTACGAAAAAACCCTAACTTACATAATAGTTTCGTAGCTTCAAAAAAATGTAAGATTCCGAGTTTTAGAGTAAATTTTCCGAGCTATGTAAGAAATCTTCCGCATAAAGTTCTAGAGCCGCGTAAATTTGACGTATCTTCCGCCGGAGATTGTAACTATTGACTAAATCGTTGATTTTTTTACAGATGGAGAATTAAAAATAGTTGAAAAAATGAATTGAGGGAGAAGATGATTGAGTAATTGGAGAAGCAGTTAGAAAAATAATATGGAGAGAAGTTAGAGAGAAGCGGAGAGTTACGTTTAATTTGTTTTGTAGGTTACAAAAATTATAAGAAGAAAAAGACTAAAGTACCCTTAGTTGTATAATAGCACTATACAACATGAGGTATAATCTATTAACTGGTTTATAGCACTATTGTACTTAATAATCATTACTTTTATTTTGATTATTCGAATGCACTCGTGATCACTGCGTACATACATACTCGTTATCACATTACTTAAACCCTCACAAAAAAAATCTCATGTGTATTTAATTTGTCGCAATATAACTTTTTCATTTCCACACTATAAAAGCTTATCTTTTGAAGTTAGCTTTAAGTTTTGTTTGTAATAAATACAAGGGTTTCTTTGTCAAGCACTACCA
This sequence comes from Silene latifolia, assembly GCF_048544455.1. NCBI lineage: Eukaryota > Viridiplantae > Streptophyta > Magnoliopsida > Caryophyllales > Caryophyllaceae > Silene > Silene latifolia. The sequence goes on from NC_133538.1 coordinate 96,259,893, forward strand.
TTAAAAAAAAGTTTTTCCCAAACACGACCTTAAAAATTTTTTTTGTAAAACACAACCTTTAATAAATTTTTTGTTGTCAAACACGACTTTTTGGCTGAAAGACTTAACATTTAGCAATGGGGTAACTTTCAATCGATGTTTGGGATTGCAAACGTTGTTTGTTTGAGGTTTTCTTGGACTCGTTGGAAAGGTGGAAATACAAGCTTTCCATGGGTTATCAACACGATGGTCAAAGGTGGCCATATGTGAGGTCTATTGCTGTGTAAAGTAAGGCTGGTCAGAGAGATTAGCGGGTGGTCGGAGATTTTTAGTGGGTCTTTTAATGAGATTATGATGCTTTGGTTGGTCTGAAATTTGGTATGTAGGTAACGGGGAGTGCAAGGTAGGTCTTATTTATGTTGTTTGTGATGGTTGTTGGTTGCAAGTGGTGGTTCGAGGGGAGTTAAGTTGGAGGTAAAAAACATTCAAAAGAATGTCAAAGTAGGATTTTTTTTTGCGGGTCAATTCACTCACCTCAAACCACCACTTACAACAAACAACTACCAAAAACAACACAACTACGACCTACCTTACATTCCCTTATATCTATATACCAAATTTCAGATCAAATAAAACATCCTAACCCCATTTAATGACCCACGAAAAACCCTATAACCACTCGTTTTAGAGCTAGCCTCTCCAACCAGCCTTACTTTACACATCAATATACCCCACATAAGGCCACCTTTGACTATCGTACTGATAACTCCTGAAAAGCTTGTATTTTCACCTTTGCAACAAGTCTAAGAACACCTCAAACCGACATCGTTTGCTATTTCAAACATTCACTGAAAGTTACCCCATTGCAAAATGTTAAGTCCTTCGTCCAAAAAGTCGTGTTTGACAACAAAAACTTTATTAAAGGTTGTGTTTTACAAACTTTTTTTTTTTAAAGGTGGTGTTTGGAAAAAAACTTTTTTTGAAAGGTTGTGTTTGACAAAAAACCCTAAATACAATGACTCTTCCAAATATATTTTTCTTGATGGATTTAATAATCTAGGTTTTATAATTTTCTTAAATTTTTTTTACGTAAATGTAAAGCATTTTGAGGCACTCACTTTAATCATCTATGCATACCAAAATATTTCATTAAATATAATGAAAATTATACTCTATTGAAAGCATTTTTCGCAATAAACGCAATGATTTATATTTTAGAATTTTTGTCAAAATAGTTTTTTAATGATTGAAAATTAAACCACCATAATTATTTGATGTAATTTTATAATAACATTTATTAAACTATAACTAATACTTTGCAGAGATTTATGCTGCATTTATTACGTTTGTATTTAATGATCAGCTGTAATTAATGATGGTAAATAAGGTGGAAATGCCACGTAGCGCATCCACAGCGTTTCAACCCAGTTATATATATATATATATATATATATATATATATATATATATATATATATATATAGTCAAGATCCGGTGAGAACGAACACTCGGTGAGAACGAACTAAATACATTGTCATATACACTTTTTTTTATACCAAATTTCAGATACACTTTCTAATATCGTAGGTACGCTATTTACATGAATTCTATATACACGTTTCAAGAATGTAGATACACTTTTTTCTGTTATAGGTACACTTTTTACCTAGATTTCTATACACACTTTTTAAGAACGTAGATACACCGTTTATCTTACTAGGTACACTTTTTACAAGATATGATTAACGTATCCTATATTTTAATTAATGTATCTAATAGTATTTTTAATGTTTCCGAAACAAGTGATATGAATGATTATACATCACCGTACGGTCAACACCCACAAATCGAAACTGTTGTTATTCGAAAGATGCAGAAACAGAAGGAGAATAGAAATACCAGATGAAGATGAATTATAAGCGATCAGAAAGAAAAACCCGAATGTAGTGCCATGGTAGAAGACGAAGAGAAGAGAAGAGAGTTGTATTTTCTGTGTGTAAAATGCTGTGAAGAGGATCGAATTTATAGTCGAAAAGGTTAGTTACAGGAGCCAGAAACTGACTCCTGAAACCCTGCCACAATCCGAGTTAGTGGGAGTAAGACTCTCCCCACTAACAGTCAGTTGACTGACTTATTCAACTCAGCATACAAAAAACACAGCCCAAAACAAAACTCGGATCCGGCCCAAAAAGATAGGCACAGCCCGCCGCAGGCGATTGCGAAATCCCGAATCCCGAATCCCGAATCCCGAATCCCGAATCCTGAATCCCGAATCACGAATCACGAATCACGAATCCGGATCCGGGCCGGGCTCGGGCTCGGGCACGGCGCGCGCGCGCGTGTGCGAGCTGAATTAAGCACCTCGCAAGGCTTCCACAAAAGCCTCCCTTGACCCACTAGTGATATGGTAAGGAGGGTGGGTATATATAAACCCATAAAACTTCCTTTTCCTCACCAATGTGGGACAATTGGAAACACTTCAAAGGCAAAAAAGCCCCTATATTTTCCAACAATCCCCCACTAGGGGCGCCAAAGATAGAGAAAGAAATTTCTGGGTATAGGAAGGATTGGATACTTAGGTATCAATATCTTTCGATTTGAATTGACACTTTAGTGAAATGAGGACACAACTTACTTACAACGAGAGAATATCTTGCGATTTTAATTCCTAGCTGAGCTTCGGTCGATACCCCCCACAACGCATATCATACCTTCAGATTAAGATCGTTCCGCGAAAGTGCAACGCGCTCTTTTAGAGCAATGCGTTTAACTTGGTATTGGCAGATATGTTCACAGGACTTCTTATAGTCTTGTGATCATCACACCTACATAGGTGGCTCAAGTGCTTCTCAATAGCACTTCTCACATGAGTCATTAAGGACCTAAGTCCAACCTGGTGTATGATTCATCAAGTGCGTCTCAAAAGCACCACCATTAAGGCTATGAATCATACAACGCCATAGGAATAGAAGCTTTAAACCTAGTCAAGTCTCACTCTTGACCTAAGGACTTAAGCCCCATTCCCCTCGACGTATCAAAGACTAGTCTCCTAGCCAGCCCTTTAGTAAAGGGATCAGCAAGATTGTTTTCGGACTTCACATAGTCCAAAGCAATCACTCCGTTGTCTTGGAGTTGTCTAACTGCAGCGTGCCTTATTCGAATGTGTTTCTTCTTTGAATTGTAGACACTATTCTTTGCAACACCAATAGCAGTCTGCGAGTCACAGTGTAGGGAGACCGGTGTTAGCCGTCCGCCCCACACTGGTATATCAGCTAAAAGGTTTCTCAACCATTCAACCTCTTGTCCTGCCAACTCAAGAGCTATGAACTCAGATTCCATGGTAGAGCGTGCGATACAAGTCTGTTTAGAGGACTTCCACGATTAGCACCTCCACCCATGGTAAAGACATAACCACTAGTATAACAGATCTCATCGTTACCTGCAACCCAGTTCGCATCACAATATCCCTCTAACACAGCAGGAAATTTGCTATAATGCAAACATAAGTCAGCTGTTCCTTTTAGGTACTTTAGTAAACGACGAAGAGCATTCCAGTGTTCATTACTAGGGTTATGTGTATAACGACTCAGTCTACTAACTACATAAGCAATATCTGGTCGAGTACAGTTCATTAAAAACATCACACTACCTAGGATTTTAGCATACTCTTCTTGGGAAACACTCTTGCCCAAGTTTTACACAAGGATATACTAGGATCATAGGGTGTTCTAGCAGGCACATCATCAAAGCAGTTAAACTTTCTCAACACTTTTTCAACATAATGAGATTGACTTAGACAGATTCCATTGGGGTTTCGGATGACCTTAACTCCTAGGATAACATCAGCTTCTCCTAAGTCCTTCATCTCAAATTGTGATGACAAAAAATCTTTGGTTCTAATTATGACCTCCAAATTATTACCAAGTATTAACATGTCATCAACATATAGGCATATAATTACACAATCAGATTTCATCTTTTTTGAATAAACACATGAATCAGAATTGTTAACCACATAGCCATTACTTATTAAAGTGTTGTTAAATTTCTCATATCACTGTTTAGGTGCTTGTTTCAGTCCATAAAGAGACTTGTTCAGTTTACACACTTTACTCTCTTGACCCTCAATCACAAAACCTTCAGGTTGAGACATATAGATCTCTTCCCTTAGTTCACCATTCAAAAAGGCAGTTTTAACATCCATCTGATGTATAACAAGGTTATGAATAGCAGCTAAGGCGACAAGAGTCCTAATAGTCGAATTTTGGTCAAAGGAGAGTAAGTATCAAAATAATCAATACCCTTCTTTTGTGTAAAGCCTCTAACTACAAGTCTAGCTTTGAACCTCTCTATTGTACTGTCAAGTCTCATTTTCTTTTTAAAGATCCATTTACTTATAATGGGTTTACTACCTTTAGGTAAATCAGTCAACTCCCAAGTCTGATTTGACATAATAGAGTCAAGTTCACTTTTAATAGCATCTTTCCAAAAATTAGCATCAATGGATTCCATTGCCTCACTATAGGTTTTTGGGTCATCTTCTATTAAAAAAGCTGAAACAAACTCATCACTAGTACAAACAGTGTATCCAAGTTCAGATAACATAGTTGTATCATAATCATCACCAAAGTTCTTTGGGCATCTAGGTCTTTTACTTCTTCTAGGTTCAACAGGAACAACAATAGATGTGCTACTACTACTAGCATGTGAAGACAAATCATGAGATGCAAGAGATAAACTAGGAGATGGTATAACAGTTTTCTGAAAGGTAAAAACATGCTCAAAGAATTCGGGATCTCTAGCCTCAGATATAGAACGGTCACTCAAAGAGATAAATCTATAAGCAGAGCTATTTTGAGCATAACCTATAAACACACAATCATAGGTCTTAGGTCCAACGGTAGGTCTCCTAAAATCAGGTAAACCCACTTTAGCTAAACACCCCCATACCCTAAGGAAGCTCAGGTTAGGAGGATAGCCCTTCCAAATCTCGTAGGGTGTCTTATCAATTTTCTTATGAGGTACACGGTTAAGAATGTGACAAGCTGAAAGAATTGCTTCCCCCCACAAATCGTCAGATAGGCCAAAGCTTAAAAGCATAGCATTCATCATTTCTTTTAAGGTTTTATTTTTACGTTCAGCTACACCATTGGATTGGGGTAAGTAAGGTGGACTAGTCTCATGTATTAAACCGTTTAAAGACAAAAAGTCGGCTAGATAACTGGATTTATACTCACCACCTCTATCAGACCTTACCCTTTTAATTTTCCTGTCAAGTTGGTTCTCAACTTCATTCTTAAAGTTTATAAAAGATTGTTCTGCTTCATCTTTGGTCTTAAGCAAATAGACACGGGTGTATCTAGAACAGTCATCTATAAACGTAACATAATAATTCTTGCCACCTCTACTTGCAACATTTTTGAAGTCAGCTAGGTCGGTGTGAATTAACTCAAGAAGACTCGTGTTCCTAGTAGTCACGGGTTTACTAGGCTTCTTTGTAAACTTAGCCTCAACACAAATTAGCACATTTAGAGAATTCTTGACTCGTCAAACTCGGAATTAAACTCATAGTTCTAAGTTTTTTTAATATAATCCACATTCACATGACCTAACCTACCATGCCAAATATCAATAGACTCGGCGATATAAGCGCGGAAGAAGATGCAATATTATTAATAGCAGATTCGGTGTTCAATAGAAAAAGACCCCCAGAAAGATAACCCTTGCCCACAAATTCCCCATTACGCGACATTACCACCTTGTCAGCCTCAAAAACAAGTTTCAAACCAGATTTGTTTAACAAGGCACCAGACACAAGGTTTCGATGCAATGAGGGTACAAATAAAACATTACTGAGAGTAAGTGTTTTCCCCGAGGTGAGTTTGAGAAAGATCTTGCCTTTGCCTGTGATCTTTGCAGATGAAAAATTACCCATGTAGACGCATTCCCCATCAAGAACTTCCTCGAACTCAAAGAAATAAACCCCTATCGGCCACGCAGGTGTCTCGAAGCTCAAGTATCCAAGACCCATTCAAAGAACATTACCCACCAGTTAGCTTCCACAACCACAACCGCAATAACATCATCGATCACAAGAACATTCGCCTCGTGATTTCTTCTCGAGCATTGGTAGGCTTTGTGCCCGGGTTTTCCACAGACATAGCAGACAATAGGACCCTTAGCAGCTTTCTGAATCTTAGGAACTGGTTTGGTATGCTTCTCTGGACCGTTCTTCTTAGCAGGACCCTGGTTCTTACTCTGACCAACCTTGGCCTTACCCTTACCCTTATATTTCTCAGCATTAGACGGACCACCAGACTCAACCGGATTAGCTTTAACAGCAGCTACAGCAGGAACAATCACAGATTGACTAGCAAGAAGGTCTTTAAGGCGATTAGCCTCCTCAGTCCTCATATGTCCTATAAGTTCTTTAAAGGACAGGTCTTTCTTTTTGTGCTTAAGTTGGTTTCGGTAATCAGACCAGGAGGGAGGGAATTTCTCTAGCAGAACATTAGCTACAAAGATATCATCAACTTCTATGCCCTCATTCACAACATCAGCACATAAGTTTTCATAGACATGGACTTGATCCATGATAGGTTTCCCGTCAGCCATTTGAAATCCCAACCATTTTACCACAACATACTTCTTTTTCCCCGCATCATCAGCCCCATACTTAGTTTCTAAAGACTTCCAAATAAACTTAGCGGACTTATTCACAGCAAATAAGTCGAACAGGGTGTTTGTCATATTATTCAGAATATGCCACCTAGCAGTTTTGTTGTCTTTTACAAATTTTGCAATATCCTCTTCATTGGACTTAACATCTTTAGCAGCAGGAGGGGTCGTCTCAACATCAGTAGAGGTGATAGGTTTAGGCGGGTCATTAAATAAAACATAATCAATTTCTAACTGCTCAAAGTACATCAATAGTTTCTGGGACCAACGCTTATAATTGTGACCATCCAACGACTCTAGTTTCGCCAATTCAGGAATAATTTTCGAAATAACAGACATGTTGCAGCAACAAATAGTTTTCAAATTGTTATTCGAAAGATGCAGAAACAGAAGGAGAATAGAAATACCAGATGAAGATGAATTATAAGCGATCAGAAAGAAAAACCCGAATGTAATGCCGTGGTAGAATCCACTGCCTTGAAAACTATTTCTCCGGTACGACCGTGGTGGCGATCAGCTAGTGCCGGTAGTTCCCCAAGGTTAACACTACAGTCCCCACGCAGTTCCGGCCACTCGGAACTGTGAGACTTGGAACGATAAAATCAGCAATACCCAGAAATTATGAGAGAGTAGAGAAGAGAAGAGAGTTGTATTTTCTGTGTGTAAAATGCTGTGAAGAGGATCGAATTTATAGTCGAAAAGGTCAGTTACAAGAGCCAGAAACTGACTCCTGAAACCCTGCCACAATCCGAGTTAGTGGGAGTAAGACTCTCCCCACTAACAGTCAGTTGACTGACTTATTCAACTCAGCATACAAAAAACACAGCCCAAAACAAAACTCGGATCCGGCCCAAAAAGATAGGCACAGCCCGCCGCAGGCGATTGCCGAATCCGGGCCGGGCACGGGCACGGCGCGCGCGCATGTGCGAGCTGAATTAAGCACCTCGCAAGGCTTCCACAAAAGCCTCCCTTAACCCACTAGTGATATGGTAAGGAAGGTGGGTATATATAAACCCATAAAACTTCCTTTTCCTCACCAATGTGGGACAATTGGAAACACTTCAAAGGCAAAAAAGCCCCTATATTTTCCAACAACTGTAAGTACTAGAAATGATTATGTTATATAATAAAACAAAATGAACAATTTAACTCTCAACTTATTGTGAAGCAGCAATGTGAAGGCCAATTGGCCACAAATCCAACCTTAATCCCCTTGGAATTATCTGTAGCAACAACGGACTTCCAAGATGCAATTACTCTCAATTGACAAATGGCCACAACCAGAATCATAGATGACCAAATCGTTATAATTGGCATACACCAGCTGATAGGCTATCGCACACCTATGCAAAGATAAAATTTATACCCTAGACAACAAATGAATGTAGTACTTAGGGGTCGAACCCAAAGGAGACGGGAGTTATTAATTAATTGTTATGGATTGAATTTTACCTTGGTGGATTATCGATTTATTGATTGGTTTGGTTTGATGTGATGATAAAACAATAATAAAGAAAATGTCTAGGGAGGTCGGGTCACACATGCTAATTATGTAAATGCTCATGTCAAGTTAGGAAGTTGATTTTACGATAAATGTTTAGGCTTAAAGACAGCCACCTTACGATATTAGTGTCAACCATAGACCGGGTCCTAGAGAAACTCTCGTCCATGACTAGGTCGTCCTACTACACATGCTTTGTCTAATTCAATTCCGTGCCTCTCGACTTTTAGAATGAATGAACAAACTTAATCAATGAATAAGGCCTTTAAACATAGATTAAACGTGACGATGCAAACATGTGATAGAAACAATTTATCAATTTAACTTAGCCTCATTTTAACATTTACAATTTACTTAGTCATGCAGGGTTTCCCTTACTCCTTAGACAAATGCAACTACTCTAACATGGTGGAAATATAAATTAAACAAATGATAAATAAAATGGAAAACATAATGAAAATATGAATAAGAAATTACCTTATTGGAAATGGAAATGGAAATAAAGAACAATACTTGTAATATAAATAACTTGTAAATGTAAATTGTTTTATAACTTGTAATGTAAATAGGAAATGTAAATAACATAAATTAAATCTAAACTAAGAGATAACCTAAACTAACTACTAAATTTAGAAAGAATTTCTATGTAAAAGTGTGTAGAAAAGATGGTGTGTAGTGTGTGAGATTAGCATCTCTTATATAGGAAATAAGGGAGTAAACTTTGTAGAGGAATCCCAAAATGTCATCCTAAACACACTCTTAATTTTCCTTCAATTTTTGAGTAATTGCCAAAAGGAATCCCATGCAAATTCTTAATGCCTCTTTAATCACATGGTTAAATGTGATATTAGCATCCAAAGCTTTTCTTAGCATCCAATATTTTCCACCATAATTTGAACTTTGAATTTGGGCTTGACTTGCATATTGACTTTGCTTGCATTCTCATTTTGATCCAACACTTTATTCATGCAAAATCCATGTACTTTCAACACTTAGTCCAATCTTGCTCTCATACTTAGCCTTGCTTCTAGTGTTAGCACATTTTATAGTACTTTAGCTCATTTAGCTCATTTTCCTACAAAACACACTTGAACACACAATTGCACTAGAAACACAATATTAGCTTAAAAACACTTTGGTAAGTGCTAAATGATATGTAAAATCAAACTAATATAAGGGGTTAAAATGTATAAAATATGCACTTATCAAACTCCCCCAAGCTAAGTCCTTGCTTGTCCTCAAGCAAGATCATCCCAACATTGCAAATCCCAAGCAGCTAACAAGCAATTGATTCAAATCCCGAAAACACATGGGCATAAGGATAAGCAAAATCATGGATGAGATTTACATGGCGGCGGCGTGGATGACTTCAAGTAAACTTTTCGGCTCTTGCATGATCTTTTGACTTTCGGACTCTCACGATCTACTCATAACTCAATTTTGTGTAAAAGGACATTTTGTGATTAATCACTCAACAATCCTCGACTCATGAGAGTGTGCCCGCAATCTAATATGGTAATCAATTCAAAACTCTAAGACAAAACAATCAAATGCAAGCATGTAAAGAAGCCAAGGGTAAGAAGAAGGTAAATAAACATGGGCAAGAAAGGGGAACAAATGAGTTATGGTAATGTGGAGCTAAGTCAAGCTAGCAACTACCAAAATGTAAAGGTGCTCAATTCCAATTACAACCCAATTTGCAATTAATCATAAGTAAACTCTCCAAAATATATGAATAATGTATGAGAATTTCTCACATCAACTTCTTCTTCTCTTTTTTCCTTTTTAATTCACATTTTATTTTTATTTTCATTTTCTTTCATGCTTTTTTTTTTCATTTCTTTTTCTCAACTTTTTTTTTCCTTCTTGATTTTTTCCATTTCAATTCATCATCACTTTTTCTTCTTTTCTTTCTTGAGCATTAAGACCAAGCTCACATGATTGTCCAAACTTTGAAACAAATCCCAATTGAGCACCCAAACAAGGACAAACAAAGCTACTAGCTCAACAAGGGTAGGCAATTTCAATGATGTAGCTAGGGATAAATTTTGTGAAGGGGTCAAAAAGGCTAAATTTATCATGTGAATGGCTCCAAAATGCTTTAACAAATGAATGCATGCTTAACAAGAGATGAAATAAAGACAATACTTGTGCGTTTTGATGTAACACACAATATAAGGAGACCTACACTCACCTAAGAGAGACCGGATATGGATGCATTGGTTTAAAGAAGGCTCTACCTTACCATTTTATGGCTTGCCAAAAGTCAAGATCAAGCTTACTTGGTCCAAAATCCATCTTCCACCTACTATGTCAAGACATCCCCATGCATGCTATATCCCGTCAAAAGTAGCGAATCAAGAGTTATCAAGCCAAAAATGGGACAAACAAGAGAGCATAAGTAGGACAAGTAAAGAATTAGAAGGAAAAATTCACACAAATTTTTCAAAAATTCTCACTATATCTATATTAACTAAATGCAAACTAACTAATGTGCAAATGCAATCTCCCCCCAAGCTAAACATAACATTGTCTTCAATGTGCCAACAATTAAATTACTCAACTAAACCACAAAAATGGTTCAAAGCACATAAACAAGAACGATAAGAGGCCATATTTAATGAGTTGCGAGAAATAAACTAAAGTGCAAAACAAAGAAAACTTACTAGACTAACGAGCCTCCCCCAAGCTAGCATAAACATTGGGAGATTCCTCCATTTAGCATCCCATCAAAAAAATGGGTCAAAATTCCGGTGGGTACTTTGTCCTTGATGCTAATAGAGGTTTTCGGAGGTGATTTGATTGGGAAATGAAGAAAAATGGAGAGAAGGAGTACCGTCCTCTGCTTTTGAAGCATATAGAAAAGATTTAGCATATCCCGTATTTTATTAAAACGCGCAAAAAGGAAGAAAGTCACGACCCCGATCGGGGTTGACCGTTGACTTTTTTTTTTTTTAATTTTTTTTTTTGAAAAAAAACGTAATGTTACGACCCCGAACGGGGTTACAACATGGGGTAGTATGCTCTCCTTCAAAACGCCTCTTCTTCTCTTCAAACACCTACAAGTCACAACTCAAAATAGCTAATTAGTCTAAAATTTATTCCTAATTCTAATAAAACATGAAATTGCGTAAAAAGTGAAATAAAAACAAACTAGTTTTTTTGCTAATGGATCCTCCATCGTCCTCTAAAAAGCACGTCAATGCCCTTAGAAGTTTATCATATATCTGCGCATGAGCAACATGTAAGCATATGTACGCAATTGATAAAATATAAGTATGAAAGATCAAAGGCAAAAAAGGATTAATCTTATCAAATTGCTCATGAGAGATTTCAAATAGAACCACCGTACTCCACTCGTCAGCAAGAAAAGGAGCATCATGCTTAAGACCATAAAAATAATCGTTAGTGCACAAATTATAATTATAATCGGTCTCAAATTGATGGTATGAAAACTCTAAGTGGTAGGACTCGTCAAAAATGGGGGGTTCATCCCACTTAACCTCTATTTTAGCATCACTAAGTCCTTCTTCAACCTTAAAAAGGTCAACCACATCCTCCACGAAAGGATTTTCAAAGGGGTCTAAGGTCTCGTGTAAAACCTCATCCTTTTCGTTATATTCGAGCCCGACATCGTCCATTGTGAGTGTGTTATCGACTACAAGGTCAATGTCATGAACATGAGTCTCTAAATTATCAATTGGAATGACATTAGGGGGACTTTTAGAAGAAAAAGTCGGACTATCATCATCGTCATCTAATAATTCAAGATCATTAGGTTTAAAAGACTCACATTGGGGAGGTAAAAAGGCAAAATGAGAAAAGATAGGCTCACGTGGTCTCGGTTTCTCTTGAGAATTTTTATCCAAACAAGCCTGTAACACTTTAAGCTCCTCTTCGATACGCCAATAATGAAATTGGCGTGATGCCTCCCGCAATTGACTTTGGCTAGCCATGAAATCAAAGAAATTCCAAAGTTCTAACCCCATCATGTAGTAGACACTCCCATTACTAAAGTTTAGAGCTATTTCTCGGTTCTCAAAATTCATGCCATTAAGAGAGAATTGAACCATGTAATCCCCATCAAGGACATGTCCAAGAGAGAGGAGACTATCGCAAAAATGGTTGAATCGGGCAAGATAGTCATGAAAAGGCTCATCTTTGAGTTGTGGGACGAATTCGTAATTCATTATGAAAGGCCAATAGCTTTATCACCTACAAAAATAGGCACTAAAACTACAAAGAAACCGTGAGAAGATCCCAAGGAACAAGTGTTCCTTGAGACAAAATAAAATAAGATAAAATTCAACAACTAATTAGCAAACAAAACCGTCTCCCCGGCAACGGCGCCAAAATTTGATAGGCTATCGCACACCTATGCAAAGATAAAATTTATACCCTAGACAACAAATGAATGTAGTACTTAGGGGTCGAACCCAAAGGAGACGGGAGTTATTAATTAATTGTTATGGATTGAATTTTACCTTGGTGGATTATCGATTTATTGATTGGTTTGGTTTGATGTGATGATAAAACAATAAAAAAGAAAATGTCTAGGGAGGTCGGGTCACACATGCTAATTATGTAAATGCTTATGTCAAGTTAGGAAGTTGATTTTACGATAAATGTTTAGGCTTAAAGACACCCACCTTACGATATTAGTGTCAACCACAGACCGGGTCCTAGAGAAACTCTCGTCCATGACTAGGTCATCCTACTACACATGTTTGTCTAATTCAATTCCGTGCCTCTCGACTTTTAGAATGAATGAACAAACTTAATCAATGAATAAGGCCTTTAAACATAGATTAAACGTGACGATGCAAACATGTGATAGAAACAATTTATCAATTTAACTTAGCCTCATTTTAACATTTACAATTTACTTAGTCATGCATGGTTTCCCTTACTCCTTAGACAAATGCAACTACTCTAACATGGTGGAAATATAAATTAAACTAATGATAAATAAAATGGAAAACATAATGAAAATATGAATAAGAAATTACCTTATTGGAAATGGAAATGGAAATAAAGAACAATACTTGTAATATAAATAACTTGTAAATGTAAATTGTTTTATAACTTGTAATGTAAATAGGAAATGTAAATAACATAAATTAAATCTAAACTAAGAGATAACGTAAACTAACTACTAAATTTAGAAAGAATTTCTATGTAAAAGTGTGTAGAAAAGATGGTGTGTAGTGTGTGAGATTAGCATCTCTTATATAGGAAATAAGGGAGTAAACTTTGTAGAGGAATCCCAAAATGTCATCCTAAACACACTCTTAATTTTCCTTCAATTCTTGAGTAATTTCCAAAAGGAATCCCATGCAAATTCTTAATGCCTCTTCATCCAAAGCTTTTCTTAGCATCCAATATTTTCCACCATAATTTGAACTTTGAATTTGGGTTTGACTTGCATATTGACTTTGCTTGCATTTTTATTTTGATCCAACACTTTATTCATGCAAAATCCATGTACTTCCAACACTTAGTCCAATCTTGCTCTCATACTTAGCCTTGCTTCTAGTGTTAGCACATTTTATAGTACTTTAGCTCATTTAGCTCATTTTCCTACAAAACACACTTGAACACACAATTGCACTAGAAACACAATATTAGCTTAAAAACACTTTGATAAGTGCTAAATGATATGTAAAATCAAACTAATATAAGGGGTTAAAATTTATAAAATATGCACTTATCACCAGCGATGAACTTTCGTTATACGACGCTCCCGTTTACTTAACAACGAAATCGTTCGGAACAAAAATGATCAATATCTGTTACTATTTGAGAGGTTATGCGTCGAGTCATGCTCTACCATTGTTGTTGCGATGACGGTGACGGAAGCTGAGTGAAACTTAAATCGACGTAGTTTCATAGCACAACATTCGACGGCGAACACCACTGTGACAGTTGAGCAGAAATCACGGAGGTTAAATCGTGTATTTCCGTTAGATATTACGTCATCGGAGTTCTTGCTAACGATGATCTTGAGTGCGACGAGCCATTTCTGGAGCTTGAAACAAGGTTTCTTTGAGCAGTACCGAAATTGAATTATGATTTGTTGAATTAATCAATTAATCAGTTGATTATTATTGTAATTTTCTTACTGGATGATCTGGAATTTGAAGGTACAATAGTAATTGTAATTAATCAATTAATCAATTACTTAATCAAATGAAGGTGATGGATGATCTTGAGTTTGCTAGCTAGATTACCTATCATAATTAATGTAATTTGATGACTTGATTGTGATGTGTTCGCAGTACGGATGTTTGAAACTAGCTAATATGCAAGAAGCTACCTTTTAAGGAGAACAAAGAGATGAAGTGGAGAAAGTGACTAATTACTTAATATATTAGTAGGAGCGAGGGGGTATTTTAATTCGTTCTCACCGTTCTCATCGAGTGGTTGTTCTATATATATATATATATATATATATATATATATATATATATATATATATATATATATATATATATATATATATAAGATTTGTTTAGAATACTGTAAATGGTTTTAGGTCTGGATATTATAGAAAAGCTTAATATTTTTGCATTAAAATGGGTTTTGAGCATTACTTTTCGATGGTGATGTGTAAATATGAAGTATAAAAAAATAGTCTGCACTAAAATTTAATTTACAAACATTTATCCGGCCCCCCTTAAAATATTTTCAAGATCCGCCACAGGCCGCACCCAAACGGAGGAGAGACGTATCACCCGAAAACATTAGGGAGATTTCATTCTAAAATCAATTGCCAATAGGAGGAGTAACCTCCTTGGTTATAAACTAGTACAATCTCTCTTTCTCCAACAATGTGGGACACCTCACATGTGGGTGTGTGGTTTATATTATTCTAACACTAGATTTAATGTCCGAGCGATGCCTAGGCCAATTTGTAATATCCTATAATTATAGTGTGATAATACTTTAAGGCCCTGTTCTTAGACTTATTTGCTGAACAGAACTGAACTTTTAAGTGCTTAACTTTTCTGAAATGAACATATAAAAGTTAAACTGAATTTATAGGAGCTTAATTTTTCTGAACTAAACTTGTAACACCCCCATTTATTTAGGAGCCCTTAGCAAGACATTCCCAATAAATAGGACTGTTACCATCTCGGTTGCCCGAGGTAAATGATACAAATTAAAACAAACCAAAGTACTTTAGTAACTTTAATTGAAATAATGGTTTTATTACATTGTCAACCGATTAAATTTAAACCTTAAACATTACAATATATTACGCAGCGGAAATTACTTAAATAAAATTGTATAAGTCACTAAGTGATCTAGACAGCAACTATGGTCCAAGTCGAGCTCACGTCCCAATGCTCCCAAGTCAGCTAATCTTTAGTACCTGTCAAATCTGCTCCCCATTATGGTTCATCACAGGTGTTCACGAATACACTGTCAACCACGAGGTTGAGTAGGAATAAACATAACATTGAGAAAACACATTCAATAAACTTAAACCATCTAGAAGCAATCACAGACCGTTAGTTAACGACATTACCTCACAGACCGGTTAACAGCAATCACGGACCAACTTAATGGCAATCACGGACCAATTTAATGGCATACACAGACCAACTTAATGGCATACTCGGACCAACTTAATGGCATACTCGGACCAACTTAATGGCAATTATTCTTATTTTATTCAGGGAGCCCAAGGCCAATTTTACGTGTCACATTCCGATGTCAATAACAATAGGAATAATAATCACAACAGCATACAATAATAATAACCATGCCAACTCCCAACTTCCAATAACACAAGATTGAGTAGGGGATCCCTACCTTTTAGCAAATCCGCGCACACAAGCCAATTAGTAACAATCGTCTGAAAAGGTCAGAACCTACAATTATAACATATAACAATTAATAACTAAACTAACTAGTTCGTTACCTATACAAATTACGATTTGACCAAAAAAATTCATTAACTAAATAAATAGATTAATATTTATCACACTCTTATATAACAAATATCCCTGTTTGTTAACCATCTTAATCCATACATAATAAACTACTTTGGGTCATCTACTTTATCATGTAATGATTATCTTATCATTACGAACTAACCTCCACTGCCATAATATTTGTTCATCAAGGGCTTACTCTACCCCTCATCCATGCGATACCACGCACAAGAGTCCGAACACACGACTATACAGTTAAATCGAAGACCCAACCTTCACCACCACTCCCTCACGGTCAACAGCCATGAAACCCTACACCTATGAAGACCTGACTCCACAATGAATCGAAAACATGTCAAAAATAAATTAAAGGCGCGATACTACCATATAAACAACCCCATTCGACTACCCAGATACTCCTTAAAACTATAATAGGACATGGTCCCAAACTTGTAATTTAACTCGCTCCCTAGGTGTAACACCCCCGCACACCCAGACGCCTTATCAAGGACCATCTCAGTGTATGACGGTGTCACCATCTCGGTTTCCCGAGGAGGTAGATCAAATTAGACAATAAAAGAACAATCGTATAATATTAATGTGCCTCATACAACTCAACTCAATATAAAGTCTTTATAATAAAGGTACAACTACAACACTCATGACACTGCATCTCTAGACTGGTAGCGTGATGACACGATCCCTCCAATCCTAGCAGGCACAATCAACAGTACCTGCTAAGCCAACTGCTCACCATCCCCGAATGGATCACCGCAGACACCACAAAACAACACGGGGTCAGTACTGACTAATCAAATGTAAGACAGGTCAACAATGTAAAGAGCTGATCATCCTCTATCCCAGCCTCTCGATCTCGCACAGTAACCGACTACACCCCGAAGGGTGTAGTCCTGCCAGATTACCCATCGCAACAGGTAATCCTCGCCGCAAGTGGGTGACCGCAGCCCATCCCACCTAGTCCAGCTCATCAACGAGCGACAACCATCCCTGTCCCTTATTGTGCACATCCCCTCCCGTGGCGGGTTCCACGGAGGGCGAACTAGGGTGTGAAGCCACTATCGCAAGTGACTCCACCACACTCACACATACCACAGCATCACAGCTGTCACAACACAACATCCGTCACCACACGACCACATCACCACCGCCACTACAATCCCCCAACCTTCGACGATCAGCAGACAACAACATTTATGAAATAAACACAATCTTAATCAATTAACAGTACTGAGTAGGAAAACCTTACCTCGTCGCAAAGCATGTAAGACCTCCATACACAGCCACGCACGACTCCAATAATCATCCTAACAATGATAATCACCTCCTATTACACAACTAAACTCAAAGAATCACTCAAAAGAACACAAGGCAGAGACTTACCTAACATTACACATCGGCGGTGACATAGACGACCACCACACACGTCATCCTTCCCCAGCGAATCCCGTCCTTCCTATGGTGGAGGATTAGGCTAAATACATTAGAGTGTGAAGATATGGGGTGATAGGAGAGGGAAATAGACTAGGGTTAGAGAAAGAGAAACTGTCGAGGAAATGAGAAATGAAATGAATCTCGCGAACTTGCGTTTATATTAACGTGTCGACAGCAGCCATACTCGGTCGAGTACGGGAGTACTCGGCCGAGTAGGCGCTACTCGGTCGAGTATAGGTGATACTCGGCCGAGTAGCCTTAGCTAGGTCGAGTAAACAATCCTATAAACTCATGTTACAAGCCTGATCCCTCACCCATTCATCCCTAGGGTCTGCTTGGTCAATAAGATCGGTCAACAGCGTTCTTAAATATCTTGGGTATTACAGTCTTCCCCCCTTAAAAAGAACTTCGTCCCCGAAGTTCAGCCTGCACGCCACTCCCCTCAGGGTTACGCACTGCGACACTAACTATTTACACAAAGGCGCACAAACTCAAACCATCCTGACATTACCGTCATACCACGTTACTCAAACAAATATCACCTATCATAGCTACTCTTCCAAACAATACTAGTCACCAACTTTCACGTATACCTACAGAAATTACTGAATTCATATGCACCCTTTTGTTAAAAGCGACACAACGACTAGCAACCGTACACAAATGCAAAACAATACTCAAAAACAGTACTCAACCACCACATCCGTACCCCTATAGCAAGTATCACATAAATTGAATTGAGACACCTGTGCAAAGTATAATCTTCATACTACTTGAGTACAACATGGATACAACTTCAAGGAAACACAAATGAAATTCCGAATGCTAACATGCATAACATACATGTGATTCCAAATATTATAGGTATAATTAAATACGTATTTCAGGCATAAATTAATACTTATTTCCGCGACATTACTCTTCCCCTCTTAAAGGAGCTTCGTCCCCGAAGTTCACCACTAGCCACTTCCTGTGCCTAAAGCCAATACACACATGACATTACCCATAAACTCTTGTAGCACAACTTACTTTATGACATTATACGCTTGCGACTTGTAAAGACAGAATATTTCAGCAACTAAGTAGTATATAAAAAGTAAAAATTATGGGGTAATCACAAGATAGCAGCTTAATTCGTGACCAGCTGGGGCGATTATAACCGTCACCAAACATATCCACGCATAAGACTAGTGACAGTTACAGCACTGTATGGTATTATATTATCTTTCTACATCATTTAAAGACTCGGGTATTCCTCCTGAACAATTAAATTCCTGAATACCAATCAATGTTACATAACGAAACATTCACAAATTAATAGGTTATCTCAACAATCATGTACCAGTGACATAATCATAATCAATCTTTTGAACAACTTATTGTATAAACTGTCAAAACAAGGCACTAACCAACTCCTTCATGCAATTATTCACATAACTCATGCAATTCACATCGCTATTAAACATTAGATTCCTGTGTCAGCAATAATCGGCCGAGTATGGGAGATTACTCGGTCGAGTAAGCTTTACTCGGTCTAGTATATTTGTATACTCGGCCGAGTAAGCTCTACTCGGTCGAGTAGTAACTATGTTCGGTCGAGTTATGACAGTCAGAGAGCGTTTTGACGACATCACATAGAGCATCCACAATCAACCTGCATCAAACTCTTCCCATCAATATCAAACACAACTAGTCTCTAACATAACGAAATCTAACTCGTCTCCACACGATAAATAAAATAGTTAACGGCCTTATGAGCGAGTACAGTCATCTAACAGTAGATAGTAAATCCCGAAAGCAACATCCAAAATAGAAGTACTAAATCCAACACAACCGAAATAAAACCAACATCAAAGAAATCAAACCAAACAACCTAGCAACACAAGATCAATAACGAGGACCCTCCTCCATGTCATCATCACCACCTGCGCCAGAAGTACCTGCACCTGAACCTCCCACTCCTGGAAAGCCTGCTGCTGCTGAGTAATCCCCTCCTAGATGACTGCCAGAGTTGGCTCCCCACGGTCCCGCAAGGTAGCCATACTCAGTCTCCTTCGGAGGTCTCCAGTAACTCGGGTAAACTCCATAGCTGTGGAATACTCCCGTATCCACTCCCGGTCCCCTCCACTAGACAGGCTGTGCTAGTTGTGTTCCTATGCCCTGGTTAAGGGTCATCTCATGCAGGTTGCGGAGCACCAAAGTAAGGAGATCCGCTCAGCCAGGTCATGCGGCTGCATCCTGGGGTAATGCACTGTGGGGTAGGGCGAATACTGGTAAGGGTGGTAAGGATAGGAGTCAGGGGCAGAGTAAGAGGGCTTAGGTACAACCGGGTCTGCCCTAGACTGCCTCACTCCACGTCGCTCCCGAGGTGGGGGAGGTGCCTGCTGCTGTCCCTCAGGCACGGTGACAAGCTCAGGTAGGTCCAAGAGAATCCGTGGGTCAATCAGGTACGTCTGGGGCTCAGGTCTAGAAATGGCACAAGTCTCCCACTCAGCCAAATGATCAACAACAGGGAGATGGGCTGGGTCCGGAAGCACCTTCCACATGGATCCCCTCACCCTCCAGGCATAAGACCCGTCATCCATCTTCCTCAACCATCTGTTCTGACGCCAGTACTGAGCGTCCATGGTAGGCACAATCTCTACATACTCACTCCCCTCAGGAGGTGGGGCCTCAAAATCTGTCAGGCGCTGAGCTAAGCGGGTCACTATGGCCCCGCAAGCTATGTGTCGGGTATCGGACTGTGCCATGCGCTCAAGACTAGAGCACACTACACCAGGAGCACTGTAGTAGAATGGTTTCTGACGGTGTAGGTTAAGGTAAGACATAAGGAGCATAACTTTGTGAGAATTGAGCTTGCTCACGTCATCTCTCGAGTACAGTAAACAGGTAAACATCCTCAGAAACATACGAAGGGAAACGTGCTGCATATCATTAATCAGCATGACACTGGCACTAGGGGCAGGTCTGCCAGTCAAATATTGAAGGTAAAGAGGTTCACCACTGTTCTTGGCCACATCACTAAGGTACCCCTCCCCCTCGGCCTGTAGACCCAAATGGTCAGCAAACTCATCTAGGGTAAGCTCATGATCTTCATTCATGAGACGAAAAGAAACAGTCTTTCCCTTCTTATCATAGACAAAAGAGCTCAAAAACTCCAAGGTCAAGTGGGGGTAGGATTTCTTCCTCAGATGATACAACCCCTCTATACCCAAAAATCCGAAAGATATGAAATATGTCCTCTTTGATCCCTAAAGTCTCAAGGATACTAGGATTAACACAGCGGGTGGGGCTGAAAGGACGACGCATGAGAGCCACAAAAGCCTTACGATGATTGAAATAAGAGAATATTACCGATGGATGCACCTCCACCGGTGGAACGACAGGTTCCCTGCTTGACTGACCAGTCTCAAGCTGGACATTAGCACGAGTTCTTTTGTTGGGTAAGCCTCTGGTTTTCACCATACTGCAAGAGAACAATCTTTAACAAGGGATTGACACAAAAAAAATTCTTAGCGCAAAAAACGGACTATTTTCAATTGTATATCGATTTTAGAACGATCTTTTTAAGACAAATTATCAGAAAATCACCAATTACCTTACAATTTATATGGTTACAAGCTTTAAATTGTTTCAAATTAAAGAATAACCATCAACAACAAAGAGAGTTTCGTTTTTGTAACCCTAGAATTCAGAAATTGAATTTTAAACCAAGAAATTAATTAAACAAGGCATACACGAGATCTATGTACAGTTGAGTCCAAGAATCAATAAGTTGAAGGCTAATTTTCTGTTGTTTTACAAAGAAATTCGAAATATGGCATGATATTATACCATAACTTTGAAAACAAATGAGAAAAATTGAGTTTAAATCTTACCTTAAACTGATTTGAGACAAGCAAGAACAAGTGGAACACCAAGGTTTTACCCAAAAGCTTGAGAAAGGAAGGATATGGAGTTTTTAGAGAGAAGGGAAAGTGAAGATGGGAGGCGGAATTAAGAAAGAATGAGACGAAAATAGGGTTTTTGTATAACCCGTATAAGTTCTGCTACAGCAATACTCGGTCGAGTATTGGGCATACTCGGCCGAGTGTCGACTACTCGGTCGAGTGTGTAGGCATACTCGGCCGAGTGTACACTACTCGGTCGAGTATCCTTCTAGCTCGGTCGAGTTTTTAAGAACAGAAGCGATTGTTATTTTCACCAAACGGATACTCGGTTGCGTAGCTGGATACTCGGCCGAGTATGGTCTACTCGGTCGAGTACAGTCACCTACTCGGTCGATTTTTCCAAAAGTGAAGAGGAAATCATAAATTTTCATTGTTCCTGCAAAATAAATAATATCGTTCGGAGTTCCGTGCAACCGGCTCGTCACTATTAAGGCCTAGTTCTACCACTCAAACGCATATCAACACCTTTTTTTTTTTTTTTTGTACATCTACTACCAATACTATCATCATTACCACCTTCATTCCTCACTATGCCACGAAACTGTTACACCCTATCCTTATAGCATACTCAGCATTTAATTACGGTACCTGCAAGGTTTAGCTCTTATATCAGATCATCTCTAATTCTGGTAGTCACCAAATATACACCTTAATCACATTTACAAAGCAGCAATTCAAAACACAGCACATTCATCGTGAAACAAATTGGTTAACTTACCCCTGGTCGCACAACGCAACAATTCCATCACTCACTCCAACTTTTCCACACAAACCTCATAACACATATCACCCTAATCATAGATACACACAACAATCATCACTAAGCAATCAACGACTCTCACTAGCTACCATTTTCCCGTGTCTGGCTTGAGTCCGATGGGGCCATGATTTTGAAATAAGGCGCCTACTCACCCAAAATCTAGCATCGGCTGGGGCTCCCAACGTACATACACCAGGTTCATTTTAATTGACACCCTATATTCATTAGATTCATTGGTTCAGGTTCCAAAATCGTCGGCTCTGATACCACTATGTAACACCCCCGCACACCCAGACGCCTTATCAAGGACCATCCCAGTGTATGACGGTGTCACCATCTCGGTTTCCCGAGGAGGTAGATCAAATTAGACAATAAAAGAACAATCGTATAATATTAATGTGCCTCATACAACTCAACTCAATATAAAGTCTTTATAATAAAGGTACAACTACAACACTCATGACACTGCATCTCTAGACTGGTAGCGTGATGACACGATCCCTCCAATCCTAGCAGCCACAATCAACAGTACCTGCTAAGCCAACTGCTCACCATCCCCGAATGGATCACCGCAGACACCACAAAACAACACGGGGTCAGTACTGACTAATCAAATATAAGACAGGTCAACAATGTAAACAGCTGATCATCCTCTATCCCAGCCTCTCGATCTCGCACAGTAACCGACTACACCCCAAAGGGTGTAGTCCTGCCAGATTACCCATCGCAACAGGTAATCCTCGCCGCCAGTGGGTGACCGCAGCCCATCCCACCTAGTCCAGCTCATCAACGAGTGACAACCATCCCTGTCCCTTAATGTGCACATCCCCTCCCGTGGCGGGTTCTACGGAGGGCGAACTAGGGTGTGAAGTGACTCCCGCAAGTGACTCCACCACACTCACACATACCACAACATCACAGTTGTCACAACACAACATCCGTCACCACACGACCACATCACCACCGCCACTACAATCCCCCAACCTTCGACGATCAGCAGACAACAACATTTATGAAACAAATACAATCTTAATCAATTAACAGTACTGAGTAGGAAAACCCTACCTCGTCGCAAAGCATGTAAGACCTCCATACACAGCCACGCACGACTCCAATAATCATCCTAACAATGATAATCACCTCCTATTACACAACTAAACTCAAAGAATCACTCAAAAGAACACAAGGCAGAGACTTACCTAACATTACACATCGGCGGTGACATAGACGACCACCACACACGTCATCCTTCCCCAGCGAATCCTGTCCTTCCCATGGTGGAGGATTAGGCTAAATACATTAGAGTGTGAAGATATGGGGTGATAGGAGAGGGAGATAGACTAGGGTTAGAGAAAGAGAAACTGTCGAGGAAATGAGAAATGAAATGAATCTCGCGAACTTGCGTTTATATTAACGTGTCGACAGCAGCCATACTCGGTCGAGTATAGGTGATACTCGGTCAAGTAGCCTCAGCTAGGTCGAGTAAACAATCCTATAAACTCATGTTACAAGCCTAATCCCTCACCCATTCAACCCTAGGGTCTGCTTGGTCAATAAGATCGGTCAACAGCGTTCTTAAATATCCCGGGTATTACACTAGGAGGTGCAAAACGCCAACGAAATATGCCGTAACGGCGGAAAAAACAGAGCATCACCACCTACGATTACCTGCTGCCAAGGGTCCCTCAAACCAGAGGTCAAAAACAACTCCAAAATGAGCCAAGGACAGACCAAAGTAGCAGCCCTTAACTTGCTATTAAGCAATCACGAATATCGCCACAACCTACGCCCTAGATACGTTTAATCAACCATCAAAACGTCCCAAATCAGCCTTAAGTAACGACCCGTCGATCCACCAACAACCTACCCAAACCCGACAACAAGTTACGGTATTAAAGACAACCTACCGTCCCTTATTATAATAAAAGAAACGTATCATATTACCTGCTTAACTAGAGGATGATGGTGACAAAAACCAAGGTGGTCAATCTCGTGTTGATGACGTTGTGCAACTGCTAGATCGATCGCCGCCTCTCTCTCCCTCTCTCACTTTTCTGTTTTCGTGCTTTTAGTTGTTTGTTGGAGGCAATACGGGAAACACAAGCGTAATAGGTCAAAATAAAGGCTTGTGTTCCAATTATAATAATAGTAGTATAGTACTCCGTATTAAATATTAGGGCATAATATTAGTATTAGTATTAGTATTAGTATAGTTTAATATTTATTAAAATAATTACTGCATAATACAATGCACTTATTAATATTGTAATCTCTCTAATATTGTTATCACTTCCCTATTTCACTATTATACTACTAAATAATAACCAAAAATATTAAAGTGTTTATTAAAATAAATATTTACTCTAAAAGTACGGGGTATTACAGTCTTCCCTTCTTAAAAAGAACGAACTTCGTTCCTAAGTTCACCCAAAAATACTACAAGAACTTCTGTAAACACCCTTACAACTGGGTACCATGCCAACTTCTGTTCATTTGCAACACAATTAACCTTTTATTATTATCAAACTATATTAACTTTATCAAAATGCATCACAATAAAGTTAACACACAAAATTGTATTTCAAAATAAACTCAAAACATGAGGTGTCACATTCTACCTCCCTAAAAATATATTTCGTCCCGAAATTTCGGAACTACTACTACTTTATTAAAACTACTAACAACATAAATACTTATAAATGATAAGACTCTACTTCTCCTAATAAAACTAGTTACCCTTCTCCCCATTCCCATGCACTGTACTAGCTGTACCAAAAATCTTTCCACCATTACTCCGATTGCTCCCATTACCTTGCCTATTAAGGTAGCTCCTCTGGGTATTCCATTGTCTCCGATACCTATTGCTCCCAATATTTGGTGTGGGAATTCGATACTGCCTGAGATTCCCCTCTCCTTTGTCACTCCTTTGTGTGCTTCTACACTCATACGCTCGATGACCTCTCTTCCCACACCCAAAACATGTCACTAAATACCCCTCACAACTTCTACCTGGGTGGTTATTGCCACATTTGGTACAATGATACACTCGCTGCCTCAGAGTATCATTAGATCGCTCTCCACCACTGAGATTATTTCCCCGGGCCGAATATTGTTTAGCTTGAGTATTGATTTGCTTTTTTACTACTCGCTTGCTCTTCGCCAGCAGTTTCACTTTTTATTTTCACCCCTTTCTTCTTCTTTTCCTCTTTTAACATATCAACAATCCTATCTGCATGTCCAGCTCGTTGATAAACATCATCCATGGTACTTGGTTGACCAGCTGCAAGCCTCTTCTTAATAGTGGTTGTTAATCCTGTCTCAAACCTGAGTGCCAACATCTCGTCACTAAAATTCAAATCAGCTACATATTTTGACAATTCCATAAACCTGTTATAATAAGTCTCTACTGTCATCTCATCAGTCATCTTAAAAGAATCAAATTCAGCTCTCATCTTACTCCTAATATGTTCTGGCACAAATACATCTCTCATAGTCTCCTTAAAACCCTTCCAAGTGATAAAAGGTTCATCACTCTCCCTCCAAGCTTCCCTTAAGACCTCCTTACTACGATTCCACCACAAACCCGCTTTTCCCCTCAAATAGTAAGCAGCTTGATCTACTTGCAACTCCGCAGGACAACCCAGTAACTCAAAAAGGTTATCGAACTCCCTATGCCAATCCCCAAGTAAAGATGGTTCTCCTAATCCGTCATATTTTGTCGGGTTGTGTCTTGCAATATTAGCACTCATCTTTGCTGGGTCCTGAACTGACCTCTTAGCCTTTAATGCCACAGTCAAAGCCTCGTTCATAGCTATCAAACGGTTAATCTCCTCTTGAGACATGGTAGAGGGTGTAGGTGTAGATCTCTTTGGAGGCATGGTTCTATAAAAGTAAAACGAAACAACATAAGTTTCTACCCGAGAAAAGATGGCTTAATTTTAAATATTCTATACTTAGAAAGATAAGGTGTGGTCAATTCTATCCTTTTTATAACCCTTTATTAGGTCCTCCTATGATCACTCCTACCCCTCAACTATCATAGGTTAAGGACTTATAAGACATTTATAATAATCTTTTGGAAGACTCGCGTTTTCGGGAATCAAAGTCAAGCTGTAACTTTCAAAATTCCCCATTAACTAACCATTATATTCCACGTTGAGTTTTTATATTTTCCATAGAATATAAAGAGTTTTTAAAGCATAAGAAAAAGAATTAAGTCCAAATCTCGAATAATTAATTTATAAAGATTTTTACAATTCAGTTGGTCGAAACAAAAACTGATCAGCAAAAAGTCAAAGTTTTAGGTCAACTTATAAAAATCACTATTAATTGTCAAAATTTCACCTTGAAACGTGGGTTATCAATTTGAAAATATATTTGAGTCTTTTAAACAATGGAGTTGTAATTAGGTAAAAATATTAAGTACAAATTAAATGAGAAATTTTATAAAATCGTTTGTCGAAAATCTTTCTGTACATGAACATTCTGACCACTGCTCAATAAAATATTTATTTCTCCCAAACAATAAAACTTTTTAACATGAGACCAATGAAACCGGAAAAATAACTCACTGTGTTATCATTCATAAATATTTTAACTTTAGACGATTAATAGAGGTGAAATGGCAACTAAATCAAGTAGGGGTAAAATCTGATAAATAAGGTCAAGTTTTCATATCCCATTTTACTAACTCCTAAATTCTTATTATCACTCTCCTATACTTGTATTAACACATCTTGGTCATCAAACCTTCATACACCACTAGTCATCCATTCTAAAGTATCCCTATCACAAATTCAATAATCCAATAATATTGTAAATAACATGGTTTCGGGATTCACATAACCGCATATCGCTAGACATGATTCTCCTATAATCAAATAATGAATATAAATTCAACAATTATTTTCATGCTCATGATCTTTACCATTCAATATCACATCATTATTTTATCCATACCACTCTCCTTAAAATCAAGGTTATGCCCCGTAACCTTGGTCATCAACAGTACACATCCAATCAATGAAAACAATACACCTCCAAGTCAACAATGAATCCTAAGAAATACTCAACATTCATTTTAATTTACCCCACTCTTAATTATCTCTCGAGGTCACCGGTTCAAAATTGGAAGGGTCGGGGTTCGGAGTGAGGGTACCTTCTCATCCTAAGCCAAAGGACTCCTAACAGTTTCTACCCGGGTTCATTTTATTAAACACATCCTAAGTTCATTATTAAATTCATTGGTTAGGCATGGGGATCGTTTTGCTCTGATACCACTTTGTAACACCCTCATTTATTTAGGAGCCCTTAGCAAGACATTTCCAATAAATAGGACTGTTACCATCTTGGTTGCCCGAGGTAAATGATACAAATTAAAACAAATCAAAGTACTTTAGTAATTTTAATTGAAATAATGGTTTTATTACATTGTCAACCGATTAAATTTAAACCTTAACATTACAATATATTACGCAGCGGAAATTACTTAAATAAAATTGTATAAGTCACTAAGTGATCTAGACAGCAACTATGGTCCAAGTCGAGCTCATGTCCCAATGCTCCCAAGTAAGCTAATCTTTAGTACCTGTCAAAACTGCTCCCCATTATGGTTCATCACAGGTGTTCACGAATACACTGTCAACCACGAGGTTGAGTAGAGATAAACATAACATTGAGAAAACACATTCAATAAACTTAAACCATCTAGAAGCAATCACAGACCGTTAGTTAACGACATTACCTCACGGACCGGTTAACGGCAATCACAGACCAACTTAATGGCAATCACAGACCAATTTAATGGCATACACAGACCAACTTAATGGCATACTCGGACCAACTTAATGGAATACTCGGACCAACTTAATGGCAATTATTCTTATTTTATTCACGGAGTCCAAGGCCAATTTTACGTGTCACATTCCGACGTCAATAACAATAGGAATAATAATCACAACAGCATACAATAATAATAACCATGCGAACTCCTAACTTCCAATAACACAAGATTGAGTAGCGGATCCCTACCTTTTAGCAAATCCGCGCACACAAGCCAATTAGTAACAATCATTTGAAAAGGTCAGAACCTACAATTATAACATATAACAATTAATAACTAAACTAACTAGTTCGTTACCTATACAAATTACGATTTGACCAAAAAAATTCATTAACTACATAAATAGATTAATATTTATCAGACTCTTATGTAACCAATATCCCTGTTTGTTAACCATCTTAATCCAGGGCCGTCTGGGAGATATCGATGGCCCTGTGCGAAATTCCCAAAAAGGGGCCCTAACTAATACGTATAATTTTTTTTGTAAAAGACTATATATTTTTCATGATTACTCAAAAAAAAATCTAAGTTGGGACCTTAATCATTACCAAAATACTTTATTATGTTTAATTGTCGGAAGACCCGAAACGTAATAGAGATAATAATTGTAACACAAATTCTCATTATAGACGGGAGATATCAGTCTTTAGTTATAGACGGGCCAAATATTCCACCCTCTTTAAGCATAAGACAAGCAACAAGTTGCATGATGGGGCAAAAAAATGTCACCATATTTAGCATATTTGACCCGTCTTTATCCGTCTATAGTGAGACTAATTGTAATATGTCGTTTTTTAATTGTCCAACTAAAATATAAACATTGAAATAAGAATTTCTCGCCACTTTTGCTTTCAAGCGCTATATTAAAAACATTTACCCCGATTCTTGTTTAATACCGTCTTAACTTAAAACTGCTCTGACTCCCAATTAAAATAAAGGTGAAAATAAAAGGTTGTAAGGGGTCTTAACTCAAGACGGTTTTAAGCAAGACCAGCTATTACGATGATATGAAAAGAAAAACATTACCCATAAAACATAAATTGAATTAGAAGTAATCAGGGCCCCACTTTAATTAATAAAAAATAAATTATGAAGGCAAGAAGCTGAATAGTTAATAGTGGGCCTTGCAATTGAGAAAAAAGAAACAAATGCTAGGAGTCGAACGCGGGCCTCCTCTTGAAAATGTCATATACCTACCATTATGCTACTAGTATTACACTGCTTATACGTGTGTCGTTATACTAAAATACTAAACATCTTAAGTAGATTTGGGCCCCAAAATTTGGGGGCCCTGTGCGCCCGCACGGGTTGTACACCTCTTGGGCCGGCCCTGTCTTAATCCATACATAGTAAACTACTTTAGGTCATCTACTTTATCATGTAATGATTATCTTATCATTACAAACTAACCTCCACTGCCATAATATTTGTTCATCAAGGGCTTACTCTACCCCTCATCCATGCGATACCACGCACAAGAGTCCGAACACACGACTATACAATTAAATCGAAGACCAGGGCCGTCTGGGAGATTTCGATGGCCCTGTGCGAAATTCTCAAAAAGGGGCCCTAACTAATACGTATAATTTTTTTGTAAAAGAATATATATTTTTCATGATTACTCAAAAAAAAAAATCTAAGTTGGGACCTTAATCATTACCAAACTACTTTATTATGTTTAATTGTCGGAAGACCCGAAACGTAATAGAGATAATAATTGTAACACAAATTCTCATTATAGACGGGAGATATCAGTCTTTAGTTATAGACAAGCCAAATATTCCACCCTCTTTAAGCATAAGACAAGCAACAAGTTGCATGATGGGGCAAAAAAATGTCACCATATTTAGCATATTTGACCCGTCTTTATCCGTCTATAGTGAGACAAATTGTAATATGTCGTTTTTTAATTGCTCAACTAAAATATAAACATTGAAATAAGAATTTCTCGCCACTTTTGCTTTCAAGCGCTATATTAAAAACATTTACCCCGATTCTTGTTTAATACCGTCTTAACTTAAAACTGCTCTGACTCCCAATTAAAATAAAGGTGAAAATAAAAGAAGGTTGTAAGGGGTCTTAACTCAAGACGGTTTTAAGCAAGACCAGCTATTACGATGATATGAAAAGAAAAACATTACCCATAAAACACAAATTGAATTAGAAAGAAGTAATCAGGGCCCCACTTTAATTAATAAAAAATAAATTATGAAGGCAAGAAGCTGAATAGTTAATAGTGGGCCCTGCAATTGAGAAAAAAGAAACAAATGCTAGGAGTCGAACGCGGGGGTCCTCTTGAAAATGTCATATACCTACCATTATGCTACTAGTATTACACTGCTTATACGTGTGTCGTTATACTAAAATACTAAACATCTTAAGTAGATTTGGGCCCCAAAATTTGGGGGCCCTGTGCGCCCGCACGGGTTGTACACCTCTTGGGCTGGCCCTGTCGAAGACCCAACCTTCACCACCACTCCCTCACGGTCAACAGCCATGAAACCCTACACCTATGAAGACCCGACTCCACAAGGAATCGAAAACATGTCCAAAACAAAGGCGCGATACTACCATATAAACAACCCCATTCGACTACCCAGATACTCCTTAAAACTATACTAGGACATGGTCCCAAGCTTGTAATTTAACTCGCTCCCTAGGAGGTGCAAAACGCCAGCGAAATATGCCGTAGGAAAAAACAGAGCATCACCACCTACGATTACCTGCTGCCAAGGATCCCTCAAACCAGAGGTAAAAAACAACTCCAAAAAGAGCCAAGGACAGACCAAAGTAGCAGCCCTTAACTTGCTATTAAACAATCACGAATATCGCCACAACCTACGCCCTAGATACGTTTAATCAACCATCAAAACGTCCCAAATCAGCCTTAAGTAACGACCCGTCGATCCACCAACAACCTACCCAAACCCGACAACAAGTTACGGTATTAAAGACAACCTACCGTCCCTTATTATAATAAAAGAAACGTATCATATTACCTGCTTAACTAGAGGATGATGGTGACAGAAACCAAGGTGGTCAATCTCGTGTTGATGACGTTGTGCAACTGCTAGATCGATCGCCGCCTCTCTCTCCCTCTCTCACTTTTCTGTTTTCGTGCTTTTAGTTGTTTGTTGGAGGCAATACGGGAAACACAAGCGTAATAGGTCAAAATAAAGGCTTGTGTTCCAATTATAATAATAGTAGTATAGTACTCCGTATTAAATATTAGGGCATAATATTAGTATTAGTATAGTTTAATACTCCCTCTGTTCCGGTCATTTGTTGTCCTTTTCCATTTTGGGGTGTCTCAGTCATTTGTTGTCCTTTCTATTTTAAGAATGAATTTGATGAGTAATTTGATCATTCATACTCAATTTATTCCACTTGTCATTTAGTAATTGGCCCCCTCCCATTTCCTTGGTCTTTGTGTCAAAACCAAAGGACAACAAATGACCGGGACGGAGGGGGTATTTATTAAAATAATTACTGCATAATACAATACACTTATTAATATTGTAATCTCTCTAATATTGTTATCACTACCCTATTTCACTATTACACTACTAAATAATAACCAAAAACATTAAAGTGTTTATTAAAATAAATATTTACTCTAAAACTACGGGGTATTATAAAACTGGACTTATAGCATCTTAGCTTATAGAAAAACGGGTATGTAGTTATTAGTTTTTAACTTTTTAAAAATTACTTTTTGTTACTTTCTACGGGTTGTTTCTTGATATACTTGGAAAAAGCTACTTTTTTTTTATTTAATTATATCTAAGCTGCATACTACAATATGAATTAATTCTCTCTCAGGCATAATTATTTGTTTACCTTTTAAAATTAAAATATTTCTCACATAAAAATAAAAGGTGGACAAATGGTTGAAACGACTACGAACTCTACTACTCCTTAGTAAACAAAATCCGAACATTAAACCACCCGATGTTATATCTGTAAACAATAATTTAATTAAAATAATTAAAGTGTACAAATACAGATATATTCATCATCATGGTGACATGTGAGTGGTGACACCTTAATTAAAAACCCCAACTTAGTTAAAGAAATACATAGGTCGTAGCAATTGGCATTTGGCATAAATTTGATATTCTGATATTGGTTGAACAATGCTCTTGTATATGTGAAGTCTGGAGGTATAATTGGTGCACCGATCACTTGTAATCTCTTGTTATCAAGTTTTAAAAAGACCACTACAAATATCAACTCTTGTTTACAAATAGGTTCGATGCGAAATCATCAATGTTGAACAATGATAGAATTTTTGTTGCAAAAGCTTTTATGATTTGGTTTTATTTATTATTATTTTATTTGTGGTATGAACCCACGTAGGACTTCCACACCGATTTATCTAAGATTAGTATTTGTGCATAAGTGAATTAGCTATTTGACAGATACATTTTATGAACATATATAAGATTTTTTCAATCAAAAAATTATAATTAATTTGTGAATTGGACTCGAGCAGTTCGGAGAAGTTGGGCTCTTGAAGGGCCCTGTAAAAAAATGTTACGTCCATGCATGACTACTCTTGTCACATTAATAATTCTATTAGGATCCTCATAAAAATTTATGATTGGGCGACGAAACTATAATACTCCCTATATTTTTTTTCCTTTGCTTTGATACATTTACTCCTCTGTCAAGCCAATCATAAAGCCATGGATTTTGAACATAAAACACCACTTTTTTTAACTTGAGCATAAAAAATCAATTATTTAATGCATAGTTTATCACACTGCCTCATAACGTCCATATGCATAATAAACACTCATACATAATACGGAGAAATGTAATTGTTCCTTAAAACGGTCTTATGATACAAGAACATTCAACTTATAGTCCAGCCCAATTAATCCATTGTATAACTCATACTCACTCACACCATTTGTATATTAACTCGTATAACTTACTAGTCTGAACTGCAAAATTTGACTTACTAGAGGAGCTGTGGAACACTCGGACGGACGGATGTTACAAATTGCGTGCAAAGGGGATGATCAAACTTACATCTATAGACTAGCTATTTGTTAAACTATAGGTATTTGTCGTATGCTATATTAATTTAATAAACATTTTTCCATATTAATTTAATGAACTTTCTCGAGATTATGAGAATATATGTACTTTTATCAAAATCGGCTAGCTCAAATGAAAGAGCATGTGTATTACACATTATGTGGGTTCGAGTTCCATGCCGGCTAAGAAAGAGCAACGTGTCGAAATTTCAACAGCCATATACATTTTCAAATAGAAGAATATTGGACAACCACAATGATCCATCATTACCATTAGCTACAGTTCTTCTTCTCTAAAAATTGTTGACACTGATGTTTAAAAACATTCTTTTTATATTAAAAATAAGGACATTAATTTAATTTGTTATTTGTTATATCGGCACCAGTTTTTAAGTTGAAAACTCATAATTTTATCTTTAAACTTTGACATTAAAAACCCTGCCTTTTAGGCTAAGGACCCTCTTTTAACTTAGCAAAAGAGATTTAGTAGCTAAAAATGTTATCACAGTTGAAGATGTTTGAGTTCAATTTAAAAACATATGGTTTTAAAATGAAAACTAAATTAAAAATTACAAAGTTAAATTTATGGGTT
This sequence comes from Silene latifolia, assembly GCF_048544455.1. NCBI lineage: Eukaryota > Viridiplantae > Streptophyta > Magnoliopsida > Caryophyllales > Caryophyllaceae > Silene > Silene latifolia. The sequence continues at coordinate 96,293,632 of NC_133538.1, forward strand.
TTGAACTCAAAATGTGAGGTTTTAAAGCAAACAACTCTAAACACAAAAAAAACTAATTAAATCTTGATTTTTAGTGAAAACATGTCAATTTTATGCTTAAGTTGAAATTTGATATATGCGTTGATGGCTTGAAGAACACAACTAGGATCCTACAATCTGTTGTACAGTAGCATTGTACAACAAGCTCATATATGATATATTAAACTATCTAAGCCCAATAAAAATAATTTTTTTTTACGTATCTCCTTTTTCCCTAATTCTGATTTCTCTTCAGTCGACAAACCCTCCTCTTTCCCTTCTCTAAATTTCTCTTAAACGACAGTCGACAAATCTCGTTTCTCCATAATTTTGATTCTAAAATGGTGAAAGGGAAGCAATTAACATCATCATCAAGGAGGAAAAACGCATCTAACAATATTTCGGTGAATGAGAAGCAATTTACATCATCATCAAGAAGGAAAAATACATCTAACAATACTTTGAGGTAAATTTCTATATCAATCATACGAACTATTATTAAAAGAGTACGAGTTAAAAAATACGAGCACATAAAAATACGAGCTATTAAGATAAGAATACGAGTTAATGTAAAAGAATACGAGCTTAAAAAAATCACGAACTTAAAAATACGGGTACATAAGAATATGAGCTATTAAAATAAGAATACGAGCTAATGTAAAAAGAATACGAGCTTAAAAGCATCACGAGCTTAAAAATACGAGCACATAAGAATACGAGCTAATGTAAAAAAATACGAGTTTTATCTATTTTCATGCATTAGAAATTTTGGATAAAAAGTTCCTTCAAGGTGATGCTCACGAGTCACGTCATATGATTTGTTCCGCATAGTCAATTAATTATAATAATTTATGGGCGAAGATGATTCGTTAACTGAATGATGGAAGAAGATGAAGAGAAGTTAGAAAAGTATGGAAGCAGTTAGAGAGAGAAGGGGGATTGTATTGAAAATTGAATTACATTACCTTTTTTTTTATACAAAAGAATTTGAAAAAAGACTAAAATAACCTTGGATGTATAGTCTTGGAACTGCTTGAAGAATGATAATTGCAAAAGTAGGCAGAGAAATTTGATCCAGCACTACGAAGGATAATGTAAAGAGGAAATTGAAATTAACAGTTGCATGGATATATAACGGCGCCCTCCCTCTCGTTTTTGTTTAACCACTTCACACGTTTCTGCAAACTGTTCTCATTTATTTACGTATTGCTTTTTCATCACTTAGTTGAGCTTCATCCTTATTGGACCCGTCTTATGCTATTAGACGGTTTTATAGGAGAGTACTAATACAAATTGTTTAATAGGACGGTTTCTTAGCATAAGACCAGTCCGTTATCTAAAAGCCCAAAGCATAAAAAGAAAAACAGGAAACAAAAATTGAACAAAAGGAAGTTTTAGTAATTGCTACTCCTACATTATGCACTCCACCTCTTTGGCAGTATGCCTACCTTCCCTCTACGCAAGTCAATTTAGTATCCACCACTAAGCCCGCCACCTACAAACGACGACTTTAACCGCAGACTCAAATGTTGTCTACAATCCTCGCACGATTCCTCTATACTAATGCTCATCACCGGGCCACTAAATTGATAATTGAAACGTTTAGTTCTCAAACTAAAATTGGTAGTCATTAATCTAAAACTCATACTTGATAAAAGATAAAGCATGTAATACTCTTAACTTGTATAATTGTATTCTAAAGAAACAAAACCAAAACTCGAGTTTCAAAACTAAAACTTTGAGATTTCAAGTTAAAATTTTAAAGTTATAATTATGAGTTAATATGTACTCCGTAGAAGTTTTAAGTTAACTTGAAACCCATAATTTTTAACTAAAAACTCAAAGTTTTTGATATAAAATCATAAGTATTGAAGTTAAAACATTTAATTAAAATATATAGGTATGAAATTTCAATTTTGAAATTTGAAACTTATAAAATCAAATCACAAACTTAGAAGGAGATAAAAACGGAGTAATGGCGATGAGAACGATAATCGCGAAGGGTAAGGATGTGGATTGGCGACGTGATGGAGTAGGTGACGGATTGACGGTGGTAGAGTAGGTGGTTGTGGGTGAGGGTGTGCGCTGTAAAAGGGCGGAGGAGGTGCAGTGATGAGGACGTTTATTGCAGTTGTGATGAATGCAGTTGGGATGAGGGTTTTTGTAACACCCCCATACACCAAGGTGCCTTACCAAGACCACCTTAACATATGGAGATGCCACCATCTCGGTTGCCCGAGGTATAGTATATCAAAAGTGACCATAAAAAAACATACTTAAAAGTTCAACTGTTTAAAGTGTGTACAACTTATAAACCAAAACCAAACGTACAACTGTCATAATAAAATATCAAAACTATAAAAACCGTCAGCGGAAGACTAGCTATCAAACTACGTGAAGACTCCATCCCAGCCGAGACCCGCGAGCTATCCATAAGCATACCTGCTAAACAACTGCTCACCACCCCCGAATGGATCACCACAGTTTTCAAAATATTTAAATGAGGTCAGTTACTGCATAAACAAAATAAGCCAATACAACAGACAATTACAGAATCACAATCCTCCAACTCCGTGACATCACCAAACATCCGACTACACACTAAAGTGTGTAGCCCTGCCAGAATATCCATCGCAACAGATATTCCACACCGTCAGTGGGGGACCGCATCCGTTCTCACCTAACCCCGCTCATCTCTATCGAGTAAATAACCCATGTTCCTTAATGTGCACATCCCCTTGTGACGGGAACCACAAGGGGCGAATCAAGGGCGTGAAGCCACTCCCGCAAGTGACTCCACTCAGCCGAGGGCGCACCTCGCGAACCACAGATAAATCACAATCCAATCACAAAACCAATGTAAACAATGCCAAAAACCAATTACGATATAATCACCATGCCAATCAACCAAACAACCATCTTATAACATTTATACAATAACTGAGTAGGGAAACCCTACCTTTTTACCTTTTCGCAATCCGCTATAACTGCAGCCAAACACACAAATGTACAAAAGTATCACATCGTCACCTACAACAACAATCAACAATTACACATCATAAACTGATTTCTACCCAAAACCCCCAAATCACCCAATTAGGGTTAAAGCAATATTAATTATCCGACATAAAAACAGTAAAAGAATCTTACCCACAAGATGACGATCACAACGGTGTGTTGAACTCAGAAATCCGATAAACCCTAGCCTTGATTTGATAGCAATGAGTGAAGAGAAAGAGCGTCGTAGTTTTCTTTTGTGAAAAGTTTGAGAATAAGAGTAAAAGGTAAAAAGGAACAGTCGAAATAACTTTATATAGCTCTTCACGCGTTACTATCAAACCCGGTTGGAAACCCGTAAAACGCGACTTATGAAATATCATAGATCCTAATTAGACACTCTAATTAAATTTCAAATTATCTCATAATTTGTGTTTATATGATCTATGTAACATGCATGCAATATTAAAGCCAAGGGTCAACGTTCTCGCTAGCTCACACGTCTTCCCCATAAACTGCATCACAAACCTGTCATTCATGTAAACATGAACGCCACAGACAGTGGGGAGTAACTCAGGGTTCTCCCAGCCACAATATGTCAAAATACACGTAAGCAAGAACTTTTTTAAACATATTGATCATACATCATACTTGAATAATAATGAACAAGGGGATATAAACGATAATCATAATGAGATAGGCATCGAATCATATGAAGAAGGTAAACAATGGATCAATTGAATAGAAAATACATGGATGAAAACCAATAGCCATTACTTGAAAACCTCTTAACAACCATAGCACGGGACGTGGCTACTAATGTCACATTCATACTTATGTCTTGCATCTCACCATAAGAACGGATGGGAACATCAATCCCGGCGATCATATCGCAACTAGGGGCTTGCATCTCACCACTAGTATCTGATAGGACCAAGACTCTCACAAACAATCATAGAAGACGTGCACTCTCGTATATAAGAACACGCCAATGACCGTAACAAGCAAGACATTTACAAAGGATTGACTCAAAACAAGACAAACCCCTAGACTCCAACCTCCTGGTAGGACGACGATCATAATACGGTCCTACTCTAAATCTGGCCAGACTCTCGGGATGGACGTCACCCGATTCGACATACTGTGACCTATCCGCATCCAAGACTCGATACATGGCACACAGTCCGCTACCAAAGGTCGAGTAACCCAAATCGGAACAATGGTACCTAGCCGTACCCCAAGGTCCGAAGAGGCGGAAGGAAGATAGCCCAACTCGGAAACAATGGCACCTAATCGTGACCCAAGGTCCGAGGGCAAAATAAATAAGGAATGTCGAGTAGTCACACAATGTAAAACGTCACACTCGGATCACAAAAAGAATAAGAACGATCATGTGAGTATAAACACGATAGAATGTCATATGACACGGGGTCAGTAATACGAGTAAAATGATTATATAAACATAACGTAAACAATTCATGTGAAGCATGCATAAGTACGAGAGTATAACAAATATCAAGTACTCCCATCATAAAAGAGTCTCAACACACCATACACAAGTGTTAGAACCAAGGTTAAGATGCATACCCAACAAGAAACTCAAAACCCAATCTATAACAACAAGTTTAGTATTCGACAACAACAAGGGTCAAATTCAAACGGTCATAATTTGTGTTCTAAATATATAATTAAGGTGAAACGAATTAGAAATGATAGATTATCCTCTTACGGTTCTAACGGTAGGTCATAAGCCTCAAACAAATAAGTAACGAAGAAGTTATGGCCATTTTACGAAAACTGGCCAGGCTTAAACCGCAGCCTGCGATTATGGCCGGAGCCTGCGGTGGGTGCCGAAGCCTGCGGTTTTCCCCTGCCACCGGACTGTTTGCACGACAATTTCCTGCACTTTCCCAAAGTCGATTTCTACAAATTTTTCATCCCAAATTCCTCTTAAATTTACATGTTACAACAATAATACCTAATAGAAACCACAAGAATGTAATTATCACACATCTTGATGGATTCAAGCACAAGATTTTGACCCAAAATCAAACAATTAATTCATCCAAACATCACAACTTTACCCAATTGAAAATCAATGTAACAACATGCTTAAAACTCTTCAACCAACCATGAGATGGTTTCTCATACAAACACATTCAACAACAAACATGTGAAACAAGAAAAGATTCAAACTTTAACATACATATGAACAAACTACAACATATAAACACACAAATTTGACATAATGTCGAGTAATCCATCACCGTTACCTTTTTGCACTTAAATCCAAAATATACTCATCTACCTTTCAAGAATCCACTTCCGGGTCAACTAAACCTTCTCCTAAACATAAGAAAACACAAATTAAGACTAAGAATCGAACTTAGAAAAAGGGTACCATGTGTAATATGGGTCGACAGCCCTAATTAAGGAGGAAAGTCGGTTCTTTTCTTACCTAGAAAGATGAAGGGCGATGAGAGGAAGAGATAGACGCGAAAATCACTTGATTCGGATAAGAATTGAGCAAGTTATGGTGTTTTGAAGATTTGTAAGAGAGATGTGTGACAATGGTGTTTGTTGTTGAAGATGAATGCTGAAAAATTGAGGAAGGAGGTGTAGTTAGGGTTTCCCTCATTATTTTTATGAGGAGGAAGGAGTAGTAGGTGAGTCCATTGGTCATACTAGGCCCAACAAGCAAAATTGAGTCGATATACACTAGAATTTACGTCTCGAGCCCACTACAACTCCAGACGGAAATTATTATTATTATTATCATTATTATCCGACCAAAATATTTATTTTGTATAACTTAAGCTTTAAAAATATAATATCTATAAAAATCATGTTTAGTAATGGAATTAATTAAATTAAATAATTTAAAATATAAATGAGACAATAGAACGGTTAATTAAATTAATTGCCAAAATGGAAAATTCGCGGGTGTTACAATCACCCCATCTTTTAAAAAGTTTCGTCCTCGAAACTTGAAAACATAAATGAAAAGTCGTATACAAATGAAACCGGAATTTTGAAATCGGTAACAAAAACATTCAAAGGTTACTTATCGTAAGAATCGAAATCCCTTCAAACGTTTCAAATAAAATTTTCCGACAGAACCAGATTCTCATCAAAGAAACGGAAGTGCTCTCGTTGCGCATCCAAGAACATCACATTCCAAATCGAAGATATGGTCAAAAGCAAATCATTTGTATAAACCGAAAATCAAAATACTTTCAAAAACATTAATGAAAAGTTTTCAAAAGTATAAGTCTCATTCTTGGAACGAAATTGCTCTTGTCGTGCACACAAGAACGCTAACTTTCAAGTCAAAGACAAATTTAAAACAAAAATCATTCGCCGAAAAGAGTAGAACAAGTTATTAAACGTCTCTAATAACGAATTCTAACATCCGATCAACGTCAAAATCGAAAGAAAAAGGTAATTCACTCAAATTTTCTTTTGCAAAAGCCAAAATAGAGATAGAGGTTTCACTTTTAAACTCGAAAGGGAGTCAAATTTCTGAAAATGTAATATTAAACTCCGACAAAGAAATCACAAATAGATCAAAGTTAGTTAGAAATTGAGCAAAATTAAAAGTAACTCGGGTTTAACAATTAAAAATCAGTAAATGAAGTTATACTCATAGAACTAAAGGAGAACTAAATCAAATTTCCATTTTCAAACCTTTAAAATAGGTAGGGTTTGTAAAAGTAACATAAACTTTTAACAATGGATCAAAATTGGTAGTTTGAAATGTTTAGAAATTGTACGAAGTGAAAAGTAAGTTAGACAACATAGATACAAGTATGCTAAGAGGGTTCAACTTAACTAATCAAAAGAGCTATGATGAATTTCATAGGGTAATAATTGAAGTTAAATCAACAAGGATGTCAAATATAGAGTTTCACAGGTTACGAGTATCAAGTTTAAAGGAGGAGCATGGTGAAGCGAAGAAGAGAGGTATAAACGGTAATGCTTATGGTCAAAGAAGAAGGGAAATTAGGCAAAAAGGAAACGTCGGTATTCAAATCCCAAACAACAACATCAACCTAAGCGGTTCCGAAAACTTCCTAACCACAAAACTCATAACGACATAACTCCCAAGGATTTCCTCAAAATACTTACGCACTTTACTCCTATGCTATCCCGTGGGTCAAGTCACTCCACCGCAATTGTGATTCCATAATTCTCAAATATAAAACATCTACAAACGATTTCCACGAAACAAGATCAAAACTATTAAAAGTGTTACACTCATAACCAACTATCGACCACTAGGAGTTCTCACTATGGTAAAATCCTTAATCAAAGATCATAATCCCAAGTTCTTTATACTTTCTAACACTCCAAACAAAATCTTATTCACACTCGAATTCACAAGCATAGATGATCACATTCCCCAAATTATAAAGATCATTAACCAAAAAGGTAAATAGGTATCTCACACAACTTTTCCTACTTAACTTAAGTTAAGTTCCACAAATCCAACTTCGACGAAAACAAGGCTCACAAAGAATCCTCAAAGAGCATCTCACTCACTCTACAACGTAGCCAACCACGCCATCACTCCACTAAGGAAACAAAGAGTAATAACCAGGTCAGGAAATGATATGAAATTTCAAAGGGATACGTGAACATGACGAGGTGTGAGATTAAAGGAGTCAATAATAAAGGTAACTAGTTAACACCAGTAAGAGATATTATAATTAGGGAGGTATTCAAGACAAGGAAATGACAAGTAAACTTTTATACTTAGGAATTAAATCAAACCAAGGTATGAACGAAGGGAAGGAAAACGATTAATGACACGAAGGAGGATTTCAAGGTTTAATCCATATGATTCCTAAAACTTAAGGTTCTTTCCAACAAGGTAACTCCTATTAAGGTATTGTACCTCCATAACAAAACAACCAAATCCCAAAACAAGGGTGGAGGCAATTCATCTAATTCCTCATATGCAAGTCTCTCTTAAAGGATTACACTTCTATGACTGATCAAAGTAAAATAAACGCTCACTTAAGGGTTGATAAATTGGTTAGACTCCTCGTTCACCTATCCTATCACATATTAGGATTTCCCTAAAGTAAATCTACCCCTAAAGTATAACAACATCTCTTTATCTCAAGTACTCGACACAACCTCAATGTTTTAAAAACCAAAGAATGAATTAACAAAGACTTCTTAACAAAATTCTCAAGGGACAACTAATATCAAATCACATCACCAATCTATACGGGATCATTAACATCTAAAAATGGGTTTTCTTCCAAGCTCATATCATGAGCCTTACTCCATGATTACTCCTAAGGTAACCAACGCTCAACCTACTAAGCTTTCAAATTCCAAGCATAGACAACAAAGCCAAGTTCCATAGCCTAAGTAACATATACAACTCACACTTGCACAAGGAATTCCACCAATCAATCAGCCTCACTTTATCAAGGAACTAGGTATAAGAATTGCTAGGCATGTCTCATCACACTACCTAAGTCTTTCTAACATCACAACCTCTCAAAACCAGGGTTAAGGGTCAAACACAAACAATCTCCTCAAAAGTCAAATTTCCCAACCAAGGTCACCTCAAAAGAAAGAGTACTATAAAAAAGGTGTTAAGGGAGGATAAGCAAGGAACAAAGCACAAGTTAGGAGAGTACAAGAGTAATTCCCAAGGAAAAAGAAAAGAGAGTTTAGAAGGAGAAGTAAACATTAAGAAGTAAAGAATAAGGCAAGGTACACAAAGAATAGAAATTATCTTCGAGGAAGTAGAAGCATTCTTCAAAGGTTGAACAAATCTTCAATTCCCGACAATAGGTACCAAATCTTGATCTTCACATAGGTAAGCTCACAGTTATCGATCCAAGGGCACAACAATTATTAAATGACAATCAACAAACATGTTAGAACCTAACAATGAGCAAACACACTACAGGCTACCACCTTAGGTCCTTAAGTCTTCCCATCTCTCATTTATTATTCAAGGTCAAGTTCAACTTAAATTCGGGGTACACGTGTGTGCGTCGGGAGCAACATATGCTCTGATACCAACTGTGACACCCCTCGATGAGGCATCAAAAGAACTATTAAATCTGAGCGGAAAATACGAGATTTTTAAAACCTTTAAAAGTTTAAAGTACGAAATCCACCATAAGTGATCAAACTAAAATGAAAAGAAAGATAATTAAGTTTTACAATTAAAAACAAGTGCGTTGGGGAAAAGATGTCCCACGAATAAGCACAAGTCTAAAGATAGGTGAGTCTAAGAAAACGATAACTAAGGTCCAAGGGTCAACGTTCTCGCTAGCTCACACGTCTTCCCCATAATCTGCATCACAAACCTGTCATTCATGTAAACATGAACGCATACGGTCGGGGGGAGTAACTCAGGGTTCTCCCAGCCACAATATGTCAAAATACACGTAAGCAAGAACTTATTTAAACATATTGATCATACATCATACTTGAATAATAATGAACAAGGGGATAAAAACGATAATCATAATGAGATAGGCATCGAATCATATGAAGAAGGTAAACAACGGATCAATTGAATAGAAAATACATGGATGGAAACCAATAGCCATTACTTGAAAACCTCTTAATAACCATAGCATGGGACGTGGCTACTAATTTCACATTCATACTTATGGCTTGCATCTTACCATAAGAACGGATGGGAACATCAATCCCGGCGATCATATCGCAACTAGGGGCTTGCATCTCACCATTAGTATCCGATAGGACCAAGACTCTCACAAACAATCATAGAAGACGTGCACTCTCATATATAAGAACACGCCAATGACCGTAACAAGCAAGACATTTACAAAGTATTGACTCAAAACAAGACAAACCCCTAGACTCCAACCTCCTGGTAGGACGACGATCATAATACGGTCCTAGTCTAAATCTGGCCAGACTCTCGGGATGGACGTCACCCGATTCGACATGCGGTGACCTATCCGCATCCAAGACTCGATACATGGCACACAGTCCGCTACCAAAGGTCGAGTAACCCCAAATCGGAATAATGGTACCTAGCCGTACCCCAAGGTCCGAAGAGGCGGAAGGAAGATAGCCCAACTCGGAAACAATGGCACCTAATCGTGACCCAAGGTCCGAGGGCAAAATAAATAAGGAATGTCGAGTAGTCACACAATGTAAAACGTCACACTCGGGTCACCAAAAGAATAAGAATGATCATGTGAGTATAAACACGATAGAATGTCATATGACACGGGGTCAGTAATACGAGTAAAAATGATTATATAAACATAACGTAAACAATTCATGTGACGCATGCATAAATACGAGAGTATAACAAATATCAAGTACTACCATGATAAAAGAGTCTAAACACACCATACACAAGTGTTAGAACCAAGGTTAAGATGCATACCCAACAAGAAACTCAAAACCCAATCTATAACAACAAGTTTAGTACTCGACTACAACAAGGGTCAACTTCAAACGGTCATTACTTGTGTTCTAAATATCTAAATAAGGTGAAACCAATTGGAGATGATATATTATCCTCTTACGGTTCTAACGGTAGGTCATAGGCCTCAAACAAACAAGCAACGAAGAAGTTATGGCCATTTTACGAAAACTGGTCAGGCTTAAACCGCAGCCTGCGGTGGGTGCCGGAGCCTGCGGTGGGTGCCGGAGCCTGCGGTGGGTGCCGGAGCCTGCGGTTTTCCCCTGCCACCGGACTGTTTGCACGACAATTTCCTGCACTTTCCCAAAGTCGATTTCTACAAATTTTTCATCCCAAATTCCTCTTAAATTTACATGTTACAACAATAATACCTAATAGAAACCACAAGAATGTAATTATCACACATCTTGATGGATTCAAGCACAAGATTTTGACCCAAAATCAAACAATTAATTCATCTAAACATCACTACTTTACCCAATTGAAAATCAATGTAACAACATGTTTAAAACTCTTCAACCAACCATGAGATGATTTCTCATACAAACTCATTCAACAACAAACATGTGAAACAAGAAAAGATTCAAACTTTAACATACATATGAACAAACTACAACATATAAACACACAAATTTGACATAATGTCGAGTAACCCATCACCGTTACCTTTTTGCACTTAAATCCACAATATACTCATCTACCTTTCAAGAATCCACTTCCGGGTCAACTAAACCTTCTCCTAAACATAAGAAAACACAAATTAAGACTAAGAATCGAAATTAGAAAAAGGGTACCGTGTGTAATATGGGTGACAGCCCTAAATAAGGAGGAAAGTCGGTTCTTTTATTACCTAGAAAGATGAAGGGCGATGAGAGGAAGAGATAGACGCGAAAATCACTTGATTCAGATAAGAATTGAGCAAGTTATGGTGTTTTGAAGATTTGTAAGAGAGATGTGTGACAATGGTGTTTGTTGTTGAAGATGAATGCTGAAAAATTGAGGAAGGAGGTGTAGTTAGGGTTTTCCTCATTATTTTTATGAGGAGGAAGGAGTAGTAGGTGAGTCCATTGGTCATACTAGGCCCAACAAGCAAAATTGAGTCGATATACACTAGAATTTACGTCTCGAGCCCACTACAACTCCAGACGGAAAATATTATTATTATTATCATTATTATCCATCCAAAATATTTATTTTGTATAACTTAAGCTTTAAAAATATAATATTTATAAAAATTATGTTTAGTAATGGAATTAATTAAATTAAATAATTTAAAATATAAATGAGACAATAGAACGGTTAATTAAATTATAATTGCCAAAATGGAAAATTCGCGGGTGTTACACAATCGGCTTCTGGGATTTGACTTTTGAGTAGAATACGCAAGGATGGTATTTCGAGCTCGACTGGTTGCACGACTTCCATAACGTAGGTCAAATAGAAAGGAGTGGCCCCAGTGGGTGTCCTAACAAATGTGCGATATCCCCATAAGGTAAATGGTATCTTACTTAGCCAATATCGATAATTGTCAATCGTTTTCTTGAGGATTGTGACAACATTTTTGTTTGCTGCCTCTACTGCACCATTAGTTTGTGGTCTATACGGCGAGGAATGGTGATGTTTGATTTTGTATTTGGCTAGCAATTGTTCAGTCTCATCCTGGAAATGTGACCCATTGTCTCTGATGATCTCATGTGGGCAACTGTATCGACAGATGATATTGGTTTGTATGAATCTTGCCACGTTCTTGGCTCTGAGACTAGTATAAGAAGCCACTTCTACCCATTTGGTAAAATAGTCGATAGCCACCAAAATGAAACAGTGACCTCCTATTCCGACTGGGGTGATCTTTCCGATGATGTCGATTCCCTAAGCAGAAAATGGCCAAGGAGATGTCATGGTGTAGAGTAATGAAGGAGGGACGTGTTGCACATTCCCGAAGATTTGGCAGTTATGACAATGCCTGACATATTTGATGCAATCGGATTCCATTGTGGTCCAATAATACCCCAAACACGTGATTTTCTTTGCCATCATTGGTCCACTCATGTGAGGGCCACATTCTCCATCATGGACTTCTTCCATCACTTTCCGTGCCTGTGAATGATCAAGGCAACGCAGGACTACACCAAGAGTGTTATTTTATATAATTCTCCTTGCATGAGGACGTATTGGGAGGCTAGTAAGCGTATAGCACGTTGTCCCCTTTTGTCCATGTCTGGTGGATATGTGCTGTTGAGTTTGAAGTTCAGAATTGCTTGGAACCAAGGTTCCTTTGGGTTTTCTTCTTCATCTGTAATTTGGTGCACATAAGCTGGTTCTGACCGTCGTTCGATGCATAAAGGCATTTCTACCATATTATCCGGTATATTAATAAAAAATGCGAGTTTTGCAAGACCATGTGCAAATTGATTCTCTTCTCGAGGTAGGTGTAGGTACGTTACTTGATCGAAGAATTGGGCAACTTGGTCTATCCTGGCTTAATAGGGTGCTAGGCTTTCACTCCGAATTTTCCAAGATCCCGTAATTTGGTTGATGATCAAAGATGAATCTCTATGTACCCGAAGATTCTTGATGCATGTAGATACCCAGTATCTGCTGAGACTCCAACAAACACCCGATGATTATCGGACTACAACATATTTTGAAATCGCGGCGTTTGATCGACAGTTTGTGTACAACTTTACGTCGAAAAACTTAAAACGATTTCGAAAATAAAACATTTCAAAACCTTTCAAAAGTACCTGGAGTGTTTAATGCACGACGACGGGGTCGTAATGACACTAACTAGAGTCAAAACCGACACCGGACCAAAAACCGACTCAAAAATTCAAATCCCGACTCCAACAACGAGTCAAACCGAGTCAACCACAAAAAACAAACCATTTCAAACCTTCTATACTAAGATTTTCCGGATTCATGAATGGTCAAGTACCAAACATGTGACTACAAATCCTAGGATAGTACAAACCATGATTGCACTTGTGTGAAAGTGACAAGACAACTCGAAGACCCGCGACGTGGCTCGCGCCTCTTTGAGCAGCCCAGGTGGCCACGTCTCTCAAAACTCACACAACCACTCATTTTGCTATAAATACCCCTCAAATGCCCCCATTTGAGAACTGACGCGAGTGTCCGCCCCCTCTTTTCTCCCTTAAAATTCTCGACTCGACTTCTTAAGTCACAATCCGACGCGTATTTACAACCTACCGATCGTAAATACAAGCCTTACACATTGTTTGGTACCATCATCGTGCATTAAATCACTTGACCGACCATTTCGACCACTACACCGTAACTAATCTTAATAAAACACTCTTTTTACTTACCAAAACGGTTTTAAACCGAATCTTTTCCGACCAAACGAGTTGTTACACTTACGTCGGTTTCTCGCCATAACCAAACATGTAAGTATGAGGGTGTAAAAATCCTTCTTTTATCATGTCTTTGCTTGTTTTATGACCATAACATGCTAAAACATGCATAACACGATCCAAAACATAGGATAGACGAGCTAAAACTGAGTTTTGGCCTGAGGCAGAAGCCCCTTGTTCTGCACAGAGTGTCGCGCCTCAATGGGGTGCCCAGGTCAGAACTCAACCGTGTTTGTTCTCGTCCTTCCTCGTTAATCTATTTTCATATTTGTAATCGGTTTTTACCATTTCCAATGTTTTCAAACCCTTTTATTTATTTTTACAAATTTTAACCATAAAACATTTTTCACCCTTGGTTCTTAATACCATGACGGTTTAATCCGTATTCCGGTGATAATATTTGGTTAATAACATTTAAAAGGTATTTTAAAGCCTTTTATTTCATTTCTTTACATTTTGAGAGGTATTTTAAAGCCTTTCATCATTTCTTTACATTTCCAAAATAAACATATTAGTCACCAACACAAAGTCATCCTTGGTTCCACATACCATGCCGGATTTTAACCCGGGTACGATGATGAGTATCGACTAATTATATTCAAATGAATTTAAGACAATTAGTTCCTGATCATTCTCAAAACTATCCATTTCAAGTCGAACCCGACACCGAATATCATCAAAATAATGATGATTATTCGATTCTCGTTCCTCAAATAAATAAATACGGTCTAAACGACCCTTTCAAACCAAAACGGGTTTAAATACCCACTTTTACACACGTTTCATAAATGTTTTTCAAATGGTCAGAGCACGGCATATAACCGTTGACTGAACCGCGCCTCAACGGGCCTTTTCTTTCTTATTTTCAAAACCAGGGGAGACCCCCTTACACCGCCAACAGGCTCGCGCCTCATGTGGGCACCTGGTGCAGGGTCTGTTCCCTTTCCAGCATTAGTCTAGGATGATCCCGACTCTGGCCTACCCGGATATAGGACGGATCAGAGGACTATTTGTGCATTCAAAAATCACATTTGCAAAATGCCTTACTAAGACAAATGGATCGCGTTATGCACCATAAACCTAATACGGTAAATGGATGTTTAATTTCCATCTTGCATGCGAATCAACCATAAATCCAACTCGACATCATCTTATACTTGATACTTGGATTAAATCAACCGACTTAGAAAGCTCTCACATGTTAGGTTTAAATTATTGCATGCGAATTCATGCATTTAAATCATTTTATCAACTTTTGCATTCAACCAACCAAGATCGATCAGTTGAGGCCGCTACCGCGGGCGGGATTTGGTGTCTGATTAAAGGGCTCCCCAATACATATCTTCACCTCTTACTCAGAAACTTTGGATAGTGGACGACCTTATCCAGGGCGTACGAGAGTCATTCTAGAGATAGGATGCTAAAGAGTGACGATTCCTTAACTTTAGTACCTATGTCAAACCCTGCTTTGTGCTTCGGTTGACTGAGGTATAAAGTGGATTCGAACGAGTGCCAAGCATCCCACAAATGCTTGGTGGCGACTCGAAACATCTCTAATCGTTTCGAGACCCTTACCGAGATGAAACCGACCGATCTAAAATGATTTGGTCGAAAGCATTTTTACGCCGCCGAGCGTGGCTTTCAAAAGACCGTTGCACGTCCGCAGATCGATCGGGCTTGCAGGTGGGCCGATGTCCACAGATTGGCGACTCCGCTGGGGAGAATTAGGACACTTACGTCTTTGTGATCCCTAGATGGTGAGATTCGAACGAGGTCTTGGTCGGAATGCATTAATTGATATTACGGTCATGGTCGGGTTCCTTGTCCGGATCCACAACCTAACCCTCTTTGACCAATTGGCTCGTCTCGTCGGCGTGAGTTTTCTCATCCCCCCGTTTTGAATCCCGATTGGGTCAAGCATACCATTGACGTTACACACTTCTGTTTCGTCAAAGAGCTTTCATCACTTTCGAGCACGAGGCTAGGGCACCCTCCTTACACATTTTGTTTGGATTGGTATCGCTCTCGCAAGTCGGGGTTTGATGGCTTGGTGCGTAACCCACCCTTCGAAGCCAAAACGCGGGTCAGCATTATGCATAATATAATGAAACTGTGAGTGCTTATGTGCTACTTGATCATAAGTCCTTCCGTGTCATTTTCAAACTTTCAAAAATATCCTTTTGCGCCGTTATAATGGCCATTTCAAACCTCGGTCTTTCGCCGACCGTAAGACGCCTTTCTAGGCCGTCGTAATGACGATTTTTCGAACCCGGTTTTTATAACCATTTCCACACGCCTTTCTAGGCCGTCATAATGACGATTTTTAAACCCCGGTTTTTTTTATAACCATTTCAACACGCCTTTCTAGGCCGTCATAATGACTATTTTTCAAACCCGGTTTTTATAACCATTTCCACACGCCTTTCTAGGCCGTCGTAATGACAATTTTTCAAACCCGATTTTTATAACCATTTTAACACGCCTTTCTAGGCCGTCGTAATGACGATTTTTCATACCCGGTTTTTATAACTATTTCCACACGCCTTTCTAGGCCGTCGTAATGACGATTTTTCACACCCGGTTTTTATAACCATTTCCACACGCCTTTTTAGGCCGTCATAATGACGATTTTCAAACTCGGTTTTCTACAACCATTTCAAATCACCTTTTTACGCCGTTATAATCGCCGCGTCTAGACATGGATTTTAACCCGTTTCACGCCGACAATGGCTCTTTCAAAACCCGGGAAAAGCACACACCCTTTTTTCGAGACACTTTCGAGATCCCGAGGACCATGGACCGTCCCCAAGACCTCTTTAAACATTTAAAACTCGATTTTCAAAACATACGATTTTGAATTTAAAAAAACTGTCTTGGGAGACAATACATTGTTTTCCGAGCTGATTCAAACTCGAAACCGTCTTTTGCAAATAAACTCAAGACAACCCTTTCAGCTGACCGACTTGCGGGGATCTCTATCTTCGAAAGCCGTCCATAAAGCGACAAATGAATCTTTTTGGAAATTTCTATTTTTGAAAACTTCAGTCCACCGTTCCAATTCCGCCTCGTGTCTATCGAGTCTAAGAAAACGTACTTATGGATATTTACTTATGAGTCGTCTCACCACGAGACTCGTCCAATGGCGCCACGCCACTACATTGGACGCGTGTCAAAAGTTCGGTCAACACCGTCACGTCATAAATCGAGTCAGCACAGAGGTACCACACACGGTTATCCTTGTCTTATTGAGTCTGATCCTTGTCTCGCCCTTTATGTTGTCCGCGTTGTGTCTTTGAACCGTGTCGGATTGAGTTGTAATGAGAGCCGGTTTTTTGCCTCAGAGCCATGGCCCCGTCTTCAACATCGCCTGTCAACAACAACAACAATGATAACAACAAAGATGTCACGATTGATCAGCTAGCCAGCCTGATCACCGCTCTTAAGGTCACCCTGGATCGCGTCGAGACCCGTATCGACGCCCTGGAAAACAAGGAAGCTGGAGAACATAATAATCCACCTTTGACAGAAATCGAGAAGAGGCTAATGCTCTTGGAAGAACAGCTCCTAGCCCGGGGTAACAATATCGATCTTGAGAACAACCGGTTCGAACCTGTTGGGGATCAATTACCTGAGAAATTTACCCTGACTGATGTGCCCAAGTTCAAAGGAGTGGAGGACCCACTCAATCATATTCGTGCCTTCAAAGACTACATGGCCATAAAAAGGGTCAAACAGGAACTTTTCACCTGGATCTTTCTGTCCTCTCTGGAACCGATCCCTCGCTAATGGTACTACTCCCTTGATCTGAAGAACCTTACTACTTGGGATGAGGTCGCAGTTGAATTTGCCAAGCAATATGCCGACAATGTTGAAATCCAAGCCAATACTCGTACTATTGAGGTCCTAACCCAGAACGACAAGGAGGGATTCACCGAGTTCTTAACCCGTTGGAGGAGGGTAAGTACTCAGCTGGTCAGCAAGCCTAGTGAATCAACCTTGGTGGAAAAGTTCGTCAACAACCTCCGCCCAGTGTATGCCAACTTACTGAGGTACCAAAATATTAACACCTTCCAGGATCTGCAAATCCTCGGGAAACGCATTGAAGATGACCTCCGGAAGGGCGTCTTAGCCAAAACCACTGGTAGAGGCTACCAAGGATCCACATCAACCAGGTCTCGCCCTTATAGTCAAACGAACAAGATTGATGAGGTCAACCTCCTTGAACCAATCGCCAAGAGAGCTGAGCGCCCCCAGAGAGTGTTCACTAATATAGGGTCAACTTATGCAATTGCCCTGAAGAGGCTCATGGACCAGAGGAAGTTAGAACCAATCGGACCCACCCCGGATCCGACCGATGCTAGGAAATCCCGCTTCTGGAACCCCAATGCCTTCTGTCAGTACCATCAAGGGAAAGGGCATGATACGGAAACTTGCTTCAAACTCAAACACAACATCCAAGACATGATTGAGAAAGGGGAATTGCCTTTACCCCCGCCAACTAAGCCGAACAACAAAACCAACCCTTTGGGAATCCACGCCATCTCCGACGATGAGCCGACCCTGGACTGCTCACACCTCATCCTGCCAGTTGATGACGAGGTGAATGCCTTGGAAAAAGATCCCTCGGACGGGGTATTTGTGTTCAGTGCCGCAACTATGCTTGCCATGTTCCAACAAGTTGAGGAAGCTATAGCCAGTCTCTCCGAAAGGATCACCCGACTTGACGATGCTACCGTCGACTTATCTTCAATCCTCCACCACCACGCTCGAGGGAGAGTCCCCCGAGCGCCCAAAACTACCCTCACCAGGATGGATTGCTTCCGCGACCATTCTGGCATGCACCTCACGATAAACACCCCCACAATTATCAGCCTCACAATAACTACCCTCACAAGAATCACCCCCACAAAAATGTCCCTCACAAAAACTGCCCACCGAGGAATACCCCTCTAAGGTACCCTCAGAATTCGGAAATTAATGGCATCTGGAGAGATGATGTTGAGGATGTATATATCGTCCTAGGGAAGCAGGCAAAGGAGATAGGTCACCTTACCCGATCCGGACGCCCCTATCAGAACCCGAACAATTCAACGGTCGTTCCAACAACAAATGACCAAGTCGTCCCGGACATGGGCACTCAACCAAAGGCTCCCGAGCATTTGATCCTCAAGCAGCTCCAGAAGGCAAAATCCGAAATCTCAATTTGGCAACTGATCGCGACATCCTTTGAGCATCGACATGCTTTGCTACTGGCCTTGGGAAAATTAACTGTGCCCTCCACCTCCTCCCCTGAAGAAATAGTGGCACACATGACAAGGGACGCCCCTAACTTGAACAACCCGGTCATCTTCTCTGATGAGGGTATCCCTCCCTTTGGAGCCAATCATAATCTTGCCCTGTACATTACCGTACAATGTCTCAAGAAGAATGTGCCCATGGTCCTTGTGGATGACGGGTCCGCAATGAATGTCATTCCCCTCAAGACGGCTCACAAACTGGGTATTAAGGAAGCTGACTTGGTCCCGACAAATTAAGGAGTACGCGCCTACGATGGCACTCGTCGCAAGGTCGCAGGGCTTATAACTCTAACTGTCGCAACCGGACCACTGGAAAGGCAAACCAGTTTTCAGGTGGTCGACATCGACGCCTCCTTCAATATGCTCCTGGGACGTCCCTGGATTCACGCCGTTAAGGTAGTTACCTCAACTCTCCACCAGAAAATCAGGGTCCCCTTCAACGGGAAAATGATCACGATTTCGGCTTTCCCGATCAAAGCCGTCATGAGAAAGGGAATAGCCTCCCAAGCCATTGAGGAGGATGATAATGAAATGTGGGGATTCCAAGCCGTGAACGCCATAACTGATGAATCAACACCCTTTGATTGTGACCTGTTTGCCAACCTCACAGTCAACCGCATCATGATGCGCCAAGGTTACTTCCCGGGTCTGTCTAATACTACGGTTTTATGAGTCTCTGGGTACTCTATCGAGTAGGCCTTACTCTGTCGAGTAAGGGTGTGTTGCGTTTTAAAAATAGTTTCTGACCTGTTGGGTACTCGATCGAGTAACGTTGATACTCGATCGAGTAAGGGGGCACTCGATCGAGTACCTCAGCTACTCGATCGAGTAGCCGGTTTACGGGGTGATGATTTGTCGGGTTTTGTTAATAATGCGATTTAGTATATAATTACTTCCGTCACTTTTCTTTAAACACTTTTACAACCTAATTGCTTTCAAAAGAGAAAACAAACTACGTTCTTCGCATCAATCGCATTGTTGACAAATCCCGGAGCTTGGAAGGTCGGTTTTTACCTTTCTTTATACCTTTATGATCCTTCCGTCGAGGGTAAGATCTACGTACCGTTTTTATAGTATTTTGTTAAAGTTGGTTAAACCCTAATTTGGGATTTGGAGGTTTTTGTTTTATTTCGTGATTGGTAGTGATTATATGTTTGTATGTTAGGAGGAGGATTCGTAGAGGAAGTCTTTTGATATCAACTGTGAGACCGTCTGATTGTGTTGCTTTCCAGGTAGGGTTTCCCTACTCAGTATTACTCCCATAATGCATTGTTGGTGTTGTGTGATTGTTGAATATTATCGTATTCGTATTGTGACGGTTGTTGGTTTTGATTGCCGCTTAATGATTGTGATTGTTTGTCTCTGGTTCTCGAGATGCGTTCTCGGCTGAGTGGAGTCACTTGCGGGAGTGGCTTCACGCCCTAGTTTTGCCCTCCGTGGAACCCGCCACGGGAGGGGATGTGCATATTAATGGGACAGGGTTATCGCTCAGTATGATGAGCGGGGATTTGGTGGGTACGACTGCGGTCCCCCACTGGCAGGGCTGGTCCAGTGGACAGTCGGTGACGGAGATTGATTGGAGTAGGTGTGATTGTGTGTGAGATCGTTGAGCTGTTTGTTTACTTTGTTGTTGGTTATATAAATTGTGTGATTAGTACTGACCCCGTTTAATATTTTAAAAACTGTGGTGATCCATTCGAAGATGGTGAGCAGTTATTGAGCATGTAAGAGTCGAGTTACCGGGATAGCTGGGATGTGCCACCATCTGATGATAGAAGTATTCCGCTGTAGCTTTAGTAGTTTAATAAACATTTCATTTAGTTGATTAGACAGTTGGTTTTGAGAACTTGTATTCGTATTTTGGGTTTGGCTTTGAATTGTAACCTTTCAC
This sequence comes from Silene latifolia, assembly GCF_048544455.1. Taxonomy (NCBI): domain Eukaryota; kingdom Viridiplantae; phylum Streptophyta; class Magnoliopsida; order Caryophyllales; family Caryophyllaceae; genus Silene; species Silene latifolia. The sequence goes on from NC_133538.1 coordinate 96,314,647, forward strand.
TAAAGTTATACTATTTAAATGCTGTTTCGTTATTGTCTGATGATTATCATTGCCTCGGGTAACCGAGATGGTAGCATCCTTATACCTGAGTGGTCCTGGTAAGGCACTTGGAGTATGGGGGTGTTACAAAAAGGTATCAGAGCGACGATCCTGAAACCTGTAACCAATGAATCTAATGAACATAGGGAGTCAATTAAAATGAACCCGGGGTAAAGGTTGTAGGCGCTAATGCAAAGGCTTGGGAGACGTCCTAAAGTCGCGAACTAGCCCTACAATTTTGAACCGGTCACATGGGGGGTATATGTCAAGTTCGTATGTGATGCTTGTTAGCTTGTATGTGGATGTGATGAGGTATGTTGTAATTGTTGGATGTTTGGAGTAGAAGGTTGAGATTGTGAATGAAAGGTTGGTGAAGTATATAGAACTGTTGTTTGAACAAGAAGCATGTTGGATGTTTACTATGTGGCGTTTGATAATATGATATAGTTATTTTGTTGATCATATGAAAAGCTTGGTAGAATTGCATCTTAACTATATTATAAAGTTGAGTTTATAAAGTTGCATAGAGTATGTTGGGATATGTGAGATAACATGCATGTAGTATATACGAGTCAGCATGACTTGATCGAGTAAGGGGGTACTCGATCGAGTAGGTGAGGTACTCGGTCGAGTGGGTCTGACTCGATCGAGTGGGTATTTGGCGTTTTTACAACCAGAATCGTGTTTTTGGGCACTCGATCGAGTACATAGGGCACTCGATCGAGTAGGGGGTCACTCGATCGATTAGCTGTGCTACTCGGTCGAGTATGTTAGTCATCAGAAGGTCGGTTTGGGGTCTGATGTCGAGGCACTCGATCGAGTATGGTGGGCACTCGATCGAGTAGCCTCTACTCAATCGAGTAGGTTTATGCACTCGATCGAGTGTGTTATGGGCAGTCTGCTATCGTGTTTTGAGGTTTTAGTGCGTATGTTTATATCTACCCTTTCTTATATAGATTCAAGATGCCGCCCAAGAGAAACGCTTTGTATGCGAGAGCTGAGACCATGAACATAGATGATATCGTTAAGATGTTGGAGCATCAGGATGCTCTTACGGAGGCCTTAAAGAAAATGGGAAAGGATACGGAGGTTGATCACTCTAAGATCAGCCTTTATATAGCGAGGTTTAACCCAAAAGAGTACAAGGGAACCGGGAAACCAAACCTTCTTGACAATTGGCATCGATAGATGGAGAACATACTAGACCTGGTTCACTGTCCTGATGAGATGAGAGTAGAACAAGCTGCGTTCTACCTGAGGGAAGCAGCTGGCGAGTGGTGGGATAAGGTGAAGGTGAGTGCTAGGGAGATGTATGCGAACCAGGGCTTACCTGTTATACCTTGGAAAGAGTTTCGGAGGGCTATGAGGAAAGAGTTTGTACCAGAACATGTGAGGATTAAGCTGAGAGAGGAGTTTGATGGGTTTAAGATGACATCTGATATGTCTGTGGCTGAATACTACAAGCAGTTTAATGAGAAGTCTAGGTATGCTGAGGATATGGGTTTGAGTGAGGAGAACCTGGCGCTGAGGTTTGAGAGGTGGTTGACCCCTAAGATCATGGATAACCTACCCGTGGGAGTCCTTACTGATGTTAAGCAAGCTTATGAGAGGGCTGGGAGAGCTGAGAGGTTGGTGGAGATGGCTCAGGAGAGAGTGGGTGAGAAAAGAAAGGCTGAGAGTGAGGGTGGTGGCCAATCTTGTCACAAGAAAGGCAACCACAATCAAACTAGAGGGTTTTCTTCTGGGTCAGGGTTCAGTGCTGGTGCTTCCTTTGCGCGTGGCCGTATGAGTAGTAGTGGTAGTTGGGGGATGACCTGCTATGGTTGTGGCGGTGTAGGCCACAAGAGACATGAGTGCACGAGTATGCTTGGAGCTTTTCAGGGATCGACTCGGGGGAGCTATTCTCAGGGACCTGCACAGAGTTATGCGAGCAATAGACCGTCTGGGTCATTGTCTAACCGGGGAATTCAGAGCTATTAGGGTGGAGGTAACCGCAATGGCGGTAATTCTTATCTGAAACCAGCTACGAACAACAACAACAATCAGGGGTCGGGTGCTAAGCCGAACACATCAGCCAGTACTGTCCAGGGAGGTGGACAGAAGACCAGTGGAAAGCTGTTCGCTCATGATGGACAAGAAAGCAGCTGAGGATGATGCACATGTTATCACTGGTACTTTTCTTATTAACGGTATTAATACCTTTGTTTTGTTTGATTCAGGGGCGTCTCAGTCGTTTGTATCTTTGATTCATGTTAAACGGTTGGGTTTGAGGGTATATGAGTCTGTAAGTGAGAAAGTTTTTATACCTTCGGGTGAGTCTGTATCATGTGGGAGGTTGTATAGAGATGTGTCTATGATAGTTAGGCAAGTTAATCTACCTGTAGACTTGCTCGAGTTTCCTTTTGACGGTTTTGAGATGATAGTCGGGATGGATTGGTTGGGAAAGTATAAAGCTAAGATAGACTGTCATCAAAAGAAAGTGTCTTTGAGAGGTCCTAAGGGTGTTAGTGTGTCTTATCGTGGGTTTGTGGTCAAACCCAAAGTTAAGTTGATTGCAGCTGTGACCTTGAAGTCTTAACTGAGGAAGGGATGCCCTTTGATCTTGTGCCATGTGAGAGATGACCGGATAGAGAGTCCGACATTTGATCAGATACCAGTGGTGGATGAGTTTACAGATGTTTTTTCAGAGGAGATTCCGGGGTTGCCACCGAAGAGGGAGATAGATTTCACAGTTGAGTTGAAACCGGGGACGGGGCTAATCTCTAAGGCACCGTACCGGATGGGTCCTAAAGAGATGGAGGAGCTCAAGAAACAGTTAGATGTTCTGATAGAGAAGGGATACATTAGACCTAGTGTATCACCGTGAGGAGCACCAGTTCTTTTTGTGAAGAAGAAAGATGGGAGTTTGAGGTTGTACATAGACTACAGAGAGCTGAACCGAGTGACGGTGAAGAAAAAGTATCCTTTGCCAAGGATAGATGACCTGTTTGATCAGTTGAGTGGTGCATCAGTCTTTTCCAAGATTGATTTGAGGTCGGGGTACCTTCAGGTGAAGATTAGAGAGGTGGACATACCAAAGACAGCTTTCACGTCGAGGTATGGCCATTATGAGTATGTGGTGATGCCGTTTGGGTTATCTAATGCACCGGCTGTGTTTATGGATTTGATGAACAGAATCTTCAGACAGTTTTTGGACAAGTTTGTGGTGGTGTTTATCGATGACATCTTAGTCTACTTCAAGACTAAGGAGGAGCATGAGGAGCATCTGAGGATTGTGTTGCAGACTTTGAGGGAGCATGAGTTATATGTTAAGCTGCCCAAGTGTGAGTTCTGGTTAGAGAAAGTTGCTTTTTTGGGGCATGTGATCTCTAAGGAGGGAGTAGTCAGGATCCGGCAAAGATTGAGGCGGGACAAAGTGGGAAGCACCAAAGAATGTTGCTGAGATCAAGAGTTTCTTGGGTTTAGCTGGATACTACAGACGGTTCATGAAAGATTTCTCCAAGATAGCTAGACCTATGACAGCTTTGATGAGGAAAGAGAACAGGTTTCGTTGGGATGAGAGTTGTGAGACAGCGTTCCAAACATTAAAGGAGCGTTTGACCACAGCTCCTATCTTAGCATTGCCTGAAGGGATCGAGAACTTTGAGGTTTATACAGATGCCTCAAAGAATGAGTTGGGATGTGTGTTGATGCAGAACGGTAAAGTGATTGCCTATGCTTCTAGGTAGTTGAAGCCTTATGAGGAGAACTATCCTACACATGATCTGGAGTTGGGTGCAGTGGTGTTTGCTCTCAAGATTTGGAGACATTACCTTTATGGGGCGACCTTTAAGGTATTTTCGGATCACAAGAGTCTCAAGTACATCTTCACTCAAAAGGAGTTGAACATGAGATAGAGGAGGTGGATGGAGCTGATTGGCGATTATGACATGGATATTATCTACCATGAAGGGAAAGCCAATGTTGTTGCAGATGCTTTGAGTAGGAAGAGTGTGCATTCTTTGTGTACAGCTCTATCTTTGATGAGGTTGAGAGATGAGGTGAGGAAGTTTGGGATACATATGATGCAGAGAGGGGATGCCGTGGGATATTTGACAGTACAACCTGATCTTTATGATGAGATTAGAGGTAAACAGGCGTTGGATCCTAAGATGGTTGAGTGGAGAGCTGGAGTAGAGAAAGGGACAGTGTCTCGATTCTCTATTCATACAGATAGTAGTTTGAGGTTTGATGGTAGGTGGTGTGTCCCTAATGATGAGGAGCTGAAAAAGACTATCATGACAAAGGCACATTGTACACCATATTTAGTACATCCAGGTGGTGACAAGCTGTACAAGGATTTAAAGAACACGTTTTGGTGGCCTGGGATGAAGAAAGAAACAGCTGAGTTTGTGGCCCGTTGTTTGACATGCCAGAGAGTTAAAGGGGAACAGCGACGACCACAAGGTAAGATTCAGTCTCTAGAGGTACCTGAGTGGAAGTGGGAATCCATTTCTATGGATTTTATCGTGGGTTTGCCAAAGAGTCAACAGGGTAACAACATGATATGGGTAATAGTGGATCGACTGACCAAGTCAGCTCACTTTGTGCCAATGAAAGATACATGGACTAAAGCACAATTAGCTATGGTTTATCGGAAGAATGTGCTTAAGTTACATGGAGTCCCTAAGGACATAGTATCTGACAGAGATGCGAGGTTTATCTCAAGGTTTTGGAAAGAGTTGTAGGAATCTTTGGGAACAACTTTGAAGATTAGTACAACATTTCATCCTGCGACAGACGGTCAGACTGAGAGAACGACAAGACTCTTGAGGATATGTTACGAGCTTGTGTGATGGACTTTGGTTGTAGCTGGGAACAGAGGTTCGATTTGATAGAGTTTTCTTACAACAACATCTATCACACTAGTATTGGCTTGACACTGTTTGAGGCTTTATATGGGAGTAGATGTCGGAGTCCGATTTGTTGGGACGACAGTGCTGAGGCAGTGGTTCTAGGACTAGAGATGGTACATGAGATGGTTGAATAGATTAAGATGATCAGGGAACGGATGAGAGCAGCTCAGGATAGGCAAAAGAGTTATGCAGATCTACATCGCCGGGATATAGAGTTTCAGGTTGGGGATAAGGTTCTTCTGAAAGTGTCTCCTATGCATGGGGTTATGAGATTTGGGAAGAAAGGCAAGCTGACTCAGAAGTTCATCGGGCCTTATGAGATCTTAGAGCGGGTTGGAGAGGTTGCATATCGTCTGGCTTTATAAGCTGCGTTAGAGAGAGTGCATAACATGTTTCATGTATCTCAGCTACGAAGGCATGTGAGTGACCCGTCACATGTGTTAGGGGCAGAGAGCTTAGAGCTAGATGAGTCCTTATCATATCTTGAGGTACCTAAGCAGATTCTTGACCGGAAGGTTAGGAAGACTAGGAGTGGTGAGATAGTTTTGCTTAAGATCCTTTGGTCTAACCACGAGACTGAGGAAGCTACATGGGAGGCAGAGGACGCCATGAGAGAGCGTTAGCCTTTCCCTTTTTGATCAGGTATGTATGGTTACGGGGACGTGACCTTGTTTCTTATAGGGGGGTAGGAGATGATCGCGAATAGTTTTAAGAGTTTTTTATACCGTTTTTATGTTGTGTCGGTATGTTTGTTGTGGTTGAGTCGGGTTGAGTTTGGGTTAGTAACATGTTTTATGTTGAGTTTTGTTTGGTTGTTGAGTCGGGAGTGTTGTAGTGTGTGTCTTTGTTTTGTTGTGGTTTGAACTTCGGGGACGAAGTTCTTTTTAAGGAGGGAAGGCTGTAATACTACGGTTTATGAGTCTCTGGGTACTCTATCGAATAGGCCTTACTCTGTCGAGTAAGGGTGTGTTGCGTTTCAATAATAGTTTCTGACCTGTTGGGTACTCGATCGAGTAACGTTGATACTCGATGGAGTAAGGGGGCACTCGATCGAGTAGCCGGTTTACGGGGTGATGATTTGTCGGGTTTTGTTAATAATGCAATTAAGTACATAATTACTTCCGTCACTTTTCTTTAAACACTTTTATAACCTAATTGCTTTTAAAAGAGAAAACAAACTACGTTCTTCGCATCAATCGCATTTTTGACAAATCCCGGAGCTTGGAAGGTCGGTTTTTACCTTTCTTTATACCTTTGTGATCCTTCCGTCGAGGGTAAGATCTACGTACCGTTTTTATAGTATTTCGTTAAAGTTGGTTAAAACCTAATTTGGGATTTGGGGGTTTTTGTTGTATTTCTTGATTGGTAGTGATTATATGTTTGTATGTTAGGAGGAGGATTCGTAGAGGAAGCCTTTTGATATCAGCTGTGAGACCGTCTAATTGTGTTGCTTTCCAGGTAAGGTTTCCCTACTCAGTATTAGTCCCATAATGCATTGTTGGTGTTGTGTGATTGTTGAATATTATCGTATTCGTATTGTGACGGTTGTTGGTTTTGATTGCTGCTTAATGGTTGTGATTGTTTGTCTCTGGTTCTCGAGATGCGTTCTCGGCTGAGTGGAGTCACTTGCGGAAGTGGCTTCAAGCCCTAGTTTCGCCCTCTGTGGAACCCGCCATGGGAGGGGATGTGCACATTAATGGGACAGGGTTATCGCTCGGTATGATGAGCGGGGATTTGGTGGGTACGGCTGCGGTCCCCCACTGGCAGGGCTGGTCCAGTGGACAGTCGGTGACGGAGATTGATTGGAGTGGGTTTGATTGTGTGTGTGATTGTTGAGCTGTTTGTTTACTGTGTTGTTGGTTATATAAATTGTGTGATTAGTACTGACCCCGTTTAATGTTCTAAAAACTGTGGTGATCCATTCGGGGATGGTGAGCAGTTATTGAGCAGGTATGAGTCGAGTTACTGGGATAGCTGGGATGTGCCACCGTCTGATGATAGAAGTCTTCTGCTGTAGCTTTAGTAGTTTAATAAACATTTCATTTAGTTGATTGGACAGTTGGTTTTGAGAACTTGTATTCGTATTTTGGTTTTCGCTTTGTATTGTAACCTTTCACTAAAGTTATACTATTTAAATGCTGTTTCGTTATTATCTGATGATTATCATTGCCTCGAGTAACCGAAATGGTAGCATCCTTATACCCGAGTGGTCCTGGTAAGGCACTTGGAGTATGGGGGTGTTACAGTCTGTCCCTCAATACACTGAAGAGCACTTTACCTCCCTTGAAACAGGCTAAGTTCCCCAACATTCCCTTCTTACTGGGCTATGAACCTACCGATAAAGATATCCAGGAGATGAACCTCCTAGTTCGAAAACGCAAGAAGCACGGGGTTATCCTCCGTCCCTATCATCTGACTCTCAATGGATACTTTGTCCCCGATGTGACACCCAGCGATAACGCGGAAAATATAACTAATAAACTAAAGCGGAAATTTGTGATATTTTAAAAACTTTTTGGTTATTAGTTAAAGATTAACACGCGGGTGCCAAAATGAAATGAAACAAATACAATAATGGACAAAATTAGGTTATTACAACCCAAGTCGAGAAGGCGGGGAAAAGATATCCCACGAATAAACATAAAAAAAAGGGTTTCTAAACTAGAAACTAAGGTCCAAGGGATTAGTTCTCGTTGGCCCACACGTCTTCCCCGCGTAAGCATCTTCACAACCTGTCATTCATGTAAACATGAACGCCACAGTCAGTGGGGAGTAACTCAAGGTTCTCCCAGCCACAATATGTCGAGACGAACATAACAAAGATGAGATTATACGTGTTTAAACCAACAAGAGTAAAAGAAATGATGGAATAAACAAGTAAGGCATAAGCAACAATAAATAAATGGAAAAGAAGGACAAGGAAACCGACACGGCCACTTAGCCACGAGCACGTATTTCAAGGAGATATGACCAAAGTAACCATCCAAATAATGCAAGACATTTATTACTCTTAGACTATAATTTCCCCGGGTAGGACTACGATAATAATACGGTCCTAGTCTAAATCTGCAGATTCTCGGGTGTACATCCCGATTCGACGTGCGCCAGCACAGCACGCACCCAAGACTTGACTACTAAGGAGACCAAGTACCCCAATCGCCAGAACAGCACGAAAGTGACGGAAAGAGTAAGATAAGACTCACTTGCCAGAACAGCACAAGTGGCCAAAAGCCGTACTTGCCAGAACAACACAAGTAGGCCAAAACCATACTTGCCAGAACAGCACAAGTAGGTCAAACCCGTGCTTGCCAGAACAGCACAAGCAGGGCAAAAATGTATGTCAAGCATATACGATGGTAATATGGCATTTCTACAACAATACGACTCTTACAAGTAATTATTTATAATACCCTTTTCATGTCACATTCATACTTATGGCTTGCATCTCACCATAAGTACGGATGGGAACATCAATCCCGACGATCATATCGCAACTAGAGGGCTTATATCTCAACCCTAGTATCCGATAGGACCAAGACTCTCACAACCGAACAATACCAGATATTATTAAGAACACGACTCACCACAAGTAACCATTTATAAATAAATATTTCATAAATGTATTATAGTGAATCCAACCAAATAAGACATGACATGTCCAATACATAGAACATATGAGACCCAACAATAAACCATGTGAAGCCCAACAAAAGTGACATAACAAGCCCAAACCAATGAATATGTTAGGCCCGACATAAGAAGCATGTGAAAACCAAATAGTCCAACACAACAAGTCTAACAAAATAATCAAGGTGAGCCCAACAAACAAAACCAAATGAGCCCAATTGAATAAATATATAAAAGAAAGGTAGTTAATGAATTACGTTATATAAAATACGAGACGGATATTTAATCATATTTTAAATAAACCAAACTAGCGCCAAACCAATTTATAAACCAATCTGCTATTCGTCGTCGACAAATTACTAATTATCGTCGACATTTGCACTTAAACTACCCAAGATACCCCTCCATTTAGGCACACCGGAACACCACGTTTCCCTCATTCGCTCTAAAATCGATAAAACGAAAAGGCTACGGTTACCGCTTTCAAATTCATTTAATCAAATCCATCATCATCAACAACCGAATCAACTAAGAAAGTAATTTTATTTTGGACAAAGTTCCTTAATTTCGTTAGGACACTTGAAAATTTTCACCTATTATAATTGCAAATCCTTAATTACTCTTATTCTCCCAACTTTGAAATAGCATTAAACGATTCAAACCCAAACAGCAAACATTAAAAAAATAAATCTTTGAATTGAAAAGAATGACAATCTGGATATTGTCGAGTATGAACAATGTAATCTCCATATACGATCACATCTAGAATCACTACAGTCAAAAATATGCCGCCTGAACCACATCCGGCTCAAGGTCGGGACGTGGAACCACCATCCACGCCACTTCCAATTTCGTCTGAAATCAACCCCAAAACAGAACCTTAAAACACATAAACTAAGCTCAAACACGGTTCATGTTGAGACACTATAACGTGAGGTCTCAAGGTAAACGAAGGGCAACTTTACCACATACACAGGCAATTACAAGACGGTCCGAGAGACCATTCTACCAGTCCCCAAAACCGAGTCTGTGCAGCCATTTTCATCCGTCTGACCGAGTCAGAGACTGAGTCCCTGTAAACCGAGCTCACGACAGAACCCGAGTTTGGCACAGTCCACTCCAAACGCTAATTCAAAACGGTATTTACCAAACAAATGGAAGGAAAAGTAAAGAATTGAACTTTATTAAACAAGAGCATGAAAAAGACATGTAAGACGGAAATATCGACATTTTGTCGAGTAACCTATCACCGTTAACTTAAACGTTCCTTATTCTTCAAATAAACGGCCCCCAAAGCTTGAGTAATCCATCGGGTCTTCGAAACCTTCATCAAGAAGCAAGAAAAAGAAAGGATTGAGGCAAAAATCGAAACTTTTATAAGACGGCGAAAAACGAGACCGTCACAAAAACGTGACTTTAATACCTTGAAAGATGAAGGAGGAAGCAAGGATGAGAATGGTGCAAGAATTAAAATTTTTGGTTGAGAAATGGAGGAGGGATCGGGGTTTGAATCTCGCATAAAAAATGGCGTACGGTCTGTTTATTGTGTTTTGTTGTGGTTGTTGTATTTTCGAAAAGGAAGAAGAAGGATGCAGGGGGTGGGGGTCACCAGGTAAAGTATAGTAATAATATATATAATAATAATAATAATATATAAATATATAATAAAGAGATATTTAGGAGTGGAGTGTAAGGGGGTAGGTGAGCGTGTTGTCGAAATCTGGTTGGTTCGAATTAAAGTCGGTACAAAGTGAAATGTGACGGCCTATAGTTAGACGGAAAAATGTCTTAAGTTTATTTTAACTTGAGACGGAAACTAATATTATTACTGTCACTATTACTGTCCGACCAAAATACGTATACATATATTCTTATATAAATTATGCCTCAAAAATATAATTTAATAATACGTATTTTTATATAAAAGAGCTTTTATATGTATTACTTTTATAAAAATCGTATTTGAAATAAAATTATTTAAATTGAATAATTCAAAAATATAAAATGAAAAAATCAAACGGTTTAATAAATTTTAAATGTCAAAATGGGAAGTTTGCGGGTGTTACAATCACCCCATCTTTTTAAAAAGTTTCGTCCTCGAATCTTGAAGGTAGAAATGAAAGGTTATATATAAAAGTAAAACTGGAATTTTGAAATCGGTAACCAAAACATTTAAAAGGTTACTTATCGTAAGAATTAAAATTCTTTCAAAAGTTTCAACTAAAATTTTCCGACAGAACGAAGTCGAAAGGCAAATCATTTGTACAAATCAAAATCAAAACACTTTCAAAAACATTAACGGAGAGTTTTCAAAAGTGTAAGTCTCATTTATGGAACGAAATTGCTCTTGTCGTGCACACTAGAACGCTAGCCTTCCAAGTCAAAGACAGATTCAGAACAAAATCATTCGCCGACAAGCGTAAAACAAGTTATTAAACGTCTCTAATAACGAGTTCTATCATCCGATCAACGTTAAAATCAAAAGAGAAAGGTAATTCACTCAAATTTTCTTTTGCAAAAGCCAAATTAGAAAGGAAGGTTTCACCTTTAAACTCAATAGGGAGTCAAATTTCTGAAAATGTAGTATTAAACTTTGACAAAGAAATCATAATTAGATCAAGGTTAACAGAAATTGGGAAAATTTAAAGAAATCTCGGTTTTGGCAATTAAAATCATGATAAATAAGTTTATATTCCAAGAACAAGTAGGGAATGAAACCAAATTTTCATTTTCAAACCTTTAAAATAGGTAAGGTTTTGTTAAAGTAACATAAACTTTTAACAACGAAACAAAAATAGTAGCTTGAAATGTTTAGAAATTTTACGAAGTGAAAAGTAACTTAGACACCATAGGTGCAAGTATGCCAAAAGGATTCAAACTTAACTAATCAAAAGAGCTATGATGAAGTAAGGAAAAGAGGTATGAACGGTAACGCTTATGATCAAGGAAAAAGGGAAATTAGACAACAAGGAAACGCCAGATACTCAAACCTCAAATAACAACATCATCCAAAAGGTTCTGAAAACTTCCCAACAACAAAACTTATGACCAAAACACTCCCAAGGGTTTCCTCAAATTACTAATGTTACTTCATCTTAAGCTATTCCTTGAAATAAGGTACTCCACTAAGAGTGTGATCTCATCACTCCAAATCCTCAAACATCCACAAACAACTTCCACAAGATCAAGGTCAAGGTTCCCAACAACGCTATACTCATATCCAACTAGTGTCAACCACGGGTTTCTCAAAATGGTAAAGTCCTCAATCCAGAGTCCCAATACCAAGCTATAAACTCCAAGAAAAGGTTCCTCAAATATTCCACAAGGTTTTCATTTCAATACAAGGTAGTAACATGCCAATCCAAAGTCTGAAAAATCAATAGGATCTCGAATCCTTTTATCCTTTTACTTATCACGGATTCCCAAAAGCAGAACTACACTCATCTACAACATCATCCCATCATCTCAATTACTCAATACAACCTCAAAGTTTCTAAAACCATAGGGTCAACAAAGACTTCTCAACAATGTAGCTTAGTCTGACTACGTTTCCCAGTCCTTTCAAATCCCAAACATAAACAACAAAGCCAAGTTCTATAACCTTAGTAACAAATGACACTCATACTTGACAACACAAAATCCACCAATCAAATATACTCACTTTATCAAGGATCTAGGTATAAGAATTATCAAGTATGTCTCATCACACTACCTAAATCTTTCCAACATCAATCCTCTCAAAACCAGGTTTAAGGGTCAAACACAACAATTTCCTCAAAAGTCAAATTCCCTAACCAAGGTCAACATCCCATAAAAGAAGGAGTACTATAAAAAGGTATTAAGAAAGATTAGCAAGTATCAAAGGACAAGTTAGGAGTACCAGAGTAGCTTTTAAGCAAAATAGAAGAAAGTTTAGAAGAGGGATAAGCACCAAGAGATAAAGATTAAGGCAAGATACACGAAGAATGAGAAACATCTTCGAGGAAGTAGAACCGTCCTTCAAATTAGAACAAATCTTCAATCCTCAACAATAGGCACCAAATCTTGATCACCACATTGGTAAGTTACAGTCATTGATCCAAGGGCACAAAAATCATAAAATGGCAATCAACAAACATGTTAGAACCTAACAAAGAGCAAACACACTACAGGCTACCACCTTAGGTCCTTAAGTCTACCCATCTCTCATTCATTAGTCAAGGTCAAATTCAAATTAAATTTGGGGTACACGTGTGTGTGTCGGGAGCAACATAGGCTCTGATACCAACTGTGACACCCCGAGATAACGCGGAAAATATAACTAATAAATTAAAGCGGAAATTTGTGATATTTTAAAAACTTTTTGGTTATTAGTTAAAGATTAACACGCGGGTGCCAAAATGAAATGAAAAAAAATACAATAATGGACAAAATTAGGTTATTACAACCGAAGTCTAGAAGGCGGGGAAAAGATATCCCACGAATAAACATAAAAAAGGGGTTTCTAAACTAGAAACTAAAGTCCAAGGGATTAGTTCTCGCTAGCCCGCACGTCTTCCCCACTTAGGCATCTTCACAACCTGTCATTCATGTAAACATGAACGCCACAGTCAGTGGGGAGTAACTCAAGGTTCTCCCAGCCACAATATGTCGAAACGAACATAACAAAGAACGTAAACAAACAATCATATTAGATAAGACCTGAGTGAATTGAATCATAACTAAACATGAGATTATACGTGTTTAAACCAACAAGAGTAAAAGAAATGATGGAATAAACAAGTAAGGCATAAGCAACAATAAATAAATGGAAAAGAAGGACAAGGAAACCGACACGGCCACTTAGCCACGAGCACGTATTTCAAGGAGATATGACCAAAGTAACCATCCAAATAATGCAAGACATTTATTACTCTTAGACTATAATTTCCCCGGGTAGGACTACGATAATAATACGGTCCTAGTCTAAATCTGCAGATTCTCGGGTGTACATCCCGATTCGACGTGCGCCAGCACAGCACGCACCCAAATCTTGACACCATTGTCGCAACGCATTCACAAGGGCATCCATGAAATATTTTTGTGGAAGAAGAAGAAGAGGTTTTATAGAGATGTTTTTGTGTTTCGGATGATGAAACAATGAAGCGCAAACATCACTATTTATACAAAGACAATCAGCGCGTTTTTCAGAAAAAGGGGAGAGCTGGCTCCCATCGTCAGGCCGCTCGCGTCTCTTTAGGCCTTCTCCCAGGATTCCCTCTTTGACTTATCTCTTTCAAGTTGTGTTTTCTCCTGACACCTCAAACCTCCCGCCAGAACGCTCACGCCTCTTCGGGATGATCCAGGACATTTTTGTGTTTCCTCACACTCACATTTCCTTGTTTTCGCGTTTTACGAAATCCGACACGGTTTCCATGACGCAGCTTTAAACATACGGATTTATGTTTCTTTTTTTAAGGGGGGAAGGTCTAGTCGCCCCGATCTGCGACGGATCGTTTCCATGTCAGTCGAAATTCCAAATTTTTTTTCGCTTTTTCGCAATTTTGCAGCTAAAATAAAATCGAGAATTGATAACACGACATCAGTTTTCCTCAAAATTCAAGCGCTCACAAATTCGAGTCTTGACCTCACAAAAACCAAATCAAATATACTCGTAAAAATCTTTTCTAAAATTCTTCCATGACGGTTTGAGTTTGAATTTTTCGAGTCACAAATCAATTTCAATAATTTCGATGCAATTTAATTCACGACACGAGTTAATTGCTCAAATTTTCAAATCAATTCCTTTCGGAGTCCAAACGTGACGACTTGTCGCGGAATTTTCAAAATTCATTTCAATTTTCAATTTTTAACTTCATGGCATCGTGGTTAATCTTTGTTTTCAATCAAATGGACGCATTAATTGTCACCTCGAAGTCGAGTTTGACAGAGAGTGGTGTATGCTCGCCTTCAGAAGAAATGAGCAACACTCCTATTCCAAATCCTCTTAAATTTGACGCTCCATCAAAATAAATGTCCCAGGAGTCTACATCTGTTTGGAGTATATCCTCATCTGGAAATGACCAGGTGTCTATTGCTTGTGCATCGTTGATGGGATTTTCCGCAAAGAACTCGACAACAACACACCCTTTTATAACTTTCAGAGGTACATACTGGAGATCGAATTCTGAGTGCATCAAAGTCCATCTCGCTAGGCGTCCATTGAGAACAGGTTTTTCGAAGAGCTATTTGACAGGATCCATTTTGGAGTATATTTTGATGGAGTAGCTAAGCATGTAATGACGTAGCTTCTTCGTTTACCACACAAGAGCGAGGCATGTCTTCTCGAGTGGTGTGTACTTGCACTCATACTCCAAGAACTTCTTACTAAGGTAGTAGATAGCTCTTTCTTCTTTTCCCACGATTTGGGCCAGTATGGCACCCATGGCTGTTTCATTTATTGTGAGATATAAACCAAGAGGTCTCGTTGGGATGGCATGAGCACTGGTGGTTTGGCTAGTATCTCCTTGTTTCGGTCGAATGCCTTTTGACAGTCATCATCCCACTCGGTATGATCCGTTTTCTTTAGCTTTTTGAAGATAGGTTCACAAATCATGGTGAGTTTCGATATGAATCGACTTATGTACTGCACCTTGCCCAAGAATCCTCTAACTTCCTTTTCTGTTTGAGGTTGCGGCATTTCGATTAGAGCTTTGATCCTGGAAGGGTCTATTTCTATCCCTCGTTGGCTAATGATATATCCCAGGAGTTTGCCGGATGTTACCCCAAATGCACATTTCTGTGGATTGAGTCTCATTTTGTACTTTCGTAGTCTTGAGAAGAATTTGTGAAGGTTCGCAATGTGCCCCTCTCTATCTTTGGACTTGACAATCATATTATCTACGTATACCTCAACTTCTTTATGCATCATGTCATGTAGTAGTGTAGTTGCGGTGCGTTGATATGTAGCTCCGGCATTGATTAACCCAAACGGCATAACCATGTAGCAATAGGTGCCCCATTGAGTGACGAAGGCGGTTTTGTACATGTCTTCTATGCCCATCTTGATCTGATTATATCCTGCATATCCATCCATGAAGGATAGCAACGCGTGATCCGCTGTATTATCCACCAATATGTCGATATGTGGTAGAGGAAAGTCGTCCTTGGGATTCGCTTTGTTTAAGTCTCTGAAATTAACACAAACACGGATTATCCCATCCTTCTTGGGTACGGGTACTATGTTGGCTACCCAGTCTGAGTATTCGGATACTTTGATGAACCCGGCTTTGAATTGCTTATTGACTTCTTCTTTGATCTTAAGAGCTCATTCTGTCCTCATTCGACGAAGCTTCTGTTTTACGGGTTTGAAACCTGGTTTGATTGGCATTCTGTGCTCTGCAATATCCCTATCGATCCCTGGCATGTCTTTGTAGGACCAAGCAAAAACATCCTTGACTCGTGTGGGAGGTCTATAAAACTGGCCCTTTCGGCGGGGCTCAAGGTCGTCCCTATCCTAAGTTCTTGGGGTTCTAGTTCGGTTCCTACGTTGATGGGTTCGGTGTTTTCTATAACCGGTCCCCCTTCCCCCTCTTGTAGTATTTATTTGGCTATGTAAAGAGGTATTTCGATTGAGTCTGGGTCTGGGTCATCCTCATTATCATCGTAAATAGAATTGCATTAAGAATAACACAAAGAGTAAGCAGAACCTGATTTATTCATATTAAAATTTGGAAAGAGTTGAAACAAAGAGGCCATCTGTTCATTAGTCAGTGGCGGTAAAGGGATAGATGTTGGGACATTTCCCAAACTGCTGTTACTACTTGATGCTAAGCTAGGAGGAACAAGGGGAGTGGGAGTGATGACAGGAGGAGACTCTTTAGGGACTTCTCTAGACTCCGACTCGGACTCCGACTCTGACTCTGACTCGAATTCATCGTCTTCTGATTCTTCTTTGAACATTTCTCCTTCTCCAGTGGTGAGCTTGAAGAATCTTCCTTGGTTGTTCGTCCACTTGATCGATTTTCTCCATCCTTTCTGTTGATTCGAACTGGTTTCTGTAAGTAGCGTGGTAATGATCTCATCCATGATGCGTTTGTCTTCTTTGATTAAGGGAAGATCCTGGAGGTAGACATCTTTCTCACTATCTGTCCATATCCCATTGATTACCTCCTCTTTTGGGGAGATAAGATGTGAGCAATCTAAAGTATATTCATCACCGGTAATCATCAGAACTCCAAGAGGCGGCCGTCTTCAATCATGTCTTGAAGTACATGTTTTAGCTTGTAACATTTTTCTGTATCGTATCCCTTACCTCTATGATATTCGCAGTACTAATTCTCGTCCCAGGACTTAGATTTCTTTTCTGGTTCAGATGTAGGCCCTATGGGTTAAAGCTTACCCTGTTTCATCAATCTCTTCAGAGCATTGGAGTATGTATCCCCAATATTTGTGAACTTTCTTTGTGGGATACTCTTATTTGATGGTTCGAGAAGGTTAACCTCATCAGTCTTGCTAGTAGAGCCGTAAGAACGATTTGTTGAGCCTTGATATCCACGACCTACCGTTTTGGACAAGAGTCCTTTACGGATGTCATCTTCGATCCTTGTCCCTAGTACAGTTAAGTCTTTGAAGGTCTTAACGTTTTGGTACCTCAAATGACTTGCATAAATGGGCTTTAAGTTGTCCACGAATTTTTCCACAAGGGTAGCTTCATCTGGATGTTCGACAAGTTGGGTACTAGTTTTCCTCCACCTACTTAGGAAGTCGGTGAAGCCCTCTTTATCATTTTGGGTAAGAACCTCTAAGGTGCGCATATTGACTTGAATCTCAGCATTATCCGCATATTGCTTAGCAAAATCGATCGCGGCATCATCCCAGGTGGCAATCTTCTTGTGTTCTAGGGAATAGAACAATTGCTTAGGAATGGTGTCAAGAGATGAATGAAAGATCCTTAAGAACATCTCGGGTTTAATGCCTTTGATAGACATATAATCCTTGAAAGCACGGATATGGTTCAAAGGGTTTTCGTGCCCCTTGAATTTCGGGATATCCGTCATGGTGAAGTTGGTTGGCAATTTAGAACTCACGGCCTCATACTTGCGATTGTTTTCCCTATAGATATCGTCCCCTTTGAGGTACATTAGTTGTTCCTCCAAATATTTGAGTCGTTTTCCAGCTTCAGTCAGACCTACGGGAGGGTTGACCTCTTGTGCTTCCACAAAAGGTGGTGGATTTTCATTCGCGAAGTCATTCACAAATTCATGAGGCACTTCATTTTCTGCAGGAGGCAAGCTAGTTTCTACAGCAACAATTCGGCCCTCGATCGTGTTAAGGCGATTATACACTTGGTCTTGGCTAGCTTGGAGACGAGTTAACACGGCTAGGATTAGATCATTACCATTCGGTGATTATCCATTGACAATTGCGTGACTAGTTCTAGGCATCTTGAAAAACTGGATAAGAGATCGACGACGAATCAAAACACGATCGACCATTCTAGCACACTTACTTAAAGAAAAGGTTCAACTTGTGAAGTGGGAGTGTGCCACTTGTGTCAAGTGAGGTTTAAAGAAATGACAAAGTTTGGAAATGTTGGTCCTAGTCAACTATAGTGTAGCTGTAGGAGTTGACTCGAAGTGAGGTTTTGAAATGGGCTTCGAAGCCCGAATTTTGACTCGACAATTGGACAGAGTTTCGAATAGTTTTGCGCTAAATTTGGCCTTTTTCGAAAATTTACGTTTTAAAAGAGGTTTTGATTTTACAAAATTCGTCATGGTTTCGTTTAAAAAATGTTGATTACATATAATACAAGTATTTATACAGGCATTATAACGGGATGCTAAGTGCATTTAAAAGGGTTTTGGTTTAAAGGGTGGGTTGCCATACCGAACAATCAAACCCGGGGTCTGTGGAAAGGCTTGTACCAAACAAGAGTAAGGCCGATTCCTAGTCTGTTTCCTCGAGTAGTGAAAGCCCTTGATACAAACAAGAGTAAGCACCATGGTATGGTTGACGTCAATCGCTATCCATCCTTATGCCCAAATAAGAATTTGGACCGTCTAGATGGGACGATTGGTCGAATGGGTTAGGTTGGGCCTAGGAAGGCCGAATAAACGATCTAGGAAGACCGAGTTATGAAAATCGACAGCTGTCTTGTACAAACTATTCCCTAACCGTGTTCAAGTTTCACCCTGGCCTACATATAAGTGTATTATCCCCAACGGAGTCGCCAAACTATGGACGCGGGGCCACAGGGGTCGCTCGGTGAAAGCGAGCAAGCTTTGCATTTGTGGAGTCACCACCAATTTATTTTGAAAAATTGGAAACCGTTCGAATACCTCATGCCATGTCATGACATAAAGTAGTGACATGAACACCAAGAACTCGTTATCTTTAGCATTCTATGTCTAGAATGACTCTCGTGGATGCCAATGAACACGAATGTTCATAGAGATCTGGAGTAAGGGGTGAGGGTACGTATTAGGAAGTTCTTTTGATCGAACACCTAATCCCGCCCGCCTCGATAACGGCCTCTACTAATGATTAGGGAAGTTATTCATACTTTATATGTTGAAGGTTATATGCATACTATGCAACATTCATTAGATTAATCCTAGCATGTGAATTTTGACTAAGTCGGTGATCAAGTAGTTTAACATGCATTAATGTCGAGGTAGAAATTTAGGTTAATTGCATTTTAGAGCATACAAATTGTTTTAGCAGGATTTTCCCTGAATGGGTCCGGCTTGTTTGAAGAATAAGATGGGTATCTAGCTCTATATGTTTGGAGTATTTATAAATGAATTACAAAGAAAGACTATGTAAAAAGAATATTGCTTATGCTATTTGAATAAACTGAATATAAGTTTGGTAATTGGATGATCGTAAAATAATAAGTAGTGAAGTAATCTTATATTGATGAATCGTGAATCAATTTAAAAATGCTAGATCAGAATATTTATAGTCATAATTATGAACGTTGTATTGATCTCCAACGTTCTTCTCTTTTGTCGGGGTTGTTGCCGGATTAATAGGGCGCATTCCCTATTAATTCGATTGATTTGGTTCTTCTCCAACTGATTCTTAGCCTTTTCCCCTTTTGCACGTCTAAGTTCATGGGTGATGTAGTCCCATAATTAGTCTTGGTCTTCCTTGAGAATAGGACACGGTTATTTGACTCATACAACTGTATTTCTTGTTTATCTTCTTAATCCACTGCTTTAATAATCGCTAAGCTATTCTATACTTGACCATCGGCTTCTCTTCCGAGATTTAGTAGCCTTGCTTGCCATAATATTCTTCAACAACTAAATAATAGTTAGATTTGTCCGGTCTTTGTTTTCTTCAATCAGCCTTGTAAGGTCGGGCGGGTTATGGTCGAGGCCAGGTTAATCTGGGCCTAACAATTGCCCCTTGACATTTTACCCGTCTTGGATCGGGCCGGTGAGATGTCAATTTTACCGGGTTGAATAATAAAGAGACTTACACTTAATCAATGACTCTTAGACTCCTAGTTACCGTTGAACACTATAACGGCTAGGTGATGTCATGCTGAGAGTTTTGCAATCCCTAGGGTTTTCATACCGTTATAGATTTTCTATAAATACGGATTTAGGGGCGAGTTATTTTTCACCAAATTTCCTCCACTTTCTTTGCTAAGTATTCTTCTGAAATTCTCCTCTATTTCCCAGGAACCTTGTTCTGCTAATTTATACTTTCTCAATAATTTCAATTTCATCACAATAAATCAAACATTCAGAGATATGGGAGCCAAGAAACGTCCCGCATCCCGGAGAGTGCTGGCTTCTTTGAGCACCGAACCCACGAGACATCCAAGAGGAAGAGGTAAGGGAAATTGACCCTCCTGCTCGTCTTTGTGGCTTTCAAGTATCGAGGATTCTGTTTTTTTGCTCTTCAATCTCTGGATTCTTCTTTCCCTGAGGAGAATTTACTAAAAACAAACTATGACAAGATTCTAAGGAGAAGAAAATAATTCCCCGAATCTCTTTTGAGGTATGGATCCCCGAGTCTTGTCCGGTCGGGGCTAACTGGTATCACCTGGCTGGTTCTGTATTTTTGAATGGGCGTTCAAAGCAGGCTGTAAGTTACCTTTTACTCCCTTGATGATTGATACCATTCGTGCTATGGAGGTGTCACCTTTTCAGATTATGCCAATGGTTTGGAAACTTGTCCATTCTATTGAAAATTTATGTGCTAAACATAATCTTGTAATTACTATTAATGATATCAAAGCAGTTTATCATATGAAAAATCCTGTTGATGGTCGTTTTAATTTGAGAATAAAATCGAAAATGTCTCCATTAATTACTAACCTGGACTCTGGAGATGATAAGAATTGGGCAAAGACTTTCCTGTTTGTCCGGACTGAGACTTTGGGATCAGGCTTTGATTATCTGAGATATCCTCCCTTGGAGAGTGGTAGGTTCCTTGTACTTTTTATTTTGCGATATATATTATATGAAATTAATGGATTCTGATTCTTACCTGTGTAACTTTGACGGCTTTTGCAGCTCCTGATTGGAGTTGTGATCCCCTTGATGAGGAGGCTGTTTCCAGGATAGAAGCTTTCCTTGCTATTCCTGAGGAGGAGAGGACCTGGCCAACTAGTTTGGGCGGGAGTTGTTGCCCCGGTATATGAAGACCAAGCTGACTGGGGTCAGAGTACCCAAAGGCAAGCCTAGTTCTACTGCTCTTTCCTGTACGTCTTCTGTATACTTTTATGTTGGCCGTTATCTTCCTGTCGTTCTTTGCTTGATATTCACGTATATTTTTTATATATTCAGTATTTAGGTCTTCTGCTAGGCTGGCCAGCTTTTCTGCAAAGGATTTGAAGGCTGGGGTGGCTAGGATTGCTGAACAGTCCAAGAGCCAGGAGGCTAGTGGGAGCGACAAAACGCTTGATATCCTGGTTTCTGAGATTCAGCCTCTTCAAGATCCTCCCAGGGTAATTTCACCGGAGATTGTCCAGGCTCAGAAAAGAAAGAGGGAAGATGTTATCCTGGAAGAGGAGGAAGGAGAGAAACAGCCTATCCCGGCTCAGCCACTCAGGAGTATAAGGCAAGTGCCTGCTAGGATTGATGACATGGATGATGCCCGGGCACGGATAGATGAGTTTTCTGCAAAGATGAGCGACCAGCTATTGTCTGCTAGTACCCTTGAGTCGTCTACCAGGGTGGTTTCTATTCTGACTTCTCTTGTAACAAGGGCTGCTGAACTTGCTTCCCAGGCTAGGGAGGTTAGTTGTAAAGGGATATTTTTAATTGTTTATGTGCTTTTTGTTTTACCTTGTATTTGGCTAATTGATTTTGTATGTATGTAGGGGTTGGATGCGGGCAGCTCTGCTTGTCAGCTTAGGGATGCCCAGGCCAAGGTTACTAATTTGGAGGAAAAACTGGATAGGCTAAACCGTGACCTGCACACATCCAGGGGTAATGAAGTGGTACTTCAATCTCAGTTGGGGACAGCTAAGGAGGCGGTCAGGGCTGCTGTAGTTTGTGAGGTAGCTGCAAAGAATGCTGAGAAGGTTGTCAGGCAAGAGTTGGAGGCTGAGAAGCAGGCAATGCAGGATCAATTAAGAAAAAACGAGGAGCTTGCTGCTGAAAAGGAGTTGGTGGAGGCGCGGTTGGCGATCTTTCTCGGTACTTCTTCGGGAAAGGCCGGGTTGATGCTATGAGGGATCCAGAATCTGACCGGGCTAATTGGAATCCGGACCAGGATGAGATGGCTTTGGACGCTCAGTATCCTGATTTGGCCAATATGGGTCAAGAAGAAGAAGTGGATTCTCCTCCTTCCAAGGCAAAGTCGATGATCGGAAATGGCGGATGGTTGTGAGTCGGTCACACGGCTCAAAAATAGCTTAGTTTTGTTTTTCTTTTAGGTTTTGGTCTATCCTGGGGGAATGTCCCTGGAATGAATATTTAGAAACATTTTTGACCCATCCAGGGGGGATGTTCTGGAATGGATGTTTTTTTAGGTGTGTGGTAAGGCCATTTATTTTGGATGAATAAATATTTGGTCAAATTTTCTTCTTGTGTTTTCAAAAGGTGATGTTGAGTGTCTATCGGATCGGCCGATTATTCAACCGGGTCGAGGCCGATTTTGTCTTTGGATCTGCCAGTTTAATGTGTTATGGGTGGGATCGTTGCATGTCGGAGGGCTTATGTCCCTTGCACTGCGGAGGGCTTATGACCCATTTATGTTATACAATCCAGGAATAGATTTTCCAGGTTTGTATGATAAGTTGAGCTCAGTATTATAAGGCTGTTTTGCAACCGAATTTTGGATATCGATTGGATATTAGTTGAATGTTGGTGGGGTAGCCCCAATCTTTAAGATTTGTTTTAAATAGAATGCAGTATGTAAAAACAAGTATTGAAGATTCTACTTGGTAAAAATATGGGAACATAGATCAGTACTTGGGCACGTAATTTTGAAGAAATCATATATTGCATTTATTCACGTAATGGCAAGTATCATACATGTAATTTCATATCAAGTTGGGCAGGAAATGTGAATACGAAAATTATACCTGAACCGGGAAATATATTTTATATGTGGAATAATTTTAGGTGTGCAATGTTCCAAGCTCTTGGGATCATTTCGCCTTCCGGGGTTTGTAATCTGTAGGCTCCCGGCCGACTATTGAGTCAATTAGGTAGGGACCTTCCCGGTTGGGGCCAATTTGCCAAAGATTCTTTTCTTTTGTGTTTTGGAAGACTTTCCTGAGGACAAGGTCTCCTACCTGAATACCCTGGCTTTGACAGTCTTGTTATAGCTTTTCGCAACTCTTTGCTGGTATTCTGCTAATCTGATGTTGGCTGCATCTCTTAGCTCTTCTGTTAGGTCCAGGCTGTCCTCCATTAGAGGTATATTGCTTGTTATTGTATTCAGCTGCATCTGGGCCGATGGAACGTCCACCTCACTGGGATTATCGCTTCACATCCATAGACCAAGGAGTAGGGGTTTGGCCTGTGGATGTTTTTGGTGTGGTTCTGTCCCCAAAGGACCAGGGGGGAGTTCTTGACCCATCTGCCTTTCCTTTTTTCCAGCTTTTTCTTTATGCAACTGATTACCACCTTATTACTGGATTCTGCTTGACCGTTGGCTTTTGGATATCCTGGTGTGGATGTCACCAGATTGATGTTCCATTGAGCACGAAGGTTCTTGTTCTTTTCCCACAAATTGCGTGCCGTTATCACATACTATTTCGGAGGATGCCATATCTACATATGATGTTGTGTTTAATGAATGCTATGACATCCTTCTCCTTGACTTGCCTGTATGATTCAGCTTCTATCCATTTGGAGAAGTAATCAGTCATTGCTAACATGAAAACCTTTTGTCCGGGCGCTTGAGGTAGTTTTCCAACTATATCCATGCCCCACTTCATAAATGGCCATGGTGCGGATATGGAATGTAGTTCCTCAGATGGCTGATGGATATATGGTCCGTGAATCTGACAAGCTTTACATTTAGAGCTAAAATCCAGGCAATCGGCTCTCAAGGTAGGCCAATAATAACCTGTTCTGAGTACTTTGCTTGCCAGGCTTCTTCCACCTTTGTGATTTCCACAGTATCCTTCATGGATTTCTGATAATATCTGCTCAGCTTCCTGTGGTTCCAGGCATCTGAGGTAGGGCCCGGCCTGCGATTTCTTAAAAAGCACGTTGTCAATAATAGTATATGAAGCAGCTTTTATTTTTAGTGCTCTGGCATCTTGCTTATTTAAGGGAAGGATTCCTTGTTGTAGCCAGTCATAGTAGGGTTTTGTCCAAGAATTAGCAATGTAGATTGGGAAACTCTCATCTTGTTTATTTATTGCAGGTTCTAATAAATGCACGATGGGTATTTTGTCGAAGTCAAGGGGACTAAAGTTGGATCCTAGGCCGGCTAGAGCATCGGCCTAGGTATTCAAATCCCTGGGAATTTGGTCAATATTAAAATTTCGAAATTTACTTTTTAAAATTTGGACAACGTCCAGATAAAGCATCATTTTGGGGTCTTTTGTAGTATATATCCCATTTACTTGGTTGGAGATAAGAAGGGAATCGATGACGTACCTTTAGGTTTTGCACACCAAGGTCAATACATACCTTTAATCCATTTGCTCGTGGCTTCATATTCTCGCTCATTGTTGGTAGCCTCAAATGCACAGCTTATAGCCTGTACTATCTTATCCCCCTGTGGCGATTTTAGTACTAACCCTAGTCCTGTGCCCCTCATGTTGGCTGCACCATCGACGAATAGGGTCCATTCTAGGTCTGTTTGGTCGCTGGTCAGTTTATTCACTTCTTTTATTAGGTCGGGTTCTAGGGTCGGACTAAAATCAGCCACAAAATCAGCTAATGCTTGTGACTTAATTGCTGTCCTTGGTTCAAATGTTATATTGTATGTGCTTAGCTTAGATGACCATTTGCACATTCGTCCAGGACATTAAGTTTTCGAGTCTGATTTGATAGGGAGATTGGTTCTGACTATTATTGGGTGACTTTCAAAATATGGTCTCAATTTTGTGCAACTCATAATTAAAGCTAAAACATATTTTTCAAGTAAGCCATACCTGATCTCTGCATCCAGTAGACTTTTACTTACATAGTAGACAGTCTTTGTTGTCCGTCTGCTTCTTTGACCGGACCGCACCGACAAAAGAAGCTTTACTGGTGAATATCTTGTCGGGGGTTCATCTTTGACTGGTTTTGCCAGCAAGGGGGGAGAGGATAGATATATTTTCAAGTCTTCAAAGGCAGCCTGATGATCAGGGGTCCATTGGAAGTCCTTGTTCTTCCTTAGCAGGTTATAAAACGATTTGCATCTTTCTGATGATCTTGAAATGAATATGTTCAGGGCTGCTATTCTTCCAGTCAGCTTTTGTATGTCTTTAACTGTCTTTGGTGGTTCTAGCTCCAGGATAGCTTTGATCTGTTCAGGGCTGGCTTCTATTCCTCTTTTTGTCACCATGTAGCCCAGAATTTGCTCTTGAGACTCAAGTGGCATTTTTGTGGGTTGAGCTTCATATTGAATTTTTCCAATATTTGAAAGGCTACTTCCAGGTCTTTGACGTGGTCTTCGCCTTTTTGATTTGACTACCATGTCATCTATGTAGACTTCCATGGTGTCTCCTATCTGATCTTTGAACATCATGTTGACTAGCCTTTGATAGGTTGCACCCGCATTTTTTAATCCAAAGGGCATAGCAAAGATAACAATATATACCTCTTTCGGTGATGAAAGTGTGCTTTCCTGGTCTGTTTGGGTGCATTTTTATCGATTGAATCCGGAGGCATCCATGAATGTCAACATTTCGTGGCCTGCAGTGGCATCTACCATTGCATTGATGTGTGGTAGGGGAAATGGATCTTTTGGGCAAGCTTTGTTTAAGTCGGTGTAATCTACACAGACTCTCCATTTGCCATTTTTCTTTTGGACGACTACCACGTTTGCAAGCCAGTCGGGGTACATTACTTCCCTGATCATTCCCATGTCCAATAGCTTGTCAACTTCTTGGTTGATGATTTCGTGCCTCTCTGCAGAAATTTTCTTCTCTTTTCTTTGTACAGGCTTAAAGGATTTGTCAATGTTCAACTTATGAGTAATAACATTAGCATCTATACCCGTCATATCAAAATGTGACCAAGCAAAACAAGACATTTTAGTTTTGAGAAAGTGACCAGATTTGGTCCGATTGAGTCGGTGCATCTGACCCTACAAGTACTTTCCGTCGAGGGAATGCAGGGTCTAATGTGACTTCTCCTGTTTCCATCTGTGTTTGTGCTATATATTCTTCCCTGACAGGTGACTTTAATTGCTATGCAAGGGACTTACCTGACTTTGAGGGTTTCAAAGCCTGAGTGTAACATTCCTGAGCCGTCCTTTGTTCTCCTCTGATGGTGGTTATCCCCCATTCTGTTGGGATTTTCACGCATTGATGGTATGTTGATGGGATTGCTTTGACATTGTGGATCCATGGTCCGCCCAGATTACATTATACGAGGATAGGCAATCCATTACTCCAAATCTCTCATATGAAGCCACGCCTTCCACATAGGTAGGCAAGCTGATTTCTCCCAAGGTGTTCTTTGTTTCTCCACTGAATCCAACCAGGACGCTGGATTTCTTGATGATCTTCCCTTCGTCTATTTTCATAGCTTTAAGGACGTCAAGCATCACCAGGTTGATTGAGTCGCCTCCGTCTATCGTGGATTCTTGACACCTTTCTTTGCCGATTTGCATGGTGATTACCAGGTGTCATGGTGTAGATCCGATATTCCTTGCGGATCCGAGTCATCAAAGGTAATAGCAGGCAATGACTTGGGCCTGGGAGGAGGTTGGAGTCCGGACTCCTGGATATTCTTTTGGCGGCCGAGCTGGTCACCCACAGATTTCGATCCTCCATTTATGAATTTGACTTCATAGATGGGAGGAGGAGGAGGAGGGTCTTTGCTTTTCCTGGTCTCTCTTGTTTTGTCCTTCATCTTTGTTCTTTGGCTGCTGGATTATGTCTTTCAAGTAGCCTTTCTTTAGAAGATATGCCACCTGTTTCTGAGCCGGATGCATTCTTCGTGGTGTGTCCGATGTCCTGATGGAAGTCACACCATCTTGTTGGATCTTTCCCGGGGTTGTCGGATTTCTTTGCCCATCTGACTGTATCTCCCAGGTTTTCCAGGCGTTTGATTAATCCTGCAGTATTAATAGAGAAGTTATATTCAGGAATAGTTGGAA
Organism: Silene latifolia; assembly: GCF_048544455.1. Classification (NCBI taxonomy): domain Eukaryota; kingdom Viridiplantae; phylum Streptophyta; class Magnoliopsida; order Caryophyllales; family Caryophyllaceae; genus Silene; species Silene latifolia. The sequence continues at coordinate 96,341,907 of NC_133538.1, forward strand.
GGCTAGAAAGGTTACCTTTATGTTCTTGTGCCATATTGACTTGGATCGTTCGGGCCTGGAATAGGGTCTTTGATCTCGGGATTGCCTCCTTTCTGGTAGGAGCTTTTCCTGTTAGTATGTCCATAGCCTTGCTTTCCTCCGGATGAGTTCGTCCTGAAGTTGAGGTCTTCTTCTAATCTGACATGCTCTAAGGCGATGGATTGAACAGTGGCAAAGGTTGGACATGCTTTCTTGGTCAGATCTGCATAAATGTCACTGTCAAGCAGGACTCCTTGCCAATGCTTCTACCGCTGTTTCTTCATCGCATCCGGGAATGGCCACCTTTTCTTTGACAAATCGGCCAGGAATTCTTTGAGAGATTCTTCAGAAGTTGCTTTATCCTGAACAGTTCTTCGGTCTCTTGGCCATATCTCTGCTACTTGCGAATTGTTGATTGAAGGCATTGATCAATTCTGCAAAATTCTTGATACCTCCATTTGGGAGATTGATGAACCATTGTAATGCTGCTCCGGTCAGGGTTGTACCAAAGCCTTTGCACATGCAGACTTGCCTGAGTTCACTGGGTATTGAGGCAGCCAACATTTTTTGTTTGAATATGGCAACATGATTTTGTGAATCAGAGGTTCCATCATAAGTTCTCATGGACGGAACAAGAATTTCTTGGGAAGATCAATCTTTGCAATTTCATCTGCAAAGGGTGAATCTGCAAAGCTGTCAACTTCTACTTCAGCCACAGGGTCTGGCACTCCGGGTATATTTTCTATTTTGTTGTGGAGTTTTTGGATTTCCTGAAGCATAGCCATCATTATTGCTGCTTCAGTTTTGTTTGTCTCTTCATTGGGAATGGTTGGGGTACCGGATGATGTATCCTTCTCCGGGGTTCCAAAATTGGAGAAGTCTATGTTTTTGATAATGGATGAGAATGGGGTTCCTGGTTCGAATCTGGTCTTGGAGCCCGAAGCCTGATTTTCCAATTTCTTCTTCAGGCTAGACTCGATTCCTTGACCTATTGATTTACCTTGGCTTTGAGCCCTCTCTTGGATTGTTTCCAATTCTTTGATCTTGGTCAAGGCGACCGCTAGTTGTTGTTCTGCGGTGAGTTCCACCATTTTTGTGTGTGAATATTAAATGAAAGATGATAAGGAGAATTTTATTGGTTGAAGAACTAGATGCCCCACGGTGGGCGCCAATTGTTTTAGCAGGATTTTCCCTGAATGGGTCCTATTTGTTTGAAGAATAAGATGGGTATCTAGCTCTATATGTTTGGAGTTTTTATAAATGAATTACAAAGAAAGACTATGTAAAAAGAATATTGCTTATGCTATTTGAATAAACTGAATATAAGTTTGGTAATTGGATGATCGTAAAATAATAAGTAGTGAAGTAATCTTATATTGATGAATCGTGAATCAATTTACAAATGCTAGATCAGAATATTTATAGTCATAATTATGAACGTTGTATTGATCTCCAACGTTCTTCTCTTTTGTCGGGGTTGTTGCCGGATTAATAGGGCGCATTCCCTATTAATTCGGTTGACTGGTTCTTCTCCAACTGATTCTTAGCCTTTTCCCCTTTTGCACGTCTAAGTTCATGGGTGATGTAGTCCCATAATTAGTCTTGGTCTTCCTTGAGAATAGGACACGGTTATTTGACTCATACAACTGTATTTCTTATTTATCTTCTTAATCCACCTGCTTTAATAATCGCTAAGCTATTCTATACTGACCATCGTTTCTCTTCCGAGGATTTAGTAGCCTGCTTGCCATAATATTCTTCAACAGCTAAATAATAGTTAGATTTGTCCGGTCTTTGTTTTCTTCAATCAGCCTTGTAAGGTCAGGCCAGGTTATGGTCAGGCCAGGTTAATCTGGGCCTAACACAAATAATAAATAATAAAGGATAGAATAGAAATACAATAATTACATTGGGTTAATTGATCTACGTCGAAAATACATTTAAAACGGATAATTTGAGAAAAGAAGAGAGAAACTAAATAAACGAACAGATTATTAGGTGATAATACGAGTAATAGTTAATTAATACGTAAGCTAATAACTAAGTCAAAGCAACAACGGAAGTTCAGGGAATTCAACCGAATAAAGCAAGAGAGTCTGCGTCCTTTGGAAGAGGCGCAGTGCTCACTGCGTCTGTTCCTGAAGTGAATTCTGGCTGTGAAGCCGGAATTCCATATCGTTAATGTTCATTGGTGAATTTAATGCTTGATTATCGATATTTGACTCGGATAGAAGTGGTTTAATAAATTATTTAAATGCAAATTGGTCATAAAAACAATAAAAGACGAGATAAAACTAATTAGGACAAATTAATTACAAAATTAATTACAAGGTTAATTACAAATTAACAAACTAGTTAGGTTATTAATGCTAAACTATTGATGATGAGGATAAATAACAGATGGAAATATACAAAAGATGAATTTCAGAGACTTGATATTGATGAATCGAATCTCTAAAACCCGGATTGATTTTAATGACGAAAATCCACAAATATGAATTACTTGGGATTTAAGTCGGCAATTTAATGATGATAAATTATTAATGATTCATATGCTAAGATTATCATGCTAATAAAATAAGAATAAGCAAAGATGAAACAAGATAAACAGATGAATTAAATAAAAGACGAAGGAAGAAGAAGGAAAGCAGGAACTGCGGCAGACTCAAGAAGAGGCGCAACAGGTGCTGCATCCCTTAGAAGAGGTGTAGCAGTTGCTGCGTTCCTTCTCGACATCTGTCTCCCATTAATCCGTTAAAAAGGGTTTGAATAAAGGTTTTATAAATCGGTTTTGAATATATTTTCGACGTAAATCTTACAATAATGATTACAAAAATAAAGACAATAATAAAAGATGGGATTTACACTCTCCGACTTACATGTTTGACGAAACGATATTAACTAAGTTAACGTTTAGTGATGCTCGACTCGAATGTACGATGAAAGTGCCCTCTAAGAGGAAAACGAACAAAATTGATTGAGTTGATTGATGTGGAGTTGGTCAAATTGGTCGGTCATGCAAAACGAGGCTAGCACTCAGAAAGATCCGAGCTTACATGGTTTAAAGTTCAATCACGTAGGCGCCAAAAATCAAGAGTGTGGTCTTAGAATGCAAAGGGAGAAGAGAAGGGCGGACACTCGCGTGAGAAATATGAGGAACGAATGTCCCTATTTATACTAATCACACGAAGGAATTTGGGTTTCGGTGAAACTTTAGAAGTAAATCTCGAAAAGATCTTAAAATACGCATAAAGGAGGTGGGGAAGAGACGCAGCAGCCACTACGTCTCTTGGAAGAGGCGCAGCACCTGCTGCGTCCTTTCCCCAAGGGTTTCCTCCTGCGGAAGAAAGATTTCCGCGTTTCTATTATGGAATTGCGGTTTGATCTTGATTTCCTTATTATTTATAAAATAATTTCGGGATATAATTTACCAAAGATTAAAAGATTGAAAATATGGAATAGAAATATCCGGAACATTCCAGAATATTCTGACTCGGCATTTTAAACGGTTATTAGAAAATGACGACGGTTTTTGACCCGGACTCCAAATGTACTACAATTACTGTCAAAACGACCGTAATGGTGCGTAGATGAGGACCAAGGGGTTGACACAAGTGTTTGAGCTATAACTTGATGATAAACTTACGAACTATCATAAATCGTTCTATATACCAAACTTGCGGCCCAATCATCACCGGGTGGTTTGCGGGAGGTGCAGAAATCAAGTATCTACAAATGCTTCAATGCGTAAGTGGGAAAATTGAGAAACCCTTCTAAGCATATAGAGCAGGTTATTAACACATTATCTGAACAAGAGTTAGCAAAAAATCGACTTCGGCTTGTTGCTACAATAGAAGCTGTTAGACTGTTAGCACGACAGGGATGTTCTTTTAGAGGTCATGATGAGTCGGTTGATTCTCCTAATGGTGGCAACTTTGATGTTGTTTTGAATTCTTTCAAAAGAATAAATGATGAAGTCAACATAGTAGTGTATAGTGCTCCCGGAATGCCAAATATACATGTCCAACTATTCAAAAACAAGATGCAAACATTCTTGCCAACAAAGTTAGAGCTAAGATTCGTGCTGAAGTAGGTAATTCTAAATTTGCAATTCTGGTTGATGAAGCTCTTGATGTGTCGAATAAGGAGTAAATGGCCATAATTCTTCGATTTGTTAACAATGAAGGGTCATTGAAAAAACGTTTATTTCAGGTGCTTAGTGTCGAGGATACTTGTTCTCAAACTTTGAAAGATGAAATATCAAAGGTCCTTAGACTATATAATCTTCATGTAGAAAATATGCGTGGCCAAGGGTATGATGGTGCAAGCAATATGCATGGTCAATTTAATGGGTTACAAGCTTTATTCCTGAAAGAATGTCCATACGCATATTATATACATTGTTTTGCTCATCGCTTGCAATTGTGTTTAAATGCCGCCGCTAAAGGGGTGCATGACGTGTGGCAATTTTTTTATACTTTGAATATGATTGTCAATTTTGTCTATTCTTCAGCAAAAACACATTCTATGTTGAAGGCTTGCAGAGAGGCTGAAATTGCAGATTTAGTAGCTGTCGCTACACCTGAGACGGGTTCAGGAAAAAATCAAACTAGTTCTCTGCAAAGAGGCGGAGCTACTAGGTGGGGTTCTCACTTGCGCTCTATTTGAAGTCTTATTAAATTGTTTGGAGCAGCACAATCAACTATTAATGACTTGTATCTAAATGGAGTAGACAAAGTGCAAGGGGAAGCAAAAGCAGTAGGTAAGGCTATGAAAAAGTTTGATTTTGTGTATTGTTTGCATATGATGCATGATATTATGAGGATTACCGACTTTTTATGTCAAACTTTACAAAAGAAGGACCTTGACATATTGAACGCTCTACATTTTATTTTAATTACGAAAGGAAAACTGAAAGACATGAGAGAAAATGGCTGGAATGATTTAATTAAGAAAGTTAGAGCCTTTTGTTGTCAGCATGATATTTCTATGCCGGATATGTCAGCTCCTTACAAGAAAAGGTTGAGAAATTGTGAAGAGAATATCACAAATGAGGAATACTATCGGATTAATATAATTTACGTGGTGATAGACTTTCAGTTATCAGAACTTGATACTAGATTTACAGAAACTTCGGTTGAGATTCTTCGACTAAGTGGTTCATTTGATCCGCGTCATAGTTTTCGAGCATTCAAAGGTAGAGATGTGTGCGACCTTGCTTTGAAGTATTATCCTTCAGACTTTTCATCACATGATATGAGTGTTCTAGAGTTAGAGTGTAAGTTTTTTGTATAAGATGTCCAAAAAGATTCAAGATTTCAAAATACACCTTCAGCATTAGAATTGTGTCGACGCATGGTTGGCGTTGGTAAGACAACACTATATCCTATGATTTATCGATTGATTTGTCTTGTTCTAACTCTCCCAGTTTCCACCGCGACAACGGAAAGAGCGTTCTCATCGATAAAGATCATAAAAAGAAGACTTCGAAATAAGATGAACGACGAATTTCTTTACGATTTGATGGTGCTTTATATTGAAAGAAAATATGCCGATAATATTGAGACCAATGAGGTGATTGATGAATTTGAATTGAGTGGGTCTCGTAGAGTAGAGTTTAATTAGCTACGTCGATTCTTAGTTTGTATTTTTTTTATGTAAGAAACTTATTTACAATTTATTTTCAATCTCACTGTACTTTGAATTCCTGGATCCACCCCTGTTTGCATTGTAATTCAAAATTCGAGTTTGTGAGAACTAATTGGTGATGAATAGTCGAGAAAAAAGGCTAAAAGTGAGCGAATTGAGTCGGGTTGAACAATCCGTAAATCGAGCAGATGAGGCGCCAGTTCAAACACGACAGACGGTTACTCGAGGTGTTCAAGCCATGAGTCAAAGCGACGCAGCAGGGGCTCATGGGGTTCAGACGGTTGTGCGTGGTGGTCATACAAGACGACAAGTCAGTCATGGTGAAGCATCAGAGCAGAGCAGCGGCAGTAGCAAAAATGGTAGCATTGACGCATCAGGTACAACAATAGTGGTTCAGGGAACAATTGACGGAATTGACGAGTTCCCTAACATTATCTTAGTGACACAGGTGCACCGGGATAGGTTTGACGCTTACACTCTACTCCAATAGTCCCTACTCGTTTATTTGATGCTATTTCATTAGACCAATTAGGTGTACGTAGTTCCGTTGTTGACTTGTTAAACGGAACTGGGACTAGTGGCTTAGTTACCATGCTAGAATACACATATGAATCACTAACCTACGAATTTTCCAGCAGTTATGTGTATGAATACAAAGATATCAGTAACAATGTGCTTGAGGGACGGGTATCATTCCGTCTTTTTAATATAGACTATCAACTGACTATTCCTGAGTTTGGTCAGCATCTTGGGTTGGCTCATGTGGGCAGTAAAAGCGCCCCAAGAAACCGAGTGTATAGGGCCCTTTGGCGCTCTATTTCCATTGACCCCCATAGTCGACATCATGGCAATGATGTCCAACACCCTGCCCCTCTGTATTGGTTCTGTCTAATTGATGGTTAAATTTTTGGTCGCCCAGAGCCTAATAAATTGACTATTCCTGAGTAAGACATGCTCGCGGGAAACTTAAATCTTGACCAAGGTGACCCTTTTGTCTTGAATGTGGCCGAACTCGTGGCCGAACACTTTGTTGGTGTAGAGGTTCATAGGACGATTCATTGTGGTGGTATCGTCAGCCACTTAGCTAAGTGTCTAATCCCGGACTTTCCACCTGATCATTTGCAATAAATAGGCCATGAGGAGCCTGAAACATTGGAAGCCCGCCATTTGATTAACATTAAAGCCATGGTATCTTTCCAGTTGCCTCCGTCCCCATCTTATTTACTGCAAGCTGGGCGGTTCTCGGAGTACGCTTTGGAGGTTGGCAGAATTCTTATTCGGGGAGCATACCTCTGATAAGACCACATTTTATCCCATTTTGCTAATGATTTTAGTTCCATTTCACCCCTTTATGCATGCAACCACTAGCTATTTAAGGTGCTTTCTAAGTATAAATAACTTCCCCCTGTTCCCGACTCGTCTTTTGAGTATAGTTAAAGGGTTTCCTACCTTTTTATTTACATTTTGCTAGGAGGACATTTGCGGGCACGAGGTGGAGCATAGGAGTCGAAGTCTTCAAGCCGGGCAAGGTGGAAAAAAAGTCGAATAAGGAAGAAAAGGGCCAAGAAGCATTTTGGAGCTAAAAACGGAGCAATCCCACCATCGGGTGAAATTTCACCCGCCGGGCGAAATTTTCACTCGTCGGGCGAAATTTCGCCCTCCATCAGATTTTGCAATTTTAACTTATTTTCTATCTGATGAAAACTTTTACCCGCTGGGTGAAAATTTCACCGGCCAGTTTCATGTGTTTTATGGCTTGTGGGTTTTGTATTAGACCTCCATATAAATAGCTAACAGCTAGATTAAAAACCTAAGTTTCATTTGGGAGAAAATCTAGGGTTATTTAGAGAGAAAAAACTTGTTAGAATTGTAATATTTCCTTAATCAATGCATTAATCTTTCCTTAATTATAGCTTAATTACTCCTTAGTTTATGTTAGATCTATTCATTCCAATAGTTGACATCTAGTTATTGGGTTGTAATTTGAAGACTTGAAGAAATCCATTTCCTTTATATCAATCCAAGTTCCTCCTTAATTAGTATTGGTAGAATCCTTATCTTTATTTTGTTTCCTTTCAATTTTTTACATGTTTATCCTTGTTTGATTTCCTATTTGTTGAAAATGCTTTCCTTTGCTTGTTTCAAGCTAAAGTCTTCATCTTTTATGTTTATTGTTGCAATTATGTGTGAATAGTGCCATACTAGAGTAGAGGTAGAGCTTGTGTAGTTCTCTATGGTTTGATTGTTGGTTTTCATACAAAGGGGAGTCTTTCAGTAAATGCCTTGTTTTTGGTGCACACCAAGTGTTTGTTGGAAGGCTTGAATGAGAATTTAAGTTTCTTTATCTTTTATTGTATGTTTAGGTGAGAGCTTAGGCTTGTGTTAAGTTTGTGTGTGACAATAGCATGTTTAGGGAGGGTTAGAGCAAGAGTTTGACCCAGCCTAGCCTAGAGGATCGTTTCACACCTAGGGGTGGATATCTTCCTTGACCTTGCTCTTAGACTACCCTAGTTGTAACCATAAGTCAACCATATGCTACACTAGTGAACCCAATCACCCTAGTCTCTTAAATCTTTTTCTGTTAGATCAATTTGCTTGCTTACTTGTTATTCTCTTTCCTTGTTTTAGTCATAGAACGTAGTTAATCACCAACCAATTATCTTTTGATTAGAATTAAACTAGAACAAATTAGATCATCTTAGAGCCATATATACCGTCCCTTGGGATTTGACCTTTGCAATATACAATGCTCACTCGTTCGCTTGCGAGGTATAAATATAAAATTTACAACAACCTCCACCTCCACCGCATCAATGAAACCCTATTTCGACACCTCCATCCTCTGCATCTGAGACTAGACCTCGACTTATTTACCCTGCTAATTATCTTCCTATTCCCCCCTTTTGTGCCTCCTCCGTCATGAACGAGGAGGCACGTGATAAAATGTTTATTGATATGTGAAGGACATTAGACAGTCACAGATTGATGAGTCTTGTTTTGCCTACTACACCTACAATGCCAATGCCAAGGAGGGCAACATCGCTCCTAATGTGGTGCACCCTTCCTGGTGAAGATTCCCAGTAGAAGGATACCTAATTACTTCTAGTGAAAGTGATGGTGTGGTGAGTGCTGGTCATGGTCATGATGCGAGAGACGATGTTCGTGATGACGTTGAGGAGGGTGATGCAGAGTCGAGTGATGGAGATGCAGATGACCCTGACTTTAAGGGTGCTGACTTGTGGTAGCTGGCCACAACCTCTCCATGTTGGTTGCTGGTTTGGAGAGGCCCGTCTTTGCTGGGTCGTAAGTTTCCTTTTCTCACTTGTTTTATTAATTTGCATTCATTTTTTCGTATATCCCTTCCCCTGTATTTTGCTGCTGCTGATTGTTTGTTAAACACAATGAGGGCATTGTGTGATTTGGTTTGGGGAGGGTATACATATGTCTGTGTTGCATCCATATGCACATTTCTTGCATTTCCACATGTATTTATAAAAAAAATGATATTGCATTTATACTCTTGTTATCTCGCTTAAGCCTTGCATTTTTGACACCTTTATTTTGAAAAAAATTATTTGCATAGTCTACGAGTTTTTGATAAATTCTACCGAACAAATAGACTTGACCTACTTGTTGGGCAAACTACTTAAACATTCTAAGGTATAGAGCTTCCATAAAATAATATTCATGATTAGTTTCATCTAGGATGTGAGTAGTACTCCTTACTTGGCATGTAATATCGAATTGCATAAGCATGAAATTTATCTCTTATTGTCTGTATACACTCGGGTTTGTGGTGGTGACACATGTGGAGAGGCGACCCTTCCTTTATGTTTTTCCCTTTAGCCTCACTTTAGCCAAATTGCCTTATTTTGACCCTTTTATGCAAACTAATACATTTCTATATGGCCTACCCTAGTCAAGCTAGTCTTGTTGGTAAGTTTGGAAATTTTGTTGTGGTCAATATGCTATTGTGTTGGATGTTGGAAGGAAGGTGGAAAGAAAAAAAAAAGAGTGAGATTGAGAAAAAATAAAGGAAAAGAAGAGAAAAATGAAATTGAAAAAAGGAAGATTGATAGGCTATGTCTCACACCTAACAAAGATAATTATCCTTGACACAAATTAATGTAGTTCGAGGGGTCGAACACAAGGAGCCGGGAATTGCGCTATGAAATGCTATGAGTAGACTTCTATCAAGGTCGGTAACGATTGATTGGTTTGTTTGGTTTGATGATTAGCAAATAAAATGATATAAAAATATTTGATTAAAGGAGTCTAGGGGAGTCGGGTCACACATGCAATTGTAAATACATATTCATGTTAAACTCGGAATAGATAACATTTTCAATTATTTAGGCTTAAAGACACCCACCTCTCGATATTAGTGTCAACCATAGACCAGGTCCTAGAGAACTCTCGTCATGACTAGGTCGTCCTACTACACATGCTTAGTCTAATCCGATTCCGTGCCTGTCGATTTATAGAATGAATTAACAAACTTAATCGATGAATATGGCCACTAAACAAAGATTAATCGTGACGATACAAACATGAAATAGAAACAATTAGAAAATATTATATCAACCTAATTTAACATTTTACATATATTAGTTATTGCATGGCTTCCCTAGTCCCTAGACTAAGGAAATTTAGATACTCATATTGAAATTTAAACTACCAACTATGATGTATGAAATGCTAAACATGATTGTAGAAATGATATAGACTAAAAGATGAATTTTGAAATATGAGAATAAACTATGTGATGGAATTAAAATACTAATGATAAAACTATGTGATAACTTAAATAGAAATGTAAACTAAATAAACTAGAATTTAGAATTACCGAATAAGAAATGGAACTTGAACTAGGAACTTGCAATGAAGAATAAATGAGAACCAAAATCTTGAATAAATAGAACCAAATGTTTAACAATAACCAAATGCTTAACAAATTAAAACTAAAATGAAAACTATGAGAGAATTTTTGTGTGCTTAAGAATACAAGAAATATGAGGTTGTATGGTGAAAATAAGATGCCAATTAGGTCGAACCTAGCTCTCTATTTATAAGGTGTTAGGGATGAGACATATGCACGTAGAACAAGGAAACCCCTATCGGGGTTCCCAAGCCCCGATCGGGTTCGTGCGATTCTAGCTCGTTCATCTTAATTCATCTAGTTAATGCTCACGGAATCCAATGCTTAGCGATAAATGCCCGATTAAGCGTCCGATAATGATCTTTAAGCTTTGCATCCAATTTATTCTAGCTGTAACATTCCATTTTGATGGTAGATCTTGTTTGGTGGATTTTCTTGGTAATTGAGGATGTTAGTGAGCGTTATGAACTAAGTTAGAGTTGGCAACATTTAGGTTGTGGGTATCCGATAGTATTAGGGAGTTAGTATTGGGAGGCTATACTATAGTTGAGATGATATCGTGAGCCATGTTATGGAAGGAAGAGTGATTGGTGAAGTTAGTGTTAGGTGTCCATGTTTTATAGGTTGGGTTGGAACTTCGGGGACGAAGTTCTTTTTAAGGAGGGAAGACCGTAATACTACGGATTTCTTAGGCTAGTACTCGACCGAGTAGAGCCTACTTGGCCGAGTTGTGTAGATTGTGTAGTCTGTTTGGCTACTGCCGAGGAATACTCGGCCAAGTATGATGAATACTTGACCGAGTAGAGTATACTTGGCCGAGTATAATCTATACTCGGTCGAGTATCCGGTCTGGCGAGTAATATTCCAGCGGTTTGATTCGGGAGTAATTAGGGATTATATATTCGATAAATAGTTTCTAAAATGTCATTTGCAAACCTAATTAAACCTACGACACCCTAATCACTCCCAAATCTCTCCTCTGTGTGTGTGGACATCGTAGCAATCTTTCACTCTTTCACCGGTAAGTCTTTATCCCTATGTTGTTGATGATTAATTCTAGGGTTGTCTTTATTCATAAATTGGGGGAAATGGGGTTTTGCAGTTAGTGATTGGAACTATATGATTGTTGTTGTAGGTGACGATGTGGTAATTGTTATGCATTCTTATGGTTGATTGCAGCGTAAGCGGATTGCGAAAAGGTAGGGTTTCCCCTACTCAGTTACTGTTGATTGATTAAGATTGTGTTTTTTTTGTAATTGTTATTATCTCCTGATCATCGGAGTATGGCTGTTGTGGTGATGGTGGTGATGTGGTTGTGTTGTGATGGTTGTGGTGTTGTGATATCTGTGATGTTGTGGTGTGTGTGATTATGGTGGAGTCACTTGCGGGAGTGGCTTCACACCCTAGTCCGCCCTCCGTGGAACCCGTCACGGGAGGGGATGTGCACATTAAGGGACAGGGATTGATAGTTGCTCGTTGATGAGCTGGACTTGGTGGGGATGGGCTGCGGTCCCCCACCGGCAGAGTGGTTTACCTGTTGCGATGGGTAATCCAGCAGGGCTACACACTTCGGTGTGTAGTCAGTTACTGTGGAGGAAGATCAGCCGGATACATTATTTGTTTGTCTTATCTTGATTGAACGGTACTGACCCCGTATTGTTGTTTTGTAAAACCTGCGGTGATCCATTCGGGGATGGTGAGTTGATTATGACAGGTAATGCAGATGTATAGCTATGGGACAGTCATGGGAGTCATCACTTCGAGTCTAGCTTTTGTTGTTATGAGTTTAGCTGTCTTTGATTTCAGTTGTATTGAGTTCCTTACACTTTTATTTTGAGTTGGTCTGAGATTATGTAATCGTTAAACTCTTTATACTTTAATAAAGTTGTTTTGGATTGTTGCTTTTGATATACTAACCTCGGGCAACCGAGATGGTAGCAGCCTCTCATGCTAGGGTAGTCCTTGGTAAGGTACCTTGGTATGAGGGGGTGTTACACTAGCATCCTAAGCTTCCACCTTAGTTGGACTTCAAATCTTGGGCTTGACTTTGCATAAGACTTTATTTTGCATTTCTCATTTTAATCCATATCTTTATGCATGCAAATCCATGTAATACTTCAAGGTTGGTCCAATGTTAGCTTTGCTTCTAGTTACTTGCACAAGTGATGGAATAAGCTTCTAAAAGCTCAACTTCCTAATAAATGTGACAAAACATGCAAAGACAACTAGAATACAATATTAGCTCCTAAAAACACTAAGGTTAGTGTAATAATCATATAAACTTGAGCTAAAATATGGGGTAAAAGTATATATAATATGAACACATCAAACTCCCCCAAGCTAAATTCTTGCTTGTCCCTAAGCAAGAAATCATATCCCATCAATTGCAATATCCTAAAACAAGCTAAGCACAATGATTCAAAACCCGGGATAACATGGGCATAAGGAATAATGCAAAAACTGTTAGGTTCATAAACCTATTATTAGAATCTTTTAATAATGAACTAATTAATATTTTAATATGTGTTCTTTAGATCTAGTGCATACATAACTAAATAAGGAATAAAATGAGAAAAACAATGGTCCTTACATTGTTGTTTTCGGACTTTGGGCACAAGTAAGGTCTCCAACCTTCACTTGTTCTTGAGCTTAAATGTCAATGAAAGATCCTACAACCTTGGTCTCAAAGTAGAAACCCTCCTCAAGAGATGCACCCAAGATTAGCCCTTATCACTACTAAATAATATTTGCTAGATGTTTATTTAGTAGTCTACCTTAAAAATGACTACTAATACTCATATATTACATTAATAATATTAGTAGTATTTATGAACAATTTGGATCAAAACTTCTCAAGTTTTAGAGAAAGATAGATGAATATTAGAGAGAGGGATTTTTTGCATCTTATAGAGAATAAGAATGAAGGGAAAAATGAGAACAACAAAGTGTTCTCTTGCCTTCAAAATTCCGGCCATGATGCTCTAAATTTGGTCTTCTCAATATCACATGCAAAATAGTGTAGGTAGTAGGCTTTAGTAAAGTATTGTCATAAGATGTTGGAGCATCTTTCCAACAACTAAATGACAAAACCAAAACTCTAGCATGCTCATGTTTTGGACGGTACACATTGGTGTATATGGGTCCATTTTTGTCTTATAATATTTGTCCCACAAATGCTTATAAGTCTTATGTTTAATTGTCTTATATAATTAAATATTAATTTGATCATACAACAATTATGTGACAAATTAATAAACATATATTCACTCAACTTATTGAGTAATATTATATCATTATATCAACATATAATGGGTCCCATAATAGCTAGTTAGTTAAATTTACAACCTCTTGTAAATGTAAATAACTAATTACCTCTACCTCAAAATATTTATAAAACTTCAATATAATTTAGTGAATTAATATATTAATCCACTAAATCGAATCTTATTTAATTGAATTACAATAATTGTTCTTATTAAAGGAATTAATTAACTTGTATCAATATACAACTAATTGACTTTACTGATTAGGGCGTCATCTTATAGGTGTGACCTTAAGGGATCAACTGACAACTACCGTCCTACGACAGTAACGTCAAACTCTAGCAAGCCAATCGTTACCGATTAATATTGATCAGTTGACTATATAATGAATCATCCCTTACGTATTCTTATAATGAGATTTAATTATGATTTTAAATCATGTGATCGCACTATTGTTGAGGGCACATACTCCAACAAAAACATGGATGAGATTTACATGACGGCGTAGCATGAAAGACTTTGAATGAATCTTTAAGCTCTTGCATGATATTTTAACTAATGGACTCTCACGATGCACTAAAACTCATTTGTATGTGAAAGGATATTTTGTGTGAAAATACTCACCTATCCTCGACTTATGAGAATGTGCCCGCAACCTAGTATGGTAAACATTTCAAAACCACAAGTCAAAACATTCAAATGCAAGCATGAAAAAGAAGCCATATGGGTAAGAAGAAAGCAAATAAATAATGGGTAAGAAAGGGAAACAAATGATTTATGCTATCTGTAGCTAAGTCAAGCTAGTAACAATCATACGCAAGGATGCTCAATTCCTAAAACAATTCCCAAAAATTTCGATACAAATCATAAGAATGCTGTCCAAAATGATGTATCACTTTTATATATACTTTTATAACTCCTTTTATACCATTTTATATACTGTTTTCCTGCCTTTATATCGTTTATATGCCTTATTTTAGTGAATTGTCAATAGTGCCGCTACTTTATGTTTTAATGTAGAAATGACGCATTACGAGGATAATCAAGCTAAGATGAGCATAGCGGAGAGGGCATAGTGGAATACACGGAGCATGGCACGAGGAATGAGGTAGCATGAAGGCTAAAAGTGAAGAAACAAAGAAATCAGTCTGTGAAGCTGGTTCCTCGATCGAGTCCCCTGAGGCTCGATCGAGTAATCGTCCTCGATCGAGTCACCTCAGGCTCGATCGAGGAACCTCTCTGGCAGATTTATTTCCGGATTTTCCTAAAACAGTTATCTTGTATTATAAATTCAAAACTCGTACTTTATTATTAGGTTACGCTTTATTTTGCTTAGAACGGCTGAATACTCTCTAGATTTAATCTTTCCTTGTTGCTACTGTATTAATCTTTCTTCAATCTTCCTAAAACAGTTATCTTGTATTATAAATTCAAAACTCGCACTTTATTATTAGGTTACGCTTTATTTTGCTTAGAACGGCTGAATACTCTCTAGATTTAATCTTTCCTTGTTGCTACTGTATTAATCTTTCTTCAATAATTAGTCATTCAAGTTTATGTTATTCAATTATTGTTCTTATTTCATGTTTTCAATCATGTCTTCAATTACCATTATTGTCGTTGTTGCTTTAGTCATGAGTAGCTAAATCCCTCATCTAGGATGAAGGGGATCTAGGTTAATTAGAAAGGGGGGAATTGATTAATTGCTAGAGAAATCACATAAGTTGTCGTTTGATTATTTTTCTTATTCTAGTTAATTAACTTAGGCCAAGTTGTTAATTACTGTAGCGAATTAATGCTTTCACCGACAGGGTTAGAATTAATATAGGCAGCGATAATCAAATAGATTGTATCTAATTATAGCGATTGCATGTTAGAATCGATCTAAAGGACATAAATAAAATCAACCGATCTTATGACCTTAGATAACTTGATAGATCTAGCAATTGATTAAGAGACTCCATATAGTTGACCTAGTGAACCGGAAATCCTAGACTTTTATTATCATTGTTTTAAACCCTTTTAATTACTCGCAATTTGTTGGTTAGATAAAAAACAAAACAAACCTCCAAGAAAACGGTTACCTTCAGACGATTTAAATATTTACAGACTGACTATTACCGCCTCCCTGTGGATTCGATACCTGTCTTACCACTAGCTATTATTGTTAGTTTTGAGATAGTTTTATTTTAATTTGGTGATACGACTTTAGCCATATCAAATTTGGCGCCGTTGCCGAGGAGGCAACAATTGTTTAGTTTGTTTCTATTTATTTTGTCTTTTTGTCTCAGGGAACCTAGTTCCTTGAGACCGTTCTCACACTTTTCTTGTTAGTTCCGTGTATGCCCAGGTTGAATAGGTCCATGATTATTCCTTTTGATCCTGGACCAGAAAAGACTTTTCGCTACAGACGGAAATTTAATCAAGAAGTGGGTCAAGTAGAAGACTTGAGTATACTTGACGTCGAGACGATGAGCTCAGCACAGTCGGCCAATCAGTCCTACACAGAGGACGAAAGTCCCGAGACCGAAATTCCAGTTGAAGCTCCTATTCCCGAGACTACCATCATGCCTACTCTAGCCAGTCACTCCGAGCTGACCTTAGCTTCTATCCCACAAGGATTTAAGCTGCCCACTACTGACAATGGAACTTTTGAAATTCGACCATCTTACATCAATTTGGTAGAACGAAACTTATTTGGAGGGGCAGCTGCTGAGGATCCTGCGACACATATGGAGAAATTTGTCACCTATTGCTGTTCTATTCCTTTAACAGCTGGAGTGACACAAGATCAGATAAAGCAGGTACTTTTTCCTTTCTCTCTGAAAGATGAAGCTGCTGAGTGGTTGAGAGATTTGGATATGGAGGGTGAAGGAATTACAAACTGGAATACTTTAACTCTTGCTTTCTACAAGAGGTACTTCCCGCCTCAGAAGACTAATGCACTACAAAGTCAAATTACTAGTTTCAAGCAAGGAGCTACTGAAGATCTAAATGAAGCTTGGATTCGCTTCAAACGTTTAGTCTGATCAGTTCCCCATCATGGTTTCCCTAAGCGGTTTCTTTGCAACCAGTTTTATAACGGGTTGTATGACGATCATCGTGCCCTTTTGGATTCTTCTTCTAATGGGAGGTTTCAGGACAACACCAACGATGCCACCGCGTGGAAGTTAATTGATCAGATTGCCACCCATACTGCCAAGTATGGAAATCCTAGGGGAAGCACGCGAGGAACAGGTGTTGAGAGTGCTCTTGCGACACAGTTAGAGACTATTTCTACCCAAATTGCTGAGATAAACACTACCCAATCAATGGGTAGTAAGGAGAGAGTTCATGCTATGACTCAACAAGTAGAGGAGTCTTGTACTAGGTGTGGTTTAGACGGTCACAATGCAGCTGAGTGTTTGAGCACATTGGAGCAGGTTAATGCCTTTCAGTCTTACAGACAAGGTGCACAAGGTACACCCTTCTCCAATTTTTTTAATGAAAGAATTAAGGAGCATCCATTCCTTCAATGGTCTAGTCAGAATGTGCAAAACCCGCAGCAGCTGCAACCACAGAAGAATACTTATGTCCCTCCCAACAATCGTGGTAATCAACCACAAGGGGGATATCAAAGGCAAAATCAAGGAGGCCAGCAGTTTAACAATCAATATCAACAGCCTCCTCAACAAGCTCCGAACAATGAGATGGCAGAGTTGCGTAATCTTTTGGAACAAACTTTGTCAATGCAGCAGAAGCAAACGACTCAAATTTCTGAGCTAATTGCCCACAATAAGATGCTAGATAACCAGGTGGCTCAGATAGCACTTCAAAATCCATCAAAACAGGCCGAGGGTCTTCCTCCTAAAGGTAAACAAGCTCACGAGCAAGCTAATGTTATTCAGCTGAGGAACGGTACCACATATGGAAATCCCGACCTACAAAGCCATGATAATGATGTGCCCACTGCTGATGATGAGGTACCTTTTATGAATCCTAAAGGATTGGGTAATTTGGAGCTTAGTGATGATGAGAACGAACCTGACGAAGTTGAAACACGAGCTGAAGATAAAAGCAAAGAGAACAAAAAAGCTGAACCTGTTGAGGTTCCTCGATCGAGTCAGCCCAGGCTCGATCGAGGAACCAGTGTGCTCGATCGAGTGACATCAATGCTCGATCGAGGTACCTTCTTAGCAGACGACGGTGTTTCAAAACTTGATTCTAAGGTCAAGCAAGCCGAGTCGATTACTATTGCACTACCTTTTCCTCATCGGCAACAAAAATCTAAGCTGGACAAGCAGTTTGGTAAGTTTATGGAGGTCGTAAAGAATTTACAGGTAAGTGTTCCCTTCACTGAATTAATTACTTAAGTGCCGGCATATGCAAAGTTTATGAAGGAGATTTTGACAAGGAAGAGATCCTTTGATGTGGTGGAAACTATTGCTTACACTCAGAAGTGTAGTGCCATGTTGCCAATCAATTCACAACCTAAATTAAAGGACCCGGGAAGTTTTTTTATCCCTTGTCATATTGGGCATCTTGCTATTAGTAAAGCTCTTTGTGATTTAGGAGCTAGCGTCAGCGTCATGCCTTATTCTATTTGCAAGAAATTAAATATGGGTCAGTTGACGGTTACTAATATGACACTGCACATGGCCGATAGATCTATTAAACACCCACTGGGGGTGTTGGAGGATGTTCCCCTTCGTATCGGGAAATTTTTCAAACCCGTTGATTTCGTTGTCTTGGACATGGCTGAGGACAACCAAATCCCTATCATTTTGGGTAGACCGTTCCTTCACACTGCGGGGGCGGTTGTAGATGTTAGGCAAGGGAGATTGACTCTAGCTGTGGGGGTTGATACTATTGTCTTTAACTTGGAAAAAGCATTAAAACATCCCATGATAGAAGAAACTTGTCATAGTATAGATGTTATTGATTTTACTATTGATGAGTGTTTTTCTATGTGCTTGGACATGGATCCTCTGGAGATTGCCCTAGTTTCGGATTCAGCTGATCAGACGGGTTCATGGAGTCCAGAAGTTCATGCGATTAAGAGGCTTCTAACTGGAGAGGAATGCCCCCATCAAAAGGTATATAGTTTGGGTATCACACCAATGGTAACTGAGGTAAAGAAACCTAAACTAAAGCCCCTTCCCTCTCATCTTAAATACGAGTTTCTTGATGACTGTGACATGAACCCCGTGATTGTCAATGCTAGCCTAACTGAAGGTCAACTATATACTTTGTTGACTATTTTGAGTACTCATAAAAAGGCCATTGGGTATAGCATTGATGATTTGAAAGGTATTAGTCCTGATTTTTGTATGCACCGCATTCACTTGGAAGAAGGCTACAAGCCTAGTGCACAAGGTCAGAGACGCCTAAATTCTCCAATGCAGGAGGTGGTAAGAAAAGAGCTACAAAAATTACTTGATGCTGGTATTATCTTCTCTATATCTGATTCTAAATGGGTCAGTCCTATCCAAGTTGTACCTAAGAAGGGAGGTACTACAGTAGTAAAGAATGATAAGAACGAGGTGATTGCTACTAGACTTGTTACAGGGTGGAGGATGTGCATTGACTATAGGAAGTTGAACACTGCTACTAAGAAAGAGCACTTCCCACTTCGTTACATTGACCAAATGTTAGAGAGATTAGTCTGTCATAGTTATTTCTGTTACCTAGATGGCTACTCCGTTTTCTTTCAGATACCCATTCATCCTGACGATCAGGAAAAGACCACTTTCACATGTCCATATGGTGTATTTGCTTATAGGAGGATGCCCTTTGGTTTATGTAACGCTCCTGCTACTTTTCAGCGTTGTATGATGGCCATATTTTCTGATTACATAGAGTCTATCATGGAGGTCTTTATGGATGATTTCAGTGTGTATGGTACTGATTTTGATGTTTGCTTGAGAAACTTGACTAAAGTTTTGCAGCGCTGTGAGGAGAGCAACCTTGTTCTTAACTGGGAGAAGTGCCACTTCATGGTTACTGAAGGGGTGGTACTCGGTAACTTGGTGTCAGGTAAGGGTATTCAAGTGGAAAAAGCTAAGGTTGAGGTAATTGAGCAACTCCCGTACCCGGTTAATGTTAAAAGTGTGCGTAGTTTTCTTGGTCATGCACGGTTTTATCACCGCTTTATTAAGGATTTCTCTAAAATTGCTCAACCTCTAACTCGGCTACTTCATAAAGATACACTTTTGTGTTTACTAATGCGTGTGTTAAGTCCTTTGACAGGATTAAACAAGATCGTATCTCAGCTACCATAATCCGATCTCCGGATTGGAGCCTTCCTTTTGAGATTATGTGCGACGCCAGTGACTATGCAGTTGGAGTTGTTTTGGGGCAGCGAAAAGATAAAGTGTTACATGCCATATACTATGCAAGTAAGACTCTTGATGATGCGCAGATCAACTATGCTACTACAGAGAAGGAGCATCTTGCAGTTGTCTATTCTTTAGACAAATTTAGAGCTTATCTTGTTGGTTCTAACGCTATTGTTCACACTGACCATACAACCTTAAAATATCTTTTAACCAAACAAAAGGCTAAGCCACGACTTATTATATGGATTTTGTTGTTACAAGAATTTGATTTAGAAATTCGTGATAAGTCTGGTGCTGAGAATGTTGTTGCAGATCATTTATCAAGACTGAGATTTGCAGGAAGAGAGATTTTTCCCATTGATGACTCTTTTCCAGATGACCAACTTCTAGCTATAGCTGAAAATACCCCATGGTTTTCAGATTATGCCAATTACTTTGTAGGAGGTATGCTTCCTCTTGATTTATCCTATCAGCAGAAGAAGAGATTTATGCATGATGTGAAGTGGTATTTCTGGGACGATCCATAGCTGTTCCGGGAGTGCACGGACGGTATCTATAGACGATGTATTCCAGAGGGTGAGGTACATGCCATCCTTTCTCATTGTCACTCTTCTTCTTATGGTGGTCATCATGGTCCTTCTAGGACATTTGCTAAGGTAATGCAATCGGGCTTTTGTTGGCCTACTATCTTAAAAGATTCTACTACTTTTGTCCGTTCTTGTGATGCGTGTCAAAGAACGAGCAATATCTCGCAAAGGCATGAGATGCCTCAGACTGGAATCTCAGACGTGGAGATTTTTGATGTTTGGGGCATTGATTACCAAGGGCCATTCCCTACTTCTTATGGGAATCAATATATATTAGTAGCCGTAGATTATGTTTCTAAATGGGTGGAGGCAATTGCCACTCCCACTTGTGATGCTAAATCTGTTAAGATATTTCAGAAAATTATCTTTCCACGGTTTGGAATGCCTCGCGCGGTGATTAGTGATGGAGGAAAGCATTTCAATGAGCGTCATCTTAATTCTTTTTTGAAGAAATATGGCGTTACACACTGTAGAGGATTGGCTTATCATCCTCAAACCAGTGGACAAGTGGAGGTTTCCAACAGAGAACTGAAACAAATCTTAGAAAAGGTAGTGAGCAAGAACAGAAAGGATTGGAGTCGGAAACTAGATGACACCTTGTGGGCTTACCGTACCCCATTCAAAACGTCGATTGGAGCATCACTTTACCGTCTAGTCTATGGAAAATCTTGCCATTTACCTGTGAGCTTGAGTACAAGGCTGTGTGGGCCATAAAGGAGCTGAATATGGATCCCTCACTGGCGGGTGAGAAACGACTGATGCAGTTGAATGAGCTCGATGAATTTCGACTGCATGCCTATGATAGTGCTCAAGTGTACAAGGAGCGAACAAAGAAGTGGCATCACAAGCATATTTTGCAAAGGGAATTTCATGTCGGTGAGAAAGTTCTATTATTTAACTCTCGTTTGCATTTGTTTCCAGGTAAGCTGAGGAGTAGATGATCTGGACCGTTCACTGTTGCTGATGTGAACAAATTTAGGTCAGTTACACTGCAAACTGACAAAGGAGAGACCTTCGAAGTGAATGGCTAACGATTGAAAATCTGCTATGAAGGAGCTCATGTTGGGATAATAGAGGCCATTGACCTCTTTGCCATTGATTCTTCTTATTGATGAGGAATTACGGTCGTGCGGGACCGCAAAAACTAGCGCTACCGAGAGGCAGCTCGGACATTGTAATATATTATTTTGTAAATTAGGATTTAAATTTAATTATCGCATTTACATTTATGTCTTTCATTGAATTTTGAGGGATGAGAGGAGAGGGTTGTAATACCCGCCCTTTCTAGGGACCCTTTGACCATCGTTGACTGACCTTGGGAGCGGGATGACCTTAGAGTTGGGTGCCGAGGCCATCTAGAGTTGAGTTGAAAGAGTGGTACTCGATAGAGTAGAGGCTACTCGATCGAGTAGCTAGGTTACTCGATCGAGTAGGGGGTTACTCGATCGAGTAGGTTGGGTACTCGATCGAGTGCCCAGTTTCCAGCGGGGGTTATATATCGCGTTTTGTTACATCCGCATATCACTTTCGCCACTTTCCTCCTATCCTTCAGCCGCCTCTTCCCCTTCCCTTCACCTCAAAACCTCCATGGGTGCCTTTTGAAGATCCTTGAGCCTTAGGAGGGCGTCTCTTGAGTCGGGTAGCGGTCTCTTACTGAGTTTCCCCTATTAGGTATGTCATATTCATCATCCGTGCCTTTGCTTCTATAGTTAGGGTTTTGCTTGTAGTAATAGATATTTGCATGATGATAATAGGCTTTGCTTGTTCTTTGGACGGTTTAATTCGGCATGGATTGGTTGCGGTTGCTTAAAGGTAGGTTCGCCTACTCAGTTTCTGTTGACGGTCTAGTGTGTCGGTCGTTGTGGTAGTGTTGTGCTTGTTTGTTGTAGTATTTGTTTGTGTTGTGACTGTGATGGTGATCGTTGTTGTTGGTTCTCGAGATGCGTTCTCGGCTGAGTGGGGTCACTTACGGGAGTGACTTCACGCCCTAGTTTCGCCCTTCGTGGAACCCGCCACGGGAGGGGATGTGCACATTAATGGACAGGGTTATCGCTCGTACGATGAGCGGGGCTTAGGTGGGAACGGCTGCGGTCCCCCACTGGCAGGGCTGGTCCAGTGGACAGTCAGTGACAGAGTTGATTGGGTTGTGGAGGCTGCGGTTGGAGTTGGTGGTGTTGTTTGTATTGTTGATTGTAGTTGTCATTGTCTTGTCTTGTCTCAGTACTGACCTTGTGTGGTTGTTTGTTTGTTATGTGTCTGCCGTGATCCCTTATGGTGAGCAGTCGGTCTTAACAGGTGTTGATGATGTTGATAGCTGATTCCCGGTCGGGGATGAGTCTTCACGAATTGTGACGGTTATAGCGAGTAGTTTGTTTGTTGTAACATTGTATTATATTTTTGGTTTAAATCACTTGTAACACAACTTAATAGTTCTTTTATTGACGTTTGATAATTACTTACCTCGGGCAACCGAGATGGTAACGCCCTTATATGCTAAGGAAGGCCTAGTTAAGGCTCCTCTGAATATCGGGGTGTTACAAAGTGGTATCAGAGCGACGATTTTGGAACCTGTAACTAATGAACATAGGGAGTCTAATAAAATGAACCTGGTGTATGTGTAATGGGAGCCCCGGCTGATGCTAGATTTTGGGTGAGTAGGCGCCCTCATTTCAAAATCTTGGCCCCAGGACACTTAAGCCAGTCACATGGGATGGGAATGTGAGTCCGTGTGTCTATGTGTGCTATGTATGTTAATTGTGCCGGAGCTATCTCTGGTTAAGTTTTGTTAGAATTAATAGAGGTGTGATAGTAATGTTTGGGCCGAGTATGGTAGTCATTGACGAGATTATTGAAGCTCGTTGGATGATTAGTGAGCTTATAGGATAGCTAGAAGTTATGTGACGAGATTATACGTCATGGAGATGCGTGAAAGTGTGAATTTGAATGTGTAATATGAATAGCGAATATGTAGGTGTTTGTCATAAAATTAATGATGAAGGAAGTTGTAAGTGAGCTTGTAGATCCTACTGAGATGACTATAATGATAGTTATAGTATGAATGAGTAATAATTCGAATCACGGTATATGGTAAGGTGAATATGCTTTATTAGCTAGTTGAAACTTTTCCGCTGCGAAATATTTGAATTATGCAAAATAGATTGCTTAGAATAACATATAAGACATAATTGATTAAGTGATTTGCAAAGTATATAATTGTGTGATAAGTAAGTATGGGGAATTAATGTTAACTATACGTTTCAATTTGATGTAAACACGAGTTTAGTAATAGCATGTAAGGTAAGTAAATGTAATAAAATGGCACGGTTAGGTTTATACGTAACTCGGTGACAGGTAGACCGAGTTTAGTAACTTGTATAACATAACGTGATATGCCTCTTAGTTGTTGAAGAGTTGTATCTTGTGTGACAATGGTTATAAAACATGATTGAATGCGATAATTAGTGTCGAATTCCGAACTTAGTTCGACTCGACACATGGTGTTGTTTTGCAGGTATTCTCGACTTACTTCGTACTTATGATCAGGTACTTAACTATACTTGACCGAGTGCGAGTGCTTACTTGACCGAGTAGACCTCACTCGATCTAATTAGGAAGCTATGATGTCGGAATGTGGGAAAATTCCTGCAGGTACCCGACGATTTGGCTCCTACTCGATCGAGTAGGGTGGTACTCGATCGAGTACCCCAGGCACTCGATCGAGTAGGTTACTGTGCAGCATTCCTACGGGTTTTCTTAAAACCCTTCACCTTTCTATTTCTTCTTCTTATTCTTCCATATTTCGACACAACCATACTACCATCCTATATCACTCTCAAATCCCTTAACCTCTCCCAAATCCTCTCTTTCTCTTGGGTTAGTAGTGATTCTTGGGGTTGATTTTTCTTGTTTAATTCGTTTCTTTATCTTACTAATCAATCAAGGTATGTGATTCTTCTTAATTTATGTGATATGTTACTTTGAATGTGTTAGAATGAGGAGATAATCTGAAATTTTCGATTCACATGATGTAATAGTTGCTTTAGATAGTTGAAATATGATTCACATGCCTGTTTTCCATGTTTGTTGGTGATTAATTGCTGTAGATTAGATTAGAAAAGTTGCAAAGATGAAATCGAAATTTCTAGGGTTACAAATTTGAAATTGATTTTTGATTGTTCTACATTGATTAGATGATGGAATTAAGTGCTATACATTGTTTATATCATGTGGAAAAGTGAATTCTGATGATTATCACCTTAGAAAGTTGCCTTAAAACTCCGTCTTAAAAGTGCCTTATGGGAAATTCGTGACTTAGAATTGGAAAATTGATGTGGTAATTGACAATATAAGTATAAGTTGAACCTCAGTATGATAGTAGGAACGATTGATGATGAAAATTATGCCAAAATTGTCTCAGCTGTAAAGACCGTCTGAAAAATTTGTTTGGGTTATTAAACATAATATGGAAGTGATGATGATATGCTATGAAATTTCTTACTATTTCTCTTAATTCAGTAATATGTGATTGGAAATGTGTTTGGAGTAACTTTAGAATCATGCTAGGATACTCAATTTGTCGAACATATGTGACCGCCATGATAATTTCCTTCACCACCGTGGCTTGTGAAGTAGTAGTAATTTGACCTGGTATGTTAAAATTTTAGAAACTGTTGATAAACATGAGTACTTATCTTAATATTCAAGGTTAATAGCATGAGTTATGTGCTTCACATATCAAAATTTGTTGGAAAATGGTATGCTTAGCTGGGTAGGTAAATTCAGATTACATGAAACAAGTGTTTGGATGTTTATACAAGTTGTTGGACTTATGTCTAAAGCAGATGCCGAGACTAAACCTTGGAACCCGTCAGAGTAAACGGGGAGGGTTGATCCACTGGAGAGGGGGAGGCTAGTGGACCGGTAGTACCCGCAGCTTTACGAGTACCCTTCATTGTTTTTGTCGACTTTAAGCAAAGGGAGCGTTTTGTAGCTTTACAAAAACGCAAGATGAGATCCAAAAAGTGTGTTGACACCGCTGTGTTGGAAGAGTTGGAAATAGAGACGGATGTCCGTCACATATTCGAAACCTTGGGGTTTACGGGTTTGTACCGGCTGAGGAAGCACACCTACCCCTTCCTTACCCTAGAATTCATGAGCTCCTTTAACTATGACCCAGCGGGTCAGACTGTCGAGTTTAGATTGATGAATACCAGTTTCCTGTTAACTATGGACCTGTTTGCCTCTCACCTTGGGTTGGCCAAGCCTCCCAAGGATTCCATCACTGACATTCCAGCTGAGTGCGGCGTCTGCCGCTTAATGCCGTGCTTGACTGGGAAGCAAGCTCCCACCTCGAGCAATATGCTGATTAATGACGTTCAGCACATCACCTTGAGAATCTTCCTTCGTTCCCTTTCAAACCTCCTCTATGATAGAAAGGATATTAGTAAGTTGAACAACCATGAGGTCTTGCTTTTGATGTCGTACCTCAACCCGGAGCGGGCCAAGAAAGTGGTCTTCAATGCTTCTTCTATAGTTTGTGTTGCTCTTGCCTTGATGGCTTCTTCCTCTTCCCGGTACCTCAGTTGTGGTGCCATTGCCACTCGGTTAGCTGAAAAGCTAACCTCCTTTGAGGCTTCTCCGGCATACGTGCCTCTAGTTACCCCAGTGCCTACCATGGATCGCGAATACTACCTCGACTTGAAATGGTTGAGGACCTTGGCTGATGGTAGCCTAGCATGGAGGGTGCATGGGATGAGTTGGATGAAGATTCCAGCACCTGAGCACCTCCCACCCACGGAGCCCTTGGAGCCGGCAGTAGTGACGGTGAACTCCGATGACGAGGAGGAGGAGGAGGATGACGGACCTCGCCAGCTACAGACCTACCTCATCGACGACGCCATTCTCAGGGAGATGCCGGAGCCGACGAAGGGTGAGAATGCGGGAGTACAGGTGGTGGAGACCCCCAGTGGTGAGGGGACCCCGTAGAGTGAGGGAGAGGGCCCCGGAGACTAGGCCACCACCAGTAGCACCACAGCAGCAGCAGCCTTTTCCATGCTACCCTTACCTCGACACCCCGGAGATGCGGTCCAGTTACCTAGCGGAGAGAGTGTCATCCACCTTGACACTCCGGAACATGCACGAGATGGCCTACGCTCAGGGGATAGGGACAGAGGGACCGCATCCAGTTTGGTGGAGTGGAGTTGGGGACTACACGGGGGTTTTCCATTCCTACGGAGTAGAACAGTCGACGTGGGGGACACCTCAGTCCTTCCCTTACGGCGGCTTGACTCCATGGTACGCAGCCCGGGAGCGGGAGGAGCGGGAGCAGGAGTGGATGCGGGGATTGGGACATCGGGAGTGGTACTTCGGGTGGTGGTGATGATGAGGTGATGTTTGAGCAAAGAAGAGCGGCAGCAGCAGGAGTGATCCTCCTTGTTTTCTTATCCTTGTTGATAGTAGTTGATGTTGGATGATGATATCGGTGTTAGAATTTAGTAGTTGTTTCCTTTTATTGTTGAGATTTAGTTGGATTTGTATGATTGGCCATAAGGCCGGAATTGCTACACTAACCTTTTGGCAGGATTATTGAGAGTCGGGGCATCACACCGACTCAATTTATGTGACATCTTGTGTTATATGTTGGTTTACGGCGGTTATGAAAGAGCTTGACCCGCAGTACTCGACAGTACCCCACACTCTATCGAGTAGTCACAGGAAGGGAAGTAAAGAGACATTCTGATCTCGAGCTACTCGATCGAGTAGCCAAGACACTCGATCGAGTAGCATGGCACTCGATCGAGTACCGCTAGTTACTCGATCGAGTAGCACTGTTACAGGGGGTTTTTGAAAATTAAAAATGTTCAATTGTTTTATAATTGCAAGTTTACTGTTTAACGTGGTCATTAGTGTGTAGTAACACCTTTGAACCGTTAATTTCATATGTTGCAAGCCATGATTGAAGTTTTATAAGCGTATTTGTCACGATTAGTAAGGCGGTAATAATTTCTTGTTACTTTTATTTTTGCATACGCCTCATTACGATCTATTTATCGGGGTTGTAGCTCCTCGTACATTTGTACATACCAGGTTAATATATGTTATCAACGGTGACTAGTTATTCCGGTGGCGTGTGCATGATTGTAATCTAACGAGTGTGCAGTTAGTGAGTAATGTCTATAATAATGTGGTTTTCTTTCATGTTTTGATGCCCATAATAAGTAATACGTGTCAATATTGGGTGGTGAACTTCGGGGACGAAGTTCCTTTTTAGAGGGGAAGAGTAATGTCGCGAAACAAAAGGGCGAAACAAAAAGGATGTTTTTGAATAATGCTTTGCTTGTTTATAATGTTGTCGGTATTATGTTTTGTTGTCGGTATTATGTTTTGCTTCAACTACAAAAATCCTGAGATATAACGAATTACTTTAGTCATTTAAAGTGAAGGGGCTGTATGTTTCAAGAGACGGCCATATATATAAAAAAAAAAAAAAATAGTCATAGTGTGATAAATCGTACTCGAGTTACGTTGTCAAGTAACATGGTGGCATTGGTTGTACCATATGATAATTAATGTGAGAAATGTGTTGGATTGACGGGTGGATAGTAATTATTGTATGTTGGGAGATCGTGAGTGACGATTCGCATTGCGGGTTGGATGCTTTACATATATATAAATAACGGTTGTCTGTGATAGAGCTTGCATGATAGTGGCAAGAATCGATAGGTATAAAGGTGGACGGTGATGATGATGACATGGGGGGGGATGGTGTTTTACAAGGAGTAGTGGTTTAGCCGGGAAGATTGGTGAGATTATGTTGGTTCCGAGTCGTTAGCGGGAGGGTGAGTTGAACCGGGGACGAAGTTCTTTTTAAGGGGGGAAGACTGTAATACCCGCCCTTTCTAGGGACCCTTTGACCATCGTTGGTGACCTTGGGAGCGGGATGACCTTAGAGTTGGGTGCCGAGGCCATCTAGAGTTGAGTTGAAAGAGTGGTACTCGATAGAGTAGAGGCTACTCGATCGAGTAGCTAGGTTACTCGATCGAGTAAGGGGTTACTCGATCGAGTAGGTTGGGTACTCGATCGAGTGCCCGATTTCAGCCAGGGTTATATATCGCGTTTTGTTAGATCCGCATATCACTTTCGCCACTTTCCTCCTATCCTTCAGCCGCCTCTTCCCCTTCCCTTCACCTCAAAACCTCCATGGGTGCCTTTTGAAGATCCTTGAGCCTTAGGAGGGCGTCTCTTGAGTCGGGTAGCGGTCTCTTACTGAGTTTCCCCTATTAGGTATGTCATATTCATCATCCGTGCCTTTGCTTCTATAGTTAGGGTTTTGCTTGTAGTAATAGATATTTGCATGATGATAATCGGCTTTGCTTGGTTGCTGGACGGGTTATCTGTCGGCATGGATTGGTTGCGGTTGCTTAAAGGTAGGTTCGCCTACTCAGTTTCTGTTGACGGTCTAGTGTGTCGGTCGTTGTGGTAGTGTTGTGCTTGTTTGTTGTAGTATTTGTTTGTGTTGTGGACCGTGATGGTGATCGTTGTTGTTGGTTCTCGAGATGCGTTCTCGGCTGAGTGGGGTCACTTGCGGGAGTGACTTCACGCCCTAGTTTCGCCCTTCGTGGAACCCGCCACGGGAGGGGATGTGCACATTAATTGACAGGGTTATCGCTCGTACGATGAGCGGGGCTTAGGTGGGAACGGCTGCGGTCCCCCACTGGCAGGGCTGGTCCAGTGGACAGTCAGTGACAGAGTTGATTGGGTTGTGGAGGCTGAGGTTGGAGTTGGTGGTGTTGTTTGTATTGTTGATTGTAGTTGTCATTGTCTTGTCTTGTCTCAGTACTGACCTTGTGTGGTTGTTTGTTTGTTATGTGTCTGCCGTGATCCCTTATGGTGAGCAGTCGGTCTTAACAGGTGTTGATGATGTTGATAGCTGATTTCCGGGCGGGGATGAGTCTTCACGAATTGTGACGGTTATAGCGAGTAGTTTGTTTGTTGTAACATTGTATTATATTTTTGGTTTAAATCACTTGTAACACAACTTAATAGTTCTTTTATTGACGTTTGATAATTACTTACCTCGGGCAACCGAGATGGTAACGCCCTTATATGCTAAGGAAGGCCTAGTTAAGGCTCCTCTGAATATCGGGGTGTTACAAGGGTCTTATGCTGTTTTCAAGTGTTTTAATGCATATTTTGACGGTATTTGCAGCTAAGAATAATAAACGACGAAAAAGGAAGCCACCAGCAGGTTCCTCGATCGAGTCAGCCCAGGCTCGATCGAGGCACCAACCCCCTCGATCGAGTGCACCTAGGGCTCTATCGAGGCACCAACTAGGGAATTAAAATCCCTTAAAACGAAATTTGGCATGTGTTGAATTTAGTTCCTCGATCGAGTCACCTCAGGCTCGATCGAGGCACCAGTGTGAACCGGGTTCCGCGTTTTTAATTAGCCGGTTTTCTCTATTACTTGTGTCTAATTTTTCTATTCTTTCTCAGACTCCGTCACTTTTATTTGCTAATTTCGACTTCTACCTCATCTTTCTCTCTTAACTCAACATCATTCATCATCAAATCTCTCATATAACTTGTGTTTATTTTCTTATTAAGTGATTACGTCAATCTATTGTGCTTACTTTTGCATTTTCATTCCTCAAATTAACAAGGTAAGTCCCGTTTTGCCCTTTAATTGTTCCGAAAAATCTGAAATTTCTTGCCTAAATCTTGAGTTTATTATTTTGAATCTTCCATTGCTCATATACAATTGTTATTCCCTTGCTTTTTAGGCCTTTATTTGTTGAATTAGATGCCTAATTTGCTAATATGGGAATTAGGGTTCTTCAAAATCCGGGTTGAATTTATGCATTAAATTGGTTAGAAATTGTGTTCTTATGCTTGGAATCTTCATTATTTGATATATACTCATGATCCCCTAGCTTTTTGGATAGTTTAATTGTGATTTTCGGTCTTAATAATTGATTTTTCGACCCATTTTTGCCAAAAAAAAGGGACTGTTTTTGCTTCATGGTTGTATACTTGTCTATTTTGCAGATAATGTCGTCTAGTAGGCAAGGTAACAAAAGGCCACAGGAGAGGAGCGCTCCTGTTCGTCAACCGGAGGTGGTGCCGGAGGTGGTAGAGTGTTCCGAGGAGGAGGAGGATTTATCACCGTTCGATGATTTTCCTTTTATTGAGTTCCGTGACAAAGAGCAACGGGATAGGTTCGAGTTCTTGATGACTAAAACCATGAATGCCACTCGGTGTGTGGATCGGAGAATATTGCGAACCTTCAAAATTGATGACATTATGTTGGGTATGTTTGTTGAAATTGGATTGCAGGGTCTTTTTCTATTACACGAGTTATCATATCGTGCCTTGACCCTCGAGTTTTTGAGTTCATATGCTTACTTCCCTAGTGACCATCTTATTCAGTTTAGATTGCTTAATGTAGAACGATCTTTGACTTTTGACCCTCTTTTCGAAATTCTGGGGATTGATAAACATTCTGATGGGGATTTTTATAATGGTAGTGGGATATCTGCGATCCGATATTTCCCTTTATTTACTGGCTATGCGGATGCAGACGTTAGTAGTATGTCTTTGTTGGATGTTCAACATGTTTGTCTTCGTCTTTTCCTACAATATTTGAGTTATTTGCTTTACGGGAGGCATGACAAGAGCAAGGCCTCTTCCTTAGAGGTCTTGATTTTAGCTAGTTACCTGAACCCATTTCAGGAGAGGACCTTTCAGTTTTCTCCCCCTGCTCTTGTTTGCCAAGCTTTTGACCGTATGATTGGGAAACATGGTGATTTAGATTTTGGTGCCCTGATTACTAGGTTTGCTCGGGTTTTATGTGATTTTGAGGGGAATGACCCCTATGAGCCTATGGATGACCATGAGCCCTTAGCTGATGATGACCACCTGCGCTACGATATCTCCTACATTGACATTAGGAACGGGAAGGATCATTATTGGAAGGTCCAGGGTCATTCTTACATGCTTTTGTCTCGTGACAGTTTGCCGGCTATGAATCCTCTTGAGGAGAGTACAGCTAGGGAGAGACCCCCACCTGTCACTTATTTGATCCCACAGGACCTCTTGGTTACTTTTCCCAGTTCTAGCACTACTACTACTACTACTGGTGGGCGTCAGAGACGTCGTCAGCCTACCACCCACTTACCTGGTTCCTACCAGCCTACTCCTCCTCCTCCACCGCCTACAACCTTTCCTACCCAGGGTTATCACTTTGACCCAGTCCTTGCGAGAGAGGTGAGGATTCATGAGGGTATAAACACCACATTGACTGTGCGGCGTATGTGGGAGCAGATGGAGGCTATGACTCTTGCTGCAGGGGGACAGTACACGAGCACTTCTCCTAGCTACTACACCACACCTGGTGATGATAGCCGTGTCTTCCACCTTTATGGTGTGACTCCTGCTGAGTATGAACAGTTTAGTACTGATTATGGTGCTTTGGGTCGTCCTTTCTACACTCCAGTCCGTCCCCATCAGCCTTCTTCTGTCTTACCAGAGGATGTGGGTGTTCCTTTATCACAGCGTGGGCAGTTTGGTCAGTTTGGAGCTTCTTCTTCTGCTGCAGCAGCTTTTCCAGGAGGTGGCCGTTCTAGAGGCCATACTAGACGAGCCGACCGTTCTAGGGGCCGTGGGACACCAGTTACTAACCCTGAGCTGTTGGCTATGTATGCCAAGATTGACGGCTTCGATAAAGCCAACCTTGATGATGATGATGATGGAGCTCAGTAGTGACCAGCTGGTCACTACATCCCTCACTTTCCAGCTGGTTTGGGGGAGGCTTTTGCATTACAGCTGGTACTATTATTCATGTTTTTTTGTTTTTTTGCATTTCTTATTTTCCCTCTTCCCTTTGTTAGTTGTGTCCCATAGGTTGCTAGATTTCTGTATGATTGCTATGCTGTAGGCGTCACAATGAGGACACTGTGACATTTAGGTTTGGGGAGAGTATTTATTTCTGTTGTGTGATTATTTTATTGTTGTGTGTAAAAAAAAAATCCAAAAAAATTGAAAAATTGATAAAATACATAAACATGTTTTTATTTATTTTGAGTCGAGTCTTGGTGAATTGTTTAGAAATGATGATAATTTGCTTTGTCTTTGCATTTGAATCCCATTGAGTTGTCCATGTACATTGTTTTGACCCGTTAGCTATGATGAACAAAGCTCTTTACTCAAGTCTTGACCGTCACAATATGCCTTATGCCGAGTAAATTTGACTTTATTTTGTTGGTAAACCACTTAAATTTCTAAGGTCTTTAGAGCTTCCTAGGCCGGGAGCATTAATAAACCGGTCTCATTGTTATTTAGGCTGATGAGTGTGGTCTCCTTGTGGAATATGTAATATCAAACTGCGTAAGTGTGACATTAGTTTCTTAGCTTTTGTGCGTTTATATGATTGAGTACATGAGGAAAGGCGGTTCTTATTGTTCAAATATGTCATACATTACCCAGTTTTTGTTAGCCCGTTTGAACCATGTAGCCATTTTACATCCTATTTCTTAGCTACATTCCAGAATTTGCCTACCTTTTTCGGGACAGTCGCAGTTGCTTGAGTCTTTATTGTTATAGCTGATTTGGTTGGGTTGGGACTTTTATGTCATGTGGGTAGTAGCTATATTTTTTTAGCAATTGTGTGACCTCTTATGTTGAAAAAGAAAAATATTATGAAGCATTGAAAAAAAAAAGAAGAAAAAAAAAGAAAAGGAAAAAAAAAAAGAACGAAAAAAAAAAGATGAAAAAGTCGAAAGAAAAGATTCAAAAAAGAAAGAAAATTCTTGCTTCATCAAGTTTTGTAGGAGGTCGTGAGTGGTAAATTCTGGAGTCTAATGCACATTTGGAGAGTCTTTTCATTCTCTCATATGTTGTCAAAGTTGAGATGATTTCTCCAGTTGGATGATTGTATTATATGCTTTTAGATTTGGCTTTTGGTTTAGTGTTGTGACTACCGTCTAAGCCTCACATACCCATACGTGCTTTTGCACAAGCCACTTCTATACCCATGCCACTTTACCACCATTCTGTCCTTGATACATGTACTTGGTCTGTATTATGAATGTGCACTAGTTGGAGAATCTTCTATCACATTAGATTGCATGCATGTTTCATAAGTTGAGTGAGTGTCTTTATTCTTTCTATCTTACATATATCTCACCCCTTATGAGTGCATGAGTGAAACCGCGAGAATCGAACAAAATTGTCTTGCAAGGTTTAAAGGCATTTGGCTGAGTCTCGGTATCATGTCACGTCTTGAGTAGATCTGCGTTAATCTGTTACTCGTGCCTTTGAATTTGTTTTATTGGCACAATTTTTGGTCATTACTTTGTTATAGATGTGGATAGCTGGGATTTGTATGTGCCTAGACGTTTGCTCTGAGTTATTCGTTCACCATTTGTTGTTTGTCCTTTGCTTGGTTTGATTGCTTTACTTGAGGACAAGCAAAGGTTTTGTTTGGAGGAGTTTGATGTATCACTTTTATATATACTTTTATAACTCCTTTTATACCATTTTATATACCTTTTTCGTGCCTTTATATCGTTTATATGCCTTATTTTAGTGAATTGTCGATACTGCCGCTACTTTATGTTTTAATGCAGAAATGACGCATTACGAGGATAATCAACTAAGATGAGCATAGCGGAGAGGGCATAGTGGAATACACGGAGCATGGCACGAGGAATGAGGTAGCATGCAGGCTAGAAGTGAAGAAACGAAGAAATCAGTCTGTGAAGCTGGTTCCTCGATCGAGTCCCCTGAGGCTTGATCGAGTAATCGTCCTCGATCGAGTCACCTCAGGCTCGATCGAGGAACCTCTCTGGCAGATTTATTTCCGGATTTTCCTAAAACAGTTATCTTGTATTATAAATTCAAAACTCGTACTTTATTATTAGGTTACGCTTTATTTTGCTTAGAACGGCTGAATACTCTCTAGCTTTAATCTTTCCTTGTTGCTACGGTATTAATCTTTCTTCAATAATTAGTCATTCAAGTTTATGTTATTCAATTATTGTTCTTATTTCATGTTTTCAATCATGTCTTCAATTATCATAATTGTTGTTGTTGCTTTAGTCATAGGTAGATAAATCCCTCATCTAGGATGAGGGGGATCTAGGTTAATTAGAAAGGGGGAAATTGATTAATTGCTAGAGAAATCACATAAGTTGTCGTTTGATTATTGTTCTTATTCTAGTTAATTAACTTAGGCCTGAGTTGTTAATTAGTGTAGCGAATTAATGCTTTCACCGACAGGGTTAGAATTAATATAGGCTGCGATAATCAAATAGATTGTATCTAATTATAGCGATTGCATGTTAGAATCGATCTAAAGGACATAAATAGAATCAACCGATCTTATGACCTTAGATAACTTTATAGATCTAGCAATTGATTAAGAGACTTCATATAATTGACCAAGTGAACCGGAAATCCTAGACTTTTATTATCATTGTTTTAAACCCTTTTAATTACTCGCAATTAGTTGGTTAGATAACAAACAAAACAAACCCCCAAGAAAAAGTTTACCTTCAGACGATTTAAATATTTACAGACTGACTATTACCGCCTCTCTGTGGATTCGATACATGTCTTACCACTAGCTATTATTGTTAGTTTAGAGATAGTTTTATTTTGATTTGGTGATACGACTTTAGCCATATCACAAAATATATGAATAAGACATGAGAACTTCTTACACCAACTTCTTCTTCTCTTTCAAAATACAAACCATGTTTCTCTTTTTCACATCATGGTTTTTTTCTTTCTTCTTCATCTTTTCTTTTCTTTTTCATTCCATCATATTTTCATCATTTTTTTTTCCATTTTTTCAATACTTTTTCTTTTCTCATTTCTTTTCTCCAAGAGGATTAAGACCAAGCTCACAATGATATTTCAAGATAGAACAAATCCCAAATGAGCACCCAAACACAACTAATCAAAGCTACTAGCTCAACAAGGTAGGCAATTTTTATATGTAGCTAAGGATAAAAATTGTGAAGGGTTCAAATAGGCAGATTTAATCATGTGAATGGCTCCAAAATGTTAACAACAAATGAATGCATACTAATAAAGAGATGAAATCAAGACCATACTTGCACATTTTGATGAAACACACACTATAAGGAGACCTACACTCACCTAAGAGAGACCGGATATGGATGCATCAATCTAAGGAGGTTCTACCTTACCAATTTTGTAGCTTGCCAATAGTCAAGATCAAGCCTATTCTGTTCATTTTCCATCTCCCACTTACTATGTCAAGACATCCCCATGTAGCAATTATCCCATCAAATAAGAATAAATCATTAGCTATAAGCTATCATTAGGATAAGCAAGAGGGAAAGTAGGCTAAAAGTAAGCAAAAACACACAATTTTCTCAAAATTTTCAAATTCTTCTACATGCAAACTATACTACAATGCAAATGCAATCCCCCCTAAGCTAAACACAACATTGTCCTCAATTTTCCAACATGTAAATCACCCAACTAAACCATAAAAATGGCTAAAAGCACATAAATAAAAAGGACAAGTGGTCATATTTAATGGGTTGCGAGAAAATAAACTAAAGTGAAAAGCAAAGACAACTTACTAGACTAGCTAGCCTCCCCCCAAGCTAGTATGTATACGGGGGATTCTTCCATTCATCATTCATTCAAGAAAAGGGCCAAAAATTAAAACCCTTCCTACCATTCTTCTTACCACTACCACTTCCGGATGCTTCACCACTTCCACTTGGTTCATCACTTTGGAGAGGAGTGACATATTCACCAATGTTTTGCCCACTTTCAAGTCCATCTCCATAGCTATTATAACCACCATAGTCACCACCATATCCACCAAATTCTCCATATCCTCCATTAAATGCCTCAACTCCATAATCCGAACCACAAAAATACGGACCGGGAGCATAAGTAGTATAAGTACCTGCATCATGGTGAGAAGGGGGAGGAGGAGGAGGAAATTCACCCGGGGGATAGTTATAAAATGATGGGTGCGGTCCCTCGGGTAGGATTACTCCTTGCCTAGCAAAATGGTCATAAATGGGATGCAATGCAAGTCTTTGACAAAGATCATGCATCATGTCCATCATATCTAGACTAGAGGTAGAATTACGTGCTTGAGAGGGTTCACCTCTTGCACGACGCTCAACGGTGGAGGGTGTCTCTTCTCTAAGAGGCAAGTGGTAAGTGGGGCGAGTAAAGGGGGCATTCCCACTATGGGGTTTAGTATGCATAAGGCCTTTAGTTCACTTTTCTCTTCCGGTTGTCTAATAGAATCATGACCACCAATCTTCCAAACCATATGTGGATGAGAATTGTGAAACCAATTACAAGATAAGAAATATTCGTAGTCAAGTCCATCTCCCTTTTCCTTACTAACCAAAGGTCTTAAGTCGGTGGTCTCTTGGTTAAAGCGGCATAATTGATGCACAATTCTAGTAATCAACCCACCCATGACAATTGAACTATTTTTAGCATCACATTGCTTGGTCAAGTGCTTTGCCAAGTTTTAGGGGATATTGATCCCCCACTTTTCATCACCATTCACATTAAGAAAGGCACCCAAAATTTCAACCTCAATACTCCTCACCGAGTAAGGCTCATTTCTCCCAAAGAATGTCCACCCCATAAACCTTTGCCAAATACGTATCTCGGGGTAGTGTATGAATTGGCGAGGGACATGATCCTAACCACTAAATGGGTAGTGAGACATGGCTCCCTAAGTCAATTTGGGGTTGTAATTTGCGGGTGAGTCAATATGCAAGTCTTAATGTGGCAATTCAAATATCGCGGCAAAATCTGCTAAATCCAAACTATAGTCATTGTTAAACAACCGGAAAGTTACAAAATGAACAAAACCTTGCTTTTTTTATTTGTGAAACTCGAAAGAACTCAAGAACTCAAGAGTGAGTTCGGGAAAGGTTTGATAATTCATATTGTAACAAGCTTTCATACCAAGGTTCTTAAATAAATTCTTAACACTCTTTTCAATTCCAATGTTCTTAAAAGAAGCTTGATTGATAAACTTAGTGGCTTTCATACCTTTGTTGCGTAAGATGACCCAATTATCCCATTGTTTCTTACTATTGAAGATGACTCGGGGGAAAGGTAGGATCATGCTACTCCGGTGCGTCTTACATTTGAACATCCTCCGTAGCCCGAGAGGACTCCGCATCACCTCTTATTCTCTTTGAAGCACCTTGGGTAGGAGCTCTTCTTGGTGCCATTTTCTGAAATTTTAAGACAAAAATTCATCTTAAGGGAAATCAAAATCCATCCAAACAAGTATAATTGAACAAATTAGTGAACTAATTCATCCTATAAACATTAATATAACATAATCAAACCAATTTCTAGCAAAAACAAGCACAAAATCAATTTCCCCCAATTTGAGTTAGGGTTTGATAAATTTGATTAAATTGGTTATAATAGATGAAATCAAAGACAAAATAAGAGGAATACTTATTTGATGATGTTAAAGGTTGAATGAATCTTGCAAAATGATGAAGGAATTGATGTTTCCTTGTGATTTTAGTGAAGAAAATTGAAGAAAAATGATAGAGGAGAAGATAGGAAGTACCGTCGGGGTTGTGAGATAAGATAGAATGAATTTCCATTTACTCATGTTCCAATTAAAGCCACAAATCGAAATCGATGCGACACCGATCGGGGCTTGGGAACCCCGATCGGGGTTGACCAATTCTACCCGCTTTTTGACTTTTCTCCGTGTTTTGCTAATTTCGTCCCGTTTTTGAATATTACGTCCCCGAACGGGGTTTTTGCATGGGGAAGCATGAATTTCCTCATCGACTCATCTTTTCTTCATTTTTCACCTATAAATCACAAAAACAAACATCATCAAGCCTAGTAATTTATTCCTAATTCTCCGAAAAACAGTAAATTGCGGACAATTTAAAACAAAAGCAAATAAAAGCAAATAAAGGCTTGGGTTTCCTCCCAAGAAGCGCTGGTTTAACGTCTCGCACGACGTAAAAAGCTTGAGTAGGTTTAAGCTTTCATAAGTTAAGAATGAACGTGTTAGGTTCATTAACCCCTAATTAGACTCCTCTAATTAGTTTCTAAATTACTCACTAATTTAGAATAATAGATCTAGTTACATGCAATATGTAAATAAATGAAATAAGGAGAAAAACGATTTTTGCCCTTATAATTGGCGGACCAAAATTTGGGCACAAGGTAGGACACCTTCCTAACCTTGTTCTTGAGCTCAATAACATTAGGATGATCCTCCAAAGTCACCAAGTCTTCAAAGTAGAGGACCTCCTCTTAGTTGCACCCAAGACTTACCCTTAACACTAATAATATTATTAACTAGATAATATTACTAGTAATCTTAAATAATGGATCTAATATTATTATAATTTACTACACTATTAAGAATGTAAATATTAGATTTTTTGAACAAATTATGGACATAAAACTAATTTTATGTAGAGAGAGGTCTTAGAGATAAGCATAAAGATTAGCTTAAGAAAAAAGAGAACATCATCTAATGATATAAGGGATGGAGTGCCTATTTTCTATGGTCCATGGGGAAGGTATAAAGTTTTTCTTTTGCTTTTTGTCTTACCCAAATAATAGGCTAGGTTTAGGTGTAGGTCAAGTGTGATGATTATGCTTTTTCATATAAAATAATCAACCACATACACCCTAAAACTACCTACTAAAACCGGCTCCCACACTTAAAATGGACTCCGTTTTATTTTTGTAACTTGTAATTTCTAATATGTTGTGACATGTGACATGTAACATGTCATTAGTAATATAAATGCATATTTAACTAATTAAATATCATTATATATCAAATAAATTACATTTAACAAATTAACAAGTAATTCACAATTACATGTATATAAAATGGGTCACATTAAGTCTAGTTAATATAATCTACAACATTTTGCAATTATGATTAACCAATTACTCTTATCTCAAATGTTTCATAAACATTAATCAATTTTAGTAATATAACATATTAAATACTAAATTGAATCTTATATAATCAAATCACAATAAGATATATTACTCTCACTCATTGATAAAAAATTGTTCAATTTAAGGATTTAATTAATCTGTATCGACATACAATTAATTAACTTATCAGTTAAGGGAATTGTCCTATATGTCTGACCTTAAGGAATCAACTGATCACCACTGTCAAACGGCAGTAACATTAATCTCTAGTCAGCCAATCGTTACCGATTAATGTTGATCAGTTGACAATATATTAAATCATCCCTTGTGTATTCTTAATATGAGATTTAAATATGTGGTCGCACTATTGTTGAGGACACATACTCCAACAATCTCCCACTTGTCCGAGACAAGTGTGCGTCACCAATTCTCTTGTCCTATTACAATCTCCCACTCAATACAAGGTGTCTTGCAGGTCGTACTTGCATTCGATTATATCTAGAGCGGTTTTCTCGATCTGGAGAGTAACTGTTTGACCGGAATTATCTTCCGTAGATACCTTCCGAGCGTGGCCACGCATTTCCAGTTCACTACTCCTCGAGTGGCCCTGAGATTTATATAACCCTGACAAGGGGGTGGACAATTTCTATTGCACTATTCCCTTCGAATAGCCACAGCTCATCATGACCCAAAAGATGCCCATTTGTACTTCATATTCGGAAGTCGTGGAGCAGAAATCAAAGTCAATCAGAAACTGTGCCACCTTGGGCGAACAGTCTTTTGTCAAAGAATCGACTAAAAAAGAATACTATAGTAGCTCTCGCCACGACCAGGCTATATGAATTAGAAGAACTCTATAAGCGGTCACTGCCCGGCAGAATGTCCCATACAGTCTGCTTATGTGATCGACTAGTCATCTCTTATGACCCTATGGCACTTGAACTTGCCATCAATCGACTCACACTCTAGTCACTTGGAGACGTTACCTCATATAAGTGACTAGGGGCCAATACTATGTTAATCCAGTTCATTTTAATAGGGTTCAACGTTGTCTTTACAACCTATTTGGATATAACAAAAGAGTTTAAAATAAAACTCAAACGATGAATGTATTATCACATATGTAAAATTAATACAATATCAATTACTACGTAATCTATAATCCATATTTAATTTTGTATATAATCGTACATTTCAATTCAATTGAAATGGCAAGACTTATCATATTAAGCCTATGAGGAGGCCTTGGTTAACAAGTGTTAGCAACATTTTGCACCTTACTTAACCTCATTATATCATATTTCCCTTCGTTATCTATAATCTTGTATTATAAAACCTTTTGAGCATGTGTCTAGATTCAATCTAGACATAGGATCTCTTGCCTTTGGATAGCTCCCACTGTTCTCACAGTGTGTGGGATTCATCCTTTTGCATATCTCATAGTTGCAAGTGTACTCAAGGGATCAACCGATCACCACCGTCAAACGATAGTAACGTCAAACTCTAGTGAGCCAATCGTTACTGATAAATGATGATCAATTGACAATATAATTTCCGTTGTATATTACTCAGATTTACTCCTCAGATATTATAGCCAAGATGGTTCTCCAACCATCCTTATGTGTTTAGAATATGATTTTTGTGTAAGTCATTGCACATAAATCCAATAATTAGTTCTAAACACGTATCCTCTCGTATATATCACTTATAGATTCGGATATTAAAGATGCTTTGCATCTCTTCCTAGTCTCCCAATCCCTCCTTCACGGAGGAGAGCATTGGTCCATCATTCTCAATGAATAATATATTATCTACATATGAGACATAGAAGACATATCATTAGTGCTTCTTGAGTACTAATGGATAGACTATATGGCTATATATTGACTTTTACAAAGATTCAATTTTAATTTCTTGTCATACTCTAAGTATATGAAATATAAGAATAGAGATACATCTTAGAATAATAAATTAATACAGTAGCGGAAGCAAATAGATTCAATTTCTCCATGTTCAATACCTTTGAACTTGTCAAGATTCTTATTAACATAAGAATATTAACTTTATGCTAATATCCATCGAACTAGATATCTTAGAAATGTATTATTCTTCTCCTAAGTCTTTCATCACTCACAGTGATCAATATGTCATTCACATATAAGACTAATAAGACCACCGTACTCCCACTAAACTTCAAGTATAAACAAAACTACTCGACAAATCGAGAAAAGTTTATTACATGACTGAAACATACCATTCAACTCCTTGACTTCTACTTAAGATTTCTTCTTAAGTTTGTATCCTACCTTAGGATAGTTGAGATTTACAAAACTCATGCAAGATGATTTTAAAATCCAACAGTCAAATAATATTATGAAATCCGAATTTAATGAAGCGTTGCAATTGGTGTAAACCTCTTACCACCATTCAACCAAGTCACACAAACATCTTAATGTTTATGTTCAATTTGGACTTATGCGGAGTTGAAACTAGATAAAGCATCTTAATAAGTTACAGGTTTGTTACTTTCAAAAATAACATGACTCCTGTCCACTTAGGTTTCGAATCAATATTTACTGATTTTGACCAAGAAAGACCACTTACCTACGTCTTATCTTCAGTTTGTGGCTCTTGAACATATTCTCCCACTCTGTCTTTAAGAAATAATCCTCTTTTCTTTAATAGACAGCATCACGAGCCACAAACCCTTTGTTCTCGTGATTATTTAGGAAAAATGAGCACATGTTTACAATCGAAACAAGCTACAATTTAGGTACCATGCCTAACCATATATCATATGAAAAGTAGATGATTTCTTTAACCATGTTTTATTTTAGTGGAAAATTTAAATGCCAGACAAATTTTATAATAGAAACTACCTCCAACTATATTGTAAAGATTCAATCATATCGTAATGAAAATGAACTTGTGATACCATATCACACTCTTTTTGGTGCAGATAAAAGTCTTCATTTATTGTTCCCCATTTTAACAAAGTACTAGTACTTTGGTTTTATAATCTCTTGGTTTTGATACCTTTTAAACATTCATTGAACATATTCAAAGAATTTCTCTTCTTACCTCATTAGGTGGATACCAAGTATCTACCTAGTTCGTTGGTAAAAGAGATGAAGAAATAATAACCTTTTCTGATTGAAATTGTATTCGACCATGCACTTCAAAGTGTAAATAGGGCGAACAACTTGCTCTATTCATATTCCTTTTTAAGAAAAAGTCATGAATTATCTTTCTTTGAATACAAGATTCGCACACACCAAAATATTCGCAATCAAATCGTTTGGGACACTAGTCAAAAGTAGTTTCTAAAAGCGATTTTCAATCGAGAATTGAGAAATGATTGGGGTCACCTACTTGACTCATGTATATATATATATATATATATATATATAACATTTTATTTCTAGCACTAGTACAAAAAGTCCTATTGACATCGCCTTAGTTACATCATTTCTTAATAAAAACGATGTAATTGTTCATAATAGAGTTACTAACATCGGTTTAAAAATCAAAATGATGTTATTTATATTATATTAACATCGGTTATATGAAAACCGATGTTAATATATTGGCATTACATCAGTTTTCTTAAAACCGAGGTAACAACCATTAACAATTATGTTGAGGATCTTTAAAATACATCGGTTGAAACCGATGTCACTAAAACGAGTACAAACACGTAATACTATCTAATTAATTAACCGACCTTTCAGTCAAACCCTTCACCCACAAAAAACCTTCCCACGCAAGACCCACGACAAACCCTTTGCTTCCCACATACATAACCCACGCACCGTCGTCGTCGCCTCCTCTTTATCCGGCCACCACAATCCTTATCTACCCGTCGTCACGCACACCTGCCGATCCCTCAATCAATTTCCTGCTTTGACCCCGTATGATCTATTAATCAGGTATGCCTGCATCTAAATTTTTCTTATTGTTTCTCCAATTATTTTGCAATAACATATGCTGTAGTCAATTATATGTGTCAACTATTTGGTC
Organism: Silene latifolia; assembly: GCF_048544455.1. Classification (NCBI taxonomy): domain Eukaryota; kingdom Viridiplantae; phylum Streptophyta; class Magnoliopsida; order Caryophyllales; family Caryophyllaceae; genus Silene; species Silene latifolia. The sequence goes on from NC_133538.1 coordinate 96,385,597, forward strand.
ACTTGTGTAATATGTGAAAGGAATCTGAAGTTATTTGCGATTTTTAGAATTCAATATAGCGATTTAGGGCTCTGGCACTGCTGTTAATTGTTACGGAGTAATACCGTCTTATGCTACAATTAACACTGTCTTATGCTACTGCTGATGAAAACAACAATTTCCGATTGTTAGAATTCATTCCCTTGTTGTTACTGACTACATACTTCTTGTTGTTGCCGTGTGAAACTAGTTCTGTGTATTTTGGGATTGATGCTCGTTTTTAATGTTCATCTCCGCCAATTTGTTAACGGTTCTAGTGTGTTTACAAGTCGGATAAGATATGCAGCTTTATGTTTGATTACTAGTACAAGTCTTCAATTTTCCTTGTGCAAAGAAAGTCTAAAGTAACTTCAATGCCAAAAAAAAGGTTTAAAATTGATTGTAATGAAACTAATTTTAATGACCTTACCGGTCAAGCTAGGAAGTTAGTTGATTATATGCAAAATTTGAACTTTTTATAATAGTTCAGTCATCCTGGGAGCTTGTTCTTAATTCTCCCTATGTGAATTTGTCCTAAATTTTAAGATTGACACATTAGAAGATTAATTAAAGAATAGAGATAGAGATAGTATTGGTGTAAGTGTGTAATTATGTTAATAGTCCAAAGTAATAGTAAGTTTGGTGAATTATGTCAATATTGAATTTTTCTGTATTGTTTCCATCGTGGTTTATTGCTTCCGTTATACGGGTTTATTTGACGGACTGTTATATCCTTTCTTTCAACTCAAGATCAAAACTTACAAGTTGTAGATAAGTTTGTCATGTTTAGAAGCAGAGGTGATCAAATGGCTCAAACCCGATTTTGAATACGCTGATGTTGTATGATCCCACTTCTGAATAACATGTTTGAACATTAGTGCAATGATAAGTATGAAAGAGATGCAACTTTTCAAAAAATTTGAACTCAAGTCCCGGACATCTGATAATGTTGGTGACCTTCTGTAAAATTCACGAAATTAAGAACAACATTTAATCATTCTACTTATCCAAAAAAAACAAGTTTTAGCCTTTCTAAATTATACAAGCTGAATAGCAGAAACAAATTTTTCCTGAATAACCTCTAATTCTAAAACTCTCCTCGACCTCCGCCTCTTTCGTATTACTCCGTATATACATTTAGACTCGTACTGTCTTGGGTGTTGGAGGCCTCAAATCTGAAGCTTGCCATGGAGTTACACTTGTACATCTATTCCTCATTTTGCTTTTGTGTTTATCATTTGCTTTCTTCTGAGTTTGTAAATTCTCAGAAGATTCAGCTACATTTTTCTTCTTGTACAGTCTGAATTCTGAAATGCTATACTTCGACTCTTCACTTCTTTGGTCACACTCTTATTTAATCGCTAGACTGTTGGATATGTGTATGAAAATCCATCTTGGCCCTTACTAATTTGACGCTTTCCCGAAGAAGAGGAAAAAAAGAGGGAAGGTTGCATGACAAAGGTAGAATTAGAGAAGAGACTGTGAAGGAAACATCTTTTCTGATTCAGAAAAATATTATGCTTTCTGTGCTATGTCTCAAACATAGCCTTCTGTGTATGACACTTTTATGTACTGTTGATTTAAGTGAAGAAGCAATTACCCAACCTTTCTCTTCTTTCTCAGCTTCTATCTCTCCAGCTTGTAATGCTAATTTGTTCTCTTGATTTTCCCTTATTTGGTTCTCGGGGAATACAGATTGACTGACTATCTTCCGGTTCCCTAGTTCGACATTAATGTATGCTTTTGTTGTGCATTTTTCTGCTCGTGGTTGGCGTTTAATCTTATATTTTATACTATCTAATTTAGATTCTTGGTTTTAGTTAGTTCTAGCTTCTGGTAAATAATACTCTATAGGACTGTAGTCCCTATGTAGCTGGTGCTAGCTTTATATCTAAACTTATCTGCGTAGAGTTTATTTCGGTTGTAATTGTAAGTTGCTTACAAGTTCAGGAGCTCTATTATTTAGACATAAGGAAAAAGTGCTCTTGGATCTCAAACTGTTGAATTTTTTGCTTCTTTTGTCCTTCCTCTGCGACACTCAGCCCTATTCCTAATTGTCGTCATTTCCTCTCCTCGTGTTGTCACAATCTTGTACTCCCTTTGTTGATGCGCATATTTTTCCTGTTTGTATCTGTATTGAAGCCTTTGTGAATAAACTTCTCCTTGGAACCTTTCCTTTTCTGTATGTTATTTGTGGCCGCACGGCGCACCTTATTATGTTCCTTATTTTTTGTGCAAAACAAACTTGGAAGTTATGGCAACACTCTTTGTTTCTGTTCAAAACTTGTCTAGTGCTCTGTTTTCTTATGTTTTTTTTTTAGTTATCACTTTTATTTTGAATAATTTTTAATAAAGGTTAAAATCATCCTTATTTACAGGCTTTCTCTCCACCAAAATTCTCTATTTCGACCTTACAAAGCTACTTAATTGCCACTTGAAGGTATGTATATCTTTATTCAATTTCAGTTTCTCGTTAAATGATGGTTAATTTTTATTACATGAAACAGTTTAGTGCATTTAGTGTGATTATTATACATCATTGACGTAGATACCCATTAATATATGTGTTTATTAACTAGATTATGGACCGAAGTTGGATGTATGGAAAGCGTGATTTTGTTTATCTTGAACGACTAGAGGAGTTTCTTAGTTGTGCCGTCGAACATCAAAGACTCCATGGAGATAATCAATTCGTATGTCCGTGTACCTTATGTCAAAATCGTAAAATTGAAGTTGTACTCAGTATACAGAGCATTTGGCTAAATAACCAATCTAATCAATCAAGAGAATGGTCAAAAATCATAAGTAAATATAAGTAAGTAAATTAGAATTGAAGTAAGGTTAATTCAAAGCTATAGTAATTCATTAATTTTTACACAGTAACACTGCAATTGTCCTATAATCGCATAAGTACTCTCATCTCTTTGTTGGAAGACCTACGGGACAAAAATATAATCTCGTAAACTTTCACCCAAATTTCCTATGATTTTAACCGAGACAAATTCTTTGGTCTTTTCTCAAGTCTACACTATTCTTGACCGTAGTAAATGTTAAATGATGTTTATGTTACATTTAGGAGAATCTCCGAATTGAAAATTGAATCTAAACCAAACTTTTGTAGCCTAGTTTGACAGGTTCCACATCGTTTTGTGGCAGCTTGCTTATCTGCTACCGCCATGGTGAATGTTCCTGTCATCTTGATGACACCCCCTTGACGATTTCAACTGTTTTATTTTTACCTCCTTTAAAAGGACCTATGTTTTTTAGAGCCCGTAATCAAGGGGCCTCTAGTCTTTACCATCCGTTAAATCAAAATGATTTTACTGTTACCTTTTCTTATTAGCGTCCAATATTGCAAAGTTATGCATGGGAACCTTTAGAGAAAACATCAAATTTTTATCCGTCACAAGGATTGTGGAAATAGAAATTCCTGACAATAGAGTGAGTTGGACTTTGAAACACAGTAAATAATAATTGGGAAAGCACAACTATAAATCAATCTAATTCATATTTAGGTGATATTGGTAAACATCCATCGATTTACCAAAAATCCTGTATGAACATGCTTTATAATCCTTTTTCCTGATTGGTTAGCACATGGCTACAGAAAATTGGCGGCTTTTATTTTTTAACATTTCGATATTTGAGATATTTACACACTTGGATGTCAGTTATGCAGAGTTTTTTCCTTTACAGTTCAACTTATAGATGTGTAGTTTCAAAAGAAAGATCGAATATGAACCATTAATCCTCTCAAAATGAAATTATTTTAATAATAAAAAGTGTACAACTATATATGCGAGATTGTGAGATGAAAAAGAAAACTTAATTCAGTTCATGGACTGACAATCATGCTTTTGGACAGCTTCAACATATACGTAGGAGATGACACATACTAATATACATCTAATCCAATGACCTAAACCCACAAATAGGAAGAAATTTCAAAGTCAGTGTACAATATGATCATTGAATAAAGCATACAAATGTTGTTCCTTAGTAAATTGAAAGGCATCCTTAGTACTTCCACATGAGAAATCATGATAACCACGATAAAAATAAACAAAAAAAAAAAGATTTTGATCAAATTATGGATACTAATATCCTCAATACAATTACCAGAGAAATCGTAAATTTGAATATATATGTGCTAAACGTTGAGAAAGATGAGCAGCGACCCAGCATTAGAGAAAGGTAAAAAAATCACTGTAACGAAAATAAGTAGGATATCAGCATGTAGACTTACAATTTAAGAGTGGTAAAAATAAAGCCGATATTACAATATAGTTCTCGCTTGTTTGAGTAACAGTTTATTGTAGAGAAGGAAGTTAATTACTCTGTAAATTAAGACGTATCTTAACTGAAATGAAAAGATGCCGTAGAATACAAATATTAGGGTTAGACGTTAGGCGGGAATTGATTTCACAGAAAATTGACACGTGTCCAATGTGGTGTATAGTGGTTCTTCTATTATACTTTTATATAGATGTTCCTTATTTATGGGCACATGTGAGACTTGGTTATTATTTTGTGTTTATGTTCCTTATAAAATAAGGACATATTGGGATATGTTCCTTATAAAATAAGGAAAGGTTCAAGGTTTTGACAAGTGAATATTAAGGACATATATTTGTATGTCCTTGTCAGCTGTCTACTTACTGTTGATTTTGTATAAATGTAGTGCTCGAGCAAAAGCAACCTTATTGTCCTTGTTGGCTGTCTACTTACTCTTGATTTTGTATAAATGTAGTGCCCTCAACAGCCGCATAGTTATGAGTGCGGTTATTATGTTATGAAGTGGATGTATGATATTACTGTACGTTACGCATCATCAGAGGACGACATAGTAAAGGTAGCTTGATCTATTGTCTCGAACTGTTTGAATTTTTATATATAGATATTGTTCGTATAGAATGTCCATGTATAGATATTGTTCGTATTTTCTAAGTGTGGCCTAATAATCCTTGTTTTTGTATGTAGTGTGTTTCAGGTTTGCAAATGACAATTGAACAAATGAACGAGGTTCGAGAGCTTTGGTCGCTTTATTGTGGAAAGAACGTTTAGAGTATGTATGATTTAGATTTCTAGAAATTGTAATTGAAAATACACATTTTACGTCGTAGAAGCTTGTAGTGTACATTTTAAATTATTTTGAATGGACGGAATTGTATACGCTATGATATTTTTTTGGTATAATAAATATGTAGTTGTGTTTAAAATTGTTGGAAGGAATGAGATGCAGGGTTGTTATTTTTATATTGATTCATTTTGCAGGCCCCTAACAGTGTAAAAATTCACAAATAGCTTAAGAGTAAATCGTCATTCTGAATCATACTACATCAGTTTCATACATCAGTTTCAGACAAAACGATGTAAAACGCCATTTACATTACATCAGTTTCAAACAAAAACCGATGTAATTGATACACTATTAACATCGCTTTTCGCCTATAACCGATGTTAATAATATACTATTTACATCGGTTTTAGACCAAAACCGATATAATTGAGACACTATTAACATCGCTTTTCACCTATAACCGATGTTAATAATATACTATTTACATCGGTTTTAGACCAAAACCGATGTAATTAATCACTAGTAACATCGCTTTTTACCCATAATCGATGTTAATTTTATACTATTTACATCGGTTCTAAAACCGATGTTTAACTAAAAATACTAAATACGTCGCCCCCAGAAACATCGCAACAAAAGCGATGTAAATAGGATAAAATAACCGATGTCAATGAGACTTTTTCTACTAGTGTAGTTTGAACATAATTACCTTGATTTGTATGGTCTCACCATAAACTTAATCGTGGTATGTAAGGGCACAACGCTTATTTTAATTGCATAATAGAGAAACCCTTTGCGTTTTATATAAAACTTGAATTATATTCTTATTTAGAGTTAGTGGACATCATAACAATCATTTAGGTACATTTCTAAATACAAAACTAAAAGGAGTACACTACGACATTCTTGCTAGTCGTCATACGATAATGCCAAATATTATGATGAAATCCACAAATTTGTATCAAATACTCATGATGTGGTAATTGGCATGAATGCAATGTCAATGTCATAGATATTCAAGAATATGTTGGGGTGACACGACCAACTTCCTTGATCTTTACTTATTTGCGGTTTGTCTCTATTTTAGTGTCTAACACTTTTTCTTTCGAGCCTAGTTCTATCCTTAATAATTAAGATAGGTACTTACTTCTTATTGCTCCCACTGACTTCAAGAATTTCTACTTGATGAAGACTTATCTTCATTTAAATTCCTAGTTAATCCTTCACAAGGGTTAACTCTATTGTGGTGTTTGGTTAATCAAAATTTCTAACAAATTAATTTACCAATTTAACATTGTCATGTTCTTAACAACTTAAGTGCTTGATGACAAGTGTTTTGTTGAGCAATAAGACTTTTGAACCGTGGATGCATAGAAGATATTATCAAAACATGTTTTGACTGATCATTACTTCTAATCATAATTCTTCACAAGAAATCATACAAAGGCATGTTAGGAATTTAAGATGCTAATCTTATATGACATAGGACAACTCCTATGAAGTTCTATGGAATAGAACGATTCCTATGGAGCTAGTCCAAGCCTTATTTAAACGGTTCAATTGAGGCCTTTATAAAAGAGATTCTATTTGTCTTTAGCTATAGTGGTTTAATGGAGACATAAGTTAAAATCGAAATGATATCGTATATGTCTAGGAGGAAAGATATAGAATCAAATTTAAACAACGAAATAGTGGAAAAACTAACATTCATCATAATATACGAAAACTTTTAGCAAGTTATATCATTTATATAGTGACCTCTACCCAACTATAATAAATGATTCCGAGATCCATCTTTATACAAGTATGGGCACGGGGAAACCGATACATCCCATACTTATGTAAATTTGGTGAATTAACTCTTTAATTGATTCTACTTTAGAACTCTCGGTTGATGAATTTCATAAAACCCATCTCTAGCCCCAGAACATAAGACTAGTCATAATATCCCGTTGATACCAACCAAATTTCGCGTGTAATAACGTTTTATTACCCCACTTACCCAATGAACAATGAAAGCACCTCGGGAAAACCGAACCTACCCCAAATGTCACGGGGATTTATTGGTCTTACTATTTGGTAAGGCTAATCTCAATTTTAAATTTAGTGAGAGGTCATGTCAATTTATTATCTATCTCGTTTAGTGAACTAAATCGGTGAACTATCGATAATTGTAATTGACACGGTCGATGACTCGATAAGAAAAGATATGCATGTAAAGTTATGGCGATTTGGCAATGCATGCAACATATGAAATAGAACATGAAAAGAAAAGCAATTTCCTAGTATGGCCTTTCCTAAAATAGAAAATCTAATAATCTATTACATATTCGGAAACCAACTTCTTTGGTCCCTTGAACTTCATGTGACACGCTTCCCAAGGAAACACCGTCTTGATCGGAACTCCTTTCTGAATGGCTCCGTCTTTAGGAAACTCCGGAATTACAAAATAATAATAAAATACATAGCTATTCCAATTATACATTTGTAATAAAATTTTAAATCTATTAAATTACAAAACGGTGATGCAAGATCACAATAAAATTACAACCGAATCGATATTACCTTACATTACGGGCAATACCGATTAAAAACTAAGGCAATACTAAGACAAAATACATGATTCAAAATTACTTAAATGTAAATGACATACATCTATAAAATATGCAGCATTATATATGTATTCAACTTGCAAAAATGAATGTGCCAAATCGCCTTACTAGATTATATCGTATATCGCTTTGGTTTTATGGAAATTCGTGACTTTTAACTTATTAAAATCACTTAAAATAATACTTAAATCAAATTTAAGCCCAAGTTAATTACCCTAACTCTTTTAGGACTCAAATATTAGTCTACACTAATATTTGACAATAATCTAACTTGGTTTAACATTATTGCTCATTATAATCTTATTAATCTTAAGAATTAAGAAATAATTCCCAATAAATCATAAAAATTTGGAAAAATTCGAAATAAATTTTTTGTATATTCTGGAATATGACCAAGATCCCAAAAATTCAATAAAATTGCTCCCAAGGCATTTTTTAATTTATTTCATGAATAAATAGCATAAATCATAATTTTTACAACTTAATTCCAAATTAATCACAAAAATTATGAAAAATTCAAAATCAAAATTTTGAACATACTACAATAATTTCTAGATTCTGGAAAAACATAAATCCAACCCAAAAATTTTGAATTTAATTTTATGACTAATATAGTTGCCTTTTATCGATTTTATCACATAAAAATCAATAAACACATAAAGTTACCAAAATTAATTTTTCCATTTCACATTTGATGTTTTAAATATGTGTGAACCTTTGGGAAAAAATTTCATGCCATAAATTTCGTTTTAGCTACTTTAGCTTATATAATCTCGATTTAATCCAATTTTAACCATTAAAATCATGAATCATGCAAAATTAATCACATTAATCTCAAATTTTACATACAATAAGTAAAATGTGCATGTGAGATCATATTAAAATTTCGTGGCCAGAAACATCATATAACTATTTTTAGTTATTAAATAACCTTTTTACTCACTAAAATGTTATTATTATCCAATAAATTATAAAAGTGAGCAATAAAATTCCATAAATCATCTAAAATGACCTAAAATATTTTAGGACCGGAATGTATACATGCATGGAAAAATTTCATGCATATACTATATAAACACAAATTTTCCGGTTTTTATTTTACTCATCTAATAACTCGTAAAAAACTTAAAAAAACGATTTGCATGCAACAACAAAGCTCTGATATCAATTGTTAGGTTCATTAACCCCTAATTAGACTCCTCTAATTAGTTTCTAAATTACTCACTAATTTAGAATAATAGACCTAGTTACATGCAATATGTAAATAAATGAAATAAGGAGAAAAATGGTTTTTACCCTTATCATTGGTGGACCGAAATTTGGGCACAAGGTAGAACACCTTCCCAATCTTGCTCTTGAGCTCAATAACATTAGGATGATCCTCCAAAATCACCAAGTCTTCAAAGTAGAAGACCTTCTCTTAGTTGCACCCAAGACTTACCCTTAACACTTATAATATTAATATTATTAACTAGATAATATTACTAGTAACCTTAAATAATGGATCTAATATTATTATAATTTACTACACCGGTAAGAATGTAAATATTAGATTTTTTGAACAAATTATGGACATAAATCTAATTTTATGTAGAGAGAGGTTTTAGAGATAAGCATAAAGATTAGCTTACGAAAAAAGAGAACATCATCTAATGATATAGGAGCGGGGGTGCCGGTTTTTGTATGGTCCATGGGGAAGGGATAAATCTTTTCTCTTGCTTTTTGTCTTACCCAAATAATAGGCTAGGTTTAGGTGTAGGTCAAGTGTGATGATTATGCTTTTTCATATAAAATAATTAACCACATACACCCTAAAACTACTTACTAAAACCGGCTCCCACACCTAAAATGGACTCCATTTTATTTTTGTAATTTGTCATTTGTAATATGTTGTGACATGTGACATGTAACATGTCATTAGTAATATAAATGCATATTTAACTAATTAAATATTATTATATATCAAGTAAATTACATTTAGAAAATTAACAAGTAATTCACAATTACATGTATATAAAATGGGTCACATTAAGTCTAGTTAATATAATCTATAATATTTTGCAATTATGATTAACCAATTACTCTTATCTCAAATGTTTCATAAACATTAATCAATTTTAGAAATATAACATATTAATTACTAAATTGAATCTTATTTAATCAAATCACAATAAGATATATTACTCTCACTCATTGATAAAAAAATTACTCAATTTAAGGATTTAATTAATCTGTATCGACATACAATTAATTAACTTAAACTTATCAGTTAAGGGAATTGTTCTATAGGTGTGATCTTAAGGGATCAACTGATCACCACCGTCAAACGACAGTAACGTCAAACTCTAGTCAGCCAATCGTTAATGATTAATGTTGATCAGTTAACAATATATTAAATCATCCCTTGTGTATTCTTAACATGAGATTTAAATATGTGATCGCACTATTGTTGAGGACACATACTCCAACAGAACGGTCACTTCCTCTATCACTCCAACGATCACATTCTCATGGTAGACCTTCAAACGATGGCCATTTACTTTGAATTTTTCGCCATTGGTGGTCATCACTTCAACGGAACCGAACTTATTGACATTTGTGACGGTATATGGACCTGACCACCATGATCGTAACTTTTCCGAAAATAGCTTGTAGCGGGAATTGAATAGCAACACCTTATCACCGATTTGAAATTCCTTCTTCAAAATCTTCTTGTCATGCCATCTCTTTGTTTTCTCCTTGTAAAGACGGGAGCTCTCATAAGCTTGTAAGCGGAATTCATCAAGCTCATTTAGTTGCAACAACCGTTTTTCTCCACTCAACTTTGTGTCCATGTTAAGCTCCTTGACCGCCTAATAAGCTTTTTGTTCCAACTCAACGTGGAGATGGCACGCCTTTCCATAGACCAACCCATATGGTGAGGTACCAATAGGTGTCTTATATGCGGTACGGTAGGCCCACAAAGTATCATCGAGCTTCATACTCCAATACTTTCATGATTTGGCAACAACTTTCTCAAGTATGGACTTGAGCTCTCGGTTAGAAACCTCCACTTGGCCACTAGTTTGTGGATGGTAAGCCAAGCCTCTTCTATGATAGACCCCATATTTCTCCAATAAGGCATCAAGTTGTTTCTCACCAAAGTGAGTACCACGATCAATAATGACCGCTCTTGGAACACCAAACCTTGGAAATATGATCTTCTTGAATAAGTTGATCACGGCACGGGCATCGTTTGTTGGAGTAGCAATTGCCTCTACACATTTAGAGACATAATCAACGACAACCAAAATATACCGATTCCCTTTTGATGAAGGAAACGGTCCTTGATAATCAATTCCCCAAACATCGAATACCTCCACTTCCAAGATAACATTCAAAGGCATCTCGTGCCTCCTTGATATAGAACGTCCTTTGGCAAGCATCACAAGCCATCACGAAATCTTTAGCATCTTGGAACATAGTTGGCCAATAGAAGCCGGATTGCAACACCTTTACAACGGTCTTGGATGGTCCATGATGACTACCATACGGAGAAGAATGGCATCCTTCTAGCACCCCTTTCACATCCCAATGTGGGATACATCTCCGGAATAGCCCGTCGGAGCAATGTTTGAATAGATATGGATCGTCCCATAGGAAGAATTTGGCATCATGTAAGAACTTCTTCCTTTGTTGATATGAAAGATTAGGTGGCAATTCTCTTTCAACTAGATAGTTCAATACCTCCATCAATAGGTAATTCAATACCTCCATCATTAAACTTCAAATAGGATAGGTGATCGGCAACAACATTTTCGGCTCCCCTTCTTGTCTTTAATCTCAAGATCAAATTCTTGCAAGAGCAAGATCCATCGTATCAATCTTGGCTTAGCTTCTTATTTGTCTAGGAGGTGCTTTAGTGCGGCATGATCGGTATGAATAATGACTTTGGAACCGATCAAGTAAAAGCGAAATTTATCTGAGGCATAGACAATGGCAAGTAGCTCTTTCTCCGTGGTGGCATAGTTGATTTGAGCCGCATCCAAGGTTTTGCTAGAATAGTAGATAGCATGGAGAACCTTGTCCTTTCTTTGTCCTAGCACGGCACCTACCGCATAGTCACTTGCATCGCACATGAGCTCGAATGGCAAGTTCCAAGCCGGTGATTGGATGATAGGTGCGGAAATCAAAGCCTTCTTGATCCTATGAAAAGACTCAAGACAATTATTAATAAACACATAGGGAGCATCTTTTAAAAGAAGCTCCGTAAGGGGTTTCGCAATCTTAGAAAAGTCTTTAATAAAACGGCGGTAGAATCCCGCATGGCCTAAGAAACTCCTTACACTCTTCACATTTACCGGTGGGGGTAGTTGTTCAATAACTTGGACCTTAGCACGGTCCACTTCAATTCCTCTTTCCGAGATAATATGACCAAGTACCACTCCTTCATTCACCATGAAGTGACACTTTTCCCAATTCAACACCAAGTCAACCTCTTCACAACTCTTCAACACTTTAGATAAGTTAGCCAAACATGCATCAAATAAAGAACCATAGACACTAAAATCATCCATAAATACATCCATGATAGACTTGATAAAGTCGGAAAAGATGTTTATCATGCAACGTTGGAAAGTGGCGGGGGCATTATAAAGACTAAAAGGCATTCTACGGTAAGCAAAGGTACCATATCGACATGTAAATTTGGTCTTCTCTTGGTCATCCAGATGAATGGGTATTTGAAAGAACCCGGATAACCATCTAGATACCAAAAATACTTATGACATTCCAACCGCTCCAACATTTGGTCAATAAAGGGCAATGGGTAGTGGTCTTTCTTGGTGGCCAAATTTAGCCTCCTATAGTCAATACACATTCTCCAACCCATCATAATTCTAGTTGAAATGAGTTCATTTTTATCATTTTCTACTACAGTGGTTCCTCCTTTCTTAGGAACCACTTGGACCGGACTTACCCATTTAGAATCGGAAATTGCATAAATAATTCCCGCATCCAACAATTTAATCACTTCCTTTTTTACCACTTCTTGCATGGTAGGATTTAGTCGTCTTTGACTTTGGACACATGGTTTATGGTCTTCCTCAAGATGGATTCTATGCATGCAAAATTTGGGGCTTATGCCCTTTAAATCATCAAGTTTGTATCCAATGGCTTTCTTGTGAGATTTTAAAACATGAAGCAAAGAAAACAATTTAGTCTCACTCAATTTTGCACTAACAATTACCGGACACATCTTCTCATCATCTAGAAAAGCATACTTCAAATTGGAGGGGAGGGGTTTAAGTTCGGGTTTTTGTACCTCAAGGTCTTTAGGTGTAGAAACCAAACCTATAAAGTGCGAGCTTTCCTCCAATGAGAGCTCTTCTCCATCCAATTCATGCTCCAAAGCATCTATCTCCTCATTTCCAATCTCATCATCACCTGCAAATGATTCCAATAGCAAGAGTGACTTCAAAGGATCTTTAGACAAAGATCGAGGTATAGAGTCTTCTATGACAATGTCCCAAAGGGCATTTTATAGAACGATCCGCCATTTGCAATGTGACACTAGTACATTTTAAGACTCCCATATTAAGCTTAGCACAAATAGAGTAAGGAATTACACTCACACTAGCACCTAAATCACATAAAGCTTTATCAATTTGATAGGTGCCAATTGTGCATGGAATGGAAAAGCTACCGGGATCTTTTAACTTAGGAGGGGATTTGTTTTGCAAAAGAGCACTACACTCGGCGATGAAGGCTATTGTTTCAACTTTGTCAAAACTCCTCTTCTTAGTTAAAATGTCTTTCATGAACTTAGTATAAGACGGAATTTGAGTAATTAATTCGGTAAAAGGAACGCTTACCTGAAGATTCTTCACAACTTCCATGAACATAACGAATTGAGAATTCTTTTGATGCTTTGCCAATCTATGAGGGAAAGACACTTTGAATTTTTCCGGGACCTTTGTTTCAACATTCTTCTTCAGAGGTGCATCCTCCGAATATTTGATCTCTTCAACCACAATTGGATCATCCACTTTCTTTGGAATATCCCTACCTTTCTCACCACTAGGAGAAATCTCCTACTCAACAAGTACCTCCTCATCTTCCTTGGGCATGGGTGGCTCATCATATTTCGTACCACTTCTCAAAGTGATTGCATTGAGGTTAGCATGTGGTTGGTCACCTTGAGGTGGTAATTGACCCGTTTTCCTTTGAGAGCTTAATGAGGCTAGTTTAGCCATTTGTCGCTCTAACATCTTGAATGCGGCATTGTGAGTTTAATGACTCTTTTGTAGTTGAGCCATCATTTTCGTTTGGGTCTTAGCCAATTGCATTACCAAGTCCTCAAGTTTACCCCCCCTCCCCCTTGGTTGTTTTGTTGGCCATTTTGAGGTGGTGGACTTTGATTTTGTTGGTAATTTTGTTGAAGTGGCCTTTGTTGTTGGTTTTGATTTTGATAACCTGGTGGGGAATTATACTTTTCTTGTTGAGGGACGAAGTTATTTTGTGGTTGGGGCACAAAATTTTGTTGGGGTTGAAGGTTATGCACATTGTTGCTTTTGTAAGACAAGTTCGGGTAAAATTTTGAGTTCGGGTTATAAACATTTGAGAACGTACCTGGTGGATAAGAACTTTGTCTAAAATATTGATAAGAACATACCTCCTCTCCATTGTAAAGTGGCATAGAGCGGCATAATGACCCGCACCTCCGCAACCTTCACAAACAATGATTTGGCTAGTAGAGGACACGACATTGAGTTGTTGAAGAGAATCCCTAGCATCTCGTTCCGCCAATTGTTGTTGGAGTAAGGCAATTTGAGCCAACAAAACGGGATTATCGGAAGATTCCTCCTTACCCTTGAGTGGCACACTTCGGGAATTGACATATTGCGCGTCATGGATCGCCATGGATTCAATTGTGGCATTAGCAATATCCGTGTCAATTTGATCAAACCGCCCATTGTTGGGGGAATCAAGAATCCTTCAGGACTCGGCACAACATCTATTGTAGAATGTTATAGCTAGGAACCAAGTATCCAACCCATGATGTGGGCATTGCATTTGCAACTCCTTGTACCTCTCCCAAGCTTCATATAAGCTCTTAAGAGCTTGTTGATGGAATCCGGTGATTTGGCTCCTCAAGGTTTGAGTTTTCTCCGGTGGAAAAACTTTTAATAGAAAGCAAGAGCAAATGTGTCCCAATTGGTGATTCTCATGGCTGTACGATCAAGACTATTGATCCATAACTTTGCCCTGTCCTTCAAAGAGAAAGTGAAAAATATTTCCCTTATTTGGGCTTGAGTGACGCCCGTTTGCCGAATCATGGAGCAATAGTCACAAAAGTTTTGCACATGCAAATTGGGATCCACCAAAGGACTTCCCCCAAATTGCTTTCTCTCCACAATGCTAATGAAAGCTGGTTTGATCTCGAATTCCGGGGCGGTAATTTGAGTAGTTGCAATACCGGCCGGAAGCATAGCCGCGGTGGGCTTAGAATGATCGGAAAGTTTCACCATCTTTTTGGTTGGAGATGGCGGTGGTGGTGGAGATTATGAACTAGAAACCTCCTCCTCGTCAAGAGCTTTAAGATCGTCTAAGTAAGACTTTCTTTCACTTTCAACTCGCACGGGAGAAACGGCTTCTTTAACTTCTTTCCAAAAACGCCTTCTTCTACGAAAGGTTTTCTGCGCTCGGAATCCGGTGAAAGCAAATCTCTACTACGAGAAGACCTGGGCATACGACAATAATCTGTAGACATTGTAAGTAACCGTCTCAAGGAACAAGTGTTCCTCAAGATAAAAGAAAACAAGATAGAAATCAACATATCTAAATGCAATAAAACCGTGCTCTCCGGCAACGATGCCAAAATTTGATAGGCTATGTCGCACACCTAACAAAGATAATTACCCTTGACACAAATTAATGTAGTATGAGGGGTCGAACATAAGGAGACGGGAATTGCACTATGAAATGCTATAAGTAGAATCCTATCAAGGTCGGTAACGATTGATTGGTTTGTTTGGTTTGATGATTAGCAAATAAAATGATATAACAATATATTATTAAAGGAGTCTAGGGGAGTCGGGTCACACATGCAATTGTAAATACATATTCATGTTAAACTCGGAATAAATAACATTGTCAATTGTTTAGGCTTAAAGACACCCACCTCTCGATATTACTGTCAAGCATAGATCGGGTCCTAAAGAACTCTCGTCATGACTAGGTCGTCCTACTACACATGCTTAGGCCAATCCGATTCTGTGCCTCTCGACTTATAGAATGAATTAACAAACTTAATCAATGAATATGGCCACTAAACAAAGATTAATCGTGACGATAGAAACATGTAATAGAAACAATTAGACAATATTATATCCTTCTAATTTAACATTTTACATATATTAGTTATTGCATGGCTTCCCAAGTCCCTAGACTAAGGAAATTTAGCTACTCGTATTGAAATGTAACTACCAACTATGATGTATGAAATGCAAAACATGATTGTAGAAATGATATAGACTAAAAGATGAATTATGAAATATGAGAATAAACTATGTTATGGAATTAAAATACTAATGATAAAACTATGTGATAACTAAAATAGAAATGAAAACTAAATAAACTAGAATTTAGAATTACCGAATAAGAAATGGAACTTGAACTAGGAACTTGCAATGAAGAACAAATGAGAATACAATAACCAAATGCTTAACAAAATAAATTAAAACTAAAATGAAAACTATGAGAGAATTTTTTTGTGCTTAAGAATACAAGAAATATGAGATTGTATGGTTTAAATAAGATGCCAATTAGGTTGGACCTAGCTCTCTATTTATAGGGAGCTAGGGATGAAACGTATGCACGTATAACAAGGAAACCCCGATCGGGGTTCCCAAGCCCTGATCGGGGTCGTGGGATTCTTGCTCATTCATCTTAATTCCTCTAGTTAATGCTCATGGAATCCGGTGCTTAGCGGTAAATGCCCTATTAAACGTCCGATAATGATCTTTAAGCATGGCATCTAATGTAATATAGCATCCTCAGCTTCCACCTTAGTTGGACTTCAAATCTTGGGCTTGACTATGTATAAGACTTTGTTTTGCATTTCTCATTTTTAATCAATATCTTTATGCATGCAAATCCATGTAATACTTCAAGGTTGGTCAAATGTTAGCTTTGTTTCTAGTTACTTGCATAAGTGATGGAATAAGCTTCTAAAAGTTCAACTTTCTACAAAATGTGACAAAACATGCAAAGACAACTAGAATACAATATTAGCTCATAAAAACATTAAGGTTAGTGCAATAATCATATGTGTTTTGGACCTTGTTTGGCTGGAGTGTATATGTACGATTGCTAGAGATATCTATCATGTTAGATTGCATGCATGTGTTGTGGGTCACATCTAGGTGAGTGTCTATATTCTTTCTATCTTACAAAAGTTATACTCACCATGTGCTTTGAATGAGTGATGAGCGATCCGTGAGAGTCCAACATAGACGGGTATTGTAAGGTCAATGGTTCAGTAGTTTTTCGTCATTAATTTAACTTGTTTGAAGTTGAGTTTTTGTGCCCTCTTGCTTTCGAATTAATGTCTTAGCATTGGTGTCAATTGTTGCATTAAATTGGTTTGGACGAATCAAGTGTATAGCTAGCTCTGAGTCACATACCGCTCCATTTGTCCCCTTTTCTATCTTGTCTATTGCTTGCTTGGGGACAAGCAAGAGTTTGGTTTGGGGAGGTGATAAGTAGTATTTTGGTCGCATTTTACCCCTCATTTATACCTTAATCCGACTCGATTTTGCGTGCTTAATTGATTACATACCTCATTTTAACTACTAATTTATAATTAGTCGTCTTAGCTAGATTTAATAATTAGTCGGATTCATGTTTAATATTAGTATTACTATTACTTCATTATAATAATGTGTAGACAAGGAGGAATAATGAGACGAAGAGGGAATAAAATGAGACGAAAATTGAGGAGCAAAACAAGACGGGCCAAGACGAAGTCAAATGGAATGAATTACACAAGGAACGAGTAAAGAGACAAGGAATGAAGCCCAAAAGTCAGTGTTTGACTTTGCATTCAATTTATTTATCTTGTTTCCTTGAAACTCTTAACTCATCATCACCATACACCATCACCAAAATCAAACCACACCTCCTTCACCACAATTCAACCACCATAGCTCTAGCATTACCATCTCCATCATCAATCATGTCGCCCGTCTCAAACCCAGCAACAGCTGCCTCAACCACGCACCACCAACATCTTTAGAATTGACCCATGATAGCCGCCATTCGTGCCTCACCTCATTGCTCAACCAACACCCAACCTCAGCCTCCGTATCAATCGATAGCCACCGAGTGACAGGCAGCAACCCAATACGTGCACCAAGTCGCACCCCGGCAGGTCTTGGCACCACTAATCAACCCGAAACCGGGCAACACAGAAAATTATGCAGCACTTCATCACCTTCGCACCACCTTGCTAATCTGCTCCTCTATCAACGAGCACCAGCACCATCCGAGCCACCACAATACCTCTTTCATTCCACGATAAAACCTACAATCAAAATGGCACCGTTGCCGGGGATGGTGTTTTGTTAGATATAGGTCTTTGTTGAGTTTTAGAATTAGTCTCTTTTATTGCTTTTGAAAAAACTTTGAAAACACAAAAAAATAAAATAAACAATTCTTATGGTATGCATGCTTATTCTCCTTGTTGTAAGCCTTGTGGTGGTTATGAACATGATTTCACTTGTTGCCCTTCATATGCACCCCCTCCTCAATATAATATGTATGATGTGCAATGTGAATCACGTGGAAGTTTTGGACATACTTGTGATATGTGCCCTTCACCCCAAATGAATATGTATAATGTTTAATGTGGGTCATATGGTGTCTTTGGTCATTTATTTGATGTGTGTCCATTTTATTTGCCCCAAACCCCTATGGATTTTTATATGTGTAATGAGAACAATAACATCCAACCATTCAATTCTTACTCACCCTACCCCCAACAACAAGAGTCATCTTATCATGAAAATCTTTCTTTAAATGGGTGTTTGTATGATGATGTGAATGTTGTGCAACCCTTTGACTCTTGTTTGCCCGACACTCTTGACTACCCCCAACAACATGACTCCACTTATCATGAACCTTTTAATACCTCTTGTGCTTCACTTGATGACGATTGTTCTAGAATAATGGAATTAGTGAATGGTCTTGATAACCATTCTGAAAATTGTCAAGTGAACAACACTTTATTTTACCAACAAATGGCTTTGACTAATAACGCTCTTGAACCTAGTGCTTTGCCTTGTGAGGAAAGCCATGTAAGTTAGTTAATGAATTTGTTGGTGATAAAAGTTTGAGGTGTTATGTTGGTAGAATTCCTATTTGTCTTGCTTTCCCTCAAGAAGAGAATGAACATTTTGAAGCCTACATGACTAGGTTTAAGCAATATCTCGACACTTTGGGTGGCAATTACTTTAGTGGACGAACATTGTGCTTAACTATTACCAATGACATGAATGACTATACAAGATCTTTGTTGGACTTACTTTGTGAGGGAAACCTTGCCTCCAAGTCGGTTGATGAAAAATTTAACCTATTTGAGTTTTTCCCCCTTGGATGTCATGAGGCTAATCATTTGCCTCTCTCGGGTGATAAAGAGAGCGATTTGTGGAGTGATGGTAGGAGTATTGTGGATGTTGGCGAGAGTGTTGATAATGTTGGTGAGGAGCATGTGGGTGTTAGTGAGAGTGTTGTGGAGATTGGGGATAGTGAGGACGTCTTGAAGGAGAGGCTTGAGATTGAGGTGGAGAGACCTTTGGAGCAAGTTGAGGTTGAGACCCCCCTTTTGAGGATGAGCCTTATACCCCTTTTCAGGATATAAGTATTACCTCCCCCACTACCTTAGCCATACCCACCGATAAGTAGGATGCTCTCTTTGAGGATTATGAGAGAAAGAGTGATGAAGAAACCATCATGATTGAAGACTTGGAGGTCAAATGGAATGATGAATTTCTTAGTGAGGAAGTCTTATTGGAGAAATGGGATGTCGAGGGTGATTTAATCGAAGAGCCTATCTTTGAGAGATTTGATGCTCCCCTTCTTGTTGATGATGAACCCCTCAAACCCTTGATTCCATTGACCTCATTTCTCTTGACCCTTTATTGAAGGTTATGTATGTTGAGGAGGAGAGTATAAGCATCGATGGTAATGGGGATTGTGGGGTTCATTTATATGAGCCTTTTCTTGAGAAATTTGAGGCACATTTTGGTAGGGAGGATGAGTTCCTTATACCCACCAATGACCTTGACCTTATTTCTTATGCCCCTTTACTTGAGATCATGTATGTTGATGAGGAGTATGATGCTCCTTTTTTTTATTATGCTTGCATGGGTGAGTCGGTTGAAACCCCCCTCCTTAATAAATTGGATAATTGTGACGTCTTCCCTCCCATTTTTGAGAAATTCGTGTTTGAAATGGAAGGGTGGAAAGATGAAGTGGAGGGCAAGGAGACTGGTGAAGTCTCCAATCATGTTGAATGCCCAAGAAGTGTAGAGTTTGATCATCCCCCTCTCACAAGGGGTGATATATTTTACACCATGGAATTTGAAAGTGAGGTGGAGAATGATCAAACGCTCGATAGTGTGAGGAAGCTCAAAGATGTGAGCTTGGTCGACAATAGAAAGGCGATGGGTGGCCTTGCCCATAGATTGTGGGATCCCGGTTAGTTGTTGAGACCACTTTTAGGTTTGGCGGTTTCCTTACAACCACGATTCTTGGGAGGCAACCCAAGCTTTCTTTTATGTTGTAACACCCCTGATTTTTGGCTAAATTAAAAACAAACTTTACATATAAAACTGGCCGAAATACAAGGAGATTATAATTAATATACAAAGTCTCTTATTAGAAATCCTTTTAAAATAGATAAATAATACAAATTGAAATCGAAAACTTTACAAAACTTTAAATAAATTCTTCACTCGAAATAAAATCCTTTTGAACTGCAGCGGAAGTAACCTGAAATAAAACCTGAAGACAGAAAGGAACTACCCCCATGACGAGTAGCCCCGAAGGGAGAAAACACGTCAGCCGGAAAGCTGAGTAACAGATAATACCTCAATATAAGCAGAATAGTTTTTGGTCATGGCGTGGAAATAAGCACACTTAAAAATAAAAATAAACAGAGAGAATAATAAAAACACTCCCCCGTTAACTCATCTCATATTCAAACCTACTCCATAATATATAGACACTCTTATCCCAATAATTAACTCAATCACAACTCATTACTCCATCTAATTCATTACTCCGTCCCATAATATACTACTCCAAAGTAACCAAATATCGTATTCTCTTCGTCGACTCTAAGACCAAGGACAAGGGTGAGTGAACTGGCGGGTAAACCACGAAACAATATTTCCATCTCAATGTCGATTTCAAACTCAAATAACTCAATAACTCAATAACACAATAACCATGGTCACTCGGACCGTAAACAGAAGATGACACAAAGGCCCCATAATTCAATACCAGTAACCAATTTCCATCTCAATTTCAATGTCGTATCGTCAATGTTCTTAATAGAACTGTTCAACACTTAGTGTATAAAACTCTAAGCTACTCACCCGCTAGCCAAGAGCAAAAGATACGATAATTTAAATACAATACCAAGAATCCAAAACAACAATATACTACTATAAACTTACTCGATTGCCAAACGTTCCTCGCTTAAGCCAACTCGGTAATTTCAACAATTGTTTCTTTATAATTCATCTCCCTCGGTTTCCCAAATTTGATATTAGATATACATGTGTTTATCATCAAACGTAAAAGCCAATCTTTGTTGACGCGGTCATGAGGGTATGCTTGCCTATTACCCATGCATTGTCTTTCTCATACTACACAGACCTCCCCAAAATCGTTCAGATCTTATATAACTATTTCGACCCGCCTAACCGAAAACAAACTTAACAAAAGAAATATATATACATATACTAGTAATATTATACATAACTACAATATAAATATTGTTAATAATAGGAGGGAGACTATAACTGAATGATGTGTTTATTATTAATGAGACGATTACAATTTATAGTAGCAATGCCTTAGGAAACAATCCAAAGATCTTCCTAAGATAATACTACCTAACTATAATATATTATCTACCGATAATATATTCTCATATTATTCTCTAATGATAATATTCCTAATATTCTCTAATACACCCCCTCAGTCAAAGCGGTAGGTAACGGACACTTTGACTGGACCAAAATATAATAGGTAGTTGATGATGCCACGTAAAGGACCCGAGTTGATGTTGTTGACGCTTGAGCCGAATGTAGTCCTTGTGCTTGTCTTGATCATGCCATTAGAAGAGTCACACTTAATAACACGAATTAAACTAATTGTGCACGAGAGTCGAAACAACTCGTGAGACACAACGCTAAAACGTCAAGGTGCACGAGGGCCGAAGCAAACTCGTGAAACACCGACAATATAATAAAAGGAAAACTAAACAACAAATGGTGCACGAGGGCCGAAGCTAACTCGCGAAAAACCGGTACGGTGAGGGCCGAAGGAAACTCAACCGTACAAATGAAATAAAAACAATACTACTAAACCAAAGACAAAAGCACACATCCGAGAGGCACTTCGATCCTGTGGCGGTGTGGTTGGCTGTGCGGGTCAAAACCGGCGGAGTCATACCACCCGGCCCATTAGGCAGGGGTGGTTGCTAGGGCGAACCTGTGGCGAACAAGGAGAAGGCAATAGCGGGATGCGGCGGAGGTTTAGAACGGTGGCGGTTGTCGAAACAACATGGCAGATGGTTGTTTTAGCAACTATCGACAGCGGTAATTGTGATGACGGTGGCGGCGTGAACGGAATCAACGGCGACGGAACATGCGGAGGCATACCAACGTGAAGAACGGAGGAGGTAGAGAACTTGTTTATTCCTAATATGATCATCTAAGGTGGCGGTGGTAGTGGGTATGGGAAACGGGAAGGCGACGGGAATCAGAGTTGACGTAGGGTGGTCTATGGTGGTGGGATTTGGGTCAGGAGCGGCTGTAGATGGTGTGGTTGGGGCTGATGGTGGGTAATATCTGGGTTAGTGGTCGGGAAATTTGGTAGCGGCTGGTAGATCGGAGGAATGGCGGTGTCAGGTTGACAGAGGCAGTAAGATAGGCGGTGGCTGGTTGGTTTAACTTGATGAAGGTGTTGTCGGTGGGGAAGATGAAGATGGTATGGGGTGTGGGGATTGGGTGGGAAGTGTGTTATTGGTGGGACCCATAAACCAAAACCAACTTTATTTATCTCCTATATTGACTTTATTGTTTAAAAAAAAATAATACGTATTACGTACTAATAATTAATGAAAGGTGCATACGGCTTTATGAAGGGGATACCCGCCGGAGATGGTATAAGACGACCATCTCCGGCCGGCGGATTAATCACGAGATTGTAGGCAAGCGGAAGTGTTTTTGAGAGGGTCGATTTTAGGCTGATACCATGTTGATTACAATTTATAGTAGCAATGCCTTAGGAAACAATCCAAAGATCTTCCTAAGATAATACTACCCAACTATAATATATTATCTACCGATAATATATTCTCATATTATTCTCTAATGATAATATTCCTAATATTCTCTAATAAATATTATGTCACAACAAAATTTCAGCATATAAACTCCAACAAATCAACGGTAAATATTACATATAACCCCGAACGATAATAATAATATTAGGATCGGTAGAATCGTGATATCTTAAACTCGTGAATTAGTCTGAAACAACAAAACGAGTTCGCTTCAAAATCATTGTTACGAACAAAATAGTATCAAGATAAGATAGAAAACTGGATAGAGACAAGATAGGGCTCCCAAATTGCAAGACAGAGTAAGGATTAATCTTGTGAAAGTAGGTGATGGTTGATTATCTTGTCAACTGACGGTATAAAGGAACAAATTAGCAAACGTAGGGTTTAAGAGTAGATGGTCAAAGTTTATGGTTAATATATTGAATAAATATGGGTTATATATAAGAGGGAGGTTTCCATGATAAAAGAGGAAAACAAGGGAACAAAGCGGTATATGGTATACGTAAAGAAGTGTTTGACATAAATAATTATTTCGAACAAGGTGATAAGTAATACGGATAAATAGGATTACAAAATAGACCGACTTAAAAGACGGGTCTATAACAAATATCTAAGTTCCAAATTTTAAGTCTCTAATAACTTGTATTTCGAAAAGTTTAGATTTAAAGTAAAATCCACTCATAAAGAATATAAAATAATAACTTTTTTTAAAAGGATTAAAAATGAGAAATAATAATAAATAATAATAAAGTTTACAAATTATTTGGGTTGTTACAATCTTCCCCTCTTAAAAGAAACTTCGTCCCGAAGTTCGAGTTTAGAAAATATTGATACTATAAAATTTGAGTGGTATTACACTCCACCCTCCTTAAAAATAAAGTTCGGCCACGAATGTAAAATTTGCAAAATAAATAAGAACTCAATTTTGTTTTTTTTTTCTTTGAAAAGTTTAAAATGTTAAAACAGTCGGTGTTAAGATGTGACGATCTCATCACCTAACCAAGAAAGAACCCGCTCTGATACCAATTGTAACACCCCTGATTTTCGGCTAAATTAAAAACAAACTTTACATATAAAACTGGCCGAAATACAAGGATATAATAATTAATATACAAAGTCTCTTATTACAAATCCTTTTAAAAAAAAAAATAATACAAATTGAAGTCGAAAACTTTACAAAACTTTAAATAAATTCTTCACTCGAAATAAAATCCTTTTGAACTGCAGCGGAAGTAACCTGAAATAAAACCTGAAGACAGAAAGGAACTACCCCCATGACGAGTAGCCCCGAAGGGAGAAAACACGTCAGCCAGAAAGTTGAGTAACAGATAATACCTCAATATAAGTAGAATAGTTTTCTGTCATGGCGTGGAAATAAGCACACTTAAAAATAAAAATAAACAGAGAGAATAATAAAAACACTCCCCCGTTAACTCATCTCGTACTCAAACGTACTCCATAATATAATAGACACTCTAATCTCAATAATTAACTCAATCACAACTCATTACTCCATCTAATTCATTACTCCGTCTCATAATATACTACTCCAAAGTAACCAGATATCGTATTCTCTTCGTCGACTCTAAGACCAATGACAAGGGGTGAGTGCACTGGCGGGTAAACCGCGAAACAATATTTCCATCTCAATGTCGATTTCAAACTCAAATAACTCAATAACTCAATAACCATGGTCACTCGGACCGTAAACACAAGATGGCACAAAGGCCCCATAATTCAATACCAGTAACCAATTTCCATCTCAATTTCAATGTCGTATCGTCAATGTTCTTAATAGAACTATTAAACACTTAGAGTTAAAACTCTAAGCTACTCACCTGCTAGCCAAGAGCAAAAGATACGATAATTTAAATACAATACCAAGAATCCAAAACAACAATATACTACTATAAACTTACTCGATTGCCAAAAGTTCCTCGCTTGAGCCAACTCGGTAATTTCAACAATTGTTTTGAAACTGTCAATATTGATGGCAGTTTAATGGTTCTCCGTCCATGCTCTGCCACTTCTTTTCCTGACAATATGTTGTTTCATATTGTTCCTGTTTGGGTACGAGTTCTACATCTCCCGTTTCGTCTAATGCACTCCTCTGTCGCTGCTTTCCTCTTGTCCCATGTTGGGGACATTTGCGAGGAGGAGGTTGTTAATAATTTAACTCACTCTCGTTGTTTTATTCGGGTGAAGGTTTAGGTAGAACTTTCCAAACCTTTGATCCCGGGCTGCTATTTAGCGCTTAGTGACAGGGATCAACAGTGGATAGGGTTTTCATATGAGGGGTTTTTCAGATTTTGTAAGACATGTGGTGAAGTGGGGCATCGAGTTTCCTACTGTCCTTCTGGGAAATTTCAGGGTGCGCGTCGCATTCATGCACGCTTTGAGGAGCTTAGTTCCAGGGGGTTGATGGTGCTTCATGGACCACCTGGTTCACGGTTTTATACACCGAAGAATATGGGCTTGCTTTCACGGGTGAAATACTTGACATCTAAGATTGATATTGCAGATCTTGATGACTCCCCTCAGGTTGATTCAGGGGGGGATTCACCGGTGTTTTTGTTCTCTTCTTCTCCATCTGACAATGGAGGCGATGAATAGGCTCCTTTTGCTGTGCCGGCACCTGATGTTATGGTCCATGAAGACGAGTCTAGAGAGGTTTTGCTGGAGGCTCATCCTTTTGTCCGCTCTGTTTCTAATCCCACTGGAGCGTCTACCTCTGCAGGCACAGTATCACCGGCGTTTAAAATGATAGCTCCTGAGGTGGACATGGAGCCTACCATGGACCTTGGTTTGGCTGATCCAGTTACACCCCCAAGACAGGTCGATGTGGGCATCCTTTTTCGTGAATCTCTGGCTGCTGGGACTTGTTCTGGGTCTGGTAACAGTCCCTCTCCTATGGACTCGTCAAGGAGGAAATTGAAATTTGTTTTTAAGAGGAAGGTAATCTCTGATCTTAATTGTTTAAGTAGACCAAGTTTTAAGCATTCATGTCGATCAAAGTTTTTGGACTTGACATGTGATTCCTCCTTTTTGTCTGTTGATGGACCAAGAGCACTCCCCCCTATGTGTCTCTATGCTTTCCTGGGTTTACCAGGTTTCGGCTATACGAAACATAAGCCGCCTGATTTAGAAGGCTCTCTTTCTGTTTGTGGTTCACATAAACGCAAAAATCTAAGCACGGTTTCGGCCCTAGGTTATAAGTCTTTTAAGCGTTTAAAATGTTCTGTTGCACATGTTTGTGATTTCCATGATTCGTCACTAACTGTGTTTTAGTCTCTTTTCCTGTCTCCTGCCAGCGCTGAAGATGGGAGGGTTTACTTAGGTCAGGTGGTGGACCTTAAGTCACCACCGGGATACAAATGACTATCTTTTGTTGGAATTGTAGGGATTTTGGTGAAGCAGATGATCCTACAATTCCGTATCTACATCAAAGTGTCCTTAAATATCATCCGCTGCTTTTGTTTTTGCAAGAAACCCATACTAGTGTTGATATTGCTGTAATGAAGACTCACCATCTTGGATTTCCTAACTGCTTTGGGGTGGACTCTACTGGTCGTAGTGGTGGTCTTCTTTTGTACTGGGATAATTTTGTAGATATACAAGTTATAAGTAGTTGCCCTCGTTTTATTTTTTGTAAATTGGGCCTCAATGTAAATCAAGGTGTTTTTAATAGTTTGTATGTTATGTTCCTGTACGGGGAACCTGTTTTCCAATATAGGTCTATGTTATGGGATAATATTTCTAATGTGATCTCTGGTTGTTCTCCGTTTCTGGTTATTGGTGATTTCAATCAAGTGGAACTACATTCAGACAAAATTGGCAGTTCATTAACAATTAGGGGCCAAGCTGAGTTTACTGCGTGGAAATTCCAGAATAGTCTCGTGGATATTCCATTCTTTGGCCCTCGTTTTACTTGGATGAATGGACAACTTGATGGACATTGTATTATGGAACGTCTTGATCGTTCATATGCAACTCAAGATTGGTTGGACCTTTTTCCATCTAGTTCGGTTCTGCATCTACCTATTCTTATTTCCGACCATTCGCCAATTCTGTTACGTTTTCTACCGCAACCAAAATCGCGCAAACGTCCATACCGTCTTGATAACTGGTGTCTTCAGCTACCGGAAGTCATAGCTCTTGTTTCTAATGCATGGAATAATCCATTTTTTGGATCCACTTCATATGTTCTATCCCGCAAGTTAGCAGCTGCTCGATTTGCTGTTATGAATTGGGTTATTCAACACCGCATTTGGTATGGTATAAATTAGTCGTCGGTCGAGAATGAACTTCAGTTAACATCTACTTCTCTTTCAAACTCTACTGCTGCCCTTACATATCGCCACCTGCGATCATCTCATCTTGAACTCATCTCAAAGCAGCATAGCTACTGGATTCAGCGGATTAAGACAAGAAAAGAAATTATGGACGGCCTTCCGACTCGCTTTTTATTCAACTGTGATAAGCAACGAACTTCCAAACAACGATTGATTTCACTTCGCACTTCTGACGGAACCTGGATTAGTGACCCTAATGCAATTGAAGCAGAAATTCTCTCTCATTTCTGTTCTATTGTTGGCAATCATCATTCGGCTCAAGCTCATGATTTTCAGTCTACTGAGGATTTTCTAGCCGACCTGGTTATTCCTTCGCTTTCATCCGTTGACTGCTCTCTTCTCTCTACTCCATTTACTGAGAATAATGTTCTAAGAGTGATTCGTAGTATGGATGGCTCAAAATATCCTGGCCTGATGGGATTACACCCCGTTTTTATCAAATGTTTTGGCCTCAGATTGGCCACCTCGTGTCTGCGGCCATCTTACAGTTTCTTAATTCTGGAGTAATGTTGAAGGAATGGAATCATACACATATTATACTCATTCCGAAGATGGAACACCCTCAGATGGTCACTCAGTTTTGGCCTAATAGTCTTTGCAATGTCATTTACCGAATTGCGTCAAAATGTCTTACAAATAGGCTTAAGCTAGTGATACCATCAATTGTATCCGACTCTCAGCAAGCTTTCGTTCCTGGATGCCTGATGAATGATATCTGTCTTATTGCCCACGAGGTGCTGCACTATATTAACAAGACGATGAGAGGTACAAACTGTTACGCTGTGCTTAAACTTGATATGAACAATGCCTTTGATCGTGTTTCATGGACTTTCCTCATGCTGATAATGAAGCGTATGGGATTCCCAACTTTCTGGCAGGACATTATTTGGGAATGTGTGGCTACAATCTCTTACAGGGTGCTTATTAATGGAGAACCCTCGGAATCTTTCCGATCGTTTTGTGGTCTTCGACAGGGGGATCCACTGTCTCCCTATATTTTCATTATGTGCATGGAAGTATTGTCTCGCCAGCTAATCAAAGCTGAAAAATTTTGCTCCATAACCGGCATTAAGATCTCGAGATATGCACCTACTCTTTCGCACTTGTTCTATTCGGACGACGCTCTTCTTTGCTGCAAAGCAACACCGTTGGCCTTTGAGACTTTAAGGGATCTGTTCAAGGATTTTGAAGCGGCTTCGGGTCAAATGGTTAATTTTAATAAGTCCTTTATTAAATTGAGCCCGAATACACCTGTGGACTACTGAGAGCATCTGACTTTTATTTTGAAGATGACTCATGTGCCCACTTTTGGTACTTATTTGGGAGTTCCTATTGATTTCCCTCGAAAAAGGTCTGAGCTGTTTCTCCCTTATATTGATAAACTTACTACTCGCATTGCATCCTGGCCTGCTCTCCATCTCAGCCAACCAAGTAAATTAATAATTATTTCGGCTATCTTGCTTGCTTCCCTGAATCATGTTTTCTCCGTTGTCCCTACTCCTCTCGGTGTGTGCCGTAAAATAGATGCCTTGCTAGTGTCTTTCTGGTGGCGTAATGATTGGAATAAGCAGTATTCACTGGGCTTCCCAAAGTGTACTGCAAGCACCGAAAGAATATGGAGGTCTTGGTTTTAAAAACTCCCACCTATTCAGTCAAGCTTTGCTTCTTAAGAATTTCTGGCATATCCATTCACAGCCAACAACGCTAGTGGCAAGATATATGGTTCCAAAGTATGGCCGAGATTTGCCTATCCCTTTAGCTAAATCTCGAGTTTCTCAACCGTCGTTTATATGGTCTGGTATTTGCTAAGCTGTCTGTGCGGCTAAAAGCGGTATTTGTTGGAAGCTTGGTAAGAGGGTAATTTTGTGGACATTTGGTCCAGTCGTTGGATTAATGGTAAACTGCCATCTGTTACTGTTCCAGCTCCAGATCCTGCACTGTCTCTTTCTTATTTCTTACTGGAATCGGGTGACTGGAATCCTAACATGGTTTTCCGATATTTTTCCACCACCTGCGCAAAGGAAATTATTGCTTTGGAACCACCTGCACCGAACTTTGACGACTTTCTTTACTGGAAATATACGGAAGATGGCACTTACTCGGCTAGATCTGGCTATTCCCTCCTATGGTCAGAGTCTCCAGCTGCCAGCTGTATCCGCTCGTTTGTCCATAACTTTCCTTGGAAGCTTGTATGGCGGAAGGGAATTCCGCCCAAAAACTCGATTATTTTATGGCGTTTAGCTCATTTCATTATGCCAACAACCGATAATTTTCTATCAAAATATGTGCCAGTCGACTCCGTATGTCCACTATGTCGGGCTTCCCCTGAAACAGCAGAGCATTTGTTTCGGTCCTGTGTAATTGCCCAGCATATTCGGAATGCATCTGCCCTTGGGATCACCACCATTGCTAACCCATCTATTCATTTCATCTCTTGGATTGCAGATTTCGTGTCATATCTTTATCTTCAAACTTTGGCATCTGATCAACAATGGTTGCTGCTTTACTTCAGCTGTGTTCTTCAAGCCATCTGGACTACTCGTAATTCCGTGCTTTTTCGAAACAATATTGTTGATCTTGCGGTTACCTGTCGCATTATTGAAGATATACGGCACTCATATAGTCGATTTTCAGAGGTACGTTCTACACGTTTGCGATCACTTTATGGATTAGATGCACCATCTGCTGTTCTGGGTCAATCAACACTTTCACAGAAAGTGTTTTTGATCTCTGTTTCACCACGCCATGTCCCAAGAACAAATTGTTTCACCTGCTGCATCCGCGGTTCCGATTTGGATTTCTCCGACTCAAGTATTGTACAGGCAAGTTCATTTTTGGATGCATCAACTAGAGTTCTGTTAAGAGCTATGCGCTACGCCCATTCAGTGGGCCTGTATTATGTTTGTTTTAAGGTAACTTGTTGTAAACTATCTGTAGTTCTGGCTACCTCTTTGCCAATCCCAATTAGTGTGCGGAATTCCGTCCGAGAAATCCTTGCTTTGTTTGTAATTTATCCTTTCTGGTCTGTAAGCCTGCCAACAGGCTAACTATGGGTACTAGTTTCGTCCTTTAATATAATGGGTTTATTATTGTCAAAAAAATAATTCATCTCCCTCGGTTTCCCAAATTTGATATTAGATATACATGTGTTTATCATCAAACGTAAAAGCCAATCTTTGTTGACGTGGTGATGAGGGTATGCTTGCCTATGGCGCATGCATTGTCTTTCTCATACTACACAGACCTCCCCAAAATCATTCAGATCTTATATAACTATTTCGACCCGCCTAACCGAAAACAAACTTAACAAAAGAAATATATATACATATACTAGTAATATTATACATAACTACAATATAAATATTATGTCACAACAAAATTTCAGCATATAAACTCCAACAAATCAACAGTAAATATTACATATAACCCCGAACGATAATAATAATGTTAGGATCGGTAGAATCGTGATACCTTAAACTCGTGAATCCGTCTGAAACAACAAAACGAGTTCGCTTCAAAATCATTGTTACGAACAAAATATTATCAAGATAAGATGGAAAACTGGATAGAGACAAGGTAGGGCCCCCAAATTACAAGAGAGAGTAAGGATTAATCTTGTGAAAGTAGGTGATGGTTGATTATCTTGTCAACTGACGGTATAAGGGAACAAATTAGCAAACTTAGGGTTTAAGAGTAGATGGTCAAAGTTTATGGTTAATATATTGAATAAATATGGGTTATATATAAGAGGGAGGTTTCCATGATAAAAGAGGAAAACAAGGGAACAAAGCGGCATATGGTATACGTAAAGAAGTGTTTGACATAAATAATTATTCCGAACAAGGTGATAAGTAATACGGATAAATAGGAACACAAAATAGACCGACTTAAAAGACGGGTCTATAACAAATATCTAAGTTCCAAACTTTAAGTCTCTAATAACTTGTCTTTCGAAAAGTTTAGATTTAAAATAAAATCCACTCATAAAGAATATAAAATAATAACTTTTTTTAAAAGGATTAAAAATGAGAAGTAATAAGAAATAATAATAAAGTTTACAAATTATTTGGGTTATTACATATGCTCTTTTTCTTATTGAAAAATGTTCTAAAAACCCAAAAATATGCTTTTCCTTTCTTATTCCCTTCCTACACTTGGTCCATTGAGGACAATGTACATTTTAAGTGTGGGGAGGGGATTTATTCCTAAAAATACAAAAAACTGAATTTTTTCAAAAATCCATAAACATCTTTTCATTTATTTACATTTCCATATAAAAACGAGTAAGTGTGAGGAGGAAATTCCCCTAACATGTCTTGTATATATTGTTTTTGTTTAATAAAATGCATAGGTACATTCAGAATATGGGAGAAATATGCTAAGGAGTTAGAAGACGCTTGGTATAATCTCTCCTATCTTTTCTCCTTTTTCCCTCTATTTTCTCTTATTTATAATTGAGGAGGTTGGTCTTTGTATGTTGAGGATGATATTCCAGTTTTGAAGCTTGGTGATTGTGTGCCTATGTGTTGTTAGGATTGCATTAGTCTTTGTGGCATTTAGATGGTAGAGCATATGTATTAGGGTGTTCATATATAGCTTGCATCATGGCATATAGTTGCATTTAGGTAAAATGTTTTTGAAAAGTTCCTAATTGGGAAGCTTGACAAGAGCAATTAGGCCGTTACAAAAACTTTTTCAACTTAATACTTTGCCTACTAGAATGGATTTAAAACACGCTAGGTTGTGTCATACTAGTGTCTTTTGACCCATGACCAAAAGCCTAGTCAAATGAATGCATGTGAGTCACCTATCCAACCCCGTGATGTGATATGGATTTGGTTAACTTGTCTAGGTGACCTTGATTGACTTGATGGTATGGCAACCAAAAAATACTTTTCATCAATAAGTTTGAAGTGCTGATTTCAATGATTTTGTGATATGGAAATGTTTTAATTGCCAATGAAATCTCAAAATGTTTTGAAATGTTGAAATTTTGCGCAAGTAAGTCATTTTGATGCATGCGTACCACTTCGACGTGCTTTGGAGAGGGATCCATTGAATTGGACCCCCAAATGGTTGTGCATTCAATCGACCAAAGACAGAGTGACTATCACCCTGAAAAGCTATTGCCTAGAGGTTAACCGGTTGCCTAATAAGTGATTGGCGAAAGCAAAGGACACTAGCACGCAAGGGACAAACCCCATCTTAATTCATGAAATGTGAAAGTTGAATAAGGTCAAATTTTGAATAATAGTCAAATCCACCTTTTTATACAATGACTTGAGCCCTTCATTCCCAAAAACCTTTTCGTTATGCCGCCTGGTTGAGCTTGGGATGATCCATGACCTTTACATTTGTAGAGAATTCGAGATTTGTCGTGTCTTACGCCACTAGCATCATGGGGATCATCATTCCACGCCATCCGACCGCCCTTGATAAAATCATTTGGAAATTGAGGATGAAAGTAGTCTAGTTTAACACGATTTGGAGGTGATTTGGGTCTATCCTTTTTTACTTAATGGTTTGTTTAACTAGTATTTGTGACGGAGTATATGCCCTTATATTTGTTCCCTTTTAGTTGACTCCGCCACTTAGATGAGGAAAATGGCTATTCCTTTTGTTGATGCATCCTATTGCTTGTTATGTGCTTCATGTTAGGATGTGTCCAATTTTATGCAAGCCCCCACTTGCCTTGCAACGGAGCACATACCTCATTGTGTTTCATTGTGAGTTGAAGGGACGGAGAAGGCCCGTTAATTGCCTTTCACTAGACATTAGTAGTTTAGCTAGTCCTTTCATATTAAGGGTCTTAGTTTAATTAATGAGTCTACTCGAGCACGAGTAAGGTTTAAGTGTGGGGAGATTTGATAAGTAGTATTTTGGTCACATTTTACCCGTCATTTAAACCTTAATCCGATTCGATATTGCGTACTTGATTGATTAAAGAACTCATTTTAACTACTAATTTATAATAATTAGTCGTCTTAGCTAGATTTAATAATTAGTCGGATTCTTGTTTAATATTAGTATTACTATTACTTTATTATAATAATGCATAGGCAAGGAGGAATAATGAGATGGAAAGTGAGTAAAATGAGACGTAAATTGAGGAGCAAAACAAGACGGGTCAAGACGAATTCGAATGGAATGAATTACATAAGGAACGAGTAAAGAGACAAGGAATGAAGCCTAAAAGTCAATTTTTGACTTTGCATTTACTTCATTTATCTTATTTCCCTGAAACTCTTAACTCATCATCACCATACACCATCACCAAAATCAAACTACACCTCCTTCACCGCAATTTATCCACCATGGCTCTAGCATTACCATCTCCATCATCAATTATGCCGCCCGTCTCAAACCACAGCAGTAGCTGCCTCAACCACGCACCACCAGCATCTTCAGAATTGACTCATGATAGCCGCCATTTCTGCCTCACCTCTATACTCAACCAACACCCAATAGCAGCCTCCGTATTAATCGACAACAACCAAGTGACAGGTAGCAACCCAATACGTGCACCAAGTCGCACATCAGCAGGTCTTGGAACCACCAATCAACCTGAAACCGAGCAACACAAGAAATTATGCAACACTTCATCACCTTTGCACCACCATGCTAATCTGCTCCTCTATCAACGAGCACCAGCACCATCCGAGCCACCACAATCCCTCCTTCATTTCACGACAAAACCTACTATCAGGAGGTTTGATGCGTGCCATTTCTATGCGTTTATTCTCATGTTTTGCATGCATGTCTAGGCGTTTATTTGATTCTATATTACATTTCCTCCCATATTTGCTTCTTTGGGTATGTTTCATGTTTATCGTAGATCGGAAACCCATTATAGCACTTAGAAGCTAAAACCGATTGATTTAGGAGACGAGGAGTTCATAGCGCAGGTCCGAGTCTTTGGAAGGTTACGAATCGTCGCCTAGAGGGCGTTGGACGAGATGGAGCGAGATAAGAAGCAAATGGAGACAATTTATGTCAATCAACAATATTAGTTATGTCTATCAACTGAATAAGTGTATCGATCGATAGGATCATTTATGTCTATCGACATTTACTGTTAGACACAGAAAGTAGCGCACTGGCAGCCCGAGTGTATGTCGATCGACTTATTCTTTATGTTGATCGACCACGTGGGTGATGAATGAGTTTTTACTCGTGACTTGGGCTTTAGTTCTTGTTTTGTTTTAGTTTTTGGACTTGATATAAAAGGGATTTGTAAACATTTTATTAGGTTATCTTCCATTCTACCTTTGGTGGCTGAAAACTTTATTACCTAAAACTCTTCTACAATTTTTTAGATCTAGACTTTGTATTCTCTCTTCATTACTCTTCCGGATTATTGGTAATTTAATTAATTCTTGTTCTTTCACTATTATTGTTCTTATTGCTTACTCTCTATTTCATCTTTATTATCATTATTTTTTATGTTTAATTCCTTTTATCATCGCTTTATCATGAATTCATCTCTTACTATCATAGCTATCATTTTTATTATTATGAATATGTGTACCTAATTTCTCTGCTAGGATTTAGGGGAGCCATGGATTGATGACAGTTATTAATTAGGTTATCAATCTGGTCATTTATATTATGTCTATGTTGTTAATTATAGCATTATAGCGCAATTAGTCAGTTAATGCGCATAATTGATTTAATTAAATTGGTAAACCCCGACCTAAGATCGAGATTCTGGTGAGGGTTAGACCTGCTACAAACATTAGAGTACCCTAATAAGTTGAGAGAGTCCGTTAGAAGTATTCTAGGGTGAATAGCGGACCAAAAGGACCATTTCACTACCCCTTAGACCGATATGTGCGACCGATCTGTGACCTAGACTATGACCGTTAGACATTCATTAGTGAACCGACAATCTTAGTTTTCTCTCCCTATATTTTATACTCCTTTTTACTCTTTGCTTCTCTTTCCTTATTACTTTTAGTTCAGTTAAAACAAAATCAATCAACCCCATTTGGTTACTTAGACAAACTTTAGTTAGAAAATAGAACATATACAGCCTCCCTGTGGATACGCTCCCAACTCCCCTAGCTATATTAGTTTAGGTCAGTTGGTTTATTTTTGATAGGTTGCGACAGCCTCATCACATTTTGGTTCAATGCGTGCCATTTCTATGCGTTTATTCTCATGTTTTGCACGCATTTCTAGGCGTTTATTTGATTACTATATTACTTTTCCTCCCGTATTTGCTTCTTTGGGTATGTTTCATGTCTATCGCAGATTGGGAACCCATTATTGCACTTAGAAGCTAATACCGGTTGATTTAGAAGACGGGGAGTTCATAGCCCATGTCCGAGTCTTTGAAAGGGTACGAACTGTCGCCTAGAGGGCCTTGGGCGAGATAGAGCGAGATAAGAAGCTGATGAAGACTATTTATGTCAGTCGACAATATTAGTTATGTCTATCGGCTGAATAAGTGTGTCGATCGACAGGATCATTTATGTCTATCGACATTTACTGTTAGACACAGAAAGTAGCGCACTGGCAGCCCGAGTGTATGTCGATCGACTTATTCTTTATGTTGATCGACCACGTGGGTGATGAATGAGTTTTTACTCGTGACTTGGGCTTTAGTTCTTGTTTTGTTTTAGTTTTTGGACTTGATATAACAGGGATTTGTAAACATTTTATTAGGTTATCTTCCATTCTACCTTTGGTGGCTGAAAACTTTATTACCTAAAACTCTTCTACAATTTTTTAGATCTAGACTTTGTATTCTCTCTTCATTACTCTTCCGGATTATTGGTAATTTAATTAATTCTTGTTCTTTCACTATTATTGTTCTTATTGCTTACTCTCTATTTCATCTTTATTATCATTAGTTTTTATGTTTAATTCCTTTTATCATCGCTTTATCATGAATTCATCTCTTACTATCATAGCTATCATTTTTATTATTATGAATATGTGTACCTAATTTCTCTGCTAGGATTTAGGGGAGCCATGGATTGATGACAGTTATTAATTAGGTTATCAATCTGGTCATTTATATTATGTCTATGTTGTTAAATATAGCATTATACTGCAATAAGTCAGTTAATGAGCATAATTGATTTAATTAAATTGGTAAACACCGACCTAAGATGGAGAACCTGGTGAGGGTTAGTGTAATACTTCGTATTTTAGTTGGAGTACTCGGTCGAGTACTTGGTTGGTACTCGGTCGAGTACTTGGTTGGTACTCGGTCGAGTGTGTGTTACTCGGCCGAGCGCACTTGACTGAGTAAACCGGTTCAACAAGTTTGACGGTTTCTATTCTGTTTTAACCAAGGGTTTTGCTTATAAGGCTTAAGTCATTTCTAATTTCGGTGCTGTTTGGCCTTGATTATGTAAAATAGCTTTTTCTTTTTAAAATGAGTTTATTTACAAGTTACTTTTCAGAAAAAATTCGGTTGTTTGACCAAAATTTTGTAAAAACATTTTTTTAATAAATATATATGTTTGGCCTAACTACTTTTTTTGAGCTTTTTAGGTACTAGAGTGAAAAGTAGAAGTAGAAGTAACAATTTTCTACTTCTACTTTTAGGGGTTAGTTATCAACTTTTGACTTTTTAAAAACACTTTTAATCCTCCCTAATTTATAGTGTTTGGCCTAGTTTCTACTTTTTCAATTGCAAAAACACTTTTAAAGCTAGGCCAAACACCACCTTCATTTTAGCATCTCTAAACCCATTTCTAAACCTATAGAGAGGGAGAGGAAGAAGAGTTTGTCGAGCTTTTCTATTGATTGGAGATTTCTCACCTATTTCAACCTAATTCGTTTTCCCTGTTTGTAAGTCAATTTCATTCAATTGTTTATGTTGTTTTAAAGTCTTCTTATTCAAAAAATTTGAAAAGAGAGTTTATTTGAAGTCTAGTTTATGCATATCAAATTTCGTAGCCTAAATCCTTATTGTTTGTTCTAGGTGATTTATTTATGAACCTATCGCTGAAAAGTCCGCAAATCTGATTTGGTAGTGTAAAATGGTTTGAAACTCTAATTTATATGTCGATTCAGTTTTATGTCTTTTTCATACATCATCTTTGTAAAGTCTAGATGACAATAGGATTTGGAATTACCGAAAAATGATGTTTTAAACTCGTTTTATGAATTGATACTTTTTATGCGATGGATTCTACCAGCTTTTGGAAATCAGTCTGAAAACCCTTGATAAGTTTAGAATTTGAGAAAACTTTTTTAGATAAGAGTTGTAGCTAAGACTCATGGGGTTCCAATCCAATTGGCCTTGCATCGATTGGATTTTTATGGAATTAGTTATGCTTTTTATACCGAGCCTGTCATGTGCTGGAAAATCCGAAAAAGTCGTGTTTGTTCATTAAGTTGAGATTCCTATTAAGTTATGATGAGTCTAGGTTATGTGCATGATTAATGGATTGAGTATGTGGTAATTATACATAATTAGGTTATGTAGGTAATGGATATGTGAAGGATCATAATTGATTGCTTGTGATCGGAGTATTGCTAAAAGGTAGAGTTTCTCTACTCAGTTGACTGTGTAATTAACTATAAGATTGTTATGTTGGATTTGGCATGTTTATATTGGTATTGTGAGTTTGGTTGCTTGGGGTATCTGTGGTTTGCAAGGTGTGCCCTCGACTGAGTGGAGTCGTCATCGGGAATGACTTTACGCCCTTGATTCTCCCCTTGTGGTTCCCGTCACAAGGGGGATGTGCACATTTATAGACATGGTTATTCGCCCTTGGTGTTGAGAGCGGCTTAGGTGGTATGGCTGCGGTCCCCACTGGCGGTGTGGATTACCTGTTACGATGGGTAATCTGGTAGGGCTACACACTTTAGTGTGTAGTCAGTGATTGGTGATGATTTGGAGGTTTGAGGAATGTGAAGTTGATTTGGATGTTTATTATTGTTTTTCTTATCTTGGTTATTCAGTGAACTGACCCCATTTATATTTTACAAAACTGTGGTGATCCATTCGGCGGTGGTGAGCAGTTGATTAGCAGGTACTTCTATGGATAGCTCGCGGGATCTTGCTGGGATGATCACTTATTTTGGAGTCTTTAGTCTTCCGCTGACAGTTGTTATAGTTTTGGATATTTTGATTTTGCAAGTTGTAGTATTTTTGGTTTTGGTTTTTCGGTTGTATACATTTAAACAGTTAAAATTTAAATTATGTTCTTTTATGGTCACTTGTAATATACTTTACCTTAGGCAACCGAGATGGTAGCATCCCTATATGCTAGGGTGGTATTGGTAAGGCACCTTGGTGTGTGGGGGTGTTACAGTTAGACCTGCTACAAACATTAGAATGCCCTAATAAGTTGCGAGAGCCCATGTAACACCCCCGTTTTACCCGGCATAGGTAATTGAGAGATGTTACCATCTCGGTTTCTCGAGGCAGTGAAATTGGAATTACAATTAAGAAACTCTTTAAATAAATAACAAGTTTAGTGACTACATAAATGTAAACAAATGATAAATTTGAACTATACAAATTACAAGTCGACTACCATCTATGTCATCTATGCTATGCTACTCGACTCCGAGTCCAAGGCACGGCCCAAATCTCGATCATGTCAACAAACAAAACCTATACTTAACCTACTCCCCATATGATCGGAAATATCATATGGATCGACACAGGCTACCCCGGAACTAGGTGACAATTACACAGACACACAAACGTTAGTTTAATAAATAAAGTGTGACACGACACAAGTGTGCGAATATGCAACATGACTATGATATGAGTGAGACGCTATCAAAAAAACACCACGCCGGTACCGAGACACGCCCAGACGTACCCACAACCACCATCATACCGGGACACGCCCAGACATACCGACAACCACACTGGTACCGGGACACGCCCACACATAACAACAACCACAAATCGGTACCGGGACACGCCCAAACATACTAGGTCCGGAAGCTAACCGGATCCTCTGCCAGACGTCGTGTTTCGACTACACGAGTCCCTTCGTACTCAAGTCATTAATGTGCACATGCATCCCTCTTGGAGTGGGAAGCTCCAAGAGGCGACCCGAGCGTGAGACGATCTCCCAACCGCCGCACGTCTCCTCAACGACAAGTAACCAACATAAACCGTCATGCCTTTTAATATACATGACAAACACAATAAAGGCAAGATACCAGACAATATGCCAATTACTGACTCATCAACTCGACTTAACCAATATCATGTTATAATGCATCTCCCGTAACAAATGAATACGACAACATGTTATAATGCAATAACCACTAAAACACGACTCACATGACCATTCAAATATATTAAAACTGTGTAAGATTAACCTACCTTTTAGCATACTCCGTAAGCATCCAAATAATAATAATAATCTTCCACAAAAACCGTCACCTAAATATAATAATTAAAATATAATTAATTATTAACTAATCTAGTCTAATTAAATACGAATTCAATTAATTAAATAAAAACCCGTCTTAAGCTATTTAAAACCCGACTCGTACTCACACACGAACTCCCTCCAACCCCCACCTCCGCTGCCACAGTGGAACACCACCACCAGCCGTGGTGGGCCATGGCCAGCAGCCCCCACAACCCATAACCACCACGACACAACACCACCTACACGACACACACCACACCAAGCATCACCAAACTTCCACCAACACAACCACCACTCGCCAACGTCGACCACCACTACGTAAGATCCAGCAGCCAGCCACCAAGCCGTTGACAGCTACCATCAACAACAGCAACATTAATGACGACATCAACATACAACAACAACAAACACAACACAACCAAAACAGCCCGTGTAACCCCCTTTGACACCCATTTTCGACCACCTAACACCACCCATTCCACCACCTATTAACACCACTACAATCCCCACTCAACCTTCAACACAACCACCCAAGGTCAGTCCAACACAACCACGAAAGGTGGGTCAAAAATCCGTCTTAAGACGGTCACATAACAACAACAAAAACCCATATAAAAGCTCGGTCAAACCACCATTTGGCCAGTCAACGGAGGTCCGAGTGGTGGTCAATGACGGGTTAAGGTCAAGGCGGGTCAATGTTATTAATTAAATAATATATAAACAAGTTTAAGACGGTCTTATCTTACGATCTCGAGGCGGAGAGACAAAATCTCCATTTTCCTTTTTCTCTCTTTCTCTCTCTTCTTTCTCTCTAAGATTTGAGTGGATTTTGTGAGATTGTGTTAGGATAAGTTGGGGATGGATAAGGTGAGGGTATATATAGTGGTAGGTGGGAGTGTATACATATATATATATATATATATGATGTATTATTATCGTTATTATAATTACCGTTTATTATAACATAACTCGTACAAATATAATATAATATATATAATTATAAAATACAGGGTATTACAGTCTTCCCCCCTTAAAATGAACTTCGTCCGCAAAGTTTGCCCCACTCTCTCCTTTCCTCAAGTGTCCTCAACTCACATCACTGATTCTCAAATACTCTCTCGAGGTTCTTACTGTCATCATCACTCTCATTATTTTTTTTTTTTATTTTTATTTTTTTATTTTTTTTGATTAGGTAAGAAAACACATCACACAAGCTCACACGTTTTCCTTTATCGTATATCCTCTCTTTATGCCAATATGATAATCACCTCTCTCACCAGGCGCACACAAGCTCACACGTTTTCCTTTATCGTATATCCTCTCTTCACTCATATGATATTCAAGTGCATATTACGCTCGTTTTTCTGCTTCACATTCCCAATCGTTACATACACTCCCCCTAAAAGAGAACTTCATCCCGAAGTTAAACTATCAAACCTCATAGTGTGCTCTCATACGTTCATTCCTAAATTCCACAAACGACTATGTTTCAGGTTCAACACTCTCTCTTACTCATTGCAAATCCATAATCAAACTTCATGTAGTTCTAATTTCAATGATATAATCCCTCATCTACAAGCTTCCCAAAGGTCAAGTGCTAGGTCAAACCCATGGTTCCAATCTATAATCCCATAAATAACTCCTCATTCATGTTGGTTATATGTATACATTGTTGAAATTCATTAATCTCATTAATTTACATATTCATATATGTTCTAATTTATTTAGTCATAAAATAAATCCTAGATCTTATGCATGCAAACTAAAGTAAGATAAAAGAAGAAATCGTCAATCTTACATTGAGGTTTCGGATATTAGGGCACTAACAAGATCACCTTCTTGTTAGTTCTTGAGCTTTCCTAATAATGGATGACCAAAAGGTCCAAAATAGAACCTCTCCCAAAAGTGAATACCCAAGGAAAAACCCCTAATAACTAATATTATTTTGTACTAAAAATAATACAAGTATTACTTAGAGTGGTTTTTAGAGTATTATTTATTTGACACAAAATAAATTTTGTTCTCTCTTGTATATTTCGACCAAGAGAGGAATAATTTAGAGTGGTTTTTATTTCTCTAAGTTTCACAATGTATAGAGAAAAATGAATAATGTTTCTTACACTAGAAATTGTGTTATCAAGTAGTGTAAAATAATAGAGGAATAAACCCTCTATTATCCCTCTTTGAAAACCGGTGGGGAGGGTGGAGGAGAGCCAATGCATGGGCTCATTTTCTTTCCAAGAAAATAGACTTGCATGGCTACAAATAGGTGTGTAATCATTTTGTTTTCTACTTAAACAATTAACATAATTTAAACATTATACTCCCTCCACTATTTCGGCACTTTTAACATAAAATGGATGGTCCATTTTATTTTGTCATTTGTCAATTGTGACATATGTGACATGTTACTTGACATGTGAAATTGCAATGTATTTTTAACATATTAAAAATCAACATACTCATAAAATATGTCATATACAAAATCGACTAGTAATTCGTAATTACTTGTACCAAAACGGTTTATCAAATTATAAATTACAACGTCTTGTATTTATAATAAATTATTGTTTCAATTTCAATTTCAAATTGTATCATAAACAATAATTTTATCTAAGTAATAAAATAATTCAATTACTTAGACCGTATCTAATTTAATCGAATTATATTAAGACACGTTAATCTCACTCACAAATCATCCGTCTATTTTAAGCAAATTAATTAACTCGTATCGGCATACGATTAATTA
This sequence comes from Silene latifolia, assembly GCF_048544455.1. Taxonomy (NCBI): domain Eukaryota; kingdom Viridiplantae; phylum Streptophyta; class Magnoliopsida; order Caryophyllales; family Caryophyllaceae; genus Silene; species Silene latifolia. The sequence continues at coordinate 96,428,389 of NC_133538.1, forward strand.
AATAATCAATTAAGGGTATTTCCCTATAGGTATGACCTAAGGAGATCAACTGATTACCACCGTCGCACGACAGTAATGTCAAACTCTAGTCAGCCAATCATGACCGCTATGTGTGGACTAGTTGACTGTAAAATATTACATCCCAAATGTATTCTTAAAATGAGATTTAAACATGTGATCATCATGCTTAACAGTTGTGATCGCATTATTATCGGAGGACACATATTCCAACAATCTCCCACTTGTCCTCGACAAGTGTGCGTCACCAATTCTCTTGTCCTATTACTATCTCCCACTCAATGCAAGGTGTCTTTCAGGTCGTACTTCCAAGTGATCATATCGAGAGTGGTTTCCTCGATCTGGAGAATAACTGATTGACCGGAATTATCTACCATAGATACCTTCCGAGCGTGGCCACGCATTTCCAGTTTATTACTCCTCGAGTGGCCCTGAGATATTGTTATAACCGTGACAAGGGGTGGACAATTCCGATTGCACTTATTCCCTTCGACTAGCCACAACCATCATAACCCAAAATATGCCCATTTGACCCCATTTACGAAGGTCGTAGTAACATAAATCAAAGTTAATCTGAAACTGTGCCACCTTAGGCGAACAGTTTTTAGTCAAAAGAATCGACTCATTAGAATACTATAGTAGCTCTCGCCACAACCAGGCTATATAAATTTGCCAGAACTCTATAAGAGGTCATTAGCCAGACAAAGTCCAAGTCAAACTTCAACACAACCACCCAAGGTTAGTCCAAGTCAGCTACGAAAGGTGGGTCAAAAATCCGTCTTAAGACGGTCACATAACAATAACAAAAACCCATATAAAAGCTCGGTCAAACCACCATTTGGCCGGTCAACGGAGGTCCGAGTGGTGGTCAATGACGGGTCAAGGTCGAGGTGGGTCAATGTTATTAATTAAATAATATATAAACAAGTTTAAGACGGTCTTATCTTACGATCTCGAGGCGGAGGGACAAAATCTCCATTTTCCTTTTTCTTTCTTTCTCTCTTCTTTCTCTCTAAGATTTGAGTGGATTTTGTGAGATTGTGTTAGGATAAGTTGGGGATGGATAAGGTGAGGGTATATATTGTGGTAGGTGGGAGTGTATACATGTATACGTATGATGTATTATTATCGTTATTATAATTACCGTCTATTATAACATAACTCGTACAAATATAATATAATATATATAATTACAAAATACGAGGTATTACAGTCTTCCCCCCTTAAAATGAACTTCGTCCGCGAAGTTTGCCCCACTCTCTCCTTTCCTCAAGTGTCCTCAAGTTCATCACTGATTCTCAAATACTCTCTCGAGGTTCTTACTGTCATCATCACTCTCATTATGCCAATATGATTCTCACCTCTCTCACCAGGCTCACATAAGCTCACACGTTTTCCTTTATCGTATATCCTCTCTTCACTCATACGCTATTCAAGTGCATATTACGCTCGTTTTTCCGCTTTAAATTCCCAATCGTTACATACACTCCCCCTAAAAGAGAACTTCATCTCGAAGTTAAACTATCAAAACTCATAGCGTGCTCTCATACGTTCATTACTAAATTCCACAAACGACTATGTTTCAGGTTCAACACTCTCTCTTACTCATTGCAAATCCATAATCAAACCTCATGTAGTTCTAATTTAAATGATATAATCCCCCATCTACAAGCCTCCCAAAGGTCAAGTGCTAGGTCAAACCCATGGTTCCAATCTATAATCCGTAAATAACTCCTTATTCATGTTGGTTATATGTATACATATCTATCACGGGGAATAACTCGATTATTACTACGTATCTATATCACGTCAAGTCTCATACATTCACACGTATGCACATCAATCACGAATATGCGGACTCCATGAAATAATTAAACAAATGCCAAAATTACTCGTAATGTGACTCAACCATGCACAACACTTCCATTTCTACACACCATGCCACACATGTACCGCGTCAAATCTACCACATGATCACTCATGTGTTTCCATATCCGTTTCCATCTATCATCAACACTCCCGCACATACGGAAGACCACAATCACAATCATGTAAACGACCACTGTGCGACACATAATTTGCATTTTTTCATCTTACTTTAATATAACAAAACAATGTCACGTCGATTAACACACACACACAAAACAAGATTAGCACATCATTTATGTCATCAACCCACTCATGTCTAATCAACAATTTCCATTTACTTGCAAAATATCACACCATATAATCAAACGTAAACAATTCACAAAATATCACCCATGTAAGATCAACATGCTCACCTAAGCACAAGTCAACTAATATAAACCGCGAAATAAGGATACACGCTCAATTTTCGGTCAAATATCAACAAAGCAAAGGTCAAGGTAGGCCACTCGGTCGAGTGTAGGAGACCACTCGGCCGAGTAGTCGACCACTCGGTCGAATGCATGGTGCACTCGGTCGAGTGTCACCTGGGCAGAATGTTTTCAAACTCGGTTCCAAACTTCCCTATTTCATCACACAAATGCTAATGGACTCCGATGGTGACTAATACACCATCAAATAACCAAATTAAAACAAATTCACGACCTTATGGCCATCCAACTAAAACAAAATGTGATACAACATGATATTTCAAAATCCGTTTCATAAGCATTGCATTCCCTATACCCGGTGACGGTATCACCATACCGCCACAAACAACCGCAATAGTCACGTCGGTATCCACAACACTTACATTGTCCCATGGACATGACACTAACCACCCATTATTCTCAAGGAATAATAACATCATCACTCAAATGAACACCACCACAAGATCATGATGTATACCATGGACGCTTTACCTAACGATTGGGAGGCAACTTTACAAAAAACATCTATACTACCACTCATAGGGTCGGAGTCCCACACAACCACTTTTACACTTCATGAATATACACTTAAATTAAACGGTTACACTTTATAACACGAATGATCAAATACCTATACAATATGATTAAATCCTCAAGTATTATACGCCACACTCTTACTCTCATGACCGCGAAAACAAAACTTGGTAATACTAAATCCACCATCATATATCTCAATTATTTATTAACCAAAGTTTCCAAGTAATGCTCAATAACAACATCCCTCAACATGCAACTCAAACCTCGTTCACAAGTTAAAATGTTTGACCTAGATTAAACATCACTCATATCCATAAATTACCCCGTACAATCATTTTACTCAATTCAAGACACCTTACGCAAGCTAAAGTCACTCTCTTCTACTCCTAATTTCCAAACATGAATCATACACCTACCTAGTTACATGGTTCAACTCCACAACAAAAGGCTAAGCTCATATTAACCCTACTTAAACACATGTCTCGTATTCATGACCTTCAAGACACACATGGAAAGATGAACTGAAGCGAAATCACACAACATGATGATCCTAATTCGAGGCAATGCACAACAAATTAGTGAACACCAAGGCAATTGACATGATTAAACCAATGATGAACCATGAAATCAAAACTTTGGCATGAATGTTGAGTATGTATAAAAAAAATCTTTGAAGAAAATTTAAGTTAAAATTTTCCAATTTGGGACAATACATTGCATTATTAACAAAATTGTAAGCTTGCGGCACAATAAAACAAAGTATTAAGCACAAAATCAAAAATTGAGCATCAACACTATAATTTTCCACACATTTCACCATTAACAAAGGTTTGGGCACTACGAGACAATTAAGTCATGTTTTAAATATAAAAATCAAAATTTAGTGATGTGCACATAAAATCTCAAAACGAATTCGCTCCATTTTTAAAACGGAATTTTCGATTTAAACCATGTTATTACAGTGATACTCATAAGGATTATTGCCTTAAAACACCGATAAACCAAGTTTAAGATAAAAGGAGGAATCAAAATTTGATCATGGTCATACTGGATTTCGAAAAATTGAGTCAAATTTTCACGACGAAATTTTCGTTTGAAGAAGATGCATAACTTTACTAACAAAGAAGATGGTCTCATAGCACAATCAAGGCAAGTTTTCACACATGGGAAATCCAAAATTTGGGCAAGATTTTAAGGTAAAATTCCCGACTTAAGACAATACGTAGCATTATTAACAAAATTGAAGTCTTATTGCTCAATTAAATCAAGAAAAGCCTTAAGACAAGATTTTCAAATTTCGAGATCATGCCTGACATCATTAAACAACATTTGAATCTTTATGACATAATTAGACAAAAATAAATGGAGTATATAGAAAATCGGATTTGTCGGTATAAGTAACATAGATGTCAAAACTTGAAACATTTTGTAAGGCAACACTGCTAGCTTAATACAACACAACGCAACATCAACAAGCACTAAATACCACGAAACAATTTGGTCATGTTTTGAGTGCATGAACCAAAATTATTCATTTTAAGATGAGAATTTAAAAGATTTTGGGTAACATTTTAAGATGGAATTTCAATTCAAGATGATACATGCCATTACCAACAAAGATGGTACACTCATTAGTCAATAAAACTAAGTTTTTAAACATGCAAAATCAAAACTTACGCTTGAACATTAAGGTTTCAAAATTTTCGTAACAAAATTTTCAAGATAAGATTTCAAACATATAACAAGAGTAAGCAATAACAACCAAACTTTAGTCCTTGTTAAATAATCAACCATGCAATAAACAACAAATCAATTACTGACTCGAGAATAGATATTTTCAGGTTCATAAAATTTTAGGCAAAATTCAATATAAAATTTTTCACTTGACATCATAAATGGTATAAAAAGGTGATTAATATCATGGATCAAATAAAGCATGCAATTAATTGACAAAATTTGAAGGGAATAGCGTGGATTTAAACGGAATCAAATTGGGACAATTTAAGAGCGATGAGAAAATCACTAAAATTGTTTAATTAGCAAGAATTAAGAAAATAAAAATGGATTTATGTCTAAGCAACAAACATCAACAATGGAGTTTTGGAAAAATTTTAAAAATATTTTGGTATTTTTGTTATGAGAAATGACGAAGAAATGCAAGAAAAAACGTAATAATGCAAATCTCGCGAAATTCACAACCCATAAAATGGCACTCGGCGAGTGCTGAGTCCAAATATGGATGCGGTAATAACTGAAAGATCATAAATCCATATTAGACTCTCTAATATAAATTAAATTATCTCATAATTTATCATTTTAGTGATCTATGTAACATGCATGCAAATATAAAAGCATAAAAATGAAAGTAAAGGAAAAACAATTTCCTTAGATAGATTTTTATGGTAATATGGGCACAATCAAAATCTCCTACCTTGATTGTTCTTGAGCTTATAATAAAAGGATGATCCTCCTAACAAATCTTCAAAGAGAAGATATCCTAACAATATGCACCCAAGAATTCAACCCAATTATTGTAACAAGTATTTACTAGTAACTTATTAGAATTATTCCCTTGATAATATGTAAATAATACTAACACTCTTAGTAATTATTTATTTTAGTTTACTAACAACTTAGTAAAGGATGAATAATAATTTTAGAGAGATGACAGATTTTGTTCACATGCAAAACACATAAGTGAGGTAGTGTAGAAATGAACATAAGATGGAGTATATAGGAGGGGAAAGTGGCAGGTGGAGTGTGGTAGTGTGTAGGAGTGAATTTCTTATTTTTTATCAATCTTACATCACATGCAAAATCATTATAAGATAACTTATAGAAGAATATAAAGTAAGGTGAAATGATTATGTTCCTAATCATCCGCAACTCTATTTTACATGGTCCACTTGCCCATTTACGGGTCCATGTTGGCTTTCATATTTGTCGCACAAATACGTGTAATTTTATTTTAAACATCGTTTCATGTTTAAATACTTCCATTATTAATTCGTCCAAATCACTCCGTAAATATACGTGTACCACTACACATATTATTTACGTACTAATATTAATCACATTAATCAATTAGTACAATTTTAGTGAATTAACAATTACTTAACTAAAACCCGTCTCATAAAATTTATTATTTAATTATCGCGTAATTAAATAATAACTGCTGCTCCTCGAGTTCGCAACTAAAAATCTCTCTAAAAATAATCGACTAACCTTTTAGTCTATAAATCATGGGACTAAATAAATTGTATCTCATACAATTAATTAGTTGTCAATTGGGGTTCGTTCCTTTAGGTGTGACCGAAAGGGGTCAGTTGATCACCGCCGTCTCACGACAATTACGTCAAACTCTAGTCAGCCAACCGTTATCGATTTACGTTAATCAACTAACGAGGATCAAATAATTAAATATCTGATGATATTCCTTTAATGAGATTTATTATGTAAACGCACTATTGTGGAGGACACTAACTCCAACAATCTCCCACTTGTCCGACACAAGGTGTGCGCTACCAATTCCCTTGTCCGTTTTTAATATCCCACTCAATGCAAGGTGTCTTTCAGGTCGCACTTGCACATGAACACATCGCGAGTGATTTTCTCGATCGGGAGTGTGACTACCTGACCGGAAAAATCTCTCACAGATTACTTCCGAGCGTGGCCACGCATTTGTAGTCATGAACTCCTCGAGTGGCCTTGAGATATAGTTTACCCAACGTGGGTGGAAAATTCTTGTATGCCCTATCTATCCTATTGCACAATACAGATCACCATGACCTAGTAAATGCCCTTTTGGCCTCCTTTCACGGCACGACCTAGGACAAAAACCAAAGTCACTCGGAAACTGCACTTTCTCAGATAATAGTCTTCACTCAAAAGAATCGACTAATTAGAACATCTTAGAGATCCACGCCACGACCAGGCGTCTATAATAGAACTTAGGGACTCTCTAAATGGTCACTGTCCGGCAATGTGTCATACACTCTGCCTATGTAATCGACTAGTCATCACGTATGACCTTATGGTGTTGAACAACCATCAATCGACTTACAATATAGTCACTCCAAGACGTCACCTTATTAAGTGACTAGGGACAAAATACAATGTTCATCTTGTTCACTTGAATAGTGTTCAACATTGTCTCCACAACTTATTCAAATAAACAAGGTATTCAATGTTTTCAGTCAAACTGAATAATTGAGTTCTTAAAGAAACTCTAACAATGAATGAGATCATCACTTATGTAAATATCAATACTCTATCCAATATTTACATAAAGATCTTTAGCAATTAAGGTATACTCCTCAATTCACATTGAGATGACATAACCATCATGTCTATGGCTTTGGTTAGAGGATAAGCATCAGCTGCATCACTCTAATTTCCATTGTTATTTTCCTTTGTTCTATGCAATCTTTTCATCACATAGAGCATTTCTAAGTACACGTCTATGCAAGTTTTTAGACTCTGGTTCTAAAGCCAGTCAAACACTCCTGCTATTTTCACAGTCTCTTGGGATACGATATTCGCCTAACAGAACTACTCTAGTCCCATTAAATTTCGGTTATCAACTATCTGTCTTACAACATCGGATGTTGTAATGTAATTAGCTTTCGTTCATGATTTGTACGTATAACACTTATACATACACATCCTTCATATGACATCTTTTATGTATGACTCCTCATACATGTTTGTTTTATTCATGTATAACTTCTTATACACATATGTATAACTTCTTATACATATTATTCTTTATGCACATAGCACTCTTACATGCTAACCATTCCTTAACGAGGCCCATAACATCTTATAAGCATAGGAATGTTTCCGTGTAATCCTTTTACACAAAATTCACAAATTCCTCCAAACTACAAGAGTAAATCCTCAGTGCTTCTCAAGTACTCAAGGTTGCTCTTGATAATTATCTAGTGACACTCACTAGGAAATGATTGGTAATGACTTATCATATTTTCAATATGATAAGTCCCGACGAGAGCAGCTTTTAGCATATTTAATAGATCCTGCAGCTGAAGCAAAAAGATCATATTAATTTTTTCAACAACCTGAACGAGTCAAGAATCTTATCACATAAGTCTCTTGACTAAGATGCTAGTATCCATGAAGATCTATCTCATTAGATCCGGATATTTAAGATGCACTATGATACTCTCAAGTATTTACCCGAGAATATTTCTAGTCACTAATATGTCAAACATATATTTTAGACTAAGAAATATCACCTTAGCTACATTTCTAGTCAATAATATGTCAAGCACATATTTTAGACTAAGAAACCCACTTTAGCTCCCACTAAACTCCATGTATCATCATGTTATCTCGACACTCCAAAGTTCCAACTCTTTGACGTATATAGATCACAAAAGGGATCTTCCAAGCATGCTAGGCTTCTTAGCATTGACAACATTAACAAAACTTCTCCGTTCATAAGATACATTCAAGGAGAAAGTTTCGTTATCCTTTTGCCTAAACTCATCCTCTTGAGAGGCTATATTGCTAAGACCATACGAATTGATAAAGGAATTTGGGTTGTCACAAACTCTCTGTAACAAGCCCAAATTTTAAACATCTTATGTAACCTTTACGACAAGATCAAGGTAATCAACCGAAGTATTCACCTTAAATCAAGTCTCGAAAACATCTCGTGTTTCCTTCCTTATCGCATCATGTGCAGGGAGATCGATTCGAATTGCATGGTAACACGCCATCACATAGAGTTCATACTATAGAAAAGCCTTTGATGAGGGTTTAAGATTCGTCACTTTTGAAAAGTAACGCATTATTATCGCAAAATTATCTCCTTATAACCACTGAGCCATAATAAAGAACGTCTTCTTGCATTATACTCAGTTTGTGGGTCTTGGACTTCCGTAAGTTCAAAATTTCTCCCACTCTGTCTTCCAGAAAATGAAAATCTTTCTGGAAAGATAATATTATGAGCCACAAACTCTTTGTTCTCGTTTTGGAGGAGTAAAAACCAAGTGGTTCAATTTTGGATGACCCTCACAAATTCACAAATTGGTTCTGACCAAACGTATAATAAGACAAGTTAGGGACTCTCCCTATCCATATCTCATATCGAGTCATTTAGGCTATTATAGTCGGGTTTTAAACTTTTAGTGAGAAAATAGCGTACAAAAATTGCGAAAAAACCTCAAACTATATCTCATAAAGTTCGGTTTAAATACTTGACTACACCATACTCTATGGTGTCCCAAGGAGAAGGTATTATGTGAACTGGTTCACAATCTTCTTAGTGATTATCAAGGTCATTACTTGATATTACCCATTTGATCTTCAAAGTCATTACTTTGAAACTTCCGATCAACATCTTGATCCTGACGTGCTTTTGGTTTACTACTTCATTTTGAAAATATTCCACGTTTCAAAAATCACTTTTATGTCTTATTAAATAGATATGAGGCTTTCATATCTACTTAACATTACGGTAAAAGTAACGAAGTATATATATATATATATATATATATATATATATATATATATATATATATATATATATAACCAACTATCGGCTTTAAGCATCCGTATGTATATGGTCAATCACCTCACTATTGTGTTTCTTTTCTGCAAAAGAAAACACATAATACATGCACATGTACCATAAGACTCACAATCAAATGGTTGTTCAATGCTCTTTTCGTTTACTCGTTTGAAACGAATTTACTTCAGGTTTGATCAATTGGGTTCACCAGATTAGAGACTTTAAAATTTACAAGATAGTATAACATTTAGTTTTCGTGAATAATGTAAAATTCCTCTAACTTAAGTGGTCTAAACCAACCACCAAGTTATCATAGGAGTAGGTACAACATTTTGTTTTAAATCACATGAGTGACGCCTTCTATGTATAAACATAGATAATTACATTCTTTTAAAACCAAATTTAGGTACATTTGTCCTTATCGAAATCATTGCTACTCTAGCACCACTTCGATACAAAAATGTCCTATGCTAGACCTCTTACGTCTTATCAATTCATGTAAACTTCTTTACAAAGAAATGACCCGTACTTGGTATCTCATACCAAGATAGTGGAACTAGCCTATCCATTGAGTAGATGTGTCTTTCAACATTGTTCTATCGCATACATCTAGGGTTGATACTTCTTAACTCCCACTCACTTTCACATTCCTCTTTGCTTCAATCAAGCAAAAATGAATCTCATGAAGACCTCTCTTCATGTCATTCGTGATATTTTATACACTTAGTAAGAGTGAATTACTATAAAGTGAGTGCAACATGTGGCAAAATCTCCACTTCTTGCGAAATTGGACTACCTAACTGTTCAATTGTTATCATATGCCTAAACTCTTTAGCGCATAAACAATCAATTTGGCCTTTCTCGAAGTGAGCCATTTGACGGTATCATATTGGAGTATTATAAGTGTTTTTGAAAACTCTTTTCGCAAACTTTTAAATTACACTTGAGTAATTAAGACTAATATGTCATCATCAAGACGGAGGTGTCACTTCCGAAATCAAGACTCTCTTGATAAAATGTGACTTCCTTTTAAACTCGTAATATGAGTTTGCAACATGAAACCCCTTTTTAACATGTATGGACGTTAATTAAGTTGTATAATAACCACAAAAATCGTTGTAAGCTTATGTAGGTGAATTGGTAAATCACGTTACCAATCATTAATTCCTCCAAAGAAACCACTTTCTATGAAAGAATGAAACATGTATAACAATAAATAGAGAAAGGAAGATGAAGTGCGCTATGTCATACATATATGAGAATGAACGAAAAATAGGAAAAATTAACATTCAATGTTTTAATTTTACTTGTGAAACATCTTTAATAAGTTTTAACATTTATATAATGATCTCCCACTAAATTATATAAATGATTACAAGACCCAAATATTAAACAAAAATGAGCATCGCTTGGGCAAAACATACCATAATTGTGTAAATTCGGTAAGTCACGTTGACTAATTCTACCTCTAGAACTCTTGGTCGACGAATTTCCTTAAATCCATCTACTAGCCCCGGAACACAAGACCATCTTATATCCCGTTGAGTCCAACCAATTTTGGCGTGTGATAACCGCTTACCACCCTACTTACTCAAGGTAAAAAGAGAACACTCCGCTTGGGCGAGCGTGGCTCTAATGAACAAGAGATTCATAGGTGTTACTAATTGGTAAGGCTAATCTCAATTTTAGTTATGTGAGAGATCTTGTCAATTTAGTCATAAATTCCCTATAAGTGAACTAAGTCGGTGAATGTAAATGACTTGAATTGACAATCGCGAAGATAAAATGCAAGTGAATGGCGATTTTGGCATGCGCGAAAATAAAAACAAGCAAACAAGTAAGCATATGAATAAATCCTAGTATGGCCACCTAGTTAATAAAAACTAGTCTATTACATTTCGGAAACCAACTCCTTGGTTCCTTGCCTCTTCATTCCATAAGTGGCTTCTTCTTGTGGGATTTGGAACTCCTTCTAAAAATAGACTCCGTCTCGATGTAATCCGTCTTTTGGAAATGCCGGTAAGAATAACTATTACAATTTAAATTACATAGTTATTCCTATTATACATTAATTAATAAAATAAATAAACTATTAATTAATTAAAAACTGACGATATGAGATCGTATTTAAATTACAAACAAATCGATATTCCCATTCATTTCGGGTAATACGATTAAAATAAACTAGGCCATGCTAGGTACAACAAGATAAATACTTTAAATAAATGACAACCATTCATTCAACTTAAATAAATATGCTTAAAATGCTGTAAAATGATGCCAAAATTGCCCTATCTATCAATCGTTGGTATCCATCTCGGTTTTTGTGGATTTTATCGATTTATAACATGTAAAATTCAATAATCAACTCTTAAATGTCATTTAAGTCCAAAATAATTGTACAAACTGTTTTGAACCTCAAAATTAGTCCTCACTAATTTTATGATGAATAATTAGTTTGATTTGGTGATATTTTGCTAATTTAATCGGTAAAATCATAATATTTAAGTAAAAATAATTGAAAAATTACCCAAAAAATTGAAACAAAAATTTTGAGTATTCTGGAACACTCCCTAGAACACCAAAATGTCAGAAAAATTGCCCCAAAAATCCGGATAAAATTTATGAAGAAAAAGATCGATATTTATCGGTTTTTAACCACTAAAACCAATAAACATCAAAACAAGGTGAAAAAAAATTTTAAAATTAAATTTTAACATTTAAATAATATTTTTAAATGTACATAAATTTATCATGGGTAGAATCAATTGTTTCGAAATTATGATTAATTTATTTCACTTTTATCGACTTTTATCTCATAAAATCAATAAACATGCAAAAAATTCGAACCAACCTTCGAACTTTTGCATACAATCAGTAGAAAACATGCATGAAACACCATAAAAATTCTATGGACCGAATCAACTTTTAACTAGGTTTAGTCAATTTTTAACTAAAATACGGCATTTTGACTCGGTTTTCTACCAAAAATCATTAAAAATAGCAAAATAACTTCATAAATCACCAAACTTTACCACAAATCTTTTGAGATCAGTAGGTATGCTTGTCCCAAAAATTTCGTGCTAAAACCTCTTCTAACACAATTTTTGAGTTTTTATAAATTATCTCATAATTCATTAATATGCTTAAAATCAACATGCAAATTACAAGTCTATGCTCTGATACAACTTGAAAGATCATAGATCCATATTAGACTCTCTAATATAAATTAAATTATCTTTTAATTTATCATTTTAGTGATCTATGTAACATGCATGCAAATATAAAAGCATAAAAATGAAAGTAAAGGAAAAACAATTTCCTTACATAGATTTTTATGGTAATATGGGCACAATCAAGATCTCCTACCTTGATTGTTCTTGAGCTTATAATAAAAGGATGATCCTCCTAATAAATCTTCAAAGAGAAGATCTCCTAACAATATGCACCCAAGAATTCAACCCAATTATTCTAACAAGTATTTACTAGTAACTTGTTAGAATTATTCCCTTGATAATATGTAACTAATACTAACACTCTTAGTAATTATTTTTTTTAGTTTACTAACAACTTAGTAAAGGATGAATAATAATTTTATAGAGATGATTTATTTTGTTCACATGCAAAACACATAAGTGAAGTAGTGTAGAAATGAACATAAGATGGAGTATATAGGAGGGGAAAGTGGCGGGTGGAGTGTGGTAGTGTGTAGGAGTAAATTTCTTATTTTTTATCAATCTTACATCACATGCAAAATCATAAGATAACTTATGGAAGAATATAAAGTAAGGTGAACTGATTATGTTCCTAATCATCCACAACTCTATTTTACACGGTCCACTAGCCTATTTACGGGTCCATGTTGGTTCTTATATTTGTCGCACAAATACGTGTAATTTTATTTTAAACATCGTTTCATGTTTAAATACTTCCATAATTAATTCGTCCAAATCACTCCGTAAATATACGTGTCCACTACACATATTATTTACGTACTAATATTAATCACATTAATAAATTTGTACAATTTTAGTGAATTAACAATTAATTAACTAAAACCCGTCTCATAAAATTTATTATTTAATTATCGCGTAATTAAATAATAACTGCCGCTCCTCGAGTTCGCAACTCAAAATCTCTCTAAAAATAATCGACTAACCTTTTAGTCTATAAATCAAGGGACTAAATAAATTGTATCTCATACAATTAGTTAGTTGTCAATTGGGGTTCGTTCCTTTAGGTGTGACCGAAAGGGGTCAGTTGATCACCGCCGTCTCACGACAATAACGTCAAACTCTAGCCAGCCAACCGTTATCGATTTACGTTAATCAACTGACGAGGATCAAATAATTAAATATCTGATGATATTCCTTAAATGAGATTTATTATGTAAACGAACTATTGTGGAGGACACTAACTCCAACAATAACATGCCAAAGGACGAGGCTAATGATACCTGTCGAAGTGAGTACTAAAAATAATATTTATAAATTCCAAACTACAACTAGCAAGCGGTAGTAAGGGTCGATCCGCAGGGAGGTAGGGAGTTCTAAGTGTCTTATTTCAGTCTATGAATTTTCTGGGGGGGTTTTGATTATTTCAACTGAACTAAAGAGACTAAGGGAAAAGAGATAAAAATAGAAGAAATTAACAATAGAGGGAAGGAACTAGGACTTCGGGTCATCAATAAACGTCAGTCAATTGCAGCTAAGGTCACAAATCAGTCGATGTGTCGGTCTAAGGGGCAACAAATATCTCCTTTCAGTCTCAATTCTCCCTAAAATGCTATTAGCTTAACTTTCGCCCTCACTAAAGCATCCTATTGTTCAGTGCGGGTCTCCCCTAATCCAACCTTTCGGTCCAGGTCAAGGGTTACCAATATTAAAAGGCTAATTGTGTCGACTCAACTAGTAGGATACAGTTAAAGCAGCGATTAACAACATAGACTACAACAACAACGACAGATCTAATAACCTAATTAACAACTAACATCAATCTAATGAATCACCTAATCCTAGCAGAGGTATTTAGCTAGACATGAATAAGAGAGTAAGAACAAGGGAAGGGGGAATAATAAACATTAAATAATTAAGGAGAAAAAGGGAGAGAAAGAAGTTACAGTAGAAATAGATCCGGAAATAAGAGAGAATAGCAGTAACAGTGTATTAGAAATAATAAGAGAGGAGAAGCAACGTCTGAGGTCCAAAGACCAGTTACAAATGACATCCTCACCTCCTATTTATAAGAAAATAGGATTATTAACTAACCTAATGACGGAAATAAGCTAAAAAGCCCAAGCCCATAGCGAATCCACTCGATCGAGTGATTTAAAACCACTCGATCGAGTAACTAAAGCTTAAACCACTCGATCGAGTAGAAAATCTACTCGATCGAGTAAACCATAAATTGAATCTACTCGATCGAGTAGAAAAAGGACTCGATCGAACATAAATCTACTCGATCGAGTACTTTCCAGCAACGATTTCCTGCTTTGCGCACTGAACTTTAAACGGCTGCCATTTCTTTGTTACTTGGGCAAACAGGGCGATTCCGGTGGCGTTGGAAAGTAAGAGGACAAGCTTTCATCTCCAATTGGAATCACCTGAATATCTGTTGTAGAAGTCGAGACATATCTCTCCAAAGTAGGCATTAGCAATTTGAAGTTCTTCCTTTGCTCGCCTAGCTATCTTTCTTCTTTGCGCTTCTCTAAATAGCTACATTCCCGCTCCAAATTCACTCTTCCTCCAAATGCATGTTAAAAGGATGGTAAAAGGCTCAATTTCACTACTTTATGGTTCATTCCTGTAAATAAGACAAAACAAACCAAAGTAGCATATTCAGGGCATTTCGTAGCATAAAGCTACGATAAAAGCGTAGAAATACGTGCATAAATAGACTTAAAAGACTATATAAAATGCACGTATCAAATCTCCCCAAACCAAACCTTTACTCGTCCTCGAGTAAACTATATGCAAACTAATGGAACGGAAAAGATAACTCAGAGCTAGCTACAAATGCCCACTTAAACCAATTTAATGCAAGCAAACTAACACTTATAGCAAACAGTCAAATGCAAATGAGTTGTAAGATGTTTATAAACAAAGCTGAACCGTCGACCTTGCAAGACCTTTAATAATAGACTCTCACGGGTCACTCTTCTCTCATGAAGCGAAGGGTGAACATATATATGTAAGAGAGAAAGAAAAATAGTCGCTCACCTAAACTACGACCCACATAAACATGCATGCAACTAATATGATAGACAATTCTAGCTACCGCACATACATTCCAACCAAACAAGGTCCTGTCACAGCCGAGGGCTTACAAAAATAAGGTAAAGTGAGGCAATGGGTAAGAAAAGGCAAAACATTTATGGGAATGTGGAGGTATAGGTGATCAAGCTAGTACCTAAACAAAACCATATGAAACATATCCATTTCCAACTCAATTATGAATTGCGCACATGCTCTTCATTTGGCATAAGATCTCACCAAACCAAACCAAACATACTCCTCAAATAATGTAAGATAGATCATAGGAGCAGAAACCGTCAACCAAACAACATTTTTTTCTTTTTTATTCGAATTTTTTTTTCTTTTTTTTTCTTTATTTTTTTTTCGGTTTCTTCTTCTTTTTCTTCGAATTTTTTCTTTTTTTTTTTTCAAATTCCTTTTTTTCAACTTCTCTTTTTTTTCTTCTTTTTCACGTCTTTTTTCATCATCCTCATTTCCTTCATAAATTACCAACTCCAAGTCAACAGATACAAGCCAAAATTTGATACAATGAAATATATACCGCAAAACATACACTAAACTAGCTTGACAAGGCAGGCTAAATTTGGAATGTAGCTAAAGGTCAACTGGCAAATTTGGCTTAATGTGGAGTTTATGGGTAAAAACGAAAGAAAAGGGAAATGTAAGCACCTCTCTGCATGTGACACCAACCACTAACCCGAATGTATGACGGCAAAAAGCAATTGAATTTCATATACGTGCAAATTAATGATACATGATATGCAAGGAGTAACTACTCACAATCCTACATGAAACTGGTCACAAATGACACCAGTTTAAAAGGCTCTAAATCTTAGAAATTATAAGTAGGTTGCCAAAATTTCAGGTCAAGTCTATATGTTGAGCTAAATTAAACATTAACTCGTAGATTATGCAAAAGACAAAGCTAAAAGATAACAGTTTAATGCAAGGCTTAAGCAAAAAGACAGTTGCAGTGCAATTTTATCATTGAAATCTACCGTTCCGACTCAACGTATATGCTAAATTAAACGTGAAATTTTTTTGAATTTTTAACAATTTTCTGATTTTTATTGAATTTTTTGAATTTAACGAAAATAAACAACAATGCAAACTTAAATTAAATATGATAACTGAAATGCAATAAAAACAATATGCAGACACAAATATGGATGCATAACCTCCCCAAACCAACCCGTACAATGCCCCCATTGTACCAAAACATGGAAAGGAAATGCAAACTGAAAGAGAAAGAGAGTAAATGCGGAAAACTCACAAGATAGCGCGAATAAAGGGACCTCCCCAAACCGACCATGAACATGGGAGGTTGCTAAAGGCCCTAAAAACCGTCTCGAAAGCTAATCCAAGTCAAACGAGTGAATGGGCATCCAAAACTGCTCGATCGAAGGGAAAAACAGTCGATCGAGTGGTTCTCTATTTGCAGGTGGTCGATCGAGTAAAAATTTCACTCGATTGAGTGAGTCCATCAGCAAAAGTACTCGATCGAGTAGAAAAACTACTCGATCGAGTGATCCTCGATGTAATCCTTGCAAAACGCAAATAAAACAGCCGCAAACTAACAAGACAAGCATACTGAGATAGTTTATGGTATAAAAACCATTTATTACAACTGAAATAAAATAAAAATGCAAAATAAAATATCCGGGTTGCCTCCCCCGGGTAGCGCTAGCTTCAGACAGTCCCGGCTCGACCTCTTTTTCGTCGTGACTTACTCTAATGGAGCTCGGTCAAAACAACTCAAGGCTCGCAAAGAATTTGTCAAATAGGCTGCGCATGTGCTACACAAAACCGTAAGTAGCACCATAAGATAGAAATAACATAGGAAATCAAAATGTAAAAACATTTAAGCTTAACAAATTTCCTATGGCGGCTCCTAAAATTGTTCACAAAATAATTCTGCCCTCCAGCTAAGAGCGGAATATAAAAGCTCAAGTTAACCACAGGTGGAGAATTAACGAACTCAGGTGCATTCGACTCAAAATTAACGCGACTAAAATTAAAATACTCTGACGGGTATGAAATGTGAGGTGGAGGAGTCTGGTCAACTAAGGGAGAAGGTGGATAATCGTCCCAAATGCATGGGATAGCAAAGTCAAATGGGTCAATGGGGTCTCCTAAAATAGGCTCATCATCGATATCATCATAAGTATCCCATTTAGCCTCTAGACTATCACTCTCCTCATCGCTAGACTCGTCAAGATGGAGGTTCTCAAAGAGAGCCTCCAAATCGTCCTCACTAACATTGCAAGAATCATAAAGGGGTTCTAGACTATCCTCATAAAAAGGATTGTAAACCACGCTAATGGTCTCCTCTATATCTCCGTCAGCATTTCCTAGATTGGTTTCTAAGGTCTCACTCACCCCCTCATCTGAGTCAACATGAAGAGAAAAAGTAGGTTTAAGAGATTCAGTTGCAAACAAATTAAAGAATTCTAATACCTCAATTACGGGGATTCCTTCGAAATCCCACTTACCTATGGACTCGAGGTATGCTCGCGTAGGGTCATTCATATCTTGGACAATAGTGCGATATTTGGAGATCGATAAAGGCATCCCATCCGGGCTCAATAAACTCCCAAAGTCTCTAAATAAGCACCAAAGATTTCATCCTCTTCCCCGTGGAAAACTTAGAACATGAAACATGAGAACGGTCTCAAGGAACCGAAGTTCCACGAAACTAAAGAAAGAAAGACTAAAATTAAAGACAACTAAAACTAGCGCGCCTCCCCGGCAACGGCGCCAAAATTTGATACCTATCGAAGTGAGTACCAAAAATAATATTTATAAATTCCAAACTACAAATAGCAAGCGATAGTAAGGGTCGATCCGCAGGGAGGTAGGGAGTTCTAAGTGTTATTTCAGTCTATGAATTTTCTGGGGGGGTTTTGATTATTTCAACTGAACTAAAGAGACTAAGGGAAAAGAGATAAAAATAGAAGAAATTAACAATAGAGGGAAGGAACTAGGACTTCGGGTCATCAATAAACGTCCAATCAATTGCGAAATAAGGTCACAAATCAGTCGATGTGTCGGTCTAAGGGGCAACAAATATCTCCTTTCAGTCTCAATTCTCCCTAAAATGCTATTAGCTTAACTTTCGCCCTCACTAAAGCATCCTATTGTTCAGTGCGGGTCTCCCCTAATCCAACCTTTCGGTCCAGGTCAAGGGTTACCAATATTAAAAGGCTAATTGTGTCGACTCAACTAGTAGGATACAGTTAAAGCAGCGATTAACAACATAGACTACAACAACAACGACAGATCTAATAACCTAATTAGCAACTAACATCAGTCTAATGAATCACCTAATCCTAGCAGAGGTATTTAGCTAGACATGAATAAGAGAGTAAGAACAAGGGAAGGGGGAATAATAAACATTAAATAATTAAGGAGAAAAAGGGAGAGAAAGAAGTTACAGTAGAAATAGATCCGGAAATAAGAGAGAATAGCAGTAACAGTGTATTAGAAATAATAAGAGAGGAGAAGCAACGTCTGAGGTCCAAAGACCAGTTACAAATGACATCCTCACTTCCTATTTATAAGAAAATAGGATTATTAACTAACCTAATGACGGAAATAAGCTAAAAAGCCCAAGCCCATAGCGAATCCACTCGATCGAGTGATTTAAAACCACTCGATCGAGTAACTAAAGCTTAAACCACTCGATCGAGTAGAAAATCTACTCGATCGAGTAAACCATAAATTGAATCTACTCGATCGAGTAGAAAAAGGACTCGATCGAACATAAATCTACTCGATCGAGTACTTTCCAGCAACGATTTCCCGCTTTGCGCACTGAACTTCAAACGGCTGCCATTTCTTCGTTACTTGGGCAAACAGGGCGATTCCGGTGGCGTTGGAAATCTAAGAGGACAAGCTTTCATTTCCAATTGAAATAACCTGAATATATGTTGTAGAACTCGAGATATAGCTCTCCAAAGTAGGTATTAGCAATTTGAAGTTCTTCCTTTGCTCGCCTAGCTATCTTTCTTCTTTGCGCATCTCAAAATAGCTACATTCCCGCTCCAAATTCACTCTTCCTCCAAATGCATGCTAAGAGGATGGTAAAAGGCTCAATTTCACTACTTTTTGGTTCATTCCTGCAAATAAGACAAAACAAACCAAAGTAGCATATTCGGGGCATTTCGTAGCATAAAGCTACGATAAAAGCGTAGAAATACGTGCATAAATAGACTAAAAAGACTATATAAAATGCAAGTATCAGCTAACGCCCCTCACACACTGATGTGTGCCTTTTATATGCGTTTATTCACATGCTTGGCACACATTTCTAGTTACTTATATGATTATTTCATTCTATTTCCTCCCGTATTAGCTACTTTGGGTGTATTTCATGTTTCTTGCAGGTTTGAGATTGGTTTGTGCATTTAGAAGCCAAATCCGTTCGGTAAAGGAACAAGATAGAAGCTTGGAAGAGTTTAGACGAGCTTAGGAGAGCAAGGAATGTATTTTTATACATGATATCTATTAAAGTTATGCTATTGTCGATAGACTTGCCTCTCTATATCGATAGACAGAGTGTAATGTGTCGATAGACATTGTCAATCGACACAGGAGACTGTTTTGGAGAACTTTCAGCTCTGTCGATAGACACCTCAGCATTATCGATTGACTTCTATATATACTGTCGATCGACACTACACCTAGGTCGATCGACTAAGTAGACGGACATATATGTTTTGCTCAGTTTATTTCTTTTATTTGGACCTAGTATAAAAGCTCTTGTAATCTTTTAATTAGGTTACACTTTTACACTTAATTTTTATGTAAGCAGACAGTTAGAAACATTACTACGTAGAAAGTTTCTCAAACTTTTAGATCTAGATTAAATTCTCCTCTCTACATTGCTCGTACTCGGATTTATTTTTGTAATTAATAAAATCTCCTCTTTCGTTCTTCTTATTTAGTTTGAAATATTTCTCTTGCGTTCATCGCTAGTTTTAGTTTATGATTATTTCTCTCTTGATCAATTTAATGATGAATCCTTTTTATTTCTCTTCTATTTTAACTATTGTTATCAATTTCAATATGAGTAGCTAAATCTCTTGCTAGGATTTAGGGGATCCATGGAAGTTAAGGGGTGTTAATTAGGCGATTAGGTTGATCAATTTTATTAGTCTTTATTGTTAATTGCAAAATTAAATATACGAATAGTTAATTAAAGGCCACAATTGGTTATTTGATTTGGTAAATCCTGACCTAAGATCGAAAGCCTGGTAAGGATTAGACCTGTTGTAAACATCAGAGTGCCCTAGTAAGTTGCGAGAGCCCGCTAGGAGCATTTTAGGGCGAATTGTGATCCGAGAGGACCTTTTCACTACCTTTTAGACCAGTAATTGAGACTGACTTATAACCCTACCTTAGACCCGCGATAATCCATGGTGAACCGATGATCCTACTCTTCTCTCCTTATATTTTCACAGTTTAATTTCTCTCTTTTAATCATTTTTATTTAATTGTTTTAGTTATTATTCAAACAAACAAAATCCCCCATTTGTTACATAACAAACTTGAATTAGCAAATAGATTATCATTTGCCTCCCTGTGGATACGATCCCGACTTCCCTAGCTGTGTTAGTTAGAGTATAGTTGGTTACATTTGATAGGGTTGCGACAGCCTCATCAAATTTTGGCACCGTTGTCGGGGAGGCAACATTTTCTATTTGTTTGTTTTAGTTTGTCTTGTCTCAGGGAACTTTAGTTCCTTGAGGCCGCTCTTATTCTTTTCTTTAGTGTTTGTTTATGCGCAGGTCTCACGGGTCCGAGCTCGTACCATTCGACTCTGAACCAGAAATGACTTTCCGAGCTAGACAAAACTTTTGGAGAGAAATTCATCAAGCCGAAGACTTGAGTACGCTTGACGCTACATACGCCGCTTTCGTTGCAGAAAATCAGTCTTTAGAGGAAGATACATCTACTTCTGACCCTACTACAATCATGCCTACATTAGCAAGTCATTCAGAGCCCACCCTTGCATCCATTCGTAAGGGATTCAAGTTGCCAACCACCGATCATGGTACCTTTGAGATCCGTCCGTCCTATGTTAACCTGGTAAAACGAAACATGTTTGGAGGAGCAGCTACTGAGGATCCTGCCAAACATATGGAGAAGTTCGTGACATACTGTTTCTCAATCCCTTTGACTGCCGGGGTAACACAGGACCAAGTAAAACAAGTTTTATTCCCTTTTTCTCTGCGACATGGTGCTGCAGAGTGCTTGCGGGATTTGGACTTGAAAGCAAATGCTATTAGTGACTGGAATACACTCGTTATTGCATTCTACAAGAGGTATTTTCCACCACAGAAGACAAACGCTCTTAGAAGCCAAATCACGAGTTTTAAACAGGGCCCCACTGAAGACCTTAATGAGGCATGGGTTCGATTCAAGAGACTAGTCCGCTCTGTTCCCCATCATGGTTTCCAGATCTGGTTTCTATGCAATCAGTTTTATAATGGGATTTATGACGATCATAGAGCTTTGCTTGATTCTTCTGCAAATGGGAGGTTTCAAAACAACAATACTGATGCCAATGCTTAAAAATTGATTGATGAGATAGCTACTCACACTGCTGAGTATGGTAACCCCAGAGGTAATATAAGAGGGGGAAGTTCAGATGGCGCTGTTGGAGATCAGTTAGAGGCATTGTCTGCCCAAATTGCCGAATTGAAGACATCCTAATCTTTGGGAAACCAGCAGACAGTTAATGCCTTAGTCCAACAGGATACACCTTGTGAATGATGTGGTATCACGGGGCATAGTGCAGCTGAATGTATGAGTACGATAGAACAGGTACATGCTTGTCAATCTTTCAAGCAAGGTACACCTTACTCTAACTTCTATAATGAGAGGACTACGGAGCATCCATATTTCTCGTACCGAAGCCATAATGTCCTTAATCCTACCCCACCACCACAACAGCCACAAGGTCCTTCA
Source organism: Silene latifolia (assembly GCF_048544455.1). Taxonomy (NCBI): domain Eukaryota; kingdom Viridiplantae; phylum Streptophyta; class Magnoliopsida; order Caryophyllales; family Caryophyllaceae; genus Silene; species Silene latifolia. The sequence continues at coordinate 96,451,041 of NC_133538.1, forward strand.
TATGTGATTCCTCAGAATCACACTTCTCAGCAAAACAATTATCAAAGGCAAAACCAAGGAGGGCAACAGTTTACTAATCCGCATCAATAGTTTCAACAACAGATGCAACCTCCTCAACAAGCTGCAAATAGCGATATGTTGAATATTAAAGCCATGTTACAACAACAGATGATAGCTTCACAAAAGCAGGAGACTTTGATTACACAGTTTCTAGGTCACAATAAAATCTTGGATAATCAAATTGCTCAATTATCGAGCCAAAACTCAAGTAGGCAACCTGGTGCGTTGCCATCTCAACCAAATAAGCCTTATGATACGGCCAATGCTATAAATCTAAGAAGTGGTTTTACTTATGACGGGCCGGAGTTGCCAAAGGATGGTGATGACTTTGTTATTGAAGAGTTGGATGTTAATGATGAAGATGAGGTAAAGGATCCACAAGAAGATGACTCGCAAGCTAAGGGTCGATCGGCAAGTACTGAATGTCAATCGACAGGTCCATGCAAAGGTCAAACGACAATATTTCATTCGACAAGTAAAGATGGTCTATCGACAACCGCTGGAGGTCGATCAACAGAGGCTGGTGGTCTATAAACAGCCAACCCAAGTCCATCGACAGCCAGTCCAAATGGTCAGTTAGCAGCTTCAGACGGAGTTACTGGATCATTGCCTACTACTGGATCGACTTCTAATGCTGCTAAGAAGTCTAATTCTGACGAAGGGAAGGGCAAAGCTGCTGAGCCACCAGTTGTAATAAAGATTCCATTTTCACGAAGGTTGAAAAACACGAAGATTGACAAGCAGTTCAGGAAATTCATGGAAGTCGTCAAGAATCTCCAGGTTACTGTACCATTCACAGAGCTGATAACCCATGAAAGATATACTGACTCGTAAGAGAAGTTTTAATGAACAGGAGACCATAGCTTTCACCGGGGAGTGCAGTGCACTCCTACAAAGCAAATCTCCCCCTAAATTAAAGGACCCGGGTAGTTTTTCAATCCCTTGTACTATAGGCACTCATGTTATAGAAAAGGCTTTATGCGACTTGGGGGCAAGTGTAAGTGTAATGCCCTATTCAGTTTGCGAGAAACTGAATATGGGGGACCTCAAAGTTACTAGTGTGACCCTACAAATGGCTGACAGGTCAGTGAAACGTCCTTTAGGTGTTCTAGAAGATGTCCCCGTACGGATAGGTAAATTCTTTATACCTGTCGATTTTATTGTTTTAGATATGGCTGAAGATACCCAAATTCCCATAATATTGGGGCGACCATTCTTACATACTATGGGGGCTATAATAGATGTCACGCAGGGGCGCTTGACCCTGGAGATAGGAGACGAGAAGGTGACTTTTAACCTGGCTAGCACACTAGCTAAGCCTATGATAGAAGACACATGTTATGCCATAGACATAGTAGATGAGTCTATGTTTGATTATTGGACGGGTTCCCTGATTGGGAACCCATTAGAGGCTTTGATTGTTCTTGATGATTTTGCAGAGGATGTACAGGTAGATTACGCGACGATGAATACTGCTTTGAAAGGTAGGGAGTTCACTATTGAGAAAGGTGAGACGGTAAATGCGATAATGGAAACCTCTTATGCTGTTGAGGTAAAGAAACCGGAGCTCAAACCTCTCCCCTCCCACCTTAATTATGTTTTTCTCGATGACCATGAACAATATCCAATTATTGTTAGTTCCAAGCTTGATGATAGCCAACTCGCCGATTTTTTGGGTGTTTTTGAGAAATAATAAGAAGGCTATGGGATACAGTTTAGATGACTTGACAGGTATTAGTCCATATTTCTGTATGCATCGGATAAACCTGGAGAAAGGTCATAAGCCTCGTGCACAAGGTTTACGCAGGTTGAATCAGAATATGCAGGATGTGGTAAGGAAAGACTTAATAAAACTTCTTGATGCAAGTATAATTTATTCTATCTCTGACTACGAGTGGGTGAGCCCAGTTCATATAGTTACGAAGAAAGAAGGGACTACGGTGGTGAAAAATGATAAGAATGAATTAATACCGACTAGAACTGTGACTGGTTGGCGGATGTGCATAGATTATAGACAATTAAATGCCGCAACTAAGAAAGACCATTCCCCCCTTCCCTTTATTAACCAGATGTTAGAGAGATTAGCTTCCCATAAGTTTTTCTGTTATCTAGATGGATACTCAGGGTTCTTTCAGATCCCTAACCATCCGAATTATCAGGAGAAAACGACTTTTACTTGTCCATATAGTGTTTATGCATATCGCAGGATGCCATTTGGTTTGTGTAATGCCCCAGCTACCTTTCAAAGGTACATGATGGGGATATTTTCCGCGTATATAGAGTCTATTATGGGGGTTTTTATGGACGATTTCAGTGTCTATGGGTCTTATTTCTCTTCTTGTTTGTCGAACCTTGATAAGATTTTGCAGAGATGTATTGAGGTTAATCTGGTGTTGAACTGGGAAAAGTGCCATTTTATGGTCAACGAGGCAGTTATCCTTGGTCACTTAGTTTCTGATAAGGGTATACAGGTTGACAGAGCAAAAGTGCAAGTGATTGAGCAATTAACACCTCCCGTTAACGCCAAAGGAGTTAGGAGTTTTCTTGGTCACGCTGGCTTTTATCGCCGGTTCATCAAGGACTTTTCTAAAATTGCTAAACCACTTACACAATTGCTAATTAAAGATGTCCCCTTTGAATTTTCTAATGAGTGTCTTTCTGCTTTTAACAGGTTAAAGCGGGCCTTGATCATAGCACCGATTATTCAAGCTCCAGATTGGGAGCTGCCATTCGAGATAATGTGTGATTCCAGCGATTATGCAGTTGGCGCGGTGTTAGGCCAAAGGAAAGACAAGGCTTTGAGTGCTGTTTACTATGCTAGCTGAACATTGGATGAGACTCAGGTTAATTATGCTACTACTGAGAAGGAGATGTTGGCTGTAGTATATGCAATATAGAAGTTTAGGTCCTATCTGCTCGGGTCCAAGGTGATTGTTTTTACCGATTATACGGCTTTGAAGCAGCTTCTTGTTAAGAAGGACGCTAAGCCGCGATTATTGAGATGGATACTCCTGATTCAGGAGTTTGATTTTGAGATTCGAGACAAGAAAGGCTCTGAAAACCTTGTTGCTGACCATTTGTTTCGACTAGAGTTGCAAAATGAGGGAGATATTCTCCCTATTAATGACTCATTTTCTGATGATAGTTTGATGGCTATTACTAATGCTGAAAATCCATGGTATGTTGATTATGCTAATTCTATTATAGGCGCTATTTTACCTCCTGACTTGTCTTATCAGCAGAGGAAGCGGTTTCTTCACGATCTGAAGCAGTACTTTTGGGATGATCCTTATTTATTTAAGGAGTGCGCTGACGGTCTTTTTAGACGGTGTATACCGCAGTGGGAGACCAAAGCTATCATGGAAGCTTGCCATTCTTCCTCCTATGGCGGTCACCATGGTCCTTCTAGGACCGTGCCTAAGGTACATCAATCTGGTTTCTACTGGCCGTCTATGTTTAATGATGCTAGGTTGTTTCTTGCAGGTTGCGATCCTTGCCAGAGAACGGGAAATATTTCAAAGAGACATGAGATGCCTCAGAATGGTATTTTGGAGGTCGGGATTTTTGATGTATGGGGCATCGATTATCAAGGGCCATTCCCGTCTAGCAAGGGCAATAGATACATACTAGTTGCTGTGGACTATGTGTCCAAATGGGTAGAGGTTGTGGCTTCAGCTAACTGTGATGCCAAGACCATTGTCCAGCTATTCAAGAAGGTAATATTTCCTCGCTTTGGTGTCCCTAGGGTCGTCATTAGCGATAGAGGTATTCATTTTAATGAGAAACAACTTTCTGTTTTATTGTCAAAATATGGTGTTTCGCATCGTCGTGGTTTGGGGTATCACCCCCAAACAAGTGGACAAGTGGAAGTCTCCAACAGGGAGATTAAAAAAATTTTGGGAAAGGTTGTTTCCAAGTCCCGTAAGGATTGGACTATGAAGCTGGATGACACCTTATGGGCCTATAGGACAGCTTTCAAGACACCGATTGGCGCGTCGCCATCGATTAGTCTATGGGAAGTCGTGTCACCTACCTGTGGACACTACTACAAATTTAGGCAACTACAACGCCCCTTTAACAACGATTATTCACGAAAATCACAATAGACGTTGTAGAATGTATGGCGCGAATTTTACTAAAATCAATTACAACGGGTATAGTTATAAAAACCGTTGTTATTATTTTTAACAACGGGTCACACATGCGGAACCGTTGTTAATAATTTGGCGCAAAATTGGCGCAAAGTTAGTGAAAAGTAATCACAACGGTTACTTTTTAAACCCGTTGTTAAAACTTATTTAACAACGGGTGTTTTGTACAACCGTTGTTAAAACATATTTCACAACGGTTGTTGTTTAATAACCGTTGTCAATACCTTCCATACTATAAACCACACAAATGTCTGCTGCATTGCACACAAAACACAACCCTTAATACACAAACACAAACAAAGCAGACAAACAAACACAAAACACATACACACTCTCTTTCTCTCTTTCTCTATTTCTCTCTTTCTCATCGTCGCTTTATCTTCTCGCCGTCATTGTGATTTCATCGTCTATTACGTTACGTATTTATCGGGTAAATCTCGCCGTCACTGTACGTCATCGTCATTATTTTCTTTTTCTATTTATTTCTTTTGCATATATGTGTTTTTATCGACAATTATGTTATTTGTTTAAGTATTGTTCGCATAATTAGTTACTAAAACAATGAAGAAGCAAGATGAAGAAGTAAGATAAACATAATTAATATATATATATATATATATTTATAAATACATAAATTAAAAAAAAAAATTACATATGTAAAAATGCAATTCTTATATTTTCATGGAGGATCTTATTGTGCTCTATCGTATCCATCCTCTCCTCCTTGGCTATTTGGAGGTTCCGTTCAGCTTGCTATATCGTCATATAGCCGCAAATCGCTCGCTTGCTCGTCAAGCCATCTTCTTTGGCGTGCTTCAGTGCGGATCGAGCTTCCGCAAGGTAGCTCCTGAAACTTTCCTCAATATGGAGGAACCGGCGGATGAAGTTGTTGTTGTTTTCGATCATGGTAAGAGTCTTTAGGATGAAATCATTCAGTTTCTTAGAGTTTTTGAGTTTGATTTGAAAGATTAAGTAGAGTTTGTTTTAACAGTTAGAGTTTGGAGATGAATATATGAGATAATGGAAATGTTAGTTGAGATATGCAATGTATTTATACTAAGCAATGTGTGGGTTGAGTTAATTGCTTTTTAATTAATATATATGTTAGGAAGTTGTGCCATAATCATCATCATCTCTCTCAATAATGCTGCTTCAAATCCTATTACTAACCCTTCTCATTCCATATTATCCGTTCATATGTACAGTGAATGTCAGTAATAATGCATGCATTGGAATTCTAACAGGCCGTAATTATGCATGCATCTAGTAATATTTAATTTATTTTTTTTTTATTTTTTAAGAACAAACAACAACGGTTATTTTAAAACAACCCGTTGTCTTTAGTTATAACAACGGTTTTGCATATTACAACCCGTTGTTATAACTTTCCCCCCAAAATTGAGTCACACTTTCCACAACGGGTTTTTATACATAAAACCGTGGTTAATATTTTTAACAACGGTTTCCTTAAGTAAACCAACCGTTGTTAAAACCTTCTACAACGGACGCTTTAACAACGTCCGCTTTTTTATATAACAACGGTTTTTGACCGTTGTTATAGCCTGTATCTGTAGTAGTGGGAGCTAGAGTATAAAGCTTGGTGGGCTATTCGATTGCTTAATTCTGATCCAAATTTATGTGGTGAGAAGCGATTGTTGCAGCTAGATGAACTTGAAGAGTTCCGTCTAAATGCATATGATAGTGCCAGGGTTTACAAAGAGAAGACTAAGAGATGGCATGATAAGCGTATCATACCGCGAGAATTCCAAGTTGGGGAGAAGGTGTTTCTATTCAATGCCCGACTCCATCTATTTCCGGGTAAGCTGAAGTCCCGATGGTCTGGTCCTTATAAGGTAACTTTTGTTTCTAAATTTGGGTCAGTCGAGTTAGAGAATTCCGCGGGAGAGCGTTTCAAAGTGAATGGTCACCAAGTTAAGCATTACTATGATGCTAAGGATACTGTTGGAGTGGTTGAGGTGTTGTACCTCGAACCCGTTACCGCACATGCTGAAAGAGGTAACAAAGGTCGAGCGGGACCGTAAAAACCAGCGCTGACCAGGAGGCAACCCGAATTGTAAAAGTTATGTAAAAGTGTGTTTATTTTTAGCTTTAATTGTGTGTGCTTAGAACATGTTTCCTTATTGCATTTTAGTTATTTTTGCATACTCATTATAGTTTACATTTTAATTCCATATAATAAATTTCCGTCACTTAAATGTTTTTAACATTTGGAAGCGGAATTTAGTTGCATGCTAGACTAGTTTAGTACTGTTTCATAATGAGTATAACCTGGAAAAGAAACTAATTTGCATGTGAGAATTGCGCAGGGACCATAAGGAGTGGACAAGAGGCGTTTTAATGCATGTGTCTATCGATAATATACAGGTTGTCGATCGACAAAAGAAAAAAAAAAGTCGATAGACATGGTCATTCGACACAGCCTACAACAATTAAGGGGTCAATGAGGTATGTCGATCGACAATTGCTACAGTGTCGATCGACAATAGGTGAGTGTCTATCGACATCATACGAGATGTCTATCGACATATTTTAACATTGTGGTTTTTAATTGCTTTTTCCTTCCTCAATAAACCATAAAACCCCTCTTCTCCTCTTTGTTTCTCACGACAGGAACACAAAAAAAAAGAAAAAAAAAAAGAGGAACGACACCCTAATCCTTCATCCAATTTCGATCCCTACTCGTTTTCTTGCTCTCAATTTGCTGCAATTCCTTCACAAAATCTAATTCCCCATCAAATTACACCTTCAATTATTCCCTTTTTCTCCTTCAAATTCGACCAATTAGTCGAAATTATGGGTTAGGGTTTCGATTATTTTCTGGGTTATTTTGTGATTGCTTTCAAATCGAGTCCTGCCACTGAGGTTAGGGTTCTTTACTCTTATTGCTTAATTGTGCTTAATTTGATCAGTCTATTTGTTGTTCAAAATTTTGAGTTGTGTCTCGGATTCTTTCCCTTTCGAATTGTTATTCGAATTTGTCTAATTCGTGGTTCCGTTCATGCTCTATAATTTTCGAAATTCATTGCTAATGGTTGCGGTTTATTAATTTCAAATTAACTCGTATCGCTGCCTACTTCACTCGGCATTTACGCTGCTTGAGCCGAGTCTCTGTTTCTATTTGAGTTTTACTGTTGAACTTTGGTTGCCAAATTATTATTATTCGGATTTATCATTCGAATTAGTTGAGGAAGAAACCCCGTTTATGCTTACTCATTTTTCGAATTTAAGCGGATTTTGTCGGATGCTATTCTGTTCTTTGCTGATACTTATTCATTCAATTTTGTGCTATGTCAACGGTCACTTTTATTTGCAGGATATGGAAAGCGAAGGTAAGAGACGGAAGCTCACTGAGTCGAGGAAGGCTAGCACGCAGACTGGGGCTGCTGGCGGGTCTGGCGTCAGTCATTCCACGAGCAGTTATAACCCCGGTTACGGAACATCCGAATGTCGTATTCAGCTCCGAAGGGCAACGGGAGAGGTTTGAAAATCTTCTTGATACCCCTGTTATCCCTACTCGTTTTCAAGCCGATAAATCACTAAATAAATTAGGTTGGCGGGCACCTGTACTTGAATTTTTGAATAGGACGGGTACTATGGGTTTAGCTACTATGCTTCACTATACATATGAGTCGCTCACTTACGAGTTCTTTAGTATTTTTCGCTATGTAGCTTAAAATAATGCAAAGAATATACCTGAAAGTCGGATTCATTTTCGGCTCCTAAATAAGGATTATAAGTTGACTTTGACTCAGTTTGGTGGTTACCTTGGGGTTGCTTCTGTTGGTTCGACCACACCCCCAAGAGATGGGGCCACAAAGGCCCTTTGGCCTGCCCTCTCCCATGGCCCCAGCGACCGACATTATATTAATGATGTTGACCACCCCATCCCCCACTTTTGGTTCCGATTAGTTGCTGGCACTATCTTTGGTCGTCCGGAGCCGAACAAATTGAATGTAATTGAGCGACATATGCTCGCTGGTTTCTTAAATGTTGATTACGGTGATCCTTTTGTCTTAAATGTGGCCCAGGCTGTGGCCACACACTTTAGCACCGTCCGCGGTCATAGGGCAATTCACTGTGGCGGTGTTGTGAGTCATTTGGTGTCTTGCCTTATCCCTGGTTTTCCCTCGGATCGTTTGGAGCCGATTGGTCATGAGAATGGACTATCCTCTTTACAGGCCGGCCGTCTGCTTTATCTTCCGGCTTTAGCCTCATTTCGATGGATCCGGACCAAACCTTCCCTTAAATGGAAGTAAGAGGGTGAGAAGACACTTCCCTTACCCCTACCTTGCAATACTTTCCCTGCAATAGTTCCCATGCCCAAGTTTGACCCTACGCTTGATCCCACTTTATCCCACCTCCGCCGTTTGTGCCCCCCACGGTCATGGACTAGGGGCACCGTGATACCATGCTTTTAGATTTGTGCACTCGTGTGGCGAGGATGGAGCAGGACCAAGCTTTATGTGGTTTTCTTGTTTATGACTGGTATGCTCAAGACGGGAGGTTGCCACCTCCCGGTTGGCCCCATCCATCTTATTACAGGTTTCCAGAGGATGGCTATGTTTCTACTGCCACGGCTACTGCTGATGCCGCGGCGACTGTTACTTTTACTGAGCAGCCTACTACTACCACTACCACTTTGGAGGAGGGTAAGAGAGGTGATAGTGCTGTGGTGGGCGCCCTTTCTGATGAGGATGACCCGGATTTCACGGGCGCTTAGTGGCAGCTTCTGGCCACGACCTCCCCCTGTTTGTTGCTGGTTTGGGGTGGTCCGTATTGTGGTGTGTGAGTTCTCTTTTCCCTTATTTATTTTCATTTGCATTTCATTTTAGCTGTGTGTACCCCCTTTCCTTGTTTCTGCTGCTGCTCCTTGTTTGCTGAATATAATGAGGGATTGTATGGTTTGGTTTGGGGTGAGTATACATATGTTCCATATGCATATTTCTTGCATTTCTGCATGCATATTCTTCTTTTTTTAAAAAAAAAATAATCAAAAAAAAAAAAAGAAAAATCGTAAAATTTCAGAAAAATATGTTTGCATTTAGGTAGAGTCTATGGTTGAGTCGGAGTGGCTATATAACAATGATGACATTGCTTTTATACTCTTGCTAACTCGTTTAAGCCTTGCATTTTTGACACCCTATTTTGAGAAATTCATTTGCATAATCTACGAGTTTTTGATAATTTCTACCAAACGAATAGACTTGACTTATATGTTGGCAAACTACTTACAAATTCTAAGGTTTATAGCTTAATAAATCGGTGACACTCATGACCGGTTTCATTTAGGATGTGAGTAGTACTCCTTATATGGCATGTAACATCAATTTGCATAAGCATGAAATTTGTCTCTTATTGCCTACATACACTCGGGTTTGTGGCGGTGACACGTGTGGAGAGGCGACCCTTCCTTTATGTTTTACTCCTATTAGTCTCACATTAGCCAAATTTGCCTTGTTTTGACCAACTTATTCAACTACATTCCTATATGGCCTACCCTTGCCAAGCTAGTCTTGTTGCTACGTTTCGGAAGCCTTGTTGTGGTCATTTTATGAAGAATGCTTTTGTGTTGGAAGGAAGGTGAAGAAAAAGAACAAAAAAAAAAACAGTTGTGAAAAAAATATGACAAAGAAAAAAAAAGGAAAAGAAATGAAGGTGAAAAGGAAAAAAAAAAAGAGTGACATTCTTTCTGCTCCTATGTTGGTTATATTCATTATTTGGGGAGTAGTATTGATTTTGTGAAGGAGTTTATGCCACACTTGGCATTATGCTTAAATTTTGATGTTGGTTTAGAAGTGGAATATCCTTATTTTTGATTGTGTTCGGTGCTAGCTTGACTTTTACCTCCACATATCCAAATCTTTTTGCCCCTTCTTACCCACTTACCTCACCTCACATTCATATATAAGTCCTCGGCATGTGTTTTGGACCTCGTTTGGTTGGAGTGTATGTGTACGGTTACTAGAGATATCTATCATGTTCATTGCATGCATGCTTTTATAGGTCGTAGTTAGGTGAGTGACTTTTTTCTTTCTCTCTTACAAAATTTGTACTTACCTTGTGCTTATAATGAGAGATGAGTGACCCGTGAGAGTCCGACATAAACACGGTTTTGCAAGGTCGCCGGTTTGATAGTTTTCGGTCATTAGTTCAACTCGTTTGCATTTGGATTTTTTTTTGTGCTTTATAGCTTTGGAATTCATTCCTTAGCATGGGTAGTCTCTTGCATTAAATTAGTTTAACGAGTCTTTTGTATAGCTAGCTCTGAGTTGTATGCCGCTCCATTAGTCCTGTTTTCTATCTTGTTTATTGCTTGGTTGGGGACAAGCAAGGGTTTGGTTTGGGGATGTTTTATGTGTGCCTTTTATATGCGTCTATTCACATGCTTGGCACACATTTCTAGTTACTTATATGATTATTTCATTCTATTTCCTCCCGTATTTGCTACTTTGGGTGTATTTCATGTTTCTTGCAGGTTTAAGATTCGTTTGTGCATTTAGAAGCCAAATCCGTTCAGTAAAGGAACAAGATAGAAGCTTGGAAGAGTCTAGACGAGCTAAGGAGAGCAAGGAATGATGTTTAATACATGTTGTCTATTGACGTGCTACTATTGTCGATAGACTTGCCTCTCTATGTCGATAGACAGAGTATAATATGTCGATAGACATTGTCAATCGACACAGGAGAACGTTTTGGAGAACTTTCAGCTCTGTCGATTGACTTCTATATATACTGTCGATCGACACTACACCTAGGTCGATCGAGTAAGTAGACGGACATACATGTTTTGCTCAATTTATTTGTTTTATTTGGACCTAGTATAAAAGCTCTTGTAATCTTTTAATTAGGTTACACTTTTACACTTAATTTTTATGCAAGCAGACTGTTAGAAACATTACTACGTAGAAACTTTCTCAAACTTTTAGATCTAGATTAAATTCTCCTCTCTACTTTGCTCGTACTCGGATTTATTTTGGTAATTAATAAAATCTCCTCTTTCGTTCTTCTTATTTAGTTTGAATTATTTCTCTTGCGTTCATCGCTAGTTTTAGTTTATGTTTATTTCTCTCTTGATCAATTTAATTATGTATCCTTTTTATTTCTCATCTATTTTAACTATTGTTATCAATTTCAATATGAGTAGCTAAATCTCTTGCTAGGATTTAAGGGATCCATGGAAGTTAAGGGTTGTTAATTAGGCGATTAGGTTAATCAATTTTATTAGTCTTTATTGTTAATTGCAAAATTAAATATAGGAATAGTAAATTAAAGGCCACAATTGGTTATTTGATTTGGTAAATCATGACCTAAGATCGAAAGCCTGGTAAGGATTAGACCTGTTGTAAACATTAGAGTGCCCTAGTAAGTTGCGAGAGCCCGCTAGGAGCATTTTAGGGCGAATTGTGCTCCGAGAGGACCTTTTCACTACCTTTTAGACCAGTAATTGAGACTGACTTATGACCCTACCTTAGACCCGCGATAATCCATGGTGAACCGACGATCCTAGTCTTCTCTCCTTATATTTTCACAGTTTTATTTCTCTCTTTTAATCTTTTTTATTTAATTGTTTTAGTTATTATTCAAACAAACAAAATCCCCCATTTGTGACATAACAAACTTGAATTAGCAAATAGATTATCATATGTCTCCCTGTGGATACGATCCCGACTTCCCTAGTTATGTTAGTTAGAGTATAGTTGGTTACATTTGATTGGGTTGCGACAGCCTCATCACACACCAACACGTAACAATCATTCTCAAAGCATGTCATACGTATAATTACTTTTGTCCAACTTCTACATGTTATCACATACAATATGGACAATTATATCATGCAAGAATCCTATCAACTATGCAAATTAAGGTTTCAAAACTCATCATATTCAAACACGCAACACTCATACAAATAATTGCATTTCACATGAGACAATCCTCCACTCGTATCATATATACCTCACTCAAGTAAACAATTCCATTTCATCCTTTCAACTATCATATATTATTATACGTCAAACGAAGGGTTATGTCACGCAAGAAAAGAAATCTATAAACTCGTATCAACACATACAAAACCACGTCATGCGATAGCTTGCCAACTTAACAATGCACACAAGAAATCACACCACATTGAACTTCACGTTTCCCGACTCATAACCACCCACGTAGTGACCAACCGAAATAATATGATCTAGTTTTGAAATGAGGGATCCTACTCACCCAAAACCTACCTCCTGTTGTACTCATGTCAGTTCATTTTATTAGACATTTGGTGAGCCGGAGTCGTATGCTCCCAAAGATAGTATTTATAACAATTAAAACCTCTAACAAAATGATAGTATATGGTAATAAGGATCGATCCACGGAGAAGGCGATGTAATTTATGGGAATTATAGTATAGAAAATAAGTAACCAATATGGGGGGGAATTTAAATGATTGAGTAACTAAATTAGATATTAAATAAGCAATTGAATGAAGAATAATAAATATGAATTCATATGGTTTAACGGTCTCGGGGTAAGAATTTCCACAAACTGATTATCAAATTGATCATAGACAAACAACTTCCAATTGACTCTTGAGCAAACTATCATGGGAACAATTTCCCAATTCCTTTGTAATATTATTTGACTCGAAACGCGATAATCAAATAACCTAATTATCAAACAACCTAATACACGCGATTAAGTTTAATTCAATAACGGCAAGAACGAATAAGGAACGATAGAAGTGACGACCAATAAAACATGCGATTATTAGTTCAAATCACAAGGTAATTCTCTCTTTAACCTAGATATGATGAAACGCACCCAATATAAAGCCAAAGATCATCACTTTATCTAGCGAGGTTGAAAAATTAAGGATTCATTCACTAGAATAACAATAGATAGATAATCGTGAAGATTAGTTAGCTACTTTAATCTAAACATTCAACAACCGTAAAATTTGAACAAAGAATTAACAATACTCAAGATAAAAGGAAGATGAATAATAGTCTCACAATTTGAATAAATCAGATGCTTGAAATATTAATCCGAGATAAAAGGATTAGTTGCCAATGTCTTTCTTGCTAGGAAAATACTTAGGGTTCTTGTCTCCAAAAATAATGCGTGGTAATCAATAAAAGAGTCTAACCAAGTACTTAACCTAATTATAATTAGTCCTCATTAATAAAAATAATAATAATAATAGCTGATAGTTCGAAACAAAGGAAACAAAATACAGGTGTAGCTGATATGCGGGCGACCCGCGCCTGACCCCGCGACCCGCGCGAAATCCTGTAAAAGGGCGTGCTTGCTTTGTCTTTTCCGTCTTTTTTTGCTTGACAATGGGGTATGTCCTTGCTTTATTTCTTCACATGTTGGCCCTTAGGGTACAAAGCCATATGATCCAAGCCAAAGTTGTTGGCTTAACTCCTGCATCCTAACCCAAAGTCGATAAAACCACAAACCCAAAACACACTACTCACTAATGCACCCAATAAATCCCTAAATAAGATCATCATTGACAAAAGGGAATTTCATGTAATTATACTCCAAATAACCCACTTATGCCATGAATACTCGCATAACTCACGACTCTTAAACCCGTACGAAATACGGCATATCAAACTTCCCCACGCTTAGACCTTTGCTCGTCCCCGAGCAAAACTCGGAAACATAAACAATAGACACACCTAAGGTCTTAAAAGAGAAGCATGGAAGAGATACGATCAAAAGTAACCACATAGCATCTCTCACTCGCCCTCCTTATATCATCCCTCCAAGATAATGACAAAGGTAAGTTCAAAAAAGTTCCTGCATTTCAGCAAAACACGGCTCATACCATCACCAACAAGCTTCACTTGGCAAGTATATATGTCTACGCCCCTTATTTCTCCGACCTAGACAACAACAAAAGTTCTCATGGCCACAAAAATGATTCATGTCAACAAGCAACCTAACATGTCTAAACAACACATTAACCACATGCCATGAAAAAATTCCTAGACGCCTCTACTCCTTAGCTAGCATACTACCAACAACCGCATCAGCAAGGTGCAACCAACAACAACGCACCACGGTCCTCCTCATCTTAGCCACTAGTCCTACCCAAACAACCCTCTTTAGCACCCTTCTTATGACGCCACATCAAAAATGGAAGAACTTAGTGCTATTTTTTTTCTTATTTCTCTCTTTTTGCCTAGAGCGTCCGCCCTTGCGGGTTTTCACTCTAGCTATTTCCTCACACTAACTTTCGTGGCACGCATCTCGATTTTTCATTTTAACCGGAGCGCCCTTTCGGGTTTTCACTACATCCTCGGCCACTTTTCCCATTTTTGCCTAGGTGCCCTTTCGGGTTTTCACCTAGCCGGGTATTTCTCTTTTTTGCCTTTTTCTTTTTTTTTTTAATTTTTTTTGTCTTTTTTTTTGATGAAAATGCAATAAAATACGTAACAACAATTACAAGTAAAACGATATACAATGAGTGTAACTCCCTTCCCCATGCTTGAAAAACACTTTGTCCTCAAAGGTGTGAAAATAAGACAAAACAAATAGAAGGAAAGGGAGCACCTTATTAGCTTAAGAATGTGAAAAGGAAGTAGCGCCACGTGAGTGAGCCTCACGTGCCGTTTTCCTAGCCAATCAGGCCTCCCTTCTAGCAGCTAGTTCAGCATAGAATTCCGAAGAAGGCTCCACGTACTCTCCTGGATATCTCTTCAACTAAAACTGGTTCACACACCATTTCATCTCAGCACAAAGACGTGAATTATCTAAGCTTTCTTCTTGCATATCCTCCATCTTCTCCCTCCACTCACCCCACCTCTCAAAATCTGACGAGCGAGATGGACCGACCACCTCAAGAGGAGAAGACACAAATGGTGACACTCATGGTAAAGCTTGCCCAGAATCTCCGAGCTCTACATCCTGTGGAATGAAGAAATGAGCCGGAGTAGGTTCTAACGGTAGTGGCCGACCCTCTCTGTCTCTAGGTAACCGCAAGTAATAACGATGATCAGTGCCACTAGTCCATACATACCCCACAAAATCAGAAACCCACATAAGCATATCACAGCTCTTCATCAACTGCATACTAATAGAGGTCTCTCCTGCAACCACATCTTCAGGATCCTCAATTTCAAAGTGACGAGCAAGTAAAGTAACCATGCCCCCTCAGTGGAATATTTCCAGAAGCAGTTTTTTAGTGTTTCTCACACCCAGAAAGAAAGATCTCCAGCCAATCCGGGTGGCTGTGACTCTCGAGCATCATTGCCCATAAATATTTCAAATTAGCTCGGGAAAGATGTGTTGGTACACCCTTGCATAAGATGTAGAAGTCAATACTCTATGAATATAGCGAAGGGCCGGATGTGGAATATCAGCATTTTTCTCACCCGCGGGACGGAATCCTGCTCCCCCCGTAATAGCCTTCCAAAAAAGCTCTTACTCTAGTGGGCTAACTTTTGACACTCTCCATCCCCTTTCTCATCAATTCCTAAAATCTCCCGTAATTTCTCTTAAGTTAGCTCCCTCTCCACTCCGTCAAGGTGAAAGGTGATCCTAGGTGGGTCATCATCTCTGTGTATTTGCAAGGTGGAGAGGAATTCTAAGGTAAAACTCCAGAAAGTAGGCCCAAACAAACCCGAACAAGCAACTCTTCCACTGAATCTTCAATCCCAAGCTATTCAGTGGCAAAGGGATCGACAAACTTAGTAGCCATAATAACCCTATCATAAAAAATTCTCCACACTTTCTTATGCTGAGCACTCAAATTTTCACACCCCATAAAATCAACAACCGATTTCTTTAGCTTCATATTACCCATAACAACAATAATCAACAACCAAAAAACAACTCTCAGCAACTTTGTTAATGTTCAGCAATAAACCGACTCAGATGGGAGCAAAAGACCGACGCAAATTTCAGCAATAGACCAACTTAACTTTCAGCAATTAATCCAACAATTTCAGCGAGAGTCTGACTTATATTTCAGCAATGAAACCAACATAATGCATAGCAACTAGATTGACGGAATTTGCAGCAATTAGACCGACACAATTTCAGGAAGAGACCATCTTAAATTCAGCAATTAAACCAACTTAATTCCCAGCAAAAGACCGACACAATTTCAGCAATAAGACGGACATAAATTCAGCAGGAAGACCGACGCAATTTCAACAATAGACCAACAACCCTCCAACACGATACACCAATTCAATACTCACCGACTAAGCAACAAAATCCTTCGAACTTCACAATACCGAGTACCAGGCAACAAGAACATAAAAATATACACACTTTCTAAAGAGTAGACTAGATTGAATTCAAGTTAACTCAAAGAAAAGAAAGGGTGAAATTTCCAAACAAACCTTGAAAAAGGGACTGAAAATTGTTGAGACGGTCTCGAAACCAAACCCGAAGACCACCAGAACGACAAAATAACCGGACAAAACGCCCCTTTTCTGCGTTTTTTTTTTCTTCGAAATACTGAACCCCAATTTCTAGGGTTTTCAATATAATCTCGTTTTCTGTGATTGGAGCAACAATTTGAATAATAGAGGATAAATTTGTGAAGAAACTGTGTTGTGTATGCGTCAGGGATGAAGAGTAGACGAGAGACAATGGTGAAGGATGAAGTTGGAAAATGTAACAATGGTGAGGGAAAAGGGAAACGATCGATAGATTAAGGAAGGGTTTTTGATATTTTGTTTTTTGTTTTTATTATGAAGATAGAATAAGGAAAATACGACTTACCACTTCCAATCTGAAGCCCGAGCGGGCGGGTCGCCTCTGGGCCTACGGGCCGCAGCTTGGTCTGACCTTGTTCTTCTTACGTCGCCTTTTATTTTAGTTTTTTTTTCTTCTAGTCACCCTTACTAATCTCACTCAAGGACGGGACTTCTTGATTCTCAAAAATCAAATTCCAACACTCAAAGACGGTGTAACATTTTCCGACCTGACAAAAAAACACAGTTAGTATAGAAAAGCAATTAAAAATAAATGAAATAAATTAACTTGAAATAGAAAAATACTAAAAAAAAACATAAAAAGAACCAGGATTGCCTCCTGTAAGCGCTTTTGATTATATTCGTTTGCTCGACTTAGGGGCGAGATTTAATCTTCATAAGTAGGATCGTACAGAGTCAACTCTCCACCGTCTCAACTTGGAACCCCTCGTAGTAAGGCTTTAATCGTTGGCCATTCACTTTCAAAACATTGTTAGTAACCAAACTACGTATCTCAATAACTCCATGAAATGCCACATCCGTAATGACATACAGTCCAACCCAACACGACTTTAATTTACCGGGAAATAGCTTAAAACGGGATTGAAAAAGGAGTAATTTTTGACCAACAGTGAACTCCTTTCTAGATATCATCTTGTCATGCAATAATCTCGCCTTTTTTTTGTAAATAGTTGTATTCTTATATGAGTCATTTCGAATTTCCTCAAGCTCTTGTAACTCCAATTTTCTACTCTCACCTGTTCCTACCAAGCTTGTATTGAAACTCTTCACTGCCCAATAACCTCGATGCTCTAACACTACTGGTAAATGACACGGTTTACCAAACACTAACCGGTACGAAGACATACCTCTGGGCATTTTATAAGCGGTACGGTATGCCCACAACGCATCTTCCAAGCGTTGACTCCAATCCTTGCGATTGGCATTTACCGTCTTCTCTAAAATAGATTTAGCCTCTCTATTAGACACCTCTGCTTGACATTAGTCTGCGGGTGATAGGACGTCGAAACCTTGTGGGTAACATGATACTTATTTTGTAAAGCACCAACTGTTCTATTGCAAAAATGCATCCCATAATCACTGATTATAGCTCTCGGAAATCCAAACCTAATAAATATGAAAGACTTGATAAAATCTGCAGCCACTTTAGAATCTTCAGTCTTAGTCGGTATTGCTTCTACCCACTTTGATACATAATCAACAGCAAGTAATATGTAAATAAATTCCGAGGAGTTAGGGAACGGTCCCATGAAATCAATCCCCCATACATCGAAAATTTCACAATATATAATGGGGGTTTGAGGCATTTCATTGCGTTAGGATATATTCCCCACTCTTTGACAGTTGTTACAAGACTTACAAAACCCATGAGCATCTCAAAATAGATGTGGCCAATAGAAACCACAATCGAGCATCTTCTTTGTTGTTCTCTTCGACCAAAAGTGGCCACCACATGCATGAGAGTGATAAAAGGTGAGAATAGAAGTCATCTCACTCTCAGAAACACACCGTCTAATAATTTGATCAGAGCAAGGCTTTCATAAATGTGGGACATCCCATAAATAGTATTTCACATCACTGCGAATCTTATCTTTTTGGGCTTTAGAAAACTAAGCAGGAAACCTGTTAGAGCCAAATATTTAACAATATTAGCATACCAAGGTTCTATAGTACGTAAAGAAAATATAGTTTCATCAGGAAAAACTCCATTTACCCCCTCCCCCCCCCCCCCCCCTAAACCTTGGTCATGGTCATCATTCCTTACCAACCGGCTCAAGTGGTCTTTACCGGACAAATCGCCCCTTTTCTGTGTTTTTTTTTTCTTCGAAATACCGAACCCCAATTTCTAGGGTTTTCAATATAATCTCGTTTTCTGTAATTGGAGCAACAATTTGAATAATAGAGGATAAATTTGTGAAGAAACGGTGTTGTGTATGCATCAGGGATGAAGAGTAGACGAGAGACAATGGTGAATGATGAAGTTGGAAAATGTAACAATGGTGAGGGAAAAGGGAAACGATCGATAGACTAAGGAAGGGTTTTTGATATTTTGTTTTTCGTTTTTATTATGAAGATAGAATAAGGAAAATACGACTTACCACTTTCAATCTAAAGCCCGTGCGGGCGGGTCACCTCTGGGCCTACGGGCCGCAGCTCGGGCTGACCTTGTTCTTCTTACGTCCCCTTTTATTTCATTTTTTTTCTTCTAGTCACCCTTACTAATCTCACTCAAGGACGGGACTTCTCGACTCTCAAAAATCAAATTCCAACACTCAAAGACGGTGTAACATTTTCCGACCTGACAAAAAAACACAGTTAGTATAGAAAAGCAATTAAAAATAAATGAAATAAATTAACTTGAAATATTAAAATACTAAAAAAAACCATAAAAAGAACCCGGATTGCCTCCTGTAAGCGCTTTTGATTATATTCGTTTGCTCGACTTAGGGGCGAGATTTAATCTTCATAAGTAGGATCGTACAGAGTCAACTCTCCACCGTCTCAACTTGGAACCCCTCGTAGTAAGGCTTTAATCGTTGGCCATTCACTTTCAAAACATTGTTAGAAACCAAACTTCGTATCTCAATAACTCCATGAAATGCCACATCCGTAACTACATACAGTCCAACCAAACATGACTTTAATTTACCGGGAAATAGCTTAAAACGGCATTGAAAAAGGAGTAATTTTTGACCAACAGTGAACTCCTTTCTAGATATCATCTTGTCATGCAATAATCTCGTCTTTTTTTTGTAAATAGTTGTATTCTCATATGAGTCATTTCGTATTTCCTCAAGCTCTTGTAACTCCAATATTCTACTCTCACCTGTTCCTACCAAGCTTGTATTGAAACTCTTCACTGCCCAATAACCTCGATGCTCTAACTCTACTGGTAAATGACACGGTTTACCAAACACTAACCGGTACGAAGACATACCTCTGGGCATCTTATAAGCGGTACGGTATGCCCACAACGCATCTTCCAAGCGTTGACTCCAATCCTTACGATTGGCATTTACTTTCTTCTCTAAAATAGATTTAGCCTCTCTATTAGACACCTCTGCTTGGCATTAGTCTGCGGGTGATAGGCCGTCGAAACCTTGTGGGCAACATGATACTTATTTTGTAAAGCACCAACTGTTCTATTGCAAAAATGCATCCCATAATCACTGATTATAGCTCTCGGAAATCCAAACCTAACAAATATGAAAGACTTGATAAAATCTGCAGCCACTTTAGAATCTTGAGTCTTAGTCGTATTGCTTCTACCCACTTTGATACATAATCAACAGCAAGTAATATGTAAATAAATTCCGAAGAGTTAGGGAACGGTCCCATGAAATCAATCCCCCAAACATCGAAAATTTAACAATATATAATGGGGGTTTGAGGCATTTTATTGCGTTAGGATATATTCCCCACTCTTTGACAGTTGTTACAAGACTTACAAAACCCATGAGCATCTCAAAATAGATGTGGCTAATAGAAACCACAATCGAGCACCTTCTTTGTTGTTCTCTTCGACCAAAAGTGGCCACCACATGCATGAGAGTGACAAAAGGTGAGAATAGAAGTCATCTCACTCTCAGAAACACACCGTCTAATAATTTGATCAGAGCAAGGCTTCCATAAATATGGGACATCCCACGGATCACTGCGAATCTTATCTTTTTGGGCTTTAGAAAACTAAGCAGGAAACCTGTTAGAGCCAAATATTTAACAATATTAGCATACCAAGGTTCTATAGTATGTAAAGAAAATAAAGTTTCATTAGGAAAAACTCCCTTTACCCCCCCCCCCCCTCCCCCTAAACCTTGGTCATGGTCATCATTCCTTACCAACCGGCTCAAGTGGTCTTTACCGGACAAAACGCCCCTTTTCTGCGTTTTTTTTTCTTCGAAATACCGAACCCCAATTTCTAGGGTTTTCAATATAATCTCGTTTTCTGTGATTGGAGCAACAATTTGAATGATAGAGGATAAATTTGTGAAGAAACGGTGTTGTGTATGCGTTAGGGATGAAGAGTAGACGAGAAACAATGGTGAATGATTTACGTGACCGTGTCGTTGTACGCCCAATCAAAACACATTTATAATACTCAACATACAACTAGTTAGTGGTAAGTCGAGGTCGATCCATGGGACGGTGTGCTTTGGGTTCTAAGTCTATCTATCTCAATTTATGCTAGTGTCACAATTTGTTTGGGTTTGTAGTTGTGTTTTTAGACTAATAAAAGCAATACAGTATAATAAACAATGAAGGAAGGATGTAAACAAATGGCTAAAAGTGCTAGGATATCATGGGGTCATACGGGATTCATGGTGTTGATCATACAAACATGTTTACAATTATATGCAAGCAATTAGTGTTGTGGGGGAACCGAGTTGGTTTATGTCTTACGGTTCATAGGAAGGGTTGGGTCCCTTGAGCGAATCGATTAGATTGTACAACACCTACAAGTCGACTTACTTTCCTCCTATTCAACTTCTATGCATGGTCTAACAAGACTCGAGTTGGTTTATATCTTACAAGTCAAGTTGAGTAGATAAGAGATGGTTGTAAATGCAAGGATTCATAGGCTTAGCATTTCATCAAACATAACATGTGCATAAAGTTGACATCACAACAAGCAAGCAAATTAATCATGGAATCATATTAGATTAAGCATGAATCATTCCCCATGTTTGTTTCCCCTAATTACCCATTAATCCTAGCTAAGTAACTACTCACTCATGATCAAGTTTAACATGTTAATAAGGTTGTCAATCATACTAACAAAGCCAAACATGATGAACAAGTAAGAAAGATTAACAATAATTAAAATAAGGATTAAGAGAATTATACCTATGGAGATTCCAAAATAATAATGCAAAGAATAATAGAAGAACTTGATGATTGATGGAAGGTTGTCAATCTCCTAATAATAACCCAATAATCTTCAATTACCCAAAAGTGATGAACTTGAATAATAAACTTGAACAATAATTAAGGAGAGATTAATGTGAGATTTGTGGAAAGATTGAGATTAATCTATTCTAATCTACTCCTAATCTAATCTAAGAAAGCTTGATTTAATCTAAGGAAACTTAATAAAAGGATCCCCCTTTGATTATTTACAAGTGGGGTATTTATAGTAGGGATTCATTAGGTTAACTAAGGCTAAATTATTACACTTTTGAGTTTTAAGCAGGGAAACGCCGGTATTTTTCGAAGGATGGGCATCTTTCACGGAGCTTGAAGAAACGAAAGTTTGCTGTAAGGGAATCCGGGCGTCCGAGGGGGAAGACGGGCGGATTGTTGAGGTGGTGCTCGGGCGTTTTCATGGGAATCCGCTCGGATTCTCTGGAGGAATCCGGTCGTCTTGATGCTGGGACACACGGGTTGTCACTGCAAAACGGGCGGGTTCGTGGGAATCCGCTCGTCTTCTTTGACAGCGTCTACTTTCCTTTTATTCTTATGGGATTGGTCTTTAGTTCTTGCTTCCTCTTCATACTATTCCATCAAACATGGTCAAATAGCTTCCGAATATGCACGAAAAGCGGGAATTTACGCCTTATTGTCTCCTTTTCTACAAAACATATGAAATGCGATAGAAAAGCAAATAGGAAGGTTTTGACGGATAAAATGGCCATGAAATGTTATAAAAGTATGCAAAATAGGCTCAATTAGGGGACTAAATGTGCACAAATAATGTTCACATCAATGATGAAGTTAAAAAATGTAACAATGGTGAGGGAAAAGGGAAACGATCGATAGAATAAGGAAGGGTTTTTGATATTTTGTTTTTTGTTTTTATTATGAAGATAGAATAAGGAAAATACGACTTACCACTTCCAATCTGAAGCCCGTGAGGGTGGGTCGCCTCTGGGGCAACGGGCCGCAGCTCGGACTTCTCGACTCTCAAAAATCAAATTCCAACACTCAAAGACGGTGTAACATTTTCCGACCTGACAAAAAAACACATTTTGTATAGAAAAGCTATTAAAAATAAATGAAATAAATTAACTTGAAATAGAAAAATACTAAAAATAAAAACATAAAAAGAACCAGGATTGCCTCCTGTAAGAGCTTTTGCTTATATTCATTTTCTCGACTTATGGGCGAGATTTAATCTTCATAAGTAGGCTCGTACAGAGTCAACTCTCCACCGTCTCAACTTGGAACCCCTCGTAGTAAGGCTTTAATCGTTGGCCATTCACTTTCAAAACATTATTAGTAACCAAACTACGTATCTCAATAACTCCCTGAAATGCCACATCCGTAACTACATACGGTCCAACCCAACACGACTTTAATTTACCGGGAAATAGCTTAAAAATGGATTGAAAAAGGAGTAATTTTTGAACAACAGTGAACTCCTTTCTAGATATCATCTTGTCATTCAATAATCTCGTCTTTTTTTTGTAAATAGTTGTATTCTCATATGAGTCATTTCGTATTTCCTCAAGCTCTTGTAACTCCAATTTTCTACTCTCACCTGCTCCTACCAAGCTTGTATTAAAACTCTACACTGCCCAATAAGCTCGATGCTCTAACTCTACTGGTAATTGACACGGTTTACCAAATACTAACCGGTATGAAGACATACCTCTGGGCATCTTATAAGCCGTACGGTATGCCCACAACGCATCTTCCAAGCGTTGACTCCAATCCTTACGATTGGCATTTACCGTCTTCTCTAAAATAGATTTAGCCTCTCTATTAGACACCTCTGCTTGGCATTAGTCTGCGGGTGATAGGCCATCGAAACCTTGTGGGTAACATGATACTTCTTTTGTAAAGCACCAACTGTTCTATTGCAAAAATGCATCCCATAATCACTGATTATAGCTCTCGGAAATCCAAACCTAACAAATATAAAAGACTTGATAAAATCTGCAGCCACTTTAGAATCTTCAGTCTTAGTCGGTATTGCTTCTACCCACTTTGATACATAATCAACAACAAGTAATATGTAAATAAATTCCGAAGAGTTAGGGAACAGTCCCATGAAATCAGTTCCTCATACATCGAAAATTTCACAATATATAATGGGGGTTTGAGGCATTTCATTGCGTTAGGATATATTCCCCACTCTTTGACAGTTGTTACAAGACTTACAAAACCCATGAGCATCTCAAAATAGATGTGGCCAATAGAAACCACAATCGAGCACCTTCTTTGTTGTTCTCTTCGACCAAAAGTGGCCATCACATGCATGAGAGTGATAAAAGGTGAGAATAGAAGTCATCTCACTCTCAGAAACACACCGTCTAATAATTTGATCAGAGCAAGGCTTTCATAAATATGGGACATCCCACGGATCACTGCGAATCTTATCTTTTTGGGCTTTAGAAAACTAAGCAGGAAACCTGTTAGAGCCAAATATTTAACAATATTAGCATACCAAGGTTCTATAGTACGTAAAGAAAATAAAGTTTCATCAGGAAAAACTCCCTTTACCCCCCCCCCCCCCCCAAACCTTGGCCATGGTCATCATTCCTTACCAACTGGCTCAAGTGGTCTGCAACCACGTTCTATGCACCTTTCTTGTCTTTTACCTCAATGTCAAACTCACTTAGGAGGAGAATCCAATGAATTAATCTCGGCTTGGCTTCCTTCTTCGTCATCAAGTGGTGAAGTGCAGCGTGATCTGTATAAATAACAACTTAAGTACCAAGCAAATAAGAACGAAATTTTTCTATAGTAAACACAACAGCCAACATCTCCTTCTCAGTAGTAGAGTAGTTGCGTGTGCATCATTAATGGTCATAGATGTGTAATGAATAACATGGGAGGCTCTCCCATTCTTTTGACCCAGGACCGCTCCAAGAGCATAATCGCTCACATCACACATGATCGAAAAAGGGTGAGACCAATTAGGGGACTGAAAAATCGAAGCAGTTATAAGACGGGTTTCAGCTGAACAAATGTCGTCTTGCAAGCCTCATCAAACACAAAGGTAACCTCCTTTTGCAGCAACTTGCACAATGGTTATACAATCTTGAAAAAATCTTTAATAAACCTTCTGTAAAAACCTGGATGTCCAAGAAAGGAGCAAACTTCGCGCACATTAGTTGGATAAGGTAAACTCTTAATTGTGTCAATTTTGGCTTTATCTACCTCTATTCCCTTACCCGACACAATATGCCCCAAAACTATACCCTGATCAACCATAAAATGGCACTTCTCAGAATTAAGCACAAGGTTAGTTTCAATACAACGCTTTAAAACAAGTGATAAATGATTTAAACATGCATCAAAAGAATCACCATGCACAGTAAAATCATCCATAAAAACCTCAATGAAATTCTCCACATACTCGGAGAAAATACTTATAATACAGCGTTGAAATATTGCGGGTGCATTACACAACCCAAATGGCATGCTATGATACGCGAATGTGACAAAAGGGCATGTAAAAAAAGTCTTAACCTGATCTTCAGGAGCAATGGCTATCTGAAAATAACCTAAATAACCATCCAAAACGAAGTAATATGCTTTTCCAGCAAGCCTCTCTAGCATCTGACCAATGAAAGGGAGGGGAAAGTGGTCTTTCCTAGTTACCGTGTTCAGTCTACGGTAATCTATACACACCCTCCACCCATTCTGGACTCTAGAGGGTACTAAATCCCCATCTTTATTTTCTATCACAGTGACTCCACTTTCTTATGGACAACCTGAGTGGGGCTAACCCACTTGCTATCAGAAATAGGATAGATCATACCTACTTGGAGAAGTTTCAATACCTTCCTTTTAACCACATCCAACATAGGAGGATTCAACCGCTGCTGCGGTTGCCTTACCGGTTTTGCCTCATCCTTCAGTAGAATCCGATGCATGCAAGTTGATGGACTTATGCCTTTGATATCGACAATAGTCCAACCTATAGCTTTTTTATGCTCCTTCAACACCTCCACCAACCTCCTTGTTCCTTGGTGAGCTTACTAGAGATAATTGTAGGCAATGTATCTCCCTCACCAAGAAACACATACTTTAAGTGATCAGGGAGCGGTTTCAACTCTACAATAGGTGCCTTCAAAATAGATGGTAACAATGTTTCACTAGGCATAGTTAGTGGCAAAGAAGGTGGTTCCGTGTGCATGAATGACACTCATGTCAACTCAGTAGCTCTTTCCTACAGGTTATTATGAAATAAAACATCAAAATCATCTTCTACTATACCGTTCTCAATCACAACCTGGTACTCATTTGGATTGTCAATAACAAAGTTATCCTGCACTAATAGCTCAAACACATCAATAAGACATAAAGAATGGTCATCGGTGGGGAATTTCATAGCATCAAAAATATTATATTCCACCACTTGACCATCAAATTCCATAGTAAGAGAACCGCTAAAAACATCAATTTTAATTTTTGCAGTTTTCATAAATGGTCTCCCTAACAGTATAGGGGCAGCATGTCTATCGTGCTCCATATCTCACACCTAAAAGTCAGCAGGGAAAATCAACTTATCAACCATAACTAACACATCCTCAACTATTCCCTTTGGATAAACATTGGGCCGATCCGCTAATTGAATGACAACATTTGTTTTACTCATAGGTCCAAGTTTTAATGACTGATAGATGGAATGGGGAATCACATTGATCGAGGCACCTAAATCTAACATAGCGTTATGAATTTTGGTGTCTCCAATAGTGAAAGGTATTGTGAACATACCCGGGTCTCCACATTTAGTGGTCAATTTTTGTTGAAACATTTCCGAGACATGTTCACTTACCTTAACCTTTTTAACTCCCTTAAGCCTATTATTCCGCTTGATAGTAGAAAGTTCTTTTAAAAACTTTGCATATCGAGGGACACTTTTAAGCAACTCTAGAAGGGGAATATTTACCTCACATTTACGAAAGGTTTCGTAAACATCATTGTCATGCTCCTTCTTGCGAGTATCCTTTAATGCTTTGGGAAAAAGTTGGTGTGGGCTCATAAATCTAGACCGGTGGGTCCTTAGCAATCAAACTAGACACCACTTTATCTTCCTCAATCACTTGTGAACTCCCATTATCTATCACAAGCTCATCTTCCTCTTGGATTACAGCTTCTTTAGGTTTAGCTTTAAGCTTCTGAACTTCTACCAATTGCCATCCATTTCTCAAGGACACTGCACTTACATTATTCCTCAGATTCTCTATCGTTTGAGATGGTAGAGCACCCGATTGTTTAGCTTCCAACCGATTGACTGCAGTAGCCAGTTGACTCACTTGATTTTCAAGATTCTTAACATTTTGCTTGTTGTCTGCTCTATCTTGAGTAATACTAAGAGTAAGAGCCCGAATCATATCCTCCGTGGACATTGATGAGCTCGGTGGTGCTTGCTCAGCTGCTTGTTGTGGCACTTATTGAGTGAATTGTTTTCCTTGTGGTTGCTAGAGAAACTGGCCTCTAGGAGGGCCAGATAATAGACCAGCTTGAGAATTTCCCTAATGAAAGTTAGGTTGAGCCTTCCATCCTTCATTATAAGTCTTGGAATATGGATCCCATTTCCTGTTATTTGTAGTACTCTCCTAAACACCGTTCACCTCTTCCTGACCACTTTCTTGAACGTATGGGCACAAATCGTTAGGGTGACCCTCAGTAGCGCATATGCCACAAACAGTAGCCATCTGTTTCCCAGATAACATGTCACGGAGAGTGGAGACAATATTATCAACCTTTTCCTCCAAGCCAGGACTAACACCTATAACACTCACTCCTCTTCGTGATGGTCTCCTCTCAAACCCTCTAAAGGTTTCAGCTAGCTCTGAAATAACCTCCCAAGCCTCATCTGGATTTTTGTTGGCTATATTTCCGCCATAAGCAGAGTGGATCATATGGCGATCATCTTGGTTCAGTCTACCACAAAAATACATGATGAGATCCTGGTCAGAATAACTATGGTAAGGGCAACTAGCATAGAGCTTCTTAAATTTCTCAAGGTACTCATACACAGTTTCCCCGACTTGTTGTTCAATATTACCGATGGCTCTTTTCAGTTGAGCTGATCGAGAAGGAGGAAAATATTTCTCCAAGAATGCCTTTTTCATACCTACCCAAGTAGTGATACTTCCTGGTGGTAGATAGTTTAACCAGTCTCTCGCATTATTCTTCAAGGAGAAAGGAAATGGTCTCAATTTCAACTGCTCATCAGTAATAACAGGTGGCTTCATACCAGTGCACACAATATGAAAGTCCGAAAGATGCTTATTCGGATCCTCAATGCTCATCCCACTAAAACTTGGTAATTGATGTATCAAACCAGATTTCAGTTCAAAAGTAACTCCATCATCCAATGCTGGAAATGTAATGCACAATGGTTCAACGACAAGATTTGGAGATGTGAGCTCCCTTAACGTTCGAGTCTCCCTAGCCATATTCTCAGTAGTAACAGGAATTTCTGCTGTATCTGAATCAGAGTGTATATCCTTCTCGGAATCTGGGTGCTCGAAAACCACTAATAAATCTTCTCCACTTTGCCTTAACCTGAAAAGTGTGCGTTCAATCTTTGAGTTGTAAGGATCGAGTAGTTGGTCAGAAGAACGAGTATTAGGCATAAATTAAAATAATAAAATAAAGTCTACACTAATGAAACACAAAAATTAACAATTGCCTCCCTTGGCAACGGCGCTAAAATTTGGTGAGCCGAAGTCGTATGCTCCCAAAGATAGTATTTATAACACTTAAAACCTTTAGCTAAATGATAGTATATGGTAATAAGGATTGATCCACAGAGAAGGCGATGTAATTTATGTGAATTATAGTACAGAAAATAAGTAACCAATATGGGGGGAATTTAAATGATTGAGTAGCTAAACTAGAGATTAAATAAGCAATTGAATGAAGAATAATAAATATGAATTCAGATGGTTTAAAGGGTCTCTGGGTAAGAATTTTCACAAACTGATTATCAAATTGATCATAGACTAACAACTTCCAATTGACTCTTGAGCAAACTATCTTCGGAACAACTTCTCAATTCCTTTGTAATATTATTTGACTCGAAACGCGATAATCAAATAACCTAATTATCAAACGACCTAATACACGTGATTAAGTTTAATTCAATAACATCATAAATGAATAAGGAATAATAGAAGTGACGACCAATAAAACACGCGATTATTAGTTCGAATCACAAGGTTATTCTCTCTTTAACTTAGATATGATGAAACGCACACAATACAAAGGCCAAAGATCGTCACTTTATCTAGTGAGGTTGAACAATTACAGATTCATTCACTAGAATAACAATAGAAAGATATTGTGAAGATTAATTAGCTACTTTAATCTAAACATTCAACAACAGTAAAATTAGAACAAAGAATTAACAATGCTCAAGATAAAAGGAAGATGAATAATAGTCTCACTATTTGAATAAATCAGATGCTTCAAATATTAATCCGAGATGAAAGGATTAGTTGCTCATGTCTTTCTTGCTAGAAAAATACTTAGGGTTCTTGTGTCCAAAAATAATACGTAGTAATCAATAAAAGAGTCTAATCAAGTACTTAACCTAAACATAATTATTCCTCATTAATAAAAATAATAATAATAATAGCTGAGAGTTTGAAACAAAGGAAACAAAACACGGGTGTAGCTGATACGCGGGCGACCCGCGCCTGACCCCACTACCCGCGCGAAATCCTGTAAAAAAAGTGTGCTTGCTTTGTCTTTTCCGTCTTTCTTTGCTTAACAACGAGCTCTTCTTGTAGGGTAATATCCGTATAAGACCCTTTAAATTTAAGGATTATAACGTAAATTTAATATGTGAAACATGGTCATTAACGAAAAACACTATGAAACGATAAAGATAAAGTAATAACCTCCGGTCCTAGTGCAATTCGGCAATGAGAGATCAAAGTAGATCTCCTCCTAATTGTTGCACCCAAGATTGTCCGAGAAATGCCCTTGTGCTAGAATGAATCCTCTAATTGCCTTGCAATATTGAGAGGATTATTTTGTGAGTTTTGCTTAGATGAGAGATCTAGGTTTCAGAGAGAAATGATCTCCAAAACCCTAGTTTCTTTGCAAATGAATTAGCATTCGGTTACAAAAGAGAGAGAGCTCTCTTTTGTCTATTCCATTCGGCCAAAACCGAGTCCAAGGGGGAGGAAATGGGCTTTCATTTCCTCTTCATCTTAACTCGTAGTCCGACATGCAATTCGCTAAATGTATATGACGCGGTCCAATTATAAATCGTCATCGGTTATCGGTTATTAAAGCATCAACTAATAAGACGGGTTAGTTGAATTATTAATACATGTCCGACAAAGACAATATTGTATAATTAATTTATTCAATATACATTTAATTAAATATAAATCGTTTATATTCAATTTTACGAATTAATTGCTTAATTCGCCTTAGCCGTTATTATTTAATCCGTATTAAATAATTTATCTCAACATCTCATTTTTGACTAATTATTAGTCAAATAACTCAGACTAACCGGTTAGTCAAATTTGGCATCTACATGACTGTATTTTCATACCGTCACATCTCTCAAACGTATCCTATAGGTGTGACTTTTAGGGACCAGTTGATCACCGCCATCCGTATGACAATAACGTCAAACTTATCTAGCAAGCCAACCGTTATTGATAAACGTGGACCAACGGATTATGATACAAAAGTATACCCTTTGATCCTTTTAGAGATTTATAAGTCCTTGCACTAATCGTAAAGGACACCGGCCCAACAAGCTCCCACTTGTCCGTACAAGTGTATGTGCAATGACGTTATCCGCACTAACCGGAGGACACAGCTCAACAAACTCCCACTTGTCCGTACAAGTGTATGTGCGATAACCGATTCTCATATTCATTTAAAATTTCTCCCACTCAATGTAAAACAATTTGCAGATCCGGATCCGCAAAGGTCGTATTTTACAATCGATCCGTATCTAGAGTGGTTTCCCCGACTAGAGAGTAACTTAACCGATAAAACGAATTCGTATGCGAGCATGGCCATGCATTTCGATTCTGACTCCTCGAGTGGCCCTGAGAAATATCGAGTACCTGATAAAGGCTGAATATTTCCTTCAACTCGAACTCCTTCCGATCTAAGCACGACATGAAATGACCCGAAACAATCTACTTGGCCCCCTGTTACGGATGACCGTGAGAAAGAAACCAAAGTCACCCAAAATCTGCCTTAGTCTCAAGAGACAGTCGATAGTCAAAAGAATCGACTCTTAGGATCACCATGGAGGTCCTATCCACGACCGGGCACCGAATGTTGGAAAACATTTAGGACTCCACGTTGATGTCACAATTGTGTCCTACGAGATATCCGTATAAATCGCCTCGTGATTGGTCACAACTTTGTTGACTTATGGCTCGTTAAACCCACCATCAACCAACGTCACAAAATAATTACCTTGAGTTATCAGCTCACGTGGGTAATTAAGGACCATAAAATATAATGTTTGTTCAGTTCACTATGTGGTGTTCAAAATTGTCGTACAAATCCACATGAAAAACAAAATATATAAATATCAAAACGATGATGTCGTATAGAGTACAAAAGAGAATGAATCTAATCCATAAAAGAGTACTACAACTTAGGAACACGTTTAATTCCCATGGAATTAACATGCCCTTCATGCTTATCTTGTCGTAAAGGTTTAGTGAGAGGATCTGCTATGTTATCATCTGTAGCAATCTTTTCTATCATTACTTCCTTTTGCTCCACGTAATCTCGGATTAGATGAGCTTTCCGTTGTACATGTCTAGTCTTGTTGCTAGACTTTGGCCCCTTAGCTTGGAAGATGGCACCTCTATTGTCGCAATAGATGGTGATCGGGTCATTCGAACTAGGCACTACAGATAGTCCATGTAAGAATTGACGCATCCATATCGCTTCCTTTGTAGCTTCGGACGCGGCATAGTACTCGGACTCGGTCGTAGAATCTCTTTATAACTTTGTTTGGAACTCTTCCAGCTGACTGCAGCGCCATTAAGAGTAAAAACGAATCCAGACTGAGATTTCGAGTCATCACGATCCGTTTGGAAGCTAGCATCTGCGTAACCGGTTGCGCATAGCTTTTGTTCGCCTCCATAAGTCAATGCCCAATCTTTAGTCCTCCGTAGGTACTTAAGAATGTTCTTTACAGCCATCCAATGTGATTCACCTGGATGCTGTTGGAATCGACTTGTCATACTCAATGCATATGCCACGTCCGGACGTGTGCATATCATGGCATACATGATTGATCCTATAGCCGAGGCATAAGGAATCCGTGTCATGCGCTCTTTCTCTTCCTGTGTCTCTGGTGACTGAGACTTGCTCAAATGCACCCCTGGAGCCATAGGAAGAAACCCCTTCTTGGAGTTAGTCATGCTGAATCTCTCTAGGACTTTGTCTATGTAAGACTCCTGACTGAGAGATAACATCCGTCGTGATCTATCTCGATAGATACGGATGCCTAGAATTCTTTGTGCCTCTCCCAGATCTTTCATCTGGAAATGGTTTTTCAACCATACTTTCACCGAAGTTAGGAGAGGTATGTCATTCCCAATCAGGAGTATGTCATCGACATACAATATTAGGAAGACAATCTTGCTCCCACTCGACTTGATATAAAGACATGGTTCCTCGACCGATCGAGTAAATCCATTTTCTTTAATCACTTGGTCGAAGCGATGATTCCAACTCCGAGATGCTTGCTTAAGTCCATAAATGGAACGCTTAAGCTTGCACACTTTCTTAGGATGTTGTGGATCGATGAAACCTTCGGGTTGTACCATGTACAACTCTTCCTCCAGAAAGCCGTTTAAAAAGGCGGTTTTCACATCCATTTGCCAAATTTCATAGTCATGAAATGCGGCAATCGCTACGATAATCCGAATGGAACGCAGCATGACTACGGGTGCGAAAATTTCATCGTAGTGCAAACCTGGCACTTGGGTGAAACCTTTAGCAACTAGTCGTGCTTTATAGATATCTTGTTGACCTTCCACAGAATGCTTTATCTTGTAAAGCCATTTGCATTGAAGGGGACGAACCTTAGCAGGTAAGTCAACGAGATCCCATACGTTGTTCTCATACATAGAGTCCATCTCGGATTGCATGGCCTCAAGCCATAGCTTTGAGTCAGAACTAGTCATGGCACCTTTATAGGTTGCGGGTTCACTACTCGTTAAGAGTAAAACGTCATCTATGTCATGTTCCTCGACCATACCAATGTATCTGTCTGGAGGAATAGAGACTCTTCCCGACCTCCTAGGTTCCTCAGAATATTCACTCATGTAGCTGGGATTGAAGGAATTGGTTCCTCCAATGGTTGCTCGGTATTTGGTTCTGGAATCTCCGACAGGTCGAAGGTTCTATCACTCTTTGCATTCTCGAGAAATTCCTTCTCCAAGAATGTCGCACTAGCCGCAACAAAAACACGTTGTTCGGTTGGCGAATAGAAGTAATGACCAAGTGTTCCTTTAGGATAACCTATAAAGTATGTCTTGACCGATCGCGGGCCGAGCTTATCCTCGTGTCGCCACTTGACATAAGCCTCGCAGCCCCAAACCCGTATAAAGGACAAGTTAGGGACCGTTCCCTTCCATAGTTCATATGGAGTCTTGTCAACAGCTTTAGACGGACTTCGGTTAAGTATTAGAGCAGCTGACAGAAGAGCATAACCCCACAATGAGTCAGGCAACACGGTGTGACTCATCATGGATCGAACCATATCAAGTAGTGTTCGATTTCTCGATTCGGACACACCATTCAATTGAGGTGTTCCAGGTGGAGTTAACTGTAGGGCAATCCCACAGTCTTTAAGGTGTTGATCAAACTCGTGAGAAAGATACTCGCCACCACGATCCGAACGCAGTGTTTTAATCTTTCTACCCAATAGGTTCTCAGTACCCTATTCTCGGTATTCCTTGAATTTCTCAAAGGATTCACTTTTGTGCTTCATTAAGTAGACATAGCCATATCTACTTAAATCGTCCGTGAAAGTGATGAAATACCTATAGCCTTCTTGTGCGGTGATTGACATAGGGCCACATACATCCGTGTGTATGAGTCCTAATAGGTCAGCAACGCGCATTCCAACACCTTTGAAGGAAATTCGAGTCATCTTACCGATGAGACATGATTCACACGTGCCAAATGATTGAAAATCAAAGGCCGAGATAGCTCCATTCTTGATGAGCTGTTTTACGCGTTTCTCATTAATGTGTCATATACGGCAGTGCCATAGATACGTTTGATCTTTGTCACCAACCTTTAAATTTTTATTCATTACGTGTAATATTTCGGTAGTCTGATCTAAAACATAAATTCCGTTCATGGAGATTGCCTTGCCATAAATCATATCGTGTAAAGAGAAAATGCAAGTATTATTCTCTATTACAAATGAAAAACCAAGTTTGTCAAGTGCGAAACCGAAATAATGTTTTTCAAAAGACTGGTACATAATAGCAGTCATATAATGACAACTCAAATCCGCTAGGAAGCTGGATCACATATGTCCCCTTTGAGACGGCAGCCACTCTTGCTCCATTCCCAACACGCAGGTCCACCTCACCCTTTACGAGGGGTTCGATGTTTCGGAGCCCCTGCACATGATTACACAGATGAGAACCACAACCAGTATCAAGTACCCAAGTTCCGTAACTTGCGTGGTTAATCTCAATCATATGAATAAAAGTAGAAGAAGAAGACATACCAACAGGTTTAACACGACCTGCCTTTAAGTCCTCATGATAAACAGGACATGTACGCCTCCAATGCCCAGTCTTGTGGCAATGATGGCATTCCATGTTTTCATTCTTGCTCTTTGTCGTGCCTGATGAGGTGCTCGACTCACCAGGCCCACTCTTACCTCGAACCCGACTTCTTAAACTTCGGTTTGCCTCACCGCTAGGCCTGGCTGAACTTTGCCCTTACCCTTGCCCTTGTTTGACACAACGAGAACATCCCCGATTCATGCTCCCACCGAACTTCATGTCCTTCTCGGTCCCGTACGAGAAGGGAGTGCGGTTCATGGGGACTTTTCTTCAAATCATTCATATAGTAATTCGCTCTAAATTGCGAAAAACCATCGTGGAGTGAATGAAGCATGCGGTCAATAACAATGTTCTCGCCGATCTTACAATCAAGCGTCTCCAGCTTCTCGACATTCTCAATCATGCCGAGAATGTGTGGGCTAACCGGTTGGCCCTTTCCGGAGTCTCGCAACAAAGAAGCGAGTGGTATGCTCATAGGTCACGATTCTCGGTGCTTTCGAGAATTCCTTGGTGAGCGTGGTGAAAATCTTGTTTGCACCTTGGGCTATGAAGCGTTTCTGCAAATTGGGTTCCATTGCAAAAATGAGTACGTTTTTAATCGCACCCGCTTCCAAGGCGAAATCGTTATACTTGTCGATCTCGTTAATTCCGGCCGTGGGGCCTGGGGTTTGACGGCATGGGCTCAAGCAGAATTTGAGCTTCCCGTCGCCAGGCAAAGATTCCGTAATGCTTTGCCTCCCAGATCGCGAAGTTTGATCCATCATTCTTCGCCGAGTTGACTGATTCATCTGATTCATGAAGATCCGAAGCCAGGACTCACGGTCCAATGTGGCACTTGGCATTGGGTCGTTCAAGTGACCAGCCATATTGTTATTAGCAGTTTATGTGAACGTGATCTACACTGAAAAAGAAAGAAAAACCAAAACGAAATAAGCAACTCATCGAGATGATTTAAGTCTATTAAAATTTATTTTAATCGTGTAGACTCATTGCACTTGTATAATTGATCTCCCTCAAGAATAATACAAGTGATCCCAAGACTCAATTTCCGTAAATTGATAAGCCAACTGTTTAGCTAGTTCTTCCGTAAAAACTCTTGGTCGATAGATTTCTGGAAATCCTATCTATAGTCCACCATAATCACAGGATCGTATGAGTGACCATAGTGTTGAGATAAAATAAGTCAATCGGTTCCAACTTACCCGACGTAGAAGGGGTCATATTATGCCTACCGACGAAGAAGGGATTCATTGGAGTTTGACCTATAAAGACCGTTCTCAATTTTTGTTTATACGAGGAAGATCCCATCAACTAAGTTTCAATTCATTTTAAGTGAACGAATAACTAGCAACTGCGTGAATGAATTAATTTAGATGATGGCTTAAAATCATGTGACATAAGAATGTCAAAGAAAACTAACTCGTGACCTCTATATGTGTCAGTTTTCATGCAATAATTAGGTGGTTTGGTTTTTAGGCGGAAAATGATGCATATTATCGTTACGAAAAATAAATAAATGAATGCAATACGTAAATAAAATTCCTAGTGTGGCCTATCCTAGTAAAAAGAACATAATACAACTTTGGAATCCACCGTTGGACCCGAAAAGCTTGTCTTGATGTTCCATCTTTGTCCATGTAGCGGGAGTGAGCATCCGGTCTCCTTCTTTAGTCTTCTCAAAATTACAATTAAAATTTACAAAATATAAACCTATTTACATTCTAAATAAAAATTGTAATTAAAAGAAATAAAAGGAGATACGAGATCTCAAAATACAACCAAGACCGTGTTCCATCATTACGGTAACACGTTCTACTAAGGCCACACTAAGTTACAACCGTTTGCAAAATTAAATAAATACGTAATTAAAAGCATTCAAAATAAACAAGAACGATAAATAAAATGCATCAACTAAATTAAATTTATTCGTGACATAATTCCGTAATTATGTTAAATTATCCAAACCACCTTTTAACAATTAAAATTATGTGACAAAACCGCTTCATCAACTTAATTTTAATTCGTGATAATCCGTTACTTTAAATCGTTTTAAAGTAACTAAATTGTTCGTGGGTGAACCGTTTCACTATCAAGCGAGTGCATAATTCGTATTATGCAAAATTGGCCGAAAAAAAAAACAAATTTTTTTTTTTTCTTCACACCTATGACGTGAACAAGATTTCAAAAGAAAGTTTTTTTTTTTTTTTTTTTTATAAAGCTGAAATGCCGAGAGCCTCAAAAGGCCAAAAAAAAAAACAATCGGCTTAAATCGAGAGCCTCATCAAACCAAAACGATTTGTTAAAACCAATTGTAAAATGAACATAATCCGGATTAAAACAAAATTACAATTGACATGATCTTCACATATTGTTGTAATTATCGTTTAAAACAACAATTCGCAAAGAACAAAAAAAACACAAATCAGAAAAACGTCACAGATGCAACCGTGTAAACTGGACACGGTTCCCTATGCAAAACAGGCCGAGACAAAAAATTGCCGAGACCTAAAACAGCCACACGTTTTTTTTTTTTTCATAAAATCGATTTGATAAAAAACCAATTGCGATATCACCTAATCCGTATAGAAATGAAATAGCAATTGATAGATCTTTAACACATTACAATGAATATCGATTACAAAAAATATGCAAAGATCAAAACGATAACAAAACAAAAGGGCACGAATTTCAAGAAAACCAGCCGTGTAAAAAGAGAACACGGTTTCCAAGAAAAGAAAAAAAAACAATCGTGCAAACAAAAAAAACAGCCGTGTGGAATTTTTTGCATCAAAAATTAATCGATCCATTTCGTTTGATGAAAATCACATAGAAAAATTTACGTGGCCTCGCTCTGATACCACTTGTAGGGTAATATCCGTATAAGACCCTTTAAATTTAAGAATTATAACGTAAATTTAATATGTGAAACATGGTCATTAACGAAAAACACAATGAAACGATAAAGATAAAGTAATAACCTCCGGAACAACTTCCAATTGACTCTTGAGCAAACTATCTTCGGAACAACTTCTCAATTCCTTTGTAATATTATTTGACTCGAAACGCGATAATCAAATAACCTAATTATCAAACGACCTAATACACGTGATTAAGTTTAATTCAATAACATCATAAATGAATAAGGAATAATAGAAGTGACGACCAATAAAACACGCGATTATTAGTTCGAATCACAAGGTTATTCTCTCTTTAACTTAGATATGATGAAACGCACACAATACAAAGGCCAAAGATCGTCACTTTATCTAGTGAGGTTGAACAATTACAGATTCATTCACTAGAATAACAATAGAAAGATATTGTGAAGATTAATTAGCTACTTTAATCTAAACATTCAACAACAGTAAAATTAGAACAAAGAATTAACAATGCTCAAGATAAAAGGAAGATGAATAATAGTCTCACTATTTGAA
Organism: Silene latifolia; assembly: GCF_048544455.1. Lineage (NCBI taxonomy): Eukaryota > Viridiplantae > Streptophyta > Magnoliopsida > Caryophyllales > Caryophyllaceae > Silene > Silene latifolia. Next base: position 96,489,146 of record NC_133538.1, read on the forward strand.
TAAATCGATATGCTTCAAATATTAATCCGAGATGAAAGGATTAGTTGCTCATGTCTTTCTTGCTAGAAAAATACTTAGGGTTCTTGTGTCCAAAAATAATACGTAGTAATCAATAAAAGAGTCTAATCAAGTACTTAACCTAAACATAATTATTCCTCATTAATAAAAATAATAATAATAATAGCCGAGAGTTTGAAACAAAGGAAACAAAACACGGGTGTAGCGATACGCGGCGACCCGCGCCCGACCCCACTACCCGCGCGAAATCTCGTAAAAAGTGTGCTTGCTTTGTCTTTTCCGTCTTTCTTTGCTTAACAACGAGCTCTTCTTGTAGGGTAATATCCGTATAAGACCCTTTAAATTTAAGGATTATAACGTAAATTTAATATGTGAAACATGGTCATTAACGAAAAACACTATGAAACGATAAAGATAAAGTAATAACCTCCGGTCCTAGTGCAATTCGGCAATGAGAGATCAAAGTAGATCTCCTCCTAATTGTTGCACCCAAGATTGTCCGAGAAATGCCCTTGTGCTAGAATGAATCCTCTAATTGCCTTGCAATATTGAGAGGATTATTTTGTGAGTTTTGCTTAGATGAGAGATCTAGGTTTCAGAGAGAAATGATCTCCAAAACCCTAGTTTCTTTGCAAATGAATTAGCATTCGGTTACAAAAGAGAGAGAGCTCTCTTTTGTCTATTCCATTCGGCCAAAACCGAGTCCAAGGGGGAGGAAATGGGCTTTCATTTCCTCTTCATCTTAACTCGTAGTCCGACATGCAATTCGCTAAATGTATATGACGCGGTCCAATTATAAATCGTCATCGGTTATCGGTTATTAAAGCATCAACTAATAAGACGGGTTAGTTGAATTATTAATACATGTCCGACAAAGACAATATTGTATAATTAATTTATTCAATATACATTTAATTAAATATAAATCGTTTATATTCAATTTTACGAATTAATTGATTAATTCGCCTTAGCCGTTATTATTTAATCCGTATTAAATAATTTATCTCAACATCTCATTTTTGACTAATTATTAGTCAAATAACTCGGACTAACTGGTTAGTCAAATTTGGCATCTACATGACTGTATTTTCATACCGTCACATCTCTCAAACGTATCCTATAGGTGTGACTTTTAGGGACCAGTTGATCACCGCCATCTGTATGACAATAACGTCAAACTTATCTAGCAAGCCAACCGTTATTGATAAACGTGGACCAACTGATTATGATACAAAAGTATACCCTTTGATCCTTTTAGAGATTTATAAGTCCTTGCACTAACTGTAAAGGACACCAGCCCCAACACTTTCTGCATGCTTTATTTCTTGACATGTGGGCCCTAGGGAACAAGGCCATATGATGACATGAGACTTTGTCTATAGTATGGTGACATGAGACTTGAGCTACGTTTTCTATTTCCAGTACTTTTGAATTTGTTTTATTGGTACACTTTGGTCATTACTTTGTTAAAGATATGGATAGCTTGGGACTTTTATGTGCATCGACATTAGCTCTGAGTTGTTTATGTCCCATTTGTATGATTTCCTTTTGTATTGTGTGATGCTTTGCTTGAGGACAAGCAAAAAGATGGTTTGGGGGAGTTTGATGAGTCATAATTATATGCATATTTATGTCTCCCCTTAATTACTTTTGATACGGTTTTCGTGCTAATTTATATTAAATACATGTCTTTTATGTTAGAATGTCGATACTTCCGCTATTTGATGTTTAATACAAGAATGATGCATTTGAGGAGCAAAGGAATGAAATGAGCATCATAGAGTGGGCTTGAAGGAATAGACGAAGCATGACACGTGAATCCATAAGAATAAAGCAAGAGAAGTTAAGAAGACAACACGATGACAAGAGCTGAAACAGAAAGGATCCCCGATCAATCCCACCCAGGCTCGATCAACTGGCTATGTACTCGATCGAGTAGAGCCACGCTCGTTCGAGGAACCTATATTCTCAGGATTTTCCGCAATTTCTATAAGTCGGTTGTATTTTACTATAAATACCCAATTCGTACCCTATGTTTATTAACGTCTTATTTTTATCTAATTACACATAACTTCTCTAAAAACTCTCTTAGAATACTCTTAGATTAGTTTACATTAGTTTTGCTTCGGATCTATTGCTCTTTAATTAAGGTACTTTGTTAATTTTTCTTTAGTTGTTATTAATTCAAGTTCTTATTTATACAATTGCTTTATTAGTATTCATCTTATTATATTCTTAATTATACTTTCTTATATCGTTATTGTTGTTATTATTAATAGTATAAGTAGCTAATTTCTTAATCTAGGGTGAAAGGGGATCTAGGTTTTTAGAAAAGGGTTATCAATGAATTGATTGTTAAATTGCTTTTGATTGTTGTTCAATTATTGTTTTACATCAAGTTAATTAATTACTGATCAGAATTGATTAATCAGTCTTGCAAACTAGGATTTTCACCGACCGGGTTAAGACTAGTATAGGTCACAATAATTGAATTAGACCGACTTATTAATAGCGATCGCATGTTAAGTTTAGATCTAAAAATACATATTAAAATAGACCGATCGTATGACTTTCAACAATATAAATTGCTCAATCAATAAACTAAATCTTACCCCTGGATGACTACCTAGTGAACCCGATCCCTAGACTCTTTTAATATATTTAAATTTGTCTTTATTTACCTCGCTATTAGTCTTAGTGAATCAACCAATCAAAACCCCCTTGAATTCGTTACTTTAAGATGAACTTAAATATAAACAAACTAGATTAATTAACTAGCCTCCCTGTGCATTCGACCCTTTCTTACTGCTAGCCACTAGTTAGTTGAGAATAGGATTTATTTTGATAGGCCAACGACTGAAAATAACCTTATCACATTTCTTTGCCATTTTTGATGATTTGGCATTTTTGAATATTTTTTAGAGTAACCCCATTTGTAGCAAGGGTACTTCTATAAAAGCATAGGAGTCTATTTTTGCTCCTCATTTCATTGATGAAATTGCAAACATTTGGCTTTAATTTGAACTTCAACTCAATTTGATGATTTTGTGCCCATTCCCTTTTGGTTAACAAAATGATAGATGGTAAAAATGAAAGAACGGTTTCATGGCATTGAGGGTTACCTTGGAATAAATGTTAGCCAAGGAGTTATCACACCTCAAGGTACTCTTGACTAGGCTCTTGTGCATGGGTTGAACGATACTAGAATGACACTAAAAAGGATGTTTTAAGACTATTCTAGTGAATAAAGTGTTAAGTACAAAGAGTATCTACAATGGCCTATGCACACTTGTCAAGTTTCTCAATTAGGCATTTTCAAAAAAAAAAATTCTAAATGCAACTATATGCCATGATGCAACTTTTATATATATAAGTCTAAATGCAAATGCTTCTACCAACTAGTATGCCATGTAATCTAAATGGAACTCCTAACAACACATAGGTACACAAACCGCATCAACAAAATACACCACATCCTCCTTAACATGTAAGCCCATCCTCCTCATATGAATAATGAAAAGAAATGTAAGGGAAATAGAGATTAGAGGATATAACAAGCAATGGATAGGGAGATGATTTCTTTCTCAAGGAAAACCTGAAAAATACCAGAAAATCACAAAAACACGTCAATTTTTTTCTTTTTTTCAGCTTGATTCCATGGCTAAGACTCGCGCACGCATTAAGAATGTTACGATAGATGATAGAGTAGAGGTTTCAGACTCATTGGATGGGAATTCTATCACCGTAGAGGAAACAATTGAAAAAGGTTCGTCGGAATTAGAGGCGATGACTTCAGGTAATCCATCATCAACTGTAGGTCAATTACTTAACTTAACTGGTTTGTTGGATAAGCCTGTACACACAACTGAAACACAAGATTTGAGGACTGAAATTCCATCGTGTTCTAAAACACCAACACCACCGGTTACAAACCTAGAAATAGGGATTCCTAAGACATGGAGTACAGTTGTTAAACCAAGACCATGAATGAGTCTTCATTTTTGTGATAAGAGTGGGGCATCCAAGATTATTGAAGTGGAGGAAGTTTATGTAATTTAGGAAATTAAATTTTGGCAAAACACGTTGATGGGGAATTTTCTGGGTTCAAAACCAAAAATTAAGGAAGTAGATGAATATGTGTTGATGTATTGGAAGAATATAGATAGGCCTATAGTACAATACTATAAGAAAGGCTGGTACAGTTTTCATTCTTATCAGAACAGGATATGAACGAGATTTTGAAAGGAGGTCCATGGAATATGGGGACAAGTACTTTGGTATTGAAACAATGGACACCCAGCTTCTTAAAAGAGATGGACTCTGTGTCTACAGTTCTAGCATGGATACTCTTCTCAGATTTGGACCATTTTATGTGGCCAGAAAAAGTTTTAAGCAAGATGGCAAGTGCTACAGGGAAACTACTCTTTGCAGATTTGCCAACAACTCATAAATCTAAATTGTCTTTTCCTCATGTGTTGGTGGAGGTAGATGTTGCAGGAGAATTGCCTACTTCAGTGAAAATTAATTCACCATATCATGGGGAAACGAATCATAGAATAATCTACAAATGGTTTTCGCATTAGTGTCATTGTTGCGGGAAACTTGGTCATATAAAGGACAAATGTAAGTTCACAAATATAAATAACAAGCTTGACGAAGCTAGAGCAAAGAAGGGAAACCAGATATATAGGCCCATACAACCATCTGGTGGCACAACACCCACTGTTCCAGTTACTCGGGACTCAGGAAGTTCTTTGCTAGGCCATAGTCCCCCTAAGTTAGGGGATGAGGCTGCTCTTGAGACAGTGAATAAGAACTCAGAATATCAAGGACTAGGTTCACATTCTGTTGTCTTAGGGGTGGTCTCTCCACTTAATGATAAAGGGGAGGGTTCAGGATGCAAAGAACTAGGTCTGATGAGCACTAGGGACAGTAGAGTGGATAAGTTACCTAAGGAAGGAAGCAGGACTGCAATGAGGGAGACAGAATTAGGGATACTATTACGGAATCATTTACTATTCTACAGACTGAGGAGGATATGGGGACAGAATAAATAGGGGAAGTACAACAGGAGAAGGAGCCACCTCCAGACCCTGGTAAATGATTATATCATCCTGGAATATAAGAGGGTTTAATGACCCAATAAAGCAGCAAGTGGTTAGGGGTTATTTGGCATTCAATAAAATAAAGGTGTTTTGCTTATTGGAGACTAGACTAAGAATAAATAATTCTGCTGCAATTAGTAGATTGTTTTCTTCTTATTGCATTTTGAATAACTACTCTCATCATCACAATGGGAGGATTTGGGTTTTTCTTAATTTTAGAATGGTTACTTTACTATCTTCTCGAATTCATGACCAACTGATATATTTGGAGCTGCTGCATCATGTTTCAAATAAAGTTGTTTATGTGACTTTTGTCTATGGGAGCAATGATGTTGGTATTAGGGAGAGATTATGGGAAGAGCTGAGGCAGTTGGCCACTCTTGCTACAGATTGGATTGTTTTAGGAGATTTCAACATTGTAAGAGCTATGGAGGAAAGGATAGGTCCACACCCACCTTTCCTCACAGAAATTATGGCTTTTAATTAATGTTTATTGGACAGTATTCTGGAAGACATTCAGGGGTTTGGATGTGAACACACTTGGACTAACAAACAAGATGTGGATACAAGAGTGTGTGTAGATACCTCATTTCTACACCTCCCGCCAACCACCCACTGATGATTGGGCCGCATGTTTGATATGCGGAACGATTTATGACAGTCCGTAAGCTCATCGTCAAGTGATAGCTCAAACACTCGAGTCAACCCCTGGGTCATCATTTACGCACCTATTACGGTCGTTTTGAGAGTAATTAGAGTTCATTTGGAGTCCGGGTCAAAAACCACTTCATTTTCTAAAAACCGTTTAAATGCCGAGACGGAATATTCCGGAATGTTCTAGAATTCTCTAGATATTTATTCCTAATTAAAATTATTATTTTAAGTAAATATCTGCCGTAATATTGTGTTTCATGGAATAAGTAAGTGTAAATCTACCGAAATTCTATAATAAAAGGTGGAAATCTTTCTTGCAAAGGAGGAAACCGCTGGAGAAAAGACGCAGCAAATGCTGCGCCTCTTCGAAGAAATGCAGTAGTTGCTGCGCGCCTACTCTAGTCCTCTTTTCGTATTTTCCTGAATATTTTCATGATTTGTCTCTAAATCTGTGTCATTCCAAAACTCTTCCATATGTTTAGTATAAATAGAGGCCTTCGGCCTCCATATTTGTCACGCGAGTGTTCCGCCCTTTCTTTCTCTCTCTCTCTCTCTTTCTCTCTCTCTCTCTCTTTGCATTCTAGACTACGCTATTTCCTTTCGACGCCTACATTCTTGATCAATCGACCACGTAAGCTCAGATCATTATGAGTCCCAGTCACGTTGCATAGACCGACCAACTTGACCAACTCCACCTTTAATCAACCTAATCAATCTACTAAATCCTCTAACGAGGGCACTTTCCACACATATTCGAGTCGAGCAATCACTAAACGATAACTTTAGTCAATCTCATTTCGTCAACATGTAAGTCTGAGGGTGTAAATCCCATTTTATTATTGTACTTTTATTTTGTATCAATTAATGTAAATCTATATCTAGAGCACGTTCGAAAACCGATTTAAAATCCACGTTTTAAAGTCGTTTTTACGAAACAGCAGAGGTCAGACGTCGAGAAGAAACGTAGCAGCAGCTGCTCCTTCAGGAAGGTTCGCAGCCTTGATGCGCCTCCTCTAGAGGCTGCCTGCTACTCCTGCTCTTCTTCTTCTTCCTCGACTCCCTGCAAATTTCCTCCTTTTCTTATTCTTTCATTTTCCTTCGTTCTGTTTGTTATTGTTAGGTTCATATACCCTAATTAGACTCTTCTAATTCATTTTATAAATTACCCATAATTTATATTTATGTGGATCTAGTGCATGCATAACATAATACTCCCTCCTATTCTAAATAACCCTCCCTATTTCCTTTTTCGTCAATTCACAATACTCTCCCTATTTCCTTATTTGTCAAAATTTTATATTTATTTTAATCACCTCACCCCACAACAATACCCCACAATACCCATACTTTATCTTATTTTAATTACCTTACCCCACAACAATACTTATTTTAATCACACAATACCTTCCCTCTCTCCAATCTCCTAACCCCGCACAAATACTTTACCATATAATACTCCCTTCCTTAATTCTTGTGCCCCCCTTGAATAGGGTGGGTTATTTAGAATAGGAGGGAGTATGAGATAAGGAGAAAACAATGTTCCTTACTTTGAATATGATTTAAAATTTAGGGCACAAATAAGGACACCTTCCTTATTTGTTCTTGAGCTTAAAATATGGATGATCCTCCAACCTCAAATATAGAGATACTCCTTACAAATTGCACCCAATACATTCCCTTAAAACTAATATATATTAACTAGATTGATATATTAGTAACCCTTAAAATGATTCTAATAATATATATATTACTACACTAGTAATGATATTTATATTAATATTAGAATATATGATGAACAATTTTTAGAGATTCTAAAACTATTTTAGAGAGATGATGAAGAGGAGAATAAGAATCATAGAAAAATTGTATGAATGAAAAATAGAGAACAAATTCTCTATGTAAGAGGGGGGAGCCGGTTTTGGGGGTGGTGGAAGGCCAATGCATGGCCTTCAGCCTTTTGCCTTTTTCTCTCTTCCAAATATTAGGTGTGTAAGGCTATTGTTTAGGTTATGATGGTGTTTCATATATCAATTAAATAAAACATCCACTATCATATAAACCCCTCCATTTTCGGTCCACTTATAAAATGGACTTCCATTTTATTTTGTCAATTTGTCATTTGTCACACAATATGTCACATGTAGTATGTAACATGTTATTAATTAATTTAATGCATATTTATCAAATAAATATCATTATATATATTAATTAAATTATATATAACAAATTGTCTAGTAATTCACAATTACATGGTATAAAATAGGACATGTTAATATAATTCACAATATTTTGTAATTATAATAAACCATTCATTCATATCTCAATTGTTTCATAAACAATAATGAATTTTAGTAATTAAATCTTTTAATTACTAAAATCAATCTCATCTAATCAAATTACAATAAGATATAAATATTCTCACTCACAAAAAAAATGTTCAATTTTAAGGAATCGATTAACTTGTATCGATATACAATTAATCAACTTATCTATTAAGAAAATTGTCCTATAGGTGTGACCTTAAGGGATCAACTGATCACCGCGGTCAAACGACAGTAATGTCAAACTCTAGTTAGCCAATCATTACTGATTTATGTTGATCAGTTCACTATATAATTGAATCATCCCTTACGTATTCTTATCTTGAGATTTAGACATGTGATCACACTATTGTTGAGGACACATACTCCAACAATCTCCCACTTGTCTGAAACAAGTGTGCATCACCAATTCTCTTGTCCTATTACAATATCCCACTCAATGCAAGGTGTCTTACAGGTCGTACTTACATTTGATTATAACTTGAGTGGTTTCCTCGATCTGGAGAGTAACTGCCTGACCGGAATTATCTACCGTAGATACCTTCCGAGCGTGGCCACGCATTTTCAGTTCACTACTCCGCGAGTGGCCCTGAGATTTCAAACAACCCTGACAAGGGGGTGGACAATTCCTATCGCACTATTCCCTTCGTATAGCCACAGTTTATCATGACCCAACATATACTCATTTGACTTAGGCGAATAGTCTCTAGTCAAAAGAATTGACTCATAAGAATACTATAGTAGCTCTTGCCACGACCAAGCTTTATGAATTTCCAGAACTCTATAAGCGGTCACTGCCCGACAGAGTGTCCCATACAGTCTGTCTATGTGATCGACTAGTTATCCCATATGACCCTATGGCACATGAACTTGCCATCAATCGCATAACACTCTAGTCACTTTGAGACGTCACCTCATATAAGAAACTAGAGGCCAATACCATGTTAATCCAGTTCACTTTAATAGCATGTTAATCCAGTTCACCTATTTGGATATAACAAAGTAATAAAAGAGTTTTCAACAAAACTCAAATGACGAATGCATTATCATATATGTAAAATTGATACCATATCAGCTACTACATAATCTATAATCCATACTTAATATTGTATATAACTATACATCTCAACTCAATTGAAATGTCATGACTTATCATGCTTAGCCTAAGAAAAATCCTTGATTAGCAAGTTTTAGCAATACTTTGCACTTTCCCTAACCTTACTATATACTATTTCTCATTTATGTATAATCTTTATTATAAAAACCTTTTGAGTACGTGTCCAGATCCAATCAAGATTTAGGCTCTCTTGCCTTAAATAACTCCCACTGTTATCATAGTGTGTAGGGATAGGACCTTCGGTTATTGGAACGAACTACCATAGTTCCTCCAATTCACAAAACCGAATACTAATATTATCCCTTCCTTATTGCATATCTCATTATTGCAAGTGTACTCAACTTTCGTTGTGTATATCTCACTGTTCAACTGCCTAGGATGTTCCTAGCAGATATCCTCCTTAAATAATATAGCCAAGATGGTTCTCTAACCATCCTTATATGTTTAGAATATGGTTTTTGTGTAACTCCTTCCACATAAATCCATCTTAATTCTAAATGCTTAGCTTCATATCTTTAGTACTTCATGAGTACTAACTAATGAACTATGAGGCTATATAGAGACTTCTCTTAAGGATTCGATTTGTAACGTTTCGTCATACTCCAAGTATATGAAATTTAAGAATGGTGATACAACTTAGCGTAATGAATTAATCCTGCAGCGGAAGCATGTGGATTCATTTCTACATGTTCAATACTTTTGAACTTGTCAAGATTCTTATTAACATAAGAATATTCATTCAACGCTAATATCCTCTTAGGACTATATTTATAGGTCTGGATACCTTAGAGATGTATTATTCTTCTCCTAAGTCTTCCATCATTCAAAATGATCAATATGTCCCTTACACATAAGACTAGTAACAACATATTACTCCCACTAAACTCCATGTATAAACAGAACTACTCGACAATTGGAGTAAAGTTCATCACATGATCAAAACATACAATTCAACTCATTTACGTCTACTTAAGAATTCTTCCTACCTTAGGATAGTTGCGATTTTAAAAAACTCATACAAGATGATTTTTAAATCCAACTATAAAATCTGAATTTTAATGAAGCGTTGTTGTTGCGTGCAAAACCCTTTGCCACCAACCAACCAGGCTAAATAAACATTTTCATGTTTATGCTCATTTTGGACTTTTGCGGAGTTGAAACTAGATAAAGCATCTTAATAAGTTACAAGCTTGTTACTTTCAAAAATAACATGACTCCTGTCCACTTTAAATTTCGAAAAAATAATTACTGATTTTGACCAAGAAGGAACATCTTCCTACGTCAAGAAGGAACATCTTCCTACATCTTATTCTCAGTTTGTGGCTCCTTGAACATTTTCTTCGACTATGTCTTTAAGAAATACTCCTCATTTCTTTAATAGACAGCATCACGAGCCACAAACCCTTTGTTCTCGTGATCATGTAGGAAGAGAGAGCACATGTTTACTCTAGAAACAAGCTACACTTTAGGTACCATGCCTAACTATATCTCATATGAAAAGTAGATGATTGCTTTAATCATGTTTTATTTTAGTGGAAAATTTAAATGCCAGACAAATTTTATAACAGAAACTACCTCCAACTATAACGTAAAGATTCAATCATATCGTAATGAAAGTCAACTTGTGATACCATATCACACTCTTTTTGGTGCAGATAAAAGTCATCACTTTATAGTTTCCCATTTTAACAAAGTACTAATACTTTGGTTTTATAATTTGTAGGTTTTGATACCTTTCAAACATTCATTGAACTTATTCAAAGAATTTCTCTTCTTACCTCATTAAGTGGATACCTCGTATCTACCTAGTTCGTTGGTAAAAGAGATGAAGAAGTAATAACCTTTTCTGATTGACAGTTGCTGGGACATGATGAAAATTTCTCTGGATCGAGCTTAATGTCCCAGCAGCTAGATCGAGCTGCCTATGTCCCATCAGCTGCTAGGGAGTGGTACCGAGATCTGGATCGAGCAGATGCTAGGGAGTGGTACCGAGATCTGGATCGAGCTGCCAATGGTATTACTGATCGGAATTCGATGGCCCTAGCATTTTATAAGAAATATTTCTCTGCATCGATGACCAATGCGATTAGAGCTCAGATTAAAAGTTTTAAACAGGGTCCTGATTAAAATTTTCATGAGGCATGGGTCCGTTTCAAGAGGCTGGTGCGATCTATTCCGCACCATGGGTTCGAACAATGGTGCCTGTGTAATCAATTCTATAATAGGCTTTATGATGATAAGAGGGCTATCCTGGATGCTTCAGCTAATGGCAGATTCCAGGAGAATGTTGGAGAAACTAAGGGGTGGAAGATTATTGAAGATATGGCCATCCATAAAGCTGAGCATGGGAATTCTAGAGGAAATCAGAGAAGATCACCAATCTCCTCGTCAGAATCGCAATAGAGGCCCTTATCATGAGATTGGACAAGCTAGATTTTGGGGGATCCCAAAAAGGAGGGATATATAAAGTTAATGCGCTTTCATTTATTCCTTTACATGCAAAAGATGTGGAGGAGAGGGACATGTTTCAGAGTTTTGTACTAGTTCGAATGAAACATGTGCTGCCTTTCAAAACTTTAGGCAGACTGGTAATTATCCCGATCCCTCTAATGTCCACCCCAATTTGAGGTGGACTAACCAGAATGTCCTTAATCCGGGTCCGCAACAAAGAAAGCAAAGCTATGTGCCCCCTCATAAGCAGCAACAGTATCAAAAGCCTCCATATGTGCCTCTGCAGCAGCAATTTCAAGGTTCTGATTTTTCTGAATTGAAAAACATGGTTCAGAAGTTATCGGGTTTGCTGCAAAAGGAGTCTCTAGCTAGAGAGACTTCTACAAAAATGTTGGAGAGTCAAATTGCCCAATTGGCAAGCAAAAGTGCAACTAGAGCTCCGGGGCATTTACCGTTGCAGCCGGATCAAAAAGAGACGCTAAATGCAATAACTTTTAGGAGTGGGCCTACCCTTGATGGCCCCGCTATGGTCGAAGATGTTACTAGAAAAAATGGGGCGGAACCGAGCAAGAAAAAGGCTGGAATGAACAGTAGCAAGAAAAAGATGATTAGCAGGTACATCAGTCGATCGACTGATGAACCTGGTCGATCGACCAGCTCGGGTAGCAGTGAAGCTTCTGGTCCTGCGGGAGCCAGTCGATCGACTGACATACATGGTCGATCGACTGAAGATACGTCTGATCGGGAATCTTTTCGTCCTCCAATGCCAGATAACTTGAGGGACTACTTATTTCGGGGTACGACGACTCCGAAATTATCGAGGCAAGATACAAATGTTGATGGATCAGTTCCGGTTCCAAAGTACGACCCCACGATGGTTAATGGTTCATTCCTGAGACGGTCTGAAGAAGGTTCGAGCTACAACAAGGACAAGGTAGTGGATTTTCAGCCTAAGTCCACTGATGCCGGTATGAGAGACCTAAAGGAGAGGGCTAAGTTGCTTCTTACAGCCTCTTATCCGGAGAGATTGGTGCCGACAAAGGAACAGGTATCGTTTAACAAGTTTGAAAATGTTATTCGTAGTTTAAATGTGCAACTTCCTTTCTTAGAATTAGTTAATCAAGTGTCTGCTTACATGAAATTTATGAAGTAACTGTTGTCTAAAAAGAAGTCGCTTGATACTGTGCAATCTGTCGCACTAACTGAGGAGTCATGTTCTTATTTTACTCACACTGCTCCACATAAGGTAGCTGACCCTGGTAGCTTTTCTGTTCCTTGTAATATTGGTACCTTCTCAATTGAGAAGGCATTATGTGATCTAGGAGCTAGCATTAGTGTTATGCCTTTGAGTCTTGCTAAGAAATTGAAATTGACCAAGTTTACAATCACAAACATGACGGTACAGATGGCTAATCGTTCTGCGGTCCAGCCTATAGGAGTCTTAGAGGATATTCCTGTGCAAATAGGAAAGTTCTTTTTCCCAGTTGACTTCATCTTGCTAGACATACCTGAGGATGCGCACATCCCTATCATTTTGGGTAGACCATTTCTGCACACTGCTGGTGCAGTTATAGATGTTGGCTCAGGGACATTGACCTTTAAGGTTGGAAAACAGTCCATTGTTTTTGCCCAGACCTATAAGAAGAAGGATACTATGTACCCATTAACTTGCAATGTAGCTAAATCTTATGTTGTGTTGCCTGATATGCCTGCCCCTATGCCTAATTCTGCTAAGACACCTCCGCCCCAGATCGGAAGCAAATTGGAGGAAGATCCTTCTGTTTTGACTGTTGTAGGAAATGGTTTGGGGAAGGAAGAGCTGTTCATTGCTCCAACTGTGAAGGAGCCAATCATTCAAAGAGGCGGTCTAGGGTGTCTGAGCTATGCAACTGATGAGGAGCTAGTCAAGGTGATGGAGTCCGATTTGGATTTTGATGAGTCAGACGAGGTCAGTGATTGGGAAGATGTTCGAGATGTTGATCTGTTGAGTTCTACGGATATTGGAGTCGTTAGGAGCCCCGCTGAGGAGATGAGTACTGTAGAGGCTACCTCTTGTAGCCAGAAGCCGAGCAAGTGGGCCATTCCATGGCCATTTTTGATCAACTATTAGTTGATTAAGACTTTTTAAAGAACATTTTATTGCTTTTGTTAAACTTTTTATTGCTTTGGTGTGCGCAAGACTTCGCTTTAATAAATTTGCTTAGGATTTAAAGACTTTAGACTGTTACTTTGGGTTTTACGCAATTTTGGGCGCGTTTTTATGTGTATTTGCAGGTTCATAGACCTTATTAGTTCAATTTATTGAGCTAATTCTAAGAAATCATAAACTTACAGCAGGTATCTCAGGCGATCGACTGGCTTTAGTGGTCGATCTACTGTGCCGCGACTCCAGGGGCTTCTGTTCCTATCACCCTGGTCGATCGACTGGCTGGTATGGTCGATCGACTGCCTTCGTTGTTGTAACTGTTCACGACCTTTCCCCTTCTGTGTTTGGTCAATTTGCGGAGTTGAGGGAGTTTTTTTTCTCCACTTTATTCTCCGATTCATTTCTGTTCTCTTCTGTTTTCTTATTTTGCACATAATTTTGCATTTCGTTAATTGCTTTCTCGTAATTACGAGTGGTACTTTTGCTTCTTTTCAGGTACCTATGGTAGCACTGCTTGCTACTGAAACCTCCTAGCTCACGCTGGTTTGGGGAGGTTTCCTTTTGCGCTCTTAAAGTCTTGTGAGTTTCCGAGTTTAACTTCATGTCTTGTTTAGTTATAATAACGCAAATTCCCGTTTCCCTTTTATTTCATTACATGATTTTGCACAATGAGGACATTGTGTAATTTGGTTTGAGGAAGGGTTTTGCATTACATTCATATGTTTTATTGCATTTCTGTTTCACGTTTATTGCATTTCAGTTTGCATTTGTTATTTCATTTCTCGTATATATACAAAACACCAGAAAATTCAAAAAAAAAAAAAATTGAAAAAATTGAAAAAATGCACGTTTATTTTAGCATATAGGTCGAGTCGGAACGGTAGTATTTCAATGATGACATTGCATTTTCAGCTGCTTTATGCCTAAGCCTTGCTAATTGATATGTTATTAGTAGAATCAAATATGCATATCTACGAGTTTTCGTTAATTTATTCGCTGAATCTTTAAACTTGACTTAGATTTTTGGTAAACTACATTATATTCTGAGGTTTAGAGCTTATAACTAGTATCATCCATGACCGGTTTATTTAGGAATGTGAGTAGTTACTCCTTATGAGACATGTTACATAAAATTGCAGAAATATGAACTTAATCTGCTTAATACCTGTATGCATTCGGTTTGTGGTTTGTTGACACATGTGGTAGAGGTCCCCTTTTCTCATTTTGCCCATAAGCCTCACATAGCCAAAAATAGCCTTTTGTCCCTTTAACTACATCCTATATTCAGCCTGCCTTTGTCAAGTTAGTAGTATTAGTCTTTGGGAATGTGTACTTATCATTTTGGTTATATTTGCTCTTATTGAGATTGTTGGTGAAATGATTGAAGGGAAAGAGAAAAAAAAAGAGAAAAAAATGATTCGAAAAAAAAAATGAATCTTGATTCGAAAAAGAATTCTTCCTACCTTAGGATAGTTGCGATTCGAAAAAATCACATGATTGTGTTAGAAATATATATCTCATTATACAACATATTCATATATGTTTCAAATTAATTTAGTCATAAAATTAATTACTAATCTTATGCATGCAAACAACAAGAGTTAAGAGAAGAAATCGGTTCCTTACATTGCATGTTTCGGATATTTGGGCACTAGTAAGGTCACCTACCATACTTAGTTCTTGAGCTTTCCTTATGGATGAACAAGATTCAAGTATAGAATCCCTCTCAAAAGCATAAACCCAAGGAACACTCATAATAACCAATATTATTTAGATCTAGTAATAATATTAGTTTTGCTTAAAATATGACACAAAATATTATCTTTGCTCTTGAAATTTCGGTTCAAGAGGTAGTGTATTTGTGAGTTTATTTCTCTAGAATTATCATAAATTATAGAGAGTTTTTAGCATTTTTTTACACTAGAAAATATTTTGGTGAAAAAGAATGAATAATGGAGAAAAACCATATTAGGTGTTGCATGGGAAAACCGGTTGGGAGGGGGGCTTTATGGGGAGCCTATGCATGCAATAGTTGTTCTTCTCAAAAGCTATAGGGTTGCATGGCTAGTAGTTAGCTTTCATGATTGTGTTTTCCACTAAAATGAAAACACAATATTAACCCAATAACCCCTCCATTTTCGGCACTTTCATTATAAAATGGATGGTCCATTTTATTTTGTCATTTGTCAATTTTGTCACATGTAACATGTTACATGACATGTCATAATGTAATGTATTTTTAATATATTGAAGATCAACATACTCATAAAATATGCCATTTACAAAATCGACTAGTAATTCGTAATTACTTGTGCCAAAAGTGTTTCCGTATTATAAACTACAACATTCTGTATTTATAATAATTTATTCATTCTGTTTCAATTGTTTCTGTAAACAATAATTTCATCTAAGTAATAAAACAATTCGATTACTTAGACCGTGTCTCATTTAATCATATTACAATAAGATACGTTAATTATACTCACAAAATCATCCGTCAATTTTAAGCAATTTAATTAACTCGTATCGGTATACGATTAATTAAATAATCAATTTAGAGTATTTCCCTATAGGTATGACCTAAGGAGATCAACTGATCACCACCGTCGCACGACAGTAATGTCAAACTCTAGTCAGCCAATCATTACTGATATGTGTGGACCAGTTGACTGTAAAATATTACATCCCACATGTATTCTTAAAATGAGATTTAAACATGTGATCATTACGATCAACAGTTGTGATCGCATTATTGTCGGAGGACACATATTCCAACAATCTCCCACTTGTCCTCGATAAGTGTGCGTCACCAATTCTCTTGTCCTGTTACTATCTCCCACTCAATGCAAGGTGTCTTTCGGGTCGTACTTGCAAGTGATCATATCGAGAGTGGTTTCCTCGATCTGGAGAATAACTGATTGACCGGATTTATCTATCATAGATACCTTCCGAGCGTGGCCACGCATTTCTAGATCATTACTCCTCGAGTGGCCCTGAGATATTGTTTTAACCCTGACAAAGGGGTGGACAGATCATATCGCACTTATTCCCTTCGACTAGCCACAACCATCAGAACCCAAAATATGCCCATTTGACCCCATTTACGAAGGTCGTAGTAACACAAATCAAAGTCAATCTGAAACTGTGCCATCTTAGGCGAACAGTCTTTAGTTAAAAGAATCGACTCATTAGAATACTATAGTAGCTCTCGCCACGACCAGGCTATATAAATTTGCCAGAACTCTATAAGCGGTCATAAGGCCCGACAAGGTGTTCCTAACAGTCTGCCTATGTGATCGACTAGTCATCTCACATGACTCTATGGCACTTGAACTTGCCATCAATCGCATCACACTCTAGTCACTTCGAGACGTCACCTCATACAAGTGAATATGGGCGAATACCATGTTAATCCGGGTTCACTTTAACGGGGTTCAATGTTGTTTCTACAACCCGTTTGGATGTAACAAAGTATAAAAGGAGTTTTTAAAGTAAAAACTCAAACGACAAATACGATTATCACATATGAATAGTCAATGCCTGATTACTATTTCATGTTCTATAATCTAATTTGATCTTGTATGTAGTTGTTCATTTCAATTCAATTGAAATGACATGACTCATCATGTTCAGCCTTTGAGAAGGCTTTGGTTAGTAGGTTTTATCAACTTCTTGTACCTTACTCAACCTTACTACATACTCGTTTTCCTTTGTAATGTATACATTTGCATCACAAAACTTTCTGAGTACGTGTCGAGATCCAATCAAGACATAGGCCTTCTAGCCTTAGAATAGCTCCCACTGTTTTCACAGTGTTCAGGACTCATCTTTCTTGCACATGTCATGATTGCAAGTGTACTCAATTTCCGTTATAAATATCTCTCATTGTTCTTTATTGCCTAGAACGATTCTAGAAAATCTATTTCTTAAATAACATAGCCACAATGGTATCTTAACCATCCTAATGTGTTTTGATTTTGGTTTTGTCGGAAACCATGCGCAATCTCAATTGTCAATTGTCACTTGTGTAACACCCTTACACAAAATTGCATCATAAACACTTTGCTTTACTTCCTTAATGCTTCTGCAAGCACTTAAGGGTAATCTTTATGGTTTACTTGCTTGGTAAAGATTACTTAAATTCGATTTTGAAAACAATTCATCATACTCAAAGTATATGAAGTGGTATACATCATTACTCATTTAATTGATCCGGCAGCGGAAGCAAATGGAATCAATCAAATATGTTCAATTTAATTGAACTAGTCATGAATCTTATCAACGTAAGACTTCTTATTGACGCTAATATCATGAGGATTTGTCTTAAAAAATTCGCAATGATCAATATGTCATCCACATATAAGACTAATTAAAATTTCCGTAACTCCCACTAAACTTCATGTATAAAAACAACTTCTCGACTTATCGAGAAAAGTTTAATAACATGATCAAATCATTGATTCCAACTCATTGATGTCCTACTTAAGATCCTCTCTTAAGTTTCACATTATCTTAGGATTGTAAGAATCTATAAAACTCATGACATGTATTGAATACATTCCTTCTTTTGAAGAAGTGGGTTTTAGATTCACTTGCTGTATGCATATCCTCATAATGAAACACAATCCCTAAGAATATCCAAATAGACTTAAGCATTTCAATTAGTGCAAAACCCTTTGCAACCAATCTTGCTTTGAAATCTCTCTTTATTAGTGCAAAACCCTTTGTCACTAATCAAGCCTTTTTATTTCAGATTTTTGTGGCTCTAAGCCTTGTATTGAGTTGTGACTTTAAATACTCTCATGTAAGTCATATGTTCATTACTTTCTAGAAGTAATCAACTTGAATCAAACGATTACTTTGTAAGTTCTTTACTTTCTTAAAAGTAACATGAATTCATCATCTTTAACAAGTGACGAATTTAACCTCCTAGGTTTTAAAGAAACAACATCTTACACAAAACGACTCATGTAGTCAAGAAGGACCAGTTTCTTGCGACATAACATTCTCTGTGGCATTCTTTGTGGCTCTTGAATAATTTCTCCCACTCTGTCTTCTAGAAATAAACTTGTATTTTTAGAAAGTCAGCTTCACGAGCCGCAAACCCTTCGTACTCGTGACAATTGAAAGGGAAAAATGGGCATTTGTTTCTTGTGTAAGCTTACAAATATGGTACATTACCATTTCATATCTCATATGATTAGTGGAAAATAATTTAGACAAAAATGATAAATTCCCCAAAAGGATCAAGTAACTCAAGGTAACTTGATTGAAGTCCAAACCATATCGAATAGCGTTTGAATTCTTTATCCAACCACACATTATCCCATAATGTATGCTAAGAGAGATTAACTTATGATACTATATCACATTTCCTTTGGCTTATATCAAAGTCTTCACTTTGATAATCCCATCACGACTAAATCGTGCTTCTTTGAACTTTTGAACTTCTTCAAAGATTTCTCTATTTACCTTATTAAGTGAACACATTAGTGTCAACCTAAATCGTTCGTAAAAGAAAATGATCAACCTCTTATGGATCAATGATTTACAACCTCGATCTCCTTTTCAACCAAAAGGCACGAGATATCTTGCTTTGAATACAAGATACGCATAAACCATTAACAATCTAATGGTTTCAAGAGTACTCGATAACTCTTTGCGTTCATCATTCCAGAATTTAAGGTTTAATCTTGGGTTACCAATTTGAGTCTTGCATCATCTTCATGATATATCATTCTAGTTTGGTTTAGAATATAATCACCTTGATAATGGGCTAACCATACATCAAATCGTGGTGTATAGGGTCACAAAAGTGAAACCTCTTTTGTATCTTAACAAGTTTATATTCTTATTTAGAGTTTATGCACTTAATAGTCACAATTAAGTACAACTTTAAATCCAAAAACTAGATTGATTACACAATGACTCTATCTCTCGACATTATTTGATGCTAGTCGTCATATTATAATTATCTTATGTATCGAACACAATGATGAAAACCTCCACTGGTTTCTAATATTGACGAAGTAGTTCTAGCAAAATATATGTCAATCAAATAAACAATTAAAGAAGAATATCCCATTAGATGTCCCACAACTAACTTGTTGATTCTTCAATAATTTGGGGTAGTTTCCTTTCTTGTGTCCAACATTTAAGACAATGGAAACTTTATCAGTTGGGATTGATAGGTTTAGTATCGCTATTCTCGACAACTTTACTTTTAACATTACCTTGTATCAATTCCATTATAATCTTTACTTCTTAAACCACGTCCTCATCTTAATGGTTTAAGAGAATGCTCCCACTCATTTCAATGAGTCTTTGCTTTGAGAAGCAAAATTGAATTCATGAAGATTACTCTTCATTTGTTCGTTTAGTCTTAAAAACTTTCATTGAAGTGGTTGCGGTATTTTGGTCAATTACGATTTCTAATTACCAAGACAATTTAACGTTTCAAGGTACTTAATTTAATTAAGTATATGAAAAACAATCCATTGTAAGTAGATGTGTTAGTCAAGAATCAAAAACTTGTTTGATAATGAATAACTTTAATCTATACTCTTTACAAGAGATCCTTAGCAATGGTTCATATGAGGTTTTAGAAGCAAATTCATATTTGTCTTTAGTTACGATGTTTTAATGGAGATTTGAATCAAACAAATGAAATGATATCGTATATGAATTGTGGTAAAGAAATAGAACAATATGATAACGGAATAGTGGAAAACTTAACATTTATCGTTTTATTAATACTTGTAAATAACAAGTAAAGCATTTACATAGTGACCTCTACCCAACTATGATAAATGATTCCAAGATCCAAATTCATATTAATTTGGGCACGGTAGGGTCGATTCATCCCTTATCAATATAACTCGGTGGATTAACACTTTAATCGATTCTACTTTTAGAACTCTTGGTCGATAAAATTACATTAACATTTATCTTTAGTCCGGAACACATGCGACTACGGTCACGAATACTTCCGTTGAGCTCAATACAAATTTCGAATAAATGTGTCCATGATCCAAATCCACATCAACTTGGGCACGGTAGGGCCGATTCATCCCTCATCAACATGAATTCGGTGGATAGACATTTATCACCCACTTCACCAACGTAACAAGGTTTGTCTTACGGTAAAGCCGGCTCAACTCCCTTGCGAAACTGGTACTTCATGGTTTTTAATTTTTGGTAAGGCTAAGTCTCAATTGATTATTTTTAGCGAGAGGTCATGTCAATTTATTATATATCACGTTTTAAGTGAACTAAAGCGGTGAACTACGATAATTATAATTGACACGGTCGATAAACTCGATTAAAAGATAATGCATGTTTTAGTTATGGCGATTTAGCGATGCATGTAACATATAAATAAAATGCAAAGCATAAATGAAATCCTAGTATGGCCTTCCTAAAATAGAAAATCTAATTAACTATTACAGATTCGGAAACCAACTCCATTGGTCCCTTGAACTTCGGTTATGGCACGCATCTCGAGGTAACACTGTCTTTATGTATCGCCTTCTTGAAGTGATCTGTCTTTATGGTGTTGGAATATGTGTCCTCCGACAATAATGCGATCACAACTGTTGATCATAATGATCACATGTTTAAATCTCATTTTAAAAGAATACGATTGGGGAAGTATTTTTACCACAATCGGTCAACATATATCGGTAATGATTGGGTCGACTAGAGTTTGACATTACTTGTCGTCGACGGTGGTGATCAGTTGATCCCCTAGGTCATACCTATAGGGCAACACTCTTAATTGATCAATTAATTGATCGTATAACGTTACGAGTCAATTAATTTAATTAAAATTGACGGACAATTTTGGAAGTAATATTTACGTATCTCATTGAAATTGATTAAAATGAGATACGGTCTGAGTAATCGAATTTTATCATTACTCAGATGAAATTATTGTTTAAGGAAACAATTAAATTTGAATGAATTATTATAAATACAAATTGTTGTGATTTATAATTGGTAAAATATTTTGGTACAAGTAATTATGAATTGCTAAGTCGATTTTTGTATATGACGTATTTTACTAATACGTTGATTTTTAATATGTTAAAAATACATAACAAATTTATGTAACATATGACATGTGACATATTGACAATTGACAAAAATAAAAAGGATTCCATGTTATCCATATGGACCGAAATATTGGGTGTGATTAACATATTCTTATAATGTTAATTAAAATTAGTGCAAGATGTAATCATTTTTCTACAACTAGGCATGCATACCTAGTGTCTCTTGTGGAAGAGCACCAAGCCCATGCATTGACCTTCCTCCACCCTCCTACCAGGTTTCCCCTAGAAAAGAACAAAGGTTCTTTTGCTTAAAATTATTATTCACCATATGCATGTGTGTGTGATAATTTTTTCATTCATTCATCTCATCAAAAATATTTTTAGAGAGATAAAAATATTTTCCTTTCTTCCTCTTTCTCCTACCCGGTTTTAGGAGACAAAACCAAAATTATTTTTGGGTCAATTTTTTTTACAAAATTAATATTGTACTAGTATTTATAATATTGATTTTAATTAAGAGTGTGCTTTGGGTATAATTCCTTGGGAGAGATCCTACACTTGGGTATTTGTTCATCCAAAAGGAAAGCTCAAGAACAAGAGAGAAGGAGATCTCTTTTGTGCCCTAAAACCGAAAATCCAATGTAAGATGAACATTTCTTCTTCATCTTGTTTATTTGTTTGCATGCATAAGATCATTTGTTAATTTTATGACAAATTAAATTAAAACATATATGAGTATGTTAGTATATATAGATCTACTTTTCCTTCAATCGGTATCAGAGCCATGGTTGTTTGCATGCAAATCGGTTAAAAGTTTTTTCGAGTTATAAAGATTAACATATAAAACTTGTATAATTTGTGTTATTATGATATATCACGAAATTAATTTATGCATGTTAAAATTTCTGGTCCAAAAATGTTTTTAGGATATTTTGGTTAATTTACGGATTTTTATTGTTCATATTATACAATAATAGCATTAAAATATAATTTTATGAGTAAAAATGTCATTTTCGGATTCAAATTAGCTATAATTCGTATTTTCCAGTGATTTTTGGATATGTTGTCACATATATTATTTTGAGATAACCTGTAAATTTTCATAATTTTTGGACTTCTTATGCTCGAAAAATGGATTTTTCATTATTAAATTCGGATTTAGGTAAAAAATAGGTTAATATGAGATAAATTTCGAATCTAGTCATAGAAATTTATTATATTGTCACATGTAATTTTAAAAGATGTGTGTAAAATAATAGGCTATAGTGAAGTCCTTTTGCATGATTTTAGTGAAATATTAATAAAACATACTCTATGACTAAGGAAAAAAATTATATGTTGCATTTTATTATCTTTTTCAGATCTAAAATTGAAAAGTTGATGTATATAATTTTTCACATGTTTTTATGATTATTTTAGTTAAAACCGATAAACCGCAACAATGTTTTTCCGGATAAAATTCGAAATTTTTAACCTAAGTTTTTGAACATTATGAGTGTCATGGTATTTTTTCCAGAATGTTCATGAGTTTAAATTTTGAATTTTGAATTTATTTGAAATTTTTGTGATTTATTTGAAGTTTATAGCTTATTTTTGTATTTTTGGTCCATTAATGAACAATTTTAGAAATATGAGTTAATTATGGTCAAATAATTAGTGAAGACTAATTTTGAGTCCTAAGAGGTTAAGATAATTAACTTATGCATAAATATGAATTTATGTAATTTTTGTGATTATAAAATGTTGAGATCATGCAAATCCGTAAAAACCGAGTAATATACGATATTGGCTATTTAAAGGCGATTTAGCATAAAATTGGGCATGTTCTTACATATTATAATGCTGCATATTCTTTATGATTGTCATAATTTTATTTATGTAATTTTTGAATTATGTAATTTTACTTAGTATGGCCTTAGATTTTAATTGGTATTTCCCGAAATGTATGGGAATATCGATTCGGTTGTAATTTTATTGTGATCTCGTATCACCGTCTTGTAATTTAATAGATTTATTTTATTTTAGTTAAAAATGTATAATAGGAAATTATGTAATTTATTATGTAATTTTATTCATTTCGGAGTTCCCAAAGACGGATTTCTTCAAGATGGCGATACATAAAGACGGTGTTACCTCGAGATGCGTGCCAAAAATCAAAGTTCAAGGGACCAATGGAGTTGGTTTCCGAATATGTAATAGTTAAATAGTTTTTCTATTTTAGGAAGGCCATACTAGGATTTATTTTTATGTTTGCATTTTATTTATATGTCTCATGCATCGCTAAATCGCCATAACTAAAACATGCATCTTCTTTCATCGAGTTTATCGACCATGTCAATTAAAATTATTGTAGTTCACCGCTTTAGTTCACTTAAAACGTGATAGATAATAAATTGACATGACCTCTCGCTAAAACAATCAATTGAGACATAGCCTTACCAAATAGTAGAAACCATGAAAACCTATTTCGTGAGGGAGTGCACTCGGCCGGTACAAACCTTGTTACGTAGGGGAAGTGGGTGATAAATGTCTATCCACCGAATTCATGTTGATGAGGGATGAATCGGCCACACCGTGCCCAAGTTAATGTGGGTTTGGATCATGGACACATTTATTCGAAATTTGGATTGAACTCAACAAAAGTTATTCGATAAGGGTTTTATCGGCCACACCGTCCCCTTGTTGAATGTGTTTTGCGCTATAGATAAATGTTAATGTAATATTATCGACCAAGAGTTCTAAAAGGTAGAATCGATTAAACGTTAATCCACCGAGTTATATTGATAAAGGATGTATCGGCCCCACCGTGCCTAAGTCGATATGAATTTGGGTCTTGGAATCATTTATAATAGTTGGGTAGAGGTCACTATATAAATGTTCATGTCTTGTTTAATTTGTTTACATGTATGATTTAAAAGACAAATGTCAATATTTCCTTTCCCCCATACTTGTAGTGCATTATAATGAATCCATCAAACGCTACCGCACCGATAACTATTGAGTCATACCACAATGTTTTTGACGACGTTTGCTCTAACAATGACTTCGACACTACTAGAGAACTTCATTTTGGGATAGGTTCGGATGGAAACCTTAACTTCATCACCTCTTCTAAACCACCTACTACTACTAGATCTCGTGTGAGCCCGTCTCAGGAAGACTACCTCATACGATCTATAGGGTCTTTGTCTCTGGAAGATAAAGATGCCAAAACTAGTGGGAGCTCAAGCAATCAAGTTCTTGCTTCCAAGGGCAAAAGGTTCAAGAAGAAGGGAAAGAAAATCAAAAACTTCAAGCAAGTTAATGATGAGTGCCATTATTGCTATGGAATGGGACATTGGGTTAGGAATTGTCCCGTATATTTGCGAAATATAAGGGAAGGAATCATCACTCCAAAAGGTAAAATTCCTAAAGAAATTTATGTTATTGATATAAATTATACTTCCACTACGACATGGGTACTAGATACCGGTTGTGGTTCTCACCTTTGTAATCATTTACAGGGTTTACGAGATGTGGAGAGGCTTAGCAAGGGAGATGTGGATCTACGCCTTGGAAATGGAGCTCGAGTAGCGGCCGAATCCAAAGGAACTTATGTTCTAGCTTTGCCTAATGGATTTGAGTTGTATTTACATAATTGTTTTTATGTGCCTACACTCTCTAAAAACATTATTTCAATCGCTATGCTAGACATAGACGGTTTTTGTTTTGTCATTAAGAACAATCGTTGTACTATTTCAAGGAATGACTTGGTTATAGGCCAAGCTTCCTCTATCAATGGCATTTACATTTTAGAGACCTAAAATCCGACTAATGATATTTATAACATTCAATCAAAGAAACTCAAATCAAGTGACCCAAGTGAAGCGTTCATTTGGCATTGTCGATTAGGTCACATAAACGAGAATCGCATCAAAAGATTAATTTCGACTAATGTGATTACACTATTTGATTATCAATCATATGGTACATGCGAATATTGCCTACTTGGCAAAATGACTCGTAATCCTTTTAGTGGTAAAGGGACACGAGCTAGTGAACTATTGGGACTCATACACACCGATGTATGTGGACCAATGAGTATCACCGCTCGTGGTAATTATGACTACTTTATAACCTTCACCGATGACTTGAGTAGATATGGGTATATCTATTTAATGAAGCATAAGAGTGAAGCGTTTGAGAAATTCAAGGAATTTCAAAACGAAGTAGAGAACCAATTGAACAAAAGGATTAAGGCACTACGATCCGACCGTGGTGGAGAATACCTTAGCCTTGAATTTGATTCACACTTGAAAGGTCGTGGAATTATATCACAACTTACTCCACCCGGAACACCACAACTCAATGGTGTTGCCGAAAGAAGAAATCGAACCTTACTTGATATGGTTCGATCAATGATGAGTCAAACCGAGTTACCGAACTCGTTTTGGGGATTTGCAATTCAAACCGCAATTAGATCTTTGAACAATAGTCCCACAAAGTCCACCGAAAAGACTCCATGTGAGATGTGGACGGGAAGGATTCCCAATATATCCTATATGAAGATTTGGGGATGCGATGCTTACGTCAAGTCTAAACGCGACAACAAGCTTGCCCCAAGATCCGAAAAGTGCATCTTTGTAGGTTACCCCTTAACCTCACGAGGTTACTACTTCTACAAACCTCAAGAAAACAAGGTGTTTGTGTCTTGAGGTCTGTCTTCTTAGAAAGAGAATTTATTTCTAAGAGACAGAGTGGGAGAAATTTTGAACTTGATGAAGTTCAAGAGCCACAAACCGAGATAGAGACGCAAGAAGATGTTCCTTCGTCGTCTAACACGGTTGTCTCTCCTCAACTAAGAAAAACGAGTCGTGTTATACGCCATCCCGATCGATATGTGGGACTTATCGAAGAAGATGGATCGCTCGATGTGTTGCTTATAGAAAGTGACGAGCCTGCGACCTACAAGACTGCAATCTCTAGTCCAAATTCCTCCTTATGGCTTGAAGCCATGAAGTCCGAAATGGATTCTATGCATGAAAACCAAGTTTGGGACTTGGTAGATTTGCCTAAAGGGGCAAGACTCCTTCAATGCAAATGGATATTCAAATTCAAGAATGGCATAGAAGGACATGACGATGTCTACAAAGCTAGGCTAGTGGAAAAAGGATTTACCCAAGTCCAAGGTCTCCATTATGATGAGACCTTCGCCCCCGTAGCCATGCTAAGATACATACGGATTTTGTTAGCGATTGCCGCATTTCATGATTATGAAATATGGCAAATGGATGTCAAAACCGCTTTTCTAAATGGGCATTTAGAAGAGGAGGTATACATGATACAACCCGAAGGTTTTGTTGATTCTAAAAATCCTAACAAAGTGTGCAAGCTTAAGAGATCCATTTATGGTCTTAAGCAAGCATCTAGAAGTTGGAATTATCGATTCAATCATGTTATAAAGGAGAATGGTTTCACTCGAAGTGTTAAGGAACCATGTTTATACATGAAATTTAGTGGGAGCAATGTTGTGTTCATAATCTTGTATGTCGATGACATACTACTCATTGGAAATGACATTCCGATGTTATCTTCTGTTAAGAAGTGGTTAGGTAACCACTTCCAAATGAAGGATTTAGGAGAAGCACAACGCATATTAGGTATCCGGATCAATAGAGATAGATCCAAGAGGATATTGGCACTAAGTCAAGAGTCTTATGTTGATAAGATTCTTCGACGGTTCAGCATGGACAAATCCAAAAGGGGATTGGTACCTATGGTAACCGGGACGATATTGAGCAAGACTCAATCTCCCTCCGAACCTCATGATGTTGAACGCATGAAGACGATCCCTTATGCTTCCGCTGTTGGATCAATCATGTATGTCATGATATGCACACGTCCTGATGTCTCGTATGCCTTGAGCATGACGAGTAGATATCAAGGAAATCCAGGTGAGAGTCACTGGATAGCCGTCATGAACATCCTTATGTACTTGAGAAGAACTAAGGATTCTATCCTAGTGTTTGGAGGAGACACTGAGTTGCGTGTTAATGGATACACGGACTCAAGTTTCCAAACAGATAGAGATGACTTGAAATCACAAGCTGGTTTCGTTTTCATGCTCAATGGTGGTGCCGTAAGCTGGAGAAGCTTCAAGGAAGTCAGAATCGCGGATTCTACAACGGAGGTCGAGTACATTGCGATCGTGTCGCTAAGGAAGTCGTTTGGATCAAGCAATTCACGGAAGGTCTAAAAGTAGTACCTACCGTCAATGATCCCATCACTCTCTATTGTGATAATAGTGGGACGATCTTCCAAGCTAAGGAGCCGAAGTCTAGTAATAGATCTAGACATGTACTTAGAAAATATCATGTGATAAGAGATTTCATTGAAAGAAAGGAAATTGCGATTTGTAAGGTTGGGACGGATGACAACATAGCCGATCCGCTCACCAAGCCTTTATCGCAGGCTAAACATGATGGACATATGGCATCCATGGGACTTAAACGTGTACAAAGTCTATGTTAGATTTTGAAATGAAATAAAAGTGTTGTTTTTGTTCATGTTCATAATCACATTTGTCTTTTATCTTTAATTTATACATTGTTACATCCAAACGGGTTGTAGTGACAATTGAACCCCGTTAAAGTGAACACGGATTAACATAGTATTTGCCCATAGTCAGTTGTATGAGGTGACGTTTCGAAGTGACTAGAGTGTGATGCGATTTATGGCAAGTTCAAGTGCCATAGAGTAATGTGAGATGACTAGTCGATCACATAGGCGGACTGTTAGGAACATTTTGTCGGGCCTAATGACCGCTTATAGAGTTCTGGCAAATTTATATAGCCTGGTCGTGGCGAGAGCTGCTATAGCATTCAAATGAGTCGATTCTTTTGACTAAAGACTATTCGCCTAAGATGGCACAGTTTCAGATTAACTTTGATTTGTGTTACTACGACCTTCGTAAATGGGGTCAAATGGGCATATTTTGGGTTATGATGACTGTGGCTAGTTGAAGGGAATGAGTGCGATAGGAATTGTCCACCCCTAGTCAGGGTTATAACAATATCTCAGGGCCACTCGAGGAGTAATGAACGGGAAATGCGTGGCCACGCTCGGAATGTATCCATGGTGGATAAATCCGGTCAATCAGTTATTCTCCAGATCGAGGAAACCACTCTCGATATGATCATTTGTAAGTACGACTTGAAAGACACCTTGCATTGAATGGGAGATAGTAATAGGACAAGAGAATTGGTGACCCACACTTGTCGAGGACAAGTGGGAGATTGTTGGAATATGTGTCCTCCGACAATAATGCGATCACAACTGTTGATCATAATGATCACATGTTTAAATCTCATTTTAAAAGAATACGATTGGGGAAGTATTTTTACTGTCAACTGGTCAACATATATCGGTAATGATTGGCTGACTAGAGTTTGACATTACTGTCGTGCGACGGTGGTGATCAGTTGATCCCCTAGGTCATACTTATAGGGCAACACTCTTAATTGATCAATTAATTGATCGTATAACGTTACGAGTCAATTAATTTAATTAAAATTGACGGACAATTTTGGAAGTAATATTTACGTATCTCATTGAAATTGATTAAAATGAGATACGGTTTGAGTAATCGAATTGTATCATTACTCAGATGAAATTATTGTTTAAGGACACAATTAAATTTGAATGAATTATTATAAATACAAATTGTTGTGATTTATAATTGGTAAAATATTTTGGTACAAGTAATTGTGAATTGCTAAGTCGATTTTTGTATATGACGTATTTTACTAATACGTTGATTGTTAATATGTTAAAAATACATAACAAATTTATGTAACATATGACATCTGACATATTGACAATTGAAAAAATAAAAAGGATTCCATGTTATCCATATGGACCGAAATATTGGGTGTGATTAACATATTCTTATAATGTTAATTAAAATTAGTGGAAGATGTAATCATTTTTCTACAACTAGGCATGCATACCTAGTGTCTCTTGTGGAAGAGCACCAAGCCAATGCATTGGCCTTCCTCCAGCCTCCTACCCGGTTTCCCCTAGAAAAGAACAAAGGTTCTTTTGCTTAAAATTATTATTCACCATATGCATGTGTGTGTGTGATAATTTTTTCATTCATTCATCTCATCAAAAATATTTTTAGAGAGATAAAAATATTTTCCTTTCTTCCTCTTTCTCCTACCCGGTTTTAGGAGACAAAACCAAAATTATTTTTGGGTCAATTTTTCTTACAAAATTAATATTGTACTAGTATTTATAATATTGATTTTAATTAAGAGTGTGCTTTGGATATAATTCCTTGGGAGAGATCCTACACTTGGGTCTTTGTTCATCCAAAAGGAAAGCTCAAGAACAAGAGAGAAGGAGATCTCTTTTGTGCCCTAAAACCGAAAATCCAATGTAAGATGAACATTTCTTCTTCATCTTGTTTATTTGTTTGCATGCATAAGATCATTTGTTAATTTTATGACAAATTAAATTAAAACATATATGAGTATGTTAGTATATATAGATCTACTTTTCCTTCATATGGAACTCCGGTAAAAAAAAAATACATAACAAATTACATAATTTCCTATTATACATTTGTAAATAAAATAAAATAAATCTATTAAATTACAAAACGGTGATACGAGATCACAAAAAATTACAACCGAATCGATAAACTAAGTCAACACAAACTACTTACCTAACGTAGAAGGGGTCATATTATGCCTACCGACGAAGAAGGGATTCATAGTTGTTTACCCTTATAAAGACTAATCTCAATTTCCGTTTTAGAGGAAGATCTCATCAACTTTATTTTAATTCATTTTAAGTGAACTAATATCTAGCATGCGTGAATGAATAAACTAAGATGATGGCTTAATAAACATGTGACATCTGTATGCCTATGAAAACTAACATACAACCTATATGTGTCAATTTTCATGCATTTTAGTAGTAGGTGGTTTGGTTTTAGGCGGAAAATGATGCATAAACTATCATATGAATGAAAAGCAATAGGAATGAAAAACGTAAAAACAATAAAAAGTCCTAGTGTGGCTTATCCTATCAAAATGAACATTAAATACAAATTTCGAATCCATCCTTGGACCCGAGAAGCTTGTCTCGATGTTCCATCTTGATCCATGTAGCGGGAGTGAGCTCCAATCTCCATCTTTAGTCTTCTTTGAAAATTACAATAAATAAATTTACATAATAAACCTATTTATTACATTCTAATTTCAAAACCCAAAAACTAAAGAAAAAATAAAGGAGATTCGAGATCTCATAATTACATAAAAATTATGCTTCCTTCATTACGAAAACCTAATTAACTAAGGCCACACTAAGTATTACAAGTTACAACCGATTGCAAAAAAATACGTAAATAAATTCATTCAACGATTCATTCAACAAAAGAAAAGCATCAACTAAAAATAAAATAAACATACAAGACATAATTCTTTAATTATGTAGATTATTTTTATCCAAACCACCTATTTAATTGATTAAATTAAGT
Source organism: Silene latifolia (assembly GCF_048544455.1). Classification (NCBI taxonomy): domain Eukaryota; kingdom Viridiplantae; phylum Streptophyta; class Magnoliopsida; order Caryophyllales; family Caryophyllaceae; genus Silene; species Silene latifolia. Next base: position 96,520,535 of record NC_133538.1, read on the forward strand.
GACAATTCCTCAATTAATCACATTAATTTTAATCTGAATTCATATTAAACTTGTAATATGAATTTAATCCATCAATATTTTAAACTGCTTTAAAATAATTAGGTATCTTTTAATTATGAACCGCTTCACAATAATTAATTTGTCAAAACAAAACAAAAAAAACTCCCCTTTTTTTATGGTCTCGGCAAAACCCAAAAGAGAAACCCAAAAATTTTTTTTTTTTTTTTTTAATTTCAGCACGGCTGAAAAAAAAAACAGTAAACAAAATTGTTTTTATAAAAGTTCTCGGCAAAACCAAGAAAAAAAACAAAACAACCCGGTTTTTTTTTTCTTTCTTCACGGTTTTTCTGTAAAAACCGAAACAAAACAAAAAATTTTTTTTTTTTATAATCTGCCCACTGTGAACAGGAACCGAAACAGATTTTTTTTTTTTTTTTTCACGGCTCATTTTAAATCAAGAACCCTAATGCCTCCTTTTTTTCTTTTTGCGGCAAAAATGCCCTAAAACAAAAATTCGATGAAGAAAATCGTTTATGGTTGCTATTTAGAACATGATTAGAATATGAATTAATAAAACATGATTAATCGTATATGCCAAAAATTATATATAGCAAAAACAAATTTCTATATCATCGACATGACGATTCCATTAACAATTTTAACTTAATCTTCATTAAATCAAAAAACTACCAATTCTTCATATGATAATTTTAACTGATTAAAACAACAATATGAAAAATAAAAATGTAAATGAATCATCAAACAAGGAGAAAAAACGCTGAAAACAGACGGCAAAAAAAAAATTCACCTCGGCAAAAAAAAATTTCAGCCGAACCATTTTTTCGAAACCCTAATATGTTTACATCCAACTTCTATGAAAATCATCAAAATTAAAATCCGTGGCCTTGGCTCTGATACCACTTGTGGGATTTATCTGTATGGATCCCTTTAATTTAAGGATTATAACGAATTATAAAGTGATGATTACGAGTCATAAAACTAAATTGTATAAACAAAAGCATAAAGGATTAAGAAATAACCTTCGGTCCTAGCAAAAACATCAAAGTTGATATTCGCCTATCAGTTGCACCCAAGACGGTATGAGATATGCCCTTAACTTGTTACTAGAATCGATCCCCAAATTTCAGTAAACTAATTAGGGTTTATGTTTTTTTTGTGTTTTTAGATGAGAGGAAAGAATGGGAAAAAGAATTAGGTTAAAAAAAAATCACCTTCTCCCATTTATAAAACCGGGTATAAGGAGAGAATAGGGTAGATTTTTCTTTTCCTTTTTTCGGCCTATAATTTCCGAAATTAATAAGGAGTATAATTTCCTTATTTTCAGTTATTCCAAAAATGTATAAAATGTGTTAAATATAAATTGTCATCTAGTGAGGATCGATCCCATAACCTCTTGGTTTGAGTACCCTTACTATTACCACTATGACACATTCATCTTGTTGATTAGATATAACCGATTACATTTAATTATGAATTAACATATTAATTCGTCCAAGCTTACATCATATACATTAATTAAATATAACTTATTATATTCAATTTACGAATTGACAGTTAATTCGTCTCAACTAATATTATTTAATCGGCATTAAATAATCGTCTCATCAACACAATGACTAACTGTTTAGTCATATAAGGCATCAATGTGATTACATTTCCATAACCACATCTCTCAAACACATCCTTTAGGTGTGACCTTTAGGGACCAGTTGATCACCGCCATCTGTATGATTATAACGTCAAACTTTCTAGCAAGCCAACCGTTATTAGGTAATCGTTAATCAACTGATAAAATACGAAGTATACCCTTGTGAACCTATAAGAGATTTATAAATGTTATCACACTAATTTGTGGAGGACACAAGCTCCAACACTAATAGACCGGTTTCAGAAATAATGTTGAGAGCATACTTTCGCTGATTTAATAAAATACCCTCTTTGTTACGAGCAAGTTCAATGCCCAGAAAATACTTCAAGAGACCCAAGTCCTTCATATGAAAACATTGACCCAGGTATGCTTTGAAATTAGAAATAGCAACGGAATCATTCCCGGCAATAACAAGATCGTCCACATAAACTAAGACGTGAATACAGACCTTGGTAGTGACGTAGCTGAAGAGAGAATAATCATAATAAGACTGGGTGAAACCATATTTCCGCAAAGCAGGTGTCAATTTAGCAAACCAACAACGCGGGGCCGGACGAAGCCCATAAAGAGATTTGCACAAACGACAGACCTTGCCTTCCTTACCTTTGCTAAATCCCGGTGGAAGTTTCATATAGACTTCTTCATCGAGATCGCCGTGCAAAAATGCATTATGTGTAGAAAATATCGGTATATTTCATCAAGAAAAATTCGGATTATAACGAATTATGATATATGAAATTACTAGTCATAAACGATTTGCATAAACAAAAGAATAGAGATTTAGAATTAACCTTTGGTCCTACCAATTTGGCCTAAGAACTATATCGAAATCGATATTCTTCTAATTGTTGCACCCAAAATGCTTTGAGAAATGCCTCTCCTTTTGCTAGAATGAGATCCCTAATTTCTAATGATTTTAGGGTTTCTTTTGTGATGTGAGTTGTTAGAAAAATGAATGAATTAAAATTATGTTCCCTCTCTCCTCATATAATCGAAATGAGGACGAATAATAGGAAGATATTTTTTCTTCTCCTTTTTTTCTAAACCGTGTGATACCAAAATAAGGAGAGAAATCTCCTTATTTTTGGTAGTTATCTTATTGTATAAAAATGTGTATATCTTATCAATTGTCATTTATTTCGTCACGTATTTAATAAGTCCACACACAACAGCTTGTAGTCGATTTATTAATACCGGTCTGAAATAATTTATTATGATAATTTCGCATAATATATACATTAACTATAAATATCGCATATTTATAATTTGCTAATTAAATATAATTGATTACCTTTAATCACGAATTAACATCTTAATTCGTTTAAGCTAACATTATATACATTAATTAAATATAACAGTTTATATTCAATATACGAATTAACAGTTAATTCGTCTCAGCTAATATTATTTAATTGTATTAAATAATTGTCTCATCATCACATTGACTAATTGTTTAGTCAAATACATGGACTAACCTTTTAGTCAGGCATCAATGTGATTATATTTTCATATAATCACATCTCTCAAACACATCCTTTAGGTGTGACTTTTAGGGACCAGTTGATCACCGCCATCTGTATGATAATAACGTCAAACTTCTAGCAAGCCAACCGTTATTAATAAACGTTAATCAATTGATAAAATACTAAGTATACCCTTGTGAACCTATAAGAGATTTATATATGTTATCACACTAAGTGTGGAGGACACAAGCTCCAACAAACTCCCACTTGTCCTCACAAGTGTATGTGCGATAACCGATTCTCATATCCTAAAATTTCTCCCACTCAATGTAAAACAATTTGCAAAATCCGTATTCACAAAGGTTGTATTTTACAAGTGATCAATATCAAGAGTGGTTTTCCCGACTAGAGAGTAACTTAACTGATAAACGAAACAGCATTCGAGCATGGCCATGCATTTCAGTTACAACTCCTCGAGTGGCCCTGAGAAATAACTAAACCTGATAAAGGTTGGATATTTTCTTCAACTCGAATCCTGCAGATATAAGCACAGTATGAAATGACCCATTGAAAATCTGCTTAGCCTCCTGTTACGGTCGACCATGAGAAAGAAACCAAAATCACCCAAAAACTACCTTAATCTCAAGAGACAGTCGATAGTCAAAAGAATCGACTCTAGGAACACAATGGACGTCCAATCCACGACCTGGCACCGAATGTTTTTAAACATTTAGGACTCCATTACGTTGTCACAATTGTCCTACGAGGTATCATCATAGCTCGCATCTGTGATCGATTAGCCAACCGTTTGACTTATGGCTCATTGAACCCACCATCAATCAACTTCACAATATAATAGCCAAAGTTATCAGCTCATGTAGGAGATTACGGACCAAAACAAATATAATGTAATTCAGTTCACTTTGTGGCGTTCAATGTTGTCGTACAATCCATATGAAAAACAAGATATGAAATAATACGATGAAGTTATAAATAGCATATGAAAAAGAAAAAGTATCGAATTCATAAGCAACTAGTACAACTCAGGAACACGTTTAATTCCCATAGAAATAACGTGCCCTTCATGCTTATCATATTTCAATGGTTTAGTGAGAGGGTCCGCGATGTTGTCATCCGAAGCAATCTTGTCAATCACTATCTCCTCTTGCTCCACGTAATCACGGATCAGGTGAGACTTCCGATGTACATGTCTAGACTTGTTACTTGACTTAGGCTCCTTAGCCTGGAAGATGGCACCTTTATTGTCACAATAGATAGTGATTGGGTCATTCGATCTAGGAACTATGGTTAGTCCTTGTAAGAATTGACGCATCCATATAGCTTCCTTTGCTGCTTCTGAAGCGGCATAGTACTCGGATTCAGTAGTAGAATCTGCTACAACTTCTTGTTTGGCACTCTTCCAGCTGACCGCAACACCATTAAGAGTAAAGACGAATCCAGACTGAGATTTTGAATCATCTCGATCTGCTTGGAAGCTAGCATCTGCGTAACCAATTGCACATAGCTTAGTATCTCCTCTATAAGTCAATACCCAATCCTTAGTCCTCCGTAGGTACTTAAGGATGTTTTTAACAGCCATCCAGTGTGTTTCACCTGGATTGCCTTGGTACCGACTCGTCATACTCAATGCATATGCCACGTCTAGACGTGTGCATATCATGGCATACATGATTGATCCTATGGCTGAAGCATAAGGAACACGACTCATGTGCTCGACCCCTTCAGGTGTCTGGGGTGACTGAGACTTGCTCAAATGCATCCCAGACGTCATTGGAAGGTTCCCCTTCTTGGAGTTGGTCATGCTGAACCTTTCAAGAATCTTATCTAAATAAGACTCCTGACTCAATGATAACATCTGTTGTGATCTATCTCGATAGATACGGATTCCCAATATGCGTTGTGCCTCATCCAGATCTTTCATCTGGAAATGGTTCTTCAACCATCCTTTTACCGAAGATAAGAGAGGAATGTCATTCCCAATCAAGAGTATGTCATCGACATACAATATCAAGAAAACAATCTTGCTCCCACTCGACTTGATATATAAGCATGGTTCCTCGACCGATCGAGTGAAACCATACTCTTTTATCACCTGGTCGAAACAATGATTCAAACTCCGAGAAGCTTGCTTAAGTCCATAAAGGGAACGTTTAAGCTTGCACACTTTCTTAGGATTTTCAGGATCGTGTATGAAACCTTCGGGTTGCACCATGTACAACTCCTCCTCCAAATAATCGTTTAAGAAGGCGGTTTTCACATCCATCTGCCAAATTTCATAGTCATGAAAAGCGGCAATTGCTAAGATTATCCGAATGGAACGCAGCATAACTACGGGTGCAAAAATTTCATCATAATGCAATCCATGCACTTGAGTGAAACCTTTTGCCACTAGTCGTGCCTTATAGGTATCTGGTTGCCCGTCTACAGAATGCTTTATTTTGTAAAGCCATTTGCACTGAAGCGGTCGTACCTTGTTAGCTAAATCAACAAGATCCCATACGTTATTCTCATACATTTTGTCCATCTCGGATTGCATGGCTTCAATCCATAGCTTTGAGTCGGAACAGGCCATGGCACCTTTATAGGTAACGGGTTCATTACTCTCTAGGAGCAAAACATCATTTTCCTCGACCATACCAATTTATCTGTCTGGAGGATTAGAGACTCTACCCGACCTCCTAGGTTCCTGAGGAATGTTAACCGTATCATTAGTTGAAGGAACATCTTCCTCCATCTGTTTCTCGGTTGTTGGTTCTTGAATCTCTGACAGCTCGAAGGCTCTATTACTTGACTTGTTCACGAGAAATTCTTTCTCTAAGAACTTCGCACTAGCCGCAACAAAAACTCGATGTTCGGTAGGCGAATAGAAGTAATGACCAAACATTCCTTTTGGATAACCAATAAAGTATGTCTTGACCGATCGCGGGCCGAGCTTATCCTCGTGTCTCCACTTGACAGAACCTCGCAGCGCCAAACCCGAATAAAGGACAAGTTAGGGACCGTTCCCTTCCACATTTCATATGGAGTCTTGTCGACAGCTTTAGACGGACTTCGGTTAAGTATAAGAGCAGCTGACAAAAGAGCAAAACCCCATAATGAATCAGGTACTACCGTGTGACTCATCATGGATCGAACCATATCAAGTAGTGTTCGATTTCTCCGTTCGGACACACCATTTGATTGAGGTGTTCCAGGTGGAGTTAACTGCAAAACTATTCCACAGTCTTTAAGGTGTTGATCAAACTCATTGGAAAGATATTCGCCACCCCGATCTGAACGGAGTGCTTTAACCTTTCTTCCCAGTTGGTTCTCAGCCTTATTCTGGTATTCCTTGAATTTTTCAAAGGACTCACTTTTATGCTTCATTAAGTAGACATATCCGTATCTACTCAAATCGTCCGTGAAAGTGATAAAATATTTATAGCCATCTCTTGCGGTGATTGACATAGGTCCACATACATCAGTATGTATGAGTCCTAATAGGTCACTAGCGCGCATTCCAACACCTTTGAAGGAAATTCGAGTCATTTTGCCGATAAGACATGATTCACACGTGCCAAGCGTTGAGAAATCAAATGTGGAGATAGTCCCATTCTCAATGAGTTTCTTTACACGTTTTTCATTTATGTGTCCCATTCGACAATGCCATAGATAAGTTTGATCTTTGTCACCAACCTTTAATTTCTTATTATTCACATGTAATATATCTGTGGTTTGATCTAAGATATAAATTCCATTCATAGAAACTGCTTTGCCATAAACCATTTCATTAAAAGAGAAAATACAGCTATTGTCCTTTATTGAAAATGAAAAACCGTCTTTATCAAGTACGGAAATAGAAATAATATTCTTAGATAAACTGGTTACATAGTAACAGTTATATAAATATAACTCAAAACCACTAGGGAGCTGGATTACGTATGTTCCCATTGAGACTGCAGCAACTCTTGCTCCATTCCCGACTCGCAGGTCCACATCACCCTTTGCGAGGGGTGTGATGTTTTTTAGGCACTACTACAAATACAGGCAACCACAACGGCCCTTTAACAACGCTTATTCACGAAAATCATCAAAACACGTTGTAGAATTAATTCCGCGAATTTTACCAAACTTAATTACAACGGTTCTGTGTTGTTAACCGTTGTTATTGGTTTTAACAACGGGTCATACTTGAAAAACCGTTGTTAATGAAAAAACTAATAACAACGGTTAAATTTTAACCGTTGTTAATGGTTTGGCGCCAAATTAGTGAAAAGTAATCACAACGGTTATATTAGAACCCGTTTTTAATACTTTTTAACAACGGTTGTAGACTCAATAACCGTTGTTATTAATGTTATGAAAATCTTAAGAACAACAGATTGCTTTATTCTGCTATACGCTACAAAACATAAACACAAGCTAATCTCGCTACTATATCATCCTCCATTCCTCCCTGATCGTCTCTCTGTCTTCATCTCCGTCACTGTTGTCACCGTCTTCTCTCCCTCATCGTGTTTATCAATCAGGTATATATATGTTTCTTAGCAACGCTTATAGATATAGGATTTTTTGGGTTATTATCTAATTTGTTGATAATTTAGCTTAATTGCTTTCCTGAATTTCGTTTATTTGTTTGCTTATTATTGTATTTTCTCAATTAGTTGCCTATTATTACGAATGTAGAATAATGACTCGAACTTGGATGATTGATGCAAATATGAGTGACCGCACCTACAAGGATGGTTTAGGTGAATTTTATGAATTCGTTTCGAACAATTTGAAAGGTTCTTCTAGTATTGCATGTCCTTGTGAAAGATGTGGTAATATTAGCTATATGGCTTTTCCGGACGTTAAAATACACCTAGAAAAGTGGAGATTTAGTCGATCCTATACACGTTGGATTTTTCATGGGGAATCATTAGAGGAAGAGAATAACTCTGAAGAAGATGATGTTGAGGTACACGAAAGGCTAACTGATGATCCTGAGTTTGCCGAGTTTTTTGAGTTGGAAGAGTTGGAAGTAGAGAAGTTGAATGTTGGGTCTATAGATAATGAAGAGAATGATGATGAGTCCATTGCTTTTGAAGATATAGGTGATGACACTAGTAATTGGGATGACCTTAACAACATGTATGAGAAGTTGTGTGAGTCCTGAAGCACCTCTCGTATCCTGGTTGTAAGTTCACAAAAATGTCGGCTGTGGTGAAGTTGTATAATATCAAGGGGGCAAATGGGGTGAGTGACACGTGTTTCACTAGTTTTTAGCCTTGATAAAGGAGTTGCTTCCAGATGGTAATGTTCTACCTGTTAAGACATATGAGGCGAAAAAACTAATAAGAGGAGTGGGTATGAAATATGAGAAAATACATGCATGTCCAAATGATTGCATATTGTATCGGAAATTATATCAAAACTTAACCAATTGCCCTAAATGTTTGGAGTGGCGTTATAAGGATAAGGAAGGGATCCCGGCTAAGGTGTTGTGGTATTTTCCATTGATACCAAGAGTCATAAGGATTTATGCGAATCCCGATGATGCAAAAATGTTAACTTTGCATGAAACAGGAAGAATAAATGATAGAAAGCTAAGACATCCGGCAGATGGTAAGCAATGGAAGTCGTTCGACGCTAAGTATCCCGAGTTCGGCAATGAACCTAGAAACTTACGTCTAGCGCTATCCACTGATGGAATGAACCCACACGGAAACATGAGTAGCCAACATAGTACTTGGCCAGTAGTGTTGGCTATTTATAACTTACCTCCATATGTGTGCATGAAAAGAAAGTATTTGATGTTGTCGTTGTTAATTTCCGGCCCTAAACAACCTGGAAATGATATAGATGTATATTTGTAACCTCTTCTAGATGATTTACGATTGTTGTGGGATAGTGGGATAGAAGTATTTGATGCATATAAGAACGAAACTTTCAATTTGAAAGCGATGTTATTGTGTACAATAATTGACTATCCGGCTTATGGCGACCTTTCTGGGCACACAGTTCATGGGAAAGAGGCTTGTCCATTGTGTGGGGAGGATATCGAGTCTGAATACTTGAAGTCTTCTCGTAAGTATGTGTATATAGGAAATAGGAGGTTCTTGTATCATGACCATTGTTATCGCAAGATGCAGAAAGCATTCAATGGAAGACAAGAACTTCGTCAACCTCCTAGAATTTTGAGTGGGCATGAAGTTTATCAGAAAGTAAAGCATATTGAGATAGATTATGGGAAGAAGAGCGGCTCTAAATTTTCTACTCGTGGGTATAAGAAAAGATCCATATTTTTTGATAAACTTCCATATTGGCCTGACCTGGAGGTCAGGCATTGCCTCGATTTCATGCACATTGAGAAAAATGTCTGTGATAATATTATCAATACCCTTCAATGTTCCCAAAACAAAGGATAACGCCGCAGCTAGGGAAGATATGAAAATGATGGGTATTAGGCTAGAGTTGGCACCACAGAAGAGAGGTAATCGTACATTTTTACCGCCAGCAACTTATACCCTTTCACGGAATGAGAAAAAAGAGTTCTGTGCATGCTTGAATGGAATTAAAGTGCCACATGGTTATTCGTCGAACATCAAAAGCCTAGAGTCGATACAAGACCTAAAACTCACCGGGTTAAAGTTACATGATTGTCACACTTTGATGCAACAATTACTACCTGTGGCTATTCGTTCCATTTTACCTGAAAAGGTAAGATATGCTATAACTAGATTCTGTCTCTTCTTCCAGTCCATATGCGATAAAGTCATCGATCCCGATGACGCGGATTCATGGCAGGACCTCGTTGTAACCTCTCTTTGTCAGTTGGAAATGTATTTTCCACCCTCTTTCTTCACTATCATGATTCATCTGACCATTCACTTGGTTAGGGAGATTTTGTACCTTGGGCCCGTGTACTTGAGATACCAGTATCCTTTCGAAAGATAGATGAAAGTCTACAAGGAATATACATCTAATCGGTATCGTCCGGAAGGTTGTATTGCTGAACGCGCTATTTTAGACGAAGCTCTTTCATATTGTTACGCTCATCTCTCCCCTGAGGAGTTGATTGGCGTTCCTAAGAATCGTCATAGTGACTGGATGACCGTAAAAGGTATTAGGGGCCGGGTTGAAAAAATTGTGACACGTGAAATGTTGCATTTAGCACACACGTATGTGCTAAACAACGAAGATGAGGTGCAACCTTATATTCAACAACACAAAGATGAGCTCAAATACGATCACCCAAACAAGACCGAGAAGTGGATTGCGAACGAGCATACGAAGACGTTTGCAGAGTGGTTTAGGAATATTGTCTTAGAGTGTACTGATCAAACTGGTGATGACATCTCTCCTAGGTTACTACGTCTTGGTTTAGGTCCAAATGCCAGGGTCACCTTTTACAATAGTTTTGCCATTAATGGATATACTTTTTACACCCGCGAGCAAGATGAGTTGAGCACAATGCAAAATAGTGGTGTGAGTTCTGAATTTGAGGCAATGCACTTTGCTACTTCAAAAGATAAAAAGCCTATTTGGGAAAATGCCTTTATTATGGTGTTATTCAAGAAATATTGGTACTAGATTACATTGATTTCACAATGCCTTTGTTTCGATGTAACTGGGTTGATAACAACATCCATTGTGTCCGAAAGGATAAGATGGGATTTACGTTGGTCAATCTGGGTAAGGTTGTCAATAATAAGGATGATCCTTTCATAATGGCATCCCAAACTAAACAAGTGTTCTATGTCACCGATCCTATGGATAAGAAGTGGTCTGTTGTACTGTCTATAAGGAGTAGAAGGAGTAGTCCATCCGATAATGGTGATGATGATCGGGATGTCGTTTTTGAGGGAATGGATCGGTTACCACCGTATCTTATTTCGACGATGTTGACACTGATCATGAGGACAATGAAAGCATCTATATGCGTGATGACCATGGTGAAGGTATTTGGGTTAACGAAGAAACTATGGCATCCAAGAAACGCCCCGATCCCGAGATAGTTCATCGACACAAATATGGACGACCAACATTTTGAGTCATTTTCAGACCAATAATTTGATGGTTTAATTTATTGGTAAATCAATAATGGTCATTGTTAAATAAAATTCCCAAATTTGCATGGCATGGTAAATCCTCGTAGCTTAGATATGCAAAGATGCATGCATGCATGCTTTGGTGTTGTTTTATTTTCTTGATCTTATTATTAGATGTGGATGTCGGTGTTGAAATTGCTGAATAATATTGCAAAGATATGGTGCTTCACATTACGGTATGTATTGTTACAGTTTGGACCGTAATGGAATTACATAATTTTTTAAAAAAAAAAAAAAAAAAAAAGGTTCAACAATAACAACGGTTATATTTAAATTACCCGTTGTTAATACTTTCAACAACGGGTGTAGTACCTCTACCCGTTGTCAATGATTTTTTTGACATATTTCATTTTGGCGCAAATTTGGTGAAAATATATTACAACGGGTATATTTTAACCGTTGTAATAAAGTTTTGACAACGGTTGACTTTTATTGACCCGTTGTTATTAACATATAACAACGGTTCTTCTTTGAGCACCCGTTGTCAATAGTTTGTCTTAATAAAAAACTAATTTACAAACCCATACAGCTATCCCATACACAAACACACACAACATTAGTTCAACCGTTGGTATCCTGAGTTAATTCTTCTCTCTTCCTCGCTTTCTACATTCTCGTTGCCCAATTTCCGACGCCCATATTCCGTTGCCTTCCCTTATCATCCTGCTCATTCTCTTTATCATCATCATCATCAGGTATGTTCACTTTAATTTTGTGTTTCGTCATTAGGGTTTTAAGACGATCATCTTTTTTCTTTTTCATGCATCTGTTTGTTTTTCGTCTTCTTTGTTATCTTTATCATCCTGCATCATCTACTTCACTCCTCTTATTAGGGTTTAGGATTTTAGAAGCTCAATCTGTTGTTTTAAATTTTCATTCCTATTAGGGTTTAGGGTTTTAGATAATACTCTGCATGTACGTTGTTAAGTTGTTCATTTCCTATATCATTCATATTTGGGTTTTAGGATTATCATGGGTGAAAAACGTAAAATAAGTCAAAAGAATAATAAGCCTCAGGATAATAAGCCTGGTGAGAGGAGTGCTACGAAGTGCCAGAAAGTCCTTGCAGCTATAGCCGCTAAAAAAAATAGTTGGAAATAACATGGAGTGAGATGGGTTTCCCTGCTGGTCCAAATGCGGGTTATTTCTCCAGTTGGATTGGTACTTGCACAAGACAGTTTGTGCCTATCCATTTAGATGATGTTAGAACTTTGAATCCAAAATTGGCGGAGTTATACTTGGCTCGTGTAAAGGAAGGCTTTATTATACCCCGATGAAAGCCATGATAAGTATTTAATGCATAAGGCGGGATGTCCACAAAAAAGGAGGTGTGACGTTGCTAGGGATTGGTTGTATGTGGACAAGGCAACGGGGAGATGCGTAAGAGCCCACCGGAAAACAAGTGTCCCACCATTAGTCAGGAACAATGGGATCTTTTCAAAAAGATGAGAACTACTGAGAAGTTTCAGGTTAAATATCCTCGCCTTTTAACGATTTACCTATCATTTTTTTAATTAATGAGTCCTTTATATAATCTTTTTATTATCTCATCTACTTGCGCTTTTATATAATTATTTGAAGGCCATTAGCATAAGAAATCATGCTAACATTTCATGCAAGAAGGGGAAATGGTATGGTTCTCGAGCGATTCTGAAAGATAGAAGAGAACCTCGTAAGTAGCATGCATTATTCCCCTGTGAGACTTTATTTTTTTAATCACACTTGGACTTGCATTGATACACATTTACGTGTATAAATGTTACCATGTTAATGTGTAGGTGGCAAAGGGAGTGAAAGAGGTGGATCGGCATGTAACTTATAAAGAAGGGCACACGCCTAAAGGATCCCGGTCATGTGACAAATATGATGAGGAAGTGTTGGCCAACATAGTAAGCATTATTTTATTAAGACGAGTTCATTACTAACTTTATTATTTTAGTCACAAATATAATTTGAAGTTTATTTAATATATTATAGGACAACGAATTGAAAGAGGTAGAAGAAGGGAAATTCACTCCCAGTGGTCGTAATGACGTTCTTTCTAGAGCGATCGGCCGACCAACATCCAGGTCGTTTGAGGGGCGTCCCGTAAAAGTTGGAATAACGAAATATTATGGGACAACTGCCCCGATAAAGAAGAAAAGGAAGATTAAGTCTGAGAAGGCTGACATGGTAACATTTATGCTATTATTTTCATTTAAGTTCAATTCACATGTTATTGTTGGGATAAAAATTGCTGACACATTACATTCTTGGCACGCAGCTTTAGTTAATGGCATCCGTACTACTAAAGCTGAATGCTGGAGGCAAGCTTTCCGAAGAAGAAGTGAAGATGATGGAGGATGTCATTTCTAAAGGGGGTAATAATAAGGTACAACAGATTGGTCAAGAGGACGCTACTACCTTGGCAATACATGAGAAGGAAGTATCGGTCAACGAGATTCGAAAGATCGTACCTAATAATGCTTCCGAAGTTGTAACAACTAAAGCCGATCAGGTACCTAATACTTCCTTATTTTTCTTATTTTTTTTTTTTTGGGTAAGATCATGGGGTGTGTTCCCTGCCAGCTCTAATGCTATAACTTCTGACATGGTGCCATTGCTTAATTTTATTAGGTAAATAATGGGTCTGAAAAGGAGATGCAACTTGAGAAGACGGCTGATGGAAAACAGCATACATCCCCTTCAAGTCACTTCCCTGTTTTCGGTAAGGTATGCATGAAGTGTTTAATTAGTTAAATTTATATGAATTCTATTAAATTTTGGGATATAATAATGTATGTGTATATTCTTCAGGCCGTAAACAAGAGGCCAGTTATTCTTGCTGGCCCTAAAACCGAAAAGCCACATGTGCGTGTTGATCGGGGTCTCGTAGAAATGCACACCAAATCTGCAGCAGTGGAAATTGTAGTTCATGGCGAAAAACTTTTGCCGAATCATACCAAAGTAGAGATAACTACAGTCTTTCCAGGCCATGAAAACTTTCAACCGCTGTCCCGGATTGACGACATTACCATTCTCGAGATGCGGTTGGAAGTTTCATCCAATGGCCCGAAACTCACATCTACTTGGCTCGGCCATCTCGCCTCGGAAGAATGAAAGCAAACAAGAAGAAATACCTTTATATATATGTTAAATTTTTAATTGTTGAATGTTTTTATATGTTAAATTTATATGTTATTTTTTTTTGTAGGGAACAAAAAAGCCGGCTTTGGCGGATAAGCCTAAGTCCACAGACATGCCAACGACCTCGTCGAGACAACAACTTGATGAGGTATTTAATTAACTTCTCCATTTTTTTTAAAAACCTCGCTTCCTTTATTTATATTTTGTCTGTATTTATAAAAAGCATGGTAATTTTGTGTAGGGGATAAAAAGACCGATAAGCCTAAGTCCCCGCCTTACTCGCTACTACTACCTCATCATTGAAAGAGCAGGTTGACGAGGTATTTAATTAAGTACGCATTTATTTTTATTACTCCAACTAGGATATGTTACCTTTTGATTTTTTATTATTTTAATTATCTACTACATGTGTAGGCTGGTGGTAGTAGCACAAAATCAAAGACTCATTCTTTCCTGACCAAAGAAGTTAGGAGTTTAAACGACTCACAATATTCTGGGAAGGATTACATGCAAAAAGTAAGAACGGTGACGATAAGGAAACTGCATGAGGAGGCTGGCCATCGCATAGCCACCGAGCAATTGATAGTTATTCCGCTCGAGGAGGATATTCTAGGGGTTGAGCGCCAAGCACTTCTATCATGGGATATGCTAGCCGTTTGGGCTTCTAGACCCGATTGATGTGGCACACCTATTTGTTTGGATGAAGTAAGTTTCTTAATAAATAATTTCATATTCTAATATTCTGACTACTAGATAGTGTTTTAAATACCGGAATTAATACCGTAATAATGTAGGATATTGAAATTGAGAGTGATCCCTGAGAAGAATATTCCATCTGATCAATACGGATTCCTGTGCCCCTATGTTTTATCTTTATTTATTCCGGATTTCTCGTTCGAAGAACGGGCAGATTATATTGGTCAGCAATTGGCGACAACCAAGAAGCTGATTTTTGGCGCTTATAATGAAAAAGGGTAATAAAAAAATTAATATTACGTTTCCCCCAACAATTGCATTTTCATAACTAATATATGTACTTGTTAATAATGATGATGTCTCTTGATGTAGGACTTATTGGGTGCTAGCAACCATCATGCCGACAAGGAATAAAGTTTTCTGGTTGGACTCTTTACATAATCAACCAAGCGAGACTTTTAAGCACTTGATTAATAAGTAAGTTTATAATACTGATTTATTTATAATAACATTAAGTTTCAATTTTTATTTATAGCAAAAAGCTCATTTTTGCCCCTAAAAAAATGAGTGTCTGCCTCCTTTTGTTTTTTTTAAAAATAAGGGCCTTTGAGAAGAGAAGAGCTAACGAGCAAAATCAACCCACGAAAGATTCTGATGATGGCCCTAATTTTATTACGATAACAGGGGTACGTGCTCAAATACAATCCATTATGTGCAAAAATCTGTGTTTAATACGAATACAATACCTAAAGTTCAAGATTCTGATGTGAGCCTTCTCTTGTCTGTTTGTTTTTATGTAATAATAGGCCCCTCGCCAGCTAGATAGCATACAATGTGAATACTACGTTTGTCGGTTCATGTTGGAGACTATTAGGCGAAGATATATCATTATTCCAAAAAAGGTTAGTAATTTAATAATGTGTTTATTACTTTTTTTAAATTAGAGCTAATGTTGTCTTGCTTGCTGCTATATATACCATGATGTTGCTATGCGAAGAATTGATGTTGTTACAATAATGTCTTCTCTTTGTTTTTTCCGCAGATGTAATCAACCCGTCACAACAGATTGAGCAAAGACTCAAGTATAGATATAGACGAGGTAAGGGACATGTTGGGCAAATACGTCTTAGAAAATAGAAATGCATGATACTCAGAGTTTAGATCAACTTATTAGTAAATTTTTTGTTGAAGTTAGGGAATGATTAGTTCATGTAAATTCAACTCCTTGTAAGTATATATATATATATATATATATATATATATATATATATATATATATATATATATATATATATATATATATATATATATATATATATATATATATATATATATATATATATATATATATGATGTTCATTGTTGTGGTTGAATTGAATCTATTGAGTTCGATGAACCCAAATTTGTGATTTATGTTGGTCTTTGGTATATGGTGTCATTGATATATGCGTGTTTTTGAATGGCATGAAACAAATTTAATTTTTCAAAACATTAGGAGTTCGTAATAAAAACGGTTACTAAAAAAAACGTTGTGAAGACCTTTCACAACGGTAAATAAAAAGAACACCGTTATGAATGACTTTCACAAATACCGGACATAATATTCAACAACAGGTTTTAAACGAAGAACCGTTGTTAAAAGTCTTCACAATTTTGGAGGTAAAGTTACAACAACGGGTTTTAAACTAAGAACCGTTGTTACTAACAATTTCAACAACGGGTATGTAGCATAAACCCGTTGTCAAAAGACTTCACAATTTTGGAGGGAAAGTTACAACAACGGTTATACATATGACAACCGTTGTTATATTATTCCCTCCAAATTTTTGAAACACTTTCCACAATATAGAACACCCAACAACAACGGCTTTTAACCGTGGTGAATACTTTCGACAACGGTTTCATTAAATAACCAAACCATTGTAAATACCTTCTACAACGGCCGCTTTAACAACGTCCGCTTTTTGTTTTTACAACGGTTTTTACCCGTTGTTATAGCCTGTATCTGTAGTAGTGAGGCCCTGCAAATGATTACACAGATGAGAACCACAACCAGTATCAAGTACCCAAGTTCCAAAACTTGCATGGTTAATCTCAATCATATGATACCAACAGGAGTGACGCGGCCTGTTTTTATGTGCTCACGGTACACGGGATAGTTCCTCCTTTAATGCCCAGTCTTGTGACAATGGTGGCACTCAACGTTACTGCCCTTGCTCTTTTCCTTGCCTTGTAAGCCACTAGTCTCACCAGGCCCACTCTTACCGTTTCCTGACTTCTTAAACTTTGGCATTCCTACAGTTAGGTCGCCGTGAGCTTTGCCCTTACCCTTATTCTTGTTGGAAATCATGAGAAAATCTTACTTCATGCGCCCACTCAATTTCATATCCTTCTCGGTCTGTACGAGAAGTGAGTGTGGCTCATGAGGACTTTTCTTCATGTCATTCATGTAGTAATTTGACCTGAAGAGGGCAAAACCATCATGAAGTGAATGAAGCATACAGTCAATGACTATGCTCTCACTGATTTTGCAATAAAGTGCCTCGAGTTTCTCGACATTCTCAATCATGTTAAGAATGTGCAGGCTAACCGGTTGGCCCTTTTGGAGTTTCGCATCAAAGAAGCGACAGGTATGCTCATAAGTAACGATTCTCGGTGATTTTGAGAACTCATTAGTGAGCGTGGTGAAAATCTTGTTTGCACCTTGGGCAATGAAGCGTGTTTGCAAATTGGTTTCCATTGTAAAAATGAGTACGTTGTTTATCGCACCCGCTTCCATGACGAAGTCACTATAAGCAAGTGACTCGTTAGCTCTTCCATTGGGGCCTGGGTGATGCGTGTCCTAAATATGTTGTTTTACATCCTATTTTACACGCATTTCAGAGCTCATTTGTGTAGTTTAAGCTACTATTTTCCCTATTTCCGTCTACTTTTGTGTTTTAGTATAATATTGCAGAAATGTGAAGAATTCAAATGAAATCGAGCGAATCCGTCCCCAAGTACCTAATGTTGCATTTGACAAGAAGTATTTACTTGGGAAGCGAGCTTGGTGCGCGTATCGAGGCCCGAAAGACGAATTTACGAAGCTTTTGGAGCAACTACCTGATGAAGCAGTCGATAGACCGGTGTCCATAGTCGATCAACCAGAGCACGAAGGTCAGAAGCTACTGTACAAAGAGCCTTGGTCGATCGACTGAGCTGTATGGTCTATCGACCGAACCGTGAATCTGACGCAAATTTCGAGAATTCCAAAGCCCATTGTAATTAGGTTTTAAGAATAAGTGTTACGTTATATTCCTATATAACGTAACCTGATGTTTTCAGAATATCATCAAGTCTTTTATCATCAGTTTTTAGGGATCGAATAATTAGGGTTCGATATTGAGTTTGGCATTAGTATTCACATTCATTCAATACAATTTATTTTCCGTTCGTACTTTCGGATTATTTTTCCTGCTTTCTACTTGTAATTTTGGTTCCCTATTTCAGTTTACTTTGTTCGTTCATAGACTAGAAATTGCTAGAGTAGTTTTCCCAAAGCCAAATTTGAAGGAAATATAGATCTATGTACATACTAACATACTCATATATGTTGAAATTAATTTGTCATAAAATTAAATACGGATTTTATGCATGCAAACAATATAATAAAAGAGAAGAAATCATTTTCTTACAATGAAATTTCGGTTCAAATGGGCACAAAAGAAATCTCCTTTTCTTTTGTTCTTGAGCTTTCCTTTAATGGAAGAACAAGATCCAAGTGTAGGATCTCTCCTTAGGAATAATACCCAAAGCTTAACTCTTAATCTAATTAATATTATTTGAGCTAGTATAATATTAATCTCATGAAAAATGAACCAAAAATTTGTTTGGTTTAGACTCCTAAAACCGGGTAGGAGATGTGGAGAGGAAGAGTATTATTTTTATCTCTCTAAAAATAATTTTACATGGTTGAATGAATAATAATAATCACCCACACATACATATGGTGAATAATAATTATTTTAAGTAAAAGAACTCTTGTTCTTTTCTATGTAGAACCGATTGGGAGGAAGGAGAGCCCAATGCATGGGCTAATTTTTCTACCCAAGAAATGTAGGCTTGCATGGCTACACCTAGGTAGATCATCATTGTGTTTTCTCTTATTAAAATAATTAACACAATTTTTCCACTAAAACCCTCTTAACATTTCGGTACTTATAAAATGGAAAGTCCATTTTATATTTTGTCAAATGTCAATATGTCACATGTCATATGTGACATAAATTTGTTATGTAATTTTTAACATGTTAAAAATCAACGTATTAATAAAAATACGTCACATACAAAAATCGACTTAGTAATTTCATAATTACTTGTGCCAAAATATTTTACCAATTCATAAATCGTATTTATAATAATTCATTCAAATTTAATTGTTTCTGTAAACAATAATTTCATCCGAGTAATGATACAATTCGATTACTCAGACCGTATCTCATTTAATCACATTTCAATTTGATACGTAAATTTTACTTCCAAAATCGCCCGTCAATTTTTCAAGTAATTTAATTAACTCGTAACATTATACGATTAATTAAATGATCAATTAAGAGTATTGCCCTATAGGTATGACCTAGGGGGTCAACTGATCACCACCGTCACACGACAGTAATGTCAAACTCTAGTCAGCCAATCATTACCGATATATGTTGACCAGTTGACAGTAACAATATTACTTCCCAATTGTATTCTTTATAATGAGATTTAAACATGTGATCATCATGATCAATAGTCGTGATCGCATTATTGTCGGAGGACACATATTCCAACAATCTCCCACTTGTCCTCGACAAGTGTGCGTCACCAATTCTCTTGTCCTATTACTATCTCCCACTCAATGCAAGGTGTCTTTCGTGTCGTACTTGCAAGTGATCATATCAAGAGTGGTTTCCTCGATCTGGAGAATATCGATTGACCGGACTTATCTATCATAGATACTTTCCGAGCGTGGCCACGCATTTCAGTTCATTACTCCTCGAGTGGCCCCGAGATATTGTTTTAACCCGACAAGGATGGACAATTCATATCGCACTCATTCCCTTCGACTAGCCACAGCCATCATAACCCAAAATATGCCCATTTGACCCCATTTACGAAGGTCGTAGTAACACAAATCAAAGTTAATCAAACTGTGCCATCTTAGGTGAATAGTCTTTAGTCAAAAGAATCGACTCATTTGAATACTATAGTCGCTCTCGCCACGACCAGGCTATATAAATTTGCCAGAACTCTATAAGCGGTCATTAGGCCCGACAAAATGTTCCTAACAGTATGCCTATGTGATCGACTAGTCATCTCACATGACTCTATGGCATTTGAACTTGCCATCAATCGCATCACACTCTAGTCACTTCGAGACGTCACCTCATACAAGTGACTATGGGCAAATACCATGCTAATCCGTGTTCACTTTAACAGGGTTCAATTGTCTCTACAACCCGTTTGGATGTAACAAGGTATAATAAAAGAGTTTTAAAGTAAAACTCGAACGACAAATGCGATTATCACATATGAATAGTCAATGCTTGATTACTATTTCATAATCTATAATCTAATTTGATCTTGTATGTAGTTGTTCATTTCAATTCAGTTGAAATGGCATGACTCATCATGTTTAGCCTTTGAGAAGGCTTTGGTTAGTAGGTTTTATCAATTTCTTGTACCTTACTCAACCTTACTACATACTCGTTTTCCTTTGTAATGTATACATTTGCATCACAAAACTTTCTGAGTACGTGTCGAGATCCAATCAAGACATAGGTCCTCTAGCCTAAGAATAGCTCCCACTTGTTTTCACAAAGGTGTGGGACTCATCCTCTTGCACATCTCATGATTGCAAGTGTACTCAATTTCCGTTATAAATATCTCTTATTGTTCTTTATTGTCCAGAACGATTCTAGAAAATCTACTTCTTATTTAACATAGCCACAATGGTATCTTAACCATCCTAATGTGTTTTGATTATGGTTTTGTCTGAAACCATGCGCAACCTCAATTGTCAATTGTCACTTGTGTAACACCCTTACACAAAATTGCATCATAAACACTTTGCTTTACTTCCTTAATGCTTCTGCATGCACTTAAGGGTAATCTTTATAGCTTACTTGGTAAAGATTACTTAAATTCGATTTTGAAAACAGTTCATCATACTCAAAGCATATGAAGTGTTATACATCATTTCTTTTTAATTGATTCGGCAGCGGAAGCAAATGAAATCAATCAAATATGTTCAATTTAATTGAACTAGTCATGAATCTTATCAACATAAGACTTCTTCTTGCGCTAATATCATGTGGATTTATCTTCATAAATCTGGATATTAAAGATGTATTATAATACTCCAAAAGTCTTAAATCATTCTCAATGATCAATATGTCATCCACATATCGGACTAATTAAAACTTCCGTAACTCCCACTAAACTCCATGTATAAACACAACTTCTCGACTTATCGAGAAACGTTTTATAACATGATCAAATCATTGATTCCAACTCATTGATGTCCTACTTAAGATTCTCTCTTAAGTTTCACATAATCTTAGGATTGCAAGAATCTACAAAACTCATGACATGTATTGAATACATTCCTTCTTTTAAAGAAGCGGGTTTTGGATTCACTTGCTACGTATTTCATAACCTCATAATGAAACACAATCCTTAAGAAGATCCAAATAGACTTAAGCATTTCAATTATTGCAAAACCCTTTGCAACCAATCTTGCTTTGAAATATCTCTTTATTAGTGCAAAACCCTTTGTCACTAATCAAGCCTTTTATTTCGGATTCTCATGACTCTAAGCCTTGTATTGAGTTGTGACTTAAACACTCTTATGTAAGTCATTCGTTCATTACTTTCTAGAAGTATTTAACTTGAATCAAACAATTTCTTTTGTAAGTTATAAGCTCTTTACTTTCTTAAAAGTAGCATGAATTCATCATTTTTAGCAAGTGACGAATTTAACCTCCTAGGTTTTTGAAGAAACAATGTCTTACACAAAACGTCTCATGTAGCCAAGAAAGACCAGTTTCTTGCGACATAACATTCTTTGTGGCTCAATATAACATTCTTTGTGGCTCTTGAATAATTTCTCCCACTCTGTCTTCTAGAAATAAACTTGTATTTTAGTAAGACAGCTTCACGAGCCGCAAACCCGTCGTACTCGTGATAATTGCAAGGGAAAAATGAGCATTTGTTTCTTGTGAAAACTTACAAACATGGTACTTTTGCCATTTCATATCTCATATGATTCGATTTAGTGGAAAAATAATTTAGACAAAAATGATAAAATCCCCAAAAGGATCAAGTAACTCAAGGTAACTTGATTGAAATCCAAACCATATCGAATAGCGTTTGATTTCTTATCTAATCACACATTATTCCATAATGCGTGCTAAGAGAGATTAACTTGTGATACTATATCACATTTCTTTGGCTTATATCAAAGTCTTCACTTTGATAATCCCATCACGACTTAAATCGTGATTCCTTGAACTCTTTGAAATTCTTCAAAGATTTCTCTATTTACCTTATTAAGTGAACATATTAGCGTCAACTTAAATCGTTGGTAAAAGAAAATGATCAACCTATTTTGGATCGATGATATACAAACTCGATCTCCTTTTCAACCAAAAGGCACGAGACATCTTGCTTTGAATACAAGATACGCATATACCATTAACAATCTAATGGTTTCAAGAGTACTCGATAACTCTTTATGTTCATCATTCCAAAATTTAAGGTTTAATCTTGGGTTACCAATTTGAATCTTACATCATCTACATGATATATTATTCTAGTTTGGTTTAGAATATAATCACCTTGATAATGGGCTAGCCATACATCAAATCGTGGTGTATAGGGTCACAAAAGTGAAAACCTCTTTTGTATCTTAACAAGTTTATATTCTTATTTAGAGTTTATGCACTTAATAGTCATAATTAAGTACAACTTTAAATCCAAAAACTAGATTGAGTACACAATTACTCTATCTCTCGACATCATTGTTGCTAGTCGTCATATTCTAATCATCCTATGTATCAAACATAATGATGAAAACCACCACCGGTTTCTAATATCGACGAAGTAGTACTAGCAAAATTTATGTTTAATCATATAAACATTTAACGAAGAAGGTCTCATTAGATGTCCCACAACTAACTTGTTGATTCTTCAATAATTTGGGGTAGTTTCCTTTCTAGTGTCCAACATTTAAGACAATGGAAACTTTATCGGTCGGGATTGATAGGTTTAGTATCGTTATTCTCAACAACTTTACCTTTAACATTACCTTGTATCAATTCCATTATAATCTTTACTTCTTGAACCTCATTCTCATCTTAACGGTTTAAGAGAATGCTCCCACTCAATTCAATGAGTCTTTGCTTTGAGAAGCAAAATTGAATTCATGAAGATCACTCTTCATTTGTTCGTTTTAATCTTAAAACTTTCATTGAAGTGGTTGCGTTATTTGTTCAATTACGAATTATGAAAATCTAATCACCAAAACAATTTATCGCTTCAAGGTACTTAATTCATTTAAGTATATGAAAAACAATCCATTGTAAGTAGATGTGTTAGTCAAGAATCAAAAACCTGTTTGATAATGAATAACTTTAATCTATACTCTTTACAAGAGATCCTTAGCAATGGTTCATATGAGGTTTTAGAAGCAAATTCATATTTGTCTTTAGTTACGATGTTTTAATGGAGATTTGAATTAAAATCGAAATTATATCGTATATGAGTTGTGGTAAAGAAATAGAACAATATGATAACGGAATAATGGAAAACTTAACATTTATCGTTTTATTAATACTTGTAAATAACAAGTAAAGCATTTACATAGTGACCTCTACCCAACTATGATAAATGATTCCAAGATCCAAATTCATATTAACTTGGGCACGGTGGGGCCGATACATCCCTTATCAATATAACTCGGTGGATTAACTCTTTAATCGATTCTACTTTTAGAACTCTTGGTCGATAATATTACATTAACAATTATCTTTAGCCCAAAACACATCGACAAGGGCACGGTGGGGCCGATACATCCCTTATCAAATACTTTTGTTGAGTTCAATCCAAATTTCGAATAAATGTGTCCATGATCCAAACCCACGTTAACTTGGGCACGGTGGGGCCGATACATCCCTCATCAACATGAATTCGGTGGATTAACATTCATCACCCACTTCCCCTACGTAACAAGGTTTGTACCCCGGTGTGGCCGAGTGCACTCCCTCACGAAATAGGTTTTCATGGTTTCTACTATTTGGTAAGGCTATGTCTCAATTGATTGTTTTAGCGAGAGGTCATGTCAATTTATTATCTATCACGTTTTAAGTGAACTAAAGCGGTGAACTACGATAATTCTAATTGACACGGTCGATAAACTCGATAAGACAATGCATGTTTAGTTATGGCGATTTAGCGATGCATGTGACATAAAATAAAATGCAAGCATAAAGATAAATAAATCCTAGTATGGCCTTTCCTAAAATAGAAAAACTATTTATCTATTACATATTCGGAAACCAACTCCATTGGTCCCTTGAACTTTGGTTGTTTCACGCATCTCGAGGTAACACCGTCTTTATGTATCGCCATTCTTGAAGAAATCCGTCTTTTGGAACTCCGGAATGAATAAAATTACATAATAAATTACATAATTTCCTATTATACATTTGTAACTAAAATAAAATAAATCTATTAAATTACAAAACGGTGATACGAGATCACAATAAAATTACAACCGAATCGATATTCCCATACATTTCGGGAAATACCAATTAAAATCTAAGGCCATACTAAGTAAAATTACATAATTCAAAAATTACATAAATTAAAATTATGACAATCATAAAGAAAATGCAGCATTATAATATGTATGAACATGCTCAATTTTATGCTAAATCGCCTTTAATTAGCCAATATCGTATATTACTCGGTTTTTACGATTTGCGTGATTTCAACATTTTATAATCACAAAAATACATAAACTCATATTTATGCATAAGTTAATTACCCTAACCTCTTAGGACTCAAAATTTAGTCTTCACTAATAATTTGACCATAATTAACCCATATTTTATAAAATTGTTCATAAATGGACCAAAAATTACAAAATAAGCCATTAAACTTCAAATAAATCACAAAAATTCCAAATAAATTCAAAATTTGAAATTTAAACTCATGAACATTCTGGAAAAATCCATGACACTCATAATGTTCAAAATCTTAGGTTAAAGATTTCAAATTTTTCCGGAAAAACAATGTTGCGGTTTATCGATTTTTAATAAAATAATCATAAAAACATGGAAAAATTATTTTCATTAACTTTTCAATTTTAGATCTGAAAAATATAATAAAATGCAACATTAGACGTTTTTCCTAAGTCATAGATTATGTTTTATTAATTTTCCACTAATAATGTCACTATTTATGCTATTTTTCTTCAAAAATTCATAAATCATGCAAAAAGACTTCTTTATAGCCAATTATTTTACACACATCTTGTAAAATTGCATGTGACAACACATTAATTTTCTATGACCAGATTCGAAATTTAACTCATATTAACCTATTTTTCACTTAAAACCGAATTTAATAATGAAAAATTCATTTTTCGAGCATAACAAGTCCAAAAATTATGAACATTTACAGGTTATCTCAAAATAATATATGTGACAACATATCCAAAAACCAAGTGAAAATTCGAAGTATAGCTATTTTTAGACCAAAAATGACATTTTTACTCATAAAATCACATTTAAATGCCATTATTGTAAATTATGAACAATAAAAATCCGAAAAATTAACCAAAATATCCTAAAACATTTTAGGACAGGAAATATTAACATGCATGTAATAATTTCGTGATATATCATAATAACACAAATTTTACAAGTTTTATTTGTTATTCTTATAACTCGGAAAAACTTTTAACCAATTTGCATGCAAACAACCGTGGCTCTTGATACCGATTGAAGGAAATATAGATCTATATACATACTAACATACTCATATATGTTGAAATTAATTTGTCATAAAATTAAATACGGATTTTATGCATGCAAACAATATAATAAAAGAGAAGAAATCATTTTCTTACAATGAAATTTCGGTTCAAATGGGCACAAAAAAAATCTCCTTTTCTTTTGTTCTTGAGCTTTCCTTTAATGGAAGAACAAGATCCAAGTGTAGGATCTCTCCTTAGGAATAATACCCAAAGCTTAACTCTTAATCTAATTAATATTATTTGAGCTAGTATAATATTAATCTCATGAAAAATGAACCAAAAATTTGTTTGGTTTAGACTCCTAAAACCGGGTAGGAGATGTGGAGAGGAAGAGTATTATTTTTATCTCTCTAAAAATAATTTTACATGGTTGAATGAATAATAATAATCACCCACACATACATATGGTGAATAATAATTATTTTAAGTAAAAGAACTCTTGTTCTTTTCTATGTAGAAACCGATTGGAGGGGAAGGAGAGCCCAATGCATGGGCTAATTTTTCTACCCAAGAAATGTAGGCTTGCATGGCTACACCTAGGTAGATCATCATTGTGTTTTCTCTTATTAAAATAATTAACACAATTTTTCCACTAAAACCCTCTTAACATTTCGGTACTTATAAAATGGAAAGTCCATTTTATATTTTGTCAAATGTCAATATGTCACATGTCATATGTGACATAAATTTGTTATGTAATTTTTAACATGTTAAAAATCAACGTATTAATAAAAATACGTCACATACAAAAATCGACTTAGTAATTTCATAATTACTTGTGCCAAAATATTTTACCAATTCATAAATCGTATTTATAATAATTCATTCAAATTTAATTGTTTCTGTAAACAATAATTTCATCCGAGTAATGATACAATTCGATTACTCAGACCGTATCTCATTTAATCACATTTCAATTTGATACGTAAATTTTACTTCCAAAATCGTCCGTCAATTTTTCAAGTAATTTAATTAACTCGTAACATTATACGATTAATTAAATGATCAATTAAGAGTATTGCCCTATAGGTATGACCTAGGGGGTCAACTGATCACCACCGTCACACGACAGTAATGTCAAACTCTAGTCACCAATCATTACCGATATATGTTGACGATTGTGACAAGAATAATATTACTTCCCAATTGTATTCTTTATAATGAGATTTAAACATGTGATCATCATGATCAATAGTCGTGATCGCATTATTGTCGGAGGACACATATTCCAACAAAATTATCATTTCATGTTAATTGTTTATTTAGTTATTTTAATCATGAATTCGTTTACTTTATTAGTTAATTTTATTGTTGTTATTATTTCCAGTATGAGTAGCTAAACCCCTTGTGCTAGGATGTAGGGAATCTGTAGTGTAGGCGGCATTAGAATTGGTAGACCTGAGTCGCGCCATGGTCGATCGACCGCCTACCCTGGTTGATCGACCGGCCACGTGAGAATTAGTTTCGTTTTAATTAATTTAATTGCTATTTTTGACGAATCGAGTGCACGCGACTAGTTGAATGTTTAGGAATTGACCGACCCGATAAGATCGAAAGATAGGGGAGGAAAATAGACTACCTAATTAAGACGACTAAATTAATAAGATCGAGAGATAAGTTAATTTAGACCTTTAAATCACTTTTCAGGACGAAATTTAGTATTAGTGATATCGGGGACTGTAGCTAGATCGAAAGATGCTACCCGTTAAGAATGGACCGAGAGGACTTCTTATTTTCCGTCTCACGTGATTATCTCGACTTACCTAGTATACTTGCCGCCGAAACTAGAGTGAACCGACCATCTTAGTACCCTTTTAATATTTGATTTCATCCAGTTCTTTTCTCATTCATTTATCTACTTTAGTTATAGAACAATCCAAATTAAACCCCGACACTTTTGTTACTTTAAGACTAAAATTAGACAACTAATAATTGCATCGCCTCTCTGTGGTTCGACCCTGACTGCCACTATCTATAGTAGTAGTTTGGACTATAAATATTATCTTTGGTACTCTACGACGGTATCAAATTTTGGCGCCGTTGCCGGGGAGGCAATTGTTTAATTTTTAGTTGTTTTTATTTTAGTCTTTTTCTTAGTTTAACGGACATCTGTTCCTTAAACTATTTTCATATTCTACTTGTAGTTTCCTCTTAGGCGCAGGTCACAGGGTGGTGTACCGAGACCATTGTATCCTGAGATCGAAAGGACTTTGCGCGAGTTGAGACGATCATCTAGAGTATTGCCGACGAGGAAGAGCCGAGTACTGCTCTCTAGTTACTACGAGAACGAGCCGTTGAGGAGGATCCACCTTCGTCACACTGTTTCTACTTCCTCACCGAGACCGTCACATCTCCAGACATGGTGAAGAAGCAAGTATAGCCAGATCACTCCGAGCCAACAAATGAGAATCTCTATAAGGGATTCGCATTACCAGACTACGAAAGTTCGAACCAAAACCGTCTTATATTAACTTGGTTGAGAGAAACCAATTTGGGGGAGCTGCAAATGAAGATGCGGCTAAACATATGGAGACATTCATTGACTCTCGCTTGCTCCATACCCCCACCAGCAAGTGTGACCCAGGACCAGGTGAAGGAGACGATGTTCATATTCTCGCTTCGTGATGCCGCAAGGGAATGGTACCGAGATCTCGGATCGAGCTGCTAACGGGATCACTGATTGGAATTCGCTGGCCCTAGCATTCTACAAGAAATATTTCTCTGCCTCGAAGACCAATGCCATTAGAGCTCAGATCACGAGCTTTAAATAGGGTCCTGATGAGAATTTTCATGGGCATGGGCCCGTTTCAAGAAGCTGGTGCGAACTATTCTGCACCATGGGTTCGAGCAATGGAGCCTATGCAATCAGTTTTATAATGGGCTTTATGACGATAAGAGGGCTATCCTGGATGCTGCAGCTAATGGCAGATTCCAGTAGAATGTTGGAGAAACTAAGGGATGGAAAATCATTTATGATATGGCCACCCATAAAGCTGAGCATGGAAATTCCAGGGGAAATCAAAGGAGAGTCAATCTGAATCCCCTTCCCGTAGTCGCATTAGAGGTACTTACGGCGAGATTTGATAAGTATGAGCTTGGAAGAGGATCTCAAAAGGGAGGTATTTACCAAGTTAATATTGTTTCAAACGGTCCCTTTACATGCAAAAGATCTGGAGCTGAGGGGCATGTTTCGGATTTTTGTCCTAGTTCGAATGAAGTATGTGCTGCATTTCAACATTATAGACAGACTGGTACATATCCCGATTCCTCTAATGTCCACCCCAATTTGAGGTGGTCTAACCAGAATGTCCTTAATCCGGGTCCAAAGCAGCAACAGCAGCAGCAGCAGCAAAATTATGTGCCCCCTCATAAGCAACAGCAGTTTCAAAAGCCTCCCTATGTGCCTCAGCAGCAGCAATTTCAAAGTTCTGACATTTCTGAGTTGAAAAACATGGTTCAAAATCTGTCGAGTTTGCTGCAAAACGAGTCTCAAGCTGGAGAGACTTCTAAAAATATGTTGGAGAGTCAAATTGCTCAACTGGCAAGAATAAGTGCAACTCGAGCTCTGGGGAAATTACCGTCGCAGCCGGATCAAAAAGAGACCCTAAATGCTACCACTTTGAGGAGTGGGTCTACCCATGATGGGCCCGCTATGGTCGAGGACGCTACTGGAAAAGATGAGGCGAAACCAAGTAAGAAGAAGGCAGTAACGAACAGTAGCAAGAAAAAGACGATCAGCAGGTATATCAGTCGATCGACTGACATACCCGGTCGATCGACCAGTCAGCGAAATAGCACAGCTTCTGGTCCTATAGAAGCCGGTCGATCGACTGACATACATGGTCGATCGACTGAAAACGCTGCTGATGTTGAACCTTTTCGTCCTCCAATGCCAGATAACTTGAGGGACCACTTATTTCGGGGTACGACGACTCCGAAATTATTGAGGCAAGACCCAAATGCTGATGGGTCTGTTCCGGTTCCAAAGTATGACCCAATGACGATTAATGGCTCATTCTTGAGACGGTCTGAAGAAGGTTCGAGCTTCAACAAGGAGAAGGTAGTGGATTTTCAGCCTAAGTCCACTGATACCGGTATGAGAGACCTAGAGGAGAGGGCTAAGTTGCTTCTTACATCCCCTTATCCAGAGAGATTGGTGCCGACAAAGGAACATGTATCGTTTAACAAATTTGAAAATGTTATTCGTAGTTTAAATGTGTAAGTTCCTTTTCTTGAATTAGTTAATCAAGTGCCTGCTTACACGAAATTTATGAAGCAGCTTTTGTCTAAAAAGAAGTCACTTGATACTGTGAAATCTGTCGCACTAATTGAGGAGTCATGTTCTTATTTGACTCACACTGCACCTCATAAGCTAGCAGACCCCGGTCGCTTTTCTGTTCCTTGTAAAATTGGTACCTTCTCAATTGAGAAGGTATTATGTGATCTAGGAGCTAGCATTAGCGTTATGCCTTTGAGTCTAGCTAAGAAATTGAAATTGACTAGATTTGCAGTTACTAACATGACAGTACAGATGGCTAATCGTTCTGTGGTCCAGCCAATAGGAGTCTTAGAGGACATTCCCGTGCAAACAGGAAAGTTCTTTTTCCCAGTTGACTTCGTTGTACTAGATATACCCGAGGATGCTCACATTCCTATCATTTTGGGTAGACCATTTTTGCACACTGCTGGTGCAGTTATAGATGTTGGCTCAGGGACGTTGACCTTTAAAGTAGGGAAACAGTCACCTGTAATACGATTTTTGAGAAGAAATCTTATTTTGTGCTTTCTTGATATGCCTGCCCCTATGCCTACTCCTGTTGTAACACCTCAGCCCCAGATTGGGAGCAAATTGGAGGAAGATTCTTCTGTTTTAGATATTGTAGGAAATGATTTGGGGAAGGAAGAGTCGCATGTTGCTCCAGCTGTGAAGGAGCCAATTGTTCAAAGAGGCGGTCTAGGATGTCTTAGCTATGGCACTGATGAGGAGCCTGATGAGGAGCCAGTCAAGGTGAAGGAGTCCGATTTGGATTTTGACGAGCCAGACGAGGTCATTGATTGGGAGGATGTTCAAGATGTCGATCCGTTGAATTCGGTGGATGTTGGAGTTGCTAGGAGTGCCGCTGAGGAGATGAGCACTGTGGAGGCTACCTCTTGTAGCCAGAAGCCGAGCAAGTGCGCCATTCCGTGGCCATTCTTGATCAATTATTAGTTGGTCAAGACTTTTTTTGCACAAACATTCATTTTTTTGCTTTTGTTAGACTTTTTATTGCTTTTGTGTGCGCGAGACTTCACTTTAATAAGTTGGCTTGGGATTTAAATACTTTAGTCTTTACATTTGGGTTTTGCGCAATTTTGGGCGCGTTATTATGTGTATTTGCAGATTCATAAACCATATTAGCTCAATTTATTGAGCTAATTCGAAGAAAATCGGAACTTACAGTAGGTTTTCCGGTCGATCGACTGCCTCCTATGGTCGATCGACTGAGCCGGGACACCAGGAGCTTCTGTTCCTGTTCACTCTGGTCGGTCGACTGCCTGCTATGGTCGATCGACCACTCCCGTTGCTATACCCGTTCTCGACCATTCCCCTGCTGTGTTTGGTCAATTTGCGGAGTTGAGGGAGTCTTTTCTCCACTTTATTCTCCGATTTATTTCTGTTTTCTTCCGTTTTCTTGATTTGCACATAATTTTGCGTTGAATAAATTGTTTTATCGGAATTACGCGCGGTATTTTGTTTCTTTTCAGGTACTTATGGTAGCACTGCTGGCTACTGAAACCTCCTAGGTCACGCTGGTTTGGGGAGGTTTCCTTTTGCTGCGCTTAAAGTCTTGTGAGTTTCCGAGTTTCTTTTATGTCAATTTTACTTATTATTTGTCGCAGAACCCCGTTTCCCTTTTATTTCATTACATGATTTTGCACAATGAGGACATTGTGTGATTTGGTTTGGGGAAGGGTTTTGCATTGCATTCACATGTTTTTATTGCATTTCTGTTTCACGTTTATTGCATTTCAGTTTGCATTGTTTATTTTATTTCCCTTATATATACGAAATTCAAAAAAATTGAAAAATTTCAAAAATTCAAAAAATTGCACGTTTATTTTAGCATATAGGTCGAGTCGGAACGGTAGTATTTCAATGATGACATTGCATGTTCATCTGTTTATGCCTGAGTCGTGCTTAATTGACATGTTATAAGTAGAATCATATATGCATAGTCTACGAGTTTTCGTTAAATTTCTTGCTGAACTTTAAACTTGACTTCGATTTTTGGCAAACTACATCATTTTCTGAGATTTAGAGCCTATAACTGGTGTCGTCCATGACCGGTTTATCTAGGAATGTGATTAGTTACTCCTTATGAGGCATGTTACATTAATATGCATAAATATGAACTTTATCTGCTTAATACCTGTACGCATTCGGGTTCGTGGCTAGTTGACACATGTGTAAGAGGTCACCCCTTTATTCATTTTTCCCATAAGCTCCACACTACCAAAAATAGCTTGTTTTTCTCCCGTTAACTACATCCTACACTTAGCCTGCCCTTGTCAAGCTAGTATTTTATGTTCTTGGGATTGTTACTTTGTTTTTGGTAGCTAATGCTCATTTTGAGATGATGTTGGGAAGATGAAAAGGGAAGGAAAGAAAGAAAAAAATAGAATTTAAAAAAAAAACAAAACAAAACAAAAAGAAAAAGGGAAAAACAAGTTCGATCTATGGTCGGTCGACTGGACTCATTGGTCGATCGACTGAAGCCCGAGAAAAGAAAAGAATCAAAATCGCATTATTCAAAGTCTTTATTAAATGGCGATTTTTGCTCCCCTGCTGTATTTGTATCTTATAGGGAGTTGACTAATTATGGAAATTGTGAGATTTGTGCTTACTATTAGCACCGTTTCGATTGAAATATTGAGCAAGAAGTTGGAATGGTTTATTAATTTGGTTCCCTTAGTTACTAGCTTGGCTTTTAACTCTGTTTTTATCCAAATTTATCTTAGCCACTTCCTGCCCATAGCCTCACATATCCATATTAACCTCGGCATGTGTCATGGTCATTTGTTTGGTTGGAATGCATATGTACGGTTGTAGAGATTATTTTCATATTAGATTGCAGGCATGTTCTTATAGGTCGTAGTTAGGTGAGAGTCTGTACGAAATTACTTCTTTCTATCTTTACATATATTCACCTGCGCTTATGTGTGATATGAGCGACCCGTGAGAGTCCATAATGATAAGTCTCTATAGTTTACGGTTCAGCAGTTTTTGATGACTACATAACTCGTTTGCATGATTCATATTACTAATTGATTGTTAGTTGTTGCATTAAATTGGTTTAGGCTTTACAAGTTGCATTTCGCTCTGAGATTGAAATCATTCCATTAGGTTTTAGGATCGAGTCTAGTTCTTGCTTTGGGATAAGCAAGGGTTTGGTTTGGGGAAGTTTGATGCGTGTCCTAAATATGTTGTTTTTCATCCTATTTTACACGCATTTCAAAGCTCATTTGTGTAGTTTAAGCTACTATTTTCCCTATTTCCGTCTACTTTTGTGTTTTTGTATAATATTGCATAAATGTAAGAATTCAGCGGAAATCGAGCCGAATCCGTCCCCAAGTACCTAATGTTGCATTTGACAAGAAGTATTTACTTGGGAAGCGAGCTTAGTGCGCGTATCGAGGCTCGAAAGACGAATTTACGAAGCTTTTGGAGCAACTACCTGATGAAGCAGTCGATAGACCGGTGTCCATGGGCGATCAACCAGAGTACGATGATCAAAAGCTACTGTACAGCGAGTGATGTGACCATAATTAGAGCACATTTAGTCCCCGAATTAGCCTTGTTCCCATGCTTTTTAGTGCATATTTGGGTCATTTATCGTCTTTAGTCCTTTGTTTTGCATATTCTTTGAGGTTTTTGTTGGGGCTGGTGTCCTCCACAGTTAGTGCAATGACATATAAATCTCTAAAAGGATCAAAGGGTATACGTTTGTATTATTATCAGTTGGTCCACGTTTATCAATAACGGTTGGCTTGCTAGATAAGTTTGACGTTATTGTCATACTGATGGCGGTGATCAACTGGTCCCTAAAAGTCACACCTATAGGATACGTTTGAGAGATGTGACGGTATGATAATACAGTCATGTTGATGCCTAATATGACTAAGCGGTTAGTCGGAGTTATTGACTAATAATTAGTCAAACGCGATGTTGAGATAATTATTTAATACGGATTAAATAATAATGGCTAAGGTGAATTAAGCAGTTAATTCGTAAATTGAATATAAACGATTATATTTAATTAATGTATATTGAATTAATTAATTATACAATATTGTCATTGTCGGACAAGTATTAATATATCGACTGAGTCATGTTACTAGTTGATATTTTAATATCCGATGACGAATGACGATTTATAATTAAAACCCGTCATATACATTTTAGCGAAAACGAGTCGGACCACGAGTTAAAATAAGGAGAAAGTGGAAAGCCCACTCCCTCCCCATGTCACGGTTTGGACGAGTGAAACAAAAGGAGAGGCTTTCTCTCCTTTTGACCTAATTCATTCATTTGCACAAAAAATTAGGTTTTTGGAGCATTTTCTCTCTGAAAACCTAGATCTCACATCAGAAAAACTCACAAAACTCTCTCAATATTGCAAGGCAATTAGAGAGTAATTTCTAGCACAAGGGGCATAGTCTCAGACGGTCTTGGGTGCAACGATTAGGAGGAAATCTATTTTGATTTCTGTTCTTAGGCCGAAATTCACAGGACCCAAGGTTGATTCTTATACCTTTATCGTTTCTCTTGTATTTTTCGTTTATGACAATTAATCACATGTTAATATTGCGTTATAGTCCTTAATTTTAAGGGTTTTATACGGATATTACCCTACAAGTGGTATCAGAGCGAGGCCACGTAAATTTTTCATTGTGATTTTCATAAAACGATTTGAATCGATAATTTTTGCCTTGAAAACCGTGCGGCCGAACTGTTTTTTTTTTACACGGCTGGTTTTGTTTTTTTTGTGCTATTGTAAACCGTGTCATGCGGTTACTGTCTGATCAGACGGTCGTTTTTTTTGTTTTGTTTTCGATTTGATTTTGCATATTGTTATTATAATTGATCTTTTTAGCAATATGTTATGGTTTTGACAATTGTAGATTTAATTCTATACGGATTAGGTTTAAATTGCAATTGGTTTTTTTATCAAATCGATTTTGTTTTGCATTGTTGTTGCTCACGGTTTGAGCTGCTGAAAATAAAAAAAATTTAAAAAAAAAATTGATGTATTGCTCTCGGTCCAGCCGTGAAAGAAGAAAAAAAATTGTCGTGTTTTATTTTTTTTTTCGGCCATAAAATGCATACAATACGGATTTTGTGCACTCGCTTGATTGTGAAACGGTTCACACACGTACCATTTAGTTATTTTAAAGCGATTTAAAGTAACGGATTGTAATGGATTAAAATTAAGTTGATTAAAGCGGCTTTGTCACATAATTTTAATCGTTAAAAGGTGGTTTGGATAAATTTAACATAATTACGGAATTATGTCACGAATAAATTTTGTTTTAGTTGATGCATCTTTTATTTATCGTTACTTTTGAATGCCATGAATGTTTTTATTACGTATTTAATTTTACAAACAGTTGTAACTTAGTGTGGCCTTAGTAGAACGTGTTACCGTAATGATGGAACACGGTCTTGGTTGTATTTTGAGATCTCGCATCTCCGTTTTGGTTTTTTTTCTTTGTAATTACGGTTTTAATTTAGAATGTAAATAGGTTTATATTTTGTAAATTTTAAATTATAATTTTGAGAAGACCAAAGATGGAGAATCGGATGCTCACTCCCGCTACATGGATCAAGATGGAACATCAAGACAAGTTTCTCGGGTCCAACAGTGGATTCCAAAGATGTATTATGTTCATTTTGCTAGGATAGGCCACACTAGGACTTTTATTTACGTTTTGCATTTTTTTATGTTTTTCATCGTAACGATAGTTTGCATCATATTCCGCCTAAAACCAAACCACCTAATATTTGCATGAAAACTGACTCATATAGAGGTCACGCGTTAGTTTTCTAAGACATAGAGATGTCACACGTCTTTATAAGCCATCACCTAAGTTAATTCATTCACGTAATGCTAGTTTTTCGTTCACTTAAAATGAATTAAAACTAAGTTGATGGGATCTTCCTCGTATAACCAAAAATTGAGAATAGTCTTTATAGGTCAAACTCCAATGAATCCCTTCTTCGTCGGTAGGCATAATATGACCCCTTCTACGTCGGGTAAGTTGGAACTGATTGACCTATTTTATCTCAACACTATGGTCACTCGTACGATCCTGTGATCATGGTGGACTATAGATAGGATTTACGGAAATCTATCGACCAAGAGTTCTAACGGTAGAACTAGCTAAACAGTTGGCTTATCAATTTACGGAAATTGAGTCTTGGGATCATTTGTATAATTCTTGAGGTAGATCGATTATACAAGTGCAATGAGTCTACACGTTAAAAATGAATTTTAAATAGACCTAAATCACCACGATGAGTTGCTTATTTCGTTTTGTTTTTCCTTTCTTTTTCAGTGTAGATCACGATCATTTAAACTCGCTAATAACATAATGGTCGGCCGTCTTTGACGACCCAATGCCAAGTGCCACATTGGACCGTGAGTCCTGGCTTCGGATCTTCATGAATCAGATGAATCAGTCTACTCGACTGAAGAATGATGGATCAAACTTCGCGGACTGGGAGGCGGCATTACAGAATGCTGCCATTGCTGACGGGAAGCTCAAATATCTGACTGAGCCCATCCCGCCAAACCCAGGCCCCACGGCTGGAGCTAACGAGATCGCCAAGTATAACGATTTCGCCATGGAAGCGGGTGCGATAAAGAACGTACTCATTTTTGCAATGGAATCCAATTTGCAGAAACGCTTCATAGCCCAAGGTGCAAACAAGATTTTCACCACGCTCACTAAGGAATTCTCGAAAGCACCGAGAATCGTGACCTATGAGCACACCTGTCGCTTCTTTGAGGCGAAACTCCAGAAGGGCCAACCGGTTAGCCCACACATTCTCAGCATGATTGAGAATGTCGAGAAACTGGAGGCACTTGATTGCAAGATCAGTGAGAACATCGTGATTGACCGCATGCTTCATTCACTCCACGATGGTTTTGCGCTCTTTAGAGCCAATTACTATATGAATGATTTGAAGAAAAGTCCTCACGCACTACACTCCCTTCTCGTATGCACGAGAAGGACATGAAGTTTAGTGGGAGCCTGAAACAGGATGTTCTCGTTGTGTCAAACAAGGGCAAGGGTAAGGGCAAAGCTCAGGCAGACCTAGCAGTAGGTAAGCCGAAGTTTAAGAAGTCGGGATCAGGTAAGAGTGGGCCTGGTGAGTCGAGCACCTCATCAGGCGCGACAAAGAGCAAGACCGGTAACATGGAATGCCACCATTGCCACAAGACTGGGCATTGGAGGCGTACATGTCCTGTATACCATGAGGACATAAAAGCAGGTCGCGTTACTCCTGTTGGTATGTCTTCTTCTTCTTCTTCTTTTATTCATATGATTGAGATTAACCACGCAAGTTACGGAACTTGGGTACTAGATACTGGTTGTGGTTCTCATCTGTGCAATCATGTGCAGGGGCTCCGAAACATCGAACCCCTCGTAAAGGGTGAGGTGGACCTGCGTGTCGGGAATGGAGCACGAGTGGCTGCCGTCTCGAGGGGAACATATGTGATCCAGCTTCCTAGCGGATTTGAGTTATTTTTATATAATCGCTATTATGTACCAGTCTTTCTAAAAACATTATTTCGTTTACGCACTTGACAAACTTGGTTTTTCATTTGTAATAGAGAATAATAGCTGCATTTTCTCATTACACGATATGATTTATGGCAAGGCAGTCTCCATGAATGGAATTTATGTTTTAGATCAGACCACCGAAATATTGCACGTAATGAATAAGAAGTTAAAGGTTGGTGACAAAGATCAAACGTATCTATGGCACTGCCGTATGGGACACATTAATGAGAAACGCGTTAAGCGGCTCATACGAAATGGAGCTATCTCGGCCTTTGATTTTCAATCATTTGGCACGTGTGAATCATGTCTCATTGGCAAGATGACTCGAATTTCCTTCAAAAGTGTTGGAATGCGCGTGCTGCGACCTATTAGGACTCATACATACGGATGTGTGTGGACCTATGTCAATCACCGCACGAGAAGGCTATAGGTATTTTATCACTTTCACGGACGATTTAAGTAGATATGGCTATGTCTACTTAATGAAGCATAAAAGTGAGTCCTTTGGGAAATTCAAAGAATACGAGAATCGGTCTGAACCAACCGGGTAGAAAGATTAAAACACTACGATCAGACCGTGGTGGCAAGTATCTTTCACACGAGTTTGATCAACACCTTAAGGACTGTGGGATTGTCTTACAGTTAACTCCACCTGGAACACCTCAGTTGAATGGTGTGTCCGAACGGAGAAATCGAACACTACTTGATACGGTTCGATCCATGATGAGTCACACCGTATTGCCTGATTCATTGTGGGGTTATGCTCTTACTTCACTGCTCTAATACTTAACCAAGTCCGTCTAAAGTCAGTTGACAAGACTCCATATGAACTATAGAAGGGAACGGTCCCTAACTTGTCCTTTATACGGGTTTGGGGCTGCGAGGCTTATGTCAAATGGAGACACGAGGATAAGCTCGGCCCGCGATCGGTCAAGACATACTTTATAGGTTATCCTAAAGGAACATTTGGTCATTACTTCTATTCGCCAACCGAACAACGTGTATTTGTTGCGGCTAGTGCGACATTCTTAGAGAAGGAGTTTCTCGAGAACGCGAAGAGTAATAGAACCTTCGAGCTGTCGGAGATTCCAGAACCAAATGCCGAGCAACCATTGGAGGAACCAGTTCCTTCAATCCCGGCTGCGGTTAATATTCCTGAGGAACCTAGGAAATCGGGTAGAGT
Source organism: Silene latifolia (assembly GCF_048544455.1). Classification (NCBI taxonomy): domain Eukaryota; kingdom Viridiplantae; phylum Streptophyta; class Magnoliopsida; order Caryophyllales; family Caryophyllaceae; genus Silene; species Silene latifolia. The sequence continues at coordinate 96,559,656 of NC_133538.1, forward strand.
CTTTATTCCTCCGGACAGATACATTGGTATGGTCGAGGAACATGACATAGATGACATTCTACTCTTAACGAGTAGTGAACCCGCAACCTATAAAGGTGCCATGACTAGTTCCGGCTCAAAGCTATGGCTTGAGACCATGCAATCCGAGATGGACTCCATGTTTGAGAACAACGTATGGGATCTTGTTGACTTGCCTGCTAAGGTTCGTCCCCTTCAATGCAAATGGCTTTACAAGATAAAGCATTCTGTGGAAGGTCAACAAGATATCTATAAAGCACGACTAGTTGCTAAAGGTTTCACCCAAGTGCCAGGTTTGCACTACGATGAAATTTTTGCACCCGTAGTCATCTTTGCGTTCCATTCGGATAATCTTAGCGATTGCCTTTTTTCATGACTATGAAATTTGGCAGATGGATGTGAAAACCACCTTCTTAAACGGTTATTTGGAGGAAGAGTTGTACATGGTACAACCCGAAGGTTTCATCGATCCTGAACATCCTAAGAAAGTGTGCAAGCTTAAGCGTTCCATTTATGGACTTAAGCAAGCTTCTCGGAGTTGGAATCATCGTTTCGACCAAGTGATAAAGGAAAATGGATTTACTCGATCGGTCGAGGAACCATGTCTATATATCAAGTCGAGTGGGAGCAAGATTGTCTTCCTAATATTGTATGTTGATGACATACTCCTGATTGGGAATGACATACCTCTCTTAACTTCGGTAAAAGTGTGGTTGAAGAACCATTTCCAGATGAAAGATCTGGGTGAGGCACAAAGAATTTTGGGCATCCGTATCTATCGAGATAGATCACGTCGGATGTTATCTCTCAGTCAGAGTCTTATATAGACAAGATACTAGAGAGATTCAGCATGACTAACTCCAAAAGGGGTTTCTTCCTATGGCTCCGGGGTGCATTTGAGCAAGTCTCGAGGCACCGAGACACCGGAAGAGAAAGAGCGCATGACCCGGATTCCTTATGCTTCGGCTATAGGATCAATCATGTATGCCATGATATGCACACGTCCGGACGTGGCATATGCATTGAGTATGACAAGTCGATTCCAACAAAGATCCGGTGAATCATATTGGATGGTCACAAGAACATTCATAAGTACCTACGGAGGACTAAAGATTGGGCATCGACTTATGGAGGCGATCAAAAGCTATGCGTAACCGGTTCTGCAGATGCTAGCTTCCAAACGGATCGAGATGACTCGAAATCTCGATCTGGATTCGTTTTTACTCTTAATGGCGCTGATCACCGAAAGAGTTCCAAACAAAGTGTTACAAAGAGATTCTACGATCGAGTCCGAGTACTATGCCGCGTCCGAAGCTGCAAAGGAAGCGATATGGATGCGTCAATTCTTACAAGGACTATCCGTAGTGCCTAGTTCGAATGACCCGATCACCATCTATTGCGACAATAGAGGTGCCATCTTCCGAGCTAAGGAGCCTAAGTCTAGCAACAAGTCTAGACATGTACAACGGAAAGCTCATCTAATCCGAGATTACGTGGAGCAAAAGGAGGTAGTGATAGAAAAGATTGCTACAGATGATAATATAGCAGATCCTCTCACTAAACCATTACGACAAGATAAGCATGAAGGGCATGTTAATTCCATGGGAATTAAACGTGTTCCTGAGTTGTAGTACTCTTTTATGGATTAGATTCATTTTCTTGTGTACTCTATACGACATCATCGTTTTGATATTTATATATTTTGTTTTTCATGTGGAGTTGTATGACAATTTTTGAACACCACAAAGTGAACTGAACAAACATTATATTTTGGTCCTTAATTGCCCACGTGAGCTGATAACTCTGGCAATTATTTTGTGACGTTGGTTGATGGTGGGTTCAACGAGCCATAAGTCAAACGGTTGACTGACCAATCACAGAGGCGAGTTATACGGATATCTCGTAGGACACAATTGTGACAACGACGTGGAGTCCTAAATGTTTTATAACATTCGGTGCCAGGTCGTGGATAGGACCTCCATGGTGATCCTAAGAGTCGATTCTTTTGACTATCGACTGTCTCTTGAGATTAAGGCAGATTTTGGGTGACTTTGGTTTCTTTCTCACGGTCATCCGTAACAGGGGGCCAAGTAGATTTATTCTGGGTCATTTCATGCTGTGCTTAGATCGGCAGGAGACGAGTTAAAGGAAATATTCAGCCTTTATCAGGTACTCGATATTTCTCGGGGCCACTCGAGGAGTCAGAATCGAAATGCATGGCCATGCTCGAATACGAATTCGTTTTATCGGTTAAGTTACTCTCTAGTCGGGAAACCACTCTAGATACGATCGATTGTAAAATACGACCTTTGCGGATACGGATCCGCAAATTGTTTTACATTGAGTGGGAGAAATTTTAAATGGATATGAGAATCGGTTATCGCACATACACTTGTACGGACAAGTGGGAGTTTGTTGGAGCCGTGTCCTCCGATTAGTGCGCGGATAACGTTATTGCACGTACACTTGTACGGATAAGTGGGAGTTTGTTGGGGCTGGTGTCCTCCACAGTTATTGCAATGACATATAAATCTCTAAAAGGATCAAAGGGTATACTTTTGTATTATTATCAGTTGGACCACGTTTATCAATAACGGTTGGCTTGCTAGATAAGTTTGACGTTATTGTCATACTGATGGCGGTGATCAACTGGTCCCTAAAAGTCACACTTATAGGATACGTTTGAGAGATGTGACGGTATGAAAATACAGTCATGTTGATGCCTAATATGACTAAGCGGTTAGTCGGAGTTATTGACTAATAATTAGTCAAACGCGATGTTGAGATAATTATTTAATACGGATTAAATAATAATGGCTAAGGTGAATTAAGCAGTTAATTCGTAAATTGAATATAAACGATTATATTTAATTAATGTATATTGAATTAATTAATTATACAATATTGTCATTGTCGGACAAGTATTAATATATCGACTGAGTCATGTTACTAGTTGATATTTTAATATCCGATGACGGATGACGATTTATAATTAAAACCCGTCATATACATTTTAGCGAAAACGAGTCGGACCACGAGTTAAAATAAGGAGAAAGTGGAAAGCCCACTCCCTCCCCATGTCACGGTTTGGACGAGTGAAACAAAAGGAGAGGCTTTCTCTCCTTTTGACCTAATTCATTCATTTGCACAAAAAATTAGGTTTTTGGAGCATTTTCTCTCTGAAAACCTAGATCTCACATCAGAAAAACTCACAAAACTCTCTCAATATTGCAAGGCAATTAGAGAGTAATTTCTAGCACAAGGGGCATAATCTCAGACGGTCTTGGGTGCAACGATTAGGAGGAAATCTATTTTGATTTCTGTTCTTAGGCCGAAATTCACAGGACCCAAGGTTGATTCTTATACCTTTATCGTTTCTCTTGTATTTTTCGTTTATGACAATTAATCACATGTTAATATTGCGTTATAGTCCTTAATTTTAAGGGTTTTATACGGATATTACCTTACAGTTTTGATCCCTTGGTAGGAAAGGAGTGCAAACCTTGCATTTTCATGGCAAAATGAGGCTAAATTGATTGAATTCAATGACCAAGCATCAAGGAGAGACAAGATTAAAAGGCCTTTGTACATACTATAATAGATGGGCAATGATGAGAAAAGATCCTTGCATCCCCGAGGAAATCCCCAAGGATTTTATGAAGAAAAGGGAAGAAAAGAAGAAGAAACGAGACTGCCCAGAAATCCGTGCGTCTTGCCCAGAAGACGCCCGTCTCCACCACCACAATCCGTGCATCTTCTCCCCAAGACGCCCGGGCAAAGATTCCAGAAGACGCCCATCTTCACCCCAACACGCCCGGGCAGAGACCACCAAATCCGCCCGTCCCGTGCTAAAGACGCCCGGATTCTCAGGCAGACCCATTTCGTCTTCTTCAAGCTTCAAGGAAGGATGCACATCTTTTTCTAGAGACCGGAGTCTTTCCAAAAAGACCGGCGTTTCCTTAAGTAGGGACTTAATCGTTATTTAAGCCCTTAGTTAACCCTAATTCATCCACCTAATCCCCAATATAAATACCCCATTAGTCTAATTAGAAGAGCATGTTCTTCTTAGCAATCTTTAGTGTAGTTAATATCAATCAAATCTCTCTTTAATCTTGTAATCAACAATTAATCAAGTTTTAATACAAGTTTTATTTCCTTAATCTCTCTCTTGTTCATCCTTTATTTTGGGTAATTGAAGATTATTTGGGTTATTATTGGGAGATTGACAACCTCTCAATCAAGCATCACGTACTTCTTTTATTCTTTGCTTTATTATTGGAATCATTAGTAGGTATAATTCTCTTAATCCCTCTTTAATTATTGTTAATTACTTTCCTTTATTCATCATGTTTCACTTTGTTGGTATGATTGACAACCTTGCTAGCATCTTCAACATGATAATGAGTGAGTAGTTACTTAGCTAGGGTTAATGGGTAATTAGGGGAAACCAACAAGGGGAATGATTCATGCTTAAATTAATATGCTTTCATAGTTTATTTGCTTGCTTGTTGTGATCTCAACTAATGCACATGTTATGTTTGATGAAATGTGAGCCTATGAATCCTTGCATTTTTTACTCATCACCTATCTTTTCAATGAGACTTGTAAGACATAAACCAACTCGAGTCTCATTAGACCATGCATGTTGTTGAGTAGGTGTAATACTACGTATTTAGGAGTCTTGGGGTACTCTATCGAGTAGGCCTTACTCTGTCGAGTAAGGGCGTGTTGCAGATTAAAATAGTTTCTGACCTGTTGGGTACTCGATCGAGTAACATGGGTACTCGATCGAGTAAGGGGGCACTCGATCGAGTACCTTAGCTACTCGATCGAGTAGCCGGTTTACGGGGGATGATTTCTCAGGTTTTGTTAATAATGCGATTAGAGTATATAATACTTCCGTCATTGTTCTTAAAACACTTTTCAAAACCTAATCACTGTGAGAAGAGAAATCAAACTACGTCATTCGCTTTAATCGCATTGTTGGCAAATCTCGGAGCTTGGAAGGTCGGATTCTACCTTTCTTTATACCGTTGTGATCCTTGCGTCGAGGGTAAGACTTATCTACCATTTTTATAATGTTTCTTTCAAGTTGGTTAAACCCTAATTTGTGGATTTGGGGGTTTTGTTGTTTGTATGATTGGTAGTGATTATGTGCTTGTATATTAGGAGGAGGATTCGTAGAGGAAGCGTTTTGATATCAGCTGTGAGATCGTCTAATTGTTGTGCTTTCCAGGTAGGGTTTCCCTACTCAGTAGTATTTACATAATGTGTGGTGATTGTGCTGTAGTTAGTGATTGTTGGCTGATTCAGACGGTTGTTGATATTGTATTGTGATTGTGATTGTTGTCTCTGGTTCTCGAGATGCGTTCTCGGCTGAGTGGAGTCACTTGCGGGAGTGGCTTCACGCCCTAGTTTCGCCCTTCGTGGAACCCGCCACGGAAGTGGATGTGCACATTAATGGGACATGGTTATCGCTCGGTATGATGAGCGGGGATTTGGTGGGTACGGCTGCGATCCCCCACTGGCAGGGCTGGTCCAGTGGACAGTCGGTGATGGAGATTGATTGGAGTGGGTGATTGTGTGTGACTGTTTGAGCTAGCTTGATTACTGTATTGTTGGTTGTATATAATTGTGTGAATAGTACTGACCCCGGTTTATTGTTTTAAAACCTACGGTGATCCATTCGGGGATGGTGAGCAGATACTGAGCAGGTATGAGTTGAGTACTGAGATAGCTGGGATGTGCCACGATCTGATGATAGAAGTCTTCCGCTGTAGCTTAGTAGTTTTCATAAACATTTCAGTTTGATCAGTAGACATTTGGTTTGAGAACATGTATACGTATTTTGGTTTGGTTTTTGGATTGTAACCTTTCAATAAAGTATTTCTATTTAAACGTTGTTTCATTATTGTTTATTTGATTATCATTGCCTCGGGTAACCGAGATGGTAACATCCTTATACCTGGGTGGTCCTGGTAAGGCACTTGGAGTATGGGGGTGTTACAAAATGGTATCAGAGCGACGATCCTGAAACCTGTTACCAATGAACCTAATGAATATAGGGATTCAATTAAAATGAACCCAGGGTAAAGGTTGTAGGAGCTAATGCAAAGGCTTGGGAGACGTCCTAAAGTCGCGAACACGCCCTACAATTTTGAACCGGTCACATGGGGGGTGTATGTCAAGTCATATGTGTTGTTTGTTCGCTTGTGTATGGATGTGATGAAGTGTGTTGTAATTGTTGGATGTTTGGAGTAGAAGGTTGAGAATATGAATGAAAGATTGATGAGACATATAGAACTGTTATTGGAATAAGGAGCATGTTAGATGTTTACTATGTGGCATTTGATAACATGATATAGTTGTTTCGTTAATCATATGAAGAGTTAAGTAGCATAGTATGCTTAACTATGATATAATATTGTGTTTATAAACTTGTTTTATATGTTGGGATATGATATAGCATGCGGGTAGCATATTCGAGTTAGCATGACTAGATCGAGTGGGTCTGACTCGATCGAGTGGGTATTTGACGATTTTGCAACCAGAATCGTGTTTTTGGGTACTCGATCGAGTACCTCGGGCACTCGATCGAGTAGGGGGTCACTCGATCGAGTAGCCTGGCTACTCGGTCGAGTATGTTAGAGATCAGAAGGTCTGTTTGGGGTCTGATGTCAAGGCACTCGATCTCACTGAGGCTTTAAAGAAAGTGACTAAGGATAAGGAGGTTGATCACTCTAAGATCAGTCTCTATATAGCGAGGTTTAACCCAAAAGAGTACACGGGAACCGGGGAACCAAACCTTCTTGACAACTGGCATCGTGAGATGGAGAACATACTAGACTTGGTTCACTGTCCTAATGAGATGAGAGTAGAACAAGCTGCGTTCTACCTGAGGGAAGCTGCTGGCAAGTGGTGGGATACAGTGAAAGTGAGTGCTATGGAGATGTATGCGAACCAGGGCTTACCTGCTATACCTTGGGAAGAGTTTCGGAGGGCTATGAGGAAAGAGTTTGTACCGGAGCATGTGAGGAGTAAGCTGAGGGAGGAGTTTGATGGGTTTAAGATGACATCTGATATGTCAGTTGCTGAGTACTACAAGTAGTTTAATGAGAAGTCTAGATATGCTGAAGATATGGGTTTGAGTGAGGAGAACCTGGCGCTGAGGTTTGAGAGGGGGTTGACCCCTAAGATTATGGATAAGCTACCTGTAGGAGTCCTTACCGATGTTAAGGAAGCTTATGAGAGGGCTGGGAGAGCTGAGAGGTTGGTGGAGATGGCTCAGGAGAGCATGAGTGAGAAAAGAAAGGCTGAGAGTGAGGGTGGTGGCCAATCTAATCATAAGAAAGGCAACCACACCCAGGCTAGAGGGTTTTCTTCTGGGTCAGGATTCAGTGCTGGGGCTTCCTTTGGGCGTGGCCGTGTGAGTGGTAGTGGTAGTTGGGGGATAACCTGCTATGGCTGTGGTGGTGTAGGCCACAAGAGACATGAGTGCACGAACGCACCGGGAGCTTTTCAGGGATCAGCTCGGGGGAGCTATTCTCAGGGACCTGCACAGAGTTATGCGAGTAATGAGACCGGGTGGGTCATGGTCTAACCGGGAAGTCGAGCTATCAGGGTGGAGGTAACCGCAATGGCGGTAATTCTTATCAGAAACCAGCTACGAACAACAACAACAACCAGGGGTCGGGTGCTAAGCCGACCACATCAGCCAGTACTATCCAGGGAAGTGGACAGAAGACCAGTGGAAAGCTGTTCATGATGGACAAGAAAGCAGTTGAGGAAGATGCACATGTTATCATTGGTACCTTTCTTGTTAACGGTATTCATACCTTTGTTTTGTTTGATTCGGGGGCGTCTCATTCGTTTGTATCTTCGAGTCATGTTAAACGGTTGGGTTTAAGGGCATATGAGTCTGTAAGTGAGAAAGTTTTTATACCTTCGGGTGAGTCTGTATCATGTGGGAGGTTGTTTAGAGATGTATCTATGATAGTTGGGCAAGTTGATCTACCTGTAGACTTGCTAGAGTTTCCTTTTGACGGTTTTGAGATGATAGTCGGGATGGACTGGTTAGGAAAGTATAAAGCTAAGATAGACTGTCATCAAAAGAAAGTGTCTTTGAGAGGGACTAAGGGTGTGAGTGTGTCTTATCGTGGGTTTCTAGTCAAACCCAAAGTTAAGTTGATGGCAGCTGTCACCTTAAAGTCTTATCTGAGGAAGGGATGTCCTTTGATCTTGTGCCATGTGAGAGATGACCGGATAGAGAGTCCGACAGTTGGTCAGATACCAGTGGTGGGAGAGTTTGCAGATGTTTTTCAAGAGGAGATTCCGGGGTTGCCACCGAAGACGGAGATAGATTTCACCGTTGAGTTGAAACCGGGGACGGGGCCAATCTCTAAAGCACCGTACCGGATGGGTCCTAAGGAGATGGAGGAGCTCAGGAAACAGTTAGATGATATGATAGAGAAGGGATACATTAGACCTAGTGTATCGCCGTGGGGAGCACCAGTTCTTTTCGTGAAGAAGAAAGATGGGAGTTTGAGGTTGTGCATAGATTACAGGGAGCTGAACCGAGTGACGGTGAAGAACAAGTATCCTTTGCCAAGGATAGATGACCTGTTTGATCAGTTGAGTGGTGCATCAGTCTTTTCTAAGATTGATTTGAGGTCGGGGTACCATCAGGTGAAGATTAGAGAGATGGACATACCAAAGACAGCTTTCACGTCGAGGTATGGTCATTATGAGTACGTGGTGATGCCGTTTAGGTTATCTAATGCACCGGCTGTGTTTATGGACTTGATGAACAGAATCTTCAGACAGTTTTTAGACAAGTTTGTGGTGGTGTTTATCGATGACATCTTAGTCTACTCTAAGACTAAGGAGGAGCATGAGGAGCATCTGAGGATTGTGTTGCAGACTCTGAGGGAGCATGAGTTGTATGCTAAGATGTCCAAGTGTGAGTTCTGGTTAGAGAAAGTTGCTTTTCTGGGGCATGTGATCTCTAAGGAGGGAGTAGTTGTGCATCCGGCAAAGATTAAGGCAGTGACAAAGTGGGAAGCACCAAAGAATGTTGCTGAGATCAGGAGTTTCTTGGGTTTAGCTGGATACTACAGACGGTTCGTGAAATATTTCTCCAATATAGCTAGACCTATGACAGCTTTGATGAGGAAAGAGAACAGGTTTCGTTGGGATGAGAGTTATGAGAAGGCGTTCCAAACATTAAAGGAGCGTTTGACCACAGCTCCTATCTTAGCATTGCCTGAAGGGATCGAGAACTTTGAGGTTTATACAGATGCCTCAAAGAATGGGTTGGGATGTGTGTTGATGCAGAACGGTTAGGTGATTGCCTATGCTTCTAGGCAATTGAAGCCGTATGAGGAGAACTACCCTACACATGATCTAGAGTTGGGTGCAGTGGTGTTTGCTCTCAAGATTTGGAGACATTACATTTATGGGGCGACCTTTAAGGTATTTTTGGATTACAAGAGTCTCAAGTACATCTTCACTCAAAAGGAGTTGAACATGAGACAGAGGAGGTGGATGGAGCTGATTGGCGATTATGACATGGATATTATCTACCATGAAGGGAAAGCCAATGTTGTTGCAGATGGTTTGAGTAGGAAGAGTGTACATTCCTTGTGTACAGCTCTATCTTTGATGAGGTTGAGAGATGAGGTGGGGAAGTTTGGGATACATATGATGCAAAGAGGGGATGCTGTGGGAGATTTGACAGTGCAGCCTGATCTTTATGATGATATTCGAGGTAAACAGGCTATGGATCCTAAGATGGTTGAGTGGAGAGCTGGAGTAGAGAAAGGGACAGTGTCTCGATTCTCTATTCATACAGATGGTAGTTTGAGGTTCGATGGTAGGTGGTGTGTCCCTAATGATGAGGAGCTGAAAAAGACAATCATGACAGAGGCACATTGTACACCATATTCAGTACATCCAGGTGGTGACAAACTGTATAAGGATTTGAAGAACATGTTTTAGTGGCCTGGGATGAAGAAAGAAACAGCTGAGTTTGTGGCCCGTTGTTTGACATGCCAGAGAGTTAAAGGGGAACAGCGACGACCACAAGGTAAGATTCAGTCTTTACAGGTACCTGAGTGGAAGTGGGAATCCATTTCTATGGATTTTATCGTGGGTTTGCCAAAGAGTCAACAGGGTAATAATATGATATGGGTAATAGTGGATCGACTGACCAAGTCAGCTCACTTTCTACCAATGAAAGATACATAGACTAAAGCACAATTAGCTATGGCTTATCGAAAGAATGTGCTAAAGTTACATGGAGTCCCTAAGGACATAGTGTCTTACAGAGATGCGAGATTTATCTCAAGGTTTTGGAAAGAGTTGTAGGAATCTTTGGGAACAACTTTGAAGATGAGTACAGATTTTCATCCTGCGACAGACGGTCAGACTGAGAGAACGATCAAGACTCTTGAGGATATGTTGTGAGATTGTGTGATGGACTATGGTGGTAGCTGGGACCAGAGGTTTGATTTGATAGAGTTTTCTTACAACAACAACTATCACACTAGTATTGGCATGGCACCGTTTGAGGCTTTATATGGGAGGAGATGCAGGAGTCCGATTTGTTGGGACGACAGTGCTGAGGCAGTGGTTCTAGGACCAAAGATGGTACATGAGATGGTTGAACAGATAAAGATGATCAGGGAACGGATGAGAGCAACTCAGGATAGGCAAAAGAGTTTTGCAGATCTACATCGCCGGGATATAGAGTTTCAGGTTGGGGATAGGGTCCTTCTGAAAGTGTCTCCTATGCGTGGGGTTATGATATTTGGGAAGAAAGGCAAGCTGAGTCAGAAGTTCATCGGTCCTTATGAGATCTTAGAGCGAGTTGGGGAAGTTGCATATCGTCTGGCTTTACCGGCTGCGTTAGAGAGAGTGCATAATGTGTTTCATGTATCACAGCTGCGGAAGTATGTGAGTGACCCGTCACATGTGTTAGAGGCAGAGAGCTTAGAGCTAGATGAGTCCTTATCATATCTTGAGGTACCTAAGCAGATTCTTGACCGGAAGGTTAGGAAGACTAGGAGTGGTAAGACAGTTTTGCTTAAGATCTTTTGGTCTATCCACGAGACTGACGAAGCTACATGGGAGGCAGAGGATGCGATGAGAGAACGTTACCTTTTCCTTTTTTATCTGGTATGTATGGTTACGGGGACGTAACCTTGTTTCTTTTAAGAGGGTAGGAGATGATCGCAAAGAGTTTTTAAGAGTTTTTACCCCTTTTATGTTATGTCAGTATGGTTGTTGTAGTTGAGTCGGGTTGAGTTTGGGTTAGTAACATGTTTTATGTTGAGTTTTGTTTTGGTTGTTGAGTCGGGAGTGCGTAGTGTGTGTCTTTTGTTTTGTTGTGGTTTGAACTTCGGGGACGAAGTTCTTTTTAAGGAGGGAAGACTGTAATACTACGTATTTATGAGTCTTGGGGTACTCTGTCGAGTAGGCCTTACTCTGTCGAGTAAGGGCGAGTTGCACATTAAAATAGTTTCTGACCTGTTGGGTACTCGATCGAGTAACATGGGTACTCGATCGAGTAAGGGGGCACTCGATCGAGTACTTTAGCTACTCGATCGAGTAGCCGGTTTACGGGGGATGATTTCTCGGGTTTTGTTAATAATGCGATAAGAGTGTATAATACTTCCGTCATTGTTCTTAAAACACTTTTCAAAACCTAATCACTGTGAGAAGAGAAATCAAACTACGTCATTCGCTTTAATCGCATTGTTGGCAAATCCCGGAGCTTGGAAGGTCAGATTCTACCTTTCTTTATACCGTTGTGATCCTTGCGTCGAGGGTAAGACTTATATACCGTTTTTATAATGTTTCTTTAAAGTTGGTTAAACCCTAATTTGGGGATTTGGGGGTTTTGTTGTTTGTATGATTAGTAGTGATTATGTGCTTGTATATTAGGAGGAGGATTCGTAGAGGAAGCGTTTTGATATCAGCTGTGAGATCGTCTGATTGTTGTGTTTTCCAGGTAGGGTTTCCCTACTCAGTAGTATTTACATAATGTGTGGTGATTGTGCTGTAGTTAGTGATTGTTGGCTGATTCAGACGGTTGTTGATATTGTATTGTGATTGTGATTGTTGTCTCTGGTTCTCGAGATGCGTTCTCGGCTGAGTGGAGTCACTTGCGGGAGTGGCTTCACGCCCTAGTTTCGCCCTTCGTGGAACCCGCCACGGAAGGGGATGTGCACATTAATGGGACATGGTTATCGCTCGGTATGATGAGCGGGGATTTGGTGGGTACGGCTGCGGTCCCCCACTTTGGCGGTGGTCTGGTCCAGGTGCACGATCGGTGATGGAGATTGATTGGAGTGGGTGATTGTGTGTGACTTGTTTTAGCTATCTTGATTCTTTGTATTGTTGGTTGTATATAATTGTGTGAATAGTATCGACCCGGTTTATTGTTTTAAAACTGCTTTGTGATCCATTCGGGGATGGTGAGCGAGATATTGAGCAGTATGAGTTGAGTCTTGAGATAGCTGGGATGTGCCACGATTCGATGATAGAAGTCTTCCGCTGTAGCTTAGTAGTTTTCATAAACATTTCAGTTAGATCAGTAGACATTTGGTTTGAGAACATGTATACGTATTTTGGTTTGGTTTTTGGATTGTAACCTTTCACTAAAGTATTTCTATTTAAACGTTGTTTCATTATTGTTTATTTGATTATCATTGCCTCGGGTAACTGAGATGGTAACATCCTTATACCTAGGTGGTCCTGGTAAGGCACTTGGAGTATGGGGGTGTTACAGTAGGGAAGACTAAGTCGACTTGTAGGTGTTGTACAATCTAATCGATTCGGCTCCGGGACCCAAACTTTCCTAGGATTGTAAGATATAAACCAACTCGATCCATCACAACAATAATTGCTTGCTTATAAACTTGAGAATATGTTTGTATGATCAATTCCCATGAATCCCCTATGACCCCATGACACCCTAGTGCTTTTTATCAATTGTTTACATCCCTTTTAATTCATCTTGCTTGTTTACTTTCATTGCTATTTAGTTTAGTGATCTTCTACATCAAACCCCAATTGTGACACCCCCTAAGACACCACTAGTTGCAATAGAAATCTCATCTCAATTCCCGTCCCTTGTGATCCGACCTTTACTTGCCTCTTTACTAATTGTAGAGTTATTTGTGAAGTTATAAATTGTGTTTTGGTCTAGGTGCTCCTAACGACAAGTAACCGAAAAGATTTTAGTAAAATAGTCCGACCAAAAATGGCGCCATTGCCGGGGACAGTGTTAACTTGATTTAGATTTTCTTATATTGTTATTAGTTGTGTCTTTCTTTGCCTTGGGGAACTAAAACTCCTCAAGGTTTGTTCTAATTGTTTTCAAGTTGTTTGATATTTTGCAAGATGGACCTTATAGATTGTTTTGTAGAGGACCACTTAAGTATACCTTTCTTCAAAGATCCCATGCATGCATTGGAAGCCTTGGAAGCAAGTGAGGCTAAAAATATGTATTGGGAATTGGAGGTAGATCTTTTTGAGGCCGCTCTAGCTAACAAAGAACTTACTCATGCACAATCCGAATTAGTGCATAACATCCTTGTGGAAGCATGTCAACCTATAGAAGATGAGCAATCTATCCTAGAAGACATTTTACAAGCTCAAGAGCAAGAGGAATCCATCATGGAATTCGAAGGCGATGAGATTGATGAGAATGAAGAACAAGTTGAATATGCCATGAGAATGGAATGTCTAATGGAGATGGAGCAAATTCTCAATGAAACTCCAAAGGAGGAAAGTGAGGTACAAACTCCTACTCTAAAACCCCTTCCCCTAAATTTGAAATATGCTTACCTTGATTAATCAAAGACCAAACCCGTGATTGTTAATGATAGACTTGATGAGAACCAATTGGGAAAATTGCTTGATGTGTTGAAACAACATGAGAAGGCTATAGGTTATAGTCTAGATGACCTTAAGGGGATAAGTCCCAACTTTTGCATGCATAGAATTCATCTAGAGGAGGAACATACACCTACCATTGAACCTCAAAGAAGATTGAACCCCCACATGCAAGAAGTTGTCAAAGGAGAGGTTATGAAATTACTTTATACGGGAATCATATATCCCATATCGGACTCTTTGTGGGTTAGCCCCGTTCAAGTGGTACCTAAGAAGGGAGGTACCACGGTAGTGACAAACGAAAAGAATGAACTAATACCCACAAGGAAGATCACCGGTTGGCGTATGTGTATTGACTATCGAAAATTGAATTCCGCAACAAGAAAGGATCATTTCCCCCTACCATTCATTGACCAAATGCTTGAGAGGTTAGCCTCCAACAAATTATTTTGTTACCTTGACGGGTATTCGGGATTCTTCCAAATCCCTATACACCCGGATGACCAACATAAGACCACCTTCACATGCCCTTATGGTACTTTTGCATATAGGAGGATGCCTTTTGGTTTATGTAATGCCCCCGCCACTTTCCAAAGATGCATGATGAGTGTCTTCTCCGACTACCTAAAGACCATAATGGATTATGGATGATTTTAGTGTTTATGGAAAGGACTTTGACTCATGTTTGCATAATCTTTCTCTTGTGTTGCAAAAATGTGAAGATGTTAGTCTTGTTTTAAATTGGGAAAAGTGTCACTTCATGGTCAATGAAGGAATTGTTTTGGGTCACTTAATTTTGGAAAAGGGCATCGAGGTCGATAAAGCTAAAGTTGAGGTGATAGAGAAACTCCCACCTCCCGTGAATGTTAGAGGGGTGAGAAGTTTTCTCGGTCACGCGGGTTTCTATCGCCGTTTCATAAAAGATTTTTCAAAAATAGCGAAACCCCTCACTCAACTCTTGCTTAAAGATGCCCAATTCCATTTCACTGATGAGTGTGTTGAAGCCTTTAATAGAATCAAGGAAGCAGTAATCTCGGCACCGATCATTCAACCTCCAAATTGGGAACTACAGTTCGAGATTATGTGTGATGCTAGTAACTACGCCGTTGGAGCGGTTCTTGGCCAACGGGTAGGAAGAGCTCTTCATGCCATATATTATATAAGCAAGACTCTTGATCCTTCTCAAGTGAATTATGATACCACCGAGAAGGAGCTTCTTGCCATTGTCTATGCTTTAGACAAATTCCGTTCCTACTTACTTGGATCCAAGGTGATTGTCTTTTCGGATCACCGTGCTCTCCGAAATCTCTTGATAAAGAAGGAGGCAAAACCAAGGTTGTTGAGATGGATTTTGCTTCTTCAAGAATTTGACTTGGAAATAAGAGACAAGAAAGGAGCCGAAAATGTAGTGGCGGATCACTTGTCAAGGATCCGGTTTCATGATGAACATGGAGAAACCCCGATCAATGACTCATTTCCCGACCAAAGAAAGAGGTTCCTATTCGAAGTAAAGAGGTACTTTTGGGATGACCCAAACCTCTACAAAGAGTGTAGTGATGGGCGCTACCGGAGATGCATCCCTCAATGAGAAGTCCAAGGAATCTTGGAAGGGTAATACCTCTTCCAAGATTCCTTGGACTTCCCATTGAGGGATGCATCTCCGGTAGAGCCCATCACTACACTTGTCAAGGATCCTTGTGGCCGTAGACTACGTCTCAAAGTGGGTGGAGACAATTGCCACTCCAAATGATGATGCAAAAACGGTCACCAAGCTCTTCAAGAAAATAATCTTCCCAAGATTTGGAGTTCCTAGAGCTATCGTAAGTGATGGAGGAACACATTTTCATGAAAAGAAAATCGCATCTCTTTTGACCAAATATGGTGTTCAACATAGAACCGGCTTGGGATATCATCCTCAAACAAGCGGTCAAGTTGAAGTTTCGAATAGAGAGATCAAGCAAATCCTTGAGAAAGTCGTGAACAAGACCCGAAAAGATTGGAGCACAAAGCTTGATGATGCTATTTGGGCTTATAGGACGGCCTATAAGACTCCCATAGGAGCCTCCCCTTACAAGCTTGTCTATGGAAAAGCATGTCATTTGCCAATCGAATTGGAGTACAAAGCTTTTTGGGCAATCCGAGCACTTAATCTTGATCTCAAATTGAGTGGTCAAAAGAGGATGATTCAAATTCAAGAGTTGGAAGAATTCCGACTAGAATCCTATGAGAATGCCAAGATTTACAAAGAAAGGACAAAATTTCTCCATGACAAGAGGATTAGACAAAAGGCCTTGCACAAAGGGGACAAAGTCCTTCTATTCAATTCCCGCTACCGACTTTTTCCGGAAAAGTTGAACTCTAGATGGATGGGTCCCTATGTGATAACCGAAGTCGTAAAATATGGAGATTTTGAAATCAAGGCGGAAGATGGAAGCAAATTCAAAGTCAATGGTCAAAGGTTGAAGCCATACTATGAGGGAGCGTTTATTGGAGAGGTCGAGGTCACCTACCTTGGGCCTTCTCATCCTTGAAAGAACCATCAAAAGGGAGAGTTTGGTGGAGTCCTCCCTAAACCACCACTTGTAAATATACTAACCCTCTAACTTGTATTATTAATTTTATTGCATTTCTTTAATCATAAACATAAACTCTTTCCATGAGAGTAAGTGAGGGAGGGTCACTAACGAACTTTGAAGGAAGGAAGGAACCAATCTTCAAGTGTGGGGAAGCATTTATGAGAGGAAATGAAATCAAAGGAAAAATTCGCAGCTTGAACCCGAGCGTCTTCATTGGAATCAGCCCGTCCTGCTGGAATACGGGCATATTTGTAAGAATCCGTCCGTCCTTCTAAGCTGTGAAATTGAAAATTTTGGGACTGTCGAAGAATCCGAGCATCTCAGCAGGGAAGACGCTCGTCCTGAGGAATCTGCCCATATTTGCAGAAAGACGGCCGTCGTTTTGCCTGTGCATTTCAAGAAATCTCATTGTCTCAGAATCCGTCCGTCTTTGGGAAAAGACGCCCGTCTCCTTTCACAAGAATCCGAACGACTTGCGGTCGGGACGCCCGTCTTGGTGGTGTCATATTTTTGGAAAGTTAACTGTGACAGAATCCAGGCGTCTTCGCTTAAATCCGCCCATCCCGAGAAGCTTGAATCCGATCGTCTTATGCTCGAATCCGCCGGTCTTCCTGCGATAATTCGGCCCGACTTTTCTTAATTTTATTACACCCCACCACACAATTTGTGACACATCACCCTTCCTTCCACTTGTATTATAAAAACCCACCTCCTTATGACTCCAGAGCATATCCCAATCACTCTTTTACCCCACAAAATCAAAAATCCCCAATTTTCTAGGGTTTCAAAGACAACATTCAATCCACAAGGAGCATCTTTATTCTTTAACAAATCAAAAATTCCAGCTCGATAATCAAGGAATGGCACCAAGGAGATCTTCTTTTAGGGATGGGAGGAGACCAAGGGTAAGAGGAAGTTCTTCCACCTCCCACATCAACACCTTAAGAAGAGAGCATGAAGAAATTGTGGATCTTACAAGGCTTAATGACTTCTCAAATGTCGAATTCATCAATGATGTGCAAAGACTAGTTTTCCACCGGCTTCTTAGTAAGAACATTCTCCCTACTAAGTTTTTATGTCATAATACTTTAAGGAAACTTGGGATTTATCACCAAGTGGAAGCTCTCTTTGAAGTATTTGGTCTCTCCACCCTTTTCCACATGTATGAGCAAACTTACCGATCCCTTGTGCTTGAGTTTTTGAGCTTCTTGAAGATTACAGCCTTGAATAAAACAATATTCATAGAATTTAGGTTGGAAAATGTTTAAAGAATGATGATTCTAGTGGAGTTCGCAAATGTGCTTGGTCTCGATGTCTCGCCTACCCGGACATCGAAACCAAAGAAATATAGTGTTGAACGTCTATGGAGGGCCATGACCGGGCGAGATTTCATACACACCAAGGAGTGTCTCGCTTTCCACATTCAAAATCCTATTTTGAGACTCACTTACCGGTTCCTCTCCGGCACCCTCCTTGCTCGCCGAGACCCGGCAATCGTGAATCAACTCGATCTTGTGTTCATGGAATCTTACCTCAATATTCAATGAAGGAGTGTATACCACTTCAATGCGCCTCTTGTGCTACTCGAAAAATGGGCAAAGTTTAGGAATGGTGATGATGATGGGATGAAGCACATTGTAAATGGAGGGCTCATTACAAAGCTTGCGAAGCATTTCAACCCGAAATTCAATGAGAATAATGAGTATGCTCCTCTTTCGGGAAACACAAGGATAAATGAAGATCTTCTTCTTATTCATCATCATTGGATAACCCTTGAGGGGGTTGATAAGAGGATCAAGTGGATAACGAAAGGAAGTGATCCGATCTATCTACCAATGACCGGCCTACCACGAATCTCCCCAAGAAGAGGACCTTTATCACCAATCCCATCCTACCTCATTCCTCCAAACCCAACCCAAGCAAGGCAAGCACCACCACCTCCAAATCCTCAACAGCAAACAACAAGAGCAACAATCTCAAGATGAGAAAATCAAAGTGCCTCCCTACCCATTTCCTTATCAACCGTACAACCATCCCAACCCCTTTATCCTTCCCCGTGATGACTTTGTCACGGGAATTCTACAAGATTTGCACTTCCGACAATATGAAGCTACCGTGGACAATTACTATGCACTCTATCCTCAATACCACGATATGATTCATAGGGAAAAGGTTAGTGAGGAGGGAGCATTTCCCTCTTGGGCACAAATGGATTTACTCTTCCCCAATTCGAAGAAGGCAAATGAAGGGGCAAACGGGCGACAAGAGGAAGGGAGCAACAATTTTTGCGGAGGGGATACGGTGGAGCTTGATAGTGAAGAGGACGAGTTCATGGACCCAACTACAAATGATGCATCAAATCAAATGTGGGATAGTG
Source organism: Silene latifolia (assembly GCF_048544455.1). Taxonomy (NCBI): domain Eukaryota; kingdom Viridiplantae; phylum Streptophyta; class Magnoliopsida; order Caryophyllales; family Caryophyllaceae; genus Silene; species Silene latifolia. The sequence continues at coordinate 96,578,526 of NC_133538.1, forward strand.
ATCTAGAGGGAGATGACGGCGATCTCTAGAGGATCACTTCATAGCTAGATGGAGCGGGCGTGAGGCACCCATCTCAAGTTTAAGTGAAGTTTCCTCATCTCCTCTCTTTAGTTTCAATTTTCTTGAAAGAAGTTTATGTTTTGTTAACTTGTATATTATTTGATCTTGATCATGGTTGGAGTAGTCCTAGCAACATAGAGGACTAACACCTCGGCCCCATTGAGGTGTTCTTATTTCATTGTTCCGACTTTCGAAAATCCAAAATGACAAATTTAGTTTCATGCATTGTATCTTGTGTGCATGAACTACCCCTAACATTAAGACATTAGAAATAATGTCTAACTCGGTTTGGGGAAGTACATGCATATGCAACGGGAGGTAATCTAAATTACGCTCTACGTCATAAACAAAAAAACCATGCATCATGTAGTGTAGATTAGTGTAGCTTGCATTTAGAGTAGAATTCATGCATCATGCTTGCATGATTTCCCATCATTTTGGCCATTGAGGAAAATGCCCATATTAGTGTGGGGATGGGGAATTCTAACTTAACTTTTATTCAAAAATCCAAAAAAATCAAAAAATTTGAAAATCCATAAAAATTTGAAAAAGATTGAAATCCCAAAAACAAGTTCATTTCCTTTGTAGTGTAGTCATGTATATATTGTTGTATATATATTGTGTTTGTTTTATCCTTGTTCACATTGATCGACTACGCCACATCCGAGACATGAGGATATTGAAGACCGCATGGTATGATCTTTCCAATCTCCTTTTTCCTCTTTATGTTAATGACTATGTGGCTTTATTTTGATTGATGCGGTATAACAATGTGAACTTAGGACTTGCATTTAGTTTATATGTCATATTAGTTGGTAGAATCATTTGCATTAGGATGTTTATATGCTAGTTGCATCATGGCATGTAGTTGCATGTTAGAAAAATTTTGCGAAACCGTCTACTTGGGAAGCTTGACAAGTGTATATAGGCCCTAGTAGATGCTTTTTCTTCTTAAGACTTTGCTTGTTAGAATACTTGTAAAACACTTTAGGATGTGTCATGCTAGTATCCTTTAACCCATGGATTAAGGCCTAGTCAAGAGTACCTTGTGGTGTGATAACTCCTTGGCTACCGTTTATTCCAAGGTGACCCTTGAAACCATGCATCCATCCATCATCCATGTTCTACCACATTTTTTTGTCATCAAAGGGAATGGGCACAAAAAGAAATCAATTTGAGTTCAATGAAATGAAAAGTGAAAGAAATTTTGCAAAAAATACATCAAATGAAAAGAGGAGCAAAAATAGAACTCCTAAAGCTTCAAATATAAGCCACCCTCACTACATATGGGGTGACTTTGAAAATGTTCAAAAGAAATGCAAAGAAAAGTTGAAAGTTGTCAAGTGTTGAAATGCCAAAAATCAAAAAGAAATGGCAAAGAAAGTGTTCTCAAATGTCAAATGCCACAAGAAATTGGGGGGAAAAACAAAAACAAAAGAAAACTCCCAAAGTGAAACTCAAATATCTATTGATCCCTTTATCCATCGTATCCATTTTGTGCATGATAGAGAGGGGACGACCCTTCTTCTTGTCTAGGCAAGATGGGGAATTCCGCGATCCTCCAGTGTTTCTAACACCATAGGGAGTCTATTCTTGACAAAAGCATTTAACGATTGAGGACAAAGGTACCCTAGCTTGACACAACTTGGAGGTGATTTATTGGTATCCTTCTAGGCTTAGTAGTTTGAATAAATTGTATCTATGAAGGAGTGTGTACCCTTGAATTGCTTCCCTTGTAGATAATTTCCGCCACTTAGATGAGGAAAGTGGCTATTCTTTTGTAGATGCATCCATTACTTAATTTTGTGTGCTTAATGTTTGGATGTGTCGCCATTTTGGCAAGACTCACTTTGCCTTGCAAGAAGGCATCCTACCTCATGGTTGTCTTGTTGTGAGTTGAAGGGGAGGAGTGAGACCCGCTAATTGTCTCATATCGGCTATGTTATTAGGTTAGTTTAAATAATGGTCCTAGTCTTTGTCACCTCTTTACTCGGGACGAGCAAAGGTTCGGTTTGGGGATATTTGATGTGACCATAATTAGAGCACATTTAGTCCCCGAATTAGCCTTGTTCCCATGCTTTTTAGTTCATATTTGGGTCATTTATTGTCTTTAGTCCTTTGTTTTGCATATTATTTGAGGTTTTGATCCCTTGGTAGGAAAGGAGTGCAAACCTTGCATTTTCATGGCAAAATGAGGCTAAATTTATTGAATTCAATGACCAAGCATCAAGGAGAGACAAGATTACAAGGCATCTGTACATACTATAGTAGATGGGCAATGATGAGAAAAGATCCTTGCATCCCCGAGGAAATCCCCAAGGACTTTATGAAGAAAAGGGAAGAAAAAAAGAAGAAACGAGACTGCCCAGCAATCCGTGCGTCTTCCCCAGAAGATGCCCGTCTCCACCACCACAATCCGTGCGTCTTATCCCCAAGACGCCGGGGCAAAGGTTCCAGAAGACGCCTGTCTTCACCCCAACATGCCCGGGCAGAGACCATCAAATCCGCCCGTCCCGTGCTAAAGACGCCCGGATTCTCAGGCAGACCCATTTCGTCTTCTTCAAGCTTCAAGGAAGGATGCACATCTTTTTCTAGAGACCGGAGTCTTTCCAAAAAGACCGGCGTTTCCTTAAGTAGGGACTTAATCGTCATTTAAGCCCTTAGTTAACCCTAATTCATCCACCTAATCCCCACTATAAATACCACATTAGTCTAATTAGAAGAGCATGTTCTTCTTAGCAATCTTTAGTGTAGTTAATATCAATCAAATCTCTCTTTAATCTTGTAATCAATAATTAATCAAGTTTTAATATAAGTTTTATTTCCTTAATCTCTCTCTTGTTCATCCTTTATTTTGGGTAATTGAAGATTATTTGGGTTATTATTGGGAGATTGACAACCTCTCAATCAAGCATCAAGTACTTCTTTTATTCTTTGCTTTATTATTGGAATCATTAGTAGGTATAATTCTCTTAATCCCTCTTTAATTATTGTTAATCACTTTCCTTTATTCATCATGTTTTACTTTGTTGGTATGATTGACAACCTTGCTAGCATATTCAACATGATAATGAGTGAGTAGTTACTTAGCTAGGGTTAATGGGTAATTAGGGGAAACCAACATGGGGAATGATTCATGCTTAAATTAATATGCTTTCATAGTTTATTTGCTTGCTTGTTGTGATCTCAACTCATGCACATGTTATGTTTGATGAAATGTGAGCCTATGAATCCTTGCATTTTTTACCCATCACCTATCTTTTCAATGAGACTTGTAAGACATAAACCAACTCGAGTCTCATTAGACCATGCATGTTGTTGAGTAAGGAAGACTAAGTCGACTTGTAGGTGTTGTACAATCTAATCGATTCGGCTCCGGGACCCAAACTTTCCTAGGATTGTAAGATATAAACCAACTCGATCCATCACAACAATAATTGCTTGCTTATAAACTTGAGAATATGTTTGTATGATCAATTCCCATGAATCCCCTATGACCCCATGACACCCTAGTGCTTTTTATCAATTGTTTACATCCCTTTTAATTCATCTTGCTTGTTTACTTTCATTGCTATTTAGTTTACTGATCTTCTACATCAAACCTCAATTGTGACACCCCCTAAGACACCACTAGTTGCAATAGAAATCTCATCTCAATTCCCATCCCTTGGGATCCGACCTTTACTTGCCTCTTTACTAATTGTAGAGTTGTTTGTGAAGTTATAAATTGTGTTTTGGTCTAGGTACTCCTAACGACAAGTAACCGAAAGATTTAGTAAATCCCGACCAGCGAGCCTTGGTCGATCGACTGAGCTGTATGGTCGATCGACCGAACCGTGAATCTGACGCAAATTTCGAGAATTCCAAAACCCATTGTAATTAGGTTTTAGGAATAAGTGTTACGTTATATTCCTATATAATGTAACCTGATGTTTTCAGAATATCATCAAGTCTTTTATCATCAGTTTTTAGGGATCGAATAATTAGGGTTCGATATTGAGTTTGGCATTAGTATTCACATTCATTCAATACAATTTATTTTCCGTTTGTACTTTCGGATTCTTTTTCCTGCTTTCTACTGGTAATTTTGGTTCCCTATTTCAGTTTACTTTGCTCGTTCATAGACTAGAAATTGCTAGAGTAGTTTCGTTTTAATTAATTTAATTGCTATTTTTGACGAATCAAGTGCACGCGACTAGTTGAATGTTTAGGAATTGACCGACCCGATAAGATCGAAAGATAGGGGAGGAAAATAGACTACCTAATTAAGAGGACTAAATTAATAAGATCGAGAGATAAGTTAATTTAGACCTTTAAATCACTTTTCAGGACGAAATTTAGTATTAGTGATATCAGGGACCTGTAGCTAGATCGAAAGATGCTACCTGTTAAGAATGGACCGAGAGGACTTCTTATTTTCCCGTCTCACGTGATTATCTCAGACTTACCTAGTATACTGCCGCCGAAACTAGAGTGAACCGACCATCTTAGTACCCTTTTAATATTTGATTTCATCCAGTTCTTTTATCATTCATTTATCTACTTTAGTTATAGAACAATCCAAAACAAACCCCCACACTTTTGTTACTTTAAGACTAAAATTAGACAACTAATAATTGCATCGCCTCTCTGTGGTTCGACCCTGACTGCCACTATCTATAGTAGTAGTTTGGACAATAAATATTATCTTTGGTACTCTACGACGGTATCACTGGGTTTGGTGGTATTGGCTCAGTTAAGTACTTGAGCTTATCGTCAGCAATGGCAGCATTCCGTAATGATGCCTCCCAGTCCGCAAAGTTAGACCCGTCATTCTTCAGTCGTGTGGACTGATTCATGTGGTCCATGAAAGTTTTGAGCCAGGACTCACGTGCAAGTGTGGCACTTGGCATAGGGATTTCGTTATTTCCAGCCATTTGTTGTAAGCAGTATTATCAATATAAAACGAATTCTACACTGCAAAAAGGAAAAAAATATAATAAGCATACTCATCGTTATGATTTAAGTCTAATGCAGTACTGTTATAACGCGTAGACTCAAGCATTTATACAATTGACCTCCCTCAAGAATTATATAAATGATCCCAAGACTCAATTATCTGTAAATTGATAAGCGAACCTCTTGGCTAATTCTACTGTTAGAATTCTTGGTTAATAAATTTACAGAAATTCTATCTTTAGTCCATCATAATCACGAGAAACTCTTCGGATTATAATGTTGAGGTAAAATAAGTCAACACAAACTACTTACCCAACGTAGAAGGGGTCACATGGAGAGTAAGGTCCTATATGCCTACCGATGAAGAAGGGATTCAAAGTTGTTTGCCCTTATAAAGACTAGTCTCAATTTCAGTTTTAGAGGAAGATCCCATCAACATTATTTTAATTCATTTTAAGTGAACTAATATCTAGCATGCGAGAATGAATAAACTAAGATGATGGCTTAAAACTGTGTGACATCTTTATGTCCATGATGACTAATATCAAACTATATGAGTCAATTTTCATGTATTTAAGTAGGTGGTTTGGTTTAGGCGGAATATGATGCACTAACTATGAAGCGAAGAAAAGCAATAAGAATGGAAAAACGTAAAACAAAATAAAGTCCTAGTGTGGCCTATCTACCAAAATGAACATAAATACAACTTTGGAATCCTTCCTAGGACCCGAGAAGTTTGTCTTGATGTTCCATCTTGGTCTATGTAGCGGGAGTGAGCAATCCAATCTCCATATTTAGTCTTCTCAAAATTACAATAAAAATTATAAAATAAACCTATTTACATTCTAATTTCAAAACCATAATACTAAAGAAAACCAAAGGAGATACGAGATCTCAAAATTACATTAAAATTATGTTTCCATCATTACGAAAACATAATTAACTAAGGCCACACTAGGTAATACAAATTACAACCGATTGCAAAAAACCGTAAATAAACCATTCAATCGATTCATACAACTAAATAAAAATGCATCAACTATAAATTAACCATTCAAGACATAATTCCTTAATTATGTAAAGTAATTTATCCAAACCACCTATTTTATAATTATTAAAATTATGTGATAATTCCTCAATTACTCACAATAATTCGAATCTTAATTCACATTAACCTATAATATGAATTAATCTAACATTATTTTAAACTGCTTTAAAATAATTGGGTATCTATAATTTGTGAACCTTTTCACAACAAATAATCATACATTATAAATTTAATGTATAATAAATATTGGCCAAAATAAACAAAGAAACGAAACCATTTTTTCTTGCTCTCGGCATTATCAAAAAAAATAACAAAAATTTCTTTTTTTCTTTTTGCTCTCGGCAGAACTGAAAAAGAGGGAAAAACAGATTTTTTTTTTTTTTTTAAGCCCAAAAAGAACAAAACAGTTTTTTTTTTCTTTTATTGCTCTTTCGAAAACACCCTTTGATAATGAACAAATTTTTTTAATGTTGCTACTAGAACATGATTGCCAGAATCATCAACATTTAATTAATGAATCATGATCCTTAAACAACAATTTAACATCATGTGTGCCAAAAACTATATAGCAAAAACAAATAATCATCATTTAATCAAAACAATTTCCATTTACATTTCAATTTAATTCTTTTAAAATCAAAACATCTACAAATTTATTATATTATCATCTTAACATATTAAAACAACAATATGAATAAATCTAAATGGAAACAAGGGATCAAAAAAACAAAAACCCTTTCGGCAAAAAAAAAAAAATGCACTCGGCAAAAAAAATTTCTCTCGGCCGAAAATATATTTTTTTTTTCAAATTTTTTGTTTAAATTCATTTATGAAAATCATATAAAATAATTTCGTGGCCTATGCTCTGATACCACTTGTAGAAAATATCGGTATATTTCATTAAGAAAAATTCGGATTATAACGAATTATGATATATGAAATTACTAGTCATAAACGAATTGCATAAACAAAAGAATAGAGATTTAGAATTAACTTTTGGTCCTAGCAATTTGGCCTAGGAACAATATCGAAATCGATATTCTCCTAATTGTTGCACCCAAAATGCTTTGAGAAATGCCTCTCCTTTTGCTAGAATGAGATCCCTAATTTCTAATGATTTTAGGGTTTCTTTTGTGATGTGAGTTGTTAGAAAAATGAATGAATTAAAATTATGTTCCTTCTCTTCTCATGTAACCGAAATAAGGAGGAATAATAGGAAGATATTTTTTCTTCTCCTTTTTTTTCTAAACCGTGTGATACCAAAATAAGGAGAAAAATCTCCTTAATTTTGGTAGTTATCTTATTGTATAAAAATGTGTATATCTTATCAATTGTCATTTATTTCGTCATGTATTTAATAAGTCCACACACAACAGCTTATAGTCGATTTATTAATACCGCTCTGAAATAATTTATTATGACAATTTCGCATAATATATACATTAACTATAAATATCGCATATTTATAATTTGCTAATTAAATATAACTGATTACGTTTAATCACAAATTAACATCTTAATTCGTTTAAGCTAACATTATATACATTAATTAAATATAACAGTTTATATTCAATTTACGAATTAACAGTTAATTCGTCTCAGCTAATATTATTTCATTGTATTAAATAATCGTCTCATCATCACATTGACTAACTGTTTAGTCAAATACATGGACTAACCTTTTAGTCAGGCATGAATGTGATTATATTTTCATATAATCACATCTCTCAAACACATCCTTTAGGTGTGACTTTTAGGGACCAATTGATCACTGCCATTTGTATGATAATAATGTCAAACTTCTAGCAAGCCAACCGTTATTAATAAACGTTAATCAACTGATAAAATACTAAGTATACCCTTGTGAACCTATAACAGATTTATATATGTTATCACACTAACTATGGAGGACACAAGCTCCAACATTATGCACGTCCATCTGATGAAGTTCCCAGTTCTTAATAGCAGCGACAGATAAGAAAGTACGGATAGTGACCATTTTTATAACAGGCGCGAAAGTGTCACCATAATCAATACCTTCGACCTGATGATTGCCAAATATGACTAGCCGAGCTTTATACCGTTCAATGCTACCATCAGACTTGTATTTGATTTTATAAACCCAGCGACAACCAAGAGCCTTCTTATCAGACGGAAGATCAGCTAGTTCCCATGTACCATTGTTTTCAAGTGTTGTAATTTCGGCTTCCATGGCCTTACACCACCGTGGGTCATTAATGGCAACGCGGAAAATAGGGCGCTCAACCGCATTAGAAAAAGCTGCAAGGAAGACTCGATGGTTGCGAGAAAAATTAGTACAAGTAAGATAATTAGCAAGAGCATATGGAGTATCTGAAGAGCGAGGAAAGTCGGGTGAGGAGTCAGAATCAGAGGACGTGCCTGCAGTGGTGCCAACTACAAACCCACGAAGACGAGTAGACGGAGTTTTAGATCGTTTGCCACGACCCATGATAGGAGCCTCACCGGAATCGGTCCCAAGTACATTGTCGGCAGTAGAGGAAGTAGAATCAGGTTGTGCATTATCATTAGGACGCTGCTCGGTATTAATGGTGTCGGCCTGCTCATTGTCATTAGGAGCAGCCTGCTCGGTGTCAAGAGAGATGGCCTGCTCATCGTCAATGGTGTCCACGACTTCAACTGTTTCAGGCTCGGGTTGGTCGTGGGCAAGGTGAAGGGCAGCAGGGTCATGCACGGGTGGAGCAGGGGACGTAGTAGCAGGAGCATAAGGGAAACTATGCTCATAAAAATAAACATCCCGACTGACAAAAATTTCTCGAGTGGTAAGATCAAGTACTTTCCATCCTTTTTTATTATGTCGGTAGCCAAGAAAAAGACATTTCCGACTTCGTTTTGTAAATTTGTCACCCTTGCTTCGTAAATTGTGGGCAAAACACAAACAACCAAATGTGCGAATATGGGTATACACTGGTGCGGACCCAAATAAATTTTCAAAGGTATCTTGTTTTGTAACAATTGAGAAGGTGTACGATTGATTAAATATGCAGCAGTTAGGATACACTCCCCCCAAAAAGAGATGGGAAGATGCGCCTGAAAAAGTAAAGCTCGAGCAACATTAAGTATGTGGCGATGCTTGCGTTCGACACGGCCATTTTGTTGAGGCGTGTCAACGCAAAAAGTGCGAAAAATAATCCCATTTGACCGAATGAAGTCAGCTATATGAAAAAATCCCGTCCCATTATCCGATTGCACAATTTTGACAGTGGCAGAAAATTGAGTCTTCACCATAGCTAAAAAACTTTTAAACATATCGGTGACTTCCGTTTTATCAATCAGCAAATAAACCCAAACTGTTCGCGAGCAATCATCAACAATCGTTAAAAAATATTTTTCCCCGCAAGAAGAAGGAGTACAATTAAGGCCCCCATAAATCACAGTGAATCAACTCAAAAATTGTAGATGCCTTATTTTCATTCAAATTAAAACTACTGCGAAATGTTTCGCTTCATGGCAAATATCACAAATATTGTCCGAAATGGGAGAAGAAGAATTAACGCAAGGAAGCAATTTAACTACTTTATTAGACGGATGTCCAAGTCGCCGATGCCACAACTCAAAAGAATCAGCGCTCACCCGATTAATAGTTGGCTTGATCACCGCACGCAGCAAGTAAAAACCGTCCCTTTGCTCACCGACTCCAATCCTCGTGTCTTCAAAGAACGGTCCTGAATATGGCAAAAGGAATTAGTGAAACTTATGACACAATCAGTGACAGTAAGTAATTGAGAAACCGAAAGCAAATTACATGTTAAACTAGGAACATATAAGACATTGCGTAAAATTAAAAATTCATTTAATCGAACCGTTCTGGCTATATTGACTGAAACACGATGCCCATTCGGTAGAGTAACCGGATAAGGAGGAATCCGGTAAGGATCAGCCAACCAAGTCTCATCTCCGGTTACATGGTGAGAAGCTCATGTATCAATTATCCAATGAGGAGACATACCACTTAGACGGTCCTGAGAGGAGGAAGAAAGTGCTTCAGAACCGAGAAAATTAGCACGAGCAGGGGTTCGATTTTGTCGTCGAGCAGCCATTTCTTCAAGAGTGCGAGGACGGTCTCCCCACCAATCCGGAAATTTTTGGGACTTAATGAAACCGGAGGATACCTCGTGACCATTGGCCTTGCAGTGAGTACAAGATAGCTTTCGTCGTTCTTGTCTTTCGAGGTCGCGTAACGCACGCCAATCAGGAGTAGAGGAGTTAGTCGTGGGAGAGGAGTCACGACGGACAGCAAATGCCATGACATCAGACGGCTCCTCAACCACAACAGCAGGTGATAAATGACGCTCCTCTTGAAGAACGAGATGATATACATGTAACACCCCGCGCCTTTCTTATATTTTAAATGAACTTTTAAGTAATTTTTATTAAATAATTATTATTTAAAAATTTATTTTCATAAAATATTGTCTTAGCCGTGTAACGGTGATAATAGTGTAGATTTTAATAATATTATTCTCCGACTCGAGTTATAGTAGACTTGGGACGAAAATTCTAGTAGACACCGACTCATTTTGAGTTATTGGGCTTAACTTGACTCATGGGCCTTTTTCCCCCTCTTTTCTCTACACAAAACCTCAACTAAACCCTCACAACTTCATCTCCCTCACTTCTAATTTCTGAAATTTCCCAACAACCACATCACCATTGTTGAACCTTTCCTTACTAACCCTAAAATCACCATATCTCACTCAATTCTTCACCAATATCGTTCCTTTTCGCGCCATTCTCTTCCTTTTCTCATTTCCCTTCTTTCTAAGTAAGAAAGTTGCCATCTTTTCCTCTATTTCGAAATTCTCATCTTACAAGGATGTGGATTCTTGACTTAATACCTTTATTTTTGTGTTTAGGGGAGAACTTGGACAACCCGGAGGAGGATAGCTACATCATTGACGAGTCTTTAGAAGATTGAAGTGCAAAAAGGTAACGGTGATGGGTTACTCGACTTTTATGTTAAAATTGTGTGAATTATGTAGTATTAGACTCATATGAATGTTAAATTTGGTGTCTTTCATGCTTTGTGGTGATTTGGTGTTGAGTGGAATACTTGTATGATAATTCTCACATGTCTAAGGAGTAATTTCATGCCTTGTTGCAATATGGTGAAATATGAGATTGTCTTAAGGGAATTCTCTCATAATTACATGATTAAACCTCATTTTAATGATTACTAAACAACCCCATATGTTAATGACATCTTGAAAGTGGTAAGTTTCTGAGTATTCATCATGTTAAAGAAGTATGAAATGATTAAATGAAAGATAGTCGAAATTGGAAGACTTTAGATGGATGTTTGATGAGTTTCGTGTACAGTGATCCTCTGCCGGTGGGCCGGCAGCCGGCCTACCCAACCGGCAGCGCGTCTTTGCATTTCTGAGTTATAAAAATGAGGAATTAAGCCTTTGTAATCCCCTGCCGGTGGGCCGGCAGCCGGCCTACCCAACCGGCAGCGCGTACATGAAATTTTGGTGTCTTTTATAAAAGGGTGAATCCTCTGCCGGTGGGCCGTGAGCGGTCAAACCGAGAGAATACACAATGTGAAATGTTGAAGTTAATTGACTATAGTGGGTATTCCCTGCCGGTGGGCCGGCAGCCGGTCACTCGGCAGAGGATACACATTGAATGTTTTTGACCTTGTTTCCTTTAGCTTGAATCCTCTGCTTGGTGGGCGCACCGCCACCCTACAGAGAATACACCTTCACCTAATTTGACATTGTTCACCATAGCATGAATCCTCTGCCGGTGGGCGGCAGCAGTGCCCACACCGTGAGAGAGTACTGATGTTTCTCATACCTTTATACTTATGCATGCTTCACATGAATTGTTTACGTTATGTTTGTGCAATCTTTTCCACTCGTATTTGTGACCCGAGTGTGATGTTTTACATTGTGAGACTACTCGACATTCCTTATTTATTTGCCCTCGGACATTGGGTCACGGTTAGGTGCCATTGTTTCCGAGTTGGGCTGTTTTTCCTTCCGCCTCTTCGGACCGGGGGTCACGGTTAGGTGACAAGGTTCCGATTTGAGGTTACTCGACTTTCGGGCACGGTTAGGTGTACCATATTTCGAGTCTTGGATACGATTTGGTATCGTTTGTCGAATCGGGTGTCGTCCATCCCGAGAGTCTGGCCAGGTTTAGACTAGGACCGTATTATGATCGTCGTCCTACCAAGAGGTTGGAGTCTAGAGGGTTGTCTTGTTTGAGTCTATACTTTGTAATTTGTCTTACATTTGAGTCGAGTCAATTTGTGACCGTTTGACCTAATAATTCTTCTCTCATTTATGCATAACTACTCTTATTGCATTTTGTATACTAATCATGATTCTCTTGTTACCGTAAGTATTTATTCTTATGCTTGTTTGTTTAATTACATTCCTAATTACTTGTATTTTGACATATTGTGGTGGGAGAACCCCGAGTTACTCCCCACTGACCGTGGCTTTCATATTTATTATGAATGACAGGTTGGTGATGAAGCTTAAGTGGGGAAGACCGTGTGAGCTAGCGAGTTCTTACCTCGGACCTTATTAGTTATTTCATAATAGACTCACCTACTTTTCGAATTGATGTTAATTCGTGGGATATCTTTTCCCCAATAAATAGACTTGTGTGGTAAACTTAAACTTAATTATCTAAACTTATCTATCGTGTTGGTGATACCTCGCGTTGGACTCCACTAGAAGTTTTTAAAAGTTTTAAAAATCTCGTGTTTCCGCCACGATTTACTAGTTATATTTAGTTGCCTCAACGAGGGGTGTCACAGTTGGTATCAGAGCATATATTGCTCCCGACGCACACACGTGTACCCCAACTTAAAATTCTTACTTGACCTTGAATAATGAATGAGAGATGGGTAGAATTAAGGACCTAAGTTGGTAGCCTTTTTGTGTATGTTTTGTGATAGGTTCTAACTTGTTTGCTCTTGTGCAAAAGATGGTACGAGCGACCAATGTGGAAAATGCTATCATGCAAGCCCTCACTCAAGTGCTTGCTAATCAACAAAATGCTCAACCCGCTCCCCTTGCACCCGAAGCTAACCGTCAAGGAAGCTATGCTTGGATTGCAAGTCAACTAGCAAGGAACAAGGCTAGGACCTATGGTGGTGAAGTGGATCCCGTTGCTCTCTCGGAGTGGTTTCGTGATATGGAGAAGAACTTCTCTCTCTTTGATGCCCGAGAGGAGGACAAGGTGAGATTAGCCTCTCACTTTCTTGTGAAGGAAGCCGATAGGTGGTGGACTTTGACCGGTCCTACCGCTACTCAAGACCCCAACTTCGATTGGAACCGCTTCAAGTCACTTGTGGAGACTCGCTTCTACCCTAAGGAGCTCAAACAACAAAGATTGAAGGAGTTCATGGACTTCAAGCAGGGGAAGCTATCAATTCAAGCCTACACCGACAAGTTTAATGAACTTGCTCATTATGCCTCCAAGTTCGTGAAAGATGAAGAGGATCGTGTCTACTTCTATAAGAACAAGTTGAATCCTAAAGTGGAAAGCATGGTGAGAAGAAATTCAACTACCTTTGTGGAAGTCTATGATGATGCCATTTGGGCCGAAAGCTCTTTGAAGGCCATTGAAGAAGAAGCCAAGCCCCACTCCTCTTCTCATTCTTACCGTTCTAACTTTCATGGCAAGAGACCATTTGTGCCTTCTACTCCAAACTATGCCAACAAGAGGAGGTTTGTGCCAAGGATGCAAGACCATGGAGGACAAGGACCAAGAGTTCAAGAACCTAGAGGACAAGTTCCCACACCAACTAATGAACTTGAGAAGGACCGTAAGTGCTACCATTGTAGACAAGCTCTACACCCCGGAGTTGGATGCTATGGCAAGCCCTTGACTTGCTTTCATTGTAAGAAGCCCGGACATCGTGTTGCCGATTGCCCCGAGAAGAAGAATGCTCCTACTTCACATGCTAGGCCAAGAGGAACTATCTTTGTCATGAGTCGAGCCGAAGCCGCCGCTCATCCCGATATCATTACGGGTATGTTCTCAATTTTTGATCAACCTTGCCTCATTTTATTTGATACCGGCGCATCTCTATCTTTTATATCTTCCAAGTTTTCGGAAAAACTAGCTCTTGAGCCCATTCCTAGTGAGGAAACTTCTATATCCTTACCTTCCGGAGAAATATTCTCTTGCTCCCTCATTTTCTCCGACATTCCTATTTCTATTTCGGGAACCTTATTCCCCGCTAACCTACTCCGTTTTCCCCTTGAGGAATTCGATGTGATTTTGGGTATGGATTGGTTGTCAAAGTATGATGCAAGATTCGAGTGTAGAGACCAAAAGATTTGCCTCAAGAGTCCGCTAGGCACCCGCGTATCCTATAAAGGAGTTCGTTCCCAAGAAGGTTTGAAATTGATTTCCGCCTTGAAGTTGATAAGCATGAAGAGGAAAGGTTACCAAATCTTTCTTTGCGTGGTGACTTCTACCTCCCCTTCCTTACCAAAGATCGAAGAAGTGCCCGTGGTTTGTGAGTTCCCCGATGTCTTTCCCGAAGAATTGCCCTGAATTCCCCCGAGCGTGATGTTGAGTTCTCTATCGACCTTGTACCCGGAACCGGACCGATTGCTAAAGCCCCGTACCGTATGGCGCCAACCGAGTTGAAGGAGTTGAGAAAGAAACTTGATGAAATGATTGAGAAGGGATTCATTAGACCTAGTGCCTCGCCTTGGGGTGCTCCCGTTCTCTTTGTGAAGAAGAAAGATGGATCCATGAGACTTTGCATTGACTACCGTGAGCTTAACCGTGTTACCATCAAGAACAAGTATCCTCTACCAAGGATTGAAGATTTGTTTGATCAACTCAAAGGTGCTTCTACTTTCTCCAAGATTGATTTGAGATCCGGTTATCATCAAATTCCCGTTCGTGAGTCCGATATCCCTAAGACCGCCTTTAGCACAAGGTATGGACACTTTGAGTTTAAGGTGATGCCCTTTGGTTTAACCAATGCCCCTTCTATCTTCATGGACCAAATGAACCGGACCTTTAGTGAGTTCTTAGACAAGTGTGTTGTGGTCTTCATTGACGATATCCTCATCTATTCCAAGTCCGAAGAAGAGCATGCCGATCACCTTCGTATCATTTTGGAAATCCTCCGTCGACAAAAGTGGTTTGCCAAATTCTCCAAGTGTGAATTTTGGTTGTCTAAGGTGTCTTTTATAGGCCATGTTATATCTAAGGATGGTGTCATGGTGGATCCTTCGAAGATTGAGGCCGTAATTGAGTGGAAGAGTCCAACCGATGTTGGTGAGATCCGTAGTTTCTTGGGTTTGGCGGGTTACTACCGTCGCTTTGTGAAAGATTTTTCCAAGCTTGCTAGACCGATGACTCAACTTTTAAAGAAAGAGACCAAGTTTGCGTGGACCGAAGCTTGTGAAGGTGCATTCCAAGAGTTGAAGAAGAGGTTGACTACCGCCCCCGTGTTGACCTTGCCCGAGGATGGAGTTGACTTTGATGTGTTTTGTGATGCTTCCAAGATGGGTTTAGGTTGTGTTCTTATGCAAAATAGAAGAGTTGTTGCCTATGCTTCGCCACAATTGAGAGTTCATGAGGTGAACTATCCCACTCATGATTTGGAGTTAGCCGCCATTGTTCATGCTTTGAAGATGTGGAGACACTATCTCATCGGAGTTCATTGCCGTATCTACACCGATCATAAGAGTTTGAAGTATATCTTCACCCAAAAAGATTTAAACATGAGACAACGACGATGGTTGGAATTGGTGAATGATTATGACGTAGAGATGTTGTATCATGAAGGAAAGGCAAATGTGGTTGCCGATGCCCTTAGTAGGAAGTCTACTCATTCCTTGAGTGCCATTCGTGTGCTCCCCGATGACCTTTGTGCCGAGTTTCGTAAGTTGAGTTTGCAACTTGTGGAGAGTGGTTTTGATTATCTTGGTGCTATGGTTGCCGAGCCCGTTCTTCACCGTGAGATCCTTGATAGCCTGGTGGGCGATGCTACCTTTAAAAGTTTTCAAGCCAAGCTTCTTGAAGGGAAAGCAAAGGATTGTGAGATTGATGCTAGAGGTTACCTTCGTTACCGAGGACGCATGTACGTGCCCGATACCGTTGATTTGAGGAAGAGAGTTCTAGATGAAGCCCATCTATCCCCTTATTCGATTCACCCCGGAGGAGACAAGATGTATAAAGATTTGAAGCTTCAGTTTTGGTGGCCTAACATGAAGAATGACATTGTGTCATATGTTGGAAGGTGTCTTACTTGTCAACAAGTGAAGATTGAGCATAAGAGACCCGGTGGTTTGCTACAACCTTTGGATGTTCCTTTATGGAAGTGGGAGTCCATTTCCATGGATTTTGTGATGGCTTTGCCTAAGACCGTTGGTGGAAAGGATGCCGTATGGGTTGTTGTGGATAGGTTGACCAAGTGTGCTAGGTTCATCCCTATCAAAGAGACTTGGAGTTTAGACCGTCTTGCTAGTGCTTATGTTGAAGAGATCGTTCGTTACCATGGTGTTCCTAAGGAGATCGTGTCGGATCGTGACCCGCGTTTTTGTTCAAGATTTTGGAAAGCTTTGCAAGATGCTATGGGTAGTAAGTTATTGATGAGTACCGCTTTTCATGCCGCTACCGATGGACAATCCGAGAGGACGATTCAAACTCTAGAAGACTTGTTGCGTTCTTGTGCCCTTGATTTCCATTCTAGTTGGGAGAAGAGCTTACCTTTGGTGGAATTTTCTTACAACAATAGTTATCATGCTTCTATCAAGATGGCCCCTTATGAAGCCCTTTATGGAAGGAAATGCCGTAGTCCGATTTGTTGGGACCAAGCAAGTGATGTTCGTGATCTAGGACCCGACAAGTTAGCCGAGACGATTGATCAAGTGAAGCTCATCCGTGAGAGAATGAAAGCCGCCCAAGATCGACAAAAATCCTATGCCGATGTTCGCCGTCGAGCCTTGGAGTTTGAAGTTGGAGATAAGGTGTTCTTGAAAGTGTTCCCGATGAAAGGAGTAAAGAGGTTCGGAGTTAAAGGGAAGTTGAGTCCGAAGTACATTGGACCTTATGAAGTGATAAAAAGGATTGGTGTCGTGGCTTATAGATTGGATTTGCCCCCGAGTTTGGGTAAAGTTCATGATGTTTTCCACGTGTCTCAACTTAGGAAATACATTAGCGACCCTAGTCATGTGTTGCAAAATGAAATTCCCGAGCTTGAGCCTAGTCTTTCTTTCGAGGAGAGACCGATTCGTATCTTGGATAAGAAGGAGAAGAAGCTAAGGAGCAAAGTGGTGCCCTTGGTGAAAGTGTTGTGGAAGTGTGGTGATGTAGAAGAAGAGAGTTGGGAGCCGGAGGCTTCCATGCGTGACAAGTACCCTAGTTT
The DNA here is from genome assembly GCF_048544455.1 of Silene latifolia. Classification (NCBI taxonomy): domain Eukaryota; kingdom Viridiplantae; phylum Streptophyta; class Magnoliopsida; order Caryophyllales; family Caryophyllaceae; genus Silene; species Silene latifolia. Next base: position 96,595,967 of record NC_133538.1, read on the forward strand.
GTTTTCTTAAAGGTAATGCCTTTCGCTTCAAGTTTCGAGGGCGAAACTTTTTAAAAGGAGGGATGATTGTAACACCCCGCGCCTTTCTTATATTTTAAATGAACTTTTAAGTAATTTTTATTAAATAATTATTATTTAAAAACTTATTTTCATAAAATATTGTCTTAGCCGTGTAACGGTGATAATAGTGTAGATTTTAATAATATTATTCTCCGACTCGAGTTATAGTAGACTTGGGACAAAAATTCTAGTAGACACCGACTCATTTTGAGTTATTGGGCTTAACTTGACTCATGGGCCTTTTTCCCCCTCTTTTCTCTACACAAAACCTCAACTAAACCCTCACAACTTCATCTCCCTCACTTCTAATTTCTGAAATTTCCCAACAACCACATCACCATTGTTGAACCTTTCCTTACTAACCCTAAAATCACCATATCTCACTCAATTCTTCACCAATCTCGTTCCTTTTCGCGCCATTCTCTTCCTTTTCTCATTTCCCTTCTTTCTAAGTAAGAAAGTTGCCATCTTTTCCTCTATTTCGAAATTCTCATCTTACAAGGATGTGGATTCTTGACTTAATACCTTTGTTTTTGTGTTTAGGGGAGAACTTGGACAACCCGGAGGAGGATAGCTACATCATTGACGAGTCTTTAGAAGATTGAAGTGCAAAAAGGTAACGGTGATGGGTTACTCGACTTTTATGTTAAAATTGTGTGAATTATGTAGTATTAGACTCATATGAATGTTAAATTTGGTGTCTTTCATGCTTTGTGGTGATTTGGTGTTGAGTGGAATACTTGTATGATAATTCTCACATGTCTAAGGAGTAATTTCATGCCTTGTTGCAATATGGTGAAATATGAGATTGTCTTAAGGGAATTCTCTCATAATTACATGATTAAACCTCATTTTAATGATTACTAAACAACCCCATATGTTAATGACATCTTGAAAGTGGTAATTTTCTGAGTATTCATCATGTTAAAGAAGTATGAAATGATTAAATGAAAGATAGTCGAAATTGGAAGACTTTAGATGGATGTTTGATGAGTTTCGTGTACAGTGATCCTCTGCCGGTGGGCCGGCAGCCGGCCTACCCAACCGGCAGCGCGTCTTTGCATTTCTGAGTTATAAAAATGAGGAATTAAGCCTTTGTAATCCCCTGTCGGTGGGCCGGCAGCCGGCCTACCCAACCGGCGCGCAGACATGAAATTTTGGTGTCTTTTATAAAAGGGTGAATCCTCTGCTTGGGTGGGCGGCGGCCGGTCAACCGGCAGAGAATACACAATGTGAAATGTTGAAGTTAATTGACTATAGTGGGTATTCCCTGCCGGTGGGCCGGCAGCCGGTCACCCGGCAGAGGATACACATTGAATGTTTTTAACCTTGTTTCCTTTAGCTTGAATCCTCTGCGGTGGGCGGAACCGCCACCCTACCGGCAGAGAATACACCTTCACCTAATTTGACATTGTTCACCATAGCATGAATCCTCTCCGGTGGGCAGCGGCAGCCGGTGCCCACACCGCCGAGAGTACCCGATGTTTCTCATACCTTTATACTTATGCATGCTTCACATGAATTGTTTACGTTATGTTTGTGCAATCTTTTCCACTCGTATTTGTGACCCGAGTGTGACGTTTTACATTGTGAGACTACTCGACATTCCTTATTTATTTGCTCTCGGACATTGGGTCACGGTTAGGTGCCATTGTTTCCGAGTTGGGCTATTTTTCCTTCCGCCTCTTCGGACCGGGGGTCACGGTTAGGTGACAAGGTTCCGATTTGAGGTTACTCGACTTTCGGGCACGGTTAGGTGTACCATATTTCGAGTCTTGGATACGATTTGGTATCGTTTGTCGAATCGGGTGTCGTCCATCCCGAGAGTCTGGCCAGGTTTAGACTAGGACCGTATTATGATCGTCGTCCTACCAAGAGGTTGGAGTCTAGAGGGTTGTCTTGTTTGAGTCTATACTTTGTAATTTGTCTTACATTTGAGTCGAGTCAATTTGTGACCGTTTGACCTAATAATTCTTCTCTCATTTATGCATAACTACTCTTATTGCATTTTGTATACTAATCATGATTCTCTTGTTACCGTAAGTATTTATTCTTATGCTTGTTTGTTTAATTACATTCCTAATTACTTGTATTTTGACATATTGTGGCGGGAGAACCACCGAGTTACTCCCCACCGACCGTGGCTTTCATATTTATTATGAATGACACGTTGGTGATGAAGCTTAAGTGGGGAAGACCGTGTGAGCTAGCGAGTTCTTACCTCGGACCTTATTAGTTATTTCATAATAGACTCACCTACTTTTCGAATTGATGTTAATTCGTGGGATATCTTTTCCCCAATAAATAGACTTGTGTGGTAAACTTAAACTTAATTATCTAAACTTATCTATCGTGTTGGTGATACCTCGCGTTGGACTCCACTAGAAGTTTTTAAAAGTTTTAAAAATCTCGTGTTTCTGCCACGATTTACTAGTTATATTTAGTTGCCTCAACGAGGGGTGTCACAATACATGGTTTAAAGAAGGAAGCGTGTCAAGAGCCAACTGTAGAGAGCGCAGTTTTCGATAAAGAGTCGAATCCAAACTCATTAAAAATTTATGAACCCGTTCGGAATCTTGGCGGGCAAAAGCACCTTTAGCAATGTCACAGGTGCACCGGCCACACTTACAGGCGAACGGCGGTTCGATAGTAGAGAGAGCATCCCACAAAACTTTTAAATCACCAAATAAGAGGTAACAGACATACCCTTGGTTTGACGACAATCGTGAAGTTGAGCCTTGATAGCGTGAACACGAGCACCATTGACAACGCAAAATCGTTCCTCTAAATCAAGCCATAATTCTCGGGCATTTTCAGTATGAGAAACAGAGTTTTTCATGGAGTCATCAATATAGTGCATTATCCATTGAACAATGGTACAATGGACTACTTCCCATTGTTGAAGAAGGAAGTCGTCTGTGGGTTTGGTAATCGACCCATCACAAAATCCGTATTTGCGGCGAGATTTAAGGGAGGTGCGCATAGAACGGCTCCAATCTTCATAATTATCGCTGCGAAGAGGGACATGTGTGATGGACTGACCGGGACCTTCTTTATTAACAAGGGAAAAAGGAGAAAGCGGGTCGATTTTCTGAGTTTCGCCCGGAGAGGTTGTCTGTGATGTATTGGTCATCGTGGGAGACGATGAGGAAAGCGGAAGAGCGGATTAGGGTTGTAGAGAGACACTGATACCATGGTAAACGTGAGTGAATTATGATGAATCATTGTTGTTTATTCATTTAATGGTATGCCCTTAAATAGGGTTTACAAGATATCGATGCAACCTAATTAGTTAGAAAATATCCCGATAATATCGGGATTACAATAACCAAAAGATATGAATATTCCCATATAATATCAAACTGATATTATTTGCCTAATAAGGGGAGATGCCCAGTACATGAACCACAACCGTCAAATAAAATGCAGATCCGCACCACAGTTACATCAATCGCGGTGAGTAAGACTGCTGATATCCATCCACGCCTTGTAGGTAGAATATAACAAAAATATTAAACTTGTTAATCATTGAACTTTTGAAAATATATATTTCAGGGCTATATACAAAGCATAACAATCCACTCTAATATTGTGAGTTGACAAATTTTCATTTCAGACGGGTCTTTTTTACCTGAAATTAAGACAGAGAAAATATCGCCATTTTGTAATAAAAGTGACTATTGATAAAATGTTGCAGCTAAGTTACATATAAAAATTTTCACATTTATTAGAAAATTATTTTGGTAACTTTTCATCAAGTGGTCACATTTTATCGGGAAATGACTCATATTTTTTCGTCTTAATTTCAGCCGAAAAAGCCTGTCTTACATAAACCTACCCCAAAATGACCTGACCAGTACTCGGCCCGACAGCCTAATTAAGGTACCTAAAATTGATCCGGTCAATATGACATTGTGGGAATTATCTGTATGCTTCCTTTAAATTTAAGGATTATAACGAATATATAAAGATGATTATTAGTCATAAATGAAAATTACATAAACAAAATAGAGAGATTATGAAATCAACCTTCAGTCCTAGCAAAATCGGCCTAAGAACAATATCGCAATGATATTCACCTATCAGTTGCACCCAAGATGATATGAGATTATTGAGATATGCCCTTTGTGTCCTTGCTAGAATTGATCCCCAATTTTCTGTAAATTATTTAGGGTTTTTGTGTTTTTCTTTGATGAGAGGAGGCTAGGTTAGAATTAGGGTAAAAAATTATCTCACCTCTTCCTTCTTAAAACCGAAAAACAGAAGTTAAATGGAGATATTTTTCCTCTCCTAATTCGGCCCATAATTCCGAAAATAAGAGAAGTTATTTTCTCTTTTTTTTCGGTATTTCTACCTACCCAAAAATAAGGAGATTAAATCTTCTTATTTTGGTAGTATGAAAAATATATAAAATATATTAAATATAAATTATCATTTATATTATTCCGTATTAACAAGTCTACACACAACAGCTTGCGGTTGATTTATTAATACGGGTCAATAATAATTTATTATGACAATATCGTATAATTATCATTTGCTGATTAAATATAACCGATTACATTTAATTACGAATTAACATATTAATTCGTCCAAGCTATCATTATATACATTAATTAAATATAATATATTATATTCAATTTTACAAATTGACAGTTAATTCGTCTTAGGTAATATTATTTAATCGGCATTAAATAATTGTCTCATCAACACATTGACTATCTGTTTAGTCAATTACTTGGACTAACCTTTTAGTCAGTCATCAATGTGATTATATTTTCATACAATCACATCTCTCAAACACATCCTTTAGGTGTGACTTTTAGGGACCAGCTGATCACCGCCATCAGTATGATAATAACGTCAAACTTTCTAGCAAGCCAACCGTTATTAGGTAATCGTTAATCAACTGATAAAATACGAAGTATACCCTTTTGAACCTATAAGAGATTTATTAATGTTATCACACTAATTTATGGAGGACACAAGCTCCAACAAACTCCCACTTGTCCTCACAAGTGTATGTGCGATAACTGATTCTCATATCCTAAAATTTCTCCCACTCAATGTAAAACAATTTGCAAAATCCGTATTCACAAAGGTCATATTTTACAAGTGATCATTATCAAGAGTGGGTTCCCTGACTAGAGAGTAACTTAACTGATAAACGAATCATCATTCGAGCATGGCTATGCATTTTAGTTACAACTCCTCGTGTGGCCCTGAGAAATAACTATACCTGATAAAGGTTGGATATTTTCCTCAACTCGAATCCTGCAGATGTAAGCACAGTATGAATAGACCCGAAAAAATGTACTTAGCCTCCAGTTACGGCAGACCGTGAGAAAGAAACCAAAGTCACCCAAAAACTGCCTTAATCTCAAGAGACAATCGATAGTCAAAAGAATCGACTCTAGGAACACAATGGATGTCCTATCCACGACCTGTCACTGAATGTTCTTAAACATTTAGGACTCCATTACGTTGTCACAAAAATTTGTCCTACGAGGTATCGTTATAATCTCGCATATGTGATCGATCAGTCAACCGTTTGACTTATGGCTCGTTGAACCCACCATCAATTGACTGCACAATATAATAGCGAGAGTTATCAGCTCATTAAGGCGATTATGGACCAAACAAAATATAATGTAATTTAGTTCACTTTGTGCCATTCAATGTTATCAGTACAATCCACATGAAAAACAAAAATTATAAAAACGATGAAGTTATAAATTGTATATGAAAAAGATAATGTATCAAATCCATAATCAACTACTACAACTCAGGAACACGTTTAATTCCCATGGAAATAACGTGCCCTTCATGCTTATCAAAATTCAACGGTTTAGTGAGAGGGTCCGCGATGTTATCATCCAAAGCTTTCTAGTCAATCACTATCTCTTCTTGCTCCACGTAATCACGGATTAGGTGAGCTTTCCGATGTACATGTCTAGATTTGTTGCTAGACTTTGGCTCCTTAGCCTGGGAGATGGCACCTCTATTGTCACAATAGATGGTGATCGGGTCATTCGAACTAGGAACTATCGTAAGTCCTTGTAAGAATTGACGCATCCATATCGCTTCCTTTGCTGCGTTAGAAGCGGCATAGTACTCGGATTCAGTAGTAGAATCTGCTACAACACTCTGTTTGGAACTCTTCCAGCTGACCGCAGCACCATTAAGAGTGAAGACGAACCCGGGCTGAGATTTTTAATCATCTCGATCTGTTTGGAAGCTAGCATCTGCGTAACCGATTGCGCATAGCTTAGTATCGCCTCCATAAGTCAATACCCTATCCTTAGTCCTCCGTAGGTACTTGAGGATGTTTTTAACAGCTATCCAGTGTGTTTCACCTGGATTCTTTTGGTACCGACTCGTCATACTCAATGCATATGCCACGTCTGGACGTGTGCATATCATGGCATACATGATTGATCCTATTGCAGATGCATAAGGAACACGACTCATGCGCTCAATCCCTTCAGGCGTCGTGGGTGACTGAGACTTGCATCTTAATAATAACTCGACCGGGTCAGTGACCTTCGTCTCTCCATCGCCGTCGTCGGGCACCATCGTATCCATCATCAGTAGTGGGTGAGTTAACGCACATTCAAGAAGTAAAAGTGCAACAATAGACAGACAATCAAACCTTCGGTTTAGCAAACCATTTCATGGATTTGAATGTAGCTAACCTCCTCATGAGGTCTGCTCTATCCCATGGTCTACTGTCTACATGAAGGAGGTTGAGCTGGATTTGAATTTCTCTCGATTTTATCGCCTTTCAAATTCAACTCCATCGCTGCATATAGACGCTTGTGGCCTTGATCTTTGCGTAAACTGAATGAATTATCATCCGACACCAAACCATAAGACCATCCCCAAGCAGTGGTCACACTAATTAGGTCACGACCCGATTTTACTCTTAATCCCACCTTATTAACCTTGACCCATTTTCACCCTCCCAAGCAGAAGGTCGCGACCTAGGTCATCAACCATATCATTTACCACTTCACAACATTCTCAATCATACCCCACTATCATATTATATACTTTTATTTATTATTTTTTTATTGTTCAACCAATAAAAAGTATCCACTTGAAGGTCACCAAGGTGGTCAATTTGCTCAACAAAGGTCACAAATTGACCTTTTCACCAATTAACCATCAAAGGTCACCAATTATACTTGCTTAATTATGTCATTAGCATGACCAAGCAAGGTCATGACCTACCAATTGACCTTGCTTGAGCATGGTCTAAGAAGAGGACCAACTTTCGTACACTCAATTAGAAAGTGATACTAATGCTAGCTAAGATACTATATGATTGATTGCATATTTGCAGTGATTTGTCATAATTTTGCTAGGGAGTTTTGGGATAATTGATGAAGGTAGAGAGAGGGGTAGGTAGATGTTTGGGGTTTGGTTTTGAATTTTGATCTTTTGTTTCACGTGTTGCACTTTTCTTTGTGTCTAGCCTGCTTTATCTAAACATAGATCGTAGTATCGTACATATGAGACAACTTTACAGTAAACTATGGAGGAGCTAAATTATAGAAGTATGAAAAACCTTTAAAAAAAAGAAAAAGAAATAGTACCTCTCTACGGTACATTGTATAATTATGAAGTTTAATTTAATTTTTTCTTTTTAGATTTAATTTTACATCATTATCTGTGAATAATTTTGATATCGTATACACTATACAGTACATTATATAATTATGAAAACATTATTAAATATTTCAGAAACAAGTTTGCAGTATAAAAAAATTCAATCATTTATCACTCTGAGTAAACGAGTATTTCTTATACAAAGGGATGTCGTTTACAATACTTATTAATGTAAAGTTTAAAGTAGCTTTCGGGGAGGTAAGTTGTAGTTAATGTATTATACAACTGGTTGTATATACGACTTAGTTAATGTAACTGAGCGTTGTTAGAAAGTTGTCGAACTCTATTAGCAAAATTATTGAGCTATGGTACAAAGTTATTGAGCTTACCAAAATAATTATTAAGCTCAATAACTTCGCAAAATAGCTCTATAACTTGTAAAATAGCTCAACAATTTTGTGTAAGGGCTCAACAACTTTGAAGCGGTTGTACAATGCTATTATACAACTGGTTGTAGGATAGTATTTGTGGGTAAGTTGAACCTTTGCAATAGAGAAATTATTGTGTTTGTGCGATTTTTTTTATTTTCTTAACAGTTTTATAGAATTAGTATCGTATTTTTCATATTGTATACACCAAAATTTGTGTAATTCAAAACGTATATGGTAGCGTATTCGTAACATAAAATTGTATCGTATATGTTTTATTCATCCCTATTGTTGTCCTAAAAATACTCTACCTATATGCTATAATAATGAAAACAGAGGTAAGAGTCAGTAAGTAATATAGGAGACTCAAGCATTATTCTAAAATTGATAGTTAATTTTAGTTTAATTAATTAATTATTATCATCATTTACTTTGAAGCGGTTGTACAATGCTATTATACAGCTGATTTGCCATCCTAATTTTACATTACAATCTTACGTGGCGGTCAATAAGAAGCTCAATTATAATGACAACTAACTCTAATAACAAAATAAAAAAAAATCATAAAAAAAGTAGCATGGAATAATTGATGCACCTAGAATATTCCATGTATTATCCCAAATTCCCATCCCCATTTATACGTTATATAAAAAGTTTCCTAAATAGACGGGATTTGTTGAATGTTTCTTATTCAAAACGGTTACGCTTTATTTTTCCGGAAATTTATTAAAACTTTTTTCAATAATTCAGCAATTTTCAATTACTTCCCCTAAATCACCAGATTACAGCCTAAAATTCTTCCTAAAATGACGCGCAACTTTAACGGAATAAAAAAAAACTACTCCATATAAAAACTACTCCACTGTAACTATTCTCAGTTGTCGACATTAACATTTACTAATCTAGAACACAATTACTATATTTTCAACCATGGTCTTCATTTGCACCCATATCGTCATACATCACTTGAAAACGAACATGATAATGGCGGAGGTCGTACCCTGTGCATTTGAGGGAAATAAAGAGTTACTACAACAAGTCTCAGAGAACCAATAAAGTTAAAAACTTTGTTGATCTGTGTTTCTGCAAGAACAAGAAAGACAAGTGCAATCGGAGTATAAACGGTTCTCAAACAAGCATTACAAGGTGATTATTGTCTTTTAGGGCTTGCTTGGGATGGAAGTAATTATTAAGGGAGTAATGAGAGCTAAAATATGAAGAAATGGGAGGAGATTAGTGCTTTGTGGTGGTTGTGGAGGGTGGAAAGAGGAGGTGGGGGAGGAACTATTACCTCTATATGGAGGTAATAATTACTTGGAGGGGGAGGTGGGTAACAATTACTCCCCTAATAGAGGGACTATTACACTATATTTCCCAATTTCTATCCATTTCTACCTATTTGACAATTCATAAAGAACGTGTATAAGGTTTCAGGTAAAGTTTTGTATGATTATCTTTCAAAATCAAGTTGCAAGTCTCTGATGAAGAAGTGTGCAGCGGAACTACTAGCCTCCCTTGAACGGGTGAATCCGTCTAAAATTTGATTTTGAAAACTTTATTTCATGCGTGCCCTATATATACATATAACCAAAAATAGTTTTAACTATAATTGTTCTTGACAAAAAGGTTGCAGGATGGAGAAAAAAGGATGACGTGCCACTAGACCTGTCAAAAATTGACCCGACCCGAAAACCCGACCCGACCCGTTTTCTTAGGGTTACAAACCCGGTTTTTTCGACCCGCGACCCGTTTGACCCGAACCCGAAATGACCCGTTATTTTAGGGTCAAGACCCGACCCGAACGGGTCGACCCGTTGGGTCAAGGGAAAATCATGAATTTTATTAAAAATATTATTATTTATATATTATATTTGAAAATATAGTTAAAAAATTATTTTTTTATTACTTAAAATTAAAAATTCAACTAAAAAGTCAATTTTATATAACTTTTATAATATTTAATAATAAAATAATTATTAAAAAAACTTTATTTTAATAATTATATCAATATAATTATTGTATATGATGAATATGACTAAAATGATAATTTTAAATATATTTTAATTTTTAAAAAAATATTTTTAAAATTTAAAAAATCGTTTAAAAAAGGCGTTAAAAAATATTTCTTGACCCGTATTCTGACCCTAACCCGACCCGTGACCCGTATGACCCGACCCGTATCTGACCCGACCCGTATTTGACCCGACCCGTATTCTGAGCCGACCCGTATGACCCGACCCGGGACCCGGGACCCGACCCGCCCGACCCGTTTGACAGGTCTACGTGCCACACGTGTTTGAGATATTCATCGACAACAATTTGTTTTCAAAGTGGAAATTTATTAGAATTTCAACTTGATCAGAATTTTTTTCTTAAAGTCATAGACCATGCTTAGTATGAGTGAGGACCATGATGTTCATAATATTAATCTACATGCAGGTTGGTACTTGGTAGTAGTTATTATGATTAAAAAAACGGTTTTTCTAACCCTAGGCATAGGATAAGAAATCAAAAAAGGAAAGAATTAAATGCTATTTTTATGGGAAATTGCAATATCTCATCACTTTGACTTCTCTTTTACAAGAAATGCATTCAATTCTATTCTTTCCTTTTTTGATTTCTTATCCTATGCCTAGTGGGCATAGGTTAGAAAAACCCTTAAAAAAATTAATAACAATGATTAAAGCAACAATCACAGTGATGAGTTGTCGCACTGTGGTTAGAAGTCAACTAGTTTTAAACCCGTGCAAAATTGCACGGGTATGTATTTGGGCCGATATTAATGATTTTGGATGATTTTTTTTTTTTTTTTTTGCATTTCTATTGTAATTATCTAGTTGATCTAAATCAGCGATCTACATAGTTAATGTTTACACTTGTTTCAAATACGTGTTCAAATGCAATGATTTAAGAGGAAATAACGTAATATACTATTGTAAATAAAATATACATACATAAAAAACTTTACATCCCGAATAAAGAAATATAATTTAATAATCTACTTTAATAACATCAGAATGTCAAAGCTTATATGATTTATTGGTGAAATTAGTGTGTGCTAGTAAGCCCATATACAATGAATTACATGGATCGATAAATAATACTTCGTATTTTATTTTGATGATTCAATATTTCTTATTTTTAACTAACAAATTCAATAATGCTGTATATATCATAAAATTTCGAATTGTTAAAATAAAATTAATAACCTGTATACAAGTAAAATCAAAGTGTAAAGCTTGGGCTATTATCGCTTTGGACTCATTGTCAGTAAATTTATTGCATATGTATAAATATAGTTTTATCAAATTATTCGGAATGTATAAAATTATTTCATAGTATTATTTTCATTTATTCCGATTTGTAATTCATACCGCTTATATGCCATTAATTTCATTTATTCGGAATGTATAAAATTATTTCATAGTATTATTTCATAGTATTTGTTCTACGACCGAATTTGTAGGATATTTGTATTGGCGGAATTCTGAAGAAATATACTCCTTTGCACACTAACGGGTCCCACCATAATATGAATTTTTTTTTTTTAAAAAAAGACTGAATTAATGAGGTGGCACGTCCTGGATTAAGTATTGTCTTCTGAATTAATAAAGATGAGATTTGTCAAAGAGTCCCTTTTTTCATGCTAATCTACACACCCACGTTCCAAGAGTGATTTAATTTACATTGTTTGGTACTTTCTAAGAGTAGATCTCTTTTAGGCTCATTAAATAAATAATCAAAAATAAAAAATGACATAATTTATCCCATAAGTTTATCTAAATTATCAACTAATTATAATTAAGAAAATTAATATCCCTAAAAAAAACACATAAATCACAATTAATATCAAAGTCATACTAGGCGATAAAAATCAATTTTAAAAACAATCTTATCTTTATTAATTCAGAAGACAATGCTGAATGAAGAATGCGCCACGTCATTTATACAACTTTTTTTTTTTTTTTTTTGAAATTCAGGTTATGGTGGGTCTCGTTGGTGTGCAAAGAATTTATTTCTTCAAATCGTCTGCCATTACAACCATGCGACAAATTTCGTCTTTAAAAAAATTATGAAATACTTACATACAATCGGAATAAATGAAATTAATTGCATATAATCGGAATGAATTACAAATCGGAATAAATGAAATAAATTACATATAATCGGAATGAATTACATAATTAACAATGAAATTACATAATTAATAATAAAATTTCATAATTACGAGAATAAATTACATTTAATTACGGGAATGAATTACATATGATGGAAATATATTACAGAAATTAATAAAATTAATTACTACAAACAATGCGAATAAATTAAATAACTTAAATTAATTATTAAAACTAGATAGTACGATGTTGTTGAGCGCTTAGTGAGAGATTTATGTGCCGAATATGGTGAAACTCTTACTGATGTTAATCCGTCTGTAACTGGAAATGAACATTCACCCGGTAGTTATTGTTTTAACGCATCCTATTTATGTGGAGAATGTTCATTTCCAGTTAGATCATTGATCTACATTAAACATGTAGATCACTGATATAGAACTATTAGATAATTACAATAGAAATGTAAAAATAAAATATTTGTCAAATAACATTCATACCGTCCTAAATACAAACCCGTGCAATTTTGCACGGGTTTAAAACTAGTATTTAGTTATGTCAATTGTGATGACAGTTTTTTTAATAATCAAGTTATATAAACAAATGTTATTAATAATCAAAGTTAATTACTTAAACTACCTTATAAAAAAAATCAAAGTAACGATAGTTAAATTTATATCGCTTCAATTTAAAATGAAAAAAAAAACATAAATATGGAGAAAACAAAAACAATAGAGTTTTTTTTAAAAAAATTAATAAATCTTTATATTAAGTGACCGGAAATACACTGAAAGAAAACATAAAGAATTGTAAAAGTAAATAAAAAAAATGCTTTTTTGACGTGCTAATATAATAAATACTCCCTCCTATTCACTATATTCTTCCCCTTTTCTTTTTGTGCACAAGAAATAAGAAAGTGAATTTGGACCACACAAAACACACTACTCCACATACAATTTAATTTGGACCACACAAATCAACCCAAAAAAGGAAATAGGGAAGAAAACCCGAATAAGGAAATAGGAAAGAATATAGTGAATAGAAGGGAGTAATAATTATACATGAAAATCACACTAAAAAATTTGGTGACCAACTGATCATACATGCAAATTTAAAACACAGATTAATTAGGGAGGAAGAAGAGATGTATACAAACTTGAAGATTAAAAAATTTGCCCGGGTACGGAATTCGGAATTAAAATTAGGCTGTGTATAAACTTCAAGATATTAGGGAGGAAGTAGAAAAGATATGGAAGTATGCATGGGGTTGGGATAAATAAAAACGGCGGAATGGAGAACATTGAAATATGGAGTTGAGATAGGGTTTATGTATATATACATGAGTCAAGGGGTGTTATTAGTGCTGGGATTTTGGGCCAGTGTCATTTTAAACATGTACGGGTCAAAATTTTCATTCTTCGTGGCTAGGTTTTACAATCGAGCATGGGTTGGACCAAATTAGAAATCGTTTTAACAATTGCACAGGCTTGGAATTCTATTTAGGCCATTTCAATCTTACTGAATTTGTGTTATTTTTCATCTGAATAATTTTGTGAGAGACCTCTCATAACCTCTTATGAGAGACCTCTTAGTAGTTGTTGTATTAAATAGTGTATACATTTTATTTCTGAAGCTTAAGACGGATAATTTAGTGTCTTAAATGAGAATTTGTGTCACATAAATTGGTTGAAATAGTTGTTAATTATTTTAATTGTTTGTATAGATAATGTACATAAATGGATTACGAATAGAAATTTTATATACATACGAATCTAGCTTAGTAGTTGTTGTATTGCTACTTACATGATGACACTTATGTTGTGTTAAATATACATATATAGCTCGAAAAAAGAATTGTAAAACTTTGGTTGAATTTATGGAAAAAGAAAATTGCAAAGAATCTAAGGAAAGGGAGAGAGTATGTTATAGTATGTACAAAATGAGAAATGGGTTAAAAGTGTCATTTTAAACATGCACGGGTTAAAATTTTCACTTTCTCTATGGCTAGGTCCTACAAACGAGTATGAGTTGGACGAATGAGAAATCGTTTTAACAATTGCACGGGCTTGGAATTCTATTTAAGCCACTTTAATTTTACTGATTTTGTGTTATTTTTCATCTGAATAATTTTGTCTCATATATATAAATCAAGTTTGTATGAAGTCGCCTAAGTAATAAAACAAAACAAAAACTCAAATTTAGTTAAGCAAGATGATATGTCTGCCTACAACAACTATTCAACCAATTGACCCTAATGCATCATTTACGCTAATCGTAAATGAAATTTATTATTCAAATATAACTTAAAATATGACTAATATAAAATTGTGTAATATTTCTAAAGATAACTAATATTAAAAGGAAATAATTAATTACTATAAAAATGATCAAATTGTTACTAATCTTTTTATAATAACAAATTTAAAATAGCTTACCCGTGCAATTTGCACGGGTATAAAGCTAGTTAAAAGTAATACAACAACCATGACTATAATTTTTTTCCCTTGATTTTAAGACCATGAACTTACCTTATCTCAAATCCGTAAATGATGATCGGGTATGAAATACCTTCAAATAATCCTTTATTTGCAAGTGATGAGAGACCAATCTAGCTCCCTTCCTACTTTATACCTTCAAATAATCCTTTATTTGCCAGCAATCAACTTTCAGCGAAATTTGAGTACTAATCCATGTCTGAGGTAATTGAATGCACGACTAATGAAAATGGGCTCGAGATAGTAGGTTTGATGAATCAAATAATTACAAGTGAAAATGACAAAAGTGTGGGAAATATCGGTATACTTCATCAAGAAATTCGGATTATAACGAAATTATGATTATGAAATTACGAGTCATAAACGAAATTGCATAAACAAAAAGAGTAGAGATTAGAATTAACCTCCGGTCCTAGCAATTTGGTCTAAGAACAAATATCGAGATCGATATTCTCCTAATTGTTGCACCCAAAATGCTTCGAGAAATGCCTCTCTTTTTGCTAGAATGAGATCCCTAATTTCTAATGATTTTAGGGTTTTTGTGATGTAAGAATTAGGTCAAAAACAAGTGAGGAAAAATGATCCCAATCTTCCTCTTTTAACCGTCCAAGGAGAGAAAAATAGGGAAGATATTTTTCTTCCTTTTTCTCTCCCTTTGACCGTGTAAACCACCAACCAAAATAAGGAGAAAAATCTTCTTATTTTAGGTTGGTTTTAAATTGTATAAAATGTGTATAATTATTAATTGTCATTTATGTCGTCACGTATTTAATAAGTGCATCCACAACAGTTTGTAGTCGATTTATTAATACCGGTCTGTCAACATTGATTATGACAATTTCGTATAATATATACTTTAACTATAAATATCGCATATTTATAATTTGCTAATTAAATATAACCGTTTACGTTTAATTACGAATCAACATCTTAATTCGTTTAAGCTAACATTATATACATTAATTAAATATAACAGTATATATTCAATTTACGAATTAACAATTAATTCATCTCAGCTGATATTATTTAATTGTATTAAATAATCGTCTCATCATCACATTGGCTAAATTTTTAGTCAAATACACGGACTAACCTTTTAGTCATATAAGGCATCAATGTGATTATATTTTCATATAATCACATCTTTCAAATACATCCTTTAGTTATGACTTTTAGGGACCAGTTGATCACCGCCATCAGTATGATAATAACGTCAAACTTCTAGCAAGCCAACCGTTATTAATAAACGTTAATCAACTGATAAAATACTAAGTATACCCTGTGAACCTATAAGAGATTTATACACGTTATCACACTAACTGTGGAGGACACTAGCTCCAACAATCTCCCACTTGTCCTCACAAGTGTGTGTGCGATAACCGATTCTCATATCCTTAATTTCTCTCACTCAATGTAAAACAATTTGCAAAATCCGTATTCACAAAGGTCGTATTTTACATATGATCAATATCAAGAGTGGTTTTCCCGACTAGAGAGTAACTTAACTGATAAACGAATCATCATTCGAGCATGGCCATGAATTTCAGTTACAACTCCTCGAGTGGCCCTGAGAAATGTCAAAACCTGATAAAGGTTGGATATTTTCTTCAACTCGAATCCTGCAGATACAAGCACAGTATGAAATGACCCAGTAAAAATCTACTTAGCCTCCTGTTACGGTCGACCATGAGAAAGAAACCAAATTCACCCAAAAAACTGCCTTAATCTCAAGAGACAGTCGATAGTCAAAAGAATCGACGCTAGGAACACAATGGACGTCCAATCCACGACCTGGCACCGAATGTTTTTAAACATTTAGGACTCCATTACGTTGTCATAATGTCCTACGAGGTATCGTTATAACTCGCATCTGTGATCGATCAGCCAACCGTTTGACTTATGGTTCGTTGAACCCACCATCAATCAAGTTCACAATATAATAGCCAGAGTTATCAGCTCATGTAGGCGAATACGGACCAAAACAAATATAATGTAATTCAGTTCACTTTGTGGCGTTCAATGTTGTCGTACAATCCACATGAAAACAAAATATGAAATAATACGATGAAATATGGAAAAAGAAAATGTATCGAATCCATAAGCAACTAGTACAACTCAGGAACACGTTTAATTTCCATGGAAATAACGTGCCCTTCATGCTTATCATATTTCAATGGTTTAGTGAGAGGATCCGCGATGTTGTCATCCGTAGCAATCTTGTCAATCACTATCTCCTCTTACTTAACGTAATCACGGATCAGGTGAGCCTTCCGATGTACATGTCTAGACTTGTTGCTAGACTTAGGCTCCTTGGCCTGGAAGATGGCACCTCTATTGTCGTAATAGATAGTGATTGGGTCATTCGAACTAGGAACTATGGTTAGTCCTTGTAAGAATTGACGCATCCATATAGCTTCCTTTGCTGCTTCTGAAGCGGCATAGTACTCGGATTCAGTAGTAGAATCTGCTACAACTTCCTGTTTGGAACTTTTCCAGCTGACCGCAGCACCATTAAGAGTATAAACGAATCCAGACTGAGATTTCGAATCATCTCGATCCTTTTGGAAGCTAGCATCTGCGTAACCGATTGCACATAGCTTAGTATCTCCTCCATAACTCAATGCCCAATCCTTAGTTCTCCGTAGGTACTTGAGGATGTTTTTAACAGCTATCCAGTGTGTTTCACCTGGATTGCCTCGGTACCGACTCGTTATACTCAATGCATATGCCACGTCTGGACGTGTGCATATCATGGCATACATGATTGATCCTATGGCTGATGCATAAGGAACACGACTCATGCGTTCAACCCCTTCCGGTGTCGTGGGTGACTGAGACTTGCTCAAATGCATCCCAGAAGTTATTGGAAGGTTCCCCTTCTTGGAGTTGGTCATGCTTAAACTTTTAAGAATCTTATCTAAATAAGACACCTGACTCAGTGATAACATCCGTTGTGATCTATCTTGATAGATACGGATTCCCAATATGCGTTGTGCCTCACCCAGATCTTTCATCTGGAAATGGTTCTTCAACCATCCTTTTTCCGAAGATAATAGAGGAATGTCATTCCCAATCAAGAGTATGTCATCGACATACAATATCAAGAAAACATTCTTGCTCCCACTCGACTTGATATATAAGCATGGTTCTTCGACCGATCGAGTGAAACCATACTCTTTTATCACCTGGTCGAAACGATGATTCCAACTCCGAGAAGCTTGCTTAAGTCCATAAATGGAACGTTTAAGCTTGCACACTTTCTTAGGATTTTCAGGATCTATGAAACCTTCGGGTTGTACCATGTACAATTCCTCCTCCAAATAACCGTTTAAGAAGGCGGTTTTCACATCCATCTGCCAAATTTCATAGTCATGAAAAGCGGCAATCGCTAAGATTATCCGAATGGAACGCAGCATAACTACGGGTGCAAAAATTTCATCATAATACAATCCGTGCACTTGAGGGAAACCTTTTGCCACTAGTCGTGCCTTATAGGTATCTGGTTGCTCTTCTACAGAATGCTTTATTTTGTAAAGCCATTTGCACTAAAGAGGTCGTACCTTGTTAGGTAAATCAACAAGATCCCATACGTCATTCTCATACATGGAGTCCATCTCGGATCGCATGGCTTCAAGCCATAGCTTAGAGTCGAAACAGGTCATGGCACCTTTATAGGTAGCGGGTTCATTACTCTCTAGAAGCAAAACGTCATTTTTCTCGACCATACCAATGTATCTGCCTGGAGGATTAGAGACTTTACCCGACCTCCTAGGTTCCCTAGGAATATTAACCGTATCATTAGTTGAAGGAACAACTTCCTCCATCTGTTCCTCGGTTGTTAGTTCTTGAATCTCCGACAGCTCGAAGGTTCTATTACTTGACTTGTTCTCGAGAAATTCTTTCTCTAAGAACTTTGCACTAGCCGCAACAAAAACTCGATGTTCGGTAGGCGAGTAGAAGTAATGACCAAACATTCCTTTTGGATAACCAATAAGGTATGTCTTGACCGATCGCGGGCCGAGCTTATGCTCGTGTCTCCACTTGACATAAGGCTCGCAGCCCCAAACTCGAATAAAGGACAAGTTAGGGACCGTTCCCTTCCACATTTCATACGGAGTCTTGTCGATAGCTTTAGACGGACTTCGATTAAGTATAAGAGCAGCTGACAAAAGAGCAAAACCCCATAATGAATCAGGTACTATCGTGTGACTCATCATGGATCGAACCATATCAAGTAGTGTTCGATTTCTCCGTTCGGACACACCATTTAATTGAGGTGTTCCAGGTGGAGTTAACTGTAAAACTATTCCACAGTCTTTAAGGTGTTGATCAAACTCATTTGAAAGATATTCGCCACCACGATCTGAACGTAGTGCTTTAACCTTTCTTCCCAGTTGGTTCTCAACCTTATTCTGGTATTCTTTGAATTTTTCAAAAGACTCACTTTTATACTTCATTAAGTAGACATATCCGTATCTACTCAAATCATCCGTGAAAGTGATAAAATATCTATAGCCGTCTCTTGAGGTGATTGACATAGGTCCACATACATCAGTATGTATGAGTCCTAATAGGTCACTAGCGTGCATTCCAACACCTTTGAAGGAATTTCGAGTCATTTTGCCGATAAGACATGATTCACACGTGCCAAATGATGAGAAATCAAATGTAGGGATAGTCCCATTCTCAATGAGTTTCTTTACATGTTTTTCATTTATGTGTCCCATTCGACAATGCCATAGATAAGTTTGATTTTTGTCACCAACCTTTAATTTCTTATTATTCACATGTAATATATCTGTGGTTTGATCTAAGATATAAATTCCATTCGTGGAAACTGCTTTGCCATAAACCATTTCATTAAAAGAGAAAATACAGCTATTGTCCTTTATTGAAAATGAAAAACCGTCTTTATCAAGTACGGAAACAGAAATAATATTCTTAGATAAAATGGGTACATAGTAACAGTTATATAAATATAACTCAAAACCACTAGGGAGCTGGATTACGTATGTTCCCATTGAGACTGCAGCAACTCTTGCTCCATTCCCGACTCGCAGGTCCACATCACCCTTTGCGAGGGGTGTGATGTTTTTTAGGCCCTACAAATGATTACACAGATGAGAACCACAACCAGTATCAAGTACGCAAGTTCCGAAACTTGCATGGTTAATCTCAATCATATGAATATAAGATGACATATCAACAGGAGTGACGCGGCCTGCTTTTATGTCCTCACGGTACACGGGACAGTTCCTCCTCCAATGCCCAGTCTTTTGACAATGGTGGCACTCAATGTTACCGCCCTTGCTCTTTTCCTTGCCTTGTCAGCCACTAGTCTCACCAGGCCCACTCTTACCGTTTCCTGATTTCTTAAATTTGGCTTTCCTACAGTTAGGTCGCCGTGAGCTTTTTCCTTACCCTTATTCTAGATGGAAATCATGAGAACATCTTGCTTCATGCTCCCACTTAATTTCATATCCTTCTCGGTCTGTACGAGAAGTGAGTGTAGCTCATGAGGACTTTTCTTCATGTCATTCATGTAGTAATTTGCCCTGAAGAGGGCAAAACCATCATGAAGTGAATGAAGCATACGGTCAATGACTATGCTCTCACTGATTTTGCAATCAAGTGCCTCCAGTTTCTCGACATTCTCAATCATGTTAAGAATGTGTTGGCTAACCGGTTGGCCCTTCTAGAGTTTCGCATCAAAGAAGCGACATGTATGCTCATAAGTAACGATTCTCGGTGCTTTTGAGAACTCATTAGTGAGCGTGGTGAAAATTTTGTTTGCACCTTGGGCAATGAAGCGTCTTTGAAAATTGGTTTCCATTGCAAAAATGAGTACGTTCTTTATCGCACCCGCTTCCATGACGAAGTCACTATTAGCAAGTGACTCATTAGTGTGGACAGCGGGCCGCCCACGGGGGCGCTTGGTGAAGGTCGAAAAACAAGCGTTTGCATTTTGTAAGGCGTCGCCACCAATTTTTATGGGAAATTGGAACCGTTCGAATACCTCGTGTCATGTCAAGACACAAAGTAGTGACATGAACACTAAGCAATCGTTACCCTTAGCATTCTATGTCTAGAATGACTCTCGTGGATGCCAATGAACACGGGTGCTCACGGAGATCTGGAGTAAGGGGTGAGGGTACGTATTAGGAAGCTCTTTTGATCGAACACCTAATCCCGCCCGCCTCGATAGCGGCCTCTACTAATGATTAGGGAAGTTATTCGTACTTGATATATCGTCGGTTATATGCATGCAATGCAACATCCAAGTTTTAATCCTAGCATGTGAGAATTAACTAAGTCGGTTGACACGTAATTAGCAAACAATTGGGTCGAAGTAGGATTTAATGTCGATTTACATGTGAAAGCATACAAACAAAGAAAGAAATACAATAATTATAAATTACAATAACGAAAATTACATTAATTACATTGAGATAGGCGATTTATGTCGAAAATACCTTTAAAACGGATGATTTGAGAAAACGAATAAAAGAATAAAAAGAAATAAATTAACGAACAGGAATTAGCGATATTACGGATATTAGTTAGTTAATACGTGGACTAATTAAACTAGGTCAAGGCGAAACGGAGTTCGAGGACAAAATCATCCTGGAACAGGCGCGAGATCTGCCCTGCGGAAGAAGGCGCGCGATTCTTTGCGTCTGTTCCCAAGGGTGAGTTCTGGCTGTGGCGAACGCAAATCGTTAATGTTAATTGGTAATTTTATGGATCGATTAAATTATTTACTCGGATGAAAGTGATTAATACTTTTATTACATGTCAATGATGGTCATGAAAGCGATAAACATGGATGAGACGGATGCAAACGGATTATTTACATGAAATTATGATGGAAACATTAATGAGTTCTCTGTTGAAATAAGTCAATTAGGCTAAATACGACGGATATACAACGAATATGCGAATAAGCAGATGAAAATTATATCAATGACGAATTCCAGAAACTCAATATGAACAAATTGAATCTCTAAAACCCGGGTTTGAATTTAATGACGAAAACCCGCAAATATGAATTATAAGGGATTTAAGTCGGATTTGTGATAATTAAAACATATTAATGAATGATGAATTATGTGATATAATATACATGTGAATATTAAACTATTGTGATGAAGAATTAAAGAAAATAAACGAAACAAATAACAAACACACGAATTACGAGAGGACGAAGAAGAAGAAAAGAAGCGAGAGAATCTGCGGCGGCCCTCACGAAGAGGCGCGCAGCAGTGCTGCGCTCCTTCGAAGAGGCGCGGCGATTCTTTGCGTCTTTTATCGACGTCATCTCTTTGGAAATCCGCAAAAACGAGTCTTAAAGCACGGTTTTGGAAATCAGTTTTAATGGTGTTTTCGACATAAATCTTACAACGATGATACGATAAATAAAATACAATAAATAAAAGAGGATTATACACCCTCAGACTTACATGTTGACGAAACGAGATGAACTAAGATATCGACTAGTGAATGCTCGACGCGAATGCAAAGAGAGTGCCCTCGTAAGAGGAAAACGATTGATTAATTTAAGTTGATTGAGTGTAGTTGGTCAAATTGGTCGGTCATGCAACGGAGAGGCTGGTACCCGGAAGGATCCGAGCTTACGTGGTCGGAAGTCCAAGCACGTAGGCGCCAATTAGTAAGAACAAAGTCTAGAATGCAAAGGGAGAAGAGAAGGGCGGACACTCGCGTGAGAAATATGAGGAACGAAGGCTCCTATTTATACTAATCACACGGAGGAATAGGGTTTCGGAGACTCTTTGGAAGTGAATCTCGGAAAGATATGAAAAAAGATACGTGGAACATGCAAAGAAGGGCCTGGGAAGAGGCGCAGCACCTGCTGCGTCTATTCCCAGGAGGTTTCCTCCTGCTGAAGAAAGATTTCCGCGTTTGAGTTATGGTAGGACGGAAATAATTCGATTATCTTATGAATATTACGGGATATTATTTGCCAAAAGATAGAATTTATGAAATATGGAATAGAAATATCCGGAACATTCCGAACATTCCGACTCGGGATTTAACGATTATCGAAAAATGGAGACGGTTTTTGACCCGGCCTCCGAATGTACTCTAATTACTGCCAAAACGACCGTATCGGGACGTAGATGACAACTAAGAGGTTGACATTTAATATTTGAGCAATCACTTGACGACAATCTTACGAACTGTCACAAATCGTTCCGCGAATCAAACATGCGGCCCAATCATCACCGGGTGGTTTGCGGGAGGTGCAGAAATGAGGTATCTACAGAGCCCCCACTTTGACTGAGGCTTGGACAAGGTGAAAGTCAAAGTATAGCCATCAGGTCAATCGAAGATTACAACCTGACGACTATGGCGACGCGAGGCGGTTCAAGGGGTCTGAACCAAGGACCTGTTGTCGGGAACATTTTAGAGTCTGTCGACTATCGGGGAGGGTCGTTTAAAGTCCATTAGACTACGTAAGGAAGCTCGTCAGCCATAAGAAGAAACCATACCTGAGATACCCCTAGGTGAAGCGGGACTGAAGACGCTTCGGTAAAACTCTTTGGTCTGAAGATAACTTGGTGTCTGAAGGCATCGAAGTCACAGGGGAACTTTGGTCGAACTCTGCGGGAAACAAGAAATATTGAAAGCAGCGGGGACGTCAGTAGAAACTGCTTGGGAATCCGCTTGTGTTAGTCTCAAGCGAACTCGGCAAAACTTGAGGTTGAATCTGCCAGCGTCGGTCTCAAACAAACTCTTCTTTGGGAATATTTTTTCGACTAGGAACATCTAGATCGTCGTGGGAGAAATCTTGAGTGAGCGATCTTGCAAAATACTCTTTGCGCTGGATATAATGATCTTGAGCAATACTTTGCAAAATATCTTTCTGCATTTGGATAAAATGCGGGCCGGAACGAAAGAAAATCATCGAAACGGACCAAAAGAATATAATAGCGTTGAAGAAGAGGCGCACCAAAGATGGGCCCACAAATAACGAACTCATAACGAATTTTTGAAAATCCGTATGGAGGGAACACAAGGAAGAGGCGCAGCAAGAGCTGCGTCTCTTGGAAGAGGCGCATGGCCTTTCTTTGCGTCTTTTCCCAAATTTGGCTATTTCTGCGTAAAAACGCGAACTCAGAAGGATTGTATTTCATTATTTCGAAACACAATTCTTGCAATTTCTCTCTCAAATCTTCACCATTTCCGTCGAGGTTTGATCCAAAAGCTTGCATTGAACATGACTAATCGAGGTATGTGTTCCAATCTTTCATTAATCATCTACATTTGTTGAATTTTGAGCCGCGAAAACTAGGGTTTTCGACCCTTTTGATCGAAAATTTGGGGCTTTTCCCCCAAATGGATTTGCTATGCCAAATTGATGTTAGAAACGGATAGTAGGCAATGTTAGGAACATAACCATGTATTTGCTTCGAATTTTCATCGAGTTTTGAGCCCTTGAGTGAATTTGAGACGGTTTTACAGCTGAACCGTAAATTGCTTCGAAAATAGCCTTAGGGATGCCCATTGGCGATGAAATTTGGTATTTGGGATCCTTGGATGATGGGTAAACTTTCTACCATCTCGAAATTTTGGTTTGTGACAACTTTTTCAGGACACCTTTCTAGGGCATAATCGCCGTTATGGCGGAATGTTTCTTAAATTTTCGACTTGAACCTGGAACTAGGCTTTGACTTGGACTTGACTTGACCCAATTTATCACATGAGTGATTGGGTTGGCGGGAATATGGCCAAAGATGGCATGGAAAGGGCGCTTTTTCGGGCTCAAGGCTCGAAACTCCTTAACAAAGGCTTGTCGTCATGTGACGCGGCTGAATTTACTTTAACGTTGCGGGTGATGAGGCTTCTACTTCGGGAGGACTCCCATGGAGATAGACGTCGATCTTGTTGAGGAGGCTTTAGAGCGAGCCTTCACCGCCGCGGTGATGGGCTGCCGAGTTTCACGAGGAGGAGGTCATCGAGGAGGAGGAGATCCCGAGACGGACCAACGTCGGCGAGGAGGTCGCCAGTGAGGGGAGCTCTGCGTGGGCCGAGACACGGGAGAGTAGGCACCTCGTGTGGGCTGCGCAGAGGGTCACACCGTCCTACGGGACGGTGAAGAGCCAGTAAATAGGAATTCACTACTCACTACCTGTCCTCTTTTATTCTTTTAGTTCAAATTTCTTTCAAATTTCAGCCAAAACTAAGGATAGCTTTGTTTCAAATCATTATAGGAGGCCGGGAACATCGAGTCGTTCTCGGGTTACACGACAAATGATGGAGCACTACGAGCGGCCGTCGGCGGAGGAGAGGGCCATGATCGAGCGTGGAGCGTTTGGTCCTCTGTTCGGAGTCTGGAGGGATATCGTGAAGAGGAAGTTGCGGGCTAACCTTAGCCTGGTCCGCGCTTTCTTGGACCGATTCCGGGATACGACTTCCACGTTTCACCTGCCTTTCGGTGAGGTGGGAGTCACTTTGGAGGATTACGGCATGATTTACAGTCCCGTGTGGGGCCGAGGAGATGGTGTGGCTGGAGACTGCTATGAGGGCGGATTCGGCCGAGGCGAGGAGATTTATCGGCTGGAACTTGTCGCCGAAGGCTGTTGCGATCTTTGGGTTTGGTACCCAGTACCTACGTCCGAGACTACTTTGCGGGGAAGACCCCGGCCGGTGACGATCGATGGGAGGGAGATCGCTCCTCCTCCTTATCTGGTGAGCGGAGGGCTCGTCGTGGCTTTGGTGGTTCTCGTCTTCGATTTACCTCGGAGACAAGGGCGAGAGGCTATCGACGAAGCTTCTTCCCTTTCTTTCGACCGAGTTCCCTAGGGGCGCCGGGACCGGGTCACTTTGCTGGTTTTGCGGTCCTCATCCGCTTCATGAGGGCCATGGTTCGTCCGGAGTTGATGGAGAAGGGGACTTCTCCTGGCGCCGTCGGACCGGACTCTTGTTGGAGGTATGAACCTTCCTTTAGACCAAGGTAAATTCCTTTCTTTATTAAATCACGAAAGATCGTCATTGATTATTACATTCTACGGGCGTGGGTGTACTCTTACTTCCCGAGTCTCGTGCCCAAGAGGACGGAGCCGCTGGAGAAGGCCTATCCGTGGTGAGGGATTGGGTGATGTCTTGGACGAAGAGCAAGCGCTCTTCGCACAATGTCTACCGGCGGGCGGACGTGAACGCCCTTCACCGAGCGGCGTGAGTATCCCACTCGTATTCATTTATATTTCTTATCCTTTGCCTTCACTTGATCATAGGAATGATCTTTGCCTTATCTTGTCGCAGCAAGTGCCCAGGACCTTGGGCGGAGTACGCTGGAGCGCCTCCTTTTGTCGGCCGAGGTCCTTCGACCTAGGAGCCCGAGTCGGGCCTTTGTTGTGGACGTCGATGGGTCCCGTGTGGTATCTGGGCGAGCGTTTGGCTCGTCAGTGCTCTCGGGACGCGTTGACGGTTCCCGTTGATCCTCCGAGGACGATGTTCGGGAGCCTGCGAGGCCGAGAGGAGGCGGACTGGGCGGGTGCCGGTGGCGACGACCTTCTTCCCCCTGGCGAGGACTACTCGGCGTTCCTTTACGGGAGGTTGGCGTGCGGCCGAGTAGTGGTGAGTATCTTTTACTTTTCCTTGATTTGATTTTGAGAATTACGACGAAAGATCGTCGATTAATGAGAATTATTTGTCCTTGCAGGAGGTCGAGGCGGCGGGCATCGAGCCCCCAGAGTACCCCGAGACCCTCGAGTACACTGACGCGACTGGGAGGACGACGATCTCCGAGTTGCGTGACTTCGACGTAGCTGTGACGGATGCTGGCTTAGATGACTGGCAGCATCTGATTCGGAGGGTGAGCCTCCAACTTATATACCTTTCGTGTAAGAACACATTTGATCGAACTTGTTCAATTTACTGAGAATTTCTTTTGAAATGCAGGTCGCGCCATCTCGGTTCGTGGCACTATGGAGGGTGGCCAACCGGCTACGAGCTACCGCCATCGAGGCACTCGTCGGTGGTCGAGGTCGTCAGGTATGAACCTCATTTGATTTCTTTTGATTTTTGATTTTCAGTTTTGTTTGAATTGATTGACATGAGCCAATTTACTTCTGTTTATAGGCTGGCCGTGAGTCGGAGCGAGAGTTGACCCGATCTCGGGGAGACAGGCTCGCTTGTTGAGGAGCTCGAGTTTCGGGATGCCGAGATTGCTTCTCTTACGGCGAGGGTTCTTTGAGTTGGAGGGTGCCCAGCGGTAGTTTTGTGTAGTTTTGTACATTTGTACATCTGATTTTGAACATTTTTGGACTTTGTTTGGGCGCAAGCCCCGATTTATGGACTTTTGGACTTTGTTCGGGCGCAAGCCCCGATTCGCTTGTACATTTGTATATACGATGGCCC
The DNA here is from genome assembly GCF_048544455.1 of Silene latifolia. Lineage (NCBI taxonomy): Eukaryota > Viridiplantae > Streptophyta > Magnoliopsida > Caryophyllales > Caryophyllaceae > Silene > Silene latifolia. The sequence continues at coordinate 96,623,057 of NC_133538.1, forward strand.
GAGTGCCTTTGCTTTCTTTGGGGTTGTGTTGCTTGTATCTGCAAGTTAGTTCTTGAACAGGTTTGGTAGATAACGGTTTACGCCGTCGTCTTTGCCGAAATTTACATAGAAATCACGCAAAACATACATTTTATACATATGGCCTTTGACCAGCGCAAAATGAGACTCGAAAGAGCACGAAAAAATGCAAAAATGCAAAAATTTTGTCGGAAATGACCGGACGGTAGGGAGGGTTACCCCCTAAAAAAAGAAAAAAGGGAAATCTGTAAGTGTAGAAATGAAATGTTGAAATGAAAACAAAAGGAAATTGTTTCCCAAAAAGAAAATGAAATTTACTTCCTAAAAAATAAAAAAATGAAATTTATTTCCTAAGAATAAAAAGTTTGAGTGTCATGAAATGGCGAAGGTGTCGATGTCGCCTCGAAATGCGTGCCCGCGAAAATAGGAAACTTGAAACATGGTAAACTGCTCGTATTTACCAAAATAAAATCCCGTAAGAATAGGAAATTATTCGTTATAGAATTAGGAAAGATCCAAACGCGAAATCACGAGTGAGCTTGGGGAAGAGGCGCGGCATGAGTCGTCCCTTTGAAGAGGCGCGGCGGCGCTGCGCTGTTCCCAAGTTGGTCCGTTAAAGGCGGATTTTTGGAAAACAAAGAATTAGTATAAATAGAAGCGTCGACGAGGCGTTAATTCACACAATTCTTCCGTCTCTTCCTTGTCTATTCACATAAAACTCTCGAAATAAATCTTCAAGAGAAAATTGTCATCATGAATACTTTGGAGATCCGTCTGAAGGAATGGACCAACGAGTTTTCGAATGTGGAGAAGCACGACATGGGTGCTTATAACCTTGGGTCTTTGTTGAGTTTGAAACTCATTAAGATTGTAAAACCGTTCTTGGATGCTTGCCTTGACTATTGGGACCCGAATTATCATGTTTTCGCGTTCCCGGGAGGTGACATTTGCCCATTTCTGAAGAAATAGTCGCTATTGGTGGATGGGATCCTGAACATTTACCCGCCATTCCTTCCACTTCACAAGGGTATAAGAGCAAATTCGAGAGACTTGCTTGGGTGACCGGACTTGAGGTGGATCGTCTAGTTACCCCGAAAGGCGTGAGAATGTTGGATTTTGTAGACCGATTCATTAACAGGGCCGACCCTACTGTTTCCCATGTTGCCAGGAGGAGGGCATTTGGCTTTTGTTTGCTGCACGTGTATGTCTTCCAAGGACACGTTGATGAAGATTTGAGAGGTGATCCTCGTCTTTTGGGTCTTATTGAGCAAATGGAGCTGCGCAGGAGCCCAGCTTGTTTATGCTTAGGGGAGATCATCTTGGGTTTGGATAATAGGAAATCCAACCGCGATCTGCCGTTCTTGGGGAGTCCCGTCATTTTGCAGGTAAGAGACATCATTCCTTTTCTTTCCTTTTTTTTTTTTTTTTTTGTTGTTGTTTGGTGTCTAATACCTGCTTTTGGTAGGTTTGGCTTATGGAACGGCTCCGACTGCTCGAGCCCCCAGTTCATGCACTTTCCTATCATTCCCGTATGATTGCGATGAGGACGCGGTTGTACATGGTGGACTTCACCCGGGTCTGTGACTATTGGAAGAACAAGCTGAAGAATGATGATGGCCCGTTGATTAGGTGGGTTTTACCGTGGTGGCACCTCAAGTCCGTCACTGGAGTGTCTTCTTTGGATCCCACTAGGTCCGTGCGCATTCCGGGACTGGAGTTCATGGTATGCATCTTTCCCGAAAGATTGATGAGGCAAGTTGGGCTGAAGCGGCGATCCAGAGGCTTGACACCGTCCCGCAGATCGCTATGGCGCTTACTACAGAGAGCCGAAGAGAGTGGGCTATCAAATGGGCCCAAAGAAACATGTGGTTCTTGAGTTTCTCCGCCAATGCTTTGTGGGTGTCGGATTCCTATCTGAGGTGGAGAAAGGCTGCGACTTCGGAAGAGCGCGAGAGACTAAGGAAACGCGAACCTGTTGACTACAAGGTGCGCGAGGGAGAGAAAGAGAAGGAGAAGCATCCGACGAGAGGAGAAGAAGAAGCCGGTTTTGGTCATTCACCCTTCGAAGAAATCAAAGACTACTCCTGTTGCGGAAATAGTGGTTGGCAAGAACGGAAGAGTCAGGCCTCGGGAAAGACCGTTGGTGATTAGGTCTGAAGTGGTGCAAGAGCGCCCGGCTCAAGGTCGTGACAAGAAATATGACAAGAGTGACAAGGGCAAGGGGAAGATGGAGGAATAGCCCGAGTCCTTATTTATTATTTGATTATTATTATTATTATTGTTGTCATAAAAAAGGAGGGATTTTTAGAATCCTAGCCTATTCTATTTTTATTGTGTAACGTACTATTATTATTAGAAAGCGAATGGAATAAAAAAGGTTGAATGGTTATGAAACCGTTGTGATTTTCTTTTATTATTCTTGTCGAATTTCAAATGCAACGCAAATGTCCTTCTATTTACATTTTAGGTATAATGGGTTGAATCCTGTGAAGGATTGCCTACATATTCACTTAAAAAAGCGAAATCAAACCCTTGCGCGTAGTTCGAGTAAATGTAAAAGAATAATTGTTCGAAGCAAGAGCTTGTAATGAACATAGAAACTAAGCATGAGCTTTTGCTTGTTCTCAAGGTGCGAATTTAGTTTATTTGATGATATGAGGATGACAAATTTGTCAAAATGCAAGAGCATAGTGACACTTAGCTTATTTCAAATTTGGGCCAGGGGCCGTTTATTTAGTGCCACAGGAGCGACACATGGGTTTACGCGAGGCGCGTGTGTGGTCCTATTCTAGGCATAGTATCGTTTCAGTTGGTCAAGGTTTGTGGGGTTTGAAAACTCATTCCCATCTAGGTCTGTGATTCTAACCGCACCCCACAGGAGTATGGATTTGACTAGATATGGTCCGGCCCAATTAGGTTTGAATTTTCCCCTTGGGTCGACAGGTAAAAGAGCTCTAACCGATTTGAGTACTAAGTCTCCTTCTTTGATGTTTCTTGGCCTAACCCTTTTGTTGAAAGCTCGTTTGATACGTGCTTGATATGTTTGGACATTATGTAAGGCGCGTAGCCTACGTTCATCCAGGAGGATGAGTTCTTCATATCTATCTTTCTTCCAATCGGCTTGAGGATTTGGCTTTCGAGTAGAATACGCAAGGATGGTATTTCTAGTTCGATTGGTTGTACGGCCTCCATGCCGTAGGTCAAATAGAAAGGAGTAGCCCCGGTGGGCGTCTAACGATGTACGGTACCCCCATAGGGCAAAAGGTATCTTGCTTGGCCAATCTCTGTAGTTGTCAGTCATTTTCTTGAGAATTGTGACAACATTCTTGTTTGCCGCCTCTACCGCGCCGTTAGTCTGTGGTCTATAGGGCGAAGAGTGGTGATGCTTAATCTTATATTTGGCTAGCAATTGCTCGGTTTCAGCTTGGAAGTGTGACCCATTATCACTAATGATCTCATGTGGGCAACCATATCGACAGATGATGTTGTTTTGTATGAATTTTGCCACATTTTTAGCCGTAAGACCAGTGTAGGAAGCTGCTTCTACCCATTTGGTGAAATAGTCAATCGCCACTAGAATGAAACAGGGACCTCCTGTTCCGGCTGGGGTTATCTTTCCGATTATGTCAATTCCCTATGCGGAAAATGGCCAAGGAGATGTCATCGTGTATAGCAACGAAGGAGGGACATGTTGTACATTCCCGAAGATTTGGCAATTGTGGCAATGTCTCACGTATTTGATGCAATCGGATTCCATTGTGGTCCAATAATACCCTAAACGTGTGATTTTCTTTGCCATCATAGGCCCACTCATGTGGGGACCGCATTCTCCGTCGTGGACTTCTTCCATCACCTTTCGTGCCTGTGAATGATCAAGGCAACGTAGGACTACACCAAGAGGTGTTCTTTTATATAACTCTCCTTGCATCAGGATGTATTGGGAAGCTAATAGGCGTATAGCACGTTGTCCCCTTTTGTCCATATCCGGTGGATAGGTACCATTAAGCTTGAAATTCGGGATTGCTTGGAACCGGGGTTCTGTGCGATTTCCTCTTCATTGGTGATTTGGTGGACATAAGCGGTTCGACCGTCGTTCGATACACAAGGGCATGTCTATCATGTGATCTGGCATATTTATCAAGGATGCAAGTTTTGCAAGAGCGTCTGCAAATTGATTTTCCTCCCGAGGTAGGTGTAAGTAGGTTACGTGATCAAAGAATTGAGCCACTTGGTCTATCCTAGCCTGATAGGGTGCGAGGCTTTCACTTCGGATTTTCCAAGATCCTGTAACTTGGTTGATGATTAGTGATGAGTCCCCATGTACTCGGAGGTTTTTGATGCCTAAACTACTGCGCTTGTAGCCCAATGAGACAAGCTTCATACTCTGCGGCGTTGTTTGTCACCTCGAAGTCGAGTTTGACGAAAATCGGTGTATGCTCACCTTCGGGAGAAATGAGCAACACTCCTATTCCGAATCCTCTTAAATTTGATGCTCCATCAAAGTATAGATCCCAGGAGTCTACATCTTTTTTGAAGTATATCCTCGTCTGGAAATGACCAAGTATCTATGGTTTGTGCGTCGTTGATGGGATTTTCTGCGAAGAATTCGGCGACTGCGCGACCTTTTATGACTTTTAGTGGCACATATTTGAGGTCGAATTACGAGAGCATCGAGTCCACCTTGCAAGACGTCCGTTGAGGACGGGTTTCTCGAAGAGGTATTTGACTGGATCCATTTTGGAATATATTTTGACGGAGTAGCTAAGCATGTAGTGACGTAGCTTCTTCGTTGCCCACACAAGAGCGAGGCATGTCTTTTCGAGTTGCGAGTATTTGCACTCATATTCCAGGAACTTCTTACTTAGATAGTAAATAGCTCTTTCTTCGCTTCCTACAGTTTGAGCCAACATGGCACCCATGGCGGTTTCAGTTACTGTGAGATATAAACCAAGAGGTTGATCTTGTTGTGGCGGCATGAGCACTGGTGGTTTAGCCAATATCTCCTTGATTCGGTCAAACGCCTTTTGACAATCATCATCCCACATGGTGTGGTCTGTTTTCTTGAGTTTCTTGAAGATAGGCTCACAAATCATTGTAAGTTTCGATATGAATCGACTTATGTACTGTACTTTTCCCAGGAATCCTCTGACTTCTTTTTCTGTTTGAGGTTGTGGCATTTCGATCAGAGCTTTGATTATGGAAGGATCTATTTCTATACCTCTTTGACTGACGACGTATCCCGGGAGTTTCCCGGATGTTACCCCAAATGTGCATTTAAAGGGGTTGAGTCTCATGTTGTACTTTCGTAGCCTTGCGAAGAATTTGCGAAGGTTTGCAATATGTCCCTCTCTTTCCTTGGACTTGACGATCATGTCATCTACATATACCTCAACTTCTTTGTGCATCATGTCATGTAGGAGTGTAGTTGCGGTGCGTTGGTATGTAGCTCCGGCGTTGATCAATCCGAATGGCATTACTGTATAGCAATATGTTCCCCATTGGGTGACGAATGCGGTCTTGTGCATATCTTCCATGGCCATCTTGATTTGGTTATAACCCGCATATCCATCCATGAAGGATAGTAATGCGTGGTCTGCAGTATTGTCCACCAATATGTCAATGTGAGGTAGAGGAAAGTCATCTTTTGGACTCGCTTTGTTTAAGTCCCTAAAGTCAACACAAACACGGATTCTCCCATCCTTTTTGGGTACGGGTACTATGTTAGCTACCCAGTCAGAATACTCGGAAACTTTGATGAACCCGGCTTTGAATTGTTTATCAACTTCTTCCTTAATCTTTAGAGCCCATTCTGTTCTCATTCGTCGAAGCTTCATTTCACGGTTTGAAACCTGGCTTAATCGGAATCCTATGTTCGGCGATATCCCTGTCGATCCCTGGCATGTCCTTGTAGGACCAAGCGAAAACGTCTTTGAATTCATTTAGGAGGTCTATGAAATCGGCCCTTTCGGTGGAGCTCAAGGTAGTCCCTATCCTAAGTTCTTTGGGTTCTAGTTCGGTTCCTACGTTGATGGGTTCGGTATCTTCTATTACTGGTCCCCCTTCCCCTTCTTGTAATATTTCTTTGGCTATGTAGGGAGGTATTTCGGTCAAGTCTGGTCTTGGTCATCCTCGGTATCATCATAAGCAGTGCACTCGAAAGAACACAGAGAGTAAGCGAACTGATTTATTCATATTAAGATTTGAGTAAAGTTGAAACAAAGAAGCCAACTGATCCATGGTCAGTGGCGGCAAAGGAACAGTAGTTGGGGCATTTCCCGAACTACTGTGACTACTCGAGGCTAAGCTAGGAGAAACGAAGGGAGTGGGGATAACAACGGGAGTAGACTCTCTAATGACTTCTCTGAGACTCAGACTCGACTCCGACTCACTCGACTCGAACTCGTCGTCTTCTGGTTCTCCTTTGAACATCTCTCCTTCTCCAGTAGTGAGCTTGAAGAGTCTTCCTTGGTTGTTGGTCCATTTGATAGATTTCCTCCATCCTTTCTGCTGCTTTGTGTCGATTTCTGTGATCAACGCGGTGGGGTTGAAGCGATCGTCCTGAATTATCATAGTAATGATCTCATCCTGCGCGGCCCTAATGAATCGATCTTCTCCAAACAATAGGCTCACAGCTTGTTCGTCGAAGCAAGGTGCTTGACGGGTTTCGACGGTAGGAACCGTTTCGGGAGGAATGAAGTAGCAATCGTGAAAGATCTCGATTCCGGCTAACTTCCTCGCAAGATAATGCCAAGGTTCGGGAAATCCGTGAAAGAGTTCTGAACTTCCTTCTTGAACGAAGTACCCATTTAGAGTGGGGAGATATGGTCTCATTTGGACTCCCACGTGCTTGCGATTTTGGACTTGAGCGAGCATTTCGAGAACTTCCTCTTTTGTGGGTTTGTACCCTAGTCCAAGTGGTATCCTTGTCGAGTTGCCTTCCTTGTATGGTGCAAAGGTATTTTTCCGAGTTGGGTTCAAAGGCATTCCAGGGAAGTATCCCTGAGATTTGAGTATGTGGTTGACCACCAAGTTGGAGTAGGGATTATAGTATAAGGGTGCCAACTCACTTTCTATGACATTCACACTTTGGAAGCCCCCAAGTTCGTATATGGGATCCGCAAGGACTCGATTGTTTGATTGTTTCTCGATTATTGCCTTGATGGGTGACGAAGTGATCGTCACAACTTTGCCATTTAGTGGGATCTTGATCTTTTGATGAAGGGTGGATGTTACCGCTTTGGAAGCATGAATCCAAGGCCTTCCCAGAAGTATGTTGAATGAAGCTTCGATGTCCACTATTTGGAAGTTAACCTTTCGTTCAATTGGTCCGTGGCTATGGTTAGGCTAGCAAGTTCAACCACTTTTAAGTCGTGTACCGTCATATGCACGTACACCTTGATTGGTAGGGGTCCAATCCGACTCTTTCATGCCTAGCTTGTATGCCGTTTTGAGGGGTATGACGTTGACCAGCGAGCCATCATCTACCAAAGTCATTGGCACATTCTTCTTTAGACAAATGACAGATGATGTATAGAAGCGAGGTTCGACTAGCGCCAAAAGGTGGCAAGTCTTCATTCGAGAAAGTAATAGGATTACTTAGCTTCGGTGATTCTTGGAAGACCAAGTTGACTACATCTTCGGGAGTGGAGTTATGTGCTACATTCAATTTGGCCAAAGCTTGCGGTAAAGCTTGCGATGCGGAAATGAGCTTGCCACTAATTGCGGTGAAAGATCGGCCTTTGTCTTCTGTAATTGCTTGAGCAAATGATCGGTGGGGTCATCTTCGTTGTCATTTGGTGTGATGACGTTGGTTGGACCGTTTTGAGTAGTGCTTTGATATGGGCGACCCGAACGAGTTAGGTGATCCACATCTTGGTCTTCACCATTTTGGACTATTTCCTTGACTAAGGAGTTTTCAATGAGGTATTCGTCTTCATCATCATCGGCCCAAACCCCATTGACTGTAGCTAGTTCCTTCATTCTCATGATGTCACTTTCTAGTCGTATGATTTGATCGACTAGTTTATCAACCACAGTGACTACTTCTTGCATAGTGGCATTTTGAGAGAAGATCAATGGTACGCGTTCTTTAGGTATTGCGTTGGGATTGCGCAAGGTCGTTACCATGTTTTCTAGTTCCCACACTTGTCTATCTACATTCCTTGCCCATGTGATGAAGTCGGAAATGGTAGGGGAGATAGTGGAGTAGAGCCTTTCTTTCTCAATTGCATGAATTTCATTTTCGGTGGGAGAAATGAGGTGTGAGCAATCTAAGGTAGATTCATCACTTGTAATCACTAGAACTCCAAGAGGATTCTGAGTGTTGTTGGGCTTACCTCCTGGTGGAATTGGAAGTCGACCATCTTCAATCATATCTTGAAGCACGTGTTTCAACTTGTAGCATTTTTCTGTGTCGTGCCCTTTGCCCCTATGGTATTCACAGTAGGAATTTTCATCCCAGAATTTGGACTTCCTTTCGGGTTCGGGAGTAGGTCCGATGGGTTGGAGTTTACCTTGTTTCATTAGCCTTTTTAGGGCGTTGGAGTACGTATCCCCAAGGTTTGTGAATTTCCTTGGTGGAGTAGTTTTCTTGGATGGCTCGAGAAGGTTGACTTCGTCGGTCTTGCTAGTAGAGCCGTATGAACGACTTGTGGACCCTTGATATCCTCTACCTACCGTTTTGGACAAGAGTCCTTTACGGATGTCATCTTCAATTCGCGTCCCTAGTACAGTTAAGTCCTTGAAAGTCTTGATGTTTTGATATCTCAAATGGTTGGCATATATGGGCTTGAGATTATCCACAAACTTTTCCACAAGAGTAGCCTCATCCGGGCGTTCAACTAGTTGAGTACTAGTCTTCCTCCACCTACTTAGGAAGTCGATGAATCCTTCTTTGTCATTTTGGGTAAGAACCTCTAGAGTACGCATGTTGACTTGGATCTCGGCATTATCCGCGTATTGTTTCGAGAACTCGATTGCGGCGTCTTCCCAAGTAGCGACCTTTTTGTGATCTAAAGTGTAGAACCATTGCTTCAGAATGGTGTCAAGAGATGAAGGAAAGATCCTTAAGAACATCTCGGGTTTGATGCCTTTGATAGACATGTAATCCTTGAAGGCGCGGATGTGGTTCAAAGGGTTCTCATGTCCTTTAAACTTAGGGATATCCGTCATGCTAAAGTTAGTTGGCAATTTGGAATTGACGGCTTCATATTTGCGATTGTTTTCCCTATAAATGTCATCCCCCTTAAGGTACATCAATTGCTCCTCTAGGTATTGGAGTCTCTTCTCGGCTGCAGTTGTTCCTATGATAGGATTCTCATCTTTAGACTCGTCATCGGAAAAACGTAGTACTTCACCTTTAAGGGGAGGCAACCTTCCCTCTATATCAAAGATACGGCCTTCGATAAGTTCAAGGCGGTCATAGGTTTGTTCTTGAGTGATTTGCATTTGGGCTAGCGCGGCTAGGATTCGATCATTACTCTCTTGAATTTGCTGGAGGTTTGTTTCATCACTTGATCCGGGCATCTTGGAAACTGGATAAGAGATCGGCGACAAATCAAAACACGATCGACCATTCTATCACACTTGCTAAAAGAGGAAAAGTTTTGACTCGTGAAGTGGGTGTGTGCCACTTGTGTTGAGTGGATTTTGAAGAAAGACAAGGTCTTTGAAAATGTGTGTCCTAGTCAACTGTAGTGTAGTTGTAGGAGTGGACTCGAAGTGAGGTTTGAAATGGGCTTGTGGCCCGAATTTTGACACGACAATCGGGCGGAGTTTCGACCGGATTTTGCGCTAATTGAAGGCCCTATTTCGAAATTCTTGTTTGAAAATAAGGATTTTGATTTTTTTTGAAAATTCGTCATGGTTTTGTTTAGAAATGGTGATCACGTAGGGTTTACACACTTATACGGGCATTATAACGGGATCTTTGAGTGCATTTAGAAGGGTTTTGGTTTAAAGGGTAGGTTGCCATACCGAACCATCAAACCCGAAGTCTGTGGAGAGGCTCGTGCCAAACAAGAGTAAGGCCGATTCCTAGTCCATTTCCTCAAGTAGTGAAGGCCCTTGATACAAACAAGAGTAAGCATCATGGTATGGATGACGTCAATCGCTATCCATCCTTAGGCCCAAATAAGAATTAGGACCGTTTAGACGGGACGATTGGTCGAATGGGTTGGGTTGGGCCTAGGAAGGCCGAATTAAACGGTCTAGGAAGACCGAGTTATGAAAACCGACAATTGTCTTGTACAAACTTATTCCCTAACCTTGTTCAAGTTTCACCCTTGCTACACGTAAGTGTATTATCCCCAGTGGAGTCGCCAAACTGTGGACAGCGGGCCGCCCACGGGGGCGCTTGGTGAAGGTCGAAAAACAAGCGTTTGCATTTTGTAAGGAGTCGCCACCAATTTTTATGGGAAATTGGAACCGTTCGAATACCTCGTGTCATGTCAAGACACAAAGTAGTGACATGAACACTAAGCAATCGTTACCCTTAGCATTCTATGTCTAGAATGACTCTCGTGGATGCCAATGAACACGGGTGCTCACGGAGATCTGGAGTAAGGGGTGAGGGTACGTATTAGGAAGCTCTTTTGATCGAACACCTAATCCCGCCCGCCTCGATAGCGGCCTCTACTAATGATTAGGGAAGTTATTCGTACTTGATATATCGTCGGTTATATGCATGCAATGCAACATCCAAGTTTTAATCCTAGCATGTGAGAATTAACTAAGTCGGTTGACACGTAATTAGCAAACAATTGGGTCAAAGTAGGATTTAATGTCGATTTACATGTGAAAGCATACAAACAAAGAAAGAAATACAATAATTATAAATTACAATAACGAAAATTACATTGAGGTAGGCGATTTATGTCGAAAATACCTTTAAAACGGATGATTTGAGAAAACGAATAAAAGAATAAAAAGAAATAAATTAACGAACAGGAATTAGCGATATTACGGATATTAGTTAGTTAATACGTGGACTAATTAAACTAGGTCAAGGCGAAACGGAGTTCGGGGACAAAATCATCCTGGAACAAAGCGCAGCAGACTGCGCCCTCTAGAAGAGGCGCCGATTGTTGCGTCTGTTCCCGAAGGTGAGTTCCCAGGCGTAAGCCGAACGCAAATCGTTAATGTTAATTGGTAATTTTATGGATCGATTAAATTATTTACTCGGATGAAAGTGATTAATACTTTTATTACATGTCAATGATGGTCATGAAAGCGATAAACATGGATGAGACGGATGCAAACGGATTATTTACATGAAATTATGATGGAAACATTAATGAGTTCTCTGTTGAAATAAGTCAATTAGGCTAAATACGACGGATATACAACGAATATGCGAATAAGCAGATGAAAATTATATCAATGACGAATTCCAGAAACTCAATATGAACAAATTGAATCTCTAAAACCCGAGTTTGAATTTAATAACGAAAACCCGCAAATATGAATTATAAGGGATTTAAGTCGGATTTGTGATAATTAAAACAAATTAATGAATGATGAATTATGTGATATAATATACATGTGAATATTAAACTATTGTGATGAAGAATTAAAGAAAATAAACGAAACAAATAACAAACACACGAATTACAGAGGACGAAGAAGAAGAAAAGAAGCAAGAATCTGGCGGCCTCACGAAGAGGCGCGGCGAACTGCGCTCCTTCGAAGAGGCGCGATGAGTTGCTGCGTCTTTTTTCGACGATTTTCTCTGAAATCTGCAAAAACGAGTCTTAAAGCACGGTTTTGGAAATCGGTTTTAATGGTGTTTTCGACATAAATCTTACAACGATGATACGATAAATAAAATACAATAAATAAAAGAGGATTATACACCCTCAGACTTACATGTTGACGAAACGAGATGAACTAAGATATCGACTAGTGAATGCTCGACGCGAATACAAAGAGAGTGCCCTCGTAAGAGGAAAACGATTGATTAATTTAAGTTGATTGAGTGTAGTTGGTCAAATTGGTCGGTCATGCAACGGAGAGGCTGGTACCCGGAAGGATCCGAGCTTACGTGGTCGGAAGTCCAAGCACGTAGGCGCCAATTAGTAAGAACAAAGTCTAGAATGCAAAGGGAGAAGAGAAGGGCGGACACTCGCGTGAGAAATATGAGGAACGAAGGCTCCTATTTATACTAATCACACGGAGGAATAGGGTTTCGGAGACTCTTTGGAAGTGAATCTCGGAAAGATATGAAAAAAGATACGTGGAACATGCAAAGAAGGGCCTGGGAAGAGGCGCAGCAGCCACTGCGTCTCTTGGAAGAGGCGCGGACTGCTTTGCGTCTATTCCCGTGGAGGTTTCCTCTCTGGCGAAGAAAGATTTCCGCGTTTGAGTTATGGTAGGACGGAAATAATTCGATTATCTTATGAATATTACGGGATATTATTTGCCAAAAGATAGAATTTATGAAATATGGAATAGAAATATCCGGAACATTCCGAACATTCCGACTCGGGATTTAACATTATCGAAAAATGGAGACGGTTTTTGACCCGGCCTCCGAATGTACTCTAATTACTGCCAAAACGACCGTATCGGGACGTAGATGACAACTAAGAGGTTGACATTTAATATTGGAGCAATCACTTGACGACAATCTTACGAACTGTCACAAATCGTTCCGCGAATCAAACATGCGGCCCAATCATCACCGGGTGGTTTGCGGGAGGTGCAGAAATGAGGTATCTACAGTTAGCTCTTGCATTGGGGCCTGGGTTTGGCGGTATTGGCTCAGTTAAGTACTTGAGCTTACCATCAGCAATGGCAGCATTCCGTAATGATGCCTCCCAGTCCGCAAAGTTGGACCCGTCATTCTTTAGTCGTGTGGACTGATTCATGTGGTCCATGAAAGTTTTGAGCCAGGACTCGCATGCAAGTGTGGCACTTGGCATAGGGATTTTGTTATTTTCAGCCATTTGTTGTAAGCAGTATTATCAATATAAAACGAATTCTACACTGTGAAAAGAAGAAATAAAACATAATAAGCATACTCATCATTATGATTTAAGTCTAATGCAAAACTATTATAAGCGAAGACTCAAGCATTTATACAATTGACCTCCCTCAATAATTATATAAATGATCCCAAGACTCAATTATCTGTAAATTGATAAGCCAACCTCTTGGCTAATTCCACTGTTAGAATTCTTGGTTGATAAATTTCTGTAAATTCTATCTATAGTCCATCATAATCACGAGAAACTCTTCGGATTATAATGTTGAGGTAAAATAAGTCAACACAAACTACTTACCCAACGTAGAAGGGGTCACATGGAGAGTAAGGTGCTATATGCATACCGACGAAGAAGGGATTCATAGTTGTTTGGCCTATAAAGACTAGTCTCAATTTTAGTTTTAGAGGAAGATCCCATCAACTTTATTTTAATTCATTTTAAGTGAACTAATATCTATCATGCGAGAATGAATAAACTCAGATGATGGTTTAAAATTGTGTGACATCTTTATGTCCATGATAACTAACATTCAATCTATATGAGTCAATTTTCATGCATATTCGTAGGTGGTTTGGTTTAGGCCTAATATGATGCACTAATCAACATGCGAAGAAAAGCAACGAGAATGGAAAAACCTAAAACAAAAACAAAGTCCTAGTGTGGCCTATCTACCAAAATGAACATAAATACAACTTTGGAATCCTTCCTAGGACCCGAGAAGCTTGTCTTGATGTTCCAATTTTGGTCCATGTAGCGGGAGTGAGCAATCCAATCTCCATCTTTTGTCTTCTCAAAATTACAATTAATAAATTACAAAATAAACCTATTTACATTCTAATTTCAAAAACATAATACTAAAGAAAACCAAAGTTAAACAGCCTGGGAGTGTACTTGAATACAGACCCATTGCCTGTTGCAATGTTTTGTATAAGTGCATTACTAAAATTATTTGCTCTAGATTGAGTGAGGTACTTCATGACATTGTGAATTGTAGTCAAGGAGGTTTTATTAAGGGAAGGAATATAGTGGACAATGTTTTGATTTGTCAAGACTTGGTAAGGATGTACAATAGGAAGGTCACCTCTCCTAGAACTCTTATCAAAATTGACCTTAGAAAAGCCTATGATACTGTGGAATGGAAATTTGTTCATCAAGTGCTACATGCTTTGAAATTCCCTTCTCAATTCATTCATCTTGTCATGACTTGCATTACATCTCCTACTTATTCCCTTAATGTCAATGGGAACACTTTTGGTTTTTTCCCTGGCAAGAGGGGACTGAGGCAAGGGGATCCTTTGTCCCCCTTGATTTTTACTCTGTGCATGGAATATCTCTCGAGGATTCTTGTTATTATTGGCCAGCAAGAGGGGTTTAGGTTCCATCTAATGTGTGGACACATCAGACTCAATCATCTGCTTTTTGCAGATGATCTCTTACTTTTTTGCAAGGGTAATGCAGTGTCTATTATGTGGCTCTTGAGAGGATTCTCTACTTTTTCTGCTACTTCTGGGCTTGCTCTGAATAATGATAAGACTGATATCTATTTTAGTGGAGTCAGTAAGGAACTTATTGAGGACATTGTCAAAGTTTCTGGTTTTAAAATTGGTACTCTGCCTTTTAAATATCTAGGTGTCCCAATTTCATCAAAGAAAATCTCCAAATTTGAGGGACATAAACTGATTAAGAGGATTTTTCAACGAATTAGAAGCTTGGAGGCAAGGAAGTTGTCTTATGCTGGCAGACTTGTGCTAGTTAAGTCGGTGCTTTCTACTTTTACACTCCTATTGGGCTTCCATGTTTTTAATCCCATCTGGTATCATGAATAAGGTGGACTCTATTTGTAGGAATTTCTTATGGGGAGGAAAAGATTCTTACTTAAAAGCTCCTAATATAAATTGGAATACATGCTGTAAACCTAAAGCTGAAGGGGGTTTGGGTCTTAAGAATGCTAAGCTGTGGAACAAAGCTCTTCTTGGTAAATATACAAGCTGGCTTGCATCAAAAAAAGATCATTTGTGGGTTAAGTGGGTTAACCATGTGTATATGAAAGGGTGTGATTGGAAAGATTATACTGCTCCTACTGATTGTAGTTGGTCCTGGAGAAAAATTATGCAAGTGATGGATATTTTTCAGATAGGCTATGCTAACAATCAGTGGATTGCCAAGCTTTCTGGATATTCAGTAGCTGATGGTTATAACTGGTTAAGAGACACTTCTCATCAAGGTTCCTTGGAGGCATTTGTGCTGGAATAATTTGAATGTGCCCAGAACTTCCTTTATTTTTTGGGCCTCTCAGCATGGTAAACTTCTTACCCTTGACAGATTGCATAAGATGGGTATTGTTCAGTCTACTGTATGTTTTATCTGTGGGTCTGAGACAGAAAGTCATGAACATCTGTTCTATAAATGTGAGTATAGTAAAAGATGTATGCAACTGATGCAGCAGAGACTCCACATTCAGTTTCATGTAGAGCATATGGTGAAATGGTATTCCTTGAGTAGATCTAGAAGCGGCTTACAAAGGATGGTCACTGGTGCTTGTTTTGTTGGATTGATTTATGGGATTTGGCATGTCAGAAATTATGCTAGATTGCAGCAGCAGGTGCAATTGCCAGGTATGTTGGTGAATCAAGTTTGGAAGGAGGTCAAAGACAAATGGTTACATAGGAACAAACGTCCTCTCAGGAATTATGATCAGCTTTGGATAGATTCGATTTCTTAATGTTTTGATAGATAGAAGATAGTAGTTTGCTTGGCTTGTATACTCATAAACTTTGTGATTCTTTTGATATTTATATATATACTTACCTTACACCCAAAAAAAAAAAAAAAAAAGAAAACCAAAGGAGATTCGAGATCTTAAAATTACATCAAAATTATGTTTCCATCATTACGAAAACATAATCAACTAAGGCCACACTAGTTAATACAAAATTACAACCGATTACAAAAAATACGTAAATAAACCATTCAACAATTCATACAACTAAATAAAATGCATCAACAATAAATTAATCATTCAAGACATAATTCCTTAATTATGTAGAGTAATTTATCCAAACCACCTATTTTATAATTATCAAAATTATGTGACAATTCCTCAATTACTCACAATAATTCCAATCTTAATTCACATTAGCTAGTGATATGAATTAATCCAACATTATTTTAAACCTCTTTAAAATAATTGGGTATCTTTAATTTGTGAACTTTTTCACAACAAACAATCATACATTATAAATTTAATGTATAATATATATCGGCCAAAAATAAACAAAAAAAAAATTAATTGCTCTCGGCATTTCTTAAAAAACAAAAAAAAAACAGTTTTTTTTTTTTATTAAATGCACTCGGCATTCAAACCCTAAAAACAAAACGGTTTTTTTTTACTTGCGGCATTTTGCCCTAAATGACGAAAAACGGTTGTGTTTTTCTTTTTTTTTTACTTCTCGGCATTTCTTAAAAAAATAGTTTTTTTTTCTTTCTTTCGAAAAATACCCTTTTATGTGAACAATTTGTTTAATGTTGCTACTATAACAAGATTGGCATAATCATCAACTTTTAATTTAAACACGGATCCAAACTAGATGATTCAATTTAACCTCTTAAAATGAATATCTAAATTATGATTAAATCGATTATCCGAATATTTGATTCATCACAATTGATTTGAACATTATTAAATTAATGAATCATGATTCTAAACAACAATTTAAAACCATGTATGCCAAAAACTATATAGCAAAAACAAATGAACATCATCAATCAAAACGATTTCCATTTACATTTTAATTTAATTCTTATTAAATCAAAACATCTACAAATTTATCATATTATCATCTTAACATATTAAAACAACAATATCAATAAATCAAAATGGAAATAAGGCATCAAAAACAAAAAAATTGTCTCGGCAAAAAGATTTTTTTATTCGGCCGAAACCTTTTTTTTTCAAATTTTTTTGTTTAAATCCATTTATGAAATTCATATAAAATAATTTCTTGGTCTATGCTCTGATACCACTTGTGGGAAATATCGGTATACTTCATCAAGAAATTCGGATTATAACAAAATTATGATTATGAAATTACGAGTCATAAACGAAATTGTATAAACAAAAGAGTAGATATTAGAATTAACCTCCGGTCCTAGCAATTTGGTCTAAGAACAAATATCGAGATCGATATTCTCCTAATTGTTGCACCCAAAATGCTCCGAGAAATGCCTCTCTTTTTGCTAGAATGAGATCCCTAATTTCTAATGATTTTAGGGTTTTTGTGATGTGAGAATTAGATCAAAAACATGTGAGGAAAAATGATCCCATTCTTCCTCGTTTAACCGTCCAAGGAGAGAAAAATAGGGAAGATATTTTTCTTCCTTTTTTTCTCCCTTTGACCGTGTAAACCACCAACCAAAATAAGGAGAAAAATCTTCTTATTTTAGGTTGGTTTTAAATTGTATAAAATGTGTATAATTATTAATTGTCATTTATGTCGTCACGTATTTAATAAGTGTACCCACAACAGTTTGTAGTCGATTTATTAATACCGGTCTGTCAACATTTATTATGACAATTTCGTATAATATATACTTTAACTATAAATATCGCATATTTATAATTTGCTAATTAAATATAACCATTTACGTTTAATTACGAATCAACATCTTAATTCGTTTAAGCTAACATTATATACATTAATTAAATATAACAGTTTATATTCAATTTACGAATTAATAATTAATTCGTCTCAACTGATATTATTTAATTGTATTAAATAATCGTCTCATCATCACATTGACTAATTTTTAGTCAAATACACGGACTAACCTTTTAGTCATATAAGGCATCAATGTGATTATATTTTCATATAATCACATCTCTCAAATACATCCTTTAGGTGTGACTTTTAGGGACCAGTTGATCACCGCCATCAGTATGATAATAACGTCAAACTTCTAGCAAGCCAACCGTTATTAATAAACGTTAATCAACTGATAAAATACTAAGTATACCCTGTGAACCTATAAGAGATTTATACACGTTATCACACTAACTGTGGAGGACACTAGCTCCAACAAAAAGTGGATAAGTACGATGAATCAAACAAATGTATGTATTTTGATGAATGTCATTATTTAAGATAAATCAAACAAGATTTCTTATGACGGATTGATGGTATTTTATGTTATGTATTTTAAAATTATTTAAATTATTCTATTACCTTATGAGTGTGTCCAAAAAGCAATGACAACAATTGACCGTGACGAATGAATAATAATTAGTCCGTATTGTGTAAGATGGTCACATACTATTACAAACCGCTAGAGGATCTCACTCTATGTTCCTTCTCAAAGTTCTTTAGTTCAATCTAAATTTATAAGAGGAAGGAATGGAGTTGGAAACCAACGAGAAGTAGGGCTATAACATACCCCTATGGTATGAAACTCCATTCCATTCTATTCCTTAATCTCAAACCAAACGCCTTAATGAATTATTATGACATTATTGATTAATGAAATATGTTGCAAATAAAATTCTCACCATAAAATGAATATTATCATCATCATCATAAGAATAATACTCCGTAATAGTAACGTCTAATTACAAAAATAAAATATTAAACTATCAAAGCAGACCCGTGAATTTCACGGGTTTAAACCTAGTTAATATTAAGTAGAGTTAGGTTAAATAATTGGGGTTTGGGTAATATTGGTAGTAGGAAGACCGCATGAGTAGTTAAAACAACCAGTGTAGACATACCAAATATTATCATTGAGTATGCGATAAAAGTAACAATATTAATTGTAGGATTAATAAAAGTAAAATACTAATAGGGGCAAACGTGATTGTCTCTCATAATTATGTTGATTAATTTTATCTTAATCGTAATTTAAAATATGAATCGTAAGTGGTTATTAATGTATGAATAGACGAGTCAACACAATTCTATTTATAAAAAAAATAAAGTTTAAAAGGTAAGCATAAAGTATGCCGAGAGGAGACGGGACACCGAAATTAAAGAATTAAGTGTATAGGTATGTATGTATGTGTAAATGTATTAAATATATTTATAATTTATAATAATTCAATACACATTATTAGTTTATTACCTTCATCTAACAAATTTAGTAAATATATTTAATTTCTAAATATTAATAACAATCCCGTGAATTTTCACGGGTGTTAAACTAGTGTAATGTAAATTGTTGGTGTAGAGAAATGAAATGTTGATAGAAGGTGGGTGAGGTCTTCCAGGAAAATTGTAGTGGACCCTAGCTAAATACTTGAGAATCAATCAAAATAATTAAGTTGAGGAGAGAGGGTAATTAATTCACATATAAAACACGGGGGGATCCATATGTAAATTATATTATTAAAACTCTTCAACCAATGGAAAGCCTTTAAAATAGCTTTTATACTATGTAGATATATGACCATCAATCTGATTAATCTATGTGATTTTCTCTCATTAATGATCTTAATTAATATAATTAATAAAAATAATTTGTTAACTTGGTAATGACAAAAATTAATAAAATCAATAATTGAGAAATTTCAGTAAAGCAAAAACATAAAAAACATAGTTATTTGGTCAATAGAACTCCTCTATATTACGAGTGAAGAAAGTATGATCACTTTGAAAATTAAGAAGAAAAGACTTTGTAGATTTTAAGAAGGGGTTTTTCTATCATGTGCCCAATGGGCACATGTTAAGGAGTTATTTAGGGAATAAATTACAACAATATCTCATGAGATTTTGAAATATGATGTAATAATTACTATAGTTAGAGGATTAATGTTGTAATTCATTCCCTAAATGGCTTCTTAACATTAATCAGATCATCTAAAATCTAAAAAGAATGTAAAACGCAACAAAAATGATGTATAAAAATAATTCCACAAAACAGCCAATTTAACAGATCCAAAATTTTAAGTCGAGCCAATTAATTAAGATTTTTAAAATTAAAATGATTCTTTAAGGTGTGTAGCGCTCTACTCTTATCAAGCCCCCAAAAAATAGACAATAAAGTTTTCTCAACTAGAGAAAACATACAAGAATACAGGATAGTATTCTTCATATCTCAAATTTCTATATAGTCATGCATGATGTATGGTCATGGTCATGAGGGAGCTCGAAACATCTGATTGAAGCTAAGTAGATGGATAAGCTCATTTGTCGTTGACAAGGAAGATTGTAAGTTACCACCTACTATTTCTCGTATTTTACAAACTACCACCATGTATTTCATTTATTATAAAATACCACCTACATTAGAGTGTATATATCCCAACTCACACCGTATTTAACTCCCGACCATGTTTTTATCTCCTGTCTCGGGTACTAACTAAACTACCAAATTACCTTAATTAACCTTCCAAATCACACCCCCACCATTCCACCAAAACAATTATACATAACACTCATCAATACAAACTCACAACCCCTCATTATACAATATACCCAACTTCCCAGATTAAAAATCAAAACATCAAATTAGGAACATTCTCCATCACTACCCTGCACCATCACTAATCAGGCCTAAATTGTGCATCAGTGTCATCAGCAGGCTAAGCAATCTCGGATACGTCTTCTTCATCCTTGATGCTTCCTTGTTTTAAGGTTGACTTTCTTAATTTTGGGTTGATAAAAACCCTAAATTTAGTTAATTTAGGGATTCTTGTCATCAAATTCTGGGTTTTTGTTTTCTCTTTCAATTGTGATTGTTTGTTTAGAAACCCTTATTTTAATTAAAGTTTCAAGCTTTCTTTGAATTAATTGAAATGTTACTGTTTATGAGCTAAATTTTGTCCCCTAAATTAATATGTAGGTGTTAGAATAATTAATAATATTCGTATGGCCTATGTGTTTCGGGTTTTAATAAAAGTTAAGTTCACATTAATATTACGAGACTTTAATATAAAAGACGGTATCGTGATGGATCGGTCCCGATTAAATGTAATTAAAGTTCGGGAATTATTATTCCCTCTTACCTTACCCTATTATACATCGTCTTTCACGAAAAGGTACGATCGGGTTTGATTGTGCGAAAAGGTACGTAATATATTATATATATTATGGAAGTTAAAAGAATAAAATTATTCATCTGACAAAACAAAACAAAAGTATACGTATAAAGTGAAAGGATGAAAGACACAGTTTCTTCCTCCATCATCAAAGGAACATAAAAGGAAAGGGTTAAGGAGGAGAATCAATCTGCTATACTTCTTATTATTGAATTGATTGCGTCTGTAAGACATGGACCAAGGTTAGTCTTTTATTTCGTCTATTGATTGTTTTAGGGTTGAATTAATTCAAGTCTATATGTTCTTGGGACTGATTTCATTAATGAAATCGCAAAGTTAATCTTACATTTGGTATCAGAGCCAATATAGATTTGTTTGATTTATCCGAAAAGTACTTGCATATCGAAATACTGCATATTGTACAGCGTTTTTTTTCTTTTTGATAAGATTTGCAAGTGTAGTCTTATGGGTGTGTTTGTGGCTGCAAGGAATTAATGTTTGAGTTTAGCCAAACTATAGTAATTGTTCAACACAATGATATACGTAGTGCATAAATGATGTGCAGAAATAGTCATAATTATGCACGCATGCAATATAATTTTATCCATATGAATTCTTTCAATCTGCCTTATGTTTTGTTTGTTTCCTGGGTTTGTGACAACCTAGTTTTAACAATATTGATATTGCTTTTTTTTTAAGCATTGATCATGGTTGGTAATCACTAACTTTTTCCCACTCTTTAAAGATTGTGCTTTCAAGTTGGTTGTTTATCACTAAGTATTGGTTGTTAATCACTAAGATTTTCCGCTGCAAATTTCTTTTAGGCCTTAAAGATCATGCTTTCGGTCTTTTGGCATGAAGTGATTATGGGCAGATCTTGTCATATTGTCTTTGCATTATGGTCTGTTATATTTTTTATATTTTTTTTGCATATGGATCAGAATGATAATGATAAATTTTGCATTTTGATAACAGATCAATGTTCATTAATGGTATTGTATCTATTGTTTTTCGGCTGTGTTCTTGGAGATTAAATGTTTTAACATATTTCTACTTATTCCGACACACATAAAGTTAGACAATAGAATGACACGCATTAAAGTAATGGGTAAATTCATGTTATGAATTGTTAACATATTATGATAATATATTTACCATTAACTTTAAATGTTTATTTTGTATATATTACATGTTAGTCACCAAAGTGGCCTTGTTATATTACATTTAGACATTTGAAATTAAAGTTTTTAATTGATCATGATTAAAAGGGATGTATAAATGACATTATAGATAGATTGATCAATTATTTTTTGTCATCTATATTTTGGGAGATCACCCAAAGGTGGGTCATTAAATATAGTTGATGATATAAAAGGATTAATTATTCATAAATTGGGTCTAATAGTATGTATATCCAAAGATAGCATTGTTATTTGATTCATGTGTGTTATAATTAATTGTTAAAGTATACATTAACATCAATGATGACTACTTGGATTTAAGTGTTGCCCAAAGGTAATTTAAATACATGTATAGAAGTTTATATAATATTATTTGAATCTGTATGATAGTTTTTTCAAAGCACTAATTGGTAACATGTATAAATGATTGCAGCATCTCCAAATTTGTTTGCATCTGCTGACTCTTTTATAAAGTTCAATGGGCTTAATTATGATGAGTGGGCCTTAAAGATCCAGTATACACTGGATATAATGGCTTTAGACATTGCCATCCTGACAGATGAGGTACCAACAAAAATTACACCTGAAAGCTCCGGTTCGAAAAGTGTCATTATCAGGCTTGGGAGAAATCTAACAGGTTGGGTTTACACCTCATGAGGATGACAATGGCTGATAACATTAAGCCCTCCATGCCTAAAACAGAGAAAGCAAGGGAATTCATGCTTAAAGTAATGGAGTGTTCATAGTCGGATTTAGCTGATAAGCCAATTGTTGGTAGTTTAATGAGTAAGCTAACTACTAAAAGGTTTGACTGGTCTCAACCGATTCATGATCATGTGACACACATGTCTAACCTGGCAGCAAAGTTGAAGACTTTAGGAATGGACGTAAGTGATACTTTTTTTGTCCAATTCATCATTAACTCTCTACCTTATGAGTTTGGCTAGTTTCAGGTGAACTATAACACCATAAAAGATAAATGGAACTATCAAGAGTTAAAAGCCATTCTTATACAGGAGGAGGGGAGATTAAAGAAGATGAAAGATCAAGCTGTTCATTTCTTGAGTCATGATGGTGCCAGCAGCAGCAAGGCTAAACCGAGTAAGAAGGGTAAGAATGGTAAGAAGGGAAAGTCTTTCTTTAAGGGACCTGAAAGTGCGATCCATAAATAAAAGAAGTGTCACTTTTGCAAGAAAACGGGACACTTCAAGAAGGATTGTCCTAAAAGGAAGGCATGGTTCGAAAAGAAAGGTAAACATTACAGTTTTGTTTGCTTTGAATCAAATCTTATAGAAGTACCTAGTAATACTTGGTGGTTAGATTCTGGTGCAACTACTCATATTTCTCACATTAAACAGGGATATCGTATGATCCAGCCCATAAGAGGAGCTGAACAGTTTGTATCCATGGGAAACAGGATGAAAGCACGCATTGAGGGCATTGGGACTTACAGATTAATCTTAGACACTGGTTCTCATATAGATCTTACAGATTGTCTATATGTACCCGATTGTGCTAGAAATCATGTATCATTAAGTAAATTGGATAATTTAGGTTTTAATTTCAAGTTTAGACATGGTGTATTTTCTATGTACCGTAATGAATACTTTTATAGTAGTGGTACTTTGATTGATTCAATTTATAGGTTCAATCTTGATGTTAAATTTTCCCGATTCCCTATTTTATGTTGAGTCTCAAGGTATTAAACGTAGTGCATCGAATGAAAAATCAGCTTACTTGTGGCATCAAAGGCTAGGTCACATATCTAAAGAAAGGTTAACGAGGTTGGTAAAAGATGAAATTCTACCTCAATTGGATTTTAGTGACTTAGATGTGTGTGTAGACTGCATTAAAGGTAAGCAGACCAAACATACAGTAAAGAAATCAGCTACAAGAAGCTCTCAGCTTTTAGAAATTATATACACCGACATTTGTGGACCTTTTGACACTCCATCTTGGAGTGGTGAAAAGTACTTTATCACTTTTATAGATGATTTCTCGCGGTATGGTTTCACTTATTTGTTGCATGAAAAGACTCATTCCGTGGATGTCCTTGAAATATTCATAAATGAGGTGGAAAGGCAGCTGGAAAAGAAAGCGAAAATTGTGAGATCGGATAGGGGTGATGATTTTTATGGAAGGTTTACTGAAAATGGACAATGTCCTGGTCCATTTGCAAAGTTACTTGAAAGTAGGGGTATTTGTGCACAATATACAATGCCCGTACACACCTCGTGAAACGGTGTTCTTTGAAAGGCGGAACCGTACTTTAATGGAAATGGTTAGGAGCATACTAAGTAATTGTTCTTTACCTCTTTCACTATGGATTTATGCATTAAAGATAGCAACCTATGTTTTAAACTGCGTTCCTAGTAAAGCAGTTCCTAAGACTCCTTACAAACTATGGACGGGAAGGAAACCGAGTTTAAGACATCTTCGAGTTTGGGGTTGCCCAGCTGAAGTAAGGTTGTATAACCCAAATGAAAAGAAGCTAGATCCTAGGACAGTCAGTGGTTATTTCATTGGCTATCCTGAAAAGTCAAAGGGGTATAAATTTTACTTGTCCAATCACGATGACGAGAATAATAGAGACTGTAAATGCTAGATTCATTGAGAACGGTCAAACTAGTGGGAGCATTGAACCACGAAAAGTGGACATTAAAGAAATTCAGGTTGAAGTTTCTTCTCCTGAAGTTGCACGTGAAATTGTTGTACCAATCGTGTCGTCACAGTCAAATGACATAATGGGACAACAACGAAACGAAGTGCAAGACCCACAAAATGACAATAACAATGATGATCAAGTCACAATTCAAGGGGAGAATAATATGTCACGTGAACAGTCAAGGCAACCTGTAAGGCGAAGGAGGGTAGTCAATGTTCCAGAGGAACAATTAAGGCGATCTATAAGAGAAAGAAGATCAGACATCCCAGATGACTACGAGACATATAACGTTGAATGTGACTTGAGCATTAGTGAGGATCCCGTCTCATTCCGTAAGGCCATGGAAAGTGATAATTCTGAAAAGTGGTTAATTGCCATGAAAGAGGAGATGAAATCTATGGATGACAACAAAGTATGGGACCTAGTAGTGTTACCTGAGGGTTCTAAGGCCGTTGGGTCGAAATGGGTCTATAAGACCAAAAGGGACTCTAAAGGTAACATTGAAAGGTATAAGGCTCGACTTGTTGCCAAAGGTTTTACTCAGAAAGACGGTATTGACTATAAAGAAACTTTCTCTCCAGTGTCAAAGAAAGATTCTTTAAGAATTGTCTTGGCTTTGGTAGCTCATTATGATCTAGAGCTTCACCAAATGGATGTAAAGACCGCTTTTCTAAACGGTGAGCTTGAGGAAGAAGTATATATGGACCAACCTGAGGGATTTGCATCCCCGAGTAATGAAGATAAGGTGTGTAGGCTGAGAAAGTCGATATATGGACTAAAACAAGCTTCTAGACAATGGTATTTAAAGTTTAATGATACCATCACGTCATATGGGTTTGTAGAGATTACCGTCGATCGGTGTATCTACATTAAGATCAGTGGGAGTAGATTTGTTATTTTAGTCTTATATGTTGACGATATTTTGCTTGCTGCGAATGATCTAGGCATGTTACATGATGTAAAGAAATATCTATCTAAAAACTTTGAAATGAAAGATATGGGTGAGGCATCCTATGTGATCGGAATTGAAATTTTTCGTGATAGATCACAAGGATTGTTAGGGTTGTCTCAGAAAGCTTACATTGACAAAGTTTTGGAGAGATATAGAATGAATGAATGCTCTGCAGGGATAGTTCCTATACAGAAAGGGGACAAATTTAGTAAAATGCAATGTCCCCGTAATGAGTTGGAACGAAAAGAAATGGAGAGAATTCCCTATGCATCTGTGGGTTGGGAGTTTGAACTATGTTCGGACATGTACTCGACCGGATATCGGCTTTGCTTTGTTGGAATGTTAGTCGGTACCAAAGTAATCCGGGATGGACCACTGGAAAGTCAAAAGAAGGTCCTTAGGTACTTACAAGGCACTAAGGAGCTCATGCTTACTTATAGGAGATCCGATCATCATGAAGTGATTGGTTATTGATTGATTATGGATGTGTTGATAGTAGAAAATCAACATTTGGCTACTTGTTCCTTTTAGTGAAGGGGCGATATCATGGAAAAGTGGGAAGCGATCATCATTGCTACTTCTACTATGGAAGCCGAATTTGTGGCATGCTTTGAGGCCACTATTCATGCATTGTGGTTGCGAAACTTTATCTCGGGACTTGGGATCGTCGATAGTATAGCCAAGCCACGAGAATTTATTGTGACAATTCTGCAGCCGTCTTCTTCTCTAAGAACGATAAATACTCCAAGGGTGCTAAGCACATGGAATTAAAGTTCTTATCGGTCAAAGAGGAGGTACAGAAACAAAGAGTGTCATTTGAGCATATTAGAACGGATAAGATGGTAGCAGATCCATTAACTAAGGGATTACCACCCAAGGCGTTCATTGGCCATGTAGAACGCATGGGTGTTGTATCAAAGGCCTTGTTATTATAAAGTTAATATGCTTGTAATAAATATGACATCTAGAATTCACTTATAGTATTGTTTACTTTATAATAGACATGTTAATCATTATAGTATATGTATACATTACAGTTATTAGATTACATGTGACTAATTGTGAGAATTAATGTTCTTCTCAAATTAAAGTTTTACCTAGATTTGGAATTGATTTGTGATACATGGAAGGAATCATGTCGATTAGTAAATGACGTGTGACCGCCATGATCCAATTAGTTCTATTTCGATTAAGGATATGACAGTTAGTGACTTTAACATAAAAGTGCACATTATAGTTATTAAACCATTAAGTCAACACAAAGGCCAAGTGGGAGAATGTTAGAATAATTAATAATATTCGTATGGCCTATGTGTTTCGGGTTTTAATAAAAGTTAAGTTCACATTAATATTACGAGACTTTAATATAAAAGACGGTATCGTGATGGATCGGTCTCGATTAAATGTAATTAAAGTTCGGGAATTATTATTCTCTCTTACCTTACCCTATTATACATCGTCTTTCACGAAAAGGTACGATCGGGTTTGATTGTGCGAAAAGGTACGTAATATATTATATATATTATGGAAGTTAAAAGAATAAAATTATTCATCTGACAAAACAAAACAAAAGTATACTTATAAAGTGAAAGGATGAAAGACACGGTTTCTTCCTCCATCATCAAATGAACATAAAAGGAAAGGGTTAAGGAGGAG
Organism: Silene latifolia; assembly: GCF_048544455.1. NCBI lineage: Eukaryota > Viridiplantae > Streptophyta > Magnoliopsida > Caryophyllales > Caryophyllaceae > Silene > Silene latifolia. The sequence continues at coordinate 96,650,538 of NC_133538.1, forward strand.
AATCAATCTGCTATACTTCTTATTATTGAATTGATTGCGTCTGTAAGACATGGACCAAGGTTAGTCTTTTATTTCGTCTATTGATTGTTTTAGGGTTGAATTAATTCAAGTCTATATGTTCTTGGGACTGATTTCATTAATGAAATCGCAAAGTTAATCTTACAGTAGGATGTCAAATTCATTTGCTGGCGTTCCAAGAAATGTTGTTGATAGTGGTACATATTGCATATTGCGGACTCAATAATGTGAAAAAAAATATTTCAGGCGATCCTTTGAGGATATATACATCCTCAGCAACCCATGTATCAACAATAACCATCTATGTACATGAATAGGAGTCCTGTTGCTAAGAATGAAGCTCCACCCAATTGCTGCTTTAAATTCTTACCAAGGTAGATGGACTATAAAAGCAAGAGTGATAGCAAAGGGCGAGCGCAGGCTCTACAGCAATGCACTTAGGGAGGGGCAAGTCAAGTGTTTTCCTTTGATCTTTTGGAATTGGGGTGAAATCCGAGTTACTTGCTTTAACGCTGCGATTGATCAGTTTTATAATGTGATTGAAGTAGGAAAAAGGTGTATGTGAGATCAATCATCTTCATAATTAACCCAAAAACCGGACTCTAATTTTGACCATCTTACCAAAGAAGTTTAAAACAAATGAAGTCGAATAACTGACTTCTTTATGTGAGAATGAGGGGCGTCTAAGAAACACCAGCTATCGTGGGAAAGAAGATGAAGATAGAAAGGAGGGAGACAGTGATTTATGTTGGGGATTGAAAGAGTTGAAATGTATAAATGAGTTTTAAGTGTGATTTGGAGGATTAATTAAGCTAATTTGTTAGTTTAGTTAGTACCCGAGTCGAGAAATAAGTAAAAATATGATCGGGAGTGAAATACGGTGTGAGTTGGGATATATACACTCTAATGTAGGTGGTATTTTGTAATAAATGAAATACATGGTGGTAGTTTGTAAAATACGAGAAATAGTAGGTGGTAATTTACAATTTTCACTTAAAAAAAATGATTTTAATGAAATAATTTGAGGATTTTTAACTTCCCGAGGAGTGTGATATTATAAAGCGCGAAAGTGACAATTTACCCCCTTAACTTTGCTCAATGATGAAATTGACACCTTATGTTTCAATTATAGCAATTAAGCCCCTTAATTTTAGTCAAAAGTGAAATTAAACCCCATTATTTGATTTTTCTTGAAATTCCACCAAAAATCATTTTTATAATCCAACTAATCAAATATAAAATTTGATTTTATAACCTTATAAATTTAATACAGTCTAAAATTGTAACGACGAGTATTTTTTTATTATTTTACAATTTTAAACAATTTATTCTAAATGTAAGAATAATTCATATTATTTTATCATATTCTTATTTTGTTTATTATAGATGAATGTAAAACTATTCTTTAGATGAATAACTAAACTTATTTAAATTAATAAGGTTAAAATTAGTAATTTTTATGTATTATTAGTTGTATAATATAAATATAAAATGAATTTTTTGTTGAAATTTTAATGAAAAATAAAAATCGGGGTTAAATTTCACTTTTTCTTAAAGTTATGGGGTTTGATTGCTAAAATTGAAAGTTAAGGGCCTAATTTCACCATTAAACAAAGTTAAGAGGACAAATTGTCACTTTCGTCGTATTATAAAGAGATTCAAAGATGACGGCTTTCAGGATGGTTAATGTAAAAGGTGACTTATGTTAGGGTTTTTTTGCTGCCTGCTAATTCCTCTATCATAATACATTGTATTTTGTACTCCGTAGTTGGGTATTGTTGATGGGTTTAGCGTTATTGTCAATCCGGATAAGGGATCTTTATTTTATGGGTTGAGTCGTTTAACTTTGGTTTATTTTTTGTCGGAATTTATTTTTGTTTTATGGGCAACAGTCAACATATTTTTTTTAATTAAGTTTTTTTTAGAGACGTTTCTCACTAAATTTATTTAGGGAATAATTACAATTTGAAATAAAGATGGGTTAAAACAAGTAAAATAACTACATATAATATGAAAATGAGGTAGCAATAAACATGGCTAAACCGTATAATCTTATTTATTAAAGCAACAACCAAAGAGATGGGTTCATACGAGTTATTCATTTTTTGTCTGGGTAAAATATGGGTCAGGTCAATTTCGGATTTGTAAATTACGGGTTTATACGAGTTCAATCATTTTGAGTTCGGGTCAATACCGGGTTTCTACGGATTTCGGGTCGGGTAAGGGTCATAAACAGGTTATATTAACGCAAAATTTAAAATGTTTATTTCTTTAATTTTTACAGTAGTTTAATATGAGAAGTTAGTAATTAGAATAAGCATTTTTCGTATAATATATTCAATGTTGTAAGGCTATACAAAGTATGAGTAGTAGATTTATCAGTTGTTACACGCATGTAATCATTTGAATAATTAATAATTTGGTAAAATTATGCTTTAAAACATATATAAGCATGTTTTATTTTAAAATTTTAAAATTTTATATTATTTTTATTTCCTTTAAATACAAATTTTCAATATATCTGCTCAATTCCTACTTTTCGTATTAACTCAAATATTTCAATTGCATTTTTATTAATTTTCATGCAAATAGTTTAATAGCATCTTATATAAGTCGGGTTTTTGTACCCTGTCCAAGTGACAGGACAAAGTAGCATTATATTTTTAAGCGGCCCAAGTAAAAACATAAAGAGAATATTAAGTAATATAATTTTTTCAAAAATCATCACTATATTTTATTGATGATAACCAAATATAAAACAGCAACCCTTGCAATTTTGCACGGGTTTAAGACTAGTATATATATATATATATAGGAATGGGATCATGTGAGGATACACTATCTTTTTGAGGATTAAGGATTTCGTTACAATATCAGAGGTTCTTCAATAAAATATCACAGGTTATTCGATAAAATATCAAAAAAAAAAACACACCTGTGCAAAAAAAAAATTATAATTTTTTTTAAAACAACAACATCAGAGCCTTAATCCCAAAATGATTTGCGGTCGGCTGACATTGATCATCCTTTCGAACCGTCCATGGGTGAACGCACACCTCAAAATGCGAATAAAAAAAGGGAAAATGAAAAACAAAAAGGAAGAACGAAAATGTAATGGAAAGTCAAGGTAAACTTAGGGGTTTTAAAATCGAATTCCGGATTTCTCTTATAAAAACTTAAAATTTAAATCGAGAGAAAAGATTAAAACGATTTTTAAAAACCGAAATAGAATTAAGGATCCGGAATGAACCAAGTAAAATCTATAAGAAAGTGGTTGGTAAAAAGTGTAATAAAGGAGAGAAAAATAAATAGTTTAATTTCTTTAAATTAAATAAAAAAAACTAAATATGTCAAAAAAACATCAAATACTAAAAATCCACATGTATCCTTTCCCTCCATTGTGCCCTCTCTGTCACTATACTTTCCTCAAGCCCCAGAAATCTCATATCGTGCTCTATCACTCTCAACCATGTCTGTCTCGGTCTTCCTCTACCTCTAGGGACCTTTTCTGTTCTCCAAGTCTCCAGCCTCCTAACTGGTGTGTCCATAGGTCTCCTTCTCACATGGCCAAAACATCTTAGTCGGTTTTCCATCATCTTGTCCTCTATTGGCGCCACTTTTACCTTTTCTCTAATCACCTCATTCCTTAACCGATCTTTCCTTGTATGTCCGCACATCCACCTCAACATGCGCATCTCCGCCACACTCATCTTTTGAATGTGACAATGTTTCACGGCTCAACACTCGGAACCGTAAAGTAAAGCTGGCCTAATTGTCGTGCGATAAAATTTTCCGTTTAATCTTTGGAGCATATCTTTATCGGATAGAAACCCTGAAGCACTCTTCCATTTTAACCATCCCGCTTTAATTTTGTGAGCCACATCTCCGTCTAACTCCCCATCTTTTTGAATAATAGATCCTAGATATCTGAAGAAATCAGACCCCTCAACAACATTCCCATCGAAAATAATACTCCCCGCCTCTGTCGATCTCAACCCTGCCACCTTAGTGAACTGACACCTCAAATACTCAGTCTTACTCCTGCTCAGCCTAAACCCACGAGTCTCTAAAGTCTGCCTCCACAATTCCAACTTTCTCTCTACTCCCTCTTTTGTCTCATCAGTCAACACAATATCATCAGTAAACATCATACACCAAGGGATGTCGTCTTGAATATCCCTTGTCAACTCATCCATAACTATAGCAAAGAGAAAAGGACTAAGTGCGGAACCTTGATGCACCTCGGTGGTAATGGGAAATTCTTCCGTTCTCCCAACATTAGTGTGAACACTTGCACTAGCCCCCTCATACATGTCCTTTATGAGGTTAATATATTTTCACGACACACCCTTTCTCGCCAAAGCCCACCAAAGTACTTCTCTTGGTACCCTATCATATGCCTTTTCCAAGTCAATAAAAACCATATGCAAGTCTTTCTTCTTGTCCCGATGGTGTTCCATCAACTGTCTCATGATAAAAATCGCATCCATAGTCGATCTCCCGGGCATAAAACCAAATTGGTTATCCGAGATGTCTACACATCTCTTAAGCCTTTGCTCGATTACCCGCTTCCATAACTTCATGACTCATAAGTTTAATTCCCCGATAATTGGAACACTCTTGAACATCACCTTTGTTCTTGTACAAAGGGACAAGAGTGCTTCTCCTCCAAGCCGATGACATCTTGTTGCTCCTCCAAATGTTGTTGAAGAGCATGGTTTCCCATTCGATCCCTTTCTCCCCGAAGCACCTCCAAACTTCTATGGGTATACCATCCGGTCCCTCTACTTTCCTTGACCCCATCTTCCTTAACGCCTTTCTAACTTCACTCTTTTGTATTCTACGCACAAATTCCCGATTAACCATGCTTCGTGTTACCTCTACATCCCCAAAACCTTGTTCCTGATGTCCATTGGATAAAGTATCAAAGTAAGAACTCCATCTAGCCTTTATTTCATTATCCTGAACCAGAACCTTGTCGTCCATATCTTTTACACACTTAACTCTCCCAATATCTCTCGTCTTTCGGTCTCTTATGCGAGCCAGTTTATAGATATGCTTCTCTCCTTCTCTCTTGTCCAACCTGGCATACACTTCTTGGTTAACCTTTGCCCTCGCATTCCGTACGGCCTTTTTAGCGGCTCGTCTAGCCTCCTTGTACTTTTCAAAGTTCTCATCACTCATGCATTTCCCCAAAACCTTATAGCATTCACATTTAGTCTTTATCGCTTGTCTCACCACATCATTCCACCAAGATGTGTCCTTACTTGATGGTCTATTCCCTTTAGATTCCCCTAACACCTCCCTCGCCAAATCCTTTACAACATGCTCTAATTTATCCCACGTTGCTTCAATATCTTTCTCCTCGCAATCCGACAATATATCGCTACTTCCAACCTTATCCAAAAAAGCTTGTTGGTTTCCCCCTTGTAGCTTCCACCACTTGATCCGTGCCTCACCGATTATCTTTCTCTTCCTCAAGTCTCTCTTACCCCGAAAATCAAGCACCACTAGTCTATGTTGTGTTGCGGCACTTTCTCCGGGTATGACCTTGCAATCGGTGTACTCTTTCCTCCACACATTCCTTACCAAAAGGAAGTCAATTTGACTAGCATTTCCTCCACTTCTATAAGTCACCAAATGAGAATTTCTTTTCTCGAACCAAGTGTTCATTACACCCAAGTCATATGGCAAAGAAAAATCTAATATGTCACTTCCTGCTTCATTTCTCTCCACGGACCCAAAACCCCCATGAATGTTCTCGAAGCCAACTCGACTAGTACCCACATGCCCATTGAGGTCACCACCAATGATCAATTTCTCTCCAATAGGGACTCGTTCTACAACCTCTTCCAAATCTTCCCAGAAGGCTCGTCGAAAAGAAGCATCCAGACCTACTTGAGGTGCGTAAGCACTTATAAAAGTCACCACCTCATCCCCGACTACAAGCTTAATGCTCATAATCCTATCACTCTTTCTTGATACTTCTACCACATCATAGATGTAATATTTATCAATGACAATACCCACTCCATTACGACTTTTGTCTTTACCCGTGTACCAAAGCTTATAACCCCAAGGCGCTATCACCCTTGCTTTATCTCCGACCCACTTTGTCTCTTGTAGACACATTATATGCACTCTCCTCCTTTTCATAACCCCCCCTACCTAAGCTAATCTCCCTGTCAAAGAGCCAACATTCCAAATACCAAAATGTAACCTACTACCCTTCCTAAAGTCATGTCCTGATTCGTTTACCCGCTCTTGACCATGCTTCCTAGATCCAAACCTATTTGACACCACACCCATACTTCGTGGTAGCGCGCCGCTTTTGGGCGACGACCTAACAACCCTTGCATATTTTTCACTACACCCGGGTCTAGAAGATGTAACGCACCCTTGCCTATTTGACACCACCCCCACTTTGTCTCTTGTAGACATATTTTTTTTAAAAAAAAGAAAAAGAAATTCTTTGGCATAGGTCAGATTTTTCGTGATATTGTATTGAAGAACCTGTGATATTGTATTCACTAATCCTCAATCCTCAAATATTTAGGAGTTCTCACCGGATCCCGACATATATATATATATGGCCAGGATCCGGTGAGAACTTGTAATATAATGAGAACCATGAGAACCTCTTGTCATCTAAGGACCATTAGATCAGACACGATCCAATGACCGAGATATATCGCTCAATCTACTGTTTGTATAATTAGGATCGTAGCAAATATCAAACATTCTCTGACATTATAAATCACACTTCTCTCTCTCTCTCTCTCTCTCTCTCTCTCTCTCTCTCTCTCTCTCTCTCTCGCTCTCTCTCTGCGCTTCTTTTGCTTCTCCATCGCTCACCACCATAATTTTCCTATGTCGCCACTATAACACCCTCATACCCCAAGTGCCTTACCAGGACCACTTAAATCATGGAAGTGCTACCATCTCGGTTATCTTAGGCAATGTATATCAAATAGAAAATAAAGAAACGTACTTAAATAAATAATTTTAAAGTGTTACAGTCACCATTAATAAAGGTAAGTTCATGTTCAAATCTATTAATTTTGTAACCTAGATGATATCATTTTCGTATTATTGTAATTGTACAATGAGTTTATACCAAATTTTTTTGATTGATTCTGTTTTCAATCTAAATTGATGCAACATTTAAATTATATTGCGTGATATGCAGTATATTAGGGTTCATAGAAAGTAAAATCTGGAAATTAAGTCTTATTCTAGTTTTGTTTGTAGTTATTAGTCCTAATTTTATCTTAATATGATTTTGACCTAGATTTTTACCAAGTGTTGTTTTGTTTTTCATTAATATTAGCAAGCTCCCAGGTTGCATATATGGCTTGAAGAAACGCACAACTTCCTCTCTTTATTCATAAAGAGATTTAATGTGTTATTTTTGTACATGTAGTGGTTATTTTCGTGTATCTACTAGATGTTTTTGTGCACCTAGGTTAATTTCTGTATACATAGTAATAAATTTGAGTAAGAGTGTTTACAATGTTGTACTTGCTTAATGGTATACCTGCTCATCTGATGTGGAGTGGCATGACTCGCCCAAAAGCATTTTTTGTTAGCTGATTGCATAATTTCATTAGGAATGATTGAATGAAACATTATCTCTTTTTCTCCTTTCCTAAAATTTGGAACTTTGTAAGGAATCTATAATCGTCCCAACCATTTTTTTATCTTTGGTTAAGAACCCCTCATAATGAACATAAAAGATAAACAAATGATTAAGACGAAGGGGATAGCTCCCAGTCACTACACTCCCATGTTTTGAAAATGTTGCAAGTTATAGAGAACAAATAGAATGTTACTCTTGTCTTCCATTTGCTGGCTCAATTGTTTACTGATGAACTAACAATCATGTTGGTACTAGTGTGTGTATGTGTGTCCAAACATTAGTAGAGCTCTTTCTGTTGGAATATGTATTCTCAACACTAGTGCGATCACATGATTTAATATCATAATTAAATCTCATAATAAGAATACAAAAGGGATGATAAATTATATAGTCAACTGATCCACATTAATCGGTAACGATTGTCTTGCTAGAGTTTGACGTTACTGTCGTAGGACGGTGGTGGTCAGTTGATCCCTTAAGGTCATACCTATAGGGTGATGCCCTTATCAGTAAAGTTGATTAATTGTATGACGATACAAGTTAATCAATTCCTTAAAATTGAACAATTCAATTTGTGAGAGAGAATATTTATATCTTATTGTAATGTGATTAAATAAGATTTATTTTAGTAATTGAAATATTTTATTACTAAAATTGATTATTGATTGTGAAACAATTGAGATAAGAATGAATGATTAATTATAATTACAAGATGTTGTGAATTATAATTATATGACTCATTTTATTTATGTGATCAAGTATCACTAGTCAATTTGTTATATGTGATTTAATTAATTTATAAAATGATATTTATTTGATAAATATGCATTAAATTAATTAATAACATGTAACTTACTACATGTGACATATTGTGTGACAAGTGACAAATTGACAAAATAAAATGGTAGTCCATTTTATGTGAATGGACCGAAATATTGTAGGTTGTGGAGGATAATGGGTGATTTATTTTAATGGTTAAAATTATTATAATCAAACCTATTCTACCTATTCTTACATACCTACATATTGATAAGAGTAAAAAGAAAAAGGAAGATGCCTTCCTTGGCCTCAAGTGAGTCGGCCATACTACTCTATTAGGAGTAGTTTTGGCTTTTTCATTTTCACTCTTACACTTCTCCATATTCCATTCATTCTACATGAAAACTATCTTACATATATTCATTTCTCTTTCACCTAAACTAGAGAAATTTTAATTCAAATTGTTCAATGAGATTACTAATATTATTAGTGTAATATATGAGTATTAGTAATCAATTTTAAGGTAGACTACTAAATAAATATCTAGTTAATATTATTTAGTAGAGATAAGGGCTAATCTTGGGTGCAATCAAAAGGAGAGCTCTTAATATAGAGTTTTGGAGGATCATCCTAATATTCATCATAGCTCAAGAACAAGTGAAGGTAGGAGACCTTACTTGTGCCCATAAATCCGAAAATTACAATGTAAGGGACATTGTTTTTCTTATTAATCTCTTATTTTGTTATGCATGCACTAGATCTAAAGAACTAATAATTAAAATGTTAATTTGTTCACTATTATAAGAGTCTAATAATAGGTATATGAACCTAACAATTGGTATCGAGGCATAGGATGTTTCATGCATAATCGGTTATTGTTTTTCCAAGTTAAAATGTTAACATATAAAACTAAAAACTTGTAATTTATAAGACTAAATCACGAAATCATGATGTATGTTATATATTCTGGTAATAAAATATTTTTAGGTCATTTTTATGATTTATGGTAATTTATTGCTCATTTTAATGATTTTTAGTGATTTTATTGCATTTTTATGAGTAAAATGAACTTTTAATCACTAAAATAAGTTACCCTTCACTAATTACCGTGATATTTTAGTATGACCTCACATGAATATTTTATGTATTGTATGTAAAATATCATATTCATGTGATTAATATTTCATGATTTATGATTTTTATGTGATAAAAATGGCATAAATGGAGGTTAAATGACTAAAAATAGTTAAACTTACTTTCTGACCTTGAAAATTTTATATGACCTCACATGCATATTTTAAAAGTTTTGTGTAAAATATCGTATTAATTTGATTAATATTGCATGATTTATGATTTTTATGAGATAAAAATAGATTAAAAGAGGTAAAATGGTTAAGTATAGTTAAATTTTGAAATAGGCCATGAGATTTTAATATGTTGTCACATGCATGATTTACACTCTGTATGTAAATTTTGAAATAAAATAATTTCATTTGGCATGATTTATGAATTTTTAGTGTAAAAATGGTATAAATAGTGACTATTTTAGCATAAATAGCGAAAACGAATTACATGGCATGAGAAAATTGTTTTTGGTTGAATAAATATCCCACTTATCAGATCTAAAGTTGTAAAATTGGTTGGATTAATTTTTGGATACTTTAGATGTTTTATGAGATAAAACCGATAAATTGTAACTAACTTTTCTCGTAATTAATTCGAAAATTTTAACCATAATTTTTGACATTATGAGTGTCATGGAATTATTTCAGAATGTTCAAAAATTTAAAATTCAAATTTTGAAATTATTGTAATTTAATTTGAATTTATTTCATAAATGTTATGATTTTAAGGTAAAAAATGAGCATATAATTAAATCAAGTTGAATTATTGTCAGAAATTTAGTGATGACTAATTTTTGAGTCCTAAGAGTGTTAGGATAATTAACTTGAGCTTAAATGTGATTTAAGTTTTAATTTATGATTTTAAGAAGTTATTATCACGCATTTTCATAAACCCGGATTATATATATGATATAAGTTAAATAAGGCGATTTGACACATATTTTGGCATAATAGATACATATTATAATGCTGCATATTTCAATTGTTGAATGTCTTTTATTTATATAATTGTGAATTATGTAATTTTATCTTAGTATGGCCTTAGTTTTAATCGATATTACCCGTAATGAAAGGGAATATTGATTTGGTTGTAATTTAATGTGATCTCGTATCACTTTAATTTTACTAGTTTTTCATATTACAAATGTATAATAGGAATAGCTTTGTATTTTTATTATTATTTATAATCATGGAGTTTCTTCAAGACGGTGCCATTCGGAAAGGCGTTCCAATGAAGACGGTGTTCTTGGAAGGCATGCCACTTGAAGATTCAAGGGACCAAAGGAGGTGGTTTCTGAATATGTAATAGACTATTTGATTTTCTATTTTAGGAAGGCCATACTAGGAATTTATTATTATTGCTTAGCATTTATTTTAATATGTTGCATGCATTGCCAAATCGCCATAACAACACATGCATATCAAATTGAGTCATCGACCGTGTCAATTAAAATTATCGTAGTTCACCGCTTTAGTTCACTTAAAACGTGATAGATAATAAATTGACAAGACCTCTCACTTATAATAATTGAGAATTAGCCTTACCAAATAGTAGAAACCATGAGTCCCACTTTCATGAGGAAGTAGGCTCGGCTCACCGGGGTACTAAACTTATTACGTTGGGTAAGTGGGTAATAAAATGTTATTACATCGAAATTTGGATTGAGCTCAACGGAAGTATTCGTGACCGTAGTCGCATTTGTTCCGGGCTAAAGATAATTATTAAAGTAATTTTTATCGACCGAGAGTTCTAGAAGTAGAATCGATTAAGAGTTAATCCACCGAGTTAATCCACCGAGTTATATTGATAAGGGATGAATCGGCTCACCGTGCCCGAGTTAATATGAATTTGGATCTCGGAATCATTTATAATAGTTGGGTAGAGGTCACTATATAAATGCTTAAAACTTTTTTTAAATGTTTACAAGTATTATTAAAACGATAGATGTTAATTGTTTCCTTCATTTCCGTTTTTGTAGTTATTTATTCGCAATGGATTCATCTAATACTCTTACACCAATCACCATTAATTCATGGCTCCAATCATTCGATGAAAAGTGCTCCGAGTATGACAATGATACGATTAGAGGATTACGCTGTGGCATTGGTCAGAATGAAAATCTTTGTCCTTTTACTACGTCTACACCTCCCACTCCCATACTCATGCCCACCACATCCTTGGTAAGAGAATCATATGAGGATAATCTCACAAATTCCAAGGAATCCTTGTTTGATGAAGCAAGGAGAAACATCAAATTGAGTAGGAGTTCTAGCAAGAGTGTCCTTGCAACTAAAAGGGGTATGATATTAATAAAGGAAAGGCAAAGATGGGTGAGAAACTCAAACCTGATAATGAATTGGAAATGGATAGTAAGACTACCACAACCAAGACCAAGAAGGGTGCCCAATTCTATGAGGAATGTAATTATTGTAATGTCATGGGCCATTGGAAAAGAAATTGCCTAAAGTATTTGGGAGATATCAAAGCTGGACTTGTCACTCCACTTGGTAATATTTCTTCCGAAATCGTTGTTATTGATAAAAATTATACATCCACCTCAACGTAGGTATGGGATACCGGCTGTGGTTTCCACCTTTGTAATTGTATACAGAGGCTTGGAAATGTGGAAAAGCTAAACAAGAGTGATATAAATCTCTAACAAGGAAATGGAGCTAGGATAGCCGCCACTTCAAAAGGGACTTATGTACTTGTTTTAGGTAATAGCTTTGAGTTGTAATTTACATAATGGTGATTATGTACCCATTTTGTCTAAAAGCATTATTAACATTTCTATGTTAGACATAGAAGGAGTTTTCCTTTCTTTTGCGATCAAAAACAATTGTTGTAATTTGTTGAATATGACTTGGCTGTGAGCCAAGCCACTTCTATTAATGGTATTCATGTTTTAGACACTTCCAACTCAAGCAAAGATATCTTCATAATACGAACCAAAAGACTCATAACTTGTGATTCAAATAATTTGTACATTTGGCTTTTTCGATTAGGTCACATAAATAAGAAACACATTAAATGCTAGTGTCGACTAGATTTATTGAACCATTTGATTTTCCATCATATGGATTATATGAATCTTGTCTCCTTTTGTAATACCCATGATGTTTAAGGACTCTTTTGACCGACCCTTTGACTAGGAAAGACCTTAGGAAGGGATAGGTGAGAGACTAGGTTAGGATAGGTACCTTAAAGTAGTGTTTACTCGACCTAGCAGGGACTACTCGGCCGAGTATTGTGTATACTCGACCGAGTAGAGCCTACTCGGCCAAGTGTGTAAGTACTCGACCGAGTATGGCTGCTGTTGACGCGTTGATATAAAAACGCGAGTTCGCAAGATTTATTTCATTTCCCATTTTCGACAGTTCCTCTTCCTCTAACCCTAGCCTACCTCTCTCTCTCACCAATCACCTCTACCTCCATACACTCTTATATGTAGCCTACACCTCAACCATGGGAAGGACGGGGTTTGCATAGGAAGGATGTGTGCGTGGTTGTCGTCCGTGTTACCGTCGGTCCGCGTTATTAGGTAAGTGCTGTTTTATTGTCTACTTCAGTAGATTGTTGGGAGTAGTTGTATAATAGGATATGGTCATCATTGTAGGATGCGTCTCGGAGTCTTTCTTGGCTGTTTGTGGATGCATTTTCATGGTTGGCAATAAGGTAGGGTTTCCCTACTCAGTTTACTGTTAATTGATTTAAGATTGTGATTGTACTATGTATGATTGTTGTCTGCTGATCATCGGAGTGTTGGTGGTGTGGTGTGTGTGATGATGATTGTGGTGAAGTCACTTGTGGGAGTGGCTTCACGCCCTAGTTCGCCCTCCGTGGAACCCGCCACGAGAGGGGATGTGCACATTAAGGGACAGGGTTATCGCTCGTTGATGAGCGGGATTTTGGTGCGGATTGGCTGCGGTTTCCCACTGGAGGCGTGGGCTACCTGTTGCGATGGGTAGTCTGGCAGGGCTACACACTTCGGTGTGTAGTCGGTTATTATGTGAGATCGGGAGACCGGAGATGGTGGATGATCACCTGGTTACTTATCATACTTGTTTTATTTTAATTGTTCAATAACTGACCCCGTGTTATGTTTTCAAAACTGTGGTGATCCATTCGGGGATGGTGAACAGTTGGCTTAGCAGGTACCATTTGGTTTGATGCTGTTGGGCATGGAGGGGATCGAGTCATCACGCTACCGGCTTAGATATCCTGATGTAAGAGTTACATAGTAGTCATAGCTATCACCTGTAATCAACTTTGTATTTGCTTGTAAAGATTTAAAGTAATTAATTTATAAATGTCTTTTATTGTCTATTTGATCTACTACCTCGGGTGACCGAGATGGTAACATTCTCATACACTGGGATGGTCCTTGGTAAGGCGTCCTGGTGTGCGGGGGTGTTACAAAGTGGTATCAGGGCCGACGATTTTGGAACCTGAACCAATGAATCCAATGAATATAGGGTGTCAAATTAAAATGAACCTGGTGTATGAATGTTGGGAGCCCCAGCCGACGCTAGATTTTAGGTGAGTAGGTGCCCTCATTTCAAAATCACGGCCCCATCGTGGTTAAGCCAACCACTGGGAAAGGGTAGTCGATAAAAGTAGTTGCTTGAAGAGTGTTTGCTAAGCATGTTTGTTAATCGTATCACATGTACCAATGTGAGTCTTGCATGCAGTAATGATGGTAATGATGAAGTTTAGAATTGGTTGGAATGGTTGGTGAGTGGTGATTAGAAATTGTGAGTGATGAAATGTGAAATTCTGTTGCGTATGGCAAGGTTAAGTTGAATGACCTGTTTAATGATGGTTGCATCATGTGATGGTTAATGTTTCACGAACGTCTTGCGTAATGTGGGTATAAGATGAATTGTGGAAATTGTGATGTTGTAGCGTTATAAACCGACCTTTGCCGGTATGTAGCTAGTTTAGACTTATAACCTTTATATTATCCATGGTTGGATTGTGACATAATTGTTGCAGCGGTTGAGGTAAGGGACGTAGGTGGAATGTTGGTTGATTCATTAATGGATATGTGTGACTCGGGTACGATGCGTGTTTATGTGGTAGAAGTAAGCCCTAACGATGACGAGCCCGATTGCATGGGACTCCGAATAATGTTACTTGTTTTGCAGGTGCATTAGATTCAAAATTTCGTTCCTGCTCTTTTACACTCGACCGAGTAAAGACGCATACTCGACCGAGTAGTCCACACTCGGCCGAGTATACTAGCACTCGACCGAGTGCCCATTCTTGTCAGAATAGAATCGCTACTATTTTTGAGTACTCGACCGAGTAGTCCATACACGGCTGAGTAAGCCCTATACTCGACCGATTAAGGTTTTAGCGTGACTCAGCCGGGTTATTCAAGAACCCTATATCGCCTCTTCTTTTCTCATTTCCGCCTCCAACACCTTCCTCTTCTTTCTTCTAAAACTCCATATCACTTCTTTCTCAAGCCCTTGGGTGATTTCTTAATGGTTACTTGCTCTTTGCTTGCCAAAATTTCCTTCAAGGTAAGGTTTTAAATCAATTTCTTCCTTTATTATTAAGGTTGTCTTATGTTTTTGTTTAAACTTCGAACCCCTATCATGTGTAACTGAAATCAAGATTTTTCTTCTGATTCTTTGGATTTAATTGCTTATAAACCTCGTCTATGCTGTCACTAGAGCAATTTCATGGCTTAAATCGCTTCTTGAATTTTCAAGGGTTTGACTCGAGTCGAAAATTTCAGTCTTTTGCTTGTTTTAAAATGCTATTTCAAAGCCCCTTGATGTTGAGAATGAGGTCTTTGAGTAAAATACTGGGTGTTTTGGTGAGAAAATTTCATCTTAAAAGTTCGTCTCAAAATTGTATACAATCAGAAAAACAGTCCATTTATGGCAAAATTTTTGTTTAAAGTATCTTTGTTAAAACCTATCTTTTGTAGTATGCCGAAAACAAGAGCCAACACAAACAAGAGGACTCGTGCCAATGTTCAATTTAAGACGGGTCAGTCCAGCCAAGAACCTGTTGTTCCACCAGTGGAGGCCTATCCATCGGTAATCTTTTCTGATTTCAAGCAACGTAAGGCCTTCAAAGCTTTGATGATTCGTCCTTTTCGACCTACTCGGTGTGTGAACCCCGAGATTTTGGAGACCTTGGGGATTAAGGAAGACATACCCCACTCTTTGAGACCTTTGGAATGGAGGGGTTGTATCACCTGAGAAAGAAGTCCTACCCTCATTTGACCTTGGAGTTTTTGAGCTCGTTTGTTTATGATGCAAAGGAGAAGACGGTCTCTTTTCGCCTCATGAACGAAGACCATGAGTTGACTTTGGATGAGTTTGCTGGCCACCTGGGCCTAGAGGCTGAGGGGACGGGGTATATTAGTGATGTAGCTAAGAATAGTGGTGCACCTCTTTACCTTCCTTACTTGACTGGCCGACTTACTCCTAGTGCTAGTGCTATGCTGATTAATGATGTTCAGCACGTGTCCCTCCGTATGTTTCTTAGGATGATGACTTCTCTATTGTACTCGAGAGATGATGTGATTAAACTTAATTCTCATGAGGTAATGCTGTTGATGTCTTACCTGAACCTGCACCGTAGGAAGCCCCTTTACTATAGCGCTCCGGGGGTGGTTTGTGCTAGCTTGGAGTATATGGCACAGTCCCCGAACCATCACATTGCTTGCGGGGCCATAGTGACCCGCTTAGCCCAGCGCTTGACTGATTTTGAGGGGCCACCTCCCTCGGGGGATGAGTTTGTTGAGACTGTGCCTACCATGAACGCCACGTATTGGTGTCAGAACAGATGGTTGAGAAAGATGGCTGATGGGACTTAAGCTTAGAGAGTGAGAGGATTTATGTGGATGGTACTTCCCGACCCTGC
Source organism: Silene latifolia (assembly GCF_048544455.1). Taxonomy (NCBI): domain Eukaryota; kingdom Viridiplantae; phylum Streptophyta; class Magnoliopsida; order Caryophyllales; family Caryophyllaceae; genus Silene; species Silene latifolia. Next base: position 96,666,964 of record NC_133538.1, read on the forward strand.
CCGCCTCCCCGTTGTTGACCACTAAGCTGAGTGGGAGCCTGTAGGTGGTGTGCTTTGACCTGGACCCCAGTACTACTTGATTGACCCTACCATTCTGTTGGACTTACCTGAGCCTATCTTAGCATCTGAGGGATAGCAGGCTTCTCCCCCACCTCGAGAGCGTCGTAGGGTTAGACAGCCTAGGGCGGACGCCGTTGAGGCTGAGCCCTCTTACTCCATGCCGAGCTATTACTCACAGCAGTACTCGCCCTACCCCACAGTGCATGACCCCAGGATGCAAGTTAGCGACTTAACCGAGCAGATCTCGACCACCTTGGTGCTCCACAACATGCATGAGATGGCCCATAATCAGGGCATATGGACTGAGCTAGCACAACCCATCTGGTGGAGAGGACCCAGAGTAGACACGAGAGTCTTCCACAACTATGGAGTTGACCCCGGCGATTGGAGGCCACCTAGGGAGACTGAGTTTGGCTGCCTCGCGGGACCGTGGGGAGCCAACTATGGCAGCCAACCAGTTAGGAGGAGGAGATTACTCAGCGGCGGGTTATCAGGGAGCTAGTACTTCGGGGGCCGGAGCTTTAGGTGCAGGCGGCGATGATGAGATTGATGGGGGTCCATATCAGTGATTTTATTGTTTTGTCTAGACTTGTTTCAGTTGTGGATGGATATTTATCGTTTCTTGTTGTACACTCTTATTTCGGATGACTGTACTTGGCCTTAAGGCCATTACTTGTTTTAGCTTACTATGGTTATGGCTTGCTAGATTCGGACATACACTTTGGTATGGAAATTACGACTTTTGCAGGTTAGATCGTGGGTGAAATGGATTTCACTACGGATTTTGGCCTCTGCCCGTAAAAGCTCGACCGAGTATACAAGCATACTCGACCGAGTAGAGCCTACTCGGTCTAGTACACTCTTATACTCGGCCGAGTACCAGGATATTGCGTGGTATTTATAACCCGTTGTCCTTCTGCGTGTAATTCTTTGTCTTGGGTGTTCTATGTTACCTTACTTGTATCTTCATATTTCCGTGTGGAGTACATTGCCCCGGTGTAGTAGTAACATTAATGTGTCGTGTACTTGGGTTGAAATGACAGTAGAATCAGGATGTTTTGTGCGTAGCTCTTTCGGTAGAATGATTGTGTGCATCTTTTCTTGCTTAGAAGTTGTAGTATAGTGTGGAGTTTGAGTATAGACGTGTCTGGTCATATAATAAATGTATGATTTGTAATAGTGTCTATCTACGGGTAATCATTGTCTTTGGGTGCACTGAACTTCGGGGACGAAGTTCCTTTTAGAGGGGTAGATATAACATATCGCGGCAATATAAAAGTGTCCATATAAATAAAAGTTACAACAAATTCTTGAGAGCTTAGCCTTCTTTCCTTATAGGCTTGTCTTCTATGTTCAATTTTCTGGCTAAGTTGTCATGAACTAATGTGTGATAACTGACAAGAGAATAAGAATTTGGTGATATAGTTGAGTCATTGGTCGCGAGTTTTGTAATGACCACTGTCTTATGCAATGAAGGTTTGGGGATAATACTTATGGTGTTGTCTTGTGGTGGTCGAAGTTGGTACATCTTTATGCTAGGTAGAATGTCTTGGTGGTGACTAAACTCGTTGTTGAGATGAGTGGGCTGAACTTCGGGGACGAAATTACTTTTTAAGGGGGGAAGACTGTAATACCCACGATGTTTAAGGACTCTTTTGACCGACCCTTTGACTAGGAAAGACCTTATGAAGAGATAGGTGAGAGACTAGGTTAGGATAGGTACCTCACATGAGTGTTTACTCGACCTAGCAGGGACTACTCGGCCGAGTATTGTGTATACTCGATGGAGTAGAGCCTACTCGGCCGAATATGTGAGTACTCGACCGAGTATGGCTGCTGTTGACGCGTTGATATAAAAACGCGAGTTCGCAAGATTTATTTCATTTCCCATTTTCGACAGTTCCTCTTCCTCTAACCCTAGCCTACCTCTCTCTCACCAATCACCTCTACCTCCATACACTATTATATGTAGCCTACACCTCAACCATGGGAAGGACGGGGTTTGCATAGGAAGGATGCGTGAGTGGTTGTCGTCCGTGTTACCGTCGGTCCGCGTTATTAGGTAAGTTGCTGTTTTATTGTCTCCTTTAGTAGATTATTGGGAGTAGTTGTATAATAGGATATGGTCATAGTTGTAGGATGCGTCTCGGAGTCTTGCTTGGCTGTTTGTCGATGCATTTTCATGGTTGGCAATAAGGTAGGGTATCCCTACTCAGTTTACTGTTAATTGATTTAAGATTGTGATTGTACTATGTATGATTGTTTTCTGCTGATCATCGGAGTGTTGGTGTGGTGGTGGTGTGGTGTGTGTGATGATGATTGTGGTGAAGTCACTTGCGGGAGTGGCTTCACGCCCTAGTTCGCCCTCCGTGGAACCCGCCACGAGAGAGGATGTGCACATTACAGGACAGGGTTATCGCTCGTTGATGAGCGGGATTTTAGTGGGGATTGGCTGCGGTCCCCCACTGGCGGCGTGGGCTACCTGTTGCTATGGGTAGTCTGGCAGGGCTATACACTTCGGTGTGTAGTCGGTTACTATGTGAGATCGGGAGACCGGAGATGGTGGATGATCAGCTGGTTCCTTATCATACTTGTCTTATTTTAATTGTTCAGTAACTGACCCCGTGTTATGTTGTCAAAACTGTGGTGATCCATTCGGGGATTGTGAGCAGTTGGCTTTAGCAGGTACCGTTGGTTTGATGCTGTTGGGCATGGAGGGGATCGAGTCATCACGCTACCGACTTAGATGTCCTGATGTACGAGTTCCATAGTAGTCATAGGTATCACCTGTAATCAGCTTTGTATTTGCTTGTAAAGAATTAAAGTAATTAATTTATAAATGTCCTTTATTGACTATTTGATCTACTATCTCGGGTGACCGAGATGGTAACATCCTCATACACTGGGATGGTACTTGGTAAGGCGTCCTGGTGTGCGGGGGTGTTACACCTTTGCAATATGATTCGTACTCCTTTTAGTGGTAAAGGGACACAAGCAAGTGATTTGTTAGGACTAATACATGCCGCCGATGTATGTGTTCCTATTGAGCATCACCGCAAAGGAGAAATTATGACTACTTAGTCACTTTTACCGATAATTTAAGTAGATATGGGTATGTTTACTTAATCTAATATAAAAGTGAAGAATTTGAGAAACTGAAGAATTTCTAAATAAAGTAGAGAACCAATTGATCAAGAGTACTAAAGCATTACGATCCGATCGTAGTGGAAAAGATCTAAGTAATTAATTTGATTTATTAAATATGGATTATGACCTAGTGTCACTACCCATAAGTTCAAACTAATATGAGTCGGTTTGAGTTATTGAACTCAATTTTGGGAATTTGCAATCCAAAACAGACACGTAATTCTAAACGGATATGGTCAACCTGGAAATACCTAAAATAGAGAGTCTTTTTAAAAAATTACATGGATCAGACTGGCATATGACATGAATCAAGCTGCCATGATAGAGCTGGTCTTTTATGTGCAAATACGCCAGTCTAGACGAACTTCCAATTACTTCACCATATATGTTTGTTACTCACAAGGCTATCTCTTAAGAAGATATGTGTATTTCTAAGAGATAGAGTGGGAGTAGATTGTAACTAAAAAACATGTCTTATAGTTATTATGTTACTTTGTGAAACTAATGGAACTATAATCTATAAAGATAGAGTGGGAGTATAGTTTAGTGGGAGTATAACACACATGTCTTGTTGTTAAAATGTTGCTTTGCGAAAGTAATGGTATTATGACATTGTCCCAAATCGACCTTGTTACAAACGAGCCATAGCATTACAATCAAAAAATTGTAACTCAAGAGTAGATTTACTTTAAGGTGAGGGTCTCCTCAAAAGTAAATAGAGCTTTAGAGTACTTAAGTGCATAGATTGACATGAAGATGTTAATCAAGATAAATTATGTTAGGAATTGCCGCATTTCATTTTAATGAAGAATGACAAATGATATTAAAAATTCGCTTTCTAAAATGGGAATTTAGAGAAGGGTGTGTTTGGAACACAAAACCTTAGATAAAGATCTAAGTGTAACAGCAAATTTTGTATAACGATAACTGAAATACAAAACAAGGAAACAATTAAATTTTATTAATAAATATCAAAAGTACGTGTACAATCTCTAATGTATCCTCTGATTCTAATATGCTGTAAGGGGTACGCATACGGGGTACGCGTGTAGACAAATTTAATTGCTCTACACGCGATGTAAATTTGATTTCTTGAGAGGGTCGCGATGACTTGAATCTCTCTTGAAGGTTTGAACTTGTGATTGAATCTTCAACGCAGGCGGCACGATTTGATGTGCTTGTTGACTACTTGCAATGATTTTGACAGAGAGGATTTGTAGGAATTCGTACCTTGTTCTCTCTAGCCCCTTTGCAATTATGAATTTCCAACCCTTTGAATGAATGAGGAGAGCTCTATTTATAGAGTTTCAATTCCCCTTGTTGTACTTTGGTAGTCACAGGCCCATTTGTGGGTTTATTAGCAACCTTGGCCCAAGTTTGATTCTTTCTGGGTTTAGTGATCCGAATAACTCCTTTTGTAATACGAATCGACCCGCATTTCATTTAATCTGGACAAATTAATTAAATTAAGTTAAAATTTGGTATTAACTCAAAATAATTAATTTATTTTATTTATTCGGCACTTAATAAATTTTCCGTGCCTACACTAAGAATCCTAACATATTATGCGTAGCTTTCTTAAGTGATCCTAGAATGGTCTTAAGCAAGCATTAAAGGATTATAGTTTTCGTTCATGTGATAATTGAGAATAATTTCATTCACATGATTGAAGAATCATGATTATACATGAAGTTAAGTGGGAGCCAGAATTATTTTTCCATGTCTCATATGTTGAAAACATATTACTTATTGAGAGTAATGTACCAATTCTCTCTTCTGTAAAAGAGTGATTGGGAGACTAGGAAAAAGTGGGATATATTTTAGATTTCCGAATATCTATGTGAGAGGATATGGGCATAGAGTTGAGAGTCTTATAATGATAAGTTCTTTCATATCTGTTTAACATCAACAAGATTGAGTAGGTTATTCATGTTGATGGAAGTGGAATTACTATGATGGAGTCATAGTCGTTCACTGAACCTATTAAGTTGTTGATCACATGAAATCGTTTGCTAATGATTCCGCAATTAGAACGATCATGTATGCCAACAGACGCACATGCCATGATGAACCATATGCTAAGAGCATAATAAGTCAATAACAAGTTAATTCCCATGATAAGGCTTGCGAAAGCCTTAAAGAACATCTTTGAGATTCTTGAGAAGAATTAAGGATTCGTTCATATGTTTGGATGATAAACTAAGTTACGTGTTGAAGGGTTGCACAACCTTTAGTTTCCAAACCGAAAAGGATTTGTCGAAATCCTAGGATGTCTTATTGACTAAGGAGTAAGAAACTAGAGAAGTATTTTAGTTTCGACCATTGCAAATTCTACAAAAGGAATCTAAGTAAATTGTGATAAGTTGGTCAAGATAGGGATTAAGAGTGAATCCATCTACAAATGACTTTATCACAAGTTATGTGAAACAGTGGGAGCATCTTTCAAGTTGAAGAGCCCAAGTCTAGTGAGAAGATTAGACATATACTTAGAGATAAATTCATGTTATTAGATATAACATTGAAAACAACGAAATAGCAATTAATAAAGTTGGAATATATGGATATATGGCATATCCACTTGCCAAGCTTTTATTGCATTTCAACTAGTGTAAAATTTACACTAAAGATTATAAGATATGAAGTAGTAATAGTGTATTGACTATTCATATATGATAATCGCATTTATCGTTTGAGTTTCTTTAAAACTCACCCATTACTTTGTTAAATCCAAATGGGTTGTAGAGACAAATTGAACCCCATAAAGTGAACTGGATTGACATGGTATTTTCCCCTAGTTACTTATATGAGGTGACGTCTCGAAGTGACTAGAGTGTGATGCGATTTATGGCAAGTTCAAGTGCCATAGAGTCATATGGGATGACTAGTCGATCACCTAGACAGACTGTATGGGACACTCTGTCGAGCAGTGACCGCTTATAGAGTTCTGGTAATTCATAAAGCCTGGTCGTGGCAAGGGCTGCTATAGTATTCTTATGAGTCAATTCTTTTGACTAAAGACTATTCGCCCAAGTTGGCACAAATTTCTGATTGACTTTGATTTATGCTCTGCGACTGTCGTAATTGAGGTCAAATGGGTATATTTTGGGTTATGATGAACTGTGGCTAAACAAAGGGAATAGTGCGATAGGAATTGTCCACCCCCTTGTCAGGTTATTTGAAATCTCAAGGCCACTCGAGGAGTAGTGAACTGGAAATGCGTGGCCATGCTCGGAAAGTATCTATGGTAGATAATTTCGGTCAGACAGTTACACTCCAGATCGAGGAAACCATTCAAGATATGATCAAATGCAAGTACGACATGCGAGACACCTTGCATTGAGTGGGAGATTGTAATAGGACAAGAGAATTGGTGATGCACACTTGTCTCGGATAAGTGGGAGATTTTTGGAATATGTGTCCTCAACAATAGTGCGATCACATGATTTAATATCATAATTAAATCTCATAATAAGAATACGAAAGGGATAATTAATTATATAGTCAACTAATCAACATTAATCGGTAACGATTGGCTTGCTAGAGTTTGACGTTACTGTCGTAGGACGGTGGTGGTCAGTTGATCCCTTAAGGTCACACCTGTAGGGTGATGCCCTTATCAGTAAAGTTGATTAATTGTATGACGATACAAGTTAATCAATTCCTTAAAATCGAACAATTAAATTTGTGAGAGAGAATATTTATATCTTATTGTAATGTTATTAAATAAGATTTATTTTAGTAATTGAAATATTTTATTGCTAAAATTGATTATTGTTTGTGAAACAATTGAGATAAGAATGAATGATTAATTATAATTACAAGATGTTGTGAATTATAATTATATGACTCATTTTACTTATGTGATCAAGTATCACTAGTCAATTTGTTATATGTGATTTAATTAATTTATAAAATGATATTTATTTGATAAATAGCATTAAATTAATTAATAACATGTAACATACTACATGTGACATATTGTGTGACAAGTGACAAATTGACAAAATAAAATGGTCGTCCATTTTATATGAATGGACCGAAATATTGTAGGTTGTGAAGGATAATGGGTGATTTATTTTAATGGTTAAAATTATTATAATCAAACCTACTCTACTTATTCTTACATACCTACATATTGATAAGAGCAAAAAGAAAAAGGAAGATGACTTCCTTGGCCTCAATTGAGCCGGCCATACTACTATATTAGGAGTAGTTTTGGCATTTTTATTTTCACTCTTACACTTCTCCATATTCCATTCATTCTACATGAAAACTCTTTTACATATATTCATTTCTCTTTCACCTAAACTAGAGAAATTTTGATTCAAATTGTTCAATGAGATTACTAATATTATTAGTGTAATATATGAGTATTAGTAGTCAATTTTAAGGTAGACTACTAAATAAATATCTAGTTAATATTATTTAGTAGAGATAAGGGCTAATCTTGGGTGCAATCAAAATGAGAGCTCTTAATATAGAGTTTTGGAGGATCATCCTAATACTCATTATAGCTCAAGAACAAGTGAAGGTAGGAAACCTTACTTGTGCCCATAAATCCGAAAATTACAATGTAAGGGACATTGTTTTTCTTATTAATCTTTTATTTTGTTATGCATGCACTAGATCTAAGGAACTAATAATTAAATATTAATTTGTTCACTATTATAAGAGTCTAATAATAGGTATATGAACCTAACAAGTGGTATCAGAGCATAGGATGTTGCATGCATAATCGGTTATTGTTTTTCCGAGTTAAAATGTTGACATATAAAACTAAAAATTTATAATTTATAAGAGTAAGTCACGAAATCATGATGCATATTATATATTCTGGTCTTAAAATGTTTTTAGGTCAGATTATGATTTATGGTAATTTATTGCTCATTTTAATGATTTTTAGTGATTTTATTGCATTTTTATGAGTAAAATGAACTTTTATTCACTAAAATAAGTTAACTTTCACTACTGGCTGTGATATTTTAGTATGACCTCACATGAATATTTTATATATTTCATGTTAAATATCATATTCATGTGATTAATATTTCATGATTTATGATTTTTATGTGATAAAAATGGCATAAATGGAGGTTAAATGACTAAAAATGGTTAAACTTACTCTCTGACTTTGAAAATTTTATATGACCTCACATGCATATTTTATAATTTGTGTGTAAAATCTCATATTAATTTGATTAATATTGCATGATTTATGATTTTTATGAGATAAAAATGGATTAAAAGAGGTAAAATAGTTAAATATAGTTAAATTTCGAAATAGGCCATGAGATTTTAATATTTTGTCACATGCATGATTTACACACTGTATGTAAATTTTGAAATAAAATGATTTCATTTGGCATGATTTATGAATTTTTAGTGTAAAAATGGCATAAATAGTGACTATTTTAGCATAAATAGCTAAAACGAATTACATGGCATGAGAAAATTGTTTTTGGTTGCATAAATATCCCACTTATCAGGTATAAAGTTGTAAAATTGATTGGATTAATTTTTGGATACTTTAGATGTTTTATGACATAAAATCGATAAATTGCAACTAAATACCATATAGATACACTATTAACATTCATATGTGCAGAGGTACACTCAAATGCTTATAAATAAACTAAAATATGTAGTAGATACATTAAAATACGTAGTAGATACATTAAAAAAATTCGACTCAATGGGGGGAAAAAAGATCCCATCCAGCGAACTTTGCAGAAGTCTCTAGCAACTAAGCCAGTATGAGTCTGAGACGTTTACACCATATGTCAAACAACTTGGTATGATAGTATCAACCATGATAATAAGTTTCAAGGACTGAAACTTGGTATGTCGGACGATAAGTCGATAACCCTACCACAAGTATGTCACATTATTATAATTACTTTCTTTTCTCCAAATGTAAGGGTATGTATTCAATTTAGGGTTATTCCGTATCATTATATACATTTCTATTTTTAGTCAAGGCTTGAGCTTGAAAGTTCAAAATGACCAAATGCCCTTATTTTAAGTTTACTTATACCCACTCACGACGAGCCATCAAGCCCATTCAAGAGTTCTAGCAAGACATGGGATGTCGATAATGACGGTCATTAAACGTCTCTGCAAGTCTTCCTGCAAAAGGTGGTAAGAACTAAGAACATTTAAGCCATATTTATGCCTTTATAAACCCATCATCAAACAGTACCGTACTAAAACAAATATTCATAATAAATAATGGAAGTTATCCAGTACTTTGTAGGAAAACATCACTTTACGAAAATGCAAGATCTCGGAAAATTGATCACCAAAACCGCATAAAATATAATTTATTTACATCTCTCTTTAATCTATATCTTCATTATTGAGTCAAAGCTAAAATGTACTAAAGAAAAAGCCCAATGACATCAACAAAATAAGAAGTGACTACCAAACTTTATAATTTCCAAAAGAAATCGTATTAAATACAATTCAGAAACACGGACAAAGATGTGGTACCTTACTGAAATTGAAGCGTCAGAATCATGAGTGGAATTGATAAATGTTAACAACTTTGGTGACATTCTTATCCTTAAATATAAAAGATTCAGCGTAGTCTGAACGAGAACCATCATTTCTTTTTCTTATTCTGACAACAATATCTTTCTTAACGGAAGAGCTCTTTGACCCGCTTGTACTTCTACCATTTTTCTCACCTCTCGGTTTTAGTTTCTTCATATCTGTTCATTATATAATGGCATATTTTAGTACAAGCAGAAAAACCAAGTTTCAAGAGGATAGGTGAAATTAGAACTAACTGATGTACCTAAACAACTTTTTAATGCACATACAACTTCTTATTATGCACCTAATGACAAAAAGACATCATAAAGGGGCACATTAAACCCTTTCTAGGGGACGAGTTTAAATTAGGAGGAATAGTATCTTTAAGTAAGACGGAAAATGGTTTAGGGTTGGATTAGGCAGTGCAGACCCGTCTAATTAAACCCTAAACCCTTTCTGTTATGATAGGTTCGGGTTTAAATTAGGGTGAATATTGTCCCTAAGTAAGATAGGGTTTAGGGTAGGGTAATATTACCCAACCCCAAAGACGAACCTAAACCCATTTCCAGGGAAGTTATTAGAACTACGGTTGAACAAAAAGACGACTTAAAGAAGCCAAAACCCTTTCGAGGGAATGGTGAAACTAGAACTAACTGATGTACCTAAAGAACTTTTTAATGCACATGCAACTTTTTATCATGCGCGTAAAGACAAAAAGACACCTTCAAGGGGGCATAGTGAATGCTTTCTAGGGGATGGGTTTAAATTATGGGGAATAGTGTCCGTAAGTAAGACAAGACAGGGTTTAAGGCTGTATTAGGCAGGTATGCGTAAATCGAACCCTACACCAATTTCCTTAAGATGGAAACAAGTTTAAATTAGGGTGAATATTGTCCCTATATAAGCCGAAAAGGGTTTAGAGTACGATTAGACATCCTCGCAGCTTACCCTAAATCTTTTTCCAGAGAAGTATTCGAACGATGGCTGAACAAAATGGCACCTTAAAGGGGTCAGAGTGAACCCATTCGAGGGGATGGATGAAACTAGAACTAACTGATGTACCTAAAGAGCTTTTTAATGTACATACAACTTCTTATCACGCACCTGAAGACAAAAAGTTACCCTAAAGATGACGGAGTGTACCCTTATAAGGAGACAGATTTAAAGTAGGGGGAATAATGTCCTTAAGTAGTACGAGAAATGGTTAAGGTTGGATTAGGTGGCCCCGCTATACGGACCCACCTAATCCAACTCTAAACCCTTACCCTTATGATGGGAACGAGTTTAAATTAAGGGGTAATAGTGTTCTTATGTAGGCAAACTTAGATTATTATATCGTTCTCTTTCGATGTGCGAGATTAGCTAGTATAAAGGCAACTTTCTAGCAAGTAGTGCTGCTGCTATGTCACCCTTATTTAAATTGTTTCATTAAGAGTACCATAACAATGTCATTTCAACCACTTGATCGACCACCATTGCAAAAGAATAGCAATTATGTGATAGAAATTAAGTAATAACTTCATAATGGAAAAAGAAAAACATTCTAAAGTTCATAATGTATAGTATTAGGTTTATGTGTTGTGTAGCACTATTATATAGTTCATATCTTGACAAATTATTGTTAATCAATCAGAAACTTGATTCTGACCATTAGTAATGGACAATTATTCTTGCACAATTAAAAATGGACTTGAATCCTTTACCAAACCTCTACCGATCAAAAACCAAATTAAAAGGTAACTCCTACAATGACAACCTGTAAACATAATTCGAGCATTACTCGGCATTGTAACCACACAGCCAACTATTCAACAGGAATTCAGTCATAATAATCAAGTAACACAAAAATAGGGTTAGGATTCTAAATAAATAAATTAAATCAAATCAAATCAAATCAGCAAGTAACATAAGAGATTATAGTGATAGATTAATGGCTAACTACGTAAATTGAAGTAATTCATAGGTAATTAGCAAAAAATGCAGGTAACTTGAATCGGACAACGTTTGAAAGCAACGAAAATAAAAAATAGAAGAACAAATCGGGAATTCAACCTTAATCAACTAATTTTAATCATAATAATCATATAAATTAAGGAATAAGAAAGAAATGGGGAAAATTGAGAAATTACCTAATTGTACTCTGCTCCAAATGAGAAAAAATCGTAAATGAAATCAGCGAGAATGAAGAAAGCGAGATTGAAGTTAGGTGTACGGAGTAATGACGCTCAAAATCAAAGACAACGAACAAGAAAGCATGAAAAAATAGGGCTTGATGAATAAGGAGAGAGAAAGTAAGACAAATAGAAATAAAGCATCAAAATAAGAATGACAGAAAATTGGATGGTGAGACACGTTGGAATCAGGCTCAAAATAGATTCAATCTTAGCCCTTCAGTTGTCTAGGATCTAGGGATTATAAGAGATTCTCATGGTTCTCATTATCTGAGTGGTTCTCACAGGATCTCAAATATATATATATATATATATATATACATATATATATATACATATATATATATATATATACATATATATATATTTGAGATATATATATATGTATATATATATATATATATATATATGTATATATATATATATATGTATATATATATATATATATATATATATAGAAGGGTTCTTATAAGGCCATTATATCTTATGAGTCCCTAAGTCCTTATAAGGACCTTAGGATGGAAGGGATGGAGGGATAAGATTACATCTCATTCAAGGGTCACAAATGAACCTTCCTAATCTCCCTCCCTAATCCTGTATAACTCCTCCTAATCTTGTATAACTCTTTTACCATTTTAATCTCCCAACTCACTTCCTCATTCACTCATCCTCTCTCATTTCTCACATTACTCTTTCTCTCTCATTTTCCTCCCACCCTCTCTAAACATTAAAAAAAAAAAAAAAAACCAAACTGAAACCAACAACAACAACGACATCAACACCAGCCGGCCTCCATCAACCAACAACAACAACGACAACAACCAGCAACAACAACCAGCAATAACAACCAACAACACCGACAACCACCACCCCATCACTCACTTCTTCCCGTCGCCTGCCACCACCACATCCCGACACAACCATTCACACCACACGCCTTCACGACAACATCCCGACCACCCTCTGCCGGCAGCCACAACTCGCCCACCACCACTCGACACCGGATCTATTCCCTCCTTGCCACCGCCTTTCTCCCTCCCTGTTACCGCCTCACCGACACCGATCTCCCTTTCTCCTTTTTCCTTTCTCCCTCCCTGCTCTTCCTTTCTCCTTTTTTTCGTTCTTTTTTTTCGTCCATTTTTTTGTTTTTAATTTTCGTTTGGTTTTATGTTTTTTTTTTTAGATTTTAGATTTGCTTTAGGATTTGAGGGTGTTGTTTTTTTGTGATTGTCATTGTTATTATTGTTATTTGGTTTTTATTATTGGTATTTGGTTATTTGTTATTTTTCAAGTTTTTTTTAAGTTTCATATTTTGGGCTAAAGTTATACAATAATCAAAATAGAGTTATACTGTTAATGTCTAAAGTTATACATTGTATAAATTGAAGTTACACAAATTTTGGACTAAAGTTATACATCTTGTCTATTAAAGTTATACACTACGTGCATTAAAGTTATACACTTCTCTATATAAATTTTTCAAATTTAAAAATTTAAATGTTTAGATCTGACGTTTTTTATTTCAATTATTGTTATTGTATTGTATTTCATTGTTAATTTTTTTTTGATGAATCATGATTTACTTCTAGGGGTTTTTTTTGGTTATTGTTATTTGGTTTTTTGTTTATATTTGGTTTTTTTGTTAGATTAACAGGTTTTTTTTGATAGATTAACGGGTTTTTGTTATTATGGGTTTTTTTGGTTTTTTTTATTATGGGTTTTTTTTTGTTATTGTTATTTGTTTTTTTTATTATTAGTTTTCATATCTAGTTTTCTTCTTCTCAACTTTCATCACTTTTTTTATTTTGAATTTTCAAAACTATATGTAAATACAACTACAGTTATACTATTTACGACTAAAGCTATACCCTTAAAACATTAAAGTTATACTATTTACGACTAAAGTTTTATCCTTAAAACATTAAAGTTATACTATTTACGACTAAAATTATACCCTTAAAACATTAAAGTTATACTATTTACGACTAAAGTTATATTCTTCAAAAATTAAAGTTATACAATTTATACTATTTTGTTGTGTGTTGTTATTTACTTATTATATTGTTATTTACTTATTTTATATTTTTTTATTTCAATTATGTCTTATATTACATTTTTATATTTAGATAATGTCTTTTTTTTTTTCTTTTTCAGATCTAGTATTGTTGGTTGAAAGTTAGTATTGATGGTTTTTAGGATTTCGGTTATATATTGGACTAAAGTTATACGATTTTGGATAAAGTTATGCGATTTTGTAGTAAAGTTACACAATTTTGGACTAAAGTTATACAAATATAGACTAAAGTTATACATATGAAGGACTAAAGTTATACATATGAAGGACTAAAGTTATACAAATATGGACTAAAGTTATACAAATAAGGACTAGTGTTATACAAAAATGGACTAAACTTATACAAAAATTACCTAAAGTTATACAAATATGGACTAAAGTTATATAAATAAGGACTAAAGTTATACAAAAATGAGATTGAAGTTATACAAAAATGGACTGAAGTTATACAAAAATGGACTAAAGTTATACAAAAATAGACTAAAGTTATACAAAAATGGACTAAAGTTATACAAATATGGACTAAAGTTATACAAAAATTGGACTAAAGTTATACAAAAATTACACACATTTCTACTGGAGTTATACATTCATTGAGTAGAAGTTACTCATATCGTTACTAGAGTTATACATTTACTGAGTATAAGTTATACATTTACTGAGTGGAGTTATACGTTTAGTCCATATTTGTATAACTTTAGTCCATTTTTGTATAACTTTAGTCCATATTTGTATAACTTTAGTTCATATTTGTAAAACTTTAGTCCATATTTGTATCACTTTAGTCCATTTTTGTATAACTTTAGTCCATTTTTGTATAACTTTAGTTCATTTATGTATAACTTTAGTCCATTTTTGTATAACTTTAGTCCACCAAACTACCACCACAAAACGAGATAATAAAGTTATTTTTTCAAAAGATTAAAATTAACTTATTATATGAAATTTATTTTGCCCAAAATCTTAAGAAAGAAAATGTAAAAAAAACCGAGAATTGAGAAAATAGATAAAAAGACAAGAATAAACAAAATAAAAGACAACAAAAATAACAAATGAAAAAAACACAACAAATTAAAATTAACTTATTATATGAGATTTATTTTCCCCAAAATCTTAAGAAAAAAAATGTAAAAAAAAGCGAGAATTGAGAAAATAAATAAAAAGACAATAATAAACAAAATAGAAGACAACAAAAATAACAAATGAAAAAAACACAACAAAAATAACGAATGAAAAAACAACTCAAAACATAAAAATTAACATCAAAACGAAGAAAAAAAAAAAAAAAAACGGTACGACGGCGGTGGTTGTGAGACGGTGGGTCGTGGCGGTGGGTGGTGTCGGGTGGGGTGGTGGTGTAGAGGAAGAGAACTTTTTTATTTGTTTGAATTTTTGATTTTTTTGGGTGTTTTGGGTTATTTGGATTTTTGGGTTTTTTATTTTTTTGGATTTTTTATTTATTTGGTTTTTTTTTTTTAGAGTTTGAGAGAAGAGAGAAATGAAATGTGTAAGATGAGAGAGAAATGGATGAGTGGAAAACAAATATATAGTAAATTAGTGATTAATTATAGATTTATAGTGGATTAGTGAGGGAGGAGAGAGATGGTGAGATTAACTATTAAACACACTTTTTTGCGGTTGATCTTGGCCATCCATTTTCACCATCCAATGGCCCTGAATAGAATTTATGGACTCAATACATATACATGGCCTTAGTTGATCTCTTCTCTCTCTCTCTCTCTCTCTCTCTCTCTCTCTCTCTCTCTATATATATATATATATATATATATATATATATATATATATATATATATATATATATATATATATATAAATTAGGATCATATGAGTCACCCTATCTTTTTGATTCCTGGAGTTCATGATATAATATCACACGTTATATTAAATAATATCACAGCTTACAGTATCACACGTTATACTAAAGAGTATCACAGCTGGAAAAAAAACTTTTTCAAAAAAAAAAAAAATTGAAAAAAAAAATCGTGATATTGTTTTGTAATACAATATCACACATTATGCTAAACAATATCACATGTTATACTAAACAATATCACTGGTTCCCGAAAAAAAAAATCAGTTAAAAAAATTTTTCGAAAAAAAAAAGTTTGAATTTTTTTTTTCTGATATTGTTTTGTAATACAATATCACACGTTATACTAAACAATATCACAGCTTAAACGGAAAAAAAAATTGTTAAAATTTTTTTGAAAAAAAAAAAATTTCGAAAAAAAAAATTTTGAAAAAAAAAAAATTTTCGAAACAAAAAATTTCGAAAAAAAAATTTTATTTCAAAAAAAATAAATCGTGATATTGTTTTGTATAGTGCGTGATATTATTTTATGGACTCATGGACTCAAATATTTAGGTGGACTCACCGGATCCCACCTATATATATATATATATATATATATATATATATATATATATAGAGAGAGAGAGAGAGAGAGAGAGAGAGAGATGAGTTCTTATGAGTCCACCATATGCCATTGAGTCCCTAAGTCCCTCTAAGGGCCATTGGATGAGAAAATGGATGGTTGAGATGGATGGAAAATGGATGGATTAAGGACTTTTAAAAAGAAAAGGAAAAAAATGTGGATGGTTGGATTGAAATGGATGGTTGAGATTGAAATTAACAAAAAAATTATTTCACTAATCAATTTTCTTTACACTAATTAATTTTTCTTTCTCTCTCTAGCCCCTAATTAATCAGTTTTGAGTTTCAGATTTCAAGAGTGTAAATGTAATGTTGTATGAGTTTTACAAGTGTAAATCTAACATTTTACGAGTGTAAATGTAACATTTTAAGAGTGTAAATTTAATTTTTTTGTGACGGAAATTTTGAATTTATATAATATTAACATTTTACAAGTGTAAATTTGATGTTTTACGAGTGTAAATGTAACCTTTTAGGAGTGTAAATTTGATTTTTTTGTGATGGAAATTTTGAATTTATATAACTTTAACGTTTTACAAGTGTAAATTTGCAGTTTTACGAGTGTAAATGTAACATTTTAAGAGTGTAAATTTGATTTTTTGTGACGGAAATTTTGAATTTATAGAATTTTAACATTTTACAAGTGTAAATTTGATGTTTTACGAGTGTAAATGTAACATTTTAAGAGTGTAAATTTGATTTTTTTGTGACGGAAATTTTGATTTTATATAATTTTAACATTTTAGAAGTGTAAATTTGATGTTTTACGAGTGTAAATGTTACATTTTAAGAGTGTAAATTTGATTTTTTGTGACGGAAATTTTGAATTTATATAATTTTAACATTTTACAAGTGTAAATTTGATGTTTTACGAATGTAAATGTAACATTTTAAGAGTGTAAATTTGATTTTTTTTGTGACGGAAATTTTGAATTTATATAATTTTAACATTTTACAAGTGTAAATTTGATGTTTTATGAGTGTAAATGTAATATTTTAAGAGTGTAAATTTGATTTTTTGTGACGGAAATTTTAAATTTATATAATTTTAACATTTTACAAGTGTAAATTTGATGTTTTACGAGTGTAAATGTAATATTTTAAGAGTGTAAATTGACTTTTTTGTGACGGAAATTTTGAATTTACATAATTTTAACATTTTACAAGTGTAAATGTGATGTTTTACGAGTGTAAATGTGCTATTTGATGAGTGTAAATGTTGTATTTTAAGTGTAAATTTGATGGTTTTAGAGTGTAACTTTGGTCCTTTGAGTGTGACTTTGGTCCTTTATAAGTGTAACTTTTGTCCTTTACGAGTAAAACTTAGTCCGACTACCAAAAAACACCACCACCGCCGTCCTCCACTACCAACTCATATCGACACAAAATATGAGTGCAAATATATATAATTTTAACGAGTGTAAATGTACAGATATAGAAGTGTAAATGTAAAGAAATACGAGTGTAATCGTAAAGAAATATGAGTGTAAATCTGAAAAATGCATGTAAATGTAAAGAAATATGAGTGTAATTGTAAAGAAATATGAGTGTAAATCTGAAAAATGCGTGTAAATGTAAAGAAATATGAGTGTAAATGTACACAAATACGAGTGTAAATGTAAAAAAATATGAGTATAATAAATATATTTATTAGATCTAAGAAAAAAAATTATGATAATACCAGCCAACACGAAATAAAAAAGTAAATCTGCAACTTTAACAAAAAATATATAACCCCACAACAAACAATAACTTATTAAATTAAAAAAACAAAAAAAAAAACAAAAAAAAAACATTGAAACGAGATTGAAGAAAGGAGAAACAAAAACACAAAATGGACAACAAAGACAAAAACTGAAATACAACCTCATTCACACCTCATCAAAAAAAAAGACAAAAACTAAAAAAAAAAAGAACAAAAAAAGTCGAAAACTATATAAAAAAATGTTAAAAAGACGAAAACAAAACTATATAAAAAACGAAACTCATCAAAAATTCAATGTTAAAAATAGAAAACCAAAATAAAAAAACAGATCTACACACTGCCAAAACCGACACCACAACAGCCATAGCCCCGCCACCACCACCACCACCACCACCACCACAGAACTGCGACCCACCAACTTACCCCAACCACCCCGACAACCTCCTACAACAACCCTTCAACTCGTTTTTTTTGAAAAAAAAAACAGATCTAAAAATTCAGATGTGGAAAGAGGTGTTGCGGCGTGAGGGCGGCACGATGGGGGCTTGAGGGCGGCGTGGTGGTGCGTGGTGAGTGCGACCCATATCTGAAATAAAGAGAGGAGACATGGTGGTGTCGTGAGGTGATTGTCGTGAGGCAGTGGTTGTTGTAGTGAGGTGGTTGTGGTGGATCTGAAAAGGGGGCTGCGAAATGGTGGTGGCGGCAGTAGAAGGGTGGTGGCGGCAGTAGTGCGAGTTAGTGGTGGCGGCAGTTGTAGGGTGGTTGTGGTGGATCTGGAAAGGGGGGTGGTTGGTGTTTTGAATTTTTGGGTTTCGAAAAATTTGGAGGCAGTGTGAATTTTTTTATTTTTTGGGTTTTGAATTTTTTGGGTTTTTTAAAGAGGGGAGAGTAATGATATTTGTGAGATGAGAGAGAAGTGGATGTGGAAAAATTGATATATATAGTGAATTAGTTTTTAATTATATGGATTAGTGAGGTAGAGAGAGATTGTGTGTTAAATTAGCACTAATATCTCCTTTTAGCATTAATCCCCCCTTTTTTCCTTTCAATCTCAACCTTTCATCCCATCTTTTCAATGGTCCTAAGGAAGACTTATGGACTCAATTATTTTTGATGGACTCACTAGATCTCTCCTATATATATATATATGTATATATACTAGTTGTTGCACCGCGCTCTACCGAGCGCGGTGCCCCAATTCGGTGAAATGCTAAGCAGAAATAAGTCGGTAGACGGTAGTGTATCAATAAAAAGGTGCTCCATTATATATTAATTTTAGTAGTGTAATCAGAGTGAGTAATTTAAGGAGAAGTGAGTAAAATTGAGGGAGTGAATTAGAATGTGATAGCAACATTTACCAAGATTGAGTAACTGGGTGAAAGCGTAAATAAAAATTGTGGAAGAGGGGAGTAGATACAGTGAAGAAGAATAAATGGATGATCTTAAAGACAAGGAAGAAGATAAGAGATACAAATACGAGCATCAGCAAGACAAAGATTAGAAATTTATATTTCTCATAGGCAGTAACCTCTTGCCAAAGAAAATAAAGCCCTAAAAAGAGCACATTTACTATCAGCCTGTGATGAAAAATAGCATCTCAAGTGTCAGAGATTACTCATTGCGAGGGAACCAATACAATCACTCAGTCTCAAGAAATAACAAATCTGCTGGTAGCCTAGCTTGATGACACCACTCCCAATCATTTCTCCGTACAAGTCATTATCCTCATGAGTGTTATTCGAAAGATGCAGAAGCAGAAGGAGAATAGAAATACCAGTCGAAGACGAAAGTATAAGCGATGAGAAATAAACCCGAATGTAGTGCCGTAGTATAAACCACTGCCTTGAAAAATATTTCTCCGGTACGACCGTGGTGGCGATCAGCTAGTGCCGGTAGTTCCCCAAGGTTAACACTACAGGTCCCACGCAGCCCGCCCACTCGGGCGTGAGACTTGGAACGATGAAATCAGCAATACCCAGAAATATATGAGAGAGCAGAGAAGGCGAAGAGAAGAGAAGAGAATTTGATTTGATTTTCTGTGTATAAAATGCTGTGAAGAGGTTCGAATTTATAGGCGAAATAGGTCAGTTACAGGAGCCAGAAACCGACTCCTGAAACCCAGCCACAATCCGAGTTAGTGGGAGTAAGACTCTCCCCACTAACATCGCTTTGACTTACTTATTCAACTCAAGAAACAAAAAACACAAATTCAAAACAAAACTCGATCCTACCCAAAAAGATAGGCACAAATTTCCGCAGTGATTGCAAATCCCAAATCCCAAATCCGGATTCGGGCCAAGCCCGGGCACGGGCACGGCGCGCGCGCGCGTGTGCGAGCTGAATTAAGCACCTCGCAAGGCTTCCACAAAAGCCTCTCTTGAGCCACTAGTGATATGGTAAGGAGGGTGGGTATATATAAACCCATAAAACTTTCTTTTCCTCACCAATGTGGGACAATTGGAAACACTTCAAAGGCAAAAAAGCCTCTATATTTTCCAACAATGAGTACCCTCATCAACACGGAGAAACCACCTGATCATGAAAAGAGTACATAAGAAAAAAACACACACACACTTTTTTCTACCCTCAAAATACCACTCTGTTTAAGGCCCAGAAGATTATGAAAGCTTTCAGTATCAAGAAGAATAATGGAATTGGGAAATATCTTGGGATCCCGGCGGAATTTAAAGAGTCTAAGCAAGGGATCTTTGTCGCTTTATTGATCATGTCACCGAGTTTCTTCATGGAATGAGATTTTTCTATCACCAGCAGGACGACTTACCCTGATTTCATCGGTTCTATCCAATCTCTCAAACTACTTCCTATCGGTCTTCAAAGTTCTGGTAAGTGTGGCAAAAAAGATTAACTCTATTTTGACACAATTTTGGTGGGCGGGATGTAAATTGGGGAATAAACTCCACTGGTGTAGCAAAAACTTCCTAAGTCTGCCGAAGAGTGCGGGAGGCCTTGGCATTCAGAATGTTCAATGTCTTAACCAAGCTCTGTTAGCCAAACATGGATGGCGACTTGTTTCTCGTGAGAACTCTCTTTTTTGCAGGATTTTCCGACAAAAGATTTTTGGGGCACAAGTTTATCAGCATGGGCTACACCCCATCAGGGGTTCTGGATGCTCTTGGGGAGTACGTAGCGTCTTATATGGGCTATCCTTTGTATTGGAGAATATTGGCTGGAAGCCTGGAATCGCCTCGAAGTTAAACGTGTGGACGGAAAGATGGGTTGGGGGAGAAAGGCCAGAACCCAGAAATGAATGGTTAGGTCTCAACACCAGCCATCTTGCTAACTTACAGGTTAGGGATCTGTTACTACCTGATGGTACCTGGAACGAAGGCGTCATAAAGAGTCTATTCACGGAAGAGTGGACTATGCGGATCCTGGCGGTACTGCATTGTGAAGTAAGACTCAGGGATAAGAATTTTTGGCCCCACACGACGTCGGGTGTCTTTACGGTGAAGAGTGCCTATGGAATAATTTTCGAGGAATAAATGATCAGGGCAGGAACTGCTAAAGACAAAAGTAGAATAAATGATCGAAGCCGACTTTTTTGTCGGAAAATACTTTGGAAGTTGCCAATTCCACAGATGTGAAAGATTCTCTTATGGAAAATTATTACCAATGTTTTACCGACAGGGCATGAATTCTACAAGCGAAGTATTGACGTGGACCCGTCATGCGGCATGTGTGGCAGCGATCAACGGACTTTGGAAACGCCTGAACATCTTTTTCGAGATTGCGGCCTCTCAAGTAGAATCTGGGCAGGCTCTGATCTGGGCATTCGCGTAGAAGGAACCGAGGGCGTCTCTATCACTGATTGGATTTGTATCTGGATCCGATATTTAGCCAAAAGAGAGGAAGGAATCTATCAGGTGATGTCCTTCGTGGCTACATTATGGGCCTTATGGACTATGCAAAACAGGATCAGATTTCAGAACCAGGAAGTCAACCCGCACATTATCATCAATATGATATATCGGGCCATCCGGGAACGAGTGAACATACTGAAGAAGTCTCTTGATAAAAAAACGGATAAAAGTAACAGGAGACCAGAAGAGGAAGGGACACTCCAAGAGGAATCTTTTGTTATTCGGGATGGGCACCCGGTGTGTATTCTCGGCATGCCGAGCGGATGTGCGGTGATACGGGTGAAGGTCGATGCTAGCTGGAACAGGAATTTTGAGGCGGCCTTCGGATGGATTGCTTATGATGATATGGGGAGTGAATCATGCGGAGACAAAGTGCGCACGAAAGCAGAATCGGCTTTACAGGCTGAAGCCATGGGGGTTCGAGATATACTACTGTGGGCACAAGAGTGGCGACATCTTCATCTGGACATTTCTTCGGACTGCTTGCAGCTTATCAATCAACTAGCAGGTGCTGACAAGGATGACCACAGGATTATGGCCGTGCATTCTTGAGGACATTCGTGCTTCTTATAGTTTCTTTCATTGCTTATGTTTTAATTTTATTCCGAGGCGGTTAAATGGCATTGCGCATAACCTTGCGAAGAAAGCCATGAAACTGTGAAACCCTTATTTACAGCTGTCAAAAAAAAAAAAAAAACTTTTTTCTACCCAAATAAGTAATAAGAGACATTAGCCTGGCATACCTTGAGCTTTGGCAAAATTTTTGATCAGCTCCATAATAAGCACGGTCTTGTCAAAGCCAGCCCCTCAAAAAACACCGATATTTCCTCCTCTTTTATATGAAGTTTTTGCTTAAATGGGGTTGAAACCCAAACTATTTAACAAAATAGTGTCGGTTTTAAACTATTTACCAAAAATGGGTTCACGTCATCATTTTTGGATTTCCTTATTTTTTTTGAAATTTTTAGCTAGTCGCTATCCGGGACAGCGACAAGTTGTTTACCATAATAAAGTACTCGACAAGCTACTTTCATCGCTTCCGTTCTCCTTGCTCAGACCACCCAATAACGAAATATCACCTTCATTCTCTTCTTCTTACTTCCCTTATCATATACAGATATCTGTTTGAGTTGTTAGCTCCATGATTTGCGGAAAAAAAGGTCCGCAATATCGCCGTTCACTAACGATTTCGGTTTCGCGGAATCCATTTATATCATCTCAGTGATTATTGGTATCGTGTGAACTCGTTTTGTATGTAATCAATTTCTGATTTTATTCTGGGTTAAGAACAACAAATTGAGATTGTACTAAGCTTTAAATCAGATCAATCAATTCAGTGTTGAAGAATACAAAAATATTTGGCGGCATTTACACTTCTTTCCTGTTATGCCCACGAACTAGAGTGCAGACATCTGCCCATCTCCATACACACAGCTCTTCAATGGCTTCCTTATTCCCCAAATACAATCACCTTCTTCGTCATTCAATCCATTCCACCATTTAATTACAAAAAACCGAGTTCATACGATACCAATAATCATTTAACATAATATAAATGGATTCCCGCGAAACCGAAATCGTTAGTGAACGGCGATATTTCGGGTCTTTTTTTTTTCGCAAATCATGGAGCTAACAACTAAAAGAGATATCTGTATATGATAAGGGAAGTGAGAAGAAGAGAATGAAGGTGATATTTCGTTATTGGGTGGTCTGAGCAAGGAGAACGGAGGCGATGAAAGTAGCTTGTCGAGTACCTTATTATGGTAAACAACTTGTCGCTGTCCCGGATAGCGACTAGTTAAAAATTTCAAAAAAAAAAGGAAATCCAAAAATGATGACGTGGGCCCATTTTTGGTAAATAGTTTGAAATCGACACTATTTTGTTAAATAGTTTGGGTTTCAACCCCATTTAAGCAAAAACTTCCTTTAATATGGCCTAAAAGATCGACAACCTATGTATGCAACAACCAATATTTGAGCTGAGACATCGAAAGCATTCATTTACAGATATGACCACAATAAATGCTCAACTTAAAACAAACAGGCTCAAACAGTTCAAAAATACATTAGAAAATCAACAAAGAAGTCAGAAAGCAAATTATGGTTTGTAGATGTGAGACATATAAGCACAGTAGAAGACACTCACCAAAAAACGATGGCAAACTAATCAAAAAGAGTTCTCTCTTAGATCGTAGTCATTCTTTGACTGTGCATAGAACAATAGATGTCCATAAATAAATGGCTATATTATCAAACAATTATGAGTTTTTACGAAAAGCTTATGTAAACTGTGCATAGCTTAAATGTCATGAGTATATGACAAAGTAATACTGTATGTTTGGCTTTCTATCTTTTATTTGGACATCTAATAATTTCATAATCGAGCTATCAACTATACTACTATGACTCTCAATATTTCGTGCGTATACGTGTCTAAACCACAACACTCGGACATGCATAAGACACTTGGACATTTTGAATAAAATATCCCAACCTGACCCTTGATACATTCCCCTGTTGAATGATTTTAAATGAATCTGGCTATGCGAGTAGAATCGCCGCATAGGTTATCAAACCGTGGTAGGATATAAGCTTTAATCCAGGACTTAAAATAAACTTTGCATAGCGCGATTCACCAGTACGGAATGAACATTTCAAAACATAATTAAAAAATCAGACAGACTGACACTTCTGAGCTCATACCTTTCACGAACTGCCGTGCTTCCTCCTTATTGGATGGCTTTTCCCTAACCATGCCTTCATAGACCACTACCTGGTCATTGAAATCCAAAGGTAACAAACACTAATGTTACTAACATGACAAAAGAACACAAGCTGTGAAAATGAATTTTTTTCTAAAATGAGGGCGAAAACTAAAGAAATAAACAAAATGAGCTTAGTTTCAAAGTAATTACCCGAAATGGGTCCACGTCAGCACCGAAGCTAGCTTCGGATTCAAGTCGCTCACCCCCTAAATGACTACACTTTGGGTGAGATGAAATTACGGTTGCTTGCAAGAATCGAACCTGGAAACAATGACAATAATACTAATCTAGTTCCAACTGTGCCAGGAGTATGTTTATGCCTTATTGAGCGCTGAAACTCATCTAATTAAATTCATAACCGTATTGTGTTTTGCTATATCAAGTTCAAGTGCATTTAAATGCTAAACAATTACTCTGGGCGCAGTGGTTAGGAGGTGGACTGGTGTAGGGGTTTGACAAGCGATTTCACCTGAAGTCGTCTTCCGGCTAAGCGACTGTAATCCGGAACCTAGCTTCACCTAAACCGAGCCTACGTGGACCCATTTTTGGCAATTACTTTTAAACTCGCCCCATTTCATTAATTTGTTTGTTATTGACTCCCATTTTGGAAAAAAGTTCTGTGAAAATAGATGATTATGAAAAATGAACAAGGATAAAACATCATGGCTTGCTAGAAATTTCAGATATTGACTATCATAGATTGAATCAGTAAGATTGTAACTTTGGAAGACCAGAGTTTTCAGTTCACAATTCATGAAACCAACTACCAATCCGTAGTAAGGGTAATTGTGCACATGATTATGGGTCTCCGGTAAAACTGCCAAGGCTAGTGTAAGCTAAAAGGCACGCACACACATTGATAGCTAAAGCTTGAGCTGTATTAGAGTTCAGTTTTAGGCTTTTAGCTTATTATTATAATGCAATATTGAGCATAGCCTTAGTCCCCCAAGAAAGTAAGTTTGGCTAACATGACTCACAGTGAGAAATTGTATATGCGAGAAAGAAATTAGATAAATTTTTTTTTTTTAAAAAAGGATAAAACAAAGGTTGAATTTATTGTATAACTGAAAATTGAAGGTAATTGCAGAATATTGTTCAATTTTTCAGTTTTGTTTCCTTCATGACCATGACATTTATATTTATTTTGTATAGATGATGACATTATTTGAACCTGAATCAAACTCAAAATTGGTTTCTTCAGAATTATGCCATTGTTTTCCCAACTACACAATCAAGCTAAAGACTTTATGATCAATAAACAATAGAAAACTCAACTAACAAAATTTCAAGAACAATTATCCACTCCACAACCAGTTATCTCAAGTAACAAAATCAATGTCAAGCAAACCCCAAATTTCCGAGCAACCAACCAGGCAACCACCAAACAGAGCTATCGATATATCTTCACAATTCTTACACGAAACTACATTTGGGAATTACCCTTGGCAGTTTGTATTGAAGTGAAAACCTTAGACTATATGTGAAAGCAATGAATCTGTTACATAAAAATAGATGAAATTTGAAAGGAAAGGGAATAGTAGAGATTAGAGGATAGGGGAGTCTGCAACTCTCCTTATTCATTCACTCTAGCATGACATGAGGAGGCCGCAGAATGTCCCTTTTTATATGGAGTAACTAAAAATATAGAGAATCATGGGTGGGGCTATACTTGTGAAACAGGTCGGGTGGTGGTACAAATTTGAAGCGTTTTAGAGTTTTTAAAGTGGAAGGAGAGACTTTTGGCAAACAAGGCTTGAAATCACTACAATCATAAAAATACTTAATATGTCAATCTCTCTCTACATTCGTCAAGCAACCCTTCCTCTACGGCTTATCTAAAAATGTTGAAGGCGTCATAGTATCGATTGGATTCAACATTCAACATATGCGCAAGTATCAGACACGGGTAAAAAATAGGAGTCAAAGGAACATAGCTCGGGGAACAAGAATACTTACATTGATGACCTATTTTCATACACCCTGCAATTCAGCGTTGGAATTATGTTCTTTCACAGTCAAAGCCTAGGCCTGGTCTTTTAAAGCCTCCAATTCCTCTTCCTTATCCTTCAACTCTTCATTGTTGTTCTCCTTTTTTCTTCGCATCGACATCTCTTTCCATATGTTCCATAAATTGAACAGCTCCTCTAAATTTGCTCTATTACTAACTCCAGAGCCTGCCTCTGATAATTTTCTTTCTGAAGCTCAAAGATTTTCATGTGACGTTGTTCCTGTTCCCTCTACAAAACATGGGTAGAATTAGTGCGCGAGTCGGATAAGCACATTTTGATCAGGAGAATGAATACTGCCTCAGTTCAAAAACATAAATAATAATTTTCAGGTGGGGTAATAACCTGCCACTCTTCAAAAAGTCTCAGAACATTCTCCTCCGCTTTCTTGTGCTCAACTGATGCCATTTCATTCTGAAACGAAGAGACACCATCACCGTAAATTTACTGTAAGCAATTAAAATAATGCATAAACTGCCTTTGCTCCTTGTAAGGTTCTATTTCTAACTGACCTCTCAAATGAAGTATATCAGCTGGATTAGGCTCTAACGCCAATGCCTCAGTCAGGTTATTAATTATCTGGATCATAAATTCAACACCGTGGCAAAATTCAGAAAGCCTTTGTGACAAATGATCAGAGATGACTAACAAATCGAAGAATAAAAAAATGTCAATTTATGTTATTCCATCATATTCCAAAACTAAGGAACAATAAGTCTCTGGTTTCATAGGAAACGTAGATTATACAAAGAACATCAGAGTCCCTCCCCTTTATTCTTATCCCTCTCAGAGCCTCCTAATGCAGCACGAGCTTGCACTTGACGCTTTCATGCCTCAACCATCTAGTGAATTTACATCCATGGCATACATACAAGTTTATAAACGCTCTTGTCAAAAAGAGCAAACTCTTTCAGAACAGAAGCATGAACTTGATACCTTGGTAAAGTCGGCAATTGCAGCGTCAAGTTCTTATTGAAAAGCATATGTTGTGCCTCTTCCGATGAGCTCCTTTGGGTAGTTTGCATCCTCCTTCAGCCTGCCACTGGAACCATGAATATCAGCCAAGTTTGTTGTCACATTATACAAAAAAATTACCGCATCAATCCACTCACTTTCCCAATTACTAAAGTTCCAGCTCAATCAACTCCAAAATAATATGCATTTATTCACAGATTCCATCCTTAGAGCTTAACCCGGCAATAATTTGGACAAATAATGAACCCAAAAAACATCAATTACCAAAAGGCTCTTAATTAACTATTTTTTGAATAGAGTTCTCCCGTAAAAATAGGATACACACTAACAGCATTACCGACCTCAGTAGCCCGAGAGCTTCTGCAAATAGCATGGAATCTGTGACTTAAACTCAGGATGAATTGAGATCCGATGAATAAAAGATGATCTAGCAGCTGAACAATCTGTGACAGAATAAAATTTCAGAATACTTTTAGTAAAGATAGGATACACTAACAGCATTACCGACCTCAGTAGCCCGAGAGCTCCTGCAAATAGCATGGTAAACGAGGTCGGATGTTTGCAACTTTACCCCTTTATGTTAACAACCCTTTAAGAGTTACACCAAATGAGTGCTACTTCAAAATTTAAAAATTACAAAATTTTGAATGATCGGATATATGGCTGAAGCAATAGCTATACAATATGAATTCCAACCTCCATTCGTTAGCCACTTTCATCTTTCCCGGTGAAACACATACTAACACTCTCTAGTTGAGCAACCATATATCTGGATTCACCTAAAATACACAGCATACACTAAAGTAAGTGAAACAACATCAAGTCATTTAGAGTCACATAGAGCTGCTTAAGCCGATTGTCATGTACACAAACCTCATATCTATGCTAATGTCTCTCTTCAGCAAATTTGCATTTCCGTAACTATTGACAGAGATTGAATAAAGTACATTCCAGCGTCCAGGTCAAATTTATATGAATCTTGCAATGAAAGAGCATAGTAGTAGACTGTTTCATTCATAACTGTGATTATATTCATACAGTTTTGCACTCGTGCATTCATTGACATGACAATATGTTCTCCTTGAACCAAGTCGCATTGTGCCACCCAAGTGAGTTTTTGATCCCTGACCAAACAGCATGATAGACAATGTTATTCCGATTCTTCATATTAGTAAGGACTTAAGGAATACAGATATAAGACAATATGAAAGTATAGAATATAAATCTAAAGTTGTTTTGAATCTACAATGACTAGAAGAAACCAATAGATGAATGACATATGAAATTAAGTGATTACGCAATTTTGAATGCATTTTTGCGCTCTGTACGCATGAATTGTCCCAGTCAAATTCAACAAAACTAAGTTTTTGGCATGAACCCAGTTTTGGCAGGGATTGTTACTTAGGTAAAAACACATATCAACACCCAAATTATTGCATGCAATCAATTGAAACCCCAAAAACAAAACCCTAACTTATTTAATTCACAATCAAACAAAACGCCCTAACATAATTATCTACTCTACAAGAACATAGCTATTGCGAAATAGCAAAGCACCAAAATAACTCATAAATTAAAATTAGCCCAAATTATTACATGCAATCAATTTAAACCTAAAAAAAGCCCCAAATCAATTGCATGCAATCAATTTAAACCCAAAAATAAACTCGAAATTATTTAATTTAACTCACAAATCAATAAATCCACCTCAATAGTTAGTAAGAAAATCAGAATAATGAACAAGACAACTTACGTGCTACATGTTTGTATCAGTCGGATTGAATTCGTCATCGTCATTGTTGTTGATTTGATAAGTGAACTGCTCTCTGAAGGAGGAAGAGGAATTATGGTGATTGTTTTGGGTAGGGTTTTCGCCATAATTGAATTGATTGATGATTCATATTAATGAAGAAATTAGCAAAAACATCCACATAAAATAGAGGAACCAAAAATGGAGAGTGAGGAGCATATAGAAACAAAAATGGAGAATGAGGAGCAGTGTGGGACACCAAAAAGAGGGAGAATGAGCTTTAGATGAGTCGAAAAAAGCATACGGAAGTAATAAGAAGCAAAGGTAAGGGTATAATGGGTAAAAATGATCAAAAGTACTGCTACAACTACAGTAAGTCAAGTTTGGGATTTTTAAAGAGTATGGATATATATATATATATATATATATATATATATATATATATATATATAGAGAGAGAGAGAGAGAGAGAGAGAGAGAGAGAGAGAGAGAGAGAGAGAGAGAGAGAGAGAGAGAGAGAGAGAGTGTGTGTGTGTGACACCCCCATACTCCAAGTCGCTTTACTACCACCACTCGGATAAAGATGTCACCATCTCGATTTCTCGAGGCAATGATAATCAAAAGACAATAAAGAAACAATATTTAAATAGTATAAAGTTTATGAATACAATCCAAAACCAACTGATGAAATACGATTACGTGTTCTTAAACCAAATGTCTAACAACTAAACAAAATGTCTGACAAACTACTCAAACTACAGCGGAAGACTCTATCATCTCGTGGTGACACATCCCAGCTAGCCCATATGTCTCGACTCATACCTGCTCAACAACTGCTCACCATCCCTGAATGGATCACCACAGTTTTTTAAAATAAAGACGGGGTCAATACTAATCACACAAATATATAAAAAAATAAGACAGAAACCAACACAGCTCAATCGTCACATAACCCAACCTCCATATTCAACTCCTCATCACTGACTACACACTAAAGTGTGTAGTCCTGCCACAGTACCCATCGCAATAGGTTACTCCATACCGCCAGTCGGGGACCGCAGCCGTTCCCACCTAGGCCCCGCTCATACCATAGAGCGATAAACCCAAATGCATTAATGTGCACATCCCTTATGTGGCGGGTTCCACAGAAGGCGAATAATGGGCGTGAAGCCACTCCCGCAAGTGACACCACTCAGCCAGGGACGCACCTCGAAGATCACAGACAGATACAATCAATCACAACTATCAACAGTAACCAACTCCAACAACCGTCACAATACGAGTATGATATTATACAACAATCAGCACATTATGTGACTAATACTGAGTAGGGAAACCCTACCTGGAATGCAACACACGCAGACGATCTCAACAGCTGTATCAAAAAGCCTCTTCTACGAATCCTCCTCCTAACACATCATCACATAATCACTAACCAGACAAAAACTAACACAAATCCGCAATCCCCCAAATTAGGGTTTAAACAAACTTGACTAAATACTATAAAATTGGTACGTAGATCTTACCCTCGACGCAAGGATCACAAGGATGCAAAGAACGATGAAATCCGACCTCTCAAGCTCTGGGATTTGTCAATAACACGGATGAATGCGAAGAACGTAACTTGAATTTCTTTTCAATGTGATTAGGTTTGTAAAAGTGTATTACAAAGATGACGGAAAGATTTATATATTAATCCGTGTTATTAACAAAACCCGACAAAACATTACCCGTAAATCGAGCTACTCGTTCGAGTAACTGACGTACTCGATCGAGTGCCACTTACTCGATCGAGTGCCCAGGCTACTCGATCGAGTACCCTACAGGCAAAATTTTGTTTTAAAAACCAAAATACCCTTACTCGATAGAGTAAGACCCACTCGATAGAGTACCCAAAGACTCATAAAACCGTAGTATTACAGTCTTCCCTCCTTAAAAAGAACTTCGTCCCCGAAGTTCAAACCACAACAAAGAAAAGACATACTACCATACTCCCGACACAACAACCAAAACAAAACTCAACACAAGACATGCTACCAACCAAACTCAACCCGACTAAAACCACTACTAACTATACCGACACAACACAAAAGGTGCAAAAACTCTTCGCGAACATCTCCTACCCCCCTAAAAGAAACAAGGTTACGTCCACGTAACCATACATAGCTGATCAAAAAGGAAAGGGTAACGCTATCTCATGGCCTCCTCTGCCTCCCATGTAGCTTCCTCAACCTCATGATTAGACCAAAGGATATTAAGCAAGACTGTCTCACCATGTCTAGTCTTCCGAACCTTCTGGTCAAGAATCTGCTTAGGCACCTCAAGGTAAGACAAGGACTCATCTAGCTCTATGCTCTATGCCTCTAACACATGTGACGGATCACTCACATACTTGCGCAACTGAGATACATGAAACACGTTATGTACCCTATCCAAAGAAGACGGTAAAGCCAAACGATAAGCAACCTCTCCAATCCGGTCTAGGATCTCATATGGTCCTATGAACTTCTGACTCAGCTTGCCTTTCTTCCCAAATCTTATAACCCCACGCATAGGAGACACTTTCGAAGAACCTTGTCCCCAACTCAAACTCTATATCCCTATGATGTAGATCTGCATAACTCTTTTGCCTATCCTGAGCTGCTCTCATCCTCTCTCTGATCATCTTAATCTACTCAACCATCTCATGTATCATCTCTGGTCCTAAAACCACTACCTCAGCACTGTCGTCCCAATAAATTGGACTCCTACATCTCCTCCTATATAAAGCCTCAAATGGCGCCATGCCAATACTAGTGTGATAGTTGTTGTTGTAAGAAAACTCAATCAAATCTAACTTCTGCTCCCAGCTACCACCAAAATCCATCACACAAGCTCGTAACATGTCCTCAAGAGTCTTGATTGTTCTCTCTGTCGACCATCTCGTTGCAAGATGAAATGTCAGTACTCATCTTCAATGTCGTTCCCAAAGATTCCTGCAACTCTTTCCAAAACCTTGAGATAAACCTCGCATCTCTGTCAGATACTATGTCTTTAGGCACCCTATGTAACCTTAGCACATTCTTTCGATAGGCCGTAGCTAATTGTGTCTTAGTCCATGTATCTTTCATTGGCACAAAATGAGCTGACTTGGTAAGTCGATCCACTATGACCCATATCATATTGTTACCCTGTTGACTCTTTGGCAAACACACGATAAAATCCATAGAAATGGATTCCCACTTCCACTCAGGTACTTCAAGAGACTGAATCTTACCTTGTGATCGTCGTTGTTCCCCTTTACCTTTCAGGCATGTCAAATAACGGGCCACAAACTCAGCTGTTTCTTTCTTCATCCCAGGCCACCAGAACGTATTCTTTAAATCCTTGTACAGCTTGTCACCACCTGGATGTACCGAATATGGTGTACAATGTGCCTCTGTCATGATTGTCTTTTTCAGCTCCTCATCATTAGGGACACACCACCTCCCATCAAACCTTAAACTACCATCGGTATGAATAGAGAATCTGGACACTGTCCCTGTCTCTACTCCAGCTCTCCACTCCACCATCTTAGGATCCAACACCTGTTTATCTCGAATATCATCATTAAGATCAGGCTGTACTGAAAAATCCCCCATGGCATCCCCTTTCTGGATCATATGTATCCCAAACTTCCCAACCTCATCTCTCAACCTCATCAAAGATATAGCTGTGCACAAAGCATGTACGCTCTTCATGCTCAAGGCATCTGCAACTACATTGGCTTTCCCTTCATGGTAGATAATATCCATGTCATAATCGCCAATTAACTCCATCCACCTCCTCTGTCTCATGTTCAACTCCTTTTGAGTGAAGATGTACTTGAGACTCTTGTGATCTGAAAATACCTTAAAGGTCGCCCCCTAAAGGTAATGTCTCCAAATCTTGAGAGCAAACACCACTGCACCCAACCCTAGATCGTGTGTAGGATAATTCTCCTCATAAGGCTTGAATTGCCTAGAAGCATAGGCAATGACTCTACCGTTCTGCATCAACACACATCCCAACCCATTCTTTGAGGCATCTGTATAAACCTCAATGTTCTCACTCCCTTCAGGCAATGCTAAGATTGTAGCTGTGGTCAAACGCTCCTTTAATGTTTGGAACGCCATCTCACAACTCTTATCCCAATGAAACCTGTTCTCTTTCCTCATCAAAGCTGTCATAGGTCTAGCAATCTTGGAGAAATCCTTCACGAACCGTCTGTAGTATCCTGCTAAACCCACAAAACTCCTGATCTCAGCTACGTTCTTTGGTGCTTCCCACTTGGTAACTGCCTCAATCTTTGCAGGATCCACAGCTACCCCATCCTTAGAGATCACATGCCCCAGAAAAGCAACTTTCTCTAACCATAACTCACACTTGGGCAACTTAGCATACAACGCATGCTCCCTCAAGGTCTGCAACACAATCCTCAGCTGTTCCTCATGTTCTTCCTTAGTCTTGGAGTAGACTAAGATGTCATCTATGAAAACCACCATGAACTTGTCCAAAAACTGACTGAAGACTTTGTTCATCAAATCCATAAACACAGCCGGCGCATTAGATAACCCAAAAGGCATCACCACATACTCATAATAGCTATACCTCGACGTAAAAGCTGTCTTTGGTATGTCCTCATCTCTAATCTTCACCTGATGGTACCCCGATCACAGATCAATCTTGGAAAAGACTGCTGCACCACTCAACTGATCAAACATGTCATATATCCTTGGCAAAGGATATTTGTTCTTCAGCGTCACTCGGTTTAGCTCCCTGTAATCTATGCACAACCTCAAACTCGCATCTTTCTTTTTCACGAAAAGAACTGGTGCTCCCCACGGTGATACACTTGGTCTAATGTATCCCTTCTCTATCAGATCATCTAACTGCTTCCTGAGATCCTCCAACTCCTTAGGACCCATCCGGTACGGTGCCTTAGAGATTGGCCCCGTCCCCGGTTTCAGTTCAACACTGAAATCTATCTCCCTCTTCGGCGGCAACCCCGAAATCTCCTCTGGAAAGACATCTAAAAATTACCCCACAACTGGTATCTGATCAAATTTCGGACTCTCTATCCGGTCATCTCTCACATGGCACAAGATCATCGGGCACCCCTTCCTCAGATAGGACTTCAAGGTCACAGCTGCAATCAACTTAACTTTGGGTTTGACAACAAACCCACGATAAGACACACTAATGCCCTTAGGACCTCTCAGAGACATTTTATTTTGATGACAGTCTATCTTAACTTTGTACTTCCCTAACCAATCCATCCCGATTATCATCTCAAAACCGTCTAAAGGGAACTCTAGCAAGTCTACAGGTAGATCAACTTGCCCAACTATCATAGATACATCCCTAAACAACCTCCCACATGTTACAGACTCTCCAGAAGGTATAAAAACTTTCTCACTTACAGACTTATACTCTCTCAAACCCATCTGTTTAACATGACTCGAAGATACAAGCGACTGAGACGCCCCTGAATCAAACAAAACAAAGGTGTAAACACCACTAACAAGAAAAGTACCAGTCAAAACATGTGTGTCGTCCTCAGCTGCATGTTTCTCCATCATAAACAGCTTTCCACTGGTCTTCTGCCCACCTCCTTGGACAGTACTAACAGAGGTAGTCGGCTTAGCATCCGACCCTTGGTTGTTGTTGGTGTTCGTAGCTGGCTTCTGATAAGAACTACCGCCATTGCGGTTACCTCTCCCGTTGTTACTCTGACTTCCCCGGTTGTTCCATGACCCACCTGGTCTGTTACTCACAAAACTCTGTGCCGGCCCCTGAGAAAATCTCCCATATCCTGGCCTCTGGTAACCCCCGCTCACTGCACTGGTGCACTCATGCCTCTTGTGGCCTACACCGCCACAGTTAAAACAGGTCAGCCCCCAGCTGCCGCTACTGTTCCCACGATCACACCCATAGGAAGCCCCTGTACTAAACCCCGAGTTAGATGAATATACTCTAGCCTGAGTGTGGTTGCCCTTCTTGTAGCTAAATTGGCCACCACCCTCGCTCTCAGCCGTTCTTTTCTTAGCACCTCTCTCCCGGGCCATCTCTACCAACCTCTCAGGTCTCCCAGCTCTCTCATAAGCTTCCTTAACATCAGTAAGGACTCTCACGGGTAACTTATCTATTATCTTGGGGATCAAACCCTTCTCAAACCTCAGAGTTAGGTTCTCCTCACTCAATCCCATATCCTC
Organism: Silene latifolia; assembly: GCF_048544455.1. NCBI lineage: Eukaryota > Viridiplantae > Streptophyta > Magnoliopsida > Caryophyllales > Caryophyllaceae > Silene > Silene latifolia. The sequence continues at coordinate 96,702,699 of NC_133538.1, forward strand.
AGCATACCTAGACTTCTCATTAAACTGTTTGTAGTACTCAGCCACAGACATCTCAGAGGTCATCTTGAACCCATCAAACTCCTCTCTCAACTTACTCTTCACATGCTCCGGCACGAACTCCCTCTTCATAGCTTTCCTAAACTCTTCCCAAGGAATAGCAGGCAGCCCCTGCTTCTCATAGATATCTCTAGCGCTCACCTTCACCTTATCCCACCACTCTCCCGCTGCCTCCCTCAAGTAGAACGCAGCTTATTCTACCCTCATCTCATCCGGACAATGTACCAAATCCAGAATGTTCTTCATCTCACGATGCCAATTGTCAAGAAGAATTGGCTCCCCGGTTCCCTTATACTCTTTCGGGTTAAACCTAGCTATGTAGAGACTGGTCTTAGAATGATCAACCTCCTTATCCTTTCCCACTCTCTTTAGCGCTTCCCTAAGAGCATCTTGATGCTCCAACATCTTAACTATGTCATCAACGTTCATTCTCTCAGCTCTCACATACAAGGTGGTTTTCTTTGGCGGCATCTTGAAACTATATAAGAAAAGGTAGATATAAACATACATACTATAACCCAAAACACGAAAACAGCCTGCACAGACCCCACTCGATCGAGTACCAAACCCACTCGATCGAGTTGAGGCTACTCGATCGAGTGCTCAACATACTCGATCGAGTGCCCCGACTCCAGACCCCAAACAAACCTTCTGATCTCTAACATACTCGACCGAGCTGACAGGCCACTCGATCGAGTGCCTCTACGTACTCGTTCGAGTACCCAAAAACACGGTTCTGACCATAAAAACGTCAACCACCCATACGATCGAGTTAGACCCACTCGATCGATGATGTGACCATAATTGGCGCATATTTAGCCCCCAAATTAGCCTTGTTCCCATGCTTTTTAGTGCCTATTTGGGTCATTTCTTATCTTTAGTTCTTTGTTTTGCATATTCTTTGAGATTTTGATCCCTTGGTAGGAAAGGAGTAAGAATCTTGCATTTTCATGGCAAAACGAGACTAAATTGATCGAATTCAATGACCAAGCATCAAGGAGAGACAAGATTAAAAGGCCTTTGTACATATTATAGTAGAAGAGCAAAGTTGAGAAAGGATCCTTGAGTCCCCAAGGAAATCCTCAAGGAATTTGTGAAGAAAAGGGAAGAAAAGAAGAAGATTTGTTGCTGACTGACAATCCGAGCGGATTGTCACCAATCCGTCCGTCCCGCAGCAGCACAATCCGGGCGGCTTTGCCATAATCCGCTCGGATTCCCCCTCCACAATCCGTCCGGATTCCCCTGAATCCGCTCGGATTCCAACGCAAGAATCCGCCCGTCCCGACCCTATTCCGCCCGGATTCCAGCACAGCACGGATTGTCTTCTCCAAGCTACGAAGAAAGAAGCCCTTCTCTCGGAAAATACCGGCTCCTCCTTGCTCAATCTAAAAAGTGTAATTACTAGTTTAGCCCTTAGTTAACCCTAATGCATCCTCCCTAATTTCCACTATAAATACCCCATTAGTCTAATTAGAGGAGCATGTTCTTCTTATCAATAATTAGTGTAGTTAATATCAATCAAATCTCTCTTTAATATTGTAATCAAGTATTAATCAAGTTTTAATCCAAGTTTTAGTTCTTTAATCTCTCTCTTCTTCATCCTTTATTTTGGGTAATTGAAGATTATTTGGGTTATTATTGGGAGATTGACAACCTCTCAATCAAACATCAAGTACTTCTATTATTCTTGCTTTGTTATTGGAATCATTAGTAGGTATAATCTCTTAATCCCTTTTTAATTATTGCTAATTACTTTTATTTGTTCATCATGTTTCACTATGTTAGTATGATTGACAACCTTGCTAGCATGTTCAATATGATGATTAGTGAGTAGTCTCTTAGCTAGGGTTAATGGGTGATTAGGGGAAACCAACATGGGGAATGATTCATGCTTAAATTAATATGCTTTCATGTTTTATTTGCTTGCTTGTTTTGATCTCAATTCATGCACATGTTATATTTGATGAAATGCTAAGCCTATGAATCCTTGCATTTGCTATCATCTTCTATCTTTTCAATGAGACTTGTAAGACATAACCCAACTCGAGTCTCATTAGACCATACATGTTGTTGAGTATGGAAGATTAAGTCGACTTGTAGGTGTTGTACAATCTAATCGATTCGGCTCCGGGACCCAAACTTTCCTAGGATTGTAAGATATAACCCAACTCAATCCATCACAACAATAATTGCTTGCTTATAATTTGAGAACATGTTTGTATGATCATATCCCATGATTCCCTTATGATCCCATGACACCCTAGTGCCTTTAATCAATTGTTTATACCCCTTTAATTCATATTGCTTGTTTATTTTCATTGCTATTTTAGTTTAGTGACCTTCTACATCAACCCAATTTGTGACACCCCTTAGACACCACTAGTTGCAATAGAAATCTCATTTCAACACCCGTCCCTTGGGATCCGAACTTTACTTGCCTCTTTACTAATTGTAGAGTTGTTTGTGGAGCTATAAATTGTGTTTTGATTCGACCGTGACCAACGACCACATCTTAATTTGTGAACACTTAGCGGGATCGCATCAAAAATGGCGCCGTTGCGGGGACAAGTGTTTGTTTGATTTAGATTTCTTTTTATTGTTATTAGTTGTGTCTTTCTTCGCCTTGAGGAAGTAAAACTCCTCAAGGTTTGTTCTAATTGTTTTCGAGTTGCTTGATATTTTGCATGTCTAGAAGGTTACAAGGTGATTTGTTACCTTTTGACCGTGAAATCGAAAGAACCTTGACGAACAATAGGAGACTTGTTAGGAGGAATTTAAGAGGTATTAGTGAAATTTTCCAACCCACTAGTGAGTTTGTCAATCCTTTCGCAATAGAAGGAGAAGAAAACCCATTACACAATACCCCACAAAATCCACCTACAATGCCTAAATTCTCGTCACACTCCGTACCCACCGAGGAGAATCTACCAAATGGTACTCCTACACCGCAACATCTAACCGGAAATTTTATTGCCAAGTCCGCCTTCATCCAATTAGTTGAGAGGAGCCAATTTGGAGGGATGCCTAGTGAGGACCCTCATTCTCATATGGAAACCTTTTGCGACTATTGTGATGCTATCTCTCAAACGGGCGTGACTCAAAACCAAATTAGATGGGTCTTATTTCCTTTTTCCTTAATCGGCACCGCGAAGCAATGGTTGAAGGGCCTTGATAAGGCCACCCTTGGAATAGATTCTTGGAAGAAGTTGGCTCTAGCTGTCTACAAAAAATTCTACCCACCGGAAAAGACTAACATGCTAAGAGCTCAAATTACGGGTTTTAAGCAAAGGGATGAAGAGTCTTTGAATGAAGCTTGGGAGCGGTTCAAGGGAATTTGTTGCTCATGTCCTCACCATGTACTTAGCGAATGGTTTTTGGTGCAACAATTTTGGAAAGGTTTATATGAAGATTCTAGGAACATTCTCAATATGGGATCAAATGGAATGCTCACCGAAGTTGATGCCAATCAAACATGGAGCAAGATTGAGGAAATGGCGGTCCATAACTCACAATATAGTAGACCTCGCAAGGCTACTAGAGGAGGAAAGCATGAAGTGGACTCCGTTACTCAATTAGGTGCTCAACTTAGTGCTCACATTGACACAATCAACTTGAAGTTTGAACAAGCTATGGCTAGACTTGAGGAAAACTCAAAATCATCAAAGCATCATGTTAATGCCATGACGGCATCCTCATCAATCCCAAGTGGGATATGTGAGAATTGTGGAACTTTGGGACATGACCAAGGTGAATGTAGGGGAACAAATAAACAAGTGAATGCTTTCCAAGCATTCAAGAGTGGTACCCCTTATTCCAACTTTTACAATGAAAACACCAAATTCCATCCAAATCTCTCATACAAAAGCCAAAATGTTCAAAACCCTCAAACAACATACACTCCACCACCCATGAGAAACCAAAATCAAAGACCCTTTTACAATCAAAACCAAGGTTACCAAAATCAAAATCCATACAATCACCAAAATGACCAAGGTTTTGATGTCCAAAAAGCGGTCCTCCAAATGCAAAAGAATCAACAAGAATTTTTCACTCAAATGCAAAAAGATAGCCAAGCAAAGGAAACCACCATCAACAACATTCTAGCTCACACCAAGATGTTGGAAACACAATTGACTCAACTAGCATCTTCAAACTCACAAAGACAAAAAGGGCAATTACCACCTCAAAGTAATCCCCTAGACATGAAACTAGTTAGTGCCATTCACTTGAGAAGTGGTACAAGGTATGAAGCAATCAAGAAGCAAGTTGAGGATGAAGTTGTGGAAGCTAGTGAAAAGGAAGAAATTGTGCAAAACTCCAAAGATGGAGAATCATCAAAAGAAGAAAGTTCAAAGAAAAATGAAGACAAGGCCAAGGAGAAGGAGCCCATTGTGATTAGACTCCCTTTTCCAAGTCGTCAAGCCAAGCCCAAACTTGATGATCAACTTGGAAAGTTCATGGAAATTGTGAAGAATTTGGAAGTCTCAATTCCTTTCACGGAATTAATCAATCACGTGCCGGCCTATGCGAAATACATGAAAGATATCCTCACAAAGAAGAAGTCGATCCTAGGAGCTTGAGACTATCGCCTTTACTAAGGTGAGTAGTGCAATACTTCAAGGGAGTTCACCTCCAAAGTTAAAGGATCCGGGAAGCTTCTCAATACCGTGTACCATTGGCGACACGACGATCAACAAAGCCTTATGTGATATAGGGGCTAGTGTGAGTGTCATGCCGTACTCGGTGAGTAAAAGGTTGGGGATGGGAGAGCTTAAATGCACCAATATCACACTCCAAATGGCCGATAGATCGACGAAGACACCGTTAGGGATATGGGAAGATGTCCCCGTGCGAATTGGGAAGTTTTTCATCCCGGTGGACTTTGTCATTATTGATATGGAGGAAGATTCCAATATTCCAATCATCCTAGGAAGACCTTTCCTACACACCGCGGGTGCGGTGATTGATGTGAAACATGGTGAGCTCACTCTAGAAGTGGGAGATGAAAGCATAACTTTTAATCTTGACAAGACTATGAGAGCTCCTCGTTTGCATGAACCATGTTTCATGATTGATCATTATAGCCGAAAGGATGAAAGGAAGAAATCAAAACTCCAATGGAAGAAGAAAATTGAAGATGCTCCATTCAAAGAGCAAGTGAATTGTGACAAGGAGAGCTTGCAAAGCTCATCAAAATCAACCAAGGAAGAAGAGGATGTCCTCATTGGCCAAGAGAAGAAATTGGGAGAGTTGTCTCCATCTAAGCAAGAGATTTTCAATGATCAACTCAATGAAGTTTGTGGTCTTTGGGACGACGAATTTGAAGGGATTTTTAATCCCTACATTGGTAATGCCATCGATCAAGACCAACAACAAGGGCCAAGGTCTATTGAGGACCTCTACCATGATAATGAACAAGCCTTCGATTACTTTTTCAAGGTGTTGAGCAACATCAACAACACCTTGGACATGCCCCCTTGACATCTCATCAAGAATGAGAGTTTGGTGGAGTCCTCCCTAAACCACCACTTGTAAATATTTCTAACTCCCTAACTTGCATTTCAATTCTTGTATTGCATTTTTGTCATCTTTGGATTTTTATTTACTTTGATCAAAATAATTGTCATGTTTGAGAGAAGTGAGGGAGGGACTAACGATTTCAATTGATGTGTAGTGCTTTTAGCTTAGTGTGGGGATGGCTATTGCCTAGGCTATCCATGCCTTAGTAGTGCCCCCACAATGAAGAACACAAGACTTGAAGATAGAATGGAAGAATGGTATGGGAAATGCAATGTGCACGGATGGAACTGAATCCGTGAACACAGGGGAAGAATCCGAGCGGATTCTTGAGAATCCGCCCGTCTTGAAGAATCCGAGCGTATTGCAGAAAAGACGCCCGTCCTGAACTGAGCTGAATTTTGAAAATTTCTTGACTGTGACAGAATCCGGGCGTCCTGTGAAGAATCCGCCCGTCTTGTAAGAAAGACGTCCGTCTTTGCAGCTGAGGAAAACAAGCAAAATTTTCTGGACTGAAATCCGTCCGTCTTTAAGCAAATCCGCCCGTCCCGTGTTCAGCAAATCCGAGCGGATCGTCACAAATCCGCCCGTCTTTAGGCGAGTTTTGCAAAGTCCAGAAAGAGCAGAATCCGCACGGATTGGGCAGAATCCGCACGGATTGCCCCTGCAGATTCAAAAATTTCGGTCTCTTTAAAACCCCTACCACCTTCATTCATTCATTTATAAACACTACCCACAACATCAAAACCCTCATCCTCTCCATCACAAAAACAAAAACCCTCAACAACATTCACCAAATACAAATCAAACCATCCTTCCAACAACAAATCAATCACTCCTTCTTCAACAAAAATCAAAACCAAGCACAAAATCTTCAACCTTTAAGTCGATTTTTGATTTCATAAAGGCAAAGCCTTTCACCTTCAAATCGATTTGGGCATACTACAAATTGAAGATTTTTCATTCTTTTCTTGGTTAGTTCATCAATGCCAAGGACTAAGGGAGCAACAAAGGTAACAAAGGCACCAAAGGCTAAGGCACTCACACAAAGGCAAAAGGCTCTTCAAACAAAGAAAGCATTAGCTATGGTGGTAGCAACACCAAACTTGGAAGTGCAACAACAACAACAACCTTCTATGGGAGCAACAACACCTTCTACTCCGATAATTGATCAACTTTTGCATTATCCGGAGGTAACTTTTATTCCGATACCCATAGAAATACCTTTGTCAAGTTTGCGATGAAGTCATTACAATCCACCAAATTCATATGTGAAGATACCTTAGAAAAATTGGGTGTTCTTGAGCAAACAAAATCCTTTTTCAATGTCATGGGGTTGAAGAAATTGTTTGAAACAAGGGAATTGACATACCCCTCCCTTACCTTGGAATTTTTAAGTTCCTTGAAAGTCACCAAAGTTGAGAATAGGGAGAATATCGAGTTTCGTCTAGCTAATGTTAGTAGACGCATTACCTTTAGGGAATTGGGTGAAATTTTGGGTCTTAGTGATGAACCGAGTTATTTTAAGAGTTATGGAAAGTATGACCCCGAACCTCTTTGGGAGGCAATCTCCGGGAAGAAATTTGAGGATTTTCATGCGAGTCGTGCTCTTTTGGTCCACCATCCGGGCATAAGAGTATGGCACAAGGTCGTGGGTAACACCATAATTGCTAGGAAAGATACCAACCATTTCACAAGACTTGATTTTATTCTCCTTGAATCGGCTTTGAATATCGGAAGAGTACACACCAAGCCTTACAATTCTTTGAGGCTCTTGGTAGATAGATGGCTCAACATTTATTGTGGGAAGAAGGGCACGACCGTTACTGTCAATGGCAGCCTAGTCACTATCCTAGCCAAGCACTTTGATCCTAACTTCAATAAGGATAACAAGTACAAAGCAAAGGAGGGTGGCCATCTTGTTGATATGCATACTATGATTCACAAGTTCAAGTGGGTTGCCCATAACCCCCTTGACACTAAGTATGGATGGCTCACTAGTGAAGCTAGATCGTTCACCTTGCCTTCGAAGGAAGAGGAGGGCATTTCAAGATCACCCTTTTGTTGTTGAATGATATACTCGGCCTCTTTGGAAAGGGGAAGTAGATTTGCCGTCTAAGCGTCCACCGGACCAATTATCTACTTCCCCTTTCCAAAGAGGCCGAGTATATCATTCAACAACAAAAGGGTGATCTTGAAATGCCCTCCTCTTCCATTGTCATACCACCTTACCCCTTTAAGTATGAAGAGTTCAAGCCGGAAGGAGTTGAAGTTGGGAAAGACTATGTGACTCTTCTCATGCAAGCAATGCACAAGCAAGCCTATGAAGATCGGAAAAATGCCTACTTGGCTCAATATCCACCCCTCCTACATTTAGCTAGGCAAGGACTACTTGATCCATCTTGTCCTTTGCCTAGTTGGGCGGATAGAGAAGTCCTATTTCCGGGTGCATCTAGGGTCGTTTTGGTGACAATGAGGTTGTTGGAAATGATGAAGAAGTTGATGATAATATTGATGAAGAAGCAAGTGAAGAAGAAAAGGATGGTGAAGATGAAGATGAGGAAGAAAGTAAAGAAGCAAATGACAAGGAAAGTGGCAATGTGACCACTTCTCATGAGGGAAGTGATGGTGATAGCATGATGGAAGATTAGCAAGCCTTGGAGACTCCTACCCTCTCATGGTTTGTCTATTTCTCTCCTTGTATTTTATTTAATTTTGATCATTGTTGGAGTAGTCCTAGCCCCATTAGAGGACTCACACCTCGGTACCATTGAGGTGTTCTCATTCTATTGTTCCCATTTTCAAAATCCAAAATGACAAATTAGTTTCATGCATAGCATAGTGTGTGCATGAACTACACCCATCCTTGGACATTAGCAATAGTGTCTCACTCGGTTTGGGGAAGTTAATGCATACACAACGGGAGGTAATCTAAATTATCCTCTCCGTCATAACAAAAACCATGCATCATGTAGTGTAGCTTAGTGTAGATTGCATTTAGTATAGAAATCATGCATCATCTTTGCATAATTTCCATCATTTTGGCCATTGAGGACAATGCCCATATTAGTGTGGGGATGGGAATTCTAACATTTAACTCTTATTCAAAAATCCAAAAAAAAATTGAAAAATTTCAAAAAATCATAAAAATTTGAAAATTGAAAACCCAAAAACATGTTTATTTCCTTTTGTAGTCTTGTATATATTGTCTTGTATATATTATGTTTGTTCTATCCTTGTTCACATTTATTGACTACGCCACATCCGAGACATGAGGATATTGAAGACCGCATGGTATGATCTTTCCAATCTCCTTTTTCCTCTTTATGTTAATGACTATGTGGCTTTATTTTGATTGATGCGGTATAACAATGTGAATTTAGGACTTGCATTTAGTTTATATGTCATATTAGTTGATAGAATCACTTGCATTAGGATGTTTATATTAGTTGCATCATGGCATGTAGTTGCATGTTAGAAATGTTTTGAAAAATGCCTATTTATGAACTTTGACAAGAGCAACTAAGCCATTACAAATACTTGTTTAACTTAAGACTTTGCCTACTAGAATGGTTGTAAAACACCCTAGATAGTGTCATACGAGTGTCTTTTGACCCATGACCCAAGGCCTAGTCAAGGGTTTTCATGTGAGTCACCTATCCAACCCCGTGATGCGATGTGGACTTGGTTAACTTTTCTAGGTGACCTTGTTTGACCTTGTGGTAAGGCAACCCAAAAATATTTTCTATCAATAAGCTTGAAGTGCTCATTTCAAAGAAATTTTGTCATGTGGAAGTAATGTAATGCCAAGGAAACCTCAAATGTTATGAATTGTTGAGAAATTTAAGTTGTTTTGATGGAGGCGTACCACTTCGATGTGCTTTGGTGCGGGATCCATTGAATTGGGCCCCCATACGGTTGTGAATTCGGCCGCCCAGAGACAGAGTGACTATCACCCCGAAAAGCTATTGTCTAGAGGTTAACCGGTTGCCTAATAAGCGATTGGCGAAAGCAAAGGACACTAGCTCGGAAGGGACAAACCCCATCTTAAATTTTTGAAATGTGAAAGTGAAATGAGGACAATTTTGAATACTAGTCATATCCACCCGTTGTGAATAAATATTTGAGCATTTCATTCCCAAAAAGCCTTTTGTCAAGCCACTTGGTCGAGTTTGGGATGATCCATGACCTTTACTTTTGTAGAGAATTCGAGACTTGTCACGTCATATGCTACTAGCATCATAGGGATCATCATTCCACCACCATCCGATCGCTCTTGACGAAAGCATTTGGAAATTGAGGACGAAAGTAGTCTAGTTTAACATCATTTGGAGGTGATTTAGTGCCATCCTCTTAGACTTAGTAATTTGTTGAACTAGTATTTGTGAAGGATTACATGCTCTTAAATTTGTTCCTCTTTAGTGCCCCCGCCACTTGATGAGGGAGTGGATATTCTTTTTGTAGATGCATCCATTATGTGTTTTTGTGTGCTTAAAGTTTGGATGTGTCGCCATTTTGGCAAGACCCACCTTGCCTTGCAAGAAGGCATCCTACCTCATGGTTGTCTTGTTGTGAGTTGAAGGGGCGGAGTGAGACCCGCTAATTGTCTCATATCGGCTATATTATTAGGATAGGTTAGTATTGGTCCTAGTCTTTGTCACCTCTTTACTCGGAACGAGCAAAGGTTCGGTTTGGGGATATTTGATGTGACCATAATTGGCGCATATTTAGCCCCCAAATTAGCCTTGTTCCCATGCTTTTTAGTGCCTATTTGGGTCATTTCTTATCTTTAGTTCTTTGTTTTGCATATTCTTTGAGATTTTGATCCCTTGGTAGGAAAGGAGTAAGAATCTTGCATTTTCATGGCAAAACGAGACTAAATTGATCGAATTCAATGACCAAGCATCAAGGAGAGACAAGATTAGAAGGCCTTTGTACATATTATAGTAGAAGAGCAAAGTTGAGAAAGGATCCTTGAGTCCCCAAGGAAATCACCAAGGAATTTGTGAAGAAAAGGGAAGAAAAGAAGAAGATTTGTTGCTGACTGACAATCCGAGCGGATTGTCACCAATCCGTCCGTCCCGCAGCAGCACAATCCGGGCGGCTTTGCCATAATCCGCTCGGATTCCCCCTCCACAATCCGTCCGGATTCCCCTGAATCCGCTCGGATTCCAACGCCAGAATTCGCCCGTCCCGACCCTATTCCGCCCGGATTCCAAAGACAAAGACGGATTGTCTTCTCCAAGCTACGAAGAAAGAAGCCCTTCTCTCGGAAAATACCGGCTCCTCCTTGCTCAATCTAAAAAGTGTAATTACTAGTTTAGCCCTTAGTTAACCCTAATGCATCCTCCCTAATTTCCACTATAAATACCCCATTAGTCTAATTAGAGGAGCATGTTCTTCTTATCAATAATTAGTATAGTTAATATCAATCAAATCTCTCTTTAATATTGTAATCAAGTATTAATCAAGTTTTAATCCAAGTTTTAGTTCTTTAATCTCTCTCTTGTTCATCCTTTATTTTGGGTAATTGAAGATTATTTGGGTTATTATTGGGAGATTGACAACCTCTCAATCAAACATCAAGTACTTCTATTATTCTTGCTTTGTTATTGGAATCATTAGTAGGTATAATCTCTTAATCCCTTTTTAATTATTGCTAATTACTTTTATTTGTTCATCATGTTTCACTATGTTAGTATGATTGACAACCTTGCTAGCATGTTCAATATGATGATGAGTGAGTAGTCTCTTAGCTAGGGTTAATGGGTGATTAGGGGAAACCAACATGGGGAATGATTCATGCTTAAATTAATATGCTTTCATGTTTTATTTGCTTGCTTGTTTTGATCTCAACTCATGCACATGTTATATTTGATGAAATGCTAAGCCTATGAATCCTTGCATTTACTATCATCTTCTATCTTTTCAATGAGACTTGTAAGACATAACCCAACTCGAGTCTCATTAGACCATGCATGTTGTTGAGTAGGGAAGATTAAGTCGACTTGTAGGTGTTGTACAATCTAATCGATTCGGCTCCGGGACCCAAACTTTCCTAGGATTGTAAGATATAACCCAACTCAATCCATCACAACAATAATTGCTTGCTTATAATTTGAGAACATGTTTGTATGATCATATCCCATGATTCCCCTATGATCCCATGACACCCTAGTGCCTTTAATCAATTGTTTACACCCCTTTAATTCATCTTGCTTGTTTATTTTCATTGCTATTTTAGTTTAGTGACCTTCTACATCAACCCAATTTGTGACACCCCTTAGACACCATTAGTTGCAATAGAAATCTCATTTCAACACCCATCCCTTGGGATCCGACCTTTACTTGCCTCTTTACTAATTGTAGAGTTGTTTGTGGAGCTATAAATTATGTTTTGATTCGACCGTGACCAACGACCACATCTTAATTTGTGAACACTTAGCGGGATCGCATTAATCGAGCACCTCACCTACTCGATCGAGTGCCCCCCACTCGATCGAGTTATGCAGACTCGTATACACTACCCGCATGTTATCTCACTTACCACAACATAATATGCAATCTATATACCCGACATTATAATTATTACTACGCATGAAAATCTACACAAGTTCTCATATGTTCATTAAAGCAATCTATTTCATATTATCAAAATGCCACATTATAAACACCCAACATGTGTAACACCCCCATTTATTCAGGAGCCTTTAGCTAGACATTCCTAAATAAATAGAACTGTTACCATCTCGGTTTCCCGAGGTAGTGAATAACAAAGTACAACAATTCCAAAGTACTTTAAATTAAAACTTAGCGATTACATGTTTATTACAAATTTAACTAACTAAAACTTAATATAAAATAATTACAACTCGCAGCGGAAATAAATAAAGTGATAAAACATTCTAGGTGATCTAGACTTTTAGGTAGGTTGTCCAAGTCCTCACGCATTCCCATAAGCTCCCAAGTCAGCTAATCTTTAGTACCTGTCAAATCTGCTCCCTATAAAACGGTTCACCGCAGGTGTTCACGAATACACAGTCAACCGCGAGGTTGAGTAGAAATAAAACTAAACAACAAGAACATAAAATTATCAATCCAATTCAATTCACTTTCATTGCACAACCCCCTGACAACGTGCTCCTTTCCTTTACTTAGCACAACTCCCTTAACAACGTGCTCACATTACTTTGGTACCCCTCCCTTAACAACGTACCGCAATATATAATAGTACCCCTCCCTCACAACGTACATATTACCATCACCCCAGTGTACAAACTCCCTCAACATTGTACAACTGACTGTCGCACAACTTTTTATAATAACCACATTCCAATCAACGATAACAATTCAATTCACCTTATCAATATAACCGACACAAATCAACATAAGTCACCCGTCCAACCATTACGATATTATCAACCAACATATACAATATGAATCTCCCTTCCAAAAATTACGATTATATCAACCAACACAATTCACATACGATCAATTCACTTTAACGTATGTAATCCACCATACCAAACATAGATAATTAAAAGTTGAGTTGAGTAGGATTATCCCTACATGGCAAGTGATTCCAATTAAGCAGCTTAAGCAATCCAAATAATTAAAGCAATCCGATTATAATTCTTCACAACCGTCACCTAATCAAAATATCATAATTCAATTCAATTTATTTATTTCTTCCTTTTATTTACTTATTCAAAATAATTATTTATTATATTTATTAAAGGTCGCGATATTAAAACCCGACCCAATTACAAACCCGAGTCACCCAAATAAAAAGCCGTCTTAAAACTAAATAAGTCAACCCATAACTAATACCCATAAACAAAACTCCGCAAACACCCATATAAACCACCCGAAACAATCACCCTCATTGGCCGTGCCTCACCGTGTCAACCACCCCCATCCACGGTGAGTCCAGATGACCACCCATATCCAGGTCAAGCCCAACCACTAGAACTAAAACCCACGCCCTAACACCCCTTCAAAACACGACATAAGATGACCAACAATAGCAGCAATAACCCTTCCAACACCGTGTATTAACCCCACAACCACGGCCACCACGACAACTCTCACACCAAACGGCCACCACCATTTCCTCCCCTGGTCCACGACGGTTCCAACGGTACCCTCCAACCGTACTCACGGTCAGAAACGCGGCTATGGTGTTCGCCTTAAGATGGTCACGCGTAATCCTACCACTTCCCCTGTTTTCGCGTTTTCCGGCCACCACCCGCAAAAACCACCACCTGCCGCAACGCCAACACCAACAACATGGTAGACTAACTACCCCCGTCACAACCCCACCTTACTCAGGTCAAGTCTTGGCCATTAGAGGGTTCAATTACTCCCTAAAACCACCCACGACCTAACCCGCAACACCCCCTGACCAGCCAAATTTAGCCGCCTGCCACCGCCACCCTAGGCCTTCCCTGACACCACCACCGCACCCGTTCTAACCCTTGAAACCCCACATAACACCTCCCAAAGTTTGGTCTGATTCCGTCAAGGTTTGGGTCAGTTTCTAAGCGTCTTAAGATCGTTTGACATTCAGCTGTATAAGAAAATAAAATGAGATTAAAAGTTGTTACCTATAAATATCGCTTGCTAATTCTGTCTCCAAAAGCTCCTCCTCTTAATTTGTGATTTATTTATCAGATTTAATAGGGTATTTATAGGGTAGGATTATAGAGAATGCGAGGTCAATTAGGAAACTATATAATTTACCTTATTCTAATTAGTATTGGAATTACCATTATTATTATTACCATTAAAAATTATATTATTATTACATGTATTATTAATCTTACCATAACTAAGATTTCCTCATATAATATTTACTAATTTATTATTGCCATAACTTTATTATTATTATTATTATTATTATTGATATAATTATTATTACCTTTATATATTATTATTTCCATATTATATTATTATTAATTTCCGATACAAATCCCGATTACACTCATACCAACTTAATAAGTTCGGTCCAATAAATAATAGCACACGACCCAATGATAAATATTAGCTAAACCCAATTCCCGACTTGCATTATTAATTTGTTATTTAATTAATGTCTTAATATAATTACTATTAGAAATGTCTTTAATCAATTATTAAATTACTTTCATAAATTATTATCAAAATATGGAGTATTACAACATGCTTCTTCATTCAATTCACATATAAAACATATCTTTTCAACCTTTAACCATACTTTCAATTCTCCACTTCCAACATTCAACAATTCACAACACATACTGTTATATACACATACAAACCAAAAGATAACACATACGACCTTGACACATACCCTCCATGCGACCGGTTCAAAATTGCAGGGCGAGTTCGCGACTTTAGGACGTCTCCCAAGCCATTGCATTAGCTCCTACAACTTTTACCCCGGGTTCCATTTAATTTGACTCCCTATGTTCATTAGGTTCATTGGTTACAGGTTTCAGGATCGTCGCTCTGATACCACTTTGTGACACCCCCATACTCCAAGTGCCTACCAGGACCACTCAGGTATAAAGATGTCACCATCTCGGTTTCCCGAGGCAATGATAATCAAAAGACAATAAAGAAACAACATTTAAATAGTATAAAGTTTAGTGAATACAATCCAAAACAACTTGATGAAATACGATTACATGTTCTTAAACCAAATGTCTAACAACTAAACAAAATGTTTGACAAACTACTCAAACTACAGCGAAGACTCTATCATCTCGTGGTGACACATCCCAGCTAGCCCATATGTCTCGACTCATACCTGCTCAACAACTACTCACCATCCCCGAATGAATCACCACAGTTTTTTAAAACAAAGACGGGGTCAGTACTAATCACACAATTATATAAAAACAATAAGACAGAAACCAACACAGCTCAATCGTCACATAACCCAACCTCCATATTCAACTCCTTATCACTGACTACACACTAAAGTGTGTATTCCTGCCAGAGTACCCATCGCAACAGGTTACTCCATACCGCCAGTGGGGGACCGCAGCCGTTCCCACCTAAGCCCCGCTCATACCATAGAGCGATAAACCCAAATCCATTAATGTGCACATCCCTTCTGTGGCGGGTTCCACAGAAGGCGAATAATGGGCGTGAAGCCACTTCCGCAAGTGACCCCACTCAGCCAAGGACGCACCCCGAAGATCACAGACAGATACAATCAATCACAACTATCAACACTAACCAACTCCAACAATCGTCACAATAGGAGTATGATATTATACAACAATCACAACCAACAATCAACAGATTATGTGACTAATACTGAGTAGGGAAACCCTACCTGGAATGCAACACACACAGACGATCTCAACAGCTGTATCAAAAAGCCTCTTCTACGAATCCTCCTCCTAACACATCATCACATAATCACTAACCACACAAAAAATAACACAAATCCCCAATCCACGAAATTAGGATTTAACAAACTTGACTAAATACTATAAAATTGGTACGTAGATCTTACTCTCGACGCAAGGATCACAAGGATGCAAAGAACGATGAAATCCGACCTCTCAAGCTCCGGGATTTGTCAATAACACGGATGAATGCGAAGAACGTAACTTGAATCTCTTTTCAATGTGATTAGGTTTGTAAAAGTGTAGTATAAAGATGACGAAAAGATTTATATATTAATCCGTGTTATTAACAAAACCCGACAAAACATTACCCGTAAACCGAGCTACTCGATCGAGTAACTGACGTACTCGATCGAGTGCCACTTACTCGATCGAGTGCCCAGGCTACTCGATCGAGTACCCTACATGCAGAATACTGTTTTAAAAACCAAAACACCCTTACTCGACAGAGTAAGGCCCACTCGGTAGAGTACCCAGAGACTCATAAAACCGTAGTATTACAGAGAGAGAGAGAGAGAGAGAGAGAGAGAGAGAGAGAGAGAGAGAGAGAGAGTTAGGTTCTTGTTAGTTTTGTTTCTTATGGAGATTTTGTGCTTTGAAATCTCAGCCACTAGATTATATTAGAGATGAATGGCCAAGATCTAATCTTACCTGTCATATAAAACCACTATCATTTACTTATTTTCTCTTTTTTCTAGTGTTACTCTTTTTTTTTTACTTTAATTTTTTTTATCTCTTTTTTTTTACCTCGTGTTATTATACTGTTATTGTGCTTTTTTTTTACGACTTTGATTTTGTTTTCTCTTATGTTTTTCTCTAATTTTCTCATTATGTTACCTTTTTTTCATTTTCTTTTTGTACCAAATTTTTTTTAACTTTATTTTTTTTTTCTTTTTTTTATCTCGTGTTATTATGTTGTTATTGTGCTTTGTTTTTTACTTTGACTTTTTTACGACTTTGATTTTTTTTTCTCTTTTTTTTTTGCCACGTGTTATTGTGCTGTTATTCTGGTGTTATTGTAATGTTATTCCAGTGTCACTTTGATTTTTTTTTACTACTTTTGATTTTTTTACTTTTTCCTACTACATGTTGTTGTGCTGTTATTCTGGTGTTATTGTGGTGATATTCCGGCGTCACTTTGATTTTTTTTACTACTTTTAATTTTTTTACTCCTTTTTTACCAGGTGTTATTGTGCTGTTATTCTGGTGTTATTGGGATGTTATTCAGGTGTCACTTTGATTTTTTTTACTACTTTTGATTTTTTTTACTCTTTTTTTACCACGTGTTATTGTGCTGTTATTCTGGTGGTATTGTTATTCTGGTGTTATTGTGATGTTATTCCGATGTCACTTTGATTTTTTTTTTTACTACTTTGATTTTTTTACTCTTTTTTTTACCATGTGTTATTGTGCTATTATTCTAGTGGTATTGTTATTCTGGTGTTATTGTGATGTTATTCCGGTGTCACTTTGATTTTTTTTACTACTTTGATTTGTTTTTTCTCTTTTTTTCTCGTGTTATTGTGCTGTTATTGTAGTGAGTATCACAACATTCATAAAATGGATGATGACAATTTGGCTATAACCATGATTGCCCACAATAAATAAATACTCATACTAAAAACAAACAGTAACCATGATTGCCTAGAATAAGCAGCAGCAACAAGCCAACCATCACCATTTCACATCACATCCGTCCCCTACATCACCACACACTTCCACCGTACGCTCCACCATCATCTCCTCCGAATCACCCAGCAACAAACCCGCAACAAGCAGCTAACACGGCTCAATTCCGAACCCGACTCCATCAATTGGACTACGTCAGCTATGAGTACCAATCCCTCGATTCAACACAAAACGAGCAGCGAATCGACAAACCCGAGTTCAGACCAGCGCTTCCATCTACCGGCATCAATCTGCTCGACCATGGCGGCGAAGTGTATCAAAATGAAAAGAGTCACTTTACTGTATTCCATCGTTTCCTAAAACTGAAAAATAGTGAGTATGGCTCCGCCTGAAAAAGAGGGAAAATGTTGCTTAGTTAAACACACACCGACAGTTACAGTTAAGTATCTGCTCACTCTGATTTTCTTCTTAGAATACAACAGTTAATACTGTAATACTCCGTATTTATGAGTCTTTGGGTACTCTATCGAGTAGGCCTTACTCTGTCGAGTAAGGGTGAGTTGCGTTTTAAAATAGTTTATGACCTGTTGGGTACTCGATCGAGTAACTAGGATACTCGATCGAGTAAGGGGTTACTCGATCGAGTACCTTGGGTACTCGATCGAGTAGCCGGTTTACGGGGAGTTTTTCTCGGGTTTTGTTAATTATGCGATTAAGATATATAACCTTCTTCGTCATTATACTAAATACTTTTGCAAAACCTAATTTACTGTCAAAGAGAGAAAGCAAGTACGTTCATCATCTTAATCGCATTGTTAGCAAATCCCGGAGTTTGGAAGGTCGGTTTTCATCGTTTGTTATACCGTTGAGATCCTTGCGTCAAGGGTAAGATCTATGTACCCTTTTTGTTGTCTTTCCTTTAAGTTGGTTAAACCCTAATCTAGGGATTTGGGGGTTTTTGAGTAGTTTGTGATTTGGTAGCATTTGTATGTTGTATGATAGGAGGAGGGTTCGTAGAAGAAGCTTTTTTATTCAGCTGTAGAGACCGTCTGATAGTTGTGCTTTCCAGGTAAGATTTCCTACTCAGTATTAGTTCCATAATGGGATGATTTTTGATGTGTTGTGGTTGATTGAATAATATAGTAATTGTATTGTGACAGTTGTTAATTGTGATTGTTTGTCTCTGGTTCTCGAGGCGTGTCCTCGGCTGAGTGGGGTCACTTGCGGGAGTGGCTTCACGCCCTAGTTTCGCCCTTCGTGGAACCCGCCACGGAAGGGGATGTGCACATTAATGGACAGGGTTATCGCTTGTTATGAGGAGCGGGGATTTGGTGGGTACGGCTGCGGTCCCCCATCGGGCAGGGCGGTCCAGGTGGACGATCGGTGATTGAGATTGTTGGAATTGGTGTGGTTGTGTGTGTGACGGTTAAGCTGTCTGTTTATCTTATTGATGATATATATTGAGTTGTGTGATTAGTACTAACCCCGGTTGTTGTTTTGTAAACCTGCGGTGATCCATTCGGGGATGGTTTGCAGTAATTGAGCAGGTTTGAGTTGAGTACTGGGATAGCTGGGAGGTGCCACCGTCTGATGATAGAAGTCTTCCGCTGTAGTCTTTTAGTTTTATGACATTTCAGTATTTCGATGAGACGGTTGGTTTTAAGAACTTGTACCCGTATTGTGGGATTTGGTTTCAGTTGTACTTTTCACTAAAAGTTATATCATTTAAGTTGTTTCGTTATTGTCTTATGAATATCATGCCTCGGGTAACCGAGATGGTAATATCTTCATACCTGAGTGGTCCTGGTAAGGCACTTGGAGTATGGGGGTGTTACAAATACAGACAAAAGGGTTAGTCAAGAAAGCTAAGATACAGACATCGAAAAGTCGGTGACAAAGTAGCCTGTCTTCAAAGACTTTTCATAAAAAATGAGGACGCTTGGTTTAGACCGACTTAACTTGTGACTGAGAGTCATGAGACACAGAATTATAATCTTGGTAAGAGGTGATATTGTGACAAGGTGCTTGTAAAGCTACAAAACGCAGAATTTGTAGTGCACACCCTCCCCCAAACAAGAAACTATGCCATTATTAGCAGCGTCATTTGAGCTACTGAAACCTTAAGAGCCGTTCAATTAAAATTGATGTTCACTCAATAAACAACTAAATCTCGTTTTACCGTATCAATAGAAGGCACAGAAACAGTTATGCGAGATCCTTCCGAACATTTAAGTTCCATGCAATAACAAGACCTTAACAACTTTGAATCTTTTCTCTCTAAAAAAACTGATGGAGTAATAGCGCCGGTGTTGTGGCCATGACTGCAGATGCGACGTCGGTGGAGAAGGAGGCCAATACCTCCTTTGATTTGAAGCTCGAAACCGGTTCATTGGTGTAGGACATCAAAGGTCAAAAGGTTGTTTTGATTTTTTTGTGTTTATTGTTGTATCGATTAAAAAACGAATCGAATCTTGATCGATCCAAGAATCGGAGAAATAGGGACGGAAAATGTTCCTCCGTATGACTTTTACTGTGTTTAATTAGAAGGGGGAAGGGGATTGTGTTAATAGATCTGAAACGGTACATCTTATATTAATCCTATGGTACAGATTTCAAAGTACAAACTCACCATAAGAACCAAACTCACGAGATCCCGCCCCCCTCTCTCTCTCTCTCTCTCTCTCTCTATATATATATATATATATATATATATATATATATACACACACACATATATAGTATTAGGATCATCTAACTCCTTCTACTAAGTGTGAGTCCATAAGTACCATTGTGTACCCTTGGATCTTGGATATGAATGGCTTAGATGAAAAGTAAAAAGCAACTAATAATGTTATTATAATGGCTATTGTAATTACCTCTCTCATCCTACCTCTCATAGGTCATGAGCATGCATGCAGACTGTCAATCAACCATCATACACGTCCCATTGTCTTCCCCCCTCTTTCTCATTTCACTCAATTATTCAAAATAAACTCCTCCCAAAATTAAACCCCAATCATATTCAACTGCTCTCAAAAATAAACTGCTCTCAAAATCTCCTCACTCTATCGCATTTTTCTTACCTGAGTATCAGTTTCTTCTCCATTTTCTTCACTCACTTGCAACTTGCAATTTTCGTCTTCTCACTAAAGAACCTCTCCATTCAGATTACTTTTTTTTTAGGTTATAAAGGTAATCGTTTTTTGCTTTTTAGAGTTTTATGATTTTTTTCCTCATTTATTTTGATTATCCATTTTTAATAATTTCTCCATTTGTAGTTTTACTTTATTGGCCATTGTTATGTTCATATGAATTCAGATTACGCAGATTGTTTAGCACATTTTTATACGCATTGTTGTACTATTTTATTGGATTATTTCATTGGCCATTGAGATGTTCATATTAATTCAGATTACCCAGATTGTTTAGCACATTTACATACGCGCTGTTGTGTACTATTTTGAAAGTTGATTATGTTCATTAGCCATTGTTATGTTTATAGCCACTATTCCAATTTTGATACAGTTTCAATTTTATTCTATTAATTTTAGTTTAATTTCAAATTTATACATTATGAACATCAGTTTTTCTTAGTTTAGGTTCATTATTATTGGTTTAGTTGATGATGTCAGAACAATTGACTGGTCTTTCTTACTGTATAACTGTAACCCGTGAAGTTACACTTTTTCTTCTAAATTACATTTTTAAGTGTTGAAGTTACACTTTTGTTGATTAAAATTACACTTTTGTGTGTTAAAGTTACACTTTCTTTTTGTTATAGTTACGCTTGTTATAACATGTTGAAGTTACGGTTTTATTGGCTAAAATTATACTTTTGTCTATTAAAGTTACACTTTATTTTGTTACAGTTACACTTTTTATAATTCTTTGGGTCGCCAAACTTGGTCCGCGGTGAAGTATCCTCTATGCCTGGAAAAGGAAGTATTAAGCATTGGTGGTGTGCCCACTGATATCAAAGTTTTGGCCATCGGCGATGTGGTCACTGATGCGGCAAACAGCTGGCTTCCACTTCCCAGAAGAAGAAGTTCCTCGTGATTGAACTCTCATTGGGTGTTGAAGATGATGAGGAGTTGAAAGCTCGGGCTGTTGATGTAAGTGTTCTTTGGTCATTTGTCAATTATAATTACACTTATTATTTAAAGTTACTCTTTCTTTCATTAAAATTACAATTATCGTGATTAAAGTTACACTTTTCTTCACTACAATTACAATTGTTTTAGTTAGGGTTACACTTTTTTAAGAGTGTTGTAATTACACTTTTCTGCACTAGAAGTGCATTTTTTTTATTTATTAAAGTTACACTATTTTTCTATTATAGTTTTAATTTATCTATACCTTTTAATTTGAATGAAGCCTCTTGGAGTTAATCTTCTGGTCTATTTTTGAGTGTAGGATGTCCATGAGTTTTATTTGAAGTTGCAGAGGAATGCTATCATCTTCTATTCATAGTATGCAGATGTAGCCATGACGCTCAAAAGGTTAACATCTGGTCTTAATTCTTCAAGTGACCCCGTCGCTACACAATGCACCCAAACATTCTTTCAAAGCCAAAGATGAAGGAATATGCTGTGGAAATGCAAGAGATAGTTGAACGAATAAATGATTCTGTGAAATCAGCACCTGTGCTGCAACAAGGTGGGTCAGGAACTGTCAGTTCAGGGGAGCAGGAGGAGGATGAGGAGGTGAACGATGAGGAGGATGAGGAGGACGGTGAGGAGGAGGGTGGTGAGGAGGAGGAGGCGGGGGAGGATAAGGAGGATGGTGAGGAAGTAGAGGATGAGGATGAGGAGCTGGAGGAAGAGGTTCATGTAGATGTTGGCAGAGATTTGGAAGGCGGGGTAGCCGCTAAACTTAGATGTGATGAACCAGTTAATGATAAAGCGCGCGAAGTGTCTACAAAATAAATTATGGAGGCGGTGCAATTTTACAACACGGGTGTTGAACCATATAGTATATATGTTTATGTTTTGATGATGTCAAGGTGCTTTATAATTTATATATTTGTTGCGCGTAATCATTTCTCTAAGTCTTTTAAATTCGATTTATCTAATACAAACAACAAAGGAAGTCGTGATGGAAGTATATAAGAGTCCAGCCTCAATTCAAGATCAAACGATGTGAAGATTCATTCAAGCTTTATGTGAAGACGAAGTCCGTCTAAAGATTAATCAAGCTTGGATGATGACGTAGCCTATACTCGAAGATCTCCTTGAAGATTAGAATAGTATAGGTGATTATCTCATAATGATAACCAAGAATGAGTTTCTTGATTTTAGTAAAATTATAGCTTTGCAGTTATAACATTACTAGTAAAAGAGCTCAACGTTATAGCTCTCTTACTATAACATTGAAATGCTGAGTTTTTTATACACGACATATAATGTTTCAAAATTGTTTTGAAAATTGTTTAAAATTTAATTTAAATGTTTTGATAAAAGTATTTATTTAATAAAGCCCGGTTTAGTGCGGAGTTTGGTTTTATGTTGAACGTTGACTAGTAGTCATGTTGGGTCAACTTATAAGTTGGACCATGCTACTAATTTGGGTTTCAACAAAGCCTCTCTTAAAACTTAAATTCTAACCCATATATTGAGCTAGGGTTTGCACGAGTCACGAGGCATATGAGCCGTGACATCTCGTGTTACCTAAGGTGTATTTGGTAAAGATTTTATTCCTTAATAATATATTTAAATATCTTATATATCTTACTTAATATATTTATGATAAAAGATAGTCTTGTTATAGAAAATCTTATCATATCTTAGAATTTATAGTAAAGATAATAATTGAATATATTATATTCTATCTTTTGGAATATTCTTTATTATCTTTTAGGCTTTTAGGAAAGAAATAATAGAAGATATGATTTGTTAACATATCTCATATTATTCGGCCATTAGGGTTTCTAAAAACCGAATTGCCTTGCTCTTTCCTTCCTATAAATACTTTGCTCTTTGCAACATTTAATTTAGAGACCTTAAGCATAAAAATTGATCTTATTTTTACAAAGCAAATCGTGTGTTTCAAAGCAGAAAACCGTTTTGTTATTTTTGAAAGGTCGTGTGTTTTAAACTCGTATATTCATTTGTTAAGTTACCGTTATAAGATAATAGTGCTTATTTGATTTCTTACTTGTTCATTAACGTGAACCTTTGCAAGAATCATTAGTGCTTTCTTATTAGCGTAAGTTAGTCACTCGAGTATTTAACGGTACTCATTGAGTTACAGCTAGAGTTAGTTGTACGAGTTGGGTTAGTAAATTTGTAATCCGTAGAAAGGTACTAAATTTATTAATCGAGAATAGTGGACGTAGGTTTCGACTTGTGAAATAGAACCACTTCAAAAACCGTGTGTCTCTTCTCTTTCGTTCGCTTGTTTATTTTGTTTTACTTTCATTAGTTGATTAGTTAAAAGATTAATCAATAAACTTTAAATAATCAATTACATTCATACAATCGAAAAAGTTTTCAAAAAGTTTTAAATCCTCAATTCAACCCCCCCCCCCCTCTTGAGTATTTCGGATCGATAGACTCTTCAACGGGAAATTCATGTCATTTACAAAATGCGGAAAGTAATTGAGAAGTCGTTGGACGTTGGAGAACCAGTTTCACAGGCACCATAATTATTTGACCGTGGAACTCTTGAAGAATATTATACAAAAGAAGAGTTATATTCCGCTGCCTATCGTTTTTATTTATCCTATCGTTTTATATTTCGCTGCCTATCACGTGATAAATGGATTCCAAATATCTCAAGTGTCCCGTCTTTGATGGGAAGAATTATGGATTGTGGAAAAACATGATGACTCACTATGTGAAAGGTCACGATTGGGAGTGCTGGGGGATTATCCAAAACGGACCGCACAAAATTCTTGTAGCATCCGAGGAAGGCACTACCTATGAAAAGAAAAAAGAGGACTATGTCGAGCCCGACTACAAGAAGGTCGAAAAGAACTCCAAAGCAATAAGTCTCCTGCAAAACGGAATGACTTCTACAGAGTTTGATCAGTTTTCTTCATGCTCTACGGCCAAGGAGATATGGGATGGGCTTGAACTAGCTTATGAAGGTACTTCCATTGTTAGGAAGCACCGAATAGATTTGCTTATGCAAAAATATGAGCTATTCATTATGGAGCCTAATGAGTCCTTAGATAGTATGTCCACAAGGTTTTCAAGCATCATAAACGAACTGAAAACCCTAGGTAGGAAATTCAGTACTGAGGACATTGCTAGAAAGGTTCTTAGGAGCCTTACTAAGAAGTGGCGTGCTAAAGTCACTGCAATGGAGGAATCACGAGATCTTGAAAACCTATCCTATCAACAACTCATCGGTGCTCTCATGGCCCATGAAATTACACTTAACAAAGATGACGCTGAACCAAGCCGAAACAAGAGTATGGCCTTAAAGAGCGAAGAAGTTAACTCTGAACTAGAGGATGAAACTGTTCTGTTTGCACGCCGTTTCAAAAATAAGATATTTCGAAACAAACAAACAAAATCATCCTACAACAACAATTCATCCAACAAAAAGGTTACAGAATCAAAGTCATCTTTCGCAAACAGAGGTTGCGTCAAGTGTGGAGAATCTGATCACATGATCAAGGATTGTCGAACATGGGAGAAGATCAAGGACAAGACAAAACATGATAAGACAAAGAGAGAATTCAAACAGGTTATGATGGCTTCGTGTTGGGGAGACCTTGACTCAGAAGATGACGAGGGATCTGAAGACGACGAAGTAGCCAACCTTTGTCTCAGCAGCGTTAGTCTTGACCTAATCTCCGACAGCGACGATGAAACCACAAACTTACACTCAAATTATTGCTTTCTTGGAGAATCAGACGAAGATGACGATGAAGAGGTAAGTTATCTTGAGCTTAAAAAACGCGTCAAGAAATTGTCTAAAAGTGCTTTAATTGAATTCTTTGAACAATCTCTTGATAAGTGTCATGAACAGGACTTGGAGCTAAAAGATCTAAAGGAACAGATTCTCGAAATTGCATAAGAGAATCATACTCTGAAGGCCAAAGCTAAGAAGTTAAAATCTAAGGTTATAGCTGAGAAAGCAACAACGTTAGATTCTACTATGGTTGAAAAGAAGGAATAAGAGTCCAAAGTTATATCTAATGAAGCTATAACTTCAGACCTAAAGCTTAACATCAAGCACCTTCAAGCCAAAGTTATAGCTAATGAAGCTATAACTTTAGAACTTAGAAAAGCCAAAGAACCTTTGGAAACTAAGGTCACATCTGATGAAGTAGTGATCTTAGACCAAAAGAAAGAGATAGATTCCCTTTGAAAGCAATTAAAGGAATCTAAGATCGACATGATCAATGTTAAGAAACAACATTCCGATGTTGTATTCCTTCTTAACAAACGATTCCAAGACTTTCGTGATAACTTTAAGAAAGTTAATGATGTAGATCACACGAAATGTCAAGAGGAAATTAAAACCTTAAAAGACCTACTTCTACATGCTAGAAAGGTCCATGATAAGTGAGAAGGTAGCACAAAAGTCCTAAACTTCCTAACCGAACAATCTGACAATAATATGAAGATGGGGTTAGGACATGAGTGCTACAGCCATAGAGATCACGATAAATGCAAACCAACACCTTCGGATTTTGTTTTTAGAAAAAGAAAGTATGCTGATCTTTCTGAATATCTGATTTGCAATTACTGTGGTCATACGGGTCACATCCAAATCAATTGTGTCAAAAAGGCTCATGATATACGAAAAAATGCCGACCATGCTAAAACCGTTGACACAGTTGACGAGAATGATGAAACCCCCATAAATGAACCTAACGAAGAAAGGAACAATAAGTTTCGTTGGGTCTATGACATGGCCTTCGACTTCACCAGGAAACCTAGCACCTCACAAAACCCCTGTCGACCTCAACCTAGTAAACCTGTTCACAAGGGTAACAGTCATGATAGACCTATAAGAATTCCCAGACCAAAAGAAAACCCTAAACCTAGAACTCCTCCCACGCAAAATAACCCAAGGGCTAGAAAAACGGTTATTAGATGAGTTTGGAATCGGAAAGATTTAGTATATAGAGTAACTAATCATAAGGGACCCAACTTAGCTTGGGTACCTAAAAACTGTATCTAATCCTTTCTGCAGGTAGTGGTGAAAGAAAACAATCAATGGTATCTTGACAGTGGATGCTCAAGACACATGACTGGAGATAGAAATTTGTTTCTTTCACTCAAGCCTTTCAACGGAGGAAAGGTGACGTTCGGGGAGAATAAAAAGGGAAAAGTAATCGGCGTTGGCAAAATCGGAATTTCTAAGTCTCACGCGATCATTGACGTTTATCTCGTGGACGGTCTAAAACATAACTTACTAAGCATATCTCAACTATGCGACAAAGGTAACAAAGTAGTTTTTCATACTGATAGTTGTCGCATTATTATTAAGGAACTAGCAATGTTATTCTAGAAGGCCACAGGAAAAGAAATGTCTATATGGTAGATTTAAATGCTGTGCCTACTAACTCTTTTTCATGCATGAAAGTTACACTTGATGATCCTTGTTTGTGGCATAAACGCTTTGGTCATATTAGCTCATTAACCTTGAACAAACTCAAGAAGTGGGACCTAGTTGAAGGGTTACCTAAAATCAAGTTCGACCAAGAAAAGATGTGTGACACGTGTGCAAGGTACAAACAAGTAAGATCATCATTCAAACCGAAAAGAGTAGTAAGCACAAATCAAGCCTTGGAACTAGTACACATGGATTTATGTGGACCGATGAAGGTAAGGAGTAGAGAAGGATCCAGGTACGTCTTTGTTCTTGTAGACGATTACTCAAGGTATGTATGGCCTATCTTTCTTCATTCAAAAGACGAAACGTTTGATGAATTTGATTGTCTTATGAAATATGTTCAAAACAAATATAAGAATAATCTTGTATCTATTTGTACGGATCATGGCATCGAGTTTGATAACCAAGCTTTCATAGAATATTGTAGAGTTAATGGTGTAGGGCATAACTTCTCTGCACCAAGAACTCCTCAACAAAACGGTCTCGTTGAACGTATGAATAGACCTTTAGAAGATATGACACGTACAATGCTTTTGTGTAGCGGTTTACCTTGTAACTTTTGGGCTGAAGCCATTAGTACTTCTTGCTATATCCATAATCGTGCTATGATTCGACCTATTCTTAAGAAAACCCCCTACGAACTCCTTAGCGGTCGAAAACCTAATATCTCCCATCTTCGTTGCTTTGGGAGTAAATGTTTTGTTCATAATAACGGTAAAACCGGTTAAGTAAATTCGACCCTAGGAGTGATGAGGCGATTTTCATAGGATATTCAGATCATATCAAGGCTTACAAAGTCTTCAATAAGAGAACTCTTTGTATTGAAGAAAGTGTACACGTTATTATTGATGAAGATAACGTGTTTGATAAGCCTTTACAGGATGGGGAAGAAGACTTGGATGAACCCGACTTCCGTCTTTCAAGAGACGACCCCCCAGAACTGGAATTGGAGGACAATGAAATTGAGGGAACAAGTGATGAACTTGATCGTTCTTCAAAAGATAAAAAGGAGAAAACCAAAGTTATAGTTGATGATACTATAACATTGACTCAAAGTAAGGACTCCCAAACTAATGTTATAGGTGATGTTACTATAACATTGAATCCAAATCAAGGTGTAGAGTCCAAGGTTATAATCAGATCTAATACGACACCCGGATTGGATTCAGGGGGAACTTCCTCCAATTCCGAGCCAAATGAAGTTGGGTCAAGCTCAAATAATGATGAAGAACCAAGTACTTCAACAAAGTGGAAATACAAGAGTTCACACCCCATGGACAATATTCTAGGGAATATTAAGAAGGGTGTTCATGTGGGAAATAATCTGTATACTTCCCTTTAACATGAAGGATTATAACGATTTAACAAAGATGATCTAAGGTCATAAAATAAAATACATAAACAAAAGTAAAAGGATTTAGAATTAACCTCAAGGTCCTGCCAAAATTGGCCTAAGAACATTATAAAACTGATATTCGCCTATTAGTTACACCCAAGACGATCTGAGATATACCCTTTGATTATGCTAGAAATCAATCTAAAATTTTCTGTAAAATTTTATTGTCTTTGTGTTTTGTGATGAGAAAGAGGAGGCAAGGTCAGAAAAAGCATTAGGTCAGAAATAATTCTCTACCTTTCTTTTTATATAGACCGAAATCTGGAATCAATTAGGAAAGAAATAACCTCCTAATTTTCGGCCAACCAGACCGAAAATAAGGAGTGTATTTTCCTTATTTTGGTCTTTCCAAAAATATATAATATGTGTTGAATTGTCATCTAGTGAGGAACGAACCCATGACCTCTTGGTATGTGTACCCTCACTATTACCACTATGACACATTCAGCTTGTTGATATTAAATACAACTGATTATATTTAATTACAATTAACAGATTAATTCGTCCAAGCTAACATTATATATATTTAATTAAATATAACTTATTATATTTATTTTACGAATTGACAGTTAATTCATCTCAACTTAATATTATTTAATTTTCATTTTATAATTATCTCATCAACACATTGACTAACTTTTTAGTCATTTTGGGCATCAATGTAATTATATTTCTATAACCACATTTCTCAAATACGTCCTATAGGTGTGACCTTTAGGGACCAGTTGATCACCGCCATCTGTATGATAATAACGTCAAACTTTCTAGCAAGCCAACCGTTGTTAGGTAAACGTTAATCAACTGATTAAATATACGAAGTATACCCTTGTGAACCTGTAAGAGATTTACAAATGTTATCACACTAATTTGTGGAGGACACCAGCTCCAACAAACTCCCACTTGTCCTCACAAGTGTATGTGCGATAACCGATTCTCATATCCTTTAAAAAATTTTCCCACTCAATGTAAAACAATTTGCAAATCCGAATTCACAAAGGTCGTATTTTACAAGCGATCAGTATCAAGAGTGGTTTTCCCGACTAGAGAGTAACTTAACTGATAAACGAATCAACATTCGCGCATGGCCATGCATTTCAGTTACAACTCCTCGAGTGGCCCTGAGAAATAACTATACCTGATAAGGGATGGATATTTTCCTCAACTCGAATCCTGCAGACGTAAGCACGATGAAATGACCAAGAAAAAATCTACTTAGCCCCAGTTACGGTAGACCGTGAGAAAGAAACCAAAGTCACCCAAAGACTGCCTTAATCTCAAAAGACAGTTGATGGTCAAAAGAATCGACTCTAGGTACACAATGGATGTCCAAACCACGACTTGGCACCGAATGTTATAAAACATTTAGGACTCCATTACGTTGTCACAAAATGTTGTCCTACGAGGTATCGTCATAATCTCGTATCTGTGATCGATTAGTCAACCGTTTAACTTATGGCTCGTTGAACCCACCATCAATCGACTGCACAATATAATAGCCGGAGTTATCAGCTCACATTGGCGATTACGGACCAAAGCAAATATAATGTAATTTAGTTCACTTTGTGGCGTTCAATGTTGTCAGTACAATCCACATGAAAAACAAAATATTATATATATAAAACGATGAAGTTATAAATAATATATGAAAAATATAATGTATCAAATCCATAATCAAGTACTACAACTTAGGAACATGTTTGATTCCCATGGAATTAACATGCCCTACATGCTTATCATAATTCAACGGTTTGGTGAGAGGATCCGCGATGTTATCATCCGTCGCAATCTTGTCAATCACTATCTCTTCTTGCTCCACGTAATCACGGATCAGGTGAGCCTTCCGAAGTACATGTCTAGATTTGTTGCTAGACTTTGGCTCCTTAGCCTGGAAGATGGCCCCTCTATTGTCACAATAGATGGTGATCGGGGCATTCGAACTAGGAACTACCGAAAGCCCTTGTAAGAATTGACGCATCCATATCGCTTCCTTTGCTGCCTCCGAAGTGACATAGTACTCGGATTCAGTAGTAGAATCTGTTACAACACTCTGTTTGGAACTCTTCCAGCTGACCGCAGCACCATTAAGAGTGAAGACGAACCCGGACTGAGATTTTGAATCATCTCGATCCGTTTGGAAGCTAGCATCTGCGTAACCGGTTGCGCATAGCTTAGTATTGCCTCCATAAGTCAATACCCAATCCTTAGTCCTCCTTAGGTACTTAAGGATATTTTTGACTGCTATCCAGTGTGTTTCACCTGGAGTCTTTTGGTACCGACTCGTCATACTCAATGCATATGCCACGTCTGGACGTGTGCATATCATGGCATACATGATCGATCCTATTGCAGAAGCATAAGGAACACGACTCATGCGCTCAATACCTTCAAAGGCGTGGGTGACTGAGACTTGCTCAACTGCATCCCAGTCGTCATAGGAAGGTTCCCCTTCTTGGAGTTGGTCATGCTGAACCTCTCAAGAACCTTATCTATATAAGACTCCTGACTAAGTGATAACGTCCGTCGTGATATATCTCGGTAGATACGGATTCCCAAAATACGCTGTGCCTCACCCAGATCTTTCATCTGGAAATGGTTTTTCAACCATTCTTTAACCGAAGAAAGGAGAGGAATGTCATTCCCAATCAAGAGTATGTCATCGACATACAATATCAAGAATATAATCTTGCTCCCACTCGACTTGATATATAAGCATGGTTCTTCGACCGATCGAGTGAAACCATACTCTTTTATCACTTGGTCGAAACGATGATTCCAACTCCGAGAAGCTTGCTTAAGTCCATAAATGGAACGCTTAAGCTTGCATACTTTCTTAGGATGTTTAGGATCTATGAAACCTTCGGGTTGCACCATGTACAACTCTTCCTCCAAATAACCGTTTAAGAAGGCGGTTTTCACATCCATTTGCCAAATCTCATAATCATGAAATGCGGCAATCGCTAAGATTATCCGAATGGAACGTAGCATAACTACAGGTGCAAAAATATCATCATAATGCAATCCTTGCACTTGAGTGAAACCTTTTGCCACAAGTCGTGCCTTATAAATATCTGGTTGCGTGTCTACAGAACGCTTTATTTTGTAAAGCCATTTGCACTGTAGAGGTTTTACCTTATTAGGTAAATCAACTAGATCTCATACGTTATTCTCATACATAGAGTCCATCTCGGATTGCATGGCTTCGAGCCATAGCTTTGAGTCGGAACATGCCATAGCACCTTTATAGGTTGCGGGTTCATTACTTTCTAGAAGTAAAACATCATTCTCCTCGACCATACCAATGTATCTGTCCGGAGGATGAGAGTCTCTACCCGACCTCCTAGGTTCCTCAGGAATGTTAACCGTATCATCAGTTGGAGGTACAACTTCCTCCATCTGTTCCTCGGTTGTTGGTTCTGGAATCTCCGACAGCTCGAAGGTTCTATTACTCGACTTTTTCTCGAGAAATTCTTTCTCTAAGAACGTCGCACTAGCCGTAACAAACACTCGATGTTCGGTAGGCGAATAGAAGTAATGACCAAATGTTCCTTTTGGATAACCTATACAGTATGTCTTGACCGATCGCGGGCCGAGCTTATCCTCGTGTCTCCACTTGACATAAGCCTCGTAGCCCCAAACCCGAATAAAGGACAAGTTAGGTACCGTTCCCTTCCACATTTCATATGGAGTCTTGTCAACAGCTTTAGACGGACTTCGGTTAAGTATAAGAGCAGCTGACAAAAGAGCATAACCCCATAATGAATCAGGCACTACGGTGTGACTCATCATGGATCGAACCATATCAAGTAAGGTTCGATTTCTCCGTTCGGACACACCATTTAATTGAGGTGTTCCAGGTGGAGTTAACTGTAGAGCGGTTCTGTACCCTATTCTGGTATTCCTTGAATTTCTCAAAGGACTCACTTTTATGCTTCATTAAGTAGACATATCCGTATCTACTCAAATCGTCCGTGAAAGTGATAAAATATCTATAGCCATCTCTAGCGGTAATTGACATAGGTCCACATACGTCCGTATGTATGAGTCCTAATAGGTCACTAGCGCGCATTCCAACACCTTTGAAGGAAATTCGAGTCATCTTGCCAATGAGACATGATTCACACGTGCCATATGCAGAAAATCCGAATGAGGGAATAGTCCCATTATCGACGAGTTTCTTTACGCGTTTCTCATTTATGTGTCCCATTCGACAATGCCATAGATAGGTTTGATCTTTGTCACCAACCTTTAATTTCTTATTATTCATGTGTAATACTTCCATGGTTTGATCTAAGATATAAATTCCATTCATGGAAACTGCTTTGCCATAAATCATTTCATTGAAAGAGAAAATACAACTATTATCCTTTATTGAAAATGTAAAACCGTCTTTCGCAAGTACGGAAACAGAAATAATGTTCTTAGATAAACTGGGTACATAGTAACAGTTATTTAAAGATAACTCAAAACCACTAGGGAGTTGGATTACATATGTTCCCTTCGAGGCGTGATTACTCGTGCTCCATTCCCGACTCGCAAGTCCACATCACCTTTTTCGAGAGGTATGATGTTCTTTAGGCCCCGCAAATGATTACACAGATGAGAACCACAACCAAGATATCTAGTATCCAAGTTCAAACTTGCATGGTTAATCTCAATCATATGAATATAAGATGACATACCAACAGGAACGACGCGGCCTGCCTTGATGTCCTCACGGTAGACGGGACAGTTCCTCCTCCAATGTCCAGTCTTGTGACAATGGTGGCATTCTATGTTACCGCCCTTGCTCTTTGTCTTGCCCTGTGAGCCACTAGTCTCACCAGGCGCACTCTTACCGTTTCCTGGCTTCTTAAACTTTGGCTTACCTACAGCTAGGTCGCCATGAGCCTTGCCCTTACCTTTACTCTTGTTGTGAATCGTGAGAACATCCTGCTTCATGCTCCCACTCAATTTCATATCCTTCTCGGTCTGTACGAGAATGGAGTGTAGCTCATGAGGACTCTTTTTCAAGTCATTCATGTAGTAGTTCGCCCTGAAAAGGGCAAAACTATCGTGAAGAGAATGAAGCATTCGGTCAATGACAATGCTCTCACTGATTCTACAATTCAGTGACTCCAGTTTCTCGACATTCTCAATCATGTGAAGAATGTGTGGTCTAACCGGTTGGCCCTTCTGGAGTTTCGCATCAAAGAAGCGACAGGTATGCTCATATGTGATGATTCTCGGTGCCTTTGAGAACTCATTAGTGAGCGTGGTAAAAATCTTGTTTGCACCTTGGGCAATGAAGCGTCTCTGCAAATTGGTTTCCATTGCAAAGATGAGTACGTTCTTTATCGCACCCGCTTACATAACGAAATCACTATAAGCGAGTGACTCGTTGGCTCCTGCATTTGGGCCAGGTTGACCGGTATTGGCTCGATTAAATACCTGAGCTTACCGTCGCAATGGCGAAGATTCCGTAGTGCCGCCTCCCGATCCGCAAAGTTGGACCCATCATTCTTCAGTCGCGTGGACTGATTCATTTGGTCCATGAATACTTTTAGCCAGGATGAACGATATAGTGTGGCACTAGGCATTGGGATTGCGTTATTTCCAGCCATTTGTTGTAACAGTATTATTGATAATAAGCGTGTTCTACACTGCGAAAGAAGAATAAAATAATAGGCATGCATCGTTTTTATTTTAAGTTTAATGAACTAATGTCATAACGCGAATACTCAAAAACATTTATACAATTGACCTCCCTCAAGAATTATATAAATGACCCCAAGACTCAATTCTCTGTAAATTGATAAGCTAACCTGTTAGCTAATTCTACCGTTAGAATTCCTGGTCGATAAATTTCTGTAAATTCTATCTTTAGTCCATCATAATCACGAGAAACTCTTCGGACTATGATGTTGAGGTAAACTAAGTTAACACAACTACTTACCCAACGTAGAAGGGGTCATATTAGGCCTACCGACGAAGAAGGGACTCATAGATGTTTGCCCTTATAAAGACTAATCTCAATTTCCGGTTTTAGAGGAAGATCCCATCAACTATTTTTAATTCATTTTAAGTGAACTATAATCTAGCATGTGAGAATGATTTAAACTAAAGTGATGGCTTATAGACTGTGACATCTGCATGTCCATGAAAACTAACATACAACTATATGAGTCAATTTTCATGCATTTTAGTAGTAGGTGGTTTGGTTTTAGGCGGAATATGATGCAATTATTAGCATGTGAATCAAAAGCAATAAAATGAAAAACGTAAAAAAACAGTAAAAGTCCTAGTGTGGCCTATCCTATCAAAATGAACAATAAATACAAGTTTGGAATCCATCCTTGGACCCGAGAAGCTTGTCTTGATGTTCCATTTTGATCCATGTAGCGGGAGTGAGCTTGAATCTTCATCTTTAGTCTTCTTTGAAATTACAATAAATAAAATTACATAATTGACCTATTAATTACATTCTAATTTCAAAAACCCAAAACTAAAATAAAGGAGATTTGAGATCTCATAATTACATAAAAAATCATGTTTCCTTCATTACGAAAACATAATTTGACTAAGGCCACACTAAGTATTACAAATTACAACCGATTGCAAAATTAAATACGTAAATAAAATTCATTCATTCGATTCATTCAATATAATTAAAAACATCAACTAAAATAAATTAAACATACATAATATAATACATTAATTATGTTGATTAATTTATCCAAACCACCTATTTAAATTAAATTAAGAGACAATTCCGCAATTTAATCACATTAATTTCATTTCAATCCATATTAAACTTGTAATATGAATTCTATCCGTCAAAATTTTAAACCGCTTTAAAATAACTCGGTATCTTTAAATTGTGAACCGATTCACAATAACTAATTGGCCAAAAAAAAAATCAATTTTTAATTGTACTCGGCTGAAAAATAAACAATTTTTTTTTTTTATTAAAATCCAGCTGAACGGCTGAAAAACAGCCCTCCCCCCCCCCTTTATTATTATTATTATTATTATTATTATTATTATGCAATTAGGAAAACAAAAGGGAAAACTTTCCAAATTATATTTTTCTTTCGGCAATTAGGAAAACTTTCCAAAATTTTTTTTTTTTATTGCTGTACGTGAACAGTACAGAAACGAAAAAAAAATTCACGGTTTAAAAAACAGGAACCCTAATGCCTAATTTTTTTCTTTTTGAGGCAAACATGCCCAAAACAAAAACATTAAGATGAACAAAAATCGTTTATAGATGCTATTAGAACGAGATAAGCATATGGATTAATGAAACATGATTAACTGTATATGCCAAAACTATATAGCAAAAACAAATTTTTATATCATCAACAAGACGATTCCATTTACAGCCTAATTTAATCCGAATTAAAACAAAGCATCTACCAATTCTTCATATAATCATTCTTACTGATTAAAAAAACAATATGAAAAATCAAAATGGAAATATCGCATCAAAAGAAGAACAAAAACACGGCTGCCAAAATTTTCATCTCGGCAAAAAAAAATCAGACGGCAAAAAAAAAATTCACGGCTGGAAAAATTTTTCGATCTTTCAAATTTTATTGTTTAAATTCAATTTTATGAAAATCATCAAAATTAAAAATGTAGCCTATAGCTCTGATACCACTTGTGGGAAATAATCTGTATACTTCCCTTTAACATGAAGGATTATAACGATTTAACAAAGATGATCTAAGGTCATAAAATAAAATACATAAACAAAAGTAAAAGGATTTAGAATTAACCTCAGGTCCTAGCAAAATTGGCCTAAGAACAATATCAAAACTGATATTCGCCTATTAGTTGCACCCAAGACGATCTGAGATATACCCTTTGATTATGCTAGAAATCAATCTAAAATTTTCTGTAAAATTTTATTGTCTTTGTGTTTTGTGATGAGAAAGAGGAGGCAAGGTCAGAAAAAGCATTAGGTCAGAAATAATTCTCTACCTTTCTTTTTATATAGACCGAAATCTGGAATCAATTAGGAAAGAAATAACCTCCTAATTTTCGGCCAACCAGACCGAAAATAAGGAGTGTATTTTCCTTATTTTGGTCTTTCCAAAAATATATAATATGTGTTGAATTGTCATCTAGTGAGGAACGAACCCATGACCTCTTGGTATGTGTACCCTCACTATTACCACTATGACACATTCAGCTTGTTGATATTAAATACAACTGATTATATTTAATTACAATTAACAGATTAATTCGTCCAAGCTAACATTATATATATTTAATTAAATATAACTTATTATATTTATTTTACGAATTAACAGTTAATTCGTCTCAACTTAATATTATTTAATTTTCATTAAATAATTATCTCATCAACACATTGACTAACTTTTTAGTCATTTTGGGCATCAATGTAATTATATTTCTATAACCACATTTCTCAAATACGTCCTATAGGTGTGACCTTTAGGGACTAGTTGATCACCGCCATCTGTATGATAATAACGTCAAACTTTCTAGCAAGCCAACCGTTATTAGGTAAACGTTAATCAACTGATTAAATATACGAAGTATACCCTTGTGAACCTGTAAGAGATTTACAAATGTTATCACACTAATTTTTGGAGGACACCAGTTCCAACAGTTCAAACTAAACGTTCCTTGAATAACTTCTGCTCTTTCTATTCTTTTCTATCCATGATCGAACCAAGAAATATCAATAAAGCTCTTGCTGAATCAGATTGGATTATAGCTATGCAATAAGAGCTTCAACAGTTCGAAAGAAACAAGGTTTGGCATTTAGTTCCTAGACCAAAGGATCGATCTGTCATTGTAACAAGGTGGGTCTTTAGGAACAAATTAGATGATGCCGGAGTCATTATTAGAAACAAAGCAAGATTGGTGGTCCAAGGTTATAATCAACAAGAATTAATAGATTATGACGAGACTTTCGCACCTGTTGCTCGTCTTGAAGCTATTAGACTTCTAATAGCATTCACTGCACATAAAGGAATGAAGCTCTTCCAGATAGACATTAAGACAACATTTCTAAATGGGTATCTACAGGAAGAAGTATTCGTTGAACAACCCCCCGGATTTAAGAATAGCAAATTTGAAGATCATGTCTTCAAGCTAGATAAAGCCCTATATGGATTAAAGCAAGCTCCTAGAGCATGGTACGACAGATTATCTAAGTTTCTACTTGACAGTGGATTCAATAGAGGATCCGTTAATAAAACTCTATTTCTAAAATCTGAGGGTTCTGACCTCTTGGTTGTTCAAATCTACGTTGATGACATTATCTTTGGATCGACCAACCGAAGCTTGTGCAATTATTTCTCTGAGTTGATGACTTCCGAGTTCGAGATGAGTATGATGGGAGAATTGAAATTCTTCCTAGGTCTGCAAATACAACAAACCGATGAAGGCATTAAAATTCATCAACAGAAGTATATCAAGGAATTAATTCGAAAATTTGCAGTTGAAAATTCCCATGCTATGCCTACTCCAATGGTCGAGAACAAGAAATTGACATTAGATGAAGATGGTAAATCAGTTGATGAAACTACTTACCGTGGAATGATTGGGTCACTGTTATATTTGACCGCAAGTAGACCCGACATTATGTTTAGCGTATGCGTTTGTGCGAGATATCAATCATCTCCCAAAGAATCGCATTTGACGGCCGTAAAATGAATTTTACGATATTTAATTGGAACAGCCAAGCTTTATTTATGGTACCCGTGTAGATACCCGTATCCGTCGATATTGGAATTTATAGAGAACCCGACAAACACCCGATGATGATAGGACACATGTATTCTTTAGTTGTCATTGTCATTATTTGGAGCTCGTTTTACGATGTAGAATGGGCGTCGTCGATGAAGTATTTTATTATTTTAAATGATATTTAAATTAATATTTTTTTTAAAGTGAATTCATTTTATTAATTTAAATGATATTTAAATTAAAGCTTTTTAGAATTTATTTTCTCAAATTTATTTTATTGAAAATAAAATAAATATTTGATTTGAAAAATCATTTTATGAGTGTATTTGATTTGAAAAATCATTTATTTTAATGTGTTAATTGATTTGAAAAATCGATTTAAAAATCGAAAAGAACTCGTTTCAACCACACGTTTTTGAGCTCAATTTTAGCTCGGTTTTTGAGCCCGTTTTCTTTACGAGTTGGCACGAATATCGAGTACACTAATCAACCTAAGCCTCTACCCATCCAACCCCAGTTCGAACCCCATAACCACGGCCCAAATCATGCCCCAAATCACCCTCAATGCCCCGCAAAAACACGAAGCGGCCCCACTTTTGTTTTGCAATCCCGAGCCCAAAACCCGCTCCAAATACCACCAAAACCCGTGCCCATTAACCCTAACCCATACCCTAATATCCTACCCATATTACCTTACCTTAACCACCAAGAAAACCCCCCAAACGAACCCTAGAAAACCTCCCAAAAGCTGCTGGACAGCAGCTATGCTCAGCCGAGCCCGTCTGCCTCTCCTCCCTTTTACCCTACTTTAACTCCTTATAAATACCACTCCTTCACCATACATTCATTCCTCTAAGTTATCCATACATACAACCGTC
Source organism: Silene latifolia (assembly GCF_048544455.1). Lineage (NCBI taxonomy): Eukaryota > Viridiplantae > Streptophyta > Magnoliopsida > Caryophyllales > Caryophyllaceae > Silene > Silene latifolia. The sequence continues at coordinate 96,741,851 of NC_133538.1, forward strand.
ACTTACAAGCTTTAAACTCCAGAAACAAACCCTAATTGCCTCTCAAAAACCCTCCACAAAACCGACTTGCAAACTGGAACAGTTTGTGTGTCCTCTTCGAAATACAATTCGTTCCTCCTTCAAACATCCATTAAAATTCGAGTTTCTTGTTCCTAATTAACCATAAAACATCCATATACACATTAGACAAAGATTTACGAGCCAAATTGCCCTTGAGAGTACACAAATTCCCTCGAAAAACAGAGTGTTATACACTCTGTTTTCGTGGCTTTTCCTGTCTGTCCAGTTCTGTTTGTGCTCGATATTCGTGCCTAATAACTCAAAACGAGTAGGGATTGTTTTAAGATCTCTGTTCTCCTCTCTTTCTAGTTTTCAAAACATCTTTTAAATCGAATTTTCACCGTGAAACGAGGGAGAAATCGCAGTTTGAAAGTTGCTGTCCAGATTTGCAAAAAACGTGTTGTTTGCTTTGTTTCTTCGTCGACGACGGCCTCTCGAGATAAAATCTACCATCGATTACGACCCAAGACGGTGTCAACGATACATGTAGGTTGAGGGTGCATCAAATCCTCCTCTTTCTCCCTTTTATTTCGTTTTTTTATGTTTGTTTTAAATTGTTTCGTTTTATTTTGTTTATCGATTGTTATCATTAACTATGAAACTAGTTTAGTCCGAGTATGAGTTAAAGTACCACCATAAACACCCGCGTTGACTTGAGATGGGAAATAAATCCGCTACATCAGTCGGTCATAACCCCCGTCTCATTTACATATCCTCGTGTTCAAGGTAGGGCATTAATAAAACGAATTCTAACTTCGCTCTTCGCTTTTGACCCCTCTTTTGTTTCGTGTAATTCGACCCACCCTAGGACCCGTCACATGTTAGTATGACCTCTGATTGTTAACATATAACTCGTTTAGATGACATTAGATCAATTTAATAACCTAATTAGACACGTTAGGGTACATCGACATAGCTTTAAAAATCAACTAACAATTCTATAACCTAATTGAACGCATCTCTCTTTTCACTCGATTTCTCGCTAGCATAGGAGTGCGTGATTAGCACCTTCCTATTAACACTCGATGAGTAGCGTTAATATCGTAACTCCTTGACCTAATTTGACCCCTTTAGGCCGTGTAGAATACACATTTGCAAGGCATCTTTTCAATCGATCAACGTCGTTTCTAACTTGTTTTCTAGCCCGCTTTCGAACTTGTTTCGCAATCGATTGATCTAACTAATGAACCTGACCTAGGACCTAGGGTAGCCGTGTCTAGAGTGGCCGTGGCTTGGCCGTGTCCTTTGGTCTTTCTTGTTTCTTTTGTTTTACATCGTTTGTTCTTTATTGTTTTGTCGCTTGTAATTTATCGTTAGTTCATCGAGTTGTAATTTTCAAGTTAGCTTTCTTTTATCGAGTCAAAACCTCTTCCAAAAACCTTAGTCTTGTTTGCTTAGATGGTTGTGCCCCAATGCATGTAAGAGCGTAGTAAATCGCATGTTGTTTAAAGCAACATGGCCCGATTTATGCTAATGCATGCTTTGGTGCGTAGCCCTATGTCTAATTCGATGAGATTAAGTGAAAGCACACATTACGAGGAGTGACCCAAGGCCGTGAGTCATGTAAGCCGTGGGCCACCCCTTTGTGCACGTTTTCCTAGGCCGAATGGCCGTGTATTGTGTCGTGTGTAATTTTGTGTATAGCGTTGTATTTTAGATCGAGTTGTATCTTTAATTTATCGTTGTGTCGGCATGACATGCCTGGGTTGTAATAGGGTAGATCCCAACGGCTCCCCCATTCCCATCAAGCCTTGTTTGTTTCGTTTATATGTTGTTAGATCAATCAACCCACATGCTAAATTACAACTTTGACAAAGTTAGTTTAGTTGCATCTAAATCGACATAGAAACTTCACATGTTAGGGTTTTGAAAACGATGTTTGCATATCATATATCGTAGTAGCTATGACCTTGTTTGAAATCCGATACTTGACTTAGTAGAGGCCGTTATTGACGGGCGGGGTTAGGTGTCCTTATGGGCTTCCTAACACGTACCCTCACCCCTTACTCAAGATCTATGGTTTGTGGATCCGTCTAAATACCATTGGATTACGAGAGTAATTCAAATCGAGTGATATAGGGTACAAGTCTTTATCTTTAATCACTCGTAGTCGATTGGCTTTATGCTTTTCGATGAAAGGTGTAAAGTTGACTTGAACGGTTCCAAGTTCCCAAAAAACTTGGTGGCGACTCTAATTTGTCTTAATTCGATTCAAAAGAACCTCGAGTCGATTATGCCTAGTGTGGATCCCGCAGACGCAGTTCCCGAGGGCCTTGTCCACAGTTTGGCGACTCCGCTGGGGAAAAGAGGACTAGTTACACTTTGTTTCTAGGGTCTTTTCCTCCGAGGTGAAACTTGAAAAGAAAGTGTTGGAAAGTAAAACATTACTCATAGTGCTACGATTCATGCATAAACCCTTAAGGATTTTCCTGGGCCGTCCCAGCGTTTCTTTGTGATGCGTGGGGGGCGACGTCCCACTATGCTAGGAAGCTGCACATTACTCGCTTCCACTTCACCTCGCGTGGTTCTTGATGGTGGGGACGCTTTTCTAGGTACTTTACCTTAAGGCCCTTGCTCTATAAGACCGCAAAAGGATGGAGGGCATAGACCTTCTTGTAGAAGACTTGCCGAGACTTAGAGATGTCTAGGAGCATACATCCTTATAACATGAGAATGACAATGTGCAAGTTGTTTTCCCGAGTCTTTTCAAAATTTTCCATGTCCATTTCAAAACCGAACTTTTGAACAACTTACTTTCAAAATTAGCATGGTTTTAAAAACGCGAATGCTTTGCCCAAATAGGACTAGAAATTTCGGCCAAAACAAGCTTTTATAGCCTGCATGTCGCCCATTTCAAATCTCTTTTTTCAAATCGATCATTCGTTTTTCAAAATCAATCCAAAATGCCTCTCGAACCTCAACCAAGCATGAAATGCGTCGAGTCGTGTCCGGGTCATGGCCGTGTTAGGCCGGGTGTGTTTCGTTCTAAGAGTCTAGAACATGACCCTGTTGGGTCACCCAAGCTCACCTCTTGGGCTTTGAGTCATGTTGGTCGACCATTTGGTCTAGGATAGTCCACAGACACGTCCAAGCTAGGCCCTTTAGGACGTTTCACCCGAACCTAAGGACTATGTTGGTCCAATCACGGGTTTAGTCACACCGAGTCCAGTTTAGAATCGAGCTATGACAGCTTGAGTCATGTCGTTTTGTCGAGTCTAAAATGAATCGAGGTCTAAATCCAACCGTGAGTCGAACCTTTGGTTAGTCAGTCTCAAGTCGAGTCTTTGCTTGAGTCAAATTGGTGTCGTGTCCTTAAGTGTGCAGGGGCTCTTACATTCGAATATTGACTCGGTTCGGGGTTTTCTTGTAGAAAGGCCGTCAAAAACCCGACGTCAAGCAATGGAAGATGCTGTTAACAAGCTCACTGAGGCCGTGAACCTCATGATGACCCGAATGGATGCGATCGAATCTAAGCTGGGTGAAGATTCCTCTTCATCTACCCCACCTGTGACTGATCTGGAGAAACGGTTCAAGTTCATTGAAGACCGTCTGAAGCTCTCCCAGGGGAAGATGCTAGGGCCTATGCCCCAGTTCAGGATAAGTTGCCCACAAACATGGTACTCACTGATATCCCAAAGTTTAAGGGCACAGAAGATCCGGTCTACCATGTTAAGGCCTATAAGGGGTACTTAGCACTGAAAGGAGTACCTGCTGAAATGCTCTCTGAAATTTTCGCTCAATCTCTGGATGAACACCCGAAGGCGTGGTTCTACAATCTTGACCTTAAGAACTTCCCCACTTTCGAGGATATTACGGTGGAGTTCTGTAAGCACTATGCTGACAATGTCGAGATTCAAACCATAATAAGGACTTTGGAGGTAATGACACAGAAAGAAAAAGAAGGCTTTACTGAATTCCTTGCAAGATGGCGCGCTGAAAGCGTGAAATTAGCCAAGAAGCCTGATGAATTTGAAATGGTAGATAAGTTCGTAAAGAATCTACGACCTGTTTACTGTAATGCTCTTAAATACCAGAATTTTGGCTCTTTCAAAGAATTGATAAGAATCGGGATAAAGGTAGAAGATGATGTCATAAGGGCTGAGGCTGAAAAGCCGAAAGGGTACCAAGGGGCGTCATCGTCTAAGGGCAAGGCTCAAGCAGCGGCCCATATTGATGAAGCCATCAATCTCTTAGAAGGGCAATCGAAGAAGTCGCAGCGCCAAACACCTAGGGCATTCACCGATATCGGATGCACTTATACATATGCTCTCCAAAGGCTCATAGCCCAAGGAAAGCTGAAGCCTATTAGTCCAACTCCGGACCCTCCTGCTGATCAACAAGGCAAGTGGTACAAACCGAATGCCTACTGTGCCTTTCATCAAGGGAAGGGACATGATACTGAAAGGTGCTTTAGACTAAAGCACGAAATTCAAGACATGATTGAGAACGGAACACTCCCGATCCCGACTGTTAAACCCAATAACATCACCAATCCATTTGGGGATCACTCTAACTTTGTTTCTGTTGAAGACAATGTCGATTATTCCCATCTTATCTCCCCATGCCACTTGAAAGGGGTGTTTATCGGGAAAATATTTGTGGATTGCTTTGAATTCTTGCCAAACCCGAAGAATGAAATTCAAGTCGGGAGTCTTGCTCTAGAATGTACTCCTCTCGTTAACGAAGTTAATAAAAGACAATTCGATTCACCAACCTACATCACTGGCGTAGATCCTCAGAGGACTACCTCGGGATGGAGGCAGACCATCATAGGGATCAAAAACCAGAGCCGAGCATCTAAGCTGACAGCTGAACAAGAGAAAGCTCATGACCAGATTTGAAATTATGAGTCGGGATCTGTTTTTTTATCTTTGTCAAGTCGATTCTAGAACTTTCTTTTCTTGAATTTGAGTCGTTTGTTCCGTGATGACCTAGGGTGTGTCCTAGGAATCGTTCCTTTGAGTCTGTTAAGCAATTGCCTTTCCAATAAAAAAGGTTGCAGTTTCGTTTCCAAATATATCTTGTTTCCAATCCTCAATCATTCTGAAAGTATGATAAAATGCACAACACACTCAAAGGCATCCCTGGGGTAGAAATATGTCCCGTTTCAAAATGTAAGGATACTTTAGGATCCCGTGTCTGTTTCTTTTACCTTTTCCATGTCTGGCGGTAGAAAACCTCCATCTGAACCAATGTTTGTGACAAGCTTTTTCATGATTCTATGACGAACCCGAACTAGCTCCTTGTTTCCCCTATCGATGACGAAAGGCAAGCCTTTTCCCCACAAAATCATCCCCTCTCGAAGAGAGAAGATATCAACCCGTTCTAATAAGGAATTGTTAGTTCTTACCCAATTTAGTTGGCGAAGCCCAGTTTTTGAGGTGTATCCGTTTGTGACTAAGGGAATGAATAGAAGACCATTTTCAAGATGAGGAAAGAAAAAAAAAAGGACGAAAAAAAAAACAAAAGAAAAAAAAAATGAAAAAAGATGAAAGAAGAAGAAAAAAGAAAAAAAGATGTTGAAGTTATTGCGGAATGCTTTTTGGTTGAATGTCGAAGTTACGGAAGCCAGAATTCAAGTCAAGTACCCATAGTTGTGGTTCAATGGGCGAAGCCCAAAAGCTTAAGTACTAACCTCTTTACCCTCTAAGTCCTTCCTGAGACAGTTACAAAGGGATAGTCGGGAATTTTGAGAATTATTCCGCTTGTGTTGTTACACCCAGCCTTTAGGGTCCAGACATGGAAATTTGTACCCACATCATTTTTCAACCCATTTGCACTCGTGGTTCATCAAACCCGAGACACCCATTCCAACCACATCAGCAGCATAGCCCTTGGCCTTAGCACCACAAAACAAACCTTCAGAATGATGGTTAACCACTCCAACTTGTTATTACCAAGCTTCACATCCCAAAAGATCCAAGCCTTTTACACCTAACCCCAAACACGGGATTTAACTGTACTTTAGAGGCTAGAATGGGATATGACATGATACCTTAGGTGAAACCTTCGAGTGTGTACACACAATCAAAATGCCATGTTTATGCACCTTGATCGAACTACGTCGGATTTGATTTCGCTCCACGCGAATACGTAGGCAGTCCTTCAGAATAAGGGATTCAATCCACCCATCATCCAAGTTGTCATCTTGTCGGTTTCTTATGGGTCTTAACCAAGTCTAAATGAAGCCACCTTTGTTTGAGTTAGTCTTAGTACTCGATGTAAGCTAGGATAAGGATATGGGTTCGGATGAATAGTATCAAGTCTCAGAATGAGCTTTATCTAACGGTTTAGGAAAAGATAGCAGTCACATAGATGTGAGTTTGTGTTGGGAACAGAAAATATGAAAAACCCGCTGAAAAGAAAGAAGGCGTGGAAGAAAAAATAGTAAAAGCCCGCTGAAAAGAAAGAAGGCGGTGGTAAGAAATGATGAAACTCGCTGAAAAGAAAGGAGGCGAGGAGAGGAGGGACAGAATGTTCCCAACAAGAGTGATGTGTGATGATGTCTAAGTGTTCTCATAAAATCAGTCTGTGTTTAGTGTCTGGGCGAAGCTAACGTTGTTGCTCCATGAGTTTAATCCACCTTGTCAATGCCAAGTGATCTTGATTCCCATGTGCCCTTGGGAGCACGCCCATCCCATACGATATCTCTGTCTCAAGTCCGGTGACCTAGTGATTCCCATTTGCCATCTTTTGGTGCCAGAATGGCCAATTTACATTTCTACCCCCAACAAGTCAATGATCGAATTAAAACCCGTGCACACTTAGGGTTTTATTTTCCTTTTTGTTTTACGGTAGCGGGCTACGCCCACGTTGTTTACGGGTCATACAGAATGTCTGAGTTGCATTTCATGCTCACCCATCAAGGTTTGATTTCAAAATGCCAAATATTTCAAAATTTCAAAATTCCAAAAACTTTTTGCGAATTGTGGATAGATGATCCAAGTAGTGGAATCCTTGTGGGTCGATGATCCAATCCTTCGAAATTCAAAAATTCAAAATTCAATTTTTGAAGGGCCGATGGCCCAATATTCTAAATGATGACAAATTCGAAATTCGGGTCGATGACCCAATCATTCAACATTTTCAAATTCAATTTTCAGGTCGATGACCTAATCATTCAAAATTTTCAAAATTCAATTTTCGGGTCGATGACCCAGTATTTCAAATGATCCAATTTCAAGATCGATGATACAAATGTGCTTATGTGATGATTATTGCTAGTACGTTTTTGTGTTTCAAATATAGTAGGATATGCTTCAACTGGGGGCTCTAAAGTCTTCGACTTTAGAGCCATTGCAAAGTGGGGGCTCTGAAGCCGTTGGCTTCAGAGACCATTATCGGGATATAAAGGATGACATCCACTCAGAATTCAATTCAATACAAGAGTATGAAATGGAAGAATTCCACAGCTGAAAGCAAATGATGAAAGCGACGGCAACCTCCTCGGAAAGTCCCGTCCCATTTCGGACAAGCGCCAGCAGATGATAAATTTTGGGCAAATGTCAACAGATGATGAATTTTGGACAAACGCCAGCAGATGATAAACTTTGGGCATGTGTCATCAGTTGCCGAACTACGACGCGGGTTTGATTCCGTCAGAAACGGATACGTAGGCGCCTAAGGATAAGGCTCAATCCACCATATATGCAATTTATGGGTCGATGACCAACGATGATAATTCGACGCAACATGAAGCAAGAGTTAATCCCCAACGATGTTTCGTATGATCTCTTCTTATGGTCAAGCGAGCTTACATACGCAAGTCTAATGGACTATAAACGACCCGCAGAATCCTCGGGTCGAGAGGGACTTGGGGTATACTTTGACTTTCGCCTTGTCCAAGCCTCGGTCAAAGTGGGGGCTCAGAGATACCCGTATCCGTCGATATTGGAATTTATAGAGAACCCGACAAACACCTGATGATGATAGGACACATGTATTCTTTAGTTGTCATTGTCATTATTTGGAGCTCGTTTTACGATGTAGAATGGGCGTCGTCGATGATGTATTTTATTATTTTAAATGATATTTAAATTAATGTTTTTTTTTTAAGTGAATTCATTTTATTAATTTAAATGATATTTAAATTAAAGCTTTTTAGAATTTATTTTCTCAAATTTATTTTATTGAAAATAAAATAAATATTTGATTTGAAAAATTATTTTATGAGTGTATTTGATTTGAAAAATCATTTATTTTAATGTGTTAATTGATTTGAAAAATCGATTTAAAAATCGAAAAGAACTCGTTTCAACCACACGTTTTTGAGCTCGATTTTAGCTCGGTTTTTGAGCCCGTTTTCTTTACGAGTTGGCACGAATATCGAGTACACTAATCAACCTAAGCCTCTACCCATCCAACCCCAGTTCGAACCCCATAACCACGGCCCAAATCATGCCCCAAATCACCCCCAACAGCCCGCAAAAACACGAAGCAGCCCCCCCTGTTTTGCAGCTCAATCCCGAGCCCAAACCCCGCTCCAAATACAACCAAAACCCGTGCCCATTAACCCTAAACCATACCCTAATATCCTACCCATATTACCTTACCTTAACCACCAAGAAAACCCCCCAAACGAACCCTAGAAACCCTCCCAAAAGCTGCTGGACAGCAGCTATGCTCAGCCGAGCCCGTCTGCCTCTCCTCCCTTTTACCCTACTTTAACTCCTTATAAATACCACCCCTTCACCATACATTCATTCCTCTAAGTTCTCCATACATACAACCGTCACTTACAAGCTTTAAACTCCAGAAACAAACCTTAATTGCCTCTCAAAAACCCTCCACAAAACCGACTTGCAAACTGGAACAGTTTGTGTGTCCTCTTCGAAATACAATTCGTTCCTCCTTCAAACATCCATTAAAATTCGAGTTTCTTGTTCCTAATTAACCATAAAACATCCATCTACACATTAGACAAAGATTTACGAGCCAAATTGCCCTTGAGAGTACACGAATTCCCTCGAAAAACAGAGTGTTATACACTCTGTTTTCGTGGCTTTTCCTGTCTGTCCAGTTCTGTTTGTGCTCATTTTTCGTGCCCAATAACTCAAAAAGAGCAGGGATTGTTTCAAGATCTCTGTTCTCCTCTCTTTCTAGTTTTTAAAACATCTTTTAAATCGAATTTTCACCGTGAAACGAGAGAGAAATCGCAGTTTGAAAGTTGCTGTCCAGATTTGCAAAAAACGTGTTGTTTGCTTTGTTTCTTCGTCGACGACGGCCTCTCGAGATAAAATCTACCATCGATTACGACCCAAGACGGTGTCAACGATACATGTAGGTTGAGGGTGCATCAAATCCTCCTCTTTCTCCCTTTTATTTCGTTTTTTTATGTTTGTTTTTTATTGTTTCGTTTTATTTTGTTTATCGATTGTTATCATTAACTATGAAACTAGTTTAGTCCGAGTATGAGTTAAAGTACCACCATGAACACCCGCGTTGACTTGAGATGGGAAAGAAATCCGCTACATCAGTCGGTCGTAACCCCCGTCTCATTTACATATCCTCGTGTTCAAGGTAGGGCATTAATAAAACGAATTCTAACTTCGCTCTTCGCTTTTGACCCCTCTTTTGGTTCGTGTAATTCGACCCACCCTAGGACCCGTCACATGTTAGTATGACCTCTGATTTTTAACATATAACTCGTTTAGATGACATTAGATCAATTTAATAACCTAATTAGACACGTTAGGGTACATCGACATAGCTTTAAAAATCAACTAACAATTCTATAACCTAATTGAACGCATCTCTCTTTTCACTCGATTTCTCGCTAGCATAGGAGTGCGTGATTAGCACCTTCCTATTAACACTCGATGAGTAGCGTTAATATCGTAACTCCTTGACCTAATTTGACCCCTTTAGGCCGTGTAGAATACACATTTGCAAGGCATCTTTTCAATCGATCAACGTCGTTTCTAACTTGTTTTCTAGCCCGCTTTCGAACTTGTTTCGCAATCGATTGATCTAACTAATGAACCTGACCTAGGACCTAGGGTAGCCGTGTCTAGAGTGGCCGTGGCTTGGCCGTGTCCTTTGGTCTTTCTTGTTTCGTTTGTTTTACATCGTTTGTTCTTTATTGTTTTGTCGCTTGTAATTTATCGTTAGTTCATCGAGTTGTAATTTTCAAGTTAGCTTTCTTTTATCGAGTCAAAACCTCTTCCAAAAACCTTAGTCTTGTTTGCTTAGATGGTTGTGCCCCAATGCATGTAAGAGCGTAGTAAATCGCATGTTGTTTAAAGCAACATGGCCCGATTTATGCTAATGCATGCTTTGGTGCGTAGCCCTATGTCTAATTCGATGAGATTAAGTGAAAGCACACATTACGAGGAGTGACCCAAGGCCGTGAGTCATGTAAGCCGTGGGCCACCCCTTTGTGCACGTTTTCCTAGGCCGAATGGCCGTGTATTGTGTCGTGTGTAATTTTGTGTATAGCGTTGTATTTTAGATCGAGTTGTATCTTTAATTTATCGTTGTGTCGGCATGACATGCCTGGGTTGTAATAGGGTAGATCCCAACGGCTCCCCCATTCCCATCAAGCCTTGTTTGTTTCGTTTATATGTTGTTAGATCAATAAACCCACATGCTAAATTACAACTTTGACAAAGTTAGTTTAGTTGCATCTAAATCGACATAGAAACTTCACATGTTAGGGTTTTGAAAACGATGTTTGCATATCATATATCGTAGTAGCTATGACCTTGTTTGAAATCCGATACTTGACTTAGTAGAGGCCGTTATTGACGGGCGGGGTTATGTGTCATTATGGGCTTCCTAACACGTACCCTCACCCCTTACTCAAGATATATGGTTTGTGGATCCGTCTAAATACCATTGGATTACGAGAGTCATTCAAATCGAGTGATATAGGGTACAAGTCTTTATCTTTAATCACTCGTAGTCGATTGGCTTTATGCTTTTCGATGAAAGGTGTAAAGTTGACTTGAACGGTTCCAAGTTCCCAAAAAACTTGGTGGCGACTCTAATTTGTCTTAATTCGATTCAAAAGAACCTCGAGTCGATTATGCCTAGTGTGGATCCCGCGGACGCAGTTCCCGAGGGCCTTGTCCACAACCCGATGGAGTGTAACTTCGATCTAGTTGGCTATTCCGATGCCGACTACGCAGGATGTTCTCTAGACCGAAAAAGCACGTCGGGTGTCGCCACATTTGTCGGACCGTGTATTATTACGTGGGGTTCAAAGAAGCAAAATTTGGTTGCCCTATCAACTGCTGAAGCCGAATACATCGCTGCAGGACTGGTATGTACTCAATTATTATGGCTTAAAGAACAATTACGTGATTATGGTATTGACGTAAGATGTATTCCTATTTTATGTGATAATACTAGTGCAATAATAATTTCTAAAAATCCCGCACAACATTCACGTACTAAACACATTTAAATAAGATACCATTTTATTCGAGACCATATTGAGAAGAGGAATATAAAACTTGAATTTTGTAGTACTGGAAAACAATGGGCTGACATTTTGACAAAATCGTTAGCTAGAGAACGATTTGAGACTTTAAGGTTGGAAATTGGTTTAATTGGTGGTACCTAAGCTTCTATATATGTTTACTTTTCCTATGACTGACTAGTTTAAGTTAAGATTGTATGACTGTGTCCGTATATTGCGTTGCATGAATAATTTCGTTTATAGGAAAATATTTATCATAAATTCTAGTTGTTATTTAGAATTTAATTGTCATACAAACTTTATCTTTTATCAAGATACACCATATTTTTATTTTTCCAAATTGCACAAAATTCTCCTAAAATAGCCTGACAAAATCTTACGTATTATGCTTCCTATTCCTAAATAAACTTCAAATAATTATCTTTTCCATATCTTATCTTTTACCATATTTATTTGATCACCTACCATCCTATTCCTACCTTAACTCTTATCACTATTTGACACTTACCATAATTGATTAACACTTGACTAAACCTAAACCTAGCCTTTTAATTATCCCCCCCCCCCCCCCTCATTCTTTGCCGTGTCAACCATTACTACATCCCCACTTGCATAACTTTTTTCTTCTCAAAAGATTTACCATCATCTCAACATCACCTCCTTTACTCAACCATCAACATCACAATGAATTCAAACCATGCAAAAACCCGATCATCAACCCGTCATCAGCAAAGCCGTCACTTTAACAAACCATCATCACCACTACCATTTCATGATCTTAATTCTTCTAGCTTTCCTTCACCTCAACCAAATTCATCTACACCCCTATTTCACGGTCGGGACGACTCGGTGTCCGAGGGAAAGAGACGCCGCCTTTTTAAAGGGAAGAATAAGGTAGTTTTTGATGAAGGTAATGATATTGAGGAGCCCGAGATTGTTGTAAGGAATGGTGTTACACGAACTTTACTCCGGGATGTTTCGAAAGCCGCGATAAAAGAAGGGTTAAATCGAGTTCGGTTGACTCATGAAGAAAGCATCCTTGTTTCTCGTGTCTTGAAGTATTCTATACATGGAGGAAGGTATTATCCCAAATCTTGGTTGGTTAATGTTTCCGCCCTTAACTTTTTCATTGATTTTCTTGATTTTCAAGGGTGGAGTCACATTAGTCAATTTTCGGGTCCAATTTATCCGGTTGAAATTGTTCAATTCTTTACTAGTGTGTCGGTTAAGAAAGGGGTCTTGCATGCATTGGTTAATGGTGTTGAGGTGACTGTTTCTGCTTCGGATTTTTGCTCTGCTTTTTCAGTTCCCGATGACAGAATTAAAATTAATCCGAGTCTTAAATGTTCTAATGTTGTTAGTGACAAGGAATTGTTGGTTAAGAAGTATTTTGAGGATATTGGGACGGATGGTGGGAACATTGTTGTTCGTCCTCTCTCGGCGAAAATTAAGTTCCTCTTAAATTTTCTTTGGAACACGGTTGTGCCGAGGAGAGGAGGACGAGACAAGGTTTCGAGTTATGAGGCTATTGTTATTTACTCATGGTTGGAAGGACAAAAGGTGAATTTAGTGAGTCTTGTTTTACATCGTATAGTCCAAACGAGTCCCACGGTTGCCAAGGAGAAATTTAGTACAACAATCGACCTTCCATATGGGATGTGGGTGCCTCGGTTGTTAGAAGTGAAACGAGTGGTGGGACGGGATAGCTACGGTGTAAGTGCAAAGGATTGCATGTGTGATCGCTTGATTAAGCTTATGGGTCTTGTCGTTGATGGACCCGAGTTGTTACTTATCAAGGATGTAGAGAATATTCCGAGTGATTCGGGTTTGGGGCCAATAGAGGCAAAATTGGGAAGTTTTATGACTACTTTAATGGAGAAGTCTGAGAAGCAATCCACCCACTTGGCTACAGTTTTATCACATGTTGGACCATCACGGTCCTTGGAGTCGGGTTTGGATGCTTCTCGGGTTTATTCTTGGATGGATGAGGTGGATAAGAGGCTAGAGGGTTTTGAGAGGGAATTGAAGGCTATTCGTGGGGAAGTTTTCCCACATGGAGATCATCTTACCTTTCTCACCAGTCAAGGCGGTGCTTTGGTTATGCATGGAAAAGCTATGGCAAACAATCAATCACTAACTTTGGAGGCGACTAATGCTTTGTCCTTGAAGATACTCAACTTTGAACGAAGTATTCAAGGTCTTTATCAGCTTGTGAGGAGCTCCTTCGATCGTCTCGATGCCTTGGAACATCGTACCCGCCCCGACTACATAAACCCTTATAGAACCCGAAACATTTGACTTTGTATCACCTTGCCTTATCTAGCACCCTCTCCTTTTAGAATATTTTCTTTATCTTGATGGTGTATTTTGCAAACTTAAATTCGGCCCATTTTGGCATCTACTTGTGGCTTATGGCCCAAGTATTTCTCTAAACATGTGTTTATTCGGCCCTTTGGCATCAACCATGTTTTCTTAAGTTTGTATGATAATTATTTCTCTAGATGCTTATAGTTATGTGTGCTAATATTATGTTCTATGACGTTTTATCTCTTGTCTCGTCTTATATTATTCTAGTCATTCCAGTTTTGTTCTTAACTTTTCGATGATGTCAAGAGGGGGGAAAAAACGTCTATGGTAAGCATCTACCTAAGCTTGCTCCTTGTCAAGACCAATTGTCTCTTAAAGTCCTTAAAGTTTCGATTTTTTGTTAATCGTCTTAATCTTAGGTTGATCTTTATTATTAAGATGACGGTATTATATTGAGAGGGAACTCTTTACTTAGTCACAACATTAGGAGACTTGCCATCATCAAAAAGGGGGAATTTGTTGAACCATATAGTATATATGTTTATGTTTTGATGATGTCAAGGTGCTTTATAATTTATATATTTGTTGCGCGTAATCATTTGTCTAAGTCTTTTAGATTCGATTTATCTAATACAAACAACAAAGGAATTGTGATGGAAGTATATAAGAGTCAAGCCTCAATTCAAGATCAAACGATGTGAAGATTCATTCAAGATTTATGTGAAGACGAAGCCCGTCTAAAGATTAATCAAGCTTGGATGACGACATAGCCTATACTCAAAGATCTCCTTGAAGATTAGAATAGCATAGGTGATTATCTCGTAATGATAACCAAGAATGAGTTTCTTGATTTAGTAAAGTTATAGCTTTGCAGCTATAACATTACTAGTAAAAGAGCTCAACGTTATAGCTCTCTTACTATAACATTGAAATGCTGAGTTTATTATACACGACATATAATGTTTCAAAATTGTTTTGAAAATTGTTTAAAATTTATTTTAAATGTTTTGATAAAAGTATTTATTTAATAAAGCCAAGTTTAGTGCGGAGTTCAGTTTTATGTTGAACGTTGACTAGTAGTCATGTTGGGTCAACTTATAAGTTGGACCATGCTACTAATTAGGGTTTCAACAAAGCCTCTCTTAAAACCTAAATTCTAACCCATATATTGAGCTAGGATTTGCACGAGTCACGAGGCGTATGAGCCGTGACATGTCGTGTAACCTAAGGTGTATTTGGTAAAGATTTTATTCCTTAATAATATATTTACATATCTTATATATCTTACTTAGTATATTTATGATAAAAGATATTCTTCTTATAGAAAATCTTATCATATCTTAGAATTTATAGTAAAGATAATAATTGAATAAATTATATTCTATCTTTTGGAATATTCTTTATTATCTTTTAGGATTTTAGGAAAGAAATAATAGAAGATATGATTTGTTGACATATCTCATATTATTCGGCCATTAGGGTTTCTAAAAACCGAATTGGCTGCTGAAGTCAAAGTGAATCGATCGAGTGGTTTTCTGGTCGATCAAATGCTTTTGAATGGTAGAAGACCTCGATCAAGTGTTTTCCTTACTCGATCGAATGGGTGTTAGAAAAACGAAAGAAAAAGTGTTTTGTTTGAATATATATAAAGCGATACGTATGTATATATGTTGTTGTTTGTCGTTTTGCATAAGGGTATAGAAAGTTGGGAGTGTGAGTTTAAACATGCGGGTAGTGTACGAGTCTGCATGACTCGATCGAGTGGGGGGCACTCGATCGAGTAGGTGAGAGACTCGATCGAGTGGGTGTGACTCGATCGAGTAGGTAGTTTTTCGTTTCTGGGCAGAAGTCGGTTTTTGGGCACTCGATCGAGTAGGTGGTGGCACTCGATCGAGTAGGGTCAGCACGATCGAGTGGATAGTTGGCTCAATCGAGTATGTTTTAGGGAGCTTTCTGGTCAGGTTCTGGAGTCGAGGCACTCGATCGAGTAAGTGGGCAACTCGATCGAGTGACCTCAACTCGATCGAGTGGGTTATGCGGCTCGATCGAGTAGGTTCAGTACAGGTCATACACGTGTTTTAAGATATGGGATGTGTGTTTATGTTTACCCTTTTCTTGTATAGGTTCAAAGATGCCGCCAAAGAGAACAACATTATATGCCAGGGTAGAGAATATGAGTATCGATGAGATCATTAAGATGTTGGAGCACCAGGATGCTTTTACTGAGGCTTTGAAGAGGGTGGGGAAAGATAAGGATGAGAGGCCAGATCACTCCAAGATTAGTGTGCATATTGCGAGGTTTAATCCTAAGGAGTACTTAGGAACAGGGGCGCCAATTCCGCTGGATAATTGACATAGGGAGATGGAGAATATTCTCAATCTAGTTCATTGCCCAGAGGAGTTGAAAGTGGAACAAGTTGCATTCTACTTGAGGGAAGCTGCTGGTGAGTGGTGGGATAAGGTTAAGGTGAGTGCTTTGGATTTGTATGTGAAGCAGGGGTTGCCTGCGATACCTTGGAATGAGTTTAAGAGAGCTATGAGGTGAGAGTTTGTACCTGAACATGTGCGTTGTAAGCTGAGAGAGGAGTTCGATGATTTTAAGATGACATCTGACATGACAGTTGCTGAGTACTACCACAAGTTTAATGAGAAATCTAGGTATGCTGAGGACATGGGGCTGAGCCAAGAGAACTTGGCATTGAGGTTTGAGAAGGGGTTGACCCCCAAGATTATGGAGCAGTTACCGGTGGGAGCTCTTACTGATGTTAATGAGGTCTATGAGCGTGCTGGGAGGGCTGAGAGGTTTGTTGAGATGACCAAGGAGAGTCGTGCGAGAGCTTCTGAGAAGAGGAAAGCTGAGAGTGAGGGCGGTGGCCAATCCAGTTAAAAGAAGAGCGGCCATAACCAGGCAAGAGCGTACTCATCAGGTTCGGGGTTTACTGCTGGAGCTTCTTTCGAGCGTGGTCGTGGGAGTGGTAGCGGCAGTTGGGGTATGACCTGTTATAACTGTGACGGTATGGGCCATAAGAGGCGTGAGTGCACCAGTGCTATGAGTGGGGCTTACCAGAGACCGTCACAGGGGAGTTTTTCTTAGGGTCCTTCGCAGAGTTATGCTAGTAACAGGCCGGCTGGGTCATGGAACAACAGGGGTGGCCAGAGTAACAACCATGGTAGGGCTAACCACAATAGCGGTAATTCATACCAGAAACCGGCAGCGAATAACAACAACCAGGGGTCGGCTGCTAAGCCGTATACCTTATCTAGTACTGTCCAGGGATGTGGGCAGAAGACCAATGGTAGGCTATTTATGATGGAGAAGAAGGCAGCTGAAGATGATGCTCACGTTATCACCGGTACTTTTCTTGTTAATAGAGTCTTTACCTTTGTTTTGTTTGATTCGGGGGCATCACAGTCGTTTGTATCATCGAGTCATGTTAAGCGGTTGGGTTTGAGTGAGTATGAGTCTGTAAAAGAGGAGGTCTTTATACCTTCGGGTGAGTCTGTATCTTGTGGGCGGTTGTATAGAGGCGTGTCTATGATAGTTGGGCAGGTTGACCTACCAGTGGACTTGTAAGAGTTTCCTTTGAAGGGTTTTGAGATGATAGTTGGTATGGACTGGTTGGGTAAGTATAAGGCTAAGATAGATTGTCATCAAAAGAGGGTTTCCTTGAGAGGACCTAAGGGGATTAGCGTGTCTTATCGTGGGTTTGTTGTCAAACCCAAAGTTAAGTTGATTGCAGCAGTGACCTTGAAGTCCTATTTGAGGAAGGGGTGTCCGTTGATCTTATGACATGTGAGAGACCATAGAGTGGAGAGTCCGTCAGTTGAGCAGATACCAGTGGTGGGAGAGTTTCCATATGTCTTTCCAGAGGATATACCGAGGTTACCACCAAAGAGGGAGATAGATTTTAGTGTTGAGTTGAAACCGGGGACGGGGCCAATCTCTAAGGCACCGTACCGTATGGGTTCTAAGGAGTTGGAGGAGCTAAAGAAGTAGCTGGATGATCTGATTGAGATGGGATACATTAGACCTAGTGTATCACCGTGGAGAGCACCAGTCTTGTTTGTGAGAAGAAAGATGGGAGCTTGAGGTTGTGCATCGATTATAGAGAGCTGAACAGAGTTATAGTAAAGAACAAGTATCCTTTGCCAAGGATAGATGATTTGTTTGATCAGTTGAACGGTGCAGCGGTCTTTTTAAGATCGATTTGAGGTCGGGTCACCATCAGGTGAAGATTTGGGAAGAGGACATACCGAAGACAACTTTTACATTGAGGTATGGTCACTATGAGTATGTTGTGATGCCGTTTGGGTTGTCTAATGTACCTGTAGTATTTACGGATTTGATGAACCGGGTCTTTAATCAGTTCTTGGATCGATTTGTTGTGGTCTTTATCGATGATATTTTAGTCATTTCTAAGACTAAAGAGGAGCATGAGGAGCATCTGAGGATAGTATTGCAGACTTTGCGAGAACATCAGTTGTACGCAAAGCTGTCGAAGTGTGAGTTCTGGTTAGAGGAAGTTGCCTTTCTGGGGTATGTGATTTCAAAGAAAGGTGTAGCTGTAGATCCTGCAAAGATTGAGGCAGTTACCAAGTGGGAAGCACCAAAGAATGTGGCAGAGATCAGGAGTTTCTTGGGTTTGGCAGGGTACTATCGACTGTTCGTGAAAGATTTCTCCAAGATAGCCAGACCTTGTATTTCATTTTTATCAGTTTTGGAGTTGGCATGTAATCACTTTAAACTTTATTACTATTTAAGTATGTTTCCTTATTGTCTTTTGATTATCATTGCCTCGGGAAACCGAGATGGTGACGTTCTCATACCTTAAGTGGTCCTGGTAAGGCACTTAGAGTATGGGGGTGTCACATAATTAGCAAAGTAGTGGGAGTATTAATTAATGACCTAAAAAATAGGAATATAAAAGAAGACATACCGTATTGAGCACCGTTAGCGAGACGGGCGGATAAAGAAGAATAGAAATCATAGATGGTGTACTTGAAACCAAGTAATTTATGGGCCCATGTCTGAGCCATTGGAGCAAAACGTTCGTTGTGCAATCTCATCAACTCATTTAAAGATTTCGAACAACTACCTTGCTAGATACACTCCACTAACAAGCTACATACATTCTTTTACCTTGCAAGATACACTTATTTACGTTGCTAGATACACATCTCAAACAAGCTAGATACACTCTTTTGCCTTGCTAAATACATTATTTTACCTTGCAAGATACACTTATTTACCTTGCTAGATACACATCTCTAGCAAGCTAGATACACTTCTTTACCTTACTAGATACACTCATTTACGTTGCTAGATACACATCTCAAACAACCTAGATACACTCTTTTACTTGCTAGATACACTTATTTACCTTGCTAGATACACATCTCTAGCAAGCTAGATACACTTCTTTGCCTTGCTATATACACATCTCTTGCTAGCTAGATATACATCATTATACGCGGTCCTTATTATTTATATTTATACTCATTAAAACGTACAATTTTTTTTATTTTTGAAAGTACTTATCGTAGTAATTGTTTTAGGACTGAAGCTTTACTTTTGTTTTATCACCCATCATGAACAAGAAGGATCATCTGTAAATTCTACTAGTACATTACTTAGTAAAAAACAATAAGATGAAACCACGTTTGAATATCTTATGTTTGCTTCGCTTTTGATGTCACTAATCATACTTGCTGTGTCGAAAAGCTCCTAAACCCAACTTCCACGACACTAGTTTCAAACAAACCAACATAGACTTTCTCGAGGGCATCCATATGCTTGCTTTGCTTTTTTTGTCAATACATGGACTAAGAAAAAACATGCCAAATTTGAAATGAACTCACAACTTAATCCACGGAAAAGCACCAATTTCGCGTTCTCATGACTGATAAATTACAATTATGTCCGCTGCTAAACTGAAAGCAAATTAGAAGATTATTGAAACCAAGTTCATCAGAGATATCCAGTTTAGTTTTACAAGTGTTGCAAAACAGAAAACTCCAGAGATATGAAACTACATTAGAAAGCTCTAAAAATACTACGTGTTCCTTAGTGAAATAGATCTGCACATATGACACCTACGGTATGAACTGCAACGTCTGGTGCAAGCCTGAGTTCACTAGTTTACCTGACCTGAAACCATGGAAAAACAAATTAGCATCAGTTTTGCAAACTAAGGTAATGAATGTCGGACATTTCGTTAATCAATCAAACCAAAAACGATATGGGAGTAAGAAAATTACTCAAATTGAGAACTCCTCAAATCATGGCAGGTCAAAATGTCGAGTACAAGCAAAGCAAGAACATATCCTATATACTAGCAGTCTAGCCAAGTAGGCGACTTCAAGGGGACAGACAAGAATAACAAACAACAAGGTGCAACATAACACAATGATGCAATTGGGTTAAAACTAATACCCTTAGAAGTTAACAACATTTAAATAAAACCAAAAGAAAGCGTAACCTTACCTCGATTAATAAGGTCATGATTAGGATTAATACTCAACCACTCTAAATCCATAAGAGAAGTGCATATACAGGATCATAGATCAATTAAACAACTAGGATGTTCATATAAATTTGATTTTGGTAGGTTAATTGCAATCTAAATTACAATCTAAACATGCCAAATTTGATTTTGGTAGGTTAATCTAAATTACAGAGTTCGAGAAACAGCATTTGTGCTGCCGGAACCCATTGTAGATCAACAAGATACTTCCCCTCAACTGTCTTGTAAAGCTGTGAATCACATGCATCAAAACATGTTAATAATTTCGCTTACAGGCTCGGATATCTGTCCGATATATTACTAACATGGTACACCAAAATAGGGAACGGGTCAGTTCGGGTATGTCACATCCATGAGCATGGACCTTTGTACCAATTTTTAGTGTTAGTATAACAGCAAGAACTAAATGAGGAACATACAAAGATAAGTGAAGATTTACATCGGAAACATCCTCTCCCACCAACGATACACAACCGGACCCTCTACACTTTCCCTTCGTTGGTGCACCCTTATCCCCGACGCGGCATGCCTCAACGCGCCACCATAGAAAACCACGAGACCAACCGGTGATAGTTTTCTTGCATAATTCAATTGAAAACGAGGTATACAATAAACAAAGTAAGATTTCATAAAACTAATTGAACCGTCTAAGAAATCGGGAAACTTAAAGGCGAAAATTGTAAATCATGAAAGTTGTCAGAAAATTCATACCTTGGTTGCTACCAATAAGAGCGACAAAAGAAGATCGGCGGCTTACTGGCTTGGTCTGCATAGCCGGCATTGGACAACACCATCTCCGGTGGCTGTCTCGGAACTGCGACGGGTGGTGGTGGTGGTGGATCAGGGAGATGGAAAGTTAGGTGAGGTGTGGATATATAAAGGATAAGGTAGAGGGAAGTTAGGCGATGGGTTTGATTCAAACTTTTGATGTTAAGATTGTTGGAATAAGTGTCCTCCGACAATAATGCGATCACAACTGTCGATCATAATGATCACATGTTTAAATCTCATATTTAAGAATACATGTGGGAAGTAATACTTTACAGTCAACTGGTCCACACATATCGGTAATGATTGGCTGACTAGAGTTTGACATTACTGTCGTGCGACGGTGATGATCAGTTGATCCCCTTAGGTCATACCTATAGGGAAATACTCTTAATTGATTATTTAATTAATCGTATGCCGATACGAGTTAATTAAATTGCTTAAAATTGATGGATGATTTTGTGAGTAAAATTAACGTGTCTCATTGTAATTCGATTAAATAAGATACGTACTAAGTAATAAAATTGTTTTAGTACTTAGATAAAATTATTGTTTACGAAACAATTGAAATTGAATGAATAATTTATTATAAATACAAGACGTTGTAATTTATACTTTGATAAACCATTTTGGTACAAGTAATCAAGAATTACTAGTTAAATTTCGTATGTGACATATTTTATTAATATGTTAGTTTTTAATATGTTAAAAATACATTATAGTGTAACATGTCATGTAACATGTGACACATGACAAAACTGACAAATGACAATATAAAATGGACCTTCCATTTTATGTTATGTATGCCGAAATGGAGGGAGTATTAGAGTTAAATTGTGTTGATTATTTTAAATAAGAGAAACACAATGATTGTACTCTAGTTGTAGCCATGCAACCCTATTACTTTTGAGAAGAGCAATTTTTTCATGCATTGGCCACAATACTTCCCCCAACTGGTTTTTAGCATGAAAAATGGCAAAAGTTTTTCATATAATTATTCACTACTTCATCATCTATTTTTCTAGTTTTAGAAAAATTAATCAACTCTCTACTTTTGTGAAAAACTTTAGAGAAATAAAACTCACAAAATTCTTCTCTCTTAGCCGAAAATACAAGAGAACAAAATACCCTTTTTGTGTCCAAATTTTAAGTAAGATTAGTATTATTACTAGTTCATAATAATATTAGTTATTAAGGGTGTTCCTTGGGTATAAACTTTTGGGAGAGATTCTAATTTGAATCTTAGTTCATCCATTGTTGGAAAACTCAAGAACTAACAAGTAGGAGATCTTGTTGGTGCCCAAAATCCGAAACACCAATGTAAGAAGTGACGATTTCTTCTCTACTTTGTTTTATGTTTGCATGCATAAGATCTTGTATTTATTTTATGACCAAATAAATTAATTCATATATGAATATGTATACTAATGAGATTAATGAATCCCAACAAGTGGTATCAAGAGCCTTAGGTTGTTTGCATGCAAATCGGTTTATAGTTTTTCCGAGTTAATCTTATTAACAAATAAAACTTGTAATTTTGTGTTTATTATGATATATCACGAAATCACTTTGCATGTTAAAGTTTCTGGTCCTAAAATGTATTTGGGATATTTTGGTTCATTTATCGATTTTTTTGTTCATTTTATATATTATTGGCATTAAAATGTGATTTTTATGATAAAAATGTCATTTTTGGACGAAAAGTAGCTAAACTTCGAATTTTTCAATGGTTTTTGGATATATTTTCACATATATTATCTACTAATGGCATGTTAAATTTCGTGATAAACTGAGTTATTTTGCATGAAATATGGATTTTATAAGCTTAAATCGAATTTAAAGGGTTAATTAGGTTAATATGAGTTATATTTCGAATCTGGTCATGAAAATTTAGTATGTTGTCACATGCATTTTTACTTAGTGTGTATAAAAATATTAGAGGTATTGGACTCCTTTAGCATGATTTATGAATTTTTGAGTAAAAATTAAATAAATAGTGACTTTATTTAGTATATAATGCTAAAACATATTTCATGACTAAAGAAAAACGTCACATGTTGCATTTTATCATATATTTCAGATCTAAAAATGAAAAGTTGATGAAAATAAATTTTCTCATATTTTAATGGTCATATTCGTTAAAACCGATAAACCGCAACATTGTTTTTCTCGATATTTTTTCGAAATATTTAACCTAAATTTTGAATATTATGAGCGTCATGGTATTTTTCCAGAATGTTCATGAGTTTAAATTTCAAATTTTGGAATTATTTGAAATTTTTATAATTTAATTTGAAGTTTATAGCATAATTTTGTATTTTTGGTCCATAATGAACAATATTAAGAAATCAAGTTGAGTTATTGTCAAAATATTAGTGAAGACTAAGTTTTGAGTCCTAAGATGGTTAGGGTAATTAACTTGCACATAAATATGAATTTATGTAATTATTGTGATTTTAATAAGTTAAATCACGCAAATCCATAAAAACCGATAAAATATACGATATTGGCTCTTAAAAGGCGATTTAGCATAAAATTAAGCATGTTCTTACATATTATAAAGCTGCATTTTATTTATGATTGTCATATTTTTATTTTATATAATTTTTGAATTATGTAATTTTACTTAGTATGGCCTTAGTTTTTAATTGGTATTACCCGAAATGTATGGGAATATCGATTCGGTTGTAATTATTGTGATCTCGTATCACCGTTTTGTAATTTAATAGATTTATTTTTATTACAAATGTATAATAGGAAATTATGTAATTTTATTTATTATTTGTAATTTTCCCGGAGTTTCCATGAAGACGGTGATACCTCGAGATGCGTGCCAAGACCAAAGTTCAAGGGACCAAAGGAGTTGGTTTCCGCATTTGTAATAGTTTATTAGATTTACTATTTTAGGAAGGCCATACTAGGATTTTTTATGCTTTGCATTTTATTTATATGTTGCATGCATCGCTAAATCGCCATAACTAAACATGCATTTTAAATCGAGTTTATCGACAGTGTCAATTACAATTATCGTAGTTCACCGCTTTAGTTCACTTAAAACGTGATAGATCATAGATTGACATGACCTCTCGCTAAATAAACAATTGAGACTTAGCCTTACCAAAAATTAGAAACCATGAAAACCTATTTCGTGAGGGAGTGCGCTCGGCCAAACCGGGGTACAAACCTTGTTACGTAGGGGAAGTGGGTGATAAATGTCTATCCACCGAATTCATGTTGATGAGGGTTGTATCGCCAAAGCGTGCCCAAGTTAATGTGAATTTGAATCATGGACACATTTATTCGAAATTTGGGTTGAACTCAACAAAAGTATTCTCGACCATAGCCGGATGTGTTTTGGGCTAAAGATAAAAATTAATGTAATTTTATCGACCAAGAGTTCTAAAAGTAGAATCGATTAAAGGGTTAATCCACCGAGTTATATTGATAAGGGATGTATCGCCAAAGCGTGCCCACTTTGATATGAATTTGGGTCTTGGAATCATTTATCAAAGTTGGGTAGAGGTCACTAGATAAATGCAATACAACTTGTTTAAATTAAAATTTACGAGTATTATTATTATTTTAAAAACGACAAGTGTTTTATTCCTTCTATTTTTGTTTTGTAAACCACTTTTATTTCTCATAACAAATGGCCGCACCAAACAACAACGCTCACGCTCTCACTAATGTTTCATGGTTCTGATCCTTCATGGATCGTTGTAAACTTGAAAAGAATGGGTCAAATTTCTCCGATTGGGATGCCCAACTCAAATTAGCCGCTCAAGGTGACGACAAGCTTCGTTACCTCATTGAGGCCTCTCCACCCGAACCTAATGCTAGGTCGAGTGCCGCCACTAGGGAAGCATATGAGGCTTACCACAAAGAGTCTGCCGCTATCAAAAATGTGTTGATTTTTGCTATGGAGGCGGATCTCCAAAGGAGAGCCTTTAAAATGGGCACCGCTTATGAAATCTATTCCAAACTTGTGACAATGTTCTCACAAACACCAAGGATCGTCCAATATGAGGCGGCCTCGGCATTCTTTGATCTCGATTTCAAGGAGGGCCAAAAGGTTAGCCCTCACGTGCTCAAATTGTTGGAGCTAGTCGAGACATTGAAAATTCAAAAGGTTGAAATCCCCAAGGAGCTCATTGTTGATAGGATTCTTCACTCCTTATCCAAAGTCAAAGCATATGTGCAATTCCGGGTTAATTTCAATATGCAAAACTAAGACGTGTCTCTTGAGGAGTTGCACAAGTTACTTGTGCCAGCCGAAAGAGACATGGGGCTAAATGTTAGCCCACCTAAGGATGTGCTAAATATAAGCACTAAGAGCAAGGGGAAGTTCAAGAAGAATGGGAAAAAGAGTAAGAGGCAAGCTCCCATGAACACCAAGGCTAGGACTTTTGAAGCTAGCACTTCCAAACCCACGAAGGGTCCTCTTGATAAATGCCATTATTGTAATGGTGTTGGACATTGGAAGAGGAATTGTTCCATGTATCTTGGTGACATCAAAGCTGGAAAGATCACTCCAATAGGTAAATGACTATCCTTTCTTTTATGTTTCTAATTCAACTATGATATTTTGATACAAGTTGTGATAATGTATCCCCTTTTTATTGTAAATAGGGCCTCCTCCAAGCAAAGACAAGGGAAAAGAGAAGCAAGCTTAAGAAATCATGAAGGAGCTAGGAGTAATTACCAATGAAGCTTGGCTTTTATTATTGTCTTTATTTTAATGTTATGGATTTTAGAACTATTTTGATTTCCGTGTTCGACATGGAAATGTGTGATCCTTTTAAACAATGGCTGTATTTTGGATTTTGGTGGCTTGGCTTGCAACCCAAGTCATCCCTTTTATCGTATTTGTTTGTTTTAAAAATTCGTCTTTATATTCTTGCACATAGAAACATATGAACATCTACTTAAAGTGAACCAATTGACAATTATAATGATAGGATTCATTATATGTTCACAAGCTTGAAACTTGTGTATGATCAATTATAAAGTGATGTTGAGTTGATGAACTCTTCTAAAGGAATGTCAATTACTAAGAACACTCATCAAATCTTAAATCTATTAGTCAATCTATGAGATAGTCCTCCTTCTACTTCAAAATCATTATTTGTGTCTCATAAGCTATCTTTGAATATCTAGTGTATTTATTCTAAAGATAGAGTGGAGAAAAATGAAGACACAAAGAATACAAAGAATAATGTGTATGCTTGAGTAAATGAGATCTAAGAAAGAAAGAATGATTTGTATACCAAAATAGAAAGTATACATGAATAGATGAGATCTACATGACAAAAGAGACCAAGTGAAGTAATCGAAAGAATATGTTCTTAAGATAAGTGAAGTAATCAAAAGAATATGTTCTTAAGATAACTACACGAGGAGACCAAAAGGAAGTTCTTGAAAGATAATGACTAAAGAAAAGTCTCAACAAGAGATTTTGCTAGTTTATGACCTAGATATAAATAGAGTTTCAATATTGATATTTACTTAAGAGCCTAAATGAAACAAAGTTGCATCCTTGAATATAAATGAGATTTATGATTAAAAGTTGCAAAGAAAGATATGCCGATATCTACAAGAGCTAAGTTAATTGTTAACCACGCTAGTGTCGTTACTTAACCTCACTATGAAAATGAAATGGTTAAACCTCCTTCCGAAAAGGGTATTTTGAGAAGGACGTGTATTAAATGGGATTTCACATTTAAGTAATGACATTGCTACGCATCATTATAAAAATGAATGAGTTAGAGATTAAAATCTCTTTCCATAAGTTTAAGATTGAAACCTTTTCAAAATAGGTATTTTGAAAAGATAAGTTGGAAACATATATGGTCTTATCTTAATAACTTGGCAAAGCAAAATTGATTTCAATTCTTGAAATGTTTCGATTGAGTAGTCAAATTCGAAACATGTGGAATTGAGTGGGAGTTTGAAATTTTCATGTGAAGATGAAATTTAGTGGGACCAATCATCTTGTAAAATTTATAACTCATTACTCATTGAGAATGACGAGCTGGTACTGTCTTTCACAAAGAAGTATTTGAGTTTTCAATTCTGGATGAAAATGGACTAAGATGAATCCAATCACAACATGGGATGTTGGATAGGCATTGAGATATGCACATTAAATCAACAAGAAACGTAGGTTATTCATATCGATGAAAATGGAATTACCATAAGCAGTCACGGTCATTCATTGAACCTAAGAATGGTTGATTACATGATTAAAAAATTACTAATGTTTCCGCCATTAGAATTATCATGCACATGTCCTATAATGAATCATACGCTTAAGAGCATGATGAATCATTGGTAAGCCATATAAGAATCGTCATGAATTCTCGAGGAGAACTAATGAGCTATTCTAGTATTTGATAGAACACTCTGTTATGTGACAAGAAGTTGCACATATTGAAGTTTTAAAAACGCGTAAAGATTTATGAAAATCCTAAGCTAATTAAGCTAAAAGGAGAAATAAGAAGTTTGAAAAGATACTTGGTTATAGTAAAAAGTTACTCAAAACTAGTATTTTCAAATTTGCTAGGACTTATGAGAAGTGCTAGGCTAATCATCTTGACAATTGTTGCAAGATCCTACAAAACATATACCTGGTACATTATGAGTTGGAAGAACACTTGACTAGTGCAAGTTATGTCGTCCACCATAATTCGTTTGTTATGTGATAAACAACAATGAAGTTCTCTCAAAATAAAGAACCTAAACCTAGTTTGGGAAACTAGATATATACTTGGTGAGATTCATGCTATGTAAGACAAACATGAAAATAAAGATGCAATTCAAGAGTTTGAACACATGGACACATAGTGTGTTAAACTCATGTTGCAAATGACTAGTGTTTACACACTTAAAATATACATCACAAGGTAGTAATATGGCATTGACTACCCGAATGTGATGTCCACACTTGTCGTTTGAGTTATTATTAACTCACCTTATACTTTGTTACATCCAAACGGGTTGTAGTGTAACACCCCCATTTATTCAGGAGCCTTTAGCTAGACATTCCCAAATAAATAGGACTGTTACCATCTCGGTTTCCCGAGGTAGTGAATAACAAATTACAACAATACCAAAGTACTTTAAATTAAAACTTTAATGATTACAGTTTATTACAAATTATCCAACTAAAACTTAGTATAAATATTTACAACTCGCAGCGGAAATAAATAAAGTGATATAACTATATATGTGATCTAGACTTCTTCTAAGGTTCCAAGTTTGGCTCTCATCCCAATGCTCCCAAGTCAGCTAATCTTTGGTACCACAAATCAACTCCCCCATAAAACGGTTCACCGCAGGTGTTCACGAATACACAGTCAACCGCGAGGTTGAGTAGGAATAAAACTAAATAACAAGAACATACAATTATCAATCCAATTCAATTCACTTTCATTGCACAACCCCTTGACAACGTGCTCCTTTCCTTTACTTAGCACAACTCCTTTAACAACGTGCACACATTACTTTGGTACCCCTCCCTTAACAATGTACCGCAATATGTAATAGTACCCCTCCCTCACAACGTACATATTATTATCTCCCAGTGTAAAAACTCCCTCAACAACGTACACTGACTGTCGCACAACTTTACACATTAGTCACAATCACAACCAACATAATTCATCCTGTCAACATTATCAATATAAAAAATTCCGATTCCATCCACCTTGTCAATATTATTAAATACAACCAACACAAGACAATATAATTTTTCCATTTCAACATATGAACAATTCCACTTTAACGTAAGTAATTCACCATACCAAATATAGATAATTAAAAGTCGAGTTGAGTAGGATTATCCCTACCTGGCAAGCAAGCACTCCAATTAAGCAGCTGAAGCAATCCAAATAGTTAAAGCAATCCGATCCGACTATAATTCTTCACAACCGTCACCTAATCAAAATATTATAATTCAATTTAATTATTTATTATTACTTTTCATTTTTAATTATAAATTATATTCATTATTCAAATTGATTACTTATTATTATTATTATTATTATTATTATTATTATTATTATTATTATTATTATTATTATTAATTATTATTATTATTAATTATTAAAGGTTACGATATTAAAAAAACCCGCTTACAAAATAAACCCGAGTCACCCAAGTCAAAACCCGTCACAAAAAAATAAGTCAGCCCATAACTAATACCCATAAACTAAACTCCACAAACACCCAAGTATCCCCGTGAAAAACCCACGACACAAACCACACATAACCCGTCGAAACCGTGTTCAACACCCCCCCATAAACACGCCCAAAAACGCCACCACAAGCCACCACGACCACCACCTAGTTCTGCCACCTCCTAGCCCACACCACGACGAGCACCCACGACCAAAACCACCAGCCAACCCGCCACCAACAGCCCACAAACACCCTGCCCTAACAACCCTCTTCAAACCGTCAAAACCAACACCACTCCCTCACTCACCATCTTACACCATCACCACGACCACTACAGCCACTCCCACACCCGACGGCCACCACTATTGTGACCCCTGGTCTATGGTGGTTCTAATGGTACCCTCCATGCCCACTCACGGTCAGAAACACGGCTATAGTGCGCGTCTAAAAACAGCCGCGTCAAATCCCCTGTTTTCGCGTTTTCCGGCCACCACCTGCCGCCACGCCAACACCAACAACATGGTCGAATACCTCCACCCATCACAACCCTACCATGCCCAGGTCAAGACTCGGCCAATTAGGGGTTCAATTACCCACTACAAATACCCACGACCTAACCCGCAACACCTCCTGACCAGCCACCTTTAGCCGCCTGCCACCGCCACCCAAGGCCATCCCTGACACAACCACTCCACCCATTACAACCCTTGCAACCCCACGAACCACCTCCCAACGTTTGGTCTTATTCCGTCAAGGTTTGGGTCAGTTTCTAAGTGTCTTAAGATCGTCTGACAATCAGCTGTATAAGAACAAAACAAGATTAGAAATTGTTACCTATTAATTATCGCTTGCTAATTCCGTCTCCAAAAGCTCCTCCTCTTAATTTGTGATTTATTTCTCAAATTTAATAGGGTATTTATAGGGTAGGATTATAGAGAATGCGAGGTCAATTAGGAAACTATATAATTTACCTTATTCTAATTAGTATAGGAATTATCATTATTATAATTACCATTATATTATTATTATTATTATTATTATTATTATTATTATTATTATTATTATTATTATTATTATTATTATTATTATTATTATTATTATTATTATTATTATTATTATATGTTAATCTTACCATAAATAGGATTTCCTCATACAATATTTACTAATTTATTATTTGCCATAACTTATTATTATTATTATTGATATAATTATTATTACTTTTCCATATTATATTAATATTAATTCCCGATATAAATCCCGATTACACTTACACCAATTTATTAAATTTCGGTCCACTACTTAATGGCACGTAACCCAATAATCGATTACTAGCTAAGCCCAATTCCCGACTTTCTTTACTTAATTTATTATTCAACCAACGTTTTATTTGTAATTATTATTAGAAATGCTTTTAACTAATTATTAAATTACGTAAATTATTAATAACAAAATACGGGGTATTACAGTGTAGAGACAATTGAACCCCGTTAAAGTGAACACGGATTAACATTGTATTCGCCCACAGTCACTTACATGAGGTGACGTCTCGAAGTGACTAGAGTATGATGCAATTGATGTCAAGTTCAAGTGGCATGGAGTCATGTGAGATGACTAGTCGATCACATAGGCAGACTGTTAGGAACACTTTGTCGGGCTAATGACCGCTTATAGAGTTCTGGCAAATTTATATAGCCTGGTCGTGGCGAGAGCTACTATAGTATTCTAATGAGTCGATTCTTTTAACTAAAGACTGTTCACCTAAGGTGGCACAGTTTCAGATTAACTTTGATTTATGTTACTGCAACCTTCGTAAATGGGGTCAAATGGGCATATTTTGGGTTATGATGGTTGTGGCTAGTCGAAGGAAATAGTGCGATAGGAATTGTCCACCCCTTGTTAGGGTTAAAACAATATCTCAGGGCCACTCGAGGAGTAATAAACTGGAAATGCGTGGCCACGCTCGGAAGGTATCTATGTTAGATAATTCCGGTCAATCAGTTATTCTCCAGATCGAGGAAACCACTCTCGATATGATCACTTGCAAGTACGACCCGAAAGAAACCTTGCATTGAGTGGGAGATAGTAATAGGACAAGAGAATTGGTGACGCACACTTGTCGAGGACAAGTGGGAGATTGTTGGAATAAGTGTCCTCTGACAATAATGCGATCACAACTGTCGATCATAATGATCACATGTTTAAATCTCATATTTAAGAATACATGTGGGAAGTAATATTTTACAGTCAACTGGTCCACACATATCGGTAATGATTGGCTGACTAGAGTTTGACATTACTGTCGTGCGACGGTGATGATCAGTTGATCCCCTTAGGTCATACCTATAGGAAAATACTCTTAATTGATTATTTAATTAATCGTATGCCGATACGAGTTAATTAAATTGCTTAAAATTGACGGATGATTTTGTGAGTAAAATTAACGTGTCTCATTGTAATTCGATTAAATAAGATACGTACTAAGTAATCAAATTGTTTTATTACTTAGATAAAATTATTGTTTACGAAACAATTGAAATTTAATGAATAATTTATTATAAATACAAGACGTTGTAATTTATACTTTGATAAACCATTTTGGTACAAGTAATCAAGAATTACTAATTAAATTTTGTATGTGACATATTTTATTAATATGTTGATTTTTAATATGTTAAAAATACATTATAGTGTAACATGTCATGTAACATGTGACACATGACAAAATTGACAAATGACAATATAAAATGGACCTTCCATTTTATGTTGTGTGTGCCGAAATGGAGAGAGTATTAGAGTTAAATTGTGTTGAATATTTTAAATAAGGGAAACACGATGATTGTACTCTAGTTGTAGCCATGCAACCCTATTACTTTTGAGAAGATCAATTTTTCCATGCATTGGCCACAATACTTCCCCCAACCAGTTTTTAGCTTGAAAAATGGCAAAAGTTTTTCATATAATTATTCACTACTTCATCATCTATTTTTCTAGTGTTAGAAAAAATAATCAACTCTCTACTTTTGTGAAAAACTTTAGAGAAATAAAACTCACAAAATTCTTCTCTCTTGGCCGAAAATACAAGAGAACAAAATACCATTTTTGTGTCCAAATTTTAAGTAAGATTAGTATTATTACTAGTTCATAATAATATTAGTTATTAAGGATGTTCCTTGGGTATAAAATTTTGAGAGAGATTCTAATTTGAATCTTAGTTTATCCATTGTTGGAAATCTCAAGAACTAACAAGTAGGAGATCTTGTTGGTGCCCAAAATCCGAAACACCAATGTAAGAAGTGACGATTTCTTCTCTATTTTGTTTTATGTTTGCATGCATAAGATCTTGTATTTATTTTATGACCAAATAAATTAATTCATATATGAATATGTATACTAATGAGATTATTGAATCCCAACAAAGATAGCTTTTTATATTAGTTCGTACGGTTCGTATTGAATATTAGTTCGCACCTGACCCCGCCCCTATATATTCCCGAAACCAAGGGACTTCAATGTACTTAATTATACTATATAGTTTTAATTGGTAGCACTGTTTGATGGGCCTAACCAAGGGATTTCAATGTAAATATTTTATAATTTTAGTTGAAGTATAAATTTAGAGAATAACAAAATATGGTAATTTTCCTTAAAATAAACATGCCCCACTTATGTTATTAATAAGTATCATCATGTAATTATACAATTATTTAACATACTGTAGACACCTCAAAGTTGTTTACTAGCCTTACGGGTACCCGATGATGAGGCTAATATTTAATGACTAAATGAAAATTGACAATGTTATAATTAACGACTCTTTACGCTTATTTTCCGAAAAACCACTTAAAATGGCATAAAACCACCCTTAAAGCCTCTCATTTCTTTCAAATCCAGTTTGACGATTTCTCATATTTTTATCCTATTTCAGACGATGTTTATTCATAAATGGGCTTAATATAACTACAAGGCAATCTACCTATTTTTGATGTTTATCCTACACATGAACTCAAAGGGCCGTATGTAAACAAAGGCCATAAGCCCACTATAGGCTAATATCTTTGTTGGATCAAGGGTAGTGTGATCACACGAAATAGACAACGACGAAGGCAAACTAAAATGCATAGCATTGGCAATTTGTGTAACAAGAAGAATATTAAGCAATTAATTGTCTTTTTTCCTTATAGCTACATGTTTCAAAGGATAGAATATCAAATACATTGTCCCATTAGGATATAGAGTATTAAGGAAACGATCAAATATGAACGTCCGCACTAATAACGGATACCACTGTAAGGTTTGGGAAATACGTACAAAACTTTATCTTTATTAATTCCAAGTCTAACTAAAACTCTACCAAAGTCGGTATAAATACTCTGAAGTCCATGGCAATTGGGGGGCGAACAACGATAATCTCCAGAGGACGAGACACAAATCACACCAGATCCAAATTCAATACTCTCTTCCATATATCGTCTCAAATATACTATCACAGATTCAACATTCATCAAATTGTCCCAGTTCCATATAAGCGCATAAGAGCCGTTAATTTTTGACAAAGTCGAAATTTATTAGTAGTCAACATCCACATAGGCCTAAGGGTACCAAATTCAAATAAGTTTTACTTTACTCTTTTTATTTAATTCTTTTAATTTTGTCTTTTATTTATTTTGTTTATTTATTATATTGACTAACCTAGTTTATTTCTTTTTTGTATATAATTTGTATCGTTTTTCTTATTCTTTTGATAAATTTCGTCAAATATATAATATTGCAAATAAATAGTAGAGGCCGTCAGTTTGATGGGCGGTCCGGGTGCCTCACACCTTCCCTGACCGTACCTTTACCCCCGAATCCGCTATCTTTGGTTCAGACCGGAGTGACGGATCAGTCCCCATTCCAGGGATCAAAAGGGGTCTCTTCCGTTAACTTGTTTTTGTATGTTTTTTTATAAAACCTACTGGCGACTCCTCCATATCTACATATTTCCAAAAAGAAGATTTTTTCAGGGATCTCACAGTGGCGACTCCGCTGAGAACTTAATAAGAGGGTAAGACTTGAAATTGATTTGTATTATTGTATATTTGACTTTCTTTTCTTTTGTTGGAGATGCGAACACTTACTAAAAGCTTTGGCGGTATGGCAAGCGAGAAAAGTTCTTCACTGGTCTTCGTTTATCCATGATCAATCATGTAAGTTTGATAATATATTCCACTATTACACATCTTAAGTCGTGGCTAACGTGAGTCCTAGGAAATCAACGCTGGAGGAGATAGCTTTCTATTAGAATTTGTTGTTTAATTTATTCATACTTGCTGTCAAATAAAAAAACTTATTCATACTTCAGTTTTACGAGTAATTTTTTACGTTTACATATGCGTTCTTCGTTTTCAATAATATAATTGTATACTATTTATGTATGTAAGATAAAAAGGGTATAGGCTCTCCGTAATCCAATATTATGCCATCTTAAGCTACCCTAATTCACCATCGGTAAAGTGCGATGTATACTTAGATGGTCCATTCGACCGACTAGGCCTTACACGTATTTTCCACCTCATGACGTCGTGTTTTGTCAACTCGCTTGGTCCGTATGACTGGGTGAGCACAAAAGCGAGAGATACCCTCGGGTATTTTAATGTCATGAGTACTCAATTTCCTATCCGCAAGCCTAAGCATATACCCCGTAGAACCTTTGATTAGGATACATTAATTATTGTTTGTAATCTGGTTTTTTTTTTTCTTCTTCAATGAATCATTCCGTCTAACTGGTCAGCGTGAAAGGATTTCAATATAATGAAAATTTGCATTTAAATTAAGTAGCTTTTGCATTAATTAGCCTCGGACTATTAGAATTTAGATGTATATATTAATCTACATATTTAGACTAACACTGCATCATACGTGCATAGACTCATAGCAATTATGGCATCACGTTAGTTTGTACTCCGTATAATCCAGTCACCTAATATTATCGCATACTTTGTTTGCATTTTAGGTTGCAAATTTTCAATTACTTTGTTTGTTTTCTCCTTTCGCAACAAAATAAGTTTCCTTTTTCTAAAACCATGAAGTCTAATTTTAACTATTGATTTTAATTTTATTTTATTTTAATAAAAAAAGCTTTTACTTTCTTTAATTTAAAAAAAAAAACTCATTTGTGATCCATTGTAAAAATTTATACGAGTCTTAGTATACATCAAAAGTCCATCCATCAAATTCAAAACAATTCCCAGACTTTTATTTATCATGTAACCACACTCCGGCCAAAATTTCCACAAACTTGGTGTCTTTAAATGAGTTAAAAATAAAAGGTCAAATGAGACCAAGCAAACAAGTACCGAGACTTAGTTCGTGAGATTAAAGTTGGTATCAATTACATTCAAAAAGTCAGTCGGCATCACTATCCTCCTATGTAAGACTTGGTGGTGTACGTGTCATCATATTCTTAGATATCTTGTTGCGTCATTTATAAAAATTAAAATAGGACCATCCTAAATTTCTTTGAGTCAATAAAAAAAAAAAAGAAAGTATCATTTTATTACCACTGTTACTACTTTTTACCCTTAACTAGTAGAATAGACTTGAAATACTTTAGGGCGTATCTCTTTAGTGTAAATCAATCGGCCTCTTAGAATCAGCCTGAACGAGGGCGTGCATTTGACCACTTTTTCCATCTCTTGTGGTGTGATAATTCCTTGATCGCCGTGTCTCTAGCTAGGTGACCAATAGGTTTGTAGACTCAATCTTTTTACCTAATTCGTCAAATTTCCATATTTCCATGTGACTACCAAATAAGCACAACTTGCTTTCCACCACATTCGTAAATTTCCCAAATGAGCAAAACTCTCTATCTATCAGATTCGTCAATTTTCCATATCTCAAATGACTACCAGATGAGCACAAACCTCATATAACCGATCAATGTCCAAATATTATCATTCACTCCCATTGGTGCTTGAAAATTAGCTCAAAAATATTCAAACCAGATTCTTAGTACACCCGTGTCCAAACATACCAAATAAAAAATGGGAGCACGCACTCCGTGCTATTAAAACAAGAGAGGTGACCACTAGTCCCCTTAGAATAAACTTAAGATGTGAGTCAAAGTATCAATCCAAGCTCAAAGCTACTCACACCAAAGACTCTCATAAGTCAACCAAAATTTCAGTCAAAGTTACAATCAACTCTAGTGACAGAAGTCTCAAAAAGTCAAAGACAAAAAAAATATGATCTCAAATAGATACAACTCCAATGTCAAAAGTCTCAGAAATTCTCAAGAAAAAAAAAATCCAGCCAAAGTTGCAATCGAATCCAATATCAAAAGCGTCAACAATTCACAAGGCAAAAAAAAAACAAATCCCAGTCAAATTTGCAATCAAATTGCAGAGTTGTCACTTTTTATTTCTCAAACAAGTCAATATCCACAAGTTACATTGTCTCCATTCCTCTTGGGATAACCCTTTCATTCATTTAGGTGAGTGAGAGAGGCACACAGGTCTCCAGCGTCTTCTAACACCATTGAACCTTCTACTCCATTCCATTTATCACCCTCGTTCAGCATCTAAGACTTAGGGGGATGTACACTAAGTTTATACGGTCATATAAGTATTTTGTTTCTATGGTATTAGTTTTGTTTAATTAGTAGAGCTTGTTACTTTAACAGAGGACAAAACTCATCAAAAATAACTCAAATTCACATGTCAAATAAAAAATGATAAATATCTC
The DNA here is from genome assembly GCF_048544455.1 of Silene latifolia. Classification (NCBI taxonomy): domain Eukaryota; kingdom Viridiplantae; phylum Streptophyta; class Magnoliopsida; order Caryophyllales; family Caryophyllaceae; genus Silene; species Silene latifolia. The sequence goes on from NC_133538.1 coordinate 96,778,832, forward strand.
CATACCAGAGATATTTCCAGAGTAAAAATGTCGAGTCTGTGTCTAGTCTTTCTACTTGGGTCACATTAGGGTCAGACCCCATCATTTTCAAAATATTTTCAAAAAAAAAACTTTTTCAATACTCATTTCAAATGTTTTCAAAAATAACATTTTTTTGCATCATATCTAGGACATGCATTTGCATTTTATGTGTCATATATTTGTCACTCTCTAGTCGACTACTTTGTCATTCATCTTCCAGATTCATCCAAAGTGGGGGCTTCTCATAAGGTCTCATTTTTCTCGTAATAAAATTTTGCCAGTTCCAAAATCAATCAATTCTCCAGCTCTTTTCGTGAAATAAAATTTTACGATCCTCAAATCAGCTTCTTTTTCAAAATAAAATTTTGAAATCCTTTGGTCGGCAGACCCTGACACGCATCTAAGTTTGTAAAATAAAATTTTACGATCTTATCCATCCTTTTTCAAAATAAAATTTTGAATTCCTTGGTCGGCAGACCCTGACATGCATTTGAGTTCTTAAAATAAAATTTTCTGAACTTACCTCTTTGCGAAATAAAATTTTGCGAATCCTAGTTTGTAAAATCAAATTTTACATTCTAATCCCTTTTCAAAATAAAATTTTGAATTCCTCGGTCGGCGGGCCCTGACACGCATTCGAGCTTGTGAAATCAGATTTTTGCAGGTTCACCCTTAAGCAAAAAAAAGTTTTTCTTAACCAAATTCCAGACCAGCTAAACAAAGTTTAGCTATACCAGATTCCAGACCAGCTAAACAAAGTTTGGCTATTCCAGATTCCAGACCAGCAAAACAAAGTTTTGCTTTACAGTTCCGGCCGTGAAACAAAGTTTTGCCATACCATCCAAATTGGTGAAACAAAGTTTTACCAGCTCCATTCCAGATTGACAGAACAAAGTTTTGTCATGCTAGTACCAGACTAGCTAAACAAAGTTTGGCTATACCAGTTCCAGACCAGTGAAACAGAGTTTCGCTATGCCAGTTTCAGACCAACGGAACAAAGTTTCGTTGCACCAGTTCCAGCTTCATTCCAGATTAGTAAAACAAAATTTTGCTAAGCCAGTCCCAGATTCCAGCTACTCCAGACAGGTACATAAGAGGCCCAGGTACGTTTCTTATCCTTTGTCTGTCCCGACCGGACTACTTTGACCTTCGTCTTACTGAGACTCGGTCAAAGTGGGGGCTTCTGTAGACACCTCAAAGTTGTCTACTAGCCTTACGGGTACCCGATGATGAGGCTAATATTTAATGACTAAATGAAAATTGACAATGTTATAATTAACGACTCTTTACGCTTATTTTCCGAAAAACCACTTAAAATGGCATAAAACCACCCTTAAAGCCTCTCATTTCTTTCAAATCCAGTTTGACGATTTCTCATATTTTTATCCTATTTCAGACGATGTTTATTCATAAATGGGCTTAATATAACTATAAGGCAATCTACCTATTTTTGATGTTTATACTACACATGAATTCAAAAGCCCGTATGTAAACAAAGGCCATAAGCCCACTATAGGCTAATATCTTTGTTGGATCAAGGGTAGTGTGATCACACGAAATAGACAACGACGAAGGCAAACCAAAATGCATAGCATTGGCAACTTGTGTAACAAGAAGAGTATTAAGCAATTAATTGTCTTTTTTCCTTACAGCTACATGTTTCAAAGGATAGAATATCAAATACATTGTCCCATTAGGAGATAGAGTATTAAGGAAACGATCAAACATGAACGTCCGCACTAATAACGGATACCACTGTAAGGTTTGGGAAATACGTACAAAACTTTATCTTTATTAATTCCAAGCCTAACTAAAACTCTACCAAAGTCGGTATAAATACTCTGAAGTCCATGGCAATTGGGGGGGACGAACAACGATAATCTCCAGAGGACGAGACACAAATCACACCAGATCCAAATTCAATACTCTCTTCCATATATCGTCTCAAATATACTATCACAGATTCAACATTCATCAAATTGTCCCGGTTATATAAAGATAAGAAATTTAATTTTTGATGAAAATCGAAATTCATTAATAATCAACATCCACATGTTTCGCGGCAGTCTCAAATTCAAATAAGTTTTTCTTTACTCTTTTTATTTAATTTTTTTTATTTTGTCTTTTATTTATTTTGTTTATTTATTGTATTGACTAACCTAGTTTATTTCTTTTTGTATATAATTTGTATCGTTTTTCTTATTCTTTTGATAAATTTCGTCCAATATATAATATTACAAATAAATAGTAGAGAGTAAATCATTTGATGGGCGGTCCGGTGCCTCACACCTTCCCTGACCGTACCTTTACCCCCGAATCCGCAATCTTTGGTTCAGACTGGAGTGACGGATCAGTCCCCATTCCAGGGATCAAAAGGGGCCTTTTGCGTTAACTTGTTTTTGTATGTTTTTTTATAAAACCTACTGGCGACTCCTCCATATCTACATATTTCCAAAAAGGAGATTTGTTCAGGGATCTCACACATACACAAATATAATATAAGTACGTTATATTTTGGAAACTATTAAAAGCTAAATAAATCAAGCTAGATTTCCAAAAAATATAATATTCTATAATTATTTCGATTTGATTTAATGCATATATGTAATATATTTATATAAATATATAATCTCTTAAAATTGTATGGCTAATAGTAAAAGTAATTATGTTAGTAGTAAAAATAAATGTATTGTAATACCCCTCATATTTTATGGTTATAGGACCTTTTGTGCGTGTCTAAAGTACAAGGTAGACTTTGAAAGGATAATAGGAAGCTTGAACAAATGTGTCAAATATAGAAATGTGATCACTTGTTTTATGGGTATTTTGAAACGGGCATATCTAGAGTTTTAGAGCTCCGATGAGGGTGATTCAAATTGGAGGTGAAAGCTTATGGTCTTAGGTTTCCAACGCATGGTCACAAGCCGGATTCCCATAAGTAACGAAGAATTGGCAGCTGTTTGAAATCAGTGCGCAAAGCTGAACTCGCTGAGTGATATTACGCGTTAATACTCTTTCCTAATTCTGCACTTTCTTAGAATATTTCTAATATTATAATATTACTAGATTTAATGCTCGTGCGATGCACGGGTCATTTTTAATATTATGTTTTACATAGACACTTGTTGAATTACGTTATACAAAAAAAAAAAACTACTACAAATATGAAGGCTCACTCAAGACTGAATTCAGAAACAGAGCAACAAAGCTTGGTACGTACACCAACAAATTGGCTGTTTTTATTTCAAATTAATTATAGTTATAACTTATTACTCATTTAATAATAATAATAATAATAATAATAATAATAATAATAATAATAATAATAATAATAATAATAATAATCAATATATTAGTTTGTTATTGTTGAACTCTTTAACATCGCTTGAAATCTTAACTTTCAATAAGAGCTCTCCGATGCTCAATCCTAAATAAATCGATCGTTCCCTAACCCAGTAGAGAGGTATATGGGTTTCATTATCTCTTGTTTATATTGTCTTCTTACTATTAATTATAATATACACAATGCACGATTAAATTGAAGCGTAAACATTCACCTTGTATATCCATAGTAGTTTGTATTAGTTGTATATGAAATTATTGAAAAAAGTGTTTTTTTTTTTTTTTGCAACATTAGTGATGTAATATCATTTTTTATGCCAAACAAGGTTTTGTACAACCTTTCTTTATTTACTCTTCGCATTGTATGTAATACAACGAAAAATAACTAACAAAGCAAATTTATGGTGTCACAGAATATATTTACAACATCTTTTCCATATTTCACTTTTTGGGGACTATTACAATACACACTTTCTCCAACTTGAAAGAAGAGTATGCTTATGATAATAATGGAATAACTAAAACTCTTTCCTCCACTACGTACTCCTGGTTTGTTTTATCAAGGGATTATAGTTTCAACTCCAAGAATATTAGCACAAACCTTTAGCATGTTAAATTCCTGCACATAAAAGACAACAATGAAATTATATTTAGAAATTAATCGATTTGTTTGAAAATTATATATTGATTGACCAATGTCTCTATTATCTAACAAAAAAAGTCAATATCTAAGCATAAGAGAAATCAATATGGCTAAGCATTACCAACGTAAAAAAAATCAACCATACAAATCAAGGATATTTTTGTATAAAGAGATAAAGAACGCCGGTTCTTAAGCGAAGCATGAGAATTTTACGTTGTTTCATGGTTACCTTTTATTTGTGTATCGTGAGTAAAGATCGTGCAAACACCTAATTACTCCCTCCGGTCCCTTGTTATATCAATGTAATTGAGCTGCAAAAGAAAAATAAAGAGAGCAATATCAATTATAAGATCAATAATAATAGAAATAAATAGAGCAATGTCAATATCAATAATACTAAACTAAAAAAAGAAATTAAAATTAAAACTGCAAACAATGATAACAAATATAAGATGCAAAAGAAAATTTACAATTTAAGATAAAAGCATTTGACAATACAAAAGAACAAAGAACGTATAATTGCTAAGTTGGCATTGGGTGAGGATGACCAAAATCATCATTGACTATTTATATCCATTATTATCAGAGTTTACTGTACAATAGGAGTTAGCTTAGGTAACCGTTAAAATATTATCTCTTATTATGATGTGATAAAATTTGTTCTTCTCCAATTAATAATTATTAATTTACATCTTAATCATTATGTAACACCCCGGCCCAAACCGGGTCGGGAGCAGTTACGTATGATAGCTCACCAGGCTGTGTACATGGCCCACAGATCAACACGGCTTCTTTATAGCGCATTTTGTCCTCACTCATGCGCATCCCGATAACCTTCCCAGGACTCCAGGAGGTCACCCATCCTAAGACTACTCCCAGCCAAGCACGCTTAACTGTGGAGTTCTTTTGCATGGATGACCATAAAAGAAAGTGCACTTTGTTTATATGAGTTGTTCTATCAATCCCTTTAAGCACTAGTCATTTAAGTCTATCACTAGACCTCTTCAATTAACGTGGGGTGTTACAATCACCCCCACTTGAAGAACGAAACGTCCTCGTTGCGCCTGCGAGCATAACCGCTAACCGAGAATCCACCCCCGCTAGGTGGGTGACTACAATGGAGCGTATAACAACTGCCTCCAGGAGCGTATAACAACTGCCACCCATCACCTCACGGTCGCAGGGTTGCTTTGATACCACTTGTAACACCCCGGCCCAAACCGGGTCGGGAGCGGTTACGTATGATAGCTCACCAGGCTGTGTACATGGCCCACAGATCAACATGGGTCCTTTATAGCGCATTTTGTCCTCACTCATGCTTATCCCGGGAACCTTTCCAGGAGGTCACCCATCCTAAGACTACTCCTAGCCAAGCACGCTTAACTATGGAGTTCTTTTGCATGGATGACTATAAAAGAAAGTACACTTGTTTATATGAGTTGTTCTTTCAATCTCTTTAAGCACTAGTCATTTAAGCATATCACTGGACCTCTTCAATTAACGTGGGGTGTTACACATTATCTTTAAATCAAGGATATTTTTGTATAAAGAGATATAGAACGCCGGTTCTTAAGCGAAGCATGAGAATTTTTCGTTGTTTCATGGTTACCTTTTATTTGCGTATCGTGAGTAAATATCGTGCAAACACCTAATTACTCCGTATGATCCCTTGTTATTCAATGTAATTGTGCTGGAAAAGGAAAATAAAGAGAGCAATATCAATTATAAGATCAATAATAAGAGAAATAAGTAGATCAATGTCAATATCAATAATTACTAAACTGAAAAAAAAATTAAAATTAAAACTGCAAACAATGATAACAAATATAAGATGCTAAAGAAAATTTGCAATTTAAGATAAAAGCATTTGAAAATACAAAAGAACAAAGAACGTATAATGCTAAGTTAGCATTGGTGAGGATGGCCAAAATCATCATTGACTATTTATATCCATTATTATCAGAGTTGAATGTACAATAGGAGTTAGCTTAGTTAACCGTTAAAATATTATCACTTATTATGATGTGATAAAATTTGTTCTTCTCCAATTATTAATTATTAATTTACATCTTGATCATTATCTCTAAATCAAGTATATTTTTGTATAAAGAGATATAGAATGCTGGTTCTTAAGCGAAGCATGAGAATTTTTCGTTGTTTCATGGTTACCTTTTATTTGCGTATTGTGAGTAAAGATCGTGCAAACACCTAATTACTCCGTCCGATCCCTTGTTATATCAATGTAATTGTGCTGCAAAAGAAAAATAAAGAGAGCAATATCAATTATAAGATCAATAATAACAGAAATAAATAGATCAATGTCAATACCAATAATTAGGGTTGAGCAAAACCGGTTACCCGGCCCGGTTTTGCAAACCGGTTCGGTCCCCGGTTTTAAAAACCTTAAATTTCTTAAACCTCACCCGCACCTCTTTAAATCCGGGTAACCGGTTTTTGTGAAATTTTCAAACCGGATTTGAAAACCGGTTACCCGAACCGGTTTTCGAACCCGGTTTTTGGTTGAATGCTCTTGAATGGCACAATAAACATGCTGCCAATTTGACTTTTGAAGACATTGGTTGTCAAATGTTAAAATTACTTCATAAAAAAGTCATACATATTAAAGTTCAAAGAGTCATAGACATGTAAATGATGTTCAAAACTACAATTAAAGAGTCACACCTCTAAAATTACTTCATAAAGAAATAGCGTTTTGATGTTTTGGGCTTAAGTCTTGGCTTGGGCGTGTTTAATTCATAGATGAAATTATATTTTTGAGAAAAACGTCAATCCGGTTTTAAAAGCGGTCTCCGGTTTGATTTTATTTAGACCCGCACCCGCACCTCATTTATGCTTAAAAATTCGGTTCGGGCCCCGCACCGGAAAAAACCCGAATTTTTCGGTCTCCATTATTCGGGTTTCGGTCCGGTTTCGGTTTAAAAATGCGGTTCGGTTTTTTGTGCTCAGCCCTACCAATAATACTAAACTAAAAAAAACTTAAAATTAAAATTGCAAACAATGATAACAAATATAAGATGCTAAAGAAAATTTGCAATTTATGATAAAAGCATATGACAATACAAAAGAACAAAGAACGTAAAATTTGGGCTTCACAATTATAGTTATAGCTTAGTTAACCGTTAAAATAATATCTCTTATTATGATGTGATAAAATTTGTTTTTCTCTAATTATTAATTATTAATTTACATCTTGATCATTACCTCTAAATTAAAAATTAATTTAAGAAGTTCTAAAAAACTGAACTCTCTGTAATCGCTCGGAAAAAGCTTCATTTAATAATATAGATAGATAGATACTATTCCCATCTCAACATTATTATTATAATTATTATTATTATTATTATTATTATTATTATTTTGCAGAAATGCAAGGATATAACCTTTATCTAAAGCCCTTATAAATGTCCAAAGTTTCTAAAAAAGTAGCTTATGAACAGTAGAGCAGTGCCACTCGTGCGTCTCACGTGAGAAACAGTCGTTGTACTGTTCTTGCTCTTTAACATTCTTTTTTTTTTTTTAATTGTTGCCTCTGAGCTCTTCTTCATCGCTCCTTCATCCTCCTCTCATTCCTCAGTATCGCCCTCTTACCCCTATCTCATCCTCATTCTTTAAATTGTTTAAGATCTTAATTAATTATTCAATCTGATTCATCAATTTCCCTTTTTCTTCATCAGATTGATATTGATTAGTTATTCAATCTGGATCATCAATTATTGTAACCCTTTTTATTCATCAAACAACAAAAGTCTATTTACCAACTCCAATAACCATATCCTTCTTCAAACAACAAAGAGGTGGTCCTATTGTTGGGTGACGAAGATAGTCATATTCTCATCTCAAACTCATTCTCTGGTGATGACGGTAAGGAGTTCATGTGCGGCACGCGTTCTTTGTTGATTACGATGATGGCGGCGGAAACAACTAGGTATTTTGGTATTAAATTCTTCTCTATTGTGCTACTTTGGGTGGAATTAGGTTTTCTTTACCTTGATTATCACTATTGTGCTTTTATACTACTGATTTGATTGGCTGGTTTTGTGGGTTTGTCAATTTCCATTACCGTCTTGCTTTCTTTTCGTTCTTAATTATTTTCAGCTTTGTTTCCTGGTTTTTTTTCTTTTACCTTGATTTATTTACGTATTTCAATTATCGTTTTTCCTTCTTCTTGTTGTTTATTATTTTGATCTTTCTTTTCTGGGTTCGTGGTCAGTCATTAGTTATTTAAATCGATGATAATATTCTTGGGTATTAGTCTGAAGATATATTTGCTACTGCTTTGGTAGAGAGCTTTGATCTGTGATTGCTTTTTTGTTTTTGGCGGTTCTTGTGCTCATAGTAAAACTGAGGGGTTAGCATATGCATTCTGCTATCTTGGTAACAGGTGCTCCCATCTCAAACATGGAACAGAGAACCAGATGTATGACAAAATGGCAAGCGATAGATCTGGATGAGAATGAAGAAGCTTTCCCAAAACACGGTAAAACTTCTCCGTTGCTGTCTCTTAATGATCTTTTTAATTGTAAAAGATGGTATTGTAACCCCTAATCTGAAGGTATTATCTTGAGGTGGTTGTATGTTGTGATTGTTTTTCTACTTCCCACTTTTTCCCTTTTCAGCAAGTATGTGACAATTCAGCCTCATATTTGCAGCCAGCTAACCTGCCACTGCGAGCAAATGTTTTATATCTAAATCCTGAATATGCAGCACCAATATCATATCATTGTTGTCAATTATTGTTTTATCCTTTACATTCAGGGTTTGTTGGTCTGTCGGGTGGATTTGTGGAGATTTTACTTGGGGCGGAATTGCTTTCGACGTTTTTATTCTCGAAGGTGAGCAAATTACCTATCCATTACCTTTCCTGATTGTTGTTGAGTTGTATATCCTTACTGTTTGTTCAGATTGTTTGGCTTCTTCCTCTTTCTCATTTTGGCTTGTTTAGCTGACAAATAGAGTCGTGGAGGTGCAGCACAGAAATTTTTTTGGTCGACTTTTCGATTCTATAAGGTAGGCGATTTATATATACTAAAATGCAATAGTATTTCAGTGCTTAATAAAGAAACATTTCAGATTAAAGACCTTCTTGTTCAGAGTTTACTTACTTTTATTCTTGTGCTGGTAGATGATGCTTTTATTTGCTTTTATTTGTCCGTTCATTTGCTCTCAACAGACAATCCACTCGCCCTGCCTCCCTGCCTAATTTTTTTCTTCAATCATGATTCTCATCTCATCTCATCTCATTTCTTCCTTGATTGACATTGTTTAACAACAACAACTAAACAAAGAACTCAACTTTAATCTTAGCAATGGCGGCCTCATTTCCAGAATAACAACAATAACAACAAGACACATCACAGTTTCCCTGTTTCTTCCAAACCCAAACTTCGTCTTTTTTCATTAAAGGTATTAACTTTCTTGGTTTTTATTATCTGGGTAATTGTTGTCATTTATGTGCTTTGTTTTGATGTGTTCGTAAGTTTTTTTTATTTGGGTTTTGTGGAATTGGTGATATCTGATTTGTAATGTATTGGGAATTTGGAAGTTTTTTTATGTCGCAACTCGGGTGGTTAAGATGGAGGTATTGTGGATAACCTTCCTAGATATCGTGTTTGAGTCCGAGTCTAAGTCCTGTCTCCTTATTGTATTAGCCTATAAGCCTAAAAACCTTCCCAATGAACAAATTTATGCTTAACACTAAGTTGGGAATTGGGAATTGGGAATTGGGAATTGGTTTGAGATTGTTTTTGTTTGAGCTTGAGTGATTAAGACAGTCTACCGTGGTCGTTAGGTCTAGGGTTTATGCCACGTGCCCTTATTGTTTTATCCTATGAGCCCGAAAAATACTACACTGACTTAGCTAAGTTTGACACTAAATTGGAGATTTTCTAATTGGGAATTGGGGACTTTTTGAGCTATGGTGTTTTACTAAAGTGCTAAGTGGATCTTGGTGCATAGTTGGAATTGCAATAGCTATTTTGACGATTCAATTCTTGATTGATTGCAGAACTGTTGTTGGTATCAAATGAAAGGATGAAGTCATCATGATAGATTACACCAACTGATAGAATTGCTGAAGTTTTCTGCCAAAAAATGATTGAGGTAAGCTCGTATGCTTTATCTCAAAAAATGATGACATCTAACCTGAGGTATGAAGTGTTCAGTGAGTTCAGAACTCCTTATAACTGTCAAATATTCTGAAACTGAAAGAATTTGATGTTGTTCAAGAAATTACATGCACTTTTGTACAAAGTTATGATTTGATTCCACTTGAAAATTCCCGACCCGAATGAAAAATAGGTAACTTGACCTGTTGCCACATTCCTGTCATCTGGTCAAAAGTTATGTTTAATATATAGGAGGCACTAAAAAGCAGCAGTTGATTTCAACTGTGAACAGCATGAAATTTGGGACGAAGAAGAGGACAGCTTGTGGAAACCTTGATAGGTCTGAATCCATCCAGCATACAAAGGACCTTGGAGTTTTTGGAGTTTGAAGGTATGTAGTCGATCACTTTTTAGAGTGAACATCATTATCGATACCTAAGATATTTTCATGGTTAACTGTTGACATATTAGTTTGTTTATAATTTAACTTTTAAGTAGCGCCTTTCGTTGTAGATGTTTGTTCAAATGAGCGGATATGGAGGTCTGCATGCATTACAAAGAGGATGGTCGCCACGATGAATGTGTCAGTACTAAGGTAGCGTAGGCTTAATTAACTTCATTGATGCTGATATTAGATGTTAGCTACTGATTGAACACGTATAATGTGAATTGAATTGTTACGGTTTAGTGGCTGGGTTTAAATTGATTGCAGTGTAATAGCTAAAAAAATGTGGTTTTTCCAAAAAAATCTCAGGGGTAGAGAGCTACATATCCCCCTTTAAACGTTTTATGCAATTCAGAAGGCTATCTTTCAAATGCTTCCTAGGGGCTCGACTTTTATGGGTTGCATATGGAACTTCTCCTTGAAGAGTTTTGAGGTATGTCTAACTCTTTTACCTTCCAATGTTATTGATTCGGTGTAGCTTCTGAATGCACTGCACACCCCAAGCTATTGATGGCTTAGCTTAAGCTACGTAAGTCTTAAGTGTCATAATCATGCACTAATTAATTACGATAAAATGTAAATAAATGATTGAGCCGAAGGGATTATATTTCAATATGGTAACAAGAATTAAGACTACCCAAATGAAAAAGACTAACTTTAACAGAGGAAGTATAATTTCAATATGGTAGCAAGAATTAAGACTACCTAAATTAAAAAGACTGTAACTTTAGTGTATTATTGTATTGATTCTAAGTTTTCGGTTTATTTGGGTATTTTTGAAGGTAAATATATATGGGATAAGAAGGGGAAGTGATTATAGACAATGGGATGAGATGATGTCAGATGCATTGGGAATTATTTTCAAGAATTTGCCTTTGGATGACATATTGGCAGTGATACCCAGAGTTTGTAAGGCATGGGGAAAGCGATTCGGGGACCTTATTGTTGGCAAGAGCTTGACATTGATAAGTGGCGCCTTTGTTTGCTAACCGAGCACGTTGAGCAGAATGCTCCGTTTGCTTATATTACTCGAAGTCGTGGATCGCTTCGAAAGCTTAATGTTTCTTGGGTCAGTAATGACCATATTTTCGCTTTTATCGCTGAAAAGTAAGGTACTCTAACTCATTTATATATTTTATGAAAGGATCTAATAATGGAAACTTTAATTAATGTTAACGGGTTTCAAACTCAAGTCGCAGTTAAGCTAACAAACATTGGCGGTCGGTTGCCTTGACATTTGACAATGTTTGATTGCTTTCTTATTCTTATCAAAAACTATATTTTGTAGAGACACAATCTACCAATGTTGTTGACAGCATGGACACTGATGCTCTTGAGAGGTTTGGTATTCGTGAGGAGAAAAAGTTGCCATTCCTGGGCAAGTAAGTTTGAGCTCAACTTTTAACATCTTACTTCCTTGCTTCAGGTCATGTATCTAATGCTTTTACACTGCCCCATCACATACAGAGATCGCCGGGATGCTAAGAGGAGACTCCCAAGTGATCCACATTATGATCCGAAAACTCTTTCTTGCCCCTTCAATTTACTCGAAAAGTCTTACTAGCGGTCAGGTAAGTTATCACTTAATGATCCTCTATAAGAAGTTATGTCTGTCTATTCGAAGTTGTTTGATTTTGAAATGTGTTGCCCTTATGTAGCGACAATGGTGGGAGTTTAAATCAAAGCATATGGACAAAGTTATGTTCTTTAAGGTAGTTCATACTCGAGTCTTTATATCAAATTACCAATCTACTTTCTAGCAATGTCAGTATATTGATGGTAATTTACATGTTTTAGATGGGCAAATTTTACGAGCTTTTCGAAATGGATGCCCATGTTGGCGTTAAAGAACTTGATCTTCAGTACATGAAGGTGCGGATATAGCTTATGTCTTGGCCATGTTCTTAAGTTCCTCTTGTTGAATAGTTTGTCTATTCCTTTTATTCTGAACTGAGTTGCTCTTATTGGCAGGGAGAACAGCCTCATTGCGGGTTCCCAGAAAAGAATTTTTCGATTTAATGAGAAACTAGCAAGAAAGGTCATTGTTCAAATTCATTGTTATTTACATCTAATTAAGTGCTACTTGTTAGGGTTTACTGGCACCTCATTCTTGAATATGAGATTGAAATTGAAGCTTTATTTTTGCTTTCTTCTTTTCGGATTGATAGGGCTATCGAGTATTAGTAGTGGAGCAAACGGAAACTCCTGATCAGCTGGAGATCCGTAACAAAAAGGAAGGTTCAAAAGATAAGGTTTGGAGGATACGTTGTTTTTTTTACTCAGGTTCAATATCTCATCTGGTTCACATTTTCAGTGTGCACATCTGAGCGCGCATGCCGTATTCGAGTAGTATGGGTTCGACTACTATTGTTGTTCACTCTCACACCACCAAGACCAGGTGCGTCGGCTACATAATTATATTTTCTCAATTCGTTTCCTCCATCAATTTTCTTGCTCTTTGCCACCACTATTTTTTGCCACCACTATTTCTTGGTCAATTGTTGTAATCGCCTTAATTTGAACTTGACCGTCACTGATCGATTGATTTGAAACTTAGTTCACTTTCTTCTGGAAATATTATTGTCTATATACCTTGAATCTTGAATGTTCCGTGCGATGCTTTTTCACATACTGATTTCGTCGTAATGCAAATATACAATTCCAGTCAATACCAATCAAATTACAACAAAATTAAAATGAAGCACTCTAAATTGAATTGGAAAAGGATAGGATGTACCTCAACAAAAATTAGGAAACGGTATGGAATTCATTTGAAAAGATGGAATCCTTTTTAGTGAATAGATGGTAAATCTGAGATGGAATACTTACCCAGTTGAGTTGAAACGCTAAATGTGTGCAGAATTAAAGTAGATATAGGTCATTTGAGGTGTGGCTATTGAATTTGTCCTTTAACAAATGGTGTGGCAGGAACCATCAGTGTGTGTGAACATTTTCTTGCATTTTTTTTTTAACGAATCCAAGTTGTTGTTATCCTTTCAAATGGGACGTTGATCTCTGACTTGGAATTGCTAATTGCATAAACAAGGAGATCCCTTCGCTGTTTAGAGTAAGTGTGGATGGATGATTAGTGAAAATGCCCATTATAGTACCCCATATATATGTTCGCTTTGGCTCTTAATGATTAAATGGAGTTCCATGTGTCTTTTAATTTTTTGTTGGTCAAGTTATTCGTCCATGCACATTCGTAGTTGGAGGAGTTTTGAAGGTTCGATCCAACTTCGTTATTCTCCGAGTGGCTCTGATTTGATTTTTTAGTAGAGCCAACTATAGCAGATCCCGAGATTATACTAAAAATTTTGACGGACATAGACCTCAAATTTATACACAGTCGTAAAAACTTGGTTTGGAAGTGATTACTAAAAAGTGTTGACTTGTGAGAAAAGATCTAAATGCCTACTTAAAACTTAACATCCATCAATCTTCGATAAGTTTTGGTCGGAAAATTGGCTAGAGGTCTTATTTTTCTTGCCTTAGGCTGAAGTAGTCATTTACTTTGTGTGGGTCGGATTGTGTATATCTTGACGTACCAAATGAGCTAATCTTGGACTAGCTAAGTTGCATGTATCTCAAAATTCCATGAGATTGTTTCTTAACTATAAGATGTGTAGCGTTATATTCGCATACACGCAACTATAGGATTTCTAAAGGTACTTCCAATCAATTATGCTCAAACTTGGCTATTTATGACGGAATTTGATGGTTTTTGGCCTACAATGAGCCAATGATGCATGAGTAATTGAATATGCATCCCAGTGTCATCTATGTCGACACGCGACACTAAAACTAAAGTGAAGTGTTGGACGATTGGAGTAGCGCAGCTTCTGAAGAACTATATTTTTTTTTTTTTATCTTTGCAGCTGAGAAAGGCCACTACACTACAAGAGATCCAATTGTAGCCTTGAAGGAGTACTTATTTGAAAACAACTTAGCCACTGAAGCTGACCTAAAAGCCATTGAGAAGAAACAATTAGGATTCGTCAATAGATGATTTGGGTTAAGAAAAAATGATGTCCGAGTTTAACTGACCAAAGGAGTGTTGGAGAGGAAAAGAAGGGAGAAGCAAAAAATGAATGAATGGGAGGAGATGCAGGTAGAAAATGAATGGAGGAGAAGAATGGAGGACAAGTTGTACGTATTATTCGCCTTTTCAAGTTAGTGCTCTGAATTAGTTTGATTTTGTGTTTATATGATGTAGAATTAGCTAAATTAGCTGATCTTGCTATCTGGACCCTTATATGTCGTTGCGTGATTATACTTTATAAGTGCATATTTGCATAGAACGGAAATTTGCATCATTAGATGGTGTTTTGACCAAACCTGTTTGATAACGTCACACTATGGAAGTTAATCCGTGTTCATGAGTATATATTACTAATTTCTCTTTTGCTTCAAATTTGTAGGTTTCGGGGAAGGTGTTGCCAGCTTTGAACGGAAAGCTGACCAGATGGCTTTCTGTGTTCCTACTGTTGATGTTTCAGTTGTATAGTACTCATATATCATAATTACCTGATATTATCTACACTCTTTTAACTGATGTCCAGGTTACGTTTTAGTAGAGAAGTTGTAGATACGGATGAATGGTGATGTAGAAATGAAAGACCTAGAGGCTATAGGTAGTAATAGATCCAAAGATGAAAGCACTGGACGAGAGATGATGAGTCGAGCTTTTTTTCTTTTTTTGTATAGTTGGGTAACCCATTAGATTATGGGCGTCTTAAACTGTTTATCCTTGACATGTACAACTCTTAAAGGTCAAATTTCTTATTTTCATTTATCCTCATTTATATCAAATAAACATTTAATGGTTAACATGACTACTTCATCCTAATGAAACTTTAGAATCAATAAAAAATGTCACCAATAATCACTTTAAGTGAATCCATTGTGCTACATTATCATTTAAAATAATGACTAAGTGATTTCCATTCTCTTTCGACACTTAAAATGGCGTCAAATGAATGAAATAAAGAGGGTGGTTTATTAGTTATGGATGGATAGCTTGCATAAAATTTTGCAAGACATTGTTTCTACAACAAATTATAAACAACAACGACAACAAGTTCTATCAACTTACTTTGAACGTTTGCTTTTACGTGATTGTTGTTGGCTCAAAATCCTCAATGAATCTTGTGTTACCCTCAATGTCGAGCAAGACACATTTGTGTTACTTACACGGATAATTGTAAAGAAATTGTTCCCTCGAGCCTCTATTTTTGAATGACAATTATATGCTATCAATTCCTTTTCATTTTATTATCTATTTATCTTTATACACGAAGGCGATAATGTTTCTTGCTCGAATGGAAGTAGAGGTTATAATAAGTTGATTCTAAGGATTTTTTCCATTTTAAGATTGTAAGATGTTTTTTTTTTCTTAGATAACGTTGCGGTTGTGAATTGTAAAATGGTTTTTCTTTCTTTCGATAATTGGACACTTCAGTTAAATTGACTTGTGGTAATGTTTGAACACACCAAACCGTTACCAAATGGAAATATATGAGGGTTGAGAAAGAGAATGAGGAGAAAGAGAAAAAAGGCATATAAAAGAGAAAAAATGTAAGCTACAAGAGGAAAAGGAGAGTGGAAGGGACAAGGAGGAGAAAGAGGAAGAGAAAGATAAGAATGGATAGTTCGAGGACAAAGTGAAGGCCGCAGGAGTATTATGCGAGAAAGTGAAGGAGAAAAAGAGGAGAAGGAAGTGGCTAGGACGCGAGGACAACGTCAGAGATAAAATGAAGAGAAGGAGAGGAAGGGGAAAGAGGAGGAGGAGGAGGAGGAAGGGGCAAGAGAAAAATGGCGAGTAGTACAAGGAGAAAATGGAGGAGGAGTATTAGTAATAAGAAGAAAATTGATTCTAATGAGAAATTCAAAAAAAAAAAATAGGAAAACTCTACTTAAAAAATAAAATTTATTAAAATTAATGAATTTCGTTTTCATTAATGAATTAGTTAATAGAGACAATCGTAATCAGAATGTCATTTTCTTCAAATAGTTATAGAGATACTAGACGAGAAAAGCGGGGTGGTGAGACATGAAATAAGAGGGGGGGGGGAGGAATATGAAGGAGACAAGGAAGATGAGAAGATGGACGAGAATGAAGATTAGGAGGCGGTAATGTTAAAGATAAAAAAAAGGGGAAAGATGAGAATGAGGGGGAGAGGGTGAAGAATGAGGGAGGAGAAGGAGGAAGGGCTAAGGGGAGAATGACAAATAGTAGAAGGAGAAGAGGAGGAAGGAGAATTCGAATGAGGGGAATGAGAAGGGGAAAGGGATGGAGGTTTAGAAAGAGAATATGAGGAAAGAATACGAGGTAGGGAGAGGGAAATAGAAGGATTTGAACGAAGAGAAAAGAAGGGGGAGGAGAAAGAGAAAGATATAGAGGAGTAGTGCGAGGAAAAATGGGAGTTGTAATATGAGAGCGGGTGGAGGAGGAAGGGAAATAATGGTTCTACGAAAAGTATTGAGTTTTCATATGACTATTTATAACCTTCAATTCCAGATTTCGAACATCCATGGTCAATGTGAAACATCCTCTTAAATTTAGGAATTTGGAGAGTAATGGTCAACTTGAAACATCCCACGTTAAATGCACCGAATTCAACACAAACTAATTGTTCAGTTGTTTTTATTTCATATCTTTATTCAATGAACAACATTAAGTGCATCAAAGTTAAACTCCATGTATTATTAATGTTAGTTCGTATACTCATTCACTCAATTATGAGAATTGCGTACGAGACTCCGAAAGTATTTTTATTTTGAAGTAACATACTAACATAGAACAATGAACCAAAGAGAAAAAGAAATGTTCTGTTCGACTAAAAATGATTATAGAACTTCACAACGAATATAATAACTATTTAATTACGACATATGCATCTCGTTAGTAAAAGGTCATTACGAAGTGCCTTTGCTATGGATCATACGAAAATATTTCAGTTATGTAGTTTCTTGGTACGGCAGATGCTTCGCTTTGGGACACAATTCAATATCTGTATTACCAAATATGTCAAGACGAATAAATAGAGTGTGTCTAAATCTACAACAGACTAAACAACAACACGGTACATTAAGGAGGCCGCAGTTAACATTAGACGTAAATAGGATAGTTTCGACAACAAAATAAAACGCGTCTTGGATCTCCACGCGCATTAAACAACCTCTTAAATTTAAGAATTTGGACAGCAATAGTCAAATTGAAACATCCTATGGTAAATGCACCAAATTCAACACAAACTGATTGTTCAATTGTTTTAATTTAATACTTGTATTCAATGAACAACATTAAGTGCAACAAAGTTTTCCATTCTATAATTTCTTGGTACAAAGAGATGATTTGCTTTGGGACACACGTGAGTATTGTATTGCCGAATATGTGAAGACGAATCAATAAAGTCCGTCTAAATCTACAACAGTCTAAACAACTAAACGGTAAATTAAGGAGACCACATTGAACGTAAATAGGATAGCTACCACAACAAAACAAAATGCGTCAACAAGAATGCACATTAAGGAGAATGCAGTAAGCATGAGACGTAAACAAAATCACTGCAACAACAAATGGAAACGTATCTTGGATCTCCGCGCGCAACGCGCGCGGAGAGACAACTAGTATTAGATAAAAGAGTGAGAATACAAGACACTAGTCCAATCTACAAGGGAAAAACCAACGAGGTTACCCAAATAAAAAACAGACCCTGATAAAAGCTAGATTAACACGACCAAACTAAACATCGAAAAGAATTAGGACCCTAACATACGAATGTTGACAATCTGCTGAATTTGCAACCCAAGTGTCCTAAGTAGTCTCTTAGCCCCCTTGAACACTCGAATATTTCTCTCTTGCCACAAATAGTAGATAGTAGCTAGGATGGAACAACTCCGTTTTCTAATAGCCAAGGGAGATACCTCCTTGTGATTCAGCTGCCATGTAAGGATGTCCTGCAAAGCATTAGGCATATCCGGACTGTGTAGCCAATTTTTTATATAGTGCTAAACTTCATGAGAGTACGTACATAGAAAGAAAAGATGAGTGGAACTCTCAGCATCCCTGCCACAGAGATAACATCTGTTGGGCCAACAGAAGCCCCTACCGATCATATTATCCGTAGTAGTCAGTCCGTTTTGAACGGCCAGAAGTCCTATGAATCTGTGTTTGGGCACGCATATCCTATCATAAATTATTCTCCACCAGTTAACAGGAGGGGCTGTTTTTCTAATAAGATCATAGAAAATAGCCTCTAAGAAACTGACCTTTAGTGCAGTTTAGTAAGCAAAGAGGCCCCTGATCCACACTACCAACAACCTGGACAATGCAATCTCTAGCATGAAGAATATTGTGCCAGTACCAAGAAAAACTTGGACTTACCTTTGCAGCACAGATAGAGCCTCCCTTTAAGATGTAATGATGAGTCCAGCGAGCCAAGATGCAATTCGGTTTATAGAGCAGCTTCCAGACCCAAGTAGCCATTTGAGCCATATTCCACTGTTGGATGTCCTTGATACCCACTCCCCCTTCCTCTTTTGGTAAGCAGAGGGAATGCCAACTCTGGAAAACATGTCGCCTTCCACCTTCTTCAATACCCCAAAGAAAATTCTTACACAGTTTATTAATCTTTTTTACAACCCCTTTTGGCAGTAATATAATAGCCCCCCAAAAATTTTGAAGCCCAAATATAGTAGAGTTTATAACTTGAAGCTTTGCAAATTTGCCCAGTGCAAGATCCTAGAGCGAATCTTTTCCATGAGAGGATAGAACATTATGTTTGTTAGCCTGGAAGTGTGCAAGGGTAAACCCAAATACCTAAACTGGAAGGCCTCTTCAGTGAACTTAGTAGCAGTGAGAATCAAATTCTTTACTTCAGGGTGCACCCCACCAAAGTACAAACATGTTTTAAGCGGATTTGCTCTTAGCTCAGTGTAATCAGCAAAGTCATTTAAGCAAGAGGCAACAACATTCACAGATGGAAGGTCACCTCGAGTGAACACCAATAGGTCGTAAGCAAAAACTAAATGTGTTGGGTTAAATTGAACACATTTAGGATGATACGAAAACCCAGGATAAGTGGGAAGCTTCCTGAGCAATCGAGATAGGAATTCCATACAGATCACAAACAGGTAGGATGAAAGAGGATCGCCTTACCGCAAACCCCGTCTACCTGGGAGTAGATACGCATTCCTTGATTCAGTGAACAAAACGAGCAGGAAACTTAAGAAGAATCAGGCAGTTCCTTAGAAATTCCCAACTCACCAAATCAAATGCCTTCTGTATGTCCACTTTGAGTAAGCATCTGGGGGTGATGAGGGACCTAGAGTATTTAAAAGACAGCTCATGGGCAAGCATGAAATTTTCAAAAAGATCTATATCATGGACGAAAACGGCTTGCTCTGGTCCCACTGTTTCATTAAGGACACCCTTCATTCTATTAGCCAAGATTTTGCTTATGACCTTATAGAATGTGGTGCAACAGGCTATGGGTCAGAAATCAGTCACAGAATTAGGGATTGGTTTCTTAGGTATGAGGACAAGAAGAGTAGAATTCACAGCCTTTGGCATATTGCAATTTAGAAAGAATTCTCTAACTGCTTCTTTGAAGTCTCCACCAATAGTACCCCAAGCATCCTGGAAGAAGCCAGAAGAGTACCCATCAACTCCAGTACTCTTATGCCGATCAATAGACTTAAGAGCACCTAAGATTTCATCATCAGAGATTGGAGCAACCAACGAGTGTTCAACATCAGGAGGGACCAGGTTGTCCTGGAAGAGTTCAGGTGGAAGAGGTTTCACAAGAGAGGAGCCACCTAAGAGCTGCTGGTAGTACGACAGGAAACCATTAGCTACCTCAGTGACCACCTTACATGCTTTGCCATTAACATCCAATATTGAGCCAATAATAGTCCGTGCCCTTCTGTCAGCAATATTAGCATAAAAAAATCTGGTGTTTGAATCATTTAGTTGGAAATTTTGAACTTTTGCTCTCTGTTTAAGAACATCCAGCTCAGCCGCCTTTAGATGGACAAACTCAGCTCTTAGAGCCTTTTCCTGATGCAAAAGAGCATGGTGAGGAGTCTATTGATCGAATATGGAGGGGCGTTGAATTGAGTATTAAAAACGATAACCGCTTTTTCGAAATATATGATGTAAAATTAATTATTTGATTTTATTGATTAAAATCAACTAATTAATTATACTAATAAGCGCAAAATCGAAATAACAAAAATAAAGAGAGAGAGAAAGAGAGACCCACAAGATTTTTGAAGTGGTTCAGTTTCACAAGTCGAAACCTACGTCCACTATTCTCGATTAATAATTTTTAGTACCTTTCTACGGATTACAAAAATTATCAATCCACCCGTATAATCAACTATATGATTATAACTCAGATTGAGTATCGCTAAATACTCTAGGTTGCTCTTACGTTAATAAGAAAAGTACAACGATAAATACTAATCTCACGTTATGCGAGTGAGTATAATATCTTTGTGTACTTAGTATCCTATAACTGAGTGATTGACAAACTTGATGCGCAACTTTTGTATAAGCAAATTGTAAAATAAGAATTAAAGCTCAAAGAATTTTGCTTAAATATTTTTCTCTCTAAAAGTGTAGATGTGTGTCACAAATAAATGTTGAATGAAGAGAGGTATTTATAGTTGTAGGTAATTAGGGTTTTAGAATATTCTGGAAGGTATAAAACCCTAAATGACTTGACGAACAAGTAGGAGGCTAGGGTTGGAGATTGTTTCGGCCTCTAGGGTTTCGGCCTCTAGGGTTTCGGCCCCTAGGGTTTCCATTCGGTCCATTCGGCCTCCATAGCCCACAACAAATCGAGATAGAATTTAGTTGAAACCGTAGGTTTCATGACGACATAAATATCGTGTTACAAACCAATAGTTTATTCAACTTAAATTCTTATTAATTAATTCCAATTAAATAAATACTCTCTTATCTTTATAAATCACTAAAAATATATTTTCCAAAAATTAACGCATCATTTTTGTCTAGTAATGAAGTTATGGCTATGAGGTCATAACTTCACTAACCTTTAAATCAAACAAAGTAAAACCATTACCGGATGACGACCTATACTATCTAATCTTCAGTAGATCTTCAGTAAACGAATCGTCTCTTCACAAGTCTCTCATCTTGAGTCTCGTGGTTCTTATTTGGTCTTGATCTTGAACATTACGATCAAATGTCTTTGAAGTAAAACCTCCTTGGTCCAATACTTCAAGCTTGCGTCATTGTAACTGTTCCTTTCTAAATTAAGATTTAAGCACACAATTACACGCATATGTTTATAATATTAAGTCCACATACAAATCATTACTGTCATTATCAAAACAATTAATTAGGACTAAAGGTCCAACAAATTCCCCCTTTTTTATGATGACAAGTCTCCTATGATTTGTGTCTAAGTCTAGTTCCCCCTCAACATAATACTTCCCAAATTATAGAACAGTTGAGCGCAGAAACTTATAATCTTTTCAAAGTTATAACTATATAACGCCTTGAGAGAATTAACTTGAGACGGTCGCAAATCATAAAAACAATTCCCCCTCTTGGCATCATTGAAAAGATGAGAACAAACATAAAACAACTAGAATAATATATTATGAGACAAGAATTAATCATGAAAAACATATTATATTAAACGCAATCTAGTTCTTAATTAGCATAATAATATTATAAACCTGCAATCACATAAGGAATAAAATGCGGAATTGAAAAGCTAATATCCATAAGAATGGATTTTTATTGTGAGCAAAGGAATTAAAAAGATAAGGCTAGGTTGGATGGGTGTGTCGAGGTGGTCAAGGGTAGCGTGGACTCGGCGGTCGTGACCTAGGACGGGTCCGATATTCCAAGTCCTCGAGTCGCGCGTGACAATGGTCTAGGAGTGCAACTTGAGCAGTCAATCGAGTGTCGAAATTACCAATCCTAAAAGTCATAGCTTTAACTGCTTCATATATCGTTTGCATCTCAGACCTCATCTCCTTTCCAGATTGTAAAAGCTCATCACCAAACTTAACCAAATTATCCAAACCTTCCCTCATATGAGTAGACTCGGAGTGTGTTCGCACGGCGTCCTTAAGAGCACTATCGATTTTCGTGTCAAACCGTGTCAACACGGTATTTAGACGCGCCGGGCTAATACTACTTGGTCCACTAGTATCAACTCTTTCCTTTTTAATAAGCTCAAACAACTCATCTAATTTCTTGTCTTGCTCATTAATCCTTCCAAGAATAGAAGTAAAACTTGATTCCATCTTAGAATCCAACATCTCAAAACTCACATTGCTTTTTCCTCCTTTTTCTCATTTTTCTCCTTTTGATTCAAAACATAATTCCGGGCCATTAATAACGAGCTTCATATAAGATAAATAAAGATCGCTCATCTCGTCATTTGTTATAACTCCATAACTATGCTTCTGAATAACTCCTTTCTTCTCTAAAATTCGAGAGATCCAATTCCCATAAGGCAAACTTAAAGTAGAAGCTAAATCATCCATCTTAGCCGTTACACTAGCTTGTATAATTTTATGAAACACAAGCATAGGTAGACTAACCTTTTCTCCTTCAAGCCAAGCCTTCATAATAATCATCTCATGAACCCCGAATTTATCTCTACCTTCTTTGCGAGCAACAATGGTAGTCCAAAGAAAGTTCAAAAAGAACCTCAAAGTTGGCGACAATTTAGTTGTTAAAATAGTATCAGACGAAGTCGCATCTTGTTTGAAATATCGTTTCACTATTAACCTGTCATCAGGTGACATACTGCCCCATTCTACGCTTGGATTAATTTCGATTCCTCCTCCAGGAACTCGAGCCAAGTCGCAGAAACCACCAGGTGAGACACGTATGGATGTCTCATTAACCACAACAAGTAAATTTCCTTCCTTAAATTGAACAGTAGCATAAAATTGATATACCTCAATAGGAAAGATAGGACCACTTACAGCAACAATATTTTCCCATCGTTGATCTTTGAGAAAATTCCCGAAGAACCCAAGTGCTTTATATTTCTTTAACCAATCAATCGAATATACTCGTCCTGCGTGAATGCGATATTGAGCAACTTGATTGATATTCCTTCGTTCTACTTGAGTTAATCGAAGATTATTCAGTCCATTGTTGGTGTAATCATCCATATGCTGTGCGTAAAGAATACGTGAAGAACCATCTTGAAGTATATAGTTCTCAGTCTTTGAACTTACCTCAATTTCCGAAACCAACTTTCCCTTACCCTTAACCAATTTCCGTCGCTTCTTGTCGTTGTCGGGTAGGTCGGCGGACCGGGGGGACCGAGGTGTCTCGGGTGGTGTGAGGGAGCGTGTGTTTCTCGGGGGTAATTGGGTTACCTTCTTTCTAACAACAACATGTTTCTTGGATTGAAAACGGGTTGTAGGTTGATTTGCCATTATTAATCTTGAAGGTTTTGAAAAAGTATTAGAGAGAAGATGATTAAAATTGATGAGAATTATGGAGAGATTAAAAGGGTTTAAATAGCATAAGGAATTTGTGTTTTGGTAACAATAGAATTCTTAAAGATAGAAAATAATACCAATTTCCTTATTATTTTTTTTCGGTGCCTTCCCTTTTTTTTCGCACTTTCCTTTTTCTTTTTTTTTTTCGTGCCTTTTTTTTCGTGCTTTTCCTCTTTTTTTTTCGCACTTTTTTTTTTCGTGCTTTCTTATTTTTTTTCGGCACTTTCCCTTTTTTTGTTTTTGGTATTATCTCCTATTTCTTATATGATAAGAACAAGATAAGAATCCTCTAGTTTGAGTTTAGGCAGGATTGTAAGAGGTGGTTACAAGATATGGCAAGGATAGAGATTTGTGTAGGAATATAATAAGATAGAAATATCTTTATTATATTTAGGCATTTTATTGTAGATTTTGTCGAATTTTTGTAAGAATATGTGATCATACAGAATATAAAATATTACCATACACATAAGCAAGATATAACACGTAAAATAAACATTATTTAAAATAATTAAACTTGCAACAAAAATATACGGACACAATCGTACAATCTCATCTTCCTAGCCAGTCATTCAGGTTCCCAGACATAATTATGACGGATTTAATTATCACTAATTCAACCAATCTCTAGTCTCAATAACTCAAAGCGTTTTCTAGCTAACGGCTTAGTCAAGATATCAGCCCATTGCCTTTCGGTACTACAAAATTCAAGTGAAATGTTGCTTTTCTCTACATGATCTCGTAGAAAATGGTGTCGAATATCTATATGTTTGGTCCTCGAGTCTTTGACGGGGTTCTTAGAAATTACTATAGCACTCGTATTGTCACACATAATAGGCATACGACCTACATTTATACCATAATCACATAGTTGTTGCTTTAACCAAAGTAATTGAGAACATACCAGTCCAGCAGATACATACTCGGCTTCAGCAGTAGACATTGCACCTGAATTTTGTTTCTTTGATCCCCATGTGATAATACAAGGTCCAACAAACGTTGCATACCCAGAAGTGCTTTTCCTATCTAAAGAGCATCCTGCATAATTTGCATCTGAATACCCTACTAGATCGAAATTACACTCAAGTGGATACCATAAGTACAAATTAGATGTACCAATTAAATATCTCAAGATACGTTTAACTGCAATCATATGTGACTCTTTAGGACACGATTGATATCGCGCACAGACACATACACTATACATTATATTAGGACGACTTTCAGTTAAATATAAAAGTGAACCAATCATACCTCGATATGTAGTCTCATCGACACACTTACCATGTTCATCTATAGTTATCTTTTTTTCAGGTACCATAGGTGTATCATAAGATTTTGCATTTTCCATACCGAATTTTCGAATCTGTTCCTTGATATATTTCTATTGGTGAATCTTTATACCATCCTTTGTTTGTTGAATTTGTATACCTAGAAAGTACTTCAACTCTCCCATCATGCTCATTTCAAACTCAGAAGTCATTAGATCTGAAAAATACTTGCACAATTTTTCATTAGTAGAACCGAATATAATATCGTCTACATAAATTTGCACAACAAGTAAATTAGAACCCTCGAATTTTAGGAACAAGGTTTTATCGACAGATCCTCTTATAAAATTATTTTGTAATAAAAACTTGGATAATCTGTCATACCATGCCCTTGGAGCTTGTTTCAAACCATATAAATCTTTGTCTAATTTATAAACGTGGTTTTGAAACTTGCTATCTAAAAATCCGGGAGGTTGTTCTACATAAACTTCTTCTTCCAAATAGCCATTAAGAAATGCAGTCTTAACATCCATTTGGAATAATTTCATTCCTTTATGAGCAGCAAAGGCAATAATGAGACGAATAGCCTCAAGTCTTGCTACGGGTGCAAAAGTATCGTCATAATCGATTCCTTCTTGTTGATTGTAGCCTTGGACAACTAGTCGTGCCTTGTTTCTTGTAATAAGTCCTGCGTCATCCAGTTTATTTCTGAACACCCATCTTGTACCAATAACTTTTCGATCACTAGGTCGTGGCACTAAGTGCCATACCTTATTGCGTTCGAATTGTTGAAGCTCATCTTGCATAGCGGTTATCCAATCAGGTTCAGCAAGAGCTTCTTTAATATTGGTAGGTTCAATGGTTGATAGAAACGAAAAGAACGAGCATAAATTATTCAAGGACCTTCTAGTTTTAATGCCTTGTTCTAGATCCCCTAGGATTTTGTCCAAAGGGTGGAAGCTTTGATGTTTCCACTTTTTGAGAACTCTAGGCTCATTATCATTTGATGAACTCGCACCATCTACAGACGTGGAATCATGATTTGTTCCCCCTGAGTTGCACTCGGGATTTTGTTTAGAAGTATCACTAACTTCATTAGAAATATCATGATTTGGATCGGAAGTTACAACATCATTAGGTATAACTTCAAGATCTTTTTCCTTATATAAGGAAGGGTCAATAGTTTCATTAACTACGGACTCATCACTTCTCTTAGGATCGTTTGCAGAATTATCTAGTTCATCACTGATACCTTGTATATCTTCATCTTCATTTAAGGGCTCATTTCTTGCTAAAAAGAAATCGGGCTCATCTGGAACCTCTTCTTCCTGTTCAACTTTATCAAACACGTTATCTTCGTCAAAGCGAACATGAACACTTTCTTCTATGCGCAAGGTTCTTTTATTGAACACTTTGTAAGCTTTACTATGATCCGAATATCCCAGAAAAACAGCTTCGTCACTTCGGGGGTCAAATTTTCCTAAATTGTCTTTTCCATTATTGTGAACAAAGCATTTGCTCCCGAAGCAACGGAGATGTGATATATTGGGTTTTATCCCTCTTAAGAGTTCATAGGGAGTCTTTTTCAAAATAGGTCGGATCATAGCTCTATTATGCACATAGCATGCGGTACTAATTGCTTCTGCCCAAAAACTTCTAGGGAGGCCACTACACAAAAGCATAGTACGAGCCATCTCCTCTAGGGTTCGATTCATACGTTCCACGACACCATTTTGTTGTGGGGTACGTGGTGCGGAGAATTTATGCCCCACACCATTTTCCCTACAAAATTCTATAAACAATTGATAATCAAATTCCGTGCTGTGATCCGTTCGAATCGAAATAAGCTTTTTGTCATATTTATTTTGGGCAAGCTTCATTAATACCACAAATTCATCGAAAGTTTCATCTTTAGAAGAAAGAAAGATTGGCCAGACATACCTTGAGTAATCGTCGACTAGAACAAATATATACTTTGATCCACCACGGCTTCTAACTTTCATAGGTCCACATAAATCCATGTGTACCATCTCAAGTGGTCGTTTTGTGCTAACTACTCTTTTAGGTTTAAATGAGTATCTAACATGTTTGCAGCGGGCACATGAGTCACACATTGTCTCTTGCTCGAATTTAATTGAGGGTAAGCCTTCAACTAAATCCATAGACTTAAGTTTCTTTAAAATAGTTAGACTAATGTGTGCAAACCTCTTGTGCCACAAGCAAGACTCATCAGAGGTTGCTTTCATACACGAGAAGGAATTTGTATTGACAACATTTAAGTGAATCATATACACATTCCTCATACACCTTCAATTATGATACGACAAACATCGGCATGAAAAACAACTCTATTTTCTTTGTCACATAATTGAGAAATACTAAGTAAGTTATGTTTAAGACCACTTACCAGATATACTTTATCGATTGAATGGGAGGTTAAAATTCCAATTTTTCCTACTCCAATAATCCTACCCTTCTTGTTATCTCCAAAGGTAACTTTGCCACCAAAGAAGTGCTCTAGTGAAAGAAAAAAGATTTCTGTCTCCTGTCATGTGTCTCGAGCATCCACTGTCGAGATACCATAGGTTATTTTCTTTCACTACTACCTGCAAATGAATCAAATACAACTTTTAGGTACCCAAGCTAAGTTGGGTCCTTTATGATTAGTGACTCTATATATTTGATCCTTTCTAACCCATACTTGTCTTATTATTCTTTTGGCTTTAACATTGGGTTGTCTTGGTCTTTGTCTAACAATCGGAACATAAGGTACTCTAGTTTTTGTTCTAATAGAAGTAGCTCTAGGTCTAGTACCTTCATGAGACGCTCTAGTTTTAGAGTTATGAACTTTAGGCTTGAATGTATGCTTTCGATTCTCATTTATTTTGTTTGATTTTGAAGGAACAGATGAGTAATCAAAAGCCATATCATAAGTCCATCTAAACTCATTATTGCGTTCTTCGTTGTCGTTAGATTCATCTATAGTTGAGACATCATCTTCAACTATGAAATCACAAGTCTTAACAGTTTCGACATTCTTTTGCTTATTCGAAGCAAGTTTGACACAATTGACTTGAATATGTCCAGTAGAGCCACAGTAATTGCAAATCAAGTATTCTGGAAGATTAACATATTTTCTTTTTCTGAAATCGTGATTAGAAGGATAAGATTTGCATTTATCATGGTCTCTACGACTATAGCATTCATGACCAAGTCCCATCTTCATGTTATTATCAGATTGTTCAGTACGGAAGTTTAAAACCTTTGTGCTTCCTTCCCATTTATCATGAATTTTTCGTGCATGTAAGAGTAATTATTTCAAGGACTCAATTTCTTTTTCACATTTCGAATGA
Source organism: Silene latifolia (assembly GCF_048544455.1). Lineage (NCBI taxonomy): Eukaryota > Viridiplantae > Streptophyta > Magnoliopsida > Caryophyllales > Caryophyllaceae > Silene > Silene latifolia. The sequence goes on from NC_133538.1 coordinate 96,807,541, forward strand.
TCTACACTTGAATCCTTGGAAGAGTTAACTTTCTCAAAATATTCACGAAATTTATCAAAACGTTCATTCAAGACATGTTTCTCATTTTCATGTTTTTCCTTAAGTTCAGACATACTATTACTAGCTTCTTCCAATTGCTTAGAGAGATATGTAATTTCTCTCTTGTGTTCGGAAAACACATTATCTTTGCCATTAAGTTCATCTTTTAAAATCTCATTGACTTTCTTCAACTCAGAAGTTATAGCATCACTAGCTGTAACTTTAGCTTGAAGATGCTTAATGTTGAGTTTGAGCTCTGAAGTTATGGCATCACTAGCCTTAACTTTTGATTCAAGAGCGTTTTTCTCAGCATTTGTCATGTCTGAAGTTATAGCTAGGGTAGCCATAACTTTAGATTTGAGCTTTTTGGCTTTGGCTTTTAGAAGTTGGTTTTCCTCAGCAATGTCTAGAATTTGTTCCTTAAGGTCTTTTAACTCTAAACTTTGTTCATGAAAATGATCAAGGGATTGTTCAAAATACTTAATTAAATTACTCTTAGAAAGTTTCTTAACTTTCTTTTTGAGTTCAAGAAAACTTACCTCTTCATCCTCTGAATCTGAATCTGAATTTCCAACAAGACACATCTCAGCATTTGAAGCATCACTTTCATTGTCGCTGTCGGAGAATAGGTCAAGACTGACGCTGCTTAGGCCAAGATTGACAGTCTCTTCATCATCTTCGGATTCGCCATCTTCAGAGTCCAAGTCTCCCCAACAATATGCCATCATAACTTGCTTGAATTCCTTCTTTGTTTTGTCACGTTGATTTTTGTCTTTAATTTTCTTCCATGTAGGGCAATCTTTGATCATGTGATTGTGGGTTAATATCCGTATACTACCCCTTAAATTGCAGGACTATAACATAAATTTAGACATGCGAATATTGTCATAAAACATAAAAACAATAGAAACGATAAGGAACAAGAAATAACCTCGGGTCCTTTAAATTGTGGCGTAAAGAACAGAAATCAAAACAGATTTCCTCCTAATCGTTACACCCAAGACTTTGTCCGAGATATGCCCTTGTGCTAGTACAGTGTTCTCCGATTGCCTTGCAATATAGGGAGAACTGATGTGAGTTTTGTCGAGATGAGAGATCTCAGGTTTTTCAGAGGAGAATGCTCTTCAAAACCCTAGTTTTTCTGCAAATGAAATTGTCTAGGTCAAAAGGAGAGGGAGTCTCTCCTTTTGTTTGGTTCGGCCGGACCGAGTGCATGCATGGGGAAGTGGGCTTCCACTTCCTCTTAATTTTAGCTCGAGGTCCAGTTAAAATGCTAAAATGTATATGACGGGTTTATATTATAAATCATTATCGGTTATCGGAAATTAAGGCATCACTAATAATACGGGTTAGTTTGAATTATTAATTCGTGTCCGACAAAGCGATGTTGTATAATTATATTCAATATACATTTAATTAAATATAAATCGTTTATATTTAATTTTACGAATTAATCAGTTAATTCGCCATAGCCCATGATATTTAATCCGTATTAAATATAATATCTCAACATCACATATTTGACTAATTACTAGTCAAATAACTCGGACTAACCGGTTAGTCAATTTTGGCATCTACATGATTGTATTTCCATCTTGTCACGTCTCTCAAACGTATCCTATAGGTGTGACTTTTAGGGACCGGTTGATCACCGCCATCTCGTATGACAATAACGTCAAACTTATCTAGCAAGCCAACCGTTATTGATAAACGTGGATCAACTGATAATAATACCAAAGTATGCCCTTTGATCCTTTTAGAGGTTTATAAGTCCTTGCACTAACTGTTAAGGACACCAACCCCAACAAGCTCCCACTTGTCCGTACAAGTGTATGTGCAATGACGTTATCCGCACTAACTGGAGGACACAAGCTCCAACAAACTCCCACTTGTCCGTACAAGTGTATGTGCGATAACCGATTCTCATATTCATTTAAAAATTTCTCCCACTCAATGTAAAACAATTTGCAGATCTGGATCCGCAAAGGTCGTATTTTACAATCGATCTGTATCTAGAGTGGTTTCCCAGACTAGAGAGTAACTTAACTGATAAAACGAATCCGTATCCGAGCATGGCCATGCATTTCGATTCTGACTCCTCGAGTGGCCCTGAGAAATATCGAGTACCCGATAAAGGCTGAATATTTCCTTCAACTCGACTCCTTCCGATCTAAGCACGGCATGAAATGACCCAGAAAAAAATCTACTTGGCCCCTGTTACGGATGACCGTGAGAAAGAAACCAAAGTCACCCAAAATCTGCCGTAGTCTCAAGAGACAGTCGATAGTCAAGAGATTCGACTCTAAGGATCACCATGGAAGTCCTATCCACGACCGGGCAACGAATGTTATAAAACATTTAGGACTCCACGTCGATGTCACAATGGTGTCCTACGAAATATCCGTATAAATCGCCTCTGTGATTGGTCAGTCAACCGGTTGACTTATGGCTCGTTGAACCCACCATCAACCAACGTCACAAAATAATTGCCGAGTTATCAGCTCATGTGGGCAATTAAGGACTAACAATATATGATGTTTGTTCGATTCACTTTGTGGTGTTCAAAATCGTCGTACAATTCCACATGAAAAACAAAATATATATATAAAATATCAAAACGATGATGTCGTATAGAGTACAAAGGAGAATGAATCTGATCCATAAAAGAGTACTACAACTTGGGAACACGTTTGATTCCCATGGAATTAACGTGCCCTTCATGCTTATCTTGTCGTAATGCTTTAGTGAGAGGATCTGCTATGTTGTCATCTGTAGCAATCTTTTCTATCACTCTTGTCTTTTGCTCCACGTAATCCGGATTAGATGAGCTTTCCGTTGTACATGTCTAGACTTGTTGCTAGACTTAGGCTCCTTAGCTTGGAAGATGGCACCACTATTGTCGCAATAGATGGTGATCGGGTCATTCGAACTAGGCACTACGGATAGTCCATGTAAGAATTGACGCATCCATATCGCTTCCTTTGTAGCTTCAGGCGCGGCATAGTACTCGGACTCGATCGTAGAATCTGCTGTATGTGATTTGTTTCGAACTCTTCCAGGTGATCAACAGCGCCATTAAGAGTAAAAACGAATCCTGACGAGATTTCGAGTCATCACGATCCGTTTGGAAGCTAGCATCTGCGAATCGGTTGCGCATAGCGTTTGGGAGCCTCCATAAGTCAATGCCCAATCTTTAGTCCTCCGGAGGTACTTAAGAATGTTCTTGACAGCCAGCCAATGTGGTTCACCTGGTTCTTTGTTGGAATCGACTTGTCATACTCAATGCATATGCCACGTCCGGACGTGTGCATATCATGGCATACATGATTGATCCTATAGCCGAAGCATAAGGAATCCGTGTCATGCGCTCTTTCTCTTCCGGTGTCTCGGTGCACGAGACTTGCTCAAATGCACCCCTGGAGCCATAGGAAGAAACCCCTTCTTGGAGTTAGTCATGCTTTGAATCTCTCTAGGACTTTGTCTATGTAAGACTCTGACGAGAGATAACATCCGTCGTGATCTATCTCGATAGATACGGATGCCTAGAATTCTCTCGTGCCTCTCCCGGATCTTTCATCCGGAAATGGTTTTTCAACCATACTTTCACCGAAGTTAAGAGAGGTATGTCATTCCCAATCAGGAGTATGTCATCAACATACAATATTAGGAAGACAATCTTGCTCCCACTCGACTTGATATATAGACATGGTTCCTCGACTGATCGAGTGAATCCATTTTCTTTTATCACTTGGTCGAAGCGATGATTCCAACTCCTTGATGCTTGCTTAAGTCCATAAATGGAACGCTTAAGCTTGCACACTTTCTTAGGATGTCTTTGGATCGATGAACCCTTCGGGTTGTACCATGTACAACTCTTCCTCCAAAAAGCCGTTTAAGAAGGCGGTTTTCACGTCCATTTGCCAAATTTCATAGTCATGAAAAGCGGCAATCGCTAAGATAATCCGAATGGAACGCAAAGATAACTACGGGTGCAAAAATCTCATCGTAGTGCAAACCTGGCACTTGGGTGAAACCTTTTGCAACTAGTCGTGCTTTGTAGATATCTTGCTGACCTTCCACAGAATGCTTTATCTTGTAAAGCCATTTGCATTGAAGGGGACGAACCTTAGCAGGTAAGTCAACAAGATCCCACACGTTGTTCTCATACATGGAGTCCATCTCGGATTGCATGGCCTCAAGCCATAACTTTGAGTCGAATCGGTCATAGCACCTTTATAGGTTGCGGGTTCACTACTCGTTAAGAGTAGAACGTCATCTATGTCATGTTCCTCGACCATACCGATGTATCTGTCCGGAGGAAAAGAGACTCTTCCCGACCTCCTAGGTTCCTCGGGAATGTTCACCGCAGTAGGGATTGAAGGAATAGGTTCCTCCAATGGTTGCTCGGTGTTTGGTTCTGGAATCTCCGACAAGTCGAAGGTTCTATCACTCTTTGCATTCTCGAGAAATTCCTTCTCTAAGAATGTCGCACTAGCCGCAACAAAAACACGTTGTTCGGTTGGCGAATAGAAGTAATGACCACGTGTTCCTTTAGGATAACCTATAAAGTATGTCTTGACCGATCGCGGGCCGAGCTTATCTTCATGTCTCCACTTGACATAAGCCTCGCACCCCCAAACCCGTATAAAGGACAAGTTAGGGACCGTTCCTTCCATAGTTCATATGGAGTCTTGTCAACAGCTTTAGACGGACTTCGATTAAGTATTAGAGCGGCTGACAAAAGAGCATAACCCCATAATGAATCGGGTAAAACCGTGTGACTCATCATGGATCGAACCATATCAAGTAGTGTTCGATTTCTCCGTTCGGACACACCATTCAACCGAGGTGTTCCAGGTGGAGTTAACTGTAGGGCAATCCCACAATCCTTTAGGTGTTGATCAAACTCGTGAGAAAGATACTCGCCACCACGATCGAACGCATGTTTTAATCTTTCTACCTAATAGGTTCTGTACCCTATTTTGGTATTCCTTGAATTTCTCAAAGGATTCACTTTTGTGCTTCATTAAGTAGACATAGCCATATCTACTCAAATCGTCCGTGAAAGTGATGAAATACCTATAGCCTTCTCGTGCGGTGATTGACATAGGACCACATACATCCGTGTGTATGAGCCCTAATAGGTCCGCAGCGCGCATTCCAACACCTTTGAAGGAAATCCGAGTCATCTTACCGATGAGACATGATTCACACGTGCCAAATGATTGAAAATCAAAGGCCGAGATAGCTCCATGTTTGATGAGCTGTTTTTTCGCGTTTCTCATTAATGTGTCCCATACGGCGGTTACCATAGATACGTTTGATCTTTGTCACCAACCTTTAACTTTTTATTCATTACGTGTAATATTTCCGAGGTCTGATCTAAAACATAAATTCCGTTCATGGAAACTGCCTTGCAGTAAATCATATCGTGTAATGAGAAAATGCAAGCATTGTTTTCTATTACAAATGAAAAACCAAGTTTATCAAGCGCAGAAACCGAAATAATGTTTTTGGAAAGACTAGGAACATAATAGCAATCATATAATGATAACTCAAATCCGCTTGGAAGCTGGATCACATATGTCCCCTTTGAGATGGCGGCTACTCTTGCTCCATTCCCAACACGCAGTCCACCTCACCCTTTACGAGGGGTTCGATGTTTCGGAGCCCCCGCACATGATTACACAGATGAGAACCACAACCGGTATCAAGTACCCAAGTTCCGTAACTTGCGTGGTTAATCTCAATCATATGAATAAAAGTAGAAGAGAGAGAAGACATACCAACAGGTTTAACACGACCTGCCTTTAAGTCCTCATGATAAACGGGACATGTGCGTCTCAATGCCCGATCTTGTGGCAATGATGGCATTCCATGTTTTCACTCTTGCTCTTTGTCATGCCGATGAGTTACTCGCCTCACCGGACCACTCTTCCCCGAACCCGACTTCTTGAACTTCGCCTTACCTCTTTTAGGTTTGCGGAGCTTTGCCCTTACCTTTCCCTTTGTTTGACACAACGAGAACATCCTGTTTCGAACTCCCACTGAACTTCATGTCCTTCTCGGTGCACGAGGAGGGAGTGCAATTCATGGGGAGTTTTCTTCAAATCATTCATATAGTAATTCGCTCTGAATTGCGAATAACCATCGTGGAGTGAGTGAAGAATACGGTCGATAACAATATTCTCGCTGATGTTACGATTAAAGGTCTCCGGTTTCTCGACATTCTCAATCATGCTGAGAATGTGTGGGCTAACCGGTTGGCCCTTCTCGAGTCTCGCATCAAAGAAGCGAGTGGTATGCTCATAGGTCACGATTCTCGGTGCTTTCGAGAATTCCTTAGTGAGCGTGGTGAAAATCTTGTTTGCACCATGGGCTATGAAGCGTTTATGCAAATTGGGTTCCATTGCAAAAATAAGTACGTTCTTTACCGCACCCGCTTCTAAAGCGAAATCGTTATACTTGTCGATCTCGTTTATTCCAGGCGATGGGGCCTGGTTTAACGGCATGGGCTCAAGCGGATATCTCGAGCTTTCCGTCGTCAGCGGCAAAGCATTCCGTAATGCCGCCTCCCGATCCGCGAAGTTGGATCCGTCATTCTTGATCGAGTAGACCGATTCATCCGACTCATGAAGATCCTAAGCCAGGACTCACGGTCCAATGTGGCACTTGGCATTGGGTTATCACTTGAACCACCATTTGTTGTTTAGCGATTTAATACGTGATCTACACTGAAAAGAAGGAAAAACAAAACGAAATAAGCAACTCATCGAGGTGATTTAAGTCTATTTTAAAATTCATTTTAAACATGTAGACTCTTGCACTTGCATAATTGATCTCCCTCAAGAATGATACAAGTGATCCCAAGACTCAATTTCGATAAATTGATAAGCCAACTGTTTAGCTAATTCTTCGGAAGAACTCTTGGTCGATAGATTTACGAAATCCTATCTATAGTCCACCATGATCACAGGATCGTACGAGTGACCATAGTGTTGAGATAAAATAGGTCAATTGGTTCCAACTTACCCGACGTAGAAGGGGTCATAGTATGCCTACCGACGAAGAAGGGACTCATTGGAGTTTGACCTATAAAGACCGTTCTCAATTTTAGTTTATACGAGGAAGATCCCATCAACTAAATTATAATTCATTTTAAGTGAACGAATAACTAGCGCCTGTCGTGAATGAATTTATTTGGATGATGGCTTAAAACGTGTGACATGAGAATGTCAATGAAAACTAACTCGTGACCTCTATATGTGTCAGTTTTCATGCAATAAATTATAGGTGGTTTGGTTTTTAGGCGGAATATGATGCAAATAATCGTTGCGAAAAATAAATAAAGGAATGCAATACGTAAATAAAAATTTCCTAGTGTGGCCTATCCTAGTATAAGAACAAAATACAACTTTGGAATCCACCGTTGGACCCGAAAAGCTTGTCTTGATGTTCCATCTTGATCCAAGTAGCGGGAGTGAGCATCTGGTCTCCATCTTTGGTCTTCTCAAAAATTACAATTTAAAATTACAAATATAAACCTATTTACATTCTAATTAAAACTGTAATTACAAGTGAAAAATCCAAAACGGAGATGCGAGATCTCAAAATACAACCAAGACCGTGTTCCATCATTACGGTAACACGTTCTACTAAGGCCACACTAAGTTACAATCAATTGTAAAAATTAAATACGTAATAAAAAGGCATTCACGGCATTCATAATTAACGATAAATAAAATGCATCAACTAAAAACAAATTCATTCGTGACATAATTCCGTAATTATGTTAAATTTATCCAAACCACCTTTTAATGATTAAAATTCATGTGATAAAACCGCTTCTATCATTTAATTTTAATCCATTACAATCCGTCATTTTAAAGACGCTTTAAAACAACTATATGGTACGTGAGTGAACCGATTCACTATTAAGCGAGTGTACTATATCCGTATAAAGTACATATAGAAGCCAAAAGAAAATTTAAATCAAAAGAAACAAATTTTCAAAGCTGTTAAAGATGAAATCCCTCGATCCAGGGACACAAGTGCTCGATCGAGGAACAAAAGGGCTCGATCGATGAACTGCAAGTCGATCGAGGGGTATGCTAATCGGGAGTACTCGATCGACTAACCCGTAGGTCGATCGAGTACCTATATCAAGACAAATCTGCTCGATCGAGTACGAGGACAACTCGATCGAGCGAAGGGTTTTGAAAGCGGTCGATCGAGTGCAATGAGGACTCGATCGAGCAAAAAGGTTTTGGAACAGGTCGATCGAGTACATCAGGGACTCGATCGAGCAAAAAATATACAGAAAAGCCACTCGATCGATTGAAAACTTGGTCGATCGAGTGCAAAAGTCTCTGGAAAATTCAAAACCCTCGTGAAAACATATTTCAAGACAAAATCAATTGCAAATTCGATCAAAAAAGCATTAAAACAAATTTGACAATTGACAAAACATGACATATTGTTATAATCTCTGTATAAAACAACAATATGCAAAAACCAAATCGAAAAATCATGAAATTACCGTGTAATACATGACACGGTTTAAAAAAAATCTGCCGTGTATACTAGGCACGGTTTTCAAAGCAGAAAATCATCGTTTCAAAAACGTTTTATGAAAAACACATGAAAAATTCACGTGGCCTCGCTCTGATACCACTTGTGGGTTAATATCCGTATACTACCCCTTAAATTGCAGGACTATAACATAAATTTAGACATGCGAATATTGTCATAAAACATAAAAACAATAGAAACGATAAGGAATAAGAAATAACCTCGGGTCCTTTAAATTGTGGCGTAAAGAACAGAAATCAAAACAGATTTCCTCCTAATCGTTACACCCAAGACTTTGTCCGAGATATGCCCTTGTGCTAGTACAAGTGTTCTCCGATTGCCTTGCAATATAGGGAGAATCGATGTGAGTTTTGTCGAGATGAGAGATCTCGGGTTTTTCGAGGAGAATGCTCTTCAAAACCCTAGTTTTTCTGCAAATGAAATTGTCTAGGTCAAAAGGAGAGGGAGTCTCTCCTTTTGTTTGGTTCGGCCGGACCGAGTGCATGCATGGGGAAGTGGGCTTCCACTTCCTCTTAATTTTAGCTCGAGGTCCAGTTCGCCAAATGCTAAAATGTATATGACGGGTTTATATTATAAATCACATCGGTTATCGGATCGGAATTAAGGCATCGACTAATAATACGGGTTAGTTGAATTATTAATTCGTGTCCGACAAAGCAAAGATTGTATAATTATATTCAATATACATTTAATTAAATATAAATCGTTTATATTTAATTTTACTGAATTAATCAGTTAATTAAGCCATAGCCCATGATATTTAATCCGTATTAAATATAATATCTCAACATCACATATTTGACTAATTACTAGTCAAATAACTCGGACTAATCTGGTTAGTCAATTTTGCATCTACATGACAGATTTCCATCTTTCACGTCTCTCAAACGTATCCTATAGGTGTGACTTTTAGGGACCAGTTGATCACCGCCATCTGTATGACAATAACGTCAAACTTATCTAGCAAGCCAACCGTTATTGATAAACGTGGATCAACTGATAATAATACCAAAGTATGCCCTTTGATCCTTTTAGAGGTTTATAAGTCCTTGCACTAACTGTTAAGGACACCAACCCCAACAGTGATCATTATCACCACACTTGAAGCATCCACGATTAGAGAAAGACCATTTTGACTCAGAAGTTTTCTTGGGAGTTTCCTTTGATTTGTTATTTGTTTTATTTTGATTTTGATTGAAAGCCTTTTTCCTAAAACGTTTAACAAACAACACGGTTTCATCTTCAATGTTTGAAGAATCATTAATCTTGCTAGACTCAGCTTGTAAGGCCATCTTTTTGCTTGTACCAGCATCCTCCTCATCCTGATTCAGAGTAATCTCGTGAGCCATTAAGGTTCCGAGTAGCTCCTGATAGGATAACGAAGTTAGGTCCTTACATTCCTCTATGACAGACAGTTTATGTCTCCATTTGCGAGACATGAATCTGAGAATTTTTCTAGCAATTTCCTCGGAGTCAAAAGTTCTTCCTAAATTCTTTAGCTCATTGATGATGCTAGAAAAGCGAGAGGACATGCTGTCAACTGACTCGTTTTCCTCCATGGCAAACAGCTCGTATTTTCGCATTAGTAATGCCATACATTGCCTTTTGACAACAGCGGTTCCCTCATAGGCTAATTCTAGACCATCCCATATTTCCTTGGAAGATGAACTGGTTGAGAAACGATCGAATTCAGTAGCAATCATACCGTTTTGCAATAAGCTTATTGCTTTTGAATTCTTCTCAGCCTTTTTATAATCCGTCTCAATATAATCTTCTTCTTTCTTTTCGACGGTAGTGCCATTATTGGTTGCAAGTAAGATCTTATTCGGACCATTCTTGATAATCAACCAACACTCTCAGTCGTTTCCTTTAATGAAATGGGTCATCATATTTTTCCATAAACCATAGTTCTTCCCATTGAATATAGGACACTTAAGGTGTTTTGAATCCATTTGATAAAAAATAAATACAGCGAAAAAAAGATAAATAGACTCAAAAGAAGATCAGACTCTGGCCGTTAGGCTTATCAAGAACACGAGGCTTTGATACCAATTGAGGAGTCTATTGATCGAATACGAAAGAGGGGGGTGAATTGAGTATTAAAAACGATGACCGATTTTTCGAAATATATGATGTAAAATAAATTATTTGATTTTATTGATTAAAATCAACTAATTATTATATTAATAAGCGCAAAATCGAAATAACAAAAATAAAGAGAGAGAGAGAGAGAAAGAGAGACACACAGGATTTTTGAAGTGGTTCAGTTTCACAAGTCGAAACCTACGTCCACTATTCTCGATTAATAATTTTTAGTACCTTTCTACGGATTACAAAAATAATCAATCCACTCGTATAATCAACTATATGATTATAACTCAGATTGAGTATCGCTAAATACTCTAGGTTGCCCTTACGTTAATAAGAAAAGTACAACGATAAATACTAATCTCACGTTATGCGAGTGAGTATAATATCTTTGTGTACTTAGTATCCTATAACGATTTTTCTTCGAGTGATTGACAAACTTGATGCGCAACTTTTGTATAAGCAAATTGTAAAATAAGAATTAAAGCTCAAAGAATTTTGCTTAAAATATTTTTCTCTCTAAAAGTGTAGATGTGTGTCACAAATAAATGTTGAATGAAGAGAGGTATTTATAGTTGTAGGGAATTAGGGTTTTAGAATATTCTGGAAGGTATAAAACCCTAAATGACTTGACGAACAAGTAGGAGGCTTGGGTTGGAGATTAGATCAGCCACTAAGGTTTTGGCCCCTAGGGTTTCCATTCGGTCCATTCGGCCTCCATAGCCCACAACAAATCGAGATAGAATTTAGTTGAAACCCTAGGTTGCATGACGACATAAATATCGTGTTACAAACCAATAGGTTATTCAACTTAAATTCTTATTAATTAATTCCAATTAAATAAATACTCTCTTATCTTTATAAATCACTAAATATATATTTTCCAAAAATTAACGCATCATATTTGTCTAGCAATGAAGTTATGGCTATGAGGTCATAACTTCACTAACCTTTAAATCAAACAAAGTAAAATCATTACCGGATGACGACCTATACTATCTAATCTTCAGTAGATCTTCAGTAAACGAATCGTCTCTTCACAAGTCTCTCATCTTGAGTCTCGTGGTTGTTATTTGGTCTTGATCTTGAACATTACGATCAAATGTCTTTGAAGTAAAATCTCCTTGGTCCAATACTTCAAGCTTGCGTCATTGTAATTGTTCCTTTCTAAATTAAGACTTAAGCACACAATTACACGCATATGTTTATAATATTAAGTCCACATATAAATCATTACTGTCATTATCAAAACAATTAATTAGGACTAAAGATCCAACACATGGTCAAGGGGGGAAGCTTGTAAGCCAACTTGGACATTATTTAGTTCATGCTTAGCTTTAGAACTTTTTGACTTAGGTTTGAAAACTCCTTGTTGTGCAGCTTCTTAAAGCCCCTCTTAAGCATTTTAAGTTTTGCAAATAAGCATTTGATCTTGCTGCCATAAACAGGAGTTTGCCACATCTGCTCAACATAAGGGTGAAAAGAAGGGGAAGATGCCCAGAAGTTCAAGTATTTAAAAAATTTGTTGTGCTTGACCAAATTATCATTTATGTCCAACAGGCAAGGAGAGTGGTCAGAAACTCCAGCAGGGAGAAAAGTAGCAGCTGATTTAACAGAGCCCAACCAGAGTCCATTAACTAGTACTCTATCATGCTTCGCCCACCTAGTGTTACCTCCATGCTTGTTAATCCATATATAGGTACATCCTGTAGAAGGATGGTCCACAAGGCCACACACATCAAGACAATCCTTAAATTCATCCATATCTCTATAGTTATGATGATCACTGCCCATTCTTTCTTCAGTATTAAGGGTAACATTGAAGTCACCTAAACAAGCCCAACGGTAATAGCACTAGAGATCCTGGTTAGAGAACTCCAGAGAGAATGCCTGTCAGCCCCCCTATTAAAAGCATATACAAAGGTAACCTGGAAAAATTCCTGAGTAGCATGGTATAAACAAATAAAATGCATCATCTGAGCAGACTTCTCCACTACAATGAGAGTGGGCTCAGCAGCTAACCAAAGTATCCATATACGCCCATTATTATGGTGCTCATCATTATTCAGCATTGTGAACTTAGAAAATTATTTATTTGACCATATATAGTCACTAATTGAGGGTTTGATGTGAGTCTCTATTATTCCGCCACAATCCACTTTATTGTCCACGAAGAAGTCATAGACCTTATCCGGTTTTATTGGGTCATTTAGACCTCTAACATTCCATACTGACACTATCATTAGGGATGAGTGATCCACCTGGTTCCACAAATAAATCTTCCACAATTGCTTCCTGATCTACATGAGCTGGGTTCTCTTGTAGGACCTGAAACCTATTATCCAAGTTTGTAGACACTGCTTCTTTTCTAAGCAAAATGGTTATAGACCTAGCCTTAGGAGAGGTAGCTTTGAAACCATCTTTGTCCAAGTGCTGGGATGATGGTGTGTGCAGAGTTTGAGCAGCATCATGAGCAGCCTGAGGGACAGGGATCAATTCAGTTGTACTCGCAGGAGCAGTAGACTTTACTTTTTTGTTTATATACCATCCGTGGTTTGCCCACTCTACACCTATCCTTAGTATGACCCACTTTCTTGCAAGTAGGTCAAAAATAGGGGTGGCACTTGTATTCAACCTTCTGAAGTATGTCCCCTCTAAATGGGGTATTGAGCTTAACAGCCATGGGAAGTTCCTTTGATAGATCATCAACTAGGATCCTTTCAAAAGCCAGTTTACTTTTGTTGGTAGGGTGTTCATCTGCACAAATAGGATTTCCCACAGCACTAGCTACTTTACTTAGGGCAGTTTTTGACCAGAAACAAGGGTCCAGATTAGGGAAGAGCACCCAAACCAGTACATGAGTAACATTCAGTTCCTGAGCCATAGTCGGAGACCACAATTTAAACACCAGAGGATAGCCATTTAGATTCCATACATGTAATACTACGGTTTTATGAGTCTCTGGGTACTCTATCGAGTAGGCCTTACTCTGTTGAGTAAGGGTGTGTTGAATTTTAAAAATAGTTTCTGACCTGTTGGGTACTCGATCGAGTAACCTTGATACTCGATCGAGTAAGGGGGCACTCGATCGAGTACCTCAGCTACTCGATCGAGTAGCCATTTCTGAGGATGTTTTGTCGGGTTTTGTTAAATGATGCGAGATAAGTATAAAAGGTTGTCCGTCACTTTTCTTAGTTTCTTTTATCTTTTCTAAAATCTAAGTGAGGAGAAAAGGAGTTACGTAGTTTGTCTGTCCTCGCATCATTAGCAAATCCCGGAGCTAGAGGTGTCGGATTTCATCGTTCTTTACACCGTTGTGATCCTTGTGTCGAGGGTAAGCTTTACATATAATTTTCATACTGTTTCATTAGAGTTGGTTAAACCCTAATTTTGGGATTGGGGTTTTCTATGTTTTGTTGATGTGGTAGTGATGATATGATTATGTGTATATGAGAAGGGTTCGTAGAGGAAAGGTTTTGAGACAGCTGCTAGATCGTCTGATGTTTGTGTTGCATTCCAGGTAGGATTTCCAACTCAGTATTAGTCCCATAATGAGATGATTGATGTGTTGAGATTGTTGATTGTTGATTAATATCGTAGTTGTTTTGTGACGGTTGTTGATTGTGATTGTTTGTCTCTGGTTCTCGAGATGCGTTCTCGGCTGAGTGGAGTCACTTACGGGAGTGGCATCACGCCCTAGTTTCGCCCTTCATGGAACCCGCCACGGAAGGGGATGTGCACATTAATGGACAGGGTTATCGCTCAATATGAGGAGCGGGGATTTGGTGGGTACGGCGCGTCCCCCACCGGCGGGTGGTCTAGTGGACAGTCGGTGATTGAGATTGATGGGACTGGTGTGATTGTGTGTGTGACAGTGTGAGCTGTTTGTTTATCGTATTGCTGATATATATAAGTTGTGTGATTAGTACTGACCCCGGTTGTTATTTTATAAAACCTGCGGTGATCCATTCGGGGATGGTGAGCGAATAATTGAAAGAGTTTGAGTTGAGTTCTTTGGGATAGGCTGGATGTGCCACCGTCTTACGATAGAAGTCTTCCGCTTTGTAGCTTTACTAGTTTTATAAACATTTCGATTAACTCGATGAACAGTTGGTTTTGAGTACTTGTATCGTATTTTGGTATTTGGTTTCAGTTGTAACCTTTCACTAAAGTTATACTATTTAAAGTTGTTTCGTTATTGTCTTATGATTATCATGTCTCGGGTAACCGAGATGGTAGTATCCTTATACCTGAGTGGTCCTGGTAAGGCACTTAGAGTATGGGGTGTTACAAATGGTATCAGAGAGACGATCCTTAAACCTGTAACCAATGAACCTAATGAATATAGGGAGTCAAATTAAAATGAACCCGGGGTAAAAGTTGTAGGAGCTAATGCAAAGGCTTGGGAGACGTCCTAAAGTCGCGAACTCGCCCTACAATTTTGAACCGGTCACCATGGGATATGAGTCGGGATCTCTATGTGTTTATTTTGTGAACTGTGTATTTATATAGTGATGTGTGGTATGAATCAGTGGATGTATGTATGTGGAAAATGGGGAATGTGTAGAAAAGATGGTGATGATGTGATTTCGTATGTTGTTGATTCAAAGCATGTTGCATGATAGTTGGTTTACAATGTTGGTTGGAGTTGTTAGAAAAGTGTATGAGAATAATGAGTAATGTGGTGGAAAAAGGTGGTAGTTCATATGTGATATGATTATACGTAATTTTGTTTGTGTAAGTTTATATAATGATTTCATATACATGCCTACTATTGTTCATATGTACATGTTGTATGAAGAATGTGGTTGAATTGGATGAATTGATTGGAAAAGATGGAGTGGCAATAGCATGAGAATACGAATTTTGTGATTATGAATACGTTTAGGTGACGAAGTGTAATTGTAATATTGTTGTATTAGTAACATGGAAATAGGATTTGTAATGTATGAGTATGTTTTGTCTTACGAAAGGCTATAGAATAAAAGCATGTGGGTAGTGCATGATGAATGTTGTTGCTTTGCTTTCGAAAATAGTAACATGTGATTGGGGCTACTGGTTTCATGAGTATTGGGTTGTTTTTGTTTACCTGGTTGTCGTTTAAGTTGTTTGGAAGTAAAATCAAGTAGTTATGTTTTTTTCGATTATAGAGAGGTTGTCTCTAAACTGTTGTAACTTGAGATTTATATATTATTTTGATGTGATTCTAATTTGAGGTGATAGTTTGTCCTTTTACGATTCTAACGATAGGTCACATGCCCAAAACGACCAAGAAATGAGTGAGTTATAGCTGTTTTACGAAAACTGGACAGTGCTGAGAAATGCGTAGGTACTCGATCGAGTAGCCTTGGTACTCGATCGAGTAGGGTGGCACTCGATCGAGTACGTCAGTTACTCGATCGAGTGGCCCTCGTAATTTGTTTTACGTGCTTCTGATCTTCACCTACTCGATCGAGTAAGTCACTTACTCGATCGAGTGACCTGTACTCGATCTAGTGACCCCTGTTTTGGGTCATATGCTTATCTTTTGACATTCGTTACATATTATGTTTAATTCAAAGGTATTATTTTGTTTCTTTATGCACCGTTTTACATGTATGTTGATCCTGATGCATAAGTTACCCAATCTTATGGTGTAGTGAGTGGCACCTGTGGTGAGTAGGAGTTCGGTGGGAGGACATGAGTTCTATGTGTTGTGATAGATAGTGGAAAAAGAAAAGGGAGATTGGTATGGCTTAATTGAGGCATAAAGCATGTTTTGTGAGACGGGATGAGTGATATGATTGTGTGTTGAGTAATGTAAGAGTAAGTGAATGTGGGCAAAGAGTGATGTAAGTTTAAGGAACGTGAGAATGAAAAGATTGAAAGAAAGGATGTGGATAGTCGCAACCTGAGATGTATAACGAATTATGGAGGGAGATGGTTAGAAATAGTGTTGAGTAAGAATATATGTAATGAAAGGTCGTTTTAGAGGAATTGAGAAGAGTGGTATATAGTGAACTTAATGGAGACATGTCGCGACGTGGATTTGCAGATAGTGACTGAGTTTGGAAATTTGTGTTATCGAGAAACGAAACTAATGTGTGATTTCCTTGGGCAATTAACGGTATAAAAAGAATTTTGATTTCTAGAGATGTAAAAAGGGAGATGTAATTGTTTGAACTTTAAACGTTGATTTTTATGGACAAATTAGTGACAAGTGTGAGTGAGTGGAGTGATGAGAGGGGACCCATGGTAAGGAAGAGTGAGATAATATCGACAAGAAATAATGGGATTGGGATTTTGGAGCAATGAGAAGGTGAACGGAGCACTAAAGAGTTAGGAAGAAGTAATAAGGAGTTGAATGGTTAATTGCTTTAGTCGAGTGGAAAAAGAAAAGCATGAGGGGAGTAAAACTAAGAAAATGTTCACCGGAGTTATGTGATATAAAAGTAAGGAATCGTCAAGATGCATAATACTATCATGAGGAATTGAATTAATGATTATACAGGAGCTTCGGAAAACAATATTAGTCTTGAGTTTTGAGGAATTAAGGAAAGTAAGAAGTTGATAGAATATCTGCAGGATATGAGATTTTGGTGGAGAGTTAGATGATGATACAATTAAGGACAGTATTGGGAATAATGTTGAGGTAATTTTGTTGATGGATTTGATGCTCGTTATTGGGGATGATAACCAAAGATAGGGAAGAAACGGTGATGTTTAGAGATGAGTGTAAGAAGTTTGATGTACGAACGGTAGTTGTGTGGAGGTGTTGTCGCTAGTGGTTAAGGTTAATGATAAATAGGAAAGATGACAATTCTAAAGAGGCTGATTTTGTAGAGATTGAATTGATAGGTATGGTTGTAAGGAAGTATAAGACATAGTCTTAGGAGGCGGTTTCTCATAGTGAGTGTTAGCTGTATAGTTATATATGGCAGAAGGTGCTGGTTATGCGAATGGAAGAATGTGATGAGGGGCATGCGAGTTAAGCTCGGGCGACAGGTAACCTTTGTTGGGTGGTAACTTACGTGATCATGATTAACTAGTTGGATGTGATTATGGGTCTGAGATGTATATAAATGTTGGTGTGAGGTTGTGACCTCACGAGAAGCGGTATGGTGTGATAGTTATAATGTTGTTATCTGAATGTTCTGTAATATATGTTGGACACGGTAATTTAATTGAATGATATTCAAAAAGGTAATAATTTTACTGATCTGGCATGACTAGTTATACTTGTATGTATTCATTATATATGTTATTCCGTGATGTGGTAAGGGGATGATATTCATGAGGTTATTATCTGTTTAATTCATATAACATGTTGCTTTGTGATTTAGTAAAGTGGATTTGAGTAAGTTTTTCTTGTTCGAGAAGTTATGTTGAGTCAGTACTTATGGGATTGTGTAAATTGTGATGACTATCGATGTGGTTGTGGTGCCTCGGGTGGTGATCTGGGCACGATATTTAGTGTTGTGATGCGGGTATTTTCGTACTGCGGTGTGGCTGTTGGTGGCAGTGTTGTGATGCCGTCACCGGTTGTGGTGGAGTAGGCGGGATGATTATGATTCGAGTTTCGAAAGTACATACCAGTCATACATAGATTGTTGTTTTGTTTGATGTTGCTTCCTGTGAGTTTCATTTTGTACAGATAGACAGTTGTTTTGTTATCGATGTTTCTTACCAGTTAAGTTTTGGAATGAGGGTAGAATATGATATGAAAGAGAGTTGTATATGTTTTCGTTGTTGTCATGTTATAGTGACATTCTGTTGATGGGACACAGTTGTCAGAAGTTGTTACGGTACTTTTGACCTTGTTTTAAGATGAGGCGTTAGACATAGTCATGGTAAGTGATTAGTGGAACATGTGTTATACTAACTGACGCCGCACGTGGTTCATAATCGTTTTGGGACAAAGGTGAGTGTAAGGTGTTGGGTATTAGTGTCATGTTAAGTTGTGTATGAGTTTTGCGGTAATGAAAGAAAAGAACTTGAGGATCTAGTGAAAGGAAACGTAACGAGTGTGGATCGTGAGTTATGCTTTTGGGAGATAGGTGCTTTACATAGAGAGGTATGTTGTTTTGCAGTAATAATGGAGAATTAGTATGGTGTTTTTGCTACGAGTTTTATGGGTATAGGTTAGGTGGTGTACCGAATGAGTTGAGGTATGGTAAATGTTTAAGTAAGAGAGCCTTGGATATATGCATGGCGAGTGTTTAGATTATAGGTGGTTATCTTTGACATGCGGTGGTGATGAGGATAATGAGATGATATAGCTAAGGATTTAGTATTAGTGAGTTACGAGGACATAACATTTGTCTTAAGATGAGTAGGATGCGATAGAAGAGAGTTTCATGGTGGTGCATGTTGTAAATAATTGGAAGTAGAGTGTTAGCGTAGCGTAAAGGAGGGATTTGTTTTGTGGATGATACTTATAAAAGGCCATGGCCGTGCTTGTAGTAGTGTGATGCTTCAGAGTGTGAGAATATTTTACATAGTGTTGACAGTTGGAGGATGATGTTATGAGTCTGAGTAAACTTCGAGGACAAAGTTCCTTTTAAGGGTGGTAGAATGTAACATTCCGTTTGATGTTATGGGTATTTTGATATTGGATTGGCTCTGGATGATATATTAAGGAGTTAGTTGGTAGTGTATGGAGTTAGTGTTGAGAGAGATATAATGGAGTTGATACGATATTGTGAGCCATGTTGTGGAGGTAGGAATAGTTAGTGGAGTTGGTGTTACGAGTTCATGTTTGGGTTGGAGTTTTGTTTAGAGTTCTTAGTCACGTTGTTGTGTCTTGATCGAGTTAGTATGTTTGTTTTTGAGTATGGGTTGAACTTCGGGGACGAAGTTCTTTTTAAGGAGGGAAGACTGTAATACTACGGTTTTATGAGTCTCTGGGTACTCTATCGAGTAGGCCTTACTCTGTCGAGTAAGGGTGTGTTGCATTTTAAAAATAGTTTCTGACCTGTTGGGTACTCGATCGAGTAACCTTGATACTCGATCGAGTAAGGGGGCACTCGATCGAGTACCTCAGCTACTCGATCGAGTAGCCGGTTTACGGGGGATGTTTTGTCGGGTTTTGTTAAATTATGCGAGATAAATATAAAAGGTTGTCCGTCACTTTTCTTAGTTTCTTTTATCTTTTCTAAAACCTAAGTGAGGAGAAAAGGAGTTGCGTAGTTTGTCTGTCATCGCATCATTAGCAAATCCCGGAGCTAGAGGTGTCGGATTTCATCGTTCTTTACACCGTTGTGATCCTTATGTCGAGGGTAAGCTTTACATATAATTTTCATACTGTTTCGTTAGAGTTGGTTAAACCCTAATTTTGGGATTGGGGGTTTTCTATGTTTTGTTGATGTGGTAGTGATGATATGATTATGTGTATAGGAGAAGGGTTCGTAGAGGAAAGGTTTTGAGACAGCTGCTAGATCGTCTGATGTTTGTGTTGCATTCCAGGTAGGATTTCCAACTCATTATTAGTCCCGTAATGATATGATTTATGTGTTGAGATTGTTGATTGTTGATTAATATCGTAGTTTTTTTGTGACGGTTGTTGATTGTGATTGTTTGTCTCTGGTTCTCGAGATGCGTTCTCGGCTGAGTGGAGTCACTTGCGGGAGTGGCTTCACGCCCTAGTTTCGCCCTTCGTGGAACCCGCC
This sequence comes from Silene latifolia, assembly GCF_048544455.1. Taxonomy (NCBI): domain Eukaryota; kingdom Viridiplantae; phylum Streptophyta; class Magnoliopsida; order Caryophyllales; family Caryophyllaceae; genus Silene; species Silene latifolia. Next base: position 96,827,907 of record NC_133538.1, read on the forward strand.
ACGGAAGGGGATGTGCACATTAATGGACAGGGTTATCGCTCAATATGAGGAGCGGGGATTTGGTGGGTGCAGGCGCGGTCCCCCATCGCGCGGGCTGGTCCAGTGGACAGTCGGTGATTGAGATTGATGGGTCTAGTGTGATTGTGTGTGTGACGGTGTGAGCTGTTTGTTTATCGTATTACTGATATATATATATATATATAAGTTGTGTGATTAGTAGTGACCCCGGTTGTTGTTTTGTAAAACCTGCGGTGATCCATTCGGGGATGGTGAGCAGTAATTGAGCAGGTTTGAGTTGAGTTACTGGGATAGCTTGGATGTGCCACCGTCTGACGATAGAAGTCTTCCGCTGTAGCTTTACTAGTTTTATAAACATTTCAGTTAACTCAGTAGACAGTTGGTTTTGAGTACTTGTATCGTATTTTGGTATTTGGTTTCAGTTGTAACCTTTCACTAAAGTTATACTATTTAAAGTTGTTTCGTTATTGTCTTATGATTATCATGCCTCGGGTAACCGAGATGGTAGTATCCTTATACCTGAGTGGTCCTGGTAAGGCACTTAGAGTATGGGGGTGTTACAATACATCCCCCCTAATCATCTCCACATCGTCAGCACACGAAAATCGAAAATAGTGCCAACCCTTGGCAAAGTATAAAATCTCAGGAGTAGTAACATGGGACCAGGACGTGCTCACCAAAGCCTGAATTTGAGCCAAGGTCGAAGGTTTACCCAAAACTGTGCCGCAATGACTACCACCGAATCAACAGTAGCATCAACAAAAGAGAGTGTCATACCCTTAGAAGAGTATTTAAGAACCGAAGAAAAAGTTTTCTTAGGAGGTACCTGAGTTCCAACCAGAAGAGGTGCAGTATTAGCAGCTTGAGGAACAATAGCAGGCCCAACAGTAGCGCCAACATCAGAGCCAGCAACCGACGAATCAGTCACGATGGTTGCAATGGCCTCGTTTAAAGGATTTTCCGCAATTTGGGGGATTTCCTGTTACAGATTAACTGAATAAGAGTTTGGCGCCAAAATTTTTTACAAAAGTTGTTAGAGTTAGCTGTCAATTAATTAGGAAGTTAGCTGGCATTAGCTGTCATTTTGTAATATAAAAGCTAGAATCTGTTATTCTGTAATTCATACATTCAATCATTCAGAAATCTCAATAAAATCTTCAATCTTTTCTTACATTTCTTATCTCTCAATTCTCTCTGTTTTGTTAATTGATTAAGTAAAAACTTCTCGAAGTTCTCTTTCTTCATCTTAATCGAGCAACTTCCTACAGTCTGTATCATTGGTATCAGCTTGATTGATCCTTTGATTGTGCTTCCGCAGAACTCAATTGCAATTAATTTTTCCCCAAATTTTGTAAGAACCCTAAACTGGCACCTGCTACACGAAAATTGATTGTACAACAATTGAAATCAGCAATGGAAGGTCGAATTTCTACTCTTGAACAGAAATTGGAGCAACAAACAACAGTTCTTGGAGAAATCATGGCGTTGTTGAAAACAAATGAAGCTGGGAAGGGTACTGATTTGCCTGAATCTGGGTCTAAAAATGGTGACTCCTCACATAAAGGTAATAGAAATCATCTCAAGTTTACACCAAAACTTGAATTTCCTTGTTTTGATGGTAATAATCCTAGAATTTGGATGAAAAAGTGTGTGAAATACTTCAATTTATGCAAAATTCCTGAACAACGTGTGGATTTAGCTAGCATGTATATGAGGGCTGAATCATGGTTTATTAGCTATATTGTTGTTAGGCCACATATTGGATGGGGTGATTTTATAGTAGATTTATGTGCAAGATTTAAAGAAGAAATTGTTGGAAATGTGGTTGAGGAGTTTAATAAACTGCATCAGACTAATACTATTGATGATTACTTAGATGCATTTGAAAATCTTAGGAGTCGTTTTGTTACCACTTGAAAAACATAGGCATTAGAAAATCCCATGAATTTAAAAAAACAAGGTTGTTTGGTTGCCATTTTTTGAGGAGAATGTAGGAATTGGAACTTCCCAGGAATTTCCAATGCCTACATGATGTGGGAAGTGGCTTACCTACTCCCCCCTTGGTCATTGGAGATTCCTGTGGAATTTAATTCCTACATGGGCAACCAAACAATTTTGCCAAATTCACCCGAATTAGATGATGGAATTTAATTTCTATGAATTGCAAGTTCCTAGGAAGTTGAAGTTCCTTGATCAACCAAATGACTCCTTAAAGGGTTAATGATGCAACGAAATCCTTTGTTGCCTGACCAGTATTTCCTAGACAGTTTTATTGGAGGGTTGAAACCTTCTTTGAAACCATTTGTGAAAGCATTTAAACCTTAGAATCTTGCTGCTGCTGTTGAATATGCTCGTTTACAGGAAGAGAGTATGTCTGTGACCAAATATACCTCAAAAAATTACACACAAAGTCCAAATTCTACCCCTAAAACTTTTACTAATTCACACCATTCTGTTCCAAGTTCATTTTCTAAAGGGTTGTTACCCACCCCTAGACCTGTTATTTCTCCATCTCCACCACCAAATAATTCCATAAGACCCACTAGATTTATTAGTGCAGCTGAAAGAGCAGACAAATTGAAAAAAGGAGAATGTTATTTCTGCAATGAACCTTTCACTAAAAATCATGTTTACAAATATAAGGGGACTCAAATGTTTGCAATAGAGATAGTGGGGGAGGAAGGTGATGAGCAGGAGGACATTAGTATAATGGAAGAGACAGAGGAATCTGAATTGGGTTATGAGATGGTGGGCACTGTTCCATGCATTTCAATGAATGCTTTATCTGGTAGTCAAGGGTTTCAGACTATGAGAGTGACTGGTCATGTGGGAAAGAAAGCTATTCATATCCTCATTGATTCTGGGAGTACACATAATTTTTTGGATCAAGAAATGGCCATGAAATTAGGATATAAGTTGGGCTGTATTGAACCACAATCAGTAACTATTGCAGATGGAAGTCAGTTTCCTTGTCAGCTAGTGAGTAGACAGTTTTCTTGGCAGCTACAAAACACTCGGTTTGTGACTGATGTGTTGATTATTCCTTTGGGAAGTTGTGAGATGGTTTTAGGAGTACAGTGGTTAAGTACTCTAGGGACAATCAGCTGGAATTTTAAAAACTTGAGAATGGAATTCAAGTACAAGGATAAAAGACACGTGTTGAGGGGTTTGGCTCCTCAAAAGGTTCAAACAGTTCACCCAACTTCAAAGCTCCTCAGTAATGCTACCCATCTGTGTCTCTTACAATTAAGTCCCAAGGAGGAAGAAAATACACAGATTATGTGTTGTGGTCAGCATGTTGATGGTGGTGACAGACCTGTTGAGTTGAGTAACTGGTTGCAGCATTATAAGGACCTCTTTGAAGAGCCTACCAGTCTTCCTCCCAGTAGAGGAGTGTTTGACCATAGGATTCCTTTGCTACATGATGCCCATGCTGTTAACATTAGACCATACAGGTACCCTCTTAAACAAAGGGATATTATTGAAAGGTTGGTATAGCAGATGATGGACCAGGGAATCATCCAACCTAGTTGTAGTCCCTTTGCTTCCCCAGTGGTCTTGGTAGGTAAGAAAGATGGCTCTTGGAGGCTATGTGTGGACTACAGGGAACTCAATAAGAGAACTATTAAGGACAAATTTCCTATACCAGTGGTGGATGAGCTTATTAATGAACTAGCTGGTTCCAAGGTCTTTTCAAAGCTTGACCTAAGGGCAGGATACCATCAGCTCAGAGTACATGATGAAGATGTTTTTAAAACTGCATTTAAGACTTATGAAGGCCACTATGAGTTCCTTGTTATGCCCTTTGGTCTAACAAATGCACCTGCTTCTTTTCAAAATTGGATGAACAGTGTGTTTAAACCATTACTAAGGAAATGTGTTCTGGTTTTCTTCGATGATATCTTAGTTTACAGTCCTTCTTTGGAACAACATTGGCAACATTTGACTGCTGTTTTTGAGCTAATGAGACTGCACAGTCTATATGCTAAGAGTAGCAAATGCTCTTTTGCTATTAATAAGGTGGAGTATTTAGGGCATTTTATTTCTGGAAATGGGGTTGAGACTGATTCCTCTAAAGTGTTGGCAGTGGCAAATTGGCCTGAGCCAAGATCTGTTAAGGAGCTAAGGAGTTTTTTGGGCCTAGCAGGTTATTACAGGAAGTTTGTGAGAGGTTATGCCACCATTAGCTAGCCACTTACTCAATTAATAAGAAAAGGGGAGTTTAGGTGGAGTACAGTAGCAGCAACTGCATTTCAACACCTCAAAACTGCCCTTAGCAGTGCTCCTGTTCTAGCTCTTCCAAACTTTGACAAGACCTTTGTTGTGGAAACAGATGCTTCTAATATTGGTGATGGGCATATTCTGCACCCGCTGACCGAGTCAACATATTTGAGCAAGGTCAAAGACATCCATAGAAAGTCAACGTATTAGACAGCCTAACCGACGCAGCCTGTCGGCCTGTCACTTGGGTCTCGGCTAGGCAACTAGCCAGCCGCGAGACATATCCGCGTACTCACATCCAAGTCCCCTCAGCATGGAGTCAACTCGGCCAGCCGGCCAGCCATGGGTCGCTCGGCCGAGGGTAGAACAGTCTTTCCACCTGCTCTGCCACTTGGCCACTTGGCCACTACGTGACAAAAGGTGAAAGTCTATAAATACTCCACTTCTCTCATTGAGAAAGGGATCCGAAAATAATCAAATAAACTCACTATTCATCTGGTATTAACTCCCTTATCTCTCTACAATATATTTTGCTAAGTAACACACAACTTAATCTCTTTAAGTTTACTGACTTGAGCGTCGGAGTGAGTTCGCTCGGTACCAAGCCGAGCCCTCAGTTTGTTCATTGTTTCAGGAGAGGTCGAAAGGAAGAGTCAAGCAAAGTCATCATTCTACAAGCTGACGTGGTAACAAATCCTGCTCCGGAATTACACCCGGAACAATTGGCGCCGTCTGTGAGGAAAGATACTAAAAGCTAGTCAAATCCCTTACAAAAAAAAACAAAACAAAACCCACCCAGCAAGCTAAGAAGATGTCAAAACAACAAGAAATAATTGTGAGCGACGAAACTGCATTCTATCAGGATGACACAGGTCCCTAATTTCGAGATTGGGCGGTCCCCACACCGCCGAGTAATTCAACCGGCGTACGGGATGCCAATACTACCGAAACACCGCGCTCACGGCCAAGTCACCGTCATGGGACATGTGGTCGATGCAGCCAAATTGAAGCTATTCCCGGACCTAATGGGTAATACGCCGATCACCCCGCCGCAACGACGGTGACGGCAAAGACACCCGCAGTGACCAGGGCCCATAAAGTGACCCCGAACAACTTGTCCGGGGCAATACAAGGAGCCATGCATACTAGGACGCCGGCGGAGCCCGTGCGCCGCTGGCGGACCAAAGTCCTTCCCCACTCGCGGAGGACAAAGATCGCCGCGGCAACAACGAGGCCTGCCCCGAAGAAATGAAGAAAGAAGTCCGACTATCTAAAGTAGGACAACAAGAAGCCCTTCCCGCTACGAGGAGAGAAGCCGGACTAGGGTTGCGAGGAGCCGATCGCCACGCGTCAATCGACACGTGGTCAGACAGCCCCTCAGTGCCTACGTCCTCGGAGTCTCCGTGCCAACCAAACTAAAGCTGCCGTCCCTATCATACAAAGGGGATAGCGACCCAACCGACCATGCCGAGGCTTTCGAGTCGTACATGTCGGTATGGGAGCAGGCCGATGAGGTATGGTGCCGAGTCTTCCCAACAACCCTGCATGGGATGGCCCAGAGTTGGTACAAGGGGCTGCCTAATGGTTCGGTATACTGCTACGCCGACCTAAGGGATAACTTCATAGCCCAGTACGCCTGCAACAAGAGAAGGGCCATGGAGATATCGGATCTCCTCACCATCCGACAGGGGGAGGACGAGTCTCTACGGAGCTATGTGAAGAGGTTCGACGCAAAAGCTCAGCAGATCCGTGAGCTGAACACTGAACTGGCGGCCTTTCGCACTGATGAAGGGCCTCCCGAAAGGGGAGCTCAAAAATGAGCTGATCAAGTGCGAGGACCTCAACCTGGACTCCGCCAGAAAGATAGCCGACCGAGCCGTGAAGGTGGAGGACTATCACAAGACCTGGGTAGGCCACAGTGAAGCTGGGCACCCAAAAAGGAGGAGCCGCCGGGAGAATGCTGATGAAGATCGCCGTGACAGTAATCGGTCACGGCCTGAAAGATCTAACAGGAAACAGAGCTCGGCGTGGGGAGTTCGGGACCATACACCCAGAAGCGGTACCACGGTCTCACCCCCTGGTCAAATCACCGGCCGAGGTCTTTGCCCTGAGCAAGAATGAAGGGCAGAAGTGGGCAAGACCCCCCAAGACGAGGGCGGAGGGCGACGCAAGCCAATTTTGCGATTACCACGGCCAGCCCGGCCACAAGACCGACGATTGTCGGCATCTGAAGAACGCCATCGAGGAGCTGATCCGAAAGGGGGCCCTCAGCAAGTACGTAGGCGGGGCCCGAAACGAGCTCCGACGGGCGGCAACGAAATCGCATTCCGAGGGATGGGAGTGATCCAGGTGGTTATCGGAGGAAACGAGAACGGAGGGTCGGCTAATGGGCACAAACGGCACCTAAATGAGCTTTACCAAGCCATCAACTTTGTGCCCACCACAGCGATCCCCGCTTCCACCGTCCCCGATTTAACCATCGGAAAGAAAGACTACGAAGGAGTCGTAGCCCCCACAAATGACCCGCCGGTGGTCCACCCGGACATATCCAACCACTTGGTTAAGAGGTGCCTAATTGATACAGCGCCTACACGAACATCATGTTCGGGAATGCTTCCTCAACCTCGGTCCGAAGATTGAGGACCCGAGCCCCCGCACCAACCCACTATACAGACTTCTCTAGGGCCGGCCTGGTGCCCCAGGGTCAATCAGTTGCGGTGATGTTCGGCGAGGCGGATGCGGCCAAGAACGTTTTATCCGAGTTCGTGGTCATTGATGGTTCGTCCGCCTACAATGTTCGATAGGCCGGGTTACTTTGAGCGAGGCCGATCTTTGTCAATGTCCATCCGGGCCCTGACATTGATGTATGTCTCGGACCGAGGGGAGGCACAAAAGCTCGTCTCAAAGGACGAGAGAGACGAAATTGTCAATGTCCAAATATCCGCGCGCAGGGTGTAACATGCAATCCCTCAAAGTGGCGAAGAAATCAGAGAAAGGGAAGAGCCCATCCTTACAACAGGAGCGTGATCCGATGAACACCGTCGGCATGGTCGAGGGAGCCGAGACCGAAGAAATAGAAATCGACCCGGGCGCACCGTAATCGTCGGTGTCGGCCGGAGCCAAAATTCGTAGCCGACCTCCTAGACTGGCCGAGAAAAAAACAAAGACGTCTTCGCGTACTCGCCGCCGAGATGCCGGCGTGAGCCGAGAGGTGATCGTTCACAAGTGAACGTACTCTCCAACGCTCGCCCGTCAAGCGAGAAGATGAGGAACTCCTCGGTCGAGAAAGATGAGGCCATCAAGGCCGAGGTAGACAAACTATTAGAGGCGGGCTTTATCATGCCTTGTACTTACCCTGAGTGGCTAGCAAATGTTGTAATGGTAAAGAAGTCATCAGGGGGGGCGGAGGATGTGTGTTGATTTTACAAATCTTAATAAAGCATGCCCTAAAGATTGCTATCCCTTGCCTCGAATAGATAGTTTAATCGACGCAACGGTAGGCTACACTATGTTGAGCCTACTAGACGCCTTCTCAGGATACCATCAGGTATTCATGGCCGAAGAAGACATGCCTAAGTGCGCATTCATCACCATACACGGCACATACATGTATAAAATGATGTCGTTCGGTTTGAAAAACGCTGGCGCAACTTACACTAGGCTGGTGGACAAAGTGTTTCAAGATCAAAAAGGGCGAAACATCGAAGCTTACGTCGACGATGCTATTGTAAAAAGCAAGTCTCACAGTGAGCACTTGGCCGACTTGAGCGAAACATTTTGTTCACTAAGGAAATACAAGATGAAACTTAACCCAATGAAATACAACTTCGGTGTCCGGGCAGGTAAGTTCCTCGGCGTGCTTGTCAGCGCCAGGGGAATTGATGCCAATCCAGAGAAAATCCAAGCAATACTGGACCTACCGGAGCCAAGGAATCGAAAAGAGGTTATGATGTTGACCGGGAGGATGGCGGCTCTCGCCCGTTTCATCTCCCGGTCAGCCGACAAGAGCACCCCATTCTACAAAGTGTTGAAGGGGAATAAAGACTTCAGCTGGGGGAGGAACAGAGCACAGCTTTCAGGCAACTAAAAGCTCATCTTCTAACTCTCCCAACCCTGTCCAGGCCAGAACAGGGGGAGACGCTATATCTATACATACCAGTTACCTCGGCCACGGTCAGTGCTGTAATCGTCAGAGAAGAAGACAAGCAGCAACACCCAATCTATTTTGTCAGCCATACACTGTTGCCCGCCGAAAGAAATTACCCAATGATTGAAAAAGCAGCCTTTGTTGTCGTCGTTGCCGCAAGGAAACTGAAACCTTACTTCGACGCGCATCTCGTGACGGTCTTAACTGACCAACCATTGGAGAAAGCATTGGAAAATTTTGAACAATCCGGCAGGCTCATCAAATGGGCAGTAGAGCTATCCGGCTTCGGCATTCAATATAGGCCGAGGCCCTCGATAAAGGGGCAGGCACGTGCAGACTTCCTGGCCGAGTACACATACCAAGAAGAATCGCAGCCCGGCGTATGGGAAGTATATACCGACGGATCCTCTACGGCAAACAGCTCAGGAGCCAGCATCCTTATCATCAGCCCAAACGGGGACGAGTTTGAGTATGCCTTGAAGTTTACCTTCTCGGCCTCAAACAACGAATCCGAATACGAGGCGGTGCTAACTGGAGTCGAGCTAGCTAGAGCTGCCGGGGCGGAACACATTGTGTTGAAGACAGACTCACTATTGGTGACTAACCAAATCGAGGAGAGAGTATGAGGCTCGAGACGATGGGATGGTAAGATACCCGGAAAGAGTAAAAGCCGACACTTTAAAAATTAAAATCTTTCCAAATCCAATGCATCCCCGTGTCTGAGAATAACCGAGCCGACGCTCTCTCAAAACTTGCCAGTTCAACCATCAAGAATGTCACCAACCGTGTCTGGTGGATATCGGAATGCTAAAAGCATCACCGAGACCGTCGGCATGGTGGGCGACATCGAAGCCGAGACGACGTGGATGACTCCGATAATGAAATACAAACTAACAAAAGAGTTACTGGAGGACCGCAGTCTCTCTCAGAAGATAAAAAGGATCGCCGCAAGGTACTTGGTATTTGAAGGAGAATTGTATAGAAGGTCCGTAATAAGACCACTTTTAAAATGTGTCGGCCAAATGACGCGGGCTCATACTTGTGAAATTCACGAAGGCATCTGTGGACATCACATGGGGGCAAGAACGCTAGCCCACAAAGCTCTCCGAGCCGGCTACTTCGGCCTACCATGCTTGAGGTTTCCGAGTTAAGACCAAGAAGTGCAAGAACCGTCGGATGCATGCTCCGTGAATACACGCACCTTCCCGAGACTTGCAACCAAGAGATTAGCCCCCACCATTTGCACAGTGGGGGATGGATTTATTAGGGCCATTTCCAACGGCCTCCGGAGGAAGGAAGTACCTAATCGTCGCCGTTGACTACTTCACCAAATGGGTCGAGGTCGTGCAGACTGCCAAAACCACGGCGGCCGTAAGAAAGGTGATTTGGGAGAACATCATAACTCGTTTTGGGTTACCCCAAGTCATGGTATTTGACCACGGCCGAGAGTTTTGGAGTGACATGGTGATGAATTGGCTAGAAGAGCTCGGTATCAAGTTTGCATACTCCTCCGTCTCCGCCACCCTCGTAGCAACGGCGGAGTGAGGCAAACTTAATAAAACAATCCTAAACGGGCTGAAAAAGAAGGTTGAAGATCTAAAGGGAAGGTGGGTGATGAACTACCCGGCGTTCTGTGGTCCCTTAGAACCACGGAGAAAGAAGCAACGGGATACGCTTCATTCCACCTAGTCTATGGGTCCAAGCCGTCCCGCCAATTGAAGCAAAGCGTGGTGCCGACATTCGAACGCAAACCTTTAACCCATCGAAAATGAGGAAGGCCCGAAAGCCTCCCTAGACACTGTCGAAGAAAGCCGAGACACGGCACGGCTTAATTTGGCAGTATATCAAAACCGAATGAGAAGAGCATACAACCGTAGGGTCCACAAAAGAGACTTAAGAGTAGGAGATCTAGTCCTAAGAAAGTCAGCCGCGACCAACAAGGGAAACATCCATGGTAAAATGACGGCCAACTGGGAAGGACCCTACAAAGTGGTTGAAGAAATGAGGCCGGGGACATATCGGCTGACAGACATGGAGGGAGTGCCTCTAATGAGCCACTGGAACACAGACAACCTAAGAAAATATTTCATATAGCGGCGGAGGTGTCCGAGACCGTTGTGGGCACCCCAACGTATGATTATACCTTATAAAAAGTGATCCAAGTTTTTCATCAAAATACTTGTCCCCTCCATAGTCATGCCAGAATAGACGCCGCGGCCAAAACCGGGCAGTCACTACCGAAGTACAAAAGCGTATAAGCACTGTTGAGACGCAAATCTGACTGCCCCGGGAGTGGCAGAGGAAGCGATCAATATGTCTATAGATACGGAAAGCAGTCAAAACGTAAACTCGGTTACCTCGGCCAAAACCGGGGGTGACGAGGGAAACGCGACTTGCCAACAGCAGTTGTTACTCGCCACAACGACCAACATGCTTAGGAACGTATAAGTACGGTTGAGAAATGCAAATCGGATGCCTCGGCCAGACCGAGAGTGAAAGAGGAAGCGATTAACACGTCTACAGATACGAACGCTGTCGAGCCGTAACCTCGATTGCCTCGGCCAGACCGAGAGTGACGGGGACACAACGACCGATATGCTAACATGTTCACAACGGCGGTTGGGAAGCGCAAATCTGACACCTCGGCTAAGACCGAGAGTGAAGGAGGAAGCGACCGATACGCCAACATGTTTAAAGACGTTTAAGTACAATTGAGATGCGCATCCTAACTGCCTCGGCCAGGCCGAAGGTAAAAACAAAAAGCACTCAATATGTTAAAAACGCAAGAAGACAACTCAGACGAAAATGAGATAAAGACCTCGGCCAAGCCAGAAGCAAAATAAACAAACTTGATGTGACCATAATTGGCGCATATTTAGCCCCCGAATTACCATTGTTTCCATGCTTTTTAGTGCCTATTTGGGTCATTTCTTATCTTTAGTTCTTTGTTTTGCATATTCTTTGAGATTTTGATCCCTTGGTAGGAAAGGAGTAAGAATCTTGCATTTTCATGGCAAAACGAGGCTAAATTGATCGTATTCAATGACCAAGCATCAAGGAGAGACAAGACTAGAAGGCCTTTGTACATAGCATAGTAGAAGAGCATTGTTGAGAAAGGATCCTTGAGTCCCCAAGGAAATCCCCAAGGAATTCATGAAGAAAAGGGAAGAAAAGAAGAAGAATTGACGCCGCACAATCCGAACGGATTGTACACAATCCGCCCGTCCGTCCAGCCCAATCCGAGCGTCCCTCAAAGGAATCCGCTCGGATTCCCCCACGCCAATCCGAGCGTCTTGCCCAAGGATCCGCTCGGATTCCTCAGCCCAGATCCGGCCGTCCCGACTCCCATCCGCACGGATTTCAAGATGCAAGACGTTTTCATTCTTCGAGCTACGATTAGAGAAGCCCTTCTCTCAGAAAATACCGGAGTCTCCTTGCTCAACTTAAAAAGTGTAATTACTAGTTTAGCCCTTAGTTAACCCTAATGCATCCTCCCAAATTTTCACTATAAATAACCCATTAGTCTAATTAGAGGGGCATGTTCTTCTTATCAATAATTAGTGTAGTTAATATCAATCAAATCTCTCTTTAATATTGTAATCAAGTATTAATCAAGTATTAATCCAAGTTTTAGTTCTTTAATCTCTCTCTTGTTCTTCCTTTATTTTGGGTAATTGAAGATTATTTGGGTTATTATTGGGAGATTGACAACCTCTCAATCTAGGATTCAAGTACTTCTATTATTCTTGCTTTATTATTGGAATCATTAGTAGGTATAATCTCTTAATCCCTTTTTAATTATTGCTAATTACTTTCATTTATTCATCATGTTTCATTATGTTAGTATGATTGACAACCTTTCTAGCATGATCAATATGATAATGAGTGAGTAGTCTCTTAGCTAGGGTTTAATGGGTGATTAGGGGAAACCAACATGGGGAATGATTCATGCTTAAATTAATATGCTTTCATATCTTATTTGCTTGCTTGTTTTGATCTTAATACATGCACATGTTATATTTGATGAAATGCTAAGCCTATGAATCCTTGCATTTACTATCATCTTCTATCCTTTCAACTTGACTTGTAAGACATAACCCAACTCGAGTCTTGTTAGACCATGCATGTGTTGAGTAGGAAAGATTAAGTCGACTTGTAGGTGTTGTACAATCTAATCGATTCGGCTCCGGGACCCAAACTTTCCTAGGATTGTAAGATATAACCCAACTCAATCCATCACAACAATAATTGCTTGCTTATAATTTGAGAACATGTTTGTATGATCATATCCCATGAATCCCCTATGAACCCATGACACCCTAGTGCTTTTAATCAATTGTTTACACCCCTTATTTTATTCATCTTGCTAGTTTATTTTCATTGCTATTTTAGTTTAGTAACCTTCTACATCAACCCAATTTGTGACACCCCCTAGACACTACTAGTTACAATAGAATTCTCATTTCAATACCCGTCCCTTGGGATCCGACCTTTACTTGCCTCTTTACTAATAGTAGAGTTGTTTGTGAAGTATAAATTGTGTTTTGTATCGACCATTGACCAACGACCACATATGCTTAATTGTGAACACGAAATGGCCTCGATCAAAAATGGCGCCGTTGCCGGGGACGGTGTTTAATTGATTTAAGATTTCTTTTATTGTTTTTAGTTGTGTCTTTTTCACCTTGGGGAAGTAAAACTCCTCAAGGTTCGCTCTAATTATTTTCAAGTTGTTTGATATTTTGCGAGAATGGATTTCATAGATTGTTTTGTAGAGGACCACTTGAGTATCCCTTACTTCAAGGATCCCATGCAAGCATTAGAGGCCTTAGAAGCAAGTAAGGCTAAGAGCATGTATTGGGAATTGGAGGTGGATCTCTTTGAGGCCGCTCTAGCTAACAAGGAACTTACCCATGCACAATCCGAGTTAGTGCATAATATTCTAGTAGAAGCATGTCAACCCATAGAGGATGAGCAATCCATCCTAGAGGATATTCTACAAACTCAAGAGCAAGAGGAACCCATCATGGAATTCGAATATGATGAGGTTCATGAAAGTGAAGAAGAGTATGTCATGAGAATGGAATGTTTAATGGAGATGGAGCAAATTCTCAATGAAACTCCAAAGGAGGAAAGTGAGGTACAAACTCCTACTTTGAAACCCCTTCCCCCAAATTTGAAATATGCTTATCTTGATGAATCAAAGACCAAACCCGTAATTGTTAATGATAGACTTGATAATGACCAATTGGGAAAATTGCTTGATGTGTTGAAACAACATGAGAAGGCTATAGGTTATAGTCTAGATGACCTTAAGGGGATAAGTCCCAACTTTTGCATGCATAGGATTCATCTAGAGGACGACCATAGACCTACCATTCAACCCCAAAGAAGATTAAACCCCCACATGCAAGAAGTTGTCAAAGGAGAGGTCATGAAATTACTTGATGCGGGAATCATATATCCCATATCGGATTCTTTGTGGGTTAGCCCCGTCCAAGTGGTACCTAAGAAAGGAGGTACTACGGTAGTGACGAATGAAAAGAATGAATTAATACCCACAAGAATGATCACCGGTTGGCGTATGTGCATAGACTACCGTAAATTAAACTCCGCAACAAGGAAAGATCACTTCCCCTTACCATTCATTGACCAAATGCTTGAGAGGTTAGCCTCTAACAAATTCTTTTGTTACCTTGACGGGTATTCGGGATTCTTCCAAATCCCTATACACCCGGATGACCAACATAAGACCACCTTCACATGCCCCTATGGCACTTTTGCATATAGGAGGATGCCTTTTGGATTATGTAATGCCCCCGCTACTTTCCAAAGATGCATGATGAGTGTCTTCTCCGATTACCTAGAGACCATAATGGAAGTTTTTATGGATGATTTTAGTGTTTATGGAAAGGACTTTGACTCATGCTTGCATAATCTTTCTCTTGTATTGCAAAAATGTGAAGATGTTAGTCTTGTTTTAAATTGGGAAAAGTGTCATTTCATGGTCAATGAAGGAATTGTTTTGGGTCACTTGATTTCGGAAAAGGGCATCGAGGTAGATAAAGCTAAAGTTGAGGTGATAGAGAAACTCCCACCTCCCGTGAATGTTAGAGGGGTGAGAAGTTTTCTCGGTCACGCGGGTTTTTATCGTCGTTTCATAAAAGATTTTTCGAAAATAGCAAAACCCCTCACTCAACTTTTGCTTAAAGATGCCCAATTCCAATTTACTGACGAGTGTGTTGAAGCTTTTAATAGAATCAAAGAAGCATTGATCTCGGCACCAATCATCCAACCCCCAAATTGGGAGTTACCTTTTGAGATTATGTGTGACGCTAGCAACTACGCCGTTGGAGCGGTTCTTGGCCAACGGGTAGGGAGAGCTCTTCATGCCATCTATTACATAAGCAAAACCCTCGACCCTTCTCAAGTGAATTACGATACAACCGAAAAGGAGCTTCTTGCCATTGTTTATGCTTTGGATAAATTCCGTTCCTACTTGCTTGGATCCAAGGTGATTGTATTTTCGGATCACCGTGCTCTCCGACATCTCTTGATAAAGAAGGAGGCAAAACCAAGATTGTTGAGATGGATTTTGCTTCTTCAAGAATTTGACTTGGAGATAAGAGACAAGAAAGGAGCCGAGAATGTAGTAGCGGATCACTTGTCAAGAATCCGGTTTCATGATGAAAATGGAGAAACCCCGATCAATGACTCATTCCCCGATGATATTTTGATGGCTATTCAAACTCAACTTGAAAGGCACATCACCCCATGGTTTGCCGATTATGCCAATTATATTGTTGGAAAGGTGCTCCCTTCTAACTTGAACCACAACCAAAGGAAGAGATTCCTATTCAAAGTGAAGAGGTACTTTTGGGATGACCCAAACCTCTACAAGGAGTGTAGTGATGGGCTCTACCGAAGGTGCATCCCTCAATGGGAAATCCAAGGAATCTTGGAAGGATGTCATTCATCACCCTACGGTGGCCACCATGGAGCAAGAAGAACCGTTGCAAAAATTCTCCAATCGGGCTTCTATTGGCCTACAATGTTTCAAGATACAAGAGAATTCATCATTCATTGCGATGCTTGTCAAAGAACGGGAAATATATCTTGGAGAAACGAAATGCCACAAAGGGGCATTCTAGAGGTGGAGATTTTCGATGTTTGGGGAATTGACTACCAAGGACCCTTTGTGACATCCAATGGGAACAAGTACATCCTTGTGGCCGTAGATTATGTTTCAAAGTGGGTGGAGGCAATTGCCACCCCAAATGATGATGCGAAAACGGTCACCAAGCTTTTCAAGAAGATAATTTTCCCACGATTTGGAGTTCCTAGAGCTATCATTAGTGATGGAGGAACACATTTCCATGAGAAGAAGCTTGCATCCCTTTTGACCAAGTATGGTGTTCAACATCGAACCGGCTTGGGATATCATCCTCAAACAAGCGGTCAAGTGGAAATTTCAAATAGAGAGATCAAACAAATTCTTGAAAAAGTTGTGAACAAGACTCGGAAAGATTGGAGCACAAAGCTTGATGATGCTGTTTGGGCTTATAGGACGGCCTATAAGACTCCCATAGGTGCTTCCCCCTACAAGCTTGTATATGGAAAAGCATGCCATTTACCAATCGAATTGGAATACAAAGCTTATTGGGCAATCCGAGCACTCAATCTTGATCTCAAATTAAGCGGTCAAAAGAGGATGATCCAAATCCAAGAGTTGGAGGAATTCCGACTACAATCTTATGAGAATGCAAAGATTTACAAAGAAAGAACAAAATTGCTTCATGACAAAAGAATTCGACAAAAGGCCTTGCACAAGGGAGACAAAGTCCTTCTATTCAATTCCCGCTACCGACTCTTTCCGGGAAAATTGAACTCTAGATGGATGGGTCCCTATGTGATAACCGAAGTTGGGAAATATGGAGATTTCGAACTCAAGGCGGAAGATGGAAGCAAGTTCAAGGTAAATGGTCAAAGGTTGAAGCCATACTATGAAGGAGCGTTCGTTGGAGAGGTCGAGGCTACCTACCTCGGTCCTCCTCCTCCTTGACATCTCATCAAGAATGAGAGTTTGGTGGAGTCCTCCCTAAACCACCATTTGTAAATATACTAACCCTCTAACTTGTATTTATTATTTAATTGCATTTGTTTAATAGCATAAATTCTTTTCATGAGCGCAAGCGAGGGAGGGTTACTAATGAGTTTTTGAATGAAGGAAGGAGAAAATTCCTAAGTGTGGGGATGCATTGAAAGAAAGGAGAAAAAGTCAACACTCGCAGCAAGAACCCGAGCGTCTCTCTGGAAATCCGGCGTCCCGGCGAGAATACGGACGTCCGGGGAGAAACCGCACGTCCGGTGTGTTGAGAAATTGAAGGCTTCTGGACTGATGAAGAATCCGAGCGTCCCATAGGAGAAGACGCCCGTCTGAGAGAATCCGGCCGGATTAGTGGAAAGACGCTCGTCTTTTCCCCCCGAGCATTTCAAGAAATTTCTCTCAAAAGAATCCGTCCGTCTTCTCAAGAAGACGCCCGTCTGACTCTCAAGAATCCGAGCGTCTTATGCTCGGGACGCTCGTCTTGAGGCGAGAAAAATTTTGGGATTTTACTCTGTGGCAGAATCCGGGCGTATTGCCCAGAATCCGCCCGTCCCGTGAGAGAAGAATCCGAGCATCTTGCCTTTGAATCCGCTCGTCTCCCTGCCCGTTTTTCGGCCCGACTTTTCTCAATTAAATTACACCCCACCACCCATATAATGACACATCACTACTCCTTCCACTTACCCTATAAAACCCACCTCCTTATGACTCCCATACATATCCAAATCACTCTCTTCACCCACAAAATTAAAAATCCCCAATTTTCTAGTGTTTCCAATTCTCAAACAACCTTAGCAAATCTTCAAATCAAAATAACCCAACAAGGGAAGCAAGAATGGCACCAAGGAGATCCTCCTTTAGAAGTGCAAGAAGACCAAGGATGGTGGGAAGTTCCTCTACCTCACATCTCAACACCATTAGAAGAGAGCATGTGGAGATTGTAGACCTCACAAGGCTCGATGATTTCTCGAATGTGGAATTCCTTGATGATGTGCAGCGATTGGTCTTCCATCGACTCTTAAGTAAGAATATTCTTCCCACTAAATTCCTTTGTCATGATACCTTAAGAAAACTTGGAATCTTTCACCAAGTAGAAGCACTCTTTGAGGTTTTTGGTCTTTCGACTCTCTTTCACATGTATGAGCCAACATATTGGTCCCTTGTGTTAGAATTCTTAAGCTTTTTGAGAATCACAACCTTGAACAAGACTATTTGCATAGAGTTTAGGTTGGAGAATGTCTCTAGAATGATGACCCTTGTCGAGTTTGCCAATGTGTTCGGACTTGATGTTTCGCCTACCCGAACATCAAAGCCCAAAAAGTATAATGTTGCACCATTGTGGAGGGCCATGACGGGCCGGGATTTCATTCTTACCAAAGAGTGTCTTGCTTTTCACATCCAAAACCCGATCTTGAGGCTTACATATAGATTTCTTTCGGGTACTCTTTTCGCCCGCCGTGATCCGGCCATTGTCAACCAATTGGACCTTGTATTCATGGAATCATACCTCAACATTCAAGGGAGAGATGGGTATCAATTCAATGCACCTCTAGTTATGCTAGAGAAATGGGCAAAGTTTCGAAATAGGAATGATGATGGAATGAAGCATATAGTGAATGGTGGACTCATAACTAGACTTGCAAAGCACTTCAACCCAAGGTTCAATGAGAACAATGAGTACACTCCACTTGCGGGGAACACAAGAATTAATGAAGATCTCCTTATCGTCCAACACCATTGGATAACCCTTGAGGGGGTTGATAAGAGGATAAAGTGGTTGACAAAAGGGAGCGATCCACTCTATCTCCCAATGCATGATCTACCACGGGTCTCCCCAAGAAGAGGAAGCTTGTCCCCAATGCCCTCCTACCTCATCCCAAGTCAAAAAAGGCAAACTCCACCACCACAAAATCCACCACCACAACAAGAACAACAAACTCCAAATGAAAAGATAAAAGTGCCTCCTTACCCCTTTCCCTACCAACCATACAACCACCCAAATCCCTTCATCCTCCCCCGTGACGACTTTGTCACGGGAATTTTGCAAGATTTACACTACCGTCAATATGAGACCTCCGTGGACACTTATTATGCTCTTTACCCCCAATACTATGAGATGGCTCAAAAAGGACGGATTAGTGAGGAAGGAGCTTTCCCCTCATGGGCTCAAATGGAATTGCTTTTTCCTAACTCGGAGAAGGCTAATGAAGGAGCGAACGGTTGCAAGGGGGAAGAAAGTGGGGACTCTTGTGGAGGTGATACGGTGAAGCTTGAGAGTGAAGAAGATGAGTTCATGGATCCAAGCTTAAGTGATGCTTCTAGGGATATTTGGGATACCGATATTGAAGGAGATGATGCCGATATCTAGGAGATTACTTCATCACTAGGTGGAGCGGGCAAGAGGCACCCACCTTAGTTCAAGTGAAGTTTTCTTATCTCTCCTCTTTATCTTTATTTTTCATGAAAAGAACTTTGTATCTTGTTTCTTTGTATTTTATTTAACTTTGACTATTTGTTGGAGGAGTCCTAGCGACATCAAAGGACTCACACCTCGGTACCATTGAGGTGTTCTTTTTTGTTCCCATTTTTGAAAATCCAAAATGACAATCTAGTTTCATGCATAGCATAGTGTGTGCATGAACTATACCCATGCTTTGACATTAGCAATAGTGTCTTATTTGGTTTGGGGAAGTTAATGCATACACAACGGGAGGTAATCTAAATTATCCTCTCCGTCATAACAAAAAAAAAAAAAAACATGCATCATGTAGTATAGCTTAGTGTAGAATTGCATTTAGTATAGAACTCATGCATCATTTTTGCATAATTTCCATCATTTTGGCCATTGAGGACAATGCCCATATTAGTGTGGGGATGGGAATTCTAACACTTAACTTTTATTCAAAAACCCATAAAAATTGAAAAATTTCAAAAATCATAAAAATTTGAAAATTGAAAAACCAAAAACAAGTTCATTTCCTTTGTATATATTGTCTTGTATATATTGTGTTTGTTTATCCTTGTTCACTTTGATTGACTACGCCATATCCGAGACATGAGGATATTGAAGACCGCATGGTATGATCTTTCCAATCTCCTTTTTCCTCTTTATGTTAATGACTATGTGGCTTTATTTTGATTGATGCGGTAAAAACAATGTGAACTTAGGACTTGCATTTAGTTTATTTGGCATACTAGTTGGTAGAATCATTTGCATTAGGATGTGTATATGTTAGTTGCATCATGGCATGTAGTTTGCATGTTAGAAAATTTTGCGAAACCGTCTATTTGGGAAGCTTGACAAGTGTATATAGACCCTAGTAGATGCTTTTTATTCTTAAGACTTTGCTTGTAGAATACTTGTAAAACACCCTAGGATGTGTCATGCTAGTATCCTTTGACCCATGGTTTAAGGCCTAGTCAAGAGTACCTTGTGGTGTGATAACTCCTTGGCTACCGTTTATTCCAAGGTGACCCTTGAAACCATGCATACTTCTATCATTCATCCACGTTCTACCACACATTTTTGTCATCAAAAAGGGAATGGGCACAAAAAGAAATTAATTTGAGTTCAAAGAAATGAAAAGTGAAAGAAAGTTTGCAAAAATGCATCAAATGAAAAGAGGAGCAAAAATAGAACTCCTAAGCTTCAAATACAAGGCACCCTCGTTACTAATTGGGGTGACTTTGAAAATGTTCAAAAGAAATGCAAAAAGTTGTCAAGTATTGAAATGCCAAAAATCAAAAAGAAATGGCAAATAAAGTGTTCTCAAATGTCAAATGCCAAAAGAAATTGGGGGAAAAAAAACAAAAACAAAGCAAACTCCCAAAGTGAAACTCAAATATCTATCGATCCCTTTATCCATCATATCCATTTTTGTGCATGGTAGAGAGGGGACGACCCTTCTTCTTGTCTAGGCAAGAGGGGGAATTCCGCGATCCTCCAGTGTTTCTAACACCATAGGGAGTCTACTCTTGACAAAAGCATTTAACGATTGAGGACAAAGGTACCCTAGCTTGACACATTTTGGAGGTGATTTATTGGTATCCTTCTAGGCTTAGTAGTTTGAACAAATTGCATCTATGAAGGATTGTGTACCCTTGAATTGCTTCCCTTGTAGATAATTTCCGCCACTTAGATGAGGAAAGTGGCTATTCTTTTGTAGATGCATCCATTATGTGATTTTTGTGTGCTTAATGTTTGGATGTGTCGCCATTTTGGCAAGACCCACCTTGCCTTGCAAGAAGGCATCCTACCTCATGGTTGTCTTGTTGTGAGTTGAAGGGGCGGAGTGAGACCCGCTAATTGTCTCATATCGGCTATTATTATTAGGTTAGGTTAGTTTTGGTCCTAGTCTTTGTCACCTCTTTACTCGGGACGAGCAAAGGTTCGGTTTGGGGATATTTGATGTGACCATAATTGGCGCATATTTAGCCCCCGAATTACCATTGTTTCCATGCTTTTTAGTGCCTATTTGGGTCATTTCTTATCTTTAGTTCTTTGTTTTGCATATTCTTTGAGATTTTGATCCCTTGGTAGGAAAGGAGTAAGAATCTTGCATTTTCATGGCAAAACGAGGCTAAATTGATCGTATTCAATGACCAAGCATCAAGGAGAGACAAGACTAGAAGGCCTTTGTACATAGCATAGTAGAAGAGCATTGTTGAGAAATGATCCTTGAGTCCCCAAGGAAATCCCCAAGGAATTCATGAAGAAAAGGGAAGAAAAGAAGAAGAATTGACGCTGCCAGACAATCCGAACGGATTGTACACAATCCGCCCGTCCGTCCAGCCCAATCCGAGCGTCCCTCAAAGGAATCCGCTCGGATTCCCCCACGCCAATCCGAGCGTCTTGCCCAAGGATCCGCTCGGATTCCTCAGCCCAGATCCGGCCGTCCCGACTCCCATCCGTACGGATTTCAGTACAGCACGTTTTCATTCTTCGAGCTACGATTAGAGAAGCCCTTCTCTCAGAAAATACCGGAGTCTCCTTGCTCAACTTAAAAAGTGTAATTACTAGTTTAGCCCTTAGTTAACCCTAATGCATCCTCCCAAATTTTCACTATAAATACCCCATTAGTCTAATTAGAGGGGCATGTTCTTCTTATCAATAATTAGTGTAGTTAATATCAATCAAATCTCTCTTTAATATTGTAATCAAGTATTAATCAAGTTTTAATCCAAGTTTTAGTTCTTTAATCTCTCTCTTGTTCTTCCTTTATTTTGGGTAATTGAAGATTATTTGGGTTATTATTGGGAGATTGACAACCTCTCAATCTAGGATTCAAGTACTTCTATTATTCTTGCTTTATTATTGGAATCATTAGTAGGTATAATCTCTTAATCCCTTTTTAATTATTGCTAATTACTTTCATTTATTCATCATGTTTCATTATGTTAGTATGATTGACAACCTTTCTAGCATGATCAATATGATAATGAGTGAGTAGTCTCTTAGCTAGGGTTTAATGGGTGATTAGGGGAAACCAACATGGGGAATGATTCATGCTTAAATTAATATGCTTTCATATCTTATTTGCTTGCTTGTTTTGATCTTAATACATGCACATGTTATATTTGATGAAATGCTAAGCCTATGAATCCTTGCATTTACTATCATCTTCTATCCTTTCAACTTGACTTGTAAGACATAACCCAACTCGAGTCTTGTTAGACCATGCATGTGTTGAGTAGGAAAGATTAAGTCGACTTGTAGGTGTTGTACAATCTAATCGATTCGGCTCCGGGACCCAAACTTTCCTAGGATTGTAAGATATAACCCAACTCAATCCATCATAACAATAATTGTTTGCTTATAATTTGAGAACATGTTTGTATGATCATATCCCATGAATCCCCTATGAACCCATGACACCCTAGTGCTTTTAATCAATTGTTTACACCCCTTATTTTATTCATCTTGCTAGTTTATTTTCATTGCTATTTTAGTTTAGTAACCTTCTACATCAACCCAATTTGTGACACCCCCTAGACACTACTAGTTACAATAGAATTCTCATTTCAATACCCGTCCCTTGGGATCCGACCTTTACTTGCCTCTTTACTAATAGTAGAGTGGTTTGTGAAGTATAAATTGTGTTTTGTATCGACCATTGACCAACGACCACATATGCTTAATTGTGAACACGAAATGGCCTCGATCAAAACTCTTATTAAAAATGTTTACAGGTAATACAAGAAAGAAGTCGACGGCCGTCCCCATAGGGATAGCCTAAACACTACCTACCAAAGTTTACAAAAAGGAAGGAACATCAAAAGGTTACAGACATAAAGACATGAAGTGCCAAAAGATGGCAGGGAGGAAAGGCTCAATAGTTGGCCCCCGAACAGCTGAAGCTATCCGAGATGCCGGGTGAATCTTGTGACGACCGCCCGTCTCCCTATGCCCGTTGCTGCTCGGCACCGGCGACATCAGCAGCATCGTCTTTGGTGGGCGACCCAGAAGCCGACTTGGCAGCTTCACCTGCCTTTGCCCGCTCAGCTTCCTCCCTAGCCGCCTTCACCTTTTCAGCATAGGCCGCCTTCTCCGCAGCCTCCTCAGCGGCCTTCGCAGCCTTTGCCTCCTCTGCAGCCTTAGCCTCCGCAGCGGTCGCCTTCTTATCAACGAGCCGTTCAAAATTTTTCCACGGGAAGGAGCCGTCAGGAAAGAGCTCTTTAATTACCTCCCTGGTGGCATCTTCGGCCTGGTCCCGGTACCGGGCACACATCTCAGGGATAATGGAAGTTTGGAGCGTCTCAATGTCCTTCTCCGTCTGAGCAAGGATGGCCCTCGTGTTCCGGTGCCCCTTCGCCTGAGCCGTATACAGAGACTTCCATTCTTCCCTCTTATCAACCGCAGCATCGAAAGCGCCCTGAAGCTTCTCTCGCTCCTCTCGCAGCTTAGCGGCATCAGCCAATGCAGCCTCAGCCTTGGCCCTCTCGGCTAGGACGGCCTTATCAGCATCCTCCCTAAGCTTTCGCTCAGCAAGGAGGTCTTTCTTAGCAGCCTGGAAGTCCTTCGCAGACTTCTCGGCCTCCTTCTTAGAGGCAGCAAGCTCGAGCCTAAGCCGTTCAAGCACAGGGGCAGCTTCAGCCATGGTCGTTTCTTGCTCCATAATATGAACGCCGGCTAGTTCGTTCCACTTCGCCAGCTTCTTGCACAACCTTGTGCCTTCCGCCACAAGCTGAGCGGCGGAAGGCTTCAGGAAAGAGGAGTCGACGATGACATTTTGGTTGCCCGTCTGCACTGGCCGCTTCTCCAATTGCCGTTCAGTGAGAGGGACACAGTAGGCGGTTGATCTAAAAAATTCAGACAGAGCATCCATGTCAACATTCATTGACATGTCAGAAAGTCTGTCATCAGGAATGCCTAATGAACCAGCTAAATCTGAGCCATAGGTTAGATCCGTACCAGCCCTGGCCTTCTTGGTTGGAGGACCCTTTTCTTTACCGGCCTCGGTAATAGTAGCGGCGGCAGACTCGGTCTCTTTTATCTTATTCAAAGAAGGAGGAGCCTTCGCAACGGTGACCTCCTCCTCAACATCGATGATCACCTGCTGCTTTTGGACCACAGGGATTGAAGACTGAGCCGGAGTTGACGCCGTCGCCACCATAGACGTTGCCTTTGGTTTGCGGCGCGGCATGTTACTGGCAACCTTCGCCTGAGCCGCCGTCACATCCAGTGCCTTCAACTGCTGGTCCATGAGTTCGTTAGGAGTCGGTCGGCGATCACGTGTCTGGGCCTTAGGATGCAGCTCAACAACTCTCTCGTTCTCATCAAGTCGAACCTCTGGAGAGCAGAGACAGACAGTCCCGAGCCAAATCGGTCTGCAAAAGAAACAAAGCATGAATTAACCAAAGGAAATAAACCAAGATTCAAAATACAGAAACATAAAAAGCAAAGATGGGCCTCACACCGACCCCACTCACCCCGTTCGAGGGCCGGTATGAGGCCGACGTGGCAGAGCAGCTCATCCTGAAGAACGATCTGTGTCGGGGGCATCTATCCCTTCGGCGTCCCATCCTTCTCAGCCTCAAACAGCCTCATTGGCCATTTCTCGTCCTCATTAAGAGGGACCTTACTGGCGTCCATCTTAAGCTTATTCCAGGAGACGTATCTATCATGCTCCCCTTTACTCTCGCACCGCAAATTGACGCGTGTCGGGAAGGACCGGGCAGCGGGTAGTCCTCCGAACCTCAACGTATACCCACCGCCCCCTCCGGTCCTTGCAAGACGTCGCTTGGAAACAAAGTGACGAAGCCCGGCTAGGTTTGTATCTTTGTACCACCCCGGCCGCCTAGGGTAGTTTGTTTAAGATGGTGGAGCCGGCGGAAGAGGTTCACCGTTGGGGCCTCCCCTTTGAAAAGACACAACCATACAAAACCAACAATCGTCCTGATGGCCAACGGATGCAGTTGGGCCACGGCGACATTCATCGCTTTAATGATAGCGAAAGAACGTATTCATTCGTGAGGAAACCGAGCCCATACTCCAAGTGTCCGATGTATACGCCGATCTGACCTGGGGAGGGCAACAGACGGCCTGACCCTCCTTAGGGATAACAATTCAATACTCCCTACCGAAGGAGTAACGGTGTTCAAAAAGTTCAGAACCGGAACAACTGGCGAACTTGTTCGTCCGGTGCACGGCCAGGATCGATCGAAAGCAGTATCATCACCGTGCCCCGAAATAGGCGGCCTCCTTACGACAGAAGGGGTCGCCTCATCATCATCATCATCATCATCCTCATCATCATCATCATCCTCGAAACCCTCCAAAAATTTTGGATCAACCTCGGGAGAAGGAGACCTGGGACCCCCGAACCTTATCGGGGTGAGGGCAAGCGGCTCCTGCTCATCAGGATGCGACGGCTCGCCCCCCGGCGCAGAAGTACTGGGTCCAGCATCAGCAGAAGACATGACAACAAATACTTAACAAATAAAAGTTGAAAAAATTTTGTTTGTTTACCTTGGAAAAGTGTTACGCCGAGTAACGCTTTGAAGACTAGAGAGAGGTTTTCGTCGAAGAAAGCTAGAGAGAAGAAATTATTTTGAGAAAGTGAATTTTTGGTGGCCAAAATCAGGGGCTAACTGCTCTATTTATAGAGCAAAACCCATGAAACGGACCAATCAGGGCAAAGCCCATGAAGCGTCAACCAATCAACACCGAGCCACGTGTCAAGCATGCAGCCATGGAATGTCCATCGACAAATAGTTACAAATCTTCTTCAACACGCTCCTTGACAGAATGCCAATCGACGTATCTTCTTCAAACACGATTCTTGGTATCTACTTGCCAAACGGCTCGCTGTTCAACCGAGCTTGGCAGCACCGGCCGGGGGCAATCAAAAGCACACGGCACTCACAACCTCGGTCTCAGCCAGCGCCATTTTCTTTTCCATATTTGATGTCCATTACACATCCATGTGGAGGGGGGATACAGTACGGCCTGAGCAGTACCAAGCCGAGGAAGAAGAAGCCGGGGAAGAAATTCAACTTGCGCAGAATACGCTCAACACTCGTCGAAGGTCCATACCACGGCATAGACTACGCTGGGGGCAAATTGATGGGGCATATTCTGCACTCGCTGACCGAGTCAACATATTTGAGCAAGGTCAAAGACATCCACAGCAAGTCAACGTATTAGACAGCCTAATCGACGCAGCCTGTCGGCCTGTCACTTGGGTCTCGGCTAGGCAACTAGCCAGCCGGGAGACATATCCGCGTACTCACATCCAAGTCCCCTCGGCATGGAGTCAACTCGGCCAGCCATGGGTCCCTCGGCCGAGGGTAGAACAGTCTTTCTACCTGCTCTGCCACTTGGCCACTACGTGACAAAAGGTGAAAGTCTATAAATACTCCACTTCTCTCATTGAGAAAGGGATCCGAAAATAATCAAATAAACTCACTATTCATCTGGTATTAACTCCCTTATCTCTCTACAATATATTTTGCCAAGTAACACACAACTTAATCTCTTTAAGTTTACTGACTTGAGCGTCAGAGTGAGTTCGCTCGGTACCAAGCCGAGCCCTCAGTTTGTTCATTGTTTCAGGAGAGGCCGAAAGGAAGAGTCAAGCAAAGTCATCATTCTACAAGCTTACGTGGTAACAAATCCTGCTCCGGAATTACACCCGGAACAATTGGCATTGGAGTTGTCCTCGTGAAATATGGACATCCCCTAGCATTCATTAGTAAGACACTTAGTCCCAAATGGCAAAAGTTGTCAATTTATGAGAAGGAGTTATTGGCTATTGTATTTGCTGTAAAGAAATGGGAGCAGTATCTTACAAGCCAAAAATTCTTGATCAAAACTTAACAAAATAGTCTCAAATGGTTGTTACAACAGAAGATATCTACACCCTTTCAGCAGTTATGGGGTTTGACTATGAGATTCATTACAGATCTGGTAAAGAGAACCTGGCTGCTGATGCATTATCAAGACTGCCGGGTAGTGAGCTGTTATGCTTAGCATTATCTGATGCTCAGTCTGATTTGCCTGAGTTAATTCTAAAGAGTTGTGACATTGATTATTTTTTGAGTCATTTGAAGGAACAACTACAAACTGACCCATCAGCAGTTCCATCTTACCAGTTGCTTAATGGGTTAATTCAGAAGAAGGGTAGAATTGTGGTTGGACCAGATATGGTTCTGAGGAGAAAAATTCTTGAATGGCTTCATAATGCACCCCAGAGTGGGCATTCAGGAAGGGATGCCACTACCAGAAGAGTGAAGACATTATTTGTATGGAGAGGTATGACTAAAGATATAAGTCATTTTGTGAGGCACTGTGTTACTTGCCAGGCCAACAAATATGACCATTCATCTTACCCTGGCTTATTACAGCCTTTGCCTATACCCTCTGAAGTATGGCTGGACATTTCTATGGATTTTTTAACAGGATTACCTAAATCTCAGGGAAAGGAAGTTATCTTTGTTGTGGTTGATAGAATGAGTAAATATGCACATTTTATAGCCCTGCCACATCCATTTACAGCACTTGAGGTGGCCCAGGCTTACTTGGACAATGTCTTCAAATTATATGGTTGGCCTAGGAGTATAGTAAGTGATAGAGATGCCATTTTTACAAGTCAGTTTTGGCAGGTTTTATTCCAGCTTCAGGGATCTAAGTTGTTATTGTCCTCAGCTTACCACCTACAAACTGATGGTCAAACCGGGGTGGTCAATAGGTGTATTGAGACTTATTTGAGGTGTATGTGTGGGGAAAAGCCTAAAGAGTGGTCCATGTGGTTGCCATTAGCTGAATGGTGGTATAATACTACTTACCATTTTGCCACTTACTTAACTCCTTATGAAGCAGTTTACAATCAGCCAGTGCCTATCCATCTTCCTTACTTACCAGGGGAGTCATCTGTGGAAAGTGTTGATAGAACAATGCAAAGAAGAGAAGCTATGTTGACTCTACTCAAAGAACAGTTGTCTAAGGCTCAGCATAGGATGAAGATACAGGCTGATAAAGGAAGGACAGAAAAAGTCTTATCAGTATTGGGGATTCAGTTTGGTTGAAACTACAGCCCTTCAGACAAGGGTCAGTCAGTCAGAGGTCTAATGAGAAGATTTCACCAAAATACTATGGACCTTTTCAAGTGGAGGATACTGTGGCGAAGGTTGCTTATAAACTTAGCCTCCCTGATACTGCTAAAATCCACAGGGTGTTTCATGTATCTCAGTTAAAAATTTTTAGAGGAATTCTCCCTGCTGCAACTCATATTCCTAAGTGGATGCAAGGTCTTTCCAGTGAGGACTCTATACAACCAGCTGCAATCTTGGAAAGGAGAGTTGCTAAAAGACAAAACAAGGCCACAGTATAATATCTGGTTCATTGGGAAGGTTTTCCTGTGCATGATGCTACTTGGGAATTTGCAGAAGTAATGGAACAACAATTTCCTGGAATTATTCAGAAGCTAACTGAGACTTGAGGACAAGTCTCTTTTAAAGGACGGAGATATGTTACATATTAACTGAATAAGAGTTTGGCGCCAAAAGTGGTTACAAAAGTTGTTAGAGTTAGCTGTCAGTTAGTTAGGCAGTTAGCTGGTATTAGCTGTCATTTTGTAATATAAAAGCTAGAATCTGTTATTCTGTAATTTATTCATTCAATTATTCATAAATCTCAATAAAATCTTCAATCTTTCCTTACATTTATTATCTCTCAATTCTCTATGTTTTGTTAATTGATTAAGTACAAACTTCTCGAAGTTCTCTTTCTTCATCTTAATCGAGCAACTTCATGCAGTCTGTATCATTTCCAAAGATGGGGGTGAAATTAGGGTTACCTCAATTGGGGAGGAATAATAGATCCCGCCTCCTCAGTAAGTTGTTCCTGTTGCACAGTCTTGGGAGGCCCCGAAGACTTGGGCGGCCGGCCTCTGGCCATGGTGGAAACCACCGTCGTCAAATTCAATTATTATTGTTGTTGTTCTTATTATTGTTATTATTATCAGGGTTATTTGATGAGAATAATCCAAACTATCACTGATCTGCTCAAAATAATTCAAACAATTCATTAACCCGGAATAATCTAATTTATTCCATCATTTAACTTATAATACTCCCTTGCTCTTAGTGACTTGTGATAACCGGTAACTTAAAAAATTTTCTAGGTAACCTTTTTCTTCCCCATAATCTTCTTCTTCCTTACTGTTCATCTTTTCCAAATTCTCCAGATTTTTTCTCCATTTCACTTCCCCCAAATCTGACCTTCAATTTTTTTTCCTCCGTTACATTTCCTCTACTTATATGGCATGTTTTCCTTTCATCTTCTTCAAATAGTCAAATCCCACAATAAAACACATACAAACTACACCAAAGAAATCAAAATCAATATCTCCAAACACTAAAATCATAACAAAATTCAATAACAACAAAAAGGTAGCACTTCCTGCCGCCATACAAGCCCGAGTTTTTTCAATTAGATTTGCAGGATTCAATAGAAAAAGGGGGAAATCAGCAAAGCAGCAACGACTAAGATTGGAAAGAAGAAAGGTGCAACGATTATAATTGATTGCACAAAACAAGTTGAAGATAAGATCATGGATATTGCTTCACTTGAGAAATTTCTTTAATAACATATTAAAGTTGGCGCTAAAGTTGGTAATTTGGTGATTCTATTACTATTCGGTAATATCTTTAAGAACATATTAATGGTGAACGAATGAAGATTATTGAGAAGAAGATGAGTTGGTTTTATGTTTGGTCACAAAGTAAAAAACAATGACCTGTTAAACAAGTAGCGAGTCACGTAGACTATTTTGAGATTATACTATCAAAAGTTAAGTTTATTCCAGAATAAGTTTTAGTTGGGACTATTTTAAGAAGAGGGGAAATACTTTGGATTATTTATATCAAATAACCCTTATTATTATTATTATTATTATTATTATTATTATTATTATTATTATTATTATTATTATTATTATTATTATTATTATATATTCTACCTATTAGATATTTTAATATTATATTATTATTAGATATTATATTATTATATTATTATGTCTTACAACCTATAAACTTCCTAGAAACTTCCCCTGTCATTATATAACCCCCTTCACCTATCACCTTATATTCTAGTGCTCACAATTACAAATCACAAAATATATATAGAAAGAGAGAGTTTAAAAGAAAGAAAGAAAGCTAAGGAGGGTTTGTTCATTTTTTCATCGTCTTAGTATTTAAAGTTAAATAACTCGCGAAACCTTCTTATAATTAATTAATCTTATTTTATTAACGCTGTTGACCAACCCCTTAACCACCGTGACCACCGTTGACCCAGACATCTGACCGTTGACCGGCATTGACGGGCCAGTTTGACCACCGTTTGACTGTTGTGAAGGGGGCGTTCTTATGGAGTGGTTTTGAAGTGTTTGTTGGGTAGTTTTTACATCTTAATCTAAGTAATACTAGATTTAATGCATGGGCGATGCCCGGGCCTATTTGTAGTAAACTATCGTGTATAGTGTGGTAAATTTTAAAGAGCATAATCTATCTTTTAAAACGGTTTCTTTACAAAATCTCCTTTCGTTGGTCCTTTCTATCCATTCAAATTGCTACACTTTTTCATTTTCCATTTTTCCCTCATATATTCTAAGGTCCTATTCTTTTGAGCTAAATGGAGCTGAGTTGATTTCAATTGAGTTGAACAGAACCGAATGAGTTGAATGAAACTGAACTGAATCAAATTTTGCTATGTTTAATAGAGCTGAAATAAGCTGAACTGAAGTGAATTGAGTTGAACTTAACTAAAATAGGTTGAAGGAAGCTGGATAAAAGCTGAAATTAAGCCGAAAAGAACAGGACTTATAACAATTTCAACAAGCAACAATGCATTACTTAAAAGTATTTAAAATATGAAAAAACACATGGTGGCTTCAATTTTTGATCCACTAACCACGTTATCTAAAATTTGAACTTTCAGAATATTATATTCTTGAAAATCTAAAATCTTATTGGTTTCATTTTACTCGTTATTTATTTATGAGAAATACTATCTACCTTCTTCTTTCAACCATCTCTTCTACCTTTTCCTCTCACAACTGATTAAAATATCGTTTATTTTGCTTGATTTACTTGTCTTGTGACCCCCCGAAATATATTAATTTTGTCGATTGTGAGAGGGTGAAGGGAGAAGATTGAAATGAGAAGGTTGCTAGCACTCCTCATTTATTCGCCAAACTTTTCTAATATCTTTTTAGTTAAAATTTGGTTTATTCACACTAACATTTTGGATAGATTTAATTCTATAGGCTAAGAATCTATCATTTGTGTTAACATAATAGTTGAATGTCGCATCCTTAACAAAAAAAAAAAATTAGTTGAATGTCTCAATGGACTCGGCTTCAAGCCTCCTCAAAAGCAATTTTGTGGAGTGTTTTGGCCTGAAGCTACGCCTTCTAAACTTCAAGCATGTCATTCTCGAATGGTTTACCTGATATACGTGGTTGCAGGCTACCACTTATATCCGGAAGTTTATCCCATGCGCACCAAAGATAACGATTGCGCTCTCCTCGTTACCAAAATAAAATAAAATAGATAAATGTGTAGAGGGTTAAACTTCTTTGGCAAGGATATAAAATTGCTTTGGATACATTGAAGATGAATTTTTTTCTGGGTCAATTCCATATCTTCATGTATTATCCTCATTGCTCCCAAAAATAAGTAATAAGTCCTATTACCTTAACTATATAGTAGAGGTAAGTCGGGTGTCGGATCCACAAAGAAGGTAATGTAATTAGAGTACAAACAACAAGAGAGGGGGGGGGGTTTGGTTGAATGATTATAACTAATGAACTAATAAGACAAAGCAATTAGTAAATAAGATGAATTCAGATGATTAAAAGGTCTTGGGTCAACAAACATCCACTATCAACAAACCAATTGGTCTTCGATTGTCTTTAATTCAATTACTCTCAAATACTTTATTGTGGAAATACGGGTTTCCTTCTTCCTCTTAAGTTTAGTCAACTAACTCGAAACGTACGCGATATTAGAAGACCCTAATTATTGGATAATCTAATCCACGCGTCTAGATTTAATCCAACAACAGCATTAACAATCCAAGGAAGCAATAAAGATAACGATCTTTAACATACGCGGTTAATGATTTGAATTATATGTTTAGTCTCTACTTCGTCCTAATAACGATGAAACGCATACAAATTATTAGGGTAAAGTTTGCTACTCTAGTCTAGATGAATTGAACAATTACGGACTCAATTTCTAAACTTGTAATAGATTAAAGTAAACAATTACCAATTGATCAGATTAGCAAGAGAAACAATAACCATAAAATAAGAGTAAGAGACATAAACAATACTTGAGAAATAAAAGAGAGAAAGAACAATCTCACAATTAATTAGTCAATAGCTTCCATCTCTCGATCCAAGAAAGGGAGGATTAGTTCCTCATAATTTTCTAAGCAAAAGCAGTTAGGGTTCTTGAGTTCTCCCCAAAATTACAACTTATTGAATGAATGATAGAATAGAATAATATGAACTTGATACTTAACCTAATAAAAATACGTAATTGCTCATTCATGGACGAGTTTTACTCTTTCATGAACTTTTTTTCATTATTTTTCCATAGCATGCCCTTTGCCTAAAAACAAAACAAAAAAACTTTCTAATTTTCCCTCTCACAAATTTAATCGAATCCACAAAATTAGTCAAATCCGTCAAATTACACAATTATGGATGGTAATTCTCGTATCGATCGAGTAATAATTCTAATTATTAATTTTATCAATTATATTATAAAAGTATCAAATTATAGAATTGATTTACGCTAATTAATTTAGGGTTTGTTTAAACTGTTCCGACATTTGGGTGAGGGACGGCCATAGAAGAGTATAGAGTACTTTCCGGCGGCAATCCATGAATAGATTGAAGACAATGTTACTACGTTACTCCTTTTGCATGTTTGATTTTTTTGTTTTTCATTTTTTTTTCATTTTTTTTTTTAAATGTTTTGTATTTCTTTTTTTAATTGTCTGAGGAGGTTGTCAAGACGGCTGGTGGTACAATGGAGGCAGCAGTAAGGGTGGTGAATGGTGGCTAACGAGTTGTGGTGGTTGGATGGTGGTAGTTAAAGTGAGAAAAGAGTAAATGAAAGAGATAGAGAGAGAATGAGAGAAGGGTATTAAAATGAAAATCATTAAAACAAAAAGGGTATTATGGTCATTTATGTCAATGAAAGAGTAAAACCCGTACATGAATGAGGATCACCCTAAAAATAACTAATAATAATAATCTAATAATAATAATAATAATAATAATAATAATAAAGTAATCAACTTTAGGAAAGGACAAAATAAAGCACGAAACTCGTCCTTGAGTTGACCGACGCACGCGCGACCCGCGCCATTTCCCCGCGACCCGCATGTAACTCTGACCAAAAACGTCGTTCCCTGTTTCTTCATTCCTCTGTGGGCTTTTTCATATTGATGTTAAGGTTTGTTGGAACAAAGAGACAAGGCCATGTTGTGTTGTCTCCTTGTCTTCATGCTAGCCCAAAGTCAACGTAGTCCACATGCTCTTCATCCAAGTTGGCCCAAATCTATGTAGTAGCCTTCTTATAAAAACGGCCCAAAGACACTACATAACTTCACTTAATTTCCCAAGTCAATATATCTATCTATCTATATTATTAAAGCAAGCTTTTTTCGAGCGATTATAGAGACTCCAACTCTTACGAACTACCTAAATATTTTTTAATATAAATATTTTCAGAGATAACAATGAAGATGTAAAAAATGATTATATATTATTGGAGAAGATAATAATTTGTCACAGCATAATATGGAACCCAACGGTAAAAGAAGTGTAATGCTAATAAAATTCTACTGAATCTACCCTATATTTGTGTTTCTCTCCTATACTCCGTAAGAGTTTTGTTTGACTTCAAACAACTAACATACCTATAAATACGGTTTATACAAGGAGCTTAAAGGTTGACTTTGTTTTCCTTTAGATTTTCCGAATTTTTCACTAGCATGTTAGATTGAAACTAAGATTTTTTAATTAGAATCCTATGTTCTACATTATTTTAATTGCTTTGTTAGTACTACTTATTACCTATTGCACATTGTTTATGGTTTATGAACCCATTGATTCTTGATTCATAAGTACTAATTGTTCTATTGTTTTACTCACGGTTGGATACTTTTGAAGAGACTTATTTAGTTCTATTGTTTTTTATTATTGTTTGAACAAATTGATCTAATAACAGATATTCGATACACCATAAATTATTGAATTAAGAAAATGACCGACTTACACGGCTACACTATGAAACGCTTTTGAGCAATTTTACAAAGTCCAAAGCTGGTAAAGTACCTGACCAACCTACACTATGAAACACTTTCGAGCAATTTTACAAAGTCCAAA
Source organism: Silene latifolia (assembly GCF_048544455.1). NCBI lineage: Eukaryota > Viridiplantae > Streptophyta > Magnoliopsida > Caryophyllales > Caryophyllaceae > Silene > Silene latifolia. The sequence goes on from NC_133538.1 coordinate 96,862,303, forward strand.
GCTGGTAAAGTACCTGACCAACCTACACTATGAAACACTTTCGAGCAATTTTACGAAGTCCAAAGCTGGTAAAATACTAAGAATTGAGAAACTCGAAACTGTTTGAAATTGTGTAAGTATTATATTTATATATAATTAATACATAATGACAGATTTATATGTTACAAAAGCCAATTATGCATAGTTCGTAAGTTCGTACTCTGTATTCCGCAGTACTCATAATTCTATCAATAAGTCTCTTTTAAGAGGGATATTAAAATTGAAAAGGGTCAAATATTTGCCACTTAGATAAAGACAAGTTTTTTGCTAATATTTAAACATTTTTTTTTATCTTACGAAAGTAGTAATGATTTAACACGTCTTGAAAAGCTTAAGACGGATAAGAATTTGTGTAATTCTAAATGTGGATATCTGTTTATTGTGATTCATTGGCCTTTTAAATGAAAGACGGCGACATTTGTTTGGGACCGGACACGAAATGCAGTCATTCGAATGGTCAAAATATGCATGAAAAGAAAAACATTATTAGGAGTATTATTTAGTCAAAGGTTAAAATACAAATAAAAAAATTTAAAAAATTACATCCTTGATTATCCCGACTGAAAGTAATATACTCCTAAATCAAATATAGAGAAAAGGTAAGTTGGAGTTGAAAATTTAGGAGTAAACTTCAAATAAATGATGTCAAATTCTGAAATTTAACCTATAGAGTTTTTTTTTTCCTTTTTTTTTTTTTATGTTTAAATTAGTTTTTTCCTAGGCAAGACAAATGCAATTTCGGTAGGAATATGATCATCGTCACGTGATACTTGATGTTGACGGAACCACGTAGTCAGAAGAGTTTATAGTTAGCTTCGATTATAACATCATGCACGACCGACTTATTTTTTTTTTTTTTTTTAAGTTTTTTTTTTTCAAGTTTTTGTCATCAATAATTATTGTATAAAACAATTTTACACAATTATGGTGGATATATATTCCTTTGTGTTCTGATTTGGGAGTATGTCTTAAAGAACAAAATGCGTAAGAGGATACATACGTTTAAAATGTCTTGACTGATTCAGATTGTGAGCATCTACTTTTCAATTTATGTAATTGAGAATCACATAAATCCTTCATATAGCAGAGATAGATTGAAAACCATTACTAATAGGCCCGTGCATCGCACGGGCATTAAATCTAGTCTATATTATTAAAAGAAGCTTTTTTTGAGCGATTACAGAGAGTCCAACTTTTACAAGTTACCTGGCTAAGATAAATATAAGAATTTGAATTTGATTAGATGTATACAAAAGTAGGTACATAGAAATATAATCACACGGTAAAACAAATTCTGACGTTTCCATTAAAAGAATCCCATTGAACTACTAATGCATGCTTTGTATTATAATAGTGTATAAATATTGTAAGATGATAATTAATAGTTATCATACCAATCACAAAGCAATATTTATATTTATTATATTATAGTAGATCAGAATTTCGTAACCTTCCGTACGGTTTAGCCTCCAAGGAGATTAAAGTCGATAAAATCAACGATTATATGTAATTTGTTTGCCAAAAGGAAACTACGTTTTATTATATATATATATAGAGGTGGGATCCGGTGCAAACGACCACTCGGTGCAAACGGTGAGAACGAACTAGCTGTACAAGAAAACACGCGCATATAAACAACTTTTAATTCATTTAATTAATTCCCACCCTTTCGTCATTTCCAAATACACTCAACCTCACTCACTTATTTAACCATCCCGTAACCCACACATTCCAACAAACTCTAATCTAAACCCATTTTTACACCTAACTCACTCGACGACTCTCTTACCACCGGCAAAGACGACCCCAACTCGTCGGCGTCGAGTTTTATGCCGGAGGCGATCATGTTCTCTTTCGTTCTCCAACCATTCTATGTCATATACGCCGGTAGCCTTACCGGTCTTCCCTCACGCCAGAGCTGCGACACAGAACACCATCGACGATTCATTTCTGGTTGCCGCTTAACAGCCAATACTACACTCCATCCTCTTTGACGCATCACAAAACCCCACCGTCCCCGCCGACGGAGCTCCAAAGAATATCCTCATCATAAACAATAAGATTTCACCGGCACATCACCGTCGTCCAACGAGACTCAAAATATCCCCTTTGTTGGTTTCCCATTATTTCAATGTATCTAACCACTAATTTAATGTATCTTAATATAGATACACAAAATTATTCACTAGATGCATACAAATTGGTTCCAGATACATAAATATATTAACCAGATACATCAATTTTGTGTTCTCCGAATCGGAGATTTTGGTGTGTAGGTAAGCGATGTTGATGGCAGAGGGAATATGGACGTTTTCAAGGGAGGGAATTTGGTGCTGTTGAATGAATCGAAGGGAGTTTCACCATTAATGATTGAATTTAGAGGTGTTCATTGATGTCAGCCATTGATGATGATTAGGTTATTTGTTGATTGATTTGGGGGATTTTCTGGGGAAATGTTTCGGGGAGCAGTGAAGAGAGTAAGGACAGTAGCTGACGTGGATGGGTTCTTTCCGGCGACGACTATCGGCGGTGGCTGGTAGTGGTTGGGTCGTGCAGTGGTGGTGATGAATGTAATTAGCCGATTGGGAAATTAGGTGTGCAATAATCGCTGCAAAATTGGGAAATTAGGTGTTCAATAATCGGGAAATTAGGTGTTCAATAATCCCGATTTTGCTGCAAAATCAATTTGAGCAACACGAAACTAGTGTATCTGGTGTCAATATTGATGTATCTCAGACCAATTTTAATGTACCTATTAACTAATTTTGTGTATCTATGTTAGATACATTAAAACAGTGGCTAGGTACGTCAAATATTTGAGTAGATACATACATTGGAATTGAAGAATAACAACTCGACAATGATGTTATAGGAACATCTGGAGCGAGACATTGCCGGCAACAACCACCATCTTGCATCTCCAACTACTCAAATCCACGATAAGCACGCCCAAACCATTTTTTAATTACACATTCCAAATCTATCATACCTCAAAAATCAACTCATCCCCAATCTTCATCTGATTCTGCCGCCGGAAACTGAATTAAGACCGACGATTCTCTCGTTCTCAATCAGTTATTGCCGATGATTTGGGATGCATAATATGGGTGATGTGGGATGGGAATAAGGGTGGTGACGGTGGTCATTGTAATTTGTAAACGGCGCCGCAAATCTGGTCGTCGATCAGGGATTCGGAAATAGGTGGTTGATGTCGATCTGATTTGTGGTTTGTTGTCGACAACGACTCAGGGGTGGTGGCCTGGTAGTCGTCGTCTGAGTTGGTGATGTTGGTGGTTGTGCAGGTGCACGACTTCTGGTTATGTCGACGGTGCCATGGAGAACGTTAACGTGTAATAGGCTCGCTGGCGTATGTTGGTGGTGTTTGGATCGTCGGCGTTGTCTGTTGCTGGTGGTGCTTGATCATGGTGTCGATGTCTGTTGTTAATGGTGGTGGATGGGAATGGGTAGTACTTCGTATCAGATTTGGTTTTCCGTATGTTATTTGTAAATTTAGTTGGTTTGATTTAGTTAGGTGTGAGGTAATAAGGTCGTTCTCACCGAGTGTTCGTTCTCACCGGATCCTAAATCTATCTATCTATCTATATATATATATATATATATATATATATATATATATATATATATATATATATATATATATATATATATATATATATATATATATATATATATATGCACATCTTTTGTAATTTTATCCCTTTGTATGTATAGTGCGTATTTACTTAATGGTTTGAATAGTAAATTAGTTTTTTCTTCTTTTTTTTTTTCATTCGAATCCATGTATACTTTCAAGCGATATTAAAATCTCCAACTTATTACTTTTGTAACATTTTGATAATTTTAACAAAAAAGATACTCCCTCTCATCCACTCTTTTCTTCTCCTTTGAAGTGGGCACGGAGATTAAGGGTGAAGAGTATAATATTGATAAAGAATTAAAGATATGAGTGAGGTTTGAGAATTGGAAATATGTATGAATAATTAGGATTAAATATTAATAAAGGAGATGTGTGAGGTTGGTTATTGGAGAGAGGTAGGAATAATTAGAATTAAATATTAATAAAGGATATAGTGAGGTTTGATGAGTGGAGAGAGGTAGGAGTATAATATTAATAAAAACTTTCTCAAAAAGGAAAGAGAAAGAAAACCTGAATAATCCGTTTTAAAAAATAAGGAAGAAAAAAGTGGTTTGGAGGGAGTATAAAATATGAGTTTTAATTTGACTGAAATCTTTATGTCAATCTTCTACTAATGACAAAACAGCTAATTGATCAAATATATTGTAACTTATAGTTTGATGACTACTACAAGAATTTGGGAGATAATAAAATAGGATGTATTTAATGAAATATTTTTCATGTAGAAACCATGCAAGCATCAACAAATACAGTATATTAATGTGTTGTACTTCATTCATCAATATACTATATTACGGAGTATATTAAATCTGTGATATTATTTGCCGTTGTAAATATTGTTGAAGAAAAGTTCTTTAAAAATTTAGAAGTACGGATTAATATTTAACAAACTTCGTAAGATTGCTTATAATTAAGTGCGGGGAAGTGGCAAATAACCCCCAAACGTTTGCCACTACGTGCAAATTAGCCCCATAACATTTTTCTAGTGCGAATTAGCCCCATTAGTTATACCCGACGTGCAAATCAACCCAAGTAGAGATATCCGAGTAAAATTCTCGCCGGAAAATTGTGACATGGCACCGGAAAAATGATTAGGATGGATTAAATTAAATAATAATTAAAAAAAACATATTGATGAATTGTCACTATCTAATTATGCTGCTACTCAAACACCTGTTACGTCCTCCCTTATCTCTTTCACTCTTATACTGTTTTTGAGCTCCTTCAATTCTCACACCTCTAGCCATTTCTCTATTTTTTTCCACCTCAATTTTGTTTGATGTAGTCGACATTTATCCCTGTAAATCACCATCTTTGTGATTAAAAATTTACTAAGATTCACAAAAACTGGAAAAAAAATGAAATTGAAGGGAAACTGAATTTACACACACTACAACTATATACCGTCATTTTTACCCGATTTAAGCTCGAAAATTAAACGAAGTTCTGCAACAATGGTGATGGTTGAGGTTGATATTGCTGTGATACATTAAACGGAGTTGTTGTGATTAAATTAAACGAAATTTTACACGATCTGAGCTCGGAAATTAAACGAAGTTTCGCAACGATACACCAATTGGAAAAATGACTTTTTGGCATGGGGATAACCATAGCTGCTACATGAGAACTATTGTAGAATGAAGATAGTAATGAAGGAGATGGGAAGAAGATAAACAGACGTAAGAAATAAAACTAGATGGAAAACCTAAATTCTGGCAATATGTTTTTTTTAATTATTATTTAATTTAATCCATCCTAGTCATTTTTACGGTGCCAAGTCACAATTTTCCGGCGAGAATTTTACTCGGATATCTCTACTTGGGTTGATTTGCACGTCGGGTATAACTAATGGGGCTAATTCGCACTAGAAAAATGTTATGGGGCTAATTTGCACGTAGTGGCAAACGTTTGGGGCTTATTTGCCACTTCCCCGTAATTAAGTGTGTTATTGGAATTGATAACTTATTTTTTATTTTCAGCAAGTATTTGATTTGTTCAAGCCGAAACCTCACAACCATATGTTGCTTGGTAACAGCGTTGTTCATGCAAATGGGTGATGGATGGTGCATCCTACTTTTAATGCCATGAAACTTCTCTTTAAATGGCCTCTTGCGTACTTGAAAAAACTCTATAATGTACCCCCTTTGTTTACCTTTAGTTTTAATACAAAGATAAGAAAAGAGAAGGTAAATAATTATTAGGTGACAAGTGAATCAAATTGAGCGTGGGAAATCAAATTACACATCCAAGGCATTCATAAAATAAAAAGGTAAATAATTGACTGGGATAACCCAAAATAAATGGCTGGGACATTTATGTACATACATGTACATACGACTCTTTAATATTGCAGCCATGTTATCTACGATGAGAAAACATACACATATTCTATGTTTTATTCTACGACGTTATGCTGACATTATTTGTTCATAATGTTTACACCATCTATAATTCTAATGAGGATTACAACACATTTTAACTATGTTTTATGGATTCACACCATTTATGAGGTAAATCTAATTAGGTTTTCGGCTAAACATTCAATTTAGCTGAGTCTGACAAGGCTCGATGTCGACGATGTGTGACATGAGAGATTCAACTTAAAAAATTAAGAGCCAACTATTGTCAAATGCTTCAATTTAATTTACAACATGTATTATTATTTCTATTATGCATGACTATATCAATAATATCATAAAGGTTTCCGAACATTTGTGCGACTCTATCAATAATTTGTAGAGCATACAGATAATATCACATTAATATCCTGAGAATTGTATAGTACTATTCTACACATTTTTATAACTCTATCTAGAATTTGTTGAAAATATAAAAGGTTTGAGAAGGAATAATGGTAGAATAAATAATAAATAAATAAAAATAAAGGTTACTTTCACGAATTTACAAAGAGGGTATCTTTGAACTATTCGAAGTAGGAAAATGAGATGGCGACACCGGGTGTTACTCAAATTGAGCGACACCCGGGGTAATATTGTAATTTTATTGTGTATTTCGTTTTCCCTCCATTAAAATCCAAATTTTAAATTAATTAGTGTTAAAGGACAATTTAGGTATTTGACATTAATTAACCAACAATGATGAGCAATTTTTAGCGTGAGATTTTCGTGGAACAAACTGTGAACAATATATTCATCAGTGATTTTAGTTGAAAAATTAAAACAAAATTTTCCAATTTGTCATTTATGAATACATTTTCCAATTTGTCAATACTTTTCTCAGATGTGAATTAATACATGGCAAATTCAATGAAAAATTCATCTTTCGTGTGTACATCTGAACTTTGAACATACCTTAACAATTATGAATCCAGTAGAGAAAATTTGTCGTTTCACGTTTGAGAATAGAATTCTCTCTTTTATTTTTGTTAATTTAGTAAACGTATGATTTGATGATGAAGATAAAGCGTCATGATTTGATGTATAATACTCCGTATATATTAGAGCCGTTATGATATGCACTAATGTAAAATATTTGATATAGAGGTGGCAATCGGATGGGTCGAGTCGGATTCGAGTCGAGTTGTTTCGGGTGCGGGTTATCGTGATGTCGGATTTATTCGAGTCATATGAAATTGCGGGTCGGATCGGTTTCGGTTGGATTATTTCAGGTTATGACTTACTTCGGGTATCGGGTCGGCATAGGGAACCCTTGGTCGGGTGACGGTTGTTATCGGTAGGGTTAGTTAGACATATCGGTAGGGTTAGTTAGACTAACAATCCTGAACAGTTCATATCATGTCAAAAGGTTTTAATACTAGATCCTATCGGGTTATAACGGGTCACAACTTGTCCCTTAGGTCATTCTGTATTATTTTACGATGTTATGCATCTATTCATATATAGCTAGTTGCTGAAAAATATATATAGTGATATTTTATTTAAAATTTTCAATTTAAGAGTAATAACCATTGATTAATTGATAATGAATTTATGAAAAAAAAATCTCGATTATATAATATTGAATGTGAAATAACAAAGAAATAAATATTTATATAATTTTGTACTACCAGCTATTTGGACATAAAACTTAAAATAAAATTTAAACCAAAATGTTGAAAATCGAAGATAGCTAGATAATAAAAGGATGTGTGAGAAATATATTTTGAATAGAATGTGAAATCACTAGAACTTGAATTCACCGAAATTCGAATTACTCTAACTATATCATTGGCCGAACTTGAATTGATCTAAACAAAAATTTACTTGGGAAGTTCATTCGATTTCCTTACTACATTTAGAACGTGACGATTAATTAGTGATAAATTAAGATGAAGAAGGGGACAATAATGTTATTTTTTAAACTAGCTAAACGGTAGGTTTAACAAGAAAAGCTAGTTAATAAGTTTATTGAAGTCAAATTTTAGTTAAAAAGTTAATCTAAGCTTAATCAACCTAAGTTAATTAAGCAAAGTTAACTTAAATTTAGTTAAGTTGATGCTAATTTTTAATTTACCTAAGTTCAAATTTCGACTTAGCTCACATAACTTCAATTGAATTTAGTTTAGTTCCATTTAGCTCTATTTAGCTCAATTAAACTCAATTAAGTTAAGTTCAAATCAGTTTAGCTTAATTGAGTTCAATTCAATTCACTTTAGCTAGAGTTAGTTCAATTCATTTTAGCTCTTTTACGAGCATGCTTCTGGCTTAATTTAGCTATACAGTTCACTTCAGCTAAAGTCAGTTCAATTTAGTTAGTTCAACAATTCAATTCGGTAGCTCAGGTCTATTTTGTGTTTTGCCACTTGATTCAAATTAACTCAACTCAATTCAAATTTCATATACTCAAATTAACTCGACTTCATTTTCATCTAGTTCGATTTCTTTGAGCTCGAGCTCCATTAATTTTAGTTTAGCTCCTTTGAGTGAAAGATTAAGACCTAATCAAATAAAGTAGCTGAAAATGTCTTTTGCCAAATAAAGCTAAAAAATGAAAAGTGTATTAATTTCTTATCTAGTTAGTCTTGTGTAAGACGGTTTTACACAATTATAATGCAAAACGGATCCATATATAACCATATTAGATAAAGTATATATTAAAAAGAATTCGTTTTAAAATACTTTTTTTTTGGTAAAAATACAGGAATATTTGTAGTTTTTATTCCAATTACCTATTTTCTTACTAAAAAACGTGGGAAGTAGTCAAATATAATGTTAAGTAGACCACATTCTCCATTTCTATTCCTTTCATAGTGGTTGTGAGTTATGGTTTTGCCCACAAACACACGTTTAACATTAATACCAATTTTAAAGTTTGTCATGCACAATCAAAACTTTGTGTATTAGGTTTATATATAAGTTAACTATATACAATATACACATAATTAAATTGAACGATAACTTTTAGTCAAACTTATAGACCAAAGTGTTAGCACTTCCGGACTCGTATATTTAGACAACATTCACATGGAGAACTATAAAGAAAAAAAAAGTGTACAAAAATTCTTAATTTGTAAACTTAACGTTAATTCTAGTCTTATAAACATAGTCTTATTCAGGTCACAAGTATGTATCAGTTAGTCGAGTTTTACTCGAGTCGGGTTCTTTTCTTTGTCGGATTTTATTGGCTATGGTGTTATCGGGTTCGGGTTATATCGGTTATCGGATGATATTAAGAATCGAGTTATGTTGGATCGGACCGGGTCGGTTTCATGTGTTATAATTCTGTAGTATTTTCGGGTGTCAGACGGGTTCGATATCGGGCGAGTCGGATCGGTTTTGTCGAGTCGGGTCGGGTTTTGCCAGGTCTAGATATAGTTTTAATTAGTATTTTATTTTCTTAATATAATAGATTGTGAATTACGGTTTTATCCTTATGATATTGGCGTAAAAACGAAAATTAATTTTTTATTTTTTAATTTTTTCTATTTTTTTATTTGGGTGTTACCGAAATTCGATAACACCCGGTGTCGCCCTAGCACTTCCCATCGAAGTATCATTTTAAGCTACACTCTAAACAATTATGTCACTTAATATTGCACAACAATCTTATAAAAACATTCTAGAGGTTATTGTGGCTTTGTACACCAAGTACGGAGTATTATTCAAGTAACGGTGTTACTAATGACGGTAGACTACATTTTGAGCGAACCCAAGCCAAATTTTTAAGAAGGTAGACTATATTTTATGAACTTTAAAACTAAAAGCATAATAATAATTTATTTTATTCAGACAATAATTTTATTGCGAGTTCTAGAAGAGCGGTTAAATGAGAAGCTATTACTTTAGGCCCGTGTATCGCACGGGCATTAAATCTAGTATATAAATAAAAGAGGCTTTTTTCAGGCATTGTGAGAGACTCCAACTTTATTAAATCACTTATTTAATTTTTCGATATTAATATCTACAATTATATCTCAACAACTATATATTTATTTATGTATCAAAACAAGACAATTTTTTATCAAAACAAAACAAATTTTATCTTGTTGAGATGATAGAGTTGCATTGGTTACAAATATCATCTGATAAATTGTTAGCCTATATATACTCTAATTCAACCAAAATTTGAAAGACACAAACAGTTCATCAACGTTGAGCTATTTACTTTCCTTCATACGGATTATTACAGCAATTCATCAGACGATGACGACTTTGTGCATGTTGAATATCAGCTTCAGTGGCGGCCCTGGACCGAACCAGAGGGACGATCCCCGCGACTTCCTTTTTTATCGCAGGTTTTGTAACACCCCGTAAATTCGAAGACCTTTATTATATTTTAAAAGTAATATTTTAATCTATTTTAATTTAATATTAATTTATTTGAAATAAAATCTATTTGATAAAATATAATCTTATTTTATTTTGAAGAAATGTAATTATTTTTGATAGTTTAGAAATGTTTAAAAGTGATTTAAACTATATTTAAACCTTTTCCTTTGATAAAATAGATTTCGGATAAAAGTCGTAAAATCGGAATTTTCCCATTTCTTACGGTCGTTGGGTAAACGAGTTTGGATATTGGGCATATGAGTACTTAATCTTTTAGTAAAATCGTGTTTAAGAACTTTAATTTTCTCGGAAATCGCGTTCGACGAATATTTCTAATATCTGTCGAAACGAACCAAAACGTAAACAATTGAAACTCACCCAAACACCCTACCCAAAACCATGCACCCTCCATCCTCCATGGGTCTCCTCTTCATCTTTCATTTCCTCAATTCTCATTCTATCACTTCCTTCTCTCAAACACCAAATTCCTCTCAAAATAACCTCCTTACAATCCCTAAATCCACCATAACTTCTTCATTTCTCCACCAAATCGCATAAAAATTATATATTCGGAATCCTCTCTTCAATCCTCATCTACTAGTAAGCTTTATTTTCATTTCCCCCAAATTTTGTTTAAGACACTTTTTTTTAGGGTTTCGAATTTAAGCTTAATAATTGTGTTTTTGTTCTTATAGGTGAAGAATTTGAAGATGAGTTAGGTGACTCATATGTTGTTGAAGATGAAGAGTAATTTTGGGTTTTAGAAGCTTTCTTAAGTTATTACTTGTCTCTTTGCTAACTTAAGGTAACTATTCCGAGTTACTCGACGAATTAATGTCACATTAGTAGTTGTATTCGTTGTTTGTTGTTGTTGTTTGTTGTTGTTGTTGTTGTTGTTTGTTGTTGTTTGAGACGATCTTGTTGATAAATGAATGAATGGAGTAAGATGAGTATGCTTATGTTTAATTTATGTTAACCATTTGTATATTATTGTTTAGAACAAATTTGGATGAGGAATTATGTGTTGTGACAAGTCCGCGTGTTGGCTGGAACGCGTCAGTACCGGACCGAGACGTTTTCCAATGTTTCCAAAAATATGACAGATTGAACGGCATCGAAAAATGAGGTGGTTTAGCCACTTGAATCACTCAATTCGGAGTCCGTATGAGTAAATGGCGTCGTTTTATCGATAAAATTTATAGAAAAGTTTACCCTTGTGTGAGACGGTTATTTATACTATTTTATTATGCGAGAATTTAATTGAATTGGATATTTTGTAAGTTGGAATATATTTCCTTATGTTGATAGTTTTTCACATGATAGAAATTGGAAATAGCATGAGAATGATATTGTGATGAATTTTGTGATTTGGGCCAAAGTAGGCCAAGACTCTGAGCTGGGCCAGATTGACCGAACGAGTTTGGTCAAACTAGGTTTAAACCGGTCAGCCTCGATTTGACCAATGACCCGTCGCGGGACTAGGGTCGAGGGTTTGTCTTTGAGGTGAGATTGGTTGATATTGAATGCTTCATATTGATGCCTTGATATTTATGATTCAACATGTTGGTAGCTTGATGTTTTAACCATATGAGCATGATTATTATTTCACATGTTGGTTGTTGGATGCTTTGGTTGCCTTATGCTTGAGTCTTGTTTGCCTTTGGCCATTTTAGCTTATTCTCATGGATTATGATATTGATGGTTAGCTATAATTTTGTTATTGATGACATTGAGGATATGGTTGGATTGTCTGCTGAATAGACATTTATATAGCCTTTCACATGATAGAATGTTAGCATTTATGTTTGAAAGTTGGACTCTTTGCCCCTCTTATGGTTAAGTGGGTGTCCTACTTGTCTTAAGTGTTGTAGGCTAAAGCATTCAGTTGGGACTAGGTCCTAGGTGAGTGACTTCGGTCGATGTCATAGATAGGCCCTTATAGTCTTTGACGAGTGTATGTTTGCGGCTTAATAGCCTTTGTGTCTTAGCTTGGTGGGCTTATATCCAAGTTAGGGCATGACCTCCTGACGTACTCTTAGAAGTATGTGGTCAGCTTAAGTACTAGCCAACCCTTTGGTGGACTCCTTAGGGGTACTCATGTGTGTGATCATGGGTCTTGGATGCGATATTTTCCGCATGTCGCTAGGTCTGCGCAGGTTTAGGACTAGGGTGTTTACCTTACTTTGTGGTATAGACTCGAGTTACAGAGTGACTATTGACCGTCCTAAGAACTTATGCCTGTCTCTAGATATATTGTCCTTTCTTGTTTGATGATTCTATGAATCATAGAAGGTGAGATGCAAGCCGGCTATGGTTGATAGAGTTTGGATTCCTGGATGTTATGTGATTCACATGATAGTGTAGTATGAGTCGGTCTAGTATTCACATGCTAGGACTATGTGTTGTCGTATTGTTGTTCACATGATAAGCATGATTGTCTAGCATCTATATGCTAAGGCTATGTGTTATTCATATTCATATTCTTATGTTTACATGTTATATTAATTATGACATTTCGTGGCTGGGAGAACTCGGAGTTACTCCCCACTGACTGTGGCTTTCGTATTTGTATAAAATGCGATTGACAGGTAGGTGATGCATATATGGGGTACATGGACGAGCTAGCGAGCAAAGTAACCTTGGGACCTAGATTGGCTTTATTTTATTGTGACCCTTGAACACTTTTTATGTCATATACTTTTTAGGGACATATGTCTCCCTTTTTCATACTTGGGTTGTATAACTTTATTTCGCGACTTTAGCGATGTTTTATTTATGAGGTTTATTTTGGACCTTGCATGTTTGACACCTTCCCATTTGGATATTTTTATAACAGGTTCAGGTTTTAAAAATTACAGGTTTTTACCCAAATGAACCTATTACAAACATATCCATGCAGTTTTTATCTAGAATTATGTGTTTACTTTTCCGCAATAAATGAGGGTGTTACAGGTTTGGTATAATTGCTTATCGTATCTATTATCATTGAGCCTGAGAATGATCGAGCATGAGATAGCTTTATCCATTGCCGGGTTTCCTGAGCAAAACATGGAGGGGCGACAAGAAGCAAGAAGACCTTATGCTCGTCAACAGAATGTGATTATAAACTATGTTAACACGGACGACTCTGAACGTCGTGTTGGTGAAGCTACTGTTACAGTTCAGCGTTCTTCTAATCTTAATATCGGTCATAACACCAATACTGCGGGTGAACAAAATGCTGGAGATGTTCTATATCGAGATGGTAGCAAGATACGATTTGAAATCAACGGTGTCCGGGATGTTTTCTTCAATGGACAATTACCTTATGGATTTATACTTTTATGATACTTCAAGTTTATTACTTTGTTGGGTTGTTTAATTTACGCATAAAGTTTCGATTCTTCTGTTATTTGTTACTCAAAGTTGACAACTTTATTGGGTTGTTTGATTGATTTGTGTGCGGAAGAAATCACTTTATTGGTTGTTTATGAATTTGTCGCAAGTTAATTAATTGTTGTTTACATTCGTTACAGATTTTCAGGCACTACCATTGCATCATCTCTAACAATTACTTAAGCACACATAGCAAAAGGGAGAGGGAAATAAACAAACCGCCTAATGTTTGACGGAACTGCTCTCATAAAAGTAGCACTAATTATCCTATAAAACCGTCTCATAATAGAGTTTATGTGATAGTTTATCACTCGGTTCTTAAATCTTTTCAAACTATTAAAACCGTAAAGTCGTAAATTAATCATGTTGACCATAAGTGATGGGCTAATTTATCCGACAAATTTGTCCATTAAATCTTAAGTGGAACTCAGACTAAAAAATAAATTGGGCTGCTACTTGAATTCAAGCGACAAATTTTCTATATAGGTGTAATATTGACTTAAATGACGACTCATTGGAATAAACTAATCAACCGAGCCAACGAGGAGATCAAATATTAATCACACTACAAGTACAAAATCAAAGTTAAACTTTAAATGTGATTATTTTAAACCATAGTTATGAAATTAAATATAAGAGAAATATTATTGAAATTATTTTAAGATAAATATAAAAGATATATTAATATGCTTTTGATAACTAGTACGGAGTATAAAAGATATACTACTATTAATTTAAGAGTTTTGGGCAATAGCTAATTACAATGCATGTAGTATGAGGAATCTACAATGACAAGTTCAATTGCAATTCAACACGACATCTTGAGGTACTACATTTTCAATCAGAAACAGTTTACAATTAATTAAGTACTAATATATTTATCTTATTTCAATATTTTATTTATACATATAATTTACTCAACAAAAACAATAGCCAATAAAATCGCTCCAAAACAATAGCCAATGAAATCGCTTCAAAAGTTCTCAAAGAGTATATATCTTTTCATTATTTTTCAAATGAAATCGCTTCAAAAGTTCTCAAGGAGTATATATCTTTTCATTATTTTTCACTTTCGATTTTTATCGGGTCAATATAATGTGGAAACACGAAATGCACAATCTCATTTGCGTACGGAGCACTATAATTTCCGCAAGTTTAAATACTTCTACGAATATATGAGTACACGAGGATAAAATTTTAGTACAACTCCTAATAATACTCGATACAACATCCCTCCAATTTTTAATGATCTTCTCTCTTTCTCTTTTCAAACAACTTTGATTATCTTTCATCTTTCCTTTTTTGATAAGTTTCATTCATTTTCTATTACAATACTTTATTTTTCCTTTTTTCCTCTCATATTTTTTGTGCAAAAAAAAAGGAGGAAGATAATAAGAAATTGGAGAAAGTACAATATTAATATTACAAAGTACATTATATATAATTTTGAAGTCATTAGTTACTTATGACAATATAATTACATTTTTCACAAATTCACTTTAAAAAAAAAACAATTTTTAGTAACCGTGCAACGCACGGGCACAAAATCTAGTACCATTAATATGATAAATGAGATAATTAATACAATTATTCCTCTAAAACTCCACTTCTTTTAGAAATAGTCACCCAAATTGACATTCTTATACCATATAAAACCCGTCTTATCAAACTTCCCCACACTTAGATCTTTACTCGTCTTCGAGTAACTCAAAGGACTCAATAAAAGTCAAACTAACACCGATCCACAGAAGTATAAGGAAGCTTACAAGACTTACAATGAAACTCTTGTAAGACGGTCTCCAACATAACAAAGAGAGATAAAACAGCATCTGAAGAATTTTTTTCTTTTTACCTAAATCTCTCATTTTGCCAAGAGCGCCCGCCCTTGCGAGTTTTCACTCTAGTTTTTCATTTTTTTCATCTCACTCTACTCTAAGTGGCACGAAACTCGATTCTTCATTTTACCCGGAGCGCCCTTTCGGGTTTTCACTCCGTCCTCGGCCACATCCCAATCTTGCCTGTAACACCCCGCGCTTTCCTTATATTTTAAATAAATTTTTAAGTAAGTTTTATTAAATAATTATTATTTAAAGCTTATTTTCATAAAATATCGTCATAGCCGTGTAACGGTAATAATAGTGTAGATTTTAATAATATTATTCTCCGTCTCGAGTTATAGTAGACTTGGGACGAAAATTCTAGTGAATACCGACTCATTTTGAGTTATTGGGCTTAACTTGACTCATGGGTCTTTTCTCTCCTCTTTCCTCTACACTAACCCCCAACTAAACCCTCACAACTTCATCTCCCTCATTCTAATTTCTGAAATTTCCCCAACAACCACTCCACCATTGTTAAACCCTTGCTCTCAACCCTAAAATCACCATAATTCACTCAATTCTTCACCAATCTCGTTCCTTTTCGCGCCATTCTCTTCCTTTTCTCATTTCCCTTGTCTCTAAGTAAGAAAGTTGCCATCTTTTCCTCTATTTCCAAATTCTCATCTTACAAGGATGTGGATTCTTGACTTAATACCTTTATTTTTGTGTTTAGGGAGAACTTGGACAACCCGGAGGAGGATAGCTACATCATTGACGAGTCTTTAGAAGATTGAAGTGCAAAAAGGTAACGGTGATGGGTTACTCGACTTTTATGTTAGAATTGTGTGGTTTTATGTAGTTATAATCTCATATGAATGTTAAAAGTTGTATCTTTCATGATTGGTGCTAATTTGGATGTTGAATATCATGCTTGTTTGCAATTCTCACATGTTTGGATGAAAATCTCATGCTACATCTCTTGAATCCGAAATTACCCATTCACATGCTCAAATATGTTGTTTTTCCGAGTTAGAATCATGCTAGGATACGTAAACAATTGATGGGAAACGATTTTTGTTGGTTTCAAATGGTTTGGAAGTGTTTTGCTTGAAATCCGCGTGTTTGTAGTCCCAGTAGGGTGATGGCCGTGCCGCCTCTTGACCACTGGGAGATCCTGTAAATTTTGAGCACATTTTAGAAAGCACAGTAGTCCCAGTAGGGTGACCGTGGCGGTCTCTTGACCGGCTGGGAGTTTCCTGTAAGTTTTGGGCAAATTTTAGTAAGTCTGTAGTCCCAGCCGGGTGACCGGCGGCCGGTCTACTGACCGGCTGGGAGTGCACTGAAGGTTTTATGTGTTTTTGAAATTTGGCCGTATTCCCAGCCGGTGGACCGGCAGCCGGTCTACTGACCGGCTGGGAGTGCACTGTAAGTTTCTTTTGATTTTCAATATTAGTGTGTTGTCCCAGTAGGTGGCTCTTGTGGCAGACACCACCCTACCGGGAGTCCCCTGTTTGTTCTATTCCACTTGCGACTTCTAATAATGATTGAGCTATGCATGCATCTTCTTTCCTATCGATAATTGGTTACTTTAAGACTCATTAATGTTATGATCATGCATAATGGTTATGGTTCTTGTTCGGACCCGAGTGTGACGTTTTACATTGTGAGACTACTCGACATTCCCTATTTATTTTGCCCTCGGACATTGGGTCACGGTTAGGTGCCATTGTTTCCGAGTTGGGCTATTTTTCCTTCCGCCTTTTTCGGACCGGGGGTCACGGTTAGGTGACAAGGTTCCGCTTGAGGTTACTCGAGTTTCGGGCACGATTAGGTGTACCATATTTCGAGTCTTGGATACGATTTGGTATCGTTTGTCGAATCGGGTGTCGTCCATCCCGAGAGTCTGGCCAGGTTTAGACTAGGACCGTATTATGATCGTCGTCCTACCAAGAGGTTGGAGTCTAGAGGGTTGTCTTGTTTGAGTCTATACTTTGTAATTTGTCTTACATTTGAGTTGAGTCAATATTTGACCGTTTGACCTAATTATTCTTCTCTCATTTATGCGTAACTACTCTTATTGCATTTTGTATACTAATCATGATTTTCGTAATGCCGTAAGTATTTACTCTCATGCTTGTTTATTTAATTAAATTCCTAATTACTTGTATTTTGACATATTGTGGCTGGGAGAACCCTGAGTTACTCCCCACTGACTGTGGCTTTCATATCTATTATGAATGACAGGTTGGTGATGAAGCTAAGTGGGGAAGACCGTGTGAGCTAGCGAGTTCTTACCTCGGACCTTATTTAGTTATCATTTAATAGACTCACCTACTTTTCGAATTGATGTTAATTCGTGGGATATCTTTTCCCCAATAAATAGACTTGTGTTGTAAACTTAAACTTAATTATCTAAACTTATCTATCGTGTTGGTGATACCTCGCGTTGGACTTCACTAGAAACTTTAAAAGTTTTAAAAATCTCGTGTTTCCGCCACGATTTACTAGTTATATTTAGTTGCCTCAACGAGGGGTGTCACAGATGGTATCAGAGCATGTATTGCTCCTGACGCACACACGTGTACCCCAACTTAAATTTCAACTTGACCTTAAATAATGAATGAGAGATGGGTAGAATTAAGGACCTAAGTTGGTAGCCTTTTTGTGTATGTTTTGTGATAGGTTCTAACTTGTTTGCTCTTGTGCTAAAGATGGTACGAGCGACCAATGTGGATAATGCTATCATGCAAGCCCTCACTCAAGTGCTTGCTAACCAACAAAATGTTCAACCCGCTCCCCCTCTTCATGAAGCTAACCGTCAAGGAAGCTATGCTTGGATTGCAAGTCAACTAGCAAGGAACAAGGCTAGGACCTATGGTGGTGAAGTGGATCCCGTTGCTCTCTCGGAGTGGTTTCGTGATATGGAGAAGAACTTCTCTCTCTTTGATGCCCGAGAGGAGGACAAGGTGAGATTAGCCTCTCACTTTCTTGTGAAGGAAGCCGATATGTGGTGGACTTTGACCGGTCCTACCGCTACTCAAGACCCCAACTTTGATTGGAACCGCTTCAAGTCACTTGTGGAGACTCGCTTCTATCCTAAGGAGCTCAAGCAACAAAGGTTGAAGGAATTCATGGAATTCAAGCAAGGGAAGCTATCAATTCAAGCCTACACCGACAAGTTTAATGAACTTGCTCATTATGCCTCCAAGTTCGTGAAAGATGAAGAGGATCGTGTCTACTTCTACAAGAACAAGTTGAATCCTAAGGTTGAAAGCATGGTGAGAAGAAGCTCAACTACCTTTGTGGAAGTCTATGATGATGCTATTTGGGCCGAAAGCTCTTTGAAGGCCATTGAGGAAGATTCTAAAACCCACTCCTCTTCTCATTCTTATCGTTCTAACTTTCATGGCAAGAGACCATTTGTGCCTTCTACTTCCAACTATGCCAACAAGAGAAGGTTTGTGCCAAGGATGCAAGACCATGGAGGACAAGGACCAAGAGTTCAAGAACCTAGAGGGCAAGTTCCCACACCAACCAATGAACTTGAGAAGGACCGTAAGTGCTACCATTGTAGACAAGCTCTACACCCCGGAGTTGGATGCTATGGCAAGCCCTTGACTTGCTTTCATTGTAAGAAGCCCGGACATCGTGTTGCCGATTGCCCCGAGAAGAAGAATGCTCCTACTCCAAATGCTAGGCCAAGAGGAACTATCTTTGTCATGAGTCGAGCCGAAAGCGACCGCTCATCCCGATATCATTACGGGTATGTTCTCAAATTTTGATCAACCTTGCCTCATTTTATTTGATACCGGCGCATCTTTATCTTTTATATCTTCCAAATTCTCCGAAAAGCTAGCCATTGAACCTATTCCTAGTGAGGAAACTTCTATATCCTTACCTTCCGGAGAGATGTTCTCTTATTCCCTCACTTTCTCCGACATTCCTATCTCTATTTCGGGAACCTTATTCCCCGCTAACCTACTTCGTTTTCCCCTTGAGGAATTCGATGTAATTTTGGGTATGGATTGGTTGTCAAAGTATGATGCAAGATTCGAGTGTAGAGACCAAAAGATTCGCCTCAAGAGTCCGCTAGGCACTCGTGTGTCCTATAGAGGAGTCCGTTCCCAAGAAGGTGTGAAATTGATTTCCGCTTTGAAGTTGATGAGTATGAGGAGGAAAGGTTAACAAATCTTTCTTTGTGTGGTGACTTCTACCTCCCCTCCCTTACCAAAGATCGAAGAAGTGCCCGTAGTTTGTGAGTTCGCCGATGTCTTTCCCGAAGAGTTGTCCGGAATTCCTCCCGAGCGTGATGTTGAGTTCTCTATCGACCTTGTACCGGAACCGAACCGCCCGATTGCTAAAGCCCCGTACCGTATGGCGCCAACCGAGTTGAAGGAGTTGAGAAAGCAACTTGATGAGATGATTGAGAAAGGATTCATTAGACCTAGTGCCTCGCCTTGGGGTGCTCCCGTTCTCTTTGTGAAGAAGAAAGATGGATCCATGAGACTTTGCATTGACTACCGTGAGCTTAACCGTGTTACCATCAAGAACAAGTATCCTCTACCAAGGATTGAAGATTTGTTTGATCAACTCAAAGGTGCTTCTACTTTCTCCAAGATTGATTTGAGATCCGGTTACCATCAAATTCCCGTTCGTGAGTCCGATATCCCTAAGACCGCCTTTAGCACGAGATATGGACATTTCGAGTTTAAGGTGATGCCCTTTGGTTTAACCAATGCCCCTTCTATTTTCATGGACCAAATGAACCGGACCTTTAGTGAGTTCTTAGACAAGTGTGTTGTGGTTTTCATTGACGATATCCTCATCTTTTCCAAGTCCGAAGAAGAGCATGCCGATCACCTTCGTATCATTTTGGGAATCCTCCGTCGTCAAAAGTGGTTTGCCAAATTCTCCAAATGCGAATTTTGGTTGTCTAAGGTGTCTTTCCTAGGCCATGTGATATCTAAGGATGGTGTCATGGTAGACCTTTCGAAGATTGAAGCCGTGATTGAGTGGAAGAGTCCAACCGACGTTGGTGAAATCCGTAGTTTCTTGGGTTTGGCGGGTTACTACCGTCGCTTTGTGAAAGATTTTTCCAAGCTTGCTAGACCGATGACTCAACTTTTGAAGAAAGAGACCAAGTTTGTGTGGACCGAAGCTTGTGAAAGTGCATTCCAAGAGTTGAAGAAGAGGTTGACTACCGCCCCCGTGTTGACCTTGCCCGAGGATGGAGTTGATTTTGATGTGTTTTGTGATGCTTCTAAGATGGGTTTGGGTTGTGTCCTCATGCAAAATAGAAGAGTTGTTGCCTATGCTTCGCGACAATTGAGAGTTCATGAGGTGAACTATCCCACTCATGATTTGGAATTAGCCGCCATCGTTCATGCTTTGAAGATGTGGAGACACTACCTCATTGGAGTCCATTGCCGTATCTACACCGACCATAAGAGTTTGAGGTACATCTTCACCCTAAAGGATTTGAATATGAGACAACGACGATGGTTGGAATTGGTGAATGATTACGACATGGAGTTGTTGTATCATGAAGGTAAGGCAAATGTGGTTGCCGATGCCCTTAGTAGGAAGTCTACTCATCCCTTGAGTGCTATTCGTGTGCTCCCCGATGACCTTTGTGCCGAGTTTCGTAAGTTAAGTTTGCAACTAGTGGAGAGTGGTTTTGATTATCTTGGTGCTATGGTTGCCGAGCCCGTTCTTCACCGTGAGATTCTAGATAGCCTTGTGGACGATGCTACCTTTAAAAGTTTTCAAGCCAAGCTTCTTGAAGGGAAAGCAAAGGATTGTGAGATTGATGCTAGAGGTTACCTCCGTTACCGAGGACGCATGTATGTGCCCGATGCCGTTGATTTGAGGAAGAGAGTTCTAGATGAAGCTCATCTATCCCCTTATTCAATTCACCCCGGAGGAGACAAGATGTATAAAGATTTGAAGCTTCAGTTTTGGTGGCCTAACATGAAGAATGACATCGTGTCCTATGTGGGAAGATGTCTTACTTGCCAACAAGTAAAGATTGAGCATAAGAGACCCGGTGGTTTGCTACAACCTTTGGATGTTCCTTTATGGAAGTGGGAGTCCATTTCCATGGATTTTGTGATGGCTTTGCCTAAGACCGTTGGTGGAAAGGATGCCGTATGGGTTGTTGTGGATAGGTTGACCAAGTGTGCTAGGTTCATTCCTATCAAAGAGACTTGGAGTTTAGACCATCTTGCTAGTGCTTATGTTGAAGAGATCGTTCGTTACCATGGTGTTCCTAAGGAGATCATTTCGGATCGTGACCCGAGGTTTTGTTCAAGATTTTGGAAAGCTTTGCAAGATGCTATGGGTAGTAAGTTGTTGATGAGTACCGCTTTTCATGCCGCTACCGATGGACAATCCGAGAGGACGATTCAAACTTTAGAAGACTTGTTGCGTGCTTGTGCCCTTGATTTTCATTCTAGTTGGGAGAAGAGCTTACCTTTGGTGGAATTTTCTTACAACAATAGTTATCATGCTTCTATCAAGATGGCCCCTTATGAAGCCCTTTATGGAAGGAAATGCCGAAGTCCAATTTGTTGGGATCAAGCAAGTGATGTTCGTGACCTAGGACCCGACAAGTTAGCCGAGACGATTGATCAAGTGAAGCTCATCCGTGAAAGAATGAAAGCCGCCCAAGATCGACAGAAGTCTTATGCCGATGTTCGCCGTCGACCCTTGGAGTTTGAAGTTGGAGATAAAGTATTCTTGAAAGTGTCCCCGATGAAAGGAGTAAAGAGATTTGGAGTCAAAGGGAAGTTGAGTCCAAAGTACATTGGCCCTTATGAAGTGGTAAAGAGGATTGGTGCCGTGGCTTATAAGTTGGATTTGCCCCCGAGTTTGGGTAAAGTTCATGATGTCTTTCATGTTTCTCAACTTAGGAAATACATTAGCGACCCTAGTCATGTGTTGCAAAATGAGATTCCCGAGCTTGAGCCTAGTCTTTCTTTCGAGGAAAGACCGATTCGTATCTTGGATAAGAAGGAGAAGAAGCTAAGGAGCAAAGTGGTGCCCTTGGTGAAGGTTTTGTGGAAGTGTGGTGATGTAGAAGAAGAGACTTGGGAGCCGGAAGCTTCCATGCGGGTCAAGTACCCTAGTTTGTTTTCTTAAGGTAATACCCTTTCGTTTCAAGTTTCGAGGGCGAAACTTTTTAAAAGGTGGGATGATTGTAACACCCCGCGCTTTCCTTATATTTTAAATAAATTTTTAAGTAAGTTTTATTAAATAATTATTATTTAAAGCTTATTTTCATAAAATATCGTCATAGCCGTGTAACGGTAATAATAGTGTAGATTTTAATAATATTATTCTCCGTCTCGAGTTATAGTAGACTTGGGACGAAAATTCTAGTGAATACCGACTCATTTTGAGTTATTGGGCTTAACTTGACTCATGGGTCTTTTCTCTCCTCTTTCCTCTACACTAACCCCCAACTAAACCCTCACAACTTCATCTCCCTCATTCTAATTTCTGAAATTTCCCCAACAACCACTCCACCATTGTTAAACCCTTGCTCTCAACCCTAAAATCACCATAATTCACTCAATTCTTCACCAATCTCGTTCCTTTTCGCGCCATTCTCTTCCTTTTCTCATTTCCCTTGTCTCTAAGTAAGAAAGTTGCCATCTTTTCCTCTATTTCCAAATTCTCATCTTACAAGGATGTGGATTCTTGACTTAATACCTTTATTTTTGTGTTTAGGGAGAACTTGGACAACCCGGAGGAGGATAGCTACATCATTGACGAGTCTTTAGAAGATTGAAGTGCAAAAAGGTAACGGTGATGGGTTACTCGACTTTTATGTTAGAATTGTGTGGTTTTATGTAGTTATAATCTCATATGAATGTTAAAAGTTGTATCTTTCATGATTGGTGCTAATTTGGATGTTGAATATCATGCTTGTTTGCAATTCTCACATGTTTGGATGAAAATCTCATGCTACATCTCTTGAATCCGAAATTACCCATTCACATGCTCAAATATGTTGTTTTTCCGAGTTAGAATCATGCTAGGATACGTAAACAATTGATGGGAAACGATTTTTGTTGGTTTCAAATGGTTTGGAAGTGTTTTGCTTGAAATCCGCGTGTTTGTAGTCCCAGTAGGGTGACGGCAGCTCGGTCTCTTGACCGGGGAGATCCTGTAAATTTTGAGCACATTTTAGAAAGCTCAGTAGTCCCAGTAGGGTGACCGTGGCGGCCGGTCTCTTGACCGGCTGGGAGTTTCTGTAAGTTTTGGGCAAATTTTAGTAAGTCTCAGTAGTCCCAGTAGGGTGACCGTGGGCTGGTCCTCTTGACCTACTGGAAGTGCACTGAAGGTTTTATGTGTTTTTGAAATTTGGCCGTATTCCCAGCCGGTGGACCGGCAGCCGGTCTACTGACCGGCTGGGAGTGCACTGTAAGTTTCTTTTGATTTTCAATATTAGTGTGTTGTCCCAGCCGGTGGCCCGGCGGCCGGTACACCACCCGGCTGGGAGTCCCCTGTTTGTTCTATTCCACTTGCGACTTCTAATAATGATTGAGCTATGCATGCATCTTCTTTCCTATCGATAATTGGTTACTTTAAGACTCATTAATGTTATGATCATGCATAATGGTTATGGTTCTTGTTCGGACCCGAGTGTGACGTTTTACATTGTGAGACTACTCGACATTCCCTATTTATTTTGCCCTCGGACATTGGGTCACGGTTAGGTGCCATTGTTTCCGAGTTGGGCTATTTTTCCTTCCGCCTTTTTCGGACCGGGGGTCACGGTTAGGTGACAAGGTTCCGCTTGAGGTTACTCGAGTTTCGGGCACGGTTAGGTGTACCATATTTCGAGTCTTGGATACGATTTGGTATCGTTTGTCGAATCGGGTGTCGTCCATCCCGAGAGTCTGGCCAGGTTTAGACTAGGACCATATTATGATCGTCGTCCTACCAAGAGGTTGGAGTCTAGAGGGTTGTCTTGTTTGAGTCTATACTTTGTAATTTGTCTTACATTTGAGTTGAGTCAATATTTGACCGTTTGACCTAATTATTATTCTCTCATTTATGCGTAACTACTCTTATTGCATTTTGTATACTAATCATGATTTTCGTAATGCCGTAAGTATTTACTCTCATGCTTGTTTATTTAATTAAATTCCTAATTACTTGTATTTTGACATATTGTGGCTGGGAGAACCCTGAGTTACTCCCCACTGACTGTGGCTTTCATATCTATTATGAATGACAGGTTGGTGATGAAGCTAAGTGGGGAAGACCGTGTGAGCTAGCGAGTTCTTACCTCGGACCTTATTTAGTTATCATTTAATAGACTCACCTACTTTTCGAATTGATGTTAATTCGTGGGATATCTTTTCCCCAATAAATAGACTTGTGTTGTAAACTTAAACTTAATTATCTAAACTTATCTATCGTGTTGGTGATACCTCGCGTTGGACTTCACTAGAAACTTTAAAAGTTTTAAAAATCTCGTGTTTCCGCCACGATTTACTAGTTATATTTAGTTGCCTCAACGAGGGGTGTCACATTGCCTAGGCGTCCTTTCGGGTTTTCATCTAGCCGGGATACTTTTCTTTCTTTTTCTTTTCTTTTTTTTGCTGAAATAAACACACCACACAATTAAAAATGTATACAAATGGGAACAATTCTCTCTCCCCACACTTGAATGAAACATTGTCCTCAATGTTGCAAGGACATAATAAAGGTAAAAGGAGAACAAACCTCAGTCAGACGACTCAATAAACATGTCAATCCTGAACATCGCGTGTAATAGAGCAATCCACGCACTACACCTCCTCCCCACACTTGGCCATTAGCATCCTCCATAAAGTACACGAACAACAAGGCCAACAAAATACAAGATTAACCAAAGAAGACAAACGTCCCTTATTACTCCGATCCTAATCAAAGGACCAAGTAGCTCCAATAAAATATGTGCCAGCAACAGGTTGCACATAAATAAAATACTTCTACAACTCCGAGCTTACATGGTCAATCTTAATCTCCTCTACGCCAAATCATCAAACCATCCAACCGCAATAGCAAGGTGCCCACAACAACGCACCGTGGTTACACCACACCATAGCCTCTATCCTACCCAACCAACCTTTTATGTCTCCCTGCTTATGTCCCCAACACCAGAAATCAAGGCAGTTCCGATTGCTTTTTTTTTTCCTTTTTTTTTGACTTTTCGTTTTTTTTCACCTTTTTTTTTTGTAAAAATTGCACACACAAATCTATGGGTTGCCTCCCAGAAGCGTTGTTGTTTTACGTCATTGGCTCGATATCTCGCAGAGTGGTAAACCACCCGACTTAAGTAAGAGTTTAGAAAGTTACCTTACCAATGGCACGGGGTGAACACTACTTGATTTGATATATATGACTTGTGTTGCTTTAATTTACCGGAGCCCTTCCGGCGAATTAGTTTATCAAACCAAGTCTTACCCTTTCTTTTACCAGCCTCAACATCTTTAAGATTCTCCCATAGAAGGATACACCTTTTCAGTTTAGGCAGATAGTCCTGCAAAATTTCACAAGTTTTGCTCGGAAATGCTGGCTTCCAGCTTCTCATAGAATTATGGTTAGTAGCAATAGCACAAAGAAAATAAACCATAGAATTAGTTAATTTAGGTGGATTAATTTCAAATTTAACCACCCTCCCATTAAACTCCATAGTCAAGGAACCATTTGGAACATCAATTCGGGTTCCTACGGTCTTTAAGAATGGTAGACCTAATAAAATTGGGATTGCATCGACCTCTTGTGCCATATCCAAAACCTAGAAATCTGCTGGAAAAACCAGCTGATCTACCTTAACCATTACATTCTCTACTACTCCCCTTGGGTGAACACTAGACCGATTATCAAGCTGGACCACCACCATAGCTCTCTTTAAAGGACCAAGCTTAAGAGACTCATAAATATGGAAAGGAATGACATTTATCGACGCCCCTAAATCTAACATGGCTCTTTCAAACCGTGTATCACCTATAGTGCAAGGTATAGTAAAGACACCCGGATCACTAGACTTGGGAGGGGTCTTACTCTTAAACAAAGCCGACACAAATTCACTAGCTTTACCCTTTGGCTTTTTCAAACTACGTTCCTTTTGATTTCTTTTAATTGTACAAAGTTCTTTTAAAAACTTTGCGTACCTAGGAACACTCTTAAGCAACTCAAGTAAAGGTATATTTACCTCGTATTTACGAAAGGTTTTGTAAATATCATTGTCATGCTCCTTCTTCTTGGTATATTTTAAAGCCTCGGGAAAAGATAGGAGTGGCTCATATGAAGGCATAGATGGTGTTACCTCCTTGAAATTAGATGCATTCTCTTTTCTTCCATCTTTCAGTAGCTTATCATCTTCCACCACTAACTCTTCTTCTTCTTGGATAATCATCACCTTAGGCTTAGCTTTTGGTTTTTCAATCTCCACCAATTGTCTACCATTTCTCAATGACACAACACTCACATTCTCCCTAGGATTTGGGATTGTTTGAGACGGTAAAGAACCTGATTGTTTAGCTTCCAACCGATTGACCGCAGTAGCGAATTGACTAACTTGATTCTCAAGATTCTTGAAATTCTGATTATTTTCTGCTCTATCTCGAGTGACACTAATGGTAAGAGCCCGAATCATTTCCTTAATAGACATTGATGAACTCGGTGTAGCTTGTGGTGGTGCCTAAGGTATGGATGGTTGCTCTTGTGGTCAAAGAATGAACTGACCTTTGGGAGGGCCAGATGATGGGCTAGCTTGAGAATTTCCCCAACGGAAGTTGGGATGAGCTTTCCATCCTTCATTATAAGTATTAGAGTATGGATCCCATTTCTTGTTTGGAATACTCTCTCATACACCATTCACCGTTTGAGAATCACCCTCTTGCATTTGAGGACACAAATTGCTAGGATGACCCTTAGTAGAGCATATACCACAAATAACAGTCATTTGTCTGCCAGATAACATATCACGGAGTGTGGAAGCACTATTATCAACTTTTTCCTCCAAGCCAGGATTAACACCTATAGCACTCACTCCTCTCCGTGAAGGTCTTCTCTCAAACAATCTAGAGGTCTCAGCTAGCTCTGTGATAACCTCCCAAGCTTCATCTGGATTCTTGTTGGCTATAATTCCTCTACAAGCAGAGTGGATCATACGACGATCATCTTGGTTCAGTCCACCACAAAAATACATGATGAGATCATGTTTGGAGTAACCATGGTAGGGGCAGCTGGCACATAACTGCTTAAACTTCACTAGGAACTCATACATAGTTTCCCCGTCTTGATGCTGAACATTACTGATGGCTCTTTTCAGATGAGCTAATCGAGAAGGAGGAAAATATTTCTCCGAGAATGCCTTCTTCATACCTACCCAAGTAGTGATACTCCCCGGTGGTAGATAGTTTAACCAGTCTCTCGCACTTCCTTTAAAGGAGAAAGGAAAGGCTCTCAGTTGCAACTGCTCGTCTGTAATAGCAGGTGGTTTCATACTAGTGCACACAATATGAAAGTCCGAAAGATGCTTATTTGGATCCTCAAAACTCGTCCCACTGAAACTTGGTAACTGATGTATCAAACCAGAGTTCAGTTCAAAAGTAACTCTATCATCCAATGCTGGAAAAGTGATGCATAATGGCTGAACAGCAAGATTTGGAGCTGTGAGCTCCTTTAATGTGCGGGTCTCTCTAGCCATAGTCCAAGTTGTATCAGAAATTTCCGAAGTGTCTGAATCAGAGTGTAGATCAAACTCGGAATCCGCGTTCTAAAAAACAACTAACTGACTCCCGCTGATTTGCTTCAACCTGAAAAGTGTCCGCTCAATCTCTGAGTTGTAAGGCTCGAGTGGTTGGTTAATAGAACGAGTATTATGCATAAAAAAAACTAAAACACACTAAATAAAACAAACTAAACTAAACGAACAAACTAATTAAGACTCTATACTACAAAACACAAAAATCAACAATTGCCTTCCCCGACAACGGCGCAAAAATTTGGCAAGCCGAAGTCGTATGCTCCGAAAAATAAGTAATAAGTCCTATTACCTTAACGAAATAGTAGAGGTAAGTCGGGTGTCGAATCTACAGAGAAGGTAATGTAATTAAATGTGTACAAACAACAAGAGAGAGGGGGGGAGGGGGGTTGGTTGATTGATTATAACTAATGAACTAGTAAGACAAAACAATTAGTAAATAAGATGAATTCAGATGATTAAAAGGTCTTGGGTCAACAAACATCCACTATCAACAAACTAATTGGTCTTCGATTGTCTTTAATTCAATTACTCTCAAGTACTTTATTGTGGAAATACGGGTTTCCTTCTTCCTCTTAAGTTTAGTCAACTAACTCGAAACGCGATATTAGAAGAACCTAATTATTGGACAATCTAAACCACGCGTCTAGATTTAATCCAACAACAGCATTAACAATCCAAGGAAGCAATAAAGATAACGATCTTTAACATACGCGGTTAATGATTTGAATTATATGTTTAGTCTCTACTTCGTCCTAATAACGATGAAACGCATACAAATTATTAGGGTAAAGTTTGCTACTCTAGTCTAGATGAATTGAACAATTACGGATTCAATTTCTAAACTTGTAATAGATTAAAGTAAACAATTACCAATTGATTAGATTAGCAAGAGAAACAATAATCATAAAATAAGAGTAAGAGACATAAACAATACTTGAGAAATAAAAGAGAGAAAGAACAATCTCACAATTAATTAGTCAATAGCTTCCATCTCTCGATCCAAGAAAGGGAGGATTAGTTCCTCATAATTTTCTAAGCAAAAGCAGTTAGGGTTCATGAGTTCTCCCCAAAATTACAACTTATTGAATGAATGATAGAATCGAATAATATGAACTTGATACTTAACCTAATAAAAATAACTAATAATAATAATAATAAAGTAATCAAGTTTAGGAAAGGACGAAATAAAGCACGAAACTCGTCCTTGAGCTGACTGACGCACGCGCGACCCGCATGTAGCTCTGGCCAAAAATGTTGTTCCGTGTTTCTTCATTCCTCTGTGGGCTTTTTCATATTGATGTTAAGGTTTGTTGGAACAAAGAGACAAGGCCATGTTGTGTTGTCTCCTTGTCTTCATGCTAGCCCAAAGTCAACGTAGTCCACATGCTCTTCATCCAAGTTGGGCCAAATCTATGTAGTAGCATTCTTATAAAAACGGCCCAAAGACACTACATAACTTCACTTAATTTCCCAAATACCATTAATATGATAAATGAGAGAATTAATACAATTATTCCTCTAAAACTCCACTTCTTTTAGAAATAGTCACCCAAATTGACATTCTTATACCATATAAAACCCGTCTTATTACTCATATTTTTAACACCAATAAATCACGAGCCCATTTTAAGCAATCGGGAAAAATTGGACTCTCAATCCACCCTTGAAAGACAAAAGTTAGTAGATTTATCAATTATATCAGAACATTAGATCATAACTTCTATATGCCTTTTTTATACTCTGTAAATGATTCTATGCTCATGATCAGGGGCAGAGTCAAAAACTGATTATATATAGGGCTAGATTGTCATTAGAATTTTTTTTTTTAAAACTAACTATTTAGTTAAAGAAATTTTTTTGTGTCGTCCATGACGGACCGTACTTCTTACACCTAAGCCATTATAATAATTACATTTGGTAGATTTCCTTTAAGTGTAAGGAGTACGGTCCTTTCGAAGGACACACGAATTTCTCCTAGTTAAATTTAGCTTCGTTAGGTTTTATTACATAATTTTAATCAAAAACAAAATCCAATCCTATTGTTTAATTTTTCACAAATATATAACCAAAAAGTCACTTTATAATTATCCAATTTTTGACAAATATATCACAATTTTTACAAGGTTTTTTTTCATTAATTATGGTAAATATTAGTTTGTACATTAGTTTTCGATCATATATTCTTAAGAATACTTCTCTAATTAGTTTCTTATCGTGTATAAAAAAACCGTTTCTCATAATTTACGATTGTTAGAATAATTTACCATACATTTAAGAAACTTAAAATGTCTAACTTCATCATTAGAAAAGTTTGAAGGGCCTAGTTGTGGAATTTAAATAAAATTACGGATCTAATACCACCACTACGGTTTAATAATCTATAGACCAGAAAATAACGAATATTAAATTTTAATGTCCTAGAAAAGATAAATAGTAGGAGTAGCGGAGTACTAGCCTATACTTGCAGGGTAGTGTTGAAGAACAAAAAGGAAAAAGAAGAAA
This sequence comes from Silene latifolia, assembly GCF_048544455.1. Lineage (NCBI taxonomy): Eukaryota > Viridiplantae > Streptophyta > Magnoliopsida > Caryophyllales > Caryophyllaceae > Silene > Silene latifolia. The sequence goes on from NC_133538.1 coordinate 96,893,197, forward strand.
AAAAAAAAACCTGCACTTGGAATTGAACACGAGAATTTTAGGTAGTTTATCATATACTAACCACTAGACTCATTGATTTTACTGATCTCTTAAACCTTTTTATTTTTTTTTTATCCTTAAAAAGACCCTGGGCTAAAGCCTATATAGCCCAATGATTGGGTCCGCCCCTGCTCATGATAAAAAATTTGTTGTCCCATTATCTTTGTACGTTATTTATAAATTACATGAAATTAATAGATATTGTCAGTAGATCTGTCAAAACTTGACCCAACTTGTACACCCGACCCACTTTGACCCGTTTTTCAATGTCAAAGATCCGTTAACTTTGACCCGCATTCCGATTGGCCCTTATCCAAAATGACACGTTATTTTAACATATTTGCAGTACTGTGCCGTGTATAATGTATCAATTTTTCTTTATAATTCCCATACAAACTACAAAATCGATAAAATGAGATTTCTTCCTTATCTTTTGGCAATGTTGTACGTGTATGGCTATTCCAAACCCTTTGGTTATACACGCTCTCGTAGGTAAATACAATTTTCCGTTCAACAACTTCTTGTATAAATGAGAAACTGAGTCAAACTCAGGGTGTCTAAGGCCACGGGCGATCACGGATGTAGGAACCGGGCCTCCGCTTTTGGTCACCATATTAAAAGCTTATATTAATGAAATTCAATACAAACTTCGAACTATAATATACTTGTGCATTTATATTGGGGCCTCATTTTTCCGTGTCGCACTGGGCCTCCATTTGTTTTAAGATGCCCCTGGTCAAACTCATGGTATTCTACCCGTGTATCATAATGTCTTAGTCATTTAATATAATTTTTCACTAAAAATAGTTACTTGGTTAAATAAAAGGGTTTGAGCCATTAACTATCTCACTTAAAAGTCCTTCGAAAAATTAGAAAAGTTGATCTCCATTTTTTTTGTTAGATTAATCGGCTGAAAAACACAACTTACTGTTAGATTATACCCAAAAAAATAGATTAATAATCAAATAAGAGTTAGTTTTGTGTGAGGCGGTTTTACACAATAAAGTTGTAAAACAGAACAAAACACCAATCAATATCTATCTATATTATTAAAGGAAGCTTTTTTCGAGTGATTATAGAGTCTCCAACTTTTGCAAACTACCGCAAATAAATCTATATCTTAATAATTTTTAAAATAAAGTATTTATGCAATAGAGTTTGAGAGATGTTCAAACTGGAAAGGTAGTACCGAAATATATCACAATATATAAAGCGGTATGATGATATCCTACCAAGCATACTTTTTTCTGTCTAATTCTATTCTTTCTTACTTTCCTCAATGTTTCATTGCAATTTATTTATTTGTCTGCAATCGTGTTGTTTTGTTTGTTGCAATTATTACGTTTGTGAATCTAATTGTTCTTACTTAATGTCAGATCCATGAAGAATATCAAGCAATCTCACCATACTACTCCGACCTGCATATTAGACATAAAAGTAATCTCAAAATTCGGTAGCAATTCTTCATCCATGCGGACCATGCCTTATGCAGATTTTTTTTTGTTGGTAATTTTTAGCATTTAAAATCTCAAACATGAGATCTTTTGTCGTTTTCCACTGCTCTAATGATTTTTATTTTGAGAAAGCAATTTTACAATTCCTCTGCTCTAATGATTTTTATTTTAAGAAAGCAATTTTACAATTCCTCTGCTCTAATGATTTTTATTTTAAGAAAGCAATTTTACAAATTTGAAGTAATCTATTTTATTGCTATATTTACTTACTAACATATGATATCAAACTTATGTCCTACAGTTTGGCCGCATATTGGTGGTACGGTATGCATGAAGTTTTATCATGATAAACCAACACCTAAGTTTTACGTTGCCTATTTGCAACCTTCTTGAATCTTATTGTATACATACTTATATGAGCTCAACTAATCATAATAGATTTCTTTATGTATTACTGTATTTTAAATAAGTTGACGGTCTTTATAAATAAGTAAACCATTATTTTGGTTCCGTATTACTTTTATGAGTGGCACAATACTATAAGAAAAAATGAGCGGCACTTTAACTTTTAGTTTTCATTTATTCATGTTTATTTCATAATTCTTGATTATCAGGTTTTGTGTGACTATTTACAATATCCTAACGAAAAGAATTTAATGTTGGGTTTTCGTGCAGAAATTAGCCGATGATTTAGGGGTTCAGGAGGACTTTAGTAAAACGATTCTACTTCGATCATCTAAGACACTATCCTCCATTAAAATAGAAGTTCTATTATACTTTAAAAGCTTTGTAGTGCTACATAAAAAAAAGAAAAAAGAAAAAAAAAAGGTAGATACGATATACCTGGATGTGTACAACTCGGGATCATCCCTTTTATCATCAACATGATCAATTATAATTATAAATACAATCATACTCCTATTTAAAGCTACTTTATACTTGCGTTGCGAAGGCATAATTATGATTGATCTTTGCAATTGTAGGTCAATTAGGAGTTTGGTGTATTACTTTCAATAATATTGTTAATTTTTTTGCATTGTAGTCATTCGTATATGTTACTCAGACACATGTTATGGAGTATAAACTCTACTTTAGCTATTTGTACTCCCTTATCATAAACTGGTGACATAGTTTAATATTTATATTCTAATGTTTTCCAAGAAAAGAAATCATTACGTATATGTTTTCCCAGGCACGGCCCAGGGGCCGTGCAAGCGGTGCGGCCGCACAGGGCCCCCGACTTGAAGGGGCCCCAATCGTAATAAATACCCGTGTTAGTTAATAATTAATTCAACGCTTATTTTTAACATAATAATCAACTTGACTCAGTGGTAAGAGTAATGGTACATATTGCCAATGGTCTTGGGTTCGATTCTTGGGAATCGAACTCGGGTGGTATTGCCTCTTTATCATTTAACTAACCATTATGCCACGTAGTTGTTAAAGAATGGAAAATAAATTTGTTTATGTACTAAATTCCTTCTGGAATGAAGAAAAAAAGTAGCCATATAAAAGTACTCAAAATAGTAAAAATATATTTTTCAAATTATTCTATTAATAAAAATGGTACTCGGGGCTCCTTTTTAAGATTTCGCACAGGGCCCCCAAAATTACCGGGATGGCCTTGTGTTTTTCAAAAAAAACGACTAAAGTCACATCCATCCTGAAGGAAATCAAATAATTTTACTTTTAATCGATTATAAAGAGTCCAATACTAAATTGAAGAGAAAAATAAGTATCCTAATAAGTAAGAATGACATATATATATATAAGAGAATGAACATAGTATCATATTTTAGCCATCATCTTTATCAGATGTATAAGTTGGGTCCAGTTAGGATTTAAGAGTATTTATTAGTGATTTAGTGTGATTGTCAATTTGAGAATGGGTTACGTAAGAATTAGAGTACATACAACTGAGACAAGCAATGTCAAAAGTTTTCCAACGAGATAATTAAGACACCAAATCCATAAACAACAATAGCCATACATTGTTATCAATTGGGATTCTCTCCATTTATGCCTCTCTCCATTTCCTTCCATTTCTTATTAACGTTCAAGATTTCGTTTTGAAACGATCCAACGGTTGATTGTTTGATGAGTTGGAGGATGTATAATGATTTAATATTGTTGTATTAGAGGAAATGGAAGGAAATGGAGAGAAAAAGGAAATGGAGAGGATCCATACTCCATTGTTATATTGGAGTATATCACCATTCGAAGAATCTTAGACACAGTGTTAAGTTCTACTTTAAAATCCTATTTTTACAATTAAAGTTGGCTGATATGAGTAGTGAGGGCTCTCATCTCTTAAATAAGTGAACAGAGATTCGATTTCAGACTCTTACGAATGAAAAAGCCAAACTTGGGAGGGGTCAACCCATTAAATTGCCTTCAATACTCCAAATGAGATTGACCCAAATATCGGATCCAACTGTCGGTAGGGGATACTCTTGGTAAACACTAAAGAAAAAAAATACTTCCTCCTATTCACTCATTTCCTCCCCTTTCTATTTTGCACAAGAATTAAGAAAATGATTTTGGACCACACAAAACACTCTATTCCACTCTATTCCAGATGTAATTAAATTTGGACCACACAAAAGTTACCAAAAAAGGAAAGGGGGAAGAAAACCCGACTTACCTAAACAGGAATGAGGGAGTACTATTTTTGCACAAGTTTTATACAAGTTTGATTTTATGGAAGATAATCTACAAGTTTTATGTGTCTTTGTAATGGTTGAATGTAAACATATAATTTCCGTGTTTTTTCTTATCAAGGCATTCACAAAATAGGAAAATAATAAGATAAGAATTTAATTAATTTACTCAAAATATTATGAAAGATACCATTGGAGTTCTTTTAAAATTAGAGGCAATTACTTGGTTTTTCTTAGTTGTTTTTAATCTTTAGTCATTCAATGTGTACCTTAGGCCCTATTCTTTTGGACTAAATTTTAGCATATTTCAGTTTAGTTTAGTTTAGTTTTATTTAATTCAGCTCAGTTCAGCTCATGATGAGTCATAATTATATACATATTTATGCCTCCCCTTAATTGCTTTTGATACGGTTTTCGTGCTAGTTTATAGCATTTACATGCCTTTTAAGTTAGAATGTCGATACTTCCGCCTTTTGATGTTTGATGCAGGAATGATGCATTTGAGGATCAAAGGAATGAAATGAGCATCGCGGAGTGGGCATGAAGGGATACACGAAGCATGGCACGAGAATCCATAAGAACGAAGGAAGAGAAGTTAAGAAGAAAACACGAAGAAAAGAGCTTCTTATTACAAGTGCCTACTTTGAAGAGCCATATCTCGAGTTCTATAACATATTTTCAAGTGATTCCAATTGGAGGTGAAAGCTTATCCTCTTAGCTTTCCAACGCCGCAAAAATCGCTTGTTTCTGACAAGTAACGAAGAAATGGCGGCCGTTTGAAGTTCAGTGCGCGAAGCAGGAAATTGGTGCCTCGATCGAGTCAACCTTGGCTCGATCGAGGAACTTCATGCTCGATCGAGTCACTCTCGACTCGATCGAGGAACCTTCCAGTTTTATAATTCCCGCAACTTTCCTTAAGTCGGTTATGTATAGCTATAAATACCAAAACTCGTACCCTATGTTATTTTATGCTTTATTTTACATAGGTTTAGTATAGCTACCTTAGAAAACTCTCTCAAATACTTAGTTTAGTTTATTTATTGTTCGAATCTATTGCCTTTAATTACGGTATTGTTCTAATCTTTCTTCAATTATTATTTCAATTACTTGTTTATCTTTATTATTGTTCATCATGTTTTCCATTACTATTATTGTTATTCTTTCTATTATGCGTAGCTAATTTCGTCATCTAGGATGAAGGGGATCTAGGTTAATTAAAAGGGGAAAATTGATTAATTGCTAGTGAAATCATATAAGTTGTCGTTTGATTATTGTTCTTATTCTAGTTAATTAACTTAGGCCTGAGTTGTTAATTAGTGTAGCAAATTAATCCTTTCACCGACCGGGTTAGAATTAATATAGGCTGCGATAATCAAATAGATTGTATCTAATTATAGCGACCGCATGTTAGAATCGATCTAAAGGGCATAATAGAGTCGACCGATCTTATGACCTTAGACAGCTTGACAGATCTAGCAATTGATTAATAGACCCCATATAATTGACCTAGTGAACTGGAAATCCTAGACCTTTAATATTATTGTTATTTGCCCTTTAAATTACTTGCAATTAGTTGGTTAGCATACAAACAAAACAAACCCCAACAATTGGTTACTTTAAGACAGATTTAAATATAAAAAAACTAGATAATCACCGCCTCCCTGTGGATTCGACCCTGACTTACCGCTAGCTATCTTGTTAGTAGTAGTTTAGGTTTACTTTGATTAAGGTGATACGACTTTAGCCTTATCAAATTTGGCGCCGTTGCCGGGGAGGCAACAATTTTTCTGTTTGTTTTTTATTTAGTTTGTCTTTTGTCTCAGGGAACATCAGTTCCTTGAGACCGTTCTAATGTTTTCCATCGAGTTTCTACAGGATGAAGATGAGAACTTCCGTGATTACATGCATAGATGGAATTATTGGATTCGTTCCCATAATTACGAGGCCAAAATTCCACGGCTTACTATGTGCCTTACCATCATAAAAGGTATGAACAGACAAACCCAAGCCTATATTGACTCCATAGGTATGGGAGATTTTGGTGGTAAGAATATTGAAGATGTCCTTTCTTTCTTTGAATGGCTTGCTATTGAATGCATTAAACCCACTTTTTCATTTCAGCCATGCATGGATGAGGGTGTGGGTGAGACCATAGAAACCGTTTTAAAGAATGAAAAGGATATTGAGGGAAACATAGAGGATGAGACCATATGCTCAGTTGATAACCCCTTCTTTGATGATAATCTAGAATCGCTCTATGACGATTTTACAGATAGTGAGTCACATGAGGAAGACTTGACAGACCCCTTAGATTACCCCTTTTGTGATGAGTCTTGGGATAAGGAGAGTGATCATGCGCGATTCGAAGATCTTGAGGTTAAATGGGACTCATGTGACGATATGTTGACTCTTTCTTTGGATACTTCCCCTTCAGTTGTTGAATTTGATTCTAATTTTGAGTCTAGTGAGGTTCATTTTATTACACCTGTGCATAATGCATATTTTGATGTTTCTGATATTGAAGATGATATTGATGAATACTCTGCACAAGGGCCCCCTAATATGGACCCTTTAGATGCTTTGATATCTTTTGAGACATGTGCAGGTGAATCTCCCATTTGGAAAGCTGAGTTGGATGCTTTAGAGGCTGAAATATATGGGATAGAGCCTATCAACAAAGGGAACGCGAAGGTATATGAGTCAGTGAATACTCCTAGCCTAGTAGAGGTAGTATATTTTTTTGCCACCGATTCTGATATTAGGAGTGGTAGACCTTCTGACCAAGAGGTAATTGTTGACGATAATTTCATGAGGATTACTGGTGTAGTGAGTTATAAATTACCTCGTATGACTTCTACTTTGCGCTTTCATACTCCATACTCTTTTGGTTGGACTAACAATTTGATGCGGTTTTGCTATAATTGTCATCAAATATTTGATATGCTGAGACGGTCTTTAACATTGATTTTATATACTCCTGTTATATCTTGGTGCTACTTATGCTTTTGTGTAGCACATGCGCAGATTTATGATCGACTATTAAGAGCTTTGAGCTGTTTTGATTGTGCCCAATTGTGGGTAATCTATATATAAAGAAAGGAAGGGGACGACAACCGGTGCCTCGATCGAGTGGCATGAGGCTAGATCGAGTCACCACGTTTTGGGTTTATTCATAGCTAGACGATGATAGGAATTGCGCGGATGATTATTTTCCCTTGTTTTGCAGCTGGTTTGGGGGAATTTCTTTGTTCTTACCCGGTATTCTCTTCCCTTGTACCTTCTTTGATTGCATTATCTATTTCTTTTCCATTCCTTTTGTTAGTTGTGTCCTTTAGGTTGCTGGATTTGTGTGTGATTGCTATGCTGTAGGCGTCACAATGAGGACACTGTGGCATTTAGGTTTGGGGGAGGGTCTTTTATTATGTTGCGTGCTTTTTATTTATGTTGTGTGCATTTATATCAAAAATCCATAAAAATTAAAAATTTTCAAAATACAAAAACATGTTTTTACCTTTGTTTTAGGTCGAGTTTTGGTGAATTGAATAACAATGATGTTAAATTGCATTGTTTTTGCATTTGAATCCCATTTAGTTGTTCATGTACATTGTTTTGACTCGTTAGCCATGAAAACAAAGCTTATAATTCAAGTCTTTACCGTATTGACATGCCTTATATTGATTAGATTTGACATAATTACGTTGGTAAACTACTTAAATTCTGAGGTCTATAGAGCTTCCTAGGCTAGGAACATCAATAAACTGGTCTCATTGTCAATTAGGCTTGAGTGTGGTTTCTCCTTGTGGAATGTGTAATATCAAACTGCATAAGTGTGATATTGATTTCTTGATACTTTTATTGCTTTCATTTGACTAAGTACATGTGGATAGGCGGTTCTTACCGTTCAAATAAGCCTTACATTACCTTTTGTTAGCCCGTTTGAACCCTTGTAGCCAATATTAATTACATCCTATGAGCTACAATCCAAGAATTTGCCTACCTTTTCGGGACAGTCGCAGTTGCTTGTTTATCATGTTTATTTTGCTATTATGGTTGGGTTGGGACTTATTGTTGTCATGTGGGTATAGCAAAATACTTTTTGCAATTGTGTTGTATCCTTGTGTTGGAAAAAGAAAAATATGAAGCGAAAAAAAAAAGAAAAAAAAAAGAAAAGAAGAAAGAAAAAATCGAAAAATAGAAAAAGAGGAAAGAAAAGAAAAGAGATTGCTTTATTTGGTTTTGTCAAGGATCAAAAAGATGGTTGTTAGAGTCTAATGCATAATTGGAGAGTAATTTATTAGCTCTCATATGTTGTAAAGTTGAGATCATTTCTCTAAGTTGGGTTCATTTATTATCAAAGATTTGGTTTTTGTTTTGGTTAGCGCTGCGACTACCGTCTTAGCTCCACATATCCATAACGTGCTTAGGCACAAACCACTTCTATTCCTTTAACCCATTTGCCACCCTTATTGTCCTTGATACATGTACTTTTGTCTACATATGATGATTGCATATTAGTTGGGGAAATCCCTATCACATTAGATTGCATGCATGTTTCATAAGTTGAGTGAGTGTTTCTACTTCTTTCTATCTTCACATATAACTCACCCTTACATACTTATGAGTGCATGAGTGAATCCGCGAGAATCCGACTAATTTGTCTTGCAAGATAGAAAGGTATTTGGCATTTGTCTATAGTATGGTGACTTGAAACTTGAGCTACGTTTTCTATTTCCCGTACCTTTGAATTTGTTTTATTGGTACACTTTAGTCATTACTTTGTTACAAATATGGATAGCTTGGGATTTGTATGTGCATCAACATTAGCTCTGAGTTGTTTATTTGCCATTTGTATGATTGCCTTTTGTATTGTGTGTTGCTTTGCTTGAGGACAAGCAAAAAGATGGTTTGCGGGAGTTTGATGAGTCATAATTATATACATATTTATGCCTCCCCTTAATTGCTTTTGATACGGTTTTCGTGCTAGTTTATAGCATTTAGATGCCTTTTAAGTTAGAATGTCGATACTTCCGCCTTTTGATGTTTGATGCAGGAATGATGCATTTGAGGATCAAAGGAATTAAATGAGCATCGCGGAGTGGGCATGAAGGGATACACGAAGCATGGCACGAGAATCCATAAGAACGAAGGAAGAGAAGTTAAGAAGAAAACACGAAGAAAAGAGCTTCTTATTACAAGTGCCTACTTTGAAGAGCCATATCTCGAGTTCTATAACAGATTTTCAAGTGATTCCAATTGGAGGTGAAAGCTTATCCTCTTAGCTTTCCAACGCCACAAAAATCGCTTGTTTCTAACAAGTAACGAAGAAATGGCGGCCGTTTGAAGTTCAGTGCGCGAAGCAGGAAATTGGTGCCTCGATCGAGTCAACCTTGGCTCGATCGAGGAACTTCATGCTCGATCGAGTCACTCTCGACTCGATCGAGGAACCTTCCAGTTTTATAATTCCCGCAACTTTCCTTAAGTCGGTTATGTATAGCTATAAATACCAAAACTCGTACCCTATGTTATTTTATGCTTTATTTTACATAGGTTTAGTATAGCTACCTTAGAAAACTCTCTCAAATACTTAGTTTAGTTTATTTATTGTTCGAATCTATTGCCTTTAATTACGGTATTGTTCTAATCTTTCTTCAATTATTATTTCAATTACTTGTTTATCTTTATTATTGTTCATCATGTTTTCCATTACTATTATTGTTATTCTTTCTATTATGCGTAGCTAATTTCGTCATCTAGGATGAAGGGGATCTAGGTTAATTAAAAGGGGAAAATTGATTAATTGCTAGTGAAATCATATAAGTTGTCGTTTGATTATTGTTCTTATTCTAGTTAATTAACTTAGGCCTGAGTTGTTAATTAGTGTAGCAAATTAATCCTTTCACCGACCGGGTTAGAATTAATATAGGCCGCGATAATCAAATAGATTGTATCTAATTATAGCGACCGCATGTTAGAATCGATCTAAAGGGCATAATAGAGTCGACCGATCTTATGACCTTAGACAGCTTGACAGATCTAGCAATTGATTAATAGACCCCATATAATTGACCTAGTGAACTGGAAATCCTAGACCTTTAATATTATTGTTATTTGCCCTTTAAATTACTTGCAATTAGTTGGTTAGCATACAAACAAAACAAACCCCCACAATTGGTTACTTTAAGACAGATTTAAATATAAACAAACTAGATAATCACCGCCTCCCTGTGGATTCGACCCTGACTTACCGCTAGCTATCTTGTTAGTAGTAGTTTAGGTTTACTTTGATTAAGGTGATACGACTTTAGCCTTATCAGCTCAATTCAGTTCAGTTCAATTATTTTCAGCCGAAAAGAACTGGGCTTTAAGTTAGGCACTTTATTCAGATGAAAGATCTGAAACATCATACGATGAAAGCAAAAGCAAATGACTCATAGGATATTACAAATAGGTCCGTGCATCGCATGGGCATTAAATCTAGTATATATATAAAAGAGGCTTTTTTCAGTCAATTCTAGAGTCTCCAATTTTTATAAAACACCTATTTATTAATAAATTTATATCTAGAGATAATAAATTATCTTATCCCAACCGTATAGTAAAAAATTCTATCACAATTCTATCCTCACAGTTGTACAAACTGATAGAAACGTGGTTGTATACATTGCAAATTCCTAAACTAATTAGAACACTACTTAATGGCTCCTTATAAATATAATATAACTTCATTAAATTTGGTCCATATGTAGTTTTGTACGTAACTTTGTTTCTTTCTATGGAATTTGTAGTGTAATGTGGCATTGCAGTTTTCGTAAAAATCGATTGATTTTATAGTTTTTTTTTTTGCCTTTTGCTCTAATGTATTGTTGCATGGTAGTGTTTGCATAAATTAATTTTATAATTTTTTTTGTTCTTCTGTAGGAGGGGTGGTGATCACTGGAACAAGCAGGCGCAATTATTACGTTGTCAGAGAATATTCGATCATCATTATATATCTTTCCCATATTGGTGCCAATATTGGTGCCTTGGTGGTTGGCGTTGTAACTCAGACGGTTGTTGTGGATGTGAGTGCGAGTATGGTGGATTAATGGTGTCTAATGCAGTAACCGGTTTCTACGTATTTTCTTTCCCATATATAGTATATTAGCTTTTTTTTGTTGTATTCAGTAATTAACTTTGTATTTATATTGTCTTATATATCTCCTGACACGTCTGTCGCGTACCTGTCAAAAATAAAACCTAACGGTCTCAACTAAAAATGTAGTAGAGGCAGTCGAGTATCGAATCCTCAGGGAGGTAATGCAACTACAGCTATCTATTTCTAATCCTATGGTAACAATTGGGGTTGATTAAATTTTTGGTTCTAAACTACGGAGTTGAAGGAAGAGAAATAAAGAGAAGAGCAGATAAGCAGGAAAATGATTTAAAACTATCAATAAGAGGGGGACATGTCGGGAACTCGGTTCACTACGGTAGTACAACAACTTAGCAGTAAATGACTCAGACGAACTAATGCGAGACGGATATTAGAAGGTCCTCTCGGTCCACTTCCCACCCTAAAATACCACTAACTTAACTTTCGTCCTCATTAGGGTAGTCTACTTTTTATAGCGAGCCTATTTAGTCCAATCTTTCGATCCAGGATTAATTGTAGCAGTTAATGGGTGACATAGAAGCGTGCACTCAACTAGGTCGAGAATTACAGTTATATTGCTATAGTGACAGAGTCTCTTATGTCAATTCGTCTAATTCATTCACTATGTCGTCATTATTCTACCGCAGATCCCCTAATCCCAACATGAAAGGGTTTAGCTACTCATATTATTAATGGAACTAGCAGCAAACAAGATCCCAGCAGAAGACATGACGAAATAACAATAAAATGCAATAATATAAATTAGGGCAGAAAGAATGATAACAATAACAAGAAAACAATGCAACAAAAGGTTAATTATTATTAAGAGAAGAAAGGAGATTACAATCTAAGCGATTCCGACGTAAAGAACAACCGAGTCCGAGTGAAATAATCCCAAAATGCAAGCAACAGTAGAAGGAGAAAAAGTAACGTAGGAAAGTAGCAGTCGTTCTAATGTGAAAGATAGTAAAAGAGATAGTAAAAGGAATCGTAAGAATGAATGACTAATAACCTAGTAAAACATAGGTTAAATAGCCAAAACCCCTAAGTGTTTATGCGGAAATATAAAACACGGACTGATTAAAGCCCAATATGTCGAAAACCTCTCGATCGAGTAGGCAAAACTACTCGATCGACCAATCTCTCAAATGAGAAGTCCCTCGATCGAGCAACAATCAACTCGATCGAGGACTTGGTCATGTGCATCCTACTCGATCGAGGAAGGAACCTCTCGATCGAGCCTCGAAGCCTAGGAACTCTTCGATCGACCACCAAACAGCTCGATAGACCACTTGGATCTTCAATTCAGCTCACGTCTTCACCCAAATGCCTCGTAATGCGTGCCACGATGCTCCCAGTGCGGTACTCTACTGCGGGACAACTCCGTCTCCTCTAAATGTATGCAAAAAGGACGAAAAGGAGCATGGTTCCACCACTTTCGCGATCATTCCTATAAAAAGGACAAAATACACCAAAGTAGCCAATTCGGGGCAAAATACTATAAAAATAGTAGAGAAATGCATAGAAATACGTGTTAAAATAGGCTAAAAAGACCATACATTAGGCACGTATCAAATCTCCCCAAACCAAACCTTTACTCGCCCTCGAGTAAACTCAAAACAAAACTAATGGAACGGAAATGATAACTCAGAGCTAGCTTAACTTGTCTACTTGAACCAATTTAATGCAACAAAATCAATAGTTAAAGCTAGGCGATCAATACGCAAAACGAATTATAAGTCATTGTTGAAATAAAGTGACCTATCGACCTTGCAAGACCAACAAAACCGGACTCTCACGTGGTCACTCTTCTCTCATGAAGCAAAGGGCAAATGTAATATGTAAAAGAGAGAAGAAAAGACACAGTCACTCGCCTAATCTGCGACCTACATAGCATGCATGCAATAAAAATGAAAGACAATTCAAGTACTAATGCACACACTCCAACCAAATAATGTCCGTCACAGTAGAGGATTTGCAATTAATATGGGAATAGTGAGGTTCGGGTGAGAAAAGGCAAAACAAGTTATGGAAATGTGGAGGTAAAAGCGTCAAGCTAGTTCCTAACAGACCATAATAAACCATCCGGATCTCAAACCCACGGAAGACTAACACAGTGCCCTTCACTTGGCACAAAACTCACTAAACTGAAAGCACAATCTCCTCAAAAATATAGAATAAGAGTGGAGGAGCTAGACGGTCACAAAGTTCCCTTTTTTAAACACCGTCTGAGACAACTAACTGGAACAACCAACCCTCTTGTCGATTGTACGTCTTCAAACATCTTCTCAACTCTGACAAGAGGGTCCAACTTTTTCACAATTTTTTTTTCTTTCTTTTCTTTTTGTACGTGAATCTCATCATGTTTTTTCATTTTTTTTTCTTTTCTTTCACGTTTCTCTGTTTTTTTTTCTTTTTTTTTTTCAATACTTTTTTTTTTCTCTTTTCCTCCTTCCTTAATACAAACACCAACTCCAGACGGGAATTACGGACCAAACTGCAACGGAAAACATACCACAAAAGGACAGACTAACTAGCTTGACTAGGCAGGCTTAGTTTGGAATGTGGCTAATGGGTCAAAAAAGGCAAGTTTTGGTCAAAGTGGAGCTAAATGGGTGAAAGATGTAAGAAAAGGGAAATTGCAAGACCCTCCCTGCATGTGACACCAACCGCAGACCCGAATGTGTGCATTTGACTAGAAATTGAATGTCATAAATGTGCAAAAGGGACAAACATGCTATGCAAGGAGTACTACTCTCAAAATTCCTAATGAACTGGTCATGAATGTCACCAGTTATAGCTCTAAAACTCAGAATTTTTAAGTAGTTTGCCAATTTATCAGGTCAAGTCTAAACAGTCAGCTATTGATTGAACAGAAATTCGTAGACTATGCGTATTGACAAAGCTAAAAACCATCAATAAAGTGCAAGGCTCAAGTAGTATGACAAGTTATAGTGCAATTTCATCACGGAAATCTACCGTTCCGACTCAACCTATATGCAAAAATAAACGTGAATATTTTTGAGTTTTTTGAAATTTTCTAATTTTTTGGATTTTTGATTTTTTTGAAAATAAACAACAAATGCAAACTGAAAAATTAAACGTGAATGCAAAACAAATGCAGATGCAGACTCAAAAGGATGCAATACCCTCCCCAAACCAAAACGGACAACGCCCTCGTTGTCCTCCAGCATACACCAGCAGAAAAATGGGGGATGGGAGTATACAACCAATAAAATAAAAATAAAGATAAAGGAGGCGAAATAAAAAGAGTGAGAGAACATACAAAACACGAACTTCCCCAAACCAGCCAGAAAACTGGGGAAGTGAGTAGACCAGTAGCTACTCGTCGTCGGCACCGCCGTCTCTCAGGTACTCCGACTCAACAAAAACGGTCTCCCCAAACCAGCAACAAACAAGGGGAGACTCGGTCGTCATCTCCGGTGATCCTCCGGACCGGATGCGAACGGAGGGTCACTCTCCTCCTCTCTGGGAAGCTCGTTTGCCGCTGCTCTGCCGTAACCGCACCTCTCGTGCTACCGCTGTCTCCTCCGGCTCCTCCTCTGAGTCAGAAGAAAGTGGAGGGTACCCGTCCGCTGGGTATCGGTAGAAGGAAGGATGCGGCCACCCCTCTGGAATCGGTCGCCGGGCTCGGATATGGAACTCGTAGAGCGGGAATACAGCCAAAGCCATATCCCGTCTCATCTCAGTAATGTACCTGCACATATCCGAAAGCACGGCATCACGACGCCCTTGGTCCATGACCTCGGGCGCCTCTAAAACAGGAGGGCAGACAAAATTGGCCGGAAAAACCGAACCAGAAGGAGGGTCAAGTGGGGGTGGAGTATGAGTCTGAGTGGGTGTAGGCTGAGGCGTGGGTGTAGGTCCAGCCTGGGCCTGGGTCGGAGCCTGAGAGCTAGAGGATGTTCCGGCCTCCCGCTTCCTCTTCCTAGAAGAAGAAGGAGGGGTGAAGGTAAGGTGGTAGGTAGGTGGAGGTGGATTCGCTCCCTCAGCAGTAGTAGGGAGCGGTGAAAGTGGCGGAAGGGTAGAGCACGGCAAGGTAACAGACGTGGAACCACAAATCTTCCACGTCCTCGCGCTCCCCTTCGCCTTTGGGAACCAGGCGAAGTCAGCCATGGCACCCGGAGTCAAGGTAAGAAGCATCCCTATCGGGTGCGGCAAGTGAAGGGTCGGTGGGGTAAAGGTGGCGGGCAATCCTAGTCACTAGCCCGCCACGGACAAACGGTCTTGACCCGAGTCCCAATTCCGTTCCAATGCTTTGAGCTACCGGATAGGCAATGTTTAGAACAAACGGGGTACCGTAGTCAATGTTGAGGTACCCCGCGAGAATCGCTAGCTCGGTGTTGGTCACGTTATTGGACTCGGGCGCCCAAAAATGGTCTCTCCTAACGAGACGCAAGTAGTAACGGGGCGCCGGTAAGTGAATGTGAGCTCCCTTCCGTGAGTGGAAGGGAGTGTGAGAAAGAGCGACCCAGTGGGTGAAGGAGGTCTCGAGGTGGGGCGGTGGGACCGTCACTAACTAGGCCTAAAACTTGGCCAAACTTGGCCAAGGTCCGGTGGTGCGACTCATTGCGGAGTCGAAAGGAAATGCGAGGAACTGGAGTGGTCGGCATCATAAGACTCGGTGTCAAAGGAATAGGAGCTAAAGAACTCGTATGTAAGGGTACGAACAGGTAGCCTCTGCATGGTAATCAGACCCGACATACCCGTCCCGTTCAACAAACTACAGACCTCCTCATAAATGCCTAAGGTCTCTAGGTCAGTCCGCGCAAGGAAACGGGTGGGGGAGAGAGGGCAACGAAGTAAAGCAATTAACCGTTTCCGGTGAGCCTCGAAGTGAAACGTCTGTGGGCGACTTTGGTAAAGGTGTGAGAGCGCCCTCTCCCGTAACAACGACCTCGAAGGGCTGGAAGTGATGGCTAGCTGGCTAGCTGCCGAGGTGGCCTCGGTGGCGATATACCAGGCTGCGGGAGACGAGGAGTGCGTCCGCGATCCGGAAGGAGAAAGGCCCGGTAGGAGTAGTGGCTGGTGTAGCTGAACCGAGCTCCCGGCCGAGCTAGGCTGGGCGTACACTTGTCCCTGCCGCACTGAGACAAGTAGAACTGTGTCTTTGCAGTGGTGACCGAGGCGAGCTAGTGGCAACAAGGGGACCACCGACTCGCTCACGGACGAGCTGGAGGACGTACTAGTAGAAGGCAAAGAACTCGCGTCCATCCCGCAAAGTATCAAAGGGCACGAATAAGAGAAGATCTTTATACTAACCGTGGCTAAAACAACCGCTAACCAACATGTGACAAAACAAAAAGGATGGCCCTATTGGTCGAAACAATCGACGTACAGCAATCAAAACCAAACAATTCCTCAAAAATTTCGAAAAGCAGCAAGTGAGTGGTGATAATATGATAAAGCAGTGACTGCAAAAGGGCTAATACGGCATGAAAACCGAAAATGGGGCATGTATGACTCCGGGCAGTAACCATTCACAGCGCGAGATTCCTAATAAATCACAGCATATAAAGGCGATAGGGGACGGTAACGGCAATTAACAACAGGAATAAGTAAGCATGGACTGAAGTTAAGCAAGCAAGGCAACAGAAGACCGACTGACAGTCGACACATTCGACTTACAGGGACCCTAGTCGCGGAAATCGCGCGAAATTCGAATTTAATATGTAGAAACAGGGAGGAATTGCGAAAATATCATCAACAAACTAATCAAGGGCAATTAAACACAATTTAATCGAATAAATTCGACTAGACAAGGAATTTCCGAACCCTAATTCAATCACCTCAAAGAAATTTGAATTAAATGAAGAAAATATGCAAAGAGTGTGAAAGAAAACACTTACTTGATGATGATTAACCTACAAAGCAATTAAACTTCAAAAGAACAATCAACCAAGGCGGATTTTCGATTGAAAAACCGCAAACCCTAATCCCTCTTAAAATCCGCAAAAACGAGCACAAAAGAGGGGGAATATAAGGGGCTATTGAAGAATTAAGTGCTAGTGATAGAATGTAGGTGGTGGATTTGATGATTTTGGGCAAAAATTGGGGATTTGGGGATAAATCAATCGCACATTAGAGAGGGGTTAGACGGAAATTATGAGTGAAATGAAATAAAATTAGGGAAATAAAGAGTTTTAAGAAAGAAAAACTCCCGTTGTCCCTGTTCATCTCACTCGATCGAGTGGTCTTAATCACTCGATCGAGGACTTTTGCTGTCCCTTTTGCTCGATCGAATAAGGAACCTTTCGATCGACCATTTCCCTTGTGGCCTTTCTCGATCGAATAGCTAGCAAGCTCGATCGAACCAACTTCTACTCGATCGAGTACAAAAGGTACTCGATCGAGGACTTCCTCGTGTAGACTTCTTTGAATTTCCGTCTTTACTTCCTCGAAATGCGTGCATCTTCCCCAAACCTGCATGAAACATATCCAGACATATCCCAAAATACCAAAAACGCAGAAAACACAGTCTATAGTCTCAGTCTACGCTAAAAAAATGTCTAAACTAATTGTCCTAATTAAAAGCGTAATAAATAAATTCAAAAGAAATTCAAACGAATATCTATTACACTTTGTTACACGGGGCATTTCCCCGTTTAATTCCCATTAGCTTTCGCAGCCCCTTGGTGGGCTTCACTGGAGGACGTCACTTGGCGATCTTCGACCGTCCTTTTTGATTTCCAGGAACTTGAATTACTGTTTGCGACAGTAGGAGGAATGTAGTTCCCATCTATGTAGGTTCGAACTGTCTTCGTTCTCGCCCCTCTGTCATCTTCTTTTGCATCCTTTGCTCCAGTTTGATTGATAGTGGCTGCACCACGTCCCTTGACAGCTCCCTTCTTGCCTTCATCTGTACCTGCAGTAAGGAAAACAGACGGATTTTCCTCCTTTTTGCTCTCAGTATGTGGCAGAGGGTTAGCAATGACAGCAATATTCTCCAAATTTTCATCTGGAGTGTCAATAATAGGGTCAACAGAAGAGAGGGCATTGCAAGGCTGAGCTTGCATGGGAGCCCTCCGGAACTTGGACTGATGAAAAGTCAGCTCCTCATCCCCTACCTGGAAGGTCAAAGTCTTCCCCCCGACATCTATCACTTGCACGGCGGTGGACAAAAATGGTCTCCCTAAAATGATAGGGGTGTGCACATCTTCGGGGATATCTAGGACGACAAAATCGACGGGAATAAAGAACTTCCCGATCCGAACAGGTACGTCTTCCGCTACACCTAGTGGCCGTGATAAACTACGGTCGGCCATCTGGACAGTCATGTTGGTGCAACTCAGTTTTGTCACACCAAGTCTCTTAGCTAGAGACAATGGTAAAACACTTACGCTAGCGCCTAAATCGCATAGCGCATTATCAATCAATTGCATTCCTATGTGACAAGGGATCGAAAAACTACCCGGTCGATTGCTTAAGAGGTAGCTTATTTTGAGACAGGGCTGACCCCATCTCGGTCAAAGCTACGGTCTCATTATCATTAATGGTCCTCTTACGTGCTAAAATCTCTTTCATAAATTTTAAATAAGAGGGTACCTTGGTCAGCAATTCAGTGAACGGCACGGAAACTTCCAAACTCTTCAAAAGCTCAACAAATTTGCCAAACTGTTGATTAATCTTGGTGTTCTGCAGCCTCCTCGGGAAGGGAACCGTAATTGGAATCTCGAGTCCCTTGTTTCTCGCTTCCAAAGTGTCTTCCGGAGCAAGTTCGGTATCCTTTGGACGCTTCTTACCTCTCGAACGAGGCCTTTCTGGTAATTCCTCGCTTAAACGAGCACTAGCAGGCTCTCGAATAAGCTTCCTGTCATCAATATCACTCGATCGAGCAACGTGTTCACTCGATCGAGCACCTTCTTCAAGAACCGATCGATCGAGCAACATTCCCACTCGATCGACCATCTTCAGCTTCCAGTTCACTCGATCGAGCAGAGAGACTACTCGATCGACCAGATTCTTCACCATTTCCACTCGATCGAACACCTGATTTCTGTCGATCGAGTAACTCCTGTGTCGTGAGTCCCTTTTTCTTAACAGAACACTGTTCATCATCAGTGACAGCTTTCCTCGGGTCTGATTTCTGTACTTCTGGTCCTTCATAAGAGAGACCACTTCTCAACTCTATCAGATGCACCGTCTCATTTGGGTTCTTGTCATTTTGAGTTGGCAAATGACCGGGCTTCCTCGAAGATTGATTTTCAGCCAGTTGAGCAACTTGAGTCTCAAGTGCCTTGAATGCCGTGTCCTTCTGTTGTAATTGCTTTGCAATGGCCTGCATCATGGACTTTAACTCACCTATCTCACTCACCCCACTAGATGACGAAGCACCTTGGTTAGGAGGGTTGAAAGACGGAGGCTTCGATAGCCTTGTTGCTCGGTGTGGAGGAATATAGGGCTGCTGCTGCTGATTTGGAGGAGCGGTGGGATTGAGTACGTTGTTCTGATTACTCCACCTCAAATTGGGGTGGATATTCGGCTCGTAATGAGTGTTGTTTTGCCCGTAGTGTTGAAAGGCGGACATTGCTCATAAGGACTAGGACAATAATCAGCGACATGTCCATCTACCCCACATCTCGTACGAGGCACGAAAGGACCGTCTGTCATAGCATTAACCCGGTACATCCCTGGCTTGAGAGCTCCCCTAGTTCATACTTGTCGAACCTAGCGAGTAAGGGCTTCTAATGCGGCTCTTCGAAGAGGATTCAGCAACTCTCCTTTGGTTTCCCCTTGAATTCCCGTATTCAGCCCTATGAGTGGCTAAATCATCTATGATTTTCCATCCTTTCGTCGGCCCCAAGTTGTCGGAAAATCGACCGTTGGCTGCCGCATCTAGTATAGCCCTCGATCATCATATAAACCATTGTAAAAATGGTTGCACTGGACTCCATTTTTCGAAACCGTGGTGCGGTATGGTCCGCACTAGTTTCTTAAAACGAAGCCATGCCTCGTGGAAGTTCTCGTCGGGCCCTTGTTTGAAACTTGTTATCTGAGCTCTGATGGCGATGGTTCTCGAAGCAGAGAAATACTTCTTATAAAACGCCAATGCTAGCGAATTCCAATCTGTTATGCCGTGAGCGGCTCGGTCCAAATCCCTATACCACTCCTTGCGGCATCGCGGAGTGAGAAGATGAACATAGTTTCTTTGATCGATCACCGGTGACGCCACCGTGGAGGGTATGGAGCAGCGATAATCAATGAAGGTCTCCATATCTTTGCGAGCTGCGTCTTGATTGCGACTCCCCGAACTGATTTTTCTCAACCATATTGATGTATGCGGGCTTAGGCTCGAACTTCCGGCATCTCCCGTGATTCGAACCCTTTATAGAGATTGTCAGCCGTGGGCTCGGAGTGACTAGCAATGGTTGCTTCCTCAGCCATTTCGGGAAATTCTGGGAAAGTGATAGACTCAAGTGATGAATTGGAAACTGGAGAAGATGGTGGATTGTCTTCGAAAAGCTCGTTCTCGTAAAAGTTACCACGAGAACTAGGCTCTTCCTCTGCCTGTTGCTCTTGAAATAGTCTCCTTTTTACGCGCAGAGATCTCTCAATCTCGGGATCAAAAGGTAGAAGTGGCCCACCTTGCGACTGCGCATAAAGACGAAACTACAGACAAGATATGAGAATAGTCTAAGGAACGATGTTCCTTAAACTAAAAGAAGAATTAAAGATAAACACTAGTAAATTAAACAATTGCCTCCCCGAAGAACGGCGCCAAAATTTGACACGTCTGTCGCGTACCTGTCAAAAATAAAACCTAACGGTCTCAACTAAAAATGTAGTAGAGGCAGTCGAGTATCGAATCCTCAGGGAGGTAATGCAACTACAGCTATCTATTTCTAATCCTATGGTAACAATTGGGGTTGATTAAATTTTTGGTTCTAAACTACGGAGTTGAAGGAAGAGAAATAAAGAGAAGAGCAGATAAGCAGGAAAATGATTTAAAACTATCAATAAGAGGGGGACATGTCGGGAACTCGGTTCACTACGGTAGTACAACAACTTAGCAGTAAATGACTCAGACGAACTAATGCGAGACGGATATTAGAAGGTCCTCTCGGTCCACTTCCCACCCTAAAATACCACTAACTTAACTTTCGTCCTCATTAGGGTAGTCTACTGTTTATAGCAGGCCTATTTAGTCCAATCTTTCGATCCAGGATTAATTGTAGCCAGATTAATGGGTGACATAGAAGCGTGCACTCAACTAGGTCGAGAATTACAGTTATATTGCTATAGTGACAGAGTCTCTTATGTCAATTCGTCTAATTCATTCACTATGTCGTCATTATTCTACCGCAGATCCCCTAATCCCAACATGAAAGGGTTTAGCTACTCATATTATTAATGGAACTAGCAAAGAAACAAGATCCCGTGAGAGAAGACATGACGAAATAACAATAAAATGCAATAATATAAATTAGGGCAGAAAGAATGATAACAATAACAAGAAAACAATGCAACAAAAGGTTAATTATTATTAAGAGAAGAAAGGAGATTACAATCTAAGCGATTCCGGCGTAAAGAACAACCGAGTCCGAGTGAAATAATCCCAAAATGCAAGCAACAGTAGAAGGAGAAAAAGTAACGTAGGAAAGTAGCAGTCGTTCTAATGTGAAAGATAGTAAAAGAGATAGTAAAAGGAATCGTAAGAATGAATGACTAATAACCTAGTAAAACATAGGTTAAATAGCCAAAACCCCTAAGTGTTTATGCGGAAATATAAAACACGGACTGATTAAAGCCCAATATGTCGAAAACCTCTCGATCGAGTAGGCAAAACTACTCGATCGACCAATGTCTCAGCAGAAGTCCCTCGATCGAGCAACAATCAACTCGATCGAGGACTTGGTCATGTGCATCCTACTCGATCGAGGAAGGAACCTCTCGATCGAGCCTCAGAGAGCCTAGGAACCCTTCGATCGACCACCAAACAGCTCGATAGACCACTTGGATCTTCAATTCAGCTCACGTCTTCACCCAAATGCCTCGTAATGCGTGCCACGATGCTCCCAAGTGCGGTACTCTACTCTAGGACAACTCCGTCTCCTCTAAATGTATGCAAAAAGGACGAAAAGGAGCATGGTTCCACCACTTTCGCGATCATTCCTATAAAAAGGACAAAATACACCAAAGTAGCCAATTCGGGGCAAAATACTATAAAAATAGTAGAGAAATGCATAGAAATACGTGCTGAAATAGGCTAAAAAGACCATACATTAGGCACGTATCATCTCCTTTAATTTTTCTCTAATCAGTTGGAGTATGAACTTAAATTATTCTATTGTTTTATAGATCTAGATGGTATTGCTTTGTGTTTTTTTGCAAGGGAGGAGTGGAGGACAAACACTTTGAAGTGATCTAATTTTATGATGTTCGTCATTCATAAATATTACCCCGTACTGAAATTTTTATTTAGTTTATGAAATATAGAACAAAGAAGTACGGAGTAATTATTATTAAAAAGAAATAAAAATAAAAGCATCTTAAAGTTGATTAAGATTTAAGAGTTTCATAAGAGTATTTTAAGAACTTTTGTACAATCCATGATGAAAACTAATTAAAGGGATCCATAAGAACCATGCATGCATGTAAAGTTGGTTTTCCATAAGAACATACTCCCTCTATTCCGGTCAAATGTTTACACTTTCTTTATTTTCCCCTCACAAAATAAAGAAAGTGTAAACATATGACCGAACGGAGGGAGTACGAAATAACATAAGATGAGTTTGACAAGATTCGAAGACGAGTATTGATTATCACTGTCCTATCATTTTTAAATGGAAAAGAATAAAAGGTGTAAGATTCATAACTTAATGTCAAGAAAGTGTTGCATACTCATTACTATTGGTTATAGATTCATAATACAACTTTATATCTATTGCCACAACTTCCAACCACATCCTTATCGGACAAGCTCGACATAAATATATGATCTTGGTAAGCTTTCTGATAGCGTCAAATAGAGTCGAGTCAATTAAGTGTTGTTAGGTAATCTAAGTGGCCAAATAGAGTGGTTTGTCATTGAAATAAGGAAGTTTTGGTTTGATTGCTTGCTTGAGTTGGCTATGATTTATAGGATACAAAGGCGCGAAGTCAACTTAAAAAGTCAACCAAGGTCAAAGCCGAGCGGTCAACAAGTCAAGGTCGAGACAAGCTTCCAAAGTCCCGACCCAAGCTCAAAGGAACGGGATAGATTCATCGTTTAGAACCCTTTACCAACGGAACCAAGACAAAGGGGGATCAAGGTGATGACAAGCAAATGAGGAAAAATCATCAGACCCCAACCGTAGCCTGCGGTCCACACCGGAGCATGCGGTTACCGCCGGAGCCCGCGGTCCAGGCCGGAGCCTGCGGTTTGGTCTGTCTCGCGAAATTTAAGAACCGTGTTTTGTGGAAGTTGAAGGCCCATCTCGGTCTTTAACCTAGAAAGGAGTGCAGCCATATATATACCCCATGTTTTGAACTCTCCTATTATCATCTAATCTCCTAATTATTAGCAAATCACAAAAGACTTGTATGAGAAGAATATTTAGTATTTGGGTAAAAGTTGTAAGCTTTTGTTGGATTTTCATGTCAATCTTTCCACAACTCTTGGATTCATCCATGGTTATGGAAGGCTAGACCTTTTTCTTGGTGTAATTAGGTGAGACACTACTCTCCTTAAGTTTGTAAGAACCTCTTAATCTTTCCTCAATAATTCCTTGATTTCATTGTTTATGTTGGATGTTACTATGTTAGGAGTCATGAACCTTGCATGTTAATCATCTTACTATTGCAATCCTTGTAGCAAGCTTGCATCTTTATGAAGTTGGATTAAAGTTTGTATCTTTGTGAGTGGAACTTGTATGTTGCTCCTTGGGATAGTTGGATTAAGCCTCCTAAAGGATTAATCTTGGTACTTTTGTTTGGCTTTTGTTCTTAATGCTCTTTTATGCAAACCTTGTTGTGGTTTTCAATTGAGTGACCATATTAGTAGGACCAACTACTCTAGCTCAGGAGTAAGTAGTCATTATCTTACATTAGTAGTTGAGTAATTGTTGAGGGAAGGAAAAGAGAGGATATTTATGCTTAGGAAGTAGTTGTTGAGCCTTGTTACACCAAGTCCTCTTTAATATTGAATTTTCTTACTCACCAAGTGTTTGTCATATTGCTTGTTAGAAAAAGATTACAACTTTACTTTGTTTTCATGTTACCAATCAACTCAAAACCCCCCTTTATCTATGTTCATCTATTGTTTGTCATTGTTGATAACCATTGTTTGTTTATACACTTGTCATTAGTATCCCAACTAGTTTACAATTCAAGTAATTAGCTTAAAAGACCTTCTCTTGGGATCGACCCTTACTTGCACTATATTGCTTTATCAATTGGAGTAATCTAGAGTATAGTTAGGCTTATAAATTGTTAATTTGGTAGTCTAATTCTAGTATTTAGCGACCTAGTATTTGGCCTACCAAATTTTGGCGCCGTTGCCGGGGAAGGGCAACATAGCTAAAGGCTTGATTGTTAATTGCATGTTAGTTATTTTTATTCTCTTTGTTTTTGAAAGTAAGTGGAAGTTCTAACTTGTGTGTGTAGTGCAAAGGTTTATGTTTAGTTCTCCACAACACGGTGAATCAACCCCCGTAGAAGAGGATGCTTTTGGAGCATATTCGTGGTTATTTACTAATCCTTGGTACCAAAGAGCACAAAGAGAACATAGAGTAGAAGAAGCACCTTTAGAAGAACCTATTGAAGTAAATACAATTGAAGTGGAATACCCTCCAATGGCGAATGATACTAGAACTATTAGGGAGCTCCGGGTAAGGAATTATGACACTCAACCTCTTTGCATAGCCTACCCACCCATGGGGGCTAATGCCAACTTTGAATTGAAAGGCTATTTCATTCACAACTTCCCAAAGTTTCATGGACATGCGGGAGATGACCCAAATCGCCATCTTTCCGAATTTCATATGATGTGTGAAGGTGCCATTCCAAATGGTGTGACGGAAGATCAATTTAAGTTGAGAGCTTTCCCATTTTCACTACAAGATGTGGCAAAAGATTGGTTGTTTTACCTTCAACCGGGTACAATCCGTACTTGGAAGGACATGAAAGCGGCTTTTCTTGAGAAATACTACCCCGACTCAAGACATAACCATGCAAAGAAAGCCATCACTTCTCCGGAGCAAGATGCAAGTGAGAGCTTGTATGAGTATTGGGAGAGATTCAAGAAGTTAGTTGCTCAATGTCCTTACCATGGTCTTAGTGGTGATGACCTTTTGGTCAACTTTTGTGATGGTCTTACACAACAATACCAAATTATGGTTAATTCCGCTACGGGTGGTGGAGTTGACAACTATTCCGTGGCGGAGGCAAATGAGATCATAGAAAGGTTGGCCACTAGCACAAGGAACTATGGAAGAAGCCGAGGGTCAAAGACTCTTAACTCCATTGAGACACCTTCTTCTTCTACCCACAAGCTTGAGAAAACCGTGGATGATCTCACAAAAATGGTTGCTCAACTAGTGGGGAACAATCAAGGAGGAGCACAAGGATCTAATGTGGAGTGTAATTTTTGTCAAGGGCCACACCCAATGGAAACTTGCCCCATCATGGAAGAGCAAGGAATAAGCAAGGAGAATGTGAGTGCCATGATGCATGGTCAATACAACTCTAGGAACCCCAATGGGGGAGGGTATTATAAGTATGATCCGAGCGGTAATACTTACAACATTGGGTCAAGGGACAATCCAAACCTTAGTTGGGGAGGGGATACTTCCAAGAGCTTCCAAAATGGTCAATTCAACCACTTGAAGAACTCCAACTCGTAAGGACAAAACTCCAATTACCAAAGAAACAACAATCATCAACAAGCCAAGGGAGGATCTTTCCAATTTGGAAACCAAGGACACCAAGGGAATTTCCAAGGTAACCACAAGAACTTCCAACAAGGAGGGGACTCTTCCTCCCAAGGAAATGAAGATTTGTCTACAAATGAGATGTTTAAGATGATCATGAAAGGACAAGCCGAAAATACCAAGAGGTTTGACAAGATGGATGCGGACAAAATTTCAAGTGATGCTAGGGTGAAGAACCTTGAGATCCAACTTGGCCAACTTGCACAAGAAATGGCCAAGAACAATCAAAGGAACTCTAACTCGATTCCATCTACAACATTTCCACCAAAGGAAAATGCAAGTTCCATGACTTTGAGAAATGGGAGAACCCTAGAATCTCCCCCGAAGAAGAAGAGAAAGGCCAAGTCACATGAGAGGGTTATTCACATTGAAGAACAAATTGAAGAAGAGCTAGTGGTTGAAAAAGAGAAAGAGACACCCTCTAAAACTAATGGAGAAGAGGAGAAGAGTCCCTTGAGGAATGACAAAGAAAAGAATGAAAGCAACAACACCAAGGATCAAATTGAGGAGATCGAGAGAGAATATGTTGTGGAGGTACCTTTTCCTAATGCTCTCACACATTCTAAAAAAGTCGCAAGAGATGAGGATCTCTATGAAACTTTTAGGAAGTGTGAAGTAAACATCCCTTTGTTAAATCTTTTGAAAGGTGTTCCGAGGTATGCAAAGTTTCTCAAGGAACTTTGTACACCTAGGAGAAGCCCAAGGAAGGGAACCCAAAGAGTACGGGTAAGTGAACATGTCTCCGAAATATTTAAAAAATCACTTCCCAAAAAGTGTGGCGACCCGGGGATGTTCACCATACCATGCTCTATTGGGGACAAAAGTTTCACTCATGCTATGTTAGACCTTGGTGTATCAATCAATGTTATGCCATATGCCCTCTATGAGACCTTGGGACTTCCACCATTGAACAAAACCGATGTAGTGATCCAACTTGCGGATCGCTCAAACATATACCCAAAGGGAATGGTGGAGGATGTGTTGGTAGAGGTAGATCACTTAACCTTCCCGGCCGACTTCTATGTTCTTGACATGGAAGCCGACTCGAGGGCCACTCCAATCCTTTTGGGGAGGCCTTTTATGAAGACCTCTAAAACCAAGATTGATGTGTCTAATTGGAACCTCACTATGGAATTTGATGGGAAGAAACTCACGTACAACATCTATGATGCTATGAAACAACCTAGCGATTCACATTCATGTTATTTCTTGGACATCATTGAACCAATTCTCTCTCAAATTTATATGTTGTGTCAAAGGGACCCTCTTGAGGTGGCCCTTACTAATGATTTGGAACACGAGGGTTTGCGTGTAGTTTTGTCTCAAGATGTGCAGGAAAGCCTAGAGGAGTTGGAGAAGGAAGACCCTTCAAAGGAAGCACCTAAAGGGGAAACTCAAGAAAAACTTCCAGACTTCCACCGGAGCCTCCGGCCCACACCGGAGCCCGCGGTACCCACCGGAGCCTGCGGTGGAGCCCGTAGCCTGCGGGATGTCCCTGCCCCAACTGAAACATTAGCTATTCAAGAACACACATCCTTTTCACCCTTCCTCCTCTTAGATGCCAATCTTGAAAGACCACTCCCCTATATCTTAAAACCCCCAAAACATGAACCAAAACCTCTCCCAAATCACCTCAAATACATTTTTGTGGGAGAAAACAATACCCTCCCATTGATCATCTCCAACAAACTCAAAGTTGACCAAGAAGAAAGATTGGTGAGCATGCTCAAGAAACATAAAGAAGCATTTGGATGGAGCATTGCGGATATTAAGGGGATAAGTCCAAGCACTTGCATGCACAAAATTCGATTGGAAAAGGATGCAAAACCCGTCCGGCAACCACAACGGAGGCTTAATCCACCTATGATGGAAGTTGTCAAGGAAGAAGTTATCAAACTTCTCCAAATGGGTATCATATTTCCAATTAGTGACTCTCAATGGGTAAGTCCTACTCAAGTTGTGCCAAAGAAGGGAGGGGTGACGGTAGTCAAAAACACTCAAGGGGCATTGATCCCCACCCGTTTACAGACGGGATGGAGGGTGTGTATTGATTATCGCCGCCTCAACCAAGTCACTTTGAAGGACCATTTCCCCCTACCCTTTCTAGATCAAATGCTAGAGAGGTTAGGTGGGAAAGAGTACTATTGTTTTTTGGATGGGTATTCCGGGTATTTTCAAATCCCCATTCACCCGGAGGATCAATCCAAAACAACCTTTACTTGCCCATTTGGTACTTATGCTTACCGCCGCATGCCCTTTGGATTGTGCAATGCCCCCGGCACTTTCCAACGATGCATGATGAGCATTTTTTCGGACTATGTGGAGCGTATTTTGGAAGTCTTCATGGATGACTTCACCATCTATGGGGACCCATTTGACTCGTGTCTAGACCATCTCGCTATGGTCCTATCACGGTGCATAGACTCTCACCTCGTTTTAAATTCTGAAAAGTGTCACTTAATGGTGAGTAGCGGAATCGTGTTAGGACACATAGTGTCGAAAAGAGGGATTGAGGTGGATACGGAAAAGGTGGATGTGATTAAAACCTTACCGTATCCATCTAATACTCGAGACGTGAGGTCGTTCTTAGGACACGCGGGTTTTTATCGAAGATTTATTAAGGATTTCTCCAAAATCGCTAACCCCTTGTGCAAACTTTTGCACAAGGATGTGGAGTTCGTGTTTGATGATCATTGTAGGGAAGCATTTGACTTGTTGAAAGAGAGACTTATTTCGGCCCCAATCATTCAAGCACCCAAGTGGGATCGGCCTTTTGAGATCATGACCGATGCAAGCGATTTTGCCATTGGAGCCGTATTGGGACAAAAGGATGACAAAGCTTCATATGTCATTTAATATGCCTCTTCCCTTCTAAGCGATGCCCAAAGGAACTACACTACAACCGAGAAGGAATTCTTGGCGGTGGTATATGCTCTAGAGAAGTTCCAATCTTACTTACTAGGAGTCAAGGTGATTGTCTATACCGATCACAAGTCCATCACTCAACTTGTGAGCAAGAAAGACACCAAACCAAGATTAATGAGGTGGGTTCTCTTACTTAGTGAGTTTGACATAGAGATAAGAGAGAAAAAGGGATTGGCAAATGTGGTGGCCGACCACCTAAGTCGACTACAACTTAATGATCAACAAATGCAACGAATGGGGGTAGTTGATGGGAGTTTGCCTCATGAATCTCTTTATAGTTTAAGGATGACGGAGCCATGGTATGCCAACTTGGTAAACTACATGGTGACTAAGAAGTTTCCAACTTCTTTATCATCAAGTCAAAGGAATAAGATCAAGGCCGATTCCCGATTCTACATATGGGATGACCCTTATCTATGGAAAATGTGTCAAGACCAAGTCATCCGAAGATGTGTGCCGGATGTAGAGATACCACCCATCGTTAGACATTGCCATGAATATGCTTGTGGAGGCCACTTTGGACCCCAAAGGACGGCCCGGAAAATTCTTGAAAGTGGGTTCTATTGGCCAAACATCTTTAAAGATGCTCACATCTTCACCAAGACTTGTGACAAGTGCCAACGGGTTGGAAACATATCAAGGAGGAACGAAATGCCTCAACAACCCATGTTATACTTGGAGGTCTTTGATGTGTGGGGGATAGACTTTATGGGACCATTCCCCAAATCGGATGGCTATCTCTATATTCTTTTGGCGGTAGACTATGTTTCAAAGTGGATTGAGGCCATACCAACTAGGAATGATGATGCGAGAACGGTCTCAAGTTTCATGCAAAGCCATATTTTCTCGAGGTTTGGCTATCCAAGGGCGTTGATAAGTGATCGGGGCACTCACTTTTGCAATCGGATTATGGAAGGGTTGTTAAAGAAATACGGGGTCGTGCACAAAGTCTCCACCGCTTACCACCCACAAACAAATGGGCAAGCGGAGGTATCCAATCGGGAGATCAAAAGTATCTTACAAAAAACAGTGAACCCCGATAGGATGGATTGGAGTCAAAGGCTAAATGACGCTCTTTGGGCGTACCGCACCGCTTACAAGACACCAATTGGTATGTCCCCGTACCGACTCATTTATGGAAAGGCATGTCACCTTCCTTTGGAAGTGGAGCATAAAGCCTATTGGGCCATCAAATCTTTCAACCAAAACATAGACGATGCGGGCCTCCATCGGAACCTTCAACTTCAAGAAATTGAAGAAATCCGTCTTGACTCTTATGATAATGCCGCTATATACAAGGAGAAAGCTAGAATATGGCATGATCGAATGATAAGTCGGCGGGTTTTCAAGGAAGGAACCAAAGTTCTTGTCTTCCAAAATAGGCTAAAGTTGTTTTCCGGGAAGCTAAGATCAAAGTGGTTTGGGCCGTTCATTGTAAGAAAAGTCCACCCTCATGGGGCGGTCGAAGTCGAGAACCCAAGCACGGGAAAGATGATCAAAGTGAATGGACAACGACTTAAAGAATATCATGAAGGCATGGATCCACATTTGGTGGAAGAAGTCGATTTGGAAGACCCCATTTATCAAACATGATCAAGAGGAACACTAAGTCGAGCCATCGACGTTAAACATACGGCAACCTTTGTACATATCCTTTCTCTAGTGTAGAATTTACCACTTTCCATAAGTAGAATTTAAATTCATGTCATTTACAATTCCGTCATTTATATTATTGTCAATAAAATGCATTAAACATTCAATGAAGTTACTAACATTCTTTTAAGTAATGAAGGATTTTGGAAGTAATTTTTGAAGAGAATCATGGAACACGGATGGGAAATAACGAAGCAAAGGCATAGTCGGTTCAAGCATCAAAGGAAACACACCCAAAAGTGATCAAAAAGCTAAGGAAACAAAACACACAAAAATTCGGAACATGCCCTCACCGCAGCCTGCGGCCCCCACCGGAGCCTGCGGTTTTGTCTGTTTTGTTTCTAAAGCTCAAGAAAAAACCCGACTCATCCCTTTTCTTCCTCATTTGTGTCGACCAAAGGCAAGAGCAACCACAACTTTCCACCATTCACACTCCTCAAATATTCCTCCTAAATCACTTAAACTTTAAACAAGTCACCAATTCTTACCCCAATCTCTTCCTTTCCATCTTTAACAGCCTTTAATCTCTTCAAAATCACTCAAATTTCAGAATTTCCCCAATTTTGTTCAAGAACCCTAGAAAATCCGGGTACCAATTGAAGCTTCAAGAGGAAAATTTCAGGGTCAAGAAGGGGTTTACTAGCATCAATTAACAACAACAAGCAATAATTTGTGGAATTCGGGGAGGTATAACCACCAAACCAAACTTTCAATGCTTACTTGGTTATTAATTCGAAAATTAGCTTAGTTTAGTTAATTATTTGGATTATTGTTGTTATTTGTTGTTTATTGTCTTGTTGGTAGTAAAAATTTTCTGGGTAAGGTTAGAGGAATCATCAAAACACCATTTACACTTTCCTTAAGTTAGTGCACTCAAGGTGTTTGTTGATTTTCCTCAAAGAGTGCAAAACAAATTTTGAGTGATTATTGTTGTTTGTAGTCTCTAAATTCCTTGTAGGAACAATGACAAGAACAAGAGAACCTACTTCTAGGAAAGGTAAGAGACGAGTGGTGGAGGAACCGTAGGAAGAAATTGAAGAGGGTAGTGAGGAAGAGTGTGAGGAGGTATACATGGGGTGGGAAAACATGACCGCCAAACACAAAAAAATTCATGACCGGCTAGTAGAGCCTAGACGCCATCCCCTTATTACCACCACTTTTCTTGATGACGACACTTTGGAGACCCTTGGGTTCATGGAAATTGCTAGGCCTATGATGAGGAAGGTTGGACTTGAGTACTACTTGACCGATGATGGTTGGCACGACACTTACCGTTCCTATGCTTATGAGTTCATTTCTACGGTATCCGAGGAGATTGTGCCGGAGAGTGGTGAGAAAGTTATGAAATTCCGTTTGAACAAGAAGTGGCATACGGAGACCTATGACACCATTAGGGAAATACTTCATTTTTCCATGCCCCCTTCCGACATTGTTGTGGCCCCGGGTGGACTTGAGTATTTGTGGGAGGAACTAACGGGTACGAGAGTCACAAACAAAGATGACAAAGTTTCTCAAATAACCAATCCCGTCATCCATTTGTTAGGCCGTTTTCCCACCTCTCTTTTCACTTCCGTGGGTGAACCCACAAAAGTCAACCGAACCGTGAGGTCTTGGATTTATGCCATGTTGCCGGAAGGAGTTGGATGCCCGGATTGGGCTAAGCTCTTCATTGATTCTTGCATCAAACATCGCACCAAGCAAGGGGGTGGAAAAATTAACCAAGGTGGGTTAATATCTTTCTTTGTGGATTACTATGATGGGGGTGTCCCCGACAATCAAAAAGTGAACAAGTGTGGGGGATTTAATGTGTACTATAGCATGGCTCTTGAGAAATACAAGATGTTCCACACTCTTAGTACAAGACCCTTGAGAGGAATATGGTTGGGAGCACATGAACAAGGCTACCTAATTCTCCCTAGGCCACCACGCTCCCCACTACCAAGCGGGAACATGGCACGTGATTTCTTTTGCCATCCCGATCCGGAGGCACTCAACTTGTTAGCTCAAAGTCAAAAAGGAAGAGAAGAAGAAAGAAGAGAAGGGGAACATGAGGTTCACCACCTTGAGAGTACTTCCCACCAACCCCCTTCTCTACTCACACCACCCATCAAGACACCCCTATATATGAAGCGGGGGAAGCTCTACCCCGGTTGCCCCATTGGCAACAAACTATGTATGACTACTTCAAATATACAAGGGAGATTTTTGCCACTATTAGTGGAAGGGTGGAAGAAAACCGGGCTTGGCAACAACAACAAACACCAAGGCTTGAAAGTTTAGATCAATGGAGGGTGGCTAGCATGGAGCACCAAAGCTTGAGTGCGGAGGCCGAAAAGGCCCAAATCAAAATGCTTCAAGAGATGGCTAAAAGGCAAGATGAGGCCTATGCTTGGCAACAACAACAAGCCAAGTACATGGAAGAACAACAAGCCATGTGGAGGGCCCAAAATGCATGGCGAGAACAAGCAACCCAACAATTCGGGGTGCAAAATGAGAGGCACCACCAATATGTTGAAGACTCCTTTAAAGATGCTCAAGCTCAAGAGGATTCTCTTGGCCTCATCCGTGGCCTTTTCGGCATGACCCTTCACCAAAATGACCCCTAATTTCACCCAACCATCACCGAGCCACAAGTTGAGGAGGCCTATGAAAGGGC
Source organism: Silene latifolia (assembly GCF_048544455.1). Lineage (NCBI taxonomy): Eukaryota > Viridiplantae > Streptophyta > Magnoliopsida > Caryophyllales > Caryophyllaceae > Silene > Silene latifolia. The sequence continues at coordinate 96,926,646 of NC_133538.1, forward strand.
CAAGAGAGTGAGGCAAGCAAGAGAAAGAAGGTGGAATAACCAAGGCACCCATGATCAAGGGGGTGCCTCGGGTTCTCATTCTTGAAGAAAAAGTTTGTGACTCCTCCACATTGAGGACAATGTGGAATATAAGTGTGGGGGATGATTATGAATTGTAATATATGTAAACTTCTTGTTGTTTAATGCTAAAAAAAAAAAAAAACGAAAATCCCGGCTAGGTGAAAACTCACAAGGGTGGGCGCCTAGGCAAGATTGGGAAAGGTGGCCGAGGACGGGATGAAAACCCGAAAGGGCATTCCGGGTAAAATGAAGAAATGAGTTGCGAGCCACCATGAGAGGAAAGGAAAAGCTAAGGTGAAAACCCGAAAGGGCACCTTAAGCAAAATGACGGATTTTCACAAAAAAAAAAAAAAAGAAAAAAGAAAAAAAAAATTGAAAAATTGAAAATGCACCACCAAAAAGATGGAGGGATAAGAAGAGAGTGATAAGGAGGGTCTTGGAAGGAGGCTAGATTAGGATTTAATTTCATTTTGAGTCACAAAACTTGTCCGAAATTGGTGGATTTTTTGTTTTGGCTACTTTGGTTGTTGATTTGCATAGGAGTGTGGCCAACCAAGTAGCATGTTCATACTTTGCTTGGAGTGATAAGGTGGTGATATAAGTGGTGTAATAGGATGATTTAGGAGTTGTTTATGCCACTTTGCTTCCACCTTGGGATAAGGTGAGAGTGGCCACCTCTTGTTGGTGATATAAGAAGGGTGGAGTTGCGTAATGAGTCGGAGTTGGTGGTATGTCGTGTCTTTGTAAGAGGGAGTAATAAGGAGGGGGAGTGAGAGAAGAGAGTGTGAAACTTTGAGTCTAGATTTTTCGTTTCAATGGGTGGATTGTTTAAGAGGGAGTTATAAGAAGCTTGTAGTGAGGGAAGAGTGGTCAATTACACCTACACTAGTTCTTGGACTTCGGCAATTGCTTGTTTCGGGTTTTACTCGGGACGAATAAAAGTCTAAGTGTGGGGGTATTTGATAACGTCAAATAGAGTCGAGTCAATTAAGTGTTGTTAGGTAATCTAAGTGGCCAAATGGAGTGGTTGTCATTGAAATAAGGAAGTTTTGGTTTGATTGCTTGCTTGAGTTGGCTATGATTTATAGGATACAAAGGCGCGAAGTCAACTTAAAAAGTCAACCAAGGTCAAAGCCGAGCGGTCAACAAGTCAAGGTCGAGACAAGCTTCCAAAGTCCCGACCCAAGCTCAAAGGAACGGGATAGATTTATCGTTTAGAACCCTTTACCAACGGAACCAAGACAAAGGGGGATCAAGGTGATGACAAGCAAATGAGGAAAAATCATCAGACCCCAACCGCAGCCTGCGGTGCACACCGGAGCATGCGGTTACCGCCGGAGCCCGCGGTCCAGGCCGGAGCCTGCGGTTTGGTCTGTCTCGCGAAATTTAAGAACCGTGTTTTGTGGAAGTTAAAGGCCCATCTCGGTCTTTAACCTAGAAAGGAGTGCAGCCATATATATACCCCATGTTTTGAACTCTCCTATTATCATCTAATCTCCTAATTATTAGCAAATCACAAAAGACTTGTATGAGAAGAATATTTAGTATTTGGGTAAAAGTTGTAAGCTTTTGTTGGATTTTCATGTCAATCTTTCCACAACTCTTGGATTCATCCATGGTTATGGAAGGCTAGACCTTTTTCTTGGTGTAATTAGGTGAGACACTACTCTCCTTAAGTTTGTAAGAACCTCTTAACCTTTCCTCAATAATTCCTTGATTTCATTGTTTATGTTGGATGTTACTATGTTAGGAGTCATGAACCTTGCATGTTAATCATCTTACTATTGCAATCCTTGTAGCAAGCTTGCATCTTTATGAAGTTGGATTAAAGTTTGTATCTTTGTGAGTGGAACTTGTATGTTGCTCCTTGGGATAGTTGGATTAAGCCTCCTAAAGGATTAATCTTGGTACTTTTGTTTGGCTTTTGTTCTTAATGCTCTTTTATGCAAACCTTGTTGTGGTTTTCAATTGGGTGACCATATTAGTAGGACCAACTACTCTAACTTAGGAGTAAGTAGTCATTATCTTACATTAGTAGTTGAGTAATTGTTGAGGGAAGGAAAAGAGAGGATCTTTATGCTTAGGAAGTAGTTGTTGAGCCTTGTTACACCAAGTCCTCTTTAATATTGAATTTTCTTACTCACCAAGTGTTTGTCATATTGCTTGTTAGAAAAAGATTGCAACTTTACTTTGTTTTCATGTTACCAATCAACTCAAAACCCTCCCTTTATCTATGTTCATCTATTGTTTGTCATTGTTGATAACCATTGTTTGTTTATACACTTGTCATTAGTATCCCAACTAGTTTACAATTCAAGTAATTAGCTTAAAAGACCTTCTCTTGGGATCGACCTTTACTTGCACTATATTGCTTTATCAATTGGAGTAATCTAGATGATACGTGTCGTTAAGCGTATACAAATTAATAATTTATAAACCTATCTTAACCTCAAAAATATAAACATAGTAAAGGATAAGTAGGGTCGATCCCACGGAGATATTGGAAAACTAATTAACTATCTAGTATTATTATCTACTAACTTACATATATATACCATAAGCTACGTATTTACGGCTATTAACATTATGTACGATTAGGGGGGTTTTCATTGTGATTTAGAATAAACTAAACTACCTAAGCTAACGTCTAAAATTTCGAAGCAAGTCAAATACCCCATTAAGCACATTTTCTACTGGTAATTCTAGTTTATCAATCGGTTATTGTTTACGTCAAATCTTCAGTTTATTCATAGATTAAATGCAGAATTCAAGATAACAAGAACTCCCTATCTTCTCTTAGATTACAATTGACCTGAACTAAGCCAAGATCAATTCTTAACTAACCGACCGATGTAAGTTTGTCACACCCTGCTAAAGACCGAATTAGGAGCATTATCGAACCAAGAAGATATCATTAACCCAATTAATCCCTTCAGTGTCGTTACTACCTAAAGATTAATCGACCAAATTTTACTCCTAGCTTAAACCAAACCCCAATTTGCAGAGATTTACCTAAACTAGTTGCTACTGGGATTATGTGACTCGAACTAAGCCATAATCACATAAATAGCAGAAGTTTACAATTCCAATCATAATAAGATAACAAATTACCACTGAAATTGCAACTGTCAATAAAGATTGAGTAATGCTTTGGATACAAATAACTGAAAGATTAACAATTAAACAGCCAACGGTTTCCAATACTAAAATTAATCAACGAAAATGAACCATAAATTGAATACTAGAGAGGTAGAGAGAACTTAATTACTGCCCGGAATTTGTAGTCGGAACTTCGGATGTCGCGCCTCAGAAACTGCCTCAAATTCGCCCTTACTCGAACGTGTGCTAAGACTCCGCCGGAGTACGGTCTCCTACTGCTCTCATGACCCAATTAGGTCTCAAATCGTCACTCTATATCGCTTAGTATCTCTAAAATATTTGGGTATTCTCCATCTCCGCCTCCTCCGCCTCTGACAGAAATCATCGGTATTTATACTTGACCGAGTCGGTATGTGGATCAAATTTTGTAAGATATAAGATAGATTTTGTGATTAAAATATGGGAAGAGATCAAAATTGAGACGGAGTTGGAGTTCATCGCTGATCTTTCATGTTTCCAGTAGCTTCCCCTACTGTACTTCTGTTCTCATGCTTCTTTTCTTTTAGGCTTGCAATCCCATGTGTGTTTTTTGAATTGGTCCACAAGTCTTGGGCTTTGTATGTCCATCACTTGTGTTTACTTTAGTCCAGCAAATGTTTCATCTTGTCTTCACGGGCTGCGTGAGTGATTATCGTACGTGCCTGCTTGCGTGCTTCTTTATTTTCAATGCTTCGTTTTTGTTTTGTTCCTTGGTCCGTTTTACACATACTCGCGTCATATTTTTGATCCATTAAGCACGTCATTCAGCCCATTCTCTTCCGTCTTGTAATCTGCTATACCCAAAACACACTAAATAAGCCCATTACATTTAAAATAATAATAACAGTAATTAAATATCAAAATTACAAATATATAATAATTTAGCTCAAATAATGCGAAAGGCGATACTAACAATATACGGATATGGGATAAAAACATATATAATTATGGGCTCATCAAATTCCCCCACACTTAGCTTATTGTCGCCCTCGACAATGACAAAACATGAGCTATAAATAAATTATCAACCTCAGAGATTTTAGACTTAACCAAAGAGATTTTAGACTTAACCAAACAAGTTTATCGACGACAAACTAAAACATTTTTAGAAATCACTTTATTTAAGTTAGTGAGTCAACGAAAACATTTCTAGTTAGATTAGAAAGCAACATATACCAAATTTTTCCCTCCACTTCAAACTATACAACCAACTAATTAGCCAACATAAATATTTTAAACCGCTTCTAAATTATAATGATAAATAAATGCGTTAGCAATACACTCGGTCCAACTATCTTCGTGCGCATGTGCAAGTGTATCGACTCATAGAGGAGGGGTTCGGCAATTTAAGGTCCTAGGGAAAGGGGATTTACTTTCTGTACATAGTACGAGGATCGTTCTCCCGGGCATTCAAGTGTATCCGTCATACCTCAATTAACTTACCCACCAACATTCCAACATCACATTGTCCACGTTTTTTCCTTCGTTTTTTCATTCATTTTTCATATATTTTTTCTCTTCTGTTTCTGTTTTCTGTTTTGACTTTTTCTGTTTTTTCTTTCAATTTTTTTTCTTTCTTTTGAATCTCCACCATCCACATTCCGTACCCGTGGATATATCCAGTGTCCCTTGTAGCGAGCTTTCGACCAATGGATCCCGCCCATCCGGACAAGTCATTAGGCATTCTCCCAATACATTGATTGGGTTCCCCTAAGGGTCTAGTCACTCGGGCACCGGATAGAATTGAGGTCAAGAACTTAAAGCGAGAGTCACCTATGAAAGTAAATTGGTTAATAAGACCGGCTTACGCTCCCACACTCTAGAGTCAACGAAAAGTGTAATAAAGATAGCCAAATTAAGTGCTTTATAATTCTAATTTAAAGGAGACTTAAAATATGTATGTCACTTAATTAATCAATCCAAGTTCAAAATGGAGGAAAAATTCATGTATACACGACTTCAAAACATTTTTACTACTAATATTAGTGAAATTATTTTTAAGTTAGTATTTTGAAAAGATGTTAGATTAGCGCTTGTCGTCGACTCGCTAGTCTAGTTAGTCCAATAAAAAACAAGGTCTTTTCTCGTTGTCAAGTACCAATTTTCGACAAAATTTTGACAGCATCTCCCCTAAAAATGGACATATCCAAAACTTTTAAAACCTGTCAAACTGCAACTTCAGTACACAACACAATATTCACCAGGTCTGACATAAATTCACCATCAGCTGCATTATTCCGACCAGAATTCTCATAAACAGAACTTATTCGCAGCAAAAAAATCAACTTGACCTGATTTTTAAGATTATTAGCTTGCCTCTCCCTCACACTTAACCTCGACATCGTCCTCGATGTCGACATGGACATCGAGCTTAAAATTCAGCAGATAATAAAAATAAGAGGGAAAGAACACTTAGCGGGTTCATATGAAGCATTCTCAGCAAGATGCTCAGCTTTTTTGTTAACAGCTCTTTAACGTCAGCCATGTAGGAGCAGCTCAGAATCGGAACATAAGTGCTCTTCTGAGTGTTTGAGCCTCATAGTCGTCGTCAATCTCCTACTGTAGCGTGCAGCGTCACCCTTTTTATCCCATCATTAACTCATAAGCAACCCCGACAGCTATGTAGATCAGCACCTGTAAAATAGAACCCTCAACCACGATCTGTGAAATATGGAGGTGGCACAATACCCATAATATCAGCAGCAATTTTTATTCTTAACCTAAACTAATTTTTTTGTGCAACCGACACTATTAACATCCCCCTACAAAGGTTGCGAAACTCGGGGAGGCACTTAAGCCGACTCGACTAAGTAACTTATAAAGCATATAAAAATTAAACACACATGAAAGCAATAAATAATTAAACTTGGGTTGCCTCCCAAGAAGCGCTTTAGTTTAATGTCACGGCTCGACATACTTAATTATAATATCCTCAAAGATCAGTCATCTTTCAACAGCCAGCCTGTCCATTTTCCAAAACTATCTCAAGTTTCACTTAGGCCTGTAGGGAGAGTCTTTTAGAAGTGCAACATGAACTTAGTAACATAACTATAAGCAGCCAATAAATTAGTAGGGCAATTAGTTTTAATTCTGGAAATTAGTCTCTCCCCCACACTTAATGTAATACTCCGTATTTATAAGTCTTTAGGTACTCTATCGAGTAGCCCTTACTCTGTCGAGTATGGGCAAGTTGCGGAATAAAATAGTTTCTGACCTGTTGGGTACTCGATCGAGTAGCTGGGGCACTCGATCGAGTAGGGGGGTACTCGATCGAGTGCCTTGGGTACTCGATCGAGTGTCCGGTTTTACGGGGGAGTTTTCTCGGGTTTTGTTAATTACGCGATTAAGGTATTTAAACATATTCGTCATTGTTTTAAATCACTTTTTACAAAACCTAAAACCCGTTTAAGAGAGAAAGCAACTAGTTCTTCTTCCTAATCGCGTTCTTGACAATTCCCGGAGTTCAGACGGTCGGTTCGTATCGTAGTTCGTGTCGTTGGATTCCTTGCGTCGAGGGTAAGCTTTTAATATAATTTCTATAATGTTTTGTTAAGATTGATGAAACCCTAATTTAGGAATTGGGGGTTTTTATGAGTAGTATTTGAATGGTAGCATCTATGTGTTGTATGATAGGAGGAGAATTCGTAGAGGAGCCGTTTTGATACACATTGTAGATACCGTCTGCTTGTTGTGCTTTCCAGGTAGGATTTCCTACTCAGTATTAGTCCCATAATGGGATATTGGTGATGTGCTGTAGTTAGTTGTTTGATATGATGATTGTGATTGTGATTGTGATTGTGGTTGTGTTTGTTGATGGTTCTCGAGATGCGTTCTCGGCTGAGTGGGGTCACTTGCTGGAGTGATCTCACGCCCTAGTTTCGCCCTTCGTGGAACCCGCCACGAAAGGGGATGTGCACATTAATGGGACGGGGTTATCGCTCGTATGATGAGCGGGGCTTAGGTGGGAACGGCTGCGGTCCCCCACTGTAGGGTCGGTCCAAAGGACGATCGGTATTGAGATGATGGGAATTGGTTGGTGGTGTGTGTGTGTGTGTGTGTGACATTCATTCATTGTCCTGTTTATCTTATTGTTGATGTATATAAGTTGTGTGATTAGTACTGACCCGTTTAAATGTTTTAAAAACTGTGGTGATCCATTCGGGGTGGTGAGCGATTTGCTTGGCGGTATATCTTGGATACGCGTGGGATCTAGCTGGGGATGGAGTCATCACATATCAGAGTCTTAGTCTTCCGCTGTGTTTGTTAGGACAGTTCCTTTCAGTTGGTTTATAGTTTGAGAACAGTTGTATTTTGCTTACAGTTGGTTTTGTAATGTAATCACTTAAACTTATTTAATAAAGTATGTTTCTTCATTGTCTTATGATTATCATGCCTCGGGTAACCGAGATGGTGGCATCCTTATACCCGAGTGGTCCTGGTAAGGCACTTGGAGTATGGGGTGTTACAAATGGTATCGAGCGACGATCCCGAAACCCGTAACCAATGAACTTAATGAACATAGGGAGTCAATTAAAATGAACCCGGGGTAAAGGTTGTAGGAGCTAATGCAAAGACTTGGGAGACGTCCTAAAGTCGCGAACTCGCCCTACAATTTTGAACCGGTCACCATGGGATAAGTGTCGGGATCGTTATGTGCATATTGTGTCTTTGTGTGTATCTATGTAGTAGTATGTTGCATGAATTGATGATGATGACGTGAATTATATGTTGGTGGATTGTAAAGCATGAAAGTATAATGATTGATACATGTAATTTGGCATGTTATAGTTATGTAAGGTAAAAGTGTTTTGTCTATATATATATATAAAGCGATGTGTAAGTCTACATGTTGTTGTTGTCGTCTTGAGTAAAAGTACGAAGGTTGGGAGTGTGAATTGAACATGTCTTTGAGTGAATATGTTGAACGAATATGGTGGATAAATATGTGGTATGATGGATGAATTAGTGGAAAAGATGAATCATCGTGGTAGTAACATGTGAATAGGGGACTTGATGTCATGTATTTGTGATTTTGTTTACGAAAAGTGATAGAATAAAAACATGTGGGTAAGTCATAATTGGCAAGTTAGATAAGTTATGTGCATGATGAATGTTGTTGTTTGGCTTTTGAAAATAGTAACATATGATTATGAATACTGGTTTTATGAGTTTTGGACTGGTTTTGCTTGCTTGGTTGTTGTTTAAGTTGTTTGGAAGTAAAATCAAGTAGTTGTGTTTTTCGATTATAAAGAGGTTGTCTTTAAACTGTTATAACTTGAGATTCATAAATGATTTTGATGTGATTCCAATTGGAGGTGATAGCTTGTCCTTTTACGATTCTAACGATAGGTCACACGCCCAAAACGACCAAGAAATGAGTGAGTTATGACTGTTTTACGAAAATTGGACAGTGCTGAGAATTGGGGTACTCGATCGAGTATCCTCGGTACTCGATCGAGTAACGGGGCACTCGATCGAGTACGTTAGTTACTCGATCGAGTAGCCCTGGTGATTTGTTTTACGTGCTTCTGATCTTGACCTACTCGATCGAGTAAGTCCCTTACTCGATCGAGTGGCCTGTACTCGATCTAGTGACCCTTGTTTTGGGTCATATGCTTATCTTTTGACTTCGTTGCATACTATGTTTAATTCAAAGTTATTATTTTGCTTCTTTATGCATTGTTTTACATGTATGTTGGTCTTGACGCGTAAGTTACCCAATCTTGTGGTGTAGTGAGTGACACCTGTGGTGAGTATGAGTTCGGTGGGAGGACATGAGTTATACGTGGTTGTAATAGATAGTGGAAAAAGAAAAGGAAGATTGTTATGGCTTAATTGAGACATAGAGCATGTTTTCTGAGATGAAATGAGATGAGTGATATGAGTGTGTGTTGAGTAACGTAAAAGTAAGTGAATGTGGGCAATGGATGATGTGAGTCTAAGGAACGTGAGAACGAAAGGATTGAGAGTAAGGATATGGATAGTGACAACTTGAGATGTGTAAAGAATTATGGAGGGAGGTAGTTAAGAGCCGTGTGGGTTAAGAATATACATAATGAAAGTTCGTTTTAAAGGGGTTGAGAAGAGTGGTATATAGTGAACTTTGTGGAGTCATGTCGCGGGGTGGAGATTTAGCTTTTTAAGAGAGGAAACTACTGTGTGATTTCCTTGGGCAATTAATGGTACAAAAGGAATTCTGATTTCTAGAGAGGTACAAAGGAGATGCAATTGTTAGAACAGTGAACGTTGATTTTATGGATAAACTAGAGGCAAGGGTGATTAATGGCATAATAAAATAATATTTATGGTAAGAAAGAGTGAGATGATATCAATATGAAATAATGGGGTTTGAGTTTTGGAGCAATGAAAAGGTAATCGGAGCACTAAAGAGTTAGATAGAAGTAATAAGGAGCTGAGCTATTAATGGTATTTTTGAGTATAACGAGAAAAGAAGGATAAAAGTAAGTTGAGAAAAAGTTCACCGGAGTTATGTGACATAAAGTAAGGAATCGTCGAGATGTATGATACTATCAAGGGTAAGTAAGTTAGTAGTTATACAGAAGTTTCAGGACAACATGATTAATCATGAGTTTCGAGGAATTAAGGGAGTACGAAGTTGGTGGAGTATTTGCACGATACGAGATTTTTGGTGGAGAATTAGATGATGATACAATTAAGGATAGTATTGGGAAGAATGTTGAGGTAATTTTGTTAATGGATTGGATGTTCGTTATTTGGGATGTCAACCAAAGATAGGAAACAAATCGTGATGTTTAGAGATGAGTGTAAGAGGTTTGATGCCCGGACAGCGGTAGTGTTATGGTTTGTGACTAGTGGTTAAGGGTAATGGTATATTACAAAGGTAACAATTCTAAAGAGGTTGATTTTGCGGAGACCAGTTGATAAGTACATTATGAAAGAGTATAAGATGTGGTTATATGAGGCGGTTGTTAGTAGTTGAGTATTAATGGTGTGGCTACATTTGGCAGAGGGTGATGGATATGCGAAAGGGAGAATATGTTATGAGGTGTATACGAGTTAAGCTCGGGCGACTGGTAACCTATGTTGAGTGGTAACTTACGTGATCAGGATTGACTAGTTGGTTGTGATTACGGGTCTATGATATGTGTAAATGTTTGGGTGAGGTTCTGACCTCACAAGAAGTGGTATGGTGTGATAATTATAAAGTTGTTTTATGAATGTTCTGTAATATATATGTTGGACACGGTAATTTAATTGAATGATATACAAAACGGTAATAATTTGATTAATTGACATGGCTAGTTATAATTTTATGTGTATTAATAACACATGTGTATTCCGTGAAATGGTAGAGATGATGCTCATGAGATGCTTATCTGTGTATCCATATAATATGTTGCGTGGTGACTTAATAAAGTAGATTTGAGTAAGTTTTTCTTGTCTGAGAAGTTATCTTTGAGTCGGTGTTTATGGGATTGTGTGTGTTGTGATGTCTATCGATGTGGTTGTGGTGCCTCGGGTGGTGATCCGGGCACGATATTTAGTGTTGTGATGCGGGTATTTTCGCACTACGGTGTGCCTGTTGGTGGCGGTGTTGTGATGCCGTCACCGGTTGTGGTGGAGTCGGCGGGATGATTATGATACGAGTTTTCGAAAGTGCATACCAGTTATACATAGATTGTTGTTTTGTTTGCTGTTGTTCTTTGTGAGTTTTGGTTGAACATATAGACAGTTGTCTTGCTTATTGATGTTTTCTTTACCAGGTTAAGTTAAGAATGAGGTAGAGTATGATATGCAATAGAGTTGAATATGTTTTCGTTGTTGTCATGGTATAGTGATGTTCTATTGATGGGATACGGTTGTGAGAGGTTGTTACAGTAATTTTGATCTTGTTCTAGATAAGGCTTTAGTAGACATGGTAATGGAAAATGATTCGTGGAACATGTGTTGTAATGATCTGAAGGCGGCAGGGAGTTCATAATCTTTTGTTGGGACAGTGAGTGTAGGGTGTTGGGGGAATTAGTGTCATATTAAGTTATGTATGAGTTTTGCGGTAATGAAGGAAAGAACTTGAGGGTCTGGAATGAGTGCACGTAACAAGTGTGGATCGTGAGTTATGCTTTTGATGACGGGAGTTTCATATAGTTTATATAGAGAGGTATGTCATGTTGCGGTAATGTGGAAAAGTTGAAGTTTTGGGTTAAGATAAAGATTTTGAGGTATAGGTTAGGTGGTGTGACGAGTGAATTGAAGTATGAGAATTGTTTAAGTAAGAGAGCCTTGGATACATGCATGGCGAGTGTTTAGAGTATAGGTGATTATCTATGACATGTGATGATGATGAGAATAATGAGAAGATATAACTAAGGATATAGTATTAGTAGGTTACGAGGACGTAACATTTATCTTAAGAGGAGTAGGATGCGATAAAAGAGATTTTGATGGTTGTTCATATGGTAGTATATTTGGAAGTAGAATGTTGGTGTAGCATAAGATATTGATTTGTATATGTTGTGGTTGATAGTGTTAAAAGGTCACGGACGTGCTTGTAGTAGTTTGATGTTAGGAATGCGAGAATACCTCGGTAGTGTTGTGATTGGATGATGAGATTATGAGCGTGAGTAAACTTCGAGGACGAAGTTCCTTTTAAGGGTGGTAGAATGTAACATTCCGTTTGATGTCTATGAGTGTCTTGATTTTGGATTTGATAGTGGATGATATTATGGAGCTAGCAGCGTTAGAGGACGGTAGTTGGTTATGTATGGAGTTAGTGTCGTGAGAGATATACATGTGGTGGATACGATATCGTGAGTCATGTTAGGGAAGTAAACATAGTTGGTGGAGTGGGTGTTAAAAGTTCATGTTTTCTGTTTGATCGAGTTCTTGAGTTCTTAGTTATGTTGTTGTGTCTTGGTCGAGTTAGTATGGTTGTTTTTATGTATGGGTTGAACTTCGGGGACGAAGTTCTTTTTAAGGAGGGAAGACTGTAATACTCCGTATTTATAAGTCTTTAGGTACTCTATCGAGTAGCCCTTACTCTGTCGAGTATGGGCAAGTTGCGGAATAAAATAGTTTCTGACCTGTTGGGTACTCGATCGAGTAGCTGGGGCACTCGATCGAGTAGAGGGGTACTCGATCGAGTGCCTTGGGTACTCGATCGAGTGTCCCATTTTTACGGGGAGTTTTCTCGGGTTTTGTTAATTACGCGATTAAGGTATTTAAACATATTCGTCATTGTTTTAAATCACTTTTTACAAAACCTAAAACCTGTTTAAGAGAGAAAGCAACTAGTTCTTCTTCCTAATCGCGTTCTTGACAATTCCCGGAGTTCAGACGGTCGGTTCGTATCGTAGTTCGTGTCGTTGGATTCCTTGCGTCGAGGGTAAGCTTTTAATATAATTTCTATAATGTTTTGTTAAGATTGATGAAACCCTAATTTAGGAATTGGGGGTTTTTATGAGTAGTATTTGAATGGTAGCATCTATGTGTTGTATGATAGGAGGAGAATTCGTAGAGGAGCCGTTTTGATACAGCTGTAGATACCGTCTGCGTGTTGTGCTTTCCAGGTAGGATTTCCTACTCAGTATTAGTCCCATAATGGGATATTGGTGATGTGCTGTAGTTAGTTGTTTGATATGATGATTGTGATTGTGATTGTGATTGTGGTTGTGTTTGTTGATGGTTCTCGAGATGCGTTCTCGAGTGGTGGGGTCACTTGCGGGAGTGATCTCACGCCCTAGTTTCGCCCTTCGTGGAACCCGCCACGAAAGGGGATGTGCACATTAATGGACGGGGTTATCGCTCGTATGATGAGCGGGGCTTAGGTGGGAACGGCCGGTCCCCCATCGGTAGGGCTGGTCCAAAGGACGATCGAAGTATTGAGATGATGGGAATTGGTTGGTGGTGTGTGTGTGTGTGTGTGATTCGGTTAATTGTCTGTTTATCTTATTGTTGATGTATATTGAGTTGTGTGATTAGTACTCGACCCCGTTTAAATGTTTTAAAAACTCGTGGTGATCCATTCGGGGTGGTGAGCGATTTTGCTTAAGCGGTATATCTTGGATACGCGTGGGATCTAGTCAGGGATGGAGTCATCACATATCGAGTCTTAGTCTTCATTGTGTTTGTTAGGACAGTTCCTTTCAGTTGGTTTATAGTTTGAGAACAGTTGTATTTTGCTTACAGTTGGTTTTGTAATGTAATCACTTAAACTTATTTAATAAAGTATGTTTCTTCATTGTCTTATGATTATCATGCCTCGGGTAACCGAGATGGTGGCATCCTTATACCTGAGTGGTCCTGGTAAGGCACTTGGAGTATGGGGGTGTTACACTTAAACTCAACTTAATTAACATTAGTTTTTTATCAGGGGATATTAATGGAAGAGGAAAGGGACAAACGATTAGCTATGGTGAGTTAAGTGTCAAGAAAACGTAAACGAGATGACAAGTGGTTGGCCAAACTACGAGTTCTCTAAAAAAACGTTCCTCGACCTATCGTTCGTCTACCTACTCAATGTCCCATATTATCAAATTAGACCATATGTGAGACGGCTCTACCCAATTATGTCAAGTTCCCAACTGCCGTTATGTCAACCCACAAGAACCATTAGTAAGATATAGAATCAAGCTAAACGTAAACTGGGAGGCAGGTAGCTAACTAGACTACAGGTTCCCAAAAAAAAAAACGTCACTCGATCTTTTGTTCATTCACGTTCTTACCACCAAATACCATATACTCTTTTCTGCCAATAATTCACGTTGTCCAGACTGCCATATAAGTCTCATGTTACCGCATAAACCCAACAAAAGCAACAATAATTTCATAGACCTCCCAGATATCTCAGCCAAACTCACCTCAATACTTTCAGTTTAGGCTATGGTTAATAACAACATAGCTAGAAAACCATTCATAGTAGTTTGTTTCGTTTACAACTACCTCATACTATAACCACATAAGCATCATCAACTATACTCCCTGACCAAGCTCTCTGATCAATCCCTTAGTCACTCATTCTTCCTAAACATAAGATGATTAACCATATTGACCATAAAAAGTAAGGGATTACATTTCTAGCTACTCCAGAAGCCAAAGCACCAACAACTTAGTGTATAATAATTACATTTAAATCTCTCGTCCAACATGATTAATGGGTACTCTAAGAAGGTGTGCACATTTAACAGGTGTAGCTTACAAGTTTACTCCCTTTAGTCATTCTGCAAACAAAAGAGTCCATTATAATGAGAAATTTTCTATTCAGGATCAAAATATATGCCAGCATGGATTAGTTTAACAAATTAAAATTGATCAAAACAAGGGGGTTGCAGAACTAGTCTAGCTGGATTCAAAAAACAAGTAAAAAGAACATAAGAAAACAGCATGCAAAAAGTATTAACAAAACATGTCGTCTACTTATGATTTCCACAAACATAAAATCCAACCAAAAGAGAGATAGATAGATAATACAAAACATAGAAAATTAATAATTCATCAATCTCCCCGGCAACGGCGCCAAAATTTGATACGTGTCGTTAAGCGTATACAAATTAATAATTTATAAACCTATCTTAACCTCAAAAATATAAACATAGTAAAGGATAAGTAGGGTCGATCCCACGGAGAGATTGGAAAACTAATTAACTATCTAGTATTATTATCTACTAACTTACATATATATATACCATAAGCTACGTATTTACGGCTATTAACATTATGTACGATTAGGGGGGTTTTCATTGTGATTTAGAATAAACTAAACTACCTAAGCTAACGTCTAAAATTTCGAAGCAAGTCAAATATCCCATTAAGCACATATTCTACTGGTAATTCTAGTTTATCAACCGATTATTGTTTACGTCAAATCTCCAGTTTATTCATAGATTAAATGCAGAATTCAAGATAACAAGAACTCCCTATTTCTCTTAGATTACAATTGACCTGAACTAAGCCAAGATCAATTCTTAACTAACCGACCGATGTAAGTTTATCACACCCTACTAAAGACCGAATTAGGAGCATTATCGAACCAAGAAGATATTATTAACCCAATTAATCCCTTAAGTGTCGTCACTACCTAAAGATTAATCGACCAAATTTTACTCCTAGCTTAAACCAAACCCCAATTTGCAGAGATTTACCTAAACTAGTTGCTACTGGGATTATGTGACTCGAACTAAGCCATAATCACATAAATAGTAGAAGTTTACAATTCCAATCATAATAAGATAACAAATTACCACTGAAAATTGCAACTGTCAATAAAGATTGAGTAAAGCTTTGGATACAAATAACTGAAAGATTAACAATTAAACAGCCAACGGTTTCCAATACTAAAATTAATCAACGAAAATGAACCATAAATTGAATACTAGAGAGGTAGAGAGAACTTAATTACTGCCCGGAATTTGTAGTCGGAACTTCGGATGTCGCGCCTCAGAAACCGCCTCAAATTCGCCCTTACTCGAACGTGTGCTAAGACTCCGCCGGAGTACGATCTCCTACTGCTCTCACGACCCAATTAGGTCTCAAATCGTCACTCTATATCGCTCAGTATCTCTAAAATATTTGGGTATTCTCCCTCTCCGCCTCCTCCGCCTCTGACAGAAATCATCGGTATTTATACTTGACCGAGTCGGTATGTGGATCAAATTTTGTAAGATATAAGATAGATTTTGTGATTAAAATATGGGAAGAGATCAAAATTGAGACGGAGTTGGAGTTCATCGCTGATCTTTCATGTTTCCAGTAGCTTCCCCTACTGTACTTCTGTTCTCATGCTTCTTTTCTTTTAGGCTTGCAATCCCACGTGTGTTTTTTTGAATTGGTCCACAAGTCTTGGGCTTTGTATGTCCATCACCTGTGTTTACTTTAGTCCAACAAATGTTTCATCTTGTCTTCACGGGCTGTGTGAGTGATTATCGTACGTGCCTGCTTGCGTGCTTCTTTATTTTCAATGCTTCGTTTTTGTTTTGTTCCTTGGTCCGTTTTACACATACTCGCGTCATATTTTTGATCCATTAAGCGCGTCATTCAGCCCATTCTCTTCCGTCTTGTAATCTGCTATACCCAAAACACACTAAATAAGCCCATTACATTTAAAATAATAATAACAGTAATTAAATATCAAAATTACAAATATATAATAATTTAGCTCAAATAATGTGAAAGGCGATACTAACAATATACGGATATGGGATAAAAACATATATAATTATGGGCTCATCACTAGAGTATAGTTAGGCTTATAAATTGTTAATTTGGTAGTCTAATTCTAGTATTTAGCGACCTAGTATTTGGCCTACCACTTTCACAGGCAGAAGTGCAGCTGCGAAGGTGCATTGGCCACATGGTTGTCCCGTTTGGCTGTAGCCCTGGCAAGGTATATTTATTCTTAGAGGAAGCGATAAGATGAATCTGATCTTGGGTTGGCGTTTGAGTTGCCTGGCATTCCTTCCTTTGAAAGGAGTTTCTTGTCATTAAACTCAACTCTTTTTCGGGCTTTGCCAATTAGATCAGCTCAAGGAAAGGCAAGAATTGATGGCAAGTAGTAAGAAGATCATTTTCAAGTCAAAAGCGACTCCCATATCAAAATTTTGGATATAGATGAGGACGTGAGAACAATAGGGAGAGAAGAAATTTTCTACTCCAAATTTTGGGTAAGATGAGAACATTAAAACAATTAGGTATAGTGGAGATATTTAGCTTGAAGTTTTTGAGCTAAATTATGATTTAGTAGTTGTGTAGGATAAGCCTTAATTTTGAATTGGTTCACCCTGTTTTGTACTTTTTGGTGTAGGCCATCAAATTCGAGTCAAGTAGAATTATAACGGCATTAATTAAATTAATTTGCACGTTAAAAATATTAACTTTGATGGAGAAAATACATATAAGCTCGGATTCTTATACCTCAAGCCTTTCTCACCACCTTGAATAAGACTATGATGGATTTGGTACCACAAGTTGCAAATAGTACGATCAAGTACGGGATTAAAGAAGCTAACGTTACGAACTCCCAAAAATTGTATACCTTGGGACAGTGCACGCCTGACCTAACATGGGACGATTGTGGCCGGTGTTTAAGGATCGCCATCCGTCAATTCCCAGACATGCTCGGCACACGAGTTTTGCACATATGTTATTGTAGGAGTATGTTGTAGTCATTTTAATCATAAAGAGTCCATCAATACCTAATGCGTGCTCTCATAGTCCCAATGGTTTTTAGAAAGCGTCTCTTAAGAGAGGCCGCCCTTTTACACAAATTATAGTATAAGACGGTCTTACTCTGCGAGACGGTCCCCTTCTGCAAAAAAAATGTTCATTTATTACTAATAAATAGGTTATGTTTTTTTCATTAAGGGACCGTCTTACACCGTAACTACGGGCTCTTTTATTATCTGGCATAGAAAAGTAGAAATTAAAAATTGATTTGATAGTAAAAAACAAAAAAAAAATTCTAAGTGTCGGACCAACAGAGTCCAATTTATAAGACTATGTGCAAGTAAACAAGCACGAGTCTTAGTTTTACGATATATGAGAAAATCGTGCAAATCCCATGTGTTATTGTTTGACATAGTTATTTAGTTTAAAATTTAATTTCGAAAATTTGGGAAAACGGTACAAAGTACCTTATTTGAGTAATTGAAACACAATTGTTACGTATCATTTAAAATGATATTGAAAGATCCATAAAAATTAGAGGAAAGACAAATTTAAAACCCGTGCAACGCACGGGCACAAAATCTAGTTATTATATACAATATTAACAATGTTTTCAATGTTGGATTTTTTTTTGTAAGGGATACTATAAATAATGGTACATATAAAACCGGAAAGAAGAAAGCATAAATACATAATTCATGTGAATTGGTTTTGTAACCCGTTGGACCAGGGTTAAAAAATTATTGCATTAGAGAAAGTAGCACAAATACTTTGGTCTAAAAATAATGCCTTTATATTTTAAGGCATAATGCAACTAATCTACAACTACTTTAAGCGTGTTTTGGGCCAATTCCTAACTGATAAATTTACAATTTATAATGTAAATGTCATGTCTTCTCACAACAAGTGGATTATACATTGATATAGTACATCAGATGGTATAATCTTTGAGCATTAAGATAAAAGTTTTTGAGTTTTGATTTAAAATTTTTGAGTTTTATTATAAGTTTTTGAGTTTATTATTTAAACATTAATCTCAAAAAGTTGCATTATAACTAAAAACAAATTACATATAAGCTCAGAAAATTTGATTTTTGACGTCATAAAACTAGAATGTAATTTTTATACTCTATAGAACTAAAAAAAAATATACAAAAACTCATTAAATGTGAGGTAGTACATCTGACGTACAATCCTTTTTCTCGTCTTCTTATTATAGTACACTTTTGACTCTTTTACCCTTCTCATTTTAAACTCATTGTACTACGTTGAAGAATAGAAAAAAAACTAACCCCTACACAATCGTACAATACTACGGTACTACACCACTACCTTTCCAACTCCGACCACCTATTACCCCGCCTCTGGCCACCCACCGCCTCAGTACCGTCCCCCTACCATAACTTCACCTCCACGCCCCTCGATCTCCTCATGCGTACCATTACCCCCAACGAATATCCACAGCCTTCCATTGACACACACTCAACCACCATCTAACCACCCCTAACTCCGGCGAACTCCGTCACCCCCGTCTTGCCGAAAAACACCCTCATCTCCGCCCCCTCCATCTTAGGTCGTGACGCCGCACTAGTGCCCTACCGACAATCGCAAACCCTAAATTTGTAAACCAAATTACTGTAAACAGACAAAAGCATTTAATAAAAATCAATCATGATGACTATAGAACATGTTTTAGTATCTAATTGCAATTTATTATTTTGCATGAAGGAGATGAGAGAGAAAGGTAGAGAGAGAAAGACGATTTTTTCTATCCTTTTCTAGGGTTTCTAAATCTTCAAGCAATGGCTGAAAATTCTTCCCCTATTCAATCTCCTGTAACTCAAGATTATATTAATCAACAAAATAATAATAATTCCCAAATTAATAGCTCACAATATAATACTAATTCTAACAATAACAATAACAATAATAATAATAATAATATACCAAATCCTGATAATTCGACGACTGATCGAGATGATGAGATTGCGAAAGTTCAACAAGCGGTTGCTGCGATGCTTCATGGTAAGAGTATTGTAGATGCGGAACCTGTCATTCTTGAAGATGTTAATGAGGAGGAAAGTGATTGGCAGGAGGTTTCACCAAAACGTCCGAAAAAACAACTAGGACCAACCACAGAGGAAATTCCAGCAACGAAAGGTACATCTTTAAAGCTTACTCTTGATGATTTCAAAGAGGAAATTGACTATTGGTCTCTAGCAGTTTATGGGTATGTTATGGGGGCACATCCACCATGGGAAGTATTGGAGGGTTATCTTAGGCGTATTTGGCAGAATTATGAAATCTCTAAGATATCTTTCTTACCAAATGGTTTATTTGTTGTGAGATTTGCGAAGTTAGAACACCAGAAGTTAGTTTTGGCACAAGGTATGTTCCTCTTTGATGGGAAACTTATTATCCTTCGACCTGGGGAGCCTAATGTTAAGATTACAAAGGTTTCAGTGAAAACTGTTCTAATTTGGGTTAAACTTGCTGGTCTGGATTTGAAATTCTAGGGTAAGAAGTGTTTGGAGAAACTTGCCTCTCTAATTGGGAAGTTTGTTCGATTGATGCTGTTACTTTGGAGAAAACTCTGCTGGGTTATGCTAAGATTCTGGTGGAAGTAAACATTGACCAGCATTTCCCTGATAAGATCATGTTTGAAGATGAAAATGGTCAGCCTATCACTGTTCCAGTTGAATATGATTGACTTCCTATCACTTGCCAAAAATGCAAAGGGATTGGTCATCAAACTATGAAGTGTAGAGGTAGGAATATGTTTGTTCAGAAGCCTGTCTTAGCCCCTAAGGCAAAGATCCCTGTCCAAGTGTGGAGGAAAAAGGAGACTCCAGTGATACAGCTTGACCCTAAAGAGTATCCAGTTTTGCCTAATCCAGTTGGTGTTATTAAAGATAAAAGAAACAAGAGAATTCAGATGGAGGAGAGAATCAATAACATCTCAGGGCTCTTTACTCCAACAAATACACCTATGCCTCTTTTGTCTAGTTATACTCCAGCAAGGATCATTAATCGAGTGACAAGACATGAGTCAAGGCTGCCAAGGGTAAAGGAAGGTGAGTTGACTTTGGATTTTACTTCTATAATGGTTCCTGGATCTGAATTGGTTGATAAAATAGGGGGGAGGGGGGGGGGGGGGGGGATGGCTTCTTCCTCCCATGACTAAGTTAGGAGTATGGAATGTGAGGGGCCTCAATAGTGACACCAAGCAAAGAGACATTAAATGGTTTTTGTATCAGTCTGAGGCTGTCTTATTTGGGCTCCTTGAGACCAGGGTCATACCTGGCTCTCTAAACAAAGTAGCATCAAATGTGTGTAATGGGTGGTCTTTTATTACTAATCATAGATTTTATTCTGGGGGTAGAATCTGGGTCCTGTGGCAGAGTCAAATAATTAGAGTAGATGTAGTTGATATGGGTGCTCAATTCATTCATCTAAAGGTCAAAAATCTAAGAGATGATAGAACTTTCTATACTACTTATGTTTATGGTTTTAATAAGGTTAAGGAGAGGGTTCCTTTATGGGATGCTTTTAAGAGTTGGAATATTAGGGAACCTTAGATAGTTTTGGGTGATTTCAACAATGTGATGTGTGCTAATGAAAGAATTGGCCTTGCTGTTAAGGATAGTGAAATGATTCCTTTTCAAAATACTATGGCAGCTTGTGATTTACAGGATATTAAAACCACTGGAGCCTTTTTCACTTGGACTAATAAACAACCTAGTGCTACTAGAGTGTTTAGTAGAATTGATAGGGTTTTAGTGAATGATAGCTGGCTGCAGGTTTGGCTTGACTATTATGCCCACTTTGCTCTTGAAGGGAGCTTTGATCATTGCTTTTGTGTTGTTGAGGGGTCTACAAATTCCATGGTTAGGAGGAAACCTTTTAAATTTTTCAATATGTGGAGTAAAGTTGCTGATTTTCATTATGTGGTTGATAAAGGATGGCAAATTTATTATGCTGGTTCACCAATGTTCAAGTTGGTTCAGAAGCTTAAATCTCTGAAACCTTTGCTTAAAGAGCTAAATAGAAGCCTGTTTTCAGACATTGAGAAGAATGCTGAGATTGCCTATAAATTCTTACTGGGGTGTCAAAAAAAGCTTCATCTAGATCCTGGTAACACAAGCTTAATGGATATGGAGTATCAAGCTAGAGAGAGTTACCTTATGCTTTCCATTGCAAAAGATGACTTTTTAAGACAAAAAGCCAAGGTGAATTAGGCACGGAAAGGTGATGCAAATTCTGCCATGTTTCATAAACCCATTAAACATAGGCAAATTCAAAATAAGGTACTTCTCATTGAGGATACTGAGGGGAATAAATTTAAGACAACTGATTATATCTTACAGGCGTTTGTGAAGTACTTTGAGCAGCTCCTTGGGTCAAATTCTCCTACTTTTCAATTCTATCCACATGTTGTTGAACAAGGACCTTCAATTCTATCTTCATGGACCAAATGAACCGGACCTTTAGTGAGTTCTTAGACAAGTGTGTTGTGGTTTTCATTGACGATATCCTCATCTTTTCCAAGTCCGAAGAAGAGCATGCCGATCACCTCCGTATCATTTTGGGGATCCTCCGTCGTCAAAAGTGGTTTGCCAAATTCTCCAAATGTGAATTTTGGTTGTCTAAGGTGTCTTTTCTAGGCCATGTGATATCTAAGGATGGTGTCATGGTAGACCCTTCGAAGATTGAAGCCGTGATTGAGTGGAAGAGTCCAACCGATGTTGGTGAGATCCGTAGTTTTTTGGGTTTGGCGGGTTACTACCGTCGCTTTGTGAAAGATTTTTCCAAGCTTGCTAGACCGATGACTCAACTTTTGAAGAAAGAGACCAAGTTTGTGTGGACCGAAGCTTGTTAAAGTGCATTCCAAGAGTTGAAGAAGAGGTTGACTACCGCTCCCGTGTTGACCTTGCCCGAGGATGGAGTTGACTTTGATGTGTTTTGTGACGCCTCTAAGATGGGTTTGAGTTGTGTTCTTATGCAAAATAGAAGAGTTGTTGCCTATGCTTCGCGACAATTGAGAGTTCATGAGGTGAACTATCCCACTCATGATTTGGAATTAGCCGCCATCGTTCATGCTTTGAAGATGTGGAGACACTACCTCATTGGAGTCCATTGCCGTATCTACACCGATCATAAGAGTTTGAAGTATATCTTCACCCAAAAGGATTTGAATATGAGACAACGACGATGGTTGGAATTGGTGAATGATTACGACATGGAGTTGTTGTATCATGAAGGTAAGGCAAATGTGGTTGCCGATGCCCTTAGTAGGAAGTCTACTCATCCCTTGAGTGCTATCCGTGTACTCCCCGATGACCTTTGTGCCGAGTTTCGTAAGTTGAGTTTGCAACTTGTAGAGAGTGGTTTTGATTATCTTGGTGCTATGGTTGCCGAGCCCGTTCTCCACCGTGAGATTCTAGATAGCCTTGTGGACGACGCTACATTTAAAAGTTTTCAAGCCAAGCTTCTTGAAGGGAAAGCAAAGGATTGTGAGATTGATGCTAGAGGTTACCTCCGTTACCGAGGACGCATGTATGTGCCCGATGCCGTTGACTTGAGGAAGAGAGTTCTAGATGAAGCTCATCTATCACCTTATTCGATTCACCCCGGAGGAGACAAGATGTATAAGGATTTGAAGCTTCAGTTTTGGTGGCCTAACATGAAGAATGACATTGTGTCATATGTGGGAAGATGTCTTACTTGCCAACAAGTAAAGATTGAGCATAAGAGACCCGGTGGTTTGCTACAACCATTGGATGTTCCTTTATGGAAGTGGGAGTCCATTTCCATGGATTTTGTGATGGCTTTGCCTAAGACCGTTGGTGGAAAAGATGCCGTATGGGTTGTTGTGGATAGGTTGACCAAGTGTGCTAGGTTCATCCCTATCAAAGAGACTTGGAGTTTAGACCGTCTTGCTAGTGCTTATGTTGATGAGATCGTTCGTTACCACGGTGTTCCTAAGGAGATCGTTTCGGATCGTGACCCGAGGTTTTGTTCAAGATTTTGGAAAGCTTTGCAAGATGCTATGGGTAGTAAGTTGTTGATGAGTACCGCTTTTCATGCCGCTACCGATGGACAATCCGAGAGGACAATTCAAACTCTAGAAGACTTGTTGCGTGCTTGTGCCCTTGATTTTCATTCTAGTTGGGAGAAGAGCTTACCTTTGGTGGAATTTTCTTACAACAATAGTTATCATGCTTCTATCAAGATGGCTCCTTATGAAGCCCTTTATGGAAGGAAATGTCGAAGTCCGATTTGTTGGGATCAAGCAAGTGATGTTCGTGACCTAGGACCCGACAAGTTAGCCGAGACGATTGATCAAGTGAAGCTCATCCGTGAAAGAATGAAAGCCGCCCAAGATCGACAGAAGTCTTATGCCGATGTTCGCCGTCGACCCTTGGAGTTTGAAGTTGGAGATAAAGTATTCTTGAAAGTGTCCCCGATGAAAGGAGTAAAGAGATTTGGAGTCAAAGGGAAATTGAGTCCAAAGTACATTGGACCTTATGAAGTGATAAAGAGGATTGGTGCCGTGGCTTATAAGTTGGATTTGCCCCCGAGTTTTGGTAAAGTTCATGATGTCTTTCATGTCTCTCAACTTAGGAAATACATTAGCGACCCTAGTCATGTGTTGCAAAATGAGATTCCCGAGCTTGAGCCTAGTCTTTCTTTCGAGGAGAGACCGATTCGT
The DNA here is from genome assembly GCF_048544455.1 of Silene latifolia. Taxonomy (NCBI): domain Eukaryota; kingdom Viridiplantae; phylum Streptophyta; class Magnoliopsida; order Caryophyllales; family Caryophyllaceae; genus Silene; species Silene latifolia. Next base: position 96,950,695 of record NC_133538.1, read on the forward strand.
ATCTTGGATAAGAAGGAGAAGAAGCTAAGGAGCAAAGTGGTGCCCTTGGTGAAGGTTTTGTGGAAGTGTGGTGATGTAGAAGAAGAGCCTTGGGAGCCGGAAGCTTCCATGCGTGTCAAGTACCCTAGTTTGTTTTCTTAAGGTAATACCTTTTCGTTTCAAGTTTCGAGGGCGAAACTTTTTAAAAGGTGGGATGATTGTAACACCCTGCACTTTCTTAATATTTTTAAATAAACTTTTAAGTAATTTTTATTAAATAATTATTATTTAAAGCTTATTTTCATAAAATATCGTAACGGTAATAATAGTGTAGATTTTTAATAATATTATTCTCCGTCTCGAGTTATAGTAGACTTGGGACGAAAATTCTAGTGGATACCGACTCATTTTGAGTTATTGGGCTTAACTTGACTCATGAGTCATTTCTCTCCTCTTTCCTCTACACTAACCCCCAACTAAACCCTCACAACTTCATCTCCCTCATTCTAATTTCTGAAATTTCCCCAACAACCACTCCACCATTGTTAAACCCTTGCTCTCAACCCTAAAATCACCATAATTCACTCAATTCTTCACCAATCTCGTTCCTTTTCGCGCCATTCTCTTCCTTTTCTCATTTCCCTTGTTTCTAAGTAAGAAAGTTGCCATCTTTTCCTCTTTTTCAAAATTCTCATCTTTCAAGGATGTGGATTCTTGACTTAATATCTTTATTTTTGTGTTTAGGGGAGAACTTAGACAACCCTTGAGGAGGATAGCTACATCATTGACGAGTCTTTAGAAGATTGAAGTGGAAAAAGGTAACGGTGATGGGTTACTCGACTTTTATGTTAGAATTGTGTGGTTTTATGTAGTTATAATCTCATATGAATGTTAAAAGTTGTATCTTTCATGATTGGTGCTAATTTGGATGTTGAATATCATGCTTGTTTGCAATTCTCACATGTTTGGATGAAAATCCCATGCTACATCACTTGAATCCGAAATTTCCCATTCACATGCTCAAATATGTTGTTTTTCCGAGTTAGAATCATGCTAGGATACGTAAACAATTGATGGGAAACGATTTTTGTTGGTTTCAAATGGTTTGGGAGTGTTTTGCATGGAATCCGCGTGTTTGTAGTCCCACCGGGTGATCGCGGCGGCTCCATCTCTTGGCCGGGAGATCCTCGTAAATTTTAAGCGCATTTTAGAAAGGTCAGTAGTCCCAGTAGGGTGACGGCGGCCAGGTCTCTGACCACTGGGAGTTTCTGTAAGTTTTGGACAAATTTTAGTAAGTCTCAGTAGTCCCACCGGGTGATCCGCGGCTCTTGGCCTTCCATCGACCTGGGGGAGTACACTCAAGGTTTTATGTGTTTTTGAAATTTGGCGTATTCCCACCGGTGGATCGGAGGCCGGTCTACTCTTGGCCGGGAGTGCACTCGTAAGTTTCTTTTGATTTTCAATATTAGTGTGTTGTCCCACCGGTGGCTTGGCGGGCGGTACACCACCCTACCGGGAGTCCCCTGTTTGTTCTATTTCACTTGCGACTTCTAATAATGATTGAGCTATGCATGCATCTTCTTTCCTATCGATAATTGGTTACTTTATGACTCATTAATGTTATGATCATGCATAATGGTTATGGTTCTTGTTCGGACCCGAGTGTGACGTTTTACATTGTGAGACTACTCGACATTCCCTATTTATTTGCCCTCGGACATTGGGTCACGGTTAGGTGCCATTGTTTCCGAGTTGGGCTATTTTTCCTTCCGCCTTTTTCGGACCGGGGGTCACGGTTAGGTGACAAGGTTCCGCTTGAGGTTACTCGAGTTTCGGGCACGGTTAGGTGTACCATATTTCGAGTCTTGGATACGATTTGGTATCGTTTGTCGAATCGGGTGTCGTCCATCCCGAGAGTCCGCCAGGTTTAGACTAGGACCGTATTATGATCGTCGTCCTACCAAGAGGTTGGAGTCTTGAGGGTTGTCTTGTTTGAGTCTATACTTTGTAATTTGTCTTACATTTGAGTTGAGTCAATATTTGACCGTTTGACCTAATAATTCTTCTCTCATTTATGCGTAACTACTCTTATTGCATTTTGTATACTAATCATGATCCTCTCGTCACCGTAAGTATCTTACTCTCATGCTTGTTTATTTGATTAAATTCTTAATTACTTGTATTTTGACATATTGTGGGCTCGGGAGAACCCCGAGTTACTCCCCACTGACCGTGGCTTTCATATCTATTATGAATGACAGGTTGGTGATGAAGCTTAAGTGGGGAAGACCGTGTGAGCTAGCGAGTTCTTACCTCGGACCTTATTTAGTTATCACATAATAGACTCACCTACTTTTCGAATCTATGTTAATTCGTGGGATATCTTTTCCCCAATAAATAGACTTGTTTTGTAAACTTAAACTTAACTGTCTAAACTTATTTATCGTGTTAGTGATACCTCGCGTTTGACTTCAATGGAAGCCTTAAAAGTTTTAAAAACCTCGTGTTTCCGCCACGATTTACTTGTTACTTTTAGTTACCTCAACGAGGGGTGTCACAGTTGGTATCAGAGCAACCCTGCGACCGTGTGGTGATCGGAGGCAGTTGTTATACGCTCCTGGAGGAAGTGGTTATACGCTCCATTGTGATCACACACCTAGCGGGGGAGGATTCTGGGTTAGCGGTTATGCTCCCAGGCGCAACGAGGACGTTGCGTTCTTCAAGTGGGGGTGACTGTAACACCCCACAGTAATTGAAGAGGTCCAGTGATAGGCTTAAATGACTAGTGCTTAAAGGGATTGGAAGTACTACTCATATCAACAAAGTGCACTTTCTTTTATGGTCATCCATGCGAAAGAACTCCAAAGTTAAGCGTGCTTGACTGGGAATAGTCTTAGGATGGGTAACCTCCTGGGAAGGTTTCCGGGATGCGCATGAGTGAGGACAAAATGCGCTGTAAAGGACCCGTGTTGATCTGTGGGCCATGTACACAGCCTGGTGAGCTATCATAAGTAACCGCTCCCGACCTGGTTTGAGCCGGGGTGTTACATTATTGGGGCTGATGTGTGTAAGGCAGTCAAGGACTTCTTCAATTCTAGACAGTTGCTTAAACAATTAAACTGTACTAATTCGGTTGTCATTCCAAAGACTGATAATCCAGTGACTGTTAAGAATTTCAGGCCTATTGTCTATTGCAATTTAATCTACAAGGTTATCTCCAAGGTCCTTTGTTCTAGGCTTACGAAGGTACTCCCTATTCTTTTTAACTCTTGTCAATCTGCTTTCATTAAAGATAGAAGTATTATGGGGAATATCTTAATTAGTCAAGACCTAGTTCGAATGTATACCGGGAAAAATGCCTCTCCCAGGTGCTTGATGAAAATAGACCCGAGAAAGGCCTATGATTCTATTGAATGGCATTTTGTGAGGCAGATGCTCACTAGTCTCCATTTTTCTCCTCAATTTATTACCTAGATCATGGTTTGTATCACATCTACTTCTTATTCCATTGTTCTTAATGGCCAAACTCATGGTTTTTTTCAGGGTAAAAGAGGTCTCAGGCAAGGTGACCCCCTTTCATCCCTTCTTTTTACACTTTGTATTAAATATTTAAGTAGACTTATTCATATGATGAGTGCTATGCCTGGTTTTAAGTTCCACCCACTTTGCAAAGGACTATAGTTAACCAACCTTATGTTTTATGATGATCTCCTCCTTTTTTGCAAAGGAGATATCCCCTCTGTGGTTGCTATTACTGAGGTTTTTAAATGTTTCTCTAATGCCTCTGGTCTACACATTAATACTGATAAGAACGATATTGTAATGAATGGAGTTTCTCCTGAAATTAAGGAGGCTATTTTGAGACACACTGGATTTAAAAAGAGGTCCCTGCCTTTCAAGTATTTGGGGGTCCAAATCTCTCATAAAAGATTGTTTGCAATGTGCTAGTAAATAAGATGTTGACTAGAATTAGAGGATGGAATAAAAAGAAAATTTCCTACCCTGGGAGATTAATTTTAGTCAAGTCTGTTTTGGAAAGTATTCACAATTATTGGTCTCAGATCTTTGTCTTACCCACTGGGGTCATGGATAGAATCAAAGCTTTATGTAGAAACTTTTTATGGGAAGGCAATGAGAGTTACACAAAGGCTCCTCTAGTTACTTGGTCTGTTTTGTATCAAAGGAAAGAGTATGGGGGTTTGGGCCTGATTGATACACATGATGTGACTCTTAATTGCGCACATTTAGTCTCCTAATTGAACCTATTTTGTACACTGATATAGCATTTTATGGCCATTTTATCCGTTAATTCCTTCCTATTTTGCTTTCTTAGTGCATTTTATATGTCTTATAGGAAAGGAGATAATGAGGCGAAATTCCCGTCTCCCGTGTATATTTGAAAGCTTGATGACGATCTTGAATGGACTAGTACGAAGAAGAGGCAATAATAATGACCAAGGATGTAGGAATAAAGAGTATATAGAAGGATCATGGGCTTAAAAGCAAGGATGACGAGAAGGAAGCCATTATAAGAAGAAATTACTCGGAACCAAACTAAGATTTGCTTGTTTGGCTCTGAAAGTATGCTAGATGAAACGGCGTCGAAAAATCAAGTGGTCTAGGCTTTTGAATCACTCCAATAGGAGCCCGGATGAGGAAATGACGTCTGTTTTACAATCCGAGCTCAAATAGACAAGCTCTCCCAGGATCCGCGCGCCCCGTACTCAATCCGCGTGTCCCGAGCTGCTTTGCCATTTCAGAAAGTACTGTATGAGGATCCGCGCATCCCGAGCTCAGGATGAGCATCCCAGACCTAGGATCCGCGCATTTCCCTCAGGACTTGCAAAGCTCTACTCAACACTTAGCATTGTTATTTACTAATCTACCCTTACTTAACCTAATGATGTACCACTATATATACTACATTTGTAATAACCAAAAGACCAAGTTTCCTTAGATTAAATCAATCTCTCCTAGATTAGATTAGGAGTATATTAGAATAGATTATCCTTTAATCTTTCCACAAATTACACATTAATCTTTCCTTAACTATTGTTCAAGCTTTATTATTGGGTAATTGAAGATTATTGGGTTATTATTGGAGAATTGACAACTCTTCATCAATCAATCAAGTTTTCTTCTATTATTCTTTCCTTTCCAACTGTTCATCTTAAGTTTGGTATAATTCCATTACTCTTTACTCTTTATTGTTTATTTCCTCACTCTTTTATCATGTTTATACTTGTTGTGATGATTGACACCATTGATGACATGTTTTCCATGATAATAAGTGAGTAGTTACTTAACTAGGATTAGTGAGGGATTAGGGGAGTTAATCATAAGATAGATTTATGCTTAATGAGTTCATATGAATACTTATTTATTGTTCTTCAACTTATGCACATGTCATGTTTGATGAAATGCTTGACTATGAAACCTTGCATTTTTTACCCATCTCTTATCTATTCAACAAGGCTTGTTATGTAAGATATAAACCAACTCAAGCCTTGTTAGACCTTGCATATTGTTGAGTAGGGAAAACCCAAGTCGACTTGTAGGTGTTGTAAAGTCTTAACCGACTCGGCTCCGAGATGTAAGTTTTCCTAGGAATTGGTTTATTATGCATGTAGTCTAATAGGAAGAATTAAGTCGACTTGTAGGTGTTGTAATATAACAACCCGGATTATAAAACAAAGGAAAAACATAATATAAAGTAAATATCAGAGTACGATACTGATAAAAGGGTCAAGGTGGTGGAAACACCTGACCAATCCGGTTCGCTACTAAACCAAAACCAAACTAATACATTATTCAAAGGTTCATGCAACATAAAAACAAACTCCTAATTTATTATTAGGCTCGCTTCGCACATTCCCCAAGCAAGAATCATCCAAATAGCAAACATCTGAACAACCTGAGAAGGGGGTCGACAATTCAGTCGGGAGTAACTAGATGGTCTCCCAGTCATGTTTACAACAATTGAATATAACTAACAATCATTAACAACAGAAATGCAAAACTAGTAAACATGTGAGACCATCTACACTCATGAAAATCCGACAATAACATGCCATTACACGATAACATACCAAGACAACCTTATGATATGATGACAAATCCAAAGGAAACATGTGACGACACGTGACAACGTAAACCATATAATGACTACGTATGCACCATGGAGCAAACATAACCACAAAACATGTGACCAAACCAGACCACCAAGCACAATGTATAGAATGAACGCCGTTAGAGCGATTAACGAACTGCCTCTAACTAATGGAGCGATTAACGAACTGCCTCCATTCAATGGTATGGGCCGATTAACGAACTGCACCCACAGTGGACCGATTAACGAACTGCATCCACACTATGTATAGCGTATAACCACTGCCTATATGCCTAAGACATGGCCAGACCTCTCGGTGAAACACAGAGCGTTAACGAACTGCCTCTGCTACACCGAACGACACTCGGGGAACAGAGCGTATAACGAACTGCCTCTGCTACCCCCCGACCATAGACCATAACAAATCCCCGAAGGGTAGCCTTAGTTCATTCCGATAGTATATAACTGATACTATCGTCATCTATACACCAGCCAACCAACAAATGCACAAAGTATAATCGATCGTACTAACATGCGTGAACAACATCACGACTCAACTCATAAGATAGTATAACTGACCATCCTACTTATCATGTGAACAAGAGTAACCCAAAGATATATACAACCACAAGGACATAACACGTTGAACACAATACAACATATGAAACAAGTATAAACACCCAATGTTATAGTAACTTCAGCTATAACTTTAACATTAACCTTCAATGTTATAGTAATCCTAACCATAACATAAACTCTGGATGCGAGGTTATAGTAGCCTCGGCTATAACTTCAGTATGTATAACTTGAACTTATACTTACCTCAACCATAACCTTGGCACGAAACTCAAAGTTACACTAGTTCCAACTATAACCTTGAGCCATAATCTCAGGATATATTAGTTCCAGCTATAACCTTAACTCATACTTCAATGTTATAGTAGGTTCAGCTATAACCTTGAATCATATTTCCAAGGTTATACCTATTTCAGCCATAACTAGAGTAACATCTCAAAGTTGTACTAACTTCAGCTATAACACTTGAATCATCATCAAGGTTATACTAGCCTTAGCTATTACTTTGGAGAGCACCCTTGGACGTCTATCATGCCGCCACTAGGGTTTATTCGTAAACCCTAATTGCGCTCATGACACCCATAATAAACACATAACCAACATACGATATATAATTAATACATTAAAACATATACAAACATGCAAAAACATAATTAACATGATAATAAACAATCTAACACGTACCAATCATACAAGACAATCATTAAATCATATTAATTACATCAATTGGCATAAACACAATTAAAAGAAAACACCTTGTTACCTTTTTAGCAATTAATGATGCAAATTAATGAAAACCTCCATAAAGAATACGACCAACAAAGCTTTGTCTCCAACACGTGTCAACGTCCTCAATATCGATATCAAAGATGCACAAATCCAAATCTATGAAAACACCATAAAAGACTCTTTTTCTTCTTTACCCATTAAAAATAATAGACCATAAAGGTAGATCTAAAGGTCCATACAAATAATCCCCATAAAAATATTTGGAGAAGAAATTATTGTAAAGGTAAGAGCAAGGATTGTGAAAATATAATTTGTGTATGAGTTTGGAAGAAGGAAAGATATTCAACAATGGAGTCAAAGAGAGAAAAGAGAACAAAAGAGAAGGAAGAGGAGAACAGCGTGCGGCACTTTACGTTGGAACCAAAACAAGTGAATTGACCTAGTTGCTTGCTAGGTTAATAATATTTATAAGAGATTAACTAATGGGCTTTGGGTCCATTAGCTCATACAATGGATTATCTGATTATGAATCAGATTGGATATTACTAAAACGCAAGTAGGCCTTATAATAGAAAAGTAGTTATTAAATTAAAATAATAAAATCGTGCACGGACATTTTAACCCAATCAAAAATAGATTAAAATGAGAAATAATAAAATAGAGAACGAAGGCGATAAATATAAATATTTTCAAAATACATTATTAAATTCCGAAATACTCAATTTAATAAAATACTTTTATTATAAAATATTATTATAAAATATGGGGTGTTACAATCCAACCCCCTAAAAAGAAGTTTCATCCTCGAAACTTGAATTTCAAAGATAAGATCAAAAGAAGGTAAGAATTACAAGTGATCATCAACAAAGGTCATCTCGAAATCCTAATTGCTGCGCACTCTAATCCATATCCAAACTCAAACCAAAGAAAGATATCCCAAATCCTCGATGTTATTATCATCTTCACATACTCTACAACCTCAAAATTCATATCAGACTCCAACAATCGCAACCCAAAATGATCGTTAAGCTAATTCCTTCCCGAATAGCTTCTCTCTTATCTTGATACGACCTAAATGTCATTAGACCATAACGTTTTCACAAAAGCATCACCTTTAATATATTGTGAACGCTCATAAAGACCACCACATCTCATATGCCATAATATCGATGACTGCTTAACGTTCACCAAGTACACTCAACGCCTTTAAGTAAAACTCCTCAAAGTACAACATTTCATCTAGCTCATGACCTAAAACTTCTAGTCCTCATATTTCAAATACTCATCCAACTACCATTAACCATTATACAAATCATATGTGATCCCTCATAATCTTATTACTATCACTCCGAGTCCAAATCACATCCAACAAAAACTCCAAATCTATTTTACATGTACTTTTAACCACAAGGTAACTCGCATCGACTAAAGTCCTAAACAGATAATCTCTAAACCAAAGTAACTTTCGAATGAGAAAACTCTTTCACTCACGAGTACCATTAGAATCACGCCTACCATAACATCCTCAAAGTTGGTAGTGCTTACTACCATACCCCACTCTTAAGCTCAAAAAGCTTTAATAAATCTTGATTATTCTCGATACATATCCAGCACCCAAAGCCATCAATCTCAAACCTCAAACTCTGACTAAACTGTCAAAATCCTATTCAACCTCAAACTCATGGCAACATCATCATTCGCACTCATAAGACTTAATTATTTCCTTTGAACACTCATGATCACGACTTTCCTAAGCACCAAAGGAATCATACACCTTTACTTAAGCTAGTATCTATTGTACCACAACGCACTTATCCACCGATAACGCAATTCCATCAAAGCATAAAAATAAGAACAACAACATACAACTCTCATCACCTGTGCTCATATAAAAACCAAGCTGATAACCTCAATTTGTAAATACAGTTTACTATTACTGAATATCATCTCAACATCACAAATCCACCACAAGACTGTATGAATCTATGTCCTTCAATTAATCACTCATACACTTTAAATGAAACATCTTTAACCCCAGACGGAACAAACAAACATCTATGAATCCTCAATGTAGAAACATCCTCAAACTTTCAGAGCTCACTATAACACCTTTAGTGCTCCTTCTCCAAACTCTATATGTTATCCCAATTCACACTCGTATATAAAAGTTACTAAGTTCTCATCCTCAAATAACAAAACATCAATCTCGAATTATCTAACATTGCTCGCCAAAGGATCCAAGCTCCCACTACGAGATGATCACAAGTAGCTCTAAAGAGATTTCAAACATTTTCAAGTTACCATGAAAGAATAAATAACTTGCAAACTAAAATAAAACATTTCCGTGCAATACCATAAGGCAAAACAACACATAGCTTTAGGAAATAAAAGCTTAAAGAGAAATCAATGTGGAAAGTATAATTACAAAAGTTCAAAGAAGAAGAAACTGGAGCTGAAATAAAGAACGAATAGAGAGCAACGATAGATGAAACAGACAGAGGACAAGGATAAAAGAAAACTTTGGTCTGAAGGCTCAAATAGAAGAGGTATGGTTAACACGTGCAAGGATGTCAAGAACAGACGACTCAAAAACAATTCTATTTACCCAAAGACGACACCTTAACATAACATAAATAAATCACGATAACAAGGGTCTTACAAATATCGTACAATCATCACTCAAGGTATCTCCGTATCGTAACATCCTTTAATCACATTACCATAATACCTCGAGACCAACAAATCTCTATATAACTGCCCCTTTACAAACACTATATTCCTCAGTTTGTCAACTCTCAAGATCATAAACTCTCACAACCACCAACTCTCAAGTTCTTCCACTCTCAAGAACTCCATCTAATCACACTTAATGAATCAATCCATATCAATCTCTATACCCTTAAAAGATAAATACCAAGATCCATAAAAATCAACTTCATCATGGTGGATTACTAAGTCAACGCTAGAACACCTTAACATCAACATCTCACAAGTCTATAAATTACAGATCATCCCTTTCAAACAATCCTTTAAAATGTATGACCAGTAAATAACTCCTCAACGGATAAAATCTTTGATAACTCACTGATAGACATTAAAGATTCTTATTCCTCAAACATGGTGTTCCAATAAAGACGAGCATAATCTTCAAAATTCCCAAGATGCTCAATCTAACTCCACAATAACATTCAATTCATTTCTATTACTCTACTCTCGATCCGTAAATAACTCACACAACTTTTCTTTAACACAAGACAAAGTTCAAAAATTCTAACCATTAAGAGCATAAGCCACAATATTCCAAAATATTACCATAAGATAAGTCCACCTTTCATGTCTCTCACTTCTAGTGAAACTATAAAACCACAATCATATATCTCATGCCACATATCACCACTCTCAACCATCAATAAGGATTTCCTCAAGCACATAAAAGAAGTTAACGACCACTTATCCCAAATGAGTCTTCATCTTAACAACCACTATTTTCAAAGTAAACTTCCTCTCAAAACCTCTAATCCCAAAGTAAACTTATTCGTTACCAAACTCATATTATAAACGCTCTTTTGTTTCATACTTCAACATCCATAACTACCATCAATCCTAACTTGATGCCTCAAGAAACCACAAGGGGATCACCCTCAAAAACACCTCAAACATGGACAACCCCACCAAATGATCCAAAAGGATGAAAGTACGATAAGAGTAAATCTCAGGTTATCAAGGATTAAAAGTTTTGACCGACATATAACCAAAACGAACGACACGTAACATGCAAAGGACATTTTCAAAATTGACCAACTTTAAAATCAACAAAGCATGCTCGACAAAGTCATACATGAACAACACATTTTATACAGCTAATGACAAAACAAAACATCAAGTCATAAATAACAAAATATATAAACTATACATTTAATACAATTAATAACGATAAACATTAAGACATAAACAAACAAATACATGAATAAAACATGTAATACAATAAATAACAATATGAAATATTAAGGCACAAACAAGCATGTGCTTAAACAAACAAATACATGAATAAACATGTAATACAATTAAATAACGATGTGAAACATTAAGACATAAATAAGCAAGTGCATAAAAAACACATGTAACATAATTATTAACGATACGAAACATTAAGGTATAAATAAACATGTGCATAAACAACACATGTAACACAATTAATAATTATACGAAACATTAACGCATAAACAAACAAGTCCTTAATTGTTTCTACCCCATTTACTCTCACTCATTTACTAAGTCAATTTATTTTAGTCATCAACTACGCGAGAGTTGGGAGCGTGTTCGCTCTGATACCAACTGTAACAACCCGGATTATAAAACAAAGGAAAAACATAATATAAAGTAAATATCAGAGTACGATACTGATAAAAGGGCCAAGGTGGCGGAAACACCTGACCAATCCGGTTCGCTACTAAACCAAAACCAAACTAATACATTATTCAAAGGTTCATGAAACATAAAAACAAACTCCTAATTTATTATTAGGCTCGCTTCGCACATTCCCCAAGCAAGCATCATCCAAACAGCAAACATCCGAACAACCTGAGAAGGGGGTCGACAATTCAGTCGGGAGTAACTAGATGCTCTCCCAGTCATGTTTACAACAATTGAATATAACTAACAATCATTAACAACAGAAATGCAAAACTAGTAAACATGTGAAACCAACTACACTCATGAAAATCCGACAATAACATGCCATTACACGATAACATACCAAGACAACCTTATGATATGATGACAACTCCAAAGGAAACATGTGACGACACGTGACAACGTAAACCATATCATGACTACGTATGCACCATGGAGCAAACATAACCACAAAACATGTAACCAAACCAGAACACCAAGCACAATGTATAGAATGAACGCCGTTAGAGCGATTAACGAACTGCCTCTAACTAATGGAGCGATTAAGGAACTGCCTCCATTCCATGGTATGGGCCGATTAACGAACTGCACCCACAGTGGACCGATTAACGAACTGCATCCACACTATGTATAGCGTATAACCACTGCCTATATGTCTAAGACCTGGCCAGACCTCTCGGTGAAACACAGAGCGATTAACGAATCGCCTCTCGCTACACCGAACGACACTCGGGAACAGAGCGTATAACGAATCGCCTCTACTACCCCCCGACCATAGACCATAACAAATCCCCGAAGGGTAGCCTTGGTTCATTCCGATAGTATATAATCGATACTATCGTCATCTATACACCACCAACCAACAAATGCACAAAGATAACCGATCGTACTAACATGCGTGAACAACATCACGACTCAACTCATAAGATAGTATAACTGACCATCCTACTTATCATGTGAACAAGAGTAACCCAAAGATATATGCAACCACAAGGACATAACACGTTGAACACAATACAACATATGAAACAAGTATAAACACCCAATGTTATAGTAACTTCAGCTATAACTTTAACATTAACCTTCAATGTTATAGTAATCCTAACCATAACATAAACTCTGGATGCGAGATTATAGTAACCTAGGCTATAACTTCAATATGTATAACTTGAAGTTATACTTACCGCAACCATAACCTTGGCACGAAACTCAAAGTTACACTAGTTCCAACCATAACCTTGAGCCATAATCTCAGGATATATTAGTTCCAGCTATAACCTTAACTCGTTCTTCAATGTTATAGTAGGTTCAGCTATAACCTTGAATCATATTTCCAAGGTTATACCTATTTCAGCCATAACTAGAGTAACATCCCAAAGTTGTACTAACTTCAGCTATAACACTTGAATCATCATCAAGGTTATACTAGCCTTAGCTATAACTTTGGAGAGCACCCTTGGCCGCCTATCATGCCGCCACTAGGGTTTATTTGTAAACCCTAATTGCGCTCATGACACCCATAATAAACACATAACCAACATACGATATATAATTAATACATTAAAACATATACAAACATGCGAAAACATAATTAACATGATAATAAACAATCTAACACGTACCAATCATACAAGACAATCATTAAATCATATTAATTACATCAATTGGCATAAACACAATTAAAAGAAAACACCTAGTTACCTTTTTAACAATTAATGATGCAAATTAATGAAAACCTCCATAAAGAATACGACCAACAAAGCTTTGTCTCCAACACGTGTCAACGTCCTCAATATCGATATCAAAGATGCACAAATCCAAATCTATGAAAACACCATAAAAGACTCTTTTTCTTCTTTACCCATTAAAAATAATAGACCATAAAGGTAAGTCTAAAGGTCCATACAAATAATCCCCATAAAAATATTTGGAGAAGAAATTATTGTAAAGGTAAGAGCAAGGATTGTGAAAATATAATTTGTGTATGAGTTTGGAAGAAGGAAAGATATTCAACAATGGAGTCAAAGAGAGAAAAGAGAACAAAAGAGAAGGAAGCGGAGAACAGCGTGCAGCACTTTACGTGGAACCAAAACAATTGAATTGACCTAGTTGCTTGCTAGGTTAATAATATTTATAAGAGATTAACTAATGGGCTTTGAGTCCATTAGCTCATACAATGGATTATCTGATTATGAATCAAATTGGATATTACTAAAACGCAAGTAGGCCTTATAATAGAAAAGTAGTTATTAAATTAAAATAATAAAATCGTGCACGGACATTTTAACCCAATAAAAAAAATAGATTAAAATGAGAAATAATAAAATAGAGAACGAAGGCGATAAATATAAATATTTCCAAAATACATTATTAAATTCCGAAATACTTAATTTAATAAAATACTTTTATAATAAAATATTATTATAAAATATGGGGTGTTACATGTAAAGTCACAAATGACTCGGCTCCGAGACCCAAATCTTCTTATGAACTATATGACATGAACTAACTTAAAATCCAACAATAATAAATTGCTTGCATCTATTATAACTCATTTATACTATCTTACCATGATTCCCCTATGATCCCATGATATCCTAGTATCCATTATTACTTCTTTACATCTTTATTTGCGTTATTGCTTGTTTTATTCCATTGCCTTCTTTAGTTTAGAATCATCAACCCAAACCAATTGTGACAACCCCCTTAGCACAACTACGATTAGATTGAACAATTTGAGTACCCCCATCCCGTGGATCGACCCCGACTTGCTTGCTATGCTAGTAGTGTAATACTAAGGTTTTATGAGTCTCTGAGTACTCTATCGAGTAGGCCTTACTCTGTCGAGTAAGGGTGAGTTGCAGTTTAAAATAGTTTCTGACCTGTAGGGTACTCGATCGAGTACGTCAGTTACTCGATCGAGTAAGTGTGTTTTACGGGGTTGTTTTGTCGGGTTTTGCTAATAACGCGAGTTTAATATAAAAGGTTTCCGCCACTTTCTTTAATCACTTTTATCCTTTGTAAACCTTTCAAAAGAAAAAAAGAGTTAGGTAGTTCTCTCTCGTTGCGTTGTTGGCAAATCCCCAAAGCTAGGAGTGTCGGATCATCTCGTTCTTTGCATCATAGTGTTCCTTGCGTCAAGGGTAAGATCTACATACCAATTTTATAGTATTTCGTTAAGTTTCGTTAAACCCTAATTTTGGGATTGGGGGTTTTCTATGTTTATGTTGATGTGGTAGTGATTGTATGATTATGTGTATAAGAGAAGGGTTCGTAGAGGAAAGGTTTTGAGACAGCTGCTAGATCGTCTGATGTTTGTGTTGCATTCCAAGTAGGGTTTCCCTACTCAGTATTAATTACATAATGTGTGGTGATTGTGCTGTAGTTAGTTATTGTTGATTGATTCATACAGTTGTTGATGTTGTATTGTGATTGCTGATTGTTTGTCTCTGGCTCTCGAGATGCGTTCTCGGCTGAGTGGAGTCACTTGCGGGAGTGGCTTCACGCCCTAGTTTCGCCCTTCGTGGAACCCGCCACGGAAGGGGATGCGCACATTAATGGACAGGGTTATCGCTTGATATGATGAGCGGGGATTTGGTGGGTACGGCTGCGGTCCCCCACTGGCAGGGCGTGGTCCAGTGGACAGTCGGTGTCGGAGATTGATTGATGTGGGTGATTGTGTGTAACTGTTTGAGCTGTGTTGTTTAGTGTACTGTTTGTTATATAAATTGTGTGATTAGTACTGACCCCGTTTAAATGTTTTAAAAATTGTGGTGATCCATTCGGGGGTGGTGAGCAGTTATTGAGCAGGTATGATATGACGCGTATGGGATAGCTGGGATGAGTCATCACGTGGCAGTTAGAAGTCTTCCGCTGTGCCAGACGATGTTTTATAGCTTTGATAGTTTTAGCAGTAGACCGTCTGAGAGTCTTGTATTTCTTTTTATCAGTTTTGGAGTTGGTATGTAATCACTTTAAGCATTATTTACTTTTAAGTATGTTTCGTTATTGTCTTATGATTATCATTGCCTCGGGAAACCGAGATGGTAGCACTTCCATGCCTTAAGTGGTCCTGGTAAAGCACTTGGAGTATGGGGGTGTTACAAAATGGTATCAGAGCGACGATCCTGAAACCTGTAACCAATGAACCTAATGAATATAGGGAATCAAATTAAAATGAACCCGGGGTAAAAGTTGTAGGAGCTAATGCAAAGACTTGGGAGACGTCCTAAAGTCGCGAACTCGCCCTACAATTTTGAACCGGTCACCATGGGATATGAGTCGGGATCGCTATGTGTTTATCTTGTAAATTGTGTACCTATATTGTGATGTGTGGCATGAATCAGTGGATGTATGTTTGTGGTGGAATGAGGAATGTGGTAAATGATAAAGTGTTGTGAATAAGCATGTTGCATGATATCTGGTTTACAGTGATGTATGGAATTGTTGGAAAAGTACATGAGAAAATAAATGATGTGGTGAAAAAAAAGGAAGTAGATAATATGATGATATGTGATGGGTAATGATGTTGCAGGATGAATGGTTTATAATGTGTATATACTAGTAACTTGTGAATAGGGGATTTGATATGATTTTACATAATTCTGTTTGCGTAAAGTTAGATGATAAGTTCATATAATTGTCTACTGTGGTATCATATGCACTTATAAATGAAGAATGTGGTTGAAATAGATGAACTGATTGGAAAAGATGGAATGTCAATTGCATGAGAATATGGATTTTGTGAATATGAATATGTTTAGATGACGAAGTGGAGTTGTAATATTGTTGTGTTAGTAACATGGAAATATGATTTGTAATTGTATGAGTATGTTTTGTTTTACGAAAAGTCATAAAATTTAAAGCATGCGGTTAGTACATGATTAATGAGTTAAATAATATATGTGCATGATGAATGTTGTTGCATGACTTTTGAAAGTAGTAACATGTGATTAGAAATACTAGTTTTATGAGTACTGAGTTGGTTTTGCTTATCTTGTTGTCGTTTAAGTTGTTTGGACGTAAAATCAAATAGTTGTGTTTTTCGATTGTAAAGAGGTTGTCTTTAAACTGTTATAACTTGAGATGCATAAATGATTTTAATGTGATTCCATTTAGAGGTTATATCTTGTTCTTTTACAATTCTAATGATAGGTCACACGCCCAAAACGACCAAGAAATGAGTGAGTTATGACTGTTTTACGAAAACTGGACAGTGCTGAGAAATGCGTAGGTACTCGATCGAGTAGCCTTGGTACTCGATCGATTAGGTGGCACTCGATCGAGTACGTTAGTTACTCGATCGAGTAGACCTGGTGATTTGTTTTACGTGCTTCTGACCTTCACCTACTCGATCGAGTAAGTCCCTTACTCGATCGAGTGGCCTGTACTCGATCTAGTGACCCCTGTTTTGGGTCATATGCTTATATTTTGACTTCGTTGCATATCATGTTTAATTCAAAGGTGTTATCTTGCTTCTTTATGCATTGATTTATATGTATGTTGATCCTGATGCGTAAGTTACTCAATCTTATGATGTAAGGAGTGGCACCTGAGGTGAGTATGAGTTCGGTGGGAGGACATGAGTTATATGTGGTTGTGATAGATAGTGGAAAAAGAAAAGGAAGATCACTATGGCTTAATTGAGACATAGAGCATGTTTTCTGAGATGAGATGAGTGATATGATTGTGTGTTGAGTAACGTAAAAGCAAGTGAATATGGGCAAGGGATGATGTGAGTCTAAGGAACGTGAGAATAAAAAGATTCAAAGTAAGGATGTGGATAGTGGCAGCTTGAGATGTGTACAGAATTATGGAGGGAGATGGTTAGGAGTCGTGTGGGTTAAGGATATATGTAGTGAAAGTTCGTTTTAAAGGGGTTGAGAAGAGTGGTATACAGTGAACGTTGATTTTATGGATAGATTAGTGGCAAGTGTGAGTAATAGCATAATAAGAGAAGACCCATGGTAAGAAAGAGTGAGGTGATATCGATATAAAATAATGAGATTTGAGTTTTGGAGCGATGAGAAGGTAATTGGAGCACTAAAGGGTTAGGTAGAAGTAATAAGGAGTTGAGATACTCCCTCCATTCAACTCCACTTTACATGTTTGCTTTATCCCGTTTGCCAACGCGAGTTTTACGCGATAAATATCTTTAGCTACGTATTTGCAAAAATTATAAAAGTTAGATATTTTTAGTGTACTCTTAAAGACGAATCAAATAAGATCCCACATGAATATATTTTAACTTATGTATCCAGAGAAAATTGAAGTTGAATGTCCGCTTGTGAATAGTGTGCAAATGAGAAACCTGCAAAGTGGAGTTGAATGGAGGGAGTATTAAATGGAATTGTTGAGTATTAAGAGAAAAGAAGGATAAAAGTAAGCTGAGAAAAATGTTCACCGGAGTTATGTGATATAAAAGTAAAGAATCATCGAGATGTATGATACTACCAAGAGTAAGTGAGTTAATGGTTATAAAGAAGTTTCAGGACAACATGATTAATCATGAGTTTCGAGGAATTAAAGGAGTAAGAGGTTGATTTAGTATCTGCACTCTACGAGATTTTTGGTGGAGAGTTAGATGATGATACAATTAAGGATAGTATTGGGAAGAATGTTGAGGTTATTTTTGTTGATGGATTCGATGTTCGTTATTTGGGATGTTAACCAAAGATAGGAAAGAAATCGTGATGTTTAGAGATAAGTGTAAGAGTTTTGATGTCCGGACAGTGGTAGTGTTATGGTTTGTGACTAGTGGTTAAGGGTGATGGTATATTAGAAAGGTAACAATTCTAAAGAGGTTGATTTTGTAAGGACCAGATTGATAAGTATGGTTATGAAAGAGTATAAGATGTGGTTATATGAAGCGGTTGTTAGTAGTTGAGTATTAATGGTGTGGCTACATTTGGCAGTGGGTGATGGATATGCGAATGGGAGAATATGTTATGAGGTGTATACGAGTTAAGCTCGGGTGAGAGGTAACTTTTATCAGGTGGTAACTTACGTGATAAGGATTGACTGGTTGGATGTGATTACGGGTCTGTGATATATATAAATGTTTGCGTGAGGTTTTGACCTCACAAGACGTGGTATGGCGTGATTATCATAAAGTTGTTATTTGAATGTTCTGTAATGCATGTTGGGTACGCTAATCTAATTGAATGATATTCAAAAAGGTAATAATTTGATTGACCTGGCATGTATAGTTAAAATGGTATGTGTATTGATGATACATGTTTATTCCGTGAAATGGGAAGGATGATGTTCATGAGATTCTTGTCAGTTCTTTCCGCATAATATGTTGTGTTATAATCTAATAAAACGGTTTTGAGTGAGTTTTCTTGTTCAAAATGTCATATTGAGTCAGTGTTTATGGGAATTATATGTCATTGGAATGTTTATCGATGTGGTTGTGTGCCTCGAGTGGTGATCCGGGCATGGTACTTCATGTCGTGATGCGGGTGTTTTCGCACTGCGGTGTGGCTGTTGGTGGCGATGTTGTGATGCCGTCACCGGTTGTGGTGGAGTAGGCGGGATGATTATGATTCGAGTTTCGAAAGTGCATACCAGTTATACATAGATTGTTATTTTGTTTGATGTTGCTCCCTACGAGTTTCAGTTTGTGCAGATAGACAGTTGTCTTGTTTATTGATGTTTTCTTACCTGTTTAAGTCTGGGAATGAGGGTCGAGTATGATATGAAATAGATTTGTATATGTTTTCGTTGTTGTCATGGTATAGTGAGTTTCCTGTTGATGGGACACGGTTGTGAGAGGTTGTTACAGTAATTTTGATCTTGTTCTAGATAAGGCTTCAGTAGACATGGTAATGGCAAGTGAGTCGTAGAACATGTGTGGTAATGACCCAAAAGATGCAGGTGGTTCATAATCCTTTGTTGAGATAGTGAGTGTAGGGTGTTGGGAAATTAGTGCCATGTTGAGTTATGTATGAGTTTTGCGGTAATGGAAGAAAGAACTTGAGGATCTAGTGTGCGTGTACGTAACGAGTGTGGATCGTGAGTTATGCTTCTAGGAGATATGTACCTTACATAGAGAGGTATGTTGTTTTGCAGTAATAATGACAAGTTGGTATGGTGATTTTGCTACGAGTTTTATGGTATAAGTTAGGTAGTATGCCAAATGAGTTGAGGAAGGAGAAATGTTTAAGTAAGAGAGCCTTGGAAATAGGAATGGTTATAGAAATGAGGTTATAGGCGGTTATCTTTGACATATGGTGGTGATGAGGATAATGAGATGATATAACTAAGGATTTAGTATTAGTGAGTTACGAGGACGTAACATTTGTCTTAAGAGGAGTAGGATGCGATAAAAGAGAGTTTCATGGTTGTGCATGTTGTAATATAATTGGAAGTAGAGTGTTAGCGTAGCGTAAAGGAGGGATTTGTTTTGTGGATGATACTGTTAAAAGGCCATGGCCGTGCTTGTAGTAGTGTGATGTTTAGGAGTGTGAGAATATTTCACTAGTATTGACAGTTGGATGATGAGGTTATGAGTGTGAGTAAACTTCGAGGACGAAGTTCCTTTTAAGGGTGGTAGAATGTAACATTCCGTTTGATGTCTATGAGTGTCTTGACATTGGATGATATATTATGGAGCTAGCAGCGTTAGAGGATGGTAGTTGGTAGTGTATGGAGTTAGTGTCGGGAGAGTTTATAGTGTAGTTGATACGACATAGTGAGCGATGTGGGGAGGTAGGAATAGTTGGTGGAGTTGGTGTTAAGGGTTCATGGTTTCATGTTTTATAAGTTGGGGTTTTGGTTTTGAGTTCTTAGTAGCTTTGGTGCGTCTTGACCGAGTTAGTATGTTTGTTTTTATGTATGGGTTGAACTTCGGGGACGAAGTTCTTTTTAATGAGGGAAGACTGTAATACTACGGTTTTATGAGTCTCTTGGTACTCTATCGAGTAGGCCTTACTCTGTCGAGTAAGGGTGAGTTGTAGTTTAAAATAGTTTCTGACCTGTAGGGTACTCGATCGAGTAGCCTTGGTACTCGATCGAGTAGGCGACACTCGATCGAGTACGTCAGTTACTCGATCGAGTAAGTGTGTTTTACGGGGTTGTTTTGTCGGGTTTTGCTAATAACGCGAGTTTAATATAAAAGGTTTCCGTCAGTTTCTTTAATCACTTTTATCCTTTCTAAAACTTTCAAAAGAAAAAAAGAGTTACGTAGTTCTCTCTTGTTGCGTTGTTGGCAAATCCCCAAAGCTAGGAGTGTCGGATCATCTCGTTCTTTGCATCATAGTGTTCCTTGCGTCAAGGTAAGATCTACATACCAATTTTATAGTATTTCGTTAAGTTTCGTTAAACCCTAATTTTGGGATTGGGGGTTTTCTATGTTTATATTGATTTGGTAGTGATTGTATGATTATGTGTATAGGAGAAGGGTTCGTAGAGGAAAGGTTTTGAGACAGCTGCTAGATCGTCTGATGTTTGTGTTGCATTCCAGGTAGGGTTTCCCTACTCAGTATTAATTACATAATGTGTGGTGATTGTGCTGTAGTTAGTTATTGTTGATTGATTCAGACGGTTGTTGATGTTGTATTGTGATTGCTGATTGTTTGTCTCTGGTTCTCGAGATGCGTTCTCGGCTGAGTGGAGTCACTTGCGGGAGTGGCTTCACGCTCTAGTTTCGCCCTTCGTGGAACCCGCCACGGAAGGGGATGTGCACATTAATGGGACAGGGTTATCGCTCGGTATGATGAGCGAGGATTTGGTGGGTACACTGCGGTCCCCACCGCGGGGGGTCTAGTGGACAGTCGGTGTCGGAGATTGATTGGTGTGGGTGATTGTGTGTGACTGTTTGAGCTGTGTTGTTTACTGTACTGTTGGTTATATAAATTGTGTGATTAGTACTGGCCCCGTTTAAATGTTTTAAAAACTGTGGTGATCCATTCGGGGGTGGTGAGCAGTTATTGAGCAGGTATGATATGACGCATATGGGATAGCTGGAATGAGTCATCAGGTGGCAGTTAGAAGTCTTCCATTTGTGTCGGACGATGTTTTATAGCTTTGATAGTTTTAGCAGTAGACCGTCTGAGAGTCTTGTATTTCTTTTTATCAGTTTTGGAGTTGGTATGTAATCACTTTAAGCATTATTTACTTTTAAGTATGTTCTGTTATTGTCTTATGATTATCATTGCCTCGGGAAACCGAGATGGTAGCACTTCCATGCCTTAAGTGGTCCTGGTAAGGCACTTGGAGTATGGGGGTGTTACAAGTAGTTGGGTATAAATGTGTTTGATGGCGGACAACGACCCGCTCCATCAAAATGGCGCCGTTGCCGGGGACGGTGTTGTGTATTTGAATCGTTCTTTTGTCTAGTTTTAGTTGTGCTTCTTCTTGAGGAGCCTTGGTTCCTTGGGAATTTCGTTTTTTGGGTTTTAACCTTGAGGAACTTGTTCCTCAAGGTTCGTTCTTACCATTTTATTGTAGTTTCCGTGTTTGTAGGTACCTCTTTATTCTAGCAATGATGATGGCACATGACTTTCAACAAGAAGAAGTATATGGGCGAGTTGGAGTAAATGAGTATGACATGTATGAATGGAGAAGGTTTGTTGATCAAGAAAACACACCCATATCCTATAACTTCTACAATGGAAACTCAAATTACCCCACAAACTTCCCATACCAAAACCCTCACATCCAAAATCCACAAGAACCACCCTCCCAAAACCCACTTTATAATCAATGCCAAATGTCATCCTACAACCAATATCCCATATACCCACAACAAGAGAATGAGCATACCTTTGACATGCAAAGTGTGGTTCTCCAAATGCTAAGAGACCAACAAAATCTCTTCATGCAAATGCCTAGAAGAGAGCCAAGATAGGGACAATGTTCTCAAAAATATTGTTACTAATGGTGAGAAGTTGGCAAATCAAATTGCCCAAATGGAAGCCACCCAAATGCTCAATGAAGAAGAAGGGGATGATAATGAGGGTCAAGAAGAATTTGGATGGCATTATGAAGCTACTCTTGTGAAACCCCTACCACCTCCTAAATTCATAAGCATTGAACATTCCATAGTCCAACTTGTACCCCACTTTACAAACATTCTGTTGGGAAATGTGTCCTCAACAATAGTGCGATCACATGATTTAAATATCATTATTAAATCTCATATTAAGAATACGTGATTGATGATTCTTTATACAGTCGACTGACCGTCATTAATCGGTAATGATTGGCTAACTAGAGTTTCACATTACTGTCGTGTGACGGTGGTGGTCAGTTGATCCCTTTAGGTCACACCTATAGGATGAGGCCCAAATAGATATTTAATTAATTGATTGCGATACGAATTAATTAATTCCTTAATTGTGGGAGTGCAATTTTGCGTCTTATTTTAATGTGATTAAATAAGATTAAATTTAGTAATTAAGTGTTATATTACTAAATTAGTTGAGGTATTAATATAAGTTTTGAGGTAGAGGTAATTAGTTATTTAAAGTTACAAGAAGTTGTAATTTTAACTAACTAGTAATTAAGGGACCCATTATATGTTGATATAATGGTAGTATACTACTCAAAAAGTGGAGTGTATATTATATTATTAATTGTAATATTTAAGTGTTAAATGATTACATTAATAATTAAATATGTAAGATAGTTAAACATATGACTTATAAGCATTTGTGGGACAAATGACAAAAGGCAAAAATGGACCAAAATAAGACCAATATTTCGGCCATTATAAGAGCACAATAGATGCTCTTTTGTCTTATGTTGATGTTGGTTATTGTGTGATTGTGACATATCACACTAGCCTTTACATGCTACATCTTACACCTAGGCTTCCTACACTCTACCTATACTAAACAATAGACTAAAAACAAAAACACAAGATTCTCTACATCACTAGAGGCCACCGGTTTTGGCCTTAAATAAGAGAGCATTATTTGCTCAATTTTTCTAGTGTTGGTGCTTGTGTTGTTTTTCTCTCTATTTTTCCTCATAAGCTATTGCAACAAACTCTCAACTATACTAATACTCCCCAATCTATTACTAGAGGTAGTAATACAAGAACATTAGTGTTATTAAAGAAATATTTCTACTATATATCTAGTTAATATTAGTAGGAATTTTTGGGATTAATCTTGGGTGCAATTTATTGGAGTGGCTTCTCTACTTGGAGTCTTAGGAGGATCATCCATCATTATTAGCTCAAGAACAAGTGAAGGAAGGTGACCTTACTTGTGCCCATAATTTCGAAATACATAACAATGTAAGGAACATTGTTTTTCTTATAAATCTTTCATTTTGTTATGCATGCACTAGATCTAAAGAACAAATAATTAACAAGTTAATTAGTTCACTATTAGAGGAGTCTAATAATAGGTATATGAACTTAACAAGTGGTATCAGAGCATAAGGATGTTGCATGCATAATCGGTTATTGTTTTTCCGAGTTAAAAGGTTAACATATAAAACTTAAAAATTTGTGATTTATAAGTATAAGCCACGAAATCACCATCCATGTTATATATTCTGGTCCTAAAATGTTTTTAGGTGACTTTTATGATTTATGGAAATTTATTGCTCATTTTAAGGATTTTTTGGTCATTTTATTACATTTTTATGACTAAAATGGGAATTAAAATGCTAAAATTAGTTAAACTTCTTTTCTGACCTTAGAAATTTTATATGACCTCACATGCATATTTTACAAGTTGTGTGTAAAAGGACGTATTAATTTGATTAATATTGCATGATTTATGATTTTTATGAGATAAAAATGGATTAAAAGAGGTAAAATGGTTAAAAATAGTTAAATCTCGAATTAAGCCATGATCTTTTAATATGATGTCACATGAAAAATTTACAGAGTATATGTAAATTTATAGATTAAAAGATCTTTTTTAGCATGATTTATGGATTTTTGAGTAAAAATGGCATAAATAGTGACTAATTTAGCAAAAATTAGCTAAACGTATTGCATGGCTTGAGAAAATTATTTTAAGTTGCATTAATATCCCACTAATCAGATCTAAAGTTGTAAAAATTATTGGATTAATTTTCGTATACTTTATACATTTTATGAGATAAAACCTATAAAATGCAACTATATTTTCTCAAAATTAATTCGAAAATTTTAACCATGATTTTTGATATTATGAGTGTCATGGAATTATTCCAGAATGTTCAAAAATTTAAAATTCAAATTTTGAAACTTTTATGATTTAATTTGGATTTATTTCATAAATATTGTGTTTTTAAGGTAAAAAATGAGCATAAAGTTAAATCAAGTTGAATTATTGTCAAAAATTTAGTGATGACTGATTTTTGAGTCCTAAAATGTGTTAGGATAATTAACTTGAGCTTAGATTTGATTTAAGTGTTAATTAGTGATTTTAAAAGGTTATTATCACGCATTCCATGAAACCGGGTTATATGTACGACATAAGTTAAATAGGGCGATTTGGCATATCATTTTGCATGATAGGTACATATTATAATGCTGCATATTTCAATTGTTGAATGTCTTTTATTTATATAATTTTGAATTATGTAATTTTATCTTAGTATGGCCTTAGTTTTAATTAATATTACCCGTAATGAAAGGGAATATTGATTCGGTTGTAATTTAATGTGATCTCGTATCACTTTTATTTTTATTTCATTAGTTTTTCCATTTTACAAATGTATAATAGGAATAGCTTTGTATTTTTATTATTATTTGTTATCATGGAGCATCTTCAAAGACGGTGCCATTCGGAAAGGTGATCCGACAAAGACGGTGTCTTGGGAGGCGTGCCATTTGAAGATTCAAGGGACCAAAGGAGTTGGTTTCCGTATATTTAATAGATTATTTGATTTTCTATTTTTAGGAAGGTCATACTAGGAATTTTATTTATTGCTTTGCATTTCTTTTAATATGTTGCATGCATTGCCAAATCGCCATAACAACACATGCATATCATATCGAGTCTTCGACCGTGTCAATTATAATTATCGTAGTTCACCGCTTTAGTTCACTTAAAACGTGATAGATAATAAATTGACAAGACCTCTCACATATAATAATTGAGAAATAGCCTTACCAAATAGTAGAAACCCATGAAGTACCAATTTCATGAGGGAGTTAATCCGGCTTCACCGTAATATAAACCTTGTTACGTTGGCGAAGTGGAGTAGTAAAATGTTATTACATAGAAATTTGGATTGAGCTCAACGGAAGTATTGTTGACCATAATCGCATGTGTTCCGGGCTAAAGATAAGAATTAGAGTAATTTTATCGACCGAGAGTTCTAAAAGTAGAATCGATTAAAGAGTTAATCCACCGAGTTATATTAATAAGGGTTTAATCGGCTCACCGTGCCCGAGTTGATATGAATTTGGATCTCGGAATCATTCATATAGTTGGGTGGAGGTCACTATATAAATGCAATGCTTGTAGTTAAATTTACGAGTATTTTAAAAAAAAAACGATAGATGATAATTAATTCCTTCATTTTCTATTTTGTAGTTAATTATTCGCAATGAATTCATTTTATACTCCTACACCCATCACCTTAATTCATAGCTCCAATCATACGATGAAAAATGCTCCGATTATGACAATGATACGATTAGAGAATTACGCGTTGGCTTTAGTAAGGATGGAAATCTTTGTCTTTTTACTACTTCTTCACCTCCCACTCACATACTCATGCCTACCTCTCGGGTAAGAGGATTATATGAGGGGAATCTCACAGATTCCAAGATATCCTTGTTTGATGAAACAAGGAGAAATATCAAATTAAGTGGGAGTTCTAGCAAGAGTGTCCTTGCAAATGAAAGGAGTATTGGTATTAAGAAAGGAAAGGCAAAGATGAGTGAGAAACCCAAATCCGATTGTGAATTGGAAGTTGATAGTGAGACTACCACAAAACCAAGAAGGGTGCTCCATCCTACCATGAATGTCATTATTCTAATGTCATGGGCCATTGGAAGCGAAATTTACCCAAGTATTTAGAAGATATCAAAGTTGGACTTGTTACTCCAAGTGGGACTTGGAAATGTGGAAAAGCTAAACAAGAGTGATATGAATCTCCGACAATGAAATGGAGCTCGGGTAGCCGCCACTTCAAGAGGGACTTATGTACTTGTTTTTGCTAATAGCTTTGAGTTATAATTTACATAATTATTATTATGTACCCACTTAGTCTAAAACATTATTTCCATTTCTATGTGAGACATGAAAGGATTTATATTTTGTCATCAAAGACAATTGTTGTATTTTATTGAAAATAGACATGGATGTGAGCCATGTCACTTATCTTTATGATACACAAGTTTTAGACAGTTCCAACTCATGTAAAGATATCTACATAATACGAACCAAAAGACTCATAACAGGTAATCCAAATGATTTGTACATTTGATTTTTCAATTAGGTTACGTAAATGGGAAATGCATTAAACGCTAGTGTTGACTAGAATTATTGGACCATTTGATTTTCAATCATATGGAATATGCGAATCTTGTCTCCTTTGCAATATAATTTGCACTTCCTTTAGTGGTAAAGGGACACAAGCAAGTGATTGTTGAGACTAATACATGCCGATGTATGTGTTCTAATAAGCATCACCGCAAGGGGAATTTATGACTACTTCGTCACTTTTACCAATGATTCAAGTAGATAAGGGTATATTTACTTAATCTAATAAAAGGTGAAGCATTTGAGAGATTTGAGAAATTTCTAAAATGACGTAGAGAACCAATTGAATAAAGTTCTAAGCATTACGACCCAATCGTAGTGGCAAAGATCTAAGTAATAAATTTGATTTATTAAAGATGGATTATGACCTAGCGTCACTACCCATAAGATCAAACTAATATGAGTCGGTTTGAGTTGATGAACTCAATTTTGGGAATTTGCAATCCAAAACGGACAAGTAATTCAAAACGGATGGTCAACCATGAGATACCTAGAATAGAGAGTCTATTAAACAGATGACATGGATAAGACTCGTATATTATCAAGCTGCCATGTCAGGATGGCCTTTTAAAAGCTAATACTAGTCTAAATAAACTCCTAATACTCCGTTAAATATATATGTTTGTGACTCACAAAGCTATCTCTCATGAATACTGATATATTTATGAGAGATAGAGTGGGAGTAGATTGAATCGTCACAAACATCTCTTATAGTTGAAATGTTACTTTGTGAAAGCAATAAAATTATAGAGTGGGAGTTGGTATTGAACTATTATCTATGAAGATAGTATGAGAGTATAGTTCAGTGGGAGTTTATCGCACATGTCTTATTGTTAAAATATTATTTTGTGAAAGTGATAGTATCATGACCTTGTTACATACGAGCCGAAGCATTACAATCCGAAAATTGTTGCTCATGAGTAGATTTACTTTAAGGCGCGAGTCTCCTCAAAAGTAAAAAGATCTCTAGAGTACTCAAATGCATAAGATTTACATGAAGATGTTGATCAAGATAAATTGTGTTAGAAATTGCCGCATTTCATTGATAAATGGCAAATAAAAATTCGCTTTTCTATAATGGGAATTTAGAGAAGGAAGTGTTTGAAACACAAAATCTTAGATGAAGATCTAAGAATCCTAACATATAATGCGTAGCTTTCTTAAGTGATCCCAGAGTGGTCTTAAGCAAGCATTAAAGGATTATACTTTTTGTTCATGTGATTATAGTGAATTGTTTCATTCACATGATTGAAGAATCATGATATACATGAAGTTAAGTGGGAGCTAGAATTGTTTCTCTATGTCTTATATGTTGATAACATATTACTTATTGAGAATAATGTACCAATTCTCTCTTCTAGCAAGAGTGATTGGGAGACTAGGAAAACGTGAAATATACTTTAGATTACCGAATCTATGTGAGAGTATATTGGCATAGAATTGAGAGTCTTATGAGGATAAGATCTTTCGTATCTGTTTAACATCAACAAGGATGAATGGCTTATTCATGATGATGAAAGTGGAATTACTATGATGGAATTATAGTCGTTCACTGAACCCATTAAGTTGTTGATCGCATGAAATCGATTGCTAATGTTTCCGCCATTAAAATGATCATGTATGCCAACAGACGCACATGCCATGGGGTGATATATGCTGAGAGCATAACAAGTCATTAAAAGGGATAATTCCCATAATATGGCTTGTGAGAGCCTTAAAGAACATCCTTGAGATTCTTGAGAAGAACTAAGGATTTGTTCACATGTTTGGATGACAAAATAAGTTAGGTGTTGAAGGGTTACACAAACTTTAGTTTCCAAACCAAAAGGGATTTGTTGAAATTCTAGGATGTCTTATTGACAAAGGAGTAAGAGACTAAGAAAGGTGTTTTAGTTTCGCGCATTACAAACATCTACAAAAGGAATCTGAGTAAGATGTGATAAAATAGTCAACGTCGGGATTAAGGGTGAATCCCTCTACAAATGACTTTATCAAAAGTTATGTGATAACAGTGGGAGCGTCTTTCAAGTTAAAGAGCCCAAGTCTTGCATAAGTCTAGACAAATACTTAGAAATGAATTCATGTCATTAGAGATGACATTGAATGGAAGGAAATGGCAATTAATAAAGTTGGAATATATGGATATCACGTATATCCACTTGCCAAGCTTGTATTGCATTTTAACTAGTGTTAAAATACACTAAAGATTATAGAATATGAAGTAGTAATAGTGTATTGACTATTTATATATGATAATCACATTTATCGTTTGAGTTTTATTAAACTCACCCGCTACCTTGTCGTATCCGAATGGGTTGTAGAGACAAATTGAACCCCATTAAAGTGAACTGGATTGACATGGTATTCGCCCCTAGTTACTTATATGAGGTGACGTCTCCAAGTGACTAGAGTGTGATGCGATTGATGGCAAGTTCAAGTGCCATAGAGTCATATGGGATGACTAGTCGATCACATAGGCAGACTGTATGGGACAATCTGTCGGGCAGTGACCGCTTATAGAGTTCTGGTAATTTATAAAGCCTGATCGTGGAAAGAGCTGCTATAGTATTCTTATGAGTCAATTCTTTTGACTAGAGACTATTCGCCCAAGTTGGCACAACTTCTGATTAGCTTTGATTTATACTCTACAATTTCGTAAATGAGGTCAAACTGGGTATATTTTGGGTTATGATGGACTGTGGCTGAATGAAGGGAATAAGGCGATAGAAATTGTCCACCCCTTGTCAAGGTTGTTTGAAATCTCAAGGCCACTCGAGGAGTAGTTAACTATAAATGCGTGGCCACGCTCGGAAGGTATCTATGATGGATAATTCCGGTCAGACAGTTAATCTCCAGATCGAGAAAACCAATCAGGATATGATCAAATGTAAGTACGACCATCAAGACACCTTTCATTGAGTGGGATATTGTAATAGGACAAGAGAATTGGTGACACACACTTGTCGAGGACAAGTGGGAGATTGTTGGGAAATGTGTCCTCAACAATAGTGCGATCACATGATTTAAATATCATTATTAAATCTCATATTAAGAATACGTGAGGGATGATTCTTTATACAGTCTACTGACCGTCATTAATCGGTAATGATTGGCTAACTAGAGTTTGACATTACTGTCGTGTGACGGTGGTGGTCAGTTGATCCCTTTAGGTCACACCTATAGGATGAGGCCCAAATAGATATTTAGTTAATTGTATGCGATATGAATTAATTAATTCCTTAATTGTGGGAGTGCAATTTTGCGTCTTATTTTAATGTGATTAAATAAGATTAAATTTAGTAATTAAGTGTTATATTACTAAATTAGTTGAGGTATTAATATAAGTTTTGAGGTAGAGGTAATTAGTTATTTAAAGTTACAAGAAGTTGTAATTTTAACTAACTAGTAATTAAGGGACCCATTATATGTTGATATAATGGTAGTATACTACTCAAAAAGTGGAGTGTATATTATATTATTAATTGTAATATTTAAGTGTTAAATGATTACATTAATAAATAAATATGTAAGATAGTTAAACATATGACTTATAAGCATTTGTGGGACAAATGACAAAAGGCAAAAATGGACCAAAATAAGACCAATATTTCGGCCATTATAAGAGCACAATAGATGCTCTTTTGTCTTATGTTGATGTTGGTTATTGTGTGATTGTGACATATCACACTAGCCTTTACATGCTACATCTTACACCTAGGCTTCCTACACTCTACCTATACTAAACAATAGACTAAAAACAAAAACACAATATTCCCTACATCACTAGAGGCCACCGGTTTTGGCCTTAAATAAGAGAGCATTATTTGCTCAATTTTTCTAGTGTTGGTGCTTGTGTTGTTTTTCTCTCTATTTTTCCTCATAAGCTATTGCAACAAACTCTCAACTATACTAATACTCCCCAATCTATTACTAGAGTTAGTAATACAAGAACATTAGTATTATTAAGGAAATATTTCTACTATATATCTAGTTAATATTAGTAGAAATTTTTGGGATTAATCTTGGGTGCAATTTGTTGGAGTGGCTTCTCTACTTGGAGTCTTAGGAGGATCATCCATCATTATTAGCTCAAGAACAAGTGAAGGAAGGTGACCTTACTTGTGCCCATAATTTCGAAATACATAACAATGTAAGAAACATTGTTTTTTCTTATAAATCTTTCATTTT
This sequence comes from Silene latifolia, assembly GCF_048544455.1. Classification (NCBI taxonomy): domain Eukaryota; kingdom Viridiplantae; phylum Streptophyta; class Magnoliopsida; order Caryophyllales; family Caryophyllaceae; genus Silene; species Silene latifolia. The sequence goes on from NC_133538.1 coordinate 96,982,132, forward strand.
GTTATGCATGCACTAGATCTAAATAACAAATAATTAACAAGTTATTTAGTTCACTATTAGAGGAGTCTAATAATAGGTATATGAACTTAACACATTCATGATGTATGTGAATATGAAGATGCAACTTTTGAGGAAGGGGAGTGCTTGATTGATTATGGACCAAGAGTGAATGATGAATTGAAGCATACTGAAGTTAGGGTGGAGAGCAATGATGAATGTGAGTTAAAAGCCAATTATGAGACGAGCACTTTGTCTAAATTGTCTAATGTATCTAGCTCACACACTAGCATTGCTTCTCCAATTTGGGATACCTATGATGAGGATAAGGAAGACCTCAATGGTGAGAAGTTGACACTTTGATCATAGTTTGGAAGAAATTGAAGCTCTTTTCTTTGGAAATGGTTCAAGTTCTAAGGAGGGTCAAGAAGAAAGTGAAGAAAATGAAAGCATGAATGACCTCAATGGTGAGAAGTTGACTCCTCCACATCTTATCCTTCAACTATCCCCTCATCAAAGAAATGTGAACTCTCCTTCTACTATTGAAGGATTGATGAATCAATGCCCTATCATTATAAAATTTGAAAGAGATGGTGGAGAGTGGAAGCCTCCGGATGAATATTGGCAATACTTCATACATTGTGTTGACAAGAATCATGTGCTTGCTGGTTTGAAGCATTTTAAGAAGCCAAGTGCCATGGGCAAAACAAATGGGAGAGTGTTTGGCAGGTTCTATTCCAAGCCAAGATGGCTAAACTACGTTTTGACATCGCCAATCTCCTATTTATGCTTATATGAAGCCCATTCAAAAGCCTTTGACCGGTTATTAAGAGTATTGAGCAACATGGACAACATCAATAAACATGGCAACATGAAATAAGTTTGGTGGAGTCCTCCCTCAAACCACCGTTTGTACGATATCCTCTCCTTTGACTTTGCATTGCATTTATACTTGCATTTAGTTATATACATTTACATTTAGCTTGCATTTATGTAATTACCCTCATAGTTAAACCCCTTTCTTCCTACATTAGCAATAGTGTTTAAAATCGGTTTGGGGAGGTTAAACCATGAAGCGATATACATATATCATATGATTCATGTAGTTATTTCATATTGCATTTACATTAGTTAGTTCATATAGTATAATTTGCATTGTAATATATCTCACATGATTAAATTAGTTTGCATTGTAATATATCTCACATGATTCATGTAGTTAGTTGCATATAGACTAGAATTCATTCATAGTCACTAATGACCAAACCTATTCCTTTCTACACTAGAAATAGTGCTTAAATCGGTTTGGGGAGGTTTGATCATAGGTGACCATAGTTTACTAGAAATCATGCATAATGTAGATTGCATTCATTTGTTATATATGTCACATAGAATTGCATTTAGTTAGAGCATGCATTCATTCATATCATATCATTGCATTTGTACTTCAATTTCCATAAAATCAAAAATCCAAAAACATGTATTTCTTTTTCGTTCCTACTCCTACATGTACATTGAGGACAATGTCCAAAATAAAGTGGGGGATGGGAATTTATATTCCAAAATACAAAAAAATTGAAAAATTTCGAAAAATCCCAAAAATATGTTCTTTAATTTCATAAAAACAAAATCCATAAAAATTTGGAAATTTAAAAAAATTCCAAAAACATGTTCTTTAACTTAGTAGTGTAGAATTGTATATACTTGTATTTTTGTTCTCTTCTCACATAGATACAACACTACGTTTGAGGCATTGTCAAGGGAATGTGAAGACCGCTTAGTATGATCGCTCTAATATCTAATTCCGTTCCATTTATTTTCATTATTCATTTGAGGAGGATGGGCTTATATATCAAGGAGGATGTGGTGTATTTTGTTGTTGCGGTTTGTGTATCTATGTGTTGTTAGGAGTGGCATTTAGTCTATATGGCATAATAGTTGATAGAAGCATATGCATTAGAGTTGTATATATGTTAGTTGCATCATGGCATGTAGTTGCATGGTTAGAAAATTTTGTGAAAATGCCTATATTGGGAAGCTTGATAAGTGTATATAAGGCCCTTGTAGATAATTTTTCTCCTTGAGACTTTGTTTGCTAGAATACCCTCAAGACACCCTAGGATGTATCATACTAGTATCTTTTGACCCATGGACTAAGGCCTAGTCAAGAGTACATTGTGGTGTGATAACTCCTTGGCTACCGTTTATTTCAAGGCGACTTTTGAAGCCATGCAACCGTTCTTTCACTTCTATCATCATATTTTGCCAACAAAAAGGGAATGGGCACAAAAATCTCCAAAATTGAGTTAAAGTCTTGAAATGAAAATAAAAAAAGTTTGCACGAAAAATGCATCAATGAAAAGAGGAGCAAAAATAGACTCCTAAGCTTCAATAAAAGTGCCCTTGCTACAAAATGGGGTTACTTTGAAAATGTTCAAAAATGCAAAAGAAATTGCCAAGTATCAAAATTACCAAAACATCAAAAGTGGCAAAAGAAATGTTCTCAGGAAGTCAAATACCACAAGAAATTTGGGGGAAAAACAAATCAAAAGCAAACTACCATTGTGAAACTCAAAGCATATTGATCCCTTTTATCCATTGATCTCATTTTTGTTGCATGGTGGAAAGGGGATGACCCTTCTTCTTGTCTAGGCAAGAGAGGGAATTCCGCGATCCTATAGTGTTTCTAATACCATAAGGAGTCTACTCTTGACGAAAGCATTTAGCGATTGAAGATAAAAGTACCCTAGTTTGATACAACTTGGAGGTGATTTGTTGGTATCCTTTTAGACTTAGTAGCTTGGAGAAACAATAACTATGATGGAGTGTGTACCCTTAAATTGCTTCCCCTTTAGATGATTTTCACCACTTAGATGAGGAAAGTGGCTATTCTTTTGTAGATGCATCCATTACTTGTTTTGTGTGCTTAATGCTTGGATGTATCGCCATTTTGGCAAGCCCCACCTTGCCTTGCAAGAAGGCATCTTAACTCATAGATGTCTTGTTGTGAGTTGAAAGGGCGGAATGATACCCGCTAATTGTCTCACATCGGTTATATTATTAGGATAGTTTAAATAAAGGTCTAGTTCTAGTCACCTGTTTACTCGAGATGATTAAAGGTTCGGTTTGGGGATGTTTGATGTGACTCTTAATTGCGCACATTTAGTCCCCTAATTGAACCTATTTTGCATACTAATATAGCATTTCATGGCCATTTTATCCGTCAATTCCTTCCTATTTTGCTTTCCTAGTGCAATTTATATGTCTTATAGGAAAGGAGATAATGAGGCGGAATCCCGTCTCCCACGCATATTTGGAAGCTTGATGACAACATTGGATGGACTAGTATGAAGAGGAGGCAAGAATGATGACCAAGGATGTAGGAATAAAGAGTATATAGAAGGATCATAGGCTTAAAAGTAAGGATGACGAGAAGAAAGCCATTATAAGAATAAATTGCTTGGAACCAAACCAAAAGTTACTTGTTTGGCTCTTAAAGTATGCTAGATGAAACGGCGTCGAAAAATCAAGTGGTTTAGGCTTTTGAATCACTCCAATAGGAGTCCGGATGAGGAAATGACGTATGTTTTACAATCTGAGCTCAAATAGACAAGCTGTCCCAGGATCAGCGTGTCCCGAACTCAATCCGCGCGTCCCGAGCTGCTTTGCCATTTCAGAAAGTACTGTCTGAGGATCCGCGCATCCTGAGCTCAGGATGAGCATCCTGGACCTAGGATCCACACATTTCCCTCAGGACTTGCAAAGCTCTACTCAACACTTAGCATTGTTATTTACTAATCTACCCTTGCTTAACCTAATGATGTACCACTATATATACTCCATTTATAATAACCAAAACACCAAGTTTCCTTAGATTAAATCAATCTCTCTTTGATTAGATTAGGAGTAGATCAGAATAGATTATCCTTTAATCTTTCCACAAATTAGACATTAATCTTTCCTTAATTATTGTTCAAGCTTTATTATTGAGTAATTGAAGATTATTTGGTTATTATTGGAGAATTGACAACTCTTCATCAATCAATCAAGTTTTCTTCTATTATTATTTCTTTTCCAATTGTTCATCTTAAGTTTGGTATAATTCCTTTACTCTTTATTGTTTATTTTCTCACTCTTTTATCATGTTTATACTTGTTGTGATGATTGACACCATTGATGACATGTTTTCCATGATAATAAGTGCGTAGTTACTTAACTAGGATTAGTGGGGGATTAGGGGAGTAAATCATAGGATAGATTTATGCTTAATGAGTTCATATGAATGCTTGCTTATTGTTCTTCAACTTATGCACATGTCATGTTTGATGAAATGCTAGACTTTGAAACCTTGTATTTTTTACCCATCTCTTATCTATTCAACAAGGCTTGTTATGTAAGATATAAACCAACTCAAGCCTTGTTAGACCTTGTGTATTGTTGAGTAGGGAAAACCCAAGTCGACTTGTAGGTGTTGTAAAGTCTTAACCGACTCGGCTCTGAGTTGTAAGTTTCCCTAGGAATTGATTTATCGTGCATGTAGTCTAATAGGAAGAATTAAGTCGACTTGTAGGTGTTGTAAAGTCACTAATGACTCGGCTCCGAGATCCAAATCTTCTTATGAACTATATGGCATGAACTAACTTAAAATCCAACAATAATAAATTGCTTGTATCTACATAACTCATTTATGCTATCTTACCATGATTCCCCTATGATCCCATGATATCCTAGTATCCTTTATTACTTGTTTACATCTTTATTTGCTTTATTGCTTGTTTTATTCCATTGCCTTCTTTAGTTTAGAATCATCAATCCAAACCATTTGTGACAACCCCCTTAGCACAACTACGATTAGATTGAACAATTTGAGTACCCCCGTCCCGTGGATCGACCCCGACTTGCCTGCTATGCCAGTAGTTGGGTATAAATGTGATTGATGGCGGACAACGACCCGCTCCATCAACACACCTGTTGAACCTAGCTGCTGTTGGTAAACTGGTTTGGTGGATAGCTGTCAAGAAAGATCATCTAGAGATTAAGTAGGTTGATAAGATATATATTAACGGTGCTCCCTGGTTAGATTATCAACCTACTCAATCTAGTTCTTGAGCTTGGAGAAGGATTTGTGACATTAAGGATAGATTTAGAGATACTTATGATCAAGGAAAGTGGATGGATTCTGATGATGTGTATACAATCTCTAAAGGTTATGATTGGTTTACTCAACAATCTCAACAAAAAGTGGTTTGGGCAAAGGCTGTTTGGAATAGGTTCAATACTCCAAGGCATTGTTTCATTTTGTGGCTGCTGCAGAGACAGAGGCTACTAACCTTTGATAGATTGCAGAAAATGGGGGTTGCTAATTCTGGAGTGTGCTTTCTGTGTAGCAGGGACACTGAGAGCCATCAACATCTTTTTCAAGATTGTGAGTATGCAAAAAAGTGCTATCAGTTTCTTTTTTCTTAGTTGCAGTTAACAATGACATGTGATATTTCAGCTGGGAAGGTACTTATGCAGAGGAAGTAATCAGGTCTTCAGAGACTAGTGATTAGTTCTTTGATTGTAGCTTTTCAATATGGAATCTCGCACGTGAGAAATGTTTGTTGACTGGACAAATATGTGATGCATCCGGGCTCTCTCATACAGCATGTCAGAAAGGAGGGCAAATTGCGCATTATGGCAGTAACAACGAGTCAAGTTCGTTTAGCAGATAGTAATTGGTGTAAACAAATGGGCCTAATGTAAGGTTTTTTGTTGTATTGACAGTGGGAAGCTAGTTTGTTGTTAGGTATTGGTTGTTTGGCATAGTCCTCTCGCCTGAGGATTATATCAAAATGGTTGTAATGGTGACTTTGAGATCTCTTTTGGGACGTTTTTTAATACTACTTACATTTCCACCAAAAAAATTTGTAATTTATGATGAAAAATACGTTCAATTTGGACGATTTAGTGAGATTATTTGAGAGGAGTTGAGTTTTTGGGTTTTTCTGAGTAGGGGTATTCAAATGGAATATTTTAGGTAAAATGTACTGAATTGAGTAATATGTGTACTTCGAAATTAAATTACGTCTCTTATGCATATAGAAATCTATAAAAATTTGTCTCAAACCCATCACTATGTGATAAAATAAATTAATGTTAATATGCCCATAGTCAACAAAAACTGAAATTAAGAGAAATTATGTCTCTTATGCATATAGAAATCTATAAAAATTTGTCTCAAACCCATCACTATATGTTTATACTCCATGTACAACATAGGTTTGGTATTGGCATCGTGCAAATACTTGAACAATTATTATAGAAGGTTAGGGCATGGATTAGCAACAATGAAATAAAAGTAACGATAAACAAAAATAGATTGGCGCTCAAACAACATAAAGAATCATATGCACATAAAAATTTATAGAAAAATCTCAAACCAGTCATTATGTGCTCGTACTCCATATACAACCTTGGTTTGACACTGTTATCATGTTGTCGTTTTTCGATAGTACCTGAACAATGATTATAGAAGGTTAGGGCATCGATTAGCAACAATGCAATTCAATAGTTACAAAAAGTGTTGAGTAAAAAAGTTTTATATAATTACAATTTTTATCTTTTTGTTAGATAGTGTTATTTGTGTATAATAACAATGCTACTCCATATGTATGCTTTTTTTATTATTTAAATTTTATTTTATTAATTTACATTTACTTCAAGTATTTTACTTAGGTTGGAGACTCTAATATTGCTCGGAAAAAGCTTCCTTTAATAATATAGATAGATTGTTAGATTATAATTATATGTAATTTATATTGATTAGGAGAAGATTTGGTGGAGGAATACTTCTAATTGCTTAATTGCTTAAGTTGCTTGATTATTGAAGATTTGCTTAAAAGGTAGGATATCTACTCAACCATGCCCTTCTGTGATTATCATTCATTTGGCATGCGTGACTGATTGGATTATAGCCTTTGGCTGAGATAGTTGTTGTGGATTGTTTCCTTAGAAGCGTATTATTGTGTTGCATTCATTGACATGTCATATGCATTGGTTATTCAGGTTTATCCTGGGCAGACGTCATGGTAAGAGCCTTCGAGTGACGTATTTCAAACTTACTGGCAGACACCGTTTATATACCTTCGTGGTGGTGTAAGGCCCAGGCTGGTTCTGCAGATTTGTCTCTGGTGTCTTTAGGTTTATCCTGGTTATGCCGGGCAGGGATTGGCGGGCGGGATTTTCGGGTTGATGAGCGCAGTTGTTGGCATGCATTGTATTTGCATATCGTGCATATTTATTGTTGTGCTATACTGTTGTTTATATATCCTACTCAACCGTTTGGTTGACAGTGTATTCTGTAAACACCTGTGATGAACCAACTATTAGGGAGCAGATTGACTGACAGGTACTTGAGTTGGCTTATATTGGAGCACGGGAAGGCGTGAAACCGGATGGCTACTTAGTAGTCTAGATCACTTAGCTTGGACAATTACTATTTGTTATTCGCTTAATTTAGTTTCCGCTGCAGATGTATTTAATTACTTTATAGTTATTAAGTTTGGAATATTGTAATAAAGGCCTTTAATCGTTAAATTTATTTAAAGTACTGTGATTTCGTTTATCTTTGTAATCACTACCTCATGAAACTAAGATGGTAACACTTTCATTTATCTAGGAATGCCTAGTGAAGGCTCTTAAATAAATGAGGGTGTTACATGTATGTACTAACATTAGATATAATAATATGTTAAATAGTCAAAGTAACTATATTAGTAAGGGGAGTAGGGAGTAGTAAAAGTAATAGAAGCAACAACGAGAGTAGTGAAATTATAAATATTCATGCGGCAGTAGTGAAAGTAACAACAATATGGCGGGAGTAGTGATTGTAACCGTAGTAATAATGAATGTAATAAAAGTAACAATACTAACAACAAAGAAAGCATATATGAACAATTAGCTAACCAATCGATTTAAGTAAAATATTAATAGCGGGAGTAGTGAATTTATCTCATAATTTATTTCATCGTAATTTTAAGATATGACATAGAAAAATATATTAAAGATAAGTTTATGAGTTATGCAACTTTAAATTAGTTTTATTTAATTGAAAATTAATTTTAATAGTAAATAGAGGTAGCCGGCACCAATACTAGTACTATATATACAATCCGTAAACCAAGGAACTTCAATATAATTAAATAAATCTATACAAATTAATTATACTATATAGTTTTTAATCGATAGCGTTGTGTGATAGCCCTGACCAAGGGGCTTCAATTTAAATATTATATAGTTTTGGTTTAAGTATAAACTTAGAGAACACCGGAATTTGGTGATTTTCCTTAAAATGAACATGCCCCACTTAAGGTATTAATTAATATAAATATGTTAATTATTTAACATACACAAATATAATATTAAAAGATAAATAAATCAAGTTAGATTTAAAAAAAATATAATATTTCAATTTGCTTTAATGCATATATGTAATATAATCTCTTAAAATTGCATGCCTAAATAGTAAAAGTAATTCTGCTAGTAATGAAAAGAATTTTAGTAATATTTGGATATAGTAATATGATAGTAATCACTCAACATTAGCAGCGAGCGGGAGTAGTGAAAGTAATAGAAGTAACAATGGGAGTAGTGAAGTTATTAATATTAATGCGGCAGTAGTAAAAATAACAATAATAACGTAACAATAATTATGGCAGGAGTAGTTAAAGTAACAGTGGTAATAACGAATGTAATAAATGTAACAATACTAACAACAAAAGAAAGTATATATGAAGAATTAGCTAACCAACCGATTTAAGTAAAATATTAATAGCGGGAGTAGTGAATTTGTCTCGTTATTTATTTCATTGTAATTTTAAAATATGTCATAAAGAAATATATTAATGATAAATTTAGTTAAGAGTAGACGACAAATGGAAAGATGGGTGTAAAAAGTACTGTAATGAATAAAAATTGTACTACGAAAATAAATTCCGTAAATGGGTTTATGAGTTATGCAATTTTAAAGTATACTAGTTGTGAAGCCCGTGCGATACACGGGGCTCCCATTAGGATCATCTGTATTAATATATTCTATAGTTGATAACAGAAGTTCAATTATGTTTAAATCATTGATAAACAAAAGTTCGTGGTTGGTGTAGTTGATCATCAATGAACTATTAGTGCTTTTAGCATAGAAGTTTTGTCATTTGGTAATAATTATTTCAGTTGTGAAACATCAAGTAACATAGTAAGAGTATGTAATTACTTTTTCCATTATTTTTATAGGTATCACTGGTTTAATTAAATACAATAATTATCTCCATAAACATAGTGCAACTCACCAAATGAACCGCCCTTAATAACTGAGATAGACTTTTATGAGTTTTTCAAATTATTTTAACCTATAACAACTCCGTAAAACTAAATGGTGTAGAGTAAAGAAACATATATCATAATTATCTATATTTTGGTGTCGTTTGGTTGCCCCATTAAAAGTGGGTGAATCGGAAATTCACATGAATTGGAGAAATGGAGGTTGTTTGTTTGCCCAAAATCACGTGAATTGCATTTTCCTAGGAGTTCTCAATTCCGCCATTATTGAAGAGTTTAATTACCTAGCCCCCCTCCCCCAGGTAATTGGAAACTCCCGCATGAATCCAACTCCCGGATGTCAACCAAATAAGTTTTGGGCAATTCAAGTGAATCGACCAATTCACGTATTTTGTAAAATCATGCGAAAATAATTCCCGTATGGCAACCAAACGAGGCTTTAGTGTGTTTAGAGAAAATATTAGATCTCTTATAGCATAAGTTTAACTTGACTGTCTACAATTACGAGAGTGTTTTGCTCTTTATATATTTCTTGTAAAATCAAATCAATACTGAATTCCAATAAAATTAATAGTCTCTAAACAACAGTACAAAAATATATGTGATTCTATTACATAGAATGCATGAGGCTCCTATTAGGATCATCTTTAACAATATGCATGTTGAATGTTCTAAGAATTCAAACGTTGGTGTAACACCTCCATACTCTAAGTGCCTTACCAGGACCACTTAAGGCATGGGAATGCTACCATTTCGATTACCCGAGGCAATGTATATCAAATAGACAATAAAGAAACATACTTTAATGAATATATTTAAAGTCATACAAGTCAAAAACCAAAACTTTTAAAGAAGATACAACCGTTCCTCAAAACTGTCAAACCAACTAAATAAAATGAATGCTTAAGACACAGCGGAAGACTTCTAGACATCTCGTGGAAACTCAACCCAGCTATCCCATGCACATAATCTCATAACTGCTCAATAACTGCTCACCATCCCCGAATGGATCACCACATTTTTCAAAACATTTAAACCGGGGTCAGTTACTGTTTACATAAAACAATACAACAAAAGCATTACAACAATCATCCAATCTCCATCACAACTCCACACACTTGACTACACACTAAAGTGTGTAGTCATGCTAGAATACCCATCGCAACAAGTATTCCACTCCGCCAGTAGGGGACCGCAGCCGTTCCCACCTAAGCCTCGCTCATCTCATCCGAGCGATAACCCATGTTCCTAAATGTGCACATCCCCTCTGTGGCGGGTTCCACAGAGGGCGAATCAAGGGCGGGAAGCCACTCCTGCAAGTGACTCCACTCAGTCGGAAACGCACCTCACAAACCACAGACAAACAATCACAACCAACTACATTATACAACAACAATCACCAATTTCCAATTCCAACATGATATAATTCAACAACAATGATCAACCATCAACAATACTATGTAAACAATAACCGAGTAGGGAAACCCTACCTGGAATAGCAACCACAAGACCGTCAGAGCATCTAATCAGTAATGTTCCTCTACGAATCCTCCTCCTATAACACATATTCATATAATTATCACCTAATCAACATAATACAGCCAAAACCCCCAAATCTACCGAATTAGGGTTTTAAACAAACTCAACGAAACATTATAAAAATTATACAAGAATCTTACCCTTGATGCTACGAACTCAACGGCGAAAAGAACAAGATAATCCGACGATCCTAGCCCTTGGGATTTGTTAACAACGCGAAGAACAATGCAACGTAACTCCTTTTTCTCTCTTTGAAAGGTTTTAGAAAGTAAAAAGTGATTAAAAAGAATGACGGAATCCTTTTATACTAATCACGCGTTATTAACAAAACCTGGCTAAAATAACCCGTAAGACTAACTTACTCGATCGAGTAAGTCACTTACTCGATCGAGTGCCCAACATACTCGATCGAGTGCCCAACATATTCGATCGGTCACTCGATCGAGTACCCATCAGGTAGCCTACTGTTTTGCGTAAAAACATACTTAGTCGACAGAGTAAGCCCCACTCGATAAAGTACCCATATACATAGAAAACCGTAGTATTACAGTTTTCCCTCCTTAAAAATAACGTCGCCTCCGAAGTTCAACCCATACACAAAAACAAAACATACTATCTCAACTCCGACACAACAACATAACCAAAACCTCAAAACAACACTCCCAACCACAACTCAAACCGACTCAAAGCAACTACTAACCGTACTGAAACAAACATAAAGCATACAAAAACCTTATGCGACCATGTCTTACCCCCCGCTAAATGAAACATGGTTACGTCCCCGTAACCACACATACCTGATCAAAAAAAGACGGATACCGCTCCCTCATAGGCTCTTCCGCCTCCTAAGTTGCTTCCTCAACCTCATGGTTAGACCATAGAACCTTAAGCAATATTTGTTTCCCCTATGTCTAGTTTTCCGAACCTTGCGATCAAGAGTCTGTTTTGGCACCTCAAGATAAGACAAGGACTCATTTTAATACTACGGTTTTCCTAAGCTAGTACTCGGCCGAGTATGGCCTATTCGGTCGAGTAAGGGGTGTGGTGTATCCTGGTTTGGCTACTGCCCAGGAACACTCAGCCGAGTATGTGGAATACTCGACCGAGTAGAGGGTACTCAGCCGAGTATACTCTATACTCGACCGAGTATCCGGTCTGATGGGTGTTATTTCCGCGGTTTGATTTGGAAATTATTAGAGTTATATAAACACGTTAATCAGTTTCTAATAGCACTTTTACAAAACCTAATCACTCAACGACGCTCTAATCCTCTTAACATCTCTCCCTAGTGTGTGTGTGATCATTAGCAAGTACATTCATCCTTTGTTCTATCACTGGTAAGTTCTTGTCTTCTATAATGCGTTGATTAATCTTTAGGGTTTGGCTTTAATTGTGATTTGGGGAAAATGGGCTTTTGCATATGGTGATTGTTGTTTATATGATTGTTGTTAGGCAAGGACTTTGTAGAGGAGCCGTTCTAGATCACTTACTTGTGTCTCTTGCAGTTGTGCTAACGTAGGGTTTCTCTACTCGGTTTACTGTTAATTGATTTAAGATTGTATTGTGAATGTGGTAATTGATATTGTGATTATCTGTTGATCTTGGAGTTGGAGTTGGGTGATAGAGTTGTGATGGTTATTGATGATGTTCGTGAGGTGCATCCTCGGCTGAGTGGAGTCACTTGCGGGAGTGGCTTCACGCCCTAGTTTTGCCCTCTGTGGAACCCGCCACAGGAGGGGATGTGCACATTAATAGACAGGGTTATCGCTCGTTAATGAGCGGGGCTTAGGTGGGGATTGGCTGCAGTCCTCCACTGGCGGCGAGGATTACCTGTTGCGATGGGTAGTCTGGCAGGGCTACACACTTTAGTGTGTAGTCGATTACTGTGTGGGAACGGGAGACGGAGGTGGATGTTGATCAACTGGTTATCTCTTTTATTTGTCTTACTTTGATTATTCAGTAACTGACCCCGTTGTTGTTTTATAAAATCTGTGGTGATCCATTCAGGGATGGTGAGCATATTGTGACAGGTGATGTTGTTGTTTAGCTATGGGGCAGTCTTGGGGAGTCATCACACGAGTTTAGTTTCCGCTGTCAAGAGACTTAGCTTCTATTTTAGTTGTTGGTTGTAATGAAAGTACTTTGGATTTGGATTTTGAGAAGATGTAAACTTTAATCTTTCATACTTTAATAAATGTGCTTTGGATTGTTAACTTTGATAAACTAACCTCGGCCAACCAAGATGGTAACAGCCTTTCATGCTAGGGTAGTCCTTGGTAAGGTACCTTGGTATAAGAGGGTGTTACAAAGTGGTATCAGAGCGATGATTCTGGCACTTAAAACTAATGAACGCAATGAACTTAGGGAGTCTAAATAAAATGAACCCGGGGAGAGTTGTTTGGAGGTACCGCAAAGACTTGGGAGACGTCCCGAAGTCGCACTAAGGCCCTTATGATCTCAAACCGGTCACCAGGGGGGAATTGTTGTATGATAAGTCAATGTATGTGTGTGGTTCTTGAAAACTTGAATGGTTGAATAATGTGATAGAAGAAGTGGAATGCGGTAATATGTGCAAGAGGTGGTGAGATTAGTTGACTTTGGATTTTTAGTATGGAATATGTTGGTATGTTACGTGTTACTACGTGGCTTTTAAAGATTGATGATGTATTGTATGTATCTTTTGGGTAGAAAGGCATGTGTATAATATGTTTACGTATAGTTGTAGCTCGTTTTTGGCCTGACTCGGCCGAGTAGGGCAGATACTCGACCGAGTAGGGAGTTCTCGGCCGAGTAACCAAGCACTCGACCGAGTTTTGTTTGGGTGTGCGTAGCAGTAGCTACTGGTTGTGTTTACTCGACCGAGTATTAAAAGCTACTCGACCGAGTAGAGCATACTCGACCGAGTATTGTCCATACTCGACCGATTATGATTTCTGTGTTTTTCACGTTGGCTACTGGAGTGGATTACTCGACCGAGTATTAGTGATACTCTACCGAGTGATCCATACTCGACCGAGTATCTAACCATACTCGGCCGAGTGCTTCTTTGGCGGAGGGTCATTTATATTTTGAGCTGTAGGCTTTCGTGCTTACATTTTCTTGCTTTTTATCAGCTCAAAATGTCGCCAAAGAGGCCAGCCGCGTATATCCAAGCATCTGAGATGTCCACAGATGAGGTAGCTCGTATGATCGCGCAGCAGGAGGCGCTCCTTGAGGCTCTTAAGAATGTGGGTAAGGGGGCGGAGAAACCGGTGGATGCAACCCACCTGAGCACTATCATCGCCCGCTTCAACCCACCTACTTATGAGGGCGTCGGGGAACCAAAGTTGCTCGATAACTGGCATCAGGAGATAGAGAGTCTCCTTGAAGTGGTGAAGTGTCCGCCAGAGTTAGCTGTTGAGCAGGTAGTGTACTACCTGAGGGGTGAGGCTGCAGTGTGGTGGCAGAATGTCAAAGAAGACGCTAGAGCTTACTACCAGGGTGACGGTCTCGGTGTTATACCGTGGTTGGGGTTGAAAAGCGCTATGAGTGAACAGTTTGTGCCGGAGCATATCCGTCACAAGATGAGATAAAAGTTCGAATCCTTTACCATGACTGAGGACATGACAGTCACCGAGTACTATCACCGGTTCCTTAAGTTATCTCGCTATGCGGAAGACATGCAGTTAGGGCAAAGGGGTTTGGCTCTTCGTTTTGAGAGGGGGTTGGCACCTAAGATTATGAACCGGTTACCAGCTGGGGTTTTCACCGATCTGAAAGATGTGTAATTGAGGGCTGGACAAGCTGAGAGGTTGGTATATCAATCCAAGGAAGCTATGGAGAGAACCGCTACAGAGAAGAGGAAAGCAGAAATTGGAAGTAGCAATCAGTCGAGTCACAAGATGGGAAACTTTGGTCATGCAAGGACTTTTTCAGGAGGAGCTGGGTTTTCTGGAGGATCGCGAGAATGGGGTAGGGGTGGTGGACGGAGTGTGAGTGACAACTCCAACCTTACTTGCTTCAACTGTGGTAGCATAGGCCACAAGAGGCACGACTGTACGAGTGCACGAGCTGAAGGAGCCTCAGGAGCTTATCAAGGGAGTTTCTCACAGGGTCCGAATCAGAGTTTTGCTAGCAACAGGCCATCTGGGTCATGGGGTAACCGTGGAGGGTAGAACAACAATAGCGATTTTAACCGCAACAGTGGAAGATCTTACCAGCGCCCGAACAACAGTGGCACCCAGAATTCAGCAGCTAAGCCGAGTACTTCTAACACCTCGGTCCAGGATGGAGGTCAGAAAAGCAGCGGGAAGCTCTTCATGATGGGAAAGCAGGAAGCTGAGAACGATGCTCATATGGTTACCGGTACCTTTTTTGTTTATAATACACCGTCTTTTGTTTTGTTTGACTCTAGGGCAACACACTCTTTTGTGTCTAGAGGCCATGCTTTGTCTATGGGTTTGGGGGAGTTTGAGCTTGTAAAAGATGATGTGTTTATACCTTCTGGGGAGTCGGTGTCATGTGTCAAGTTGTATAGGGATGTGTCCATGTTGGTTGGAGGGGTATATTTACCGGTTAACTTGATGGAGTTTCCTATGGATGGGTTTGAGGTCATCGTCGGGATGTATTGGTTGGGTAAGTATGACGCCAAGATAGATTATCGGCTAAAGAAAGTGTCTTTAAGGGGTCCTAAGGGTATAAGGCTGTCTTATAAGGGGTTTGTTGTGAGGTCGGCCTAAGTGTAAGTTCATCGCGGTGATGACTTTAAAGTCATGTTTGAGGAAAAAGTGTCCTTTGATCCTTTGTCAAGTGAGAGATCGACGTGTGGTGCAGTTGATAGCTTCTGATATACATGTGGTGGGAGAGTTTAGTTATGTCTTTCCAGATGAAATACCGGGGTTACCACCGAAAAGAGATATCAACTTCAATGTGGAGCTTAAACCGGGAACATGTCCTATATCTAAAGCACCATACCGTATGGCACCTAAAGAACTGGAAGAGTTGAAGAAACAGTTACATGATCTGTTAGACAAGGGGTATATCCGGCCTAGTGTGTCACCATGGGGAGCACCGGTGTTGTTCTTGAAGAAGAAAGATGGGAGCATGAGGTTATGTATCGACTAGAGGGAGCTTAACCGTGTCATGGTGAAGAACAAGTATCCTTTGCCTAGGATTGATGATCTGTTTGACCAGCTGAGTGGCACAAGGGTGTTCTCTAAGATCGATTTGAGGTCAGGTTATCAACAGTTGAGGATAGCAGATAAGGATATTCCCAAGACAGCTTTCCGGACCCATTATGGTCATTATGAGTATGTGGTGATGCCTTTTGGTTAGACGAATGCACCAGCAGCTTTCATGGATCTGATGAACCTGATTTTTAGTCCGTTCTTGGACAGGTTTGTGGTTGTCTTCATCATTGAAATCTTATTCTACTCTAAGACTAAGGAAGAACATGAAGACCACTTGAGGCTAGTTTTGCAGACTTTCCGAGACAATCAACTTTATGCCAAGCTATCCAAGTGCGAGTTTTGGTTAGAGGAGGTGGCTTTTCTGGGTCACGTGATATCTAAGATGGGTGTGTCCGTGGATCCTAGCAAGATTGAGGCAGTGACCAAGTGGGAATCACCGAAGAATGTTTTTGAGATTCAGAGTTTCTTGGGTCTAGCTGGTTACTACAGGAGGTTCGTGAAGAACTTTTCTACGATAGCACGGCCTATGACCGCTTTGATGAGGAAGGAGACTAGTTTTCGA
This sequence comes from Silene latifolia, assembly GCF_048544455.1. Lineage (NCBI taxonomy): Eukaryota > Viridiplantae > Streptophyta > Magnoliopsida > Caryophyllales > Caryophyllaceae > Silene > Silene latifolia. The sequence continues at coordinate 96,998,713 of NC_133538.1, forward strand.
TGGGATGAGAGTTGTGAGACGACGTTCCGGACCTTAAAGGAGCGTTTGACCACAGCTCCTATCCTAGCTTTACCAGAGGGTTGTGAGAACTTTCAAGTATATACTGATGCTTTAAAGAATGGTTTGGGTTGTGTTCTGATGCAGAATGGGAAGGTTATAGCTTATGCGTCGAGGCAGCTGAAGCCATATTAGGAGAACTACCCTACTCGTGATTTGGAACTAGGTGCGGTAGTCCTTGCTCTTAAGATTTGGAGGCACTACCTTTACGGGGCAACCTTTAAAGTGTTTTCTGATCATAAGATTCTAAAATATATCTATACTCAGAGAGAACTTAACATACAACAGAGACGATGGATGGAGCTGATTGAGGACTATGACATGGAGATCATCTCTCACGAGGGTAAGGCTAACGTTGCAGATGTTTTGAGTAAGAAGAGTGTCCATTCGCTGTGTAAAGCTATGTCTTTGCTGAAGCTGAGGGATGAGATGTCCAAGATGGGGATATATATGATTAGGAAAGGGGATGCCATTGGGTATTTGACGATCGAGCCGGATTTGTATGAGAACATCAAGAGTAAACAAGAGCTTGATCCTAAGATCCAAGAGTGGAAGTCTAGGGTGGAAAGTGGCACAGTTTCCAGGTTTTCTATCCACACATATGGGAGTGTTCATTTTGATGGGAGATGGTGTGTTCCTGATGATGCAGATTTGAGGAGGGTAATCATGATAGAGGCTCATTTCACTCCTTATTCGGTTCACCCAGGAGGTGACAAGCTTTATTAAGACCTCAAGAAGACTTTTTGGTGGCCTAATATGAAGAGACATGTGACTGAGTTCGTGGCTAAATGTTTGACCTGCCAGAGGGTCAAGGGTGAGTAGCGGAGACCACAGGGTAAGATCCAATATCTTGAGGTACCTGAGTGGAAGTGGGAGTTAATATCTATGGACTTCATAGTGGGGTTATCTAGGACACAGCAAGGTAACAATATGATTTGGGTGATTGTTGACCGGTTAAGAAAGGCAGCTCACTTCGTTCCTATGAAGGATACCTGGACTAAGATACAACTAGCCTTGAGTTACAGGAAACATGTGGTCCGGTTACATGGTATACCTAAGGATATAGTGTCAGATCGAGATGCGAGGTTTATATCAAAGTTTTGGCAAGAACTGTAGGATTTGATGGGTACTACCTTAAAGATGAGTACAACATTTCATCCTGCAAAAAATGGTCAGACTGAGAGGACTATCAAGACCTTGGAGGACATGTTGAGAGCTTGTGCCATGGAGTTTAGGGGAAGTTGGCAGGACAGACTGGATTTGATCGAGTTTTCGTACAATAACAACTACCATACTAGGATCGGGATAGCAGCTTTCGAGGCTTTGTATGGCAGGAAGTGCCGAAGTCCAGTTTGTTGGGATGACAGTTCAGAGGCAATGGTTTTAGGGCCACAGATGGTACAGGATATGGTTGAACAAGTTCGGCTAATTCGTTAAAAGATGACCGCAGCTCAGGATCGTCAGAAGATTATGCTGACTTGCACCGCAGGGACATCGAGTTTGAAGTGGGTGACAAATTCCTTTTGAAAGTGTCACCAATGCGAGGAGTGATGAGGTTTGGGAAGAAGGGTAAGTTGAGCCAGAACTTTATCGGTCCATACGAGATTTTGGATCATGTAGTTGAGGTGGCCTACAGGTTAGCTTTACCACCAGCTTTGGATCGAGTCCACAACATCTTTCATGTTTTGCAGCTCCAGAAGTATGTGAGTGACTCGTCACATGTGCTTGAGTTTGAGAACATCGAACTTGATGAGTCAATATATTATGCCGAGGTTCCTAAAGAGATACTAGACCGCAAAGTACGTAAGATAAGGAATGGTGAGACCGTCTTACTCAAGGTGCTTTGGGCTAATCATAATGTGGAAGAGGCCACATGGGAACCCGAGGAGGCCATGCGGGAACGTTTTCCTAACTTTTTTGATCAGGTATGGTTGGTTACGGGGACGTAACCGTTGTCTTTTTAGGGGGGTAGGAGATGGTCGCATGTTTGTTTTTGTGTTAGTTTGAGTCGGCTTAGTAATGTTATATGATGTTTTGTGTTAGTTTATCTATGCTTAGATTGTTTGGTGCATTGTGTTGGGAGTTCATTGGTCTTGTTTAGATGTAGAGTCTATATGTAGAGTATGAACTTCGGGGACGAAATTCTTTTTAAGAAGGGAAGACTGTAATACTACGGTTTTCCTAAGCTGGTACTCGGCCGAGTATGGCCTATTCGGTCGAGTAAGGTGTGTCGTGTATCCTGGTTTGGCTATTGCCCAGGAACACTCGGCCGAGTATGTGGAATACTCGACCGAGTATGTGGAATACTCGACCGAGTAAAGGGTACTCGGCCGAGTATACTCTATACTCGACCGAGTATCCGGTCTGACTGGTGTTATTTCCGCGGTTTGATTTGGAAATGATTAGAGTTATATAAACACGTTAATCAGTTTCTAGTTACACTTTTACAAAACCTAATCACTCAACGACGCTCTAATCCTCTCTAAATCTCTCCCTAGTATGTGTGTGTGATCGTTTACAAGTACATTCATCCTTTGTTCTATCGGCGGTAAGTTCTTGTTTTCTATAATGCGTTGATTAATCTTTAGGGTTTGGTTTTAATTGTGATTTGGGGAAAATGGGGTTTTTGCATATGGTGATTGTTGTTAGGTGAGGACTTCGTAGAAGAGACGTTCTAGATCGCTTGCTTGTGTCTCTTGCATTTGTGCTAAGGTAGGGTTTCCCTACTCGGTTTACTGTTAATTGATTTAAGATTGTATTGTGAATGTGGTAATTGATATTGTGATTATCTGTTGATCTTAGAGTTGGAGTTGGGTGTTGGAGTTGTGATGGTTATTGATGATGTTCGCGAGGTGCGTCCTCGGCTTAGTGGAGTCACTTGCGGAAGTGGCTTCACGCCCTAGTTTTGCCCTCTGTGGAACCCGCCACAGGAGGGGATGTGCACATTAATGGACAGTATCGTTCGTTGATGAGCGTGGCTTAGGTGGGGATTGGCTGCGGTCCCCCACTGGCGGCGAGGATTACTTGTTGCGATGGGTAGTCTGACAGGGCTATACACTTTAGTGTGTAGTCGGTTACTGTGTGGGAACGGGAGATGGAGGTGGATGTTGATCAACTGGTTATCTCTTGTATTTGTCTTACTTTGATTATTCAGTAACTGACCCCGTTGTTGTCTTATAAAATCTGTGGTGATCCATTTGGGGATGGTGAGCATATTGTGACACGTGATGCAGTTGTTTAGCTATGGGGCAATCTTGGGGAGTCATCACATGAGTTTAGCTTTCCCTGTCAAGAGAGTTAGCTTCTATTTTTAGTTGTTGGTTGTAATGACAGTGATTTGGTTTTGGATTTTGAGAATATATAAACTTTATTCTTTCATACTTTAATAAATGTGCTTTGGATTGTTAACTTTGATATACTAACCTCGGGCAACCGAGATGGTAACAACCTTTTATGCTAGGGTAGTCCTTGGTAAGGTACCTTGGTATGAGGGGGTGTTACACTCATCCAACTCTATGTTCTCCACCTCTAACACATGTGAAGGATCGCTCACATACTTCCGTAACTGAGACACATGAAACACATTATGCACCTTATCCAAAGCTGCTGGTAACGCTAACCTGTAAGCAACCTCACCTACACGATCCAAAATCTCGTACGGTCCGATAAACTTCTGGCTCAGCTTCTCTTTCTTACCAATCCTCATGATCCCACGAATAGGAGACACTTTCAAAAGAACTGTGTCCCCAACCTGAAACTCTATGTCACGACGATGTAAGTCTACATAAATCGTTTTTCGATCCCGGGCCGCTTTCATCTTTTGTCTGATCAGCTTAACCTGTTCTACCATTTTCGGTACCATCTGTGGTCCTAAAACCACTGCCTCAACTCTATCATCCCAGCAATCGAACTCCGACACCTCCTCCCATACAAAGCCTCGTGCCATCCTAATACTCGTGTGATAGCTGTTGTTATAAGAAAACTCAATCAGATCCAACCTATCCTCTCAGCTACCACCAAACTCCATCACACAAGCCCTCAAAATGTCCTCCAAAGTCTTGATGGTTCTCTTTGTCTGCCCATCTGTCGCAGGATGAAAAGCTGTACTCATCTTCAAAGTAGTTCCCATCAACTCCTGCAACTCTCTCCAAAACCGCGATATGAACCTCGCATCCCTATCTGACACTATATCCTTAGGCACCCCATGCAAACGAACCACATGCTTCCTATAAGCCAAAGCTAACTGTATCTTGGTCCAAGTATCTTTCATCGGAACAAAGTGAGCTGACTTGGTCAAACGATCAACTATTACCCATATCATGTTGTTACCCTGTTGACTCCTCGGTAAACCCACTATGAGATCCATAGAGATAGACTCCCATTTCCATTCAGGTACCTCAAGAGATTGAATCTTACCTTGTGGTCGTCGCTGCTCTCCCTTAACCCTCTTGACATGTCAAACATCGAGCCACAAACTCAGCTGTTTCCTTTTTTATCCCAGGCCACTAGAAAGTCTTCTTCAAATCCTTATACAACTTGTCAACACCCGGATGTACTGAATATGGTGTGCAATGAGCCTCTGTCATGATCATCTTCCTCAAATCCTCATCATTAGGAAAACACCATCTCCTATCAAATCTCACACTGCCATCTGTATGAATAGAGAATTGGGACACTGTCCCTTTGTCTACTCCAGCTCTCCACTCCCCAATCTTAGGATCCAAAGCCTGTTTCCTGCGAATATCCTCATAAAGGTCTGGCTCCACTGTCAAGTCCCCTCTAGCATCCCCTTTCTGTATCATATGTATCCTCATCTTCCCCACCTCATCTCTCAACCTCATCAAAGACATAGCTGTACATAGAGAATGCACACTCTTCCTGCTCAGCGCATCTGCAACCACGTTTGCCTTCCCTTCATGGTATATAATATCCATGTCATACTCCCCTATCAGCTCCATCCACCTCCTCTGTCTCATGTTCAGCTCCTTTTGAGTGAAGATGTACTTGAGACTATTGTGATTTGAAAACACCTTAAAGGTCGCCCCATAAAGATAGTGCCTCCAAATCTTGAGAGCAAACACAATTGCACCCAACTCCAGATCATGTGTCGAATAGTTCTCCTCATAAGGCTTCAACTGCCTAGAAGCATAGGCAATTACTTTCTCGTTCTGTATCAACACACATCCCAAACCATTCTTTAAAGCATCTGTATATACTTCAAAGTTCTCACACCCTTCAGGTAATGCTAAGACTGAAGCTGTGGTCAAACGCTCCTTTAATGTTGGGAACGCCGTCTCATAACTTTTATCCCAACGAAACCTGTTCTCTTTCCTCATCAACGATGTCATAGGTCTTGCTATCTTAAAAAAGTCTTTCACAAAACGACGGTAGTACCCTGCCAAACTTAAGAAACTCCTGATCTCTGCCACATTCTTCAGTGCTTCCCACCGAGTGACTGCCTCTATCTTTGCCCGATCCACAACTACACCCTTCTATGAAATCACATTCCCCAGAAAGGCAACTTCCTCGAGCCAGAACTCACACTTTGACAACTTTGCATATAGCTGATTGTCACGCAAAGTCTGCAACACCAACCTCAAGTGCTCCTCATGCTCCTCCTTAGTCTTAGAATAGACTAAGATATCATCGATGAAGACCACCACAAACCGATCCAAAAACTGAATGAAGACCCGGTTCATCAAATCCATAAACACTGCAGGTGCATTAGATAACCCAAACGGCATCACAACATACTCAGAGTGACCATACCTTGATGTAAAAGCTGTCTTCGATATGTCCTCGTCCCGAATCTTCACCTGATGGTACCCCGACCTTAAATCAATCTTAGAAAAGACTGCTTCCCCATTCAACTGGTCAAACAAATCATCTATCCTTGGCAAAGGATACTTGTTCTTCACTGTAACCCTGTTCAACTCTCTGTTGTCGATGCACAACCTCAAACTCCTATCTTTCTTTTTCACAAACACAACTGGTGCTCCCCACGGTGATACACTAGGTCTAATGTATCCCTTATCAATAAAATCATCCAGCAATTTCTTCAGCTCCTCCAAATCCTTAGGACCCATGCGGTATGGGGCCTTAGAGATTGGTCTCGTCCCTGGTTTCAGCTCCACACTGAAATCTATCTCCCTCTTTGGTGGTAAACCCGGTATCTTCTCCAGAAAGACATCTGGAAACTCTCCCAGCACAGTTATCTGATCAACTGTCGAACTTACCATACTATGGTCTTTCACGTGGGATAGGATCAAAGGACACCCCTTCCTGAGATAAGACTTCAATGTCACCGCTGCAATCACTTTGACTTTGGGCTTGAAAAAAACCCACGATAAGACACACTAACTCCCTTATGACCTCTCAAAGAGACTCTCTTTTGGTGACAGTCTATTCTAGCTTTATACTTACCCAACCAATCCATGCCAACTATCATCTCAAAACCGTCCATAGGAAACTCTAACAAGTCCACTGGTAGGTCAACCTGCCCAGCTATCATAGATACACCCTTATACAACCTCCCACAAGATACAGACTCACCCAACGGTATAAAAACTTCCTCTTTTACAGACTCAAACTCTCTCAAACCCAAAAGCTTTGCATGACTCGATGATACAAAAGATTGTGACGCCCCCGAATCAAACAAAACAAAGATAAAGACACCATTAACAAGAAAAGTACTCGTGATTACGTGAGCATCATCCTCATATGCTTTCTTGTCCATCATGAAAAGCTTGCCACTGGTCTTCTGTCCACCTCCCTGGACAGTACTAGTAGAAGTAGACGGCTTAGCAGCCGACTCCTGGTTGTTGTTCGCTGCTGGTCTCTGATATGAATTACCGCCATTACGGTTAGCCCGACCGTTGTTGTTGTTCTGACCACCCTATTGTTCCATGACCCAGCCGACCTGTTACTAGCATAACTCTGAGACGGACCCTGAGAGAAACTCCCCTGTGATGGTCTCTGGAAACCCCTGCCCACAGCGCTTGTGCACTCATGTCTCTTGTGGTTCATACCGCCACAGTTAAAGCAAGAAATACCCCAGCTGCTACTACCACCACCTCGGCCACGCCCAAATGAAGCTCCACCAATGAACCCCGACCCCGAAGAGTAAGCCCTCGCCTGGTTATGGTTGCCCCTCTTATAACTAGACTGACCACCACCCTCGCTTTCAGCCTTCCTCTTCTCAGAACCCCTCTCCCTATTCTCCTTAGCCATCTCTACCAACCTCTTTGCTTTCCCTGCGCGCTCATATACCTCCTTAACATCACTTAGGACCCCTACAGGCAGCTTCTCCATGATCTTAGGTGTTAAATCCTTCTCAAACCTCAACGTTAAGTTCTCCTGACTCAACCCCATGTCCTCTACGTACCTAGACTTCTCATTGAACTTGTGGTAATACTCAGCCACAGACATCTCCGAAGTTATTTTGAAATCATCAAACTCCTCTATTAACTTACTATGGATATGTTCTGGCACAAACTCTCGACACATAGCTTTCTTGAACTCACTCCAAGGTATAGCCGACATCCCCTGTTTCACATATAGGTCTAAAGCACTCTCCCTAACCTTATCCCACCATTCTCCGGCCGCATCTCTCAAGTAGAACGTAGCTTGTTCCACTCTAAAGTCCTCAGGGCAATGAACCACATTCAGAATATTCTCCATCTCTCTGTGCCAATTATCTAGCAATATTGGCTCACCTGTACCCATGTACTCTTTTGGGTTGAAACGAGCGATGTTGATACTCATCTTAGTAAAATCCACCCCAGCCTCTTTATCCTTCCCAAACTTCTTTAAAGCATTTGTAAGCGCGTCTCGATGCTCTGGCATCTTAACTATCTCATCAATACTCATCATCTTAGCCCTAACATACAACGCAGTTCTCTTTGGCGGCATCTTTGAACTATATAAGAGAAAAGGTAAACATAAACACATATCCCACAACTCAAACACGTATACGACCTATGCAGAACCTACTCGATCGAGCAACACAACCTACTCGATCGAGTTGAGGCCACTCGATCAAGTTGCCCACTTACTCGATCGAGTGTCTCGACTCCCAACCTGACCATAAAGCATCAAAAACCTCACTCGATCGAGCCCACTACTTACTCGATCGAGTTGACCTCGCTCGATTGAGTCCCCTTACTTACTCGATCGAGTGCCCAAAAATAGTACACTGTCCAGAAACGATATACACCCCACAAGATCGAGTCACACCCACTCGATCAAGTCCCTCACCTACCCGATCGAGTGCCCCCCACTCGATCGAGTCATGTTGACTCGTATACTACCCGCATGCTCAACTCAACTACCTTCCAACCAAATATATATATGTAAATCGATAAACATACGAGTATGTATAACAAACAACATTCTATTTCACATGTTTCAAATAAGCCACATCAGAAATCATTTATCATGCAATTCCGTTATTCAATCAACACATATACTTATGTTACTCATCACCTTTTAACACAACATTCCCCATCCTCCACATGCATTCATCCACCAATTCACACAACATATTTATATATAGATATGCAACATACTTAGATAAACACTTAACGATCCCAAGACACACACCATAGTTACCGGTTCAAAGTTGTAGGGCGAGATCGCGACTTTAGGACGTCTCCCAAGTCTTTGCATTAGCTCCTTACAACTCCTACTCGGGTTTATTTTATTTTGACTCCCTAAGTTTATTGGGTTCATTAGTTACACGTTCCAAAATGGTCGCTTTGATACCACTTTGTAACACCCCCATACTCCAAGTGCCTTACCAGGAGCACTTAAGGCATGTGAATGCTACTATCTCGGTTAACCGAGTCAATGTATATCAAATAGAAAATCAAGAAACATACTTTAATGAATATAGTTAAAGTCATACAAGTCCAAAACCAAAACTGTTAAAGTAGATACAACTGTTCCTCAAAACTGTCAAATCAACTAAATAAAATGAATGCTTAAGACAAAGCGGAAGACTTCTAGACATCTCGTCATAACTCAACCTAGCTATCCCATGCACATCATCTCATACCTGCTCAATAACTTCTCACCATCCCCGAATGGATCACCACAGTTTTCAAAACAACTAAACTGGGGTCAGTTACAGTTTACATAAAACAATACAATAAAAGCATTACAACAATAATCCAATCTCCATCACAGCTCCACACACCTAATTACACACTAAAGTGTGTAGTCCTGCTAGAATACCCATCGCAACAAGTATTCCACTCCTCCAGTGGGGGACCGCAGCCTTTCCCACCTAAGCCCCGCTCATCTCATCCGAGCGATAACCCATGTTCCTAAATGTGCACATCCCCTCTGTGGCGGGTTCCACAGAGGGCGAATCAAGGGCGTGAAGCCACTCCCGCAAGTGACTCTACTCAGTTGAGGACGCACCTCGAAAACCACAGACAAACAATCACAACCAACTACATTATACAACAACAATCACCAATTTCCAATTCCAACATGATACAATTCAACAACAATGATCAACCATCAACAATACTATGTAAACAATAACCGAGTAGGGAAACCCTACCTGGAATAGCAACCACAAGACCCTCACAGCAGCTAATTATTAATGTTCCTATACGAATCCTCCTCCTATAACACATATTCATGTAATTATCACCTAATCAACATAATACACCCAAAACCCCCAAATCTACCCAATTAGGATTTTAAACAAACTCAATGAAACATCATAAAAATTATCCAAGAATCTTACCCTTGACGCGACGAACTCAACGGAGTAAAGAACAAGACAATCCGATGATCCTTGCCCTTGGGATTTGTTAACAACGCGAAGAACAATGCAACGTAACTCCTTTTTCTCTCTTTGAAAGGTTTTAGAAAGTAAAAAGTGACGGTATTATTTTATACTAATCACGCGTTATTAACAAAATCCGGCTAAAATAACCCATAAGACTCACTTACTCGATCGAGTGACCCTTACTCGATCGAGTGCCCAACATACTCGATTTAGTACCCATCAAGTAGCCTACTGTTTTGCGTAAAAACATACTTACTCGACAGAGTAAGGCCCACTCGATAGAGTACCCATAGACATAGAAAACCGTAGTATTACAGTTGGTTAACATTGTCATGGTTTGGTAGTAGAAGTCAACTAAGTTGATAAAAAAAATTCTAGCTATGTTGAAAATCGGAACACAGAAAACTTTTGGCTTGATTTAGTTGATTGTTGATGGATCATCAGTCCCTTTAACATAAAAGCTACTTTTTTTTGTTAATATTTATATCAGTTGTATAACATCTAAAGACACAATTATATTAGTAATTACCTACTTTTATTGTTGTACGCAGCACCGATTTTAGTTAATTTAAAACGTCATTCCCAAAAATGTGGTTTAATTCCATAAAATGAACACGTGATAACTGAGACTAGTTTTATAAGATTAACAAATTAGTTTAACTTACAACATCTAATAATATTCCATTTTGTAAGCATACGACAATGTAAATGTTGAATGGTGGTACGCAAAACAACATGTATCTCAATTATATATGTAACGTATTTGGAGGATTTTTGTTAGATCTCTAAACAATAAAAATTTGTTTTTTTACTATCTACCTTTAAGACTGGAATACGAAATCTAATTTTTTAGATGTGAGATATATTTTTGAGTGAATTAACTGACCTTCAACAAACAAAATCAGGAGTTTTGTGTGGATTGGAAGGAGTAGGATATTAGACTCAATTAGTTTTAGATTAATTCTATTAAAATTATAAATCATTTTTGTTTATTTGAAATTTTATCTATTAACAAAATCAAATCTCATTATCTTACATTTTTATTCTACTCTGTATTTATAATGACAAAACGAACAAATTTTCAGAAAAGAATTTCAACTTTAAGAAAATGACTTCAAATTACTAAATATATATGTACAATCGTTTCACTTCTTAACTAATATATATATATATATATATATATATATATATATATATATATATATATATATATATATATATATATATATATGAGTTTGACCTAATTTATTACACTAAGGAGTACTTTATATTCAACAAAACCATATAGGATACCTCATAGTTAACCATTAACAAGAAAAAAGGACTATTTCCACTTTGATGCCCCGAGGTTTAGCCTAATTTCACTTTAGTGCCATGAGATTTGAATAATTCCACTTTAGTGCCTTAGGGTTTTGACTACTTTCCCACTTTAGAGCATCTCCAATGGTTATAAAAATGGATCTGCTTGCAATTTTGTAGGTTATAAAATTTCAAGCAGGTTGCTCACCATTGGAGACGAAAAAGTATGACCCCCTTGAAAGCTACACCTGCTCTACCAAGCTACATGCTTGATTTTTGTTGCTTGGTTTTTATTGGTCGATTAATGTGAAGTGGGCATATTCAAACTACAAGCATAGTAGCTTACCATTGAGAGAACATGTAGCTTAAGAGCAATATTGCTGAAAATAAATATGTGGCATGCCAAGCTATAATATAATGTAGCTTACCATTAAAGATACTCTAGTGACCTATACATAACATTCTTAGTATTTTATACTCCCTTCATTCATCTTTTATCTCCCCACTTCTCTAATATATGTGAGGAGTATTTTATTGAAATGGGAAGATAAAAGATGAATGGAGGGAGTACTAAAAAAATATTTTGAACATAAAGGCAATTTTTTTGCAATATTAGAGCATCTCCAATGGTTTGTTTCTAAGGACCTACTTGCAATATTTGCAAAATTATTTACATGTAGCTTACTATTGGAGTTGGAAATTTATGTGTAGCTTTCAAGCATTGTAGCTTTGTCAAGCTACATGGCTTGCTTAAAAAACATAAAAGCTAAATTATCTCATTAGTTGAAAATAAGAATGTGAACCCATCCAAGCTACAAGATGTTTTAGTCCGTCGTTAGAGCGGTACTTAGCCGGAAAGCAGCGTAGCTTGAAAAACCGATGTGGCAAATCAAGCTACATCGAATTTTAGATGCCCATTGGAGTTGCTCTTATGTTGATGATACTATTTCGTATGCAGTTTAATATCCAATTTTGTACTTTATTTTACTGAAAATGTAATTAAGATAAAAGTTGACTATTAAATGTTTTAAGTCACAAAATGAAATTTTATTCTAAAATTTTAGAGAGAGAAAGTTCTCTGAAAAGAAAAACCCTCAAAAATGAATTATGGCTTTCTTCTCCATCTAGCTCATCCTCTTCATCTTTTCTTTAGAAATTTCTTGAGCCAAATCTCTTAATTTCTACCTCTCTAAGATTTGACTCTATTGCTCTCCAATTTAGCATGGCAGAGCTCTCTTGAGTCATAATATCTTAAGAATGATGGTGTAAATCAAGAATTTTAAGAAAAATTCTTTTTAAATCTATTATCGTTTGATTAATTAGAGCAAAACAATAACAGTAACTATTTTATTTAATTCCGTCTTGCATTTTTGCAAGTCTCGAATCTTTGGATCTGGCACTGTTCAAAGGTCCAAGTAGACCGTCCCAGTTCAGATCGGAGACCGGACATGATATTGGTGAGCCCGGACCCGGACAGACTCGGATGAGCGTACTAATCCATTTTCTTCACCATAGGACCGGCAATTGAACTTCATTGCGTCTATTTTTGTATGTGTCTGGTAAACCAATGTTGAAGTTCTGACCATTAAAGCTTGTTCCTATATTGATAATGAATATAGGAAGGCTGACTAATTTGGCATTATAAGAGCATAGGCTAAAGTCATGGAAGTGAACACCAATTTTTTTTTGGTTTCTTTTTTCAGGTCATCTAATCTCCTCATGTAGAAGTAGGAAAGCAGACCATGCTTGCTTTTGGGAAAGTTTTGGTCTGACTCTTCCGGTTCGGACAGGTCCAGGTTGTCGGTCTTGTACAACTCCAATTGGGATCTGTTGACTTGTTTTTTCCGTCTTCTTAAAGTTGATTTTTTTTCTTTTGGGCTTTCGAAGAGTTGGACTTTCTTTGTGAGAGTCTTTTGTTTGCCCTCATTTTTCTTGGTGTTATTATGATTGGCAATTTCACATTTGTGACAGATAATATTTGTCACAAGCTCGTGACGGATAATGTTCCTCTCATACAATTGCAAGTGGGAGGGCAAGTGGGACGAATATGGAGTGCCCCACTTGCCCTCCCATTTGCATATTGTGAGAGGGTCACTATCCGTCACAAGCTTGTGACGGATAGTGGCCGTCACAAGCAATACACTTTGATGATGATTTTCTATGGTATTTTGAAAGTCTTTTACTTTCGTTTACCGTTCTCATCCGAGAGGATGCTATAGGTTTATTTCGGTTAACCTAGTTTCTTTACCTTATCAAAAAAAAGTGGGAAGTAGTCGAAACCTTAGGACACCAAAGTTGAATTATACAAACCTCAGGACACTAAAGTGGAATTAACCCAAACCTCAGGGACCAAAATGGAAATTTTCCAAAAAAAAGAAAAACTATGAAAAGCTACTGTAAAAACTATTGCACTTTTAAATATACAATAAATACATGACAAAGTAATAAGTCTAATAACCAGCCATACGCAAACCGCAGTAAATAATTAAGTGAATAAAAAAACATAGATGATTTGGAATTTAGAAAGTAAAAATTGAGTTAACCACATAATTTTTTTATATTTAGCATGGAGTTCAATACATTTTTAAGATTAGAGTTTAGAGTTAAGTGAAAATTATATAACTTGATGAAAAGATTAATTTTAATGAAAAAAATTAATTTTAACGAAAAGATAATAATATAACGAAATACATTATAATTATTAATTTCCTTATTTAGTTTATACACTAAATTATCAATAATTTCCATATTTAAAAAGATGTTTTTTGGAGGGAAAATGTGTAAGTTCACCTATTCTTTAAATAGATTGGGGATTTGAAACCAGTTTGAAGAAAAAATTCGGTGATATAATAGTAGATTATATATAGTTCTCACAATTTTTCTATATATTTATGGGTGTTGCTTTTTCACATGCGGATTTTACTCTTTCACATACGTCATTTACAGCTTTATCCTTGTAATTTTGTTAAACCCTACCCCAATTAATTTTTTTTCTCCCTTCCCTCATCTCCCTTCATCCCATGTATGCATTTTTTTTATACTGTGTAGTTTCCGCAACCCGTATAACATAATTGACGAATGATACACTATGGCTAGAGAATTAATTATATTACTTCTGTTCAATTAACCAATGTTGTGTTCATTTGTTCAATTGGTGTTGTTTAAGGTGATGGAATTACACAACCTTCTTTTCTCGGCACTGAGCATGCTTTAATGTCTCTGATACAATTTCTGACAGCATATGGCTTTTTTAATGGCTAAGCCAAATCATATGGAAAGTTATTGATTGATGGAGTAATTGATAATTAACTAAATTACTACTTTATAAACCCTAATTTTAGAACACAAAATAATTGATATACAAGTTATTAATAATTGCTAAACAAATAATTACTTCACTACTTGAAGAACTTGAAGAATTATAATCCATTATTAAAGTTTTTAGAACAATTGAATTCAATTTTGGGGAAGAGGTATAAATAAAACCTAATTTGTCTAGATTTAGAAAAGGGTATGATATGGAAAGTTAATGAAAAAGTGTATGTGAAAGAGTAAAGTCCGTATGTGAAAAAGTAATACCGATATTTATTGTACATTGATTTATTCATAGTTAGCTGGTTATTCTTGGATTATTTGTCCCGCATAAAATCGTAATTTTTGACTTTGTTCATTTGTATTTAATTTTTTGGCTCATTTGACAAAATCGATATGAGACTTATTTAATATTTTTAAATGGTAGCTCAAAATGGGGGGAAATAAAATTTCGGGGGTTGTTTTAGATGAGGCTTGATTAATCATCAATTTTATAACAAAAACACAACGAAAGCGTTGTGGCATTTTGTATTATCTATATCAGTTGTATAACATTCATAAATATAGTTGGATTATAGAGTTATCGTTCTTATTGTCTCACACACCTTCGATTTTTAACCGAAATAGTCTTTGACTATTTACAGTTAAGAATACCCGTCTTTCAAACTTTCATGCAAAATATATAATATGACACATAATTTCGTAAATTTGTGAGAACTTCTTTGTAAACAATGTCCTTTGTATGGCGTTGATACATTTGTTCTCTATCATCGATGAGAACCTTCATTAATCCCTCGGATGACGTTGATCTTGACGCTTTTACGTAAAGCTGACCATTACTAAAAACTAGTTTCGGCAGATAAATTTAGACATTATTAAGTGTCTGTCTCCGCTTAGGAACGAAAGGAATCTTGGATCTAAGAAAGTTATTACTATCATCGGGTTCAATACAATACCTTTTGCTGACTTTTGAACTGATAATTATCTTCCCTTCTACTATGAATTTTCTAAAACGATTGATAGTAAGACAAGCCCATTACATATCCTCTTACGGAGTTAATGTTCCTCAACAACATAACTGTAACACCTCCACACACCAAGGTGCCTTACCAAGACCACCCTAGCATATGAAGATGCTACCATCTCGGTTGCCCGAGGTAAAGTATATCAAATAGACCATCCAAGAACATTTATTAAAAGATAGAACTGTTTAAACAAGATACAACTAAAGTTAACCAAAATTGTCAAAGGTACTGATGTATAAACTATCAGCGGAAGAATAAAGACTCAATAAGTGATGACTCCATCCCAGCTAGATCCCGCGAGCTATCAACAGAAGTACCTGCTAATCAACTGCTCACCACCCCCGAGTGGATCACCACAGTTTTGTAAAACAACAAGGGGATCAGTTCATTGAATAATCAAAATAAGCAATATACAATAAACAACCACGACAACAACTGTACAACCATCCTCCAATTTCAATCATACCTCATATCTGACTACACACTCAAGTGTGTAGTCCTGCCAGATTACTGACGCAACAGATAATCAACACCGCCAGTGGAGGGCCGCAGCCTTGCCCACCTAAGCCTCGCTCATCGCAACGAGCAACAACCCATGTTCATTAATGAGCACATCCCCCTTGTGACTGGTTCCACAGGGGGCGAATCAAGGGCGTGAAACTACTCCCGCAAGTGACTCCACTCAGCCAAGGACGCACCTCACCAACAGTCGTATCTCACTTGTTTCTTGGTCATTTTGGGCGTGTGACCTATCGTTAGAATCATAAAAGGACAAGCTATAACCTCAAGTTGGAATCACGACAATATCATTCCTAGAACTCGACATATGACAGTTTTAAGACAGCCCTTCCAAAATCGGTCTTCATACAAATCAAGTTTTCTTAACAAAACAACTTAACCATGAATAAGGTAAACAATAACAGCTCAATACTTTTAAGAACCAGTACATAGGTGAACTTTTATCATACCCGCATGCAAATTTGTAATACTACGATTTCATGAGTCTTGGGGTACTCTATCGAGTGGGGCTTACTCTGTCGAGTAAGTTGGTTTTTACGCAAAACAGTAGTCTGTCTGTAGGCTACTCGATCGAGTAAGCCTGGCACTTGATCGATTAAGTGACTTACTTGATCGAGTAAGTCGGTTATCGGGTGATTTGCGAAGGGCTTGTTAAAAATGCGGATTAATATATAATGTTTCGTCATCTTTTTCCTAAAATACTTTTACAAACCTAAAAGCACAAAAAGTAGAAGATCTAAGTTATGTTGCTTCATATCATCGCATTATTAGTAAATCCCGGAGCTTGAGGTGTCGGTTTTCATTGTTCTTTATACCGTTGTGATCCTTGCGTCGTGGGTAAGTTCTACATATCATTTTTATATCATTTGGTTAATGGTGGTTAAACCCTAATTTGGGGACTTGGGGGTTGTTGTGATTATGTGGTTACGGTAGTGATTATATGTATGTGTATATAGGAGGAGGCTTTGTTGAGGAGAGATTATGAGTAGCTGCTTAGATCGTCTGATTTTGTGATTCCGTTCCAGGTAGGGTTTCCCTACTCTGTATTAGTTACATGATGTGTATGGTGGTTGTATTGTGATTATTGATTAATTATATTGCTGGTGATTATGACGGTTGTTGGTTTATATCGTTGATTGTTGTTGTTGTATAACTATCTGTGATATTCGGGGCGCGTCCCTGGTTGAGTGGAGTCACTTGCGGGAGTGGCTTCACGCCCTTGGTTTGCATCCTGTGGAACCCGCCACAGGAGGGATGGTCAAATTAAGGAAACTTGGGTTATTCACTCAGTGGTTAATGAGCGGGGATTTGGTGGGTACGGCTGCGGTCCCCCACTGGCGGTGTGGAGTACTTGTTGCGATGTGTACTCTGGCAGGACTTTACACTTTAGTGTGTAGTCAGTTTTGTGGAGATTGATTATGGAGACCGGAGACTAATGTGTTGATTGAGCTTTTTGGCATTTGTTTCACTGTGGTTTGTATCGTGTAATTAGTACTAACCCCGTTAAAATTGTTTTAAAAACTGTGGTTATCCATTCGGGGGTGGTGAGAAGTTATTGAGCAGGTATGATATGACGCATATGGGATAGCTGGGATGGGTCATCACGTGGCAGTTAGAAGAGTCTTCCGCTGTGTCAGACGATGTCTTTTAGTTGTGACAGTTTTATTAGTAGACAATTTTAGAATTGATGTATTTCAGTTAACAGTTTTGGGATTTGAACGTGTAATCGCTTAAACCGTTTCTGCTTTTAAATTATGTTTCTTCATTGTCTTATGATTATTATTGCCTCGGGTAACCGAGATGGTAACGTCCTTATACCTAAGTGGTCCTGGTAAGGCACTTGGAGTATGGGGGTGTGACAAAGTGGTATCAGAGCGACGATCCTGAAACATGTAACCAATGAACCTAATGAACATAGGGAGTCAAATTAAAATGAACCCGGGGTAGAAGTTGTAGAAGCAAATGCAAAGGCTTGCGAGATGTCCTAAAGTCGCGAACTCGCCCTACAATTTTGAACCGGTCACATGGGGTACGTGTCGGGATCGTTATGTGTTATCTTCTTGTTTGTATATCTATATAATAACATGTGATGTGAATCGGTGGATGCTTGAATGTGGAGGATAGGGGCGTGGAATAAAGAAAAAGGAATGATGAGTATGTGATTTGTATGTTGGATGAATGAAGCATGTTGTTTGTTCTATAATGTGGCATGTTAGAAATACGGAAGTAGAGTTGTTTTGTTGAATATATAAAGAGTTGCATATATAAATATATAAATATATATATATATATATATATATATATATATATATATATATATATATATATATATATATATATATATATATATATATATATATATATATATATATATATATATATATATATATATATATATAGAATTAGGATCACATGAGTCCACCCTATCTTTTTGAGTCCGTGAGTCCATGATACAATATCAAACGTTATACTACACAATATCACAACTTACGGTTTCACACGTTATACTAAACAATATCACAACCAAATAAAAAAGTTTTTGAAAAAAATTGAAAAAAATCGTGATATTGTTTTGTAATACAATATCACACGTTATACTAAACAATATCACAACATACATTAAATTTTTTTTTAAAAAAAAAAAAAAAAAAAAAACTTTTTCGAAAAAAAAAATTTGAAAAAAAAAAAATCGTGATATTATTTTGTAATACAATATCACACGTTATACTAAACAATAAAAAAAAAAAAAATTGAAAAGAAAAATTTCGGAAATTTTTTTTTTAAAAAAAGAAATTCGAAAATAAAAAATTGAAAAAAAAAATTTCGAAAAAAAAATTCGTGATATTGTTTTGTATAGTGCGTGATATTGTTTTATGGACTCATGGACTCAAATATATAGGTGGACTCACCGGATCTTGCCTCTATATATATATATATATATATATATATATATATATATATATATATATATATATATATATATATATATATATATATATATATATATATATATATATATATATGTATTGTTGTTGTTGTTATATTGGTAGCATAAAAGTTGTATATAGTGTTAGGAAAGTAAGATGAACATACGGGTAGTGTTTACGAGTCTGCATGGCTCGATCGAGTGGGTAGTTTACGTTTTCTGGGCAGAAGCGAGATTTTGGGCGCTCGATCGAGTAGGTAGGGGCACTCGATCGAGTGGGGTCAGCTCGATCGAGTGGGTAATAGTCTCGATCGAGTATGTGTTAGAAAAGTTTCTGGTCAGATTCTGGAGTCGAGGCACTCGTTCGAGTAGGAGGGGTAACTCGATCGAGTGGCCTCAACTCGATTGAGTGGGTTGAGGAGCTCGATCGAGTGGGTTTTATACAGGTCGTAAACATGTTTTGGGTTATGGTATGAGTGTTTATGTCTTCCTTTTCTTATATAGTTACAAGATGCCGCCGAAAAGAACCGCCTTGTATGCTAGGGCTGGGAGTATGACCGTGGATGACATAGTGAAGATGTTGGAGTACCAGGATGCTCTTACAGAAGCTTTGAAAAGAGTGGGGAAGGATAAGGATGCTAATCACTCCAAAATCAGCATTCACATAGCTAGGTTCAGTCCTAAAGAGTATAAGGGAACTGGGGCGCCAATTCTGCTGGATAATTGGCACAGAGAGATGGAGGATATCCTTGAGTTAGTTCATTGCCCGGAGGAGTTGAAAGTGGAACAAGCTGCGTTCTACTTGAGGGAAGAGGCCGGTGAGTGGTGGGATAAGGTTAATATGAGTGCTAGGGAGATGTATATGAAGCAGGGGCTACCTACAATACCTTAGGATGAGTTCAGGAAAGCTATGAGACGTGAGTTTGTGCCGGAACGTGTGAGGAGTAAGATCAGGGAAGAGTTTAATGACTTTAAGAGGACATCCGATATGACGGTAGCTGATTACTACCGCAAGTTTAATGAGAAGTCCAGATATGCTGAGGACATGGGGCTGAGTGAGGAGAACTTAGCTTTGAGGTTTGAGAAGGGGTTGACCCCCAATATTATGGAGAAGCTACCGGTGGGAGTCCTTACAGATGTAAAGGAAGTCTATGAGCGAGCTGAGAGGGCTGAGAGATTGGTTGAGATGACCAAAAAGAGGGGTGCTGAGAAGAGGAAAGCTGAGAGCAAGGGTGGTGGTTAATCCAACTACAAGAAGAGTAACCATCATCAGGTGAGAGCATATTCATCGGGCTCGGGGTTTAGTGTTGGAGCTTCATATGAGCGTGGCCGTGGTAGTGGTAGTTGGGGTATGACCTGTTATAACTGTGCGGTGTAGGCCATAAGAGACATGAGTGCACCAGTGCGATGAGTGGGGGTTTCCAGAGGCCGTCACATGGGAGTTTCTCACAGGGTCCTACACAGAGGTATGATAGTAACAGGCCGGCTGGGTCATGTAACAACAGGGGAGGTCAGAGCAACAACGGTGGGGCTAACCGCAATGGCGGTAATTCTTATCAGAAACCGGCTACAAAAACCAACAACAACCAGGAGTCGGGTGCTAAACCGACTACCTTAGCTAGTACTGTCTAGGGAGGTGGGCAAAAGACCAGTGGCAAGCTGTTTATGATAGAAAAGAAAGCAGCTGAGGATGATGCTCATGTTATCACCGGTATATTTCTTGTTAATGGAGTTTATACCTTTGTTTTGTTTGATTCGAGAGCGTCACAGTCGTTTGTGTCATCGAGTCATGTTAAAAGGTTGGGTTTGAGTGAGTATGAGTCTATAAGAGAAGAAGTTTTTGTACCTTCGGGGGAGTCTGTATCTTGTGGGAGGTTGTATAGAGGTGTGTCCATGATAGTTGGGCAAGTTGATCTACTTGTAGACTTGTTAAAGTTTCCTTTAGATGGTTTTGAGATGATCGTCGGGATGGATTGGTTGGGAAAGTACAAGGCTAATATATATTGCCATCAAAAGAGAGTTTCTTTGAGAGGTCCTAAGAGGATTAGTGTGTCTTATCGTGGGTTTATTGTCAAAATCAAAGTTAAGTTGATTGCAGCAGTGACCTTGAAGTCCTATCTAAGGAAGGAATATCCGTTGATCTTATACTATGTGAGGGATCATAGAGGGGAGAGTCCGACAGTTGAGCAGATACCAGTGGTGGGAGAGTTTCCAAATGTCTTTCCAGAGGAGATTTCGGGGTTACCACCGAAGAGGGAGATAGATTTCAGTGTTGAGCTGAAACCGGGGACGAGGCCAATCTCTAAGGTACCGTATCGTATGGGTCCTAAGGAATTAGAAGATTTTAGGAAGCAGTTGGATGATCTGATTGAGAAGGGATACATTAGACCCAGTGTATCACCGTGGGGAGCACCAGTTTTGTTTGTGAAGAAGAAAGATGGGAGCTTGAGGTTGTGCATCGATTATAGGGAGTTGAACAGAGTGACAATAAAGAACAAGTATCCTTTGCCAAGAATAGATGATTTGTTTGATCAGTTGAGCGGTGCAACAGTCTTTTCTAAGATTGATTTGAGGTCGAGATACCATCAGGTGAAGATTAGGGAAGAGGATATACCAAAGACAGCTTTCATGTCGAGGTATGGTCATTATGAGTATGTGGTGATGCCGTTTGGGTTATCTAATGCACCTGCTGTGTTTATGGATTTGATGAACCGGGTCTTCAGTCAGTTCTTGGATAAGTTTTTGGTGGTTTTTATAGATGACATCTTAGTCTTTTCTAAGACTAAAGAGGAGCATGAGGAGCATTTGAGGATTGTGTTGTAGACCTTGCAAGATCATGAGTTGTATGCCAAGTTGTCCAAGTGTGAGTTCTGGTTAGAGGAGGTTTCTTTTCTGGGGCATGTGATTTCAAAGAAAGAGGTAGCTGTAGATCCTGCGAAGATTGAAGCAGTTACCAAGTGGGAAGTACCAAAGAACGTGGCTGAGATCAGGAGTTTCTTGGGTTTAGCAGGATATTATCGACGGTTCGTGAAAGATTTCTCCAAGATAGCTAGGCCTATGACAGCTTTGATGAGAAAAGAGAACATGTTTCGTTGGGATGACAGTTGTGAGATGGCGTTCCAAACATTAAAGGAGCTTTTGACCACAGCTCCAATCTTGGCATTGCCTGAAGGGCGCGAGAACTTTGAGGTGTATACAGATGCCTCAAAGAATGGGTTGGGTTGTGTGCTGATGCATAATGGGAAAGTGATTGCCTATGCTTATAGGCAATTGAATCTGTATGAGGAGAACTACCCTACACATGATCTAGAGTTGGGTGCAGTTGTGTTTGCTCTTAAGATTTGGAGGAATTATCTATATGGGGCGACCTTTAAGGTATTTTCTGATCACAAGAGTCTCAAGTACATCTTCACTCAAAAGGAGTTGAACATGAGACAGAGGAGGTGGATGGAGTTGATTGGGGATTATGACATGGATATTATATACCATGAAGGGAAAGCCAATGTGGTTGCAGATGCTTTGAGCAGGAAGAGTGTGCATTCCTTATGCACAGCTATATCTTTGACGAGATTGAGAGATGAGGCGGGGAAGTTCGGGATACATATGATCCAGAAAGGGGATGCTATGGGAGATTTGACAGTGCGGCCAGACCTTTATGAGGAAATTCGCAGTAAACAGGCGTTGGATCCCAAGATTGTGAAGTGGAGAGCTGGAGTATAGAGAGGGACAGTGTCTAGATTCTCTATTCATACAGATGGTAGTATGAGATTTGATGGGAGGTGGTGTGTCCCTAATGATGAGGAGTTGAAAAAGATGATCATGACAGAGGCTCATTGCACACCATACTCGGTACATCCAGGCGGTGACAAGATATACAAAGATTTGAAGAAGACTTTCTGGTGGCCTGGGATGAAGAAAGAAACAGCTGAGTTCGTGGCTCGTTGTTTGACATGTCAGAGAGTGAAAGGGGAGCAGCGACGACCACAAGGTAAGATTTAGTCTCTTGAGGTACCTGAGTTGAAGTGGGAGTCCATTTCTATGGATTTTATTGTGGGTTTACCGAAGAGTCAACAGGGTAATAACATGATATGGGTTATAGTGGATCGACTGACCAAGTCATCTCATTTTGTGCCAATGAAAGATACATGGACTAAGACACAGTTAGCTATGGCTTATCGGAAGAACGTGGTTCGACTGCATGGGGTGCCTAAGGACATAGTATCTGATAGAGATTTGAGATTCATCTGACGGCTTTGGAAAGAGTTGCAAGAGTCTTTGGGAACTACCTTATAGATGAGTACAACATTTCATCCTGCGACAGATGGTCAGACGGAGAGGACCATCAAAACTCTAGAGGATATGTTGCGAGCTTGTGTTATGGACTTTGGTGGTAGCTGGGAGCAGAGGTTAGATCTGATTGAGTTTTCTTACAACAACAGCTATCACACCAGTATTGGCATGGCGCCATTTGAGGCTCTATATGGGAGGAGATGTAAGAGTCCAATTTGTTGGGAGGATAGTGCTGAGGCAGTGGTTTTAGGACCAGAGATGGTGCATGAGATGGTGGAATATATTAGGTTGATCAGACAGAGGATGAGAGCGGCCCAGGATCGACAAAAGAGTTATGCTGATCTACATCGACGGGATATAGAGTTTCAGGTTGGGGACAAGGTTCTTTTGAAAGTGTCTCCTATGCGTGGGGTCATGAGATTTGGTAAGAAAGTGAAGTTGAGCTATAAGTTCAAAGGACCATATGAGATCTTAGACCGTGTCGGTGAGGTTGCTTATCGGTTGGCTTTACCGTCTGCTTTGGATAGGATACATAATGTGTTTCATGTGTCTCAGCTGCGGAAGTATGTTAGTGATCCGTCACATGTGTTAGAGGTAGAGAACATAGGGCTGGATGAGTCCTTGTCTTATCTTGAGGTGCCTAAGCAGATTCTTGATCGAAAGGTTAGGAAAACTAGACATGGTGAGACAGTATTGCTTAAGGTTCTTTGCTCTAACCATGAGGTTGAGGAGGCTACACGGGAGGTGGAAGCGGCTATAAGAGAGCGGTACCCATCTCTTTTTGATCAGGTATGTATGGTTACGGGGACGTAACCTTTTTTCTTTTAGGGGGGTAGGAGATGGTCGCATAGAGTTTTTACATGTTTTATGTTGGTTTTGAGTCGCATAGAGTTGTTTTGAGTCGGATTGTGTTGGTTTGGAAAGTATGTTTTGGAGTTTTATGTTGAGTTTTGTTCATGTTGTTGTGTCGGGAGAATGTTAGTGTGCCTTTGTTTTGGTTGTGGTTTGAACTTCGGGGAAGAAGTTCTTTTTAAAGAGGGAAGACTGTAATACTACGGTTTCATGAGTCTTAGGGTACTCTATCAAGTGGGGCTTACTCTATCGAGTAAGTTGGTTTTTACGCAAAACAGTAGTCTGCCTATAGGCTACTTGATCATGTAAGACTGGCACACGATCGAGTAAGGGTCACTCGATCGAGTATGTGACTTACTCGATCGAGTAAGGGTCACTCGATCGAGTATGTGACTTACTCGATCGAGTAAGTCGGTTATCGGGTGATTGGCGATGGGCTTGTTAATAATGCGGATTAATATATAATGTTTCGTCATCTTTTTCCTAAAACAGTTTTACAAACCTAAAAGCACAAAAAGGAGAAGATCTAAGTTACGTTGCTTCATCTCATCGCATTATTAGCAAATCCCGGAGCTTGAGGTGTCGGTTTTCATTGTTCTTTATACTGTTGTGATCCTTGCGTCGTGGGTAAGTTCTACATATCATTTTTATATCATTTGGTTAATGTTGGTTAAACCCTAATTTGGGGATTTGGGGGGTTGTTGTGATTATATGGTTACGGTAGTGATTATATGTATGTGTGTATAGGAGGAGGATTTGTTGAGGAGAGATACTGAGGAGCTGCTTAGATCGTCTGATTTCGTGATTGCTTTCCAGGTAGGGTTTTCCTACTCAGTATTAGTTACATGATGTGTGTGGTGGTTGTATTGTGATTATTGATTAATTTTATTGCTGGTGATTGTGACGGTTGTTGGTTTATATCGTTGATTCTTGTTGTTGTAAAATTATCTGTGATATTCGGGGCGAGTACCTGGCTGAGTGAAGTCACTTGCGGGAGTGGCTTCACGCCCTTGGTTCGCCTCCTGTGGAACCCGCCACAGGAGGGATGTTCACATTAAGGAAACATGGGTTATTCACTCAGTGGTTGATTAGCGGGGATTTGGTGGGTACGGCTGTGGTCCCCCACTGGCGGTGTGGAGTACTTGTTGTAATGGGTACTCTGGCAGGATTACACACTTTAGTGTGTAGCCAGTTGTGTGGAGATTGATTATGGAGACCGGAGACTAATGTGTTGATTGAGCTTTTTGGCATTTGTTTCACTGTGGTTTGTAACGTGTAATTAGTACTGACCCCGTTTAATTGTTTTAAAAACTGTGGTGATCCATTTGGGGATGGTGAGCAGTTATTGAGCAGGTATGATATGACGCATATAAGATAGCTGGGATGGGTCATCACGTGGCAGTTAGAAGAGTCTTCCGCTATGTCAGACAATGTCTTTTAGTTGTGACAGTTTTATTAGTATACAGTTTTGGAATAGATGTATTTCAGTTAACAATTTTGGGATTTGAACGTGTAATCGCTTAAACCGTTTCCGCTTTTAAATTATGTTTCTTCATTGTCTTATGATTATCATTGCCTCGGGTAACCGATATGGCTACGTTCTTATACTTAAGTGGTCCTGGTAAGACTCTTGGAGTATGGGGGTGTCACAAAATTAAACATGACATTCATATACTACACATGCTAGAAGTCACGTTCATCCTTTCTTACCACATTTATGCTTATACTTCCAAATCGAATAATATGCATCGCATCTCATCAAAATCAAATTCAAACCAAACATATCATAATTCGGTACTATTCCCATTGTTCTTCCACTCACCCATGCCAATCATATTACTTGTCAAAATCACCACATTAGTCCATATACCCATATTAGTGCTTATAGACTACCATATAGTACAATTCCCATATCACTTCCAACCAAGATACACATACACCACTCTATTCATACACATATAAACACACACACACACACACATAACGATCCCCTTGACACACCCCGTAGTTACCAGCTCGAAGTTGTAAGGGCAAAATGCGACTTTGGGACGTTTCCCAAGCCTTTGCGGTAGCTCCAAACAACTCTTACCCGAGTTCATTTTAATTAGACTCCCTATGTTCATTTCGGTCATTGGTTTTAGGTTCCAAAATCGTCGTTCGGATACCACTTTGTAACAACACCACACACCAAGGTGCCTTACCAAGATCACCCTAGCATATGAAGATGCTACCATCTCGGTTGCCTGAGGTATAGTATATCAAATAGAAAATCCAAGAACGTTTATTAAAAAATAGAACTGTTTAAATAAGATACAACTGAAGTTAACCAAAACTGTCAAAGGTACTGATGTATAAACTGTCAGTGGAAGACTAAAGCCTCAACAAGTGATGACTCCATCCCAGCTAGATCCCGCGAGCTATCAACAGAAGTACCTGCTAATCAACTGCTCACCACCCCTAAGTGGATCACCACAGTTTCGTAAAACAACAACGGGGTCAGTTCACTGAATAATCAAGATAATCAATATACAATAAACAACCACAACAACAACTGTACCACCATCCTCCAATTCCAATCATACCTCATATCTGACTACACACTCAAGTGTGTAGTCCTGCCAGATTACTGCCACAACAGATAATCCACACCGCTAGTGGAGGGCTGCAGCTTTGCCCACCTAAGCCACGCTCATCGCAACGAGCAACAACCCATGTTCATTAATGTACACATCCCCCTTGTGACGGGTATCACAAGGGGCGAATCAAGGGCATGAAGCCACTCCCACAAGTGACTCCACTCAGCCAAGGACGCACCTTACCAACATAGCCAATCCACCACAACTGCGACAATCAAGAAATACAAATCAACAACAATGCTAATCATGCCAATACAATCACAATCACCACATCTTAAATATATTATGGAATCAACTGAGTAGGGAAATCCTACTTTTTCGTAATCCAAGCATAAACAAGGAATCAATAGCAATTCTCCATGACATCGTCACCTACACACAATAATCACATACCATCACTATAAACCATTCTCCCAAATTAACCCAAATCAATAATTAGGGCAAAACCCTAAAAGACAACCTATTAACTGATTACAAAGGACTAGAGACTTACCAACGAATTCAGGACCGAAAGACGGAAGTGTAGACTTGCGATCGATCAATTAGCCTTGAGAGTCATTAGGGTGATTAGAGGACTGAAGAACGTAGTTTAGGTTTTGATAGAATGAATAGTAACTGTTAAATGAAGTTTATATATAAACTCTAATCACCTTAATCAAACCGCGGAAATTAACCCCGTCAGACCGGATACTCGGTCGAGGACGTGGTGTACTCGGCCGAGTACCCCTTACTCGGCCGAGTATTACACTACTCTGCCGAGTGTTCCTGGACAGTAGCCTGACCAGAAAACACACGACGCTCTGCTCGGCCGAGTTAGCCCTTTTCGACCGAGTAACAAGACCCAGAAAACGCTTATCTCAACCGAGTAACAGTCTTCCCTCCTTAAAATGAACTTCGTTCTTGAAGTTCAGACCCATACCTACATAGCATACACACATGAAACTCAGCCAACCAACATCACTCTACTCTCATCCTACATCCTCGACGTTAACTCAATCAACAACGCTTATCTCAACAATGCAGCTCACAACATAACATCAACCATAGAATCTACCTAACTCCATAATACTATCGTATACCAACAACATAAGTGTTGTGAACTCTGTCTTACTTCCATAAAGCTCACTAGCAAACTCAATATCAAGATAATCCACCAAACAAGATGAACCACCAAAACGGAATGTTACATTCCACCACCCTTAAAATGAACTTCGTCCTCGAAGTTTACTCATACTCCTAAACATCATCACCCAAACTGTCAACACTATCGAAGTATACTCACACTCATAATCTCCATACTAATACAAGCACTGCCCTTACCATTAATAAAATCAAACACAACACAAATTCATCCTTTATTCGACACCAAGACTCAAACTTCCAAATATACTTACAACATGCACAACCATCAAACTCTCTTTGTGCATCCTACTCCTCTTAAGATGAATGTTACGTCCTCGTAACCCACTAATACCAGATCCTTAGCTGTTTTCTTCCCCTTATCCTCATCTTATATCACCTATCACCGACTATAACTTCAACACCGACAACTATCCCATATTAAAGGCTCTCTCTCCCTAACAACTCTTGTGCCTCCAGTTACTCTGTACTCCATCTAACCTATACCATAAAATCCTCAGCATAACCACTACTACATCTCTTCAACATTACCGCAAAATGACATACTTCTTTATATATGCACTTATCTCCACAATCATAACTCACGATCCACAATTGTTACACATATTCACACTAGATCCTCAAGTTCTCATGTTTATTACCGTAAAACTCATCCATAACTTAACATAATACTAATTCCAAACACCCTATACTCACTGTCCCAATAAATATCATGAACCACTTGCCGCTTCCAGCTCAGCACACACGTACATTCCACAAAACTCTTGCCACAACTATGTCATCAGATGCCTCATCCAAAACAAGATCGAAAATACTCTAACAACCTCTCACAATTATGTCCCATTAACAGAATATCATTATACCATGACAACAACGGAAACATACGCAACTTTCTTCCATATCATACTCTACCCTCACTCCCAAGCCGAAACTGGTAAGAAACATTAATAAACAAAATAAAAATCTATATGCCCAGACCGACACTGACAGGAAACAGGAGTAAACAAAACAACAATCTATATAACTGATATATATTTTCGAAAGTTCATCTCATCAGTATTTCGCCTACTCCACCACAACCGATGACAGCATCGCAACTCGCCACCAACAGCCGCACCGCAGTGCAAAAATACTCGTATCACAACATGAAGTACCGTGCCCGGATCGCCACTCGCGGCATAACAACCACATCGATAGTCATCACAACTTATACAATCCCATAAACACTGACTCAGTATAACTTCCTTGACCAGAAAACTTCCTTAAAACCTCTTTACTAGATCACAACGCAATATATTACATGGAATAAACAGATAATAACCTTATGGATATCATCCATACTATTACTCATGAGGCCGGAACCTCACACTATCACTTATAGATATCATAGATGCACATACAAGTATAACTAGCCATTCTAAATCACCCAAATTACCAATTTTTGAATATCATCCTATTAGGTTACCGTACACAACATATGACACGGAACACTCAGATAACGACTTATAACTATTACTCCATACCACTACTCGTGAGGTTAGAACCTCATACAAACATTTACACACATCATAGATCCATAATCGAATCTAACTAGCCAATCCTGATCACATAAGTTACCACTTGATAATGGATATCTCTCACCCGAGCATAACTCAAATTCCCTTTATAACATATCCTCCCATCCGCACAATTATCACCACCCGACAGACGTAACCATATCATAAGTACCCAACTACTAGCAAACACCTCCTATATCCACATCTTGTACTCCCTCACAACCATACATACCAATCAGGCCTCCACAAAATCCACCTCTTCAGAATGGCTAACTTCCCTATTTAACATCATTCTTAACCACTAGTAACAACATTACGACACCGCCATCTTTCACGTAACTACTCTCTTACCATCACCTCTAAATATAACAATTCATTTCCTTTCTTTGGTTATCATCCCAAACAACGAACATCAAATCCATCAACAAAAATTACCTCAACAACTATTTGAATTTTATCCTTGATTATATCGTCACCTAGGTCACCACAATAGTCTCATACCATACAAATACTCTACCACCTTCCTACTCTTTTAGTTCCTAAAACTCATGACTAACCAGTCGTCCTGCAATTTATATATATCCCTTAACTCACATCCTCATGATAGTATCACACAATTCCATGATTCCTCACTTTCGTGTTCCCTAATTCTTGTAAACATTCACTCAACTTACCATCATCCTTCTCTTCCCATTACCTCCAAAAATCAAATTTCGTTAGCATATATCATTATCTTTCATTCATTTCTTATCAACAATCCGTCTCATCATGCTTCTCACTCATACTCCCCCACCGATAGATCCACCCCCTCAATGATTTCTCGTTAATTGATTACATCTTCTTTTTATGATTCTAGAAAACCAAGATCCACTTCATCTCGTGACCTCCCAAATGATTATACACTAGGCTCTCCTTCAAGTAATACAAGTCTCCATAACTACTACTACATGCAATTCCTCATTGCGGCATCCTTCGATCTAAGCTCACTAGACACCAACCTTTTCCTTTTTTTATCACAACCTTCCATTACACATCTCCTTACCCAACATCGTCATAATCATCTCTCTCCCGAAATCACTATATATCCCAAATTACCATCATTTTCACATCCCTCATTTCAAACTTTTCTTTCTCACATTCCTCGAATTTACATTACCACTCTCACCATTATTTGACCATATACGGTCATCACCACACCAGTTAAGCCAACTACTAATTCACTCAACATAGCTCACAAAATGTGCTCCTTATCTCAATAACTCATCAACTTCGCTTATTCTTTCCACTATCCATCATAATCACGTGTACCCATGTCCTCCCTATCAAACACATATCCTTCATAAGCTGGTATTCTCTACATCATAGTATCTGGTAACTTACGTATCAAGATCATCACATATGTAAAAGAATGCTTTAAGACCCAAAACATACGTGTGCACATAACCTACGACTCAAAACAAATGTAAGAACATAGCCGCCGACTCAAAATGACAGCCCACAGAGGTACTCGGTCGATTACATGACGTACTCGGTCGAGTACAGGACACTTGGTCGGGTTCTCGACTCCAGAAGCTGACTCAATTATCACAGAAAGATTACTCGGCCAAATACGGGTTACTCGGCCGAATATGAGAGTTACTCGGCCGAGTTCCTACACAGTTCTTAACAACGTCTAGTTTTCGTAAAATAGCCGTGTCTCACTAGTTTCTTGGTCATTTTGGGCGTGTGACCTATTGTTAGAATAGTAAAAGGACACGCTATCACCTCAAATTGGAATCACAGCAATATAATTCCTAGAACTCGACTTATGATAGTTTTAAGATAGCCCTTCCATAATCGATCTTCATACAAATCAATTTTTCTTAACAAAACAGCTTAAACATGAATAAGGCAAACAATAACAACTCAATTGGTGCGGCTCGAAACTTTATTGTCTAGGTCAACCAACCAAAACAATATTTATAACCAAACAAACTACTCTTTTTAGAGTGGTAAGTAAAGGTCGGATCACAAAGGACGGGTATTGAATTAAGTTATCGGTTGTAGAAAGCTATGTCTTAGAGTGTCACAAATTTGGTTGAGATATGAGGTAACAATCTACACTACAATAACAATGAAATGTAAAGAAATGAGAGTAAAGCAAGCAAGTAAAGTGGGGGTTTGTAAACAATAGATTAAAGCACTAGGGTGTCATGGGATCATAGGGGAATTCATGGTGGTGATCATACAAACATGTTTTCATAGTTGCAAGCAATTATTGTTGTAGAGGAACCGAGTTAGTTTATGTCTTACGGTTCATAGGAAGATTTGGGACCCGGAGCCGAGTCGTCTAGACTGTACAACACCTATAAGTCGACTTACTTTCTTCCTATTCTCTTCTATGCATGGTCTAACAAGACTCGAGTTATTTTATGTGTTACAAGTCTTGTTGAAAAGATAAGAGATGGGTAAAAAATGCAAGGTTTCATAGTCTAGCATTTCATCAAGCATAACATGTGCATTGATTAACACTACAACAAGCAAGCAATCTTATGATAACACATTAGATTAAGAATGGATCTACCCATATGTTATAGTTCCCCTAATCCCCCATTAACCCTATCTAGGTGACTACTCACTCATGACTATGGTAAACATGCTAATGAAGGTGTCAATCATATTAGCAAAGTTAATCATGGTGAATGAGTACATAAATAAGCAAGGGTAAAAAGAATTATACCAAATTGAGGATGATCCAATTAATAAGCAAAGAATAATAGAAGAACACTTGATAAATGATGAAGAGTTATCAAGTCTTCAATAAACCCAAATAATCTTCAAGTTACCCAAAATAGAACTAAGAACAATTGAAGGATTAAGATTTGACTAATATTGGATTAAGAGATTACAACTTGATAAACTTGATTAATGTTAAATTCTAACTAGCTAAACTTCTTAAACTTGATAAAACTTGATTAAAACTTGGTGTCTAATCCCCTAAAACAATGGGGTATTTATACTAAGTACAAGTATTAGGGTAACTAAGGGCTTAAATGACGATTAAGTCCCTAAGAAGATGATTAGTGGTTTGCAAGTCCTAGAGGGAGCCGTGCAGATTGTTGCCTAAGGATCCGCTCGAGCTGAGCTCGGGACACTCGGATCATGGATTGAGACGCCCGGATTGTTGCTGGAGTCGCTCGACCTGGGCTCGGGACGCCCAGATTCTTGCTCAGCTCTTCTTCTTCTTCCTTGACTGCCCCAAGGATCCGTGGGGATCATTGGTAGGTTATGGGGCTCCTCATCATTGCCCATTTCTACTTCATTTATTCACTTAGGCCTATAGTAATGGTTTCCTCTTTGATGCTTGGTCATTAGATGCAATCCATTTAGCTTTACTTTGCTCCATAAGTGCAAGGTTAGCAATCCTCTCCTACCAAGGACACAAAACCTCAAAGAATATGCAAAGTAGGGAACTAAAGATAAGAAATGACCCTAAATAGCACTAGAAAGCATAGGAACGAGGCTAGTTCGGGGACTAAATGTGCACAAATATGACTCACATCAAATATCCCCAAACCGAACCTTTGCTCGTCTCGAGTAAAGAGGTGACTAAAAACTATGACCCTTATTAATACTACTAGCCGATGTGAGACAATTAGCGGGTCTCACTCCGCCCCTTCAACTCACAACAAGACATCCATGAGGTAAAATGCCTTCTTGCAAGGCAAGGTGGGGCTTGCCAAAATGGCGATACATCTAAGCATTAAGCACACAAAACAAGTAATGGATGCATCTACAAAAGAATAGCCACTTTCCTCATCTAAGTGGCGGAAATCATCTAGAGGGGAAGCAATCGAAGGGTACACATTCCATTGTAGATATTATTTTTCCAAGCTACTAAGTCCAAAAGGATACCAACAAATCACCTCCAAGTTGTGTCAAATTAGGGTACTTTTATCCTCAATCGCTAAATGCTTTTGTCAAGAGTAGGCTCCTTATAGTGTTAGAAACACTGTAGGATTGCGGAATTCCCCCTCTTGCCTAGACAAGAAGAAGGGTCGTCCCATCTCCACCCTGCAACAAAGAAAGGATTCATCGATCAATGGATAAAAGGGATCAATATGCTTTGAGTTTCATAATGGTAGTATACTTTTGGTTTGTTTCCCCCCAATTTCTTGTGGTATTTAACTTTTAAGAACATTTCTTTGCCACTTTTGATGTTTGGCAATTTTGATACTTGGCAATTTCTTTGCATTTTTGAACATTTTCAAAGTAACCCCATTTTATAGCAAGGGTACTTTTATTGAAGCTTAGGAGTCTAAATTTTCTCCTCTTTTCATTGATGCATTTTCTTGTGCAAACTTTTTGATTTTCATTTTGGTACTTGAACTCAATTTGAAGATTTTTGTGCCCATTCCCTTTTGTATTAGCAAAACATGATGATAGTAATGAAAGAGCGATTGCATGGCATCAAGTGTCACCTTGGAAAGGTACTCTTAACTAGGCCTTAGTCCATGGGTCAAAAGATACTAGTATGACACATCCTAGGGTGTCTTGAGGATATTCTAGCAAACAAAGTCTCAAGGAGAAAAATTATTTACAAGGGACTATATACACTTGTCAAGCTTCCCAACTAGACATTTTCACAAAAATTTTCCTAAAATGCAACTACATGCCATGATGCAACTAGCATATATACAACTCTAATACAAATGATACTATCACTTGTATGCCATATAATCTAAATGCAACTCCTAGAATCACATTGGTTTGTACCGCATCAAACAAAAAGAACCCACATAGTCATTAACATAGAGAGGAAAAAGGAGATTTGGAACGATCATACCATGCGGTCTTCATATTTCTCATGCCTCGGATATGGCGTAGTCGGTCCAATGTAATAAGAGTGAACACAAGCAAACAAATATATACAATATATACATTTTTACACTACAAAAGGAAGAACATATTTTTGGATTTTAAAATTTTTCAAATTTTTGTCATTTTGAAATTTTTGAGTTAGGAAAGTGTTAGATTTCCCCATCCCCACACTTAGAATGGACATTGTCCCCAATGGACAAAACAATAGGGAATTGTAGAAATATAATGAAATGAATGATGCATGATTCTACACTAGATGCAAGCTATATGGGAGATATGTGCATGTGATAAATATATACAAGTGATGCAAACTAATCTATACTACATGATGCATGCTTTCTATTGTTCGGAGAGCTAATTTGAATTACCTCGCATTCCTTGTGATTTCACTTCCCCAAACCGGACAAAACACTACTTCTAGTGAAAAAAGAAAGGGAACTTCATTCATAAGGCATGAAATGCTATGCATGAATGAAGATTGTCATTTTGGATTTTTGTAGTGGGAGCAAAAAGATAAACACCTCAATGTGACTGAGGTGGGAGTCTCTTGAGTGGTGTTAGGACTCCAAACTCAAAACTATCAAGAGCCCGAAATGACTCTCAAAGTGGTGAAAGTTAAATTTTGTACAAGTCATGGAAACATGAGATAAAAACAAAGCAAAAAGAAGGGTAG
This sequence comes from Silene latifolia, assembly GCF_048544455.1. NCBI lineage: Eukaryota > Viridiplantae > Streptophyta > Magnoliopsida > Caryophyllales > Caryophyllaceae > Silene > Silene latifolia. Next base: position 97,033,660 of record NC_133538.1, read on the forward strand.
GAGACTTACAATAGAATGGGTTGGTACTAGCATAAGTGATCAACCCCGAATTGTAGTGCTCTCTTTCATGCCTTGTCAACCATCAATAGTCACTCATCGTGACATCATCATCATCTACCTCCACGGAACCGGAGGTTTCACCATCACTCTCTTCACTTGAACTTGAACTTTGCTCTTCTTCTTCATCATCTTGGAAAGACCCGCTATCTTCCCCGCTCTAATCATCAACTTCCTCCTCTCTCCTTGTATCCCTTTCTTCATCTTGAGAAGCATTAGGAAAGAACAATTTCCTATCCACCCAATCCGGCAAAGAACTCGAAGAATCAAGGAGTCCTTGCCTAGAAAGATGGTAGAGGGGTGTATATTGGGCGTAATATGCACACACGGTCATTGTGAGCTTCTATATGCATGTGTTGCATTAGTTGCGTCAAGTAGTCATTGCCTGCCATAACACTACTAGCTTTGAAATCTTGGTAGTAATGGAGGAGGAGGGTTCTTCTCTTAGACTTTGTTGATGTTTGATGATGGTCTCGGCTTGCTCGGAAACGGGGAGGAGGTAGTTGGTCCAGCGGGTGGAGATGCGACAAATCTTACTCGGTAAGACAATGGACTTGGCATCCTGATGAGCCACTCATAGTTATGGTCCAAGTTATCGTGCTTGACCCATTGGAACTTGTGAATCATGTAGCTCATATCAAGAAGGTGGCTTCTTTTAACCGATATATAGGTGTTATCCTTGTTGAAATCCGGGTTAAAATGTCTTGCCAACCTCCTCACCAAGCCTCCGTTAACAATAAAGGCCGCACCCTCTTTCCCATTCTCAATTTCCAACCATCTTTTTATCAATAGTTGAAGAACATTATAATCGCTCTTGGGTCTCCCACCAACATTCAAGAAAGACTCAAGGTAAACAAAGTCTAATTCCATCAAGTGATTGGCTTCTTTTCTACTAATCAAAGTGTTTGCCACGAACTTGTGTCAATACCTTATACCTGGAAGATGAATGTACAAGGCATGACACTCTTTGAAAGTAGTGAACTTACGACCGGAAATAGCTAGCCAAATTGTTTTCGGCATCAAATTCAAATGGTTTCATTTTGAAACGGTCATGGTAGGTAAGCCCAAATTGTTGGAGCTTGTGTCCTCCACAAATTAGTGTGATAACATTTATAAATCTCTTATAGGTTCACAAGGGTATACTTTTTATTTTAATCAGTTGATTAACGATTACCTAATAACGGTTGCTTGCTAGAGAGTTTGACGTTATTATCATAAAGATGGCGGTGATCAACTGGTCCCTAAAGGTCACACCTAAAGGATGTGTTTGAGAGATGTGGTTATGGAAATGTAATCACATTGATGCCTTATATGACTAAACAGTTAGTCAATGTGTTGATGAGACGATTATTTAATGCCGATTAAATAATATTAGCTGAGACGAATTAACTGTCAATTCGTAAATTGAATATAATATGTTATATTTAATTAATGTATATAATGTTAAGCTTGGACGAATTAATATGTTAATTCGTAATTAAATGTAATCGGTTATATTTAATCAACAAGATGAATGTGTCATAGTGGTAATAGTAAGGGTACTCAAACCAAGAGGTTATGGGATCGATCCTCACTAAATGACAATTTATATTTAACACATTATATATATTTTTAGAATAACCAAAAATAAGAGGATTTTATCCTAATTTGTGGTTGTTGCTAAAACCGAAAAAAAAGAGAAATAACCCTCTTAATTTCGGAAATATGGGCCGGAAAAAGAAAAAGAAAAATCTACCCTATTCTCTCCTTAAACCCGGTTTTATAAAGGGGAGAAGGTGATTTTTTTCCTAACCTAATTCTTTTTCCCATTCTTGCCTCTCATCTAAAAACACAAAAACAAAAACCCTAATTAATTTACTGAAATTTGGGGATCGATTCTAGCAACAAGTTAAGGGCATTTCTCATATCGTCTTGGGTGCAACTAATAGGCGAATATCATTGCAATATTGTTCTTAGGCCGAATTTTCTAGGACCGAAGGTTGATTCTTCATCTCTTTACCCTTTTGTTTATGTAATTTAATTTTATGACTAGCATTCATCATGATATATTCGTTATAGTCCTTAAATTTAAAGGGATGCATACAGATAAATCCCACAAGTGGTATCAGAGCCAAGGCCACGAATTTATTTTGATGATTTTCATAAAATTGGATGTAAACAATTTTAGGGTTTCGAAAAAAAAAGGGGCACACGGCTGTAAATTTTTTTTATGCCGAATTGTTTTTTTTTTGCAGCCGCTTTTGTTCTTCTTTTATTGTTTTGATTCCATTTGATTTATTAATATTATTGTTTTAATAGGTTAAAATGATAATATAATGAATTTGTAGATGTGTTGATTTAATAAAATTTAAATTGATATGTAAATGGAATTGCTTAGTTTTATTGATGATAAATTGTTTTTTGCTATATTGTTTTTGGCATAAATGGTTCTAAATTGTTGTTTAGAATCATGTTTCATAAATTTACATGTTTAAATTATAAGATGAATATGCCAATCTTTTTAATAGCAACAATAAGCGATTTTGTTCATCAATAATCATGTTTTTGATAATTTAGGGCATAATGCCGATTTTAAAATTTTGGGACGGCTGTTTTAATTTTTTTTAGCCGTGGAAAAAAAAATTTTCTTCTGTTTCTGTTACTGTTCGCGTATGGACAGAATTATAAAAAAAAAAATTGTTTTTTTTTTGTTTCGGTTTTTACAGAAAAACCGTGAAGAAAAAAAAACCGGGCTGTTTTAATTATGCCGAGAGTTTTTCATATAAAAAAAAAAAACAAAAAATCTGTTTTTTGGAATGCCGAGACCAAAAAAAAAGGGTTGTTTTCGTTTTTTTTGTTTTGTTTTGGCCTAGAATGATTATACATTAAATTTGCCATATATGATAAATAATTGTGAAGCGGTTCATAATTATTAGATACCTAATTATTTTAAAGAAGGTTAAAATATTGATGGATTAAATTCATATTACAAGTTTAATATGAATTAAGATTAAAATTATTGTGATTAATTGAGGAATTGTCACTTAATTTGATCAATTAAATAGGTGGTTTGGATAAAATTAATCTACATAATTAAAGAATTATGTCTTGCATATTTATTTTTTTTAGTTGATGCTTTTCTTTTGTTGAATGAATCGTTGAATGAATTTATTTACGTATTTTTGCAATCGGTTGTAAATTGTAATACTTAGTGTGGCCTTAGTTAATTATATTTTCGTAATGAAAGAAACATAATTTTTATGTAATTATGAGATCTCGAATCTCCTTTATTTTTCTTTAGTTTTTGGGTTTTGAAATTAGACTGTAATAAATAGGTTTATTATGTAAATTTATTTATTGTTTTTTGAAAGAAGACTAAAGATGGAGATTGCAGCTCACTCCCGCTACATGGATCAAGATGGAACATCGAGACAAGCTTCTCGGATCCAAGGATGGATTCCAAATTTGTATTTAATGTTCATTTTGATAGGATAGGCCACACTAGGACCTTTTTATTGTTTTTTTTTACGTTTTTCATTCCTATTGCTTTTCATTCACATGATAGTTTATGCATCATTTTCCGCCTAAAACCAAACCACCTACTACTAAAATGCATGAAAATTGACACATATAGGTTGTATGTTAGTTTTCATAGACATACAGATGTCACATGTTTATTAAGCCATCATCTTAGTTTATTCATTCACGCATGCTAGATATTTTTTTTTTTTTTTTTTTTTGGTGACGAGGGGTTGAATCCCCCCGGGCACATGCAATACCCTGCAAACCACGTGTGCCATGTAAGACATCCTTTAGGATGACAGGTAACCGCAGCACTCCCGTGTAGGGAGTCGAACCCGGGACCTCTCAATTCGTTGCCATTGCAACGCTTTGAGGCACTCCCGCACTCCACTACACTCAAGCCACTTTGGTTCGCATGCTAGATATTAGTTCACTTAAAATGAATTAAAATAAAGTTGATCGGATCTTCCTCTAAAACGGAAATTGAGATTAGTCTTTATAAGGGCAAACAACTATGAATCCCTTCTTCGTCGGTAGGCATAATATGACCCCTTATACGTTGGGTAAGTAGTTTGTGTTGACTTAGTTTATCTCAACATTATAGTCCGAAAAGTTTCTCGTGATTATGATGGACTAAAGATAGAATTTACAGAAATTTATCGACCAAGAATTCTAACAGTAGAATTAGCCAAAAGGTTGGCTTATCAATTTACAGATAATTGAGTCTTGGGATCATTTATATAATTCTTGAGGAAGGTCAATTGTATAAATGTTTTGAGTCTTCGCGTTATGACACTAGTTCATTAGAATTAAATTAAAATCGATGCACATGCTTATTATTTATTCTTCTTTTCGCTGTGTAGAACACGTTTATATTACTGTTACAACAAATGGCTGGAAATAACGAAATCCCAATGCCTAGTGCCACACTTGGACGCGAGTCCTGGCTGAAAGTTTTTATGGACAACATGAATCAAGACACGCGATCAAGAATGATGGGTCCAACTTTGCGGATCGGGAGGCAAGACTACGGAATGCTTTGCCATTGCCGACGTGAAGCTCAAGTACTTAATCGAGCCAATACCGGTAAACCCAAGCCCCAATGCTGGAGTCAACAAGTCACTTGCTTATAGTGATTTCGTTATGGAAGCGGGTGCGATAAAGAACGTACTCATCTTTGCAATGGAAACCAATTTGCAGAGACGCTTCATTGCCCAAGGTGCGAACAAGATTTTCACCACGCTCACTGACGAGTTCTCAAAAGTACCGAGGATCGTTACTTATGAGCATACATGTCGCTTCTTTGATGCAAAACTCCAGAAGGGCCAACCGGTTAGCCCACACATTCTTAACATGATTGAGAATGTCGAGAAGTTGGAGGCACTTGATTGCAAAATCAGTGAGAGCATTGTCATTGACCGAATGCTTCATTCTCTTCACGATGGTTTTGCCCTTTTCAGGGCGAACTACTACATGAATGACTTGAAAAAGAGTCCTCAAGAGCTACACTCCCTTCTCATACAGACCAAGAAGGATATGAAATTGAGTGGGAGCATGAAGCAGGATGTTCTCACGATTTCCAACAAGGGTAAAGGTAAGGGCAAAGCTCCAGGCGACCAAACAATAGGTAAGCCAAAATTCAAGAAGCTAGGAAACGGTAAGAGTGGGCCCGGTGAGACTAGTGGCTCACAGGGCAAGGCAAAGACCAAGGGCGGTGACATTGAGTGCCACCATTGTCACAAGACTGGACATTGGAGGAGGAACTGTCCCGTCTACCATGAGGATATCAAAGCAGGCCGCGTCGTTTGTGTTGGTATGTCATCTTATATTCATATGATTGAGATTAACCATGCAAGTTTCGGAACTTGGGTACTTGATACTGGTTGTGGTTCACATCTGTGTAATCATTTGCAGGGCCTAAGAAACATCACACCTCTCGGAAAGGGTGATGTGGACCTGCGAGTCGGGAATGGAGCTAGATTTGCTGCTGTCTCGAAGGGAACATATGTAATCCAACTCCCTAGTGGTTTTGAGTTATTTTTAAATAACTGTTACTATGTACCCAGTTTGTCTAAGAACATTATTTCAGTTTTTGTGCTTGATAAAGACGGATTTTCATTTGTAATAAAGGATAATAGCTGTATTTTCTCTTTCAATGAAATGATTTATGGTAAAGCGGTTTCCATGAATGGAATTTACATCTTATATCAAACCACAGAACTATTACACGTGAATAATAAGAAATTAAAGGTTGGTGACAAAGATCAAACCTATCTATGGCATTGTCGAATAGGACACATAAATGAGAAACGCGTAAAGAAACTCGTCGATAATGGGACCATTCCCGCATTCGAATTTTCTACATATGGAACGTGTGAATCATGTCTTATTGGCAAAATGACTCGAATTTCCTTCAAAGGTGTTGGAATGTGCGCTAGTGACTTATTAGGACTCATACATACTCATGTCTGTGGACCTATGTTAATTACCGCTAGAGATGGCTATAGATATTTTATCACTTTCACGGACGATTTGAGTAGATATGGATATGTCTACTTAATGAAGCATAAAAGTGAGTCCTTTGAGAAATTCAAGGAATACCAGAATAGGGTTGAAAACCAACTGGGTAGAAAGGTTAAAGCACTCCGTTCAGATCGGGGTGGCGAATATCTTTCAAATGAGTTTGATCAACACCTTAAAGACTGTGGAATCGTTCTACAGTTAACTCCACCTGGAACACCTCAATTAAATGGTGTGTCCGAACGGAGAAATCGAACCTTACTTGACATGGTTCGATCCATGATGAGTCACACGGTAGTGCCTGATTCATTATGGGGTTTTGCTCTTTTGTCAGCTGCTCTTATACTTAACCGAAGTCCGACTAAAGCTGTCGACAAGACTCCATATGAAATGTGGAAGGGAACGGTACCTAACTTGTCCTTTATTCGGGTTTGGGGTTGCGAGGCTTATGTCAAGTGAAGACACGAGGATAAGCTCGGCCCGGGATCGGTCAAGACATACTTTATAGGTTATCTAAAAGGAACATTTGGTCATTACTTATATTCACCTACCGAACATCGAGTATTTGTTGCGTCTAGTGCAACGTTCTTAGTGAAAGAATTTCTCGAGAACAAGACGAGTAATAGAACCTTCGAGCTGTCGGAGATTCCAGAACCAACAACCGAGGAACGGATGGAGGAAGTTGTTCCTCCAACTGATGATACGGTTAATATTCCTGAGGAACCTAGGAGGTCGGGTAGAGTCTCTCATCCTCCGGACAGAAACATTGGTATGGTCGAGGAGAATGACGTTTTACTCCTAGAGTGTAATGAACTCGCTACCTATAAAGGTGTTATGGCCTGTTCCGACTCAAAGCTATGGCTCTAAGCCATGCAATCCGAGATGGACTCCATGTATGAGAATGACGTATGAGATCTAGTTTATTTACCTAATAAGGTAAAACCTCTACAGTGCAAATGGCTTTACAAAATAAAGCGTTCTGTAGACGCGCAACTAGATACCTATAAGGCACGACTAGTGGCAAAAGGTTTCACTCAAGTGCACGGATTGCATTATGATGAGATTTTTGCACCTGTAGTCATGCTACGTTCCATTCGGATAATCTTAGCGATTGCCGCTTTTCATGATTATGAAATTTGGCAAATGGATGTGAAAACCGCCTTCTTAAAAGGTTATTTGGAGGAAGAGTTGTACATGGTGCAACCCGAAGGTTTCATAGATCCTGAACATCCTAAGAAAGTATGCAAGCTTAAGCGTTCCATTTATGGACTTAAGCAAGCTTCTCGGAGTTGGAATCATCGTTTCGACCAAGTGATAAAAGAGTATGGTTTCACTCGATCGGTCGAGGAACCATGCTTATATATCAAGTCGAGTGGGAGCAAGATTGTATTCTTGATATTGTATGTCGATGACATACTCTTGATTGGGAATGACATTCCTCTCCTATCTTCGGTTAAAGAATGGTTGAAGAGCCATTTCCAGATGAAAGATCTGGGTGAGGCACAACGCATTTTGGGAATCCGTATTTACCGAGATAGATCACGACGGACGTTATCACTTAGTCAGAAGTCTTATTTGGATAAGATTCTTGAGAAGTTCAGCATGACCAACTCCAAGAAGGGGAACCTTCCAATGACGTCTGGGATGCGGTTTGAGCAAGTCTCGCCACCCACGACGCTGAAGGGATTGAGCGCATGAGTCGTGTTCCTTATGCATCTGCAATAGGATCAATCATGTATGCCATGATATGCACACGTCCAGACGTGGCATATGCATTGAGTATAACGAGTCGGTACCAAAAGAATCCAGGTGAAACACACTGGATAGCTATTAAAAATATCCTCAAGTACCTACGGAGGACTAAGGATAGGGTATTGACTTACGGAGGCGATTCTAAGCTATGCGCAATCGGTTACGCAGATGCTAGCTTCCAAACTGATCGAGATGATTCAAAATCTCAGTCCGGGTTCGTCTTCACTCTTAATGGTGCTGCGGTCAGCTGGAAGAGTTCCAAACAGAGTGTTGTAGCAGATTCTACCACTGAATCCGAGTACTATGCCGCTTCGGAAGCAGCTAAGGAAGCGATATGGATGCGTCAATTCTTACAAGGACTTACGATAGTTCCTAGTTAGAATGACCCGATCACCATCTATTGTGACAATAGAGGTGTCATCTTCCAGGCTAAGGAGCCTAAGTCTAGCAACAAATCTAGACATGTACATCGGAAAGCTCACCTGATCCGTGATTACGTGGAGCAAGAAGAGATAGTGATTGACAAGATTGCGACGGATGATAACATCGCGGACCCTCTCACTAAACCGTTGAATTTTGATAAGCATGAAGGGCACGTTATTTCCATGGGAATTAAACGTGTTCCTGAGTTGTAGTAGTTGATTATGAATTTGATATATTATCTTTTTCATATACTATTTATAACTTCATTGTTTTATTATAATATTTTGTTTTTCATGTGGATTGTACTGACAACTTTGAATGCCACAAAGTGAACTGAATTACATTATATTTTGTTTGGTCCGTAATTGCCTTAATGAGCTGATAACTCTGGCTATTATATTGTGCAGTCGTTGACTGATCGATCACAAATGCGAGATTATAACGATACCTCGTAGGACAAATTATTGTGACAACGAAATGGAGTCCTAAATGTTTAAAAACATTCGGTGCCAGGTCATGGATAGGACATCCATTGTGTTCCTAGAGTCGATTCTTTTGACTATCGACTGTTTCTTGAGATTAAGGCAGTTTTTGGGTGACTTTGGTTTTTTTCTCACGGTCTGCCGTAACTGGAGGCTAAGTAGATTTTTTCTGGGTCATTTCATACTGTGCTTACATCTGCAGGATTCGAGTTGAAGAAAATATCCAACCTTTATCAGGTATAGTTATTTCTCAGGGCCACTCAAGGAGTAGTAACTGAAATGCATGGCCATGCTCGAATGTTGATTCGTTTATCAGTTAAGTTACTCTCTAGTCGGGGAAACCACTCTTGATAATGATCGCTTGTAAAATACGACTTTTGTGAATATGGATTTGCAAATTGTTTTACATTGAGTGGGAGAAATTTTAGGATATGAGAATCGGTTATCGCACATACACTTGTGAGGACAAGTGGGAGTTTGTTGGAGCTTGTGTCCTCCACAAATTAGTGTGATAAAATTTATAAATCTCTTATAGGTTCACAAGGGTATACTTTGTATTTTAATCAGTTGATTAACGATTACCTAATAACGGTTGGCTTGCTAGAGAGTTTGACGTTATTATCATAAAGATGGCGGTGATCAACTGGTCCCTAAAGGTCACACCTAAAGGATGTGTTTGAGAGATGTGGTTATGGAAATGTAATCACATTGATGCCTTATATGACTATACAGTTAGTCAATGTGTTGATGAGACGATTATTTAATGCCGATTAAATAATATTAGCTGAGACGAATTAACTGTCAATTCGTAAATTGAATATAATATGTTATATTTAATTAATGTATATGATGTTAAGCTTGGACGAATTAATATGTTAATTGGTAATTAAATGTAATCAGTTATATTTAATCAACAAGATGAATGTGTCATAGTGGTAATAGTAAGGGCACTCAAACCAAGAGGTTATGGGATCGATCCTCACTAAATGACAATTTATATTTAACACATTATATATATTTTTAGAATAACCAAAAAAAAAGAGGATTTTATCCTAATTTGTGGTTGTTGCTAAAACCGAAAAAAAAAAGAGAAATAACCCTCTTAATTTCGGAAATATGGGCCGGAAAAAGAAAAAGAAAAATCTACCCTATTCTCTCCTTATACCCGGTTTTATAAAGGAGGGAAGGTGATTTTTTCCTAACCTAATTCTTTTTCCCATTCTTGCCTCTCATCTAAAAACACAAAAACAAAAACCCTAATTAATTTACTGAAATTTGGGGATCGATTCTAGCAACAAGTTAAGGGCATTTCTCATATCGTCTTGGGTGCAACTAATAGGCGAATATCATTGCGATATTGTTCTTAGGCCGAATTTTCTAGGACCGAAGGTTGATTCTTCATCTCTTTACCCTTTTGTTTATGTAATTTAATTTGATGACTAGCATTCATCATGATATATTCGTTATAGTCCTTAAATTTAAAGGGATGCATACAGATAAATCCCACACAAATATATCACCAAATACACTTTTTAGCATTGTTCTAGTCTTGTTTTCAAGACGGAATTCTACATATTCTCGAGTCTCAATCTTATACTCTCTAAAGGATCTAATGAAATCCAAAGTCAAGGAGGGGTATGTCAATTCATTCATTTCAAAGAGGGTTCCTAATCCCATGGACTCGAAAAATGCCTTTGTTTGTTCAAGGACACCCAATTGTCTCAAAGCATATTGGCATACAAATTTTGTCTCTGGAATCTTTTTATTGGTAAGGGATTCGAATGCATTCCTATGTTTATCGGTTAAGAAAGTTACCTCCGGATAGTTCTTCAATTATTCTACTTCCGGGACAGAATTAGTAGCTTCCTCAATAGCATGGATAGTTGAAGTAGTAGCTTGCTCCCTTTGTACCAAAACTATTGCTTTGTATGCTAGAGCTTATTGTCTTTTAGACATTGTTGGTGTTTTTGTTGCCTTGATTCCTCCCTTGGTCCTTGCCATTGCTTTCCTTCTTGTATCAACACACCAAGTAAATGCTTGAATGCTTCTTTCTTCAAGTTTCAAATGAATGCCCAATCAATTTGGGATATTTCGAAATTTCACCAACCCAGAGAAATTGATTGAATTTTTTTTTTTTTTGATGAAATTGTTGTTTGAATGGTCTAGTGTTGATGAAGGAGTGATTTTTTTTTTTGTTTTGAGGAAGTTTGGACTTGATTTGGATGAGAGTTTTTGTTTTTGGATGAGGGTTTGAAGGTTGAAGTGAGAGAAATAATGGTGTTTGTGTTTGAATGTAATGAAATGAAATGAAGAAGAGGGGTTTTGGTCCGTGTTTAGTGATATAGCAGGTCAAGACGGGTGGCTCGGGGTAGAGTCGGACGGATTTTTGGGTCAGTGGAGAATGAGTTTTCTGGAGGCCTTTGGAGACGGGCGTCTTAAGATCAGGTCGGGCGGATTTTCAGCTGAGTCGCTCGACTTGAGCTGGAGACGGGCAGATTTGTACTCCGGTGCAAAATTGAAAATATAGAACTCCTCCAGTCCCCACGACTTGAAGTCAGGTCAGGCGTCTTGAGCTTTGGCTTGCTCGACCTGAATTCGGCTCGGGCATATTTTTACTCCAGTGCATATTTCATTATGCAGTCCTTTCCCAATCCCCACGAGCTCAAGTCTGCTCGTGGGTCTTCACCCCGTGTCAATTCTTCTTCTTTCAATTCTTCTTGGGTAGCATTATAAAAGCTTGGTTAGCCTAGGCATGTACTTCCCCACACTTAATCATCAAACACTACACATTTGAAGCACATTAAAATCCCTCCCTCACCTCCTCTCATGTTACACAAGTTAATTAACAAAGCATGTAAAATGCAATGAAAAAATGAGTAATGTGTAAGTTAAATGAAATGAAATGCAAGTTAAGGGGTTAAAATATTTACAAATGGTGGTTTAGGGAGGACTCCACCCAAACTCTCCTTTTTGTGAGAGGTATCAAGGGGACAAAGCCAAGGTGTTGTTGATATTGCTCAACACCTTGTAGAAGTAGTCAAAAGCTTGTTCATTCTCATGGTAAAGATCATGCATAGACCCTTGCACATTGTTGTCTTCATTGTGGTAGTCCGAGTCAAAGTGTTGACAAGGATCCATCAAGCCTTGGTCTAGAGTCATAGCATTCCCAATGTAGGGATTAACCAATCCTTCAAATTCATCGTCCCATAGACCATAAACTTCATTTGCTTTCTCCCCTATGTAGGGTTGATCATGAGTTGATGAGAGCAACTCTCCTTCCATGTTATCATAGCCAATGAGGCCTCCATCAAAACTTGTTGTGGCTGAGCTTTGCAAGCTCTCATTCTTTTTGTAAAATATTCCATGCTCTCCTAACAGAGCCATCTCTGTTGGGATTCATTAATCTCATTAGTATACATATTCATATATGAATTAATTTATTTGGTCATAAAATAAATACAAGAACTTATTCATGCAAACATAAAACAAAGTAGAGAAGAAATCGTCACTTCTTACATTGGTGTTTCGGATTTTGGGCACCAACAAGATCTCCTACTTGTTAGTTCTTGAGCTTTCCAACAATGGATGAACTAATATTCAAATTATAATCTCTCCCAAAATTTTATACCCAAGGAACACCCTTAATAACTAATATTATTATGAACTAGTAATAATACTAATCTTACTTAAAATTTGGACGCAAAAATGGTATTTTGTTCTCTTGTATTTTCGGCCAAGAGAGAAGAATTTTGTGAGTTTTATTTCTCTAAAGTTTTTCACAAAAGTAGAGAGTTGATTAATTTTTCTAACACTAGAAAAATAGATGATGAAGTAGTGAATAATTATATGAAAAACTTTTGCCATTTTTCATGCTAAAAACCGGTTGGGGGAAGTATTGTGGCCAATGCATGGAAAAATTGCTCTTCTCAAAAGTAATAGGGTTGCATGGCTACAACTAGAGTACAATCATTGTGTTTCCCTTATTTAAAATAATCAACACAATTTAACTCTAATACTCCCTCCATTTCGGCACACAAAACATAAAATGGAAGGTCCATTTTATATTGTCATCTGTCAATTTTGTCATGTGTCACATGTTACACTATAATTTATATTTAACATATTAAAAATCAACATATTAATAAAATATGTCACATACAAAATTTAACTAGTAATTCTTGATTACTTGTACCAAAATGGTTTATCAAATTATAAATTACAACGTCTTGTATTTATAATAAATTATTCATTCAATTTCAATTGTTTCGTAAACAATAATTTTATCTAAGTACTAAAACAATTTGATTACTTAGTACGTATCTTATTTAATCGAATTACAATGAGACACGTTAATTTTACTCACAAAATCATCCATCAATTTTAAGCAATTTAATTAACTAGTATCGGCATACGATTAATTAAATAATCAATTAAGAGTATTTCCCTATAGGTATGACCTAAGGGGATTAACTGATCACCACCGTCGCACGACAGTAGTGTCAAACTCTAGTCAGCCAATCATTACCGATATGTGTGGACCAGTTGACTGTAAAATATTACTTCCCACATTATTCTTAAATATGAGATTTAAACATGTGATCATTATGATCGACAGTTGTGATCACATTATTGTCGGAGGAGACTTATTCCAACAATCTCCCACTTATCCTCGACAAGTGTGCGTCGCCAATTCTCTTGTCCTATTACTATCTCCCACTCAATACCTTCCGAGCGTGGCCACGCATTTCCAGTTCATTACTCCTTGAGTGGCCCTGAGATATGGTTTTAACCCTGACAAGGGGTGGACAATTCCTATCGCACTATTCCCTTCGACTAGCCATAGCCATCATAACCTAAAATATGCCCATTTGACCCCATTTACGAAGGTCGCAGCCACCTTAGGTGAACAGTCTTTAGTTAAAAGAATCGACTCATTAGAATAGTATAGTAGCTCTCGCCACGACCAGGCTATATAAATTTGCCAAAACTTTATAAGCGGTCATTAGCCCGACAAAGTGTTCCTAACAGTCTGCCTATGTGATCGACAAGTCATCTCACATGACTTCATGGCACTTGAACTTGCCATCAATCACACCATACTCTAGTCACTTTGAGACGTCACCTCATGTAAGTGACTATGGGCGAATACAATGTTAATCCGTGTTCACTTTAACGGGGTTCAATTGTCTCTACAACCGATTTGGATGTAACAAAGTATAAGGTGAGTTCATAATAACTCAAACGACAAGTGTGGACATCACATTCGGGTAGTCAATGTCATATTACTACCTTGTGATGTATATTGTAAGTGTGTAAACACTAGTCATTTGCAACATGAGTTTAACACACTATGTGTCCATGTGTTCAAACTCTTGAATTGCATCTTTATTTTCATGTTTGTCTTACATAGCATGAATCTCACCAAGTACATATCTAGTTTCCCAAACTAGGTTTAGGTTCTTTATTTTGAGATAACTTCCTTGTTGTTTATCACATAACAAACGAATTATGGTGGACGACATAACTTGCACTAGTCAAGTGTTCTTCCAACTCATAATGTACCAGGTATATATTTTGTAGGATCTTGCAACAATTGTCAAGATGATTAGCCTAGCACTTCTCATAAGTCCTAGCAAATTTGAAAATACTAGTTTTGAGTAACTTCTTACTATAACCAAGTATCTTTTCAAACTTCTTATTTCTCCTATTAGCTTAATTAGCTTAGGATTTTCATAAATCCTTATGCGTTTTTGAAACTTTAATATGTGCAACTTCTTGTCACATAACAGAGTGTTCTATCAAATACTAGAATAGCTCATTAGTTCTCCTCGAGAATTCATGACGATTCTTATATGGCTTACCAATGATTCATCATGCTCTTAAGCGTATGATTCATTATAGGACATGTGCATGATTATTCTAATGGCGGAAACATTAGTAATTTTTAATCATGTAATCAACAATTCTTAGGTTCAATGAATGACCGTGACTGCTTATGGTAATTCCATTTTCATCGATATGAACAACCTACGTTTCTTGTTGATTTGATGTGCATATCTCAATGCCTATCCAACATCCCATGTTGTGATTGGATTCATCTTAGTCCATTTTCATCCCGAATTGAAAACTCAAATACTTCTTTGTGAAAGACAGTACCAGCTCGTCATTCTCAATGAGTAATGAGTTATAAATTTTACAAGATGATTGCTCTCACTAAATTTCATGTCTTCACATGATAATTTCAAACTCCCACTCAATTCCACATGTTTCGTATTTGACTACTCAATCGAAACATTTCAAGAATTGAAATCAATTTTGCTTTGCCAAGTTATTAAGAGAAAACCATACATGTTTCCAACATATCTTTTCAAAATACCTATTTTGAAAAGGTTTCAATCTTAAACTTATGGAAAGAGATTTTAATCTCTAACTCATTCATTATTATAATGATGCGTAGCAATGTAATTACTTAAATGTGAAATCCCATTTAATACACGTCCTTCTCAAAATACCCTTTTCGGAAGGAGGTTTAACCATTTCATTTTCATAATGAGGTTAAGTAACGACACTAGCGTGGTTAACAATTAACTTAGCTCTTGTAGATATCGGTATATCTTTCTTTGCAATTTTTAATCATAAATCTCATTTATATTCAAGGATGAAACTTTGTTTCATTTATGCTCTTACGCAAATATCAATATTGAAACTCTATTTATATCTAGGTCATAAACTAGCAAAATCTCTTGTTGAGACTTTTCTTTAGTCATTATCTTTCAAGAACTTTCTTTTGGTCTCCTCGTGTAGTTATCTTAAGAACATATTCTTTTGATTACTTCACTTATCTTAAGAACATATTCTTTCGATTACTTCACTTGGTCTCTTTTGTCACGTAGATCTCATCTATTCATATATACTTTCTATTTTGGTATACAAATCATTCTTTCTTTCGTAGATCTCATTTACTCAAGCATACAAATTATTCTTTGTATTCTTTGTGTCTTCATTTTTCTCCCACTCTATCTTTAGAATAAATACACTAGATATTCAAAGATAGCTTATGAGACACAAACAATGATTTTGAAGTAGAAGGAGGACTATCTCATAGATTGACTAATAGATTTTAGATTTGATGAGTGTTCTTGGTAATTGACATTCCTTTAGGAGAGTTCATCAACTCAACATCACTTTATAATTGATCATACACAAGTTTCAAGCTTGTGAATATATAATGAATCCTATCATTATAATTGTCAATTGGTTCACTTTAAGTAGATGTTCATATGTTTCTATGTTCAAACATATAAAGACGAATTTTTAGAACAAACAAATACGATAAAAGGGGTGACTTGGGTTGCAAGTCAAGCCACCAAAATCCAAAATACAACCATTGTTTTAAAAAGATCACACATTTCCATGTCGAACACGGAAATTAAAATAGTTCTAAAATCCATAGCATTAAAATAAAGACAATAATAAAAGTCAAGCTTCATTGGTAGCTACTCCTAGCTCCTTCATGATTTCTTAAGCTTGCTTCTCTTTTCCCTTGTCTTTGCTTGGAGGAGGCCCTATTTACAATAAAAAGGGGATACCTTATCGCAACTTGTATCAAAATACCATAGTTGAATTAGAAACATAAAAGAAAGGATAGTCATTTACCTACTGGAGTGATCTTTCCAGCTTTAATGTCACCAAGATACTTGGAACAATTCCTCTTCCAATGTCCAACACCATTACAATAATGGCATTTATCAAGAGGACCCTTCTTGGGTTTGGAAGTGCTAGCTTCAAAAGTCCTAGCCTTGGTGTTCATGGGAGCTTGCCTCTTACTCTTTTTCCCATTCTTCATGAACTTCCCCTTGCTCTTAGTGCTTATATTTAGCACATCCTTAGGTGAGCTAACATTTAGCCCCATGTCTCTTTCGGCTTGCACAAGTAACTTATGCAACTCCTCAAGAGACACGTCCTTGTCTTGCATATTAAAATTCACCCAGAATTGCACATATGCTTTGACTTTGGATAAGGAGTGAAGAATCCTATCAACAATGAGCTCCTTGGGGATTTCAACCTTTTGAATTTTCAATATCTCGACTAGCTCCAAAAATTTGAGCACGTGAGGGCTAACCTTTTGGCCCTCCTTGAAATCGAGTTCAAAGAATGCCGAGGCCGCCTCATATTGGACAATCCTTGGTGTTTGTGAGAACATTGTCACAAGTTTGGAATAGATTTCATAAGCGGTGCCCATTTTAAAGGCTCTCCTTTGGAGATCCGCCTCCATAGCAAAAAACAACACATTTTTGATAGCGGCGGACTCTTTGTGGTAAGCCTCATATGCTTCCCTAGTGGCGGCACTCGACCTAGCATTAGGTTCGGGTGAAGAGGCCTCAATGAGGTAACGAAGCTTGTCGTCACCTTGAGCGGCTAATTTGAGTTGGGCATCCCAATCGGAGAAATTTGACCCATTCTTTTCAAGTTTACAACGATCCATGAAGGATCGGAGCCATGAAACATTAGTGGAGCGTGAGCGTTGTTGTTTGGTGCGACCATTTGTTATGAAAAATAAAAGTGGTCTACAAAACAAAAAATAGAAGGAATAAAACACTTGTCGTTTTTAAAATAATAATAATACTCGTAAATTTCAATATAAACAAGTTTTACTGCATTTATCTAGTGACCTCTACCCAACTTTGATAAATGATTCCAAGACCCAAATTCATATCAACTTGGGCACGCTTTGACGATACATCCTTTATCAATATAACTCGGTGGATTAACCCTTTAATCGATTCTACTTTTAGAACTCTTGGTCGATAAAATTACATTAATTTTTATCTTTAGCTCAAAACACATCCGGCTATGGTCGAGAATACTTTTGTTGAGTACAACCCAAATTTCGAATAAATGTGTCCATGATCCAAATTCACATTAACTTGGGCACGCTTTGGCGATACAACCCTCATCAACATAAATTCGTTGGATAGACATTTATCACCCACTTCCCCTACGTAACAAGGTTTGTACCCCGGTTTGGCCGAGCGCACTCCCTCACGAAATAGGTTTTCATGGTTTCTAATTTTTGGTAAGGCTAAGACTCAATTGTTTATTTAGCGAGAGGTCATGTCAATTTATTATCTATCATGTTTTAAGTAAACTAAAGCGGTGAACTACGATAATTGTAATTGACACGGCCGATAAACTCGATATAAAATGCATGTTTAGTTATGGCGATTTAGCGATGCATGCAACATATAAATACAATGCAAAGCATAAAAATAAAATCCTAGTATGGCCTTCCTAAAATAGTAAATCTAATAAACTATTACAAATTCGGAAACCAATTCCTTTGGTCCCTTGATCTTCAGACTGGGCACGTATCTCGAGGTAACACCGTCTTCATGGAAACTCCGGGAAAATTACAAATAATAAATAAAAAATACATAATTTCCTATTATACATTTGTAATAAAAATTAAATCTATTAAATTACAAAACGGTGATACGAGATCACAATAATTACAACGGAATCGATATTCCCATACATTTCGGGTAATACTAATTAAAAACTAAGGCCATACTAAGTAAAATTACATAATTCAAAAATTATATAAAATAAAAATATGACAATCACAAATAAAATGCAGCATTATAATTTGTATGAACATGCTTAATTTTATGCTAAATCGCCTTTTAAGAGCCAATATCGTATATTTTATCGGTTTTTATAGATTTGCGTGATTTAACTTATTAAAATCACAATAATTACATAAATTCATATTTATGTACAAGTTAATTACCCTAACCATCTTAGGACTCAAAACTTCGTCTTCACTAATATTTTGATAATAACTCAACTTGATTTCTTAATATTGTTCATTATGGACCAAAAATACAAAATTATGCTATAAACTTCAAATTAAATTATAAAAATTTTAAATAATTCCAAAATTTGAAATTTAAACTCATGAACATTCTGGAAAAATACCATGACACTCATAATGTTCAAAACTTAGGTTAAATATTTCGAAAAAATATCGAGAAAAACAATGTTGCGGTTTATCGGTTTTAACGAATATGACCATTAAAATATGAGAAAATTTATTTTCATCAACTTTTCATTTTTAGATCTGAAATATATGATAAAATTCAACATGTGACGTTTTTCTTTAGTCATGAAATATATTTTAGCATTATATACTAAATAAAGTCACTATTTATTTAATTTTTACTCAAAAATTTATAAATTATGCTAAAGGAGTCCAATACCTCTAAGATATTTACACGCACTGAGTAAAAATTCATGTGATAACATATTAAATTTCCATGACCAGATTCGAAATATAAATCATATTAACCTAATAAACCCTTTAAATTCGATTTAAGCTTATAAAATCCCTATTTCATGCAAAATAACCTAGTTTATCACGAGATTTAACATGCCATCCGTAGATAATATATGTGAAAACATATCCAAAATCACTACAAAATTCGAAGTTTAGCTATTTTTCGTCCAAAAATGACATTTTTATCATAAAAATCACATTTTAATGCCAATAATATATAAAATGAACAATAAAATTCATAAATGAACCAAAATATCCCAAATACATTTTAGGACCATAAACTTTAACATGCAAGGTGATTTCATGATATATCATAATAAACACAAAATTACAAGTTTTATTTGTTAATAAGATTAACTCGGAAAAACAATAAACCGATTTGCATGCAAACAACCTAAGGCTCTTGATACCACTTGTTGGGATTCATTAATCTCACTAGTATACATATTCATATATGAATTAATTTATTTGATCATAAAATAAATACAAGATCTTATGCATGCAAACATAAAACAAAGTAGAGAAGAAATCGTCACTTCTTACATTGGTGTTTCGGATTTTGGGCACCAACAAGATCTCCTACTTGTTAGTTCTTGAGCTTTCCAACAATGGATGAACTAAGATTCAAATTAGAATCTCTCCCAAAAGTTTATACCCAAGGAACACCCTTAATAACTAATATTATTATGAACTAGTAATAATACTAATCTTACTTAAAATTTGGACACAAAAATGGTATTTTGTTCTCTTGTATTTTCGGCCAAGAGAGAAGAATTTTGTGAGTTTTATTTCTCTAAAGTTTTTCACAAAAGTAGAGAGTTGATTAATTTTTCTAACACTAGAAAAATAGATGATGAAGTAGTGAATAATTATATGAAAAACGTTTGCCATTTTTCATGCTAAAAACCGGTTGAGGGAAGTATTGGGGCCAATGCATGGAAATATTACTCTTCTCAAAAGTAATAGGGTTGCATGGCTACAACTAGAGTACAATCATTGTGTTTCCCTTATTTAAAATAATCAACACAATTTAACTCTAATACTCCCTCCATTTCGGCACACACAACATAAAATGGAAGGTCCATTTTATATTGTCATTTGTCAATTTTGTCATGTGTCACATGTTACATGACATGTTACACTATAATGTATTTTTAACATATTAAAAATCAACATATTAATAAAATATGTCACTACAAAATTTAACTAGTAATTCTTGATTACTTGTACCAAAATGGTTTATCAAATTATAAATTACAACGTCTTGTATTTATAATAAATTATTCATTCAATTTCAATTGTTTCGTAAACAATAATTTTATCTAAGTAATAAAACAATTTGATTACTTAGTACGTATCTTATTTAATCGAATTACAATGAGATACGTTAATTTTACTCACAAAATCATCCGTCAATTTTAAGCAATTTAATTAACTCGTATCGGCATACGATTAATTAAATAATCAATTAAGAGTATTTCCCTATAGGTATGACCTAAGGGGATTAACTGATCACCACCGTCGCACGACAGTAATGTCAAACTCTTGACTATAAAACATTACTTCCCACATGTATTCTTAAATATGAGATTTAAACATGTGATCATTATGATCGACAGTTGTGATCGCATTATTGTCGGAGGACACTTATTCCAACAATCTCAACATCATCAATATCTTCCTTCCAATTGGGCGGTGTGTCTTTGCCCTTCTCTTTGAGATTTCCATCTTTTCCTTGTTCTTTGAATGGAGATTCCATTTTCTTCTTGTCACCCTTCCTAGTATAGTGATCAACCATAAAACATGGTTCAAACAAATTGGGAGCTCTCATAGTCTTATCAAGGTTGAAGGTGATTATTTCGTCACCTACTTCAAGGGTGAGCTCTCCATGTTTCACATCGATCACCGCTCTGGCGATGTGTGTTGGAATATGTGTCCTCCGACAATAATGCGATCACGACTGTTGATCATGATGATCACATGTTTAAGTCTCATTATAAAGAATACAATTGGGAAGTAATTTTTACTGTCAACTGGTCCACACATATCGGTAATGATTGGCTGACTAGAGTTTGACATTACTGTCGTGCGACGGTGGTGATCAGTTGATCCCCTAGGTCATACCTATAGGGCAACACTCTTAATTGATCAATTAATTGATCGTATAACGTTACGAGTCAATTAATTTATTTAAAAATTGACGGACGATTTTGGAAGTAATATTTACGTATTTCATTATAATATGATTAAATGAGATACGGTCTTAGTAATCGAATTGTATCATTACTCAGATGAAATTATTGTTTAAAGAAACAATTGAAATTGAATGAATTATTATAAATACAATTTATTGTGATTTATAATTGGTAAAATATTTTGGTACAAGTAATTATGAATTACTAAGTCGATTTTTGTATATGACGTATTTTTATTAATACGTTGATTTTTAATATGTTAAAAATCCATAACAAATTTATGTGACATATGACATGTGACATATTGACAAATTGACAAAAATAATATGGATTCCGTGTTATAAGTGTACCGAAATTAAGAGGTGGATTAGGCTTATATTAAGTTGACTTTGTTAGTGGTAAGCACCATGATTACCTACTAAACTAGCCATGCCCACCTATTGCTCATTGTGAAGAACAACTAGAGCATGCATTGGCTCCCTCCCATGCCCTCTTCCACTCGGTTTTATGAGATGAAAAACCACTTTGGTTTTTCATCTTATTTTACCTAAAAAATACACTAATATGTAGTTAGTGTAATATTGATTATTCATTCATCTAAAATTTGAGTCTTAGAGAGATAAAAAGCTTCCTTCTTCCTCCTCCCATAAACCGAAAATATTAAGTGTCCTATAATATTTTTCTGGTCAATTTTTCTACAAGATTAATATTGTACTAGTATTTATAATATTAATTTTAATTAAGAGTGTACTTTGGGTATAAAGCTTTGGGAGAGATCCTAAACTTGGATCTTAGTTCTTCCACTAAGGAAAGCACAAGAATAAGAGAGAAAGGTGATCTCTCTTGTGCCCATATAAACCAAATTTCCAATGTAAGATGAACATTTCTTCTTTATATTGTTTATTGTTTGCATGCATAAGATCATTTATTAATTTTATGACAAAATTAAATTAAAACATATATGAATATATTAAGTATATAGATCTACTTTTCCTTCAATCGGTATCAAGAGCCATGGTTGTTTGCATGCAAATCGGTTAAAAGTTTTTCCAAGTTATAAGAATAACATATAAAACTTGTAAAATTTGTGTTATTATGATATATCACGAAAATCATCATTCATGTTAAAATTTCTGGTCCTAAAATGTTTTTAGGATATTTTGGTTAATTTACGGATTTTTATTGTTCATATTATACAATAATGGCATTAAAATATGATTTTATGAGTAAAAATGTCATTTTCGGACTAAAATTAGCTAAACTTCGAATTTTCCAGTGATTTTTGGATATGTTGTCACATATATTATTTTGAGATGACCTGTAACTTTTCATAATTTTTGGTCTTCTTATGCTCGAAAAATGGATTTTTCATTGTTAAAATCGGATTTAAGTGAAAAATAGGTTAATATGAGATAAATTTCGAATCTGATCATACAAATTTAGTATGTTGTCACATGCAATTTTACAAGATGTATGTAAAATAATAGGCTATATTGAAGTGTTTTTGCATGATTTATGGATTTTTGAAGAAAAATAGCATGAATAGTGACTTTATTAGTGAAATATTAATAAAACATACTCTATGACTAAGGAAAAATATTATATGTTGCTTTTTATTATATTTTTTAGTTCTAAAATTGAAAAGTTGATGTATATAATTTTTCACATGTTTTTATGATTTTTTAGTTAAAACCGATTAACCGCAACATTGTTTTTTCCGGATAAATTTCGAAATTTTAACCTAAGTTTTTGGACATTATGAGTGTCATGGTATTTTTCCAGAATGTTCATTAGTTAAAATTTCAAATTTCAAATTTATTTGAAATTTTGTGATTTATTTGAAGTTTATAGCTTATTTTTATAATTTTAAGTCCATTAATGAACAAATTTTAGAAATATGAGTTAATTATGGTCAAATAATTAGTGAAGAATAAATTTTAAGTCCTAAGAGGTTAGGGTAATTAACTTATGCATAAATACGAATTTATGTAATTTTTGTGATTATAAAATGTTGAAATCACGCAAATCCGTAAAAACCGAGTAATATACGATATTGGCTAATTAAAGGAGATTTAGCATAAATCGGGCATGTTCATACATATTATAATGCTGCATTTTCTTTATGATTGTCATAATTTTAATTTATGTAATTTTTGAATTATGTAATTTTACTTAGTATGGCCTTAGTTTTTAATTGGTATTTCCCGAAATGTATGGGAATATCGATTCGGTTGTAATTTTATTGTGATCTCGTATCACCGTTTTGTAATTTAATAAATTTATTTTATTTTAGTTACAAATGTATAATAGGAAATTATGTAATTTATTATGTAATTTTATTCATTTCGGAGTTCCCAAAGACGGATTTCTTCAAGATGGCGATACATAAAGACGGTGTTACCTCGAGATGCGTGCCACAACCGAAGTTAAAGAGACCAATGGAGTTGGTTTCCGAATATGTAATAGCTAAATAGTTTTTCTATTTTAGGAAGGCCATACTAGGATTTATTTTTATGTTTTGCATTTTATTTATATGTCACATGCATCGCTAAATCGCCATAACTAAAACATGCATTGTCCTTTTATCGAGTTCATCGACCGTGTCAATTACAATTATCGTAGTTCACCGCTTTGGTTCACTTAAAACGTGATAGATAATAAATCGACATGATCTCTCGCTAAAACAATTAATTGAGACATAGCCTTACCAAATAGTAGAAACCATGAAAACCTATTTCACGAGGGAGTGCACTCGGCCATCCCGGGGTACAAACCTTGTTACGTAGGGGAAGTGGGTGATGAATGTCTATCCACCGAATTCGTGTTGATGAGGGTTTCATCGGCCATCCCGTGCCCAAATTAATGTGAATTTGGATCATGGACACATTTATTCGAAATTTGGATTGACCTCAACGGAAGTATTCGTGACCGTAGTCGCATGTGTTCCGGGCTATAGATAAACATTAGAGTAATTTTATCGACCAAGAGTTCTAAAAGTAGAATCGATTAAACGTTAATCCACCGAGTTATATTAATAAGGGTTCCATCGGCTATCCCGTGCCTAAGTTGATATGAATTTGGGTCTTGGAATCATTTATCTAGTTGGGTAGAGGTCACTAGAAAAATGCATAAAACTTGTTTAAATTATAAATTTTTACGAGTATTATTATTAAAACGACATTTGTTTTACTCCTTCTATTTTGTTTTGTAGACCACTTCTTTTTCTCATAACAAATGGCAATACCAACCCCTATTGCCACGCCTCTCGCTAATTCATCATGGCTCCGATCCTTCATGGATCGATGTAAACTTGAAAAGAATGGGTCAAATTTCTCCGATTGGGATGCCCAACTCAAATTAGCCGCCCAAGGTGACGACAAGCTTCGTTACCTTACCGAGGCCTCTCCACCCGAACCTACTACTAGGTCGACCGCCGCCACTAGGGAAGCATATGAGGCTTACCAAAAGGAGTCCGCCGCAATGAAAAATGTCTTGATATTTGCGATGGAGGCGGATCTCCAAAGGAGAGCCTTTAAAATGGGCAACGCTAATGAGATTTACTCCAAGCTTGTGACAATGTTTTCACAAACTCCGCGGATCGTCCAATATGAGGCGGCCGCGGCATTCTTTGATCTCGACTTCAAAGAAGGCCAAAAGGTTAGCCCTCATGTGCTCAAACTTATGGAACTTGTCGAGACCTTGAAAATTCAAAAGGTTGAAATCCCCAAAGAACTCATTGTAGATAGGATTCTACACTCCTTGTCCAAAGTCAAAACATATGTTCAATTCCGGGTGAATTTTAACATGCAAGACAAGGATGTGTCTCTTGAAGAATTGCACAAGTTACTTGTGCAAGCCGAGAGGGACATGGGGTTAAATGTGAACCCTCCAAAGGATGTGCTTAACATAAGCACAAAGAGTAAGGGGAAGTTCAAAAAGAATGGGAGGAAAGATAAGAAGCAAGCTCCCACTTTCACCAAAGCAAAGGCTAATGATGCTAGCACTTCAAAAATCAAGAAGGGTCCTCTTGATAAATGTCATTATTGTAATGGTATGGGACATTGGAAAATAAATTGTTCCAAATACCTTGGTGATATTAAGGCTGGAAAGATTACTCCAGTAGGTAAATGACTATCCTTTCTTTTATGTTTCTAATTCAACTATGGTATTGTGATACAAAGTTGTGATAATGTATCTCCCTTTTTATTGTAAATAGGGCCTCCACCAAGCAAAGACAAAGGAAAAGAAAAGCAAGCTTAAGAAACCATCAAGGAGCTAGGAATAGCTTTCATGGAGCTTCGCTTTTTATTGTCTTATTTTAAATTACGTTTTGGATTTTTAGAACCTTAAGTTTCCGTGTTCGACATGGAAAGGTATTTTGGATAATTGGTTGTATTTTGGATAATGGTGACTTGGTTTGCAACCCAAGTCACCCGTTTTATCATTTTATCCTTTTGTTCTAAAATTCATGATTAAATGCTTGTTCTTAGAAACATATAACTTAAAGTGATCTAATAGACAAATATAATGACGGGATTCATTATATGTCCACATGCTTAAAGCTTGTGTATGATCATTCATAAAAGTAACCTTGAGTCTACGAACTCTCTTAAAGGTATGTCAATCACCAAGTACACATACGAAATCTAAAACTATTAGTCAATCTATGAGATAGTTCTCCTTATAACTTCAACATCATTATTTGTGTCTCATATGCTATCTTTGAATCTCTAGTGTATTTATTCTAAAGATAGAGTGGGAGAAAAATGAGGACACAACTCACACCAAGATAAGATTGTGTAAATGAGATCTACGCAAGAGAGAATGATTTGAATGAAGGTATATCTATTTATATAATATACCTAATAGATGAGATCTATGGTCTCTAGTAAGTTCTATATGACTAAAGAGACCAAGTGAAGTAATCATAAGAGTATGCTCTCAAGATAACTACACGAGGAGACCAAAAGAAAGTTTTGTGTTCTCAAGATAACTACACGAGGAGACCAAAAGAAAGTTTTGGAACAAAATAACTAATGTAAAGTCTTAACAAGAGTTTTGACTAGTTCATG
Source organism: Silene latifolia (assembly GCF_048544455.1). Taxonomy (NCBI): domain Eukaryota; kingdom Viridiplantae; phylum Streptophyta; class Magnoliopsida; order Caryophyllales; family Caryophyllaceae; genus Silene; species Silene latifolia. The sequence continues at coordinate 97,059,998 of NC_133538.1, forward strand.
AAAAATTTTGACCAATAGTTTCAACCTTGAGATTTACTTAAGAGCCTAAATGAATCAATGTAACATCCTAGTAATAAGCGATATTTTTGACTAGAGGTTGCAATGATTGATATACCGATATCTTCAATAGCCAAAGTTTTAAACCACGCAGATGTCATTACTTAACCTCATTATGAAAATGAATTGGTTAAACCTCCTTCTAAAAGGGATATTTTGAAGGATGTGTATTAGATATTACTTATATTTAATAAATGACATTGCCACACATCATTATGACATGAATGTGTTAGAGATTTAAAATCTCTTTCCATAAGGTTAAGATGAGACCTCTTCGAAATAGGAATTTTGAAAGGATATGATGAGAACATATATGGTGTCATCTTAATAACTTTGCAAAGCGACATACATTCCAAATTTTGAAATGTTTTCAATTGAGTAATCAATTTCGAAACATGTGGAATTAAGTGGGAGCATTAGAAATTATCATGTGAAGACATGGAATTTAGTGGGAGCCATCATCCTTTGAATATTTACAACTCATCACTCATTGAAGAATGACGAGCTAATACCTTCTTTCACAAGAAGTATTTGAGTTTTCAATTCTGGATGAATATGGACTATGATGAATCCAATTACATCAAGAAAAATTGGATTAGTATTAAGAGATACACATCGTATCAACTTACACATAGGTTATTCATATAGATGAAAATGGAATTGCCATTAGCAGTCATGGTCGTTCATTGAACCTATGAACGGTTGATCTCATGATTATTAGTAACTAATGTTTCCGCCATTAGAATAATCATGCACATGTCCAATGGTGAATCATATGCATAAGAGCATGATGATTCATTGGTAAGCCATAATAGAAACTTCATGAATTCTCGAGGAGAATCCGATGAGCGATTTCAGTGTTTGACAGAATACTCTATTATGTGTTAAGAGGTTGCACATATTATAGAAAGTCCGAACACACGTAAAGATTTATGAAAATCCTAAACTTTTCAAGTCAAAAGGAGAAATAAGAAGTTTTGGAAAGATACTTAGTTGAATAAGAAGTTACTCAAAACTAATCTTTCTTAATATGCTAGGACTTGTGAGAAGTGCTAGGTCAATCATCTTGGCAAATTGTTGCAAGACTCTACAAAACATATACCTAGTGCATTGTGTGTGGATGGAGCACTTGATCAGTACAAGTTATATCATTCACCACAAATTCGTTCGTTATGTGATAATTGATAAGGAAGTTCTTTCAAGATAAAGAATCGAAACCAAGGTCGGGAACCTTGATGTGTACTTGGTAAGGTTCATGCTATGAGTGATAACATGAATATAAAGGATAATACGATTAAGAAGTTTGAACACATGGACACATGGCATGTTAAACTTCTATTGCAATCAATAAGTGTTTACACTTACGATATGCATCACAAGGTTGTAATATGGTATTGACTACCCGAGTGTGATGTCGACATTTGTCGTTTGAGTTATTATTAACTCACCTTATACATTGTTATATCCAAACGGGTTGTGGAGACAATTGAACCCCGTTAAAGTGAACGTGGATTAACATTGTATTTGCCCATAGTTACTTACATGAGGTGACGTCTCGAACTGACTAGAGTGTGATGCGATTGATGGCAAGTTCAAGTGCCATAGAGTCATGTGAGATGACTAGTCGATCATATAGGAAGAATGTTAGGAACATTTTGTTGGGCCTAATGACCGCTTATAGAGTTCTGGAAAATTTATATAGCCTGGTCGTGGCGAGAGCTACTATAGTATTCAAATGAGTCGATTCTTTTGACTAAAGACTATTCGCCTAAGATGGCACAGTTTCAGATTAACTTTGATTTGTGTTACTGCGACCTTCGTAAATGGGGTCAAATGGGCATATTTTGGGTTATGATGGTTGTGGCTAGTCGAAGGGAATGAGTGCGATAGGAATTGTCCACCCCTAGTCAGGGTTGTAACAATATCTCAGGGCCACTCGAGGAGTAATGAACTGGAAATGCGTGGCCACGCTCGGAATGTATCCATGGTGGATAAATCCGGTCAATCAGTTATTCTCCAGATCGAGGAAACCACTCTCGATATGATCACTTGCAAGTACGACCTGAAAGACACCTTACATTGAGTGGGAGATAGTAATAGGACAAGAGAATTGGTGACGCACACTTGTCGAGGACAAGTGGGAGATTGTTGGAATATGTGTCCTCCGACAATAATGCGATCACGACTGTTGATCATGATGATCACATGTTTAAGTCTCATTATAAAGAATACAATTGGGAAGTAATTTTTACTGTCAACTGGTCCACACATATCGGTAATGATTGGCTGACTAGAGTTTGACATTACTGTCGTGCGACGGTGGTGATCAGTTGATCCCCTAGGTCATACCTATAGGGCAACACTCTTAATTGATCATATAACGTTACGAGTCAATTAATTTATTTAAAAATTGACGGACGATTTTGGAAGTAATATTTACATATTTCATTATAATATGATTAAATGAGATACGGTCTGAGTAATCGAATTGTATCATTACTCAGATGAAATTATTGTTTAAAGAAAAAATTGAAATTGAATGAATTATTATAAATACAATTTATTGTGATTTATAATTGGTAAAATATTTTGGTACAAGTAATTATGAATTACTAAATCGATTTTTGTATATGACGTATTTTTATTAATACGTTGATTTTTAATATGTTAAAAATACATAACAAATTTATGTGACATGTGACATGTGACATATTGATAAATTGACAAAAATAATATGGATTCCATGTTATAAGTGTACCAAAATTAAGAGGTGGATTAGGCTTATATTAAGTTGATTTTGTTAGTGGTAAGCACCATGATTACCTACTAAACTAGCCATGCACACCTATTGCTCATTGTGAAGAACAACTAGAGCATTCATTGGCTCCCTCCCATGCCCTCTTCCACCCGGTTTTATGAGATGAAAAACCACTTTGGTTTTTCATCTTATTTTACCTAAAAAATACACTAATATGTAGTTAGTGTAATATTGATTATTCATTCATCTAAAATTTGAGTTTTAGAGAGATAAAAAGCTTCCTTCTTCCTTCTCCCATAAACCGAAAATATTAAGTGTCCTATTATATTTTTTGGTCAATTTTTCTACAAGATTAATATTGTACTAGTATTTATAATATTAATTTTAATTAAGAGTGTGCTTTGGGTATAAAGCTTTGGGAGAGATCCTATACTTGGATCTTAGCTCTTCCACTAAGGAAAGCATAAGAACAAGAGAGAAAGGTGATCTCTCTTGTGCCCATATAAACCAAATTTCCAATGTAAGATGAACATTTATTCTTTTTATTGTTTATTGTTTGCATGCATAAGATCATTTATTAATTTTATGACAAAATTAAATTAAAACATATATGAATATGTTAAGTATATAGATCTACTTTTCCTTCAATGTGTAGGAAAGGTCTTCCTAAAATGATTGGAATGTTAGAATCCTCCTCCATGCCAACAATGACAAAGTCTACCGGTATGAAAAACTTTCCAACTCTCACGGGTACATCTTCCCATATTCCTAGTGGTTTCTTTGTTGAACGATCCGCTATTTGTAAGGTCATGTTGGTGCACTTGAGCTCTTGCACTCCTAGTCTTTCACATACCAAATATGGCATGACACTCACACTTGCACCTAGATCACATAGTGCCTTGTTGATTGTGGTATCGCCAATGGTACACGGAATGGAAAAACTCCCCGGATCTTTGAGCTTTGGAGGGGAATTACCTTGTAGAATTGCACTACTCACTTTAGTAAAGGCAATGGTTTCCAATTTTCGGATGGACTTCTTCTTGGTAAGGATATCTTTCATGTACTTTGCATAGGCCGGAACATGATGGATTGGCTCCGTGAATGGTATAGAAACTTCTAAGTTCTTCACAATCTCCATGAACTTTCCAAGTTGCTCATCAAACTTAGGCTTTGCTTGGCGACTTGGGAATGGAAGTTTAATCACAATAGGCTCTTTCTCGGTTTCCTTAGCCTTCTCTTCATTTATCTTCTTTGATTAGTCATTGGTTGTTGTCTCTACCACCTTAGGATTTCTCCTTAGTGGCTCAATCACATCACTTTGCTTGTCATTCTCCTCAACAATTCCTTCTTCAATTCGCACCTTCGGTCCCTCATATCTAGTACCACTCCTCAAGTGGATAACATTGATAGTCTCATGTCCTGTGGTAGGATTACCTTGAGGAGGTAATTGTCCCTTTTGTCTCTGGGAGCTAGAAGATGTTAATTGAGATAATTGAGTCTCCAACATTTTGGTGTGAGCAAGGATGTTGTTGATGGTGGTTTCTTTGGCTTTACTATCCCTTTGCATTTGAGCAAAAAAATCTTGTTGGCTCTTTTGCATTTGGAGGACCGCTTTTTGAACATCAAAGGCTTGATCATTGGGTTGATTGTAGTATGGTCTTTGTGTAGGATTTCTCATTGGAGGTGGTGTGTATGTGGGTTGAGGGTTTCGGACATTTTGGCTCTTGTATGAAAGGTTTGGATGGAATTTGGTATTCTCATTATAGTAGTTGGAGTAAGGGGTGCCATTCTTGTATGCTTGGAAAACATTTACTTGTTCATTTGTTCCCCTACATTCATTTTGATCATGTCCCAAGGTTCCACAAATTTCACATACTCCATTTGGGATTGAGGATGATGCCATCATAGCATTGGCATGTTGTTTGGGTGATTTGGAAGCTTCATCAAGCTTAGCCATAGCCTTCTCAAACTACAAGTTGATGGTGTCGATGTGAGCACTTAGTTGAGCACCCAATTGTGTGATGGAATCTACCTCGTGCTTTTCTCCTCTAGTGGCCTTTCGAGGACTACTATATTGGGAATTATGAACTGCCATCTCTTCGATTTTGGCCTATGTTTGATTGTCATCAACCTCGGTGAACCTCCCATTGGATCCCATATTAAGCACATTTCGTAAGTCTTCATATAAGCCATTCCAAAACTGTTGAACAAGGAAACACTCACTAAGTCCACGGTGTGGATAAGAACGACAAGTATCCTTAAATCTCTCCCATGCTTCATATAATGATTCATCATCTCTTTGCTTGAACCAAGTGATTTGGGCTCTCAACATGTTAGTCTTCTTCGAAGGATAGAACTTCTTGTAGAAGGCAAGCGCTAACTTCTTCCATGAATCAATACCATGGGTAGCCTTGTCTAGGCTCTTCAATCATTGCTTTGCGGCACCGATCAAGGAAAAAAGAAAAAACACCCATCAAATTTGATCTTGGGTTACTCCGGTTTGAGAGATAGCATCACAATAGTCACAAAAAGTTTCCATGTATAGATGAGGATCTTCACTAGGCATCCCTCCAAATTGACTTCTCTCAACTAATTGTATGAATGCGGATTTCGCAATGAAATTACCGGTTAAGTGAGGTGGTGTCGGAGTATCATTTGCTAGGTTCTCCTCGGTAGGTACAGAATGAGATGAAAATTTAGGCATTATGGGTTGATTTTGTGGTTGGTTTTGAATTGGGTTCTCCTCTCCTTCTCTTGCAAAAGGGTTGGTAAACACAACGTTATCCGATTGGATAACACCGACGTCCACAAGTTCTCCAATACCCAAACTTGTTGAAGCCCCTCTAGCGGTTCTTCTAATATTGGTCAAGGTTCTTTTAATTTCGGGATCAATAGGTAAAGGTCTACCTTGTGATCTCCTAGACATGCAAAAGGTAAACAACTAGAAAACAATTAAAATTGCCTTAAGGAGGTTGACTTCCCCAATGTTAAGAAAGACACAATTAAAAACAAGAAAAGACAACAATTCAATTGAACACCATCCCCGGCAATGGCGCCATTTTTGGTGTGGTTCGAAACTTTGTCGTCTAAGTCAACCAACCAAAACAATATTTATAACTAAACAAACTACTCTTAGTAGAGTGGTAAGTAAAGGTCAGATCCCAAAGGACAGGTATTGAATTAAGTTATCAGTTGTAGAAAGCTATGGCTTAGGGTGTCACAAATTGGGTTGAGATATGAGGTAACAATCTACACTACTATAACAATGAAATGTAAAGAAACGTGAGTAAAGCAAGCAAGTAAAGTGGGGGTTTGTAAACAATAGATTAAAGCACTAGGGTGTCATGGGATTATAGGGGAATTCTTGGTGGTGATCATACAAACATGTTTTCATAGTTGCAAGTCATTATTGTTGTAGAGGACCCGAGTTAGTTTATGTCTTACGGTTCATAGGAAGATTTGGGTCCCGGACCCTAGTCGTCTAGACTGTACAACACCTACAAGTCGACTTACTTTCTTCCTATTCACTTCTACGTATGGTCTAACAAGACTCGAGTTAGTTTATGTCTTACAAGTCTTGTTGAAAATATAAGAGATGGGTAAAAAATGCAAGGTTTCATAGTCTAGCATTTCATCAAGCATAACATGTGTATAGGTTAACACTACAACAAGCAACCAATCTTATGATAACACATTAGATTAAGTATGGATCTACCCCTATGTTATAGTTCCCCTAATCCCCCATTAACCCTATCTAGGTGACTACTCACTCTTGACTATGGTAAACATGCTAATGAAGGTGTCAATCATATTAACAAAGTTAATCATGGTGAATGAGTAAATAAATAAGCAAGGGTAAAAAGGATTATACGAAATTGAGGATGATCCAATTAATAAGCAAAGAATAATAGAAGAACACTTGATGAATGATGAAGAGTTGTCAAGTCTTCAATAAACCCAAATAATCTTCAAATTAACCAAACTATAACTAAGAAAAATTGAAGGATTAAGATTTGACTAATATTGGATTAAGAAATTACAACTTGATAAACTTGATTAATGCTAAATTCTAACTAGCTAAACTTCTTAAACTTGATAAAAGTTGATTAAAACTTGGTGTCTAATCCCCTAAAACAATGGGTTATTTATACTAAGTACAAGTATTAGGGTAACTAAGGGCTTAAATGATGATTAAGTCCCTAAGAAGATGATTAGTGCTTTGCAAGTCCTAGAGGGAGCCGTGCAGATTGTTGCCTAAGGATCCGCTCGAGCTGAGCTCGGGACGCTCGGATCATGGCTTGAGACGCTCGGATTGTTGCTGGAGTCGCTCGACCTGGGCTCGGGACGCCCGGATTCTTGCTCAGCTCTTCTTCTTCTTCCTTGATTGCCCCAAGGATCCATGGGGATCGTTGGTAGGTCGTGGGGCTCCTCATCATTGCCCATTTCTACTTCATTTATTCACTTAGGCCTTTAGTAATGGTCTCCTCTTTGATGCTTGGTCATTAGATCAATCCATTTAGCTTTACATTGCTCCATAAGTGAAAGGTTAGTAATCCTCTTCTACCAAGGACACAAAACTTCAAAGAATATGCAAAGTAGGGAACTAAAGATAAGAAATGACCCTAAATAGCACTAGAAAGCATAGGAACGAGGCTAGTTCGTGGACTAAATGTGCACAAATATGAGTCATATCATCAATACTTCTAAGAACCATTACATAGGTGAACTTTTATCATACCCACATGAAAATTAAACATGACATTCATATACTACACATGCTAGAAGTCACGTTCATCCTTCCTTACCACATTCATGCTCATACTTCCAAATCGAATAGTATGCGACTTTGGGACGTTTCCAAACCCTTTGCGATAGCTCCAAATAACTCTTATCCGGGTTTATTTTAATTAGACTCCCTATATTCATTTGGTTCATTGGTTTTAGGTTCTAAAATCGTCGCTCTGATACCACTTTGTAACCCCCCACACACCAAGGTGCCTTACCAAGACCGCCCTAGCATATGAAGATGCTACCATCTCGGTTGCCCTAGGTAAAGTATATCAAATAAACCATCCAAGAACGTTTATTAAAAGATAGAACTGTTTAAACAAGACACAACTGGAGTTAACCATCACTGTCAAAGGTACTGATACTCAACAAGTGATGACTCCATCCCAGCTAGATCCCGCGAGCTATCAACAGAAGTACATGCTAATCAACTGTTCACCACCCCTAAGTGGATCACCACAGTTTTATAAAACAACAACGGGGTCAGTTCACTGAATAATCAAGATAAGCAATATACAATAAACAACCACGACAACAACTGTACAGCCATCTTCCAATTCTAATCATACCTCATATCTGACTACACACTCAAGTGTGTAGTCCTGCCAGATTACTGCCGCAACAGTTAATCCACACCGCCAGTGGGGGACCGCAGACTTTCCTACCTAAGCCCCGCTCATCGCAACGACCAACAACCCATGTTCATTAATGTGCACATCCCCCTTGTGATGGGTTCCACAAGGAGCGAATCAAGGGCGTGAAGCCACTCCCGTAAGTGACTCGACTCAGTTGAGGATGCACCTCACCAACATAGCCAATACACCACAACTCCAACAATCAAGAAATACAAATCAACAACAATGCTAATAATTCCAATACTATCACAATCACCACAACTTAAATTAATTATGCAATCAACTAAGTAGGGAAACCCTACCTTTTCGTAATCCAAGCATAAACAAGTAATCAATAGTAATTCTCCATGACAGCGTCACCTACACACAATAATCACATACCATCACTATAAACCATTCCCCCAAATTAACCCAAATAAATAATTAGGACAAAACCCTAAAAGACAGCCTATTAACTGATTACAGAGCACTAGAGACTTACCAACAAAATCGGAACCAAAAGACGGAAGTGTAGACTTGCGATCGATCAATTAGCCTTGAGAGTCATTAGGGTGATTATAGGAGTGAAGAACGTAGTTTAGATTTTGATAGAATGAATAGTTACTTTTAAACAAAGTTTATATATAATCTCTAATCAACTTAATCAAACCGCGGAAATTAACCCCGTTAGACCGGATACTCGGTCGAGTACGTGGAGTACTCGGCCAAGTACCCCTTACTCAGAAGAGTATTTGTTGGAGTAAATGTCCTCAACAATAGTGCGATCACATGATTAAACATCATAATTAAATCTCATAATAAGAATACGTAAGGGATGATTCATTATATAGTCAACTGATTAACATTAATCGGTAATGATTGGCTAACTAGAGTTTGACATTACTGTCGTTTGACGGTGGTGATCAGTTTATCCCTTAAGGTCACACCTATAGGAAAATTCCCTTAATAGATAAGTTGATTAATTGTATATCGATACAAGTTGATCAATTCCTTAAATTGAACAATTCATTTGTGAGAGAGAATATTGATATCTTATTATAATTTGATTAAATAAGATTTATTTTAGTAATTAAAAGATTTTATTACTAAATTTCGTTGTTGTTTGTGAAACAACTAAATTAAGAATGATTTACTAATTATAATTGCAAAATATTGTGAATTATAATTATATGACCCATTTTATCTATGTGGTCAAGAATTACTAGACAATTTGTTATATGTAATTTAATTAATGTATATAACGATATTTATTTGATAAATATGCATTAAATTAATTAATAACATGTTACATGCTACATGTGACATATTGTGTGATAAATGACAAATTGACAAAATAAAATGGAAGTCCATTTTATCTATAATGACCAAAAAATGGAGGGACTTAGGTGTTAGTAGGTGTTTTTTATTTAATTGTTAAATAGAGACACAATGATAACATAATACTAAGTAGCCTTACACCTATTTTCTTGTGAAGAACAAAAGGAAAAGTAAAGGCAATGCATTGGCCTTCTTTGGCCTCCAAAACCGGTCCCCCCTTCTACAATAAGAGGTTGACTCTTATTTTTCATTCAACCAATTTTTACACTAAAAAATTGTCTTGTGTATCCTTTTTTCTTCTCACTCTAAAAATGGTTTTAGAAGCTCAAAAATATTGTTCTAGATCTAATAATACCAAATGTTACTATAGTAGTAATAAAATTATATTAGATGCAAATTTAAGGTTACTAATTAATATATAATACCTAGTTAGAATATGAATTAGTGTTATGGGAATGTCTTGGGTGCAATTAAAAGGAGAGTTTCTAGCTTGAAACTTTGGAGGATCATCCTATTATTCATAGCTCAAGAACAAGTGAAGCTAGGAGACCTTACTTGTGCCCATTTCGAGCCATTTAACATTGTAAGGAACATTGTTTTCCTCCTTATCTCTTTTATTTTGTTATGCATGCAACTAGATCCACTAGTTCTAAATCAACAAGTTATTTAGATCACCATTAGAAGAGTCTAATAAGGGTATATGAACCTAATAATTGGCATCAAGAGCTTTGGTGTTGCATGCATAATCGGTTTGGTTTTTCCGAGTTAGATGTAACTTAATTAAAACTAGAATATTTTGTGATTTATAAGGATAAAAGCCACAAAATTTTTTGCATGTTATAAATTATGGTTCTAAAATATTTTTAGGTCATAATAATGATTTATGGGTGATTATTTCTTATTTTAATGATTTTTAGTGAAATAATTACATTTTATTGAGTAAAATGAACTTTTATTTACTAAAAATAGTTAAACTTCACTACTGGCCGTGATTTTTTAGTATGACCTCACATGCGTATTTTATGTATTGTATGTAAAATTTCGTATTAATGTGATTAATATTGCATGATTTATGATTTTTATGTCATAAAAATGGAAGTTAAATGACTAAAAATAGTTAAACTTCGAAATAGGCCATGAAATTTTAATATGATGTCACATGCATATTTTACAGATTTTATGTAAAATTTAAGATAAATGTGATTTATTATGCATGATTTATAATTTTAATGGTTAAAATAATATAAATAGTGACTATTTTTAGCAAAAATAGCTAAAATGAATTTTATGGCATGAAATTTTTCCCTAATATATTATATTTGATATGAATATCAGATCTAAAGTTTCATGATTAATTTTGATTGATTTGGTATGTTTATTGATTTTTATGTGATAAAATCGATAAAAGGGCAACTTTATTAGTCATAAAAATAAATTCGAAAATTTTGGTTGAAATTTTGCCATTTCCAGGTTCTGAAAATTATTTAAGAATGTTTAAAATTTTGATTTTGATTTTTCTATAATTTTTATGTTTAATTTGGATTAAATGGTAAAAGTTATGATTTATATGATTTATTAATGAAATAAATAATAAGTATTTTGTGGGAAAATTTTATTGAGTTTTTGAAATCTTGGTAATATTCCAGTATTTGCAAAAATGTGATTTCAAATTTTTCCAAATTTTTATGACTTATTGGGAATTATTTCATAATTGTTATGATTAAAAGAAGTTTAATAAGCAATAATACAAAACCAAGTAGAATTATTGTCAAAAATTGAGTAAAGACTAATTTTTGAGTCCTAAGAGAGTTAGGATAATTAACTTGGGCTTAAATTTGATTTAAGTATTGATTTGTGATTTTAATAAGTTATTATCACGCATTTCCATAAAACCGGGTTATATAAGATATAAGGTTTAAATAGGGCGATTTGGCACATTAATTTGGCATGTTAGATCATATAGATATAATAATGTTGCATTTTTCATTAATGAATGTCATATTTTATTTATGTAATTTTGAATTATGTAATTTATCTTAGTATGGCCTTAGTTTTAATCGGTATTACCCGTAATGAAAGGGAATATCGATTTGGTTATAATTTTAATGTGATTTTGCATCACCGTTTTGTAATTTAATAGATTTAAATTTTTATTACAAATGTATAATAGGAATAGCCATGTACTTTTATTATTATTTTGTAATTCCGGAGTTTCCTAAAGACGAAGCCATTCGGAAAGGAGTTCCGGTCAAGACGGTGTTTTTCTTGGGAGGCGTGTCACATGAAGTTCAAGGGACAAAAGGAATTGGTTACCGAATTTTTAAATATAATATTAGATTTTCTATTTTAGGAAGGCCATACTAGGAAATTATTATTTGCTTTGCATTTCGTTAAATATGTTGCATGCATTGCCAAATCGCCATAACAACACATGCATATCATATCGAGTATTCGACCGTGTCAATTATAATTATCGATAATTCGATTTTTAGCTCACTTAAAATTGATAGATAATAAATTAACAAGACCTTTACTTTTAAAAGATTGAGACTTAGCCTTACCAAATAGTAGGAGCCCATGAATCTCAATTTCATAAGGGCTACAATACCATTTTTCAGGGTGCTTCTATTGACGTTGGGTAAGTGGGGTAATAAGTAGTTATTACACTTTGAAAGTTTGGTTGATCTCAACAAAGGTATTTTGCGACCGTGGCCGCAATAGGTTCGGGCTAAATATGAATTTAATGTAAAATCATCGACCGAGAGTTCTAATTGTAGAATCGATTAAGAGGGTTAACCCACCAAGTTATATTAGTAAAGATGTAGACGGCCCGTAGGCTCACATCCAAGTTAATATGAATTTTGGATCTCTGAATCATTTATTATAGTTGGGTAGAGGTCACTATATAAATGCTATACTTGTATTAATATTTACAAGTATTATAACGATGAATGTTGTATTTTCCGACTATTTCGTTGTTTTTTAATGTTGTTCTATTTCATTACTCCTACTCATATGGGATATCATTCGATTATAACACAAGTCTCCGCTAAACCACTATTGCTAACGACAAATAATCTCTTTCTAAAAATGAACTGTATCATAGATTGTAGACTAGCTCCATAGGAATCGTTCTATTCCATAGAACTCCATAAGAGTTGTCCTATGTCATATAAGATTAGCATCAAATTCATAACATACATATGTATGATTTCTTGTGAGAAATATGACTAAGGGTAATTGTTAGTCAAAATATGTTTTGATTATATCTTCTATGCATTCATGGTTCAAAAGTCTTATTGCTCAACCTAAACACTTGTCATCAAGCACTTAAGTTGTTAAGAATAGGACAAAGTTAAATTGGTAAATTGATTTGTTAGAAATTTTGATTGACCAAATACCACGATAGAGTTCATCCTTGCGAAGATCAACTAGGAATTTATAAGAAGATAAGTCTTCATCAAGTAGAAATTCTTGAAGTAAGTGGGAGCAATAAGAAGTAAGTACCTATCTTAATTATTAAGGATAGAACTAGGCTCGAAAGAAAAGGTGTTAGACACTAAAATAGATACAAACCCCAATAGGTAAAGATCAAGGAAGTTGGTTGTGTGACTCCAATATATTCCTTCTTGAATATCTATGACATTGACATTGCATTATTACCAATCACCACGTCATGAGTATTTGATACAAATTTGTGGTTTTTGGCATTATCATGTGACGACTAGCAAAAAACAAGTTTAGAAATTTGCATGAATGGAGCTAGGGTAGTTGCCATTTCATCCATGAACATATGAATGTTGTAGTGTACTCATTTTATTTTTGTATTTAGAAATGTACCTCAATAATTGTTATGATGTACACTAATTTTAAATAAGAATATAATTCAAATTTTGCATAAAACACAAAGGGTTTCTCTATTATGCAATTAAAATAAGCGTTGTGCCCTAATATACCACGATTAAGTTTATGGTGAAACCATACAAATCATGGTAATTATATTCAAACTATAAATAAATGTCATATTTACAAGACTCAAGTTGGTGACTGTTTAGGTATTTTTACCGAGTTGATTAATTAAGGTCAATGCGGTCTTACTCGTTGGTTGATTGTATGATCGTTCGTATGTTTAATAAATAGAGCGCATAAAGTAAATTGACACGTGAGATTTGGTGACGCGGAAAACCCAATGTGGGAACAACCGCGGGAGGGACGGTACCCTGCCAATTATTGCACTATACTTGAATAGGAGGATGATTACAATTGAGGTGCAAGGCTAATCCTGCTGGCACTAGGTGTCTGGCCTGCAAGATCTTGAACGGATGTATACTTGATAATAATATGCTAATACTGTGGTGTTGATGTGTTCTTGAATGTGAATGTGTGAATGTCCTTCTTAATTTGCTTCCTTGGCTATTTATAGGGTGAGAACCCTAGATATGTCCTACTTTGATTATGGAAAGGGAATATAATTTCCATAAGAACTCTTTCCATATTCGGCCGCCTTCCCCAATTCTCCCTGATCTCCCTAACTTCTCCCTAACTTCTCTTTCCTTAATTCGGACGCCTTCTATGATGGGCTCCTGATCTTCCTTTAGCCCGTTTCCCTTTTCTCCCAATTTCGGGCTTCCTTCCTCCTTATTACTCCTCCCCTAGCATTTTATTTTATTAAGTGGGCCTTCCTTATTGTGCTATTTTTAGCCCAAACGGTTTGCCCCAAATTTCTTGTGAAGTACGCTTTAAGGTGTCGAGCAAGGAATTTACGTAATCGTATGCTAAAACCCTAAGCCGTCTTTTACACTCCTTCTCATGCACTCCATCACGTCAGCCGCCCTATTCCTCTTTTCTCGCACCCTACTCCCTCTCTCCTCTTTATAACCCCAACTCCCACTTTGTACTTTCATTTACTCCAATCCATTTCAAAAAATATTCTTTTCTCTAAACCCTCAACCTTCCTCCTTCTTCATTTTGTCGGCTTCACTGTTCCACTCCCCTCCGTCTCTTTCACCAGGTATCTCTCCCTCTTTTTCTTCTTTGATTTCCATTTTCTCTCTCCGCCATGGGTAAAACTCCTCAATCTTCATCACCTCCACACCTGGTGACCATAATCTCGACCCAACCTTTCCTTCTCGGGGACTTTTTAAACATCCCCACGACTGTGACTCCGCTTTGACTCCGGCCGACATTCCCATGATCAAGAGTCTGCTTGGTCTTGGTGACGGGGTGGACATTGCCATCCCTGAACCGGGACAGAAAGTTGACGCCCTCCGTCCAGGGTGGGTTAGTTTTTATCTCTACCCATTTAGATACGGCCTCCGTTTTCCTTTCCCTAAACTCATCCAAGACTTCATTTTTACCAACAACTTCGCCATGGGACAAATTTCTGCTGCCATCTGGAGGGTTCTTCTCTATTCTCTAGCTGCTGGTCAGAACACTGGTAAACCTGTCACTCTGGGCGATCTAGCCCATATGTACAACATCAGATCCCTGGGCAGGGGTCAATTCTCATTCCGGGGCCGTGGAGAGGCTCCCTTCAAACACGTGTTCAAATTCCGTGATGAGAAATGGTTTGAGGACTTCTTCTTTGTGAGGAAGGACTCCATCCAGCCTCCTGCTGATTACATCTTCGAGAAATGGGTTCTGACTTCGAGTCAGTAGCCTTCTTGTCACCTGATTTATTTTATCTCGCCGCTTACTAGCTTACTTCATCGTCCTCGTGCAGGCCCCTGTGACCTGGCCCGCATTGGTGCCAAGATCCCTGCCTGCAGTAAATTGTTCAGTATCTCTGAGTCTGAGATAAGGTTCCTAGACCTGCTACCTGGTTTTTCACCTGCCTCTTCCTCCAACCCTGCCCAATCGGCTCACAACATGTCTTCTGGTAAGGCTTCTACAACTATTTTAATTTGCATGTTGTTTCTCCTGATATTTTAAGTACCCTGACGCCTGAGGTGATGTCTGCTTGCAGGCTCCAAAGTTGATCCTCTAGAAATCATCCTCTAAAGTGCCAAAAGGAAGAGACCTTCTGCCAGCCCTGATATGGCCTCTGCCTCTAAGAGGAGTGCTCATGCTGCTTCCTTCCAGACTCCTCCTACGTTTTCCAGTTCTGCTGCCCCCGAGCCCTTGGAGGTTGACCCATTGTCTCGTCATCCGCCTACTCCTCCTGCCAATCCACGTGCTTCATCCAACGGAGGCATTACCGCTTATTTCCCATAGGGTTTTGGGAATGTGGACAAGGTGCCATATTGGCTGGAGATCGATCAGCTGCTCTTCCCTCCTTTAAAGGAGACATTCTCAGAGTTCTCCCCAGAGGAGATGGCTGAGAACGACGTGCACAATGCCTTCATGGTAAATACTCTTCATTTTCTACCTGTTTGTTTGCTTTTGCTTAGTTTCCTCTTGCTGACTTATGAATTTCTTGAACCAGACCCTCCAGTCTGCACTCTATAATAGGAAGATGATCAACATAGTGCAGACCACCAGCCGTGCCACCAACGTCAAAAACCAGAAGCTGAAGGGGACTATTGCTGATCTGGCGCAGCAGCGGGCTGATCTGAAGGAGCGTGTGGTGGAGCTGAAGACTAAGCTTGCTGTAACCAAGAAGAAGCTGAATGAGGGGGCTGGTCAGCTGGCTTGTACTCAAGCGGTGTGCAGCACTTTCTCTAACTCCCTCAAGCGCTCTGATGAGAAGATCAGTGAGCTGATCTCCCTGGCCACCAACGTTGTTGCCTATGCTACCTGGCGGGGAAAGATCAGCGGGATGCATGCTGCTCTTGAGGAAGCTCCCACCCAGCAATCTATAGAGGAGGAGAAGAAGCAGCTGGAGATGCTCTACCCCACCCAACTTGATCTGAGTGCACTGATGCCTGAAGTTGGGGAGGTGAATTCTCCTGCATTGGCTGAGCAAGCTGCTGGGGGTGACGCCGGAATGTCCCAGATGCTGTTGATGGAGCTTAGGAAGCTATGGCAGCTGAGGATGTGCAAGATGGTGTGGTACCTGAAACGGAAGGTCAGCAGGCAGAGGAGATGCCAGAGGTGGAAGTCATTAATGTGACCGATAATTAAGTATTCTTATGTTTTGATGAACTTTTTTGGCAGTCTGGCCCAGAGGTGGCAGACTTGTAAATTTTAAAACTCTCTTTTTGTGGTTGCTCCGCCAAGGTGGCGGTTAAACTTGGGGCCGTATTTTGGCCATCCTTTGGAATGCCCCTTGCCATAGTTTGGCAAGGTTTTATCCTTTATATTGTGTGCTTGTTATCTAGTTTCTTTAGTTTAGGAGGTTTGCCGTGTCAGCCTGCTTGACTGATTTAGGCGAGTCCTGTCATCCTGAAAAGGCTGACGCTCTGACTGAGCTAGCTGCCGTGTCGGCCTGGTGGCTGATTTAGGCATGTGGCGCAATGTAAGGAGGAGTGGTCGTGTCAGCCCAAGAGGTTGATTTAGACCAGCCTGGTCAGCCTGAAAAGGTTGACCCAGACTAAAAACTAGGCTATCGTGTCGGCTGATGGTGATTTAGGCGTATCTGCGATTTTGGACTACTTAACGTTGTTGATGACGCAAGGTGTGTTCATCACGTTTAAAGCCAACAGGGGCGTAATTTAGGCAAGTTTATCGTCATTCTAGGACTAATGGGACGCTGCAGGATTCTGGTAGCGCAGATATCCCTACGTTCCATGTTCGTGTGCGTGTATGCTGGGGCCCTGATTAATTGCGATTAGTGCGAGCGACGTCCAGGGGGTGGTATCAGGGGTAGCTGGGTAAGCGTATTTAGCTGTCAACCAGGCTCCCTTTCGTATGTTCCACAGTCTGCCTGGTGAGGGTGCTCCTTGTGGATAAAATAGGTTAGGCATGTTGGAGTGCCATGTGCCTTGTCACCCCGCGTTGGCAGTTGACAGTCCTACTAGACATCCTTTCAAAGTACCATAGACACTAGGGTTCAAAGTGATGTACTTAGAGAAGCCTGAAAATAAGAAAATCTATTAAAATGATGTGAATTACCTGTCGCCATCTCATGGGGTACCAGAGCAATTGTGGTCCCAAGACGCTACCATACCACGCCATCTAATAGTAGTTTAACGCTTTGAAAGAGTTAGAGACACCAGAAATAAAAGTGAAATTGGCAGTATGCCTACTACCGGATTTTTATTTTAATTTTAAAAATGATTTGGCTTTTCATAGTACATCATTCTGAAAGCTAAAGTCTACTTATTATTAAAAGTAATATCTCTTCAGGTGAAGTATGTTCCATGGGAGTTGTATGATTTGACCGTCCATAGTCATCAGTCCGTATGCGCCATGGCCAACAACTCCTTCTACCTGGTATGGTCTTTCCCATTTGTAGGCGATTTTGCCTACTTTTCGATTCTTGGTGTTTTGAAACACCTCTCGGAGAACCAAGTCTCCTACCTCCAGGAGCCTGACTTTTACATTCTTGTTATAGCTCTTGGCCACTGACTGTTTGTAGGCGGCCAGACGGATTTTTGCGCTTGCTCGCAGCTCGTCAATTGTGTCCAGGTTTCTGGTCATCTCTGTATTGTTTAATTCCCTTGTCATATTTTCATAACTGTGAGTGGGAACTAGGACTTCTGACGGAATGACTGCTTCTGCGCCAAACACCAGGCTGAAGGGTATTTGACCTGTTGCTATCTTTGGTGTCGTTCTGTCTGACCACAACACTAGTGGTAATTCATCTGCCCACTTTCCTCCTAACTCCTGTAACCTCCTTCTTAGATTATCCATGATGATTTTGTTGCTGGATTCAGCTTGCCCGTTGGACTTTGGAGTCCTAGGTGCTGACTTTTTTAGGGTGATGTTTCACCTGGCACAGTATCCCTCGGTATCGTTGGAGATGAATTGTGAGCCATTGTCACATATGATTTCTGATGGGATACCAAACCTGCAAATGATGTTTCGTTTTACAAACGAAATGACCTGTTTATCTTTTACTTCTGTGAATGCTTCTGCCTCTATCCACTTGGAGAAGTAATATGTCATTGCCAGCATCCAGGTTCTGTTTCCTGTGGCTTGTGGCAGAGGTCCTACTATGTCCATGCCCCATGCCATGAATGGCCAGGGGGAAATGATAGGGTGCAAGGGTTCTGCTGGCGGATGGATCATTGATGCTGAGCGCTGGCAGGCGTCACATTTGTGTGCGTACTCTGCTGCATCTGCCTTCATTGTAGGCCAATAATATCCCTGCCTGAGTGCTTTGTTTGCCAGACTCTTGCCCCCTGCATGGTTTCCACATTCTCCACTGTGGAGAGCATGTAACACAGTCTGTGCTTCTTTCTTGTCCAGGCACCGTAAGTAGGGGCCTGCTAGTGATTTTCTGAATAATATGTCATCAATGAGTATGAACCTGGAAGCCCTCACTCTGAAAGCTCTCACTTCTTTCTTGTCGTCTGGCAGCTTGTTATGACGCAGCCAGTCTAGGTAAGGTGTACGCCAATCCCAGTCATCTGCCTGCTCAGATGTTTGATCAGGTGACTGTGAGCTCTCACCTTCCTCTGTAACCGTCTGGGCTCCTTCTTCATTCTGTGGATCCTCCAGTTCTCCTTTGTCTACTTCGTCTGCCTTTTGGATAAAAGGCTCCATCATGTGTACTATTGGAATGCTGGATAGCTTTGTTGGCTTAAATGTTGCCCCCAGAGTTGCCAAGGCGTCCGCTTCCACATTCTGATCTCTGGGAATCTGCCTAAGCTTGCAAGTTGCGAATTTTTGTTTTAATTCCTTCTCTATTTCAAGTATGCAATCATCTTTGAGTCTCTGGCTATGAACTCATCATTTACGTGGTTGACTATTAGCAAAGAGTCACTGGATATGTGCAGGTGCCTGACCCCTAATTCCAGAGCTAGCTTCATTCCCAATATCAAGGCCTCGTATTTTGTTTCATTGTTGGTTGCCTTGAATTCACATCTTACTGCTTGCGCTATCAGGTCTTCCTGTGGTGATCACAGGATTAATCCCACACCTGCCCCTCTTTGGTTGAAGGCTCCGTCAATATGCATCTGCCAGACTTCTGTCTCCTTGCTTCCTTCTAGGGTGAGGATTTCCGTATCTGCCAGATTCTGGATGGCTGGGCTGAAGTCTGACACGAAGTCGGCCAGTGCTTGTGATTTGATTGCTGTTCTGGGGTCATACTGGATATCGTACCCACTGAGGTGCACAAACCATTTTGACATTCTGCCTGATAGTTCAGGCTTCCTCATGATAGATTTTAGCGGGTAGTTGGTCAAGACATGTATAATGTCGGATTTAAAATAGGGGCGCAGTTTGCGAGATGCTACTACCAATGCTAGCACTAATTTTTCAAGGGATGTGTACCTGGTCTCTGCCGGCAGCAGAGACTTGCTCACGTAGTATACTGGCTTCTGCTCTTTTTCCTGCTCTCGACCAGGGACGGACTCACGCCACCTCCGTGACGGCCAGGTATAGGAATAGTGGTTCCCCTGGCTTTGGCTTCGACAGCAGCGGCGGGCTGCTAGTGTTTCAGCTCTCTGAAGGCTTGCTCGTGCTCCGAGGTCTATTCAAACTTCTGGCTTTTCCTTAGTATGTCGTAAAACAGCCAACATTTATATGAAGATCTTGAAATGAACCTGTTCAGGGCTGCTACCTTTCCAGCTAGTCTTTGAACATCCTTAGGCTTTTCAGGTGATTCTAGTTGCAAGACAGCTTTGATCTGCTCGATGCTGGCTTCTATCCCTCTTTGAGTTACAATATAGCCTAAGAATTTGCCAGAAGATACTCCGAACGTGCATTTAGATGGGTTTAGCTTCATTTTGTATTCCCTGAGGGTGCTGAATGTTTCTCCCAGATGCCGCATGTGATCTTTGGCCTTCTCTGACTTCACCGCCATGTCATCAATATACACCTCCATTGTTCTTCATATCTGTTCTTTGAACATTCGGTTAACCAGCCTTTGATATGTGGAGCCTGCGTTCTTTAGGCGGAATGGCATGACGTTGTAGCAATATATTCCTCTTTCGGACATGAATGCCGTCTTCTCTTGATCTGCAGGATCCATTTTAATCTGATTGTACCCACTCCATGCGTCCAGGAATGTCAGCATCTCATGTCCAGCTGTTGCGTCCACCATTGCATCAATATGAGGGAGTGGGAATGGATCTTTAGGGCATGCTTTGTTGAGGTCGGTGAAGTCCACACATACTCTCCACTTTCCATTCTTCTTTGGCACCACCACTACGTTAGACAGCCATTCTGGATATTTTACTTCTCTTATTTTCTTGGCCCAAAGAAGCTATCTACCTCTTGGTTGATCACTTTGTTTCTTTCCGCTGCAAACTTTCCTCTTCTCTGCTGGATGGGTTTACACTTTGGGTCCACACTAAGCTTATGCGTTATGATGGACGGATCTATTCCTATCATGTCATCATGTGACCACGCAAAACAATCCATGTTATCCTGTAAGAACTTGACTAGTTGTTGTCTTAAGTTTCCTGTGCATCCTGCTCCAATGAGCACGGTTCTTTTCGGGTGCACTTGTCCGGGTTGATTTGATCCGGCTCTTCTGGCAGGGGGGTTCGATGTATTCGTCCTGGATAGGTCATAGAATTGCTATGCGGGAGGGGTCGGTGCACTTAAGTGCCTTCTTATAGCAGCCTCTAGCTTCCTCCTGATCTCCTCTTATTGTTTCTACTCCCCATGGCGTGGTGAACTTTATGCACTGGTGATATATTGAGGGGACTGCTTTCATCTGGTGCAACCATGGTCTTCCCAAGATGACGTTGTAGGTGGAGGGGCCGTCTATAACCAGGTACCTGACTTGCTTGTTGACTCCTCCCACATAGGTTGGGATGACTATCTCGCCTAATGAGCTGGTTGTTTCTCCACTGAAGCGTACTAGCGGAATAGTCTTCTTTTGCAAATCCTTCTCGCTGAATCCCATGTTTTCTATAGTTTTCAGCATGATTAGATTGATCGAGCTTCCTGTATCTACCAAGACCTTCCTGACTGTGCAATTGGCCATTGACAAGGTGATAATAAGTGCGTTGTGATGTTCTCGCTCGTCATATGTATCTCCTTCATCAAAGCTGACCGTTGGTAGGTCACTTTGAGAAATCCTGCAAGAATTGGCTGGCCTGTCTCCTTTGGTCTCGGTGGCACGTCTTTTAGCTGCTGAGTATATCAGTCCGCTTAAGTCTGAGCCGCCTGTTATCACGTTATGATTTTGGTGCATGTGGGTGGATCTGCAGGCTTGGCGGAGCCTACCTTATCTTGCTGCTTGCCCCCACGTGGTAATAGGTGGCTCAGCTTTCCTTGTTCGTACAGGCGCTTGATCTCTCTTCGTTATGTGTAGCAATCCTCAGTGTTGTGCCCAATATCACGGTGGAACTCACACTTCTTCTTGTTATCCTTTCTCCATGCTTGCTCTCCCACTTGTGGGTTGGGCCACCTGACTCCATCTCCCATCTCCCTGAGTGCCTTCAAGATTCCCCCGATACATGTAGTGAATCTATACTCTGCCAGAGTGGGGAGTTGCTTGATTTTCCTCGATTCTGTTGACTCCCCTTCCATATGGTCTGTACCTCTCATCCTTCTTGCTGGTGGTTTTCTTTCTTCTTGATTTCTCCACGGCTGAGGTACTAGAAATACTTAGCGTGCTTAGTAAGCTGGCTCTGGCTAGAATATCTTCCTCCAATCGATTGCGGCAGCGTTTTTTCTCCCCTGCCCCTCGAAACTGCGTGCGGGATGCATAGTTAGCTGCTTGTATAGGTCGGAGTCGTAGTGGAGGCCTCTTCGAAGGCTTCTACTGGCATCGTCGAGACATCGCACTCTCTCGTGCTACCTTCTCATTGTTGAACCTAGTATTGTATTCTCCAATGCTCTCTCCCCCCTCGGACGATTAATACGGATCTCTCCTACGTGTTTACGTGGTTTTTTTGCTTGCGAACTGTTGAGTAAATGCGTTCACCAATTCAAAAATGCGATATCGACCATGTTGGACAGGCTCACAAACCATCGAAATGCCGGTCCTGTTAGGGTGGACCCAAACCCTTTGCACATGCAAGCCTCCTTGACTTGCCCTACAGCTGTTACTGTCATCATTTTTTTCTTGTACTGGCTTATATGATCGAATGGATCTGTTGTGCCATCGAAGAGAAGCATATTTGGATTCGTGAATCCCTTTGGCATAGCTGTGATGGATATGGTGTCCACGAACGGTGAGTCGGCATAGTTGTCTAATACTGCTTTCTCGGGTAGGGGTGGTAATCCTGGGACCCTGCTCAGTATTTCTTTTAACTCAATCTTCTTGATTTGTTATCTTTGCTGAATGGGTCCGCTTTGTCGATTTTCTTTGGTTCAATATATTGCCTCCTGATCCGAGCTCTTGAAGGTTCTGATGTGTTCCAGCTGCTAGAGGAGTTGTTGTAACGATTGTCCCCTGTTGCCAGTCCATTTGTTGGTTTGACTCGGATCCTACTCCAGATGTCTGATCGATTGTGGCGGGGCTACTGACGGGGATGCTACCTGCTCGTGCTTCCATACAGCTAGCCGTGGGCCAGTTATCCAGTGTGAGGTATCCCAGCCCTTGTAGGGTTATTCTTCCATCTGATGGTATTGTGGACATATCCAACCTGGTTACCAGTTCAGTCGGTATCTGTCGAAGTGGATTCCTGCTGCCTGATGCCCCCTGTGTCAGACCTACTAGTGGAGATCTTCCCACGTCTGCCCTGTTTGCTGGGGTGGCAGATTGCTGTTTCAGGATGTCTATCTGTGCCCAGAGCTCTCTGTCCCTTCTTCTTGCTTTAGCTTCAGCTTTCCTCTGGTCTTCTCTCATGTTTTTCATAGCTTTATGAAGATTTTCTACGCCGGTGAGTAAGATTTGTGTGGGACTAGGTGGCGGGGTGAGGCCTGAACTTGCTGCTACCTTATCTGATCTGGCTTGGGCCACGACAGCAGGAGTCCTAGGAGGTAAAGAGGTTTTTGTTGTCGGTATGATTCTTGAGGTGTGTTCGGGAGCCTGCGTAGCCACCGTTGTTGTTGGGTTTTGAGTAGAGGGTGGTGGTGGTGGTGATGGTTGCCTGCTCCCTGACACGGTTTCCGATGCTTGCTTATCCATTATGTGTCTAGAGTATCAACGATTGACGACCACAATGCCCCACAGTGGGCGCCAAACTGTTTAGGTATTTTTACCGAGTTGATTAATTAAGGTCAATGCTGTCTTACTCGTTTGTATATTGTATGATCGTTCGTATGTTTAATAAATAGAGCGCATAAAGTAAATTGACACGTGAGATTTGGTGACGCGGAAAACCCAATGTGGGAACAACCGCGGGAGGGACGGTACCCTGCCAATTATTGCACTATACTTGAATAGGAGGATGATTACAATTGAGGTGCAAGGCTAATCCTGCGGCACTAGGCGTCGGCTGCCGCAAGATCTTGAACGGATGTATTCTTGATAATAATATGCTAATGCCGTGGTGTTGATGTGTTCTTGAATGTGAATGTGTGAATGTCCTTCTTGATTTGCTTCCTTGGCTATTTATAGGGTGAGAACCCTAGATATGTCCTACTTTGATTATGGAAAGGGAATATAATTTCCATAAGAACTCTTTCCATATTCGGCCGCCTTCCCCAATTCTCCCTGATCTCCCTAACTTCTCCCTAACTTCTCTTTCCTTAATTCGGACGCCTTCTATGATGGCTCCTGATCTTCCTTTAGCCCCTTTCCCTTTTCTCCCAATTTCGAGCTTCCTTCCTCCTTATTACTTGATGCGTGTATTTTATATAAGTTTTTTATCTCATTTTTACACGCATTTCTGTACTATTTATGTAGCATCTAGCTACACCCCGAATATTCTACTTTGGTTCGTTTTATGTAATTTGCAGGAATAAACCAAAGAGGAGCTAAATCGAGCCTATTTTGTCCCAATTGCATGCATTTAAGGAGAATAAGGAGCCGGAGCTTGGAAATCTAACACCTGGAAGACGCGTGAGCTAGTTTCGGGAAGTATTTTGATGTCTTAGGTGCCAAGATAGCTCGATCGAGTAGCTTTTCTACTCGATCGAATGCTTTATATATTGGAGTTGCTCGATCGAGCAGTTCAAGCTTACACAAAGGAAGACATTGCAAGGAGTGCTTGATCGAGTGGTTTATTTCCACTCGATCGAGAGGTTTGATGGCTAGTTACTCGATCGAGTGGTTTATTTCCACTCGATCGAGTGGTTTATCTTTCTATAGACTTTTTCCGCCTAATTTTCGTATGGGCTTTTGTAATTAGTCCATAGATTAGGTTTAGAGTGGATTTTTCGTATAAGGCAGAGGGAAGAACAACATAACTCCTCTCTTCTCCCTCACACACTGACTTTTACTCTATACTTTGCTACTGTTCTTGGATTTTGTTCTTGCTTTACACTTTTGCTACTCAGATTTGGATTACGATTGGTATTATTATTCCTCTTTCATCCTTTAATCATAATTATTGCATTTGTGTTGCTATTCTCCTCTTATTATTTCATCTCTACTTTAATTCGATCCTTATTAGGTTTATTATCATGTTTAGTTTCGATTATCTATTTGTTATTATTGTTATTTCAATGATGATGCGTAGTTAATTCCCCTCTGCTAAGACTATAGGGGATCCATAATTATAAAGGGAAAGTAATCGATTTATTAGGTTAATGCTAGTATAATCTTTGTTGTTAACTGCTGCAATTAATTGTATCTGTTTAATTGAGTCGACGCAATTAGGCATTTATATCGTAGTGACCCTTGACCTGGACCGAAAGGTTGGAATAGGCGAGACTGGTAATGAACAATAGGGCATTATAGTTAGGGCGAAAGCTAAGCTATTTGTGGTTTAGGGCGAATTGAGACCGAAAGGAGATATTCACTGCTCCTCAGACCGTATCTGCATTGACCTGAGACTTAGATTACTTGACTGAATGATTATGGTGAACCGTCTGTCTTAGCTGTCTTTCTCTACTTGGTTAATCTTTATTCTCTTATTCACTCTTCCCTATCCTCTCATTAGTTTAGAATATCACAATTAAAAACCCTCCAATTTGGTTACCGAGACAAACTTAGACTAAGCTGACATTTTCCCATCTCCCTGTGGAGATCGACCCGACTTCCCTAGCTATATTAGTTAGAGCCAGTCGGTATTTTTGATAGGTATACGACTGCCCTGTCAAATTTTGGCGCCGTTGCTGGGGAGGTGGCGCAATTTTGTTGCTTTATTTAAGTTTGTTTCCCGTCTCAAGGAATTTATTCCTTGAGACTGATCTCATTTCTGAAAAGTTTTTGATTAGTTTTGCAGGTTACTAATTGCTTTGTAAAGTCTATTTCCCAGAATGCCTAAGCTAGCCAGCCATTCAGAGCCTACTGTGGATTCACTTCCAAAAGGTTTCCTATTACCCATTACTGATCAGGGAAACTTTGGAATCCACCCATCTTACATACAGCTGGTAGAGAGAAATCTCTTTAGGGGTACTGAAGAAGATCCATGCGGCATATAGAGTCATTTTTCTGAGTATTGCTCTACCATTCCCCTTTCTGCTGGGGTGACACAAGACAAAGTGAAGGGAGCCCTCTTTCCCTTTTCTTTAGCTGATGATGCCCGGGAGTGGTTGAGAGATTTAGATAGGGAGGCAGCCGGTGTAACCGACTGGAGTTCCCTTGCTTTAACCTTTTACAGGCGATATTTCCGCCGCAGCGCACCAATACCTTGAGAGCTCAAATTAGTTCTTTTGAGCAGCTACCTACTGAAGATTTGAATGGGGCTTTTGGACTAGGTTCAAGAAGCTTGTCCGTTCTGTGCCTCAGCACGGGTTCAAGAAATGGTTCCTTTGTACCCAATTCTACAATGGGTTATATAGGAGCGAGAGAGCTATTCTTGACAGCGTAGCTAAAGGGAGATTCACGAAGAATGTTGAAGATGACCAAGGTTGGCGTTTCATTGAGGAGATGGCTATTCATGTCTCTGAATATAGAAATCCCCGAAGTAGTGAGCAAGTTATTGAGTCAGCAGCTGCTGCAGTGGAAGGTCCTAGCAAAAGTCTAGGTGATGTGGAGATTACAGAAGCTTCAGGCGAGAGTGCTCAGGTTTGTTCGATTACTGAGTATGTTGAGCTATGTGGTAGATGTGGTATGGAAGGGCATGACCCTATTGGATGCCTGGCAAGTACAGAGCGTGTCCTTGCTTATCAGAAATACAAGCAAGGAGTTTCTTTTTCTCAACTGTATGAAGAAATAAGGAATGCTCCTACTCTTTCTACGCCAGCGCTGCAACCGGTTTCTCCTCCTGCAAATCAAGAAATTGCGGAACTGAAATCCTTTATGTTTAGCATAACACAACAGTTTCAGGAGAAGTGCAATAAGAAAGAAATTGTCATAGCGGAATTAAGAGAACAAGTCGCGCAGTTAACACTCGCGAAAGACCAAGCCAATCCTCTACCGACATGCGATTCAGCCAATGCAATGAATCTCCAAGTTGGCCTTACTCATGAAGGGCCAAAAATACCAGAAGACGGGGTTTTGATAGCTGAAGATACCCCAGAGGATGATATAGATGAGTTTCTGGACGAAATTGTTGCTGCGTGTGTTCCAGACACTCGATCGAGTAAAAAATCTACTCGATCGAGTGATTCAATTCATCCCGTCACTCGATCGAGTGATAATTATAGTCGATCGAGAAGTGCACAAAATGAAGATGGTCGATCGAGTAATATTCTTACTCGATCGAGTAAGTTTGCTGAGGAAATCACTCGATCGAGTGATAAAAATACTCGATCGAGCAAGGCAGAAAAAGGGAATGGTCGATCGAGTGAGGAAAGTGGTCGATCGAGTATTTCTCAACATGAAATCACTCGATCGAGTGATAAAAGTACTCGATCGAGTACCAGAAGCGGCGGAGATCCTATTTTACTATCTAATTCTGCTACCGTGTCATTTTCCCCTGCTGTGGAGACATCACGCGTTGATAAAGGTAAGGAGAAAGTTGCGGGTCCACTCATTGCTACCAGAGTGCCCTTCCCAGGTCGTCTGAAGGATGCAAAGATCGAGCGACAGTACGGTAAGTTTGTGGACGTTGTGAAGAACCTCCGTAACTCGTCCCTTTTACCGAACTTGTTACTCAGGTACCTACTTACGCTAAGTTTATGAAAGATATTGTGACGCGTAAGAGAGATTTAAGTGAATTTGAGACAGTTTCATTTATGGAAGAGTCTAGTAATTTGCTTTTAAACAAGGCTCCACCCAAAATGAAAGACCCGGGCAGCTTTTCTATTACCTGTATTATAGGCAATGTGGTTATTGATAAGGCTCTTTGTGATTTAGGAGCCAGTGTCAGTGTCATGCCCCTATCTGTCTGCAAGAAACTGAACATGAGTCACCTTAAAGTGACTAACATTACCCTACAGATGGCTGATAGATCTGTTAGGAAGCCCTTAGGTGTCTTAGAGGACGTGCCTGTAAAAATAGGCAAGCTCTTTATCCCAGTAGATTTCATTGTTTTAGATATAGCTGAGGACACCCGGACCCCAATTATCTTAGGAAGACCATTCCTTTGTACAGCTGGGGCCGTTATTGATGTCAAATAAGGGCATTTGACTCTTGCAGTAGGGGATGACGAGATCACTTTCAGTCTGCCTAGTACTTTGGCTCGGCCAATGATAGAGGATACTTGCTATTCGGTTGATATTATTGACGAGTCTATTTATGACTTCTGGTCGGGTTCTTTTATGAAGGACCCACTAGAAGCTCTTATGCTTTTTGATGAGTGTGCAGATAGCCCAGATGACAGTGACGCTGTGTTGGATTTGCTTTTTGATGATTTAGATGAGCCTGAACTCACCGAAGGTGAGGGAGAGCAAGTGGAGCAGATGATTAGCACTCTTTGCTCCATTGAGGTAAAGGTACCTGAGCGTAAGCCTCTCCCTTCTCATCTAAAATATGTTTTCTTAGACGATACTGAGCAGTTTCCAGTCATTATTAGTGCTAAGCTTGATAATGATCAGCTAACCTCTTTTTTAGCTGTACTTAAGAAAAACAGGAAAGCACTGGGCTATTCACTAGACGATATCAAGGGGATTAGTCCCGATATTTGTATGCACATGATAGAGCTAGAGGAAGATCAAAAACCTTGCAGACAGGGTCAGTGCAGACTGAACCAGAAGATGCAGGATGTTGTGATGGCTGAGGTAATGAAGGCTCACTCGACGCAGTATTATTTATTCCGTTGGTCACTCTAAATGGGTGAGTCCATTGCGGGTAGTCCCGAAGAAAGGAGGGACAAATCGTAGTTAAGAATGATAAGGATGAGTTAATACCTACTCGAGTAGTGACTGGTTGGCGGATGTGTATAGATTACGAGACGACTTAATGCCGCCACCAAGAAAGATCACTTTCCCCTTCCTTTTATTGATCAAATGGTAGAAAGGTTAGCTTCTCATAAGTTTTTCTCGCTATTTAGACAGTACTCTGGTTTTTTTCAGGATCCCTATACACCCCAGCATTTATCAAGTTAAGACTACATTTACTTGTCCTCAGGGCGTTTTTGCTTATCGCAGGATGCCTTTTGGTTTGTGTAATGCCCCTGCCACCTTCCAAAGGTGTATGATGGGGATATTTTCAGAGTATATTGAGTCTATTATGGAAGTTTTCATGGACGATTTCAGTGTTTATGGAAGTGATTTTTCTAACTCGCATGCATCTAACCTTGAGAAAGTGTTGCGTATTGTATTGAGGTTAATCTTTTGTCTTTGATCGGGGAAGTGCCACTTTATGGTCAACGAGGGAGTTGTCTTACGGCACTTAGTTTCTGACAGGGGAATAGAGGTTGATAAAGCAAAGGTGGAAGTGATTCAGCAATTACCACCTCCCGTTAATGTTAAGGGGGTGAGGAGTTTCCTTGGCCACGCCGGTTTTTATCGCCGGTTTATCAAGGACTTCTCAAAAATTGCTAAACCACTTACATTTGCTACTTAAGGATGCCCCTTTTGTGTTTACTTGATGAGTGTCTTTCTGCTTTTCACGGTTAAAGCGGGCCTTAGTCTCTCGCCGATCATACAAACCTCCCCGACTGGGATTTGCCGTTTGAGATAATGTGTGATGCCAGTGACTATGCACTAGGAGCGGTGCTAGGCCAAAGGAAAGACAAAGCTCTGAATGCTATCTACTATGCGAGCCGAACTCTGGATGAGGCTCAAGTGAAGTACACTACCACTAAGAAGGAGCTGCTAGCTGTAGTTTATGCCTTAGAGAAGTTTTGTTCTTATTTAGTTGGGTCAGAAGTTACTGTTTTTACTAACCATGCAGCTTTGAGGCATGTCCTTGCTAAGAAGGAGGCTAAACCACGGCTATTGAGATGGATACTCCTTCTTCAGGAGTTTGATTTGCAGATTAAGGGTAAGAAAGGAGCTGAGAACGTTGTAGCTGATCACTTGTCGCGACTGATGCGACAAGAAGGGGAAGACTCTCTACCTATTGATGATTCTTTCCCTGACGATACTTTAATTGCTGTTATATCGTCTATTGTTAACCAAGAACCTTGGTATGCCGATATAGCTAACTTCGTTGTCAGTGGCAAGCTGCCGCGTGACCTTTCTCATCAGCAGAGGAAGCGTTTTCTGTATAACGCTAAGCAGTATTTCTGGGATGATCTTTATTTGTTTAAGGAATGTGCAGACGGTCTCTACAGACGGTGTATTCCGTAGTGGGAGGCCAAAGTAGTCCTGGAAGACTGTCACTCCTCTTCCTATGGTGGTCACCACGGTCCATCGCGCACCGTGGCTAAGGTACTTCAGTCTGATTTTTACTGGCCTTCTTTGTTTGATGATGCTAAGTCTTTTGTTTCAGCTTTTGATGCTTGCCAACGATCGGGAAACATTTCGAAGAGACATGAGATGCCACAAAACGGCATTTTAGAGGTTGAGGTTTTCGATGTCTGCGGCATTGATTTCCAAGGACCGTTCCCTTCTAGTAAAGGTAACAGGTACATTTTAGTGGCTGTAGATTATGTGTCGAAATGGGTTGAGGCCATTGCCTCACCCCACTGTGATGCCAAGACCGTGATAAAAATGTTCAAAAAGGTCATATTTCCCCGATTTGGTGTCCCTAGGGTCGTCATTAGTGATGGGGGAACGCACTTTAAGGAAAAGAAACTAACTTCTATTCTGTCTAAAGTTGGTGTCCAACACCGGCGTGGTTTAGGGTATCATCCCCAAACTAGTGATCAGGTTGAGGTCTCTTACCGCGAGTTGAAAGAGATCTTGTCTAAGGTAGTTTCTAAATCACGGAAGGACTAGAGTCTTAAGTTAGAAGACACATTATAGGCCTACAGAACTGCCTTTAAGACACCGATTGGTGCATAACCTTATAGGTTAGTTTATGGGAAATCATGTCACTTGCCTGTTGAATTGGAATGTAAGGCTTGGTGGGCAATTCGTGAGCTTAACTTTGATCCTAAGTTGTGTGGTCAGAATCGTCTTTTGCAGCTAGATGAGTTGGAGGAGTTTAGGCTAAATGCCTATGATAGCTCGCGCATATACAAAGAAAAGACGAAGAGATGGCATGACAAGAGAATTCTACCTCGGGAGTTTCACGTTGGGCAAAAGGTCTTTGTTTAATGCCCGATTGAGATTGTTTCTGGCAAGCTGAAGTCCAGGTGGAGTGGTCCTTATACGGTGACAGCTGTTACCAAATTTGGATCTGTGGAGCTCGAAGATTCCGAAGGTAGTAGGTTCAAGGTGAATGGGCAAATTTGTGAAGCATTACCACGAGCCAAATGAAGCAGACAATCGTGTTGAAGTCCTGTACTTCGACGAGCTAGACGCGCCAGTTAATTGATGCCAAAAAGGTCGTGCGGGACCTCTTAAACCAGCGCTCCCCGGGAGGCAGCCCGGACTGCTTTATTGTACTTTTGTTGAACACTTTATTTTTCTTTAGCTTTTTGTTGAACTTTAGACGCTGTTTTACGAACCTTTTTATGCTCTCCTTGCTTTTAACGCGTATTTTGCAGGTCCAGTCACTCGATCGAGTAGTTTTTCTACTCGATCGAGCACTTTTGGGTGATTATTCACTCGATCGAGTGATATTTGTACTCGATCGACTAAATGCAAAAACACGTTTACTCGATCGAGTAGTTTTCTACTCGATCGAGTCCTTCCAGATACCAGTTTACTCGATCGAGCTGTTCTAAATAACTTGATCGAGCAGTTATGTCATCCAGCTGCTATTTTACGTCTATGGAGCTACTGCTTGACTTTCTTTGACCTCCCATGTTCATGGTCGGTTTGGGGAGGTCCCTCTTTACGACGTTTAGTAAGTTTTCCGACTCCACTTCTCCTTTTCTCTTCAGTTTGCATCTCTTTCCCTATTTTTGGTACAATGAGGGCATTGTACGGTTTGGTTTGGGGAGGTATGCATCCATATCTGTGTCTGCATTTTTGTCTGCATGTTTTCTTGCATTTTCGTTTGTACGTTTAATTATGCTCGCATGCATTATTGTTTTAATTAATTAAAAAACCATAAAATTCAAAAAAATTCATGTTTAATTTGAGTCGGAACGTTTGAACTTTGACGCTACATTGAATCCTTACTTGAGCCTTGCATATTCTTGACATTTAGTTGGCATGATTATGTGCATGATCTACGAGTTTTTATTTCTCTCTTATCTGAACGAATAGACTTGATTCATTATATCGGCAAGCTACATTACATTCTGAGGTTAGAGCTTTATAAACTGGTGACATTCATGACCGGTTTCATTTAGGATGTGAGTAGTACTCTCTTTAAGGCATGTAACATCAATTTGTATAAGCATGAGTCTAGTCTTCTTAATACCTGTATGCATTCGGTCTGTGGATGGTGACACATGTTAGGAGAGGCAGTTCCCTTTATTTCATTCTACCCATGAGCCTCACATAACCAAATTGCCTTTTTGTCCTTTTAGCTACTATCTATAATTTTTCCTACCCTAGCCAAGCTAGTGACGAGTAGTTGTTTGGAATGTTTTACTGCAGTTTAGTCATTTTTGTCTGATTTTCAGCAGTTGGTGGAAGAATTGAAGGGAATGAAAGAAAAAATGATGGATGAAAAATGAAAAAAAAATGAAAAAGAAAAAAGAGAACGAAAAAAGAAAAAGAAAGAGAAGAAAAAGAAAGAAAAATCATGTGTGAAAAAAAATGAGAAATTGTATAATGATTTTCACTCCCATGTTTTATTTATATCTTATGGGGAGTTGACGAGTTTGTTTTGGTGTTTCGTGAGTAGAGTGCATGATTTTTGCACCGTTTCATCTTTTATATTGAGTATGAAGTTGGGATGCAGTTCAAAATTTGGATCCGTTGTTGCTAGTCTGGCTATTAACTCCACATATCCAAATTCATCTTAGCCCCTTTTTACCCATTACCTCACTTACCCAAATGTAAGTCCTCGACATGTGTCTTGGTCATTAGTATGGTTGGAATGCATATGTATGGTTGTAGAGACTTTATTCATGTTAACTGCATGCATGTTCTTATAGGTCGAGTTAGGTGAGTGTCTTTACTTTTTTCTATCTTTCACATATATACTCACCTTGTGCCTAATTGTGAGTGATGAGCGACCCGTGAGAGTCCGATATCTTTTGAGTCTTGCAAGGTCGACGGTTCAGTGAGTTTGAAACATTGGTCTAACTCGTTTGCACTTCTCTTCTGCCACTTTGTCAGTTGTTGCATTAAACTGGTTTTGGTGGGTGATTTGTAGCTGATGCGTTGGTCCCGTTCCATTGTTCATTCTTAGTTGCATTCATATTTTGCTTGGGGACAAGAAAAGGTTTGGTTTGGAGAGATTTGATGCGTGTATTTTATATAAGGTTTTTACCTCATTTTTACACGCATTTCTGTACTATTTATGTAGCATCTAGCTACAAATACACCCGAATATTCTACTTTGGTTCGTTTTATGTAATTTGCAGGAATAAACCAAAGAGGAGCTAAATCGAGCCTATTTTGTCCCAATTGCATGCATTTAAGGAGATTAAGGAGCCGGAGCTTGGAAATCTAACACCTGGAAGACGCGTGAGCTAGTTTCGGGAAGTATTTTGATGTCTTACGTGCCAAGATAGCTCGATCGAGTAGATTTTCTACTCGATCGAATGCTTTATATATTGGAGTTGCTCGATCGAGCAGTTCAAGCTTACACAAAGGAAGACATTGCAAGGAGTGCTCGATCGAGTGGTTTATTTCCACTCGATCGAGAGGTTTGATGGCTAGTTACTCGATCGAGTGGTTTATTTCCACTCGATCGAGTCGTTTATCTTTCTATAGACTTTTTTCGCCTAATTTTCGTATGGGCTTTTGTAATTAGTTCATAGATTAGGTTTAGAGTGGATTTTTCGTATAAGGCAGAGGGAAGAACAACGTAACTCCTCTCTTCTCCCTCACACACTGACTTTTACTCTATACTTTGCTACTGTTCTTGGATTTTGTTCTTGTTTTACACTTTTGCTACTCAGATTTGGATTACGATTGGTATTATTATTCCTCTTTCATCCTTTAATCATAATTATTGCATTTGTGTTGCTATTCTCCTCTTATTATTTCATCTCTACTTTAATTCGATCCTTATTAGGTTTATTATCATGTTTAGTTTCGATTATCTATTTGTTATTATTGTTAGTTTAATGTTGATGCGTAGCTAATTCCCCTCTGCTAAGACTATAGGGGATCCATAATTATGAAGGTAAAGTAATCGATTTATTGGGTTAATGCTAGTATAATCTTTGTTGTTAACTGCTGCAATTAATTGTATCTGTTTAATTGAGTCGACGCAATTAGGCATTTATATCTTAGTGACCCTTGACCTGGACCGAAAGGTTGGAATAGGCGAGACTGGTAGCGAACAATAGGGCATTATAGTTAGGGCGAAAGCTAAGCTATTTGTGCTTTAGGGCGAATTGAGACCGAAAGGAGATATTCACTGCTCCTCAGACCGTATCTGCATTGACCTGAGACTTAGATTACTTGACTGAATGATTATGGTGAACCGTCTGTCTTAGCTGTCTTTCTCTACTTGGTTAATCTTTATTCTCTTATTCACTCTTCCCTATCCTCTCATTATTTTAGAATATCACAATTAAAAACCCCCCAATTGGTTACCGAGACGAACTTAGACTAAGCTGACATTTTCCCATCTCCCTGTGGAGATCGACCCGACTTCCCTAGCTATATTAGTTAGAGCCAGTTGGTATTTTTGATAGGTATACGACTGCCCTGTCATTACTCCTCCCCTAGCATTTTATTTTATTAAGTGGGCCTTCCTTATTGTGCTATTTTTAGCCCAAACAGTGACCCCAATCATTTCTCAATTCTTGATTGAAAATCGCATTTAGAAACTAGTTTTGACTTGTGTCCCAAACCATTTGATTGGGAATCTCTTGGTGTGTACGAATCTTGTATTCAAAGCAAGATAATTCATGATTTTTCCTTAAAAAGGATTATGAATAGAGCAAGATATTCGCCCTAATTACACTTTGAAGTATATGGTCGAATAAAATTTCAATCAGAGAAGATTATTACTTCTTCATCTCTTTTACCAACGAACTAGGTAGATACTTGGTATCCACTTAATGAGGTAAGAAGAGAAATTCTTTGAATAAGTTCAATGAATGTTTAAAAACCAAATTATTAGTACTTTGTTTATATAGGGAACAATAAAGTGAAGACTTTTATTTGCACCAAAAGGAGTGTGATATGGTATCACAAGATCACTTTCATAATCACACCCTATCAAGATAAGGTGCATTAGAAAGTTACAAAGAATCCTATACGATATGATTGAATCTTTACTATAAAATTGGAGATAGTTTCTATTCCAAATTTGTCTAGCATTTTTTCCACTAAAACAGAATATAGTTAAAGCAATCAAGTACAATTCATATGAGATATAGTTAGGCCAGGCACCTAAGTTGTAACTTGTTTTGATAGTAAACATGTGCTCTCTCTTCCTACATGATCACGAGAACAAAGGGTTTCTGGCTCGTGATGCTGTCTATTAAAGAAATGAGGAGTATTTCTTAAAGACAAAGTGGGAGAAAATGTTCAAGAGCCACAAACTGAGAATAAGACGTAGGAAGATGTTCCTTCTTTGTCAAAACCAGTAATTATTTCTTCGAAATCTAAAGTAGACAGGAGTCATGTTATTTTTATGAGTAACAAGCCTGTAACTTATTAAGATGCTTTATCTAGTTTCAACTCCGCAAAAGTCTGAAGTAAGCATAAACATAAAGATGTTTATTTAGCTTGGTTGGTTGGCGGTAAAGGGTTTTGCACGCAACAAGAACGCCTCATTAAATTTGGATTTTATAATTGGATTTTAAAAATCATCTTGCATGAGTTTTGAAAATCGCAACTATCCTAAGGTAGGATGCAAACTTAAGAAGAAATCTTAAGTAGATGTCAAAGAGTTGAATTTTGTGTTTTGGTCATGAGTCATGTGATAAACTTTTCTCGAATTGTCGAGTAGTTCTGTTTATACATGGAGTTTAGTGGGACTAATGTGGGATTACTAGTCTTATATGTAAGGGACATATTAATCATTTTGAATGATGGAAGACTTAGGAGAAGAATAATACATATCTAAGGTATCCAAACTTATAAAGATAGTTCTAAAAGTATATTAGCATTAAATTAATATTCTTATGTTAATAAGAATCTTGACAAGTTCAAAAGTATTGAACATGTAGAAAATGAATCCACATCCTTCCGCTGCGGAATTAATTCGTTACGCTAACATGTATCACCATTCTTAAACTTCGTATACTTGGAGTATTACGAGAAGTTATAAATCGAATCCTTGAGAGAAGTCTTCATATAGCCATATAGTTCATTGGTTAGTACTCAAGAAAGTAATAAAGAAATGAAGCTGAGCATTTAGAAATGAGATGGATTTATGTGCAAGGAGTTGCACAAAGCCATATTCTAAACACATAAGGATGGTTAGAGAACCATCTTGGCTATATTATTTAAGGAGGATAACTGCTAGGAACATCGTAGGCAGTTTAACAATGAGATATACACAACGAAAATTGAGTACACTTGCGATAATGAGATATGCAAGAAGGAGGGGGTGATATTAGGATTCGGTTTTATGAATTGGAGGAACTATGGTAGTTCGTTCCAATAACCGAAAGTCCTATCCCTACACACTGTGAGGACAGTGGGAGTTATTCAAAGGCAAGAGAGCCTATGTCCAGATTGGATCTTGACACGTACTCAAAGAAGTTCTTATAATACAAGATTATTCACAAGAATGGGAAATAGTGTATAGTAAGGTTAGGGAAAGTGCAAACTATTGCTAAAACTTGCTAACCAAGGCTTTTTCATAGGCTAAGCATGATAAGTCATGCCATTTCAAATGAGTTGAGATGTATAGTTATATACAATATTAAGTATGGATTATAGATGATGAAGTAATTGATATGGTATTAATTTTTCATATGTGATAATGCATTCATCGTTTGAGTTTTATATTAAACTCTTTTATTACTTTGTTATATCCAAATAGGTTGTATGGACAAAGTTGAAGCCAATTAAAGTGAACTGGATTAACATAGTATTGACCCCTAGTTGCTTATATGAGGTGACGTCTCGAAGTAACTAGAGTGTGATGCGATTGATGGTAAGTAGTTCAAGTGTCATAGGGTCATAAGGGATGACTAGTCGATCACATAGGCAGACTATATGGGACACTCTGTCGGGCAGTGACCGCTTATAGATTTCTGGTAATTTTTATAAAGCCTAATCGTGACAAGAGCTACTATAGTATTCTTTTGATTCGATTCTTTGACTAAAGACTGTTTGCCTAAGTTGGCACAGTTTATGATTGGATTTAATTTATACTCTACGACTGTCGTAACTGAAGTCAAATGGGTATCTTTTGGGTCATGATGAACTGTGGCTATACGAAGGGAATAGTGCGATAGGAATTGCCCACCCCTTGTCAGGGTTATCTAAAATCTCAGGGCCACGCGAGGAGTAGTAAACTGAAAATGCTTGGCCACGGTCGGAAGGTATCTACGGTAGATAATTCCGGTCAAATAGTTACTCTCCAGATCGAGGAAACCACTCAAGATAAGATCAAATGCAAGTAGGACCTGCAAGACACCTTGCATTGAGTGGGAGATTGTAATAGGAGAAGAGAATTGGTGACGCACACTTGTCTCAGACAAGTAGGAGATTGTTGGAGTAAGTATCCTCAACAATAGTGCGATCACATGATTAAACATCATAATTAAATCTCATAATAATAATACGTAAGGAATGATTCATTATATAGTCAACTGATCAACATTAATCAGTAATGATTGGCTAACTAGAGTTTGACATTACTGTCGTTTGACGGTGGTGATCAGTTGATCCCTTAAGGTCACACCTATAGGATAATTTCCATAATAGATAAGTTGATTAATTATATATCGATACAAGTTGATCAATTCCTTAAATTGAATAACTCATTTGGGAGAAAGAATATTGATATCTTATTATAATCTGATTAAATAAGATTTATTTTAGTAATTAAAAGATTTTATTACTAAAATTCGTTGTTGTTTGTGAAACAATTAAATTAAGAATGATTGATTAATTATAATTGCAAAATGTTGTGAATTATAATTATATGACCCATTTTATCTATGTGATCAAGAATTACTAGACAATTTATTATATGTAATTTAATTAATGTATATAATGATATTTATTTGATAAATATGCATTAAATTAATTAATAACATGCTACATGCTACATGTGACATATTGTGTGACAAATGACAAATTGACAAAATAAAATGGAAGTCCATTTTATCTATAATGACCGAAAAAATGGAGGGACTTATGTGTTAGTGGGTGTTTTTTATTTAATTGTAAAATAGAGACACAATAATAACCTAATACTAAGTAGCCTTACACCTATTTTATTGTGAAGAACAAAAGAAAAAAGTAAAGGCCATGCATTGGCCTTCTTTGGCCTCCAAAACCGGTCCCCCTTCTACAACAAAAGCTTGGATCTTATTTTTCATTCAACCAATTTTCACACCAAAAAATTGTCTTGTGTATCCTTTTTTCTTCTCACTCTAAAAATGGTTTTAGAAGCTCAAAAAAATTGTTCTAGATCTAATAATACCAAATGTTACTATAGTAGTAATAAAATTATATTAGATCTAAATTTAAGGTTACTAATTCATAATACCTAGTTAGAATATGAATTAGTGTTATGGGAGTGTCTTGGGTGCAATTGAAAGGAGAGTTTCTAGCTTGAAACTTTGGAGAATCATCCTATTATTCATAGCTCAAGAACAAGTGAAGGTAGGAGACCTTACTTGTGCCCATTTCGAACCATTTAACATTGTAAGGAACATTGTTTTCCTCCTTATCTCTTTTATTTTGTTATGCATGCAACTAGATCCACTAGTTCTAAAGCAACAAGTTATTTAGATCACCATTAGAAAAGTCTAATAAGGGTATATGAACTAACAGTATTACACTACTCGGCCGAGTGTTCCTGGACAGTAGTCTAACCAGAAAACACAGGACGCTCTACTCGGCCGAGTTAGCCCTATTCGGCCGAGTAACAAGACCCAGAAAACCGTGGTATTACAATAACTGGCATGCCACACTTTGTACTATGGTAGATCTTACCAGTATGAGTTATGTTAAAAAATGTATCATGTATACTCCACTCCATTCTTAAACATCTTCCAGCTTACTTCTTAGGGGGCTAAACTTTTATAATTTTGACCATTAATATGTCGAAAATCATGGTCAAACTACCGCATTGACGACTGCGTAAAAGCAATACAAAAGATCATTGCGAAAAGGATGAAGTACATTTAATGTGAAATTCCTAAAAGATAATGAATTTTGCTTCTCAAGTGTAACCCTACTAAAGTACTAATACCAAGTCTCGCATAACGAAAATAAAAAAATCTGCTAAAAGCAAGGATGTCGTACGGGAGAAAGAACGTGACGTTTTTAGGTCTTCTCATACCCGTATTTAATAGAAAAATTACATTCTCTCTAGTTGTCGCATTACCTGGCCTGTCGCGGGTAAAAATTTTCAACTGTAATCGACTCAACTTGTGGAGATCTTAAAATATTTTTACACTAGTTTATTCTATAGCTTTCTCAAATAAATCTCATAATATTTTTGCCCATGTCTAACTAATTTGGTTTAAAACTTTGTCGTCTAAGCTAACCTATCAAAATAATATTTATAAACTTAACTAACTACTCTTAGTAGAGTGGCAAGTAAAGGACGGTTATTGAATCAAGTTATCAGTTGTAGAGAGCTATGTCTTAGGGTGTCACAAATTGGATTGAGTTTGAGGTTTGCAATCTAAACTACTTAACAATGAAATGAAAGAAATGAAAGCAAAACAAAGCAAGTAAACAAATAGGGATTTTAAACGATTGATTAAGGTACTAGGGTGTCATGGGTTTATAGGGGATTCATGGTGAAGATCATACAAACATGTTTACATAGATGCAAGAAAATTATTGTTGTAGTGGAATCGAGTTAGTTTATGTCTTACAATTCCTAGAAAGATTTGGGTCCCGGAGCCGAGTCAGTCAAGACTATACAACACCTATAAGTCGAGTTAGTTTCTTCCTATTCAAATATATGCATAGTCTAACAAGCCTTGAGTTAGTTTATATCTTACAAGTCTTGTTGAATAGGTAATAGATTCATGCAAGGTTGTCAATCCAGCAATTCATCAAGCATAACATGTGCATAAGTTGAAACTACAACAAGCAAGCAATCTTATGAAAGCAATTAGATTAAGTATGGATCTACCCCCATGTTTTAATTCCCCTAATCCCCCATTAACCCTAGCTAGAAGACTAATCACTCATGATCATGGTAAACATGTTAATAAGGGTGTCAATCATACTAACAAGGTTAAACATGGTGAATGAGTAAAACAATAAATAATTAAGCAAAGGGTAAAAGAGATTATACCAACTTAAGGATGATCCAAATAATAAGTAAAGAATAATAGAAGAAAACTTTATGAATGATGAAGTGTTGTCAAGTCTTCAATAAACCCCAAATAGTCTTCAAATTACTCAACTAAATCTAAGAACACTTGAATGATTAATGAGAGATTAAGATTTGATTAATATTGAATTGAGTAATTACAACTTGATTAATAAGACCTACTAAACTAGATTGGTAAATTCACTTGATTGAAACTTGATTCTTAATCCCCTAACACAATGGGGTATTTATACTAAGTACAAGTATTAGGGTAACTAAGGGCTTAAATGACGATTAAGTCCCTAAGAAGAAGATTAACGCCTTGAAGTCCCCAAGGAGCCTCACGACCTCCCTTCACTAGACGTTCATACTGCATAGGGAGCCGCCCTGTTTGGATGTGAGACGATTGGTCTGAGCTTCGAGATACTCGGGTTGTTCTTGGGACGCCCGGTCTGAGTGTCGGGCCGCTCGGGCTGCTTCTGGGACGCGCGGATCATTGATCAGCATAGTTTCCTCTTCTTTGACTGACTTAAGATCTGTGAGGATCATTGAGGGGTCGTGGGGGTCCTCATTATTTCCCATTCTACTTGTTCTACTTAGTTAGGCCTTTAGTTTCGGTCTCCTCCTTGTTGCTTGGTCATTAGATGCGATCCATTTAGCTCCAAATTGCTTCAAAAATGCAAGGTTAGCATTCCTCTCCTACCAAGGACACAAAACCTCAAAGAATATGCAAAGTGGGAGGCTAAAGATAATAAACGACCCTAATACATGCAAGAAAGCAAAGGAACGAGGCTAGTTCGGGGACTAAAAGTGTGCAATATGAGTCACATCAAATATCCCCAAAAAGAACCTTTGCTCGTCCCGAGTAAAGAGGTGACTAAAACTACGTCCCTTATTAATACTACTAGCCGATGTGAGACAATTAGCGGGTCTCACTCCGTCCCTTCAACTCACAACAAGACACCTATGAGGTAATATGCCTTCTTGCAAGGCAAGGTGGGGCTTGCCAAAATGGCGATGCATCCTA
Source organism: Silene latifolia (assembly GCF_048544455.1). Taxonomy (NCBI): domain Eukaryota; kingdom Viridiplantae; phylum Streptophyta; class Magnoliopsida; order Caryophyllales; family Caryophyllaceae; genus Silene; species Silene latifolia. Next base: position 97,101,553 of record NC_133538.1, read on the forward strand.
ACATTTAAGCATACAAGATCAAGTAAGGGACGTATCTACAAAAATAATAGCCACTTTTCTCATCTAAGTGGCGAAAATCATCTAGAGGGGAAACAATCTAAGGGTACACATTCCATTGTAGATATTATTTCTCCAAGTTACTAAGTCCAAAAGGATACCAACAAATCACCTCCAAGTTGTGTCAAACTATGGTACTTTCGCCCACAATCGCTAAATGCTTTCGTCAAGAGTAGACTCCCTATGGTGTTAGAAACACAGTAGGATCGCGGAATTACCCCTTTTACCTAGACAAGAAGAAGGGTCGTTCCCTCTCCACCATGCAACAAAAATTGAGATCAATGGATAAAAGGGATCAATATGCTTTGAGTTTCACAATGGTAGTTTGTTTTTGATTTGTTTTTCTCCCCAATTTCTTGTGGCATTTGTCTTTTAAGAACATTTCTTGCCTTTTTTATGTTTGGCAATTTGATACTTGGCAATTCTTTTCAATTTTGCATTCTTTTTGAACATTTTAAAAGTATCCTCATTTTGTAGCAAAGGTACTTTTATTGAAGCATAGTAGTCTATTTTTGCTCCTCTTTTCATTGATGCAATTTTTGCAAACTTTTTAACTTTCACTTTGGTACTTTGAACTCAAATTAGAGATTTATTGTGTCCATTCCCTTTTTGTTGGCAAAACATGGTGATAGAAATGAAAGAACGGTTGCATGGCTTCAAAGGTCACCTTGGAATAAACGGTAGCGAAGGAGCTATCACACCACAAGGTACTCTTGACTAGGCCTTAGTCCATGGGTCAAAAGATACTAGTATTACACATCCTAGGGTGTCTTGAGGGTATTCTAGCAAACAAAGTCTCAAGGATAAAAATTATCTATAAGGGCCTATATACACTTGCCAAGCTTCCCAACTAGACATTTTCACAAAAAATTTCCTAATATGAAACTACATGCCATGATGCAACTATCTTATATACAACCTAATGCATATGCTTCTATTACTAGTATGCCACATAATCTAAATGCAACTCCTATAATCACATTGGTTTATACCGCATCAAACAAAAAGAAGCCATATTATCATTAACATATAAAAGGAAAAAGGGAGATTTGGAAAGATCATACCATGCGGTCTTCATATTCCTCATGCCTCAAATGTGGCGTAGTCGGCCCCAAGTGATAGGAGTGAACACAAACAAACAAATATATATAATATATAGAACTCTACACTACAAAAGAAAGAACATGTTTTTGGGTTTTTGAAATTTTTATCATTTTTTGAAATAAGTGTTAAAAAGTGTTAGAATTCCCCATCCCCACACTTAGAATGGACATTGTCCCCAATGGACAAAACAATAGGGAATTGTGCAAATGCAATGAAATGAAATGATGCATGATTCTACACTAAATACACACTACATGTGAAATATTTACATGTGATAAATATATACAAGTGATGCAAACTAAACTGAACTATATAATGCATGCTTTCTATTGTTCTGAGAGCTTATTTAAATTAACTCGGTTTTCTTATGAATGAAATTCCCCAAACCAAACTAAACACTATTTCTAGTGTAAAAAGAGGGAAAATTTATTCACAAGCATGTAAATGCAATGCATGAAAGGTAAGTTGTCATTTTGGATTCTTTACGGTGGGAGCAAAAAGATAGTCACCTCAATGTCACCGAGGTGTGAGTCCTTTGGTGGTGCTAGGACTCAAAACTCTTAGCCATCAAAGAGTCCAAAATGACTCTCTAAATGCACTAACCTAAATGTTATACAAGTCAAAGAAATTATGTTAACATGATAAAAACAAAGTAAAAGGAGGGGTAGGAGACTCACAATGGAATAAGTTGACATGCTAGCATAAGCCATCAACCCCGCACTTGTGTCGTCCTCCTTCATGCTTCGTCAACCATCAACTTTCACTCATCTCATCATCATCTCCCTCCATGGACCCGGAGGCATCATCATCATCATCCTCTTCTTCTTCATTTGATCTTGAACCTTGATCTTCATTATTATCATGGCTAGACCCAATACCTTCCCCTTCTTCATCAGCAACCATCTCCTCAATCCCCCTAGCCTCTTGTGCATCTCCTTCTTCATCTCTAGAAGCTCGAGGAAAGAACACTTTCCTATCCGCCCAATCCGGCAAAGAACTCGTGGGATAAAGGATTCCTTGCCTAGCAAGGTGGTAAAGTGGCGGATATTTGGCGAAATAAGAGTTCACTCGATCATTGTAAGCTTCCTTATGGATATGTATCAAGAATTGCACCATATAGTCATTGCCCGTCACAACACTAGGCTCATTTGTTGTGAAGTCTTTGTAGGCAAATGGGTAAGGAGGTACCACTAGGGAGGAGTCTTCTTCATTTGGACTTTGTTGTTGTTGGTTGATGATCCTCTTAGCATGCTTGGAGATGGGGAGGAGGTAGTTGTAACGGCGGGTGTTGAGACGGCAAATTTTCTCGGGCAAGATAGTAGAATCGGCATCCTTGATCACCTACTCATATTCTTGGGCCGAATTGTCATGTTTTACTCAATGAAACTTGTGGATCAAAGTGTACATATCAAGGAGGTTGCCACCTTTAACCGGTTTGTAGGTTTTGTCTTCATTGAATTGTGGATTAAAGTGCTTTGCCAATCTTGTTATCAAGCCTCCATTCACAATGAAACCCGCTATCTCTTTCCCTTCCTCCTTGAGGTCTAACCATCTCATAATCAACAATTGAAGGATATTGTATTCATTCTTTTTCTTCCCTTGGGCATTCATCTTGGAATCTAAGTAGGCTAGGTCGAGCTCGGTCATATGTGTAGCTTCTTTTCTAGCAATCAAGGTGTTGGAAATGGGCCTATGCCAATACCGTATACCCAGATGGTGGATATACAAGGTATTACATTCTCCATATTTAGTGAACTTCCTCCCGGAAATCGCCTTTCAAAGTGACGTGGCATCAAAGTTGAAGTGTTTCTTGTCGAAATCATGAAGGTCCTCAATTCCAAAAACCTTTCCGAACTCACCCTTAAACATCCTCCTACTCTTATTCTCAAGACGGAATTCGACATATTTTCGGATCTCAATCTTATACTCCTTAAAAGAACTAATGAATTCTAAGGTCAAGGAAGAGTATGTCAATTCATTCATGTCAAAGAGGGTATCTAACCCCATGGACCAAAAAATGCCCTTGTTTGGTCTAGCACTCCCAACTTACCCAAGGTATCATGGCAAACAAACTTAGTGGCTATAATTTTCTTCCTAGAAAGGGATTCAAAAGCTTTTCTATATGATCATTGGAAGTAAAAGTTATCTCCAGATAATCTTTTAGTTGCTCAATCTCCGGTAAAGTGGTAGTAACTTCTTCCACGGCCTCAACCACTTCCCTTGCTTGGACCCTTGGTTGTTGTACCACCACTAGAGCATTAGAAGCTAGAACCTTTTGCCTCTTGGATAAATTTGGGGCTTTGGGTGCTTTGGTGTTGCCCTTTGTCCTTGACATTGTTGATTAGTCCTTTAAATTTGTGTCAACAAACTATGAGTATGCTTGAATGCTCCCTTCTTCTTCCAATTTAAATCAATTTTGCAATCAAATTGGGGGTTTTCGGATTTCACCCTAACCCTAGAAATTTTGATTGATTTTGGGGAGATTTTGATGTTAGAAGGTATTTTTGTTGACAAATGAGTGATTTGTTTTGATTATTAGCAAGTTCACAATTGATTTGGATGAATTTGGTTGAGAAATTAGTGTTTTTGGATGATGGGGTTAATGTTTGTAGTGAGGGATTTTGTTGTGGTTGTGTTTGAAGAAAGATAGAAATGAAGAATGAAGATAAAGGTCCCGTGTTTTTGCTCTTGTAACAGGTCGGGACGGGCGACTCCTAATGGGGATGGGTGGATTTTGAAACAGGATTTTTTCTTAAGCCATGGGGACGCCCGAACTGAGCTCGGCTGGAGCGGGTCGATAGCTGGGAAGCCCGTCCTGATGGTAGCTCGGGCCGATTCTACTGCAGTTCATTTCTTTTCTTTTCTTCCTTGCCTCAGCCCCCATGAGCTCAGGTCTTCCCGTGGGGATCCCTTTCCCGCAATTTTTTGCTTCTTTATTTCCTATGAGGTTGCACTACAAAGGCTTGGCTAGCCTAGGCAATTGCTTCCCCACACTTGATCATCAAACACTACACATTCCAAACACATTAGAATCCCTCCCTCAGTTACTCTCATGTTACACAAATTCTACAAACAAAGCATATAAAATGCAATGCAAAAATTGAGTAATGTACAAGTTAAATGAAATGCAAGTTAAGAGGTTAGAATATTTACAAATGGTGATTTAGGGAGGACTCCACCAAACTCTCCTTCTTTTGAGAGGTGTCAAGGGGGTAAAGCAATGACGTTGTTGATGTTGCTCAACGCCTTGAAGAAGTAGTCGAATGCTTGTTCATTGTCATGATAAAGATCTTGCATGGACCTCGGCACATTGTTGTCTTTATTCATGTAGTAATCCGAGTCAAAGAGGTGACAAGGGTCTATATAGCCTTGGTCTAGAGTCATAGAATTCCCAATGTATGGGTTAACAATTCCTTAAAACTCATCATCCCATAGACCACATACTTCTCTTGCTTCTTTCCCTATATCGGGTAGATCAAGAGTTGACAAGAGCAACTCTTCTTCCTTGTTATCATGGCCAATGAGGCCTCCATCTATACTTGTCATGGGTGAGCTTTACAAGCTCTTATTCTTATTGTGAAAAATTTCATGCTCTCCGAATAGAGCCATTTCAACATCATCAATATCTTTCTTCCAATTGGGCAGTGTGTCTTTGCCCTTTTCTTTGAGATTTCCATCTTTACCTTGTTCTTTGAATGAAGATTCCATATTTTTCTTGTCACCTTCCCGAGTATAGTGATCAACCATAAAGCATGGCTCAATCAAGTTAGGAGCTCTCATAGTCTTATCAAGATTAAAGGTGATTGTTTTATCACCAACTTCAAGTGTGAGCATCCCGTGCTTTACATCAATCACCGCTCCGGCGGTGTGTAGGAATGGCCTTCCTAGAATGATTGGAATGTTGGAATCTTCCTCCATGTCAACAATAACAAATTCCACCGGTATGAAGAACTTTCCAACTCTCATGGGTACATCTTCCTATACTCCTAGTGGTTTCTTTGTTGTCCGGTCCGCCATTTGTAAGGTTATGTTAGTGCACTTGAGTTCTCCTACCCCTAGTCTTTCACATACCGAATATGGCATGACACTCACACTTGCACCTGGATCACATAGTGCCTTGTTAATTGTGGTATCACCAATTGTACATGGAATGGAGAAGCTTCCCGGATCTTTGAGCTTAGGTGGGGAATTCTCTTGAATAATGGCACTACTTACCTTTTTAAAGGCAATGGTTTTAAACTTCCTTATGGACTTCTTCTTGGTAAGGATATCTTTCATGTATTTTGCATAGGCTGAAACATGGTTGATTAGCTCCGTGAATGGTATAAAAACCTCTAAGTTCTTCACAATCTCCATGAACTTTCCAAGCTGCTCATCAAGGTTGGGCTTGACTTGGCGACTTGGGAATGGAAGTCTAATCACAATAGGCTCAACTTCTTTGGTCTTCTCTTCACTTTTCTTCCTTGATGAGTCATTGGTAGTTGTCTCTACCATCTTAGGATTTCTCCTCAATGGTTCAATCACATCACTTTGCTTGACATTGTCCTCAATAATATTCTCTTCAATTGGCATCTTGGGTCCTTCATATCTTGCACCACTCCTCAAGTGGATGACATTAATGGCCTCATTTCTTGTAGGAGGATTACCTTGAGGAGATAATTGTCCTTTTTGTCTTTCGGAACTTGAGGAGGCCAATTGAGACAATTGAGTCTTCAACATCTTGGTGTGAGCAAGGATATTGTTGATGGTAGTGTCTTTGGCTTGGCTATCTCTTTGCATTTGAGCAAAGATATCTTGTTGGCTCTTTTCCATTTGGAGGACCACTTTTTGAACATCAAAATCTTGGTCATTGGATTGATTGTAAGAGGGTTGGTTTTAGTTGAAGTATGGTTTTTGAGTAGGGTTTCTCATTGGAGGTGGGGTGTTTGTGGGTTGAGGGTTTTGGACATTTTGGCTTTTGTATGAGAGGTTTGGGTGGAATTTGGTGTTTTCATTATAATAGTTGGAGTAAGGGGTGCCATTCTTGTATGCTTGGAAAGCATTCACTTGCTCATTTGTTCCCCTACATTCTTGTTGATCATGTCCCAAGGTTCCACAACTCTCACACACTCCATTTGGGATTGAAGATGTTGCCACCATAGCACTGACATGTTGTTTGGGTGATTAAGAAGCTTCATCAAGCTTGGCCATGGCTTTCTCAAATTTTAAGTTTATGGTGTCAATATGAGCACTTAGTTGGGCACTCCATTGTGTGACGGAGTCAACTTCATGTCTCCCTCCCCTAGTATCTTTTCTTGGCCTACTATATTGAGAGTTGTGAACCGGCATCTCTTCGATCTTAGCCCAAGTTTGGTTGTCATCAACCTCGGTGAATCTTCAATTAGAACACATGTTGAGAATATTCCTTGAGTCTTCATACAAGCCATTCCAAAATTGTTGGACAAGGAACCATTCGCTTAGTCCATGATGAGGACAAGAGCGACATGTATCTTTGAATCTCTCCCAAGCCTCATATAGAGACTCTTCATCTCTTTGCTTGAACCCGGTGATTTGGGCTCTCAACATGTTAGTATTCTCCGGAGGATAGAACTTCTTATAGAAGGCAAGTGCAAACTTCTTCCATGAATCAATACCAAGAGTAACCTTGTCTAGGCTCTTCAACCATTGCTTTGCGGCTCCAATAAAGGAAAAAGGAAACAATACACATCGAATTTGGTCTTGAGTCACCCCCGTTTGAGAGATTTCATCACAATAGTCACAAAAAGTTTCCATGTGTAGATGAGGGATCTTCACTAGGCATCCCTCCAAATTGACTTCTCTTAACTAATTGTATGAATGCAGATTTGGCAATGAAGTTACCGATTAAGTGAGGCGGTGTTGGAGTACCAATTGGTAGGTTCTCCTCGGTTGGTACAGAATGAGATGAAAATTTAGGCATTGTGGGTTGATTTTGTGGTTGGTTTTGAAGTGGGTTCTCCTCTCCTTCTCTTGCAAAAGGGTTGGTAAACTTAACACTATCCGATTGGACAACACCAATGTCCACAAGTTCTCCAATACCCAAACTTGTTGAAGTCCCTTTAACGGTTCTTCTAATGTTGGTCAAGGTTCTTTCAATCTTGGGATCAGTAAGCAAAAGTCTACCTTGTGATCTCCTAGACATGCAAAAAGCAACTAGAAAACAATCAAAACTACCTTGAGGAGTTTGACTTCCCCAAGGCTAAGAAAGACACAACTAAAAACAACAAATAACAATTCAATTGAACACCGTCCTCGGCAACGGCGCCATTTTTTATTCGGTTTATAACTTTGTCGTCTAAGCTAACCAATCAAAACAATATTTATAAACTTAACTAACTACTCTTAGTAGTAGAGTGGCAACTAAAGGACGGGTATTGAATCAAGTTATCGGCTGTAGAGAGCTATGTCTTAGGGTATTACAAATTAGATTGAGTTTGAGGTTTGAAATCTAAACTACTTAAAAATGAAATGTAAAGAAATGAAAGCAAAACAAAGCAAGTAAACAAATAGGGATTGTAAACAATTGATTAAGGCACTAGGGTGTCATGGGTTTATAGGGGATTCATGGTGAAGATCATACAAACATGTTTACATAGATGCAAGTAAATTATTGTTGTATTGGAATCGAGTTAGTTTATGTCTTACAATTCCTAGGAAGATTTGGGTCCCGGAGCCGAGTCAGTCAAGACTATACAACACCTACAAGTCGACTTAGTTTCTTCCTATTAAACTATATGCATGGTCTAACAAGCCTTGAGTTAGTTTATATCTTTGAAGTCTTGTTGAATAGGTAAGAGATTCATGCAAGGTTGTCAATCAAACAATTCATCAAGCATAACATGTGCATAAGTTGAAACTACAGCAAGCAAGCAATCTTATGAAAGCATATTAGATTAAAGTATGGATCTACCCCCATGTTTTAATTCCCCTAATTCCCCATTAACCCTAGCTAGAAGACTACTCACTCATGGTCATGGTAAACATGTTAATAAGGGTGTCAATCATACTAACACGGTTAAACATGGTGAATGAGTAAAGCAATAATTAATTAAGCAAAGGTTAAAAGAGATTATAACAACTTAAAGATGATCCAAATAATAAGCAAAGAATAATAGAAGAAAACTTGATGAATGATGAAGAGTTATCAAGTCTTAAATAAACCCCAAATAGTCTTCAAATTACCCAACTAAATCTAATAACACTTGAATGATTAATGAGAGATTAAATTTGATTAATATTGAATTGAGTAATTACAACTTGATTAATAAGACCTACTAAACTAGATTGGTAAATTCACTTGATTGAAACTTGATTCTTAATCCCCTAACACAATGGGGTATTTATACTAAGTACAAGTATTAGGGTAACTAAGGGCTTAAGTGACGATTAAGTCCCTAAGAAGAATATTAACGCCTTGCAAGTCCCTAAGGAGCCTCATGACCTCCCTACACTAGACGTTCATACTGCATAGGGAGCCGCCCGGTTTGGGTATGAGACGCTCGATCTGAGCTTCGAGACGCCCGGGTTGTTCTTGGGACGCCCAGTCTGAGTGTCGGGCCGCTCGGGTTGCTTCTGGGACGCCCGGATCATTGATCAGCATAGTTTGCTCTTCTTTGACTGCCTCAAGATCTGTGGGGATCATTGAGGGGTCGTGGGGGTCCTCATCATTGCCCATTCTACTTGTTCTACTTACTTAAGCCTTTAGTTTCGGTCTCCTCCTTGTTGCTTAGTTGTTAGATGCGATCCATTTAGCTCCAAATTGCTCCATAAATGCAAGGTTAGCATTCCTCTTCTACCAAGGACACAAAACCTCAAAGAATATGCAAAGTGGGAGGCTAAAGATAGGAAACGACCGTAATACATGCAAGAAAGCAAAGGAACGAGGCTATTTCGAGGACTAAAAGTGTGCAAATATAAGTCACATCACTAACACTCATGGTTGACATGATTTAAAATTCAGTTTAAGCCTAAAAAATTATTTATATTCGCTGCATCCAAGATAAATGCCATATAATTGGTCATTTGTGATAGATTTTCCCTTTTTATCAAATTTGGTTCTTCTTATTGCAGAGCTAACAATTTTTATTCTTACGTGAAAAATTTAACGTTTATTTTGAACCAATTGCTTATTATTCTATTCCTCATGATTATTATAGAGTATATTTTTAATTTGTGTTATAATGTCTAATTGCTAACATTTATTCTGAACCAGTACTTATTTATTCTATCAATCAAGCTTATAAAATTAAAAGGAACTTGAGATCAACTTCTAACAATAGGCTCAAAAAGCAAGTAAACATAAGCAAACATAAATAAGAAATTAATTTGATATGAGAAAGGTCGGAAGATTATAAAAATTTTCATATTTAGGCTCTGTTTCTAAGAAATAAGCTTAAACTTATTGAACCAAAATTTCATTTATCTTAATTTCTTATAAGTATTTGGTAGATAAATTATTTACCAAAACAGGAGTAGCATGTGAGAAATAAGTTACATGTTTATTATTTTTAATCCTTTAATTTAAAATATTAAATATGAAGTACTTATTATGTCCTTTTATGTCATTTTACTAAAAAAACAGATACCTTTCGGTTAGTTTTCCAGACATTTTTTTAGGTTTAATTAACTTTTCAGTTTTAGTATGACTAATGAAATCTGGGATATAGTATATGAATAAGTACTTTGTATGTTATTAATATACCATATAATTAGTTACATTGTGTATTTAGAGTAGCACCTACTATTATTCTTATATAGAGTAGCACCTACTATTATTCTTACATAGATGCATTGTAATTAGTTTTTTTGTTCTCCGTGTTTAAGTTAAGAAGAATTGTGCATTAAATATAATTTTATCCTTGAAAAATGAATTTAAGAAAAAAATTAATATTATGTAATGGTTAGATTACAATTGATCATAAGTTCATCATATATGAATAATACTATGAGTTGCTCCAAGCTTTAAGTTGTTCAAACCACCAAATTTTACTTCAGTTATTCTCAGTTTTGTTCCTCTATGATCTAATTATCTACACATTCTTATATAAAGTAAATTAATGAAACAAAATAGTACTCTCTCCAACCCGGTCAATAGAGTACACTTTTGTAATACTACGGTTTTCTATACTGTTGGGTACTCTATCAAGTAAGGTATCACTCGATCGAGTAGGGGGCACTCGATCGAGTAAGTGACTTACTCGATCGAGTAAGTCGGTTTTACGGGTTGTTTTTGACGGGTTTTGTTAGCAATGCGAGAAGGATATATAAACACCTTTCATCAGTTCTTTTCACTATTTACCCTACTTTGACTTTTTCAAAGATTAAAACAAGTTACATTGCTTCTCTCTTTCGCATTGCTATCAAATCCCAAGGCTTGTGTCGTCAGATTTCTAAGTTCTTTACGCCGTAGAGAGCGACGCATTGTGGGTAAGCTTCTAGTTGTTTTTGATTGAAACCATAATGGGGTATTTTGGGGGATTTGGGAGTATTGTGATGGTTAGATGGTAATTGTATGATTGTGTGATTGATAGGAGGTAATTACATAGAGGAACGTTTTTGATTAGCTGATTGTGACGATCTTGGTGATTATTTTTCCAGGTAGGGTTTCACTACTCAGTTATTGGTTACATTGTATTTGATGGTCAATTGTTGATGGTTATTTAATGTTATTGATATATATTGTATTGTAATTGCTGATTGGTAATGGTTGATGTATAGCCGGTTGGTTGTGCTTGTCTGTGATTCGTGAGGTGCGTCCTCGGCTGAGTGGAGTCACTTGTGGGAGTGGCTTCACGCCCTTGATTCGCCCTTTGTGAAACCCGCCATAAAAGGGATGTACACATTAAGGAACTTGGGTTTGCTCTCGGTATTGATGAGCGGGGCTTAGGTGGGAATGGCTGCGGTCCCCCACTGGCGGTGAGGATTACTGGTTGCGGCCGTAATCTAGCAGGACTAGACCTTCAGGCTACTCAGGTGATTGGTGATGTGACGGAGTTGGGTGATTGTATGTATTGTTGATATTGATTATCTTATATTGTGTAATCAGTAACTTACCCCGTTTAAATGTTCTAAAAATTGTGTGATCCATTCGGGGATGGTGAACAGTTATTGAGCAGGTATGAGATGGATTACGCGAGGGAAAGCTGGGATCGTGTCACCACATCTCACTTAGAGTTTTCCACTGTGTCATGAACTTTATAATTCTTTTAGTTGGTTTTGGTACTTGGAAAGTTGTATTTTCATTTGACAGTTCTGGTTTTGGTTTGTATCGCACTAAACTTAATTAATAAAGTACGTTCTTTTATGGTCCTTTTGATATACATTGCCTCGGATAACCGAGATGGTAGCACTTCCATGCATTGGGTGGTCTAGGTAAGGCACCTTGGTGTATGGGGGTGTTACAAAGTGGTATCAGAGTGGAAATGGGAGTCTATCTCCATGGACTTTATAATGGGTTTACCGAGGAGCCAGTAGGGTAATAACATGATATGAGTGATAGTTGATCGTTTGACTAAGTCATCTCACTTTATTCCAATGAAAGATACATGGAGTAAGGTTTAGTTGGCAATTGGGTACAGGAAGCATATGGTGAGGTTACATGGAGTCCCTAAGGACATTTTGTTAGATCGGGATGCGAGGTTTATTTCTCGATTTTGGCAAGAGTTGCAGGAGATGATGGGAACTACCTTGAAGATGAGTACTGCTTTTCATCCTGCAACAGATAGACAGACAGAGAGAACTATCAAGACTTTGGAGGATATGTTGAGAGCTTGTGTGATGGAGTTTGGTGGTAGTTGGGAAGATAGGTTGGATTTGATCGAGTTTTCTCACAACAACAGCTACCACATGAGTATTGGGATGGCTCCATTTGAGGCTTTGTATGGGAGGAGGTGCAGGATTCCGATTTTCTGGGATAATAGAGCTGAGGCAGTGGTTTTAGTACCACCGATGGTACAGAAGATGATAGACCAACTGAAAGTGATTAGGCAAAATATGAAAGCGGACCTGGATCGACAAAAGAGTTATGCGGACTTACATCATCGTGACATCGAGTTTCAGGTTGGGGATAAGGTTCTTCTGAAAGTATCACCGATGCGTGGTGTCATGAGGTTTGGTAAGAAAGGGAAGCTGAGCCAGAAGTTTATTGAAGCGTATGAGATTTTGGATCGTGTGGGAGAGGTTGCTTAAGGGTTAGCTTTACCACAAGCTTTGGATCGGGTGCATAATGTGTTTCATGTGTCTCAGTTACGGAAGTATGTGAGTGATCCTTCCCATGTGTTAGAGGTGGAGAACATCGAGTAGGATGAATCCTTATCTTATCTTGAGGTGCCAAAACAAATTCTTGATCGCAGGGTTCGTAAAACTAGGTCCGCGAAAACGGTGTTACTCAAGGTCCTATGGTCTAATCATGAGGTTGAGGAAGCGACTTGGGAGGTGGAAGAGGCTATGAAGGAGCGGTATCCGTCTCTTTTTGATCAGGTATGTGTGGTTACGGGGACGTAACCTAGTTTCTTTTAGGGGGTAGGAGATAATCGCATAAGGTTTTGGTATGGTTTTATATTAGTTTTTGTACATTTAGTGGTTGTTTTGAGTCGGTATGAGTTGTGGTTGGGGTTTTGTTTTGAGTTTTGTTGCGTTGTTGTATCATGATTGAGTTAGTATGTTTGTTTTTTAGTATGGGTTTGAACTTCGGGGACGAAGTTCATTTTTAAGGAGGGAAGACTGTAATACTACGGTTTTCTGTACTGTTGGTTACTCTATCAAGTAAGGCTTACTCTGTCGAGTAAGTGAGTTTTGATTACAAAACAGTGTACTGTCTGATGCATACTCGAACGAGTAGGTGTCACTTGATCGAGTAGGGGGCACTCGATCGAGTAAGTGACTTACCCGATCAAGTAAGTCGGTTTTACGGGTTATTTTTGACGGGTTTTTTTAGCAATGCGAGAAAGATATATAATCACCTTTCGTCAGTTCTTTTCACTTTTTACCCTACTTTAACTTTTACAAAGATTAAAACAAGTTATGTTGCTTCTCTCTTTTGAATTGCTATCAAATCCCAAGGCTTGTTTCGTCGGATTTCTAAGTTCTTTACGCCGTTGAGACCGTCGCATTTTGGGTAAGCTTCTAGTATGAATTTTATGTCGTTTCATTGTTTTTGGTTGAAACCCTAATGGGGTATTTTGGGGGATTTCGGAGTATTGTGATGGTTAAATGGTAATGGTATGATTGTGTGATTGATAGGAGGTGATTTCGTAGAGGAACATTTTCTGATTAGCTGATTGTGATGATCTTGGTGATTGTTTTTCCAGGTAGGGTTTCCCTACTCAGTTATTGGTTATATTGTATTTGATGGTTGATTATTGATGGTTGTTTAATGTTGTAGATCTATATTGTATTGGAATTGGTAATTGGTAATTGTTGATGTATAGTTGGTTGGTTGTGTTTGTCTATGGTTCGCGAGGTGCGTCCTCGGCTGAGTGGAGTCACTTGCGGGAGTGGCTTCACGCCCATGATTCGCCATTTGTGGAACCCGTCACAATGGGGATGTGCACATTAAGGAACTTGGGTTTGCGCTCGGTATTGATTAGCGGGGCTTAGGTGGGAATGGTTGCGGTCCCCCACTGGCGGTGAGGATTACTGGTTGCGGCCGTAATCTAGCAGGACTAGTCCTTCAGGCTACTCAGGTGATTGGTGATGTGACGGAGTTGGGTGATTGTATGTATTGTTGATATTGCTTATCTTATATTGTGTAATCAGTAAGTTACCCCGTTTAAATGTTTTAAAAATTGTGGTGATCCATTCGGGGATGATGAACAGTTATTGAGCAGGTATGAGATGGATTGCGTGAGGGAGGGATCGAGTCACTACATGTCATTTAGAGTTTTTCGTTGTGTCATGAACTTTATATTTCTTTTAGTTGGTTTTGGTACTTGGAATAGTTGTATTTTCATTTGACAGTTCTGGTTTTGGTTTGTTTCGCACTAAACTTAATTAATAAAGTACGTTCTTTTATGGTCCTTTTGATATACATTGCCTCGGGTAACCGAGATGGTAGCACTTCCATGCATTGGGTGGTCTTGGTAAGGTACCTTGGTGTATTGGGATGTTACAAAGTGGTATCAGAATGGAAATGGGAGTCTATCTCCATGGACTTTATAGTGGGTCTACCGAGGAGCCAGCAGGCTAATAACATGATATGAGTGATAGTTGATCGTTTGACTAAGTCATCTCACTTTACTCCAATGAAAGATACATGGAATAAGGTTCAGTTGGCTAATGGGTACAGGAAGCATGTGGTGAGGTTACATGGAGTCCCTAAGGACATTGTGTCAAATCGGGATGTGGGGTTTATTTCTCGATTTTGGCAAGAGTTACATGAGATGATGGGAACTACCTTGAAGATGAGTACTGCTTTTCATCCTGCAACAAATAGACAGACAGAGAGAACTATCAAGACTTTGGAGGATATGTTGAGAGCTTGTGTGATGAAGTTTGGTGGTAGTTGGGAAGATAGGTTGGATTTGATCGAGTTTTCTTACAACACCAGCTACCACACGAGTATTGGGATGGCTCTATTTGAGGCTTTGTATGGGAGGAGGTGCAGGATTTTGATTTGCTGGGATGATAGAGCTGAGGCAGTGGTTTTAGGACCACAGATGGTACAAGAGATGATAGACCAAGTGAAATTGATTAGGAAAAATATGAAAGCGGCCTAGGATCGACAAAAGAGTTATGCAGACATACATCGTCCTGACATCGAGTTTCAGGTTGGGGATAAGGTTCTTCTGAAAGTATCACCGATCCGTGGGGTCATGAGGTTTGGTAAGAAAGGGAAGCTAAGCCAGATGTTTATTGGACCGTATGAGATTTTGGATCGTGTGGGAGAGGTTGCATATCGGTTAGCTTTACCACAACCTTTGGATCAGGTGCATAATGTGTTTCATGTGTCTCAGTTACAGAAGTATGTCAGTGATCCATCCGATGTGTTAGAGGTGGAGAACATCGAGTTGGATGAATCCTTGTCTTATCTTGAGGTGCCAAAACAGATTCTTGATCGCAGGGTTCGTAAAACTAGGTCCGGGAAAACGGTGTTACTCAAGGTGCTATGGTCTAATCATGAGGTTGAGGAAGCGACTTGGGAGGCGGAAGAGGCTATGAAGGAGTGCTATCCGTCTCTTTTTGATCAGGTATGTGTGGTTACAGGGACGTAACCATGTTTCTTTTAGGGGGTAGGAGATAATTGCATAAGGTTTTGGTATGGTTTTATGTTAGTTTTTGTATAGTTAGTGGTTGTTTTGAGTATGTATGAGTTGTGGTTGGGGTTTTGTTTTGAGTTTTGTTGCGTTGTTGTATCATTATTGAGTTCGTATGTTTGTTTTTGAGTATGGGTTTGAACTTCGGGGACGAAGTTCATTTTTAAAGGAGGGAAGACTCTAATACTACGGTTTTCTGTACTGTTGGTTACACTATCGAGTAAGGCTTACTCTGTCGAGTAAGTGAGTTTTGGTTATGAAACAGTGTAATGTCTGATGGGTACTCGATCGAGTAGGTGTCACTCGATCGAGTAGGGGGCACTCGATCGAGTAACTGACTTACTCGATCGAGTAAGTGACTTACTCGATCGAGTAAGTCGGTTTTACGGGTTATTTTTGACGGGTTTTTTTAGCAATGCGAGAAAGATATATAAACACCTTTCGTCAGTTCTTTTCACTTTTTACCCTAATTTAACTTTTATAAAGATTAAAACAAGTTACGTTGCTTATCTCTTTCGAATTGCTATAAAATCCCAAGGCTTGTGTCGTCGGATTTCTAAGTTCTTTACGCCGTTGAAACCGTCGCATTGTGGGTAAGCTTCTAGTATGAATTTTATGTCGTTTCATTGTTTTTGGTTGAAACCCTAATGGGGTATTTTGGGGGATTTGGGAGTATTGTGATGGTTAGATGATAATTGAATGATTGAGTGATTGATAGGAGGTGATTTCGTAGAGGAACATTTCTGATTAGCTGATTGTGACGATCTTGGTGATTACTTTTCCAGGTAGGGTTTCCGTACTCAGTTATTGGTTACATTGTATTTGATGGTTGATTGTTGATGCTTGTTTAATGTTGTTGATCTATATTGTATTGGAATTGGTAATTGGTAATTGTTGATGTATAATTGGTTGGTTGTGTTTGTCTATGGTTCGCGAGGTGCGTCCTCGGCTGAGTGGAGTCACTTGCGGGAGTGGCTTCACCCCCTTGATTTGCCCTTTGTGGAACCCATCACAAAGGGGATGTGCACATTGAGAAACTTGGGTTTGCGCTCGGTATTGATGAGCGGGGCTTATTTGGGAATGGCTGCGGTCCCCCACTGGCGGTGAGGATTACTGATTGCGGCCGTAATCTGGCAGGACTAGACCTTCAGGCTAGTCAGGTGATTGGTGATGTGACGGAGTTGGGTGATTGTATGTATTGTTGATATTGCTTATCTTATATTGTGTAATCAGTAACTTACCTCGTGTAAATGTGTTAAAAATTGTAGTGATCCATTCGGGGATGGTGAACAGTTATTGAGCAGGTATGAGATGGATTGCACGAGGGAAAGCTGGGATCGAGTCACCACATATCACTTAGAGTTTTCCGCTGTGTCATGAACTTTATATTTCTTTTAGTTGGTTTTGGTACTTGGAACAGTTGTATTTTCATTTGACAGTTCTGGTTTTTGTTTGTATCGCACTAAACTTAATTAATAAAGTACGTTCTTTTATGGTCCTTTTGATATACATTGCCTCGGGTAACCGAGATGGTAACACTTCCATGCATTTGGTGGTCTTGGTAAGGCACCTTGGTGTATGGGGGTGTTACAAAGTGGTATCAGAGTGGAAATGGGAGTTTATCTCCATGGACTTTATAGTGGGTGTACCGAGGAGCCAGCAGGGTAATAACATGACATGAGTGATAGTTGATCGTTTGACTAAGTTAACTCACTTTATTCCAATGAAAGATACATGGAGTAAGGTTCAGTTAGCTAATGGGTACAGGAATCATGTGGTGAGGTTACATGGAGTCCCTAAGGACATTTTGTCAGATCGGGATGCGAGGTTTATTTCTCGATTTTGGCAAGAGTTGCAGGAGATGATGGGAACTACCTTGAAGATGAGTACTGCTTTTCATCCTGTAACAGATAGACAGACATAGAGAACTATCAAGACTTTGGAGGATATGTTGAGAGCTTGTGTGATGAAGTTTGGTGGTAGTTGGGAAGATAGGTTGGATTTGATTGAGTTTTCTTACAACAACAACTACCACATGAGTATTGGGATGGCTCCATTTGAGGCTTTGTAGGGGAGGAGGTGCAGGATTCCGATTTGCTGGGATGATAGAGCTGAGGCAGTGGTTTTAGGACCACAGATGGTACAGGAGATGATAGACCAAGTGAAAGTGATTAGGCAAAATATGAAAGCGGCCCAGGATCGACAAAAGAGTTATGCGGACTTACATCGTCATGACATCGAGTTTCAGGTTAGGGATAAGGTTCTTCTGAAAGTATCACCGATGCATGGTGTCATGAGGTTTGGTAAGAAAGGGAAGCTGAGCCAGAAGTTTATTGGACCGTATGAGATTTTGGATCGTGTGGGAGAGGTTGCTTATCGGTTAGCTTTACCACAAGCTTTGGATTGGGTGCATAATGTGTTTCATGTGTCTCAGTTACGGAAGTATGTGAGTGATCCTTCCCATGTGTTAGAGGTGGAGAACATCGAGTAGGATGAATCCTTATCTTATCTTGAGGTGCCAAAACAAATTCTTGATCGCAGGGTTCGTAAAACTAGGTCCGGGAAAACGGTGTTACTCAAGGTCCTATGGTCTAATCATGAGGTTGAGGAAGCGACTTGGGAGGCGGAAGAGGCTATGAAGGAGCGGTATCCGTCTCTTTTTTATCAGGTATGTGTGGTTACGGGGACGTAACCATGTTTCTTTTAGGGGGGTAGGAGATAATCGCATAAGGTTTTGGTATGGTTTTATGTTAGTTTTTGTACAGTTAGTGGTTGTTTTTGTGGGATTTATCTGTATGCATCCTTTTAATTTAAGGATTATAACGAATCATAAAGTGATGAATACTCGTCATAAAATTAAATTGCATAAACAAAATATAAAGGATTAAGCAATAACCTTCGGTCCTAGCAAAAACGGCCTAAGAACAATATCAAAGTTGATATTCGCCTACCAGTTGCACCCAAGACGATATGAGAAATGCCTTTTGATTATGCAGAATCGATCCAAAAATTAACTGATTAATATTTAGGTTTTTTTGTGTTTTTCGTAGAGATGAGAGGCAAGAGTGAGATAGAAAAAATTAGGTTAAAAAATTTACTCCTATCTCTCCCTTTAACCGTGTATGAGAGAGAGATTAGGGTAGAATTTTTTTTATTAATTACTCGGCCCATAATCCGAAATTAGGAGAGTTATTTCTCTTATTTTCGGTTATTCCAAAAATGTATAAAATGTGTAAATTGTCATCTAGTGAGGATCGAACCCATGACCTCTTGGTTTGAGTACCCTCACTATTACCACTATGACTCATTCATTATGTTGATATTAAAGATAACCGATTACATTTAATTACGAATTAACATATTAATTCGTCCAAGCTAACATTACATACATTTAATTAAATATAACTTATTATATTCAATTTACGAATTTATAGTTAATTCGTCTCAACTAATATTATTTAATTTTCATTAAATAATTGTCTCATCAACACATTGACTAACTGTTTAGTCATATAAGGCATCAATGTGATTATATTTCTATAACCACATCTCTCAAACACATCCTATAGGTGTGACCTTTAGGGACCAGTTGATCACCGCCATCTGTATGATAATAACGACAAACTTTCTAGCAAGTCAACCGTTATTAGGTAATCGTTAATCAACTGATTAAAATACGAAGTATACCCTTGTGAACCTGTAAGAGATTTACAAATGTTATCACACTAATTTGCCCTAACTCAACCTTGCCTCCTCTCATCGGAAAAACACAAAAACTTGATGAATTTATTTACGTATTTTTTTTGCAATCGGTTGTAATTTGTAATACTTAGTGTGGCCTTAGTTAATTATGTTTTCGTAGTGAAGGAAACATGATTTTTTATGTAATTATGAGATCTCGAATCTCCTTTATTTTTCTTTAGTTTTGGGTTTTGAAATTAGAATGTAATAAATAGGTTTATTATGTAATTTTTATTTATTGTATTTTTCAAAAGAAGACTAAAGATGGAGATTGGAGCTCACTCCCGCTACATGGATCAAGAAGGAACATCAAGACAAGCTTCGCGGGTCCAAGGATGGATTCCAAACTTGTATTTAATGTTCATTTTGATAGGATAGGCCACACTAGGACTTTTATTGTTTTACGTTTTCATTCATATTGTTTTTCATTCATATGATAGTTTATGCATCATATTCCGCCTAAAACCAAACCACCTACTACAAAAATGCATGAAAATTGACACATATAGGTTATATGTTAGTTTTCATAGACATACAGATGTCACATGCTTTTAAGCCATCACCTTAGTTTATTCATTCACGCATGCTAGATATTAGTTCACTTAAAATGAATTAAAACGAAGTTGATGGGATCTTCCTCTAAAACGGAAATTGAGATTAGTCTTTAAAAGGGCAAACAACTATGAATCCCTTCTTCGTCGGTAGGCATAATATGACCCCTTCTACGTTGGGTAAGTAGTTGTGTTGACTTATTTTACCTCAACATCATAGTCCGAAGAGTTTCTCGTGATTATGATGGACTAAAGGTAGAATTTACAGAAATTTATCGACCAAGAATTCTAACGGTAGAATTAGCTAAAAGGTTAGCTTATCAATTTACAGAGAATTGAGTCTTGGGATCATTTATATAATTCTTGAGGAAGGTCAATTGTATAAATGTTTTGAGTCTTCGCGTTATGACAGTAGTTCATTAGACTTAAAAATATAAACGATGCACATGCTTATTTTTATTCTTCTTCTCGCAGTGTAGAACACGTTTATTTTGATAATACTGTTACAACAAAATGTCTAGAAATAATGCAATCCAAATGCCTAGTGCCACACTTGGACGCGAGTCCTGGCTGAAAATATTCATGGACCAAATGAATCAGTTCACACGTCTGAAAAATGACGGGTCCAACTTTGCGGACTGGGAGTAAGCACTACGGAATGCTGCCATTGCTGACGGTAAGCTCAGGTACTTAAGTGAGCCAATACCGGTAAACCCAGGCCCCAATGCAGGAGTAAACGAGTCACTCGCTTATAGTGACTTCGTTATGGAAGCGGGTGCGATAAAGAACGTACTCATCTTTGCAATGGAAACCAATTTGCAGAGACGCTTCATTGTCCAAGGTGCGAACAAGATTTTCACCACGCTCACTAACGAGTTCTTAAAAGCACCGAGAATCATTACATATGAGCATACCTGTTGCTTCTTTTATGCGAAACTCCAGAAGGGCCGACCGGTTAGCCCACACATCTTCACATGATTGAGAATGTCGAGAAGCTGGAGGCTCTTGATTGCAAAATCAGTGAGAGCATTGTCATTGACCGAATGCTTCATTCTCTTCATGATGGTTTTGCCCTTTTCAGGGCGAACTACTACATGAATGACTTGAAAAAGAGTCCTCATGAGCTACACTCCCTTCTCGTACAGACCGAGAAGGATATGAAATTGAGTGGGAGCATGAAGCAGGATGTTCTCACGATTTCCAACAAGGGTAAAAGTAAGGGCAAGGCTCATGGCGACCTAGCTGTGGGTAAGTCAAAGTTTTAAAAGCCATGAAACGGTAAGAGTGGGCCTGGTGAGACTAGTGGCTCACAAGGCAAGGCAAAGAGCAAGGGCGGTGACATTGAGTGCCACCATTGTCACAAGACTGGACATTGGAGGAGGAATTGTCCCGTGTACCATGAGGACATCAATGCAGGCCGCGTCATTCCTGTTGGTATGTCATCTTATATTCATATGATTGAGATTAACCATGCAAGTTTCGGAACTTGGGTACTTGATACTGGTTGTGGTTCTCATTTGTGTAATCATTTGCACGGCCTAAAGAACATCATACCTCTCGAAAAAGGTGATGTGGACCTGCGAGTCGGGAATAGAGCACGAGTTGCTGCTGTCTCAAAGGGAACATATGTAATCCAACTCCCTAGTGGTTTTGAGTTATTTTTAAATAACTGTTACTATGTACCCAGTTTATCTAAGAACATTATTTCTATTTCCGTACTCGATATAGACGGTTTTGCATTTTCAATAATAGATAATACCTGTATTTTCTTTTCAATGAAATGATTTATGGCAAAGCAGTTTCCATGAATGGAATTTACATCTTAGACCAAACCACGGAAGTATTACACATGAATAATAAGAAATTAAAGGTTGGTGACAAAATCAAATCTAGCTATGGCATTGTCGAATGGGACACATAAATGAGAAACGCGTAAAGAAACTCGTCGATAATGGGACTATTCCCGCATTCGATTTTTCTACATATGGCACGTGTGAATCATGTCTCATTGGCAAAATGACTCGAATTTCCTTCAAAGGTG
Source organism: Silene latifolia (assembly GCF_048544455.1). Taxonomy (NCBI): domain Eukaryota; kingdom Viridiplantae; phylum Streptophyta; class Magnoliopsida; order Caryophyllales; family Caryophyllaceae; genus Silene; species Silene latifolia. Next base: position 97,123,317 of record NC_133538.1, read on the forward strand.
TTGGAATGCGCGCTAGGGACCTATTAGGACTCATACATACTGATGTTTGTGGACCTATGTCAATTACCGCTAGAGATGGTTATAGATATTTTATCACTTTCACGGACGATTTGAGTAGATACGGATATGTCTACTTAATGAAGCATAAAAGTGAGTCCTTTGAGAAATTCAAGGAATACCAGAACAGGGTTGAGAACCAACTGGGTAGAAAGGTTAAAGCACTCTGTTCAGATCGGGGTGGCGAATATCTTTCAAATGAGTTTGATCAACACCTTAAAGACTCGTGGAATCGTTCTCTACGATTAACTCCACCTGGAACACCTCAATTAAATGGTGTGTCCGAACGGAGAAATCGAACCTTACTTGATATGGTTCGATCCATGATGAGTCACACGGTGGTGCCTGATTCATTATGGGGTTTTGCTCTCTTGTCAGCTGCTCTTATACTTAACCGAAATCCGACTAAAGCTGTCGACAAGACTCCATATGAAATGTGGAAGGGAACGGTCCCTAACTTGTCCTTTATTCGGGTTTGGGGCTGCGAGGCTTATGTCAAGTGGAGACACGAGGATAAGCTCGGCCCGCGATCGGTCAAGACATACTTTATAGGTTATCCAAAAGGAACATTTGGTCATTACTTCTATTCGCCTACCGAACATCTAGTTTTTGTTGCGGCTAGTGCGACGTTCTTAGAGAAAGAATTTCTCGAGAAAAAGACGATTAATAGAACCTTCGAGATGTCGGAGATTCCAGAACCAACAACCGAGGAACGGATGGAGGAAGTTGTTCCTCCAACTGTGACACGGTTAATATTCCTGGGGAACCTAGGAGGTCAGGTAGAGTCTCTCATCCTCCGGACAGATACATTGGTATGGTCGAGGAGAATGACGTTTTACTCTTAGAGAGTAATGAACCCGCTACCTATAAAGGTGCTATGGCCTGTTCCGACTCAAAGCTATGGCTTGAAGCCATGCAATCCGAGATGGACTCCATTTATGAGAATAACGTATGGTATCTAGTTGATTTACCTAATAAGGTAAAACCTCTACAGTGCAAATGGCTTTACAAAATAAAGCGTTCTGTAGACGCGCACGACTAGTGGCAAAAGGTTTCACTCAAGTGCACGGATTGCATTATGATGAGATTTTTGCACCTGTAGTCATGCTACGTTCCATTCGGATAATCTTAGCGATTGCCGCATTTCATGACTATGAAATTTGGCAAATGGATGTGAAAACCGCCTTCTTAAACGGTTATTTGGAGGAAGAGTTGTACATGGTGCAACCCGAAGGTTTCATAGATCCTGAACATCCTAAGAAAGTATGCAAGCTTAAGCGTTCCATTTATGGACTTAAGCAAGCTTCTCGGAGTTGGAATCATCGTTTTGACCGGGTGATAAAAGAGTATGGTTTCACTCGATCGGTCGAAGAACCATGCTTATATATCAAGTCGAGTGGGAGCAAGATTGTATTCTTGATATTGTATGTCGATGACATACTCCTGATTGGGAATAACATTCCTCTCCTATCTTCGGTTAAATAATGGTTGAAGAACCATTTCCAGATGAAAGATCTGGGTGCGGCACAACGCATTTTGGGAATCCGTATCTACCGAGATAGATCACGACGGACGTTATCACTTAGTCAGGAGTCTTATTTGGATAAGATTCTTGAGAGGTTCAGCATGACCAACTCCAAGAAAGGGAACCTTCCAATGACGATTGGGATGCAGTTGAGCAAGTCTCAGTCACCCACGACGCCTGAAGGGATTGAGCGCATGAGTCGTGTTCCTTATGCATATGCAATAGGATCGATCATGTATGCCATGATATGCACACGTCCAGACGTGGCATATGCATTGAGTATGACGAGTCGGTACCAAAAGAATCCAGGTGAAACACACTGGATAGCTGTTAAAAATATCCTCAAGTACCTACGGAGGACTAAGGATAGGGTATTGACTTATGGAGGCGATACTAAGCTATGCGCAATCGGTTGCGCAGATGCTAGCTTCCAAACGGATCGAGATGATTAGAAATCTCAGTCTAGATTCGTTTTTACTCTTAATGGTGCTTTGCGTTCACCGAATAGTTCCAAACGGGAAGTTGTAGCGATTCTACTACTGAGCCATTGAAATATGATAAGCATGGAGGGCACGTTATTTTCATGAGAATTAAACGTGTACCTGAGTTATAGTAGTTGATTATGAATTCGATACGTTATCTTTTTCATATACTATTTATAACTTCATCGTTTTAATATAATATTTTGTTTTTCATGTGGATTGTACTGACAACATTGAACGCCACAAAGTGAACTGAATTACATTATATTTGTTTGGTCCGTAATCGCCCATGTGAGCTGATAACTCCAGCTATTATATTGTGCAGTCGATTGATGGTGGGTTCAACGAGCCATAAGTCAAACGGTTGACTGATCGTTCACAAATACGAGATTATAACGATACCTCGTAGGACAAATTTATTTGTGACAACGTAATGGAGTCCTAAATGTTTAAAAACATTCGGTGCCAGGTCGTGGATAGGACATCCATTATGTTCCTAGAGTCGATTCTTTTGACTATCGACTGTCTCTTGAGATTAAGGCAGTTTTTGGGTGACTTTGGTTTCTTTCTCACGGTCTACCGTAACTGGAGGCCAAGTATATTTTTTCAAGGTCATTTCATATTGTGCTTACATCTGCAGGATTCGAGTTGAGGAAAATATCCAACCCTTATCAGGTATAGTTATTTCTCAGGACCACTCGAGGAGTTGTAACTGAAATGCATGGCCATGCTCGAATGTTGATTCGTTTATCAGTTAAGTTACTCTCTAGTCGGGGAAACCACTCTTGATGATGATCGCTTGTAAAATACGACCTTTGTAAATACGGATTTGCAAATTGTTTTACATTGAGTGGGAGAAATTTTAGGATATGAGAATCGGTTATCGCACATACACTTGTGAGGACAAGTAGGAGTTTGTTGGAGCTTGTGTCCTCCACAAATTAGTGTGATAACATTTGTAAATCTCTTACAGGTTCACAAGGGTATACTTCGTATTTTAATCAGTTGATTAACGATTACCTAATAACGGTTGGCTTGCTAGAAAGTTTGACGTTATTATCATACAGATGGCGGTGATCAACTGGTCCCTAAAGGTCACACCTATCGGATGTGTTTGAGAGATGTGGTTATAGAAATATAATCACATTGATGCCTTATATGACTAAACAGTTAGTCAATGTGTTGATGAGACAATTATTAAATGAAGATTAAATAATATTGTTTGGGCTAAAAATAGCATGATAGAAGAGGCCCATTTGATAAGATAAAGATTACAAAAGAAGTGGTAAGGAGAAAGGGAGTCCGCGGTCAGGAAAAAGGGAGATGTGCTTGAGAAGGATCAAGAGCCCGTCATAGAAGGTGCCCGCGTTAAGGAAAGAAGTGTTAGGGAGAAGTTAGGGAGAAGTCAGGGAGAAGTTAGGGAGATTGGGGAGAATTGGTAAAAGAGTTCGGGTTAGGAAAGAAGTCCTTATGGAAATAATATTCCTTTTCCATATTCGAGGTAGGACATGTCTAGGGTTCTTACCCTATAAATAGCTAAGGAAGCAAATCAAAGAGGACATCCTAGACAACTCATTCAACACATCCGTATTCATTCATACAAACAATAATCAAGATCATATCTCAGCAAATAATATTTTCTCATTCTGGATCTTGCAGGCCTGACGCCTAGGGCCAGCAGGATTAGCTACGCATCACAATTGTAATCATCCTCCAATTCATATAGTGCAATACTTGGCAGGGTACCGCCCCTCCCGCGGTTGTTCCCACATTGGGTTTTCCGCGTCACCAAAATCTTACGTGTCAATTTACATTACGTACCTTATTTTTTTCCGTTTACTTATTGACATACAAATCATCATACAATCGACCAACGAATATAGACTACATTGACCCTAATAATCGATTTGGGTAAAAATACCTAAACAGTTTGGCGCCCACCGTGGGGCATAGTGGTCGTCAATCGTTGATATTCTAGATATACAATGGAAAAGCAAGTATCTGAAGCCATGTCAGGGAGCAGGCAGCGATCGCCACCACCATCGTCTACCCAAAGTCCAACATCGACAGTGGCCACGCAGGCTCCCGGACACACCCCAAGAATCATACCGACAACAAAAGCCTCTCTACCTCCCGGACCCTGTTGTCTCGGCCCAGACCGAGATCGGACAAAGGAACATCAAGCTCGGGCGTCACTCCGCCGCCACCCACGCAAATCCCGCTCGTCGGGGTGGAAAATCTTGAAAGCTATGGAAAACATGAGAAAGACCAAAGGAGAGCGGTGCCGAGGTAAGAAGGAGAGACAGAGAGCTCGGGCACAAATTGATCTCCTAAAGCGGCAATCCGGACTCCGGCAAATGAACAGGACGGTGAAGGAAGATTTCCTTTGGTAGATCGACACAAGGAGCGGCGGAAAGAGCGATACAAATGAAATAATTACAAGATTGGATTTGGCTACGACACCATCGGATGGAAGGATAACCCCACGAGGGTTAGGATACCTCACACTGATAGGCGCGGCCCGGCCCGGCTACGTAGGGATACAAACAGGTGGGCTCCCCGTCGCCCCGATCTGCAAGCAATCGATCGACACACTGTGTAGCGAGGATCCGAGTCAAACCAAAGAAGTGAACCGCGGGGGACAATCGTTGCCACAACCCCCCGGCAAAAATTTAACTTATCGAATCTTCAAGAGCCCTGGATCGGGGGAATTATGCGAGGTACAATGACAGGCGGACCCAGTTCACCAATATAACTAATCAGCAGATTGGAACTAAAGGAGATGCTTGAGCGGGGTTCCGGGCTACCACCCCCACTCGAGAAAGCGGCTCTGACAGCTTATGCCGACTCACCATTCGTGGACACCATATCCATCACAACCATGCCAAAGGGATTCACAAACCCAAATATGCCTCTCTTCGACAAGCACAAAGAGACCCCTTTGATCATATCAGCCAAGATAAACGAAAAAATGATGACGGTAACAAATGCATAGGACAAGTTAAGGAAGCCGTGCATGTGCAAAGGATTTGGGTCCACCCTAACAGACCGCACTTCGATGGTTTTTAAGCCTCGCCTAACAGGTCGATATCTACATTTCTTTGAATGGTAAACGCATTTACTCAACAGTTCGCAAAGCGGCGAGAAAGCCACGAAGCACGCGGAGACCCGTACGAAATCGTCCGGGGGCGGAGAGAGCATTGGAGAATACAATACCGGTTTAACAATGAGAAGGTAGCGAAGACGAGAATGTGATATCTCAACAGCAGTAGAAGCCTTCAGAAGAGGCCTCCATCACGACTCTGACCTATACAAGCACCTGACTATGCATCCTTGCCATAGTTTCGAAGCGATGCGGGAAAGCATTTGCCGCGATCGATCGGACGGAGGAAGATATCCTAGCCGAGCCGGCTTACAGAGCACGCCAAGTATTTCTAGTACTTCAGCCGTGGAGAAATCAGGAAGAAAGCAAACCACCAACAAGAAGGACGAGAGATACAGACCATATGGAAGGGGAGTCAACAGAATCAAGGAAAACCAGCTACTCCCCACCCTGGCAAAGTATGGATTCACTACAGGTATCGGAGGAATCTTGAAGGCGCTCAGAGAGATGGGAGATGGAGTCAGGTGGCCCAACCCACCAGTAGGAGAGCAAGCTTGGAGAAAGGATAGCAAGAAGAAGTGTGAATTCCATCGTGATATTGGACACAACACTGAGGATTGCTACACATTGAGAAGAGAGATCAAGCGCCTGTACGAACAAGGAAAGCTGAGCCACCTGTTACCACGTGGGGGCAAGCAGCAGGATAAGGTAGGTTCCGCCAAGCCGGCAGACCCACCCACATGCACTAAAATTATAAACGTGATAACAGGCGGCTCAGACTTAAGCGGCCTGACATACTCAGCAGCCAAGAGACATGCCACCGAGACCAAAGGAGACAGGCCAGCCAACTCTTGTAGAATTTCTCACAGCGACCTGCCAGCAGTAAGCTTTGATGAAGGAGATACATACGATGAACGAGAACACCATGATGCACTTATTATCACCTTGTCAATGGCCAATTGCACAGTAAGAAAGGTCTTGGTAGATACAGGAAGCTCGGTCAACTTAATCATGCTGAAAACCATAGAGAACATGGGATTCAGCGAGAAGGATTTACAGAAGAAGACTATCCCACTAGTAGGCTTCAATGGAGAAATGCCACTCGCTAGGCGAGATAATCATCCCCACCTATGTTGGAGGAGTCAACAAGCAAGTCAGGTACCTGGTTATAGATGGCCCCTCTACTTACAACGTTATCCTAGGAAGACCATGGCTGCACCAGATGAAAGCAGTCCCTTCAACATATCACCAGTGCATAAAGTTCCCCACCCCATGGGGAGTAGAAACGATAAGAGGAGATCAGGAGGAAGCTAGAGGCTACTACAAGAAGGCACTCAAGTGCACTGCCAGCCCTCTCGCATAGCAATTACAGAAGCAGCCTATCCAGGACGAATACATCGAGCCCCCAGCAGAAGAGCTGAATCAGGTTAACCTGGACAAGCTGCACCCAGAGAGAACCGTGCTCATTGGAGCAGGATGTACAGGAAGCTTACGACAGCAGCTAGTCAAGTTCTTACAAGATAACATGGATTGCTTTGCATGGTCACACGATGATATGATAGGCATAGATCCATCCATCATAACACACAAGCTTAGCGTGGACCCAAAGTGTAAACTCATCCAGCAGAGAAGGAGAAAGTTTGCAGCAGAGAGAAATAAGGTAATCAACTAGGAAGTAGACAGCCTGCTGGCAGCAAAGAAGATAAGAGAAGTGAAATACCCAAAATGGTTGTCTAATGTAGTGGTGGTGCCTAAAAAGAATGGGAAGTGGAGAGTATGTGTGGACTTCACTGATCTCAACAAAGCATGTCCTAAAGATCCATTCCCGCTGCCTTATATTGATGCAATGGTAGATGCAACAGCTGGACACGAGATGCTAACATTTCTGGATGCATGGAGTGGATACAATCAGATCAAGATGGATCCTGCAGACCAGGAGAAGACAGCATTTATGTCCGAAAGAGGAATATATTACTACAACGTCATGCCGTTCGGCCTAAAGAACGCAGGCTCCACATATCAAAGGTTGGTTAACCGCATGTTCAAAGAGTAAATAGGAAGAACCATGGAGGTGTATATTGATGACATGGTGGTGAAATCAGAAAAAGTCAAAGATCATATGCGGCATCGCGAAACATTCAAACCCTCGGGGAATACAAGATGAAATTAAACCCATCTAAATGCACCTTCGGGGTATCTTCCGCAAATTCTTGGGCTATATTGTAACTCAAAGAGGAATAGAAGCCAAAGAGATCGAGCGATCAAAGTCATCTTACAATTTGGAATCACCCGAGAAACCTAAGGATGTTCAAAGACTAGCTGAAAGGTAGCACCCTAAACAGTTCATTTCAAGATCTTGAGACAAATGCGAGTTATTATACGACGTGCTAAGGAAAACCCGGAAGTTTGAGTGGACCGCCGAACACGAGCAAGCCTTCGAGAGACACGAAGCACTATCTCAAGACCCCGCCACTTTGCTGTCAAAACCAAAGCCAGGTGAACCATTATTCCTATACCTAGTGTCACAGAAGTAGCAATGAGTCTTTGTCCTGGTCGGAGAGCAAGAAAAGGAGCGAGCTTGCCGAGTGTACTATGTAAGCAAGTCTCTGCTGCCGGCAGAGACCAGGTACACATCCCTTGAAAAGTTAGTACTAGCATTGGTAGTAGCATCTCGCAAAATGCGTCCCTATTTTGAGTCACACATCATACATGTTGTGACAAACTACCCGCTAAAATCTATCATGAGGAGGCCCGAGCTATCGGGAAGAATGTCTAAATGGTCTCAGCACACCTCGGTGGATAAGACATCCAATACGACCCTAGAAACAAAGAATCAAATCGCAGCATCAGCCGACTTCGTGTCGACTTCGGTCCAGCCATCCGAGAATCGGCGATCTTGAGATCCTCACTTTAGAAGGAAGCAAGCGACGAAGTCCGCGGATGCATATCGACGGAGCCTCCAACCAAAGGGGGGCAGGTGTAGGATTAATTTTGCGATCACCACAGGGAGATCTGATAACGCAAGCTGTAAGATGTGAATTCAAGGCAACCAACAATGAAACAGAATACGAGGCCTTGATATTGGGAATGAAGCTAGCACTGGAGTCAGGGGTCAGACACCTGCTCATATCCAGTGACTCCCTGTTAATAGTCAACCACGTGAATGATGAGTTTATAGCCAGAGATTCAAAGATGATAGCATACCTAAAAGTAGCAAAGGAATTAAAACAAAAATTCGAATCTTGCAAGCTTAAACAGGTCCCCAGAGATCAAAACGTGGAAGCAGACGCCCTAGCAACCCTGGGGGCAACATTTAAGCCAACGGAGCTATCCAAAGATTCCAATAGCACATATCTTTGGAACCCTCTATCCAGAAGGAAGACGGAATAGACAGGGGTGAACTGGAGGATCCACAAAGCGAAAAGGAAATCCAAGCAGTTACAGAGGAAGGTGAGAGCTCTCGGTCAAACGGGCAGACGCCTGACCAGGTAGCCGATCCAGCAGACGACTGGCGCACACCTTACCTAGACTGGCTGCGCCATAACAAGCTACCAGATGATAAGAAGGAAGTAAGAGCTTTTAGAATAAAGACCTCCAGATTCATACTTATTGATGATATATTATTCAGAAAATCGCTAGCAGGCCCCTACCTACGGTGCCTGGACAAGGAAGAAGCGTAGACTATGTTACATGCTCTCCACAATGGCGAATGTGGAAACCATGCAGGGGGCAGGAGTCTGGCAAATAAAGCACTCAGACAGGGATATTATTGGCCTTCAATGAAAGCAGATGCAGCAGAGTATGCACGGAAATGTGATGCCTGCCAGCGCTCAGCGCCCATGATCCACCAGCCAGCGGAGCCTCTGCACCCTATCATCTCTCCTTGGCCATTCATGGTATGGGGCATGGACATAGTAGGCCCCCTACCACGGGCCACAGGAAACAGAACCTGGATGCTAGCAATGACAGATTACTTCTCCAAGTGGATAGAGGCAGAAGCATTCACGGAGGTAAAAGACAAACAAGTCATTTCATTCATAAAACGAAACATCGTTTGCAGATTTGGTATCCCATCAGAAATCATATGTGACAATGGCTCACAATTCATCTCCAACGATACCGAGGGATACTGTGCCAGGTGGAATATCACCTTAAAAAAGTCAGCACCTAGGACTCCAAAGTCCAATGGACAAGCTGAATCCAGCAATAAAATTATTATGGACAATCTGAGAAGGAGGTTACAGGAGTTAGGAGGAAAGTGGGCAGATGAGTTGCCACTAGTGTTATGGTCTGACAGAACGACGCCAAAGGTAGCAACAGGTCAAACACCCTTCAGCCTGGTGTTTGGCGCAGAAGCGGTCATTCCATCAGAAGTTCTAATTCCCACTCACAGGTATGAAAATATGACGAGGGAACTGAACAATGCAGAGATGACCAGAAGCCTGGACACAATTGACGAGCTGCGAGCAAGCGCAAAAATCCGTCTGGCTGCCTACAAACAGTCAGTGGCCAGGAGTTACAACAAGAATGTGAAAGTCAGGCTCCTGGAGGTAGGAGACCTGGTTCTCCGAGAGGTGTTTCAAAACACCAAAAATCGAAAAGCAGGCAAATTCGCCTACAAATGGGAAGGACCATACCAGGTAGAAGGAGTTGTTGGTCATGGCGCATACAGACTGATGACTATGGACGGTCAAATCATACAACGCCCATGGAATATACTTCACCTGAAGAGATATTACTTTTAATAATAAGTAGACTCCAGCTTTCAGAATAATGTACTATGAGAAGCCAAATCATTTTTGAAGATAAAATAAAAATTCGGTAGTAGGCATACTGCCAGTTTTACTCTTATTTCTGGTATCTTTAAGTTATTTTTTGAAACTTTAAACTACTATTGGATGGTGTGGTCCGGCGTCACCGGGGACCACAATTGTTCTCAGTACCCCATGAGATGGCGACAGGTACTTCACATCATTTTAATAGATTTTCTTATTTTTAGGCTTCTCTAAGCACATCATTTTGAATTCTGGTATCTATGGTACTTTGAAAGGATGTCTAGCAGATCGGCAAACGCCAACGCGGGTGACAAGGCACACGGCACTCCAACATGCCCAACCTATTTTCTCCACAAGGAGCACCCTCACCAGGTGGACCGTGGAACATACGAAAGGGAGCCCTGGTGACACCGAATATGCTTATCCAAATACCCCCGATACCACCCCCTGGACGTAGCTCGCACTAATCGCACTTAATCGGGGCCCCAAAGATGCATGCAAAAACGAACATGGAACGTAGGGATATCTGCGCTACCAGAATCCTGCAGCGTCTCCATCTGGTCCTAGAATGACGATAAACTTGCCTCAATGACGCCCATGTTGGCATTAAACGAGATGAACACACCTTGCGTCATGAACAAGGTTAAGTAGTCCAAAAACTGCGGCATACGCCTAAATCAGCCATTCGGCTGACACGGCAGCTAGCTTGGTCTGGGTCAGTCTTTTCAGGCTGACCAGGCTGGTCTAAATCAGCCTCCTAGGTTGACACGGCCACTCCTCCTTACATTGCGGCATACGCCTAAATCAGCCATCAGGCTGACACGGCAGCTAGCTGAGTCATAACGTTATCCTTTTCAGGGTGACAGGACTCGCCTATATCAGTCAAACAGACTGACACGGCATAAACTTCCTAAAAACAGGGAAGATAAACAACAAACACACGATATGTAAGTTAAAACCTTGCCAAACTATGACAAGGGGCATTTCAAAATATGGCCAAAATGCGGCCCCAAGTTTAAACCGCCACCCTGGCGGAGCAAACACAAGAACAAGTTTAAAACTTACAAAGTCTGCCACCTCTGGGCCAGACTGCCAAAAAAGTTTATCAAAACATAAAAATTTAATTATCGGTCACATTAATGACCTCCACCTCTGGCATCCCCTCTGCCTGCTGACCTCTCATTTCAGGTACCGCTTCAGCCTGAGCATCCTCAGCCGCCATAGCTCCCTGAGCTCCGTCAGCAGCATCCTGGGACATTCCAGCATCACCCCCAGCAGCCTGCTCAGCCAACGCAGGAGAATTCACCTCACCAACCTCAGGCATCAGCATACTCAGATCAGGTTGAGCGGGGTAGAGCATCTCCAGCTGCTTCTCCTCTTCCTCTATGGTCTGCTGGGTGGGAGCCTCCTCAAGGGCAGCACGCATCCCACTGATCTTTCCCCGCCAGGTAGCATATGCAACAACATTGGTGGCCAGGGAAATCAGCTCACTGATCTTCTCATCAGAGCGCTTGAGGGAGTCAGAAAAAGTGCTGCACACGGCCTGGGTTCGAGCCAGCTGATCAGCCCCCTCCTTCAACTTTTTCTTGGTGATAGCAAGCTCAGCCTTCAGCTCCACCATACTCTCCTTCAGATCAACCCACTGCTGCGCCAGATCCGCGACAGTCTCCTTCAGCTCCTGATTCTTGGCACTGGTAGCACGGCTGGTCGTCTGCACTATGTTGATCATCTTCCTATTGTAGAGTGCAGACTGGAGGGTCTGGGACAGAGCAAATCAAGAGTCAGCAAGGAAATCGGGAGGCAAAATCCGAGTAAACAGACAAACAGGCGGGTAGAAAGTGAAGAATATTTACCATGAAGGCATTGTGCACGTCGTTTTCAGCCATCTCCTCTGGGGTAAACTCCGAAAATGTTTCCTCAACAGGAGGAAAGAGCAGCTGATCGATCTCCGGCCAGTAGGGCACCTTGTCCACGTTCCCAAAGCCTTCTGGGAAATGAGCAATGATGCCCCCACTAAACGAAGCACGAGGACTGGCAGGGGGAGTAGGCGGATGGCGAGATAACGGATTAACCTCCAGGGGCACGCGTGCAGCCGAACTGGAAACTGTGGGAGGAGTCTGAAAAGAGGCAGTCGGAGCACTCCTCTTGGAGGCAAAGGCCACATCAGGGCTGGCAGAGGGTCTCTTTCTTTTAGCACTTTGGAGGATGAGTTCCAGTTGATCGACTTTTGAACCTGCAAGCACGCATACCCTCAGGCGACAGAATGCTTAAAACGTCCGCAGAAACGGCATGCAAACGAAAGTGGTTATAGAAACCTTACCAAAAGACATACTGTGGGCTGATTGAGGAGGATTGGAGGAAGAAGCAGGTGAAAAACCAGGAAGCAGGTCTGGGAACTTTCTCTCAGACTCGGAAATGCTGAACAGCTTGCTGCAGGCAGGGATCTTGGCGCCAATACGGGTGAGGTCACAGGGGGCTGCACGAAGGCGATAAAGTAAGCTAGTAAGCAGCGAGATAAAACAAATCAGGTAACAGGAAAGCTACTTACTCGAAGTCAGAACCCATTTCTCGAAAATATAATCGGCAGGAGGCTGGATGGAGTCCTTCCTCACGTAGAACAAGTCCTCAAACCATTTCTCATCGCGAGATTTTGACACATGTTTGAAGGGAGCCTCTCTACGGCCCCGGAAGGAGAATTGACCCCTGCCCAGGGACCTGATGTTGTACATATGGGCCAGATCGCCCAAGGTGACAGATTTGCCAGTACTCTGACCAGCGGCCAGAGAATAGAGAAGAACTCTCCAAATGGCGGCAGAGATTTGTGCCATTGCGAAATTGTTGGTGAAGATAAAATCTTGAATGAGTTTAGGGAAAGGGAAACGGAGGCCATATCTAAACGGATATAAGTAGAAGCAAACCCACCCTAGACGGAGGGCGTCAGCTTTCTGTCCTGGTTCAGGGATGGCGATATCCACCCCATCACCAAGCCCAAGCAGGTTCTTGATCGTCGGAATGTCGGCCGGAGTTAGGACGGAGTCACAATCATGTGGGTGTTTGAAAAGTCCCCGAGAAGGGAAAGTAGGGTCAAGATTACGGTCGGAGGGTGTAGGGGTTGACGAAGACTGCCGAGTTTTACCCATAATGGAGAGAGAAAATGAAGATTAAAAGGAGAGAAGAAGGTAGATTACCTGGTGATGGAGACGGGAGGGGAAACAAATGAAGCGGTGGAGAATAAAGGGGAAGGAAGATTGAGGGTTTAAGAGAGATGAGTTTTTGGAATAATTTGAAGTGGTTAATGAGAGTGAAGAGGGATGTTGGAGTTATAAAGAGGAGAGAGGGAGTTGGGTGCGGAGAAAGAGGAGTAGGGCGGCTGGAAATGATGCATGGGAAGAAGAGAAAAGACGGCGTAGGCTTTAGCATTTGGTTACGTAAAATTCCTTGCTCGATACTTGAAAGCGTACTTCGCAAGAAATTTGGGGCAAACTGTTTGGGCTAAAAATAGCATAATAGAAGAGGCCCATTTGATAAGATAAAGATTACAAAAGAAGTGTTAAGGAGAAAGGGAGTCCGCGGTCAGGAAAAGGGGAGATGTGCTTGAGAAGGATCAAGAGCCCGTCATAGAAGGTGCCCGCGTTAAGGAAAGGAGTGTTAGGGAGAAGTTAGGGAGAAGTCAGGGAGAAGTTAGGGAGATTGGGGAGAATTGGTAAAAGAGTTCGGGTTAGGAAAGAAGTCCTTATGGAAATAATATTCCCTTTCCATATTCGAGGTAGGACATGTCTAGGGTTCTTACCCTATAAATAGCCAAGGAAGAAAATCAAAGAGGACATCCAAGACAACTCATTCAACACATCCGTATTCATTCATACAAACAATAATCAAGATCATATCTCAGCAAATAATATACGCTCATTCTGGATCTTGCAGGCCTGACGCCTAGGGCTAGCAGGATTAGCTACGCATCACAATTGTAATCATCCTCCAATTCATATAGTGCAATACTTGGCAGGGTACCGCCCCTCCCGCGGTTGTTCCCACATTGGGTTTTCCGCGTCACCAAAATCTTACATGTCAATTTACATTACGTACCTTATTTTTTTCCGTTTACTTATTGACATACAAATCATCATACAATCGACCAACGAATATAGACTACATTGACCCTAATTAATCGATTTGGGTAAAAATACCTAAACAAATATTAGCTGAGACGAATTAACTGTAAATTCGTAAATTGAATATAATAAGTTATATTTAATTAAATGTATGTAATGTTAGCTTGGACGAATTAATATGGTAATTCGTAATTAAATGTAATCGGTTATATTTAATATCAACAAGATGAATGTGTCATAGTGGTAATAGTGAGGGTACTCAAACCAAGAGGTCATGGGTTCGATCCTCATTAGATGACAATTTACACATTTTATACATTTTTGGAATAACCGAAAATAAGAGAAATAACTCTCCTAATTTCGGATTATGGGCCGAGTAATTAGTAAAAAAAATTCTACCCTAATCTCTCTCTCATACACGGTTAAAGGGAGAGATAGGAGTAAATTGTTTAACCTAATTTTTTCTATCTCACTCTTGCCTCTCATCTCTACGAAAAACACAAAAAAACCTAAAAATTAATCAGTTAATTTTTGGATCGATTCTAGCATAATCAAAGGGCATTTCTCATATCGTCTTGGGTGCAACTGATAGGCGAATATCAACTTTGATATTGTTCTTAGGCCGTTTTTGCTATGACCGAAGGTTATTTCTTAATCCTTTATGTTTTGTTTATGCAATTTAATTTTATGACTAGTATTCATCACTTTATGATTCGTTATAATCCTTAAATTAAAGGGATGCATACAGATAAATCCCACAGTTTTGAGTCGGTATGAGTTGTGGTTGGGGTTTTGTTTTGAGTTTTGTTACGTTGTTGTATTATGATTGAGTTAGTATGTTTGTTTTTGAGTATGGGTTTGAACTTCGGGGACGAAGTTCATTTTTAAAGGAGGGAAGACTGTAATACTACGGTTTTGTGTACTGTTCGTTACTCTATCGAGTAAGGCTTACTTTGTCAAATATGTGAGTTTTGGTTGCAAAATAGTGTACTGTCTGATGGGTACTCGATCGAGTAGGTGTCACTCGATCGAGTAGGGGGCACTTGATCGAGTAAGTGACTTATTCGATCGAGTAAGTGACTTACTCGATCGAGTAAGTCGGTTTTACGGGTTATTTTTGACGGGTTTTATTAGCAATGTGAGAAAGATATATAAACACCTTTCGCCAGTTCTTTTCACTTTTTACCTTACTTTAACTTTTACAGAGATTAAAACAAGTTACGTTGCTTCTCTCTTTCAAATTGCTATCAAATCCCAAGTGAGAAAGATATATAAACACCTTTCGTCAGTTCCTATTTAAGGTGAATCAGTCAATAGTTTACACTTTTCTTTCTATTAAATAAACAAACTCGTGTGGGTGGGGACCATTTTATTTCCTCCTCGTTTCGAGTTGTTTTTTTATTTTTTTTATAATAATTATAAAATCATTCCTCTCTCATTACCTTAATAATCGTGTATAAAGCAATTGTAAACTATTGACCGGGACGGAGGGAGTAACATATATAAATCGGTGAATTATTTTATATGTATTGATCACTTGAATGTGTATCGAGACATGTATGATTCATATACACACTTCAATGATTATTTTGTGATTATATTTTGATAGAATAACCGTAGTTTATACATCCTGTAACTACGTACTACGTCATATCTTAACATAATGCTTTAAACAAATAAATTCATTATTTATCTGCTAGCTTCTTGAATTTTGATGCGGGAATATAAACTACAAATGTATGAGACCATAAGTGGGAGAAAAATAAAAATGATAACTTGACCTATTATAAATGTTTGTTATCTGCTTGATAATTGTAATCTACTTATATTAGAATAATTTTTTAAAATATAGTTTCTTTTTTGGGGGGAAAGTTAAGTATATATTAATAAAGCCCATCAAACAGTTTTGCAACTAGAGATACTCACACCTCTAGTTAATTACAAGTTTTGACACAAGCTATTTACCCACTCCTCAGCTCTCCTAGAACCAATTCTCACATGACCACATCTCAGTCTCCATTGTATCAAATCCTTCACCTGTTTTATAATCACAACAGGGAGAGGAATTACAGACTCAATCCTACATCTATTACGAGCTTGCCAGATCAAGTACATTAAATGTGCGACAGCAGCTGCCACAACCTGTTTCTTCACCAGCGAACGCTACCTAATTGCTGGCCACCAGTCAATTACCCTCTGGCAAGGCAAACAAATATTCAGCCAGTGTTCAAGCAGCCTCACACACTGCCTGCTAAAAGGACAATTGAAAAATAAGTGATTCAGCTCTTCCTCATCAGCATCACAAAGATAACACCTGTTACTCTGAGTGATATGCATTTTCATTAACCTATCCTGTGTGAGCAACCGTTTATGAGCCACCAGCCATATGAAAAAATTATGCTTAGGTAGCATGATCCTGTTCTGTATCCAAGGGTACCAGGCAACATCAGGACCTGCATCAACAAGCCAATTATAACCAAGTTTAACTGTATAAGCAGACCCACTGTCTCTCCAAGCTTCATCATATAACCATGGTTTTAATTGAGTTTTCACTGCACATATTCTTCGCCATGCCCAGCTGGTAGTGAGAGTAGGTTCATAATCTCTCCAATTAATATTCTTTATATAAATAGAATGCACCCACTTCACCCATAAATGATCAGTTTTTTGTTCAACCCACCACACATATTACCTACCATAGCTACATTCCACTGATGCAAAAGTTTCAGCCCCAAGCCACCTTTCCTCCTTGGTTTGCAAATCTGGTTCCAAGAGACAAGAGCAGGGGGATCTTTTTGTTCCTGGCCATGCCAAAGAAAGGCTCTGCAGAGAGCATCAATGCTATTAATAACTGTTTTGGGAAGTATGAAAATCCTAGCCCAGTAATTATGAAGGGTACTCAACACTGATTTAATGAGAGTAAGTCTCCCAGCATAAGAAAGGTGTTTAGCCCCTAATCTAGCAATCCTTTCAGTGACCTTATCCACCAAGCACTGGCAGTCAAGGATCCCCAGACGTTTAGGTGCAATTTTAACCCCCAAATATCTAAAAGGAATCCCCCCTCTTTTCACACCAGAAGCATCCTCAATACTTTTCATGATTTCATCACTCACCCCATTACTATAAATATTAGACTTGCCATTGTTCATTTTAAGACCAGAAGAGCCAGAGAAGGTCTCAAAAGCCCTGAGAAAGAGTCTAACAGAATGCAGGTCACCTCTACTGAACATTAGAAGGTCATCAGCAAAGCATAAGTGGGTCAACTTCAGTTTAGAGCATAATGGATGATATCTGAACCCCTGATATTTATCCAACACACCCAAAAGTCTACTGAGGTACTCAAGGCAAATTGTAAAAAGCAAAGGAGAGAGGGGATCCCCTTGCCTTAAACCCCTTTTTCCTCTAAAAAAGCCAAACACCTCTCCGTTCAAAGCCAGGGAATAAGTGGGAGATGTCACACATTCCATAATAAGATTGATGCTGCTGAGAGGAAATTCCGAAGCACTCAACATTTCCTTAAGAAAACTCCACTCAATGGAGTCATACGCTTTTTGTAAATCAATTTTCAACATAACCCTTGGAGAACAGACTTTCCTCTTATAAAGTTTGATGAGATCTTGACAGATGAGTATATTTCCCACAATATCTCCATCTTTAACAAAAGCCCCCTGAGAAGGATTGATGATGTCAGGCAAGATCAAGCTCAATCTATTACACAACACTTTTGTCAAACACTTATAGATTGTATTGCAGCAGGCAATGGGTCTGAACTGCAATACACTATCAGGCAGATCAACTTTAGGCACCAATGTGAGAATAGTTGTGTTCAGTTCTTTCAGCAGTTGACCAGATTCAAAAACATTTCTAATCGCCTTAGCACACCTCCCTACCCACTATATGCCAAGAGTTTTTAAAATATAGTTGATCTAATTATATTAGAATAATTTTATTTTATTAAATATTAAGAAATATACTCTTGTTAGGATTTCTAAAAAAGTTGGGACTCCCTAATATCGCTCAAAAAGTTCCTGCTTTATATATATGTATTGATTTTTCTCATAAATTATTAGATTTACTTATTTTTGATTATTTTCTCATAAATTATTAGATCTACTTTGATTAGGGTATTTTTCTCATAAATTATTAATAGGAAAAAGCTAGATCTACACTTATTAGGATTTCTAAAAAATTTGGATTCTCTAATGTCGCTCAAAAAGGTCGTACTTTATATAAATTTACTATATGGAAAGCCCGTGCGATGCACGGGGCTCCAATTAGTATCATCTATAACAATATATATTTTATCTGATATAGCTATTCTGAACCTGAGATGAAACAAAATTTTGGAGTTGATATCTATTCTGAACCCGAGATGAAACAAAATTTTGGAGTTGATATAGCTGATTAGTGGTGAATTATGAGTACTTCTTAGCATAAAACTTGTGTCATTCGGTACTAATAATCTTAAGTTAAATAACATCAAGTAACATAGTTGTAATATGTAGTTAGCGTATTCGTTATTATATACACTACCGGTTTTAAAATTTTTATAAAACACTCTTCTCATAAATTTGGTGTAGTTCCTCAAAATGAATCCTTAGTAACTGAAACATAACTTTATGAGATTCTCATATTAGATTAACCTACACCAATTACTAATATATCCTAAACTCGCTCTAACCATACGACGGAAAAGCTTAACAATGGCACTACATAAAATACTTCATTTATGAAATTGAAGGTCCATTTCTTCGATCTCAACGATCAATATTTCATCTAAGGTCGATCAAACGGTCCAAATTTTAATCCGAAAAATAAAGGAAAAGGCATTGGAAAGAGAAGTATTGTATTATATTATCTTGTGAGAGGAAATGGACTCTTCATTTCTTTCAGGAAATGGGGAGAATCGAAACTCCTTATTAATATATTTAGTGGGTTTGTAAAAAAATGTTAGATCTCTAAATAAACCATTTTTGTTTGATCTACAATTAAGATTAAATGTCACTATAAACCTCATGCAAACAATGATTCTCGTGCGGACCTGGTACATTTATTCTCAACCATCAATGTAGAACTGTAATCCATCAAGTGATGTTTTTTCTTGACGCGGCTACGTAAAGCTGACCGTGACTAAAAATTGGCTTATAAACTCCAACATGATTAAGTGATTGTCCCTGACTCTTATTTATGGCCATTGCTTTTTTGGCCTTAATGGATATTGTCTCCGCTTAAGCATAAAAGGATCTTTGTATCTGAGGATGCCATCATTATCATCGAGATCATTATCTTTTGGCCGACTTTGGATTCCGTAATTATTTTCCCTTCTGTTTCTCACTATTGTCTCGAGTTTTAGCTCTCTTAGACTTCCGATATATTCCTCAAGTATCTTAATCCATGTCGGTCCTTTCTCATTATCCTATGCCTTTGCTTCAAAATGGTCTTCGTGCTCGTCTCCTTCCTTCACCGCCCCGCATGCTATTTCTCAATGTATAAATGTTTTATTCATTCTATAGATATAATCTTCTTATTAATGCTTTCAACAATGTCTTGTCGCAATCTTTTAGAGATTACCGGAAAGACTTAGCGGAAATTGCTCCCAAGCAGTACAACTTTCCCTCTAATGACTCCGCTTGTGGATCCATGAATGTCATTACATCCCTCATTGTTCAGTCTAATGGTTCAAAAGCAAATCTATCTCGAGTTGGTTTTTTTTTTTTGAAATGTTAGATGTTGAGTTCTCAAATAAGTCAATAGGTATCTCAAACCTACTTTGAGCAATCCTCCTTCAAATAAAAGCAGTTTTGCAAATCTGCAATATCTGAGATTTCAAAGTACCAAACAATATGGTATGTACTTAATTATCGTATGTTGAATAAATTATGTGAACCAAAATAACTTAGAGATTAAAGTCTCTCTCTTTTATTGTAATTGTAGGACACGTACACTTACTCAACAATGAACCTCAATCTATCTATACTCTAATTAGTACATTTTGTCATAATTAACCACTTCATTTTTTGGGAAATATGTTTCTATGTAGTTCTTCGCAATAAACTAATATAACCCAAACATGTAGAAGAAGTCAAGACACTCTACCAAAACCTTAAATTAAGTACACACAAAATACCACTTTTGCTACTTGTGTCTAATTTATGTACCGCCTTATAAAGAAGAAAGACTTGAATTGTTCATTTGACGTTGCACGACCATGAACTTGATCTAAGAATGTGAAGGCCATCACAATTTTCTACCTCATATGTTAATTAATTGGTTTACGCAGTTTGTTTTGTGGCCTTAACGTTTACATTTGGAACGATATTATTTCAAATAACAAATTATCACTTTCGCACATTGTAAAACTATATAAGGAAAGACCTTAATGCCTTATTATGAAAAGTATTGTTTGGTAGAAGTTATTTTAATGAGGGTTTTTAGGTAAATAATCATTTTGTTTTACAAAAAAACTTATGTAAAACGGTTTTATATAAAAAATGTTGAAACAAATAAACACAGTAACCAAATACATAGGAAAAAATTAGTACAAAGAGAAAGATCTTTAGGATTATTATATTCGTAATTTATTACAATACGATTATATACTCCTCAATTTTGTTTTATCATCCTATTTTTCATTTTGGAAAGGATTTAAGAAATAGAATCGGGGTAAATTACAATTCTACCACACAATTAAGAAGAATGAGGTTAATGTCATTTTGATCGAGTGAGCGATAGTTAAAAGACTACGGGTAACAGTGCTAATCTTGGTGGTACACTGATACTCCATCCATTTACCATATTATAATTAGAAATAGGACAATTAATTTGGAATTTTTTTAAAAAAAAATAGGAGAATAAAAGTGGGATGGAGGGGTAACAAAAAAATTTGTGTTTGGCCCGTCCTCGTCCGGGTCAATTGTTTGCCTATTCCATTTTTGTGTGTCACAGTCATCTGTTTACCTTTTCATGTTTGGATTGTTTCTAATGGGTAATTTGATCTTTTAACTTATTATTGTCCACTTGTCATCAAATAACAACCACCATAAATGATTCCCTCCTTTCTTTTGGTATTTGTGTCAGAATAAAAGATAAAGAAATGATAGAAACAAAGAAAATACATATCAACATATATAGATAAATAAATTGATATACTATCAAAATTGTATTGAATATTCTTATTTTTTTAATAAATTTTGTAATAAATCTTCAACAACGTTCAATCAAATCAATCTTTAAACTTTAAACAATTCAACCTAGTTAAGATGTTCCGCAATTAGTCTCTCTTAAGACAGATGTATTTGTCCTAACTTTAAAACGGGTCAAATATCATTCCACTCGTGCATATATAAGACAAATTGTTGTTTTTTCCTATGCATTCTGCTTTTGGCTTATTCGTATGTAGTAGTTTACCCGTCTTATATTTAAGACAAACATATCCGTCTTAAATAAGAATTTGTGGATGGTCCGTTGCGAGAAAAAATAATTGAGGAGTCACATAAAATTACATGACGAAGGCATTCATATGAAAATGAACCTATAATACGCTAAATTAAAGCGTGGTAATAATTTGATGAATATAATTTGTCAAGTGATAAATATGTTTGTAGTGCTGGGGTTTTTGTGATGCTCAAGATGCTGATTATTGTTTTTAATCTTTAGTTTTATTATCAGCTACTCATGGAGTCATGGAGAAGATAATTCTCATTTAACCTCCGCGAACAAAAGCTTATAGAAATTAGCTGAGCTTGGGTAGAACATGATTATTGTAATACCCGCCCTTTTAGGGACCCTTTGACCGTCGTTGACCGACCTTGGGAGTGGAAGTAGTTTTAGGAAAGTGTGCCAAAACTTGTTTGGGCTGCGTGTTGAGAGTGGTACTCGATAGAGTAGAGGCTACTCGATCGAGTAGCTAGGGTACTCGATCGAGTAGGGGGGCACTCGATCGAGTAGGTTGGGTACTCGATCGAGTACCGTGTTTTCAGCGAGGGTTTTATATCGCGTTTTGTTAAATCCGCAAACCACTTCTGCCACTTTCCTCCTATCCTTCAGTCGCCCCTTTCCCTTCCCTTCACCTCAAAACCTCCATGGATGCCTTTTGAAGATTCTTGAGCCTTAGGAGAGCGTCTCTTGAGTCGGGTAGCGGTCTTTTGCTGAGTTTCCCCCTTATAGGTATGTCATATTCATCATCCGTGCCTTTGTTTCTATAGTTAGGGTTTTGCTTGTAGTAATAGATGTTTGCATGATGGTAATAGGCTTTGCTTGTCATGCTGGATACTTTGTTTGTCGGCATGGATTGGTTGCGGTCGCGTAAAGGTAGGTTCGCCTACTCGGTTTTACGTAGATGGTCTAGTGTGTCGAATATTGTGGCTGTGTTGTGTTTGGTTGTCTGCTATAATTGTTGTACCGTGATGGTTGCGGTTGTTGTTGATGTTCTCGAGATGCGTTCTCGGCTGAGTGGGGTCACTTGCGGGAGTGGCTTCACGCCCTAGTTTCGCCCTTCGTGGAACCCGCCACGAAAGGGGATGTGCACATTAATGGGACAGGGTTATCGCTCGTATGATGAGCGGGGCTTAGGTGGGAACGGCTGCGGTCCCCAACGCAGCGGTAGTTCGGTGGACGATCGGTGAGTTGATTGGATTGTGGTGATTGCGGTTGGAGTTGGTAGAGTTGTTTGTATTGTTGAATGTAGTTGCCATTGTCTTATCTTGTCTCAGTACTGACCTTGTTTGGTTGTTTGTTTGTTATGTGTCCGCCGTGATCCCTTATGGTGAGCAATCGGTCTTAGCAGTGTTGATGTTGTGGATAGGCTGGAGTCCCAGGGGGGGATGAGTCTTCACGAGACATGATGGTCATAGCGATTAGTCTTTGAGTTGTATCTTGTATGGTATTTTGGTTTGAATCACTTGTAATAAAGCTTAATAGTTCTTTTATTGACGTTTGATAACTACTTTCCTCGAGTAACCGAGATGGTAACGCCCTTATATGCTAAGGAAGGCCTAGTTAAGGCTCCTCCGGATATGGGGTGTTACAAAGTGGTATCAGAGAGACGATTTTGGAACCTGTAACAAATGAACATAATGAACGTAGAGAGTCTAATAAAATGAACCTGGTGTATGTGTAATGGGAGCCTCGGCCGATGCTAGATTTTGGGTGAGTAGGCGCCCTCATTTCAAAATCTTGGCCCCATGACGCTTAAGCCACCACACATGGGGTGGGAATGTGGAGTCCGTGTGTCTATGTGTGTTATGTATGTTAATTGTACCGGAGCTACCTCCGGTTAAGTTTTGTTAGAATTAATAGCGGTGTGATAGTAATGTTTGGGCCGAGTATGGTAATTATTGCTAAGGTTATTGAAGCTCGTTGGATGAGTAGTGAGTTTATCTGATGGTTATGAGAAATGTGACGAAAATTTATGTAGCTTACATAATGGTAATTATAGTATAGTGAGTTATAATTCGAGATATAGAGTATGGTAATGCGTTGTTGCCTTATAGGATGGTCGAAATTTTTCCATTGCGTAATATTTGATTCATGCAAGGTGAATTGCTTATGATAGAATGTAGGACATGATCGAATGAGTTGTTTAAAAGTATGCATTATGCGAGAGGTGATAGATTCATTTATTATGAAAATTATGCAATTACATGACAAATGAAAGAATGAACGAATGGTAAGTTAAGAGTTTCAATTTAGTAGTAATATATAAAGTAGGCTTAAATGTAATACGATGACGTGATTATGCTTACGGAAGGTTCGGTGGCAGTAAACCGAGTAGAGTCATGGGTGTAGTGTACGTGAAATGAACTTCATTTGTTTGATAATGTGGTAGGCTTTGTTAATAATAGTAATGTGCGAACGAACTTGACAATGAGTGCCGAATTCCGGACTTAGTTGGAATCGACACGCGGTGTTGTTTTTGCAGGAATCTTCAAGTTACTTCGTACTTATGACCAAGTACTTAACTGTACTTGACCGAGTGCGAGTGCTTACTTGACCGAGTAGACCTCACTCGATCTAGTTAGGAGGCGATAACGTCGGGATTTGGAAATTTTCCTGCAGATACTCGACGATTTAGCCCCTACTCGATCGAGTAGGGTGGTACTCGATCGAGTACCCTAGGCACTCGATCGAGTAGGTTACTGTGCAGTAATTCCTACGGGATTTCTTAAAACCCTTCTTCTTTCTATTTCTTCTTCTTATTCCTCTATATTTCGACACCCCCATCCTAATCTACTCTCAAATCCCTTTCTCCCTCTCAAATCCTCTCTTTCCCTCGGGTTAGTAGTGATTCTTGGGGTCGATTTTCCTTGTTTAATTCGTTTCTTTACTTTACTAATCAATCAAGGTATGTTATTCTTCTTAATTTATGTGATTTGTTACTTTGAATGTGTTAAAATAGTGAAATAATCTGAAAATTTCGATTCACATGAGTAAGTTGTTGTTTTGATGGTTGAAATATGATTCACATGCCTCCTATTCGTGCTTGCTGGTGACTAATTGCTGTAGATTAGAATAGAAACTTACATAGTTGGAATAGAAATTTCTAGGGTTACCAAAATTGAAGTTGATTTTTGGTTGTTTTACAATGGTTAGATGGTAGAATTGAACCTTAAGCATTGTTTATATCATGTTGGAGGATAGATTTTGATGATTTTACCCTTAGAAATTCGCCTTAAAACTCCGTCTTAAAAGTGCCCCAAGTGGAAATTCGTGATTTATAATTGAAAATTTATGTTGCAATTCACATTATAAGTATAAGTTGAACCTTAGTATGATAGTAGGAACGATTGTTGATGAAATTATGCCAAAATTGTCTCAAATTTGTAAAGACCGTCTGAAAAAAAAAAATTTAGTTGGGTTATTGAACATAATATGGAAGTGATGAGGCTATGCTATGAAATTTCTTACTCTTTCTCTTGATTTAGTAACATGTGATTGGAAGTGTGTCTGGAATAACCTTAGAACCATGCTAGGGTATTCAAATTTGTCGAACATATGTAACCGCCATGATAATTTTCTTCACCACCGTGGCTTGTGAAGTGGTAATAATTTGACCTTGTATGTTAAAATTTTAGAAACTGTTGATAAACATGAGTACTTATCTTAATATTCAAGGTTAATAGCATGAGTTATGTGCTTCACATGTCAAAATTTGTTGGAAAATTGTGTGCTTAGCTGGGTATGTGAATTCAAATTACATGAAACAAGTGTTTGGATGTTTATACAAGTTGTTTGGACTTATGCCTAAAGCAGATGCCGAGACTGAACCTTGGACTACGCCAAAGAAAACGAGGGAGGGGTAACCCACCTGAGTTAGGGGAAGGAAGTGGGCCGGTGGTACCCGCAGTCCCCGAATACCCTACAGTTGTTTTTGTTGACTTTAAGCAAAGGGAGCGTTTTGTAGCCTTACAAAAACGCAAATTGAGACCTACAAAGTGTATAGACACCAGTGTATTAGAGGAGTTAGAGATAGAGACGGATGTCCGTCACATATTCGAGACCTTGGGTTTTACGGGTTTGTATAGGTTGAGGAAACATACTTACCCTTTTCTTACCTTGGAGTTCATGAGCTCTTTTAACTATGACCAGTGGGTCGACTTGTCAGTTTAGATTGATGAATACCAGTTTCCTGTTGACTATGGACCTGTTTGCCTCTCACCTTGGGTTGGCCAAGCCTTCCAAGGACTCCTTTACCGACATCCCAGCTGAGTGCGGCGTCTGCCGCCTAATGCCTTGCTTGACTGAGAAGCAAGCTCCCACCTCTAGCAGCATGCTGATTAATGATGTTCAGCATATTACCTTGAGAGTCTTTCTCCGTTCTCTCTCGAACCTCCTCTATGACCGTAAGGATATCAGTAAATTGAACAACCATGAAGTCTTGCTCTTGATGTCGTACCTCAACCCGGAGCGGGCCAGGAAAGTGGTCTTTAATGCTCCTTCTATAGTTTGTGCTGCTCTTGCCTTGATGGCTTCTTCCTCTTCCCGGTACCTGAGTTGTGGTGCCATTGCCACTCGGTTAGCTGAAAAGCTAACCTCCTTTGAGGCTTCTCCGGCGTACGTGCCTCTAGCTACCCCAGTGCCTACCATGGATCGTGAATACTACCTCGACCTGAAATGGTTGAGAACCTTGGCTGACGGCAGCCTAGCATGGAGGGTGCATGGGATGAGTTGGATGAAAATTCCAGCTCCCGAGCACCTACCACCCATGGAGCCCTTGGAGCCGACAGTAGTGACGGTGGACTCCGATGATGAGGAGGAGGAGGATGAGGACGTACCCGCCCGCTACGGACCTACCTCATCGACGACGCCATTCTCACGGAGATGTCGGAGCCGACGAAGGGTGAGAATGCGGGAGTGCAGGTGGCGGAGAGACCCGAGTGGTGAGGTGACCCCGTCGAGTGAGAGAGAGGGCCTCGGAGACTAGGTCACGACCTGTAGCACCACGGCGGCGGCCTTTTCCATGCTACCCTTACCTCGACACCCGGAGACGCGATCCGATTACACCTGCGGAGAGAGTGTCATCTACTTTGACACTCCGGAACATGCATGAGATGGCCTACGCGCAGGGGATAGGGACAGAGGGACCGCATCCGGTGTGGTGGAGCGGAGTCGGGGACTACACAGGGGTTTTCCATTCCTACGGGGTGGATCAGTCGACATGGGGGGCACCTCAGACCTTCCCTTATGGTGGCTTGACCCCATGGTACGTGGGCCCGGGAGCGGGAGCAGAGGTGATGCGGGAGTGGGTTCATCGGTGCGGGCATGGCGGAGGTGGTGGAGGTGATGATGAGGTGATGTTCGAGCGGCAGCAGCAGCAGGGAGGAGTGATACTCCTCGTCCTTATCGTTATTGATAGTAGTTGATGTTAGATGGTGATATGGTTGTTAGACTTTGGTAGTTCTTTCCTTTTATTGTTGAAACTTAGTCGGATTTGTATGATTGGCCATAAGGCCGGAATTGCTACACTAACCTTTTGCAGGATTATTGAGAGTCGGGGCATCATCCCGACTCAATTTATGTGACAGTCATGTGTTATATGTTGGTTTACGACGGGTTATGAAAAAGTACTTGACCTACAGGTACTCGACAGAGTACCCCACACTCTATCGAGTAGCTGCAGGAAGGGAAGTAAAGAGACATTCTGATCTCGGGCTACTCGATCGAGTAGCCAAGACACTCGATCGAGTAGCATGGCACTCGATCGAGTACCGCTAGTTACTCGATCGAGTAGCACTGTTACAGGGGGTTTTTGGAAATTAAAAATGTTCAATTGTTTTATATTTGCGAGTTTAATGTTTAAAGTAGTTGTGAGTGTGTAGTAACACCTTTAAACCGTTAATTCATATGTTGCAAGTTGTAGTTGAACTTTTATAAGCATAGTGGTCACGATTAGTGAAGCGGTAATCATTTTCTTGTTACTTTAATATTGCATACACCTCATTACGATCTACTTATCGGAGTTGTAACTCCGCCTATATTTGTGCATATCATTTTAACGTGTGTTGTCAACGGTAACTAGTTATTCCGGTGACTTGCGTATGATTTCTAAATTAACGAGTATGTAGTTAGCGGGTAATGTCCACAACAAATAATATGGTTTCCTTTAATGTTAAGATACAATACGCGTTGACATTTGGGGTGATGAACTTCGGGGACGAAGTTCCTTTTTAGAGGGGAAGAGTAATGTCGCGAAATAAAAAGGCTGTTTTTGAATAATGCTTTGCTTGTTTCCAATGTTGTTGGTATTGTGTTTTGCTTTAATTACAAAAATTCCTGGAATATAACGAATTACTTTAGTTATTTAAAGTGAAGGGGTTGTATGTTTCAAGAGACGGTCATGAAAAATAGTTATAATGTGATAAATCGTGCTCGAATCACGTTGCCAAGTAACATGGTGGTGTTGGTTGTACCATATGATAATTAATGTGAGACATGTCCTGATCGATAGTTTGATAGTTGATACTGTATATCGGTACCGTGTGTCGGGTGATCGTAGATGGTGATTCGCATGATGAGCTTGATGTTTCGTAGGTATATAGAGTAACGGTTAACGGTAATAGTGCTTGCATGGTAGTAGTAAAAGTCTTTAGAGATAAGTATAGACGGTGATGATGATGACATGGGGGGGGATGGTGTTTCCAGGGAGTAGTGGGTTGAGCGGGAGGATGAGTGAGGTGTTATTCTTGTGTCTCAAGCGGGAGTTGGGTGAGGTGAACTTCGGGGACGAAGTTCTTTTTAAGGGGGGAAGACTGTAATACCCGCCCTTTTAGGGACCCTTTGACCGTCGTTGACCGACCTTGGGAGTGGAAGTAGTCTTAGGAAAGTGTGCCAAAAATTGTTTGGGCTGCGTGTTGAGAGTGGTACTCGATAGAGTAGAGGCTACTCGATGGAGTAGCTAGGGTACTCGATCGAGTAGGGGGCCACTCGATCGAGTAGGTTGGGTACTCGATCGAGTACCGTGTTTTCAGCGAGGGTTTTATATCGCGTTTTGTTAAATCCGCAAACCACTTCCGCCACTTTCCTCCTATCCTTCATCGCCGCCCCTTTCCTTCCCTTCACCTCAAAACCTCCATGGATGCCTTTTGAAGATTCTTGAGCCTTAGGAGAGCGTCTCTTGAGTCGGGTAGCGGTCTTTTCTTTGAGTTTCCCCCTATAGGTATGTCATATTCATCATCCGTGCCTTTGTTTCTATAGTTAGGGTTTTGCTTGTAGTAATAGATGTTTGCATGATGGTAATAGGCTTTGCTTGTACGCTGGATACTTTGTTTGTCGGCATGGATTGGTTGCGGTCGCGTAAAGGTAGGTTCGCCTACTCAGTTTCTGTAGATGGTCTAGTGTGTCGAATATTGTGGCTGTGTTGTGTTTGGTTGTCTGCTATAATTGTTGTACCGTGATAGTTGCGGTTGTTGTTGATGTTCTCGAGATGCGTTCTCGGCTGAGTGGGGTCACTTGCGGGAGTGGCTTCACGCCCTAGTTTCGCTCTTCGTGGAACCCGCCACGAAAGGGGATGTGCACATTAATGGGACAGGGTTATCGCTCGTATGATGAGCGGGGCTTAGGTGGGAACAGGCTGCGTCCCCCACGCGGGGCGGTTCGGTGGACGATCGTGTGAGTTGATTGGATTGTGGTGATTGCGGTTGGAGTTGGTAGAGTTGTTTGTATTGTTGAATGTAGTTGCCATTGTCTTATCTTGTCTCAGTACTGACCTTGTTTGGTTGTTTGTTTGTTATGTGTCTGCCGTGATCCCTTATGGTGAGCAATCGGTCTTAGCGGTGTTGATGTTGTGGATAGGCGAGTCCGGGCGGGGATGAGTCTTCACGAGACATGATGGTCATAGCGATTAGTCTTTGAGTTGTATCTTGTATGGTATTTTGGTTTGAATCACTTGTAATAAAGCTTAATAGTTCTTTTATTGACGTTTGATAACTACTTTCCTCGGGTAACCGAGATGGTAACGCCCTTATATGCTAAGGAAGGCCTAGTTAAGGCTCCTCTGGATATGGGGGTGTTACAATTATTATTAAAAATTGAATTAAATAAATCTACATAATTTAGGATAATTTACTATTTTTTAAAAAATTTAAAAAATCTACTTTTATTAGGATAATTTTTTTTCGAAATCTACTCTTATCAGGAATTCTTAAAAATTTGGGCTCTCTAATATTGCTCGAAAAGTTTCTGCTTTATATATATGTAGATACCTCATTTTTATACCTCTCGCCAACCACCCAGTGATGATTGGGCCGCATGTTTGGTACGCGGAACGATTTATGACGGTTCATAAGTTTATCATCAGGTGATAGCTCAAACACTCGAGTCTACCCCTTGGTCGTCATCTACGCACCGATAGGGTTGTTTTGACAGTAATTAGAGTTCATTTGGAGTCCGGGTAAAAAACCGCTTCATTTTCTAAGAACCGTTTAAAATGTCGAGTCGGAATGTTCTAGATATTTATTCCCAATCAAATTTTATATCTTTTGGTAAAATATCTTCCGTATATCATATTTTACGGAATAAGGAAGTATAGATCTACCGCAATTCCATAACAGAAACGCGGAAATCTTTCTTCCGGAGGAGGAAACCTCTGGGGAAATGACGCAGCAGATGTTGTGCCTCTTGGAAGGACCGCAGTAGCTACTGCGCCTCTTCCCCGGCCCTGTTTGGCTGTTTACGAAATATTTCCGTGATGTCTTTCCAAAGTTTGTGTCATTCCAAAACTCTTTCACATTTTTTGGTATAAGTAGAGGCCTCCGGCCTCCATATTT
Organism: Silene latifolia; assembly: GCF_048544455.1. Taxonomy (NCBI): domain Eukaryota; kingdom Viridiplantae; phylum Streptophyta; class Magnoliopsida; order Caryophyllales; family Caryophyllaceae; genus Silene; species Silene latifolia. The sequence continues at coordinate 97,153,633 of NC_133538.1, forward strand.
TTCACGCGAGTGTCCGCCCTTCTCTTCTCTCTTTGCATTCTAGACCTTGCTCTAAGCTTTCAACGCCTACGTGCTTGATCAGTCGACCACGTAAGCTCAGATCATTCTGAGTACCAGTCACGTTGCATGACCGACCAATTTGACCACTACACATCAATCAATCAATTAATTTAAAATCCTCCAACGAGGGCACTTTCTACATACGTTTGTGTCGAGCGATCACTAACGTTAACTTAGTTAATCACATTCCGTCAAATATGTAAGTCTGAGGGTGTAAATCCCACTTTTAATTTATGCTTTTATTTTTGTATCAATTAATGTAAGGTTTACGTCAGAAATACATTCAAAATCGATCTTAAAAACCCTTTTGTAAAACGGTTTTTACACAACAGTGGATATCAGACCTCGAGAAGAAACGCAGCAGCAGTTGCGCCTCTTCGAAGGGTCGCAGCATATGCTGCGCCTCTTCCAGAGGTTGCTTGCTGCTCCTGCTCTCGTTCTTCTTCCTCGGTTTCCACTGTTTTGTTCTTTTCGTCTTATTTTCCTACTTTCTTTCATTCTTCAGTATATAAATTATGTTTTAATAATCCTTTTTAATCATAACGTTTTATTTCGACCTAAATCCCTTATAATTCGATATTTGCGGGTTTTCGTCACTATATCAAACCCGGATTTTAGGAACTCGATTTGTCCGTATCAAGTTTCTGGGATTCGTATTTTTGTGCATACTTTTCATATTCTGTTCTATTTTATTCTCCAACCGACTTAAATCCAAGTGTAATTAATTTAATTCCGGCGCCGTAAATAAATCTGACTCGTTTTAATTCGTTTTAATCCGTTTTTATCGCTTTTATGACGGTTCCATATGTATATAACCTGCTAAATCACTTTTACTCGAGTTCCCAATCGATAATTGATCTTAAATTACCAATGAATATTCGGAAATAGGAATGTTGTTTAGGGTTGCGTACCTTAGAGTTGTATATATGCAAGGGTGTTGTATCGTTTTTATATTTATCAATCACAAATTCTCATTGAATACGGGCACTATCCATCACAATATTCAAGTAGCATTATCTATGAGGTGCTCCATTTTCCCCCCACTTGCCCTCCCAATTGCCTTACACTATCCGTTTTCAGCTTGTGACAGATAGTGTCCGTCACAGCCAAGACGCTTTGTTTATCAATAATATACACAATTCCTCCATATAATTTCCTCTGTTTTCACTTTTTTTCCCCTTTTCCTCCTTCGCATTACCGTTATTATTACTATTTGCCGTCGCATCATAATTCAGCTTTTATAATCGAGCAAATCACACCAAGGTAGACAAAGTCATGGTCAACCTCTGTTTCGAAACCTTCCCTATCAACTGCTCCTACCTCTTTTTTGTCTCTACCGAACACGATACATACATTGACACGGTACTATATCCACCAAAAGTATGACTTCGTTTTAATAAATAAAACATGCACGTTAACCTATTTTAACTCCCAATTGATACAATAATTTAAAGATCATGCAACTACGTTTACTGTTCATTTTACCTATGTTCAAAGAGCAAGGCACTTTCTTCCACAAAACATTTAACTTTTTTCCATATGTTCAATTTACCTATGCTTTTATAGCTCTCTTGTGAAATTTTTAACAAATCGTGTACTCTTTATCATTGTGAGACAAATATTTACGTTTGTACTACACTACTACGTTAGTAATGTTCTTTTTCTTCTCCTAAATAATAGGATAACAAAGTTACGGAAGAAAATTTTCGTCGCTTCCTAATAAGAAAACGAATATCTACGATAATTTTACCACAAGAGGAAGTTTTTGGTATACTCAAATGGTAGCATACCAAAACTTGCGGGGCATTGTTAATGTGACTGTAAGATTCTTATATGCATCTTCATCGTCTGAAACTCCGAGTCGTTTGCCTGCATGATTAAGACCGAGAGTGTAAAAGTTAAACCAATTAGGCAAGACATATATATTTAATTAACATATCGGAGGATGAATACGTGAAAGCGGTAATAATAAGATTAACTAATTATAAATTACTATTGAAAATTAAAGTTCGTCGTCCTCAGTAAAACATGCGTTGATTTAACAAACCATGCATACCCAACTAAAACTAATGTTAGCTTTAGCCACAACACTTAAAAGATAAAAAATCACACAAACAAAAAAAAACTTTCTCACAACTAATACTCCCTCCTATTCTATATATTCTTCCCTATTTCCTAAAACGGATTATTCAGGTTTTCTTTCCCTTTCTTATTTTGGAAACTTTTACTCTTATTTTATTCATTTCTCTCTCATATCACCAAACCCCACCCAACTCTTTACCAATATTTTATTATTTTTCTTAATGTTTTGGCCCCACCATTTTTTATTTAACTCATAATTATTCATCTCTCTCTCCAACTACCAAACCCCACCCAACTTTTTACTCTTATTTTATTCTTCTCCTTAATTCTCGTGCCCACAAACAAGGGGAAGAATACATAGAATTGGAGGGAGTAATAATTACCAATACTGATTATCAGACGTAAGACGTTTATCCGTTTGCAAGGCTACACACTGTTCTCGATCTGTGTTCAATGCAAAGTAGAATCGTGAATAAAGATTTCTTTATCAATTGTTCATATTGCATGCAAAACGAAATCAAATGGCACACAATCAGTGAAAAAAAAAAGTAAGAATAAAAAAAACAACAAAACATACAAACTAATCATGGTTTTGATAAATGATGAGACAATAAGGAATTATATATATGCACATTTAGGTGATTGTGTTTGATTAGGGTTGTTATTTTCATAAAATAGTAGTTGATCAGTTTTATGTCATACGTGAGAGGATAACTTTTCATTGTCTACTTTAATTGATTTTAGATAGAAGTTGGAGTCTCGATCTAATATTGCTAGTAGGTAATTCGCAAAAACTGGACTCTCTGTAATCGCTCGAAAAAAGCTTCCTTTAGGGTGTGTTTGGATAGCAAAAGTGGAGGGGAGGGGGAAGGAGGGAAGAGAAAGGAAGGTAGGGGAAGGGGAGGGCAAAAACTGGACTCTCTTGTTTATTGTGTAGAGATTTTGATTTGCCTTGGAGGAGGGAAAATGGATCCCTCCAAATCTCTCCCCCTCCATTTCCCTCCACCCTTCTTTGCTATCCAAACAAGGGATTTGTAATCCCCTACTTTCCCTCACTTTCTTTTCCCTCCATTTTCCCCAATCCAAACACACCCTTAATAATATAGATATATAGATAGATAGATAGATTGATTAATTGATTTATTTAATTGAAAATAAATTTTAATACTAAATAGAGGTAATCCGGACACCAATAATAAATTGCTAGTTATATAATAATAACTCGACCTTTACCAACAAAAATTACTCGTGTACTGTATCAGTGTAGCCGATAGGTCAGTTGACTAGTTGTACATTATTGTTACGGTCAGATTAAGCTTTTACACTGTATTACGTATCCGTCTTTTACATCGAAATTAGTTTTATACCCGTGCAAAAAAATGCACAGGTTGAGGTACATATTAAATGATACTCCCGTATAATATATAGTACGATAATGTAGTAATGCAACTTATTTGTTTTTAGAATTTTACCCGATTAAATAACTACATAATTGCTCAAGGCTTAAGAAACTTTGAATATGAGCAATTAAAAAGTGATTTTAATTGTAATACCCCATTTGTTAACACAAATTAATATCACAAATTCTCACTTTAGACGGACACTATCTGTCTAAAGCTGCAGACGAATAGTGTCCCTCTCATAGAATGAGAGCGCATAGTGCAAGTGGGTAGAAATAGATACCCCACTTACCCTCTCACTTTGTGAAGAAACCCAAAGTTCCACATGTGAGGATTGTCCACATTGATAAAAGAGGAGAAGAATTATCACTTTATAAGGCAATAGGCTACTCCCTCTATCGCCAATTGGTTTTAAAGTGGAACCCTCTTGGGCCTACGTTGTGGACTCTTTCTCCTCCGTTTGGGTGCGGCTCAGGCCCGTTGTTGAATTTAACACACTTGCATTTTGTAAGAGGGCCACTATCCGTCTACAGCTTTAGACGGATAGTGTCCCCGTCTACAATGAGACGGATTGAATAAATATTACCTGAAATAATAACCCAATGATACGGAATTATTTTCACTCAAGACGGAGATATACGTCTTACCATTTGAGTATATAAGTCAAAGTTGTTATTTTTCCTATACACTCTGCTTTTGTATTATCTCTACTACTTGCCCTATTTTTATGGTTAAGAAGAAAACATTCGGTTTAATTGAGAATTTGGGAAGAGTTAGTCTTGGTGAAGACGGGTCGGAGCAAGTGACGGGTAATGTCACTCACAAAACGGATAAGGGGGGACAAGGTGGGGGCACCCCCATGTGCTTCCCTCTCTCCTCTATTTGGGTCATTTGTGAGAGGAAATGGTATCTGTCTATACGTATAGACGGATAGTGTCCGTCTATAATGAGAATTTGTGATTTGGGAATACTATCGATTTGTATCTTCAAGTGGCCTTCTAAAACAATTAAAGACAAAAGCCCAATTATATAGATAAACCCATAACAATAATTGGCTGATAAACCCACTTTTAAATACTTGGAAGAGAGAATGAGATTAGTTTTCCAATGCAAAATATTAACCCTAGCCACCTCACTAAATCACCTCTCCATCTCTCATAGTCTCACAGTCACCGCCACTCTCATTCACTCCCTCCTTTATTTTTATTTTTTCATTTTACACTTATTCAAAATTCCTTCTTCCTAGATCTTTCAAGTTTCAATCCCTTGTTAAATTCTTGTACATAGTCATTGATTTTCAAAACCTTGCAAACAAAAAATATCAAGTTTATGATACTAATTTTTTTTTTTTTGATCAACTCATCAATTAGTAAATTACATGCATGTGGTTACCTCGTTCGCACAAACTCGGTAGCACGGTTCACTTGCAGATCAATTTTCCCATTTAATTTTTTCTTTAATGTTTTTTATTAATAATTATTTTAAATATGTTGTAGACATACATACTTTTTTTTTTGAGTTTTATAGATTTGATTTTATTAGGAAACAATTTTTTCGAATTTTATAACCTTGTATGAAGAGTCAAGTTGAGATTCAATCTGTTAATGGAGGATGATATTTCTAATGTTATATTCTTCATATATTAGTATTGTCATTTCTAATTTATTGCATTTGTTTCACCTTTTTAAGCATGATTTTATTTCGTTTTTTGTTTTTTCAAATATTTATTCATCACTTCATCCATAATAATTGGCTATTTTCTTAATAAAGATTTTCGACCAATTTTAAAGTATTTTTATTTCAAGAAATTTTCGCTCTTTTTTAGCATACTGTGAAATATCCCGTATCTTTTTTTTTTTCATTTTAATTTTTTAAATGGCTATTATAAATTTAGGGTGCTGATTTTCGCAGTACACATTTTACTCACGTAGTACATTGTTGACGATTTTACCCCTTTCATTTCTCCAACCATTTTCCCTCTCTAACTTCTCTCTAATTGTATTCTTTCTAGTTTTAAACCTCCATTACCTTCTAATTTCACAAACCCACTACAAGGACGGTTGTTGTAGACGATAAGTGAGGGAATTCGACGGCTAACAAGGTCACCGGCGGTGGAGATCCGATGGTGTTGTACTGGTTGGTTATGGTGTTGTACTTGTTGGTTAATAATTTACATTATTTTGCATCTATTACCTTACTTTGTATACTCCCAATATATACATATGCACTATTGTGTACTAAATTGAGTATTTACCTTCTTATGCATCACAACTACATTAAATATTTCTTTTTCTTGTTCAATGGAGTACATTGAACTGCAAACTATATACATATGCCGTTGTGTGCCTCTGTGTACTACATTAATTTTGCATTGCTTTGAACGATTTTTTTTAATGTAGTACATCTGCCGGCCTGATGAACGGAATCTGACAACTATCTGTCGTCCTTCTCGCTTTTCCATATCGCCAGCGGCATCCGACTACACCAATATCCCCATCATTCCACACCAATTAACAATAATTATTTTGAACATAAACCCTAATTAAAAATACAAAAATATAACAAAGAGTCAATTTGATTATTAGTAATGGATTAATGAATTAAATACATGTTCTATATTCGAATAATCATTCATAAATCATATAATTTTGGGAAGATCGAAAAAGGTTAAGATGTAACAATAGAAAGAAGGTAGAGAGAATTAGGGTTTGATTTTTTTTAGTAAGGGTAGAGAAATGGAAAATTTGGTGCAAAATGTACTGAAATGAGTAAAATGCGTACTGCGAAAATAAATTCCGTAAATTTATAAACAATCATTTTTTTTCAATGTAGTTTTAATTTGGAGCTGATCAAATGGCCCAAGCCAATTGGCCCTACCCGGCCCGACCTACTTTTTTGAAGGGCTAGGGCGTTTAGTTTTGGCCCAAAAAAGCCCATGGCCCGGCTTAAAAAGGCCCAAGATATTTTGGGGCCGGGTTTGGGCCAAGCGTTTGGCCCGACCCGGCCCATATTTATTAATAAATGAATATTTTTTCTAATAAAACCTATTAAAGTAGCGTTAAAGTTATACGTTATACCCAACTCTTTACAAAGTCAAGTGTATTTTTTTAGATTTATAAAACAAAGTATACATAACATAAATCCTATCTACGAATGCATGATTAAGCATTCTAAAGTGGCGATGTTTGTCTTTATTTTATTTTAGAGAGCAATTCATATGCATTTCATCATATTTTATACAATTTTATACACTATGTATGTTTTAAAAGTTGTAATTGAAGGTATTACGCGAATTATTTCCTAGGGTAAGTCGTAAATTTTAGGGCCCGAAAAAGCCCATTTAGGCCCAAAAGCCCGTATTAGCCAATAAGGGTCGGGTTTGGGCTTGCTAAATAAGCCCACGCATTTGGCCCGACCCGACCCACACAAACGGGCCGCTTTTGTTATAAAGGCCCGGCCCAAGCCCACATTGGCCCGGCCCATGATCACCTCTATTTTTGTTCTTTTCTAATCAAATTTGTGGTTTTTACATGCAAATTCATAATTTTATAATAAGAAGTATATACTCTGTAAAACTTTATAATAAGAGGTGAAAATTAATCTAGTGGCATGCTCAATGAATGAAATGAAATGCATAAGGAAGGAATGCAATTAAATAACACAAAATAATGTGGGGTGAGAGAGAAATTAATTAGAAAATAGAGACAGAGTAATTAATTAAAAAAAATGAAGGTAGGGTTAATTTATTTTTTTATTTCTTTGAATTCGGCAACCAACTAGTGTGTAACCCGTGCATAAATGCACGGGTATAATATGAGCCTATGTATAACAACTTATTTATGCAGGTAAAATATTTGTTATGAAAATGATAAGTAATTTGTAGAAATATTTAGATGTTTAAATAAGTAAATAATTAGATGTATGATCAATATAAATAATATTATGAAAATTGGTAATTTCATACATACACTTGGTTACATATTATTAAAATAGAATATAGTGTATACTTACAACAAATAATATTACAAATACTCAAACATTTGTTGATAAAGAACATTTGAAAGAACAATACATGTTCCGCTTTCGTTGTTCCAAATATTCAATCCACTTTTGCTGACCACTGGTCTCGAGATAGCAATATAGAGTTGGCCATGACAACAAATGGGTTTAGAAAGATAAAGACCAACTTTTATTGATTGTCATCGCAAAACATACGGTCACTCGAAACTGTCTTCCTTCAAACCTAACAGAAAAATTTGTTGAATCTGAAGGTGTTAACGTGATTCGAGCAATATGGACTCTATCTCCCTTATTAATGCAAGATAAGATAGTTGCCCTAATAACGCGAATACCCAAATTTGTTGCGGCCAATCTTGTGCCACTACACAATCCTTTTGGTTGATCAATGTTTCTTAGTAGCATTATTGTTGCCCCTGCCTTCAATTTCAACTCGTGGTTCGGGAGACCATAACGTTTAATTGAATTGAGAAAATCTGCAGAATAAACTTCGTACATCTCTGAATTGCTCTAGTCTTTGTTTATTTCATCTGAACTGTTATAAACTTTGTCTTCACTGGGAATAAGAGACAACACATAGTCATTAATCGTCTCCACAATCTCGTGAGTTGGCGCAAGAATTGATCTTTTTTGAAGATTATCTGAATTCCGAAATTGAGTAACAAAAGATGGATAAGTATTATGAACAATAGTAGGATCATTGACATTCTTAATAAGGATATTATCGAGGAGTTCTATATCAACTTTTCCGTCATTTTGTTCTCCTGTTATACCATCTCCGAAATTCAGAAAATTTTCGGATTTCATTAACAATAGAATCCGAAATTCTCGATTGTAGACGCATATTTTTCGTTAGTGTTAGTACCTTATAGGACAAAAAAATGTAATAATGAGCAAAAAAATCGTAGAGACAAAAAAAAATTGTCCTCAATTCAGAAGTTTATGAAAATAGAATTACCTGGCAAAAAGACCAAATATCAGATGAACATCAAGAAGCAAAAATGATATCTACCGTGCCACCTTTAGGAACGCCTGGTAAACATTGTCGAAAATCACCACTGAATACAATGACTTTGCCCCTATACGGTTGGTCATGATTAACATTATTTAAAAATCTCATGACGTCCCTTAAACTTCTGTCAAGAGCTTCCAAACAATACTTATGTGTCATTGGAGCTTAATCCCAAATTATCAATTTTGTTCATATTAACAGTTTGGTAAATCTGTTCCAGGTTTAATCCTAAAACATGTAGAATTCTCAACAGCATGATTGGAATGCCAAATTTAGATTGAGTTGTCCTCTTGTTGGGGAGCAAGATCGCATCAAAAACACTCGAAGCAACATGATATTTATTGTTTTTGCGCAAAAACCAATAAAATATTTATAAATACTCCCTCCGTCTCGATCAATAGATGTTTATTGTTTTTAGCACAAAAACAAAATAGATAACTTTTCACGGGGACAACTGGAAGAGTTAAGTAAATACATCGTTAGGTGTTGTGGTTTTGTTGTGGTTCGTCTGATGGGGTTTTCCGATGTGTTTGCTTTCGGTCAGCCTGGTCCGTCTGTGTAGGGTTGTTTCTGTTTGTGTCTCTTTATGAGCTTGTTCTTTAGGTCGGTTAGGGACCGATTGGTGATCCCCCCATTTCCCCAACCAATCGGTCCTTAGTCCTTGTTGTGTTCGTTTTATGAGCATAACTCATCGGGTCAGTTTTGGGTCCGATTGGTGATCCCCCCATTTCCCCCACCAATCGGTCTTTTGTCCTGTGTGTCTATGTGGGTTGGTTTTTTGCATGTAAGGCGGTGGTCCTGGGAGGATTCGCATGGTGAAATGGGTGTTCTTTGCTGGTTTTATTGGTGTTTGTTGGCGACTTTGAGATTGTGTTTGTCGTGTCGTCGTTCTTATAGGATGGTGTGAGGTCATGGTGATGGGTCTTCCTTTTTTGAGATGTCCCTGGTAGGGGAGGAATTGGGTTCTGGTAGTGTTGTTGGTTGGGTCGGATGCGGTGGTTTCCGCTTCTTGTCAATGTTTTTTCTTCTTTTATCGTGTTTACTGTTTTCCCAAATAAAAGCTTTCCCTTCTTTTATTTTCCTAGTTTTAATGGTGTCAATAAGGAAGTTCGTTGTATTACATCTGGTGTGTATTGTGTCCATCTTTCTCCATCCTGCTAAGTTGATTTTGGTTTGGGGGTTGATTATGTGGCTCTTTCTTTTGTTCCCTATCTTTTTTCTCTCTTTTCTTGGCTACGAGTTTCTTATCCGTAGGGACTATTTTTTTATTCAAAGTGTAGGAGATTTATCTCCTCTGGAGGTAGGCTTTTATGGTCTACATTCCGCCTTTCCTTTCTACGTCCTTGTGGCGTAAGTGCACTTTGTTCATTCTCGATGAGTCAAGGGTCTCGTTGGTTGGTTAAGATGAGTAAGGTTTGGTCCGATCTTTTGGCCATGTGTGTTCGTCGCTCCAAGATTGCTCAGGATGTTGAAGTTGCTTCCCGAATTCAGCCATTGATTCGTTATCAACACATTTATGTTACCCGATGTAGTTTCCTTGTTGTTCCAGTTTCTAGTATTAGTAAAATAAGTACATTTGACCAAATGAGTCAAATGCCATCTGTATAATTACTCGTTTTTACAGCTGCCAAAAAAAAAAAACAATAAATTTAAATATCACCTATAATATATAGGGAGTACGTAATTAATGACATCACAACCTTTGAAAAAAAAATTGTTGTACGTTATATTTGTGGTTTTTCTACGCAAATAGGATTATACATCCAGTTGTATATAGAGCATTGTATAACCAAGGTATAAGAATCCGACCTTATATGTATTTTTTTCTGAGCTAATTCAAGTTCATATTTTTAATGTGTAAATGGATGAGTTCATATACTTTCTAATAAAACTCATATTCTTTAACATAAAGCTCGGATACTTTATTACAAAGCTCGGATTTTATATCGTAACCTGTTGATAACCGATCAGATAATCCATGAATTGGTTTTTCTGCATATATCATCTTCTTTGACCCATATAAAAACACCAAACCTTTCTTATCAACTTCATGGGCCTCTAAATAAGATTTACCAACTCTCAACTCTCAACTCTCAACTCTCAACTTGATTGATCACTGTTTCTCAAAAGCATCATTGTAACATGTTACTCCTATTGTAACAATAGATAGGTAGCTATTTAAACACTTGAGAAATATAATTTGGGAGAATCGACCGTAGTACTCCCTCCTATTCAAGATAAACCTCCCTATTTTCATTTCCGTCTATTCACAATAATTTCCCTATTTCCTTTTTTGGTAAGTGTTTGTGTGGTCCAAATTTAATTATATGGTGGGGTAGTGTATTTGTGTGGTTCAAATTTATTTATATGATGGGCTAGTGTGTTTTCTTAATTTTTGTGTCAAAATAAAATGGGAGGTTTATTGTGAATAGGAGGGAGTATTTAATTTTATTGAAAAATTATGCAGAGGAAAATTATGTATAGCATAATTCATGTGAATTGATCTTACCATAGTAACCCTACCATAATTCATGTATAATCAGTTATTTTGATATTTTGTACACAGTCTATATAATGAATTACAAATAAAACAGAGTAAGACGGTCTTACACTATGAAGGGATATATTTTTGTAAGAAAATTATTTATTTTAATGCTAGTAAAAGCGTTAACTTTCTTACACAATTAAAAGATGTCTCACGCAATAACTACTATAGAAACATAAGTTCCTATATAACCTGAAAGCAAACAGTGATTTATATTCACCCTAACATTTAATCTTATAAACTATAGTATTTGTTTTTAAATTGCTATTTGAGTATGGGTCGTTTGGTTGCCACTTATAAAACATAGGCATTGGAAAATCCCATGATTTTGAAAAACATGGGTTGTTTACTTGTTTGGTTGCCATAAATTTTACAAAATGTAGGAATTAGAACTTCCCAGGAACTTTCAATGCCTACATGATGTGGGAAGTTGCTTACCTACTCCCCCCTTGGTCATTGGAAGTTCCTGTGGAATTTAATTTCTATATGAGCAACTAAACACTTTTTCGAAATCACCTGAATTGGATGAGGGAACTTAATTCTCATAAACTGCATTTTCCTAGGAACATTAAGTTCCTTGATCAACCAAACAACCCCTAAGTATTGCTGGTGCAATAATTTGTCGAGCTCATATGTGATTTCATCGCTTAATAATTCCTGCGATTTAATAAATCACATATACGCTTTTAATCACATTTGATGAGTATTTTAATAAAAAATAACTCAAAGGAAAGAACATAGCAAAAAAAATCCTTTTGAGTCTTCTAGTCCTGTCACCTAAAAAATACACACACACATTGTAAACGTTATTATTGTACATGAAAACCCATATCAGATTATTTGAAATATGGGTAATTTAATGAGCATGTATTTCTTTGATCTAAAAGCTTTACATAAATGAATTCAGAATGATTATTATTGACCATACAACTAAGCAGTGAAGTTTTAATAATATTGATTAAGACACCTACCAAAAATAACAACACATTTGAATTCCAACTAAATCGCTACGATCTTTATCTCTATTGTCTAGCCAAACTATATCTCTATGCTAAGAGCACATCCATGCTCTTGACATTGTAATAGCAAGAACATCATCAATGATGCTCAACATTCCAAGGGTTGATCATTAAAAGAACATTATCAAAGGTGCTAACATTGTAATACCAAGAGCTTTGTCGTTTTTTCTTACAACTTCTCATCCCATCCAGTTTAAAACAACAAAATAATAAATAAATAAAAACTAAATTAATATTGGATTCGTAAAAGACCATACATAAGGAACCTCAAAAAAGAGCTAATAGGGAGCTAGTGATAGGATTAAAGAAGTGCACATGCTGATTCGTTTATAGTTGGCTCTTTGAGAGTCACACACATCAACCTCTTCCCTGAGAAAACAGAAAAGATAAAAAAAAAAAATTGCCATCAGATTCACACATTCATATTCTTTAAAAGAGACAAAATGAATAAAAACAACAATTATCTACTCATTTCTAAAGATTTCTTTTAAATTTACAATGTATCTTCCATAAAATGAACAAAAGAAGTACTCCATACCCAATAAAAACGAACGCCATAGCACTAAATTTAGTCACCTAAACTTTGAACTATTAAAGCAATCAATTAAGTATTTGAATATTCATTGAAGTGATGAATGACTACATATTGAATGTCGGAGGACGATAACAGTGAGGCTTCTTAACACTTCCGATTGCCGTTTAGAGTCCATTTCCCACATGATCACAAAAAAAAATGCTTCACATTATATCTAACTAATTGCTAATTGCAACTATAGTGAACATTGGAGAGATAAAGTGGTGACTCGTGAGTAAGGATAAGATAGGCTCCGCATAAACTTTAAAGTGCTGAATCCATTTTGATATAAAACTAATACAAAGAATTATAGGTAGTCTCCGGATCAAATTATTTGCATTATATCAAGCTAAAAAGGAAAAACACATACATCAAAAGATTAATTGTCCCGCCCGGTAAGAATTCCAACTTGCAAACCAAAAAAAACAGATTGATGTACCGTAAAGCCTTTGAGATGACACCTTGGCGACAAAACTGAATTCGACAATTACACTCTTTTGAACCAACAATTCATATTTCAACCACTAAAATATACAAACTAAGATAAAATGATAGTTAAAAGCAATTGACAAAGAACGTTTCTTAAATTTTACGGTATCAATTAGCTATATAAGAAATAATGGTAGAGTCGACAGCAATAACCTGTCGGAATTCCAATGTTTTTTGACCACCCATCCAACCCGAAAATTGGAGGACTATGGTTTTAGCTAGGGTATGTGGGTAGAAGCTTTTGAGTTTGAATAAGAGGGTGATAAATTTTAAGGAATTATATTGAAGACATTGGTATAATGGAATTATGCGAGGAGATATCTAAGACTAATATTTATTTGAAAAGTTAAAAAAAAAAAACATATTTCACGAAAGAAGGGGAGGTGCTTTGTGTTCACATGATAATTTAATTCTATAATTCATAAAGAAATGAAGCATCGGTTGATCTCATATGTATATCAAATCATAAATATGAGTGCAACATACCTACTAATATGCTATTTGATTTTATTTATGAAATAGAGAATATTGATTCTATGCCATCTCTTCTTGTATCACAGTAGTTCCTTCAAGAAAACACAATAGAGATAAACATGGAAATAAAAGGTTCCTCTATCCTTCATCTACACCAAACTATGTTTCAGTACATAAGAGTTGCATCAAGAACCCCTTCATTATGCTAAGAGTTATATGTACAAACGATCAGAGAATTCGGGGAGATAAAGGAGAGAATGAAAATGGAAGAAAACAAAATTATTTGCTTGTTTAGAAAAATGGAGTGAAATTATTGAATAGGCAAACAATTTCTGCAAAAAGAATATGTTATACTTTGCGAATTAAATTGAAAACTTACATTTAAAAAAAAAAAAAGAGAAAAAAAGAACATATCGCGATATGGTTGAAAATGAAAGAACTGGATGAGAGGCTTACTTGATCCACCATATTTTAGTGTTCCACTTAATAATTTAGACCAAAGAATGTCGAGAAGCACAACCCGTGGCAATACCAAGTAACTGTCAAAACAAATGAATTACTAATACTTATTAAATACACAAATCATAGCAACAAACAACTCATCGCATATAATTTCAACACACGGCCATGCTTTCTCAAAATTGACTGCATTTCTTAAATCAAACATTATTAATGTAAAACTGTATGATTGAATTATGAAATTAATTATGACATAGCAACCCACAACAATAACATTAATGGTAAAGAGCACCCCATAGAATGAAACAATTAACCAAACTAAACCTTCCTACATAAAGATCAAAACTTTGATGAACAAACAAAATCAGATCCATGGCTTTTTCTGCACTCATTCTGATCAATCAACTGAACCACAATGTCAAATCATACAAATTTCACATCATACATAAAAAAATTACATTAAATCAGAATTTCTCAAATAATTAATCAGTAAAAATCAAATCAAATCATCTCAACTCAAATTAGGTATGGAACAATAATGAATCAAACAAAGCTGAAATATTGAGAAGATGGAAAACAATTTACCTGAATGTTACTCTGCCATTTTGTTTCACTTTATCCGAGTAGGCTCCTTAGAAATTCCTGTTTCAGTTGGAATTTTGGAAGCCAATGAGACTTGATACTGAGAGGAAAAATGATTGTATCTGTAGCAGAAATTTGAGGAAGACGATGGCAAGATGGAAACGATTTAAGAATGAAGATTTTTTCTAATTAATGGGGAAGATAACAGGTTGTTTGCGGGTTTGGGCAGTTTACACGATAATTAGGATCAATTGGTCTTCCTTGTGACGGGCCGGGTTACCATTTGTGGCGGATATTTTGTGAGATAAAATGGTAACAGAATGGGTTAGTGGAGAAAGGGGACCACATGAATAGTGTTGCAGAGAGAGAAAAAGTGGGTACTTTGTGAGGTTAAATGGTATCCGTCACTCAAGAGTGACGGATAGATGCCGTCACAAACAAGAATTTGTGAATTAGGATAGTGGGCAGTTTAAAGGGAAGTGGGTCACGACACTTTTTTACTTCGTATTTTAATATGCTTGTATTTTACAACGTATGTCTACAGAATTTTGTACGGTAAATCAATCTCAACGTGACACATCAGCTTTTTTACTCTAAATAGCGGTTATTGGCTTTTGCTTTAATATAATAAATGATGATGAGATGTAGATGCTACCAATGAAATACCTGAATATTATTAGTTTCAACGAGTTTTTGTCAAATTATGATACTATTACAAGTCAAAGTTTTCTAACGAAACTGAATTATCTCAAAGACTTAATTCCAAAAGATGACTTTATAAAGATTATTTTTATTTGGTGGAATGCATGGTTCCATAGAAATGATATGATCTTTAATAATGTTAATTTAAGTATCAGCAAACTTATTACTTTATGTAATAATAGCACTAAGACATGGAATGTGACTAGATTAAAGGATCTCAACAATCCCGAGGTAGCAGAGTCGGCTAGAAACAATTCTAGTAAGGAAGAGATTTGGTGGGAAAAACCTACAAACGGTTTCCTAAAGCTAAATTTTGATGGATCGAGAATAGAAGGTAATAAAGCGGCTTTAGGATATTCTATAAGAGATCACAATGGTAAAGTCGTTTTGTTGGGTGCAAAAAAGTGCGGATCCAATAGTATCCTTGTTGCGGAAGCACTTGCTTTAAAAGAAGGTATTTTAGCAGCTAAATACTTAGAAATCTCAAAGTTAATTGTGGAGGGTGATAATTTATGTGTTATTAACTCGATTCGAGGTACTTGGCAAATTCCGTGGGAAATCTCTAGTATTATCAAGGATGTGAAATTAGACCTTCATTTTTTCGATGAAGTGATAATTAAACATTGCTTTCGTGAAGCCAACAAGGTTGCTGACTTCATGGCTTCAGTTGGACATTCATGTCCAACTCTTTCGAGGTGGTTTGATAGCCGGTGGCTTCAACTTACCTCCCTCATTCGAAAGGATGAGATAGGTTGGTCCTACCATAGAGGATCAACCTAGTTTTCTTAAAAAAAAAAAAAAAAAAAAAGATGCTACCAATGAAATCTCTAAAAAAAACCATCTTTTATACATGTAGATGCTACATACATACTCACTATAAAAATCCATACCATCGTCATCATCTCATCCTCATCCATTAATTTTCCTCACCTCTATAATCAAATTAATTTCTTTGATCAAATCAAATTCTTAAGCAATTTCAGAAATTATGGAAAGAGCAATTAACAGGCAAAAGGTTTTGTTAGATCATCTTCGTCCACCATCTTCATCTGATCACAATTACGAAGCTTTCCTTTCTGTATGTCAATCTTCAAACCCTTTTAAAATTTATGAATTATTATTATTATTATGATTATGATGATGATGATGATGATGATGATGATGATGTGTTTTTAGTGATATGTTGATGGAATTGAGATTTGAGGTTTTGGGTTTTGTTTGATTTGAATTGTTTGTATTTTGGGAGTTGGGATTTGGATTCTAGCTAATCTGATCGAAATTTCGTAGTTTTAGGTGATTGATTGTACTCCCCCGTTCCGGTCAATTATTGTCCTTTGTTTTTGGCACAAAGACTAAGGAAATGGTAGAGAGACAATTATTAGATGACAAGTGGACCAAATTAAGGGTGAATAATCAAATTGCTCATTAAATGCATTCCTATAAATAGAAAGGATAACAATTGATCGAGACACCCAAAAATGAAAAAGGATAACAAATGACCGGGACGGATGAAGTATATTGTTTGATTTAGGGAAACTTGGAGATTGCTCCCTTAGTACATATACGTTGTAGAGTTTGTGATTTATTTGGGTCTTAAAAAATGGGGGTCTTTCCGAAATTGCGTCTCGTTTAGTAGGGTTTAGACTGCATACATCTCGACCCTCTAAATTACCTTTTTCTTAGTGAGATTACAAGGAAATATTGTGAGGTGTAGCAGAATATGAGTGAACTTGGTAGAAACTAGGAAAACTTTACTTATGGAACTACCCAATTATTTTGTCTACTACTACTATTACGGAATACTACTAGGATCATTTGTTTACCCTTGATTAAAATACCCCTCACAATCAATTTAAAAGGTAAACAAATGATTAGACGGAGAGAGTATATTTTATCATTGGAGCATAAATAGAAACTCACTAGGGCAGAGTGTGTCTGTTGATGATGTTTCAAATCTTTGGGAAATGTGATTGGTTCCGAAAGAAAGCAAACTACTCCGTATGTCACAAGGGCTTGAGGAACCGATCTGTTACAGTTTGTAACAGATTCAACAGAATCAGGTTTTTGGCGCCAAAAGTTGTTAGGCGACAGCTGGCAGTTAGCTAGTTATGAGCTGGAATTAGTTAGAGATTAGTAAATATAAATAGCTAATTTCTTGTTATTGTAAATCATTCATCATTTTTACACAATTCTAATACAATCTCAATCTTCCTCAATTCTCTCTAATTGATCAGTTGTATAGAAAACTCGAGATATCCTTTGTTAATAGGACTATTTCCTGCATTCTATAACATTGGTATCAGCCTTGATCCTTTGTTGTTCGCTTAGCCATTGTTGAAACACCACAAAACCTTCACAAATTTTAAAAAAGTGCACCGGAACTCGTAAAAGGCCATGGAAGGTAGAATTGCAACTTTGGAGCAATCATTGGAGCAAAGAATCAGTGTTTTTTTGGGGAAATTATGAAGTTGCTTAAGGACCAGGAGAGAACTAAGGGTCATGATGATCAGATTAATCCGAATAATCATGATGTTGATGGGCAGCAAGGTATGAGAAATTCACTGAAATTTACACCTAAAATTGAATTTCCCTCTTTTGATGGTACAAACCCTAGACTTTGGATGAAGAAATGCCTAAAATACTTTACCTTGTGCAAAATCCCTGATACTCAACGAGTTGATTTAGCCAGTATGTACATGATAGGAAGAGCTGAAATGTGGTTCAATAGTTATCTTGTTGTTCGACCACATGTTCAATGGGATGATTTCATTGTGGATTTATGTGCTCGCTTTAAGGAGGAAATTGCAGGAAATGTTGTTGAAGAATTTAACAAATTACATCAGATTACTTCAATTGATGATTATTTAGATTCTTTTGAAAATCTGAGAGGGTTAATGTTGCAGCGTAATCCCTTATTACCAGATCAGTACTTTCTTGACAGTTTCATTGGAGGGTTAAAACCTTCAGTTAAACCATTTGTCCGAGCATTTAAACCCCAGACCCTTGCATCTCATTGTTGAATATGCTAGATTGCGGGGAGGAATCATTATCTCATTACTAGGACTCATGTTAAAAATTACCCCCAAAATGCATCTGTTCCTTCAGGACCACCAAGATTTCAATCTAAGTTCCCTTCTAAAGGCATTTTACCCACTCCAAATCCTATAAATTCACAGCCTTTTGCTTCCACAACTAACTCTAGACCCACAAGATTCATTAGTACAGCAGAGAGGGCAGAAAAACAGAAGAAAGGGGAGTGTTATTTCTGTAATGAACCCTTTTCTAGGGAGCATAATTGCAAATTTAAGGGTACTCAGTTGTTTGCAGTAGAAATTGTGGGAGGTGAGGAGGAGGAAATCTTGGATATCGATCCGAAGAGAGGAACTGTTGCGGGGGTATGATGTGGTTGGTTCAGACCCTTGCATATCAGTCAATGCTTTATCTGGTAGTACTGGATTTCAAACAATGAGAGTAACAGGGTATGTGGGTAAGAAACCTATCCACATTTTGATAGATTCAGGAAGCACACATAACTTCTTGGATCAAGAGATGGCTGTCAAATTGGGTTGTAAATTAGAGACTATTGAACCTCAAGCTGTCACAGTGGCAGATGGGAGTCAGCTTCCCTGTCAACTCATGAGTAGAAAATTCTGTTGGCAGTTGCAGAACACCCACTTTGACACTGATGTATTCATTATACCATTAGGGGGGTGTGACATGGTGCTAGGCATCCAATGGTTGAGTACATTAGGGACTGTAAGCTGGGACTTTAAACAGTTGAAGATGGAGTTCTCTTATAACAAAAGAAAGCATGTGTTAAGAGGCTTGGCCCCTCAGAAAATCAAAACTCTTACAGGAGGGCCATCTTGCAAGATGTTGAACACTGCTGCCCAATTGTGTTTTCTGCAGATTAACAACACCAGGGGTGATATTCTTTGTTGTTCTAATGAAATTAAGAACAACAATGACCATCCTATAGAATTGCAGCAGCTGTTGAGGCAATATTCTGACCTTTTTGAAGAACCTACTGTTTTGCCACCTCAAAGGGGGGTCTATGACCATCGAATTCCCTTAATGTCAGAGGCTCAACCAGTCAATATCAGGCCTTATAGGTATCCATTGAAACAGAGGGATATTATTGACAAGTTGGTTCAAGAAATGCTAGACCAAGGTATCATTCAGGCCAGCTGTAGTCCTTTTGCTTCTCCAGTGGTGTTAGTAGGGAAAAAGGATGGTTCATGGAGACTTTGTGTGGACTATAGGGAATTAAACAAGAGGACAGTAAAGAATAAGTTCCCTATTCCTGTTGTGGATGAACTTATTGATGAATTGGCTGGCTCTCAAGTGTTCACTAAGCTGGATTTAAGAGCAGGATACCATCAATTAAGGGTTTATGAAGGTGATGTGTTTAAGACAGCTTTCAAAACTCATGTGGGGCATTATGAATTTCTTGTTATGCCCTTTGGTTTGACAAATGCACCTGCATCTTTTCAGAATTGGATGAATTCAATTTTTAAACCACTTTTAAGGAAGTGTGTCCTGGTTTTCTTTGATGACATACTCATCTATAGCCCTTCTCTGACTGACCATTGGTCTCATTTGGAGGCAGTGTTTGATTTAATGAGACAACACCAGCTATATGTCAAGAGTAGTAAATGTGCATTTGCTATTCCTAAAGTTGAGTATTTGGGTCACTTCATAAGTGGAAAGGGAGTGGAAACCCGGCCCGACCAAGATAGTAGGCGTGGCAAATTGGCCCGAGCCTCGAGAATGTCAAGGAATTAAGGAGTTTTCTGGGGTTAGCAGGATACTACAGAAAATTTGTCAAGGGATATGCACATATTAGCTATCCATTGACACAATTGTTGAGGAAAGGGGAATTTAAATGGAATTCTAATGCTGGGGAAGCCTTTCAGACTCTCAAATCTGCATTAACAAGTGCTCCTGTCCTAGCTCTTCCAGATTTCAACATAACATTTGAAGTTGAAACTGATGCATCTAATGGGGGAATTGGAGCTGTACTTATGCAAGCAGGGCATCCCTTGGCTTTCATAAGCAAAACTCTCAGTCCTAAATGGCAGAAGTTGTCTGTATATGAAAAGGAGCTATTGGCAATTGTCTTTGCCGTGCAAAAATGGGAACAATACCTTACTGGTCAGAAGTTTATGATTAAAACTGATCAGAAAAGCTTAAAATGGCTCTTACAACAAAAGATTTCAACCCCTTCCAACAATTACGTTATCTAAACTCATGGGATTTGATTATGAGATTCAATATAGAGTCAAAAGAAAACCTAGTGCGATGCCTTGTCTAGGTTAAATGGAAGTGAATTGATGTGCCTAGCCTTATCCTGGAGCTCAGACTGATCTCTCTGAATTAATTCAAGAAAGTTATGAGTCAGATCCTTTTTTACATCAGGTTAAAACTCAGCTCCTAGCAGATCCTGCTGCTATCCCAGCTTACCAGCTAGTTGATGGCCTTCTTAGGAAGAAAGGGAAGATTGTGGTGGGTCCTGATGCATCAGTCAGGGAGAAAATACTTAGATGGCTTCATGGTGCACCACAGAGTGGGCATTCAGGCAGAGATGCCACTACTAGAAGGGTCAAATCCTTGTTTATTTGGAGGGGCATGACTAAGGATATCAGCTACTTTGTCAGGAATTGCACAACCTGCCAGGCCAATAAGTATGATCATGCAGCCTATCCAGGGTTACTTCAACCTTTACCAATCCCTTCTGAGGTTTGGTTGGACATATCAATGGATTTTATTACAGGATTACCTAAATCCCAAGCACTAGAAGTTGCCCAAGCCTACCTGGATAATGTTTTTAAACTTCATGGATGGCCAAGGAGTATAGTCAGTGATAGAGATGTTATCTTTACCAGTCAATTTTGGCGGGCTCTTTTTCGATTCAAGGTTCTGAGTTGATGCTATCTTCTCGCCTATCACCCTCGGACTGATGGTCAGACAGAGGTAGTTAATAGGTGCATTGAGTCTTACTTAAGATGTATGTGTGGAGAAAGACCCAAAGATTGGCTTATGTGGTTACCTCTGTTTGAATGGTGGTACAATACCACTTATCATTCTCGCTACTCATTTAACTCCCTGAGGCGAGTGTACAATCAACCACCACCAATCCATTTGCCATATTTGCCTGGAGAATCATCAGTGGAGGCTGTGGATAGGACTATGCAACGGAGGGAGGCTATGATAACTGCACTCAAACAGCAGCTAGCCAAAGCCCAGCAGAGGATGAAGGTGCAGGCAGATAAAGGGAGGTCAGAAAGGGTGTTTCAAATAGGGGACTGGGTATGGTTGAAACTGCAACCTTACGAGACGAGTTCGATTCAACTAAGGGGGAATGAGAAGCTCTCACCCAAATATTATGGACCCTTTCAAGTCAAGGATCGTGGGCAAGGTTGCATATAAATTGGATTTGCACAAACTGTTAAAATCCACAAAGTCTTTCATGTATCCCAAATCAAAAAATTCGAGAGGTGTCTTGCCTAATGCAATTCATATTCCGAATGGATGAGAGGGTTGTCAACGAGCAAGATCTACAACTGCAGAATAATCGGAGAGGAGGGTAGTGAAAAGGCGTCAGTTCTTTGTGACAATACTTAGTCCATTGGCTGGGATTCCCTATTCATGATGCTACTTGGGAGTATGCAGACAATTTTGAGCAACAATACCCAGAATTCAATCTTGATGAAACTTGAGACTTGTGGACAAGTCTCTTTTGAAGGAGGAAGATATGTTACAGTTTGTAACAGATTCAACAGAATCAGGTTTTTGGCGCCAAAAGTTGTTAGGCGACAGCTGGCAGTTAGCTAGTTATGAGCTGGAATTAGTTAGAGATTAGTAAATATAAATAGCTAATTTCTTGTTATTGTAAATCATTCATCATTTTTACACAATTCTAATACAATCTCAATCTTCCTCAATTCTCTCTAATTGATCAGTTGTATAGAAAACTCGAGATATCCTTTGTTAATAGGACTATTTCCTGCATTCTATAACACGATCTTTGCATTCCTCATATAGATCTTACTCTTCTTCTGGAAGTACCATCACCTTATCAACTGATTCACTGTGAGGACGCACTTGATAAATAATTAGTGTACTGCCCGTTAGTGTTTTGCCTGAATTACATCGAGTTTTCCTCGAGTTAATATTAGCCTTGAAATCTCTTATATTTCCTAGTTATCAGAAGTCGGTAACTATGCTGTAACATTCTTTTCACATTTCCTAACATTCTTTTCACATTTCCTCCGATTTCCCTTTGACATAATCTGATCTTTTTTAGTTCCGGTCTTCCTGAAATAACTTTCTGGTCATTAAGTAGAATTAGCCCTATCTAATTCATCTTCTGAATACTGTGAATAGTGCTGTTCTCCTTGTTTACTATATTGTTTGTTTGATTAATTGTTTTTATAAACTCTTGGTGTTGCCATGGTTGTTACAGGCATCTAATTGTGCTGCTGGAGATTCTGCTTCTTATCATAGGACTAGTGCTTTTGGGGATGACGTTGTCATTGTAGCGTAAGTTGTTGTCATATGATTTATCTAATTAATGCTTTCAATTCTCATATTACACAAGAATTATTTATAATGCTGCATTCTGGTACCCTGCAGAGCATACCGCAGTCCGCTTTGTAAGGCGAAACGAGGTGCTTTCAAAGACACATATCCTGATGATATTCTTGCACCAGTTTTGAAGGTAACGAATTATAGTCCCTCCATGCAATATATTGCCAGCATTGACTTTAAATATCAGCCAATATTAAGGATTTAAACATGAACTGAATGACTATCATATACTTATTGACCTTTAAACTAATTGTAGGCATTGATAGAGAAAACTAATGTGAACCCAGCTGAAGTTGGAGACATTGTTGTGGGAACTGTTCTTGCCCCAGGATCACAGAGAGCTAGTGAATGTAGGCTGGCAGCATTCTATGCTGGTTTTCCTGGTATGTATTGTCCTTTTCTTCAACATTTTGTTCTCGGGTCGTGATTAGGAAACTTTGTTAAACTTCATTTGAATTATTTTGTCACCTGAAGATATATACATTCTCACATTCGGCATGAACCTAATTTAAAAATATGACTTTGGAATTAAGATTAAGTAATATCTTCTCCCTCCCATCCAAACCAAAGGTAAAAGTTGCTTTATCACACTTGCCGATTCACGTTTTGCAATGTGAATATCTTTAGTTACACATTATTAAAAATTTGATATTCTTATAGCATTCATGACGATAAATCAAAAAGATTTCACATGACTATATTTTGTCTTATAGAGTAAGAATAATATCAATAATTCCCTACGACCATGAATAGTGCCAAAAAGCACGTGTTACCTTTGGTTTGGATAGGAGGGAGTATGATATATGGCTATTTTAATTTTGTCGTGCAAAGTGTTGTAGTCTATGTTACTTCGACTCGGCTTGAAGGGTCGGACACGGGTGCGTATCTAAGTGTCGGATACGGCTATTTTATGAAAAATTGTCAAGTTTTTGGTTTAAAATGAAGTGTCGGAGTGTCAGTGTCATACCAGTGTCCAAGGATCGAGTGTCTGACACGGGTATGTGAGCTCATTTGAAGTGTCGAAGTAACATGAATAATTAGGCGTTCCAATGTTGCATGTTTTGGTATTCAATTTTGTTTGGGAAACACAAACAGTACCTCATTACAACAATAAATACCCCGATGCCTTGAGGGAGGGATCCTGCTCTTTCACAAATGGAAAGGTAGGGGACGGTTGTAACAGCACAAAGAGGCTGTTTCTAAATGAGCCAAAATGTAATCTCGTTGAGAATTGCATTAAATAATAAGCATTTAGCTCCATTTGCATCCTAGTTTGAAACATTTGATGTTTCCTAAATCTGTAAGTAGGACACATGTGTCTTATCTCTCACCTTTAATTATTTTTGCTACCTGTAATTGACAGAGACTGTTACGGTAAGAACTGTGAATAGGCAATGTTCTTCAGGCCTCCAGGCAGTTGCTGATGTAGCTGCAGCCATCAAAGCTGGATTCTATGACATTGGTGAGCTCTCCTAATTGGTGAAAGTATTAAATCGGTATCAGACACCTTTCCCTGTGGCCTGCAGCTGGTTGAGCTTAAAGGAAAATATAAAATGTGAATTATGTGATAATGTTTCCTAAATCTTTATAGCAATTTTCTTATCGGATGTTTGGTTTGCAGGTATTGGTGCAGGTTTAGAGTCAATGACGACAAACCCCATGGCATGGGAAGGATCCGTAAATCCTAAAGTAAGATCTCCATCCTCATGCCTATATAATGCTAATGAGATTGTTGCTTATTTTCACCCTTTAGACAGATGTTTTATGTGCGAATGTGGGACTTATGGTTATGATTCTTTTATGGTATTGGTAGGTTAAAGAATTTGTTCAGGCGCAAGATTGTCTTCTTCCTATGGGCGTGACTTCGGAAAATGTTGCACAACGATTTGGTGTTACAAGGGAAGAGCAGGACCAGGCAGCGGTGAATTCGAGATCTTATGTTTCTGTTGTGATGTACATAGGGTATTTTTGTACGGAGTACTTTAGTAATGTTGACATTTCTTTTGAGCTCGACATATTAGGTGGATTCTCACCGGAAAGCTGCTGCTGCAACTGCTGCTGGTAAATTTAAAGATGAAATTGTACCAATAAAAACCAAGGTAATCCCATTCTTGTCTGTTTCGTTTGGCAAATAATGCTTCTTAGAAAACGTCCGTGCTTACTTGGCCCTTCATCCTCCTTTCTCTTCATAGAGCAACTTATTTTTTCGTTGAAGACATTGAATGGCGATTTTCTTCTCCTCTTTGACTCTTCTTGCTTTCTCTTCATTGTGTTTAACCAAACCAATGAATAATTATGGAACATTTTCCAGAAATTAGTATTATCTTCAAAGTTTTTCATCTAGAACATACAGAACCTTGATTAGTTTTGGTTTTCCTTCCCCTAAGTATCTCTGATCTTTCTTCTCTTGTAGCTTGTGGACCCTAAATCTGGAGATGAAAAGCCTATCACTGTTGCTATGGATGATGGTATTCGGCCAAGCACAACCGTGGCTGACCTAGCAAAATTGAAGCCTGTATTCAAGAAAAATGGGACAACAACTGCTGGTATAGGCTTTTGAAAAGTGGATTGCATGGGGCCTTTTCTTGTCGATCAGCTATATATTTGTTGTTCTTTTTTCATATTTGTCTGTGTAGGGAACTCTAGCCAGGTGACTGATGGTGCTGGAGCCGTGCTACTTATGAAAAGAAGTGTTGCTATGCGCAAAGGGTTACCTATTCTCGGTGTATTTAGGTATAAAATAGATTTAATATATAGTGCAAAAAATTATAAGAGTTCCAGTAGCTTAATATTTCAACATATGTTTTTGGACTCGAAAATTCTATGAAAATAGTACACTTGGTAGTGCATGTCTAATAACTCTTGCAAGGGTAACCTTGAGGTATGATAGAACTTGCCACCAATAACAACGGTCTAGGATTGGAATTTTTTCTTTTGTTTTTGAAAACTGTAATAGTTTGAACTCTTGAAATCATATGAAGGTTTTTAACGTTGATAAAATTACAATTGTTTGGTAAGTGCGTGTCATTTATGGTAACATTAGTTTTGGATAATGGAAAGAGTGTAAATGATACATACCAATCACTTATACAATTAATCAACAAGGGTCATTTGGGTACCATGTTATTCCATTAAATATCAAGAATAATGTGGTCTTATCTCTCTACGTCCGTTATTCATAGTGGTTGGGATGTTTTGAAATCAAGAGTGCATTGTTTGGTACAGGACTTTCGCTGCCGTTGGAGTTGACCCTGCTATCATGGGAATTGGGCCAGCTGTTGCAATCCCGGCTGCTGTCAAGGCTGCTGGCTTAGAACTCGATGATATTGATCTTTTTGAAATAAATGAGGTGATAATTGAGTTACGACGTTTTTCAAATATAATCTACTTCATTGTTACACTTGCATGTCCATTGTATATTTTCTAACCTCAATTTTGGTTGTTCAGGCATTTGCATCTCAGTTTGTGTATTGTCAGAAGAAGTTGGGTCTTGATCCAGCAAAGATCAATGTAAATGGAGGGGCAATGGCAATAGGGCATCCTTTAGGTGCAACAGGTATGGACGTAATTTTTTTCTGTGCATCAGCCTTCCTCTTGGCTTTCCCCTCTGTCAGTGACTCTGCCACCTTGTGGTTAGCAGGTGGTCTTGGGTATCACGTCTAAAGGACTATACCATCTAAGCTAATGGACTGTCAACGTAACAATAGTTCTCTGTATAATTAGCTCTTTATTGGCTTATTGCCCTATGTTTTAGGTGCTCGTTGTGTTGCTACCTTATTGCATGAGATGAAGCGTCGCGGAAAAGATTGCCGGTTTGGAGTTATATCAATGTGTATAGGTATTATCATCCCTTCCACCCATATTCTATATAATTTCATTAGGCAATTTGATATTTCATATAATTTTGACAAGCATATTTTTACAGTTTGTCAACTCAAGTATGCCTGTCACTAATATAAAGTTAATGGACCAGTCTCATGCTTTAAGACCGTCCACCACAACTTGTAAACAAAACTTCTAGTTGTATGTAAAAACTAACCATGGGTTGCAATTACAGGTACTGGAATGGGAGCAGCTGCAGTTTTCAAGAGAGGGGACGCTGCTGACGAGCTAGTCAATGCTCGTACAGTTGGCCCAAATGGGCTACTCTCCAAAGATGCTAGATGATATATACGAGCTCCTGGAAATAATTGTAAACTCGACTGATAAAGAAGGTTGCGTTTGATGGTTGTTTGAAATTATATAGCATTCATAAGACTATTTGGTGCCAGTTTAGTTGATCAGTCACCAAAGAATATGATTTACTCGCAAGGGCCCGAACAGTATCTGTTGTTTACTTGTTCAGGTGGCGAAGGTATCACAGTAGGTTTTTCTTTGAACATTCATAATTCATATGCTTTCTGAATAAAAAGGTGATGCTAGTCGGTTCGCTACAGTGCGCCATAGTGCACTGCTACTATCATGGTATTGAAACTTGGCTATCAGCCTATGACTCTGTACTGCTTTATTCAGACAGCTTAATAATAGATGTATTGTAGGATACTTCCTCCATTCAACCCCACTCTACCACTTTACTTTTTCACGTTTGTCAACACGTGTTTTACGTGGTAAATATCGTTAGCTACGTACTTGCAAAAATTATAAAAGTTAGATATTTTAAATGTACTTGTAAAGATGAATCAAACAAGATTTCACGTGAATATATTCACTTATGTATTGAGAGAAAATTGAAACTGAATGTTCATTTATGAATAGGGTAGAAAATGGCAAGTGGTAGAGTGGAGTTGAATGGAGGGAGTATTGCGTTCATATATTGCAAATTTGCAATCAGACAGCTTTATAGGTTAGTTTTGAGCATGTAAAGGAATACAAAAATATTGAACCAAATCCACAAATCACCTCGGAACCACCATCATAACGCCACCACCGACCACCTGCTGGTGTTCTGCCTTTGCCCACCTTGTCGACTCCACCTCCATACTCCATCAAAATCTAGTGCCCAACCTTACCTCCAACCGCCAACCCAAACCCCAGAAAAACCCCAAACCCCAGAAAAACCCCCTCCTACCACATCGTTATTGGTACGACCCTGGAGAAAGAATACGTGTAAAAATGTCTTTTTGCCAGACGAAAAAAGACGGCTTGTTAAGTTGTCTTCAATTTAGTTATATGATTATTATTACTCGTATTATTTTCGTGTCAATTGAACCAAATCGACTACAATATAATGGGTGGGAACAATTAAAATGTGGAACCATGAGCAGGGGCGAGGCCAGGAATTTTGGTATGGTGTAGCAAAATTTTGAACAGTAGGTCTCCCTTGTGACGGGTCGGATATTGTGACGGGTATTATATGAGTGGAAATGGGTAGAGGGGATAAGGTGGGCACCCACCCCATGTGCTCCTTCTCTCACCCTTATGGGTTTTTTGTGAGACGATATGGTACCCGTCACAAGTTTGTGACGGATACCCTCCGTCATAAGGGAGAATTTGTGAATTTTGAAATTCTATCTAGTATCTGTTATCTTTATTCAAGAATCACTAAATTTGTAAAAAGAAACGGTTTAAGTCTTTATATATTGATGGAGAAAAAGAAAGGAATTCACGTCTTATAGTTATCTTTTTTTTTTTTTTTAGTGTATACCATTCTGTTCAGTACGAATTCAAGTCCGCTATGATCATTAGGACGGTAAAGCTCTCCCTCGACACTGCTGCATTCTCAAGGCTCGAACAGTCATATACGAGTAGTTATCTTATATTTGTCATAACAAAGTAAAACAAAATAAATAAAATTTACAAAATTAATCATTTAATCTTCACTTTACTATTTAGCTTTCACAAATTATAGTGTAAGATGGATAAATGGGTTGTCTTTTTACATAAACACATTGGGATAAGAATGCGGATGATCTATTTGTTTATGGAAATTGTTTTTTTTTTTGGTCTAAACCATCCGGTAATCCGAACCACATTGGGCCGACTAATCCGGATTTCGGGGCGTGTCCAAGGATTACGGTATTTAAACCCCTCCCAATCGCAGTTGTGGGGGATCGATCCGCAGACCTCCCTACCAAGCACAGCCCTATGCTACCACTGCGCCAACCAACGATTGGTTGTTTATGGAAATTGTAAAGTGGGAGTTACATTGTGAAAAGCAATTATGATCAAGTCATTAATTATTTTGTATTCTGAGAATTAGTATGGGTAATAGAACAATTACGGAGTATGAAACATGAGGAAGAATTAATGTACAACAGTTAATAAGCATTAATGGTGTTGCAGAAATTTACTTTTCTCACAAAATTTCCAAGGAATGGTGTAACACTTGCTACACCATGTTATAACGTGGACTCGCCCCTGACCATGAGCCATGAAGGGAGGACATTTACGATAAGTCTTGTGTGAAACCGTTTCACATTAAGATGATGTAGCATGTAATATAAAATCCAGTACAAATGTACAATAAAATGAAAAGTAAAAGAGGGGAAAAAAAGGAATTCAAAGTTTTATACAAATTCTTGTTTACAATCGTTGTAAACAAGAATAATTTACAACGATAGTATAAATCCACCCAAATCAACACCTTTTTTTAGGGTGATGGTGCTTTCCATCCCTTCGTTATAATTTACAACCGTTATAAGTAAAACTAGTTTATGATTAGTGTTTCTCTCGAGAGAAATAAAAACATACATCGGATGTAACGCCTTAAATCTCATTTGTTATTGAGTTTATGTGTATTTTTTCTGAGTTTTTTTAAAATTTATAAGTTACATTTTAATTTTTTGTCGTTATAACTCAAATTTAACTGAGTTCATATGTAATGTTTTTGAGTTATATTGTAATTTTTTGAGCTTAATGTTAAAGTAAATGAACTCGGAAACTTTATATTAAAACTCAGAAACTTTAAAACAAAACTTAAAAACTTTATTATAATGCTCAAAAATTACAAAATCGGTAGTAGTATATCGGATGTATAATCCACTTACTGTTTCTCTTGATAACTCTATTGAAAAACCGTCTCTCATAAGACCTGGTGGCACAATTTGTTGCATTTAAAACAAAGTCGTACAAAAACAAAGTCACTTCACTTCCTCCACTAACAGTTGAACGAGCCAAAATAAAGAAATGGAGAGGCCATTACCTATCAACGGTGAAGATTGTATCTCGTTAGCATCGAACGTTTCATGATTTATGTATAAAAATAAGGGTTTTTTTGTCAGAAACTACCTTTTATTTAGGGCCATTTGTGAACAACTAGCTTTCATTTTATTTTTGGCTTTCAACTACCTTTTATTTCTTCATTTTGCGAAAGACTACCAAAAATCCATTTCCGACGAACAAAAGTCGACTTTCCGGCATTGACTTGCTTTTTTCTCCCTTTTTCACACATAACCCATATTTCTCCCTTTGTTCACCCAACAAAATCCGAAAAAGCTCATCTCCATGTTCAACACCTTATCAAAAGTTTGTTCAAAGCAATATCAACGCATCAACCATCTCAATCTCCATCTCCATCTCCGTCGTCACCTTTACTACCACTTTCACCTTCACCTTTACATTTCAACAACCTTATAGACTACTCATGATTCATCAACCTACTGTCCATCCACCTTCTTTATCTCTTCATGGTAAGATGGTGGGTATACGAAAACTAATGAGATAGTCCCACACAAGTGATCCTACGAGTGAATCCATGATTATTTTCGAATAGTTAACACTAGGAGTTAATTTTGCCAACAAGGCTATAATAGATCATTATTGTTGAAAAATTCTTTACCATGTTAAGATTAATATCTGATGATTTTGTTTCGGTGATTTAGACTTTGATTCGGGTAAGAGATAGACAAATTGAGCTGATTAATGTCGGGTTTAATCAATCTTTATCATCGATTATTAGGGTTATGAAGTAAAAAGTTAGATTCAACATGAAATGGTAAGTCAATGTCGGAAAGTTGACTTTTTTTCGCCGGAAGTGGATTTTTGGCAGTCTTTCGCAAAATGAAGAAATGAAAGGTAGTTGAAAGCCAAAAATAAAATGAAAGGTAGTTGTTCATAAATGACCCTAAATAAAAGGTAGTTTCTGACAAAAAATCCTAAAAATAAAGAGTTAATAGAGTATAGACGAAGGGGTGGCTTACATGGTCCATGTGGTGGTGCGGAAATGCATGGGCGGGGGGATTCAACCCCTTCGTCATCAAAAAGAAAAAAAAAGAGTATAGACGAGATAATATTATTAAATGGGTTTATAAGAGGAAATTGAGAGAAAAGAAAGGGAGAGGATACTTGTTGCAGTTGAACACTCAGTTTCTCAGTTCCCAAGACATGGATGATCATGGACGTGCAAAAATCCTGGATAATCGACTTCTCGTATGAAACTCTAACTTTCTCTTCCCCCAATTATTCATCCTTTCTTTCTAATTTTCTTTTTTCATCCTTCATTCCGTGATTATTGGAGTACTAATTTAAATTCAAAATTTGAAATATTTCTGTTAATTTTATTGTTTGTTCAAATTTCATCATGATTTTAGGGTTTTTTTCTTGAATTCTATTATCTCTAATGCGTGAATTGACACTAATATGATGCATTATAGAAAAGTGACAGAGAATGTTTTGAATGTGGAATTCTGTGTATCGTATTGCCCATATGAATGTTGTTTATATACAACCTAAACAAGATATTTCGGGAAATCAGTTTTGATTGTTTCCGTCATACTTGTGATAGCTATTCCTAAAATACAGGATTTACTGAATAAGAATAAACATATATGCCGATTTTGTGCTAACAAACAATATCGCAATATTCCGAGAATATTGCCTCAACACCCCCCCTCAAGTTGGAGCATGGGAGTCGGAAATGCCCAACTTGTCGAGTAGCACTTTAAACTGAGGACGTCCCAAGGCTTTGGTGAGAATATCCGCAAGTTGAGCTTGAGTGTGAATATAGCATGGTAGCACAACCCGATTGTTAATGTGAGTGCGAATGAAATGACAATCAATCTCTATGTGTTTGGTGCGTTCATGATACACTGGATTATTGTCGATGTGCATGGCACTTTGATTATCGCAATGTAATCGAACAGGTTCATGAAAACGAATACCGATCCCATCAAGCAATCCCTTCAACCATAATATTTCACAGGTGGCAGCGGTCATGGCTCTATACTCTGCTTCGGTGGAGGATAAGGAGACCGTTGCTTGCTTTTTTGTTTTCCAGGAAATGGGAGAACCGCCCAAACACACAAAATAGGCAGTAATTGACCGTCGGGTAATCGGACAACTAGCGTAGGCCGCGTCGCAATAGGCCTCAGTCAGTGCGAAAAACGATTCCTTGACCCGGATTATTCTTTAAGTAACGAACAACCCGTATTGCAGCTTCCCATTGAATAGGTGTCGGTTTTTGCATAAATTGTGCCAAAATGTGAACCGAATAACATATATCGGGTCGGGTGAGAGTTAAGTAAATGAGCTTACCAACCAACCGTCGATATTGTGTACCATCTTCAAGAGGAGCATCCTTTGCCATAACAAGTTGATGTTTTTCGTCCATGGGAACACTAACGGGTTTACATCCGGTAAGACCCGTTTCAGATAACAAGTCGAGAGTGTACTTCCGTTGACAAAGAAATAACCCCTTCGAGCTGTGTGCAACTTCAAGACCTAGAAAATACTTCAATTTT
Organism: Silene latifolia; assembly: GCF_048544455.1. Lineage (NCBI taxonomy): Eukaryota > Viridiplantae > Streptophyta > Magnoliopsida > Caryophyllales > Caryophyllaceae > Silene > Silene latifolia. Next base: position 97,186,315 of record NC_133538.1, read on the forward strand.
CCCAAGTCTTTCATATAAAAGCATTTGCTCAAGTATGCTTTAAACGTAGAAATAGCTTGTGTATCATTTCCGGCAATAACCAAGTCATCGACATAAACAAGTATATGTATTTCAACTTTATTTTTGCGGAATGTAAACAATGAATTATCGGAAGCGCTCATAATAAAACCATAAGAGGATAAAGCAGTAGCAAGTTTAGCATACCAGCAACGCGGAGCTTGACGAAGACCGTATAATGACTTGCGAAGTCGACAAACTTTACCCTCGAACCCTTTACTAAAGCCAGGCGGCATGCGCATATACACTTCTTCCGATAAATCGCCGTGAAGAAAAGCATTATGCACATCCATTTGATGTAACTCCCACTTTTTGATAGTGGCAACCTGCTAAAAATGTGCGTACAGTGACCATCTTGACGTCGGAGCAAATGTTTCGTGAAAATCCACACCTGCTTCTTGATGATTACCTAACACCACGAGACGAGCTTTAAAACGTTCTACAGTTCCATCGGACTTGTGTTTAATTTTAAACACCCACATACAACCAATAGGTACTTTCCCGGTTAGCAAATTACTCACGGTCCAAGTATTATTGGTTTCAAGAGCAGCGATTTCTTCGGACATAGCCTGTCGCCACCGGGCATCACCCATGGCTTCCTTGAAAGATTTAGGCTCAACATCTCGAGTTAGAGCTGCAAGAAAATGACGGTGTGGTTGCGAAAAATTATCATATTTCACAAAATGTGTTAAAGGATAAGAACTACCTGAGACGGAATTGGCGGTGGGTGACTCTTCCAAGGACGTGTTAATGTGATCCCAAGAAACGAAATCTTTGTGATTTTTATTCGGAATTTTGTCTCGCTTCCCACGTCCGAGAACCTCGATACTCGGAATGTCCCTATGTTCCTCAATGACCATGTCACTGCTGCCATTTTCCTGATTTTCGACCCCTTTATCATTACAACCAGTAGACCCAATCCCTTTGTCCATTTCGCCAAAACCAAGACGATCAAAAACAGGCTCATTTTCCGGGACAACCAACTCTTCATCCTCGAAAATAGAAGCATTAGAGGAAGGTTCCTCCCCTGTTTTGCGTGAAAAAGGAAATATGTTCTCGACAAAACTAACGTCACGGGACTGAAAATATGTACTTGTTTCAAGGTCAAATAAAGTCCAACCCTTTTTACCAAATGGATATCCAAGAAAAACACATCTCCGACTACGACTATCAAACTTATCAACCGGATGTAAATTCTTAGCATAAGCCAAGCAACCGAAGACCCGAAGCAAGTTAAGTTCAGCCGGTTTACCAAAGAGAATCTCAAACGGTGTTTTTCCCTGTAAAACACGAGTTGGTGTTCTATTTATTAAGTGTGCCGCTGTTAGAACGCACTCACCCCAAAAATCGGTCGGTAATGAACTCTGAAATCTCAAAGCTCGAGCCACATTAAGTATGTGTCGATGCTTTCGTTCAACCCGAGCATTTTGTTGTGGAGTTTTCACCATGGAAGTCTCGAAAATAATGCCTTGTTCACGAAAGTAAGGATTTAAAGGTTTAAATTCCGTCCCATTATCAGTCCTTACTCGTTTAACAGTGAAATTAAATTGCCGCATAATTAAAGCGAAAAATTCTTTCATAAGTCGAGGAACTTCATCTTTGGTTTTAAATAGAAACACCCACACACTACGTGAAAAATCATCAACAAGTGACAAAAAATACCGCGACCCGCAAGATTGGTTTGAATCATATGGTCCCCAAACATCACAATGCAATAATTCGAATAAACGAGCCGCTTTATTGGTACTTAACGGAAAATTAGACCGAGTTTGTTTAGCCCGAAAACAAATATCACAATGTTTATTGTTTGCTAAATAAGACTTGAAATTACGAAGGGAAGATAAACACTCCATGGCCTTAATAGATGGGTGGCCTAACCGTTTGTGCCATAGATCGATATTTCCAGCATCCTCGACCACATTAACACGTCTTGAAATTTCCATGGGTAAATGGTAGAGGCCATCCATGAGTACACCCTCACCAATCCTCGTCTTCAAGATAGGGTCCTGAATAACACAAGTTGAGTTAGTGAAACGGATACACAAATTTTGGGACATTAACATTTGTGAAACAGATAACAAGTTTCAGGTAAAATCAGGAACATAAAGCACGTCAAGCAATACGAGTCCGTCATTAAGCTTCACCGTGCCACGATGGGTGGCCTTTAGACGAGCTCCATTAGGAAGCCCTACAGCAAGAGGCGTTATTGGAACACAAGCATCCAACAAATTTAAATCACCACACACATGGGTCGAAGCGCCTGTATCGATTATCCAAGAGACAGCTTGCTTACCATGAAGACGGACGTGATTTGCATCACTCACAGGCTCACCAAACACCGCATTGGTATGCGCAGATGTAGACGCAGTGCGTGGTCCTCTTCCCTCTGGATACCCGTGCTTTTCCCAACAGTTCGGTTCACTGTGACCTGGTTTGTTGCAGCTGGAACAACGAATCCGTGGCCTCCCCTGTTTAGCACCACCCTGTCCGCCTCCTTGAACAGCGAACGCCATAGCAGTTGTACGTTCTTGAGTGAGTTTCCGCATTTCCTCCTCCTGCACTATGCGAGAATATACGGAATCTAAAGAAGGCAAAGGATCCGTACCCAATATGCCAGAACGTGCAGTGGCAAAAACAGGGAGAAGACCCATCAAAAACTGACGAGTTTGTCGAGTCTCTCGACGAATATGCAGTTTAGCAGCGATATTGCACCTACAACCGGTACAATCACAGGTAGGATAAACGTCATAATCATTGACGTCGTCCCAAAGCTTCTTCAATCGCCCAAAGAAATCCATTACAGGTTCCTCTTCTTTTTGTTTGCAATCGGAAATTTCTGACTCCAAATGGTAGAGTTTAATACCATTACCACGAGAAAATATATTGCGAATATCATCCCACAATTCAACTGCTGTGGTTCGATATGAAATCGACGAACGAATAGCAGGATCAATTGTGTTAAATATCCACGCAATCACCGTGTAATTGGCTGTGGACCAATCCTCCAGATCTTCGGAGTCAGCCGGTGGCTTTTTGAGGGAACCTTCAACAAATCCGAGCTTTCTCTTTTCCCCCAAACCATTACGGAAACCCTTGGCCCATTCCGCGTAGTTAGGGCCTGTCAGTATTACATGCGTAATTTTTGCAGAGACCCCATCGGCGTTGGAAAGAGCGTAGGCTGGTTTGGTGATATGCGGCGTAGAGGTGGAGTTCGGAATGATTAAATCGCCTGACATAGTTTAGGTTTGATAAGAACGAAACTCAACTGATACCATATAGAAAAGTGACAGAGAATGTTTTAAATGTGGAATTCTGTGTATCGTATTGCCCATATGAATGTTGTTTATATACAACCTAAACAAGATATTTCGGGAAATCAGTTTTGATTGTTTCCATCATACTTGTGATAGCTATTCCTAAAATACAGGATTTACTGAATAAGAATAAACATATATGCCGATTTTGTGCTAACAAACAATATCGCAATATTCCGAGAATATTGCCTCAACATGCATGATTCTGAAAATGATTTTACAAAATGTTTTGTAAAGAAGAGTACGCAGTAGCTACAGTCGGGTTTTGTTCTCATGATTTTACTGGTGTAGAACCCTTTTACACAAGACTTACTCATTGTTTGTTCACATTTGATTAGAATATCCTTCACAAAGAATTAAAAAGGTCAACAAATGATTGAAACGTAGGCTATGTATGTTATTGTTTCGATGTGATTATCCGATCTTTTGATACAGGTTTATTGCCTGTTGTTTTATTCTTAGGGGCTAATGGAGATAAGAATCCCATAGAGGTCAATAAGATCATAGTTATTCCTGATACTCCTCTTAGGTTATGTAAAAAACAGAATATTTGCCGGGGCACCATTTTCTCTCCACATTCTAATTCACGAGCTTCCGGGGTGGCAAATAGTGATACTTTTGATGGAAGTGTTCAGTTTCTTGGTAATAATACGCACACTTCAAAAATTGATCCTCATTACAGAGGTGATTTTGGTGATATCAACGGGAGTTGCTGCGTAAATAGTCCGGCTGCTCTATCTTCCTTTAGGAATGCTCTTACTTTGAGCACAGTTGCGGAGAGGAATATAGAAGTTAAAAAATATTATTCTACCCCTCAAAATGTGGAGGATGGCAAATTATCACACGACAGTTTTCCTGAAATGTCATGTCACCACTACAATAGAGGATATGTCCCGATGTTTGACCATGGTGGTATTAAGAAGGCTTTGAAAGACATTGTTTCTCTACATATCCCTTCTACGTCTTTTAAGTCTACCAGAAATGAAGATAAGGGGAAAGCGAAGACTGGCAATGGTATTCCTGTTTATTGTGATGCCTGTGAAAAGGAATGATTAAGTTTCCTGTGTTTGTCCTCAATGCGTGTTCCGAGAATCTGTAGATCTTTAAAAGTCTTGATATTCTAATACCTCAGTAGGTTGGCATAAATTGGGCGGAAATTGTTGACAAACGTTTCCACCAAAGTTTATTCACTTGGCTTACTGACCAATTGAGTACTCACCCTCCTCCAACGGGTTAGGAACTCAGTGAACTCTTCCTTGTCGTTCTGGGTTAGTACTTCGAGAGTACGGGTATTGGCCTGGATCTCGACATTTTCGGCATACTGTTTGGCAAACTCAACTACGTTCTCATCCCAAGTAGTAAAGTTTTTCGGATCAAGGGAGTAGTACCATTGGCGAGGAATCGGCTCCAAAGAGGATGGGAATATCCGGGTAAAAAGCTCCTGTTTGACCCCCTTAATGGCCATGTAGTCCTTGAAAGCACGGATATGGTTGAGTGGGTCCTCCACTCCCTTCAACTTAGGCACATCGGTCAAGGTGAAGTTGTCAGGTAACTTGTCCCCAACAGGTTCGAACCTTCGGTTGTTCTCAAGATGGATATTGTTACCCCTGGCTAGGAGCTGTTCCTCCAAGAGTTTAAGCCTCTTCTCAGTTTCAGTCAGAGGTGGGGTATTACGTTCCCCAGTTTCCTTGTTCTCCAGGGCGTCGATACGGGTCTCGACGCGATCCAGGGTGACCTTAAGAGCGGCAAGCAGGCTGGCTAGTTGATCAGTTGTGACATCTCTGTTGTTGTCATTGTTGTTGTTGGGCGAAGCTGAAGACGGGGCCATGGCTCTGAGGCAGAAAAACGGCTCACATTACAACTCAATCCGACACGGTTCCAAGACTAAACGCAGACAACGCAAAGGACGAGACAAAGATCAGACTCAACAAGACGGGGTGACCGTGTGTGGTCCCTCGGTGCTGACTCGATTTATGACGTGACGGTGCTTGACCGAACTTTTGACACGAGTCCAACATGACGGTGTGACGCCGTTGGAAGGGTCTCGTGGTGAGACGACTCATAAGTAAAGACCCATAAGTACGTTTGCTTTGACTCGATAGACACGAGGCGGAATTGGAATGGTGGACTGAAGTTTCCGAAAATAGAAATTTTCAAAAAGTTTCATTTGTCGCTTAAATGGACGGCTTCCGAAGATAGAAATCTCCGCAAGTCGATCAGTTGAAAAGGGTTGTCTTAAGTTTATTTGCAAAAGACGGTTTGAGTTCGAATCGGTTCGGAAAACAGTGCATTGTTTCCCAAGACGGTTTTTGAAATTCAAAATTGTATGTTTTGAAAATCGAGTAAGCCATGAAGAGTTACGGATGAAAACTCAACGCAGTGTTGCTAGTTAGAAGGAGCTCAAATATATGGAACAAACATGGAGTATTACACTATTATATTAGTTTTTTAATTTCATTTTGCATCTTACTATCAATATTATCATTATTTAGTAAGAGGTATTCTACAGGTATCTATTTCTGTGTAAATCTAAGAATATTTATGTTGAAAACAATGTATATTTATAAATTATAGTTTTTGAAAATGTATTTTTTTAATTGATTGAAGCTCTCATTTGAGGCGTTTTCCCCATTAAAAACGCCTCAAATGTAATTATTTTTAAAATAAAAAAAATACCTATTTACATCGGTTTTAGTCAATAAATGATGTAAATAAGTTGATATTTACATCGGTTCTGCACCAAAAACGATGTAAATTAGATGTTATTAACATCGGTTTTACTTAGAAACCGATGTAATTTAAATGCTTTTAACATCGGTTTTACCTAGTAAACGATGTAAATTATATACCATTAACATCGGTTTTATAACCGATGTTAAGTTAAAATACTATATACGTCGCCCACAAAAACATCACCACAAAACCGATGTAAATGGAGCAAAATAACCGATGTCCATGGTATTTTTTCTACTAGTGCATTTTTGTAGTGGTGGATAGGCTTAGAAAATATACACATTTTATGTTGCTAAGTCATCCTTTTTCAGCTGAAAAGGCGGCTCAGGTCTTCTTTGACGAAGTGTTCAGACTCCATGGTTAACCTAACACCATTGTATGTGATAGGGATAAGGTCTTCCTTAGCAGGTTTTGGAAGGAGCTATTCAAGTTGTAGAAGGTGGATTTACACATGTCCACTAGTTACCACCCTCAAACTGATGGCCAATATGAGGTGGTCAACAAATATCTTGAGACTTATTTGAGATGTATGATAGGGGAGAAGCCAAAGGAATGGGCCCTACCCTTGGCTGAATGGTGGTACGATACTAATTTTCATTCTTCTGCTCAGAACACTCCCTATCAAATTGTCTATGGACAGTCACCAGTTATTCATATTCCATATGTCGTAGGAGATAGTAGAGTAGCAGCTGTTGATAGAAGCTTGACTTCCAGAGAAGAATGCATTAAGATGCTACGATTCCATTTAAAAAGAGCACGGGATAGAATGAAGGTTCAATCTGATAAGGGAAAGTTGACAAGCAGTTTGTTGTTGGAGATCTGGTTTTTGTGAAGCTTCAGCTTTACAGGCAAATTTCTGTTATTTACAGATTCTGTTCTAAGCTCTCTCTCCGAGATACTTTGGACCTTTCCAAGTGATACAAAAAGTAGGATAAGTGGCATTTGCATGCAAAGGTCCAAAGTATCTAGGAGAGAGCTTAGCACAGGATCTGTAAACAACAGACATTTGCCTGTAAGGCTGAAGCTTCACATAAACTAGATCTCCAACAACAAACTGCAGTCAACTCTTCCCTTGTCAGATTGAACCTTCATTCTATCTAGGAATTTGCCGAAAACATAAACATCAACCGAGTTCCTGATAAAATAAATCTAAATGTGTACCCTATACCCGACATGACAAGGTTCCGACTTATAGATTAACAGCGCAACTTTTTCGAAGCCAACATGGTAAAAAATTTGACATGGTATATTAGTATTCCTTATTCTAGATATCAGTTCTCTATGACACCTGTACTCTTATCTAGGAATTTGCCGAAAGCGTAAACTTGAACTGAGTTCCAGGTAGAATAAATCTACTAATATGCACCCTATACCCGACAAGACAAGGTTCCGTTCCTTATTTTGTAAATTGAAGGAAACAAGCACCGTGATCAATTTGATTAGTGGCATATGGTATGTTTATGCTTGGGTGAGGAAACTTTTTTTTTTTTGACAGCTGTAAAGAAAGTATTTTACAATCGCAGTGCTTGTTTAGCCAGCCCATGCGCTAAGTTATTAAGACACCTCGGAATAAAATTAAGATATAAACAATGAAAGAAAATAAGTCGTTCACGAATATCCTCCAAAATTCCAACAATTATATGATCATCCTTGTCGACCTCCGCAATCTGGTTGATAAGCTGCAAACAATCGGACGATAAATCAATGTGTAGAACCCTCTACGCCTGTGCCCACACCAAAACATCTCTAACCCCGAGTGCTTCGGCTTGTAAAGCCGACTCAGCTCTGATGCGCACCTGCCTCCTCTCTATTTCCTTCCCCGTATGGTCGCAAGCAACCCAACCGACCACCGCTTCAAAGTTCCCTACCCAGCTAGCATCCACTTTGACCCGTACCACAACACAATTGTTTTGTTTGCCTATAAGGTTGACAGGGTGACCATTGTGAATGGCCTCTTTGTCCTCTTGATCCGAGCCTTCTTCAGAACTTATCCGCATTAACTGGGGTTACTTAGTAGGTGAGGAGTTATATAACACGTGCACTTTCTCCCGAATTGAATTATAGAAGCACCCCGTAATCGTATGCGGGTTAAAATCCAACTCTTGAAAGATGACGTTGTTCCGTAACGTCCACAAACCCCACAGGATGGCCACAAAAGTAATCGTTTTGCCTTCGCCCCCCTCACTATTGGACAAGTACCTAATCCAGTCATAAATCCATTCCAAAACAGAAATTCCCCCGACACTTTCCACCCTGATTCCTAAAACCGAACCGGCCCAGATCCTGCTAGCAAGACCACAATTGTGAAAAGTTCCGGGGTTTCTATGCTTTTTTTATCGCCTCCGCACATACCACAGAAAGGTTCAACATCAAGATTACGTTTATAGAACTCGTTTCCGGTAGGCAATGCATTTATGATAAGCTTCCAGATAAGAATTTTCCATACCATAGGGACAGGTAAGTTCCATAACGTTTTCCGACAGAACTGTCTCCCTCGATCATTGATTCTTGTTCTGTCCTTACTAGTTCCTCTTATGGCCATGAACCTATCAAAAATAAGCCCATAGCCACTCTTTACCATGTAGTTTCCATCCTTTGTAAGTGGGCAAAAAACCTTATCCCTCAATCTGATTTCGCATGGCGGGATGGCAAGGATTCGAGTTGTCCACTCATCCTTGAACACAACACTAATGAAATCAATATTCCACTTACCATCCAGATGAAAAAGCTGCCTTACTTGCAAACTTGCCATATGACTATTGTTCAGATCTAACCACACATCGTTCCGGACGCTTGCCCCCCACCCATCTAGAGGTCCATACATTCAGCCTCGAGTCCATCCCGATCTTCCAGCCAATATTTTCCAGAACAATTGACAGCCCATGCTAGATGCTTCGAGTGCCCCACGAACACCCAATACCTCGGATGGGTTGCATGTCATGTTGGAAAACCCGAGAACCAAACAACTTGTGCCTGAAAATCCTGAAAAACAGAGTATTCTCCCCAGAGACAATTCTCCATTCGTGTTTGGCCAGCAAGGCTTGATTGAGGTATTCGACATTTCTGATTCCTAGCCCGCACGCACTCTTAGGTAAACTCAGGAAATTTTTGCTACACCAGTGAATGTTATTCCCCATCTTGCATCCCGTCCACCAAAATTGTGCCAAAATAGAATTGATCTTTTTTGCCACACGTACCGGAATTTTGAAAGCCGATAGAAAATAATTCGAGAGATTGGATAGAACCGATGAAATTAGAGTAAGACGTCCTGCTGGTGATAGAAAAATCCCATTCCATGAAGAGATACGTTTGGTGATATGCTCGATAAGTGCATTAAATATACCTTTCTTTGATTCTGTAAACTCTGCCGGAATCCCCAAATATTTTCTTATGCCTTTATTCTTTCTGGTCGTAAAAACCTTCAAAATCCGCCGTGCCCTGATCAGTGTAGTATTTGGACTAAAAAGAATACCGGATTTATCAATGTTTAATTGTTGTCCTGATGCCTCGCAATAATCTAGAATGAGCCTCATGAGATACGGGACAGTGTCTCCTCTGTCCTTCAAGAAGAAAACCGAGTCGTCCGCAAAAAAACAAGTGAGTAATTGGCCGAGTTTCCCGAGCAAGTTGTACTCCTTGAATCTTCTTTAGGCCGTGGGCATGGTCAATATTACTGGAAAGTACCTCCATACACAGTATAAATAAGTAAGGTGAGAGGGGGTCACCTTGTCGTAATCCACACTGAGGTCGGAATTGAGGAAGAGGTATTCCATTCACTAGGATTTCATAGCTCACAGACGTGACACAGTTCATAATAAACGTTCTCAAATGTTGAGGGAAACCGAATTTGTCCAAAACCGCCTCCAAAAAATCCGATCGAACTCTGTCATAAGCCTTGCTCATGTCCGCTTTAAAAACGCCTAAACCTTGTCGCCCCAGCTCGTGATTAGATATTTTATGGATTGCCTCATGGGCCACCAGGATATTGTCGCTAATGCCGCTCCCCGGGAGAAACGCATTTTGCGTTTCACTGACCAAAGAGCCCATGATTTTGGCCAACCGATTTGCTATACATTTTGTCACAATCCTCATCATGACATTACAAAGGCTGATAGGACGATAGTCTGAAACTCCCTCCGAGCTCTCCTTTTTTGGAATAAGGGTAATAAAAGTCGATTCACCTCCTTAAGGACCCTACCTAAATTTAGGATGGAAAGTACAGCTTTTGTAAAGTCTCTTTTAACCATGGACCAACAACGTTGATAGAAAACTGCCGGATTGCCATCAGGCCCCGGGGCTTTAAGGGCCCCCATCTGAAAGACCGCCGCACAGACCTCTTTAGCCGTAAACGGCCGGTTGAGACGGTCCATTTCATCATGAGAAATCTTAAGCTCCAGGTTCATGAGAGTATGCTGGAAAGCAGAACGATCCCTCCACTCAACACCATCACCCGAAGCTAAGAAGAGGTCCATAAAAGCTTTCTGGAACTCCCCCCGCACTTGGACCTCATCATAGTACCATTCCTCATAAGACCTTTTCACTCCGTGAATATGATTACGTCCCACACGCCCTTTAACCCAGTTGAAGAAGTATTTCGTACAAGTGTCCCCATCCACCATCCATTTTATCTTTGCACGTTGTTTCCAGAAAGCCGCCGCTGCTCTTGAAAACTCTGTTATTTCCTCATTTGCCTTTGAATACTCCTCCTCCCCACTCCCGGTGATAGCCAATGTCTTGCCGTGTTCCAACCATTTATCAAAGTCAGCCCACTTCCCTCTCCATTCGGCTCTTTTGTCTAAAGTCCACTTCTTAACGCTCGTCCGAATTTTGGATAACTTCCTAGTCACCCGGAAAGCCAGTGATCCCGTATCCTCCATATTCCAAACACTTTTAATTCTCTCCATACACACCTCATGATCCAAATGTAACACCCCCATACTCCAAGTGCCTTACCAGGACCACCCAGGTATAAGGATACTACCATCTCGGTTGCCCGAGGTACTGAATATCATAAGACAATAAAGAAACGTACTTTTAAAGTAATTATAGATTAAGTGATTACATGTTCAAACCAAAACTAATAAAAGGGATTACAAGGTTCTCATACGGTCTACAGCTAAAACTATCAAAGCTACTAGACTTCGTCCCGACACAAATGAAGACTTCTAACCGCCACGTGATGACTCATCCCGCTATCCCATATGCGTCATATCACACCTCGCTCAATAATCGCTCACCACCCCGAATGGATCACCACAGTTTTTAAAACATTTAAACGGGGTCAGTACTAATCACACAATTCAATACATATATCAACAATAAGATAAACAGACATGACTAATCACACACACACACAACCAACCAATTCCAATCATCTCAATCATTGATCGTCCACCGGACCCATTACCGCTGGGGGACCGCAGCCGTTCCCACCTAAGCCCCGCTCATCATACCGAGCGATAACCCTGTCCATTAATGTGCACATCCCCTTCCGTGGCGGGTTCCACGAAGGGAGAAACTAGGGCGTGAAGCCACTCCCGCAAGTGACTCCACTCAGCCGAGAACGCATCTCGAGAACCATAGACAACCAATCACAATCACAATCACAAATTACAAATACAATTACTATATCAAACAATCAATCTCAACACATCAACAATCATCCTATTATGGGACTAATACGAGTAGGAAATCCTACCCGGAAAGCACAACATCAGACGGTATCAACAGCTGTATCAAAAAGTCTCTTCTACGAACCCTCCTCCTATCATATAACACATAGAGGCTACACATCACAAACTACACACCAAAACCCCTAATCTATAAATTAGGGTTTAACCAAACTTAACAAAACATTATAAAATTATATTAAAAGCTTACCCTCGACGCAGGGAACTCAACGATACGAATAACGACAAGAACTGACCGTCTGAACTCCGGGAATTGCTAAGGATGCGATTAGGAAGATGAACTGGTTGCTTTCTCTCTTAAACAGGGTTTTAGGTTTTGTAAAAGTGATTTAAAACAAAGACGACTATGTTTAAATACCTTAATCGCATAATTAACAAAACCCGAGAAAACTCCCCGTAAAACCGGACACTCGATCGAGTACCCAAGGTACTCGATCGAGTACCCCCTTACTCGATCGAGTACCCCAGCTACTCGATCGAGTACCCAACAGGTCAGAAACTATTTTATCTCGCAACCTACCCTTACTCGACAGAGTAAGGGCTACTCGATAGAGTACCCCAAGACTTATAAATACAGAGTATTACGCTTCCCTCCTTAATTAAAAGGAACTTCGTCCCCGAAGTTCAACCCATACATAAAAACAACCATACAGACTCGACCAAGACACAACAACTTAGCTAAGGACTCAAGAACTCGACCGAACATAGAACATGAACTCTTAACACCCACTCCACCAACTATGTTTACTTCCACAACATGACTCACTATATCGTATCTACCACATATATATCTCTCACGACACCAACTCCATACATAACCAACTACCATCCTCTAATGCTGCTAGCTCCATAATATCATCAACTATCAAATCCAATACCAAGACACTCATAGACATCAAACGGGATGTTACATTCTACCACCCTTAAAAGGAACTTCGTCCTCGAAGTTTACTCACACTCGTAACCTCATCATCCAACTCACAATACTAGCGAAATATTCTCACACTCCTAAACATCACGCTACTACAAGCACGGTCATGACCTTTAATAAAATCACCCACAACACGAATCAATCTTTTATTCTACATCAAGACTCAACTTCCGAATATATTACCATATGTACAACCATCAAAATCTGTTTTATCGCATCCTACTCCTCTTAAGACAAATGTTACGTCCTCGTAACTCACTAATACCAAACCATATCTATATCTCATTACCCTATGTACCACCACATGTCAAAGATAACCGTCTATAAACCAAACACTCACCATTCTTATATCCAAGGCTCCCATACATAAACATTTCCCATTCCTCAACTCATTCGGCAAAACAAGCACCTAACCTATACCATAAACTCGTAGCAAATCACCATACCCACTCTTCATTATTACTGCCAAACAACATACCTCTCTACGTAAGGCACTTATCTCCCAGAAGCATAACTCACGGTCCGCACTCGTTACGTACACGCACACTAGATCCTCAAGTTCTTTCTTTCATTACCGCAAAATTCATACACAACTTAACATGACACTAATTTCCCCAACACCCTACACTCACTGTCTCAACAAAATATTATGAACTACCTGCCGCTTTCAGCTCATTACAACACATGTTCCACGAATCATTTTCCATTACCATGTCTACCGATGTCTCATCTGAAAACAAGATCAAAATTACCGTAACAACCTCTCACAACCGTGTCCCATCAACAGATTATCACTATCCCATGACAACAACGAAACATATACAACTCTATTTCACATCATACTCTACCTCATTCCCAACTTAACCTGGTAAAGAAAACATGAATAAGCAAGACAACTGTCTATCAGCACAAACTGACACTCGCAGAGAGCAACATCAAACAAAACAACAATCTATGTATAACTGGTATGTACTTTCGAAACCCGAATCATAATCATCCCGCCTACTCCACCACAACCGTGACGGCATCACAACACCGCCACCAACACCACACCGTAGTGCGAAAATACCCGCATCACAAAGACTATGTACCGTGCCCGGATCACCACCCGAGGCACCACAACCACACCGATAGACATCACAACTGCATACAATTCCCATAAATACTGACTTAGCATAACTTCTCAGACAAGAAAAACTTACTCAAATCCACTTTATTAAATCACCACGCAACATATTATATGGATAAACAGATAAGCATCTCATGAACATCCTCTCTGCCATTTCCCGGAATACACATGTGTTATCAATACACATAAAATTATAACTAGCCATGTCAAATCAATCAAATTATTACCTTTTTGGATATCATTAAATTAAATTACCGTGTCCAACATATATATTACCGAACATTCATAAAACAATTTTATAATTATCATACCATACCACTTCTTGTGAGGTCAGAACCTCACACAATCATTTACACAAATCACAGACCCGTAATCACAACCAACTAGTCAATCCTGACCACGTAAGTCACCACTCGAAAAAGGTTACCTGCCGCCCGAGTTTAACTCATATGCCCCTCATAACATATTCCCCATTCGCACAACCATCACTTCCTGCCAAATATAATCACACCTTCACTATTCAACTAATAGCGTCCGCCTCATCTAACCACATCTTATACCCTCTCACAATCATACACAACAATCAGGTCCCTACCAAATCAACCTCTTTAGAATTGCTACCTTTCTAATATTCCATCACTCTTAGCCATTAGTGATAACACCACAATGCCACCGCTGCTCGTATATCAAATCTCTTACACTCATATCAAAATAACATGGTTTTTCTACCATTTTTGGTTAACATTGCAAATAACGGACATCAAACCCATCCACAAAATTACCTCAACATTATTCCCAATGCTATCTTATTTGTATTGTCATCCAACTCTCCACCAAATATCTCGTATCGTGCCAATACTCCACCAACTTCTTACTCCCTTAATTCCTCGAAACTCATTACCAATCATGTTGCCCTGAAACTCCTATATAACCTTTAGCCAACATCCTCGTGATACCATCACATATTTCGATGATTTCTTATCTTTATATCACATAGCTCCGGTGAACATTTTCCTCAGCTTACTTTTATCCTTCTTTTCTCTTTACACTCAATAATACCAATTAATAGTTCAACTCCTTATTCCTTCTAGCTAACTCTTTAGAAATCTGGTTACCCCTTCGTTGCTCCAAAACTTAATTCCATTATTTTCTACCGACATCATCTCACTCTTTCTTACCATGGATCTTCTCTTATTATGCTATCACTCATACTTGCCACTAATCTATCCATAGAACCAACGTTTAATGTTCAAACAATTGCATCCCCCTTTTTACATCTCTAGAAGTCAGAATTCATTTAATACCGTTAATTACCCAAGGAAATCACACAGTAGTTTCATCTTTTAATAAACCAAACCTCCCAAGCCACTCCCGCAAGTGACTCCACTCAGCCGAGAACGCATCTCGAGAACCATAGACAACCAATCACAATCACAATCACAGCCGTCACAATACAATTACTATATCAAACAATCAATCTCAACACATTAACAATCATCCCATTATGGGACTAATACTGAGTAGGAAATCCTACCTGGAAAGCACAACAGTCAGACGGTATCAACAGATGTATCAAAAAGTCTCTTCTACGAACCCTCCTCCTATCATATAACACATAGAGACTACATATCACAAACTACACACCAAAACCCCCAATCTCTAAATTAGGGTTTAACCAAACTTAACAAAACATTATAAAATTATATTAAAAGCTTACCCTCGACGCAGGGAACTCAACGATACGAATAACGACAAGAACTGACCGTCTGAACTCCGGGAATTGCTAAGGATGCGATTAGGAAGATGAACTGGTTGCTTTCTCTCTTAAACAGGGTTTTAGGTTTTGTAAAAGTGATTTAAAACAAAGACGACTATGTTTAAATACCTTAATCGCATAATTAACAGAACCCGAGAAAACTCCCCGTAAAACCGGACACTCGATCGAGTACCCAAGGTACTCGATCGAGTACCCCCTTACTCGATCGAGTACCCCAGCTACTCGATCGAGTACCCAACAGGTCAGAAACTATTTTATCTCGCAACCTACCCTTACTCGACAGAGTAAGGGCTACTCGATAGAGTACCCCAAGACTTATAAATACGAAGTATTACACCAAAATCCAAGCATCCAGTTTAAAAGGTTTACTTCCAGAAGTTCCCACAAGATTTAAGTCCACTTCAATTGGCGCATGATCCGGTATTTGGATGGGATAGTGTTTGATTCCAGTATTTGGGAACAGAGTAAACCAATCTTTGGACCCAAAAGCTTTATCGATGCGCTCGTAAACCCTTTTATCACCCTTCCTATTATTACACCACGTGAAACGTGGCCCCTTGAACGGAATGTCCATAAGTTCATTACGGATTTTCCATAAATTGAACTCATCGGCCCCTCCTATAGCCCTTTGACTTACGCTTAGTTTATCACTCCTATATTCGACTTGGTTAAAATCTCCAACCATAAGAAAAGGGTATGTACAAGTCTTAATCCAATCCTCAATGTCTCGTAGAACGAAGGCGCGCAAACTCACACATGATGCACCATAGACAAGGACCAGATACCATAAAAGACCATTATATTTTTTCACTAGGAGAATGATATAATTATTACATGCCTTAACCAACTCCATATGCGACTCCTTGCGCCATCCTACCCATAGAACTCTCGAGGCCCCCACGGCATCAACACCAAAACACTTAGCAAAACCTAGCGTTCTAAACATAGGGAAAATACGACTAGCATTACATTTTGTTTCGATTAAAAACAAAAAATCATAGTACTTACTACCTAATAACGCTCTTATTTTTGGAATCGTAGGGCGAGCGTGTTATTAAGACCCCTACAATTCCATACGAGGCCCATCATGGTGAAAGAGGAGGTTGTGAAGGCCCAACCTCCGCAAAGCCATCAACATCAGGTACTGTTCCTCCCCCATTCACAGATGGGAGAGACGAATCACTGGACTCCACCATCACAACATCCTCGACATTGACACGAAAACCCCATGTTGGCTTTGGTGTCTCCTCATTCCTTTGTCTCTCCTTCCAGCAAACCCTCTTTGCCATCTACCTCAGATATTCCTTTGCTTTTTCAACAGATTCCTTAGCCACTTCAGGAATGATATACTCCCCTGCATCAGTACAACATTTTCTTTTCCTTGCTCCTCTGACGTCCTCCTTTTAATATTCCTTCAAATCAGATATATGGTACACATCAATTAATCCCAAACACCCGTCAGAACTGTTACCAACTGGTAACTCAGCAAACAACCTGGCTCTTGCTCCTACTTCAGGTACATCAAAAAACTTGTTCTCATGTCTCCTCATTGGCATTTTGTCCTTTCTTCTGTTGATATCTTTCTCAATCTCCATTTGAATAATCCTTTCCCAGGGTACCAGATTGGATGAGGCCTCATCCAGCTCCAGTGTTAATCTCCGCGGTATCATCTGAGGAGATCACAATAACATCCTCCTCATCATCCCTACTCTTAGAAGGTATTTCTGAACCACTTGACACTGGATCAGAGAACCACTGGTTATGAGTTCCCCCTAAAACAGCTGAATTAGCTCCATGAGATGCCACAGTATCATTCTGAACATTTAGCAAACCATCAGATTCATTAGTCCCTTCATCCATAGCCACTATCATCTGGCCAGCTTCCTCCTCCTCGTTCCCAGCTGCCTGCCTTGAACCCTGACCCACCTCTCTGAAACTCTGACCCACCTGACTTGTTATCCCATTAGCATAATGATAAACAGAAGGCCACCCCTCTACAAGGGGGTCAAAAGTTTGATTGTAGCCCCTATGTTCATCCTCCATATGTGCCCAGTCCAGATCTTCTTCAATCCTGTTCAGAATGGCTGTCTGATGTCTCTGATCACGATCCAAGGCACCAAAGATTGTATCTTGATTGGAGTATATGACATAAGAATCCTCTGCTTGTATCTGAGCTAACACCCCTTGCTGTAAAATATTCAGACCCTCCTGCACTTCCAACTCTTCTCCAGCACTGTGAAAGACCTCATTTGCTGGTTCACCTTCATCTAACCATCCCCCAGCTCCTGGTTGTGGATGTGAAACCAGGCCCATCTCCACATCCTGAGCTTGATTAGCAGCCACATTTCCCTGTATCCCTTCCCCTCCCAATGCCTGCACATCAGTCATCTCTGCATCCCTCGGCCCTCCCTCATTATGCTCACCAAGGTTACTATTATCTAGTATGTTGTTGTTTGTTGTCATGTCCACATCTCCCTCTCTATGGTTGACCTGCCCAACTCCCTGATCTCCTGCTCCACCCCCAGCCTGTCCCATCCCCATACCACTGTCCCCCATTCCATTTCCAACCTGAAAGACGACTGGTCCTGCAAAGGGTTGGGCAGTGACCGCAAAGGACATGCCAGGTAGAACTCTCCCCCCCGGTGTAATACCCAAGTCAAAGTCCACAGCTCTCTCTGGTGACTCCCATCTTCTTCTCCTCCTATTAAGACCCCTAGCACTGCCATGTCGGAATCTAGAAGATAAATACTTAGTGGTAGAAGGGGTAGCACGTAGGTCAAGATTAAACATGGTATGGGTGCTGTTAGTCTGAAAAACTAGAAAACCCTTATCCATAGATCGATCAAGCATGCCATTGATGCCAGAAACTACAGTCATAATAGACTCTCTACACTGTGCCCCCTTATGCCCAACTTTTCCACACTTGATACAATATTTGAAGACTTCTTCATACCTAAACTGAACCCATAAGAATACCCCCCTTCCATGGCCAGGAAAAATCCCGGCATTAAAGGTTCAATCAGCTGAATATGCACCTTAACCCTTAAATAGTCATTGTCTGGTACTAGATGAAACGGCTCAACATGATAGTTATGACTAAGGAGCTTACCAGCAATATGGGCCACAGGCATTGTTAAGTACCCAAAACACAACAATGACTCCGAAATCCTGACCGTACCCAAATTTCACTGGGTCAATGTTGATCACCCCCCCCCCGACCTAGGGTACCTCCACAAATTGGCATGCAGAGGGTTCATTGAGTTAAAGTCAGCAGAAGTGTGGGTTTGATGGCGGTTCTGATGAGTGTGAGTTGTATGCTGCAAATCATATTCAGTCTCCATTTTCCTAACAGAAGGTTGTTTTGGTTGAGGTTTTTTTACTGTAAAAGAACTCTTGATTCAGAGGTTTGTGACGAGCTTTTTTCTTTGGATTAATAAGATCAATGAAATGTAAGGAAGAGGATGAAAAACCCACAGCCATAACTGTGGCTTAAATAGGAAGATTAAACACTATTGGAATACGCAAGAGACTGCAAAGGACACCCCGTCGTTTCAAATCAACGATGCCCCGAAAACCAATCAGCAAGAGAATAACTCCTCGAGCCACCCTAATAAATGAACTCCCAATTAAAATAAACTATCAATAATGATTATAATTATAGGATTATGAAACGGATTTGGGAATAAAATGAACTGCAGAAATGCAGGTAGAAAATTAGGGTTTCGAGCCTCAATTAAAAACGCGAAAATCAAATGATTACCAAACTTTAGTAGAGTAGCTGGATAATACCAAACTTGGGTGAGGAAACAAGCGCTAGTTGTTTGTGACTTTGTGCCACATTACTTGTTGCTCAAATTGGTGATACAAGTTCCTAGACAAAAGTCCATTTTGGCAGTTTTAGACACCGGTTTCATATGTAAATTTTGATATGTGATATGCTCTTAATCGAGTGTCTCCTGTTGGTGATTTAAGAGTAATTACCTATTTATTTGGCGTAATTAAGGTTGTTTCGTAGATGGGTTATTCTTAAATAATACAATGCGAGTTCGGGAAATACGAACTGTACACTCACTTATATATTTACAGGATTACGGTATAATTTTTTTTTCAAATAATTATTTCGGAAAAATCCAGCCATTGCAATGAATCAGAAATTCCAACAATTGCAATGGTTAGAAAATTCATTCCGCTGTTTCCCCTTCTTGCCTATATAAATAGCAAGAGATAAAGATGAAACGTTATAAAAAAAATTCGATCTTTTGCATCTAAGAAATTATAACAAACACAAAATACTTCTATATTACGTAGGGCACCGTCTTAGAAAATTTGGTTTCACCCAGGCACTAAAAAGGGTCGAATTATTTTATTAGAAAAGTGGTGTCAATTCGGTGCGTTAACTATCGCCAATCCTGGTTCGTGTAATACAATTTCCTAACATCTCCCGTATAGATTTTATGCAAATGCCAATATGCTCTACTAACACTTGCAGGAGATATTTTTGTGTGAATTTGCTTCACCCAGTGCATGAGGATTTACAATATTTACAATTGAACAATGAAATTTATGGATAAAAAATTAGAAATCAACAAGACGTTTTTTTTTCTTAAAACGATTTATAAAATGAAACGGAAGAGTTACAAAATGAGCGTTAATACCATCGTCGTCACTAGAAACTAGATTAGTAGGTTTTCTACAAACCGCGACGCCCTACGAAAGTTGTCCTACCTCAACATTGTTTAGGTCTGGAAGTTTTGGTTCGGGACAGCCGGGAATCTTGGGTCCCGAATGATTAAATACAATTAATGTAGGTCACCAAAATGATTGTATTTTTTTTTTTATTTTTTTTTTCTTTTTTTTGGGCACCAGGAATACCCTATCGACAGTTAAGACAATCTCATTCGGGGTACTCAAGGCAATTTAATGGGTTAATCCCTCTCAAGTTTGGCTTTTTCTGACCACTTATTGAAGAGATGAGAACTCTTACCACTCACACCATGTGAATATGTGATGAGTCGAGTACTCAAGTTGTAAACTATTTTAAATTTGTAAAATATGAGTTTGAAAATCAGGATAAAATGATGCTCCGTACAACATTTCAAAGAGTCTTGCTGGAGACGGGTCGGAGCAAGTGACGGGTAATGCCACTCACAAAACGGATAGGGGGATAAGGTGGGGGCATCCCCACGTGCTTCCCTCTCTCCTCTATTTGGGTCATTTGTGAGAGAAAATGGTATCCGTCACTCTAAAGTGACGGATATGTGCCGTCTTCAATGAAATTTTGTGACAACATTTTTAGATTAAAATTATATTTGAAAATCAATCCTCGTTTAGACTAAAACTTGATTTCAACCCCGGGCATTGCCCGGGTCATATCAAAACAGTGCTGCACAATATTTATCACGAAGCCAGCCTTAGTAAAGCTTATTTTTGGGAATTACGATTTACTTACGTTTTGAACATTTTTCTTGTTTGATGATCAATTCGTTCAATTTTATAAGTTGTTTTACAAATTACAATGTTAGATAAAAATAAAAATCATTAGAAATATTACAATAATCGTAGTTCAATATGTCCCATCCTGAGCTGGTCAACCATTATAGATAGACGTGTACAACATGACGGGCCAATTCGGCCTGGCCCGGCCCGACCCGATCTCGTGGGTCGTCTTACATTAGCCCGGACGGCCCGTGTACCAGCCCGGCACAGCCCATTCCTTCCCTCGGGCCGGGCCGGGATAGTGCCGCATTTTCATTGGTCCGGCCCGATTCAAACACTAAAAAATTTAAAATCATAGGTGCCCGCTCCGACCGGCCTGGCCCGCTACTAAGTGGGATGTGCTCGGGCTGGAGAAAGCCAGCCCAGCCCGATCCCTCACCCGTGCTGTGCTAGTGCTGCCAACCCTCATCCCGGTTTGCCAACTGGCCTGGCCCAACCCGCCATGGCCCGACCCACTGAGCACCTCTAATTATAGAAGTACTTACACTTAGATTGCTTTTTTTCCTACTTATATTTATAATAAGCGCACTCAATTTTATCTTTAATCGTGTTTAGTAGGTAATAATTTAAATGATGTAGAAAATACTTCATTTAGGATTTTTTATTATAAGCTGAATTATAGTGATAAATGGTTGACTTGTTTTAAATAAAGGTCTTAGATTTCACAAAAACTTTGGAGAGACGATCTCTTAATATGTTATTAAAAGACCACTTTTATCGTACCTCTTTATGTAATTTTGTACCCTTTTTATTATTGATTGTGACTCTAAACGTCTCTTTCAATTCTTACATGTTTTTATAACAATTGTACCTATTTTATTATACTTGAGGAAAGATGGTACCATTGTGATTATTGATATCGGACCCGACATTATAGGACTAAACATATACTTTGATGTTTTGTATTTTTATTAGGACTTTTGGCTCCGCAAAAAAAGATAATCATACAAACCAAAATGTTAGAATCTAAGATGTGGTGTTTGATTAGTTGAGTAATACTCCGTATATGATCTCTAAGTAGACATACTGCATACATGTATCAAGTATCAACTAAACTTTGATGTATATGTGGCATATATTTGTGCTTAGAGA
Source organism: Silene latifolia (assembly GCF_048544455.1). NCBI lineage: Eukaryota > Viridiplantae > Streptophyta > Magnoliopsida > Caryophyllales > Caryophyllaceae > Silene > Silene latifolia. The sequence goes on from NC_133538.1 coordinate 97,208,534, forward strand.
TATAACTATTAATCCTATTATGAGTATATGACATATGTTTGTTACATAATTATGGCAATTTAAGTTGATGAATCTTCTTTGTCTTAAAAGTTCTAGAGTAAAGCATTAAGTCTTCCTCAAACTTAATATATCCGATTAAAAATAATAGAGATAGATCACAAAAGGTGTAATCTTTCCCATTATTTTTCAGGACTTAGTAGTCTTTGGTGCCCAAAGTTCTTACACATTTGAAATGGATGACAATTTTTTAAAGAATACATATCTTTCATTCATATGTTTCAAATTTGTTGTGCGGAAGCGATACGGAGTAGATGCAAAAATAAAAGACACAAAGAATTTAACGTGGTTCACTATCAATGCGATAGCTACATCCACCAGGGCGAGGGAGAATAATTCACTATGTCGGGAGAATTACAGATTACAAAAGATGAGCACAGAGTTTTTCTAAATCTGCCTCTTAAAACTCTCAATGTGTTTGCCTCACAAATCTCTCCTTTAAGAAATAACTAAATTAGGGTAGATTTTATATATTAAGCTACCCTAACAAAGATTATTCTAATTAGGAAATAATAAATAAACAAACTTAATAAACTAAACAAGAAGTCGGAAACCTAGACCAAAAAGGCAATTAAACTTGGAAACAAGTGGGACCCACTAATTTTCAATAGCAAGGTCAAAAACACACGTAGAAAATAATGTAGTTCCAGTATTCTAGGCGACCCGCAAACATGCCGTCTTGTAGTTCTTTTTCCTTTTTTTCTTTTTATTCCTTAGTCTAATTTATCTCACCGTAATCAAACTCCGACATACTCCGTAAGTGACATACGAGTCACATACTAACAATTCTCCACCTTGACTCGGACAGTCGCATTTAGCAATTCCAAATCACTCGACCACTATACAAGTCACTCAAGTAGACTTATATCTGTCATGTTCTAGCAAATTGAGCTCTCACACTAGAACACCATAGACTCCACCTTGAGTCTATAACCATCCAATATACCCTGGACTGGGTCTGCGGTCCAATAAGCCCTGGACTAGGCCTGCGTCCATTTAGCCCTGGACCGGGCCGCTCAAGGATGCTCCACCTTAAGCTCAGCACCCTGAAGGGTCAGAGACTTCTTTTGTTTTATGAGCACTCTTGCTAAATTTAAATCTGTGTTTCTTACCAAACACACGCGGCTCATTAAACTTAAGGTTACTCACCTTGACACCATCAAGAAGATCCCTCTTGCACAATTGTTGTATCCCTCTATCACCAATACGACCAAGCCGCTTATGCCAAACCTTAGTCTTCTTCTTGTGATTTACGGATGCACAACTTGCAAAATTAGTCAGTGTTTCACCTTGTAATACATACAAGGAATTTTGTTTGACACCTTTCAGCACCAAACTAGAACCCTTCGTGACAGACAAAATCTCCCCTTTACTCTGGAACTCATATCCTAAATCACTTAATGAACCAAGTGACATAAGATTCTTCCCTAAAGCTGGAATATGTCTCACATTAGTCAAAGTACACTTCTTACCCTCAGCAGTCTTCACCCTGATTGACCCAATACCCACTACCCACTACCCACTACCCACTACCCACTACCTCACAAGTAGCATTGTTACCAACAACAATGCGACCCTCATTAAAGGACTCATAAGTATTAAACCAATGCCTGTGTGGACACATATGATAAGAACACCCCGAATCTAGAATCCAACGATCAATAGGACGAACAGAATTAACCACAAGTGCATAGTCCGCCTCAGAATCGTACTCCAAATTCGTACTTTGAACTACAGCCGCATTAGACTTAGCTTTCAACTTAGGACAACTAGGTCTTTTATGCCCGGGTTCTTTACATAGATAAAAGATAATAGAATTATCAGCAGTATTGGTGTCTGGAATATTAGACTTAGCCTTTTTCTTCCGAACTCCACCCTTTTTAGTATTATCAACAACTAAACCTGCCCCTGATCCGTTTTCTAAGTCAACAGTTGCTTTTTGTCGCAACTCCCTAGTGCAAAGTGCTGACTTCACTTCCTCTAGGGTCAATGTTTCTTTACCAAAAACAAAAGAATCCACAAAATTCTCATATGACGCAGGTAAAGAAACCAACAGAATTAAAGCAACATCTTCATCCTCAATCTTAACATCTATATTACGCAGATCTAGTAATATAGTATTATATTTGTCTAGATGATCATGAAGTGACATACCTATCTGCATCTTGAAAGAGAACAGACGTTGTTTCAACAACAACTTATTGGTGAGCGACTTTGTCATGTACAAACTCTCCAATTTCAGCCATAACCCCATTGCAGTCGACTCATCGGCTACCTCAGTTAGGACATCGTCTGACAAACTCAACAAGATCGATGAATGAGCCCTCTCCTCCATTGTTAACAAGGCAGGATCTTCCGTCTCAGTCACCCTAGATTCAACACCCGCAGCCGAAGCTTCAGTCTTCATCACCTTCGTGGAGAAACCCGGCGTCAAGGGTTTCCAGATGCACCGCTCCTTTAGCAAAGCCCTCATCTTTATCTGCCATAGTGCAAAACTATTCCTCCCGTCGAACTTCTCAATCCTTATAGTGTCAGTTGCCATCTTCTCCTCCCTGGATCCAAAAACCTAAGCTCTGATACCAATTGTTGTGCGGAAGCGATACGGAGTAGATGCAAAAATAAAAGACACAAGGAATTTAACGTGGTTCACTATCAATGCGATAGCTACATCCACCAGGGCGAGGGAGAATAATTCACTATGTCGGGAGAATTACAGATTACAAAAGATGAGCACAGAGTTTTTCTAGATCTGCCTCTTAAAACTCTCAATGTGTTTGCCTCACAAATCTCTTCTTTAAGAAATAACTAAATTAGGGTAGATTTTATATATTAAGCTACCATAACAAAGATTATTCTAATTAGGAAATAATAAATAAACAAACTTAATAAACTAAACAAGAAGTCGGAAACCTAGACCAAAAGGCAATTAAACTTGGAAACAAGTGGGACCCACTAATTTTCAATAGCAAGGTAAAAAACACACGTAGAAAACAATGTAGTTCCAGTATTCTACGCGACCCGCAAACATGCCGTCTTGTAGTTCTTTTTACTTTTTTTTCTTTTTATTCCTTAGTCTAATTTATTTCACTGTAATCAAACTCCGACATACTCCGTAAGCGACATACGAGTCACATACTAACAATTCTCCACTTGTTGTGCGGAAGCGTGAATACCTTGTGTTGGGCCTCTGCTGCATCTGTGTCCACAACCCATAATAGTACGATATTGTCCGCTTTGGGCCAAGCCCTCACGGATTTACTTTTGGGCTCATTCCCAAAAGGCCTCGTACTATTATATTTAGTAGATACTTATAAAGCTGAGCTTTCATCTTTATTCTACCGATGTGGGACAAGGGTTTGCACCCTAACAATCCTCCCCTCCAACCAAGGACCATCATCTTGACTCGGACCTTAACCTCTATGGAGAACTTCCCACACCTACAGCCCCAACTTCTAGACACTCGCATCACCAAGTCTTGACAACCTCCCCGACACTCGCATCACCAAGTCTTGACAACCTCCCCTTAAACGACACACCATATGTCTCACGGGGAAACTCCTCTGCATCCAATATACCCTGGACTGGGTCCGAATCCACTGCCTCAGCGCGCCACACCGGACCGCCTTCGGACTTACCATGAATCGCTTTGATTGCCTCCATTAAGCCTCAGCCCACCTCGCCGGGTCGCTGACGATCTTCTCTTGGACGGCCTGCCATCTCAACGCCGTGAGACCATGTCGCTTCTCGCGAACATATTAGCTCTTCCTCGAGTTATAGGAGTTTCACGCCTTATAGTGTACGTCCACCTTCAAGTCTTGGTCCTGATGAATCTCCGTGTCTAGCCCAAGTTGAACCTTGAGCTCTGATACCACTTGTTGTGCGGAAGCGTGAATACCTTGTGTTGGGCCTCTGCTGCATCTGTGTCCACAATCCATAATAGTACGATATTGCCCGCTTTGGGCGAAGCCCTCACGGATTTACTCTTGGGCTCCTTCCCAAAAGGCATCGTACTATTATATTTAGTAGATACTTATAAAGATGAGCTTTCATCTTTATTCTACCGATGTGGGACAAGGGTTTGCACCCTAACAAAATTTGACTTGTATTAAGTTATCAGTTCAAATAAATAACAATTGTTGAAAGATAGATGGTTAGACTTGTAGTTAAACTGACAATAACTAAGATGCGCTAGTGATTGAAATTCTCATTTACAACCTTTAATTAATCAAGTTTTTCATTAAGGATGATATGAAACTAATGTGTAAATATACTGTCAAAATACTAAATCAAAGGGAAGAAACCATCAACAAATTGCCGACGAATCAATTCTTTGGCTTCCATATAAAGAAAAACAAAAATCTGATGTCAACACCATAAACAAATTGTTAGATTATTTCAATATTTCAATAAGCTGGTGGTTATAAACATGGATAAACGAAAAGAAAAAAATATACTTGAGATCATCAACTTCATAATTCACACTTGGCGTATTGATCAATATCAACTGTTACCTGCATGAACAAACGAACTGAGTAATATCCATCCATATAAATGATACTCCCTAAATCTCAAAGACATTAAAGAAATGGAAACATCATTGTATTAGACAGAAGGGATGAATCGTATAGTACGGTAGGGTATGAATAGAAAAGCTTGAACATATGTTATGCTTTTTATAGTTACTAGTTTAAACCCGTGTAAAGTTGCAAGAGCATATATAAATAGCCTTATAAAACTTTATAGTTATCTATCTATCTATCTATTAGTAAATATTATGTTTGTATAGTGTATCTTCTTGTTATTCAGTTAGTATCTTTAGAAATATACTTGCCTTGTAATTAGGACCTTATTAGTTGTAATTATACACCTATATATTTTGCTAATACAATAACTCCCAAATCAGGGATTATCATTATTCACATGGTATCAGTAGTTTAGGTCAAATAATCGTCTCCTTCCCTGTGTTGCTCACGGCAGACACGCCTCTCCCTCTCCTCGACTAGCCTCACGCTACAATGTCAGGCGACGGGAAAAACGACCCACCTACACCAAAACCCTCTCTTTATTTACACACATGGTACTGACACGGCCTATATGCTCTTATATGTTGATGATATTGTTTTAACGGCTTCTAGCAATTCTTTGCTCCGCACTATTATCGCAGATTTGTCCAAAGAATTCGCTATGTCAGACCTTGGCCGGCTACACCATTTCCTTGGGATACAGGTAACTCGTTCCAAGTCTGGTATGTTCTTGTCTCAATCGCAGTATGCCCGTGACATTCTTGGCCGTGCTTCCATGACCTCCTGTAATCCCGTTACTACACCTGTTGAAACCGGGTCCAAACTTAGCTCCACTGCCGGCCCCTTAATTGCTGATTCGACCTTATATCGCAGCCTCGCCGGAGCACTCCAATACCTTACTATTACCCGACCCGACCTTACTTATGCGGTCCAACAGGTTTGTTTGTTTATGCATGCCCCTCGTGAGCCTCACTTTCAGTTCTTGAAACGCATATTAAGGTATGTTAAGGGCACCCTTGATTACGGCCTTACCCTGACCAAGTCCGTTGCACATTCTTTGACCGCTTATTCAGATGCGGATTGGGGTGGGTGTCCCGACTCACGACGTTCTACTTCCGGCTATTGTGTTTTTCTTGGTGATAACTTGGTTTCTTGGTCCTCCAAGCGTCAAGCTACTGTGTCTAAATCTAGCGCGGAAGCCGAATATAGGGGTGTTGCGAACGCAGTTGCCGAGACTAGTTGGTTACGTAACTTACTTTTGGAGCTTAAGGTTCCTATTTCTCGCGCCAGCTTAGTTTATTGCGACAATGTCTCTGCTGTCTATTTATCCGGCAATCCCGTTCAACATCAGCGAACTAAACATATTGAGATTGACATTCATTTTGTTCGCGATCAAGTTCGTCTTGGGAAAGTCAAAGTCCTTCATGTCCCCGCTGAGTATCAATACGCTGACATCTTCACGAAAGGTCTTCCCAAGCACTTATTTACACGGTTTCGCTCCAGTCTTAGCGTCCGTCCTTCTCCCGCTCCGACTGCGGGGGTGTATTAGTAAATATTATGTTTGTATAGTGTATCTTCTTGTTATTCAGTTAGTATCTTTAGAAATATACTTGCCTTGTAATTAGGACCTTATTAGTTGTAATTATACACCTATATATTTTGCTAATACAATAACTCCCAAATCAGGGATTATCATTATTCACACTATCTATACTTAAATGATTAAACATGAATATTTGATAATTTTGAAGTCTTTATAAATCATATTTAATCGTAAAGACATGCTTACACACATGAGTTGAATTATAATACCCGGTAACACATCTTTATATGTGTTTGTTATAACATTTTGATAATTACAAATATGCAGTATGTAAAACAAATCATAGTCTTTCACTATTTATCTACAATTTTACAGATCCAACCATTCATAACCAGGATGTTTACACGCGTCTATCATAACATTTTGATAATTACAAATTTGTAGTATGTAAAACAACTCAGGCAATAGCAATGGAGATAAATAAGAAGTTTCATATCTTATAAGGGATTCCTTACCCATTGCTCTATATAATAAAAAGTTTCTTTATATGAAACTGGTTCCTAAAGTAAGAAATTGGTTTCATGTTAGAAAAAGGAGAGAAAAAGAAGGGGGTATTGGACGAGAATATTGTGATATTTGGCACAATATTCTAGCCTAATATCGTGCAATCAGTTTCCTGGTCTTTAGCATATTAGTTCCTAGACTTATGCAATTTGTTTGCAACCATATCTCTACCATTGTACTATTTATATGTGACCCAATTATGAATGAACGACATCACAAAATTTTCCATTCTAAATATTTCTTGCTATTCTTTCACGCTTCCAACATGGTATCGAGCAAGGTTTAAACCTAAAAAAAAAAAATCGTCAATTTTTTTTCTAGCCATGACTGGTGAAGGAATCTCACAGACGGAAAATACCGTCCCCAAAATCGATCCTCTCTCCCCTTTTTACCTTGGTTCTGGTGATATGCCAAATATTAAGATCTCCACTATTCTTCTTAATCATCATAATTATGACAATTGGAGTCGTGCGATGCGTATGTCTTTGAAATCGCGTCGAAAATTTGGCTTCTGCGATGGTACCGTCACCAAGCCGACGGATGCAACCTTGTTGGGTCAATGGGAAGTTGTTCATTGCACGATTGTTTCGTGGCTCCGCGCAACCATTGATCCGACTGTTCTTGAGAGCATCCCGTATGTTGAAGATGCCGCTGCCATGTGGAATGATTTAGCGGAACGATTCGCCGTCGTTGATGGTACGTCTATCCATACTTTAAAAACAGAACTCAGTGAATGCAGACAAAAGAAAGGTATGTCTGTTACACAATATTTTGGCAAATTAAAATCCCTGTGGGATGCACTTTCCCTTCACGAACCCCCTTTTGCTTGTGAGTGTGGTAAATGCACTTGTGATATTGCTAATAAAGCCATTAAACGACTTGATAATGAACGCTTGCATCAATTCTTTATGGGCTTAGATCGTAGTTTGTACGGCAATCTCCGTAATCAACAATTCCAACTCGTCCCGCTCCCTACACTTAACCGCGGTTATCACGCCGCCCTACATGCAGAGCGACTCCACCAGACTGATGTTCCAGCCGAGGCTATTGACATCGTTGCTTACGCCACACCTGGCGTATCCCGTACCCCTGAAGAGTGGAAAGCTATCCGTGAGAAGGAGAAGGCTGAGCGTCGTAAGTTGTTCTGTTCTCATTGTGAGGTTAATGGTCATGACATTAATTCTTGTTTTATTAAAAGCCAAAAATTCCCGGACTGGTGGGGGACTAGGCCTCGCACTCTGGCCGAATTACGCCGCAGCAAGAAGACGAGTTCGGGTACTGGTCCGAGTGGTGCTTTGGGGTCAGGTGTAGGGTCGAGCTCCTCGGGTACGGTCCATGCTAATGCTCTCCAAACAATTCCGTCTGATCGGTTATCTGGTACGTTTGTTTCCTGGATAATCGATACTGGTGCGTCTAATCATGTTACAGGTGACCTTTCTTTATTTACGGATAGCATGGTAATACCGCCTCGTGATGTGGGTTTACCAAATGGAAAGCAAATTCTGGCTTGTCAAATGGGAACCGTTCGGATTAATGGTTCCATTACATTGCGTCGGGTTTTGTTTGTTCCTCATTTAACTTGTCATTTAATTTCCGTCTCACAATTAACGGCCGATAATGACTATATATTGCAATTTACTAAGGATCGTTGTGTTATTCAGGACCGTCCCTTGAGGAAGATGATTGGAGTTGGTGAGCTTCGGGATGGACTGTTCATTTTGTCTTCAACGGATTCGGCTCCGACGGTGCATACATTGGATACTTCTGGGTCTTATGAGCTATGGCATCGCCGACTTGGTCATCCGGGTGGCAATGTAGTTCAATTTTTACCTTTGCCTCATTCTCTTTCAGTTAATAAATCCTTGGTGTGTGATGTATGCCACCGAGCAAAACAAACTCGTGCTAGTTTTAATTTAAGTGAGAATATCACATCCGACATTTTTAGTTTGATTCATTGTGATCATTGGGGGCCGTATCGTGTCCTTTCTACATGTGGTGCTAAATACTTTCTTACTATCGTGGATGATTGTTCCCGCTCTGTTTGGGTCTATCTATTGCTTGCTAAAACCGAGGTTACTAGTGTCTTTATGCAATTTTTGTCTATGGTCAACACTCAATTCTCGAAACAGGTCAAGGTGGTGCGGAGTGACAACGGCACAGAATTTCACCATATGGCCGATTATTTTTTACAACAAGGAATACAATTTCAAACCTCTTGCGTCGGTACACCCCAACAAAATGGGCGTGTCGAGCGCAAGCATCGGCATATTCTTAATGTGGCTAGAGCCTTGCTCTTTCAAGGATAACTTCCAAAGCATTTTTGGGGTGAGTGTGTTCTTACTGCTGCTTTTCTTATTAATCGCACTCCGTCTAAACTACTTGCTCATAAAACGCCGTATGAGGTTCTTGTTGGTGCGTCCCCATCTTACCAAAATATGAAAGTTTTTGGGTGTATTTGTTATGCGCACAATCAAAAATCCAAGGGTGACAAATTTGAAGCTCGTAGTCGGAAATGTATTTTCATTGGTTACCCACATAACAAAAGAGGTTGGAAAGTTTACGACATCGACACCGGGGATATTTTTGTCTCTCGTGATGTTATTTTTCATGAGGACTTATTCCATAATTTTTCTAATGAGGCCGAGATCAACGTTCCCGACCCCTCTGTTCCCCTTGATGATCCGCCTGAACCAATGCAGCCCGAAACAGTGCAGCCCGAAATAGAACAGCCCACCCCTGCCACTTCTGTTCTCGACCCGCCTAGCACGGTTCCCGAGACAGCCACAGTCCCCGAGACTGTCCCACCTCCTGAAACCATAGTGGTTCCTCCTGAAAATGTTGGTCGAGGGCATCGTTTGAAGTTCCCAAACTCTCGGTTGCAAGGCTACGTTCTTGACTCCGTTAACAGTCCATCTTCTCCCGACTCACCCGACTCACAAACATCTCCCTCAGGTACGCCTTATGCTTTAACTAATTTTGTTAATTGCAATAAATTCTCTTCCCGTCATAAACAATTTCTTGCCGCACTTACTACGGGTTTTGAACCACCTTCATTCCACGTTGCCATACGTGACGATGGGTGGTGTAAAGCTATGAAAGACGAAATTGATGCTCTTGAATCCAATGACACTTGGGAGCTCTCTGACTTGCCCCCTAATAAAACAGCTCTTGGGTGTCGATGGGTCTATAAAATAAAATATAAGCCCGACGGATCGATTGAGAGACTTAAGGCCCGTCTTGTTGTGTTTGGAAATCACCAAGTCGAAGGTCTTGATTATGGTGAGACCTTTGCTCCGGTCGTCAAAATGGTTACTATCTGTACTTTGTTAGCTGTTGCAGCCGTGAACCGATGGGAATTACACCAAATGGACGTTCATAATGCCTTCTTACACGGTGATTTAGACGAAGAAGTGTATATGAAGTTGCCTCCTGGTTTTTCTCGCGGTCACGATGGTAAAGTTTGCCGTTTAAAAAAGTCTCTTTATGGTCTACGACAGGCTCCTCGTTGGTGGTTTGCCAAGCTAACTGGTGCCCTTCGTCAGTATGGCTTCTTTCAATCTTATTCCTACTACTCTCTCTTCACTTACCCTAAGGGTTCTATTCGTCTTCATGTTTTAATCTATGTTGATGATTTAGTCATTGCGGGAAATGACTCTCCTGCTATCGATGCTTTCAAAACCTATTTGCACAAGTGTTTCAAAATGAAGGACTTAGGTCCCCTCAAATATTTTCTTGGTCTCAAAGTGGCTCGAAATTCGGATGGCATTTTTCTCAACCAACGCAAGTATACTCTTGATATTATTACTGAGGTTGGATTATTAGGAGCCAAACCAGCTTCCACTCCAATGGAACCAGATCATGATCTTATGACTACTACTTCTCCGCTGTACGACAATCCGGAACGCTATAGGCGTCTTGTCGGGAGGCTTGTCTATTTGTCCGTCACTCGTCCTGATTTATCTTTCTCGGTCCATGTTCTTTCCCAATTTTTAACCAAACCGCGCAAAGCTCATATGGAGGCCGCTTTACGCGTTGTACGTTACCTTAAAGGCAGCCCGGGGCCAGGCATTTTTCTTCGATCTAACTGTTCCTTGGTTGTCTCCGAGTGGTGTGATTCGGATTGGGGCAAATGTCCTCTTTCCCGTCGTTCGGTTACGGGTTGGTTCATTTTTCTCGGCGACTCCCTTGTGTCATGGAAGACTAAGAAGCAACATACGGTGTCTTTATCATCAACTGAGGCCGAATATCGCTCCATGGCAGCGGTTGTATACGAGCTCAAATGGCTAACCGGGTTGTTGGATTGCTTGGGTGTTCCTCTTTCCAAACCCATAAAACTTTATTGTGACAATCAATTCACTATTCATTTAGCCCAAAATCCCGTCTTCCATGAACGTACTAAACATATCGAGATTGATTGTCACTTTGTTCGGGATGCTATTACTAGTGGCCTTATCGCACCATTTCATGTTTCCACGACTGAGCAAGTTGCAGATATCTTTACTAAGCCTCTTGGGGTTCGTCAATTTCATTACTTACTTCACAAACTGGGCATTCTAGACCTTCACGCTCCAGTTTGAGGGGGGTATTGGACGAGAATATTGTGATATTTGGCACAATATTCTAGCCTAATATCGTGCAATCAGTTTCCTGGTCTTTAGCATATTAGTTCCTAGACTTATGCAATTTGTTTGCAACCATATCTCTACCATTGTACTATTTATATGTGACCCAATTATGAATGAACGACATCACAAAATTTCCCATTCTAAATATTTCTTGTTATTCTTTCACGCTTCCAACAAAGGGACCGCATAAAAAGTATGGACTTTTACCATTGAAAAGAATTAAAAAGTTTCATAATTAATTATGTAGGTTGATGTGTCAAACTGTCAATGATAAAGTTGTGTATAAAACTTTAACCATTGTTATTGCCCTCATAGTCTTTCACTATATCTACAATTTTACTTACATCAATAATAAACAGAGTACCACCCGTCACAAAAGAAATAAGTGAATAGAGTATTTGCTAGGTATTTATGAAATAATTTACACATTCATAAATTGAGATATACTTCTTATAAATACACATTTTTTTGGTACTCTTATAAATACACATTTAAATGACCTACTATAGTCTTCTATGGTCCATCTCTTTTTAAGTCCTACATGGCTTATTACCCCATGCTACTCTGTCTCTGTCTCCTCTCCACCAATATTGAGTAATTAAAGTTCCTGAAATCTAATTAAACGAGATAATTGTTTAGGATTACCTAACTAAGCAATATATTCCATTCCCTTTTATTAATTCTTCCTAGGTAAAAAAGTTCAAGATATTCAAGAGAATAATCATCAAAACTAAAATATAGATATTCTAAAACTTAAAATAAAATGAAAAGTTAAATAATTATATAAGTTGAATAGTTGGCCATGTAAATACGCGTAAAAAACTTGGAAGAGTTAACTCTCAAACTGAGGTGTTGTTTGCTACATGGGGAATTGAAAAATGTCTTAAAGTAAATAAGAAGTTGTTTGGTTGCCTTTTTAGGCAAAATTTACGCATAAATCTTTTTCAATCTCTAAAAAGTCCTCTTAGCACATAAATTGAGTAATTGACAATCATGTACATCACGTAATATGATAAACTAAGGAGGTATATCATATATGCATGTAATTAGCTTTCACAAAAACTAAAATCAATGGTTGCCTATCAAGAAAGTCAAAATCAAGATGATCCTGCAAATGCATGTTCACAAATTCTCATTGAAGATGGACACTATCCGTCACAAGCTGAAGACGGATAGTGTCCCTCTTACAAAATGCATATAGATAGTGCAAGTGGGGGGAAATGGATACCCCCACTTTCCCACCCACTTGCATTTTGTGAGAGGGTCATTATCCGTCTTCAGCTTGTGACGGATAGTGGCCGTCTTCAATGAGACGGACTGATGCATGTTAAGCAAACCATAGCCTTTGAAGTTTGAGCAAGCCATCAATGATTGAGAATTATTACCTCAAGTGACGTAATTGGGTGTCAAGCTTTGTGGACCGAATATGAACCTATTCGGTTCTACCGATGAGTTTGAGCTATCTAAGTTTCATTTGAATTAACCGAGAAGGATGATAACTACCAATTAGTTTATTGGAAAATCAGACAACAAATTGAATTATTTCCAGGGCTTGCTTGGAATGAGAGTAATTATTAAGGGAGTAATAGGAGTTAAAATAAGAAGAAATAGGAAGAGATTGGTGGCTAGTGGTGGTTGTGGAGGGTGGAAAGAGGAGGTGAGGGAGGAATTATTACCTCCATATGGAGGTAATGCATTATTTGAGGAGAGAGGTAGGAAACAATTACTCCTTTAATGGAGTGACTATTATGTTGGAGCTTGTGTCCTCCACAAATTAGTGTGATAACATTTATAAATCTCTTATAGGTTCACAAGGGTATACTTCGTATTTTATCAGTTGATTAACGATTATCTAATAACGGTTGGCTTGCTAGAAACTTTGACGTTATTATCATACTGATAGCGGTGATCAACTGGTCCCTAAAAGTCACACCTAAAAGATGTGTTTGAGAGATGTGATTATGTAAATGTAATCACATTGATGCCTTATATGACTAAAAGATTAGTTCATATAATTGACTAAACAGTTAGTCAACGTGTTGATGAGACGATTATTTAATGCCGATTAAATAATATTAATGAGATTTAATTAATCAATTAATTCGTAAATTGAATATAATAAGTTATATTTAATTAATGTATATAATGTTAGCTTGGACGAATTAATATATTAATTCGTAATTAAATGTAATCGGTCATATTTAATTAGCAAGTTAAAGTATATATTATACGATATTGTCACAGACCGGCATTAATAAATCCATTGCAAGCTGTTGTGTGTAGACTTATTAATACGGAATGATATAAATGACAATTTATAAATAATACATTTTATACATTTTGTATACTACCAAAATAGGAAGATTTAATCTCCTTATTTTTGGTAAGTAGAAAAACCGAAAAAAAGAGAAATTAATCTCTCTTATTTCGGTGATATGGGCCGAAATTAGGAGAGAAAATATCTCCTTCATTCACTCTTATTTCGGTTACATAAGAGGAGTGTAGAGATCATTTTTCTAACCTAATTCTAACCTAGCCTCCTCTCATCAAAGAAAAACACAAAACCTAAAAATTTTACAGAAAATTCGGGATCGATTCTAGCAAGAAGCAAAGGGCATATCTCATATCATCTTGGGTGCAACTGATAGGTGAATATCATTGCGATATTGTTCTTAGGCCGATTTTGCTAGGACCGAAGGTTGTTTCTTCATTCTCTACTTTTGTTTATGCAATTTATTTCATGACTCGTAATCATCTTTATAAATTCGTTATAATCCTTATAAATAAAGGGATGCATACAGATAATTCCCACATATTACACTATATTTTCCTATTTCTATCCATTTCTATCTCCAACCTCCCTCCCTTCCGTTCATTTTTTAGTTCATTTTAGCTCTATTACTCCCTTAATAATTACTCTCATTCCAAGTAAGCCTTTAATCTTAGATCACCAAATAGAATTACGTACATCCAACAATCATTAGAAATGTCAATTACACATGATTTGAGTAAAGAAGTACGGAGAAGTAATATGTTACTCCTTTTGTCTCTCGATAAGGTTCACCTTACGTTTGGCACCAATTTTAAGGCCACCTTACTTTGGAGTCTTAAGGAGGAGTAGGAGTAGTAATGTGTAAACGACAATGTAACAATGAAATCGATAAAATCTAAGTTGCAGATGATGCCATATAAAATCAATTGAAATTAGCAAAATAACAATGAAATCAATTGAAATTAACAAATTGATGATGCCATATGTAACATAACTGCAAGGTGAGACAAAAAAACCATAAAACATACTTGAAAAAAATGTAAACCAAATCGGGTAGAGTTTGACGATATAAACCTGAAATCATTCTTCATTCTAAAATTGCGTCAATAAGCCAAATGATCACTGATTTGAGAGAATGAAAATTATTAGGTTAAAGGAATTAAACTACTGATTTTTCTTTTGGTGTTGTAACCTGTCGAAGGAGGAGTAAAAAAAATGATGGCTTTTGGCTTTTGAGTTTTGAGAGAGAGAGAGAGAGAAACAGGGAGAGGGAGGGCGTGGAAAGTAATTTGGGTTAGGTTAATCAATACGAATTAATTGAGGTCGTGGGCTGAGGTTAGGCGGGAAAACAGTGTTTTTGGTTTTTGTTTTATTATTTTATATAGATTGAATGATCTTCATTCTTAAACTGTGTTTGTTTTGTATTCAGATTCAGACTTCAGTAGGTGATAACAATTTATATTATTTTATGATAAGGATTTCTTATCTTATTATATGAATAATGAATTCCTTAACTTATAATTAACTCCAGTCATGTTTTATTCTAGGTAGTTTACAAAAGTTGCAGCAAATAATATCACTCGAAAAATATTCATCTTTTAAGTATATACTAGATTTCAAGCCCGGGCAACACATGTAGTGATTTCAGAATATTCATCATGAGGATAACTTCAAAAAAGCTCCTTTTCTTTAATGACTATTTACTTGCCTAGTTCCGTTCTAATCACTTTCTATGATTAATAATACTTAAGGTGTCGAGTTTGGTTGACATGGCGGAATTAAGCCCTGTTCTTTTTGGCCTATTTTCAGCTCACTTCAATTCAGCTTAGCTCTATTTAGTTCGATTGATTCGATTCGATTTAGTTCACTTCGTTTAGTTCAATTCGATTAAGTTCACCATTCATTCGATTCGATTCGATTCGATTCACTTTTTATTCGATTCGATTCACCCCTAAGTTCAAAGACATTTAATTTCTACTTAACTTAAACTTATAGATTTTATTAATGTTATTAAATTTTTTTTATTATTGTTATTAATTAATTAATCATCACAATTATTATTATGATAATGAATATTGTGATTACTACAATCAATAATATCGACACTAATATAAATAATACAATTACTAATACTCTTATTAATATGAATATGAATATGAAAACTAATTAATTATAATATTATTAATAACATTGCTACTATTAATTTTAATAAACTAATATTATTATAAAAAATATTACTATTATTACTCTTATTACTTTTATTATAAATATGTTTTTTTTTTTCAAATACCAATTTTATTTTTTCACATATATTTTTTCTTAAACATTCCATTTAGCACCCTTTTTTTACCTAAAACCTAACCAAATGAACTCTTAAATCATCATTTTTCCTAAAACTTATTCTAATTGCTCAAATGACTCAAAAGATTGATTCCAATTTAACAATTAATAAAGTATTTTACTTTTTTTATCAATTATTAATATTATTTGTTGATTTTTAATTAATCATTCAAAATTTATTTGTTTGTTAAAGATAAAATTAGGATTTGTTAACTTTTATTTATTTAATTAATTAAATTAGGATTGATGGTGGTTCTTGGTGGCTACCGAATCACTCATATTAGTATGATACCTACATGAGCTAGGCTTTGAACAACAATTTGGCAAATTGGTGCTCCATTATTCCATCTAATTAGGATAGAAGGTGGTTTGTAGTAGCTACCTAAACACTAAAATTAGTATAATTATTAGTATATATATTATTATTAGTAATCTTCTTGTTCTTTAATACTAATAATAATAATAATAATAATAATAATAATAATAATTATTATTATTATTATTATTACTATTATTAGTATATAACAATTATTACTATTATTATTATTATTATTATTATTATTATTATTGCTGTTATTATTACTATTATTATTATTATTATTGCTATTATTATTATTGCTATTATTATTATTATTATTATTATTATTATTATTATTATTATTATTATTATTATTATTATTATTATTTGCAAGAAGAGTTATACTCATCTATATTCATCCATATAGGGGAAAATAAATGAGAAAGTTCTTACAAAAGCAAAACACCACCATGAACCACCTTACAAAACCACTGATCTACTTAAGAGCTAACCAATTTTGAATACAAGAATTTGCGCTAATGAGTAAACGAGTTTGTAAGATCCACTGTAAGTGCTTGGCTACCAGGTCAGGAGATCGAGCTTGCCCTTTGAAAGTGCGCCTGTTCCTTTCCTCCCAAATAGAATAAACCATCTTAGCAATGCAACAAGTAACCACAGTTTTTTGCCAACTTCTCAATCCTCCCTTAGCAGATATCCAATACAGCCAATTTTTAAGAGAAAAATCAATTCTACAATCAGGTATACCTAACCAACTCATCATCAGTCTGCGGAGGATCTTAGAGTAAGAACATCTAAAGAACAGATGCCTATGAGATTCCCAAGCAGTTTCACACAAACAACACCAATTCACCATAAGGTATCCACGGGCACTGATCTTATCTATAGTAGACAAGACCTGTTGTGTTGCTTGTATAACACAAACCTTATGCTTAGGAAGAAGTTCTGGACAGATGAGAGCTTTGGTCAAGCCAACTTTTATACGTTTCTTCCTGAACATGTCATAGGCTTTACTAACAACAAACTCTCCTTTAAGCACACAAAAGTTTAGAGCAGCTTGAGCACCTTGCTGATACCCTGCAATAACCAGAAGATGGTCCCTGACCTTTAAAATTGCACGCCAACTCTCAGCATAATGAGGTTTACACTGAAAAGTCCATATGGAGGAGTCTAAGGTAATATAAGACATTGTCCAGGCTGCCGAGATCCCCCCTCTACCTTGTGTTAGCAACCATAACCACTTACTAATCAAGACTTTATTCCAACTCAGAAGCTCTTTTATGTTAAACCCTCCTTCTTGCCAAGGAGCACATATATATCCTCAGCTTTGGAAGGTCATCTTTCTCTGCCCTGATGGAGTACCCCAGAAGTAGTTCTTACATACTTTATTGACCAACTTGATTAACAATTGAGGGAGAAGCAAAGCAGAGCACCAAAAATTTTCTAATCCAAACAAAACAGAGTTGATAAGTTGCATTTTCCCAGCATAGGAAAGCAAATTACCAGTCCAGTGCTGAATGGAAGTTTGAATCTTATCAAGCATTATCTGAAACATTTCAGGAGCCAATATGCTAGGGTTCATAGTGATGCCCAGGTACCTAAATGGGAACTGCTCCTCAGAGTAGCCAGTGAGTGTCCCTATCTGACTCTTAACCTCCTGACTGACCCCATCATCGTAGATACTAGTTTTGGAGGGATTAGCATGGAGGCCAGACATATTAGCTGTTGGAGTTTGTTTCCTCCACAAATTAGTGTGATAACATTTGTAAATCTCTTACAGGTTCACAAGGGTATACTTCGTATTTTAATCAGTTGATTAACGATTACCTAATAACGGTTGGCTTGCTAGAAAGTTTGACGTTATTATCATACAGATGGCGGTGATCAACTGGTCCCTAAAGGTCACACCTATAGGATGTGTTTGAGAGATGTGGTTATGGAAATGTAATCACATTGATGCCTTATATGACTAAACAATTAGTCAATGTGTTAATGAGACAATTATTTAATGAAGATTAAATAATATTAGTTGAGACGAATTAACTGTCAATTCGTAAATTGAATATAATAAGTTATATTTAATTAAATGTATGTAATGTTAGCTTGGACGAATTAATATGTTAATTCGTAATTAAATATTATCGGTTATATTTAATCAACAAGATGAATGTGTCATAGTGGTAATAGTAAGGGTACTCAAACCAAGAGGTTATGGGATTGATCCTCACTAAATGACAATTTATAAATAATACATTTTATACATTTTGCATACTACCAAAATAAGAAGATTTAATCTCCTTATTTTGGGTAAGTACAAAAACCGAAAAAAAGAGAAATTTATTCTACTAATTTCGGAAATGGGCCGAAACATTAGAAGAAGAAAAATCTACCCTAATTACTCCTAATAATCGGTTTATAGGGAGATTAAGGAGGAATTTTTCTAACCTAATTTTTCCTTAACTCATTCTTGCCTCTCATCTCAACACAAAAAACCGAAAACCCTAATTAATTTACTAAAATTAAGGGATCGATTCTAGCAACAAGTGAAGGGCATATCTCATATCGTCTTGGGTGCAACTAATAGGCGAATATCATTGCGATATTATTCTTAGGCCGAATTTGCTAGGACCGAAGGTTGATTCTTCATCTCTTTACCTTTTTGTTTATGTAATTTAATTTTATGACTAGTATTCATCATTATAATTCGTTATAATCAAAGGGATGCATACAGATAAATCCCACAAGTGGTATCAGAGCCAAGGCCACGAATTTTAATTTTGATGATTCTCATAAAATTGTTTGTAAACTATAATTAGAGTTTCCGAAAAAAAAATAATCGGCTAAAATTTTATTTTGAGCCGTGAAGAAATTTTTTTTTTAGCCGATTGTTGCGTCTTTTTGTTGTTGTCTTATTTCCATTTGATTTTCATATTGTTGTTTTAATCAGTTAAGATAATAATTATGATAATTTGTAGATGTTTCGATTTTATAAATCGAGATGTAAATGGAAATCATTTTTTTGTCGGATTGATGAATTGTTTTTGCTGTTTTTGGCATATAACTTAATTTAACAAAAGTTCAAATCAATTATGATAATCGGTTATATCATGATTTAGATATTCTTTTAACATGTTAAATTTGAATAATCTAGTTTGAATATATATATATATATATATATATATATATATATTATAAGTTGTATATGCTAATCTTGTTAATAGCAACTTTAAAACAATTGTTCAATTTTTTTTTTTTGCTTGCGGTTGTTTTCAAAAACAAAAAATTTGAGTTTTTTTTGTTTTGTTTAAGGGTTTACCAGCCGAGAAAAAAAAAAGGTTTTGCATTCGGTTTTTGCAGAATTACTGAAAGAAAGAAAAAAAAAATTCCTATTTTATTTTTTTTCCCAGCCGTGCTAAAAAAAAAATTAAATTTTTTATTTTTTTTTCTGTTTTTTTTATTTTTTGCCGAGACCAGATATAAAATAAAAGGGTTGTTTTTGTTTTAGTTTTGTCTTGTTTTGGCCTTTTTGATTATACATTAAATTAATAATGTATGATTAATTGTTGTGAAACGATTCACAATTTTAAGATACCTAATTATTTTAAAGAAGTTTAAAATATTGATGGATTAAATTCATATTACAAGTTTAATGTGAATTAAGATTGAAATTAATGTGATTAATTGAGGAATTGTCACTTAATTTGATCAATTAAATAGGTGATTTGGATAAAATTAATCTACATAATTAAAGAATTATGTCTTGTATGTTTAATTTTTTTAGTTGATGCATTTTATTTAGCTGAATGAATCGTTGAATGAATTTAATTTACGTATTTTGCAATCGGTTGTAATTTGTAATACTTAGTGTGACCTTAGTTAATTATGTTTTCGTAATGAAGGGAACATAATTTTTATGTAATTATGAGATCTCGAATCTCCTTATTTTTCATTAGTTTTGGGTTTTGAAATTAGAATGTAATAAATAGGTTTATTACGTAAATTTATTTATTGTAATTTTCAAAGAAGACTAAAGATGGGGATTGGAGCCCACTCCCGCTACATGGATCAAGATGGAACATCGAGACAAGCTTCTCGGGTCCAAGGATGGATTCCAAATTTGTATTTAATGTTCATTTTGATAGGATAGGCCACACTAGGACTTTTTTATTGTTTTTACGTTTTTCATTCCTATAGCTTTTCATTCACATGATAGTTTATGCATCATTTTTCGCCTAAAACCAAACCACCTACTAAAATGCATGAAAATTGACACATATAGGTTGTATGTTAGTTTCCATAGACATACATATGTCACATGTTTATTAAGCCATCACCTTAATTTATTCATTCACGCATGCTAGATATTAGTTCACTTAAAATGAATTAAAATAAAGTTGATGGGATCTTCCTCTAAAACGGAAATTGAGATTAGTCTTTATAAGGGCAAACAACTATGAATCCCTTCTTCGGCGGTAGGCATAATATGACCCCTTCTACGTTGGGTAAGTAGTTCGTGTTGACTTAGTTTATCTCAACATTATAGTCCGAAGAGTTTCTCGTGATTATGATGGACTAAAGATAGAATTTAAAGAAATTTATCGACCAAGAATTCTAACAGTAGAATTAGCCAAAAGTTTGGCTTATCAATATACAGATAATTGAGTCTTGGGATCATTTATATAATTCTTGAGGAAGGTCAATTGTATAAATGCTTGAGTCTTCGCGTTATAACATTAGATCATTAGACTTAAATTTAAATCGATGCACATGCTTATTATTTATTCTTCTTTTCGCAGTGTAGAACACGTAAATATTACTGTTACAACAAATGGCTGGAAATAACGAAATCCCAATGCCTAGTGCCACACTTGGACGCGAGTCCTCGCTGAAAGTTTTTATGGACAACATGAATCAGTACACGCGACTGAAGAATGATGGGTCCAATTTTGCGGATCGGGAGGCGGACTACGAATCTTTGCCATTGCTTGACGGTAAGCTCAAGTACTTAACTGAGCCAATACCGGTAAACCCAGGCCCCAATGCGGGAGTTAACGAGTCACTTGCTTATAGTGATTTCGTTATGGAAGCGGGTGCGATAAAGAACGTACTCATCTTTGCAATGGAAACCAATTTGCAGAGACGCTTCATTGCCCAAGGTGCGAACAAGATTTTCACCACGCTCATTAACGAGTTCTCAAAAGCACCGAGGATCGTTACTTATGAGCAAACCTGTCGCTTCTTTGATGCGAAACTCCAAAAGGGCCAACCGGTTAGCCCACACATTCTTAACATGATTGAGAATGTCGAGAAGTTGGAGGCACTTGATTGCAAAATCAGTGAGAGCATTGTCATTGACCGAATGCTTCATTCTCTTCACGATGGTTTTGCCCTTTTCAGGGTGAACTACCACATGAATGACTTGAAAAAGAGTCCTCATGAGCTACACTCCCTTCTCGTACAGACCGAGAAGGATATGAAATTGCGTGGGAGCATGAAGCAGGATGTTCTCACGATTTCCAACAAGGGTAAAGGTAAGGGCAAAGTTCCAGGCGACCTAACTGTAGGTAAGCCAAAATTCAAGAAGCCAGGGAACGGTAAGAGTGGGCCCGGTGAGACTAGTGGCTCACAGGGCTAGGCAAAGAGCAAGGGCGGTTACATTGAGTGCCACCATTATCACAAGACTGGACATTGGAGGAGGAACTGTCCCGTCTACCGTGAGGACATCAAAGCAGGCCGCATCGTTCCTGTTGGTATGTCATCTTATATTCATATGATTGAGATTAACCATGCAAGTTTCGGAACTTGGGTACTAGATACTGGTTGTGGTTCTCATATGTATAATCATTTGCAGGGCCTAAAGAACATCATACCTCTCGAAAAAGGTGATGTGGACCTGCGAGTCGGGAATGGAGCACGAGTTGCTGCTGTCTCGAAGGGAACATACGTAATCCAACTCCCTAGTGGTTTTGAGTTATTTTTAAATAACTGTTACTATGTACCCAGTTTGTCTAAGAACATTATTTCAGTTTCCGTACTTGATAAAGACGGATTTTCATTTTTAATAAAGGATAATAGCTGTATTTTCTCTTTCAATGAAATGATTTATGGCAAAGCGGTTTCCATGAATGGAATTTATATCTTAGATCAAACCACGGAAGTATTACACGTGAATAATAAGAAATTGGGATATTCTACATGGTACCCCTCAACTTTTCGACTTTCTATGTGGTACCCCTACACTTTTTAAAACATACATGGTACCCCTAATTGTTGTCATTATCACTAAGTGTACCCCTAAACTTTATTTTCCGTCAATTAAACTCAGTTTTAGGCATTAAGTGATTACTTGGACGCGTAACCAAGCTTGTCATTTATCATCCCATGACATAAAGACTCTATTAGGCTCAATATCTATCTTTGGACGTGATAATTTGGCATGGGATCAATAAATTTCGTCAAAAATTTTTTAGCCCATATATATATCAATAAATATTAGGATCGAGATGGATATTGAGCCTAATAGAGTCCATATGTCATGGGATAATAAATGACAAGTTTGGTTACGCGCCCGAGTCATCATTTAACGCCAAAAACTGAGTTTAATTGACAGAAAATAAAGTTTAGGGGTACACTTAGTAATAATGACAATAATTAGGGTTACCATGTATGTTTTAAAAAGTGTAGGAGTACCACGTAGAAAGTCGAAAAGTTGAGGTGTACCATGTAGAATATCCCTAAGAAATTAAAGGTTGGTGACAAAGATCAAACTTATCTATGGCATTGTCGAATGGGACACATAAATGAGAAACGCGTAACGAAACTTGTCAATAATGGGACTATTCCTGTTGGAGCTTGTGTTCTCCACAAATTAGTGTGATAACATTTGTAAATCTCGTACAGGTTCACACGGGTATACTTCGTATATTTAATCAGTTGATTAACGTTTACCTAATAACGGTTGGCTTGCTAGAAAGTTTGACGTTATTATCATACAGATGGCGGTGATCAACTGGTCCCTAAAGGTCACACCTATAGGACGTATTTGAGAACTGTGGTTATAGAAATATAATCACATTGATGCCCAAAATGACTAAAAAGTTAGTCAATGTGTTGATGAGATAATTATTTAATGAAAATTAAATAATATTAAGTTGAGCGAATTAACTGTCAATTCGTAAAATAAATATAATCAGTTATATTTAATTAAATATATATAATGTTAGCTTGGACGAATTAATCTGTTAATTCGTAATTAAATATAATCAGTTGTATTTAATATCAACAAGTTGAATGTGTCATAGTGGTAATAGTGAGGGTTCACATACCAAGAGGTCATGGGTTCGATCCTCACTAGATGACAATTTAACACACTTTATATATTTTTGGAAAGACCAAAAATAAGGAAATTTTTATTCACTATTTCGGTCATTATTGGCCGAAAATTGGGAGAATAATATATTTCCTAATTGAATTGGTAATTCGGTCTATATAAGAGAAAAAGGGAGAATTATTTCTACCCTAATGCTTTTTCTTGACCTAGCCTCTCTCTCTCATCACAAGAAACACAAAAACAACTAAATTTTACAGAAAATTTTAGATCGATTTCTAGCATAATCAAAGGGCATATCTCAGATCGTCTTGGGTGCAACTAATAGGCGAATATCAATTTTGATATTGTTCTTAGGCCATATTTGATAGGACCGAAGGTTATTTCTGAATCTTTTACTTATGTTTATGTATTTTATTTTATGACCTTAGATCATCTTTGTTAAATCGTTATAATCCTTCTATATTAAGGGAAGTATACAGATTATTTCCCACAAGTGGTATCAGAGCACTAGGCTACGATTTTAATCTTGATGATTTTCATAAAAATTGTATGTAAACTTTAACCTGTTTTTCGAAAAATTAGGGTTTCGAATTTTATGATTCGGAATTTTTTTTGTGTGTGCCGTTTTTTCTTTCTAGTTTGATGATATTTTTTCCATTCTATTTTTCATATTATAGTTTATAATCAGTTAAAATTATCATATGAAGAATTGGTTGTTTTAATTTAATGCAGATTAAGTTAAAATTGAATGGAATCATCATGTTTATGATAAAAAGATTGTTTTTGCTATATAGTTTTTGGCATATAAATTGATCATGTTCATTATTTCATATGTTAATCATGTTCTAATAGCAAAGGTAAACAATTTAGTCATCAAATCTAGTTTAAGGGCATTTTGCCGCAAAAGGAAAGAAAAAAGGAGAGGCCGTTTTTAGGGTTTACCGAAAAAAAAAAAATTTCTTGTTAATTTTTTTTGTTTTTGGTAAACCGAGAAAAAGAAAAAAAAAATTAGGAAAGTTTTTTTTATTGCCTTTTGCCGAAAAAGATGGAGAAAAATTTTTATGGAAAGTTTTTCCTTGTTTTTTTTTCCTATTTACCAAATTAAAATAGGAAAGGGGTTGTTTTTTTTATTTCAGCCGTGACAATTAAAAAAAAAAAAATTTTTTTTTGTTTTTTTTTGGCCGAGACATTTTTAAAGCATTGGATTTTTTTTTATTTTGGCCAATTAGTTATTGTGAATCGGTTCACAATTTAATGATACCGAGTTATTTTAAAGCAGTTTAAAATTTTGACGGATAGAATTCATATTACAAGTTTAATATGGATTATGTATGAATTAATGTGATTAAATTGCGGAATTGTCACTTAATTTAATTTAAATAGGTGGTTTGGATAAATTAATCAACATAATTAATTTATTGTATTATGTATGTTTAATTTATTTTAGTTGATGCTTTTATTTTTGTTGAATGAATCGAATGAATGAATTTTATTTACGTATTTAATTTTTGCAATCGGTTGTATTATGTAATACTTAGTGTGGCCTTAGTCAAATTATGTTTTCGTAATGAAGGAAACATGATTTTTATGTAATTATGAGATCTCGAATCTCCTTTATTTTAGTTTTGGGTTTTTGAAATTAGAATGTAATTAATTATGTAATTTTAATTATTGTAATTTCAAAGAAGACTAAAGATGAAGATTCAAGCTCACTCCCGCTGCATGGATCAAGATGGAACATCAAGACAAGCTTCTCGGGTCCAAGGATGGATTCCAAACTTGTATTTATTGTTTATTTTGATAGAATAGGCCACACTAGGACTTTTACTGTTTTTTTTACGTTTTTCATTTTATTGCTTTTCATTCACATGCTAGTAATTGCATCATATTCCGCCTAAAACCAAACCACCTACTACTAAAATGCATGAAAATTGACTCATATAGTTGTTTGTTAGTTTTCATGGACATGCAGATGTCACAGTCTATAAGCCATCACTTTAGTTTAAATCATTCTCGCATGCTAGATTATAGTTCACTTAAAATGAATTAAAAAGTTGATGGGATCTTCCTCTAAAACGGAAATTGAGATTAGTCTTTATAAGGGCAAACATCTATGAGTCCCTTCTTCGTCGGTAGGCCTAATATGACCCCTTCTACGTTGGGTAAGTAGTTGTGTTGACTTAGTTTACCTCAACATTGTAGTCCGAAGAGTTTCTCGTGATTATGATGGACTAAAGATAGTATTTACAGAAATTTATCGACCAAGAATTCTAACGGTAGAATTAGCTAACAGGTTAGCTTATCAATTTACAGAGAATTGAGTCTTGGGGTCATTTATATAATTCTTGAGGGAGGTCAATTGTATAAATGTTTTTGAGTCTTCGCGTTATGACATTAGTTCATTAGACTTAAAATAAAAATGATGCATGCTTATTATTTTATTCTTCTTTCGCAGTATAGAACACGCTTATTATCAATAATACCGTTACAACAAATGGCTGGAAATAACGCAATCCCAATGCCTAGTGCAACACTAGATCGTTCATCCTGGCTAAAAGTATTCATGGACCAAATGAATCAGTCCACTCGACTGAAGAATGATGGGTCCAATTTTGCGGACTGGGAGGCGGCACTACGGAATGCTGCCATTGCTGACGGTAAGCTCAGGTATTTAACTGAGCCAATACCGGTCAACCCAGGCCCAAATGCAGGAGCCAACGAGTCACTCACTTATCGTGATTTCGTTATGGAAGCGGGTGCGATAAAGAACGTACTCATCTTTGCAATGGAAACCAATTTGCAGAGACGCTTCATTGCCCAAGGTGCAAACAAGATTTTCACCACGCTCACTAATGAGTTCTCAAAGGCACCGAGAATCATCACATATGAGCATACCTGTCGCTTCTTTGATGCGAAACTCCAGAAGGGCCAACCGGTTAGCCCACACATTCTTCACATGATTGAGAATGTCGAGAAGCTGGAGGCACTGAATTGTAAAATCAGTGAGAGCATTGTCATTGACCGAATGCTTCATTCTCTTCACGATGGTTTTGCCCTTTTCAGGGCGAACTACTACATGAATGACTTGAAAAAGAGTCCTCATGAGCTACACTCCCTTCTTGTACAGACCGAGAAGGATATGAAATTGAATGGGAGCATGAAGCAGGATGTTCTCACAATTTACAACAAAGGTAAAGGTAAGGGCAAGGCTCATGGCGACCTAGTTGTAGGTAAGCCGAAGTTTAAGAAGCCAGGAAACGGTAAGAGTACGCCTGGTGAGACTAGTGGCTCACAGGGCAAGACAAAGAGCAAGGGCGGTGACATAGAGTGCCACCATTGTCACAAGACTGGACATTGGAGGAGGAACTGTCCCGTCTACCGTGAGGACATCAAGGCAGGCCGCGTCGTTCCTGTTGGTATGTCATCTTATATTCATATGATTGAGATTAACCATGCAAGTTTCGGAACTTGGGTACTTGATACTGGTTGTGGTTCTCATCTGTGTAATCATTTGCAGGGCCTAAAGAACATCATACCTCTCGAAAAAGGTGATGTGGACTGCGAGTCGGGAATGGAGCACGAGTTGATGCTTTGCCTCGAAGGGAACATATGTAATCCAACTCCCTAGTGGTTTTGAGTTATCTTTAAATAATCACACTATGTACCCAGTTTATCTAAAAATATTATTTCTTTTTCCGTACTTGCTAAAGACGGTTTTACATTTTCAATAAAGGATAATAGTTGTATTTTCTCTTTTAATGAAATGATTTATGGCAAATCAGTTTCCATGAATGGAATTTATATCTTAGATCAAACCACGGAAGTATTACACATGAATAATAAGAAATTAAAGGTTGGTCACAAAGATCAAACCTATCTATGGCATTGTCGAATGGGACACATAAATGAGAAACGCGTAAAGAAACTCGTCGATAATGGGACTATTCCCTCATTCGGATTTTCTGCATATGGCACGTGTGAATCATGTCTCATTGGCAAGATGACTCGAATTTCCTTCAAAGGTGTTGGAATGCGTGCTAGTGACCTATTAGGACTCATACATACGGACGTATGTGGACCTATGTCAATTACCGCTAGAGATGGCTATAGAGATTTTATCACTTTCACGAACGATTTGAGTAGATACGGGTATGTCTACTTAATGAAGCATAAAAGTGAGTCCTTTGAGAAATTCAAGGAATACCAGAATAGGGTACAGAACCAACTGGGTAGAAAGATTAAAGCACTCCGTTCAGATCGGGGTGGCGAATATCTTTCAAATGAGTTTGATCAACACCTGAAAGACTGTGGAATCGCTCTACAGTTAACTCCACCTGGAAAACCTCAATT
This sequence comes from Silene latifolia, assembly GCF_048544455.1. Lineage (NCBI taxonomy): Eukaryota > Viridiplantae > Streptophyta > Magnoliopsida > Caryophyllales > Caryophyllaceae > Silene > Silene latifolia. Next base: position 97,236,454 of record NC_133538.1, read on the forward strand.
AAATGGTGTGTCCGAACGGAGAAATCGAACCTTACTTGATATAGTTCGATCCATGATGAGTCACACAAAGAGTGCCTCGAATCATTATGGGGTTATGCTCTTTTGTCAGCCGCTCTTATACTTAACCGAAGTCCGTCTAAAGCTGTCGACAAGACTCCATATGAAATGTGGAAGGGAACGGTACCTAACTTGTCCTTTATTCGGGTTTGGGGCTGCGAGGCTTATGTCAAGTGGAGACACGAGGATAAGCTCGGCCCGCGATTGGTCAAGACATACTTTATAGGTTATCCAAAAGGAACATTTGGTCATTACTTCTATTCGCCAACCGAACATCGAGTTTTTGTTGCAGCTAGTGCGACGTTCTTAGAGAAAGAATTTCTCGAGAACAAGTCGAGTAATAGAACCTTCGAGCTGTCGGAGATTCCAGAACCAACAACCGAGGAACAGATGGAGGAAGCTGTACCTCCAACTGATGATACGGTTAATATTCCTGAGGAACCTAGGAGGTCGGGTAGAGACTCTCATCCTCCGACGATACATTGATATGGTCGAGGAGAATGATGTTTTACTTCTAGAAAGTAATGAACCCGCAACCTATAAAGGTGCTATGGCCTGTTCCGACTCAAAGCTATGGCTCGAAGCCATGCAATCCGAGATGGACTCCATGTATGAGAATAACGTATGGGATCTAGTTGATTTACCTAATAAGGTAAAACCTCTACAAAGGCAAATGGCTTTACAAAATAAAGCGTTCTGTAGAGGCGCAACCAGATATCTATAAGGCACGACTTGTGGCAAAAGGTTTCACTCAAGTGCAAGGATTGCATTATGATGAGATTTTTGCACCTGTAGTCATGCTACGTTCCATTCGGATAATCTTAGCGATTGCCGCATTTCATGATTATGAGATTTGGCAAATGGATGTAAAAACCGCCTTCTTAAACGATTATTTGGAGGAAGAGTTGTACATGGTGCAACCCGAAGGTTTCATAGATCCTAAACATCCTAAGAAAGTATGCAAGCTTAAGCGTTCCATTTATGGACTTAAGCAAGCTTCTCGGAGTTGGAATCATCGTTTCGACCAAGTGATAAAAGAGTATGGTTTCACTCGATCGGTCGAAGATCAATGCTTATATATCAAGTCGAGTGGGAGCAAGATTGTATTCTTGATATTGTATGTCGATGACATACTCTTGATTGGGAATGACATTCCTCTCCTATCTTCGGTTAAAGAATGGTTGAAGAACCATTTCCAGATGAAAGATCTGGGTGAGGCACATCGCATTTTGGGAATCCGTATCTACCGAGATAGATCACGACGGACGTTATCACTTAGTCAGGAGTCTTATCTAGAAAAGGTTCTTGAGAGGTTCAGCATGACCAACTCCAAGAAGGGGAACCTTCCTATGACGACTGGGATGCAGTTGAGCAAGTCTCAGTCACCCACGACGCCTGAAGGTATTGAGCGCATGAGTCGTGTTCCTTATGCTTCTGCAATAGGATCGATCATGTATGCCATGATATACACACGTCCAGACGTGGCATATGCATTGAGTATGACGAGTCGGTACCAAAAGACTCCAGGTGAAACACACTGGATAGCAGTCAAAAATATCCTCAAGTACCTACGGAGGACTAAGGATTGGGTATTGACTTATGGAGGCGATACTAAGCTATGCGCAACCGGTTACACAGATGCTAGCTTCCAAACGGATCGAGATGATTCAAAATCTCAGTCCGGGTTCGTTTTCACTCTTAATGGTGCTGCGGTCAGCTGGAAGAGTTCCAAACAGAGTGTTGTGATAAGCATGTAGGGCATGTTAATTCCATGGGAATTAAACATGTTCCTAAGTTGTAGTACTTGATTATGGATTTGATACATTATCTTTTTCATATATTATTTATAACTTCATCGTTTTATATATATATATAATATTTTGTTTTTCATGTGGATTGTACTGACAACATTGAACGCCACAAAGTGAACTGAATTACATTATATTTTTTTTGGTCCGTAATCGCCAATGTGAGCTGATAACTCCGGCTATTATATTGTGCAGTCGATTGATGGTGGGTTCAACGAGCCATATGTTAAACGGTTGACTAATCGATCACAGATACGAGATTATGATGATACCTCATAGGACAACTTTTTGTGACAACGTAATGGAGTCCTAAATGTTTTATAACATTCGGTGCCAGGTCGTGGATAGGACATCCATTGTGTTCCTAGAGTCGATTCTTTTGACTATCAACTGTCTCTTGAGATTAAGGCAGTTTTTGGATGACTTTGGTTTCTTTCTCACGGTCTACCGTAACTGGGGCTAAGTAGATTTTTTCTGGGTCATTTCATACTGTGCTTACATCTGCAGGATTTGAGTTGAAGAAAATATACAACCCTTATCAGGTATAGTTATTTCTTAGGGCCACTCGAGGAGTTGTAACTGAAATGCATGGCCATGCTCGAATGTTGATTCGTTTATCAGTTAAGTTACTCTCTAGTCGGGAAAACCACTCTTGATACTGATCGCTTGTAAAATACGACCTTTGTGAATTCGGATTTGCAAATTGTTTTACATTGAGTGGGAGAAATTTTAAAGGATATGAGAATCGGTTATCGCACATACACTTGTGAGGACAAGTGGGAGTTTTTTGGAGCTGGTGTCCTCCACAAATTAGTGTGATAACATTTGTAAATCTCTTACAGGTTCACAAGGGTATACTTCGTATATTTAATCAGTTGATTAACGTTTACCTAATAACGGTTGGCTTGCTAGAAAGTTTGACATTATTATCATACAGATGGCGGTGATCAACTGGTCCCTAAAGGTCACACCTATAGGACGTGTTTGAGAAATGTGGTTATAGAAATATAATTACATTGATGCCCAAAATGACTAAAAAGTTAGTCAATGTGTTGATGAGATAATTATTTAATGAAAATTAAATAATATTAAGTTGAGACGAATTAATCAATTAATTAAATTAAATATAATAAGTTATTATTTAATTAAATATATATAAGGTTAGTTTGGACGAATTAATCTGTTAATTCGTAGTTAAATATAATCAGTTGTATTTAATATCAACAAGTTGAATGTGTCATAGTGGTAATAGTGAGGGTACACAAGCCAAGAGGTCATGGGTTCGATCCTCACTAGATGACAATTTAACACACTTTATATATTTTTGGAAAGTCCAAAATAAGGAAAATACACTCCTTATTTTCGGTATGTTTGGCCGAAAATTAGGAGGTTATTTCTTTCCTAATTAATTTGGTTATTCGGTCTATATAAGAGGAAGGTAGAGAATTATTTCTGACCTAATACTTTTTCTTGACCTTGCCTCCTCTTTCTCATCACAAGAACACAAAGACAATCAAATTTTACAGAAAATTTTAGATTGATTTCTAGCATAATCAAAGGGCATATCTTAGATCGTCTTGGGTGCAAATAATAGGCGAATATCAATTTTGATATTGTTCTTAGGCCATATTTGCTAGGCCCAAAGGTTATTTCTGAATCCTTTAATTTTGTTTATGTATTTTATTTTATGACCATTGATCATCTGTTTTAAATCGTTATAATCCTTCTAGTTTAAGGGAAGTATACAGACTTATTTCCCACAAATAGAGGTGCCATCTTCCAGGCTAAGGAGCCAAAGTCTAGCAACAAATCTAGACATGTACATCAGAAAGCTCACCTGTTCCGTGATTACGTGGAGCAAGAAGAGATAGTGATTGACAAGATTGCGACGGATGATAACATCGCAGACCCTCTCACTAAACTGTTGAATTTTAATAAGCATGAAGGGCACGTTATTTCCATGGGAATTAAACGTGTTCCTGAGTTGTAGTAGTTGATTATGGATTTGATACATTATCGTTTTCATATACTATTTCTAACTTCATCGTTTAATATATAATATTTTGTTTTTCATGTGGATTGTACTAACAACATTGAACGCCACAAAGCGAACTGAATTACATTATATTTGTTTGGTCCGTAATCGCCCATGTGAGCTGATAACTTCGGCTATTTTATTGTGCAGTCGATTGATGGTGGGTTCAACGAGCCATAAGTCAAGCAGTTGACTGATCGATCACAGATGCGAGACTATAACGATACCTCGTAGGACAAATTTTTGTGACAACATAATGGAGTCCTAAATGTTTAAAAACATTCGGTGCCAGGTCGTGGATTGGACGTCCATTGTGTTCCTAGAGTCGATTGTTTTGACTATCGACTGTCTCTTGAGATTAAGGCAGTTTTTGGGTGACTTTGGTTTCTTTCTCACGGTCTGCCGTAAATGGAGGCTAAGTAGATTTTTTCTGGGTCATTTGATACTGTGCTACATCTGCAGGATTCGAGTTAAGGAAAATATCCAACCCTTATCAGGTATAGTTATTTCTCAGGGCCACTCGAGGAGTTGTAATTGAAATGCATGGCCATGCTCGAATGTTGATTCGTTTATCAGTTAAGTTACTCTCTAGTCGGGGAAACCACTCTTGATGCAGATCCTTTGTAAAATACGACCTTTGTGAATACGGAATTTGCAAATTGTTTTACATCGAGTGGGAGAAATTTTAGGATATGAGAATCGGTTATCGCACATACACTTGTGAGGACAAGTGGGAGTTTGTTGGAGCTTGTGTCCTCCACAAATTAGTGTGATAACATTTGTAAATCTCTTACAGGTTCACAATGGTATACTTCGTATTTTAATCAGTTGATTAACGATTACCTAATAACGGTTGGCTTGCTAGAAAGTTTGACGTTATTATCATACAGATGGCGGTGATCAACTGGTCCCTAAACGTCACACCTATAGGATGTGTTTGAGAGATGTGGTTATGGAAATGTAATCACATTGATGCCTTATATGACTAAACAATTAGTCAATGTGTTAATGAGACAATTATTTAATGAAGATTAAATAATATTAGTTGAGACGAATTAACTGTCAATTCGTAAATTGAATATAATAAGTTATATTTAATTAAATGTATGTAATGTTAGCTTGGACGAATTAATATGTTAATTCATAATTAAATATAATCGGTTATATTTAATCAACAAGATGAATGTGTCATAGTGGTAATAGTAAGGGTACTCAAACCAAGAGGTTATGGGATTGATCCTCACTAAATGACAATTTATAAATAATACATTTTATACATTTTGCATACTACCAAAATAAGAAGATTTAATCTCCTTATTTTGGGTAGGTACAAAAACCGAAAAAAAGAGAAATTTATTCTCCTAATTTCGGAAATGGGCCGAAACATTAGAAGAAGGAAAATCTACCCTAATTACTCCTAATAATCGGTTTATAGGGAGATTAAGGAGGAATTTTTCTAACCTAATTTTTCCTTAACTCATTCTTGCCTCTCATCTCAACACAAAAAACTGAAAACCCTAATTAATTTACTGAAATTGAGGGATCGATTCTAGCAACAAGTGAAGGGCATATCTCATATCGTCTTGGGTGCAACTAATAGGCGAATATCATTGCGATATTGTTCTTAGGCCGAATTTGCTAGGACCGAAGATTGATTCTTCATATCTTTACCTTTTTGTTTATGTAATTTAATTTTATGACTAGTATTTATCATTATAATTCGTTATAATCCTTAAATTTAAAGGGATGCATACAGATAAATCCCACATTAGCAAACTCAGAGAGGCAATTAGCAACTGCAACTACAGAAGGCACATCCCCTCTCATGAATATCATGAGATCATATGCAAAAACCAGATGGTTAATTCTGAGTTTAGCACACTTAGGATGAAGTGATACCTGAGGAAGAAGGAATAGTCGTCTGAGTTATCTGGAGATAATTTCCATGCTTAAGACAAATATGTAGGAGATATGGGATCCCCTTGCCTGATACCAGAATTACCAGGAAAGAATCCACATATACTGCCATTAACCTTAAGGGAGAACCAAGTGGAAGCTATACACCCCATGATCCAAATAACAAATTTTGAAGGGAAACCCAAACCATGAAGCATATTTTGAATGAAATCCCACTGAAGAGAGTCAAAAGCCTTTTTTATGTCCACCTTTATAAAGCACCTTGGTGAAATTAGGCTTTGATTGTAACCTTTGATTAAAGCCCGGGACATCATAATGTTCTCAAAAATATTACGACCCTTTATAAAAGCAGCTTGCTCACTTCCCACTAAGTCAGGTAGTACAACCTGGAGCCTATTAGCTAGTATCTTGCTGATGGTCTTGTACACAACAGAGCAACAAGCTATAGGTCTAAAGTCCTGAACTGCAACAGGCACAACTTTCTTAGGGATAAGAGCAAGAAGAGTGGTGTTTACTTTTCTCATCATTCTGCCTTTTCTAAAAAGTCCTCCACAGCAGCACAAAAAGTATCCTTCATAGTATCCCAGTCTTTCGTGAAAAAACCAGAAGAAAACCCATCCTGCCAGGGCTCTTGTTAGGAGAAATGCTAAACAAAGCTCTCCTAATCTCTTCTCTTGTTACAGGAGCAATAAGCTTAACCCCTGCTTCATCTGATACCCCTGGGCCAGAGGAGAAAACAATGTCACTTATGGGTGCAACATTAATTTTCCTCCCCAGGAGACTAGTATAGTAATCCACAAAAGCCTCATTAACATTAGCAATTCCATATCCGGTAATGCCATCCTTATCATTGATCATTCCAATGGTACTTTGATGCCTCCTAATAGCATGTTTAGAGCAGTCCCCTTTATTAATGTTGTTCACCTTAGCCTTCTGGAAGAGTATATCCACTTCAGTCATACAGAGTTTAACATACTGATTAGAAAGATGTTTCTCCTTTTCAATCAGAAGAGGAGAAAACAAATCAGCTTGTAACTCTTTTTGACAATCCTCCAATTGCCCTCTGAGAGTCTAAACCCGTTCAGTGATATTAGAAAAGCTCCTTTTGTGCAGCTGCTGCAGAGAATTCTTCACACTTTTAAGTTTGAAAAACAGTTGGTACATGGGGGTCCCATAGCATGGTGTGTTCCAGGCAGTTTGGATAAGTCCTTGGTAATTAGGATGATCTTTCCAAGCATTCAGAAAACTAAATCTCCTTTTAATAGGACTAGCAGGAGCCAGAGAAACCATCAAAGGATAATGGTCAGAAGGGCCAGGAGGCATACTTAGGGCATAAGAAGCAGGGAAAATAGTAAGCCAAGCGGGTTTTACCAACACTCTATCTAATCTAGCCCAAGTTCTAATTTCAGACCCTTGCTTATTGGACCAAGTAAATTCAGACCCCATGCTATGCATGTTATCTAAATAGCACTAACCCAAACACGCATTGAAAGCCAGGATATCCTGAATAGTTGGAGGATTAGGGCCCCCCATTTCACTCAGACCTCTAACAACGTTGAAGTCCCCCATAACAACCCAGGCAGAGGAGGTTTTTCAGATCTCAGCAAGCTTATCCCAAAGAGTCCCCATAGCAGTTGGATCATTCAAACCATAAACACAAGTTAGAGCAATAGCTTGATTAGTAGCCTTGAACCAAACATCACAGTGGATAAGTTGTTTATGGAGGATTACATTACTAATAGCAACCGTAGCAGGATTAAAAAATAGCCAAATCCTACCCTGAGCCTTGTTACTAATGATACCATAGGAAGAAAAATGAGAAATTATTGAGTACTCTTTATGCTCCTTGACATGTGTCTCAACCAAGCCAAGAATATCAAGCTTATTCTTAACTAAAAACCTACTAACCTCCAACTGTTTAGTGCTTTCATTAAGCCCTCTAATGTTCCAAGCTGCTATCATCAGGAACTTTAGGGGGCTTGGGATCAATATCGGCCACAAAATTCTGACTATCATCCTCCAGAGGCAACAAAACTTCATCATCTACAGCAAGAACAGAATAGTCATTTTGCACTGAAACCACTGTGGAAGACTCAGCAACCTGTTGCCCAACATTAGAGCTTTGGTGCTTGGCTTCACCTGGTTTTTTCCCTCTTGCTTTAGCCGAGCCTGCTTTACTAGTGCTAGTACCAGTAGGAGTTTCCTTGGCAAGGGCAGCTGCAGCAGGCACCTTAGCAGGGGCAACTGTTATAGTGCTCTGAACAGGAGCCTTCTTCTTCCAAACTGGCTGTGCAACCACCTTGTCCTTATTTAGCTTGCAGAAATTTTCTGTGTGACCAAGCTTACCACAACAATGGCAATAGAAAGGCTTCCACTCATAAACAATTATCTGGACTATTTGGCCATGATATGGAGTGTTAATGATCACTTGCTCAGGCAGCTCAGAAGCTAAATCCGCCTCAACCATCACTCTGGCAAAAGATAGCCGTGCCTTACATGTAGTGGTCAAGTCAGCATATAGAGGCTAACCTACCTTACTAGCAAGCTTACTTAACACAACATCAGACCATAGTACAGGGTCCAACTCTGGGAAAAGTATCCAAATAAGAACCACAGACAACTTGTCCATTTCCCTGGAGAAGTTATGAGTCCATTGCTTTAGAACCAGAGAGTTACTGCCTAAAGACAAGAGGCCCCCTTCAAAACTTCTTCCATATCCGCAGCACTAGTGAATCTAAAAGAGAATCATCCTCTCCTGAAATACTGGACTGTAGGCATTGAGACATGACTCCAACTCTTAGTGACATAAGCCTGCATTTGAGCTACAGTAGGTCGAGCCCCTAGAACATTACCCATTAAAGTATACTTCCAAAAACGCAATTCACCCTCAACATCATCCTCAGTAACATCTATCTCAGTTGAGTCAGCACTGTGTTGACAGTAATGAAGACTCATTCCAACTTTTGGCTTAACCACTTTATTCCACCCCGGATTTTCCACATTAGTTGCATGAGCAACTAGTGGGATCTCAGCAGTAGCAGGAACATCAATCGTTTTAGCACCAGTCCCTAGGCTAAGCTCCAAAGATGGCTTTTCGGGGGGGGTTTCTATTTCGTCAACCAAAGAATCCCCTGACTCGGCGAAGAGAACTTATAATCGAATTATAAGTCTTAGCACGTCTATTACTACGAACAGCAGAATTAACCAACTCATTAACCACAAAAGGAGTACAAACAACATCACTTGAATCAACGTCAGCAACCACATGTTGGGCATCCACCACTGTTTGATGCAACACCGGACGCCCACGAGCTCTTCCCCGAGGTCTTGCCATGAACAAAAAAAAAGAAAAAACTAAAGGAAAAGATTAGGAAATCAGATCAGAAATGGGAAGTAATCGAGAAATCTAGGGTTTGGAGTAAAATCGCAGGATCGTAGAGAGAAGGTGCTCTATCTCTTCATGGCTTTTATTATTATTATTATTATTATTATTATTATTATTATTATTATTATTATTATTATTATTATTATTATTATTATTATTATTATTATTATTATTATTATTATTATTATTATTATTATTATTATTATTATTATTATTATTATTATTATTATTATTATTATTATTATTATTATTATTATTATTATTATTATTATTATTATTATTATTATTATTATTATTATTATTATTATTATTATTATTATTATTTTGGTTCAGTTCAATTCAGTTCAGTTCTAAAAAGCCAGAAAGAACAAAGCTTTAATCTCCCATCAGTTTTAAAAGCCCAGGAATTGGAGAAATCAAGAGAATTTCTTAAAACTCGTTTGGTTGACATGACGGAATTAAACGGATACAATTCATCTACATTTGAGTGGCAACCAAACAACACCTTAATGTTAAATAAGAGTACGGTGTTCATGACTCTTTTCATATACACTTTTTTTCCATAATGTATGATTAAAATGTAAGTAATCATTTGCTCTAAGGCCCTGTTCTTTTGAACTTAAAGTCACTTAATTTAAGTTCACTTCAGATACTATAAGTTCAGTTTAGTTCAGATCAGATACTATAAGTTCAGTTTAGTTCAGATCAGATCCTATAAGTTCAGTTCAGATACTATAAATTCAGTTCAATTCAGATCCTATAAGTTCAATTCAGTTCAGATCCTATAAGTTTAGTTCAGATCCTATAAGTTCTGTTCAGTTCAGATTCTATAAGTTCTGTTCAGTTCAGATCCTATAAGTTCAGTTCAGATCCTATAAGTTTAGATCCTATAAATTCAATTTAGAAAAGTTATATACAAAGTATTATTTTTAAAAACCGGCGCAAAAATATTTTACATTATTAATTATTCGATACATATATACATTATTATTTTTAAAACAAAATTAACACTCTTCTAATTATTTTTTATCATAATATAACCATAATATAATGTATGAACAAACCAATGTATATAAAGCGAAAAAATGTTATTATCTTACCTTGTGTTTTAGACTATATTTTTATATCAGTGTTCTCTCTTGGCTGCCCACTAATTTCTTGTAAAAACTTTGTTTGATCTCAATAAAAGTTTGTGTTTTTAATAATAATAATAATAATAATAATAATAATAATAATAATAATAATAATAATAATAATAATAATAATAATAATAATAATAATAAAGATGTGGTTTTATAAAATAATAATAATAATAATAATAATAACAACAACAAGAACAATAATAACAATAACAATAACAATAACAATAAGACGAAGAAGAATAAGAATAATTAAGTTAAATTAATTTAAGTTAATTTAAATTCGGATCGTGTAAGTTCAGTTCAGATCCTATAAGTTCAGTTCAGATCCTATAAGTTCAATTCAATTCGGATCCTATAAGTTCAGTTCAGTTCAGTTCAGATCCTATAAGTTCAGTTCAGATCCAATAAATTCAATTCAGTTCAAATCCTATAAGTTCAGTTCAGTTCAGATCCTATAAGTTTAGTTCAGTTCAAATCCTATAAATTCAGTTCAGTTCAGTTCAGATCAGATCCGTTTCATTTCAAAAGAACAGGGCCTAATAGATGTATATTGATATTCAGAATTGACTCGACATGCAAAGCATTTATCATAACGTTCAAGTTGCTAAGAAATTGAGAAATCTTTTTTTTTTTTTTTATTTTTTTTTATTTTTGTCAGCTGTAAAATAAGGTTCTACAGTTTCATGGCTTGCTTAGCAAGGTTATGCGCAATGCCATTCATCTGCCTCGGAATAAAATTGAAACATAAACAGTGAAAGAAACTAAAAGAACCCCTAAGATCTTCCAAGAGCCCTGCGATCTTGTGATTATCCTTGTTCACTCTTGCTATTTGGCTGATAAGTTGCAAGCAGTCCGACGAGATATCCAGATGTAAAATCTGCTCTTCACATGCCCACTCCACGATATCCCGAACCCCCAGGGCTTCAGCTTGTATCGGTGATTCAGCTCTGGTGCGTACTTGTCTACGACCTATTTCCTGCCCCGTGCCATCATAAGCAATCCACCCGAAAGCCGCCTCAAAAGTCTGGTTCCAGCTAGCATCCACTTTTACGCGTACCACCGTACAAATGATGGCTTACCTACAACACATACCGGGTGTCCGTTGCGAATATCGGCCACGTCCCTTTGGCAGGCTCCTTCTTCCTCACATCGCAGTTCACTCCGATTTTGCCTCGAGTTCATGGAATTACACAAGATGTGTACTTTCTCCCCAATTACCTTGTAGACCATATTCGTGATCACATGCGAGTTGACCGCTTGATCTTGAAATTTAATTTTGTTCCTCATTGTCCATATGCCCCACAAAGTTGCCACAAACTGGATCACCTGGTTCATCCCCTCATCCTTTTTCTGTAAGTATTGTAACCATTCGCAAATCCAATTTGAAATTGGAATGCTCCCTGCACCCTCAACCCGAATGCCTAGGGTCGATCCAGCCCAGATTCTTCGAGAGAGCCCACAGTCCCTGAACAGGTGTTCAGGTGTTTCCATAATGTGCCGATCTCCTCCGCATATGTCACAGAATGGATCCGCGTCAATCTTCCGCTTTATGAGCTCATTCCCAGTCGGAAGCACATTTGTAATAGTCTTCCAGAGCAGGAGTTTCCACATCTGTGGGATAGGCAACCTCCATAGCACTTTCCGACAGAACAGTTGTCCTCGATCACTTAGTCGACGATTGTCTTTATCCGTCCCAACTTTGGCCATGTAATCAGTAAATATTAAACCATATCCACTCTTTACCGTATACTGACCTGTTGTTGTGAGCGGCCAAAAAACCTTATCCTCGCTCCTCACTTCGCACCTTGGTATAGCAAGGATCCGTGTAGCCCACTCCTCAGTGAACAGCCCTTCAATGAAGACCTTATTCCACCTACCATTAGATTGGAACAGGTTCCGTACCTGCAGATTAGCAAGGAATCCATTGCTAAGGTTAAGCCAATCTTCTTTGGGCTCCGGTCTCTCTCCCCCCACCCATCTTGCAGTCCAGACATTGATCTTCGAGTTAATACCAGGCTTCCACCCCATATTTGTGGACAGCGGGCCGCCCACAGGGGCGCTTGGTGAAGGTCGAAAAACAAGCGTTTGCATTTTGTAAGGAGTCGCCACCAATTTTTATGGGAAATTGGAACCGTTCGAATACCTCGTGTCATGTCAAGACACAAAGTAGTGACATGAACACTAAGCAATCGTTACCCTTAGCATTCTATGTCTAGAATGACTCTCGTGGATGCCAATGAAATAATGATGGGAGTGGGGATGACAACAGGAGTAGACTCTCTAATGACTTCTCTAGACTCCGACTCCGACTCTGGCTCGAACTCGTCGTCTTCTGGTTCTCCTTTGAACATCTCTCCTTCTCCAGTAGTGAGCTTGAAGAGTCTTCCTTGGTTGTTGGTCCATTTGATAGATTTTCTCAATCCTTTCTGCTGCTTTGTGTCGATTTCTGTGATCAACGCGGTGGGGTTGAAGCGATCGTCCTGAAGTATCATAGTAATGATCTCATCCTGCGCGACCCTAATGAATCGATCTTCTCCAAACAATAGGCTCACAGCTTGTTCGTCGAAGCAAGGTGCTTGACGGGTTTTGACGGTAGGAACCGTTTCGGGAGGAATGAAGTAGCAATCGTGAAAGATCTCGATTCCGGCTAACTTCCTCTCAAGATAATGCCAAGGTTCGGGAAATCCGTGAAAGAGTTCTGAACTTCCTTCTTGAACGAAGTACCCATTTAGAGTGGGGAGATATGGTCTCATTTGGACTCCCACGTGCTTGCGATTTTGGACTTGAGCGAGCATTTCGAGAACTTCCTCTTTTGTGGGTTTGTACCCTAGTCCAAGTGGTATCCTTGTCGAGTTGCCTTCCTTGTATGGTGCAAAGGTATTTTTCCGAGTTGGGTTTAAAAGCATTCCAGGGAAGTATCCCTAGGATTTGAGTATGTGGTTGACCACCAAGTTGGAGTAGGGATTATAGTATAAGGGTGCCAACTCACTTTCTATGACATTTACACTTTGGAAGCCCCCAAGTTCGTATACGGGATCCGCAAGGACTTGATTGTTTGATTGCTTCTCGATTATTGCCTTGATGGGTGACGAAGTGATCGTCACTACTTTGCCATTTAGTGGGATCTTGATCTTTTGATGAAGGGTGGATGTTACCGCTTTGGAAGCATGAATCCAAGGCCTTCCCAGAAGTATGTTGAATGAAGCTTCGATGTCCACTATTTGGAAGTTAACTTTTCGCTCGATTGGTCCCGTGGCTATGGTTAGGCTAGCAAGTCCAACCACTTTTCGTCGTGTACCGTCATATGCACGTACACCTTGATTGGTGGGGGTCCAATCCGACTCTTTCATGCCTAGCTTGTATGCCGTTTTGAGGGGTATGACGTTGACCGCGGAGCCATCATCTACCAAAGTCATTGGCACATTCTTCTTTAGACAAATGACAGTGATGTATAGAACAAGGTTGTGACTAGCGCCAAAAGGTGGCAAATCTTCGTTCGAGAAAGTAATAGGATTACTTAGCTTCGGTGATTCTTGGAAGACCAAGTTGACTACATCTTCAGGAGTGGAGTTATGTGCTACATTCAATTTGGCCAAAGCTTGCGAAAGCTTGCGATGCGGAAATGAGCTTGCCACTAATTGCCGGGATGAAAGATCAGCCTTTGTCTTCTGTAATTGCTTGAGCAAATGATCGGTGGGGTCATCTTCGTTGTCATTTGGTGTGATGACGTTGGTTGGACCGTTTTGGGTAGTGCTTTGATATGGGCGACCCGAACGAGTTAGGTGATCCACATCTTGGTCTTCACCATTTTGGACTATTTCCTTGACTAAGGAGTTTTCAATGAGGTATTCGTCTTCATCATCATCGGCCCAAACCCCATTGACTGCAGCTAGTTCCTTCATTCTCATGATGTCACTTTCTAGTCGTATGATTTGATCGACTAGTTTATCAACCACGGTGACTACTTCTTGCATAGTGGCATTTTGAGAGAAGATCAATGGTACGCGTTCTTTAGGTATTGCGTTGGGATTGCGCAAGGTCGTTACCATGTTTTCTAGTTCCCACACTTGTCTATCTACATTCCTTGCCCATGTGATGAAGTCGGAAATGGTAGGGGAGATAGTGGAGTAGAGCCTTTCTTTCTCAATTGCATGAATTTCATTTTCGGTGGGAGAAATGAGGTGTGAGCAATCTAAGGTAGATTCATCACTTGTAATCACTAGAACTCCAAGAGGATTCTGAGTGTTGTTGGGCTTACCTCCTGGTGGAATTGGAAGTCGACCATTTTCAATCATATCTTAAAGCACGTGTTTCAACTTGTAGCATTTTTCTGTGTCGTGCCCTTTGCCCCTATGGTATTCATAGTAGGAATTTTCATCCCAGAATTTGGACTTCCTTTCGGGTTCGGGAGTAGGTCCAATGGGTTGGAGTTTACCTTGTTTCATTAGCCTTTTTAGAGCGTTGGAGTACGTATCCCCAAGGTTTGTGAATTTCCTTGGTGGAGTAGTTTTCTTGGATGGCTCGAGAAGGTTGACTTCGTCGGTCTTGCTAGTAGAGCCGTATGAACGACTTGTGGACCCTTGATATCCTCTACCTACCGTTTTGGACAAGAGTCCTTTACGGATGTCATCTTCAATTCGCGTCCCTAGTACAGTTAAGTCCTTGAAAGTCTTGATGTTTTGATATCTCAAATGGTTGGCATATATGGGCTTGAGATTATCCACAAACTTTTCCACAAGAGTAGCCTCATCCGGGCGTTCAACTAGTTGAGTACTAGTCTTCCTCCACCTACTTAGGAAGTCGGTGAATCCTTCTTTGTCATGTTGGGTAAGAACCTCTAGAGTACGCATGTTGACTTGGATCTCGGCATTATCCGCGTATTGTTTCGAGAACTCGATTGCGGCGTCTTCCCAAGTAGCGACCTTTTTGTGATCTAAAGTGTAGAACCATTGCTTCGGATTGGTGTCAAGAGATGAAGGAAAGATCCTTAAGAACATCTCGGGTTTGATGCCTTTGATAGACATGTAATCCTTGAAGGCGCGGATGTGGTTCAAAGGGTTCTCATGTCCTTTAAACTTAGGGATATCCGTCATGCTAAAGTTAGTTGGCAATTTGGAATTGACGGCTTCATATTTGCGATTGTTTTCCCTATAAATGTCATCCCCCTTAAGGTACATCAATTGCTCCTCTAGGTATTGGAGTCTCTTCTCATACTGCAGTTGTTCCTATGATAGGATTCTCATCTTTAGACTCGTCATCGGAAAAACGTAGTACTTCACCTTTAAGGGGAGGCAACCTTCCCTCTACATCAAAGATACGGCCTTCGATAAGTTCAAGGCGGTCATAGGTTTGTTCTTGAGTGATTTGCATTTGGGATAGCGCGGCTAGGATTCCATCATTCCTCTCTTGAATTTGCTGGAGGTTTGTTTCATCGCTTGATCCGGGCATCTTGGAAACTGGATAAGAGATCGGCGACAAATCAAAACACGATCGACCATTCTATCACACTTGCTAAAAGAGGAAAAGTTTTGACTCGTGAAGTGGGTGTGTGCCACTTGTGTTGAGTGGATTTTGAAGAAAGACAAGGTCTTTGAAAATATGTGACCTAGTCAACTGTAGTGTAGTTGTAGGAGTGGACTCGAAGTGAGGTTTGAAATGGGCTTGTGGCCCGAATTTTGACACGACAAACGGACGGAGTTTTGACCGGATTTTGCGCTAATTAAAGGCCCTATTTCGAAATTCTTGTTTGAAAATAAGGATTTTGATTTTTTGAAAATTGGTCATGGTTTTGTTTAGAAGTGGTGATCACGTAGGGTTTACACATTTATACAAGCATTATAATGGGATGCTGAGTGCATTTAGAAGGGTTTTGGTTTAAAGGGTAGGTTGCCATACCGAACCATCAAACCCGAAGTCTGTGGAGAGGCTCGTGCCAAACAAGAGTAAGGCCGATTCCTAGTCCATTTCCTCAAGTAGTGAAGGCCCTTGATACAAACAAGAGTAAGCATCATGGTATGGATGACGTCAATCGCTATCCATCCTTAGGCCCAAATAAGAATTAGGACCGTTTAGACGGGACGATTGGTCGAATGGGTTGGGTTGGGCCTAGGAAGGCCGAATAAACGATCTAGGAAGACCGAGTTATGAAAACCGACAATTGTCTTGTACAAACTTATTCCCTAACCTTGTTCAAGTTTCACCCTTGCTACACGTAAGTGTATTTTCCCCAGCGGAGTCGCCAAACTGTGGACAGCGGGCCGCCCACGGGGGCGCTTGGTGAAGGTCGAAAAACAAGCGTTTGCATTTTGTAAGGAGTCGCCACCAATTTTTATGGGAAATTGGAACCGTTCGAATACCTCGTGTCATGTCAAGACACAAAGTAGTGACATGAACACTAAGCAATCGTTACCCTTAGCATTCTATGTCTAGAATGACTCTCGTGGATGCCAATGAACACGGGTGCTCACGGAGATCTGGAGTAAGGGGTGAGGGTACGTATTAGGAAGCTCTTTTGATCGAACACCTAATCCCGCCCGCCTCGATAGCGGCCTCTACTAATGATTAGGGAAGTTATTCGTACTTGATATATCGTCGGTTATATGCATGCAATGCAACATCCAAGTTTTAATCCTAGCATGTGAGAATTAACTAAGTCGGTTGACACGTAATTAGCATACAATTGGGTCGAAGTTGGAATTTAATGTTGATTTACATGTGAAAACATACAAACGATAAAAGAAATACAATAATTATAAATTACAATAATGAAAATTACATTAATTACATTGGAATAGGCGATTTATGTCGAAAATACCTTTAAAACGGATAATTTGAGAAAAAGAATAAAAAGAAATAAATTAACGAACAGAATTAGCGATATTACGGATATTAGTTAGTTAATCGTGGACTAATTAAACTAGGTCAAGCGAGAACGGAGTTCGGGGATGAAAATCATCTGGAACAGCGCAAAGATAGATCGCGCCCTCTGGAAGAGGCGCAGCCGATTCTTTGCGTCTCTTTCCAAGGGTGAGTTCTGGCTGTGGCTTTAAATCTGCAAATCGTTAATGTTAATTGGTAATTTTATGGATCGATTAAATTATTTACTCGGATGAAAGTGATTAATACTTTTTTTACATGTCAATGATGGTCATGAAAGCGATAAACATGGATGAGACGGATGCAAACGGATTATTTACATGAAATAATGATGGAAACATTAATGAGTCCTCTGTTGAAATAAGTCAATTAGGCTAAATATGACGGATATACAATGAATATGCGAATAAGCAGATGAAAATTATATCAATGACGAATTCTAGAAACTCAATATGAACAAATTGAATCTCTAAAACCCGGGTTTGAATTTAATGACGAAAACCCGTAAATATGAATTATAAGGGATTTAAGTCGGATTTATGATGAATTGAACATATTAATGAATGATGAATTATATGATACGATATACATGTGAATATTAAACTATTGTGATGAAGAATTAAAGAAAATAAACGAAACAAATAACAAACACACGAATTACAGAGGACGAAGAAGAAGAAAAGAAGCGAGAACTGCAGCGGCCTCACGAAGAGGCGCAGGCAGAATCGCGCTCCTTCTTCGAAGAGGCGCAGCAGTTGCTGCGTCTTTTCTCGACGTTTGTCTACTGGAAATCCGCAAAAACAGAGTCTTAAAGCACGGTTTTGGAAATCAGTTTTAATGGTGTTTTCGACATAAATCTTACAACGATGATACGATAAACAAAATACAATAAATGAAAGAGGATTATACACCCTCAGACTTACATGTTGACGAAACGAGATGAACTAAGATATCGACTAGTGAATGCTCGACGCGAATGCAAAGAGAGTGCCCTCGTAAGAGGAAAACGATTGATTAATTTAAGTTGATTGAGTGTAGTTGGTCAAATTGGTCGGTCATGCAACGGAGAGGCTGGTACCCGGAAGGATCCGAGCTTACGTGGTCGGAAGTCCAAGCACGTAGGCGCCAATGAGTAAGAACAAAGTCTAGAATGCAAAGGGAGAAGAGAAGGGCGGACACTCGCGTGATAAATATGAGGAACGAAGGCTCCTATTTATACTAATCACGCGGAGGAATAGGGTTTCGGAGACTCTTTGGAAGTGAATCTCGGAAAGATATGAAAAAAGATACGTAAGACATGCAAAGAAGGGCACGGGAAGAGACGCAGCAGCCATCGCGTCTCTTGGAAGAGGCGCAGCACTCTCTGCGTCTATTCCCGGAGGTTTCCTCCTACCAAGAAAGATTTCCGCGTTTGAGTTATGGTAGGACGGAAATAATTCGATTATCTTATGAATATTACGGGATATTATTTGCCAAAAGATAGAATTTATGAAATATGGAATAGAAATATCCGGAACATTCCAGAATATTCCGACTCGGGATTTAACAGTTATCAGAAAATGGAGACGGTTTTTGACCCGGACTCCGAATGTACTCTAATTACTGCCAAAACGACCGTATCGGGACGTAGATGACAACTAAGAGGTTGACATTTAATATTTGAGCAATCACTTGACGACAATCTTACGAACTGTCACAAATCGTTCCGCGAATCAAACATGCGGCCCAATCATCACCGGGTGGTTTGCGGGAGGTGCAGAAATGAGGTATCTACAGAGCCCCCACTTTGACTGAGGCTTGGACAAGGCGAAAGTCAAAGTATAGCCATCAGGTCAATCGAAGATTACAACCTGACGACTATGGCGACGCGAGGCGGTTCAAGGGGTCTGAACCATGGACCTGTCGTCGGGAACATTTTAGAGTCTTTCGACTATCGGGGAGGGTCGTTTAAAGTCCATTAGACTACGTAAGGAAGCTCGCCAGCCATAAGAAGAAACCATACCTGAGATACCCCTGGGTGAAGCGGGACTGAAGACGCTTCGGCAAAACTCTTTGGTCTGAAGATAACTTGGTGTCTGAAGGCATTAGGGGTCACAGGGAACTTTGGTCGAACTCTGCGGGGAAACAAGAAATATTGAAAGCAGCAGGACGTCAGTAGAAACTGCTGGGGAATCCGCTTGCGTCAGTCTCAAGCGAACTCTGGCAAAACTTGAGGTTGAATCTGCTTGCGTCGGTCTCAAACAAACTCTTGCTGGGGAATATTTTGACGACTAGGAACATCTAGATCGTCGTGGGAGAAATCTTGAGTGAGCAAGATCTTGCAAAATACTACTACTTGGGATATAATGATCTTGAGCAATACTGCAAAATACTGCTGCGCTGGATAAAATGCGGGCCGGAACGAAAGAAAATCATCGAAACGGACCAAAAGAATATAATAGCGTTGAAGAAGAGGCGCACCAAAGATGGGCCCACAAATAACGAACTCATAACGAATTTTTGAAAATCCGTATGGAGGGAACACAAGGAAGAGGCGCAGCAAGAGCTGCGTCTCTTGGAAGAGGCGCAGCGCCTGCTGCGTCTTTTCCCCAATTTGGCTATTTCTGCGTAAAAACGCGAACTCAGAAGGATTGTATTTCATTATTTCGAAACACAATTCTTGCAATTTCTCTCTCAAATCTTCACCATTTCCGTCGAGGTTTGATCCAAAAGCTTGCATTAAACATGACTAATCGAGGTATGTGTTCCAATCTTGCATTAATCATCTACATTTGTTGAATTTTGAGCCGCGAAAACTAGGGTTTTCGACCCTTTTGATCGAAAATTTGGGGCTTTTCCCCAAATGGATTTGCTATGCCAAATTGATGTTAGAAACGGATAGTAGGCAATGTTAGGAACATAACCATGTATTTGCTTCGAATTTTCATCGAGTTTTGAGCCCTTGAGTGAAATTTGAGACGGTTTTACAGCTGAACCGTAAATTGCTTCGAAAATAGCCTTAGGAACGCCCATTGGCGATGAAATTTGGTATTTGGGATCCTTGGATGATGGGTAAACTTTCTACCATCTCGAAATTTTGGTTTGTGACAACTTTTCAGGACACCTTTCTAGGGCATAATCGCCGTTATGGCGGAATGCTTTGCGAATTTTCGACTTGAACCTGGAACTAGGCTTTGACTTGGACTTGACTTGACCCAATTTATCACATGAGTGATTGGGTTGGCGGGAATATGGCCAAAGATGGCATGGAAAGGGCGCTGTGGCTCAAGGCTCGAAACTCCTTAACAAAGGCTTGTCGTCATGTGACGTGGCCCGAATTTACTTTAACGTTGCGGGTGATGAGGCTTCTACTTCGGGAGGACTCCCATGGAGATAGACGCGATCTTGTTGAGGAGGCTTTAGAGCGTGCCTTCACCGCGCGGTGATGGTCGCCGAGTTTCACGAGGAGGAGGTCGTCGAGGAGGAGGAGATCCCGAGACGGGCCAACGTCGGCGAGGAGGTCATCACCGAGAGGAGCTCTGCGTGGGCCGAGACCTGGGAGAGTAGGCACCTTATGTGGGCTGCAGAGGGTCACCCGTCCTCAGACGGTGAAGAGCCCAGTAAATAGGAATTCACTACTCATTACCTATTCTCTTTCATTCTTTTTGTCCAAACTTCTTGCAAATTTCAGCCAAAACTAAAGATAGCTTTGTTTCAATCATTATAGGAGGCCCGGAACATCGGTCGTTCTCGGGTTACACGACAAATGATGGAGCACTACGAGCGGCTGTCGGCGGAGGAGAGGGCCATGATCGAGCGTGGAGCGTTTGGTCCTCTGGTTCAGGTCTGGAGGGATATCGTGAAGAGGAAGTTGCGGGCTAACCTTAGCCTGGTCCGCGCTTTCTTGGACCGATTCTGGGATACGACTTCCACGTTTCACCTGCCTTTCGGTGAGGTGGGAGTCACTTTGGAGGATTACGGCATGATTTCTGGTCTGCCGTGTGGGACCGAGGAGATGGTGTGGCCGGAGACTCGCTATGAGGGGCGGATTCGGCCGAGGCGAGGAGATTGATCAATCGAACTTGTCGCCGAAGGCCGTTGCGATCTTGGGTTTGGTACCCGTACCTACGTCCGAGACTACTTTGCGGGAAGACCCCGGCGCCGGTGACGATCGATGGGAGGAGACTCGCTCCTCCTCCTTGTCTGGTGAGCGAGGGCTCGTCGTGGCTTTGGTGGTTCCTGTCTTCGATTTACCTCGGAGACAAGGGCGAGAGGCTATCGACGAAGCTTCTTCCCTTTCTTTCGACCTGAGTTCCCTAGGACGCCGGGACTGGGTCATCACTGGTTTTGCGGTCCTCATCCGCTTTATGAGGGCCATGGTTCGTCCGGAGTTGATGGAGAAGGGGACTTCTCCCGGCGCCGTCGGACCGGACTACTCGTTGGAGGTATGAACCTTCCTTTAGACCAAGGTAAATTCCTTTCTTTATTAAATCACGAAAGATCATCATTGATTATTCTCATTCTACGGCGTGGTGTACTCTTACTTCCCGAGTCTCGCGCCCAAGAGGACGGAGAGTTGGAGAAGGCCTATCCCGTGGTGAGGGATTGGGTGATGTGCCGGACGAAGAGCAAGCGCTCTTCGCACAATGTCTACCGGCGGGACGTGAATGCCCTTCAGCTGAGCAGCGTGAGTATCCCACTCGTATTCATTTATATTTCTTATCCTTTGCCTTCACTTGGTCATAGGAATGATCTTTGCCTTATCTTGTCTTAGTGGGTGCCCAGACCTTGGGCGGAGTACGCTGGAGCGCCTCCTTTTATCGCTGAGGTCCTTCGACCTAGGAGCCCGAGTCGGCTGCTGTTGTGGACGTCGATGGGTCGTGTGTGGTATCTGGGCGAGCGTTTGGCTCGTCAGTGCTCTCGGGACGCGTTGACGGTTCCCGTTGATCCTCCGAGGACGATGTTCAGGGAGCCTACTGAGGCTGAGAGGGAGGCGGACCTGGCTGGTGCCAGTGGCGACGACCTTCTTCTCCCTGGCGAGGACTACTCGGCGTTCCTTTACGGGAGGTTGGCGTACTGGCCAGTAGTGGTGAGTATCTTTTACTTTTCCTTGATTTGATTTTGAGAATTACGATGAAAGATCGTCGATTAATGAGAATTATTTGTCCTTGCAGGAGGTCGAGGCGGCGGGCATCGAGCCCCCAGAGTACCCCGAGACCCTCGAGTACACTGACGCGACTGGGAGGACGACGATCTCCGAGTTGCGTGACTTTGACGTAGCTGTGACGGATGCTGGCTTAGATGACTGGCAGCATCTGATTCGGAGGGTAAGCCTCCGACTTGTATGACTTTTGTGTAAGAACACATTTGATTGAACTTGTTCAATTTACTAAGAATTTCTTTTGAAATGCAGGTCGCGCCATCTCGGTTCGTGGCACTATGGAGGGTGGCCAACCGGCTACAAGCTACCGCTATCGAGGCACTCGTCGGTGGTCGAGGTCGTCAGGTATGAACCTCATTTGATTTCTTTTGATTTTTGATTTTCAGTTTTGTTTGAATTGATTGACATGAGCCAATTTACTTCATTTATATAGGCTGGGCCGTGAGTCGAGCGAGAGTTGACCTGATCTCGGGAGGAGACAAAGCTTGTTGAGGGAGCTCGAGTTTCGGGATGCCGAGATTGCCGCTCTTACGGCGAGGGTTGCTTGAGTTGGAGGGTGCCCAAAGAGAGTTTTGTGTAGTTTTGTACATTTGGACATCTGATTTTGAACATTTTTGGACTTTGTTTGGGGCGCAAGCCCCCAGTTTGCTTGGACTTTGGACTTTGTTCGGGGCGCAAGCCCCCAGTTTGCTTGTACATTTGTATATACGATGGCCCGAGTGCCTTTGCTGCTGGGTTGTGTTGCTTGTATCTCGCAAGTTAGTTCTTGAACAGTTTGGTAGATAACGGTTTACGCCGTCATGCATCGCGAAATTTACATAGAAATCACGCAAAACATACATTTTATACATAAGGCCTTTAACCAAAAAAATGAGACTCGAAAGAGCACGAAAAATGCAAAAATGCAAAAATTTTGTCGGAAATGACCGGACGGTAGGGAGGGTTACCCCCTAAAAAAAAAAAAAAAAAGAGAAAATCAGAAGTGTAGAAATGAAATGTTGAAATGAAAACAAAAGGAAATTGTTTCCCAAAAAGAAAATGAAATTTACTTCCTAAAAAATAAAAAAAATGAAATTTATTTCCTAAGAATAAAAAGTTTGAGTGTCATGAAATGGCGAAGGTGTCGATGTCGCCTCGAAATGCGTGCCCGCGAGAATAGGAAACTTGAAACATGGTAAACTGCTCGTGTTTACCAAAATAAAATCCCGTAGGAATAGGAAATTATTCGTTATAGAATTAGGAAAGATCCAAACGCGAAATCACGAAGTGAGCTTGGGAAGAGGCGCAGCATGAGTCGCGTCCCTTTGAAGAGGCGCAAGAAAGGGCCTGCGCCTGTTCCCAAGTTGGTCCGTTCGGCGGATTTTTGAAACAACAATTAGTATAAATAGACGCGTCGACGAGGCGTTAATTCACACAATTCTTCCGTCTCTTCCTCGTCTATTCACATAAAACCCTCAAAATAAATCTTCAAGAGAAAATTGTCATCATGAATACTTTGGAGATCCGTCTGAAGGAATGGACCAACGAGTTTTCGAATGTGGAGAAGCACGACATGGGTGCTTATAACCTTGGGTCTTTGTTGAGTTTGAAACTCATTAAGATTGTAAAACCGTTCTTGGATGCTTGCCTTAACTATTGGGACCCGAATTATCATGTTTTCGCGTTCCCGTGAGGAGCTGACATTTGCCCATTTCTGAAGAAATAGCGCTATTGGTGGATGGGATCCCGAACATTTACCTCCGCCTTCCTTCCACTTCACAAGGGTATAAGAGCAAATTCAGAGACTTGCTTGGACTGACCAGACTTGAGGTGGATCGCCTAGTTACCCCGAAATGCGTGAGAATGTTGGATTTTGTAGACCGATTCATTAACAGGGCCGACCCTACTGTTTCCCATGTTGCCAGGAGGAGGGCATTTGGCTTTTGTTTCTTTGCACGTGTATGTCTTCCAAGGACACGTTGATGAAGATTTGAGAGGTGATCCCCGTCTTTTGGGTCTTATTGAGCAAATGGAGTCACGCAGAGCCCACTTGTTTATGCTTAGGGGAGATCATCTTGGGTTTGGATAATAGGAAATCCTACCGCGATCTGCCGTTCTTGGGGAGTCCCGTCATTTTGCAGGTAAGAGACATCATTCCTTTTTTTTTTTTTTTTTTTTTTTTTTTTTTTTTTTTTTTTTTTTTTGTTGCTTGGTGTCTAATACCGCTTTTGGTAGGTTTGGCTTATGGAACGGCTCCGACCGCCGAGCCCCCGGTTCATGCACTTTCCTATCATTCCGTATGATTGCGATGAGGACGCGGTTGTACATGGTGGACTTCACCCGGTCCGTGACTATTGGAAGAACAAGCTGAAGAATGATGATGGCCCGTTGATTAGGTGGGTTGTACCGTGGTGGCACCTCAAGTCCGTCACTGGAGTGTCTTCTTTGGATCCCACTAGGTCCGTGCGCATTCCGGGACTGGAGTTCATGGTATGCATCTTTCCGGAAAGATTGATGAGGCAAGTTGGGCTGAAGCAGACGATCCCGAGGCTTGACACCGTCCCGCAGACTGCTATGGCGCTTACTACAGAGAGCCGAAGAGAGTGGGCTATCAAATGGGCCCAAAGAAACATGTGGTTCTTGAGTTTCTCCGCCAATGCTTTGTGGGTGTCGGATTCCTATCTGAGGTGGAGAAAGGCTGCGACTTCGGAAGAGCGCGAGAGACTAAGGAAACGCGAACCTGTTGACTACAAGGTGCGCGAGGGAGAGAAAGAGAAGGAGAAGCATCTGACAGAGGGAGAAGAAGAAGCCGGTTTTCAGGTCATTCACCCTTCGAAGAAATCAAAGACTACTCCTGTTGCGGAAATGGTGGTTGGCAAGAACGGAAGAGTCAGGCCTCGGGAAAGACCGTTGGTGATTAGGTCTGAAGTGGTGCAAGAGCGCCCGGCTCGAGGTCGTGACAAGAAATATGACAAGAGTGACAAGGGCAAGGGGAAGATGGAGGAATAGCCCGAGTCCTTATTTATTATTTGATTATTATTATTATTGTTATCATAAAAAAGGAGGGATTTTTAGAATCCTAGCCTATTCTATTTTTATTATGTAACGTACTATTATTATTAGAAAGCGAATGGAATAAAAAAGGTTGAATGGTTATGAAA
Organism: Silene latifolia; assembly: GCF_048544455.1. Classification (NCBI taxonomy): domain Eukaryota; kingdom Viridiplantae; phylum Streptophyta; class Magnoliopsida; order Caryophyllales; family Caryophyllaceae; genus Silene; species Silene latifolia. The sequence goes on from NC_133538.1 coordinate 97,261,954, forward strand.
CCGTTGTGATTTTCTTTTATTATTCTTGTCGAATTTCAAATGCAACGCAAATGTCCTTCTATTTACATTTTAGGTATAATGGGTTGAATCCTGTGAAGGATTGCCTACGTATTCACTTAAAAAAGCGAAATCAAACCCTTGCGCGTAGTTCGAGTAAATGTAAAAGAATAATTGTTCGAAGCAAGAGCTTGTAATGAATATAGAAGCTAAGCATGAGCTTTTGCTTGTTCTCAAGGTGCGAATTTAGTTTATTTGATGATATGAGGATGACAAATTTGTCAAAATGCAAGAGCATAGTGACACTTAGCTTATTTCAGCTGGGCCAGGGGCCGTTTATTTAGTGCCACAGGAGCGACACATGGGTTTACGCGAGGCGCGTGTGTGGTCCTATTCTAGGCATAGTATCGTTTCAGTTGGTCAAGGTTTGTGGGGTTTGGAAACTCATTCCCATCTAGGTCTGTGATTCTAACCGCACCCCCTGGGAGTATGGATTTGACTAGATATGGTCCGGCCCAATTAGGTTTGAATTTTCCCCTTGGGTCGACAGGTAAAAGAGCTCTAACCGATTTGAGTACTAAGTCTCCTTCTTTAATGTTTCTTGGCCTAACCCTTTTGTTGAAAGCTCGTTTGATACGTGCTTGATATGTTTGGACATTATGTAAGGCGCGTAGCCTACGTTCATCCAGGAGGATGAGTTCTTCATATCTATCTTTCTTCTAATCGGCTTCAGGGATTTGGCTTTCGAGTAGAATACGCAAGGATGGTATTTCTAGTTCGACTGGTTGTACGGCCTCCATGCCGTAGGTCAAATAGAAAGGAGTAGCCCCAGTGGGCGTCCTAACTGATGTACGGTACCCCCATAGGGCAAAAGGTATCTTGCTTGGCCAATCTCTGTAGTTGTCAGTCATTTTCTTAAGAATTGTGACAACATTCTTGTTTGCCGCCTCTACCGCGCCGTTAGTCTGTGGTCTATAGGGCGAAGAGTGGTGATGCTTAATCTTATATTTGGCTAGCAATTGCTCGGTTTCAGCTTGGAAGTGTGACCCATTATCACTAATGATCTCATGTGGGCAACCATATCGACAGATGATGTTGTTTTATATGAATTTTGCCACATTTTTAGCCGTAAGACCAGTGTAGGAAGCTGCCTCTTCCCATTTGGTGAAATAGTCAATCGCCACTAGAATGAAACAGTGACCTCCTGTTCCGGCTGGGGTTATCTTTCCGATTATGTCAATTCCCCATGCGGAAAATGGCCAAGGAGATGTCATCGTGTATAGCAACGAAGGAGGGACATGTTGTACATTCCCGAAGATTTGGCAATTGTGGCAATGTCTCACGTATTTGATGCAATCGAATTCCATTGTGGTCCAATAATACCCTAAACGTGTGATTTTCTTTGCCATCATAGGCCCACTCATGTGGGGACCGCATTCTCCGTCGTAGACTTCTTCCATCACCTTTCGTGCCTGTGAATGATCAAGGCAACGTAGGACTACACCAAGAGGTGTTCTTTTGTATAACTCTCCTTGTATCAGGATGTATTGGGAAGCTAATAGGCGTATAGCACGTTGTCCCCTTTTGTCCATATCCGGTGGATAGGTACCATTAAGCTTGAAATTCAGGATTGCTTGGAACCAGGGTTCCTGTGCGATTTCCTCTTCATTGGTGATTTGGTGGACATAAGCCGGTTCTGACCGTCGTTCGATACACAAGGGCATGTCTATCATGTGATCTGGCATATTTATCAAGGATGCAAGTTTCGCAAGAGCGTCTGCAAATTGATTTTCCTCCCGAGGTAGGTGTAAGTAGGTTACGTGATCAAAGAATTGAGCCACTTGGTCTATCCTAGCCTGATAGGGTGCGAGGCTTTCACTTCGGATTTTCCAGGATCCTGTAACTTGGTTGATGATTAGTGATGAGTCCCCATGTACTCGGAGGTTTTTGATGCCTAAGCTTACTGCCGCTTGTAGCCCAATGAGACAAGCTTCATACTCTGCAGCGTTGTTTGTCACCTCGAAGTCGAGTTTGACAGAAATCGGTGTATGCTCACCTTCAGGAGAAATGAGCAACACTCCTATTCCGAATCCTCTTAAATTTGATGCTCCATCAAAGTATAGATCCCAGGAGTCTACATCTGTTTGAAGTATATCCTCGTCGGGAAATGACCAAGTATCTATGGTTTGTGCGTCATTGATAGGATTTTCTGCGAAGAATTCGGCGACGGCGCGACCTTTATGACTTTCGGTGGCACATATTTGAGGTCGAATTAAAAGAGCATCGAGTCCATCTTGCCAGACGTCCGTTGAGGACGGGTTTCTCGAAGAGGTATTTGACTGGATCCATTTTGGAATATATTTTGACGGAGTAGCTAAGCATGTAGTGACGTAGCTTCTTCGTTGCCCACACAAGAGCGAGGCATGTCTTTTCGAGTTGCGAGTATTTGCACTCATATTCCAGGAACTTCTTACTTAGATAGTAAATAGCTCTTTCTTTGCTTCCTCTGATTTGAGCCAACATGGCACCCATGGCGGTTTCCGTTACTGTGAGATATAAACGAAGAGGTTGATCTTGTTGTGGCGGCATGAGCACTGGTGGTTTAGCCAATATCTCCTTGATTCGGTCAAACGCCTTTTGACAATCGTCATCCCACATGGTGTGGTCTGTTTTCTTGAGTTTCTTGAAGATAGGCTCGCAAATCATTGTAAGTTTCGATATGAATCGACTTATGTACTTTGTACTTTTCCCGAATCCTCCGACTTCTTTTTTTCTGTTTGAGGTTGTGGCATTTCGATCAGAGCTTTGATTTTTGAAGGATCTATTTCTATACCTCTTTGACTGACGACGTATCCCAGGAGTTTCCCAGATGTTACCCCAAATGTGCATTTCTGGGGGTTGAGCCTCATGTTGTACTTTCGTAGCCTTGCGAAGAATTTGCGAAGGTTCGCAATATGTCCCTCTCTTTCCTTGGATTTGACGATCATGTCATCTACATATACCTCAACTTCTTTGTGCATCATGTCATGTAGGAGTGTAGTTGCGGTGCGTTGGTATGTAGCTCCGGCGTTGATCAATCCGAATGGCATTACTGTATAGCAATATGTTCCCCATTGGGTGACGAATGCGGTCTTGTGCATATCTTCCATGGCCATCTTGATTTGGTTATAACCCGCATATCCATCCATGAAGGATAGTAATGCGTGGTCCACGATTGTCCACCAATATGTCAATGTGAGGTAGAGGAAAGTCATCTTTTGAACTCGCTTTGTTTAAGTCCCTAAAGTCAACACAAACACGGATTCTCCCATCCTTTTTGGGTACGGGTACTATGTTAGCTACCCAGTCAGAATACTCGGAAACTTTGATGAACCCGGCTTTGAATTGTTTATAAACTTCTTCCTTAATCTTTAGAGCCCATTCTTCTCATTCGTCAAGCTTCATTTCACGTGTTTGAAACCCGGCTTAATCGGAATCCTATGTTCGGCGATATCCCTGTCGATCCCTGGCATATCTTTGTAGGACCAAGCGAAAACGTCTTTGAATTCATTTAGGAGGTCTATGAAATCGGCCCTTTCGGTGGAGCTCAAGGTAGTCCCTATCCTAAGTTCTTTGGGTTCTAGTTCGGTTCCTACGTTGATGGGTTCGGTATCTTCTATTACTGGTCCCCCTTCCCCTTCTTGTAATATTTCTTTGGCTACGTAGGGAGGTATTTCGGTCAAGTCCGGGTCTTGGTCATCCTCGCATCATCATAAAAATGTAATTGCACTCGAAAGAACACAGAGAGTAAGCAGAACCTGATTTATTCATATTAAGATTTGAGTAAAGTTGAAACAAAGAAGCCAACTGATCCATGGTCAGTGGTGGCAAAGGAACAGTAGTTGGGGCATTTCCCGAACTACCGTGACTACTCGAGGCTAAGCTAGGAGAAACGAAGGGAGTGGGGATGACAACAGGAGTAGACTCTCTAATGACTTCTCTAGACTCCGACTCCGACTCTGGCTCGAACTTGTCGTCTTCTGGTTCTCCTTTGAACATCTCTCCTTCTCCAGTAGTGAGCTTGAAGAGTCTTCCTTGGTTGTTGGTCCATTTGATAGATTTTCTCAATCCTTTCTGCTGCTTTGTGTCGATTTCTGTGATCAACGCGGTGGGGTTGAAGCGATCGTCCTGAAGTATCATAGTAATGATCTCATCCTGCGCGACCCTAATGAATCGATCTTCTCCAAACAATAGGCTCACAGCTTGTTCGTCGAAGCAAGGTGCTTGACGGGTTTTGACGGTAGGAACCGTTTCGGGAGGAATGAAGTAGCAATCGTGAAAGATCTCGATTCCGGCTAACTTCCTCTCAAGATAATGCCAAGGTTCGGGAAATCCGTGAAAGAGTTCTGAACTTCCTTCTTGAACGAAGTACCCATTTAGAGTGGGGAGATATGGTCTCATTTGGACTCCCACGTGCTTGCGATTTTGGACTTGAGCGAGCATTTCGAGAACTTCCTCTTTTGTGGGTTTGTACCCTAGTCCAAGTGGTATCCTTGTCGAGTTGCCTTCCTTGTATGGTGCAAAGGTATTTTTCCGAGTTGGGTTTAAAAGCATTCCAGGGAAGTATCCCTAGGATTTGAGTATGTGGTTGACCACCAAGTTGGAGTAGGGATTATAGTATAAGGGTGCCAACTCACTTTCTATGACATTTACACTTTGGAAGCCCCCAAGTTCGTATACGGGATCCGCAAGGACTTGATTGTTTGATTGTTCTTCGATTATTGCCTTGATGGGTGACGAAGTGATCGTCACTACTTTGCCATTTAGTGGGATCTTGATCTTTTGATGAAGGGTGGATGTTACCGCTTTGGAAGCATGAATCCAAGGCCTTCCCAGAAGTATGTTGAATGAAGCTTCGATGTCCACTATTTGGAAGTTAACTTTTCGCTCGATTGGTCCCGTGGCTATGGTTAGGCTAGCAAGTCCAACCACTTTTCGTCGTGTACCGTCATATGCACGTACACCTTGATTGGTGGGGGTCCAATCCGACTCTTTCATGCCTAGCTTGTATGCCGTTTTGAGGGGTATGACGTTGACCGCGGAGCCATCATCTACCAAAGTCATTGGCACATTCTTCTTTAGACAAATGACAGTGATGTATAGAACAAGGTTGTGACTAGCGCCAAAAGGTGGCAAGTCTTCATCTGAGAAAGTAATAGGATTACTTAGCTTCGGTGATTCTTGGAAGACCAAGTTGACTACATCTTCAGGAGTGGAGTTATGTGCTACATTCAATTTGGCCAAAGCTTGCAGTAAAGCTTGGCGATGCGGAAATGAGCTTGCCACTAATTGCCAGGTCGAAAGATCACCTTGGTCTTCTGTAATTGCTTGAGCAAATGATCAGTGGGGTCATCTTCGTTGTCATTTGGTGTGATGACGTTGGTTGGACCGTTTTGGGTAGTGCTTTGATATGGGCGACCCGAACGAGTTAGGTGATCCACATCTTGGTCTTCACCATTTTGGACTATTTCCTTGACTAAGGAGTTTTCAATGAGGTATTCGTCTTCATCATCATCGGCCCAAACCCCATTGACTGCAGCTAGTTCCTTCATTCTCATGATGTCACTTTCTAGTCGTATGATTTGATCGACTAGTTTATCAACCACGGTGACTACTTCTTGCATAGTGGCATTTTGAGAGAAGATCAATGGTACGCGTTCTTTAGGTATTGCGTTGGGATTGCGCAAGGTCGTTACCATGTTTTCTAGTTCCCACACTTGTCTATCTACATTCCTTGCCCATGTGATGAAGTCGGAAATGGTAGGGGAGATAGTGGAGTAGAGCCTTTCTTTCTCAATTGCATGAATTTCATTTTCGGTGGGAGAAATGAGGTGTGAGCAATCTAAGGTAGATTCATCACTTGTAATCACTAGAACTCCAAGAGGATTCTGAGTGTTGTTGGGCTTACCTCCTGGTGGAATTGGAAGTCGACCATTTTCAATCATATCTTAAAGCACGTGTTTCAACTTGTAGCATTTTTCTGTGTCGTGCCCTTTGCCCCTATGGTATTCATAGTAGGAATTTTCATCCCAGAATTTGGACTTCCTTTCGGGTTCGGGAGTAGGTCCAATGGGTTGGAGTTTACCTTGTTTCATTAGCCTTTTTAGAGCGTTGGAGTACGTATCCCCAAGGTTTGTGAATTTCCTTGGTGGAGTAGTTTTCTTGGATGGCTCGAGAAGGTTGACTTCGTCGGTCTTGCTAGTAGAGCCGTATGAACGACTTGTGGACCCTTGATATCCTCTACCTACCGTTTTGGACAAGAGTCCTTTACGGATGTCATCTTCAATTCGCGTCCCTAGTACAGCTTAAGTCCTTGAAAGTCTTGATGTTTTGATATCTCAAATGGTTGGCATATATGGGCTTGAGATTATCCACAAACTTTTCCACAAGAGTAGCCTCATCCGGGCGTTCAACTAGTTGAGTACTAGTCTTCCTCCACCTACTTAGGAAGTCGGTGAATCCTTCTTTGTCATGTTGGGTAAGAACCTCTAGAGTACGCATGTTGACTTGGATCTCGGCATTATCCGCGTATTGTTTCGAGAACTCGATTGCGGCGTCTTCCCAAGTAGCGACCTTTTTGTGATCTAAAGTGTAGAACCATTGCTTCGGATTGGTGTCAAGAGATGAAGGAAAGATCCTTAAGAACATCTCGGGTTTGATGCCTTTGATAGACATGTAATCCTTGAAGGCGCGGATGTGGTTCAAAGGGTTCTCATGTCCTTTAAACTTAGGGATATCCGTCATGCTAAAGTTAGTTGGCAATTTGGAATTGACGGCTTCATATTTGCGATTGTTTTCCCTATAAATGTCATCCCCCTTAAGGTACATCAATTGCTCCTCTAGGTATTGGAGTCTCTTCTCGGCTGCAGTTGTTCCTATGATAGGATTCTCATCTTTAGACTCGTCATCGGAAAAACGTAGTACTTCACCTTTAAGGGGAGGCAACCTTCCCTCTACATCAAAGATACGGCCTTCGATAAGTTCAAGGCGGTCATAGGTTTGTTCTTGAGTGATTTGCATTTGGGATAGCGCGCTAGGATTCCATCATTCCTCTCTTGAATTTGCTTTGAGGTTTGTTTCATCGCTTGATCCGGGCATCTTGGAAACTGGATAAGAGATCGGCGACAAATCAAAACACGATCGACCATTCTATCACACTTGCTAAAAGAGGAAAAGTTTTGACTCGTGAAGTGGGTGTGTGCCACTTGTGTTGAGTGGATTTTGAAGAAAGACAAGGTCTTTGAAAATATGTGACCTAGTCAACTGTAGTGTAGTTGTAGGAGTGGACTCGAAGTGAGGTTTGAAATGGGCTTGTGGCCCGAATTTTGACACGACAAACGGACGGAGTTTTGACCGGATTTTGCGCTAATTAAAGGCCCTATTTCGAAATTCTTGTTTGAAAATAAGGATTTTGATTTTTTGAAAATTGGTCATGGTTTTGTTTAGAAGTGGTGATCACGTAGGGTTTACACATTTATACAAGCATTATAATGGGATGCTGAGTGCATTTAGAAGGGTTTTGGTTTAAAGGGTAGGTTGCCATACCGAACCATCAAACCCGAAGTCTGTGGAGAGGCTCGTGCCAAACAAGAGTAAGGCCGATTCCTAGTCCATTTCCTCAAGTAGTGAAGGCCCTTGATACAAACAAGAGTAAGCATCATGGTATGGATGACGTCAATCGCTATCCATCCTTAGGCCCAAATAAGAATTAGGACCGTTTAGACGGGACGATTGGTCGAATGGGTTGGGTTGGGCCTAGGAAGGCCGAATAAACGATCTAGGAAGACCGAGTTATGAAAACCGACAATTGTCTTGTACAAACTTATTCCCTAACCTTGTTCAAGTTTCACCCTTGCTACACGTAAGTGTATTTTCCCAAATGAGTCGCCAAACTGTGGACAGCGGGCCGCCCACTGGGGCGCTTGGTGAAGGTCGAAAAACAAGCGTTTGCATTTTGTAAGGAGTCGCCACCAATTTTTATGGGAAATTGGAACCGTTCAATACCTCGTGTCATGTCAAGACACAAAGTAGTGACATGAACACTAAGCAATCGTTACCCTTAGCATTCTATGTCTAGAATGACTCTCGTGGATGCCAATGAACACGGGTGCTCACGGAGATCTGGAGTAAGGGGTGAGGGTACGTATTAGGAAGCTCTTTTGATCGAACACCTAATCCCGCCCGCCTCGATAGCGGCCTCTACTAATGATTAGGGAAGTTATTCGTACTTGATATATCGTCGGTTATATGCATGCAATGCAACATCCAAGTTTTAATCCTAGCATGTGAGAATTAACTAAGTCGGTTGACACGTAATTAGCATACAATTGGGTCGAAGTTGGAATTTAATGTTGATTTACATGTGAAAACATACAAACGATAAAAGAAATACAATAATTATAAATTACAATAATGAAAATTACATTAATTACATTGGAATAGGCGATTTATGTCGAAAATACCTTTAAAACGGATAATTTGAGAAAAAGAATAAAAAGAAATAAATTAACGAACAGGAATTAGCGATATTACGGATATTAGTTAGTTAATACGTGGACTAATTAAACTAGGTCAAGGCGAAAACGGAGTTCGTGGACAAAATCATCTCGAACAAAGCAAAGATAGATCGCGCCCTCTGGAAGAGGCGCAGCAGTTGCTGCGTCTGTTCCAAGGGTGAGTTCTGGCTGTGAAGCCGGAACTGCAAATCGTTAATGTTAATTGGTAATTTTATGGATCGATTAAATTATTTACTCGGATGAAAGTGATTAATACTTTTTTTACATGTCAATGATGGTCATGAAAGCGATAAACATGGATGAGACGGATGCAAACGGATTATTTACATGAAATAATGATGGAAACATTAATGAGTCCTCTGTTGAAATAAGTCAATTAGGCTAAATATGACGGATATACAATGAATATGCGAATAAGCAGATGAAAATTATATCAATGACGAATTCTAGAAACTCAATATGAACAAATTGAATCTCTAAAACCCGGGTTTGAATTTAATGACGAAAACCCGTAAATATGAATTATAAGGGATTTAAGTCGGATTTATGATGAATTGAACATATTAATGAATGATGAATTATATGATACGATATACATGTGAATATTAAACTATTGTGATGAAGAATTAAAGAAAATAAACGAAACAAATAACAAACACACGAATTACGAGATTTAAGAAGAAGAAAAGAAGCAGAATCTGCGCGGCCTCACGAAGAGGCGCAGCAGAATCGCGCTCCTTCGAAGAGGCGCAGCAGCTTGCGTCTTTTCTCGACGTCCGTCTCATCGAAATCCGCAAAAAACAGAGTCTTAAAGCACGGTTTTGGAAATCGGTTTTAATGGTGTTTTCGACATAAATCTTACAACGATGATACGATAAATAAAATACAATAAATAAAAGAGGATTATACACCCTCGGACTTACATGTTGACGAAACGAGATGAACTAAGATATCGACTAGTGAATGCTCGACGCGAATGCAAAGAGAGTGCCCTCGTAAGAGGAAAACGATTGATTAATTTAAGTTGATTGAGTGTAGTTGGTCAAATTGGTCGGTCATGCAACGGAGAGGCTGGTATCCGGAAGGATCCGAGCTTACGTGGTCGGAAGTCCAAGCACGTAGGCGCCAATTAGTAAGAACAAAGTCTAGAATGCAAAGGGAGAAGAGAAGGGCGGACACTCGCGTGAGAAATATGAGGAACGAAGGCTCCTATTTATACTAATCACGCGGAGGAATAGGGTTTCGGAGACTCTTTGGAAGTGAATCTCGGAAAGATATGAAAAAGATACGTAAGACATGCAAAGAAGGGCACTGGGAAGAGGCGCAGCAACCATGCGTCTCTTGGAAGAGGCGCAAAGACACCTCTGCGTCTATTCCCGGGAGGTTTCCTCTCGTCAAGAAAGATTTCCGCGTTTGAGTTATGGTAGGACGGAAATAATTCGATTATCTTATGAATATTACGGGATATTATTTGCCAAAAGATAGAATTTATGAAATATGGAATAGAAATATCCGGAACATTCCGAAATATTCCGACTCGGGATTTAACATTATCGAGAAAATGGAGACGGGTTTTGACCCGGACTCCGAATGTACTCTAATTACTGCCAAAACGACCGTATCGGGACGTAGATGACAACTAAGAGGTTGACATTTAATATTTGAGCAATCACTTGACGACAATCTTACGAACTGTCACAAATCGTTCCGCGAATCAAACATGCGGCCCAATCATCACCGGGTGGTTTGCGGGAGGTGCAGAAATGAGGTATCTACAATATTCTCCATGACGACAGACAACCCATATAGAATGCTTCGCGTCCCCCATGAACACCCGGTGCACCTACGGGGAGTCATACCTTGCTGGATCTCCTGTGTGCCAAAAATCTTTTGCCTGAAAATCTTGCGGAAAAGCGATGATTCTCCAGCAACGATTCTCCACCCATGTTTGGCCAGTAACGCTTGATTGAGACATTTCACATTTCGAATGCCCAAGCCTCCCCCACTCTTTGGTAGGCTCATAAAATTTTTGCTACACCAGTGGATATTATGCCCCATCCTACATCCCGTCCACCAAAATTGTGCCAAAATAGAGTTAATCTTATTTGCCACACTTACCGGTACTTTGAAGACCGATAGAAAGTAATTTGAAAGGTTTGATAGAACCGATGAGATTAGAGTAAGTCGTCCAGCTGGTGAAAGAAAAATCCCATTCCATGAAGAAATGCGTCTGGTGACATGTTCAATAAGCGCGTTAAAAATGCCTTGTTTGGAGTCTTTAAATTCAGCAGGGATACCCAGATACTTTCCAATGCCATTGTTCCTCTTGATGTCAAAAGCCTTCATAATCTTCCTGGGCTTTAGCTAAAGTAGTACTTGACCGAATGAATCCCCGACTTATCCACATTCAACCTTTGACCCGACGCGTCAAAAGATCCTTGATGATTTGCACTAAATGAGTTACCGAATTCCCCTTATCCTTGAAGGAAAAGATTGAGTCATCTGCGAAAAAGAGGTGTGTAATGGGGCTAACTTCCTTAACCAATTGAATACCATGTATCAAATTAAGGTCGTGTGCGTGTCTAACATTTCGGGACAGAACCTCCATACACAGGATGAAAAGATAAGGGGATAGCGGGTCCCATTGCCTTAAACCACACCTAGGCCTGAATTGTGGTAAAGGAACCCCATTTACCAGGATTTCATAACTCACTGTCGTGACACAATTCATCATGAGTGAAATCAAATGCGGAGGGAAACCGTACTTTACCAATACCTCTTCCAAGAAATCCCATCTGACCCTGTCATACGCCTTGCTCATATCTGCTTTGAAGGCACATAATGCTTGTCTCCCCTTTCCATGGCTCGAGATTTTATTGATGGCCTCATGAGCCACCAGTATATTATCACTAATGTTTCTTCCTGGGAGAAAAGAATTTTGTATTTCACTTACGAGTGCACTCATCACTTTTGCTAACCGATTTGCTATGCACTTCGTCACAATCCTCATCATCACGTTACAAAGGCTAATAGGCCGATAGTCCGTAACCCCCTCCGGACTATCTTTCTTTGGGATAAGCGTGATAAAAGTTCTATTGAGTTCCCGTAACACTCTCCCACTTTAGTATTGATAAAATCGCCTTTGTAAACTCACCCTTGAGCATAGACCAAAGACACCTTTGGAAGAAGACAAATGGTATGCCATCCGGACCCGGAGCTTTGAGCGCTCCCATTTGAAAAACGGCCGTGCGGACTTCCTTGGCGGAGAAAGGTCTACCTAGTCGGTCAAAATCATCCTGCGAAAAGGAAAAATCCAGGTGATTGAGGATTGGATCAAACTCGGAGTTTACTCGCCACTCCAGGTTGTCGTTGGATGACAAATATAGCTCCATAAAAGTTTGCTGGAATTCATTTCGGATCAGGTCCTCCTCATAGTGCCAAACTCCTCCGGATCTTTAATCCCATGGATATGATTTCTTCCCCGCCCGCCCTTCACCCAATTGAAGAAGAATTTCGTACACGTATCTCCATCAACCGTCCATTTCATCTTTGCCCGTTGTCTCCAAAAAGCCGCAGTCGCTCTTGCATATTCTGTCACTTCCTCATTTACTCTTGTGTATTCCTCATCTCCATTGCCCGTGATAGCCAGGGTCATACCATGTTCCAATCTTTGATCAAACTCATCCCATTTCATTCTCCATTCAGCTCGTTTATCAAGTGCCCAACGCTTGACACCCATCCGGATCCTTGATAGCTTCCGAGTCACTTGATACGCCGGCGAACCCCTATCACTTCTTTTCCAATCGACCGGATCTTTTCCATACATTCTTCATGGTCAAGCACCCACGCATCGATCTTGTATGGTCGATTTCCGTTTACATGGCTATAAGATTCAAATCAATTTCGATAGGCGCGTGATCCGAGATTTGGATGGGATAGTGTTTGAGTCCAAATGCGGAAATATCATAAACCAATCCTTCGATCCAAAAGCTTTATCAATTCGTTCATAAACCCGCTTCTCCCCCTTCCGATTATTACACCACGTAAAACATGGTCCCTTAAACGGTATGTCCAAAAGCTCATTGCGAATTTTCCACAAACAAAAATCATCCATTCCCCCGATTGGCCTATGGTTCAAACTTAATTTGTCACAACGATATTCAACTTGGTTAAAATCCCCTACCATAAGAAAGGGAGCGTTACAAGTGCCAATCCATTCCTCCACCTCTTGAAGTACAGAAGCACGCATATGGACACTCGGAGCGCCATAAAAGAGCACAAGATACCACACTAATCCGTTATATTTCTTGACCAAAAGGATAATATAGTGATTACATGCCTTAACTAAAGTCATACGAGACTCTTTCCGCCATCCAACCCAAAGTCCACCCGATGCTCCCACGGCATCCACCCCAAAACACTTGTCAAAACCTACCGATCTAAACATAGGGAAAATTCTACTAGCATTACATTTAGTTTCGATTAAGAAAAGAAAATCATAAAACTTACTACCTACCTCGATACCGCACGTTTGTGTTTAATTTGCCTGTCTCGATACCGCACGTTTTAAAATTTATCTATTTTAAAATCATTTGTAACAACTTATAAATATTACTTCTATATATTATATTCAATTTTAATGTTTTTTTTGTCAAGTTGTACGAAGACTTAAACACTCGGTAGATATTATATAATAGAAAGCCTCCGATATAAATGGTAGGCTTATGAACAACCCAATAGGGAGGGGAGGGTTTGGTATTCCTTTTAGGGATCGTGGTTATTCGCTCCTAATAGTCCAGCATTTGGGTTCAAGCTCTGGGAATGCAGACTGCCCGTCTGCCCTAGTGATTCTGCCCGATTCGAATGCGTATAAAACTGGTTGGTATACACCAAAGAAAATCTAATACGATTAATAATTAATAATAAGTATAACAATCGATCAGTATATTTGCATGTACCTGGGTTTTTATAAGACTACCACATGGACTTTTTATTATCGAAAAAAAAAAATGTTTATGCTACTGGTAATCTTTTCAAATTATTTTTCATATTTTGATCTTAAATATTCACCCGGCTCGCCAATTAGTCCACATTGGAATAATTAATAAGAAAAGTGTCATAATAAACGAATGATTGAGACCGAGGGAGTATTTCATATGACATCTTATACGTAAACATGCATGGGGTATAAAAGGGTAGCGTTTGAAGTTGCTCTGATACTCGATGTTATTGATTTCTACGGTTAGGGAACAATATGATGTTGGGTAGGGTATTACAATAAAGTAAACTCCATATGTTTCTAAACACAATAATTAATTTTTAAAATTTGTTCAATTGTTTTCGTTATTTGACTCCGTAATATCATTCGAAATCCCATATTTCAATGAAATAATTATTATTAATTGTAAATGTAGAGTAAGAGAGTCCCAATGTAAGACACGTAGTACTCATAAATCATAATCCTAATAGCAAAAAAAAGTTGTGGAATTATATTCCTACTACACAAATTCTCAGTTTTTGTTCCTACTAATAGTAGTACACACATTAAAGCAATAAGCTTTAGGATAAACGTAAAGAATCCTATTATGCATTCAAATTGTAGCACTGATTTTACACCCATTAAGTAAATAAGCAATAGTTATACGAAGTATGTACAAAACACAAATTAGAGTCAAGAGTTATTTAAACTCCTAATTCATCAGAGAATATAAGACTGATTTCACTTTGCGTATATTATTCACCTTTTCTGTATAAATTATTTCAGATGTTTTATCTCCCCCTTACAAAATAAAGTAAGTGTAAACTTGTAATACCTCGTATTTTATAATTATATATTTTATATTATTTTACGAATTATGTATGAGACCAGCGGCGGATCTACTAAGGGCCTTCCGGGGTGCGCGGACTTCGGAAACAAAATTTTTTTTGCGTTTTTTGTCTAATTTTCAGACTAAAAAAATAAATTTATAACTTTTTTATGTGTATATAGATTTTCAATATTAATCCGGACCCCAGAAAGAAATTTTTCTGTATTCACTATTGTATGAGACGGAATAAAATAATAATAAGGGTAAATTATCAAGAACTCCCTTTTAAAATACACTTTTTAAAATTTACTCCCTTTTAAAAAAAAATTTAAAAATTACACCCACAATAATGCAAAAATTTAAAAATTGCTCCCAAACTCCTATTTTTACATTTTTATGACAAAAATGCTCCTAAGGTTTTATTCTCATATAACGAATATGATGGTGGATTTTGGGAGGAGGATTGTGGTGGTTTACAGTGGAGTCCTTGGGTGGTACAAAGGTGGGTAGAGTTGTAACGGAGGTCGATAAACATATGAGAAATAGAAAAATGAGGGGCATTTTTGTCATAAAAATGCAAAAATATAGGTTAGGGTGCAATTTTTAAATTTTTGCAATATTTTGGGTGTAATTTTTAAACTTTTTTTTTAAAAGGGAGTAAATTTTAAAAAGTGTATTTAAAAAAAAAGTATAATAATAATAAAAAAGTATAAGGGTGTGGGAGCCCAGATTGTCTCTCGGCTCCCCATCAATTTCATGTAAACATTTTGTTTTTATTATAATGAAAGCTGCGCGCATTTTATAATAATAATAATAATAATAATAATATATGTATATACTCCCACCTACCATACTAACTACCCTTATATATATCCCACCTACCACACTACTCAATCCTATCTCATTTCATACTCCACCACACATTTTAAGAGAGAAATAGAGAGGAAAAAGGAGAGATTGAAAGAAGAGAAATTTTGTCCCTCCGCCTCGAGATCCTAAGGTAAGACCGTCTTATACTAATTTATATATTAATTAATTTATACCGTCGACTCGGCTGGACCTCGACTCACCTCTGACCGCTGTTGAACACCACCTTTGACCACCGTTGATCGCCAGTTCTGGATTTGACCGTGTCATGTTGTTGTTATTGTTGCTGTTTGTGACTTGGTTTTGGGCTGAGTTTTGTCTCCTCGTTCATGACTGACCTAGGGTGGTAGTGGGGTGGTTGTGTCGTGGGTTGAGTAAGGCTGACAATGGTGGTCAGTGGTGGCAGTATAGGTGGTTGTTGTAGTACCTCAGATTTATGAGCTGTTGGGTACTCTATCGAGTAAGGTTTACTCTGTCGAGTAAGTTAGTTTCACATTCTGGAGAGTGCTCTGCCTGATGGATACTCGATCGAGTAAGGGCAACTTAATCGAGTAGGCGGAACTCGATCGATTACCTCAGTTACTCGATCGAGTAAGTTGGATTATAAGGTTTTTTGGCCGGGTTTGATAGCAACGCGTGAAATGATATATAAATTATTTTTCGTCAGTTTCTTTTACTTTTTACCTTTTTCTAAACCTTTACAAGAGAAAACAAACAACGTAAGATCCTTCTCTCGCATTGCTATCAAATCAAAGGGCTAGAGTCGTCGAATTTTGGAGTTTTTTATACCGTTGAGACCGTCGTATTGTGGGTAAGATCCTTGTACCATTTTTATGTTAATTCGTTAGTTTTGGTTAAACCCAAATTGGGTAATTTGCGGGTGTTTGGGAGTATTATTGATGATGGTTTATAATTGTATGATTATATGTTGATAGGAGGTGATTTCGTAGAGGAACGCTTTTGATCCGCTGCTTGTGTTGATTTTAGTGATTGCATTCCAGCTAGGGTTTCCCTACTCATTTATTGTATACATGATGTTAAGATGGTTGATGGTTGTTGGCATGTGATTATATAGTAATTGATTTTGGTATTGCTGATATTGTAATTGGTTGTTGTTGATTGTTTGTGGTTCGCGAGGTGCGACCTCGGCTGAGTGGAATCACTTGCGGGAGTGGCTTCACGCCCTTGATTCCCCCCTTGTGGTTCCCGTCACAAGGGGGATGTGCACATTAAGGAACATGGGTTGTTCGCTCAATGGAGATGAGCGGGGATTAGGCGGGAAAGGCTGCGGTCTCCCACTAGCGGTGTAGATTACTGGTTGCGACTGGTAATCTGGCAGGGCAAGACCTTCAGGCCAGTCAGATGATTGGTGATGTGATGGTGTTGGAGGATTGTGACTGTGTACTTGTTGTTTTATTATCTTATGTCGTTGTACAGTAACTGACCCCGTTTAATTGTTTTAAAAACTGTGGTGATCCATTCGGAGATGGTGAGCAGTGTTTAGATGATATGGTTTGGATGCGCGCGGGTTAGTTGGGAATGAGTTACCACGAGTCAGCTAGTTGTCTTCCGCTGTTGTGTCGAAACATTTTTATTTACTTTACGTTGATTTTTGGTTTGGAACACTTGTACCGTATTTTTCAGTTTGGTTTTGAATGTAATCACTTTAAACTATTTACTTAAAGTATGTTCTTTGATGGTCTATTTGATATACTTTATTTCGGGCAACCGAGATGGTAGTATTCTCATACATTATGTGGTCTTAGTAAGGCACCTTGGTGTATGGAGGTGTTACAAAGTGGTATCAGATAGACGATTTTGGAACTTGTAACTAATGAATCTAATGAACTTAGAGAGTAAAACTAAAATGAACCCGGGTAGGAGTTTTTAGGAGCTAATGCAAAGACTTGGGAGACGCTCTAAAGTCGCGAACTCGGCCTACAACTTTGAACCGGTCACTATGGGGTGTCATGGGGATCGCTATGTGCTTACTATTGTTTACCTGAATATGTTGGATGGATATGTGGTTAAATGGAGGATGTGGAGGAAAGGATGAGAAGTAATTGTTGCATGATAATGTGGTTGGTGGTTTAAGCATGATTATGTGATTAAAGTGGATAATAATGCTGTTTGTGATATTAGTAACATGTGAATAGGAGTTGTTGTGTACGTATATTTTATTGTTACAAAAAGTTATAAAGTTAAAGGCGTGCAGGTAGTTAGAATTATCAGCATGGCTCGATCGAGTGGGGGAAACTCGATCGAGTAGGGTGGACTCGATCGAGTGGGCTGAGCTCGATCGAGTTGGTATATGTATACGTTGGGCAGTGGCTACTGTTTTGTGCAACTCGATCGAGTAAGGGGAGTACTCGATCGAGTGTCGGCTACTCGATCGAGTACGTTTGTGACTCGATCGAGTGTGTTATATGTCAGTTCTGGTCAGTTTATGGAGTTGGGGTACTCGATCGAGTAGGTGGGTAATTAGATCGAGTGACCTCTACTCGATCGAGTATGTATGGTTACTTGATCGAATAGGTTCTGTACAGGTCATATTTGCTTTGAGTCGTAGGTTATGTGCTTACGTTTATCTCTTTCTTATAGCTCAAAGATATGCCGCCAAAGAGGTTAGCTATGTATGCTAGGGCTTAGGAGATGAGTGTTGACGAGATTGCCAAGATGCTTGAGCATCAGGATGCGCTTACCGAAGCCCTCAAGAGCTTTGGGAAAGATAAGGATGCGGGGATAGACTTTGCTATGATGAGCACTACGATATCCCGCTTCAACCCAACGAACTATATGGGTACATGTGCGCTGATTTTGCTCGACAACTCGCACCGTAAGATGGAGAATACCCTTGGGGTGGTTCATTGTCCCAAAAAGTTTAAGGTAGAAAAAGCCGCGTTCTACCCGAGAGATGCAACAGGGAAGTGGTGGGACAAAGTGAGAGAGAGAGTGCCCGAGACCTTTATCTGAAGCAGGGTAAGTCTTCTATTTCATAGACTGAGTTCAAAAGAGCTATGAGAAAGGAGTTCGTTCTGGAGCATGTTCGCAGTAAGATGCGGGAGGAGTTCGATTCTTTCAAGATGACCTCAGATATTACAGTGGTAGAGTATTATCAGAAGTTTAACGAGAAATCGAGATATTCTGAGGATATGGGGCTGGGTCAGGAGAACATAGCACTTCGGTTTGAGAAGGGGTTGACTTATCAGATCATGGAGAAGCAACCGGTTGGGATCCTTACCGATGTTAAAGAAGTTTATGAGAGAGCAGGACGAGCTGAGAGGTTGGTCGAAATGGCTAAGGAAAACAAAGAGAGGGGTCCGGAAAAGATAAAGGCTGAGAGTGAGGGTGGTTGTTAGTCTAGTTACAAGAGGGATAATCACAACCAGGAAAGGTATTATTCTTCGGGATCAGATTTCAGTGGTGGATCTTCTTATGGGCGTGGTCGAGGTAGTAGCAACAGTTTGGGTATCTCGTGTTTCAACTGTGTCGGTATGGGCCACAAGGGGCATGAGTGTATAGTTCAAGGGGGGAGAGGTTTTTAGAGGCCATTATAGGGGAGCTTTTCACAGGGTCCGACACAGAGCTATGCTAGCAACCGACCAGCTGGGTCATGGAATAATCAAGGAGGGCAGAGTAACAACAACGGTGGGTTCAACCGCAATGGCGGTAATTCTTATCAGAAACCGACGCCTACCAACAATCAGGGGTCAGCTGCCAAGCCTTATACATCAGCTAGTATAGTACAAGGGGGTGAACAAAAGACCAGTGGCAAACTGTTTATAATGGACAAGCAAGCTGCTGAGGATGATGCACACGTGATCACTGGTACCTTTCTTGTTAACGATGTTTCTACCTTTGTTTTGTTTGATTTGGGGGCGTCGCACTCTTTTGTATCGTCGGGTCATGGTAATTCTATGGGTTGGAGAGAGTTTGAGTCTGTAAAAGATGAAGTTTTTATAGCGTCGGGTGAGTCAGTGTCTTGTGGGAGGTTATATAAGGGGGTATCCATGATAGTTGGGAAGGTTGATCTTCCAGTGGATTTGTTAGAATTTCCTATAGATGGTTTTGAGATGATAGTTGGGATTGATTGGTTGGGTAAGTACAAGGCTAGAATAGACTGTCACCAAAAGAAAGTTTTTTTGAGAGGTCTTAAGGGAGTTAGTGTGTCTTATCGTGGGTTTGTTGTCAAACCCATCAAACCCAAAGTCAAAGTGATTGCAGCGGTGACATTGAAGTCTTACTTGAGGAAGGGGTGTCCTTTGATTCTATACCATGTGAAAGATCATAATATGGTAGAGCCGACAACAGATAAGATACCAGTGGTGGGAGAGTTTCCAGATGTTTTTCCAGAGGAGTTACAGGATTTACCACCAAAGAGAGAGATAAATTTCAGTGTGGAGTTAAAACCAGGGACGGGAGAGATCTATAAGGACCCGTACCGTATGGGTCCTAAGGAGTTGGAGGAGCTGAAGAAACACTTGAATGATTTGGTGGACAAGGGGTACATTAGACCTAGTGTATCGCCGTAGGGTGCACCAGTTTTGTTTGTGAAGAAGAAAGATGGGAGCTTGAGGTTGTGCATCGATTATAGGGAGCTGAACAATATTATAGTGAAGAACAAGTATCCTTTACTAAGGATATATAATCTTTTTGACCAGTTGAGTGGGACCGGAGTCTTTTCAAAGATTGATCTGAGATCGGGGTACCATCAGGTGAGGATTCGGGATGAAGACATACCAAAGGCAGCTTTTCGATTGAGGTATGGTCATTATGAGTATGTGGTGATGCCGTTTGGGTTATCTAATGCGCCGACAGTGTTTATGGATTTGATGAACCGGGTTTTCCATCAGTTCTTGGATCAGTTCGTGGTGGTGTTTATAGATGACATCTTAGTCTATTCCAAGACTAAGGAGAAGCACGAGGAGCATTTGAGGTTGGTGTTGCAAACTCTACGCGACAAACATTTGTAAGCAAAGTTGTCTAAGTGTGAGTTCTTGTTAGAGAAATTGGCTTTTTTGGGTCATGTGATTTCTAAAGAGGGTGTATCTGTTGATCCTAACAAGATAGAGGTGGTATCTAAGTGGCAAGCACTAAAGAATATGGGCAAGATCAGGAGTTTCTTGGGTTTGAAAGGGTACTATCGACGATTTATGAAAGACTTTTCAAAGATTGCTAGGCCTACGACCACGTTGACGGGGAAGGAGAATAGGTTTCGTTGGGATGAAAGTTGTGAGACGGCGTTCCAAACATTAAAGGAGCGTTTGACCACAGCTCCAGTTTTAGCTTTATCTGAGGCAAGTGAGAATTTTGAGGTGTATACAAATGCTTCAAAGAACGGGTTAGGTTGTGTGTGTTGATGCAGAACGGGAAAGTTATTGCCTATGCTTCTAGGCAACTGAAGCC
The DNA here is from genome assembly GCF_048544455.1 of Silene latifolia. Classification (NCBI taxonomy): domain Eukaryota; kingdom Viridiplantae; phylum Streptophyta; class Magnoliopsida; order Caryophyllales; family Caryophyllaceae; genus Silene; species Silene latifolia. The sequence continues at coordinate 97,282,586 of NC_133538.1, forward strand.
TTATAAGGAGAACTATCCGGCGCATTATCTAGAGTTGGGTGCAGTTGTTTTTCCTCTCAAGATTTGGATGCACTATCTTTATGGGGCGGCCTTTAGGGTGTTTTCCGATCACAAGATTTTAAAGTACATCTTTACTCAAAAGGAGCTGAACATGAGACAGGGAAGGTGGATGAAGCTTATCGGGGATTATGACATGGATATCATATACCATAAAGGGAGAGCAAACGTGGTTGTTGATGCGTTGAGTAGGAAGAGTGTGCATTCTCTATGCACAACTATGTCTTTGATGAGGTTGAGAGATGAGGTAGGTAAGATGGGGATACATTTGATTCAAAAAGGGGATGCTAGGGGAGACTTGACAGTGGAACCAGATCTTTATGATGATATTCGTAGGAAGGAGGCTCTTGATTCTAAGATTCAGGAGTGGAGGGCTGGAGTAGAGAAAGGGACAGTGTCTCGGTTCTCTATTCATTCTGATGGGAGTGTTCGGTTTGATGGGAGATGGTGTGTGCCTAAGGATGAGGAGTTGAGAAAGACAATCATGACCGAGGCTCATTGCACTCCATATTCAGTGCATCCGGGTGGTGATAAGCTTTATAGGGATCTTAGGAAGACTTTTTGGTGGCCTGGGTTGAAAAGGGAGACAGTTGAGTTTGTGGCTAGATGTTTGACATGTCACAGAGTCAAAGGAGAACAGCGAAGACCGCAAGGTAAGATTCAGTCTCTTGAGGTACCTGAGTGGAAATGGGAATCTATCTCCATGGATTTCATAGTGGGTTACCGAGGAGACAGTAAGGTAATAACATGATATGGGTAATCGTTGACCGTTTGACTAAGTCAGCTCATTTTATTCCAATGAAAGATATGTGGAGTAAGGTGCAGTTGGCAAATGGCTACAGGAAAAATGTAGTGAGGCTACATGGAGTTCCAAATGGCATTGTGTCAGATCGGGATACGAGGTTCATTTCTCGGTTTTGGCAAGAGTTATAAGAGTTGATGGGAACTATCTTGAAGACTGCATTTCATCCGGCAATAGATGGGCAGACAAAGAGGATAATCAAGACTTTGGAAGATATGTTAAGAGCTTGTGTGATGGAGTTTGGTGGTAGTTGGGAAGATAGGTTGGATATGATTGAGTTTTCTTACAACAACAGCTACCATACGAGTGTTGGGATGGCTTCGTTTAAGGCTTTGTATGGGGGGAGATGCAGGAGTCCGATTTACTGGGATGATAGTGTTGAGGCAATGGTTTTAGGACCACAGATGGTACAGGATATGATAGAACAAGTGAAAGTGATTTGGCAAAACATGAAAGCGGCCCAGGATTGACAAAAGAGCTATGCGGACTTACATTGTCGGGACATCGAGTTTCAGGTTGAGGATACGGTTCTTTTGAAAGTGTCACCTATGCGGGGGTTAATGAGGTTCGGTAAGAAAGGGAAGTTAAGCCAAAAGTTCATTGGCCCTTCTGAGATTTTGGACCGTGTGGGAGAGGTTTCTTATCAGTTAGTTCTGCCACGAGCTTTAGATCATGTACATAATGTGTTTCATGTGTCTCAGTTACGGAAGTATGTGAGTGACCCTTCCTATGTGTTAGAGGCGGAGAACATCGAGTTGGATGCATCCTTCTTTTATCTAGAACTGCCAAAAGAGATTCTTGATCGCAAGGTTCGCAAAAATAGATCTGGGGAAACAGTGTTGCTCAAGGTTTTATGGTCCAATCACAATGTTGAGGAAGCAACTTGGGAGGCAGAAGAGGTTATGAAGGAACAATATCCGTCTCTTTTTGATCAGGTATGTGTGGTTACGGGGACGTGACCATGTTTCTTTTAGGGGGTAGGAGATGATCGCATAAGGTTTTGGTACGGTTTTATGTCGGTTTTGGTACAGTTAGTGGTTGTTTTGAGTCGATATGAGTGGTGTTTGGGTTTTGTTTTTGAGTTTTCATTGTGTTGTTGTGTCGTAGTTGAGTTAGTAAGCTTGTTTTCAAGTATGGGTTTGAACTTCGGGGACGAAGTTCCTTTCTAAGGAGGGAAGACTGTAATACCCCAGATTCATGAGCTATTGGGTACTATATCATGTAAGGCTTACTCTGTTGAGTAAGTTAGTTTTGCGTTCTGGAGAGTGTTCTGCCTAATGGATACTCGATCAAGTAAGCGCAACTTGATCGAGTAGGCGGTACTCGATCAAGTACCTCAGTTACTCGATCGAGTAAGTTGGTTTATACGGGTTTTTGGTCGGGTTTGATAGCAACGCGTGAAATGATATATAAAGTATTTTTCTTCAGTTTCTTTTACTTTTTACCTTTTTTCTAAAACCTTTACTAGAGAAAACAAACAACGTAAGATCCTTCTCTGGCATTGCTATCGCATCCAAGGGCTAGAGTCGTCGAATTTCGGAGTTCTTTATACCGTTGAGACCGTCGTATTGTGAATAATATCCTTGTACCGTTTTTATGTTAATTCGTTAGTTTTGGTTAAACCCTAATTGGGTAATTTGGGGGTGTTTGGGACTATTGTTGATGATGGTTTGTAATTGTATGATTATATGTTGATAGGAGGTGATTTCATAGAGGAACACTTTTGATCCGCTGCTTGTGTTGATTTTGGTGATTGCATTCCAGGTAGGGTTTCCCTACTTAGTTATTGTATACATGATGTTAAGATGGTTGTTGGTGTTTAGCTTGTGATTATATCATAGTTGATTTTGGTATTATTGATATTGTAATTGGTTGTTGTTGATTAATTGTGGTTCGCGAGGTGTGCTCTCGGCTGAGTGGAGTAACATTCTGGAGTGGATTCACGCCCTTGATTCGCTTCTTGTGGTTCCCGTCACAAGGGGGATGTGCACATTAAGAAACATGGGTTGTTCGCTCGATGGAGATGAGCGGGCATTAGGTGGGAAAGGCTGCGGTCCCCCACTAGCGGTGTGGATGACTGGTTGCGTGGTAATCTCGCAGGGCTAGACCTTTAGACTAGTCATATGATTGGTGATGTGACGATGTTGGAGGATTGTGACTGTTTACTTGTTGTTGTATTATCTTAAGTTGTTGTACAGTAACTGACCCCGTTTAATTGTTTTAAAAAATGTGGTGATCCATTCGGGGATGGTGAGCACTGTTTAGCAGGTATGGCTTGGATGTGCGCGGGTTAGCTGGAAATGAGTCACCACGAGTGAGCTAGTAGTCTTCCGCTGTTGTGTCGAGATATTTTATTTAGTTTAGTTGGATTTTTGGTTTGGAACACTTGTACCGTATTTCTCAGTTTGGTTTTGAATGTAATCACTTTAAATTATTTACTTAAAGTATGTTCTTTGATGGTCTATTTGATATACTTTACCTCGGGCAACCGAGATGATAGTATTCTCATACAATAGGTGGGACACCCTCATTTTTAGCGTAAAATAAACACGTAAAATTTTACGGAAAAACTGACAGGATATGTTTGTAATTGGTTCAACCAGATAAAACCTGTAATCTTAAAAACTTTTCTAAACCAACCACAAACACTTCCAAATGAAGAGTGCCAAAACCTGCAAATACTAACACCCTAATTTACATAACATGCTAAAGTCGAGAGAATAAAGTGATACAAACCAAAATAAGAGAGGGAGACATATGTCCCTTCAAAATATAAACACAACCAAATGTTTAAAGGTTTACTATAAAATAGCCAAACTAAGTCCAAGGTACTTTTGCTCACTAGCTCGTCTGTGACCCCATCTAATCATCATCAACCTGTCAATCGCATTTTATACAAACACGAAAGCCACAATTCAGTGGGGAGTAACTTCGAGTCCTCCCAGCCACGAAATGTCATATTTAATGTAACATGTAACGTAACATGTAAACCACATCACAAATAATCTAGATATCAAATATTCTAACAAGTGAACTCTAAACTGACCAAACTAAACTATCATGTGAAACATATAACAAGCAGTAATCCAAACTTTATCAATTGTAACCGGCTTGCATCTCACCTATTAACATTCATAAAATCACCATACAAGAAAGGACAATATATCAAAGACAGGCATAAGTTCTTAGTACGGTCAATAGTCACTTTGTAACTCGAGTCTATACCACGAGGTAGGGAAGGTAATCGAACCGGTATCTTGGCTCGGAGGTTCTATCAAAACATGGCCAAGACACAACACAACCCTAGCCTAAAATCACAGAGACCTAGACATGCGGATACACACCACCGCACCCAAGATCCACAATTTTTCTAAAACAAAGTGAGTACCCTAAGGAGTCCACCAAAGGGTTGGCTAGTACTTAAGCTGACCACTTACTATCAAAATAAGTAACGAGGTCATGCCCCAACTTGGATATAAACCCACCAAATCAGGAACACAGAGGCTATCAAGCAGTGAACATACACTCGTCAAAGACTATAATGGCCTATCTATGATGAAGGCCGAAATACTCACCTAGGACCTAAATAAAACCAATCTAGGTCCCAGCTTGAATACTTTAGCCCACACCACACAAGACAAGTAGGACACCCAATTAACCAAAAGAGAGGCAAAGAGTCCAAACTTGACAATATTAAAGGTTTCAGGGAATCTAGGGCCGTTTCTACAACATAAGAAACCATTCAAATCAACCAACAACATATGTGAAATAAAAACATAATAAATGGCCTAAAACAAGAGTAAGGCCAATTATCCAATTTACACAATAATTTCATCCAACCGAATTTTTACCGCAACCCCACCTGCGGACAGTACGGTTCAATCGCGGTGACCAATCACACAATTGATCGACATCGATTCATCAAAAGGGACTAAGGCTCGATTTTCAAATAATCATCCAAACATTACAATTATCGCTATAAAATTCATTTTAAGCCTATTCATTACAATTTCATATTATAACCTATCCTAACATGTGCAAACTACTAATATAAGCATAATTTTACCAACATCATTATATCCACTTTTAACATTATTCATTTCATATGATTACCCATTTACTACTTATACTAAATATAACATTAATTAACCCGAAACGACGAACAACGCATGAAAAACCGTGAATCAAACAACGGGCGACCGGCCAACCAACCCCAAGCAGCCGTGGGCTGCTGGGCTGCGCGCTCTTTGGGCCTAGTGGGCCGCCACCCCAAACCCTCCATTTCTCCATTTTTGTTCAGTTTAACATCGTCTGAAGCATCAATTAGTCATTCCCAATTCATTCCCATACTAATATGTGAACTTAAACATACAAAAGACATGAATTAGACATGAATTTAACCCATATTATCATGTGAAATAAACCACTCAATTAACAAACACAAAATCATACAAAAAGCAAAGAATGTGACATTTAATCGTCGAGTAACTCGAAATATGTTACCTTAAGCTAGAAAAAGGCAAATAACCCTTGAGAAAATCCTAAAAACAGTAGCTACCCATCATCCTCTACTATATAGGAGTCCCCTATATCATCCTCATAATCTTCACCTATTAAACACAACAAAAACACAACAATAATCACTAAAACCGAAATTATGCCCCAAAATCATCTTAAATCAACATAATGAAAACTGAAATTAAAACATACTAGGATGTAGATCTTGAAGAGAGGATTCCGAAAATAGAAATTTTGCGAAAATCGGACTAGAAACGAAGAAATTATGATGAAATTACGATTGTAAGATTATCTTATTTTTTTTTGTGTGGATTTCGTTCAAGACGCACAAAAGAAGAACAAAGGAAGTTCTAGGAAGGAATGGGAAGGAGGAAGAGGAGGTGTGCCGAGAAAGGAGAAAGAGGAGCGGGATTTGGCGGAATTTCATTAGTCGATTTTGGCTCGTTTCGACGATAATTAGAACCGTTTGTCAAATACAAATTCCGACAAGGCCAAAATTCTTAAACACGAGATTACAAGAAGATTGAGTACTCATATGACCCATTTCCAAAACCGTTTACCCAATTTTCACAGAGTTGCCATTTTTCCCGATATGCCCTTATTTCGAAATAAAAGGTTTTTACACGGTTTAAACTATTTTTAAACATTTCGAAACTATCAAAATAAATACTTTACTTCAAAATATAATAGAATTATATTTCTTTGAATTATTTTTTACTTCAAATACATTAATATTAAATTCAACTTGACTAATAAATTACTTCCGCAATATAATAACGGTCCGAAATTACGGGGTGTTACAATCACCCCTCCTTTTAAAAAGTTTCGTCCTCGAAACTTAGAGGAGAAATTATAGTAAACAACATCTTAATAATATAGTCATAAGAAAAGTATAGGTATCTTTCCAATAAAACGGTGATACTCTTGTTGATCAGACAAGAACATCCACACTTCATATCAAGATATAAAAACATTTCTACACCAATAAATGAGAAAACCCATTATTAGGACGTCTCCAATAACGAGATTTAACACTCATTAATGTTAAAATCATTGAAAATCATAAAAGTATTTTCAAAATTCTAGTTCAAAGTTTTATTATCAGGGACAAATCAAAATACGAAATCATTCGCGATAAGTGCGAACTAGTTACTAGACATCTCTAATAACGAATCCTGACAACGAATCAACGCCAAAACAAAATGAAAGCGAAAGGTTAAATGCAATTGTTATAGAAAAATGGTAAATCATTTTTAAAACTTTCCAAAAGTCAAGTTTTCCAAATCTAATACAAAGTTTAACAATGAATTGAAAAGTTAACTCACATTGGTCCGAACTTACACAAAACGAGAAATAGCTTAGGTATCAAATCGAACACTAAAGTTGAAAGAGAGTGAGGAATCATTTTCAAATGTTATAGAAAGAGGTCAATTTGTAGATTTAACTCCCAATTCAAAATATTGAACCAAAAGTTTACTCAAACTAGATAGAATCTATGCAAGATGGAAAACCACTCGGGAACGCGGAGTGCAACTCGCGATAGGGAACTCACAACCAACGATCGAAGGAACTGAACTCTTGAAGGTGGAATTTTTGGATGAAGTCAACAAAGATGTCAATGAACAAGACGCTTTACTCGAAAAGTCAAATGAGTTCCAAAAAGGCGAACCCAACTAACAAGCCGAATAGCAAGAATGACAATTGTCGGAGATCGGAATTAGGAAGATCGGTACCTCGAGAAAGGTTCACTCAATTTCCAACCACAGAGTCATCCTACTAGGTCCTCCGAACATTAACAGGGCAACAACCAGAGGCCACACTAATCCAAAGAGCCATCAGAACCACTCAACGACAAGTCTACTTATAAGCTAATCTTTGAGACAATCATATCCTCTACAATATAACTTAACAATTTCCCAATCAAAATGTTTCCACCAATATCCTCCACCGAATAAAATCAAAATCCAAAGTCGAAACTAGTAACAATATTATACCCTTACCAAGATTTAACATTCCCAAACGTACTACTACTTGAAACCAACCCGCAAGCAACAAGTTGCACTATCCGATCCATAATTAGCACTAACTATAAGATAAATGGGTTCATCACACAAATCATCTGATCAGTTTACTCAAGATTCACTATCCTACTTCCCAACAATATTCCAATTCCAATAGAAAGATTCCTCAAAGAATTAAATATAAGGTCCAAACTTACAATAACATTCCACTAACTTAGCTATCAATCCCCAATACCGTAAAGTAAGGCTCAGATGACAAACGAACAATCCCCGAACGAACAATGCCCAAAACAAATCCAAAATAACCAAAATACAAAAATCCTCAAATCACATCCCACTAACTCTGTAAACATGGTCAACAAGGTACCAACTATACTAAGTAGATAAGGAGTGATAACGGAATAGAGAAACGGTAAAATATTTTCGAAGGGTACATGAGCATGACAAGTTAGGAAACTAGGGAGTCGGACCGTAAAGATAATGGTTGACAGAAATAAGAGGTACTCGAGTTAAGAAGATATCTCGGGCAAGAAGAAGATACGTAAACTTTGGCATAAATACAGGGTTCAACGAACGCTAAAGAGAAGGAGAGGAGAACGAGCGGCATAATGAAAGGATTACCGCTTAACCAAGCGCTCCTCGTAGCTTATGATCAAGGATGAAGGGAATTTAGACAACACTCAAAACGGTTCCAAAAACTTCCTAACAACAAAACTCATAACCACATCACTCCCAAGGGTTTCCTCAATCGCTCATGTTACCTCATCCTAATCTATTCCCTGAAACAAGGTACTCCACTATAAGTGTGATCTTATCTCTCCAAATCCTCAAACATACAGAAACAATTTCACAAGCCTAAGGTCAAGGCTTCCAACAAAGCTATATTCGTATCCAACTAGGGTCAATTATGGGTTCCTCAAATATTCCCCAAGGTTCTCCTTTCAAAACAAGGTAGTAACATACCAACCCAAAATCTGAAAAATCAATAGGATCTCAAGTTTCTCTATCCGTTTACTTATTAAGGATTCCCAAAAGCGGAACTACACTCAGCTACAACATCATCACATCATCTCAAGTACCCAACGCGACCTCAAGGTCTATAAAACTATAGGGTTAACAAATTCTTCTCCATACTAAGTCTCTCTCAACTCAAGAACTCTCAAGAGCCAACTAATACCAGATCACATCACCAATCCATTATGGTCATCAACATCCCAAAGAGTATTCTTTCACATTTGACATCTTAAAACTTACTTACCATCAAATTCCTCAAGAAACAAGGGCTTAAATATAACAACACTTTATCACCTCAAAATTCCTAAAACCATAAATTGAAACTATGTTCTTTAACCTAATAATTGGTGACAACCATACCTCAAGTAGTAATCAATACCACTCGCTAAAACCAACTAATAATCTCACATTTAACATTTCTGCCATGGTAACTTATACATTATCAAACCCTCATATCCAAAGTGATTATGGAAGCCAACCACAACCTCGACTACTCAGTCAATCCTATATCCTCAAATTCACCATTCAGTTTCATTCATTTAAAGTCAAGTACTAAGCACTAGTATCCCAAACATAAACAACAATGTCATGTTCCATAACCTTAGTAACCAATGCAACTCACACTTGGCACACAAAATCCACCAATCCAACGCACTCACTTTATCAAGGATCTATGGGTTTAAGAACCATCAAGTATGTCTCATCACACTACCTAAGTCTTTCCAACATCAAATCCTCTCAAATCCAGGAAAGGGTCAAACACCAACAAACTCCTCAAAGATCAAATTTCCAACCAAGGTCAACATTCCTCAAAAGAAAGAGTACCATCAAAAGGCGTTAAGGGAGGATAAGCAAGGAACAAAGGACAAGTTAGAGAATATAAGAGTGACTTACAAGGAATAAGAAAAGAGGATTTAGAAGAAGGAGTAGGCATTAAGAAGTAAAGAACGGGGCAAGGTACACAAAGAATGAGAAACATCTTCGAGGAAGTAGAAACATTCTTCAAAATTGAACAAATCTTCAATCCTCAGCAATAGGCACCAAATCTTGATCACCACATTGTTAAGCTCACAGTCATTGATCCAAGGACACAACACTCATTAAATGAGAATCAACAAACATGTTAGAACCTACCAAAGAGCAATCACAAAGAGACTACAACATAAAATCCTAAATCTACCCATCCTACCCATCTCTCAAGTTTATTATTTTAAGGTCAAATTATTTATATTGGGGTGCACAAACGTGCGTCGGGAGCAACAAGCTCTGATACCAATTGTGACACCCTCATTTTTAGCGTAAAATAAACACGTAAAATTTTACGGAAAAACTGACAGGATATGTTTGTAATTGGTTCCACCAGATAAAACCTGTAATCTTAAAAACTTTTCTAAACCAACCACAAACACTTCCAAATGAAGAGTGCCAAAACCTGCAAATACAAACACCCTAATTTACATAACATGCTAAAGTCGCGAGAATAAAGTGATACAAACCAAAATAAGAGAGGGAGACATATGTCCCTTCAAAATATAAACACAACCAAATGTTTAAAGGTTTACTATAAAATAGCCAAACTAAGACCAAGGTTCTTTTGCTCACTAGCTCGTCTGTGACCCCATCTAATCATCATCAACCTGTCAATCACATTTTATACAAACACGAAAGCCACAATTCAGTGGGGAGTAACTTTGAGTCCTCCCAGCCACGAAATGTCATATTTAATGTAACATGTAACGTAACATGTAAACCACATCACAAATAATCTAGATACCAAATATTCTAACAAGTGAACTCTAAACTGACCAAACTAAACTATCATGTGAAACATATAACAAGCAGTAATCCAAACTTTATCAATTGTAACCGGCTTGCATCTCACCTATTACAATTCATAAAATCACCATACAAGAAAGGACAATATATCAAAGACAGGCATAAGTTCTTAGTACGGTCAATAGGCACTCTGTAACTCGAGTCTATACCACGAGGTAGGGAAGGTAATCGAACCGGTATCATAGCTCAGAGGTTCTATCAAAACATGGCTAAGACATAACACAACCCTAGCCTAAAATCTGCGCAGACCTAGACATGCGGATACACACCACCGCACCCAAGACCCACAATTTTTCTAAAACAAAGTGAGTACCCTAAGGAGTCCACCAAAGGGTTGGCTAGTATTTAAGCTGACCACTTACTATCAAAATAAGTAACGAGGTCATGCCCCAACTTAGATATAAACCCACCAAGTTAGGAACACAGAGGCTATCAAGCAGTGAACATACACTCGTCAAAGACTATAATGGCCTATCTATGATGAAGGCCGAAATACTCACCTAGGACCTAAATAAAACCAATCTAGGTCCCAGCTTGAATACTTTAGCCCACACCACACAAGACAAGTAGGACACCCAATTAACCAAAAGAGAGGCAAAGAGTCCAAACTTGACAATATTAAAGGTTTCAGGGAATCTAGGGCCGTTTCTACAACATAAGAAACCATTCAAATCAACCAACAACATATGTGAAATAAAAACATAATAAATGGCCTAAAACAAGAGTAAGGCCAATTATCCAATTTACACAATAATTTCATCCAACCGAATTTTTACCCGCAACCCCACCTGCCTGCGTGCACGCGGGTTCAATCGCGACTCACCAATCACACAATTGATCGACATCGATTCGATCAAAGGGACTAAGGCTCGATTTTAGGCATAATCATCCAAACATTACAATTATCGCTATAAAATTCATTTTAAGCCTATTCATTACAATTTCATATTATAACCTATCCTAACATGTGCAAACTACTAATATAAGCATAATTTTACCAACATCATTATATCCACTATTAACATTATTCATTTCATATGATTACCCATTTACTACTTATACTAAATATAACATTAACTAACCCGAAACGACGAACAACGCATGAAAAACCGCGAATCAAGCAACGGGCCGACCCGAGCCAACCCCAAGGCAGCCGTGGGCCTGCCTGGGCCTGCCGGGCCTAGTGGGCCGCCACCCCAAACCCTCCATTTCTCCATTTTTGTTCAGTTTAACATCGTCTGAAGCATCAATTAGTCATTCCCAATTCATTCCCATACTAATATGTGAACTTAAACATACAAAAGACATGAATTAGACATGAATTTAACCCATATTATCATGTGAAATAAACCACTCAATTAACAAACACAAAATCATACAAAAAGCAAAGAATGTGACATTTAATCGTCGAGTAACTCGGAATATGTTACCTTAAGCTAGAAAAAGGCAATTAACCCTTGAGAAAACCCTAAAAACAGTAGCTACCCATCATCCTCTACTATATAGGAGTCCCCTATATCATCCTCATAATTTTCACCTATTAAAAACAACAAAAACACAACAATAATCACTAAAACCGAAATTATGCCCCAAAATCATCTTAAATCAACATAATGAAAACTGAAATTAAAACATACTAGGATGTAGATCTTGAAGAGAGGATTCCGAAAATATAAATTTTGCGAAAATCGGACTAGAAACGAAGAAATTATGATGAAATTACGATTGTAAGATTATCTTATTTTTTTTTTGTGTGGATTTCGGTCAAGAGGCACAAAAGAAGAACAAAGGAAGTTCTAGGAAGGAATGGGAAGGAGGAAGAGGAGGTGTGCCGAGAAAGGAGAAAGAGGAGCGGGATTTGGCGGAATTTCATTAGTCGATTTTGGCTCGTTTCGACGATAATTAGAACCGTTTGTCAAATACAAATTCCGACAAGGCCAACATTCTTAAACACGAGATTACAAGAAGATTGAGTACTCATATGACCCATTTCCAAAACCGTTTACCCAATTTTCACAGAGTTGCCATTTTTCCCGATATGCCCTTATTTCGAAATAAAAGGTTTTTACACGGTTTAAACTATTTTTAAACATTTCGAAACTATCAAAATAAATACTTTACTTCAAAATATAATAGAATTATATTTCTTTGAATTATTTTTACTTCAAATACATTAATATTAAATTCAACTTGACTAATAAATTACTTCCGCAATATAATAACGGTCCGAAATTACGGGGTGTTACAATAGGCGGTATTGGTAAGGCACCTTGGTGTAAGGGGGTGTTACAGCTGTAGGTGGCGGAAACTAGGGGTAGAAAGAGGGTGTACGATTGTGTCGGTGTTTTTTGTGTCGAGTTATTGTGGCTGTTGTTTGTTGTGGTTTTCGTGGTTGGTGGTGGTCGTGTGGTGGCGTGTAGGTGCTGCGCGACGGTCGTGGCCAGGTGGGGGCAGCGGTGGTACGGTCTAGTGGTGGTTACGGGGGTGTTTGTGTGGGTGTTAGCGGGTTTTGGGTAGTTTTAAGACGGGTTCTGTTGAATTAATTACGTATTTAATTTAATTACATTAGTTAGTAATTAGATGAGTTAGTAATTATTTGTATTTATTGTATTTATTTAGGTGACAGTTTTGTTAGACGGTTTTATGAGATGGATGTTGCTTGCGTCGAGTAGCTTATGGAGATTTGCTAAAACGTAGGTTTTTCATACTCAGTTTCGATATTGTGTCTATTTGCTAAAGGAATCATTTGTCTTTATTTGCATTGAATAAGTCGGTAATTGGCATGTTCGTTGCATATTGCGTTTCTTTGTAATTATCGTATAAGTTGTGGTTATGGAGGAGTATGGTGGGGTTGTGTTACTTGTCTATCATGGGGACGTAAGGCGGTTGGGAGACCGTCTTACGCTTGAGTCGCCTCTTAAAGCTTCCCACTCCAATAGTAATGTGCACATTAATGACTTGAGTTACGGAGGGACTTGTGTAGTTGAGACACAACGTCTGACAAGGGATCCGGTTGGCATCCGGATCCAGTATGTCTGGGCGTGTCCCGGTACCTGTTGTGTGGTGTGGTGTGGTGTTGTAGGCGTGTCCGTTACAACGGTGGTTGTGCGTAAGTCTGGACGTGTCCCGGTACCAGCGTGGTGATTGTTTGATAGCGTCTATTCACATTATAGTCATGTTGCATAATCATACACTTTGGGTTGTGCCTCACTTTATTTATTAAAACTGACGTGTTGTGTGTCTGTGTAATTGTCACCTATTTCCAGGGTGGCCTGTGTCGATCCATATGGATATTTCAGATCATATGGAGAGCAGGTTAAGTACATGTTATCTTTGATAGCACGTGGGAGACGGGACGAGCCTTGATGACATATGAGTCGAGTATAGCTTGCTAGAAGAGTATAGTTGTCATGTGATGTACTTGTATTCATTTATTCATTTGTTTACGTTTATGTAATTCACTAAACTTATTATTTATAATATATGTTTCTTGATTGTATCTCCGATTCACCAACTCGGGAAACCAAGATTGCAACATCTCCCAATTACCTTGGCCGGGTAAGAAGGCGTGTTACAAAGTGATATCAGAGCGACGATTTTGGAACCTAAACCAATGAACCAAAATGAATGTAGGTGTGTCTAATAAAATGAACCTGACATGAGTAAAATAGGAGGTCGGTTTTGGGTGAGTAAGAACCATCATCTCAAACCTAGATCCTATTGTCTCGGTTGGTCACTACGTGAGTAGTTGTGAGTATGGGGTAGCGCTATGTGATACGTTGTGTGACTTCAAGTATGCAATGTTAAGTTGGCAAGTCCTCGCATGACATAGTTTCATATGTATTGATACGAGTTGATAGATTTCTTGCTTGACATAACCCTTCATTGGCGTATGATAATATGTGATAGTTGAAATGATGGAATTGAAATGTTTACTTGAGTGAGATATATGTGATATGAGTAGAAAATTGTTTCATGTGAAATGCATTTATTTGTATGAACGTTGCACATTTAATATAATGAGTTTTAAAGCCATAATTTGCATGTGTGTCGTAGCTAGTTGATAGGCTTCTTCCACGATATAATTGCTCATGTGATGTATGCTGACATGTGAAAGTGGAATGGAATAATTAATGTGTGCAACATGTTTTGGAAATGGTTATTACGTTTTGGTGTGTGAGGGGCATTAGCCCCGTTCTCTAACGTTTTAATACCGCAAATATGTTGGAATTCACTAGCTTTATAGTAGGGTGTGATTAGTAATGGTTGTTAATAGAGTAGTCGCTAATATAAGAGTAGAATTTCTTAGTTGGAAATTTCAAACCATAGAGAGGCACCCAACCGAGTGCGAGCTAGTACGGGGCCGAGTACCAGTCAATCGATCAAGTGAACCCTAGCACTCGACCGAATGGACCATTTTCTAGAAACTTGAACATTTCTGGAAGTGGGTCACTCAACCAAGTGGAGAAGGCAGTCGTCCGAGTTGACATGCACTCGACCGAGTGGACTCAGCACTCGACCGAGTGCTATTTAATGAGTTGTGAATTTTGCGAGATTTGTACTATTATCTTATCTCTTGCATTTCTTCATCATTTCTCATAACAAAAGTTAGCAAAATATTTTTAAAATTTTCCCAAAACTCCATTGTTGATGTTTGTTACTTAGACTTAAGCTTTCTACTCCATTTCATCCTCTTAATTCTTGCTAACTAAACAATGTGAGTGGTTTTCTCCTTGCTCTTATTTTTCCCAATTTGATTTTGTTTAAATCTACGCTAATTCCTTCGAATTTTGTCAATTAATTGCATGTTTTGTTTGCTTCATGATATTAATTAGAGCTATTCATGGGTCATCCCGTCCATTGAACCCGGCCCATCCCGCCCACTAAATAAGTGGGTACGGACAAGGCAATGTAAGAAAAATACAAAAGCCCAACGCACTAACCCGTCCCAAACTAGCTAACCCGCTTGACTGTGGGCCAAAAATTAAACGGGAACCCAGACCAAGTGGTGAGACGAAGTCGTATGCTCCCAAAGATAATATTTATAATACTTAAAACCTCTAATTAAATGATAGTATATGGTAATAATGATCGATCCACAGAGAAGGCGATGTAATTTATGTGAATTTTAGTATAGAAAATAAGTAACCAATATGAGGGGAATTTAAATGATTGAGTAACTAAACTAGAGATTAAATAAGCAATTGAATTAAGAATAATAAATATGAATTCAGATGGCTTAAACGGTCTAGGGGCAAGAATTTCCACAAACTGATTATCAAATTGATCATAGACTAACAACTTCCAATTGACTCTTGAGCAAACTATTGTGGAAACAATTTCCCAATTCCTTTGTAATATTATTTGACTCGAAACGCGATAATAAAATAACCTAATTATCAAAAAACCTAATACACACGATTAAGTTTAATTCAATAACAACATGAACGAATAAGGAACGATAGAAGTGACGACCAATAAAACACGCGATAATTAGTTCGAATCACAATTAAATTCTCTCTTTAACCTAGATATGATGAAACGCACCCAATACAAAGGCCAAAGATCGTCACTTTATTTAGCGAGGTTGAAAAACTACGAATTCATCACTAGAATAACTATAGATTGATAATTGTGAAGATTAATTAGCTACTTTAATCTAAACATTCAACAACCTTAAAATTAGAACAAAGAGTTAACAATACTCAAGATAAAAGGAAGATGAATAATAGTGTAGATATCCAGTATCTGTTGAATCCCCAACAAACACCCGATGATTATCGGACTACAACATGCTTAGGAATCGCTACGTTTAATCGACAGTTTGTATAACTATACGTCGGAAAACTTAAAACGATTTCGAAAACAAAACATTTTCAAAACTTTTCAAAAGGATCTGGAGTGTTTTATGCACGACGACGGGGTCACAATGACACTAACTAGAGTCAAAACTGACACCGGACCAAAAAACCGACTCAAAATTCAAATCCCGACACCAACAACGAGTCAAACCAAGTCAAGCACAAAAAACAAACATCACAAAGCTTCCATGTTAAGTATACCCGATATAATTGAATGGTCAAGTACAACAATCATGCCATCCAAAACCTAGGATAGAACAAATCATGATTTCAAGTGCGTGATAGTCACAAGACAGCTCGAAGACCTGCAAAATGGCTTGCGCCTCTTCGAATAGCCCATGTGGCCACGTCGCTCAAAACGCACAAAACCACTCAATCCTCTATAAATACCAACCTTCACACACCATAATATTCACGCTAGTGTCTACCCCCTCATTTCTCTCTTAAAATTCTAGACTCGACTTGTTAAGTCACAAGCCGACACGAATTTTCGACCTACCGATCGAAAATACAAGCCCTACACATTGTTTGGTACCGTCATCGTGCATTAAATCACTTGACCGACCACTTAGACCAACTACTCATTAAACAAATCAAACACTCTTTACTTTGCTAAAACGGTTTTCAACCGAGTTTTCCGACCTAACAAGTTTTTACATTTCCGTCGATTTCTCGCCTTCGACCTAGCATATAAGTATGAGGGTATAATCAATCTTCTTCTTTCATATCTTTTTATCTGTTTTTATAACCTTAACATGCTAAAACATGCATAACATGATGTAAAATACGGAGCGAATGAGCCAAAACCGAGTTTTGACCTGAAACAGAAGCCCCTAGTCACAACTAGGTGGCTCGGGCCTCAATGGGCTGTCCAGCTCAGAACTCAAACGTGTTTGAGTTCATTCTTTCCATTTTCATTTTATTTTACAACCTGTTTTAACCATTTCAAATCATTCCTATGATAAATATTTTTAACCATAAAATGTGTTCACCCTTGGTTCCCTATACCATGACGGTTTAATCCGTGTTTCAGTGATAATATTTGGTTAATTACATTTTAAAAGGTATTTTAAAACCTTTTATTCATTTGTTTACATTTCAAAAACAACCATTTTAGTCATACATGCATAATCACCCTTGGTTCCATATACTATGTCGGTTTAAATCCGAGTACAATGATGAACATTGACTAATTACAAAACAATGAACTTAACACAATTAGTTCATAATAAACATTTTTCAAAACTATTCATTTCAAGCTTGCAAAACCGAACCTGATATCGAATATCGTCAATACAATGATGATTATTCAAGTCTCGTTCTTCATATTGGCACAAAAGCGGTTTAAACGACCTTTTCAACAAAGATGGGTTCTAATACCCTTTTACAAACCATTTCACAAACGTTCTCAACAACCAGGAGACACCCCTTTGGGTCGTCTGCTGCCTCGCGCCTAAATAGGCTCACTGACTTCCAGTTTTCAAACCTGGACAGGTCCCCTTGCATCGCCCTAAGGCTCGCGCCTCTATAGGCTGTCTGATGTTGGTCCTGCTTCCTTTCCAGCACTTGTCTAGGATGATCCCGACTTCGGTTAACCCGAATACAGGACGGATCAGATTGACAAATCCACATTTTGCTTTGTATTTGCAAAACACCGTTCTAAGACAAATGGATCACGTTATGCACCATAAACCTAACTCAGTACATGGATGTGTAATTTCCATCTTGCATGTAAATCAACACTAAATCCAACTTGATATCAATTACTTGATATTTTGATAAACAACCGATATAGTTAGCTCACCTGTTACGTTTAAACTTGTGGATGCGCATTCATGAATTTACCCGTTTTATCAACTTTTGCTTTCAACCAACCAAGATCGATCAGTAGAGGCCGCTACCGCGGGCGGGATTGGGTGTCCGATTAAAGGGCTTCCCAATACGTACCTTCACCTCTTACTCAGAAACTTTGGATAGTGGACGACCTTATCCAGGGCGAACGAACCTTGAATAAGGGACTGAAAATTGTTGAGATAGTCTCTAAACCAAACCCGAAGATTATAAGAACGGACCAAATAACCCGACAAAGCGTCCCTTTTCTGCGTTTTTTTTCTGTTCGAAATACCGAACCCCAATTTCCAGGGTTTTCGAATTGATGAATCCAAAAATTGAATGGCGTTTTGCGGAAGAGCAGCGAGTAGGAATGGTTATAATAGATTTTGTGTGAGATTAGACTGAAAAGATGATGTATTTGGATTAGGGAGAGCAAGAGAAGAGAGTTGAAGGTAGAATAATGGTGGGGGAGGTAGGGTTTTGATTTCTAGAGACTGATTTGTGAAAGAAGACGAAATTTTTTTTTTTTAAAAAAAATGCGACATACCTGCTACTTTTCTACGGGTCACCCATGGGCCTACGGGTCGCTGCCCGGGCTGATTTTTTTTCTTTTTATGTCGTCTTTTTTTTCTTCTTTTTTTTTCAAATTTTTTTCCTGCTCACCCTTACTAATGTCACTCAATTACTTGACCATGAGACGGGATTTCTCGACTTTCAACACTCAAAAGATGGTGTAGCATTTTTCAATCTGACAAAAACACAAAATTAGAAAAGAAAAGCAATTAAAATTAATGAAATAAATAAACTTGAAATTGAAATAAAAACTAATAAACGTAAATAAAACCCGGGTTGCCTCCCGTAAGCGCTTTTGGTTATAGTCGTTTGCTCGACTTAGGGACGAGATTTAATCATCATAAATAGGCTCGTAGAGAGTCAAACTCTCCACTGTCTCAACTTGGAACCCCTCGTAGTAAGGCTTTAATCGTTGACCATTCACTTTCACAACTTTGTTAGTAGCCAAACTACGTATCTCAATAGCTCCATGAAATACCACATCCGTAACTACATACGGTCTAATCCAACGCGACCTTAATTTACCGGGAAATAACTTAAAACGAGATTGAAAAAGGAGTACTGTTTGACCAACAGTGAACTCCTTTCTAGATGTCATCTTGTCATGCAATAATCTCGTCTTTTCCTTGTAAATAGCCGCGTTCTCATATGAGTCATTTCGTATTTCCTCAAGCTCTTGTAACTCCAATTTTCTACTCTCACTTGCTCCTACCAAGCTTGTACTGAAACTCTTCACTGCCCAATAAGCTCGATGCTCGAATTCTACTGGAAAATGACACGGTTTACCAAACACTAACCGGTACGGAGACTTAACTATGGGCGTTTTATATATGTGGTATGGTATGCCCACAACGCATCTTCCAAGCGTTCACTCCAATCCTTACGATTGGGATTTACAGTCTTCTATAGATTTAACCTCTCTATTAGACACCTCTGCTTGGCCATTAGTCTGCGGGTGATAGGCCGTCGAAACCTTGTGGGTAACATGATACTCTTTCAGTAAAGCACCAACTGTTCTATTGCAAAAATGCATCCCACGATCACTAATTATAGCTCTCGTAAATCCAAACCTAACAAATATGAAAGACTTGATAAAATCTGCAACCACTTTAGAATCATTAGTCTTAGCGGGTATTGCTTCTACCCACTTCGATACATAATCAACAGCAAGTAATATATAAATAAATTCAGAAGAGGTAGGGAACGGTCCCATGAAATCAATTCCCCATACATCGAAAATTTCACAATATATATTGCGTTGGGATATATTCCCCATTAGTCTGTGGGTTTGGGCATTTCATTGCGTTGGGATATATTCCCCACTCTTTGACCGTTGTCACAAGACTTATAAAACCCATGAGCATCTCAAAACAGATGTAGCCAATAGAAACCACAGTCGAGCACCTTCTTTGCTGTTCTCTTTGACCCAAAGTGGCCACCACGTGCATGAGAGTGACAAAAAGCGAGAATAGAAGTCATCTCACTCTCAGAAACACACCGTCTAATAATTTGATCAGAGAAATGTTTCCATAAATATGGGTCATCCCATACATAGTATTTCGCATCACTGCTATATTGACACCTCCGCCCCAGACTGAGTGCAATATGGAGGACCATTCTGTTGTTTCCTTTAATGCAGGTACAAACAGGGTGGATATGGGAGATTATGTCGGTCAAGGTACAGTGAAAGGCAAGCTATGTGATGGGAATGCTGCAAATGACGATGGCAGTAAGAATGCCAAAGGGAAGAAGAAAGTGAAGGCGTATGTGGACGCAAACTATTCTTCTTCAATCAGTTCAAGTTCAAGCTCATGGCGATCCAAGAGGACGGTCCACGATGCTGAAGGGACCTCCTCCAGTCAGAAGCCCTCTTTTGGGCTGTTACAGTGTAAGATAAGAGGGAAATGTCCCGTTGTAAAACTTTGTAATTTGAATTTCCGTTAGACACTTTTATTTGTGTTTAGACTTTTAGACAATAGCGTAGTTAGTTTTAGCATAAGACCGAATATAGACTGCGTATTTTTGTGAATTTGGTATTTGCGAGAAACATTTTTGCTTGTTTTTATGCAGGTTTGTAGAAGATATACTACACTGGGATATGTGCCAAAGGAAAACAACTCGATCGAGCACTTTTTGTACTCGATCGAGAGAAATGCCCAGGAAAAGTTCTCGATCGAAAGGTATGTGGTCCTCGATCGAAGGGTCCAAAATGGGGAGTTCTCGATCGAGAGGAGTTTTACTCGATCGAGCAAATTAGGGGACAAAGCTCTCGATTGAGTGGTTTTAAATCACTCGATTGAGTGCCAGATGCTTATAACACGCAAGGGAGTGCTTTTCTCCTTCATTCTATTTCATTATTACTCATTTCTTCTTCCTTTTATTGCGATAAACACCATTAAATACCCCAAACCTCCATTTTTCTTCCCCTTTACCAAATTAAACACCCACATTGCGTTCCTTGCTCAATTTTCGACAAAAGCCCTCTACTTTCCCCTTCAAATTCGTGCTCATTACGGTTAATTAGGGTTTTAGGGTTTGAGAAAATCAGGTCTCAATCCGATTATTTTGCTGATTTTTGTTGATTCTTTTGCATCTATTCGTGGGTAATCGTCAAGTAAGTCTTCCCCCTTGCCTTTTATTGTTTAGTTTGATTGTATTCGACCTTAATTAGGGTTTAGAGTTTTGAAAATTTGATTAATTTGGGGAAAACGAATTGTTATTGATTAATTCACTGATTTAAGGACTTATTTGATTGGTAGAATGGATAGTAGTACCGTACCCTCTACTGTTTCTACTGCTAATCCGTCCGTTTCTGAGACGGTGGTCCCTGCTTGATGGTCTCAAGTTAAACCTCGCAAGTGCACGATTTTATCGTTGTACACTCTAGAGGGTCGATCCACAAGGAGTAGGGGTGATTACTAATTGTCTATATTCTTGAGCTTAGCTAAGTCGATAGATAACAAAGAGGGTAGTAGCAAACTAACGCTAAACTAACAAATTTAAAGACAAACAACAAGATAAGGTAAAAACAAGCTAAGGATAGGAGATAGATCAAATATAGAGAAAGACTAGAACTCGGTCCGACCATGAATATGAGTAATTCCACACACTAATCGTCTCGGCTAATCAAAAGGGGTAGAGAGGTAAGGGGGAGATGGCTCTAATTCGCCTAGAACCTCCCTTCCGGTCTCGCACTAGGACACTAGCTACTCCGACTAACCCCCCTCCCGGGTTCGAAAGCCGGTCTCCCTAACTCAAAACCCGACAACCCCAAGAACATGCATTTTCCCAAGGAGGTCAAGTAAAAGGTCAAGGTCATTAAGCCCTCATCATATTCCGGGTCATCCCACTCCCCCTTCCGGAGGTCGATTTCAAACACTAGCCTAGAGGCACCCTCCCTCGGTTCTCCCTTCCGGTCTCAACCTTAGTTGGTGACAAGGGTCGGTCCCCAAATACTCGACTAACAACCTAACCAACTTCCGTTGGTGGACAAGGGTTAAAAGCCGACACTACCCGGAAACCAAACCTTAAGCATGAAAATTCCCCAAGACTACCCTAACCAATTTCCCCCACAAATTAGCCTAATAATGATTAATTAGTGAAATTACCCATATTGGGTCAAACCGAGTCCTAGAAGGAGACTACTCACTAATCATGTTTCTAAAGGCAAAGAAAACAACAAAGATAGAGTCTTTAAGCATAAACATGGTGATAAGATGAATTCTACCTTTAAATATGCAACAACCCAACAATAATTAGGAAGAAAGATAGTTTTAATCTAATAGCAAGGATGAACAAACAAAAAGACACAATCTTTAACACAATCAACTCAAAGATTAAGTCTTTGAGGACAACTATCCCAAGAAGAACAAAGGAGAGAGAAATAATGAAAAGATGAACAAGGAAAAGATGAACAAAGGTGAAAACAACAACAATCAAACAACAAAGATGCAAATTTAACTAAGCTATCAACAAACAACAAGTCTCAACAAATTCCAACAAAAAGAAATCTAACAACAACAAACAACAATGGAAAACAATTGAAGAACAAGGGAGAAAAGAGAAAAAGGAAAGAAGTAATACCAACTATTGAAAGGATGAACAATAAGGAAGAACAAGATAAGAACAATAATAATAATCTTTTAATTTATGAAGAATGTTTGCCAAGTTACAAAAGATTTGAGTCTCTCTTTCTTAACCTTACAAATTCTCTCTCAAACTAGGATTGGATCCCTAATTTTCTGGGAAATCAAGTATTTATATCCCTCCAAAAAGTTAGGTGAGAATACAAGAAGAAGAAGACGAAAACTCTAAGAGCCGAGGAGTAAATTGTACCCGGGAGGGTACAATTGTACCCGGGAGGGTACAATTGTACCCGGGCGGGTACAATTATGCCCGGGCGGGTATAATTGTACCCTCCCGGGTAAAATGTCAAAATGGGCTGAAAAACGCTAAAAATGCCAAAAACTTGAGAGGTACCCGGTCGGGTAAAGTTGTGCCCGGTCGGGTAAAGTTGTGCCCGGCCGGGTGAAGTTAACTCCCTCGGTTGTAATTCCTCCTAGTTGCTTCCATTCTTCGAGTAAATTCCGCTCCAAGTTCCGTCCCTCTTACATTTTCGAGCATGGTACCTACAAAAGGGTTCATAAGTACGGGAAAAATGCTCAAAAGAGGTCTTACACTAAGCATGAGGGAAAAGAACTCGGACTAGGCTAATACTAACTAAATGAGTTCATAATGCTTGATTTATCATGACAAAATGGGTCCGGGACATCAAAATATGGGCGTTAAAAAGGTGTTATCAAATCTCCCCACACTTGACCCTTACTCGTCCCCGAGTAAGTCCAAAACCAATGCAAAAGAGACTACCATAATATCCATCAAGAGTGTGTGCACAATATAAGCATAACTCAATTATTCTAAATTAATAGCCGATCGAGTATTAGCGCACTCAACGCCCCTTCAACTCACAATTTGACACTCATGAGGGAAAAGTGCCCTATTGCAAGGCAAGTTGGGTCTTGCTACAAAATTGCGATGCATCCAACATGAAAACACATAATCAGGCTATGAAATGCATCTAACAAAAATGGTCCACTTTCCTCATCTAAGTGGCCGGATTTTTAAGCAACAAAACATGGTCTTGGTCGGGAGTACCATCTCAGAAGTTCCAACGGAGGTGCCAACCCCCTAAGCATGACTCAAGCAACCCTAGAGTGACCAATACTCAAGAAACACATTCAAGAGCGGGGTAAGGGGAAGTAGGCAAGCCCGCCGAGAATTACAAAACCGACACGAGATTCAACCAAAAGACCCATGACTAAGGGGACCTAGACAACGACATCCTCACGGTTTTCACTTGTCACTCAATGAAAGAACAAGGTGATTTTTGTGACAAAAAGTAACCAAAATCACTCTCCTAACTCGACTAGCGAAAACGTGCCCGCAATCTAATGTGTAAGACCGTCCTATGTCCAATGAAATGCAAACAATGGTAAAATGCACACAATATGAAACAAGGGTTGTAACGGGGCTAGGGAGTAGGACGAAACGGGATTGGTGCAAGCACCGTTTGGATATGTAGAGTTCAAATCAAGAATTGCCGACACATCGTAACCCACTTCTTATTGCAACACATGAGACACGTTTATGCCCTAACATAGGATTGTTTATCAAAACCATGCAAAAATTGCATAAACCCAACTCAAATTGGAAAAACTTGAAAGTACTCCTCTTATTTCAACAAATGGTAACGTCTACACCCTAACAAAAACTCGGTTTCCCAAGTCATGCAAAAATTGTGTAAACCCGACTCATTTTGGAAAAACATCAAATTGCCCCTTTATTTAGCAACGGCTTTTTCTACCCCTTTAAATTATGAGTAAGGGTGTTGCTTGCCTTTTTCTTGACAACATATATACAACACAAGTAACTCATTTTCTTTTTTGATTTTTCATAACTTTTTCACTTTTCTATTTTGTTTTTCATTTCTTTTTCAAAACCTCTTATTTATATACAATGCCAAATGCATACCAAATTCCAACCCAAGTGGATATGTATACTATCCACCACTATGACCCAAATCACCTCCTACAACACAACTACAAAACCGACCAATTCTTGATTAAGGAAGGGTGGTTATGGAATGTAGCTATTTTAGTGGGTTTGCCAAATGGAAAGGCTAAAGCTCAAAGGGGTAAATCAAAAATGGAGATAATGGAAGGGACAAAACAAGGCAATTTGGCTATGTGAGGTTAATATGCATGTGAAAACATATTTTATTTCATAACTTGTGCAAAAAAAATAAAATGCAAATCATGGTCTAAGGACGGAATGACACACTTATGCGTCTTGATGTGACACGCCTCGCGAGGAGGCCTACTCTCAAACCTAGATGAGGGCGGGGTATGAATGTACCCACCCTAGGAGGCTCTACCCTTACCTTTGAGTGGCTAAGTCGAGCCATAGGTCTAGTCTACGGTCCTAGGTCTCACAAGATCGGTCTAAACTCATTGGTCAAGCCCGCTTCCCTAGGCTAACTAAGAGGTCACGGGTGCGAGTCACGGGAAGGGGAAAGGCACAATTGGAAATATAGCTCATCATGGGGGTACATGGTTCCCTTCCTCGACCATGCTTATGCAAATCATTTACAAACTAAGTGCAACTAAGTCTAACAACAACACATATGCACATGTGAACAAATGCATGCGGAAATTTAAACAAACATGAAACGAAACGTGCAACAAGTTGGCTAATCCTAGCAACACATCAACACCAACAATCCAAAGTTCCCCAAAGGAACATCCAAGGCACAAAAATCCCATCCTCCTCCATATTATACAACAATATAAAAAGAGAGATAATGAAAAAGGAGAAAGAGATAAGAACGTGTATACCAAGCGGTCTTCTAGTCTCCTTTTTGCCTCGGAATGTCAATGTACCTATGTCACTTTGTTAGCCAAATACATGTATATACAATGCAAATATTTTTGTAATTTTTCGAAATTTTTCAATTTTTAGGGATTTTTTGAATTTTCTTAAATTTACAAGCATTTACAAATATATACAAATATTCACAAGAGTGGATATTTCCCTCACCACACTTGAAATGTACATTGTCCTCAATGGACAAAAGCATAGGGAGTGAATAGTAAAACTAAAGGAACATATTTTGGATTTTTAAATATTTGAAACTAAATAACATGTTTTTGTATTTTTAAATTTTGAGAATGTCCTCCCCACACTTATTTATTTACATAATTTTTGATGGAAATGAATGTGTGGAGGATATTCGAAAAGTAATTAAATATTTTCGTTGTTTTTGAATTTTTGAAAAGTAAAGAACTTGTTTTTGTGTTTTTTTGAATATTTGAAAATAAATAACATGTTTTTGGTATTTTTAAATGATAAAATTTCCTCCCCACACTTATTTATTTATATATTTTCAATGGAAATAAATGTGTGGAGGAAATTTGAAAATGAAAAACATGTTTTTGAAGATTTTTTTGATATTTCAAATTTTTAGTGGTTTTTGGTTAATGAATGTAATGCATGAACTATTCTATATGCTAAATTGAAAGGACAATGCAAACTATACTACATGAATGCATAGAGAGCTAATTTAGATTAACTCCTATTCGGGTCATGTCACTAAATGCAAAATGCGGTAAAAACTTAATTAAAGAGAAGGAGAATATATACATTGTGGTGGTTGTTAAGTAACTCCACCAAACTTCTTCATCAAAGAGTCTTCAATCAACCGGGATCCCCCTCTTGGAATCCCGCTATCCCTTTAACAAATTCAAATTTTCCCATGGAGTAAGAGCTTCCAAGTTTTGACAACATTTCATGTACACCGCTTATGGCGTGGTGCACTTCCAACCATTTCCGGGCAATTTCTTCTTCAAGCTTCTTCTTGTCATGGACAAGAACTTCTTCATTTTCGAGGCTTGGTTCACATTTCCCTTTTCTTTTCACTTTCTTTCTCCATTTTTTTGGTTTCTTCTTCTCAACCCTTGGCTTCATTTTTGAAGGGGTATTAGTGCTAGAATCAAATTTGGGAGGGATCACATTGGGGTGATCCCCTCCACACTCAAGCTTCAACTCTTCTTTTCCTTTTTCATTTTTTGGGAAAGCTTCTAATGGATCCAAAAATGAAGGCCCTAAATTAGGTTCATCCAAGTTATCTTCCACCATATACACCCTACAACAAGAGTTGCTTAGAGATGGAGCTTCCATAGACTTGGCAAGTTCAAATTCAACTTTGTCTTCACCCACTTGCAAAGATAACTTCCCACTCTTCACATCAATCATTGCTCCACCGGTGGCTAGACAAGGTCGCCCCAAAATAATAGGCACACTGTTATCTTCGGGCATGTCCATGACATAGAAGTCGCATGGAATCACAAGTTTCCCTACCATCAAAGGAACATCCTCAATCACCCCCAAGGGATACTTGACCGAACGATCGGCTAATTGTAGAGAAATCCTTGAAGGCTTCAAATCTTCAAATTGTAGCTTCTTGAACAATGAAAGAGGCATTAAGCTAACACTTGCTCCCAAATCACACAATGCTCTCTTTATCTTCACCCCTTGGATAGAACAAGGAATAGAAAAACTTCCCTAGGTCTTCAAGTTTGCAAGGAAGTTTGCTAGTGAGGATTGCACTACATTCCCTAGAGAGGTTAACGGATCGTACCCCTTCACTCTTTCTCTTCATAGTGACAAGCTCCTTTAGAAACTTTCCATAGTTAGGGATTTCGGTGATCATGTCAAGAAATGGTATGGTGACATTCATACCTTTCAAAATTTCAATGAACTTCTCGTATTTCTTCTCAAGTCTTGGCCTTGCAAGCCTTTGTGGAAAGGGAATTGGTTCAACATACTCCCTTAGAGGTGGAGTAGAATCTTTGGCTTTAGTTGGAATCGGTTCATCTTGCTTTGGAGGGTCAACCATCTTCACCTCCGTTGACTTCTCCACCTCATTTTCACCTTCTTCCACAACTTCAACCGGGTGCTCTTTCATTACTTCACTAGACACCCTTTTCCTCTTCCACTTAGGAGATTTCTCAACCTCCTCCAATTGCCTTCCACTTCTCAAAAATACCGCATTCATCTCCCTTGGGTTAACCGTATTACCCGGAAACTTCCCCGGATTTTGAGCCAATTGACTCAATTGTTGTGAAATTTGGGCTACATGAGTTTCCGTTGCTTTTTGGGATGCTCTTATTTCATCATTAACCCGGCTTTGTGAGGCAATGTGGTTGTCAAGCTTTGAGTCGACTTTTTGGTTGGCAATCACCAATTGCTCAAAGGCTTGCTCCCAAGAAGGTTTTTGAGGGGTTTGAAAGTTTTGGTTTTGAGGTTGGTTGAAATTTTGTCCCTTGAAACCCCCAAATGGTTGTTGGTTTTGAGTGACAAATTGTTTTCGTTGGAAATCGGGTGGTATTTGTCTTTGGAATTGAGAGTTTTGATTGAACCTTTGTTGTTGTGGTGAGGAAGTGGTTGGGTTTTGAATGTTTTGTGAAGCATAAGACAAGAAAGGATGAGTTATTTTTCCATTACCAAATTGGTTGTTGTTATTATTGAACCCTTGCCTTGCACTTGTGGATTCCCAAACTCCATTAGCTTGCTCATAGCACACCTCTTGGAGGGGTGCAATCAAGGGACACCCAATGGGAGTGTGCCCTTGTTCACCACACAACTCACAAGACAAGACTTGCCTCATATCGGGGCCCTTAGGTTTTAAATTTAGCAAAGCAACTTGTTGGGTGAGCTCATCTAGCATTCCCTTGACCTCCACATTCAAAACCGAATTAGAATCCTTGTTCTTGCCTTTTCTTGATTGTCTATCACTTCCCCATTCCATAGTCCTTGAAGCCATCTCCTCAATTAGCTCTTTTGCCGCTTTATGCCCCAAAATGTCTAAGGCACCTTTTCCCGATCCCGCATCCAATGAAAGCCTAAGGTCTTGAGTCAACCCTTTGTAAAAATTGTTCACTAGCTCGGCCTCGGAGATGCCATGGTGAGGGCATAACCGTTGGAGCTTCTTATACCGTTCCCATGCCTCATATAAGGTCTCATCCTCTTCTTGAGTAAAGCTTTGTAATTCACTCTTGACTTTGGCCGTTCTTGAGGGTGGGAAATATTTGTTCAAAAATGCCGAAGCCAACTCATCCCATGTCTTGAAGGAATCCGGGTCACAATTCTTCAACCAATCCTTGGCCGAACCCCTAAGAGAACGGGGGAACAACCTAAGGGGAACCGCGTCATCGGAAACCCCATTTGACTTGTACATATCACAATTTTCAAGGAAATCATTTAAATGATCATTTGGGTTCTCCAAGGGACCTCCTCCAAATTGGTTGTCTTGAACAAGGTTGAGCAAGGCATTTTTGATCTCAAAGTTATTAGCTTGAATTCGTGGCCTTTGAATGCTTGGATTGACTATGTGCTTAGGAGCCATAGTGTCTCTTATCGGAACCGGATCACCCATGGTGTTAGGCTCTTCTTCTAAAACCCCAAAAGGATTTTCAAACACTTCGGTAGCTTCTTGGTGATTAGCTTCTTCAATTGGTGGTATATCTAGAAAACCCCTTCTTCTTAATGAATTAAGTCTTCTTGCCGTAGCTTCAATTTCAAGATCAATAGGATATGTTGGTTGACCTCTTCTTTGTCGCCTACTCATGCAAAAGACCTAAGCACTTGAAAGAAAGGATTAGTAATAAAGGACTTAGTCTAAACTAGAACAAAAACGATTAATATCAAGCCGTACTCCCCGAATTCGGCGCGCCAAAACTTGATGGTCTCAAGTTAAACCTCGCAAGTGCACGATTTTATCGTTGTACACTCTAGAGGGTCGATCCACAAGGAGTAGGGGTGATTACTAATTGTCTATATTCTTGAGCTTAGCTAAGTCGATAGATAACAAAGAGGGTAGTAGCAAACTAACGCTAAACTAACAAATTTAAAGACAAACAACAAGATAAGGTAAAAACAAGCTAAGGATAGGAGATAGATCAAATATAGAGAAAGACTAGAACTCGGTCCGACCATGAATATGAGTAATTCCACACACTAATCGTCTCGGCTAATCAAAAGGGGTAGAGAGGTAAGGGGGAGATGGCTCTAATTCGCCTAGAACCTCCTTTCCGGTCTCGCACTAGGACACTAGCTACTCCGACTAACCCCCCTCCCGGGTTCGAAAGCCGGTCTCCCTAACTCAAAACCCGACAACCCCAAGAACATGCATTTTCCCAAGGAGGTCAAGTAAAAGGTCAAGGTCATTAAGCCCTCATCATATTCCGGGTCATCCCACTCCCCCTTCCGGAGGTCGATTTCAAACACTAGCCTAGAGGCACCCTCCCTCGGTTCTCCCTTCCGGTCTCAACCTTAGTTGGTGACAAGGGTCGGTCCCCAAATACTCGACTAACAACCTAACCAACTTCCGTTGGTGGACAAGGGTTAAAAGCCGACACTACCCGGAAACCAAACCTTAAGCATGAAAATTCCCCAAGACTACCCTAACCAATTTCCCCCACAAATTAGCCTAATAATGATTAATTAGTGAAATTACCCATATTGGGTCAAACCGAGTCCTAGAAGGAGACTACTCACTAATCATGTTTCTAAAGGCAAAGAAAACAACAAAGATAGAGTCTTTAAGCATAAACATGGTGATAAGATGAATTCTACCTTTAAATATGCAACAACCCAACAATAATTAGGAAGAAAGATGGTTTTAATCTAATAGCAAGGATGAACAAACAAAAAGACACAATCTTTAACACAATCAACTCAAAGATTAAGTCTTTGAGGACAACTATCCCAAGAAGAACAAAGGAGAGAGAAATAATGAAAAGATGAACAAGGAAAAGATGAACAAAGGTGAAAACAACAACAATCAAACAACAAAGATGCAAATTTAACTAAGCTATCAACAAACAACAAGTCTCAACAAATTCCAACAAAAAGAAATCTAACAACAACAAACAACAATGGAAAACAATTGAAGAACAAGGGAGAAAAGAGAAAAAGGAAAGAAGTAATACCAACTATTGAAAGGATGAACAATAAGGAAGAACAAGATAAGAACAATAATAATAATCTTTTAATTTATGAAGAATGTTTGCCAAGTTACAAAAGATTTGAGTCTCTCTTTCTTAACCTTACAAATTCTCTCTCAAACTAGGATTGGATCCCTAATTTTCTGGGAAATCAAGTATTTATATCCCTCCAAAAAGTTAGGTGAGAATACAAGAAGAAGAAGACGAAAATCGCTAGCGAGGGGAGTAAATTGTACCGGGAGGGTACAATTGTGCCGGCGGGTACAATTATGCCGGCGCGGTATAATTGTACCCTCCCGGGTAAAATGTCAAAATGGGCTGAAAAACGCTAAAAATGCCAAAAACTTGAGAGGTACCCGGTCGGGTAAAGTTGTGCCGGTCGGGTAAAGTTGTGCCCTACGGGTGAAGTTAACTCCCTCGGTTGTAATTCCTCCTAGTTGCTTCCATTCTTCGAGTAAATTCCGCTCCAAGTTCCGTCCCTCTTACATTTTCGAGCATGGTACCTACAAAAGGGTTCATAAGTACGGGAAAAATGCTCAAAAGAGGTCTTACACTAAGCATGAGGGAAAAGAACTCGGACTAGGCTAATACTAACTAAATGAGTTCATAATGCTTGATTTATCATGACAAAATGGGTCCGGGACATCAAAATATGGGCGTTAAAAAGGTGTTATCACTGCTGCTACCACCGTCACTAGTTCTGTTACTATGTATACTGTTACTGTTGCTGCTGTTACTACAGCTTCTGTCCCTTCTACGATGTCGACCCCTGCTGCGTCGATACCTCCTGTCACAGCCACTACTTCGCCTGCACTTGTTCCTAGACCAGTAATAGGCCTCGCTCCTGGACTGGCCGCGTCTGCTTTGGGTGCTGCTGGACGAGGTGTTCCTACTACTGCTGCAGGACGCACTGCTACTAGGTTCGTGACAGACGACTCCTTGGACTCACTTCCCGAGTTCCCTCAGATACGTTTCGTGAACTCGCTTCATCGTTAAGGTTTTAAAAATTTAGTGCGAGTTGACATTACTTCCACTAAGTTTTTGTGTCGGACTTCGCTTGAGAATTGGGGATTTACGAGCCTGTTGTTGAATTGTTAAACGGGACGGGGATGATTGGGTTGACCACAATGAGTGCACTGACTTACGAGCAGCTGACCCTTGAGTTTTTCAGCTCTTTTTCTTTCTCAGCTGGGGCATATGCTACTGACCCAGAGAGCTCTTGTGTCTCCTTTAAACTGTTTAACCAGACTACCACTTGGACCTTAGTTGAGTTTGGGAGGAGGTTAGGTTTGTCTTCTCACGGCCATCAGGACCCTCCTCGGAAGCTCCTGCGCTTACTTTGGCCTACTTTAGCACAGACTCCCTATGACCAGCGTAAGCTGGCTCACGTTCATCTTCCCACGGCCCGTTACTTTCTCCGTCTCCTTGGAGGGACGATCTTTGGCCGTAAGGAGCCTAAGAACATTAACAATGTTGTTCGAGCTGTTTTCAGTGGCAAGTGTCTCGATCGAGGTCTTCTGTGATCAATCGAGTGGTTTTGGCAGAGCTAGGAGTTCGTTCGAGTCCCTGCTGTACTCGATCGAAGAGGGTTGTTTTGGAAGCTTTCGATCGATGGCCAAAGTTTGTTCGATCGAAGGGAATGGTTGAAGAATCACTCGATCGAGAGGAATTAAATGCCTCGATCGAGTGACTAGCTTATTTACATGGTATTTTTATTTCGTGTTTAGGTTTATTTTAATTAATAATGCCTTCCCTATATAAGGGAAGACGTCATTAGGTTAATTATCACATGTTATCATACTTACTCTACACTTAAT
This sequence comes from Silene latifolia, assembly GCF_048544455.1. Classification (NCBI taxonomy): domain Eukaryota; kingdom Viridiplantae; phylum Streptophyta; class Magnoliopsida; order Caryophyllales; family Caryophyllaceae; genus Silene; species Silene latifolia. The sequence continues at coordinate 97,314,980 of NC_133538.1, forward strand.
TACTCTTCTAATTACTGCTGGAACTTGTTCTCTGCTTCTTTATTTTTCCGGATCTAAGCTTTGTAATCTCTCCTTTCTCTTTAATCTCAATTTAATACTTTGTTTGCTCTTAATTATTGTTCTATTGTCTTTGTTGATTAGTTTATGCTTCTTCCTTTTTATTCATTTATCATGTCTCTTATTAGCATATTCAATTTTGTTATCGTTAGTAATATCAATAGCTTGAGTAGCTAAACTTGTTGGAGCTGGTGTCCTCCACAAATTAGTGTGATAACATTTGTAAATCTCTTACAGGTTCACAAGGGTATACTTCGTATATTTAATCAGTTGATTAACGTTTACCTAATAACGGTTGGCTTGCTAGAAAGTTTGACGTTATTATCATACAGATGGCGATGATCAACTAGTCCCTAAAGGTCACACCTATAGGACGTATTTGAGAAATGTGGTTATAGAAATATAATTACATTGATGCCCAAAATGACTAAAAAGTTAGTCAATGTGTTGATGAGATAATTATTTAATGAAAATTAAATAATATTAAGTTGAGACGAATTAACTATCAATTCGTAAATTAAATATAATAAGTTATATTTAATTAAATATATATAAGGTTAGTTTGAAAGAATTAATCTGTTAATTCGTAGTTAAATATAATCAGTTGTATTTAATATCAACAAGTTGAATGTGTCATAGTGGTAATAGTAAGGGTGCACAAGCCAAGAGGTCATGGGTTCGATCCTCACTAGATGACAATTTAACACACTTTATATATTTTTGGAAAGACCAAAATAAGGAAAATATACTCCTTATTTTCGGTTCAGTTGGCCGAAATTAGGGAGGTTTCCCTTTTCCTAATTGATTTCGGATTTCGGTCTATATAAAAAGAAAGGTGGAGAATTATTTCTAACCTAATTCTTTTTCTGACCTAGCCTCCTCTTTCTCATCACAAAAAAACACAAAGACAATAAAATTTTTCAGAAAATTTTAGATTGATTTCTAGCATAATCAAGGGGTATATCTTAGATCGTCTTGGGTGCAACTAATAGGCGAATATCAATTTTGATATTGTTCTTAGGCCAATTTTGCAAGGACCCGAGGTTAATTCTAAATCTTTTTACTTATGCTTATGTATTTTATTTTATGACCATAGATCATCTTTATTATATCGTTATAATCCTTCATGTTAGAGGGAAGTATACAGATTATTTCCCACAAAACTCCCTTATGTTAGGATTAGGGGAGCCATGGTAGTAAAGTGACGATGTTATGAATAGGCTAGATGATTCATTGTGAGAACTATCTTATAGCAATATAACTGTAAGAAGTTTAGTTGAGTGCACGCTTCTAAACCCTTTAATTTGGTTAAACTCAATCCTAGATCGGAAGATTGAAATGAATAGACCTGTTATGAACAGTAGACTACCCTAATGAGGATGGAAGTTAAGTTAGTTGTAATATAGGGTGGATAGTGGACCGGAAGGACCTTTCCACTGCCCTTTTCACAGTATATCGTCTGAACTGTTTACGACTGAGCTAGTGAACTGCCATGGTGAACCGAAATCCTAGCATATCTCTCTCTATCTGATCACATATCTTGCTTTTTCTTGCTTTACTGCTCTTTCTTTTGGCTCTCTTACCTTAAACCCTTATTAGTTTAGACATCATTTAAAACCCCCATTTGTTACTAGACAGACGTAATAAGCAGATAGATACATTAGCCTCCCTGTGGAGATCGACCCTACTTCAGCTGACTTCTGTTAGTTGTTCTAGGTAATTATTTTTAATACTAAAACGACGGTATCAAGACCGTCATTGTGCATTAAATCAATTGACCGACTACTTCGACGACTACATAATCACTAAACAAAACAAACACTCTTTACATTTCTAAAACGGTTTTCAACTGAGTTTTCCGACCTAACAAGTTTTTACAGTTCCGTCGATTTCTCGCCTTCGACCTAGCATGTAAGTATGAGGGTATAATCAATCCTCTTCTTTCATGTCTTTTTATCTGTTTTTCTGACCTTAACATGCTAAAACATGCATAACATGGTCAAAAATACTGATCGAATGAGCCAAAACCGAGTTTTGATCTGAAACAGAAGCCCCTAGTCACAACAAGGTGGCTCGTGCCTCAATGGGTTGTCCAGGTCAGAACTCAAACGTGTTTGAGTTCATTCTTTCCATTTTCATTTCATTTTACAACCTGTTTTTACCATTTTAAACCATTTATATGATAAATATTTTTAACCATAAAATGTGTTCACCCTTGGTTCGCTATACCATGACGGTTTAATCCGTGTTTCGGTGATAATATTTGGTTAATTATATTTTAAAAGGTATTTAAAAACCTTTTAATGATTTGTTTACATTTCAAAAACAACCATATTAGTCATACATGCATAATCATCCTTGGTTCCACATACCATGTCGGTTTAAATCCGAGTAAGATGATGAACATTGACTAATTACAAAATAATGAACTTAACACAATTAGTTCATAATAAACATTTTTCAAAACTATTAATGTCAAGCTTGCGAAACCGAACCCGACATCGAATATCGTCAATACAATGATGATTATTCAAGTCTTGTTCTTCATATTGGCACAAACGCGGTCTAAACGACCTTTTCAACAAAGACGGGTTCTAATACCCTTTTACAAACCATTTTAAAAACGTTTTCAACAACCAAGAGACACCCCTTTGGGTCGTCAGCTGCCTCGCGCCTAAATAGGCTCACTGATTTCGAGTTTTCAAACCTGAACAGGTCCCTTTGCATCGCCCTAAGGCTCGCGCCTCTATAGGCTCTCTGATGCAGGTCTTGCTTCCTTTCCAGCACTTGTCTAGGACGATCCCGACTTCGGTTAACCTGAATAAAGGACGGATCAGATTGACAAATCCGCTTTTTGCTTTGTTTTTTCAAAATGCCTTTATAAGACAAATGGATCACGTTATGCACTATAAACCTAATTCGGTAAATGGATGTTTAATTTTGGATTGCATGCAAATTACCACTCAATCCAACTTGACATCAATTACTTGATATTTGGATAAACAACCGACATAGTAAGCTCACATGTTAGGTTTAAACTTGTGGATGCGCATTCATGCATTTACCCGTTTTATAAACTTTTGTATTCAACCAACCAAGATCGATCAGTAGAGGCCGCTACCACGGACGGGATTATGTGTCCGATTAAAGGGCTTCCCAATACGTACCTTCACCTCTTACTCAAAAACTTTTGATAGTGGATGACCTTATCCAGGGCGAACTAGAGTCATTCTCGAGATAGGATGCGAAAGAGGGACGACTCCTTATCTTTAGTACCTATGTCAAACACCGCTATTTGCCTTGGTTAACCTAGGTATAAAATGGATTCGAACGGTTTCCAAGCATCACAAAATTGCTTGGTGGCGACTCCGAACATCTCTAACATCGTTTCGAGACCCTTGCCGAGACGAAACCGACCGATATAAAGTGATCTTGTCGAAAGCATTTAATAAGCCACCGAGCGTGCGCTTTCAGACTGCTGCACATCCACGGATCGGCTTGGCGTGTAGGTGGACCCATGTCTACAGATTGGCAATACCGCTGGGGAAAACTAGGACACTTATGTCTTCGTGATCCCTAGATGGTGAGACTTGAATGAAGTCTTGGTTGAAATGAATTAATTGATATTATGGTCATAAGTCGGGTTCCTTGTTCGAGAGCACAACCTAACCTTTATCAACCAATTGGCTCGTCCCGTCGGCGTGAGTTCTCTCCTCCCCGCGTTTTGAATCCCGATTGAGTCAAGCATACCATTGACGTTACACATTTCTGTTTCGTCAAAGAGCTTTCATTCCCTTCGTGCACGAGTCTAGGGTACCTTCCTTACACATTTTGTTTTGATTGGTATCCCTCTCAAAAATTGGGGATTGATCGCTTGGTGTGAAACCCACCCTTTTTAAGCCAAAAACCGTGTCCGCATTATGCATAATATAATGAACTGCGAGTGCTAATGTGCTACGTGATCATAAGTCCTTCCGAGTAATTTCCAACCTTTCAAAACACACTTTTGCGTCGTTATAGTGGCCATTTATAACATCGGTCTTTCGCCGATCCTTGCGCGCCTTTTTAGGCCGTCATAATGACGATTTTCAAACCCGGTTTTCTACAACCATTTACAAAAGAACGACTTTTTAGGCCGTCATAATGACGATTTTCTAACCCGGTTTTCTACAGCCATTTCCAAAAGCACGCCTTTTGAGGCCATTATAATGACAATTTTCAAATCTACAACCATTTCCAAAAGCACGCCTTTTTAGGCCGTCGTAATGACGATTTTTAAACCCGGTTTTCTACAACCATTTCCAAAATCACGCCTTTTCAGGCCGTCGTAATGAAGATTTCAAACCCGGTTTTCTACAACCATTTCCAAAACCACGCCATTTCAGGCCGTCGTAATGACGATTTTGAAAACCAGTTTTCTACAACCATTTCCTAAAGCACGCCATTTCAGGCCGTCATAATGACAATTTTCAAAACCTGTTTTCTAAAACCATTTCCAAAAGCACGCCTTTTCAGGCCGTCGTAATGACAAATTTTTTTTCAAAACCGGTTTTTTACAACCGTTTCAAAAACACCTTTTTTACGCCGTTATAATCGCCGCGTCAAGACACGGATTTTAACCCGTCTCGCGCCAACACAATGGCTCTTTCAAAACCCGAAAGTGATACACACCCTTTTTTGAGGCTTTTCAAATCCCGAGGACTATACACCGTCCTCAAGACCACAACCTTTTCAAAACTCGATTTTTAAAACACACTATTTTGAATTTCAAAAGCCGTCTTTGGAAATAACACATTGTTTTCAGAGCCACTGGAACTTGAACTCAAACCGTCTTTTGAAAACAAACCTAAGACAACTTTTCAACTGACCGACTTTTGAAGATCCCTACTCTTCGAAAGCCGTCCATAAAGCAACGAATGGATCCTTTTTAAAATTTCTATTTTTGAAAATTTCAGTCCGGCATTCCAATTCTGCCTCGTGTCTATCCAGTCAAAGCAAACGTACTTATGGGTCATACTTATGAGTCGTCTCACCTCGAGACTCGTTCAACGGCGTCACGCCCTTACGTTGAACACAAGTCAAAGTCCGGTCAACACCATCACATCATAAATCGAGTTAGCACCGAGGCGCCATACATGGCTGCCCTCGTCTCGTTAGGTCCAAAGTGTCTTTCCGTCTTTTGTGTTTTCTGCGTTTAGGCCTTAAACCGTGTCGGATTGGGATATAACGTGAGCCATTTTCTGCCTCAGAGCCATTGACCCATGTTAAGCTTCGTCCAACAACAACGATGATAACAAAGATCTCATAACTGCTCAACTAGCCAGCCTGCTCACGGCTCTTAAGGTCACCCTGGACCATGTCGAAACCCGTATCGACACCCGGAGAACATAACGCTCCGCGTTTAACCGAAACTGAGAAAAGACTCAACCTCTTGGAAGAGCAGCTCCTAGCTCACGGAAACAACATCCACCTTGAGAACAATTAAAGATTCGAACCCATCGGGGATCAACTGCCTGCCAACTTTACCTTAACTGATGTGCCGAAGTTCAAGGGAGTGGAGGACCTGCTCAATCACAACCAAGCCTTCAAGGATTACATGTCCATCAAAGGGGTCAAACAGGAACTCTTCACCCGGATCTTTCCATCATCCCTAGAACCAATTCCCTGCCAATGGGACTATTCCCTCGACCCAAAGAGCATTACCACTTGGGACGAAGTCGCCGTTGAATTTGCTGAAAAATAAGGCGACAACGTCAAAATCCAAGCCAACACCTGCACTCTTGAGGTCCTGACTTAGAATGACAATGAAGGGTTCACAGGATTCTTAACCCGTTGGAGGAGGGTAAGTACCCAATTGGTCAGTAAGCCGAGTGAATCAACTCTGGTGGAAAAGTATGTAAACAATCTCCACCTAGTTTATACCAACCTGTTGAGATATCAAAACATCAAAACCTTCTAGGATCTACAAATCCTTGGAACACGCATCGAAGACGACCTACGCAAGGGTGTTCTAGCCAAAACCACAGGTAGCCGGATCTCGCCCCTACGGTCAGACGAAGAAAATCGATGAGGTCAACCTCCTCGAGCCAACTACGAAGAAAACTGAGCGTCCTCAAAGGGCATCCACAAACTTGGGAACAACTTATGCCAACGCCCTAAAAAGACACCTAGACCAAAGGAAACTACAGCCGATTGGGCCCACTCCGGGCCCGTCAGAGGCCAAGAAAACCCGCTTCTGAAATCCCAACGCCTACTGCCAATACCATCAGGGCAAAGGTCATGACACGGAAGTCTGCTTCAAGCTGAAGCACGACATTCAAGATATGATTGAGAAAGGGGAATTACCTTTACCTCCACCAACATAACCAAATAACAAGACAAACCCCTTTGGAATCCATGCCATCTCCAATGACGAGCTAAACCTTGATTGCTCACACCTCATCCTACCTATTGAGGACGAGGTGAATGCCTTGGAAAAGGACACCCCGGACAGGATGTTCGTATTCAGTGCCGCAACCATGCTCACCATGTTCCAGCAGGTTGAAGAAGCCAAAGCCAGTCTCTCAGAAAGGATCACCCAACTTGAGGATGCCTACCATCGGTTGGTATTCAACCCGCCAACACCAACACCACGCCCGAGGGAGGGTCCTCCAAATGCCCAAAACTCCCAGTTCTAGAAAGGATTGCTCCCTCGACCATTCTGGCATGCGCCCGAAATAATCAACCCCACAAAAACTACCCCCACAAGAACTTTCCTGTGGACGCGGGTCCACCTGCACGCCCAGCCGATCTGTGGACATACAGCGGTCTTTTGAAAGCCACGTTCGGCGGCGTAAAAATATGCTTTCGACCGGATCGTTTTAGATCGGTCAGTTTCGTCTCGGCAAGGGTCTCGAAACGATTAGAGATGTTCGGAGTCGCCACCAAGCATTTGTGGGATGCTTGGAACCCGTTCGAATCCACTTTATACCTCGGCCAAACAAAGCACAAAGCAGTGTTTGACATAGGTACTAAAGATAAGGAATCGTCCCTCTTTAGCATCATATCTCTAGAATGACTCTCGTACGCCCTGGATAAGGTCGTCCACTATCCAAAGTTTCTGAGTAAGAGGTTAAGGTACGTATTGGGAAGCCCTTTAATCAGACACCCAATCCTGCCCGTGGTTGCGGTCTCTACTGATCGGTCTTGGTTGGTTGAATGCAAAAGTTGATAAAACGGTTTAAATTCATGAATGTGCATCCTATAGTTTAAACCTAACATGTGAGAGCTTTCTAAGTTGGTTGATTTAATCCAAGTATCAAGTATAAGATGTCGAGTTGGATTTACGGTTGATTTGCATGAAAAACGGAAGTTAAACACCCATTTACCAAATTAGGTTTATGGCGCATAATGTGATCCATTTGTCTTAGTAAGGCATTTTGCAAATACGGTTTTTGAATGAGCAAATTAGTCAGATGATCTGTCCTATATCCGGGTTAGCCGGAGTCGGGATCATCCTAGACCAATGCTGGATGGGGAACAGACCCTACATCAAGCAGCCAGAAGAGGCGCGGGCCTATTGGCGATATAAGGGGGTCTCCCCTGGTTTGAAAATAGGAAAAGAAGTGGCCTGTTTAGGCGCGGGCCAGTCAACGGTATATGACGTGTTATGACCATTGAAAAACGTTTATAAAACGTGTTGAAAGATGGGTATTTGAACCTATTTTGGTTTGAAAGGACCTTTTTGGCCGTATTTATGTTGATTTGAAGAACGATACTTGAATAATCGTCATTGTTTTGACGTTATTCGATGTCGGGTTCGACTTTGTAAACTTGACATGAATAGTTTTGAAAATGAATATGAACTAATTGTTTTAAGTTCATTTGAATATAATTAGTCGATACTCATCATCGTACTCGGATTAAAATCCGATATGGTTTGTAGAAGCAAGGATGACATTGTGTTGGTGACTAATACATTTATTTTGAAAATGTAAAGAAATGATGAAAGGCTTTAAAATACCTTCCAAAATGTAAAGAAATGAAATAAAAGGCTTTAAAATACCTTTTAAATGTAATTAACCAATTATTATCACCGAAACACGGATTAAACCGTCATGGTATTAAGAACTTGTAGAAAATGGTTTGAAAATACTTGAAATGATAAAAACCGATTACAGATATGAAATGAAAATATGGGAAAAGAAGAGACCAAACATGGATTGGACTTAAGGCTGGGCAGGGTGCTTTAGGCGCGAGCCTATGTGCTACGTAAGTAGCCTCTGTCTCAACCAAAAAGTCTGGTTTTGGCTCATTCTTCCGATGTTTTGGACCATGTTATGCATGATTTAGCATGTTATAGTCATGAAACAAGTAAAGACATGATAAAAAAGGATTTTTAAACCCTCATACTTACATGCTTGGTTTATGGCGAGAAACCGAGATAAGTGTATCAACTCGTTTGGTCGGAAAAAAACTCGGTTTAAAACCATTTTAGTAAGTAAAAAAGAGTGTTTTGTTAAGTTTAGTGATGGTGTAGTGGTCGAAATGGTCGGTCAAGTGACTTAATGCACGATGACGGTACCAAACAAGGTGTAAGGCTTGTGTTTACGATCGGTAGGTCGTAAACACTTGTCGGATTATGACTTAGGAAGTCGACTCTAGAATTTTAAGGGAGAAAAGAGGGGGCAGATACTCGCGTAACCTTTAAATGGTTGCATTTGAGGGGTATTTATAGAAAAATGAGTGGTTGTGTGAGTTTTGAGCGACGTGGCCACCTGGGCTGCTCAAAGAGGCGCAAGCCACGTCGCACGTCTTCGAGGTGTCTTGTCGCTTTCACACAAATGCAATCATGATTTGTTCTATCCTAGGATTTGTATGCACATGTTTGGTACTTGACAATGCATGATCCCGGGAATCTTAACATGGAAGCATTTGAATGGTTTTGTTTTTTGTGTTTGACTCGGTTTGACTCGTTTTTGGAGTCGGGATTTGAATTTTTGAGTCAGTTTTTGGTCCGGTCTCGGTTTTGACTCTAGCTAGTGTCATTGCGACCCCGTCGTCATGCATTAAACACTTCAGTTACTTTTGAAAAGTTTTGAAATCTTTTATTTTCGAAATCATTTTAATTTTTCCGACGTAAAGTTGTACACAAAATGTCGATCAAACGCCGCGATTACAAAGCATGTTATAGTCTGATAATCATCGGGTGTTTGTTGGAGTCGTAGCAGATACTGGGTATCTATAGAGCCCCCACTTTGACTGAGGCTTGGACAGGGTGAAAGTCAAAGTAGAGTCCCCAGGTCAATCGAAGATTACAACGTGGAGAACCAAGCGACGTCAAGGCGGCCCGAAAGGATTCGGGCCAAGGACCTGCCGTCGGGAAAGTCGACGCCAAGGCGACTCGACGGTACGAGACAAGGACCTATCGTCGGGAACAGTTTAGAGTCTGTCGATTGTCCGTGCGGGTCGTTTAAAGTCCGTTAGACTACGTACAAAGGCTCGCCAGTAGACCTGTCAAACGGGTCGGGCGGGTCGGGTCCCGGGTCGGGTCATACTGGTCGGGTCAGAATACGGGTCGGGTCAAATACGGGTCGGGTCAGATACGGGTCGGGTCATACGGGTCACGGGTCGGGTTAGGGTCAGAATACGGGTCAAGAAATAATTTTTAACGCCTTTTTTAAACGATTTTTTTAATTTAAAAAATATTTTTTTAAAAATTAAAATATGTTTAAAATTATTATTTTAGTCATATTCATCATATACAATAATTATATTGATATAATTATTAAAATAAAGTTTTTTTAGTAATTATTTTATTATTAAATATTATAAAAGTTATATAAAATTGACTTTTTAGTTGAATTTTTAATTTTAAGTAATAAAAAAATAATTTTTTAACTATATTTTCAAATATAATATATAAATAATAATATTTTTAATAAAATTCATGATTTTCCCTTGACCCAACGGGTCGACCCGTTCGGGTCGGGTCTCGACCCTAAAATAACGGGTCATTTCGGGTTCGGGTCAAACGGGTCGCGGGTCGAAAAAACCGGGTTTGTAACCCTAAGAAAACGGGTCGGGTCGGGTTTTCGGGTCGGGTCGAGTTTTGACAGGTCTACTCGCCAGCCATAAGAAGGAGTCATACCTGAGGCATCTTCAGATATGTCCTCACGTGTTTGCGGACAAAGGCTCACCAGCTGCGGTGCGTTGTAAGGCTCACCAGCCATGGTGCGTACATGAGGAGGGCTTGCCAGCCGCGGTGCGTACATGAGAAGGGGTTGCCAACCGCGGCGTGTCGTAAGGCTTGCAAGCCATGCTGCATATATGAGGAGGGCTCGCCAGCCATGGTGCGTAGTAAGGCTCGCCTGCCATGGTGCTTATATGAGGAGGGCTCGCCAGCCGTAGTGCATTGTAAGGCTCGCCAGCCATGGTAGCTACATGAGGAGGGCTCGCCTGCCGCGGTGCGTTGTAAGGCTCGCTAGCCATGGTGCGTACATGAGGAGGGCTCGCCAGCCACAATACGTAGTAAGGCTCGCCAGCCATGGCGGGGTCGGTTGATCGACCGTGAGAATAGCCGTGTTGGATGGGCTTGTTTTGAAATAGCGGACTCTTGATGCCGCCGTGGAAATAATGAATTTTGAATTTCACTATTATTGTTTTTGAAGTGACGGTTTATGTTGCCGCCGTTGACATTTGAAGGAATAGTGAATTTTGAATTTCACTATTTGTTTTTGAAGTGACGGTTTATGTTGCCGGCGTTGACATTTAAAGGAATAGTGAATTTTGAATTTTCACTATTGTTTAGGTATTTTTTACCGAATTAGTTGATTCGGGTCAATGTGGTCTTACTCGTTGGTTGATTGAATGATTGTTCGTATGTCGACGTATAAATAGGGAAATAAAGTACGAAAATATAAATTGACACGTAAGATTTGGTGATGCGGAAAACCCAATGTGGGAACAACCGCGGGAGGGACGGTACCCTGCCAAATATTGCACTATTCTCGAATGGGAGGATGATTACAATTGTATAGCAATGCTAGTCTTGCTGACGCGAGGTATCGTGTTGATGAGATCTCAGATGTATGCGTGTGGATGTGTGTATGAATGAATGTCTCCCCTTCTTCGATTGCTTTCTTGGCTATTTATAGGGTAAGAACCCTAGGCGTGTCCTACATTGATTATGGAAAGGGAATATAACTTCCATAATAACTCTTTCCATGTTTGGTCGTCTCCCTCAATTCTCCTTGATCTCCCTGACATCTCCCTGACATCTCCCTAAATCCCCCTCTCCTAATCCCAGGCGCCTCCTCTGATGGGCTTCAGTCTTCTCCTGCGTGCGTGCCGGCCCATTCCCTTTCTCCACGCTTTATTTAATCACGGGCTCTCTTCCTCATTATCACTCCTTCCACAATCCATTATTTTATCAAATGGGCCTTCTCTTTATTGTGCTATTTTTAGCCCAAACAGTTTGCCCCAAATTTCTTGTGAAGAACGCTTCGTGGTGTCGAGCAAGGAATTTACGTAATTGAATGCTAAAACTCTAAGCCGCCATTTACACTCCTTTTCATGCAGCTCCATCACGTCAGCCGCCCACCTCCTCTTTTCTCGCACCCTACTTCCTCTCTGTTCTTTATAACCCCAACCCCCACCTTTCACTTCCATTAACTCCAAATCATTTCTAAAAACTCTCACTCTCCCTAAACCCTCAACTTCCCTCTCCTCTCACCTCGCCGGCTCTGCTATTCCATCTTCCACCGTCTCTTTCACCACGTATTCTTCCCCTTTTCTCCTTTAATTTCCATTTTCTCTTTCTTCATCATGGGTAAAACCCGTCAATCTTCATCAACCCCTGCACCCGCTGACCGCAATCCTGACCTAACTTTTCCTTCCCGGGGACTCTTCACTTATCCCCACAACTGCGACTCCGCCTTAACTTCTGCTGACATTCCCACGATCAAGGGCATGCTTGGTCTTGGTGACGGGGTGGATATTGCCATCCCTGAACCGGGTCAGAAAGCTAATGCCCTTCGTCCCGGATAGGTTTGTTTTTACCTGTACCCGTTTAAATATGGCCTCCGTTTTCCTTTTCCCAAACTCATCCAAGATTTTATCTTTACAAACATTTTTGCCATGGCACAAATTTGTGCCGCTGTTTGGAGGGTTCTCCTCTACTCCCTGGCCGCTGGTCAGAACACTCGTAATTCCATCTCCCTAGGCGATCTGGCCCATATGTTCAACATCAGGTCCCTGGGCAGGGGCCAATTCTCATTCCGGGGACGTGGAGAGGCTCCCTTCAGGCATATGTCCAAATCCCGAGATGAGAAATGGTTTGAGGACTTCTTCTTCGTGAGGAAGGACTCCATTCAGCCGCCTGCTGATTACATCTTCGAGAAAACAGTCATTACTTCGAGTAAGTAGCCTCCCTGTCACCTGATTTATTTATCTCGCTGCTTACTAGCTTACTTCATCGTCCTCTTGCAGGCCCCTTTGACCTGACTTGCATCGGTGCCAAGATCCCTGCCTACAGCAAATTGTTCAGTATCCCTGAATCCGAGAGAAAGTTCCCTGACCTGCTTCCTGGTTTTTCACCTGCTTCCTCTTCCAACCCTCTTCAATCAGCTCACAGCATGTCTTCGGGTAAGCTTCCCATAATCGTTTCAATTTGCAGCTTTTGTTAACGTTTTAATTGTCTTGACGCCTGAAACTACATCTTCTTGCAGGCTCAAAAGTTGATCCTTTAGAAATCATCCTCCAAAGCGCAAAAATAAAGATACCTTCTGCCAGTCCTGACGTGGCATCCGCCTCCAAGAGGAGTGCTCCTGCTACCTCCTTCCAGACTCCTCCTATGCATTCCAGTTCTGCTGTACCTGAGCCCTTAGATGTTGATCCGTTGTCCCGCCATCCGCCTACTCCTCCTGTCAGTCCTCATGCTTCAGCTAGCGGAGGCACTATTGCTCACTTCCCAGAAGGTTTTGGGAATGTGGACAAGGTACCATACTGGCTAGAGATCGACCAGTTGCTCTTCTCTCCTCTAAAGGAGATGTTCTCAGAGTTTTCTCCAGAGGAGATGGCTGAGAATGACGTGCACAACGCCTTCATGGTGAATGATCTTCGTATTCTACCTGTTTTTTTTATTTTACCCTTTGATTTCTCTTGCTGACTTATGATTGTTGCTACCCCAGACCCTCCATTCTGCACTCTACAATAGGAAGATGATCAACATAGTGCAGACCACCAGTCGCGCCACCAACGCCAAAAACCAAGCGCTGAAGGGGACAATTGCCAACTTGGCGCAACAGCGGTCTGATCTGAAGGAACGCGTGGTGGAATTGAAGGCTGAGCTTGTTGTTACCAAGAAGAAGCTGAAGGAAGGAGCTGATCAGCTGGCCCGTACTCAGGAGGTGTGAAGCACCTTCTCGGACTCCCTCAAGCGCTCTGATGAGAAGATCAGTGAGCTGATCTCCCTGGCCACCAATGTTTTCGCCTATGCTACCTGGCGGGGAAAAATCAGCGGGATACGTGCCGCTCTTGAGGAGGCTCCCACCCAGCAAGCTATAGAGGAGGAGGAGAGACAGCTAGAGATACTCTACCCCACCCAACCTGATCTGAGTGCGCTGATGCCTGAAGTTGGGGAGGTGAATTCTCATGCGCTGGCTAAGGAAGCTGCTGGTGGAGATGCTGGAATGCCCCAAGGTGCTGCTGACGGAGCTCAGGAAGCTATGGCAGCTGTGGATGTGCAAGCTGGTACGGTACCTAAAACAGGGGGTCAACAGGCAGAGGAGTTGCCAGAGGTGGAGGTCATTAATGTGACCGATAATTAAGTATTTTTTTTAATGGTTTTTTGGCAGTCTGGCCCAGAGGTGGCAGACTTGTATGTTTTTAAACTTTTTTTTTGGTTGTTTTGCCAGGGTGGCTGTTGAACTCAGGGGCCGTATTTTGGCCACGTTTTGGAATGCCCCTTGCCTTAATTTCTGGCAAGTTTTAGCTTATATTTTGTGTACTCATTTTTAGGTTTCCTTAGTTTAGGAGGTTGCCGTGTCAGCCTCCTGGCTGATTTAGGCGAGTCTTGTCATCCTGAAAAGGCTGACTTTCTGACTCAGCTAGCTGCCGTTTTCAGCCTGATGGCTGATTTAGGCATATGCCGCAATGTAAAGAGGAGTGGCCGTGTCAACCTGAGAGTCTGATTTAGACTAGTATGGTCAGCCCGAAGAGGCTGATTCAGACTAAGCTAGCTGCCGTGTCAGCACGATGGCTGATTTAGGCGTATGCCGCAGTTTTGGACTACTTAACCTTGTTCATGATGCAAGGTGTGTTCATCACGTTTAAAGCCAACAAGGGCGTAATTTAGGCAAGTTTATCGTCATTCTAGGACCAATGGGACGCAGCAGAATTCTAGTAGCGTAGAAATCCCTACGTTCCATGTATGTGCATGCATGTTGGGGCCCTGATTAATTGCGATTAAAGCGAGCTATGTCCAGGGGGTGGTATCAGGGGTAGCTGAGTAAGCGTGTTTAGCTGTCAACCAGGCTCCCTTTCGTATGTTCCACAGTCTGCCAGGTGAGGGTGCTCCTTGTGGAGAAAATAGGTTAGGCATGTTGGAGTGCCATGTGCCTTGATGTGTGTCCTAAATATGTTGTTTTACATCCTATTTTACACGCATTTCAGAGCTCATTTGTGTAGTTTAAGCTACTATTTTCCCTATTTTCATCTACTTTTGTGTTTTTGTATAATATTGCAGAAATGTGAAGAATTCAGCGGAAATCGAGCCGAATCCGTCCCCAAGTACCTAATGTTGCATTTGACAAGAAGTATTTACTTGGGAAGCGAGCTTGGTGCGCGTATCGAGGCCCGAAAGACGAATTTACGAAGCTTTTGGAGCAACTACCTGATGAAGCAATCGATAGACCGGTGTCCATGGTCGATCGACCAGAGCACGAAGATCAGAAGCTATTGTATAGCGAGCCTTGGTCAATCGACTGAGCTGTATGGTCGATCGACCGAACCATGAATCTGATGCAAATTTCGAGAATTCCAAAGCCCATTGTAATTAGGTTTTAGGAATAAGTATTACGTTATATTCCTATATAACGTAACCTGATATTTTCAGAATATCATCAACTCTTTTATCATCAGTTTTTAGGGATCGAATAATTAGGGTTCGATATTGAGTTTGGCATTAGTATTCACATTCATTCAATACAATTTATTTTCAGTTCGTACTTTCAGATTCTTTTTCCTGCTTTCTACTGGTAATTTTGGTTCCCTATTTCAGTTTACTTTGTTCGTTCGTAGACTAGAAATTGCTAGAGTAGTTTTCCCAAAGCCAAATTCTCGTTTCATGTTAATTGTTTATTTAGTTATTTTAATCATGAATTCGTTTACTTTATTAGTTAATTTTATTGTTGTTATTATTTCCAGTATGAGTAACTAAACCCCTTGTGCTAGAATGTAGGGAATCTGTAGTGTAGGCGGCATTAGAATTTGTAGACCTGAGTCGCGCCATGGTCGATCGACCGCCTACCCTGGTCGATCGACCGGCCACGTGAGAATTAGTTTCGTTTTAATTAATTTAATTGCTATTTTTGACGAATCGAGTGCACGCGACTAGTTGAATGTTTAGTAATTGACCGACCCGATAAGATCGAAAGATAGGGGAGGAAAATAGACTACCTAATTAAGATGACTAAATTAATAAGATCGAGAGATAAGTTAATTTAGACCTTTAAATCACTTTTCAGGACGAAAGTTAGTATTAGTGATATCAGGGACCTGTAGCTAGATCGAAAGATGCTACCTGTTAAGAATGGACCGAGAGGACGTCTTATTTTCCCGTCTCACGTGATTATCTCGGACTTACCTAGTATACTTTGCCAAACTAGAGTGAACCGACCATCTTAGTACCCTTTTAATATTTGATTTCATCCAGTTCTTTTATCATTCATTTATCTACTTTAGTTATAGAACAATCCAAAACAAACCCCCACACTTTTGTTACTTTAAGACTAAAATTAGACAACTAATAATTGCATATCTTTGGTACTGATACCTGTCGATGTAAGTATCAAAAATATTATTTATAATTTTCCAAACTACAACTAGCAAGTGGTAGTAAGGGTCGATCCGCAGGGAGGTAGGGAATTCTAATTGTTTTAATTTTAGTCTATGAATTTCTCAGGGTTTTGGATTAAAGTTTATCTAAGTCTAAAATGCAAAAATAAATAAGCAAAGAATAAAATTTAGAGTAAGCAAATGATAAAAGAAGAGCCAAGACGGTCGGTTCACTATAGCTGCGATGGCACATAATCCTAGGTAACTTCGAAATACGGTCGCGAAGGATGGGGAAAACAAGTCCTCTCGGTCCATGTTAAATAGTAGCTACCTCTCGGCCTATGCTACTATTCCCTAAGTCTCATTAATACTAACTCTCGTTCTTGATTAATGATTCCTAATGCAAACTAAATCACGTTATCTCTCGATCTTAGCAATTTAGTCGTTTTAATTCGTTAATTATTGTCCATTCCTGTCTCTCGATCTATGGGATGGTCAAGTTTGAGCATCTATCAAGTCTCCTCTTGGTCTCATTGAAAGATGAAGCACTTAACGAAACAAACAAAGCAAAACCAGATGCGTAACCAGTCGATCGACCATGGGTACCGGTCGATCGACCATACCGTGAATCGAAATCGCCTATAATTTATGCCATCTACGCTATAGCTCCCCTACATCCTAGCAATGGTGATTTAGCTACTCATACTTGTGATAAAAACAACAATAATATTATCAAATAAAGCTAACGAATTCATGCTTAGATTAATTAAATAAATAATTAACATAAAACGATAATTGGCTTTGGGAATTCTAACCTAATAATTCTATACTACGAATGACTTAAAACAGCGAGTATTAAACGAAGGAACAGAAAATACCGTAGGGAGAATTGAAAAGGAAAGATCGAAACCGAGTGTAAAGAAAGCTTTATTGACGGAAAATAATCTAAACTAATGACTATTGAATTGTATATTAAGAACTTGATGATAAAAACTGGATGGTTATTCTGAAAACTAAGGTTATGTTATATAGGAATAATCCTGCGTAACCTTTATTCCTAAACCTAATAACAATGGGCTTTGGAATTCTCGATCTTTTAACTTGCGCATCAGCTCGTGGGGTGGTCGATCGACCACTTGTACCAGTCGATCGACCAAGAGTGCTGTACAGAATTGTATTCTGACGATTCCTGCAGCGCGCACTGATCTTAAAACAGCTACCATTTCTTCGTTACTTGGTCAAATCAGGCGTTCTACACGGCGTTGGAAAGATAAGAGGATAAGCTTTCACCTCCAATTAGAATAACTCAATTATCGGCTTTAGAACTCGATATATTGCTATCTGAAGCAGGCTGCAATATCGTGAAGTGCTTCTTTGCTTGTTAAACTCGTATGTACCCATGCTTTTGCTATCTTTAGGCCTTGAAACACGCACCAAACTCATTCCTTGAGTCAATAATTCATGTCAAATCCTATTCTAAACACTCCGGGACATATTTGGTCCATTTTCCGCCATATTCTTCATATTCCTACAAAATCACACGAAAAGGAAGAAATTCACGAAACAAGGGAAATAGTAGCATAAACTACTCAATTGAGCTCTAAAATGCGTCTGAAATGAGGTGCAAAACATCATATATTAGACATGCATCAGGTACTCTACGACGGTATCAAATTTTGGCGCCGTTGCCGGGGAGGCAATTGTTTAATTTTTAGTTGTTTTTATTTTAGTCTTTTTCTTAGTTTAAGGGACATCTGTTCCTTAAACTATTCTCATATTCTACTTATAGTTTCCTCTTATGCGCAGGTCACAGGGTGGTGTACCGAGACCATTGGATCCTGAGATCGAAAGGACTTTGCGTGAGTTGAGACGATCATCTAGATTATTGCTGACAGAGGAAGAGCTGAGTACTTTGTCTAGTTACTACGAGAACGAGCTGTTTGAGGAGGATCCACCTTCGTCACCTGTTTCTACTTCCTCAGCTGAGACCGTCACATCTCCAGACATGGGTGAAGAAGCAAGTATAGCCAGTCACTCCGAGCCAACAGCTGATAATCTCTATAAGGGATTCGCATTACCAGGGACGGACAGAAAGTTCGAACCAAAACCGTCTTATATTAACTTGGTTGAGAGAAACTAACTTAGGGGAGCTGAAATGAAGATGCAGCTAAACATATGGAGACATTCATTGACTACTGCTGCTCTATACCCCCATCAGCAGGTTTGACCCAGGACCAGGTGAAGGAGACGATGTTCATATTCTCGCTTCGTGATGCCGCAAGGGAATGGTATCGAGACCTGGATCGAACTACTAACGGGATCACTGATTGGAAATCGCTGGCCCTAGCATTCTACAAGAAATATTTCTCTGCCTCGAAGACCAATGCCATTAGAGCTCAGATCACGAGCTTTAAACAGGGTCCTGATGAGAATTTTCATGAGGCATGGGTTTGTTTCAAGAAGCTGGTGCGAACTATTCCGCACCATGGGTTCGAGCAATGGAGCCTATGCAATCAGGTTTATAATGGGCTTTATGACGATCAGAGGGCTATCCTGGATGCTGCAGCTAATCGCAGATTCTAGGAGAATGTTGGAGAAACTAAGGGGTGGAAAATCATTGATGATATGGCCACCCATAAAGCTGAGCATGGAAATTCCAGGGGAAATCAAAGGAGAGCTGCTGAATCCCCTTCTGTAGCTGCATTAGAGGCTCTTACGGCGAGATTTGATAAGTATGAGCTTGGAAGAGGATCTCAATAGGGAGGTATTTACCAAGTTAATGCTGTTTCAGACGGTCCCTTTACATGCAAAAGATGTGGAGCTGAGGGGCATGTTTCGGATTTTTGTCCTAGTTCGAATGAAGTATGTGCTGCCTTTCAACATTATAGACAGACTGGTACATATCCCGATTCTTCTAATGTCCACCCCAATTTGAGGTGGTCTAACCAGAATGTCCTTAATCCGGGTCCACAGCAGCAGTAGCAGCAGCAAAGTTATGTGCCCTCTCATAAGCAACATCGGTTTCAAAAGCCTCCCTATGTGCCTCAGCAGCAGCAATTTCAAAGTTCTGACATTTTCGAGTTGAAAAACATGGTTCAAAATCTGTCGGGTTTGCTGCAAAAGGAGTCTCATGCTAGAGAGACTTCTAAAAAAATGTTGGAGAGTTAAATTGCTCAACTGGCAAGCAAAAGTGCAACTCGAGCTCCGGGGCAATTACCGTCGCAGCCGGATAAAAAAGAGACCCTAAATGCTATCACTTTGAGAAGTGGGTCTACCCTTGATGGGCCCGCTATGGTCGAGGATGCTACTAGAAAAGATGAGGCGGAACCAAGTAAGAAGAAGGCAGTAACGAACAGTAGCAAGAAAAAGACGATCAGCAGGTATATCAGTCGATCGACTGACATACCCGGTCGATCGACCAGTCCGCGAAATAGCACAGCTTCTAGTCCTGTAGAAGCCGGTCGATCGACTGACATACATGGTCGATCGACTGAAAACGCTGCTGATGTTGAACCTTTTCGTCCTCCAATGCCAGATAACTTAAGGGACCACTTATTTCGGAGTACAACGACTCCGAAATTATTGAGGCAAGACCCAAATGCTGATGGGTCTGTTCCGGTTCCAAAGTATGACCCAGTGACGATTAATGGCTCATTCTTGAGACGGTCTGAAGAAGGTTCGAGCTTCAACAAGGAGAAGGTAGTGGATTTTCAGCCTAAGTTCACTGATGCCGGTATGAGAGACCTAGAGGAGAGGGCTAAGTTGCTTCTTACAGCCCCTTATCCAGAGAGATTGGTGCCGACAAAGGAACATGTATCGTTTAATAAATTTAAAAATATTATTCGTAGTTTAAATGTGCAAGTTCCTTTCCTTGAATTAGTTAATCAAGTGCCTGCTTACACAAAATTTATGAAGCAGCTTTTGTCTAAAAAGAAGTCACTTGATACTGTGAAATCTGTCGCACTAACTGAGGAGTCATGTTCTTATTTGACTCACACTGCACCTCATAAGCTAGCAGACCCCGGTAGCTTTTCTTTTCCTTGTAATATTGGTACCTTCTCAATTGAGAAGGCATTATGTGATCTAGGAGCTAGCATTAGCGTTATGCCTTTGAGTCTAGCTAAGAAATTGAAATTGACTAGGTTTGCAGTTACTAACATGACAAAGAGATGGTGATCGTTCTCGTCCGATCTATAGGAGTCTTAGAGGACATTCCCGTGCAAATAGGAAAGTTCTTTTTCCCAGTTGACTTCGTTGTACTAGATATACCCGAGGATGCTCACAGTCTTTTTAATTTGGGTAGACCATTTCTGCACACTGCTGGTGCAGTTATAGATGTTGGCTCAGGGACATTGACCTTTTAATTAAGGAAACAGTCCATTGTTTTTGCCCAGCCCACTAAGAAGAAATATCCTATGTGGCCAAATACGAATACGATTTACGAGAAGAAATCTTATTTTGTGCTTTCTGATATGCCTGCCCCTATGCCTACTCCTGTTGTAACACCTCCGCCCCAGATTGGGAGCAAATTGGAGGAAGATTCTTCTGTTTTAGATATTGCAGGAAATGGTTTGGAGAAGGAAGAGCCGCATGTTGCTCCAGCTGTGAAGGAGCCAATTGTTGAAAGAGGCGGTCTAGGATGTCTTAGCTATGGCACTGATGAGGAGCCTGATGAGGAGCCAGTCAAGGTGAAGGAGTCCGATTTGGATTTTGACGAGCCAGACGAGGTCATTGATTGGGAGGATGTTCAAGATGTCGATCCGTTGAATTCGGCGGATGTTGGAGTTACTAGGAGTGACGCTGAGGAGATGAGCACAGTGGAGGCTACCTCTTGTAGCCAGAAGCCGAGCAAGTGGGCCATTCCGTGGCCATTCTTGATCAATTATTAGTTGGTCAAGACTTTTTTTGCACAAACATTCATTTTTTGCTTTTGTTACACTTTTTATTGATTTTGTGTGCGCGAGACTTCACTTTAATAAGTTTGCTTGGGATTTAAATACTTTAGTCTTTACATTTGGGTTTTGCGCAATTTTGGGCGCGTTATTATGTGTATTTGCAGGTTCATAAACCATATTAGCTCAATTTATTGAGCTAATTCGAAGAAAATCAGAACTTACAACAGGTTTTCTGGTCGATCGACTGCCTCTTATGGTCGATCGACTGAGCCGCGACACCAGGAGGTTCTGTTCCTGTTCACTCTGGTCGGTCAACTGCCTGCTATGGTCGATCGACCACTCCCGCTGCTATACCTGTTCTCGACCATTCCCCTGCTGTGTTTGGTCGATTTGCGGAGTTGAGGGAGTCTTTTCTCCACTTTATTCTCCGATTTATTTCTGTTTTCTTCCGTTTTCTTGATTTGCACATAATTTTGTGTTTAATAAATTGTTTTATCGGAATTACGCGCGGTATTTTGTTTCTTTTCAGGTACTTATGGTAGCATCTGTTGCTCTCTTTGAAACCTCCTAGCTCACGATGGTTTGGGGAGGTTTCCATTTGCTGCGCTTAAAGTCTTGTGAGTTTCCGAGTTTCTTTTATGTCAATTTTACTTATTATTTGTCGCAGAATCCTGTTTCTCTTTTTTTTCATTACATGATTTTGCACAATGAGGACATTGTGTGATTTGGTTTGGGGAAGGGTTTTGCATTGCATTCACATGTTTTTATTGCATTTCTGTTTCACGTTTATTGCATTTCAGTTTGCATTGTTTATTTTATTTCCCTTATATATACGAAATTCAAAAAAATTGAAAAATTTCAAAAATTCAAAAAATTGCACGTTTATTTTAGCATATAGGTCGAGTCAGAATGGTAGTATTTCAATGATGACATTGCATTTTCATCTGTTTATGCCTGAGCCGTGCTTAATTGACATGTTATTAGTAGAATCATATATGCATAGTCTACGAGTTTTTGTTAAATTTCTTGTTGAACTTTAAACTTGACTTAGATTTTTGGCAAACTACATCATTTTCTGAGATTTAGAGCCTATAACTGGTGTCGTCCATGACCGGTTTATCTAGGAATGTGAGTAGTTACTCCTTATGAGGCATGTTACATTAATATGCATAAATATGAACTTTATCTGCTTAATACCTGTACGGATTCGGGTTCGTGGCTAGTTGACACATGTGTAAGAGGTCACCTCTTTATTCATTTTTCCCATAAGCTCCACACTGCCAAAAATAGCTTTATTTTGTCCCGTTAACTACATCCTACACTTACCCTGCCCTTGTCAAGCTAGTAGTTTATGTTCTTGGGATTGTTACTTTGTTTTTGGTTGCTAATGCTCATTTTGAGATGATGTTGGGAAGATGAAAAAGGAAGGAAAGAAAGAAAAAAACTAGAATTGAAAAAAAAAGAAAAACAAAAAGAAAAAGGGAATAACAAGTTCGATCTATGGTCGGTCGACTGGACTCATTGGTCGATCGACTGAAGCCCGAGAAAAGAAAAGAATCAAAATCGCATAATTCAAAGTCTTTATTAAATGGCGATTTTTGCTCCCCTGCTGTATTTGTATCTTATAGGGAGTTGACTAATTATGGAGATTGTGAGATTTGTGCTTACTATTAGCACCGTTTCGATTGAATTCTTGAGCAAGAAGTTGGAATGGTTTATTAATTTGGTTCCCTTAGTTACTAGGTTGGCTTTTAACTCTGTTTTTATCCAAATTTATCTCAGCCCCTTCCTGCCCATAGCCTCACAAATCCATATTTACCTCGGCATGTGTCGTGGTCATTTGTTTGGTTGGAATGCATATGTACGGTTGTAGAGATTATTTTCATATTAGATTGCAGGCATGTTCTTATAGGTCGTAGTTAGGTGAGAGTCTGTACGAAATTACTTCTTTATATCTTTACATATATTCACCTGCGCTTATGTGTGATATGAGCGACCCGTGCGAGTCCATAATGATAAGTCTCTATAGTTTACGGTTCAACAGTTTTTGACGACTACATAACTCGTTTGCATGATTCATATTACTAATTGATTGTTAGTTGTTGCATTAAATTGGTTTAGGCTTTACAAGTTGCATTTCGCTCTGAGATTGAAATCGTTCCATTAGGTTTTAGGATCGAGTCTAGTTCTTTCTTGGGGACAAGCAAGGGTTTAGTTTGGGGAAGTTTGATCCGTGTCCTAAATATGTTGTTTTACATCCTATTTTACACGCATTTCAGAGCTCATTTGTGTAGTTTAAGCTACTATTTTCCCTATTTCCGTCTACTTTTGCGTTTTTGTATAATATTGCAGAAATGTGAAGAATTCAGCGGAAATCGTGCTGAATCCGTCCCCAAGTACCTAATGTTGTATTTGACAAGAAGTATTTACTTGGGAAGCGAGCTTGGTGCGCGTATCGAGGCCCAAAAGACTAATTTACGAAGCTTTTGGAGCAACTACCGGATGAAGCAGTCGATAGACCGGTGTCCATGGTCGATCGACCAAAGCACGAAGATCAGAAGCTATTGTACAGCGAGCCTTGGTCGATCGACTGAGCTGTATGGTCGATCGACCGAACCGTGAATCTGACGCAAATTTCGAGAATTCCAAAGCCCATTGTAATTAGGTTTTAGAAATAAGTGTTACGTTATATTCCTATATAACGTAACCTGATGTTTACAGAATATCATCAAGTCTTTTATCATCAGTTTTTAGGGATCGAATAATTAGGGTTCGATATTGAGTTTGGCATTAGTATTCACATTCATTCAATACAATTTATTTTCCGTTCGTACTTTCGGATTCTTTTTCCTGCTTTCTACTGGTAATTTTGGTTCCCTATTTCAGTTTACTTTGTTCGTTCATAGACTAGAAATTGCTAGAGTAGTTTTCCCAAAGCCAAATTATCGTTTCATGTTAATTGTTTATTTAGTTATTTTAATCATGAATTCGTTTACTTTATTAGTTAATTTTATTGTTGTTATTATTTCCAGTATGAGTAGCTAAACCCTTTGTGCTAGGATGTAGGGAATCTGTAGTGCAGGCAGCATTAGAATTGGTAGACCTGAGTCGCGCCATGGTCGATCGACCGCCTACCCTGGTCGATCGACCGGCCACTTGAGAATTAGTTTCGTTTTAATTAATTTAATTGCTATTTTTGACGAATCGAGTGCACGCGACTAGTTGAATGTTTAGGAATTGACCGACCCGATAAGATCGAAAGATAGGGAGGAAAATAGACTACTTAATTAAGAGGACTAAATTAATAAGATCGAGAGATAAGTTAATTTAGACCTTTAAATCACTTTTCAGGACGAAAGTTAGTATTAGTGATATTAGGGTCCTGTAGCTAGATCGAAAGATGCTACCTATCAAGAATGGACCGAGAGGACATCTTATTTTCCTGTCTCACGTGATTATCTCAGACTTACCTAGTATACTGCCGCCGAAACTAGAGTGAACCGACCATCTTAGTACCCTTTTAATATTTGATTTCATCCAGTTCTTTTATCATTCATTTATCTACTTTAGTTATAGAACAATCCAAAACAAACCCCCACACTTTTGTTACATTAAGACTAAAATTAGGCAACTAATAATTGCATCGCCTCTCTGTGGTTCGACCCTGACTGCCACTATCTATAGTAGTAGTTTGGAATATAAATATTATCTTTGGTACTCTACGACGGTATCATGCCTTGTCACCCCGTGTTGGCAGTTGACAGTCCTACTAGATACCCTTTCAACGTACCATAGACAGTAGGATTCATAGTGATGTACCTAGAGGAGCCTGGAAATAGAAAAGTCTATTAGAATGATGTGATGTACCTGTCGCCATTTCATGGGGTACCAGAGCAATTGTGGTCCCAGGACGCTGCCAGACCACACCATCTAATAGCAGTTTAAAATTTAAAATAGTTAGAGACACCAGAAATAGGAGTGAAATTGGAAGTATGCCTACTACCGGTTTTTTATTTTATTTTCAAAATAATTTGGATTTTCATAGTACATCATTCTGAAGGCTAAAACCTACTTATTATTAAAAGTAATATCTCTTCAGGTGAAGTATGTTCCATGGGCGTTGTATGATTTGACCGTCCATAGTCATCAGTCTGTATGCACCATGGCCAACAACTCCTTCTACCTTGTATGGTCCTTCCCATTTGTAGGCGAATTTGCCTGCTTTTCGATTCTTAGTGTTCTGAAACACTTCTCGGAGGACCAGGTCTCCTACCTCCAGAAGCCTGACTTTCACATTCTTGTTGTAACTCCTGGCCACTGACTGTTTGTAGGCAGCCAGACGGATTTGTGCGCTTCCTCGCAGCTCGTCAATTGTGTCCAGGCTTCTGACCATCTATGCATTGTTGAGTTCCCCTGTCATACGTTCATACCTGTGAGTGGGAACTAGAACCTCTGATGGAATGACTGCTTCTGCGCCAAAGACCAGGCTGAAGGGTGTTTGACCTGTTGCTACTTTTGGTGTCGTTCTGTCTGACCATAATACCAGTGGCAATTCATCTGCCCACTTTCCTCCTAACTTCTGTAACCTCCTTCTCAGATTGTCCATGATGATTTTGTTGCTGGACTCAACTTGCCCATTGGATTTTGGAGTCCTGGGTACTGACTTTTTTAGGGTGATGTTCCACCTGGCACAGTATCCCTCGGTATCGTTGGAGATGAATTGTGAGCCATTGTCACATATGATTTTTGATGGGATACCAAACCTGCAAATGATGTTTCGTTTTATAAACGAAATAACTTGTTTGTCCTTTACTTCTGTGAATGCTTCTACCTCTATCCATTTGGAGAAGTAATCTGTCATTGCTAGCATCCACGTCCTGTTTCTTGTGGCTCTTGGCAGCGGTCCTACTATGTCCATGCCCCATGCCATGAATGGCCAGGGAGAAATGATGGGGTGCAAGGGTTCTGCTGGCTGATGGATCATTGGTGCTGAGCGCTGGCAGGCGTCACATTTGCGTACATATTCTGCTGCATCTGCCTTTATTTTAGGCCAGTAGTAACCCTACCTGAGGGCTTTATTTGCCAGACTCCTGCCCCTGCATGGTTTCCATATTCGCCACTGTGGAGAGCATGTAACACAGTATGTGCTTCTTCTTTGTCCAGGCACCGTAAGTAGGGGCCTGCAAGTGATTTTCTGAATAGTATATCGTCAATAAGTATGAACCTGGAGGCCTTCACTCTAAAAGCCCTTACTTCCTTCTTGTCATCTGGTAGCTTGCTATGACGCAGCCAGTCTAGGTAAGGTGTGCGCCAATCCCTATCATCTACCTGTTCGGCTATTTGGTCAGGCGGCTGACCGGTTGGCTGAGAGTTCTCCCCTTCCTCTGTAACTGCCTGGACTCCTTCCCCGTGCTGTGAATCCTCAAGTTCCCCTTTATCTATCTCATCAGCCTTCTGGACAGAAGGTTCTAGCATGTGTGCTATTGGAATGCTGGATAGTTCTGTTGGTTTGAATGTTGTCCCCAGAGTTGCTAAGGCATCTGCTTCCACGTTCTGATCTCTGGGGATCTGCTTAAGCTTGCAAGTTTCGAATTTTTGTTTTAACTCCTTTGCTACTTTTAGGTATGCAATCATTTTCGAATCTATGGCTATAAAATCATCATTCACGTGATTGACTATTAGTAGAGAGTCACTGGATATGTGCAGGTGCCTGACCCCTAACTCCAGGGCTAGCTTCATTCCTAATATCAAGGCCTCGTACTTTGTTTCATTGTTTGTTGCCTTGAATTCACATCTCACTGCTTGTGCTATCAGGTCTCCCTGTGGTGAGCGCAGTATTAACCCTACTCCTGCCCCCCTTTGGTTGGAGGCTCTGTCAATATACATCTGCCAGACCTCTGCCTCCTTGCTCTCCTCTAAGGTAAGGATTTCCTCATCTGCCAGATTTTGGATGACTGGGCTGAAGTCTGACACAAAGTCGGCCAATGCTTGCGATTTGATTGCTGTTCTCGAGTCATACTGGATATCGTATCCACTGAGGTGTACAGACCACTTTGACATTCTGCCTGACAATTCAGGCTTCCTCGTGATAGATTTCAGTGGGTAGTTGGTCAAAACATGTATAGCGTGGGACTCAAAATATGGGCCCAGTTTGCGAGATGCTACTACTAGTGCTAATACTAACTTTTCAAGAGATGTGTACTTGGTCTCTGCCGGCAGCAGAGACTTGCTTACGTGGTATACTAGTTTCTGCTCCTTTTCTTGCTCTCTGACCAGAACACCGCTCACTGCCACCTCTATGACGGCCAGGTATATGAATAGTGGTTCTCTTGGGCCCGGCTTTGACAGCAGTGGTGGGATACTGAGGTAGTGTTTCAGCTCTCTGAAAGCTTGCTCGTGATCCGCGGTCCACTCAAACTTCTGGCTCTTTCTCAGTATGTCGTAAAAGAGCCTACACGTATCCGGCGATCTTGAGATGAACCTGCTTAAGGCTGCTACCTTTCCAGCTAGTCTTTGAACATCTCAGAAGGTGCATTTAGATGGATTTAGCTTCATTTTGTATTCCCTTAGGGTGCTGAATGTTTCTGCCAGGTGGCGCATGTGGTCCTTGGCTTTTTTTTATTTTACCACCATGTCATCAATATATACCTCCATAGTTCTTCCTATCTGCTCTTTGAACATTCGGTTAACCAGCCTTTGATATGTGGAGCCTGCGTTCTTTAGGCCGAATGGCATGACGTTGTAGCAATATATTCCTCTTTCAGACATAAATGCCGGCTTCTCTTGATCTGCAGGATCCATCTTGATCTGATTGTATCCACTCCATGCGTCCAGGAATGTCAACATCTCATGTCCAGCTGTCGCATCTACCATTGCGTCAATATTAGGCAGTGGGAAGGGATCTTTAGGGCATGCCTTGTTGAGGTCGGTGAAGTCCACACATACTCTCCATTTTCCATTCTTCTTGGGCACCACCACCACGTTAGACAACCATTCTGGATATTTTACTTCTCTTATTTTCTTTGCGGCCAGCAGACTATCTACCTCTTGGTTGATCACCTTGTTTCTTTCTGATGCGAACTTTCTTCTTCTATCCTGGATGGGTTTACACTTTGGGTCCACACTAAGCTTATGCGTTATGATGGACGGATATATTCCTATCATGTCATCGTGTGACCATGCGAAACAATCCATGTTATCCTGCAGGAATTTGATTAGTTGCTGCCTCAAGCTTCCTGTGTATGCTGCTCCGATTAGCACAGTTCTTTCTGGGTGCAGCTTGTCCAGGTTGATTTGGTCTAGTTCTTCTGTCAGGGGCTCGATGTATTCGTCCTGGACATACTGCTTCTGTAATTGCTATGCAGGAGGGCTGATAGTGCACTTTAGTGCCTTCTTATAGCAGCCTCTAGCTTCCTCCTGATCTCCTCTTATTGTCTCTACTCCCCATGGTGTGGGGAACTTTATGCATTGGTGATATGTTGAAGGGACTACTTTCATCTGGTGTAGCCATGGCCTTCCCAAAATGACATTGTAGGTGGATGGTCCGTCTATAACCAGATATATGACTTGCTTGTTGACTCCTCCCACATAGGTTGGTATAACTATCTCGCCTAGTGAGTTGGTTGTCTCCCCACTGAAGCCTAGTAGCGGAATAGTCATCTTCTGCAGATCCTTATCGCTGAATCCCATGTTTTCTATGGTCTTTAGCATGATCAGGTTGACCGAGCTGCCTGTATCTTGCAGGACCTTTCTAACTGTGCAATTGGCCATTGATAGAGTGATAATAAGTGCGTCATGATGCTCTCGTTCGTCGTACGTATCTCCTTCATCAAAGCTGACAGCTGGTAAGTCGTTGTGAGAAATTCTGCAAGAATTTGCTGGCCTATCTCCTTTGGTCTCGGTAGCGTGTCTCTTAGCTGCTGAGTATGTGAGCCCACTTAGGTCCGAGCCGCCTGTTATCACGTTTATGATTTTGGTGCACGTAGGTGGATTTGCAGGCTTCGCAGAGCCTACCTTATCCTGCTACTTGCCCCCACGTGGTAATAGGTGGATCAATTCTCCTTGTTCGTACAGGCGCTTGATCTCTCTTCGTAGTGTGTAACAATCTTCAATGTTATGCCCCACATCAGGGTGGAATTCACACTTCTTCTTGCTATCCTTTCGCCATGCCTGCTCTTCTACTGGTGGCTTGGGCCACCTTACCCTATCTCCCATCTCCCTGAGTGCTTTCAGGATTCCTCCGATGCCCGTGGTGAATCCATATTCTGCCGAGTAGGGAGTTGCTGATTTTCCTCGATTCTGTTGACTCCCCTTCCATATGGTCTGTATCTCTCGTCCTTCTTGCTGGTGGTTTGCGTTCCTCCTTATTTCTCCACGGTTGAGGTACTAGAAACACTTGGTGTAGTAGGTAGGCTGGCTCTGGCTAGGATATCTTCTTTTAGTCTGATTGCAGCAGCTGCCTTTTCTTGTACTGCCTCAAAGTTATGGCTGGGAAGCATTGTCAGTTGCTTGTATAGGTCGGAGTCATGGTGGTGGCCTCTTCTGAAGGCTTCTACTGCTGTCGAGATGTCGCACTCTCGTACTGCTACCTTCTCATTGTTGAACCTAGTATTGTAATCTCCAATGGTCTCTCCTGCCCCTGGACGATTCTATACAGGTCCCCTGCATGCTTCTACGGCTTCCTGCTGCTTGCAAATTGTTGAGTGAATGCGTTCACTAATTCAGCAAATGTGGATATCGACCTGTTGGGCAGGCTCACAAACCATCAAAGTGCCGGTCCTGTTAAGGTGGACCCAAATCCCTTGCATATGCAAGCCTCCTTGACGTGCCCTACGGGTGTTACTGTCATCATTTTCTGTTTGTACTGGCTTATATGGTCAAAAAGATCTGTTGTGCCGTTAAAGAGAGGCATATTTGGATTTGTGAATCCATTTGGGATGGCCGTGATGGATATGGTGTCCACGAATGGTGAGTCGGCATAGCTGTCTTGTGCTGCTTTCTCGAGTGGGGGTGGCAGCCCTGAGACCCTGCTCAGTATTTCTTTTAGCTCCAAGTACTGCTGATTTGTTATGCTTCCTGAATCCGGGTCCTTTGTCAGCTTCTTTGGTTCAATATACTTGCCTCCGACTCGAGCTCTTGAAGGTTCGATGTGTTCCAGCGACTAGGGGTTGAAGTAACGATCCCCCCTGCGCCCGATTCACTTCTTGGTTCCACTCGGACCTGCGCCCGTGTTTGATCACCTGCTGCTAAATCATGAGCAGGGGATGCCACCCGTTCGTGTCTCCGTACGGCTGGCTGATGGCCAGGTGTCTGGTGTGATGTATCCCAACCCTTGTGGGGTTATTTTCCATCCGTTGGTACAGTAGTTAGATCCAACCTTGTTACCAGTTAGGCTGGTATCTTTCGAAGTGGATTCCTACTGCCTGATGCCCCTATGTCAGATCTATTAGTGGAGACCTTCCTTCCCCTGCCCTACTCGTCGGATTGGCAGACTGCTGTTTCAGGAAGTCTATCTGTGCCCAGAGCTCTCTGTCCCTCTTCCTTGCTTCAGCTTCTGCTTTCTTCTGGTCTTATCTCATGTTTTCCATGGCTTTCTGGAGGTTCTCCATGCCAGTGAGCAAGATTTGTGTGGGACTAGGTGGCGGGGTGAGGTCTGAGCTTGCTGCCCCGTTATCTGATCTCGCTTAGGTTGTGACAGCAGGAGTCTTAGGAGGTAGAGAGGTTTTTGCTGTTGGTGTTGTTCTCGAGGTATGTTCGGGAGCCTGTGTTGCTACTATTGATGCTAGATTTTATGTAGAAGTGTGTGGTGGCGACGGTTTTCTGCTCCCTAACTGGGCGTCCGATGCTTGCTTATCCATTGTGTATTTAGAGTATCAACGATTGACGACCACAATGCCCCACGGTGGGCGCCAAACTGTTTAGGTATTATTTACCGAATTAGTTGATTCGGGTCAATGTGGTCTTACTCGTTGTTTGATTGAATGATTGTTCGTATGTCGACGTATAAATAGGGAAATAAAGTACGAAAATATAAATTGACACGTAAGATTTGGTGACGCGGAAAACCCAATGTGGGAACAACCGCGGGAGGGACGATACCCTGCCAAATATTGCACTATTCTCGAATGGGAGGATTATTACAATTGTATAGTAATGTTAGTCTTGCTGACGCGAGGTATCGTGTTGATGAGATCTCAGATGTATGCGTGTGGATGTGTGTATGAATGAATGTCTCCCCTTCTTCGATTGCTTCCTTGGATATTTATAGGGTAAGAACCATAGGCATGTCCTACCTTGATTATGGAAAGGGAATATAACTTCCATAATAACTCTTTCCATGTTTGGCCGTCTCCCTCAAATTCTCCCTGAGCTCCCTGACATCTCCATGACTCCCCCTTTCCTAATCCCAGACGCCTCCTCCGATGGGCTTCAGTCTTCTCCTACGTGCGTGCCAGCCCATTCCCTTTATCCACGCTTTATTTAATCACGGGCTCTCTTCCTCCTTATCGCTACTTCCACAATCCATTATTTTATCAAATGGGCCTTCTCTTTATTTTGCTATTTTTAGCCCAAACAACTATTATTTTTGAAATGACAGTTTTAATTGCCGTTGTCTGAATTTTGAAGAAATAGTGAATTTTGAATTTTCACTATTATTTTTAAAATGACGGTTTTAATTGCCGTTGTCTGAATTTTGAAGAAATAGTGAATTTTGAATTTTCACTATTATTTTTGAAATGACGGTTTTAATTGCCGTCGTTTGAATTAAGGTTTGTTATGGGAAATTGGGCCAAAGCCCAAAGTTTCGCTGAATGAAGCAGGGAGCACCCCATTGAGGCGCGAGCTACTTGGCGAGGTAAGGGGGCTTCCCTATTTTCTGTAAAAGACGCGTGAATGACTTGCTCGTCATTCTCACTTCGTCTTCTTCATCCTCTCGACAAAACCCAAACAAATCGCCATTGTTGGTCTTCTTGCTTGCTTGAGTTCGTGCCATCATCAACATGTCATCTCAAGGTAAGTATTTCCTCTTGAATCCATTTGAATTTGTTGGTCTTTTTGATTGATTGAATTAGGGCGAAATTTGATACCCTTAAAATCGATTTGGGCGTTTTTGATTGAGCCTATTTCGAGTGAAATTGATGATTGCACTAGGTTAGAAACCTGTTTAGGAGTATAGGAGTGCTTTTAGTTTGCATTTTGGTCCCCGTTTACGTCCCCTATGCTCGAAAAATGTGAGTGAGGTGGAGGAACCGTCTCAATTCACAATGCCAAGTTTATTTGCTTGAATAGTGTTCCCCACTAGGTTGCATTGTAGTCGGGGAAGGCCGTGTTTGCCATTTTGGACCTTTGTTGGGTATTGTGGGCAAAATTGGAACTTTTGCCTTTTGTGACGGTCTTATGTCTGACATAATGAGCATCTGTTCGGGCTTGAATGGAGTTAGTTTGCCTTGAAATGGACCTTATTGGTAGTTTAGGTCGCTTTGAGATGTGGTAAAATCACGTTGCCTCATTGTGGTCGTATTTTGAAATTTTGACCGGTTTGCGCTCAAATTGGCATAGAAATTGCCTTTTTGAGTAGTAGAAAATACCCCATTGCGTTAGAAACGTATTTTGGGTTGTTGTTGGCGGACCCTATATGGGTCCTGAGGTGCCATTTTTGTTGTGGTTGTTGTTTTGACTCGTCTTTTGCTTGAAAAGAAGGGCGAGTCATTTTTTGTGCGTTTTTTGTAAATTGTTGCTTTGCAGGTTTTTTTTTTTTGGATTTGTCCATTTTACGCCGTTGTAATGCCGAAATTTCGGCTGACGTTCTTTGATTGCCTTTGGTTGTAGGGGGGCATTCCGGACCTACGGGGTATGTCGTTGAGGCATTGGAGGAGGAGGATGATACGGGAGGAGCGGAAGCTACCAGGGAGGCTGCTGGAGCCGAGGTGGTGGTAGAGGAAGCTTCCGTAGAGAAGGGGAGGTGGCTGACGTGGCCGACTTGTCCTTTTCATTGTGGCTCATAGACAGGATGGCTGATGATTGGGGGTCAACACCGGGGTGGTGCGCCGCATCATGGTTCTTAGCCTCCTTATCATCCAAAGCCTCCCAGTCAATGTCTTCTTTTTTGTCGTGGAGCAGAACGAGGTATTACCGTCATGGTAACCACCTCTGCTTCTGTTGTTGCTCCTCTGTTTCCCGTGTTGCTCCTTTTCTTTTCCGTTTGGAAGGATAAGGAGTGCTTAGTTCGGTAGGTGGCAGATAGCCCCCAGTTCGTTTTTTTATGCCAGTGTCTGTATGATAGATGTCTGTACTAGTTCTTGTTTGTATGGTCAGTCGTTTGTATCAAAAGTGTGTCGATGTATTTTGCGTGAGGCGGTTTGTATATATGTGTTTTTGGATTGTGGTTCATTTTGGATTTTGGCATTTTTGTGTTGTGTTCGGAGGAGCGCTCTCGGCTGTCAATTCCCCTTTTGCTTCACACTAGTTCCTGCATCGTTATTGTAGAAAGCAGGCAACCGGTAGCACATATGCATAAACGTAAATACGTAGCAAGAATTTCAAAGCGAAATTAATCACGGTGACTCAAAGATAAAATTGAATTTCGAAATTTGGAATGATATTTTGAAAATTCCTTGACAAGTCGGCACTGATACCCGTCGTGAGGTGTCAAAAATAAATTTATAATCTCCAACTACAACTATAGCTAGCGGCAGTCGGGTCGAACCACAGAGAGGCAGACGTAATTTCTAGTTGTTTAAATTCGGTCTAAGGTAACAATAAGGTGGGGGTTTGATTGGATTTGGTCTACAACTAATGAGCAATAAAATAAAGTGAACTAAGCAAACGGATGAAATCAAGTATAAAGAAAGAGGTACTAGGATGGTCGGTTCGTTATAGTTTCGGCGGCAGCATACTAAACAGGTCCAAATCGAACACATGTGAGGCGGGAAAAAAAGAGGTCCTCTCAGTCCACTCTTAACAAATAGCATCTTTCGATCTCGCTATAAGTCCCTAATATCACTAATACTGACTCTCGTCCTGAAAAGTGACTAATAATCTAAACTTTACCTATCTTTCGATCTCAAAGACACGTTTTAGTCATTTCAATTGGTGATCTAACAACTTTCCCTATCTTTCGATCTAATGGGTCAGTCATAAATTAAGCATCTAACTGGTCGCATGCATTCGATTCGTTAAATACAACATTAAAATCAATTAAAACGAAAGGTAACCTCACGTGGTCAGTCGATCGACCAGATATGGCAGTCGATCGACTGACACGCGATTTCAGTCCAAATTAATACTACGCCGCCTACGCTATAATTCCCCTACATCCTAGCACAAACTATTTAGCTACTCATACTAAGGATGATAACAACAATAAAACTAATAAAATAGACAGAAGAATTCATGCTTGAAATAATAGAAAAGACAATTAACATAAACGATAATTGGCTTGGATTCTATCTAACAATTCTATATCTAACAATGCAATAAAGATGAATTGAAAGTAGAACAGAAGGAATACCGAAAATTGCAGAAGAATAGTAACGGAATGATTAGAAGTATGAATGAAAATCCGATGCAACCAATATTCCAAACCCTAACTATGATATTCTAAACCTGAATGTGAAACTTAGATAAAAATCGGATCAAAACTGGATGTCTGTATCTGATGTTCTAGGTTACGTTATATAGCAAACATACGTAACACTTATTATCAAAACCTAAACATAATGGGCTTCAAGTTCCTCGATCTTTTAATTTTCATCTGGGATAGCAGCATAATCTCAGTGTACAGTAGCTTCTGGAACCCGCAGGTTGGAAGATCGACTGATGGTAGTGGTCGATCGACTGCTTTAGCTGCTACTTGACTTCTATAATCTCGTGGATTTGTCTTTTGGGCCTTGAATTGCGCACCAAGCTCGTTCCTTAAGCGAATAGTTCACGTCAAATGCAATGCAGGATACTCGGGGACGGATTTAGCTCGATTTCCATTTGGATTCTTCACATTTATGCAATAATGTACAAAAATACGAAAGTAGACGGAAATAGGGAGAAATGTAGCATAAACTACATGAATGAGCTCTGAAATGCGTGTAAAATGGGATGTAAAACATCATATAAAAGACACGCATCAAACTTCCCCAAACCAAACCCTTGCTTGTCCCCAAGCAAGAACTAGACTCGATCTAATGACCTAATGGAACGAGTTCAATCTCAGAGCGAATTACAACATGTAAAGCCTAAACCATTTTAATGCAATAACCAACAATCGCTTAGCAATGCGAATCATGCACACGAGTTATGGAATCGTTAAAAACATGCTGAACCGTCAACTGTAGAGACTTACCAAATCGGACTCTCACGGGTCGCTCATATCACTCAAATAAGCACAGGTGAAAAATGTAAAGATAGAAAGAATTCATTTGTAGTGACACTCACCTAACAACGACCCATAAGAACATGCCTGCAATATAATATGAAAACAATCTCTACAACCGTACATACGCATTCCAACCAACAAGAGACCATAACACATGCCGAGGTATATATGTGGATATGTGAGGTATGGGTAAGAAGAGGCAAAACATTTATGGAAAAGTGGAGGTACAGGTGATCAAGCTAGTACCAAAATGGAACCATATGGCAACATCCAACTTCTTGCTCAAAAACAAATGAAACGGTGCTATAGCAAGCATAAATCTCACAATCTCCAGGTATAAAGGTAATCAACTAACTCCCCATAAGATATGAATAATACATGGGAGCAAAAATCGCAAAAAGATAAGGATTTGAATTATGCGAATTTGATTTATTTTTCTCTCTCGAACCTCAGTCGATCGACCTATAATGCCAGTCGATCGACCGCTTAAACAGTACAGAACCTCTTTTTTCATTTTCTTTTTGAATCATTTTTTCACTTCTTTTTTTTTCTTTTCAACTTTGTTTCTTTCCTTCCTTTCTTTTCATTCTCCCAACTAAATCTCAATAAGAGAATTTACAACCAAAAACTATGTAACAATCCCAAGAACACGGACTACTAGCTTGACAAAGGACAGGCTATATGTAGGATGTAGTAATGGGACAAAAAGGCTATTTTTGGCAGTGTGGTGTTCATGGGCAAAACGAATAAAGGGAAACCTCTACCACATGTGTCAACTAACCACAAACCGAATGCATACAGGTATTAAGCAGATTAAGTTCATATTTATGCACATTTATGTAACATGCCTGATAAGGAGTACTACTCACATCCTAGATAAACTGGTCATAGATGTCACCAGTTATAGGCTCTAAATCTCAGAAATATGATGTAGTTTGCCAATTTTCTAAGTCAAGTCTCAAGTTTCAGCAAATAATTAACGAAAACTCGTAGATATGCATATACGATTCTACTAATAATCATGTCAATTTAACAAGGCTTAGGCAAAAAACAGATGCAAATGCAATATCATCCTTGAAATACTACCGTTCCGACTCAACCTATATGCTAAAATAAACGTGCATTTTATTGAAATTTTTGAAATTTTTCAATTTTTTTTGAATTTTTTGAATATAAGAATGAAATAAACAATGCAAAACAAAATGTAAACGTGAATGCAAGCAAATGATATGCGGCGCAAAACCCTTCCCCAAACCAAATCGCACAATGTCCCCATTGTGCAAAATCATGTAATGAAGAAAAGAGAAATGGGAATTTGCGTGAAAGTAAACAAATAAAAATGACGTGAAGTGGAACTCGGGAACTCACAAGAATTTGAGCGCAGCAAAAGGAAACCTCTCCAAACCAGCGTGAGCTAGGAGGTTTTAGTAGCCAGTAGTGCTACTAATAGGTACCTGAAAATACAAACAGAATACCACGCATAAAATCGAGAAAGACAATAATGAAGCGGTATTATGTGCATAATTGTGAAAAATAGAAGAAATAAATAAAATGACGGAAGATAAAGTGGAGTAGAAAACTCCTTTAAGTCCGCAAATCGACCAAACATAGCAGGAGAGAGGTCGTAAAAGTGTACAAAGAAGGTGCGGTCGGTCGATCGACCACAAAACTCAGTCGATCGACCGAGGTGAAAGGAACAGTAGCTCCTGGAACCTGCAGACTGGTCGATCGACTACTCAGGCCAGTCGATCGACTGAAGATACTGCTGTAACTTCTTATTTCTTCGTATTTGCTCAATTTCTTGAGCTAAAGAGGTCTAAAAACCTGCAAATGCACAATAATACGTGCCCAAAATTGTGCAAAACCCAAAGCAAAGTCTAAAGCGTATAAAATCCTAAGCGAGCAAAATAAAATGCGAAGTTTCGCGCACACAAAAGCAATAAAAAGTGTCTAACAAAAGCAAATAAAATGTTTTGGAAAACATGTGATCAACTAGTAGTTGATCAAGAACGGCCACGGAATGGCCCACTTCGTCGGCTTCTGGCTACTAGAGGTAGCCTCAGCGGTGCTTATCTTATCAGCTGCACCCTTCTTAGCTTTCACGTCCGTATGGCTCAACGGATCAACACTTTCATCATCTCCCCAGTCAATGACTTCTTCCGACTCATCAAAGTCCAAGTCGGACTCCCTTGCCTTGAGCGGTTCGTCATCAACTTCCTCATCTGTGGCATAGCTAAGGCAACCAAGACCTCCTCGTGAAATGATTGGCTTCTTCGCAGCTAGAGTGACTTGCAGCTCTTCCTTCCCCAAACCAGCTCCTGCAATATCAGAAATAGACAAATCTTCCTCCAATTTGTTCCCAATCTTGGGCGGAGGGGTTACAACAGGAATAGAGATAGGTAAATCAGGAAGCACAAAGTACGATTTCTTGTCAGAAACCGTATTACAAGTTACAGGCCACATGGGGTCCTTTTTCTTAGCCGGCTGGGCAAAGACAATAGAATGCTTCCCCACTTTGAAGGTCAGGGTCCCAGAACCAACATCAATAACTGCACCAGCAGTGTGCAGAAACGGCCTACCTAGAATGATAGGTATGTGGGCATCCTCAGGCATATCTAGGACGACAAAGTCAACAGGGAAGAAAAACTTCCCTATTTGTACGGGGATGTCTTCTGGGACTCCTATTGGCTGGACTGCAGATCGGTCAGCCATCTGTACTGTCATATCTGTCACTGTGAACCTAGTCAATTTGAGCTTCCTAGCAAGGCTCAGGGGCATGACGCTTATACTAGCTCCTAGGTCACATAATGCCTTCACAATAGAGAAGGTACCTATATTACAAGGAACAGAAAAGCTACCTGGGTCAGCTAGTTTATGGGGCGCAGTGTGAGACAGATAAGAACAAGTTTCCTCGGTCAGTCGATCGTATGCACCTTTTTTCAAGTGATTTTTTCTTAGACAGGAGTTGTTTCATGAATTTAGTGTAGGCAGGCACTTGATTGACCAACTCAAGGAAAGGAACTTGTACATTCAAACTACGAATAATCTTTTCAAATTTATTGAAAGATACCTGTTCCGTCGTCGGCACTAGTCTCTCTGGATATGGGGCTGAGAGAAGTATCTTAGCCCTCTCCTCTAAGTCTCGCATGCCGGCATCCGTGGACTTAGGCTGAAAGTCCACCACCTTCTCCCTATTGAAGCTTGAACCCTCCTTAGACCGTCTCAAATGTGAGCCATTGACCGACATTGGGTCGAACTTCGGAATCGGGATGGACCCATCAGCACTCGGGTCTTGCCCCAATACTTTCGGAGTTGTCGAACCCCGGAACAAATGGTCTCTTAAATTATCGGGCATTGAAGGACGAAATTTCTCAATATCAGCAGGGGCCTCAGTCGATCGACCACCTTGCTCACTCGATCGACTGAGGTGTACAGTTCCAGAAGCTCCTGTAACCCGCATATCAGTCGATCGACCGGGTATATCAGTCGATCGACTGATGTACCTGGTAGACGCCTTGTTCTTGTTATTTTTCGTTAAAGCTTTCTTTTGACTCGGTTCCACCTCATTCTTTTCAGGGGCATCCTCGACCATAGTAGGCCCCTCTAGGGTAGACCCACTCCTCAAAGTAATGGCATTCAGGGTCTCTTTCTGGTCAGTTTGAGTCGGTAAGTGTCCGGGAGCTCGAGTGGTACTCTTACTAGCCAATTGAGCGATTTGGCTCTCTAGTAGCTTCATCCCGGCCTCTCTAGCTTGGGACTCCTTCAGCAGCAAGTTCTTAAACTCGGCGAAATCGGAATTCTGGGATTATTGCTGTTGCGGCACATAGGGAGGCTTTTGGTATTGTTGTTGTTTATGATGAGGGGGCACATAAGCTTGCTGTTGCTGCTGTTGTGGAGGTTGAGTCGGATTCAGGACATTCTGGCTACTCCACCTCAAGTTGGGGTGGACATTCGGCTCATAGTACGTGTTTGTCTACCTATAGTGTTGAAAGGCAGCACAAAACTCAAAGGGGACAAAACAATTTTCTGAGACATGCCCCTCAGCTCCACATCTTCTACAGACGAAAGGACCGTCTGAAACAGCGTTAACATGGTACATCTCTCCTTTGGAAGCTCCTTCCAACTCATATATGTCAAACCTTGCAGTGAGAGCTTTTAGTGCAGCAACAGAGGAATATTCAGCAGCTCTCCTCTAGTTTCCTCTCGAATTCCCATATTCAGCCTTATAAGTGTCCAAATCATCGATGATCTTCCACCCCCTAGTCTCTCCCATGTTCTCAGCAAATCGGCCATTGGCTGCAGCATCCAAAATAGCACTCTGATCGTCATACAGCCCATTATAGAACTGGTTGCAAAGACTCCATTTTTCGAACCCTTGGTGCGGTATGGTTCGCACCAGTTTCTTGAAACGGACCCATGCTTCATGA
This sequence comes from Silene latifolia, assembly GCF_048544455.1. Taxonomy (NCBI): domain Eukaryota; kingdom Viridiplantae; phylum Streptophyta; class Magnoliopsida; order Caryophyllales; family Caryophyllaceae; genus Silene; species Silene latifolia. The sequence goes on from NC_133538.1 coordinate 97,354,762, forward strand.
AAGTTCTCATCAGGCCCTTGTTTAAAGCTCGTGATCTGAGCTCTAATGGCATTCGTCTTCGAGGCAGAGAAGTACTTTTTGTAGAATGCCAGGGCTAAGGAATTCCAGTCGGTGATCCCATGGGCGGCTCGGTCCAGATCTCTATACCACTCTCTTGCAGCGTCACGAAGAGAGAAAATGAACATGGTCTCCTTGATCTGATCTTGGGTCACACCGGCCGGCGGGGGTATAGAGCAGCAATAATCAATAAAAATCTCCATGTGCTTGGCTGCATCTTCATTTGCAGCTCCCCCAAACAGGTTTCTCTCAATCAGGTTAATATAGGAAGGCTTTGGCTCGAATTTTCTTGCCTCCCAAGGTAGTTCCAATCCTTTGTAGAGATTCGCAGCTGTAGGCTCTGAGTGACTAGCAATGGTTGCTTCTTCAGCCATGACTGGGATTTCTGGAGAAGTAACTGTCTCAGCTGAAGAAGTGGAGGCAGGAGATGTAGGTGGATCTCCTTCGAACAGGACATTCTCGTAGTAGCTTGACAGAGTACTCAGCTCTTCCTCTGTCGGTAATACCCTTTGTGATCGTCTCAACTCGCGCAAGGATTTCTTGATCTCAGGATTTAATGGTACTAGTTCACCACCCTGTGACCTGCGCATAAGAAGAAACTACAAAAAGAATATAAGAAAAGTTTAAGGAACGGAAGTCCCTTAAACTAAAGAAAGACTGAATAAAAACAACTAAAAATTAGAACAATTGCCTCCCCAGCAACGGCGCAAAAATTTGATACCCGTCGTGAGGTGTCAAAAATAAATTTATAATCTCCAACTACAACTATAGCTAGCGGCAGTCGGGTCGAACCACAGAGAGGCAGACGTAATTTCTAGTTGTTTAAATTCGGTCTAAGGTAACAATAAGGTGGGGGTTTGATTGGATTTGGTCTACAACTAATGAGTAATAAAATAAAGTGAACTAAGCAAACGGATGAAATCAAGTATAAAAAAAGAGGTACTAGGATGGTCGGTTCGTTATAGTTTCGGCGGCAGCATACTAAACAGGTCCAAATCGAACACATGTGAGGCGGGAAAAAAAGAGGTCCTCTCAGTCCACTCTTAACAAATAGCATCTTTCGATCTCGCTATAAGTCCCTAATATCACTAATACTAACTCTCGTCCTGAAAAGTGACTAATAATCTAAACTTTACCTATCTTTCGATCTCAGCACAGTTTAGTCATTTCAATTGGTGATCTAACAACTTTCCCTATCTTTCGATCTAATGGGTCAGTCATAAATTAAGCATCTAACTGGTCGCATGCATTCGATTCGTTAAATACAACATTAAAATCAATTAAAACGAAAGGTAACCTCACGTGGTCAGTCGATCGACCAGGTATGGCAGTCGATCGACTGACACGCGATTTCAGTCCAAATTAATACTACGCCGCCTACGCTATAATTCCCCTACATCCTAGCACAAACTATTTAGCTACTCATACTAAGGATGATAACAACAATAAAACTAATAAAATAGACAGAAGAATTCATGCTTGAAATAATAGAACAGACAATTAACATAAACGATAATTGGCTTGGATTCTAACTAACAATTCTATATCTAACAACGCAATAAAGATGAATTGAAAGTAGAACATAAGGAATACCGAAAATTGCAGAAGAATAGTAACGGAATGATTAGAAGTATGAATGAAAATCCGATGCAACCAATATTCCAAACCCTAACTATGATATTCTAAAACTGAATGTGAAACTTAGATAAAAATCGGATCAAAACTGGATGCTTGTATCTGATGTTCTAGGTTACGTTATATAGCAAACATACGTAACACTTATTATCAAAACCTAAACATAATGGGCTTCAAGTTCCTCGATCTTTTAGTTTTCGTCTGGGATAGCAGCTTGGTCGATCGACTAAGCATGGCGATCGATCGATCGCTCTTGATGTCTGATAGCTTCGAACCGCAGGTTGGTCGATCGACTGATGGTAGTGGTCGATCGACTGCTTTAGCTGCTACTTGACTTCTATAATCTCGTGGATTTGTCTTTTGGGCCTTGAATTACGCACCAAGCTCGTTCCTTAAGTTTATAGTTCACGTCAAATGCAATGCAGGATACTCGGGGACGGATTTAGCTCGATTTCCGCTGGATTCCTCACATTTCTGCAATAATGTACAAAAATACGAAAGTAGACGGAAATAGGGAGAAATGTAGCATAAACTAAATGAATGAGCTCTGAAATACGTGTAAAATGGGATGTAAAACATCATATAAAAGACACGCATCAGGCACGTTTGGATTTCTCAAAAGAATTGATTTGAAAAGTGAGCAATTAACTCGTGTCTTGAATTAAATTGCATCGAAATTGTTGAAATTGATTTGTGACTCGAGAAAATTCAAACTCAAACCGCCAGGGGTGAATTTTAGAATAGATATTTTTTTAGTGTATTTGCTTTTTGATTTTTGTGAGATCAAGACTCGGATTCTTGATTGCTTGGATTTTTAGGAAAACTGATGTCGTGTTATCGATTTTCGATTTTATTTTTGCTGGAAAAAGTGCGAAAAAGCGAAAAAATTTCGGAATTTTGATTGATATTGAAATGATCCGTCGCGGATCGGGACGACTAGCCCTTCCCCCTATAAAAAAAGAAAGAAAAATCCGTATGTTTAAAGCTGCGTCATGGAAACCGTGTCGGATTTCGTAAAACGCGAAAACAAGGAAATGTGAGTGTGAGAAAACACAAAATGTCCTGGACCATCCCAAAGAGGCGCGAGCATTCCGGCGGGAGGTTTGAGGTGTCAGGAGAAAACACAACTTGAAAGGGACAATACAAGGTGGGAATCCTGAGAACAATCCCAAAAGGCGCGAGCCACTTGGCGATAGGAAGCAGCTCTCCCTTTTTTCTGAAAAACGCGCTGATTGTTTTGTATAAATAGTGATGTTTGTGCTTCATTTTTTAATCATCCGAAACCCGAAAAACATCTCTACAAAACCTCTTCTTCTTCCACAAAAATATTTCATGGATGCCTTTGAGAATGCTTTGCGACAATGGCGCCGGGATTTGTCGGCTCCCGAAAAGTATCAACTCGTTTGCATGGGAGTTGGTCAATTGTTAGTGCTCCGTCAAGTCAAGGTGCAATCCTCATTTCTCGAAGCATGCTCTCGGTTCTGGGATTCGAAACATCACGTTTTCGCTTTCCCGAAAGGTGAAATTTGTCCTCTTGCCGAAGAAGTTGGGGCCATTGGTGGGTGACCGGGTTGTGTTCCGGTGCTTCCTCCTACTCGGTTGTGTTATAAGGAGAAATTCCGTTCCATGTTGGGCATGTCAACAAGCCAAGTCAACTTCGTCCTTGCTCCTCATGGTGTGGATAAGTTGGCTATTATCAACATCTTCTCAAACTGATTGGATGGCAATGTTTCGGAGGTGGCTAGGAGAAGGGCTCTTGCCTTTTGCCTTGTATATGTATACCTCTTTGTTGATGCTTTGAAGAAGGAGGGGCCGAAATGGTATGGTAGCATGACCCTTGTGCATGTGGTTGAGCAAATGGAGCATGGTAAGGATCCATCATGGTTGGTGCGCGCCGAGATCATCCAAGCCTTAGACAAGAAGGGCTCTTGTGGAGAAGCTCCCTCGTTTGGATCTCCAACGATCCTCCAAGTGTGGCTATTGGAGAGGCTAAGGTATGTAGAGCCTCCGGTTGATTCTTCTTCTTATTCATTCCGTCACCTTACTATGAGGAAGAAGTTGTACTCGGATAGCTTCGCTTCCACCGAGGCCTATTGGGCCGCGATATTGGTGGAGGAGGGTGGTCCTCACATCCGTTGGGTGGTGCCACGGTGGCACTGGAGGTCCTTCGCGGGGTTGCCCCCTTCGGGTGCTAGTCCTCATTCTTTGATGGTGGTGGGTTTGAAGGTTGCTTCCTTCATTTATCCCAAAAGGCTCATGAGGCAAATGGGGCGTCAACAAAAGGTGCCCGCTCAAGATACCCTTGTCCAAGAGTGTTTTTCGGAACTCCGAGCTTGTGGAGGTCATCGAAAGATGGTGGGCCACTCGGCCACTTTAGGGGGTACCAAACCTCGTTCCCATGACATGGGTGACTCCCGCTTATGTCAAGTGGTAAAGAGCTTCATCCTTGGAGGAGAGGTCCAAATCCCGTAAGGACGAGGTTGTTGACTTGAAATATCGAGAGGTTGGCAAGGCCAACCGTGCCTTCTTAGAGAATTATGTTGATGAAGTTAGCCCGGATGTGATGAGGCCACCAAAGAGGAGAAGCTCGGGTCCCAAAAATGTAGTGGGCCGTTCATGGGCTCGTTTTGGGCCGAACATGGGGTCTTGCAATAGACCGGAGGCCGTCGCCGTTGTAGATCCGTTGAGGATCTGTTCTGAGGAGGAAGTCCATGTAGGCGAGCCAACAAGAAGAACAAGGGGAAGATGTACCCCGAGGGAAAAGGCAAGGGTAGAATGGAAGAATGAAGACCTCCATTACCCACTTTATTATTATGTTGTATTAGCGTTGTGAATTTTTATTATGTTGTACTAGCTATGTTTTGTGTGTTTTGTGCTAGTTTTACTATGTGAGGTGTTTTAGTCGACACCTTAGCTTATGACAAGTTGTTGACTCGTCGAGCTTTATTTGTTGTTGAAATTGTAATCCCTCCCATTATTAATTAAATAAGAGGATTGCTCGTGTCAAAATTGTGAATGCTTGTTTCTTCCATCCATTTTGTAAAGGCAATTCGGTTTGAATCGTCCTAAACATTTGCACTCGGGAAGGTGGGATTTTTGTAGGAAGGGAGAAAGGCTTCTTCTTTGTATTTTGTGGGAAAGGGGAATGTTATTTCCCTCGGTTTTTGATGGGGATGATATGGGTGATGTTTTTTTTTTATTATGAGGATGTTTTTTTTTTATTATTATTATGGGGATGGTTGTATCCTTCTTGTGTAAGAAAGGACTGCCTAGGTATCCACCTGAAGAGGTGAAATCAAACCATGCTCGTAGTTTAGGGGTTTTTTTGTTTAGTGCAAATGGATGTTGCCTTTGAAAGATCAAAGGGCATTCGAAAGGGGAAAGGTGCCGTAACTTAGACTCGATAAAACATGCAATTTCAAATCAGAATGCGTTGAGGAATTTGACTTGAAAAGGGTTAAGATGGTTGCTAGTTGTAAAACTATGGTTAGGTCGTTGGTTGCTACGGTTCAAGGGTAGTATTTCTTGAGTTGGTCTAGGTTGGTCGGGTTTGTAAAATCCTCCCCGTCTAGGTCACTCAGTCTCACTGCGCCCCCCGAAAGTATTTTCTTGACCAGGTATGGCCCGACCCAGTTGGGTTTGAAATTTCACCTCGGATCGACGGGTAGTGGTGCTCAAACCGACTTGAGGACCAAGTCGCCCTCCTGGATGTTCCTCGGTTTAACCTTCTTGTTGAATGCCCGTTGTATACGTCATTGGTATAGTTGGACGTTGTGCAAGGCGTTGAGCCGCCGCTCGTCTAGAAGAGTGAGTTGCTCGTACCTTCGACGGGTCCATTCGGCCTCAAGGACTTGACTCTCCGGTAGGATGAGTAGAGAAGGGACCTCTAACTCTACCGGTTGAACCGCCTCAATACCGTATGCTAGGTAGTAGGGTGTGGCGCCTATTGGTGTTCGAATGGAGGTTCGGTATCCCCAGAGTGCGAATGGGAGTTTGCTCGGCCAATCGCGGTAGTTGTCTTGCATTTTCTTGATAATGGTGACAAGAGTTTTGTTAGCTACCTTCACCGCTCCGTTGGTTTGGGTCCGGTAAGGGGATGATCGATGTTGTTTGATCTTGTATTTGTCCAGTCAGGTTTGTGTTTCAACCCGGAAGTGAGAGCCTTGATCGCTGATGATTTCATGGGGTACCCCATGTCGGCAGATGATGTTGTTCTGGATGAACTTGGCCACTTGTTTGGCGACGAGGACGAAGCAATGCCTCTTGGTGCCTATCGGGTTGAGTTTCCCGATGATGTCGATGCCCCAGGTTGAGAAAGGCCAGGGTAATGTCATGGTGTATAAAAGGGATGGTGGTATGTGTTCTATGTTGGCAAAGATTTGGCAATTGTGGCAATGTTTGACGTAGTTACGGCAATTGGCTTCCATGGTGGTCAAGTAGTAGCCTAGCCGCATGATTTTTCGGGTAAGCATCATTGCGCTCATGTGAGGGCCACATTCTCCGTCGTGGACCTCTCCCATGACTTTTTTGGCTTTGTGATGGTCAATGCAAAGGAGGAGAATCCCTTGGGGTGTTCTTTTGTATAGTTGATCTTGGTTTATCAAGAATTGTGATGCAAGTAACCAGATGGCTCTTTGTCCTCTTTGATCAGAGTTAGGAGGGAATTCGTTTTTGGTTTTGCAGTTGAAGATGGCTTGATACCAGGGTTTATTATGGCTTTCCTTGTCATTGTTAATGGCGCAAATGTGAGCTAGCTCGCTCCTTCTCTCGACACATAGGGGAATTGATGTCATGTCGTCAGGTATATTGACAAGCGCGACAAGTTTTGCCAGGGCATCAGCAAATAGATTTTCCTCTCGCGGCAGGTGGAAGTAGTCGACTTGGTCGAAGTATTAGAAATCATATTTTAAATATCACATATTTAAGGTTTAAAGTTTTAGTCATAAAAACTTAAAGATCTTATGCATGCAAATCAAATACAAGAGTGAAGAAAAATCGGTTCCTTACAATTGTATTTTTGGCTATATGGGCACAAATGAAGTCTCCTACCTCACTTATTGTTGAGCTATAATGAATATTAGGATGATCCTCCAAAAATCCCAAAGTAAAGATTCTCCTCTTGATTGCACCCAAGATTATCCCTTATCCCCACTAAATAATATAAGCTAGATATTAGTTTAGTAGTTTACCTTAAAATTGATGACTAACACTCATATATTACATTAATAATTTTAGTAATCTTTTATGAACAATTTGGATCAAAAATTTCATGTTTTGATGAAGATTAAAGAGAGAAAAGAGAATAATGCGTGAACTTTGCATGTGATAATGTAAGAATGAAATAAGAGAACTAATTTTCTCTTAAAGTGAAGGAGGAGCACGGTTGGAGTAGTCCAACGAAGGGCATCTTCTTTTCTCTTTTTGTCTTCACAAGAAAAGATGTGTAAGATGTGTAAGAGTAGGTGTAAGGCTAGTTGTAGGTAGGCATCATCATGCCATTTTATTAAATAAAATAAAACAACCAAAACGCACTAACACTCCTTCCATATTTCGGTCCATCCTCCATAAAATGGACTATCATTTTATTTTGTCAATTTGTCAATTATCACACAATATGTCACATGTAGCATGTTACATGTTATTAATTAATTGAATGCATATTTATCACATAAATATCATTTTATAAATTAATTAAATTACATACAATAAATTGACTAGTGATACTTGATCACATAAATAAAATGGGTCATTTAATTATAATTCACAACATCTTGTAATTATAATTAACCATTCATTCATATCTCTATTGTTTCTCAAACAATAAACAATTTTAGTAACACGTCTTTTCAATTACTAAAATAAATCTTATTTAATCCCATTACAATAAGATATCAATATTCTCTCTCACAAATGAATTGTTAAATTTTAAGGAATTGATCAACTTGTATCATCATACAATTAATCAACTTTACAGATAAGGGCATCATCCTTTAGGTGTGACCTTAAGAGATCAACTGACCACCACCGTCCCACGACAGTAACGTCAAACTCTAGCAAGCCAATCGTTACCGATTAATGTTGATCAGTTGACTATAAAATGAATCATCCCTTACGTATTCTTAAAATGAGATTTAAACATGTGATCAATATGATCGACAATTGTGATCGCATTATTGTCGGAGGACTTATATTCCAACAATCTCCCACTTGTCTTCGACAAGTGTGTGTCACCAATTCTCTTGTCCTATTACTATCTCCCACTCAATGCAAGGTGTCTTTCAGGTCGTACTTGCAAGTGATCACATCGAGAGTGGTTTCCTCGATCTGGAGAATAACTGATTGACCGGAATTTTCTACCATAGAAATCTTCCGAGCGTGGCCACGTATTTCCAGTTCATTACTCCTCGAGTGGCCCTGAGATATTGTTTTAACCCTGTCAAAAGGGGTGGACAATTTCTATCGCACTATTCCCTTCGACTAGCCACAGCCATCATAACCCAAAATATGCCCATTTGACCCCATTTACGAAGGTCGTAGTAACATAAATCAAAGCTAATCTGAAACCATGCCACCTTAGGTGAATAGTCTTTAGTCAAAAGAATCGACTCATTAGAATACTATAGTAGCTCTCGCCACGACCAGGCTTTATAAATTTGCCAGAACTCTATAAGCGGTCACTGCCCGACAAAGTGTTCCTAACAGTCTACCTATGTGATCAACTAGTCATCTCACATGACTCTATGGCACTTGAACTTGCCATCAATCGCATCACACTCTAGTCACTTCGAGACGTCACCTCATACAAGTGACTATGGGCGAATACTATGTTAATCCGGGTTCACTTTAACGGGGTTCAATATTGTCTCTACAACCCGTTTGGATGTAACAAAGTACAAGAAAAGAGTTTTTAAAGTAAAAACTCGAACGACAAATGCGATTATCACATATGAATAGTCAATGCCTGATTACTATTTCATATTCTATAATCTAATTTGATCTTGTATGTAGTTGTTGATTTTAATTCAATTGAAATGACATGACTCATCATGTTTAGCCTACGATTAGGCCTTGCTAAGTAGGTTTTAGCAACTCCCTACTCAACCTTGCTACATACTTGTTTTCCTCTCGTAATGTATACATTTGCATTACAAAACTTTCTGAGTACGTGTATAGATCCAATCTAGATATAGGCCATCTAGCCTTAGAACAGCTCCCACTGTTTTCACAGTGTGCGGGACTCATCCTTCTTGCACATCTCATGATTGCAAGTGCACTCAATTTTCGTTGTAAATATCTCTCATTGTTCTTTATTGCCTAGAACGATTCTAGCAAATCTATTTCTTAAATAACATAGCCACAATGGTTCCTAAACCATCCTAATGTGTTTTGATTATGGTTTTATCGGAAACCATGCGCAATCTCAATTGTCAATTGTCATTTGTGTAACACCCTTACACAAAATTGCATCAAAAACACTTTGTGTTACATTCTTAATGCTTCTGCAAGCACTTAAGGGTAATCTTTATAGCTTACTTGGTAACTATTACTTCAATTCGATTTGAAACAATTCATCATACTCAAAGTATATGAAGTGTTATACATCATTTACTATTTAATTGATTCGGCAGCGGAAGCAAATGGAATCAATAAAATATGTTCAATTCGATTGAACTAGTCATGAATCTTATCAACATAAGACTCCTTATTCGACATTAATATCATGTAGATTTATCTCCATAAATCCGGATATTAAATATGTACTATATTTCTCCAAAAGTCTTAAATCATTCGCAATGATCAATATGTGATCCACATATAAGACTACTAAAATTTCTGTAACTCCCACTAAACTTCATGTATAAACACAACTTCTCGACTTATCGAGAAATTTTTTATCACATGATCAAAATGTTGATTCCAACTCATTGATGTCCTCATGAAGACCATCTCTTAAGTTGAACATGATCTTAGGATTGTAAGAATCTATAAAACACAAGACATGTATTGAATACATTCCTTCTAATTGAAGAAGTGGGTTTTAGATTCACTCGCTATATGTATATCATCATAATGAAACACAATCCCTAAGAATATCCAAATAGACTTAATCATTTCAACTAGTGCAAAAACCTTTGCCACCAATCAAGCTTTGATATCTAACAATTCACTTGGAATTTATTTCGGATTTTCATGGCTCTAAGCCTTATATTGAGTTATGACTTAAACACTCTCATGTAAGTCATATGTTCATTACTTTCCATAAGTAATCAACTTGAATCAAACAATTTCTTTGTAAGTTACAAGCTATTTACTTTCTAAAAGTAACACTAATTCATCATCTTCAACAAGTGATAACTTTAACCTCCTAGGGATTGAAGAAACAACGTCTTACACAAAACGTCTCATGTAGCCAAGAAAGACTAGTTTCTTGCGACATAACATTCATTGTGTGGCTCTTGAATAATTTCTCCCACTCTGTCTTCTAGAAATAAACTTGTATTCTAGAAAGATAGCTTCACGAGCCACAAACCCGTTGTACTCGTGATTATAATAAGGAAAAATGAGCATTTGTTTCTTTTGAAAACTTACAAACATGGTACCCTACCATTTCATATCTCATATGATTCGTTTTAGATTTAGTGGAAAAACAATTTAGACAAAATGATAAAATCCCCAAAAGGATCAAGTAACTTAAAGTAACTTGATTGAAGTCCAAACCATATCGAATAGCGTTTGATTTCTTATCCAACCACACATTATCCCATAATGTGTGTTAAGAGAGATTAACTTGTGATACTATATCACATTTTATTTGGCTTATATCAAAGTCTTCACTTTGATAATCCCATCACGACAGGATCGTGATTCTTTGAACTCTTTGATCTTCTTCAAGGATTTTTCTATTTACCTTATTAAGTGAGCACATTAGTGTCAACCTAAATTGTTGGTAAAAGAAAATGATCAACCTATTTTGGATCAATGATTTACAACCTCGGTCTCCTTTTCAATCAAAAGGCACGAGACATCTTGCTTTGAATACAAGATACGCATATACCATAAGATTAAATGGTTTCAAGAGTACTCAATAACTCTTTGCGTTCATCATTCCAGAATCTAAGGTTAAATCTTGGGTTACCAATTTGAGTCTTGTATCATCTACATGATATGTCATTCTAGTTTGGTTTAGAATATAATCACTTTGATAATGGGCTAGCCATACATCAAATCATGGTGTATAGGGTCACAAAAGTGAAACCTCTTTTGTATCTTAACAAGTTTATATTCTTATTTAGAGTTGATGCACTTAATAGTCACAATTAAGTACAACTTTAAACCCAAAAACTAGATTGAGTACACAATGACTCTATCTCTCAACATCATTGTTGCTAGTCGTCATATTCTAATCATCCTATATATCAAATACAATGACGAAAACCACCATCGGTTTCTAATATTGACGAAGTAGTATTAGCAAAATTGATGTCAATCAAATAAACATTTAAAGAAGAAGGTCCCATTAGATGTCCCACAACTAACTTGTTGATTCTTCAATAATTTAGGGTAGTTTCCTTTCTAGCGTCCAACAATTAAGACAATGGAAACTTTATCGGTCGGGATTGATAGGTTTAGTATCGTTATTCTTAATAACTTTACTTTTAACATTACCTTGTATCAATTCCATTCTAATTTTACTTCTTTAAAACCTTATCCTTTTCTTAACGGTTTAAGAGAATGCTCCCACTTATTTCAATGAGTCTTTTCTAGGAGAAGCAAAAATTGAAATTCATGAAGACTACTCTTCATTCGTTTGTTTAGTCTTAAAACTTTCATTGAAGTGGTTGCGGTATTTTAGTCAATTTTGATTTCAAACAAATCTAGTTACCAAAATGATGTAACGTTTCAAAGTACTTAACTTAATTAAGCATATGAGAAACAATTCATTGTAAGTAGATATGTTAGTCAAGGATCAAAAATCCTTTTGATCACGAATAACTTTTATCTATACTCTTCACAAGAGATCCTTACAATGGATAATACGAGGTTTTTAGAAGAAAAATTCAAATTTTGTCTTTAGTTACGATGTTTTAATGGAGATTTGAATCAAAAATCGAAATGATATCGTATATGAATTGTGGTAAAGAAATAGAACAATATGATAACGGAATAGTGGAAAACTTAACATTTATCGTTTTATTAATACTTGTAAATAAGAAGTAAAGCATTTACATAGTGACCTCTACCCAACTACGATAAATGATTCCAAGATCCAAATTCATATTAACTTGGGCACGGTGTGACCGATTTATCCCTTATCAATATAACTCGGCTGATTAACTCTTTAATCGATTCTACTTTTAGAACTCTTGGTCGATAATATTACATTAACATTTATCTTTAGCCCAAAACACATCCGATAAGGGCACGGTGTGGCCGATTCATCTTTTATCAATACTTTTGTTGAGTTCAACCCAAATTTCGAATAAATGTGTCCATGATTCAAATCCACATTAACTTGGGCACGGTGTAGCCGATGCATCCCTTATCAACATGAATTCGGTGGATAGACATTTATCACCCACTTCCCCAACGTAACAAGGTTTCTACCCCGGTGTGGCCGAGCGCACTCCCTCATGAAATAGGTTTTCATGGTTTCTACTTTTTGGTAAGGCTAAGTCTCAATTGTTTATTTTAGCAAGAGGTCATGTCAATTTATTATCTATCACGTTTTAAGTGAACTAAAGCGGTGAACTACGATAATTGTAATTGACACGGTCGATAAACTTGATTTAAAATGCATGTTTAGTTATGGCGATTTAGCGATGCATGCAACATATATAAATAAAATGCAAAGCATAAAAATAAAATCCTCGTATGGCCTTCCTAAAATAGGAAATCTAATAAACTATTACAAATTCGTAAACCAACTCCTATGGTCCCTTGAACTTCGGTCTTGGCACGCATTTCAAGGCAACATTCTCTTTGATGGATCGCCTTCTCGAGTGGCACCGTCTTCAAGGAACTCCGGAATAAATAAATTACATAACAAATTACATAATTTCCTATTCTACATTTGTAATTATTATAATATAAAGTGAAAATTGTAAATTACCACCTAATATTTACCGTATTTTACAAACTACCACCTTGTATTTCATTTATTACAAATAACCACCTACATTACACTTTATATATCCGAACTACCACCATATTTCATATTCCCGATCATCATTTAGCATAATTTCACTTATTAAGTGAATAAACTATGAAATGACCATAATGCCCTTAATTTTATTCACTCCAAACACTCATTAACATCTAATTAAAAGACAAATAAAATCAAACCTCTTTACCCAAAAATACAATCTCAATCAAAATTATATTTGAAAAATCAAAATCCAACAATCAGAATTATGAGGACATTCATCTACTAAGAGAACTGACAATCAATTCATCATAAATTTTACACAATCATAAATTTCATTCCCGGTGGGTCGGGTGATGAGCGAAGTTTTCGGTGAATGAAGTGGTGGTCCGGTGGCGGTAGCATGGGATGCTTTGAGTTTGTTGTTGTTGGTGGTGGTGGGGGAAAAAAAATCTGGCAAATTCATTATGGACAATTTTTTTTTGTTGATTGACAATTTGATGAGGATGATGAATTGATGATGATGATAATGAATTATTGGAGTGCCGCCTGTTGGTTATTGAATGACGTTTACATATTTAGTTTTAGGTGTTAATGTTTGTTTTGACTTTGTGAATTAAAATAAGGGTAAATTGGACTATTTATAGTATATTAACTTAACGAGTCGGGACTTGAATAAATTCATGATCGGGAATGAAATACGGTGGGAGTTCAGATATATACAGTGTAATGTAGGTGGTTATTTGTAATAAACGAAATACAAGGTGGTAGTTTGTAAAATACGATAAATACTAGGTGGTAATTTACAATTTTCACTAATATAAATCTATTAAATTACAAAACAGTGATACGAGATCACAATAAATTACAACCGAGTCGATATTCCCATACATTTCGGGCAATATCAATTAAAAACTATGGCCATAATAAATAAAATTACATAATTCAAAAATTACATAAAATAAAATTACGACAATCATAAATAAAATGCAGCATTATAATATATATAAACATGCCCAATTTTATGCTAAATCGCCTTTAAGGAGCAAATATCATATATTAATCGGTTTTTACGGATTTGCGTGATTTAACCTTTTAAAATCACAATAATTACATAAAATCATATTTATGTACAAGTTAATTACCCTAACCTTCTTAGGACTCAAAATTAGTCTCCACTAACATTTGACAATAATTAACCTAGATTTCTTAAAATTGTTCATAAATGGACTCAAAATTACAATAAAATGCCATAAACTTCAAATAAATCATAAAAATTTCAAACAATTTCAAAATTTGAAATTTAAACTCATGAAAATTCTGGGAAAATACCATGACACTCATAATGTTCAAAACTTAAGTTAAAAATTTCGAAAATTTATCGAGAAAAACAATGTTGCGGTTTATCGATTTTAAAAATTGTCACCATAAAAATATGAGAAAAATTATTTTTATCAACTTTTCACTTTTAGGAAATAGGTGATAAAATGCAACATGTGACGTTTTTCCTTAGTCATGGAGTATGTTTTAGCAATTTTTCACTAATTAAAGTCACTATTTATGTTATTTTTCATCAAAATTCATAAATCATGCATAAAGACTACATTATAGCCAATTATTTTACACACATCTTGTAAAATTGCATGTGATAACATACTAAATTTCTATGTCCAGATTCGAAATATTACTCATATTAACCTATTTTTCCATTTAAATTCGATTTTAACTTGAAAAATCCATATTTCGAACATAACAACTCATTTTATTATGAAAATTTACAGTCCATCAGTAGATAATAAATGTGAAAACATATCCAAAACCCACTGGAAAAATCGAAGTTTAGCTAATTTTCGTCCAAAAATGACATTTTTATCATAAAAATCACATTTTAATGCCAATATTATATAAAATGAACAATGAAATCCATAAATAAACTAAAATGTCCTAAAAATCACTTACGACCAGAAAATTTAACATGCATAATTGATTTCGTGATATATCATAATAAACACAAATTTATAAATTTTATTTGTTAATCGTATAACTCGGAAAAACTATAACCGATTTGCATGCAAACAACCTAAGGCTCTGATACCACTTGTTAGAAATCATATTTTAAATATCACATATTTTAGGTTTAAAGTTTTAGTCATACATAAAAACTTAAAGATCTTATGCATGCAAATCAAATACAAGAGTGAAGAAAAATCGGTTCCTTACAATTGTATTTTCGGCTATATGGGCACAAATGAAGTTTCTTACCTCACTTGTTCTTGAGCTATAATGAATATTAGGGTGATCCTCCAAAAATCCCAATGTAGAGATTCTCCTCTTGATTGCACCCAAGATTATCCCTTATTCCCACTAAATAATATAAGCTAGATATTAGTTTAGTAGTTTACCTTAAAATTGATTACTAACACTCATATATTACATTAATAATTTTAGTAATCTTTTATGAACAATTGGATCAAAAATCTCATGTTTTGATGAAGATTAAAGAGAGAAAAGACAATAATGCATGAACTTTGCATGTGATAATGTAATAATGAAATAAGAGAACTAATTCTCTCTTAAAGTGAAGGAGGAGCACAGTTGGAGTAGTCCAACTAAGGGCATCTTCTTTTCTCTTTTTGTCTTCACAAGAAAAGATGTGTAAGAGTAGGTGTAAGGCTAGTTGTAGGTAAGCATCATCATGCCATTTTATTAAATAAAATAAAACAACCAAAACCCACTAACACTCCTTCCATATTTCGGTCCATCCTCCATAAAATGGACTATCATTTTATTTTGTCAATTTGTCAATTGTCACACAATATGTCACATGTAGCATGTTACATGTTATTAATTAATTTAATGCATATTTATCACATAAATATCATTTTATAAATTAATTAAATTACATACAATAAATTGACTAGTGATACTTGATCACATAAATAAAATGGGTCATTTAATTATAATTCACAACATCTTGTAATTATAATTAACCATTCATTCATATCTCTATTGTTTCTCAAACAATAAACAATTTTAGTAACACGTCTTTTCAATTACTAAAATAAATCTTATTTAATCCCATTACAATAAGATATCAATATTCTCTCTCACAAATGAAATGTTCAATTTTAAGGAATTGATCAACTTGTATCATCATACAATTAATCAACTTTACAGATAAGGGCATCATCCTTTAGGTGTGACCTTAAGGGATCAACTGACCACCACCGTCCCACGACAGTAACGTCAAACTCTAGCAAGCCAATCGTTACCGATTAATGTTGATCAGTTGACTATAAAATGAATCATCCCTTACGTATTCTTAAAATGAGATTTAAACATGTGATCAATATGATCGACTATTGTGATCGCATTATTGTCGGAGGACACATATTCCAACAATCTCCCACGTGTCCTCGACAAGTGTGCGTCACCAATTCTCTTGTCCTATTACTATCTCCTACTCAATGCAAGGTGTCTTTCAGGTCGTACTTGCAAGTGATCACATCGAGAGTGGTTTCCTCGATCTGGAGAATAACTGATTGACCGGAATTTTCTACCATAGAAATCTTTCGAGCGTGGCCACGCATTTCCAGTTCATTACTCTTCGAGTAGCCCTGAGATATTGTTTTAACCCTGACAAAGGGGTGGACAATTCCTATCGCACTATTCCCTTCGACTAGCCACAGCCATCATAACCCAAAATATGCCCATTTGACCCCATTTACGAAGGTCGTAGTAACATAAATCAAAGCTAATCTGAAACCATGCCACCTTAGGTGAATAGTCTTTAGTCAAAAGAATCGACTCATTAGAATACTATAGTAGCTCTCGCCACGACCAGGCTTTATAAATTTGCCAGAACTCTATAAGCGGTCACTGCCCGACAAAGTGTTCCTAACAGTCTGCCTATGTGATCAACTAGTCATCTCACATGACTCTATGGCACTTGAACTTGCCATCAATTGCATCACACTCTAGTCACTTCGAGACGTCACCTCATACAAGTGACAATGGGCGAATACTATGTTAATCCGGGTTCACTTTAACAGGGTTCAATATTGTCTCTACAACCCGTTTGGATGTAACAAAGTACAAGAAAAGAGTTTTTAAAGTAAAAACTCGAACGACGAATGCGATTATCACATTGAATAGTCAATGCCTGATTACTATTTCATATTCTATAATCTAATTTGAACTTGTATGTAGTTGTTCATTTCAATTCAATTGAAATTACATGACTCATCATGTTTAGCCTATGATTAGGCCTTGCTAAGTAGGTTTTAGCAACTCCCTGCTCAACCTTGCTACATACTTGTTTTCCTCTCGTAATGTATACATTTGCATTACAAAACTTTCTGAGTACGTCTCTAGATCCTATCTAGACATAGGCCATCTAGCCTTAGAATAGCTCCCACTGTTTTCACAGTGTGCGGGACTCATCCTTCTTGCACATCTCATGATTGCAAGTGCACTCAATTTCCGTTGTAAATATCTCTCATTGTTCTTTATTGCCTAGAACGATTCTAGAAAATCTATTTCTTAAATAACATAGCCACAATGGTTCCTAAACCATCCAAATGTGTTTTGATTATGGTTTTGTCGGAAACCATGCGCAATCTCAATTGTCAATTGTCATTTGTGAAACACCCTTACACAAAATTGCATCAAAAACACTTTGTGTTACATCCTTAATGCTTCTGCAAACACTTAAGGGTAATCTTTATGGCTTACTTGGTAACTATTACTTCAATTCGATTTGAAACAATTCATCATACTCAAAGCATATGAAGTGTTATACATAATTTCCTATTTAATTGATTCGGGAGCAGAAGCAAATGGAATCAATCAAATATGTTCAATTCGATTGAACTAGTCATGAATCTTATCAACATAAGACTCCTTATTTGACATTAATATTATGTAGATTTATCTCCATAAATCCGAATATTAAAGATGTACTATATTTCTCCAAAAGTCTTAAATCATTCGCAATGATCAATATGTGATCCACATATAAGACTACTAAAATTTCCGTAACTCCCACTAAACTTCATGTATAAACACAACTTCTCGACTTATCGAGAAATGTTTTATCACATGATCAAAATGTTGATTCCAACTCATTGATGTCCTACTTAAGACCATCTCGTAAGTGGCACATGATCTTAGGATTGTAAGAATCTATAAAACACAAGACATGTATTGAATACATTCCTTCTAATTGAAGAAGTGGGTTTTAGATTCACTCGCTATATGTATATCATCGTAATGAAATACAATCCCTATGAAGATCCAAATAGACTTAAGCATTTCAACGAGTGCAAAAACCTTTGCCACCAATCAAGCTTTGATATCAAACAATTCACTTGGAATTTATTTCGGATTTTCATGGCTCTAAGCCTTGTATTGAGTTATGACTTAAACACTCTCATGTAAGTCACATGTTCATTACTTTCCATAAGTAATCAACTTGAATCAAACAATTTCTTTGTAAGTTACAAGCTATTTACTTTCTAAAAGTAACACTAATTCATCATCTTCAACAAGTGATAACTTTAACCTCCTAGGGATTGAAGAAACAAAATCTTACACAAAACGTCTCATGTAGCCAAGAAAGACCAGTTTCTTGCGACATAACATTCTTTGTGTCACTCTTGAATAATTTCTCCCACTCTGTCTTCTAGAAATAAACTTGTATTCTTGAAAGACAGCTTCACGAGCCACAAACCCGTTGTACTCGTGATTATAATAAGGAAAAATGAGCATTTGTTTCTTTTGAAAACTTACAAACATGGTACCCTACCCTTTCATATCTCATATGATTCGTTTTAGATTTAGTGAAAAAACAATTTAGACAAAATGATAAAATCTCCAAAAGGATCAAGTAACTTAAAGTAACTTGATTGAATTCCAAACCATATCGAATAGCTTTTGATTTCTTATCCAACCACACATTATCCCATAATGTGTGTTAAGAGATATTAACTTGTGATACTATATCACATTTCATTTGGCTTATATCAAAGTCTTCACTTTGATAATCCCATCACGACTAGGTCGTGATTCTTTGAACTCTTTGATCTTCTTCAAGGATTTTTCTATTTACCTTATTAAGTGAACACATTAGTGTCAACCTAAATTGTTGGTAAAAGAAAATGATCAACCTATTTTGGATCAATGATTTACAATCTCGATCTCCTTTTCAACCAAAAGCCACGAGACATCTTGCTTTGAATACAAGATACACATATACCATAAGAATAAATGGTTTCAAGAGTACTCGATAACTCTTTGCGTTCATCATTCCAGAATCTAAGGTTCAATCTTGGGTTACCAATTTGAGTCTTGTATCATCTACATGATATGTCATTCTAGTTTGGTTTAGAATATAATCACCTTGATAATGGGCTAGCCATACATCAAATCATGGTGTATAGGGTCACAAAAGTGAAACCTCTTTTGTATCTTAACAAGTTTATATTCTTATTTAGAGTTGATGCACTTAATAGTCACAATTAAGTACAACTTTAAACCCAAAAACTAGATTGAGTACACAATGACTCTATCTCTCAACATCATTGTTGCGAGTCGTCATATTCTAATCATCCTATGTATCAAATACAATGATGAAAACCACCATCGGTTTCTAATATTGACGAAGTAGTATTAGCAAAATTTATATCAATCAAATAAACATTTAAAGAAGAAGGTCCCATTAGATGTCCCACAACTAACTTGTTGATTCTTCAATAATTTGGGGTAGTTTCCTTTCTAGCGTCCAACAATTAAGACAATGGAAACTTTATCGGTCGGGATTGATAGGTTTAGTATCGTTATTCTCAATAACTTTACTTTTAACATTACCTTGTATCAATTCCATTCTAATTTTACTTCTTTAAAACCTTATCCTTTTCTTAACGGTTTAAGAGAATGCTCCCACTTATTTCAATGAGTCTTTGCTAGGAGAAGCAAAAATTGAAATTCATGAAGACTACTCTTCATTCGTTTGTTTAGTCTTAAAACTTTCATTGAAGTGGTTGCGGTATTTTGGTCAATTTTGATTTCAAACAAATCTAGTTACCAAAATGATGTAACGTTTCAAAGTACTTAATATAATTAAGCATATGAGAAACAATTCATTGTAAGTAGATATGTTAGTCAAGGATCAAAAACCCTTTTGATCACAAATAACTTTTATCTATACTCTTCACAAGAGATCCTTACAATGGATAATACGAGGTTTTTAGAAGAAAAATTCAAATTTTGTCTTTAGTTACGATGTTTTAATGGATATTTGAATCAAAAATCGAAATGATATCGTATATGAATTGTGGTAAATAAATAGAACAATATGATAACGGAATAGTGGAAAACTTAACATTTATCGTTTTATTAATACTTGTAAATAACAAGTAAAGCATTTACATAGTGACCTCTACCCAATTATGATAAATGATTCCAAGATCCAAATTCATATTAACTTGGGCACGGTGTGGCCAATTCATCCCTTATCAATATAACTCGGCTGATTAACTCTTTAATCGATTCTACTTTTAGAACTCTTGGTCGATAATATTACATTAACATTTATCTTTAGCCCAAAACACATCCGATAAGGGAACGGTGTGGCGGATTCATCCCTTATCAATACTTTTGTTGAGTTCAACCCAAGTTTCGAGTAAATGTGTCCATGATCCAAATCCACATCAACTTGGGCACGGTGTAGCCGATTCATCCCTTATCAACATGAATTCGCTAGACATTTATCACCCACTTCCCCTACGTAACAAGGTTTGTACCCCGGTGTGGCCGAGCGCACTCCCTCATGAAATAGGTTTTCATGGTTTCTACTTTTTGGTAAGGCTAAGTCTCAATTGTTTATTTTAGCAAGAGGTCATGTCAATTTATTATCTATCACGTTTTAAGTGAACTAAAGCGGTGAACTACGATAATTGTAATTGACACGGTCGATAAACTTGATTTAAAATGCATGTTTAGTTATGGCGATTTAGCGATGCATGCAACATATATAAATAAAATGCAAAGCATAAAAATAAAATCCTAGTATGGCCTTCCTAAAATAGTAAATCTAATAAACTATTACAAATTCGGAAACCAACTCCTATGGTCCCTTGAACTTCGGTCTTTGCACGCATTTCAATGCAACATTCTCTTTGATGGATCGCCTTCTCGAGTGGCACCGTCTTCAAGGAACTCCGGAATAAATAAATTACATAACAAATTACATAATTTCCTATTGTACATTTGTAATTAAAATAAAATAAATCTATTAAATTACAAAACGGTGATACGAGATCACAATAAATTACAACCGAATCGATATTCCCATACATTTCGGGCAATATCAATTAAAAACTAAGGCCATACTAAATAAAATTACATAATTCAAAAATTACATAAAATAAAATTACGACAATCATAAATAAAATGCAGCATTATAATATGTATAAACATGACCAATTTTATGCTAAATCGCCTTTAAGGAGCCAATATCGTATATTAATCGATTTTTACGGATTTGCGTGATTTAACCTTTTAAAATCACAATAATTACATAAAATCATATTTATGTACAAGTTAATTACCCTAACCTTCTTAGGACTCAAAATTAGTCTCCACTAAGATTTGACAGTAATTAACCTAGATTTCTTAAAATTGTTCATAAATGGACTCAAAATTACAATAAAATGCCATAAACTTCAAATAAATCATAAAAATTTCAAACAATTTCAAAATTTGAAATTTAAACTCAAGAGCATTCTGGAAAAATACCATGACACTCATAATGTTCAAAAATTAGGTTAAAAATTTCGAAAATTTATCGAGAAAAACAATGTTGTGGTTTATCGAATTTAACAATTATCACCATAAAAATATGAGAAAAATTATTTTTATCAACTTTTCACTTTTAGATCTGAAATAGGTGATAAAATTCAACATGTGACATTTTTCCTTAGTCATGGAGTATGTTTTAGCAATTTTTCACTAATTAAAGTCACTATTTATGTTATTTTTCATCAAAAATTCATAAATCATGCATAAAGACTTAATTATAACCAATTATTTTACACACATCTTGTAAAATTTGAAGTGACAACATACTAAATTTCTATGTCCAGATTCTAAATATTACTCATATTAACCTATTTTTCCATTTAAATTCGAGTTTAACATGAAAAATCCATATTTCGAGCATAACAACTCATTTTATTATGACAATTTACAGGCCATCATTAGATAATATATGTGAAAACATATCCAAAAAACACTGGAAAAATCGAAGTTTAGCTAATTTTCATCCAAAAATGACATTTTTATCATAAAAATCACATTTTAATGCCAATATTATATAAAATGAACAATAAAATCCATAAATAAACCAAAATGTCCTAAAAATCACTTAGGACCAGAAAATTTAACATGCATAATTGATTTCATGATATATCATAATAAACACAAATTTATAAGTTTTATTTTTTAATCGTATAACTCGGAAAAACTATAACCGATTTGCATGCAAATAACATAAGGCTCTGATACCACTTGTTAGAAATCATATTTAAAATATCACATATTTTAGGTTTAAAGTTTTAGTAATAAAAACTTAAAGATCTTATGCATGCAAATCAAATACAAGAGTGAAGAAAAATCGGTTCCTTACAATTGTATTTTCGGCTATATGGGCACAAATAAAGTCTCTTACCTCACTTGTTCTTGAGCTATAATGACTATTAGGGTGATCCTCCAAAAATCCCAAAGTAGAGATTCTCCTCTTGATTGCACCCAAGATTATCCCTTATCCCCACTAAATAATATAAGCTAGATATTAGTTTAGTAGTTTACCTTAAAATTGATTACTAATACTCATATATTACATTAATAATTTTAGTAATCTTTTATGAGCAATTGGATCAAAAATCTCATGTTTTGATGAAGATTAAAGAGAGAAAAGACAATAATGCATGAACTTTGCATGTGATAATGTAAGAATGAAATAAGAGAACTAATTCTCTCTTAAAGTGAAGGAGGAGCACAGTTGGAGTAGTCCAACAAATGGCATCTTCTTTTCTCTTTTTGTCTTCACAAGAAAAGATGTGTAAGATGTGTAAGAGTAGGTGTAAGGCTAGTTGTAGGTAGGCATCATCATGCCATTTTATTAAATAAAATAAAACAACCAAAACCCACTAACACTCCTTCCATATTTCGGTCCATCCTCCATAAAATGGACTATCATTTTATTTTGTTAATTTGTCAATTGTCACACAATATGTCACATGTAACATGTTACATGTTATTAATTAATTTAATGCATATTTATCACATAAATATGATTTTATAAATTAATTAAATTACATACAATAAATTGACTAGTGATATTTGATCACATAAATAAAATGGGTCATTTAATTATAATTCACAACATCTTGTAATTGTAGTTAGCCATTCATTCATATCTCTATTGTTTCTCAAACAATAAACAATTTTAGTAACACGTCTTTTCAATTACTAAAATAAATCTTATTTAATCCCATTACAATAAGATATCAATATTCTCTCTCACAAATGAATTGTTCAATTTTAAGGAATTGATCAACTTGTATCATCATACAATTAATCAACTTTACAGATAAGGGCATCATCCTTTAGGTGTGACCTTAAGGGATCAACTGACAACCACCGTCCCACGACAGTAACGTCAAACTCTAGCAAGCCAATCGTTACCGATTAATGTTGATCAGTTGATTATAAAATGAATCATCCCTTACGTATTCTTAAAATGAGATTTAAACATGTGATCAATATGATCGAAAATTGTGATCGCATTATTGTCGGAGGACACATATTCCAACACGAAGAACCCGACCTCTTGATTGATTTTCGCTCGATAGGGAGCTAAACTGTCACTTCGGATTTTCCATGATCCGGACACCTGATTGATGATGAGCGAGGAATTGCCGTGGACCCTCAGTCTCTTGATGCCAAGTGTTATGGCTGCATGTAGGCCGATGAGGCATGCTTCATATTCAGCGTCATTGTTGGTGACGGCAAAGTCTAGCTTGACTGAGATCGGAACATGTTCTCCCTCTAGTGATATTAGAAGGATTCCTACCCCGAAGCCTCTTAGGTTAGATACGCCGTCGAAGTATAGCTCCCATGCGTCGGTGTCGGCACAAAGGATGTCCTCGTCAGGAATTGACCATGTGTCGGTCGTTGGATCCTCGTTGACGGGATTCTCTGCTAGGAAATTAATCGGCGACTGCCCTTCCCTTGATAACCTTGAGGGGTACAAACTTGAGGTCAAACTCGAACAACATTAGTGTCCACCTAGATAGCCTTCCGTTTATTACGGGTTTTTCGAAGATATACTTGACCGGGTCCATCTTGCAATAGATGTGGACCGTGTAGCTGAGCATGTAATGTCGCAGTTTCTTTGTTGACGATACTAGGGCAAGGCATGTCTTTTCCAGTTGGGTGTACCTTGTCTTGTCCTCGATGAACTTCTTGCTGATGTAGTAGATGGCTCGTTCTTCACCCTCAATTGTTTGTGCTAGCATTGCTCCCATGGCTGTGCCGGTGACAGTCAGGTATAAGGATAAAGGAATCCCTTGTTGAGGTGGCATGAGGACAGGAGGTTTGGATAGGATCTCCTTTATCCTGTCTAAGGCCTTTTGGGAGTCGTCGTCCCAATCGCTGTGATCGGAGGCGCGAAGTTTCTTGAATATTGGTTCACAAATCATGGCGAGCTTGGCTATGAAGCGGCTGAGGTATTGAACCTGACCGAGAAATCCCCGAATCTCCTTCTCAATCTTAGGCCGTGGCATTTGTTGAAGGGATTTGATTTTGGTTGGATCAATCTCAATGCCTCTTTTGCTGACGACATGTCCTAAGAGTTTTCCGGAGGTGACCCCGAATGCACATTTTTGAGGATTTAGTCTCATGTTATATTTCCGCAGACAAGCGAAGAATTTCCGAAGGGCGTTGATGTGGTCGTCCCGTTCTCTGGACTTGACAATCATATCATCGACATATACCTCTACCTCCATATGCATCATATCATGTAGGAGAGTGGTAGCGGTTCTTGGATAGGTTGCTCCAGCATTGATGAGGCCGAAGGGCATGACCGTGTAGCAGTACGTACCCCACTGTGTAGTGAATGCAGTCTTATGCATGTCTTCCTCAGCCATTTTGATCTGGTTGTACCCAGCGTACCCGTCCATGAGTGATAGGAGTGCATGCTCGGCGGTATTGTCCACCAGAATGTCAACATGTGGCAAAGGGAAGTCGTCCTTTGGACTCGCCTTACTCAGATCCCTGAAGTTGACGCAAACCCAAATTCTCCCATCTTTCTTTGGTACGGGAACAATGTTGGCCACCCAGTCAGAGTATTCCGATACTTTGATGAAACCGGCCTTGAACTGTTTATCCACTTCTTCTTTGATTTTCAGGGCCCATTCAGGACGCATCCGGCGGAGTTTTTGCTTTACAGGTTTAGCTCCGGGCTTAATGGGTATCCAGTGCTCGGCAATTTCCCTGTCGATCCCAGGCATATCTCTGTAGGACCAGGCAAATACGTCCTTGTATTCCTGTACGTGGTCAACGAACTGTTGTCTTTTCGAGGGGTCAAGGGTTGTCCCTATCCTAAGTTCTTGAGGTGGGTTGTCGGTTCCTACACTAATAGGTTCGGTCTCCTCAATGATGGGGGTCCTGGTTTCCTATTTGTCAAGTTCTTTGGCTAAGTGAGGTGGGTGGTCACTCAAGTCAAATTCCTCATAGTCATTCAGAATTGCATTGCAGTTAAATTGAGACGAGTCATAAGCAAACTTAGCGTTCATTAAGTTGACACGAGCAAAAAGCTCGGATAGGACAGACATCTCATGGTCGGTCAGAGGCGACACAACAGAGGAGGTGGCCCCTGCAACAGGCTCCAGGTTGTCACCTTCTGTAGATACCCATTATCTGCTAAGACTCCGACAAACACCCGATGATTATCGGACTATAACATATTTTCGAATCGTGGCGTTTGATCGACAATTTGTGTACAACTTTACGTCGGAAAACTTAAAACGATTTCGAAAATAAAACATTTCAAAACATTTCAAAAATACCGGGAGTGTTTAATGCACGACGACGGGGTCGCAATGACACTAACTAGATTCAAAACCGACACCGGACCAAAAACCGACTCAAAAATTCGAATCCCGACTCCAACAACGAGTCAAACCTAGTCAACCACCAAAAACAAAATATTTAAAACCTTCTACCTTAAGTTTTCCTGGATTTATGTTTGGTCAAATACCAAACATATGACTACAAAACCTAGGATAGAACAAATCATGATTGCGTTTGTGTGAAAGCGACAACTCACCTCGAAGACCCGCGACGTGGCTCGCGCCTCTTTGAGCAGCCCAGGTGGCCACGTCGCTCAAAACTCACATAACCACTCATTTTCCTATAAATACCCCTCAAATGCCCCCCATTTGAGACTTACGCGAGTGTCCGCCCTCTCTTTTCTCCCTTAAAATTCTCGACTCGACTTCTTAAGTCACAATCCGACGTGTATTTACGACCTACCGATCGTAAATAGAAGCCTTACACATTGTTTGGTACCGTCATCGTGCATTAAATCACTTGACCGACCACTTCAACCACTACACCGTCACTAAACTTAAAACACACTTTTTACTTGCCAAAACGGTTTTAAACCGAGTCTTTTCCGACCAAACGAGTTGTTACACTTACGTCGGTTACTCGCCATAACCAAACATGTAAGTATGAGGGTGTAAAAATCCTTCTTTTTTCATGTTTTCTTTTGTTTCATGACTATAACATGCTAAAACGTGCATAACATGAACCAAAACATGGGATAAACGAGACAAAACTGATTTTTGGCCTGCGATAGAAGCCCCTTGGTTCGCCGGCTTGCCCGCGCCTAAATGAGGTGTCCAGGTCAGAGATCAACCGTGTTTGTTCTCGTCATTTCCCTTTAATTCATTTTCATATTTGTAATCGGTTTTTACCATTTCAAATATTTTCAAACCCTTTTTATTTTATTTCATTTGTTTTAACCATAAAACATTTTTCACCCTTGGTTCCTCATACCATGACGGTTAAATTCGTGTTTCGGTGATAATATTTGGTTAATGACATTTAAAAGGTATTTTAAAGCCTTTTATTTCATTTTTGGGAGGTATTTTAAAGCCTCTCATCATTTCTTTACATTTCCAAAACAAATATATTAGTCACCAACACAAAGTCATCCTTAGTTCTACATACCATGCCGAATTTTAACCCGGGTACGATGATGAGTATCGACTAATTATATTCAAATGAACTCAAAACAATTACTTCATAATCATTTTCAAAACTATTCATGTTAAGTTTGTCAAGTCGAACCCGACACCGAATATTATCAAAATAATGATGATTATTCGAGTCTAGTTCTTCAAATCAACAAATGTGGTCTGAACGGCCCTTTCAAACCAAATCGGGTTCAAATACCCATTTCTCAACACGTTTTGTAATGTTTTCGAAAGGTCGGAATACGGCATATAACTGTAGGTTGACCCGCGCCTCAAGCAGGCCTTTTCTTTCTCATTTTCAGAACCAGGGGAGAACCCTTTACACCGCCGGCTAGCTCGCGCCTCTTGTAGCCGTCTGGTACAGGGCCTGTTCCCTTTCTAGCATTAGTCTAGGACGATCCCGACTCCGATTAGCCGGGTTATAGGACAGATCAGATGACTATTTGTTCATTCGAAATTGTATTTGCAAAATGCCTTACTAAGACAAATGGATCACGTTATGCACCCTAAACATAATACGGTAAATGGATGTTTAATTTCCGACTTGCATGCAAATCAATCATTAATCCAACTCGGCATCTTATACTTGATACTTAGATTAAATCAACCGACTTAGAAAGCTCTCACATGTTAGGTTTATATTATTGGATGCGCATTCATGCATTTAAACCGTTTTATCTACTTTTGCATTCAACCAACCAAGATCGATCAGTAGAGGCCCCTACCGCGGGCGGGATTGGGTGTCTAATTAAAGGGCTTCCCAATACGTACCTTCACCTCTTACTTAGAAACTTTGGATAGTGGACAACCTTATCCAGGGCGTACGAGAGTCATTCTAGAGATAGGATGCTAAAGAGGGACGATTTCCTTATCTTTAGTACCTATGTCAAACGCTGCTTTGTGCTTCGATTTGACCGAGGTATAAATTGGATTTCGAACGGGTTCCAAGCTTCCCACAAATGCTTGGTGGCGACTCCGAACATCTCTAATCGTTTCGATACCCTTACCGAGACGAAATCGACCGACATAAAACGATCCGGTCGAAAGCATTTTTACGCCGGCGAGCGTGGCTTTCAAAAGACCGCTGCACGTCCACAGATTGGCTTGGCGTGCAGGTGGCCCGTGACTACGGACCGGTAGGTGACCCCCCAAATCCATAGACCGAGACGTGGCCCACGTCCACAGTTTGGCGACTCCGTTGGGGATAACTAGGAAACTTACGTCTTTGTGATCCCTAGATGGTGAGACTCGAACGAGGTCTTGGTTGGAATGCATTAATTGATATTACGGTCACGGTCGAGTTCGTTGTCCGGCCCACAACCTAACCCTTTTCGACCAATTGGCTCGTCTCGTCGGCGTGAGTTTTCTTATCCCCGCGTTTCGAATCCCGATTGAGTCAAGCATACCATTGACGTTACACATTTATGTTTCGTCAAAGAGCTTTCATCACTTTCGAGCACGAGGCTAGAGCACCCTCTTAAGCCAAAACCCGTGTCAGCATAATGCATAATATAATAAACTGTGAGTGCTTATGTTCTACTTGATCATAAGTCCTTCCGTGTCATTTTCAAACTTTCAAAAACACCTTTTTGCGCTGTTATAATGGCCGTTTCAAACCTCGGTCTTTCGCCGACCGTTGCACGCCTTTCTAGGCCATCGTAATGACAATTTTCAAACCTGGTTTTTACAACCATTTCAACACGCCTTTCTAGGCCGTCGTAATGACAATTTTCAAACCCGGTTTTTCACAACCGTTTCAAACCACCTTTTCACGCCGTTATAATCGCCGCGTCTAGACACGGATTTTAACCCGTTTCGCGCTGACAATGGCTCTTTCAAAACCCGAGAAAAGCACACACCCTTTTCTCGAGACACTTTCGAGATCCCGAGGACCATACACCATCCCCGAGACCTCTTCAAACATTTCAAACCCGATTTTCAAAACATACAATTTTGAATTTCAAAACCGTCTTGGTAGACAATACACTTTTTTCTGAGCCGATTCAAACTCAAAACCGTCTTTTGTAAATAAACTTAAGACAACCCTTTCAACTGATCGACTTGCGGAGATCTCTATCTTTGGAAGCCGTCCATTAAAGCGACAAATGAATCTTTTTGAAAATTTCTATTTTCGAAAACTTCAGTCCACCATTCCAATTCTGCCTCGTGTCTATCGAGTCGAAGCAAACGCACTTATGAGTCTTTACTTATGAGTCGTGTCACCACGAGACCCGTCCAATGGCGTCGCATCATCATGTTGGACTCATGTCAAAAGTTCGGTCAACACCGTCACGTCATAAATCGAGTCAGCACCGAGGAACCACACACAATCACCCTCGTCTTGTTGAGTCTGATCTTTGTCTCGTCCTTGTGTTGTCTGCGTTCAGTCTTTGAACCGTGTCGGATTGAGTTTTAATGTGAGCCGTTTTTCTGCCTCAGAACCATGGCCCTGTCTTCAGCTTCGTCCAACAACAATGATAACAACAAAGATGTCACGACTGATCAGCTAGCCAGCCTACTTACCGATCTTAAGATCACCCTGGATCGCGTCGAGACCCGTATCGACGCCCTAGAGAACAAGGAAACTGGAGAACATAATGCTCCACCTCTGACCGAAACTGAGAAGAGGGTAAAACTCTTGGAAGAACAGCTCCTAGCCCGGGGTAACAATATCCATCCTGAGAACAACCGAAGGTTCGAACCTGTTGGGGATCTATTGCCTTACAACTTTACCCTAACTGATGTGCCTAAGTTCAAAGGAGTGGAGGACCCGCTCAATCATATCCGTGCCTTCAAAGACTACTTGGCCATTAAAGGGGTCAAACAGGAACTTTTCACCCGAATGTTTCCATCCTCTTTGGAACCAATCACTCGTCAGTGGTACTACTCCCTTGATCCGAAAAACTTTAATACTTGGGATGAGGTCGCAGTTGAATTCGCCAAATAGTACGCCGACAATGTTGAAATCCAAGCCAATACCCGTACTCTTGAGGTCCTAACCCAGAATGATAAGGAAGGGTTCACCGAGTTCTTAACCTGTTGAAGAAGGGTAAGTACTCAATTGGTCAGTAAACCGAGTGAATCAACTTTGGTGGAAAAGTTCGTCAACAATCTCCGCCCAGTGTATGCCAACTTACTAAGGTATCAAAATATCAAGACCTTCCAGGATCTGCAAATTCTGGGAACACGCATTGAAGATGACCTCCAGAAGGGTGTCTTGGCCAAGACTACTGGCAGAGGCTACCAAGGATCCACTTCAAACGGATCTCGCCCTTACGACTAGACAAACAAGATCGATGAGGTCAACCTCGTTGAACCATCTGCTAAGAGAGATGAGCTCCCCCAGAGAGTGTTCACCAATATAGGGTCGACTTACGCAAGTTCTCTGAAGAGGCTCATGGACCAGGGAAAGTTACAACCAATCAGACCCACCCCGGATCCGACCGATGCTAAGAAATCCCACTTCTGGAACCCCAATGCCTACTGTCAGTACCTTCAAAGGAAGGGGCATGATACTGAAACCTGCTTCAAACTCAAACACATCATCCAAGACATGATTGAGAAAGAAGAGTTGCCTTTACCCCCACCGACTAAGCCAAAAAACAAAACAAACCCTCTGGGAACCCACGCCATCTCCAACGGTGAGCCAACTCTGGACTGCTCTCACCTCATCCTGCCAGTCGATGACGAGGTGAATGCCTTGGAGAAGGATCCCCCGGACGGGGTATTTGTGTTTAGTGCTGCCATTATGCTCACTATGTTCCAACAGGTTGAGGAAGCCATAGCCAGTCTCTCCGAGAGGATCACCCGACTTGACGATGCCTACCGTCGACTTATCTTCAATCCTCCACCACCACGCCCGGGGGAAAGTCCCCTGAACGCCCAAAACTACCCACACGAGGACGGATTGCTCCCGCGACCATTATAGCATGCACCTCACAATAATCAACCTCACAATAATCAACCCCACAAAAACTACCCCCACAAAAATCACCCTCACAAGAATATCCCTCACAAAAACTACTTACCAAGGAATACCCCTTCAAGGTGCCTTCGAGATCCTGAAATCAACGACATCTGGAGAGACGACGTTGAAGATGTCTACCTTGTCCTAGAGAAATAGAAACGGGCGAAAGAGATCGACCACCTTACCCGGTCCGGACGCCCCTATCAGAACCCGAACAATCCAACGGTCGTTCCAACAACGAATGACCAAGTCGTCCCTGAAGTAGACACTCAACCGAGGGCTCCTGAGAATTCAATCCTCAAATAGCTTCAGAAGGCAAAAGCCAAAATCTCAATCTGGCAACTGATCGCGACGTCCTTTGAGCATCGACAAGATTTGCTACAGGCCTTGGGAAAATTAACCGTGCCCTCCACCTCTTCCCCTGAAGAAATAGTGGCACATATGACAAGGGACGCCCCTGATTTGAACAACCCGGTCGTCTTCTCTGACGAAGATATCCCTCCCTTCGGAGCCAATCATAACCTTGCCCTGTACATCACCGAACAATGTCTCAAGAAGAATGTGACCATGGTACTTGTAGACGACGGATCCGCGTTGAATGTCATTCCCCTCAAGACTGCTCACAAGATGGGGATTAAGGAAGCCGATTTGGTCCCAACAAATCAAGGAGTACGTGCCTACGATGGCACTCGTCACAAGGTCGCATGGCTTATCACTCTAATTGTTGCAACCAGACCACTGGAAAGGCAAACCAGTTTTCAGGTGGTCGACATCGACGCCTCCTTCAATATGCTCCTGGGACGTCCCTGGATCCACGCCATCAAGTCAGTTACCTCAACTCTCCACCAGAAGATCAAGGTCCCCTTCAACGGGAAAACAATCACAATTCCTGCTTCCCCGATCAAAGCTGTCATGAGAAAGGGAGTAGCCTCCCAAACCATTGAGGAAGATGATAACGAAATGTGGGGATTCCAAGCTGTGAATGCCATAACTGATGAATTAACACCCTTTGATTGTGACCCCTTTGCTAATCTCACAGTCAACCGTATCATGATGCGCCAGGGTTACTTTCCGGGCTTACCCCTCAATCCACTGAAGGACCCATTGCCTCCCTTGAAACAGGCTAAGGTCCCCAACATTCCCTTTGGGCTGGGATATGAACCTACCGATGAAGATATCCAGGAGATGAACCTCCTAGTTCGAAACCGCAAGAAGCACGGAGTTATCCTCCGTCCCTACCATCTGACCCTCAATGGATACTTTGTTCCCGAAGGAGAATCAGAGATCTACCATGGCTTTCCGGAGCCGATCTATGACTTTGTGGCCAAAGCTAGGTACTCGGGTGTGGAAGTCTTCCAAGACTGCTACTTCATCCCCGACAACACCGAAGTTGCATCAACCGAATCTAAGCCGTCGTCATGCCTCGATGGACAAGCTATCACTCTCCTCTTTGGGGAAGATAACATCAAGCACCTCGACTATGAGGACATCATCAACATCGCCCTGAAGGACAATCAATTTGACCCAACCGCCTTGATCTCCGACACTGACCCGGAGAAAGTTACACAGGGCTGGAGGAAAACGGTCAAGTGGACCGATCGCCAAGGCCGCATTCTCAAAATCACAACTGGAGAAGGCCCTATGTTCAAGTAGGGAAGCGAAGAAGAACCTGAATCTGAGACTGAGTCAGAGTCAGAGTCTGTCATAACTCCTAACACTCCTGATGTCCCAGTCAAGGTCCCCGTCCCACTATTTTATCATAAGGTCGTGGCTGATTCAGAGGCTGAGTCTACTAGGGTCACCCCCACTCCCATGAAAGGTGACATCTTGGAGCCTGTTCCAGGGGCCACCTCCTCTGCTGTGTCGCCTTCGACTGACTACGAGATGTTTGTCCTTTTCGAGCTTTTCACTCGTGTCAACTTAATGAACGCTAAGTTTGCTTATGACTCGTCTCAATTTAACTGCAATGCAATTCTGAATGACTACGAGAAATTTTGCTTGAGTGACTACCCACCTCACCTAGCCAAATAACTTGACAAACGAGAAACCAGAACCCCCATCATTGAGGAGACCGAACCTATTAACGTAGGGACCGACAACATACCTCAAGAACTTAGGATAGGGACAACCCTGGATCCCTCGGAAAGACAACAGTTCATTGACCTCCTCCACGAATACAAGGACGTATTTGCCTAGTCGTACACAGACATGCCCGGGATTGACAGATAAATTGCAGAGCACCGGATACCCATTAAGCCCGGATGCGTCCCGAATGGGCCCTGAAAATCAAGGAAGAAGTGGATAAACAGTTCAAGGCTGGGTTCATCAAAGTGTCTGAATACTCTGATTGGGTGGCCAACATTGTGCCCGTACCAAATAAAGACGGAAGAATTCGGGTTTACGTCGACTTCAGGGATCTGAACAAGGCGAGTCCAAAGAACGACTTTCCTTTGCCACATGTTGACATTCTGGTGGACAATACCGCCGAACATGCCCTCCTATCATTCATGGACGGGTATGCTGGGTACAACCAGATTAAAATGGCTGAGGAAGACATGCACAAGACAACATTCACTACACAGTGGGGTACATATTGCTACACAGTCATGCCTTTCGGTCTCATCAACGCCGAGGCTACCTATCAAAGAACCGCTACCACTCTCCTACATGATATGATGCACAGGTAGAGGTGTATGTCGATGACATGATCGTCAAATCAAGAGAACGGGACGGCCACATCAACGCCCTTCGGAAATTCTTCGCTCGTCTGCGGAAATATAACATGAGACTAAATCCTCAGAAGTTTTCATTCAGGGTCACCTCCAGAAAACTCTTGGGACATGTCGTCAGCAAAAGAGGCATTGAGATTGATCCAACCAAAATCCAAGCCCTTCAGCAAATACCTCAGCCTAGGAACGAGAAGCAGATTCGGGGATTTCTCGGTCAGGCCCAATACATCGGGCGCTTCATTGCCAAGCTCACCATGATTTGTGAACCAATATTCAAGAAGCTTCGCGCCACCGATCACACCGATTGGGACGACGATTGTCAAAAGGCCTTCGACAGGATAAAGGAAATCCTATCCAAACTTCCTGTCCTCATGCCATGGGAGCAATGTTAGCGCAAACAGTCGGCAACGAAGAACGAGCCATCTACTACATCAACAAAAAGTTCATCGAGTACGAGACAAGGTATACCCAACCGGAAAAGACATGCCTTGCCCTAATATGGTCAACAAAAAAGCTGCGGCATTACATGCTCAGCTACACGGTCCACATGTACTCCAAGATGGACCCGGTTAAATATATCTTCGAAAAACCCGTACTAAACGGAAGGCTGTCTAAGTGGACACTCATGCTGTTTGAGTTTGATCTCAAGTTTGTACCCCTCAAGGTTATCAAGGGAAGAGCGGTCGCCGATTTCCTGGCAGAGAATCCCGTCAACGAGGACCCAACGACCGACACATGGTCACTCCCTAACGAAGACATCCTTTGTGCCGATTCCGACGCATGGGACCTATACTTCGACGGTCCATCTAATCTAAGAGGCTTAGGGGTAGGAATCCTTCTAATATCACCGGAAGGAGAACATGTTCCGATCTCGGTCAAACTAGACTTTGCCGTCACCAGCAATGCCGCTGAATATGAAGCATGCCTTATCGGCCTACCAGCAGCCATTACACTTGGCATCAAAAGACTGAGGGTCCACGGCGATTCTTCGCTCATCATAAACCAGGTGTCCGGATCATGGAAAATCCGATCTGACAACTTAGCTCCCTACCGAGCAAAGATCAATCAAGAGGCCGAATTCTTCAACCAAATCGACTACTTCCATCTGCCGCGAGAGGAAAATCAATTTGCTGATGCCCTGGCAAAACTTGCCCCGCTCGTCAACATACCTAACGACATGACATCGATGCCCCTATGTGTCGAGGGAAGGAGCGAACCAGCTCACGTTTGTGCCATCAACGACGACGAGGAAAGCCATGATGAACCTTGGTACCAAGCCATCCTCAACTACAAAACCAAAAACGAATTCCCTCCCAACTCTGATCAAAGAGGACAAAGAGCCATCCGTTTACTTGCATCACAATTCGTGATAAACCAAGATCAACTATATAAAAGAACACCCCAAGGAATTATCTTCCTTTTCATTGACCATCACAAAGCCAAAAAATTCATGGGAGAGGTCCACGACGGAGAATGTGGCCCTCACATGAGCGCAATTATGCTTACCCAAAAAATCACACGGCTAGGTTACTACTGGACCACCATGGAAGCCGATTGCCGTAACTACGTCAAACATTGCCACAACTGCCAAATCTTTGCCAACATACAACACATACCACCATACCTTTTATACACAATGACCTCACCCTGGCCTTCTCAACTCGGGGCATCGACATCATCGGGAAAGTCAACCCGGTAGGCACCAAGGGGAATTGCTTCGTCCTCGTCGCCATTGACTACTTCACCAAATGGGTGGAAGCACAGTCATATGCAGTTTTGACCGCCAAACAAGTGGCCAAGTTCATCCAGAACAACATCATCTGTCGGTATGGGGTACCCCATAAAATCATCAGCGACCAAGGCTCTCATTTCCGGGCATAAACTCAAGCTTTGCTGGACAAATAAAAAATCAAACGACATCGATCATCCCCCTACCGTCACCAAACTAACGGAGCGGTGGAGGCAGCGAACAAAACTCTTGTCACCGGTATCAAGAAAATGCAAGACAACTACCGCGATTGGCCGAGCAAACTCCCATTCGCACTCTTGGGATACCGAACCTCCATTCGAATACCGACAGGCGCCACACCCTTCTACCTAGAATACGGCATGGAGGTGGTTTAACCGGTAGAGTTAGAGGTCCCTTCTCTACGCATCCTACTAGAGAGTCAAGTCTCTTAGGCGGAATGGACCCGTCAAAGGTACGAGCAACTCACTCTTCTCGACGAACGGCGACTCAATGCCTTGCACAACGTCCAGCTATACCAACGACGTATACAACGGGCATTCAACTAGAAGGTTTAACCCAAGAACATCAAGGAGGGTGACTTGGTCCTCAAGTCGGTTCGAGCACCATTGCCTGTCGATCCGAGGGGAAAATTTAAACTCAACTGGGCCGGGCCATACCTGGTCAAGAAAATACTTTCGGGGGGCGCAGTGAGACTGAGTGACCTAGATGGGGAGGACTTTACAAACCCGACCAACCTAGACCAACTCAAGAAATACTACCCTTGAACCCTTGCAACCGACAACCTAAGCCTAGTTTTACAACTAGCAACCACCTCAACCTTTTTCAAGTCAAGTTACTCAACGTGTTCTGATTTGAAATTGCATGTTTTATCGAGTCTAAGTTGCGGCACCTTGCCCGTTTCGAATGTCCTTTGATTTGTCAAAGGCAACATCCATTTTCACTAAAAAAACCCCTGAACTACGAGCATGGTTTGATTTCACCTCTTCACGTGAATACGTAGGCAGTCCCTCTTATGCCTGAAGTATACAACCACAAAACCCAATCAAATTCAAAAAACATTTCGAACTACGATCATGGTTTGATTTCACCTCTTCAGGTGGATACGTAGGCAGCCCTTTCCTACACAGGAAGGATACAACCATCCCCATAATAATAAAAAAAACCCGCACTCCCACAATAAAAAAAAAACATCCCCATCAAAAAAAAAAGAAAGGAAAAACCATTCCCTTTCCCACAAAAGTACAAAAATAAGCCTTTCTCCCTTCCCACAAAATAACACTTTCCCAAGTGCAAATGTTTAGGACGATTCAAATTGAATTGCCTTTACAAAATGGATGGAAGAAGCAAGCGTTCATAATTTTCAACACGGGCAATCCTCTTATTTAATTAATAATGGGAGGGATTACATTTTCAACAACAAATAAAGCTCGATGAGTCTAGAA
This sequence comes from Silene latifolia, assembly GCF_048544455.1. Lineage (NCBI taxonomy): Eukaryota > Viridiplantae > Streptophyta > Magnoliopsida > Caryophyllales > Caryophyllaceae > Silene > Silene latifolia. Next base: position 97,391,809 of record NC_133538.1, read on the forward strand.
CTTATCGAAGCTAAGGTGTCCACTAAAACACCTCACATAATAAAACTAGCACAAAACACACAATAACTAGCTAGTACAACATAATAAAAACTCACAACAATAATACAACATAATAATAAAGTGGGTAATGGAGGTCTTCACTCTTCCATTCTACCCTTGCCTTTTCCCTCGGGGTACATCTTCCCCTTGTTCTTCTTGTTGGCCCGCCTAACATGGACTTCCTCCTCAGAACGGATCCTCAACGGATCTAAGACGGCGACGACCTCCGGTCTAGCACAAGACCCCATGTTCGACCCAAAAAGAGCCAATGGACGGCCCACAATGTTCTTGGAGCCGTAACTCCTCCTCTTCGGTGGTCTCATCACATTGGGGGTAACTCCATCAACATAGTCCTCAAAGAAGGCACGGTTGGCCTTGCCAACCTCTCGATACTTCAAGTTGACAACCTCGTCCTTACGAAATTTGGATCTCTCTTCCAAGGACGGAGCTCGTGACCATTTGATATAAGCGGGAGTCACCCATTTTGTGGCAACGGGGTTTGGCACCTCCCAAAGCGGCCGAATGGCCCACCATCTTTCGAAGACCTCCACAAGCTCGGAGTTCCGGAAAACATTCTCTTGGATAAGAGTATCTTGAGCGGGCACCTTTTGTTGACGCCCCATTTGCCTCATGAGCCTTTCGGGATAAATGAAGGAAACAACCTTCAAACACACCACCATCAAAGAACGAGGACTAGCACCCGAAGCGGGCAACCCCGTGAAGGACCCCAAATGCCACCACGGCACCAGCCAACGGATGTGAGGACCACCCTCCTCGGCCAATCTCGCGGCCCAATAAGCCTCGATAGAAGCAAAACTATCTGGGTACAACTTCTTCCCCATGGTAAGGTGGCGGAAGGAATAAGAAGAAGGATTAACTGGAGGCTCCACATACCTTAGTCTCTCCAATAGCCACACTTGAAGGATCCTTGGAGATCCGAAGGAGGGAGCTTCTCCACAAGAGCCTTCCTTGTCCAAAGCTTGGATGATCTCTCCAAGCACCAACCATGATGGATCTCTACCATGCTCTATTTGCTCAACCACATGAATAAGGGTCATGCTACCATAGCATTTTGGCCCCTCCTTCTTCAAGACATCAACAAAGAGGTACACATGGACAAGGCAAAAGGCAAGAGCCCTTCTCCTAGCCACTTCCGAGACATTGACATCTAATCGGTTTGAAAAGATGTTGATAAGAGCCAACATGTCCACACCATGTGGAGCAAGAAGAAAGTTGACTTGACTTGGCGACAAACCCAACATGGAACGAAATTTCTCCTTGAAGCACAACCGAGTCGGAGGAGGCACCGGAACACAACCTGGCCACCCACCAATGGCTCCAACTTCTTCGGCAAGAGGACAAATCTCACCCTTCGGGAAAACGAAAACATGGTGTTTCGAGTCCCAAAACCGAGAACATGCTTCGAGAAATGAAGGTTGCACCTTGACTTGACGGAGCACCAACAATTGACCAACTCCCATGCAAACGAGTTGATACTTTTCGGGAGGCGACAAATCCCGGCACCATTGTCGCAATGCATTCTCAAAGGCATCCATGAAATATTTTTGTGGAAGAAGAAGAAGAGGTTTTTTCGAGATTTTTTTTGTGTTTCGGATGATGAAACAATGAAGCGCAAACATCACTATTTATACAAACTAATCAGCGCGTTTTTTTTGGAAAAAGGGGAGAGCCGGCTTCTATCGCCAGGCTGCTCGCGCCTCTTTGAGGCTTCCCCAGGATTCCCGCTATTGACTTGTCTCTTTCAACTTGTGTTTTCTCCTGACACCTCAAACCTCCCGCCAGGACGCTCGCGCCTCTTCGGGATGAACCAGGACGTTTTTGTGTTTCCTCACACTCACGTTTCCTTGTTTTCGCGTTTTACGAAATCCGACACGGTTTTCATGACGCAGCTTTAAACAGACGGATTTTTCTTTCTTTTTTAAGGGGGGGAAGGGCTAGTCGCCCCGATCCGCGACGGATCGTTTCCATGTCGGTCGAAATTCCGAAAATTTTCCGCTTTTTCGCAATAAAATCGAAAATTGATAGAACGACATCAGTTTTCCTCAAAAATTCAAGCGCTCACACATTCGAGTCTTGACCTCAAAAATCAAAAATCAAATATACTCGTAAAAAAATTTTTCTAAAATTCATCCTGACGGTTTGAGTTTGAATTTTTTTAGTCACAAATCAATTTCAATAATTTCGATGCAATTTAATTCACGACACGAGTTAATTGCTCAAATTTTCAAATCAATTCCTTTTGAATTCCGAACGTGACGACTTGTCGCGGAATTTTCAAATATCAATTTTAACTTCAAGTCATCTTGTTTAATTTTGTCTTCAATCAAATGCTTTTACTGTTTACGTTTATGCATATGTGCTACATGTTGCCTGTTTTTCTATACTAACGATGCAGGAACTGGCGCAAAGCAAAAAGGAGAATTGACAGCCGACAGCGCTCCTCCGAAACACAAAAAAGCCAAAAATCACAAAATGAGCCACAATCCAAAAACACATATATACAAACCGCCTCACGCAAAATACATCAACAAACATTTGATACGGACAACTGACCGTACAAACAGGATCCAGTACAGACATCTATCATACAGACACTGGCCTAAGACAACCGTCTATCATACAGACACTGGCCTAAAACAATTATCTATCATACAGACACTGGCTTAAGACAACGAACTGGGGGCTGTCCGCCACCTACCGAACTAAGCACTCCCTACCCTTCCCATCAGAAAAGAAAGGGAGCAATATAAGGAACAGAGGAGCAACAGCGGAAGCAGAGGTGGTTACCATGACGGTAATACCTCATTCCTGCTCCACGACAAAAATAAAGACAGTGTCTTGCAGACTTCAGATGATGAGAAGGCTAAGAACCATGATGCGATGCACCACCCCAGTGCTGACCCCCAATCATCAGCCATCCTGTCTATGAGCCATAATGAAAAGGACAAGTCGGCCATATCGGCCGCCTCTCCTCCTCTACGGAAGCGTCCTCCACCACCGCCTCAAATCCAGCATCCTTCTCGGTCACTGCAGCTCCTCCAGGATCATCCTCCTCCTCCAGTACCTCAAAAACGGACCCCGTAGGTCCCAAATGGTACCCTACAAAAATCAAAAATAAACAAAAAAGCGTCAGCCGAAATTTCGGCATTATGACGGCATAAAATGGACAAACCCAAAAAAAACACAACCTGCAAAACAAAACAAGGGCAATCCCGCCCAAAATCCAACCAAACATAACAAAAAAAAAACAATTTACAAAAAAGACGCAAAGAAAAACGACTCGCGCATCTTTTCAAGCAAAAGACGAGTCAAAACCACCATAAAAAAAACGGCATTTCAAGACCCATACAAGGTCCGCCAACGAACCAAAATACGTTCCCAAGGCAATGGGGAATTTTTCTATGGCTCAAAGAGGCAATTCATGCGCCAATTTATGCACAAGCCGGTCAAAAGTCAAAAACGACCGGAAAAAAAGGCAAACGTGATTTTATCACGCCTCAAGGCGACCTAAACTACCAGTAAGGTCCATTTCAAGGCAAACTGACTCAATTCAAGTCAAACAGACGCTTATTTTGTCGGACATAAGACCGTCATAAAAGGAAAAAATTCCAATTTTGCCCACAATACCCAACAAAGGCCCACGATGGCAAAAATGCTCTCTCCCTACTACAATGCAACCTAGTGGGACCAATTATCCAAGCAAATAAACTTGGCATTGTGAGATGAGACGGTTTTTCACCTCACTTACGTTTTTCGAGCATAGGGAGCGGGAACGGGGACCAAAATGCAAACTAAAAGCACCCATATACTCCTTAACAGGTTTCTAACCTAATGCAATCATCAATTTCACTCGAAATGGGCTCAATCAAAAACGCCCAAATCAATTTTCTAGGGTAAAGTTTTGCCCTAATTCAATTAAGCTTAAAGGCCAACAAATTTAAATGGATTCAAGAGGAAATGCATACCTTGAGATGACATTATGGTTGATGGCACGAATGGAAGCTAGCAAAAATCCAATAATGGCGAGTTTTTGCGAGTTTTGGTGTCGAAGGTTGAAGATGAATGAGGAATGACGAGCAGCCAAACCTCGCGTCTTTTTACAGAAAATAGGGAAGCCCCTTTGGTTCGCCAGGTGGCTCGCGCCTCAATCAGGCGTCCCTTACCCTTTCAGCGAATTTTGGGCTTTGGCCCAATTTCCACATAACAAATTTCAAATTTTCATTAACGACAACAAAAATCGTCATTCTCTCAGAAACAAAAACAAATAGTAAAAATTTGACTTCGCTATTTTCGAAGTCTTCAAACAAACGGCGATCAAAACCGCCAATTTCAAAATAATAGTGAATATTCAAAATTCACTATTTTCTTCAAATTTCAAATGATACTGAAGATTCCAAATTCACTATTTCATCAAATGTCAACGGCGGCACAAAAACTGTCACTTCAAATAATAGTGAAGATTCCAAATTCGCTATTTCCTACACCTGTCAACGGCATCACATAAACCGTCACTTCAATTAATAGTGAAGATTCCAAATTCACTATTTCCATCAAATGTCAACGGCGGCACATAAACCGCCAATTTCAATCAATAGTGAAGATTCCAAATTCACTATTTCCATCAAATGTCAACGGCGGCACATAAACCGTCACTTTAAAAATGATAGTGAAGACTCCAAATTCACTATTTCTTTCAAATGTCAACGGCGGCACATAAACCGTCACTTCAAAAATAATTGTGAAAATTCCAAATTCAATATTTCTTTCAAATGCCAACAGGGGGCTTCCTCACGGAACCCGCTTATTTCAACAACATTGATGGTGAAATTCAAAATTCACTATTTCCACGGCAGCATCACGAGTTCGATACTTTTAAAACTAGGCAATTTCACGCGGCTATTCTCACGGTCCATTAACCGACCGCCCTATGCCTGGCGAGCCTTACTACACACCATGGCTGGCGAGCCTTACTACGCGCCATGGCTGGCGAGCCTTACTACGCGCCATAACTGGCGAGCCTTACTACGCGCCATGGCTGGCGAGCCTTACTATGCGCCACGGCTGGCGAGCCTTACTACGCGCCATGGCTGGCGAGACTTACTACGCGCCATGGATGGCGAGCCTTACTACGCGCCATGGCTGGCGAGCCTTACTACGCACCACAGTTGGCGAGCCTTTGTCCGCAAACACCCAAGGACATATCCCGAAAATGCCTCGGGTACAACTCCTTGTCACAGCTGGCGAGCCTTTGTCCGCACACACCCAAGGACATATCCCGAAGATGCCTCGGGTACAACTCCTTACCAAAGCTGGCGAGCCTTTGTCCGCAAACGTGCGAGGACATATCCGAAGATGCCTCAGGTATGACTCCTTCTTATGGCTGGCGAGCTTTTGTACGTAGTCTAACGGACTTTAAATGACCCGCACAGATAGTTGATGAGACTCTAAATCGCTTTCCCGACGACAGGTCCTTGGCTCGTACCCTCGAGTCGCCTTGGCGTCGCCCTTCCCGACGGCAGGTCCTTGGCCCGAATCCTTTCGAGCTGCCTCGACGTCGCTTGGGTCTCCAGGTTGTAATATTCGATTGACCTGGGGGCTCTACTTTGACTTTTGTCCTGTCCAAGCCTCAGTCAAAGTGGGGGCTCTATAGATTCCCAGTATCTGCTAAGACTCCGACAAACACCCGATGATTATCGGACTATAACATGCTTTGGAATCGCGGCGTTTGATCGACTATTTGTGTACAACTTTACGTCGGAAACTTAAAACGATTTCGAAAATAAAACATTTCAAAACATTTCAAAAATACCTGGAGTGTTTAATGCACGACGACGGGGTCGCAATGACACTAACTAGAGTCAAAACCGAAACCAGACTAAAAACCGACTCAAAAATTCCAATCCCGACTCCAACAATGAGTCAAACCGAGTCAACCACCAAAAACAAAACATTTCAAACCTTCTACCTTAAGTTTTCCCTGATTTATGTTTGGTCAAGTACCAAACATATGACTACAAAACCTAGGATAGAACAAATCATGATTGCGTTTGTGTGAAAGCGACAATTCACCTCGAAGACCCGCGACGTGGCTCGCGCCTCTTTGAGTAGCCCAGGTGGCCACGTCGCTCAAAACTTACATAACCACTCATTCTCCTATAAATACCCCTCAAATGCCCCCCATTTGAGACTTACGCGAGTGTCCGCCCCCTCTTTTCTCCCTTAAAATTCTCGACTCGACTTCTTAAGTCACAATCCGACGCGTATTTACGACCTATCGATCGTAAATACAAGCCTTACACATTGTTTGGTACCGTCATCGTGCATTAAATCACTTGGCCGACCACTACACCGTCACTAAACTTAAAACACTCTTTTTACTTGCCAAAACGGTTTTAAACCGAGTCTTTTCCGACCAAACGAGTTGTTACACTTACGTCGGTCACTCGCCATAACCAAACATGTAAGTATGAGGGTGTAAAAATCCTTCTTTTATCATGTTTTCATTTGTTTCATGACTATAAAATGCTAATGTAATACCCGCCCTTTTAGGGACTCTTTGACCAGCGTTGACCAACCTTGGGAGCGGGAATAGTTCTTAGAAGTACGTGCCAAAGCTATCTTGGGTAACGAATTATTAGTGGTACTCGATAGAGTAGAGGCTACTCGATCGAGTAGCGTGGTTACTCGATCGAGTAGGGGGTTACGCGATCGAGTGTGTGTGGTACTCGATCGAGTAGCGAGTTTTCAGCGAGGGTTTTTAATCGCGTTTTGTTAAATCCGCAAATCATTTCCGCCTCATTCCCCCTATCCTTCAGTCGTCTCTCTCCCTTCCCTTCACCATAAAACCTCCATGGAAGCCTTTTGAAGGTCCTTGTGCCTTAGGAGAGTATAGCTTGAGTTGGGTAGCGGTCTTTTGCCGGATTTCTCTTTATAGGTATGTCGTCATCATCATCCTTGTCTTTGTCTTTACGATTAGGGTCTGCTTGGTAGTAATAGATGATTGTGTTGTGGTTATAGGCTTTGCTTGGTTGCGGGATATGTCATATGTTGGCATGGATTGGTGGCAGTTGCTTAAAGGTAGGTTCGCCTACTCAGTTTCTGTAGATAGTTTAGTGTGTCGATCGTTGTGTCTTTGTTGTGGTGTTTGTGTGGCTGCGTGTATATGGTTGTTGGTTGATTCAGATGGTTGTTGATGTTGTATTGTGATTGTGACTGTTTCTCTCTGGTTCTCGAGATGCGTTCTAGGCTGAGTGGAGTCACTTGCGGGAGTGGCTTCACGCCCTAGTTTCGCCCTTCGTGGAACCCGCCACGGAAGGGGATGTGCACATTAATGGGACAGGGTTATCGCTCGGTATGATGAGCGGGGATTTAGTGGGTACGGCTGCGGTCCCCCACTGGCAGGGCTGGTCCAGTGGACGGTCGGTGACGGAGATCGATTGATGTGGGTGTGCTTGTGTGTGTGATTAACTGTTTTGTGTTGAATTGTTGGGTGTTGTTGGCTTTGTTGTATCTTATCTCAGTACTGACCTTGTGTGGTTGTCTTGTTGTTTTATGTGTCTGCCGTGATCCCTTATCGTGAGCAATCTGTCTTAGCAGGTGTTGATGTCGTTGATAGCTGGAGTCCGGGCGGGGAGGAGTCTTCACGAGATTTGATAGTTATAGCAAGTAGTCTTGAGTTGTATCTTTTATATCTTCAGTTGGTTTAAAACACTTGTAATATAACTTAATAGTTCTTTTATCGACATTTGATTATTACTGTCCTCGGGCAACCGAGATGGTAATGTCCTTATATGCTAAGGAAGGCCTAGTTAAGGCTCCTTTGGATATGGGGGTGTTACAAAGTGGTATCAGAGCGACGATTTTGGAGCCAGTAACAAAAGAAAATAATGAACGTAGTGAGTCTAATAAAATGAACCTGGTGTATGTGTAATGGGAGCCCCAGCTGATGCTAGGTTTTGGGTGAGTAGGCGCCCTCATTTCAAAATCTTGGCCCCATGATACTTAAGCCAGTCACATGGTATGGGAATGTGGAGTCCGTGTATATATGCATGATGTGTATGTTAATAGTGTCGGAGTTATCTGAGGTCGAGTCTTTGCTAACATAGAGATGGGTATAATGGTTGCGTTTGGATGATGCTTAGTGAAGTTTTGGCTTGATTAACGAGCTTGTATGATGATTCCGGGATACGTGACAAAAGTTTATTTGATAGAAATGTGTGAAATGTGAAAGTGTGTGCCGTAATATGAAAGTGATTATGTTGGAGTTTGCTTCTAGTGGTTGGTAATGGTAATACTATGCGAGTTTATAAGTCCTACGGTAGCCATAGTGTAATAGTTATAAGAATTGTTGAGTTATATTATGAAATATGGCATGTAGTAATGCGTATATTCCTTGTTTATGAGTTGAAATTTTTCCGCTGCGTGACAAACGATTTATGTAAGATGATTTGCTTATGATTGAATTTGCAACATGATAGATCGATTTGTTATGAAGAGTATGCATTTCCATTATATGTGAAAGAATGAATTACTGTTAATTATATGATTCATGTCGATATGAACTCGAGCTTAGTAGTAATGTGTTAAAACAAGTTTTAAGTATGATAAGAGTACGTGATTAAACTCATGAGTGGCTCGGTAGCAGGTAAACCGAGTTGGGTAATTTGTGTAGCGTAAGGTGGAATAAACCTTGTTCGTTGAGACGATACGTTAGGCTAGAGTAATAATGGTAATGCGTGAACAAGCATGATAACTAGTGACGAATCCAAACTTAGTTTGGAATTGACATGTGATATTATATTTGCAGGAATCTTCAAGTTACTTCGTATTTCTGACCGAGTACTTAGCTATACTTGACCGAGTGCGAGTGCTTACTAGACCGAGTAGACCTCACTCGATCTCGTTAGGAAGATATGACGTCGGGATGTGGAAAATTCCTACAGATACTCGACGAAATAGCTCCTACTCGATCGAGTAGGGTGGTACTCGATCGAGTAACCTAGGCACTCGATCGAGTACCCTAGGCACTCGATCGAGTAGGTTACTGTACAGCAAATCTTACGGGTTTCTTAAAACCCTTACTTCTTCCTATTCTTCTCATTCCTTCTTCTTATTTCGTGACCTAAGCCCTCAAACCCTCAAAATCTCTCATATTCTTGTGTTGGTAGTGGTTAATTTGGGGTTATTTTCTTTGTTTGATTTTGTTCCTTTACTTTTCTACTTAACCAAGGTATGATTTCTTCCTTATTTACATGTTTTTATGCCTTAAATTTGTTGAGGATGATTGTATAACCTGAAAATTTCGATTCATATGATCAATTTGTTGCTTTTAATTGTTGTAATATGATTCACATGCCTTCTTTCCTTGTTTGTTGGTGATTAATTGCTGTAAAATAGACTAGAAATTGCCAAATTGAAACCGAAATTTCTAGGGTTTACAAAAAATTGAAATTGATTTTTCATTGTCTTTCAATGATTAGATGATGGAATTGAGTACTATATATTGTTTATATCATGTTGAAGTATGAATTTTGATGATTATCACCTTAAAAAGTTGCCTTAAAACTCCGTCTTAAAAGTGCCCCAAATTAAAATTCGTCTTCTATATTTGAAATTTGGTGTTGTATATGACTGTTTAAGTAAAGGTTGAACTTCAATATGATAGTAGTGATGTCAATTCATGAAGAATATGTCAAAATGATTACAGCTGTAGAGACCGTCTGACAAGTTTAACTGAGTTATTTGTTTCTAATATTGAAGGTGATGATAATATGTCCTAAGTTACTTTTCCATGAACTTGTACAAATGCCTCACATGTTATTAGGAGTGTGTATGGAGTGACCTTAGAATCATGCTAGGATGTTGGAATTTTTTGAGCATGTGTATTCATCATGATAAACTTTTCACAACTAGTAAACATGAGTAGCTATAAACTGAATGTGCTTATCAAATTGGGAAATTACTGGTGAAAATGTGTACTTAGTTTTGCATCCAAGATCAATTGAGTGAATTGTATGCTTTACATGTTTATACAAGTTGTTTAAATAATATGCCGAAACAGATGCCGAGACCGAACGTAGGGACCCGTTAGAGTAAACGGGGGAGGGTGACACAGCCTGAGATTGGGGAGGAGAGTGGACCCGTGGTACCCGCGGTTCCGGAATACCCTTCTGTTGTGTTTGTAGATTTCAAACAAAGAGAGCGTTTTGTAGTTTTGCAAAAACGCAAAATGAGGCCGACGAGGTGTATAGATACTACACTTTTGGAGGAGTTGGGAATAGAGACGGATGTCCGTCACATATTCGAGACTTTGGGTTTTACGGGGATGTATAGGCTGAGGAAACATTCCTGCCCTTTTCTCACCTTGGAGTTTATGAGCTCCTTTATCTATGACCCAGCTGCCCAGACCGTTGAGTTTTGGTTGATGAACACCAGTTTCTTTCTTTTTATGGACCAATTTGCTTCTCACCTTGGGTTGGCCAAGCCTCCCAAGGACTCCATCACTGATATCCCTGCTGAGTGCGGTGTCTGCCGCCTAATGCCTTATCTGACCGTAAAACCAGCTCCTACCTCAAGTAACATGCTGATTAATGATGTTCAGCATGTCACATTGAGGATCTTTCTTCGTTCCCTCTCGAACCTCATTTATGATCGACCGGATATCAGTAAACTGAAAAACCATGAGGTGTTACTTCTGTTGTCTTACTTGAACCCGGAGCAGGCCAGGAAAGTGGTCTTTAATGGTCCTTCCATCGTATGTGCTGCCCTTGACTTGATGGCTACTGCCTCTTCCCGGTACATGAGTTGTGGCGCTATCGCCACTCGGTTAGCTGAAAAGCTAACCTCCTTTGAGGCTTCTCCGGAGTATGTGCCTCTGGCTACCCCAGTGCCTACTATGGACCGAGACTACTATCTCGACCTGAAGTGGTTGAGAACTTTGGCTGACCGTAGCCTAGCTTGGAGGGTATGGGGCGTGAGTTGGATGGGGATTCCGGCTCCTAAGCATCTTCCACCGACCGAGCCGTTAGAGCCGGTGGTGACAGCTGTTGACTCCGACGGGGAGGAGGAGGATGATGACGTGCCCCGCCAGTTGCAGACCTACCTCATCGATGATGCGATCCTAGAGGTGATGCCCGAGCCAAATAAGGGGGAGAACGCGGCGGTCAGGGAGGAGAGACCCAGGTTAGGGAGAGGACCCCGCCGAGTGAGGGAGAGGACCTCGGCGACTAGGCCACGACCGGTAGTACCACAGCAGCAGCATCCTTTCCAGTGCTAACCTTACCTCGACACCCCGGAGACGCGATCTAGCTACTTGGCAGAGAGAGTGTCATCTACTTTGACACTCAGGAAAATGCATGAGATGGCGTACACTCAGGGGATTGGGACCGAGGGACCGCATCCAGTTTGGTGGAGTGGTGTTGGGGACTATAGTGGGGTTTTCCACTCTTACGGAGTGGATCAGTCAGCTTGGGGGACGCCTCAGTCCTTTCTCTACGGTGGTTTGACCCCATGGCATGTAGGCCCGGGAGTTGGAGCGGGAGTTGATGCAGGCATCGGGTCACGGGAGTGGGCACCTCGAGAGGTGATGGTGGAGGAGATGAGTGGATGGTTGAGTAGCAGCAGGAGGAGGAGTGATGCTCCTAGTTTCTTTATCCTTGTTACGTTTGTTGGTCTTGGATGTTGGTAGTTGTTGGTTGTTAGAACCATTCTATTCTCGGATTTGTATGCTTGGCCATAAGGCCGGATTTACTAGTATGTCCTTGTTGCAGGATTTTGGGGGTCGGGAAGTCATCCCGACTCACTTTTATGCGATTATTATGTATATACTTGGGTTTATGCCAAGTTTTCCAAAGGCATTTGACCTGTAGGTACTCGACAGAGTACCCCCATACTCGATCGAGTAGCTACAGGTATGGAAGATTTGATGCATTCTGATCTCGGGCTACTCGATCGAGTAGCCAAGACACTCGATCGAGTAGCATAGCACTCGATCGAGTACCCTTACATACTTGATCGAGTAGCACTGTTACAGGAACTTTTCGAAAATTAAAAGTGTTTAGTTGTTTTATACTTACATGTTTGATGTTTAGCATGGTTCGTGATGCTTAGTAACACCTTTGAACCGTTAAGTTCATATGTTAGAAGTCGTGCTTGAGTTTTATATACATTTTCGTCTCAAATAGTGAAGTGGTGATGGTTTCTTGTTGCTTTGATAGTAAACCCGCCATATTATGATCTATTCATCGGAGTTACATCTTTTCATACGCTTGTGCATACGATATTAACGTGCTTTATCGACGGCGGCTAGTTATTCCGGTGGTTTGTGTATGATTTCTAATTTAACGAGTATAGGCTTAGTGAGTAATGTCCATAATAAATAATATGGTTCTAATTTATGTTATGATACAAGTAATAGGTAATATGTGTGGTAATTTTGGTGGTGAACTTCGGGGACGAAGTTCCCTTTAGAGGGGAAGAGTAATGTCGCAAAAAAAAAAGGCTGATTTTGACGTTGTGTTGTTATTCGTTTATAATGTTTTGTTGTTTAATTGCAAAATTTTCTAGTACTTTGATCACATTGCTTATATGAAGTGTAAGTAGTTACTTTAGTTCATTGAAGTGAATGTGATAGTATGTCATAAAGAGATAGTTGTGGTGCAATGTGTCGTAATAGAATCGCGTTGTTGAGTAACATGGTGGTATTAGTTATGAGATATGTTTCGGGTCGATAGTTGTTACCATATGATGGTTGATCGTCGTTTGTGCTGGTTCGTATAGCGAGATTGATGTTTTATATATGATAGTTTGTAAGGGTGGATGTATACATATAGAGTGACAATTGATAATGATGATGTTTATGTGATAGCTGTAAGAGTCGATATGAACAGAGCGTTAAATAATGATGATATGATGACATGGGGGATGGTGTTTCAGGGAAGTAGATGATTTATGTCGAAAGAATAGTGATGTCGTGTCTTCTGTGTCTTGTGCGTTGAGTTAGGTGAGTTGAACTTCGGGGACGAAGTTCTTTTTAAGGAGGGAAGACTGTAATACCCGCCCTTTTAGGGACCCTTTGACCAGCATTGACCGACCTTGGGAGCGGGAATAGTTCATAGAAGTACATGCCAAAGCTATCTTGGGTTACGAGTTATGAGTGGTACTCGATAGAGTAGAGGCTACTCGATCAAGTAGCATGGTTACTCGATCGAGTAGGGAGTTACTCGATCGAGTGTGTGATACCCGTCGTTGTGAGTACCAAAAATAAAATTTATATTTCCTATTAAAACTAACCTAGGCTAGTGGTAACAGGGTCGAACCACAAGGAGGCGAATGTAATTAATAATTGTCTAATTCTAGTCTAAGGTAATGAATGTGGGGGTTGAATTGATTTGGTCTATAGCTAAAGGCAATAAACTAAATAGACGGATAAAACAGATAAAAGAAGGGGTACTAGGATGGTCGGTTCACTATAGTTTCGGCGGCAGCATACTAAGTAGGTCTAAATCAAACACACGAGGCAGGAAAACAAGAGGTCCTCTCGGTCCACTCTTAACAAGTAGCTCTTATTTCGATCTTGCTACAAGTCCCTAATATCACTAATACTGACTTTCGTCCTGAAAAGTGACTAAAAACCTAAACTTTACGTATCTTTCGATCTCAGCATAGTTTAGTCATTTTAATTGATGGTCAATCAACCTTCCCTATCTTTCGATCTAATGGGTTAGTCATATCCTAAACATTCAACTAGTCGCGTGCACTCGATTCGTCAAATATAGAAATTAAAACAATTAAAACGAAGGTAACACCTCACGTGGTCAGTCGATCGACCAAGTATGGCAGTCAATCGACTGACGCGCGATTTCAGGCCACTATTCTAATGCCGCCTAATCCTACAGATCCCCTACATCCTAGCACGAATAATTTAGCTACTCATGACTATAGTGGAAACAAAAATAATATTAAGAATTAAAACTACTTATTTCATGCTTAAATTAACGGAATAAAAGATTAGCATAAAACGATAATTATGGCTTCGGGAAACTAACTATCAATTCCTATACTATCAACACAATAAAGATGAACTGAAATAAGAGTAGGGGAATACCGAAATTGCAGAGGAATTGTAACGGAAAGATTAATGGCATAAACGAAAATCCAATGCGAAACAATATTCCGAACCCTAATTATTTCCGAAAGAACTGTATGCTAAACTTGAATAAAAATTGGATAATTTTCTGAATACCTAGCTTACGTTATATAGAATACACCGTAGCTCTTATTTCCAAAACCTAAAATACAATGGGCTTCAAGTTCCTCGATCTTTTAATTCACGTCTGAAGTATCGGTTTGGTCGATCGACTGATGGGACGGGTCGATCTATCTGGCCTATCTTTGAACAAAGAGCTCTTTTGGAAGTCGTGGGTTGGTCGATCGACTAAGGAAGCCACGATCGATCGTTTTTTGCTGATTCTTGACTTCTAACTTCTCGTGGATTTGTCTTTCGGGCCTTGAAATGCGCACCAAGCTCGTTCCTTAAGTAAATACTTCATGTCAAATGCGGTCAAGATACTGGGACGGATTTAGCTCAATATCTACTGATTTCCGCATAAATCTGCAATATTACATAAAAATACGAAAGTAGACGAAATGGGGCAAATAGTAGCCTTAAACTACATAAATGAGCTCTGAAATGCGTGTAAAATAGGGTGTAAAACATCATATAAAAGACACACATCAAACTTCCCCAAACCAAACCCTTGCTTGTCCCCAAGCAAGAACTAGACTCGATCTAAAGGAACGAGTTCAATCTCAGAGCGAAATGCAATTGAATAGCCTAACCGAATTAATGCATAACCAACAATCAATTAGAGATGTGAATCATGCAAACGAGTTATAGAGTCGTTAAAAACTGCTGAACCGTTGACTATAGAGACTTATCAAATTGGACTCTCACGGGTCGCTCAAATCACTCAAATAAGCACAAGGTGAATAATGTATGAGATGGAAAATAAGTAATATTGTAGTGACTCTCACCTAACTACGACCTATAAGAACATGCCTGCAATATAATATGAAAGTAATCTCTACAACCGTACATATGCATTCCAACCGAACAAATGACCATGACACATGCCGAGGTATATATAGGATATGTGAGGTAATGGGCAGAAAGAGGAAAAAAATTTATGGAAACGTGGGGGTACAGGTGATCAAGCTAGTACCGTAACAAAACCATATGACAATATCCTTCTTCTTGCTCAAAATTCAATCGATACGGTGCTATAGCAAGCACAAAACTCACAATCTCCGTAATAAATCAACTCCCCATAATAAATAAATGAAACATGGGAGCAAAAATCGCCATTTGATAAAGACTTGAATCGTGCGAAATGATTTTTGTTTCTCTTCTCGGGTCCCAGTCGATCGACCGATGATGTCAGTCGATCGACTGCCTATACAGTACAACACTCCTTTTTTTTTTCTTTTTCGAATAATTTTCTCTCTTTTATTTTTTTCTTTTCTATTTCTTTCTTTCCTTCCTTTCATCTTCCAATCATCATCTCAAAAGAGCATTTGCCACAAAAAACGTAGTAACAATCCCAAAAACATAATCTACTAGCTTGACAAGGGCAGGCTAAATGTAGGATGTAGTAATGGGACAAAAAGGCTGTTTTTGGCAGTGTGGAGCTTATGGGTAAAATGAGAAAAGGGGACCTCTACCACATGTGTCAACTAACCACAAACCGAATGCATAAAGGTATTAAGCAGACTAAGTTCATATTTATGCACATTTATGAAACATGTCTCATAAGGAGTAACTACTCACATTCCTAGATAAACTGGTCATAGATGTCACCAGTTATAGGCTCTAAATCTCAGAAATATGATGTAGCTTGCCAAAAATCTAAGTCAAGTCTAAAGTCCAGCAAGAAATTAATGAAAACTCGTAGATATGCATTTATGATTCTACTAATAACATGTTAGTCAGCAAGGCTTAGGCAAAAACAGATACAAATGCAATGTCATCATTGAAATACCACCGTTCCGACTCAACCTATATGCTAAAATAAACGTGCATTTTTTGAAAATTTTGAAATTTTTCAATTTTTTTTTGAATTTTTGTATATATGAGAAACGAAACAAACAAATGCAAACTGAAATGTAAACGTGAATGCAAGCAAATGATATGCGACGCAAAACCCTTCCCCAAACCAAATCGCACAATGTCCCCATTGTGCAAAATCATGTAATGAAAGAAAAGAGAAACAGAAATTTGCGAGAAAATTAAGTAAACAAGACATGAAGTAAGGACTTGGAACTCACAAGACTTTAAGCGCAAAAAAAGGAAATCTCCCAAACCAAATGTGAGCTAGGAGGTTTCAGGTGGCTAGCGATGCTACCAAAAGTACCTGAAAAGACAAAAGAGCCACGCATAAGTCCGAGAAAACAATTTTTGAAGCGGTACAATGTGCATAAGATGAAGATTGAAGAAAACAGAATTATGTCGGAAAAGAAAGAGAAGGAAAGACTCCCTCAATTCCGCAAAACGACCAAACACAGCAGGGGAGAGGTCGTTAATAGGTACAGCAGCAGGCAACGGTCGATCGACCATCTCACCCACTCGATCGACCAGGTGAACAGGAACAGAAGCTCCTGGAACTGTGCAGCTCAGTCGATTGACCATAAGGGTCAGTCGATCGACTAGAAATACTGCTGTAACTTTCTGATTTCTCAATTAGCTCGAGAGCATGAGCTAATAAGGTCTAAAACCCTGCAAATGCACAATAATACGCGCCCAAAAATTGCACAAAACCTTAAGTAACCATCCTAAGTGTTTAAAATCCTAAGCAAACGAAATAAATTGCGAAGTCTCGCGCACACAAAAGCAATAAATAAAAAGTTTCAAAAGCAAATAAAATGTAAATGTTTTGAAGAAGTCTCAATCAACTAATAGTTGATCAAGAACGGCCATGGAATGGCCCACTTGACTGGCTTCTGGCTACAAGAGGTAGCCTCAACAGTGCTCATCTTCACAGCGGCACTCTTCTCAACTTCATCATGCGTCAAGCTCAACGGATCAACATGTCGGACATCTTCCCACTCAATGACCTCCTCTGACTCGTCGGAATCCAGATCAGACTCCATTGCTTTGACTGTCTCATCTTCGGGCTCCTCATCAGTGCCATAGCTAAGGCATCCTAGACCACCTCGTTGAACAATTGGTCCCTTCACAACTGGAGCAACATGTGGCTCTTCCTTCCCCAAACCAAATCTGCAATATCTAAAATAAGAGAATCTTCCTCCACTTTGCTCCCAATCAAAGGAGGTGTCACAACAGGAGTAGGAATAGAGACGGGCATATCAGGAAGTATAAAATAAGATTTCTTTTCAGAAACCGTATTGCAAGTGACAGGCCACATGTGGTCTTTCTTCCTAGCTGTATGGGCAAACACAATGGAATGCTTGCCTACCTTAAAGGTCAAAGTTCCCGAACCAATATCAATAACTGCACCAGCAGTGTGCAGGAATGGTCTACCCAAAATAATGGGAATGTGGGCATCTTCGGGCATATCGAGCACAACGAAGTCAACAGGGAAGAAAAACTTCCCTATTTGTACGGGGATGTCCTCTAAGACTCCTATTGGCTGGACCGCAGAGCGATCAGCCATCTGTACTGTCATGTTGGTTACTACAAACCTAGTCAATTTGAGCTTCCTAGCAAGACTCAAGGGCATTACACTAATACTGGCTCCTAAGTCACATAAGGCTTTCTCTATTGGAAAGGTGCCAATAATACATGGGACAGAAAAACTACCCGGGTCTTCTAGCTTAAGGGGTGCAGTATGGGTTAAATAAGAGCATGTCTCCTAAGTGAGTGCGACAGTGTGCACAGTTTCAAGTGACTTCTTTTTAGACAGGAATTGCTTCATGAATTTTGTGTAAGCAGACACTTTATTGACTAATTCGAGGAAAGAAACTTGCACATTTAAACTATGAATAACTTTTTCAAACTTATTAAATGATACATGTTCCTTTGTCGGCACCAATCTCTCTGGATAAGGGGCTGAAAGTAGCAACTTAGCCCTCTCCTCTAGATCTCTCATGCCGGATCGGTGGACTTAGGGCCGAAGTCCACAACCTTCTCCTTGTTGTAGCTCGACCCCTCTTCGACCGTCTCAAATGTGAACCATTAATCGACAAAGGGTCGTACTTTGAACCGAACGGACCCATCAAAGATTCGGTCCGTCCTCAATATTTTCGGGCAAAAGAGTACCCGAAACAAGTGGTCCCTCAAGTTGTCGGGCATTGGAGGACGAAAAGAATCACCTTCAAGCAGAATCTCGGTCAATCGACCAGTTGGTCATCGATCGATCCGACTTCAACAGACCGAGAAGCTACTTGTTTGTCGCACTTGATCGATCGACCGGGTATGTCAGTCGATCGACTGACATACCTGTTGATCGTCTTTTTCTTGCTTTTGTTCATTCCAGCTTTCTTCTGACTCGGTTCCGCCTCATCTTTTTCAGGGGCATCCTCTATCATAGCAGGCCATTCAAGGGTAAATCCACTCCTCAAAGTGATAGCATTGAGGGTCTCTTTTTGCTCCGTCTGAGTCGGTAAGTGTCCCGGAGCTCAAGTTGTGCTCTTGCTAGCCAATTGGGCAATTTGGCTCTCCAACATCTTCATCCCGGCCTCTCTAGCCTGGGATTCCTTCTGCAACAAATTCTTTAACTCATTGAACTCAGAACCTTGGGTTTTTTGCTACTGCTATGGGACATACGGAGGCTTTTGGAACAGTTGTTGCTTGTGAGGGGGTACATAGTTCTGCTGCTGCTGTGGAGGTTGAGTCGGATTCAAAACATTTCGGCTACTCCACCTCAAGTTGGGGTGGACATTCGGCTCATAGTAAGTATTTGTCTGCCTATAATGTTGAAAGGCAGCACAGGACTCAAAGGGGCTAGGACAATTGTCTGAAACATGTCCCTCAGCTCCACATCTTTTACAGACGAAAGGACCGTCTGAAACAGCGTTTACATGGTAAATCCCTCCTTTGGAAGCTCATCCCAACTCGTACTTGCCAAATCTCACCATGAGTGCTTCTAATGCAGCTACTGAAGGAGATTCAACAGCTCTCCTTTGATTTCCCCGGGAATTCCCATACTCAGCTTTGTGGGTGGCCAAGTCATCAATGATCTTCCACCCCTTAGTCTCCCCTGTATTCTCCTGGAATATGCCATTAGCTGTCATATCCAGGATAGCCCTTTGATCGTCATAGAGCCCATTGTAGAACTGATTGCATAGGCTCCACTTCTCAAACCCATGATGCGGAATGGTTCGCACCACTTTCTTGAAACGGGCCCATGCCTCATGAAAGTTCTCATCAGGCCCCTGTTTAAAGCTCGTGATTTGAGCTCTAATAGCATTCGTCTTCGTGGCAGAAAAGTACTTCTTGTAGAATGCCAAGGCCAAAGAATTCCAGTCGGTGATCCCATTAGCAGCTCGGTCCAGATCTCTGTACCACTCCCTTGCAGCATCGCGGAGTGAGAATATAAACATAGTCTCCTTTATCTGGTCCTGGGTCACACCGGTCGGCGGGGGTATAGAGCAGCAATAATCAATAAATATCTCCATATGCTTGGCTACATCTTCATTTGCAGCTCCCCCGAATTTGTTCCTCTCAACCAAGTTGATATAAGTAGGCTTTGGTAAGAGGAAACTACAAAAAAAATATGAGAATAGTTTAAGGAACGAATGTCCCTTAAACTAAGAAACAGACTGAAATAAAACAACTAAAAATTAGAACAATTGCCTACCCGACAACGGCGCCAAAATTTGATACCCGTCGTTGTGAGTACCAAAAATAAAATTTATATTTCCTATTAAAACTAACTTAGGCTAGTGGTAACAGGGTCGAACCACAAGGAGGCGAATGTAATTAATAATTGTCTAATTCTAGTCTAAGGTAACGAATGTGGGGGTTGAATTGATTTGGTCTATAGCTAAAGGCAATAAACTAAATAGACGGATAAAACAGATAAAAGAAGGGGTACTAGGATGGTCGGTTCACTATAGTTTCGGCGGCAGCATACTAAGTAGGTCTAAATCAAACATATGAGGCGGGAAAACAAGAGGTCCTCTCGGTCCACTCTTAACAAGTAGCTCTTATTTCGATCTCGCTACAAGTCCCTAATATCACTAATACTGACTTTCGTCCTGAAAAGTGACTAAAAACCTAAACTTTACCTATCTTTCGATCTCAGCATAGTTTAGTCATTTTAATTGATGGTCAATCAACCTTCCCTATCGTTCGATCTAATGGGTCAGTCATATCCTAAACATTCAACTAGTCGCGTGCAATCGATTCGTCAAATATAGAAATTAAAACAATTAAACGAAGGTAACACCTCACGTGGTCAGTCGATCGACCAATTATGGCAGTCGATCGACTGACACACGATTTCAGGCCACTATTCTAATGCCGCCTAATCCTACAGATCCCCTACATCGTAGCACAAATAATTTAGCTACTCATGACTATAGTGGAAACAACAATAATATTAAGAATTAAAACTACTGATTTCATTCTTGAATTAACGGAATAAAAGATTAGCATAAAACGATAATTATGGCTTCGGGAAACTAACTATCAATTCCTATACTATCAACACAATAAAGATGAACTGAAATAAGAGTAGGGGAATACCGAAATTGCAGAGGAATTGTAACGGAAAGATTAATAGCATAAACGAAAATCCAATGCGAAACAATATTCCGAACCCTAATTATTTCCTAAAGAACTTTATGCTAAACTTGAATAAAAATTGGATAATTTTCTGAATACCTAGCTTACGTTATATAGAATACAACGTAGCTCTTATTTCCAAAACCTAAAATACAATGGGCTTCAAGTTACTCGATCTTTTAATTCACATCTGAAGTATCGGTTTGGTCGATCGATTGATGGGACGGGTCGATCGACCGCCTATCTTTGAATTAGCTACGGAAGTCGTGGGTTGGTCGATCGACTAAAGCTTGATCGATCGATGCTTTAGCTGATTCTTGACTTCTAACTTCTCGTGGATTTGTCTTTCGGGCCTTGAAATGCGCACCAAGCTCGTTCCTTAAGTAAATACTTCATGTCAAATGCAGTGCAAGATACTCGGGGACGGATTTAGCTCAATATCTACTCATTTCTGCATAAATCTGCAATATTACATACAAATACGAAAGTAGATGAAATGGGGCAAATATTAGCCTTAAACTACACAAATGAGCTCTGAAATGCGTGTAAAATAGGGTGTAAAACATCATATAAAAAACACGCATCAGTGTGTGTGGTACTCGATCGAGTAGCGATTTTTCAGCGAGGGTTTTTAATCGCGTGTTGTTAAATCCTCAAATCATTTCCGCCTCATTCCTCCTATCCTTCAGTCGTCTCTCTCCTTTCCCTTCACCATAAAACCTCCATGGAAGCCTTTTGAAGGTCACTGTGCCTTAGAAGAGTATAGCTTGAGTCGGGTAGCGGTCTTTTACCGGATTTCTCTATATAGGTATGTCGTCATCATCATCCTTGTCTTTGTCTTTATGATTAGGGTCTACTTGGTAGTAATAGATGATTGTGTTGTGGTTATAGGCTTTGCTTGGTTGCTGGATATGTCATATGTTGGAATGGATTGGTGGCAATTGCCTAAAGGTAGGTTCGCCTACTCAGTTTCTGTAGATAGTTTAGTGTGTCGATCGTTGTGTCCTTGTTGTGGTGTTTGTGTGGCTGCGTGTATATGGTTATTGGTTGATTTAGACGGTTGTTGATGTTGTATTGTGATTATGACTGTTTGTCTCTGGTTCTCGAGATGCGTTCTCGGCTGAGTGGAGTCACTTGCGGAAGTGGCTTCACGCCCTAGTTTCGCCCTTCGTGTAACCCGCCATGGAAGGGGGTGTGCACATTAATGGGACAGGGTTATCGCTCGGTATGATGAGCGGAGATTTGGTGGGTACGGTTGCGGTCCCCCATTGGCAGGGTTGGTCCAATGGACGGTCGGTGACGGAGATCGATTGATGTGGGTGTGCTTGTGTGTGTGATTAACTGTCTTGTGTTGAATTGTTGGGTGTTGTTGGCTTTGTTGTATCTTATCTTAGTACTGAGCTTGTGTGGTTGTCTTGTTGTTTTATGTGTCTGCCGTGATCCCTTATGCTGAGCAGTCTGTCTTAGCAGGTGTTGATGTTGTTGATAGCTGGAGTCCGGGCGGGGATGAGTCTTCACGAGATTTGATAGTTATAGCAAGTAGTCTTGAGTTGTATCTTTTATATCTTCAGTTGGTTTAAAACACTTATAATATAACATAATAGTTCTTTTATCGACATTTGATTATTACTGTCCTCGGGCAACCGAGATGGTAATGTCCTTATATGCTAAGGAAGGCCTAGTTAAGCCTCCTTTGGATATGGTGGTGTTTCAGTTAAAACGTGCATAACATGAAACAAAACATGGGATAAATGAGCCAAAACTGATTTTTGGCCTGAGACAGAAGCCCCTTGGTTCGCCGGCTTGCCCGCGCCTAAATGGGGTGTCCAGGTCAGAGATCAACCGTGTTTGTTCTCGTCATTTCTCTTTAATTCATTTTCATATTTGTAATCGGTTTTTACCATTTCAAATATTTTCAAACCCTTTTTATTTTATTTCATTTGTTTTATCTATAAAACATTTTTCACCATTGGTTCCTCATACTATGACGGTTAAATCCGTGTTTCGGTGATAATATTTGGTTAATGACATTTAAATGGTATTTTAAAGCCTTTTATTTCATTTTTGGGAGGTGTTTTAAAGCCTCTAATCATTTCTTTACATTTTCAAAACAAATATATTAGTCACCAACACAAAGTCATCCTTGGTTCTACATACCATGCCGGATTTTAACTCGGGTACGATGATGAGTATCGACTAATTATATTCAAATAAACTCAAAACAATTAGTTCATAATCATTTTCAAAACTATTCATGTCAAGTTTGTCAATTCGAATCCGACACCGAATATTATCAAAATAATGACGATTATTCGAGTCTAGTTCTTCAAATCAACAAATGCGGTCTAAACGACCCTTTCAAACCAAATCGGGTTCAAATACCCATTTCTAAACACGTTTTGTAACGTTTTCGAAAGGTCAGAATACGGCATATAACCGTAGGCTGACCCGCGCCTCAAGCAAGCCTTTTCTTTCACATTTTCAGAACCAGGGGAGGCCTCTTTACACCGCCGGCTGGCTCGCGCCTCATGTAGCCGTCTGGTACAGGGCATGTTCCCTTTCCAGCATTAGTCTAGGACGATCCCGACTCTGATTAGCTCGGATATAGGACGGATCAGATGACTATTTGTTCATTCAAAATCGTATTTGCAAAATGCCTTACTAAGACAAATGGATCACGTTATGCACCTTAAACCTAATACGGTAAATGGATGTTTAATTTCCGACTTGCTTGCAAATCAATCATTAATCCAACTCGACATCTTATACTTGATACTTGGATTAAATCAACTGACTTAGAAAGCTCTCACATGTTAGGTTTAAATTATTGGATGCGCATTCATGCATTTAAACCGTTTTATCAACTTTTGCATTCAACCAACCAAGATCGATCGGAGAGGCGCTACACGGGATTGGGTGTCTGATTAAAGGGCTTACCAATACATACCTTCACCTCTTACTCAGAAACTTTGGATAGTGGACGACCTTATCCAAGGCATACGTGAGTCATTCTAGAGATAGGATGCTAAAGAGAGACGATTTCCTTATCTTTAGTACCTATGTCAAACGCTGCTTTGTGCTTCGATTTGACCGTGGTATAAAGTGGATTTCGAATGGGTTCCAAGCATCCCATAAATGCTTGGTGGCGACTCCGAAAATCTCTAATCGTTTCGAGACCCTTACTGAGACGAAACCGACCGACATAAAACGATCCGGTCAAAAGCATTTTTACACCGCCGAGCGTGGCTTTCAAAAGACCGCTGCATGTCCACAGATTGGCCTGGCGTGCAGGTGGCCCGCGACTACGGACCGGTAGGTGGCCCCCCAAATCCACATACCGAGACGTGGCCCACGTCCACACCTTCCATGGGAGTGGGCATGACCCCAGTAGACTCTGCCTCTGAAGCAGCCACAAGCTTGTGATACAACAGCGGGAAGGGGACCTTTACTGGGACATTAGGAGTGCTAGGAGCTAAGACAGATTCAGACTCCGACTCAGACTAAGATTCTTCTTCACGTCCCTCTTTGACCATAGGGCCTTCTCCAGTTGTGATCTTGAGAATGCGGCATTTGCAATCCGTCCACTTGACGGTTTTCCTCCAGCCCTGTGTAGCTTTCTCCGGGTCAGTGTCGGAGATCAAGGCGGTGGGGTAAAATTGGTTGTCCCTTAGAGCAATATTGATGATGTCCTCATAGTCGAGGTGTTTGATGTTATCCTCTCCGAAGAGGAGAGTGACAGCTTGTCCGTCGAGGAATGGGGACGATTTAAACTCGGTTGATGCACCTTCGGTGTTGTTGGGGATGAAGTAGCAGTCCTGGAAGACTTCCACACCTGGGTGTCTGACCTTGGGCACAGATTCATAGATCGGCTCAGGGAAACCATTGTAGAGCTCGGACTCTCCTTCAGGGACAAAGTATCCATTGAGGGTCAAATGATAGGGACGGAGGATAACTCTGTACTTCTTGCGCTTCCGAATCAGGAGGTTCATCTCCTGGATATCTTCATTGGTACGGTCATAGCCCAGTCCGAAGGGGATATTGGGGACCTTAGCATGTTTCAAGGGAGGTAAGGTGTTCTTCAGCGGATTGAGAGGTAAACCCGGGAAGTAACCCTGGCGCATCAGAATGCGGTTGACTGTGAGGTTGGCAAATGGGTCACAATCAAAGGGTGTTGATTCATCAGTTATGGCATTCACAGCTTGGAATCCCCACATTTCGTTGTCATCCTCCTCAATGGCTTGGGAGGTCATTCCCTTTTCATGATGGCTTTGATCGGGGAAGCAGGAATCGTGATCGTTTTCCCGTTGAAGGGGACCCTGATTTTCTGATGGAGGGTAGAAGTAACTTCCTTGACGGCGTAAATCCAGGGATGTCCCAGAAGCATGTTGAAGGAGGCGTCGATGTAGACTACCTGAAAACTGGTTTGCCTTTCCAGTGGTCCGGTTGCGACGGTTAGAGTGATAAGCCCTACGACCTTATGACGAGTGCCGTCAGAAGCGCGCTCTTCTTAATCGGTTTGGACCAAATCAGCTTTTTTGATACCTAGTTTATGAGCCGTTTTGAGGGGAATGACATTCACCGCGGATCCGTCATCAACAAGAACCATAGGCACATTCTTTTTTAGGCACTGTACGGTGATGTATAGGGCCAGGTTATGGTTGGCTCTGAAGGGAGGGATATCTTCATCAGAGAAGATGACCAGGTTGCTCAAATTAGGGATATTCCTTGTCTTGTGTGCCACCACTTCTTCCGGGGAGGAGGTAGCGGGCATACTTCGTTTTCCCAAGGCTTGTAGTAGAGCTTATCAATGCTCGAAGGACGTGGCGATCAGTTCCCAAATTGAAATTTTGGCTTTTGCTTTCTGCA
Source organism: Silene latifolia (assembly GCF_048544455.1). Classification (NCBI taxonomy): domain Eukaryota; kingdom Viridiplantae; phylum Streptophyta; class Magnoliopsida; order Caryophyllales; family Caryophyllaceae; genus Silene; species Silene latifolia. Next base: position 97,417,478 of record NC_133538.1, read on the forward strand.
GTTGTTTGAGGATCGAATTCTCGGGAGCCTTGGGCTGAGTGTCCATGTCCGGGACAACTTGGTCATTCGTTGTTGGAGCGACCGTTGAATTATTCGGGTTTTGGTAGGGGCGTCAGGACCGGGTAAGATGACCGATCTCTTTCGCCTGCTTCACTTTCCCTGGGACAATATAGACATCTTCAACATCATATCTCCAGATACGATTGATTTCAGGATCCTGAGGGTACCTTGGAGGGGTATTCCTCGGTGGGTAGTTTTTGTGAGGGACATTTTTGTGAGGGTAGTTTTTGTGAGGGTAGTTTTTGTGAGGTTGATTATTGTGGGGGTGATTGTTGTGAGGTGCATGCCAGAATGGTCGCGGGAGCAATCCATCCTCGTGAGGGTAGTTTTGGGTGCTTGGGGGACCCTCCCTCTGGCGTGGTGTTGGAGGATTGAAAATCAATCGGCGGTAGGCATCGTTATATCGGGTAATCCTTTCGGAGAGACTAGCTATAACTTCCATAACTTGTTAGAACATGGCCACCATAGTCGAGGCACTGAACACAAATACCCCGTCCGAGGCATCCTTCTCCAGGGCATTCATCTTGTCATCAATTGGCAGGATGAGGTGTGAGCAGTCCAAGGTTGGCTCATCATCGGAGATGGCATGGATTCCCAAAGGGTTCGTTTTGTTGTTCGGTTTAGTTGGTGGAGGCAAAGGTAGTTCCCCTTTCTCGATCATGTCTTGTATGATGTGTTTGAGCTTGAAGCAGGTTTTCGTGTCATGCCCTTTCCCTTGGTGGTACTGACAGTAGGCATTAGGGTTCCAGAAGTGGGATTTCTTAGCATCAGACGGATCTGGGGTGGGTCCGATCGGTTGTAATTTCCCTTGGTCCATAAGCTTTTTTAGGGCGCTTGCATAAGTTGACCCTATATTGGTGAACACTCTCTGGGGGCGCTCAGCCCTCTTGGCGGTTGGTTCACGGAGGTTGACCTCATCAAACTTGTTCGTCTGACCATAAGGGCGAGATCCGATTGATGTGGATCCCTGGTAGCCTCTACCGGTGGTTTTGGCTAGGACACCCTTTCGAAGATCGTCTTCAATGCGTGTCCCGAGGATTTGCAGATCCTGGAAGGTCTTAATGTTTTGGTACCTCAGTAAGTTGGCATATACCGGGCGGAGATTGTTGACAAACTTTTCCACCAAAGTTGACTCACTCGGCTTGCTGACCAACTGAGGCTTACCCTCCTCCAACGGGTTAGGAACTCGGTGAATCCCTCCTTGTCATTCTGGGTTTGGACCTCAAGAGTACGGGTATTGGCTTGGATTTCCACATTGTCGGCATATTGCTTAGCAAATTCAACTGCGACCTTATCCCAGGTAGTGAGGTTCTTCGGGTCAAGAGAGTAGTACCATTGGCGAGGGATCGGTTCCAAGGATGATGGAAAGATCCGGGTGAAAAGTTCATGTTTGACCCCTTTTATGGCCATGTAGTCCTTGAAGGCTCGAATGTGATTGAGTGGGTCCTCCACTCCCTTGAATTTGGGCACATCAGTCAAGGTAAAGTTGTCGGGTAGTTGATCCCCAACGGGCTCAAATCTTCTATTGTTCTCAAGGTGGATGTTGTTACCCCGGGCTAGGAGTTGTTCTTCCAAGAGCTTGAGCCTTTTCTCAGTTTCAGTCAAGGGCGGAGTGTTGTGCTCTCCAGTTTTCTTATTTTCCAGGGTGTCGATATGGGTCTCGACACGATCCAGAGTGACCTTAAGAGAAGTGAGCAGGCTGGCTAGCTGAGTAGTCGTGACATCTCTGTTGTCCTTGTTGTTGTTGAACGAAGCTGAAGACGGGGCCATGGTTCTGCGGCAGAAAAATGGCTCACATTACAACTCAATCCGACACGGTAAAAAGACTGAACGCAGATAACGGAAAGGCCGAAACGAAAATCAGACTCAACAAGACGAGGATGAACGTGTGTAGTACCTCGGTGCTGACTCGATTTATAACGTGACGGTGTTGACCGGACTCTAACTCGCATCCAACGTGGTGGCGTGACGCCATTGGTCGAGTCTCGTGGTGAGATGACTCATAAGTAAAGACCCATAAGTACGTTTGCTTCGACTCGATAGACACGAGGCGGAATTGGAGTGGTGGACTAAAGTTTTCGAAAATAGAAATTTTCAAAAAGATTCGTTTGTCGCTTTATGGACGGCTTCCGAAGATAGGGATCTCCGCAAGTCGATCAGTTGAAAGGGTTGTCTTAAGTTTGCTTGCAAAAGACGGTTTGAGTTTGAGTCGACTCGGAAAACAATTTACTGTTTCCCGAGACGGTCTTTTGAAATTCAAAATTGTATGTTTTGAAAATCGAGTTTGAAATGTTTGAAAAGGTCTAGGGGACGGTGTATGGTCCTCAGGTTTATTAAAGTGTGTCTTGAGAAAAGGATGTGTGTTTTCTCGGGTTTTGAAAGAGCCATTGTCGGCGCGAAATGGGTTAAAATCCGTGTCTAGACTCGGCAATTATAACGGCATAAAAAGATGATTTGAAATGGTTGTAGAAAACCGAGTTTAAAAATCGCCATTACGACGGCCTAGGAAGGCGTGTCGAAATGGTTATAAAAACCGAGTTTGAAAATCGCCATTACGACGGCCTAGAAAGGCATGTTGAAATGGTTATAAAAACCGGGTTAGAAAATCGTCGTTACGACAGCCTAGAAAGGCGTGTTGAAATGGTTATAAAAACCGGGTTTGAAAATCGTCATTACGACGGACTATAAAGGCGTGTAGAAATGGTTATAAAAATCGGGTTTGAAAATCGTCATTTCGACGACCTAGAAAGGCGTGTTGAAATGGTTATAAAAACCGGGTTTGAAAATCGTCATTACGATGGCGTAGGAAGGCGTGTTGAAAATGGTTATAAGAACCGGGTTTGAAAATCATCATTACGACGGCCTAGAAAGGCGTGTTGAAATGGTTACTAAAACCGGGTTTGAAAATAGTCATTACGACGGCCTAAAAGGCTTGTTGAAAGTTGAAATGCAACGGCCGGTGAAAGACCGAGGTTTGAAACGGCCATTATACAGCGCAAAAAGATGTTTTTGAAAGTTTGAAAATGACACGGAAGGACTTATGATCACATAGCACATAAGCACTCATAGTTTCATTATATTATGCATTATGCGGACACGGGTTTTGGATTAGAGGGTGGGTTATACACCAAGCAATCAAACCCCGATTTACGAGAGGGATACCCATCCAAACAAAATGTGTAAGGAGAGTGCCCTTACCTCGTGCTCGAAGGTGTAATACTACGGATTTTATAGGCTGGTACTCGACCGAGTATGGCCTACCCGGTCGAGTAGTGTGTGTCATGAGTCTGTTTGGCTACTGCCGAGGAACACTCGGCCGAGTATGATGAATACTCGGCCGAGTATGATGAATACTTGGCCGAGTATGATGAATACTCGACCGAGTAGAGGATACTCGGCCGAGTATACTCTATACTCAACCGAGTATCCGGTCTAGCGAGTAATATTTCAGCGGTTTGATTCGGGAGTAATTAAAGATTATATAATTCAATAATCAGTTTCTAAAACACCATTTACAAACCTAATCAAACCTACGACGCTCTAATCACTCCCAATCTCTCCTCTGTGTATGTATGGACAATCTTAGCAATCGCATTCAATCATTCATCCTTTCGTCGATAAGTCTTTATTCCCATGTTTGTTGGTGTTTAATTCTAGGGTTTGCCTTTAATCATGAATTGGGGGAAATGGGGTTTTGCAGTTAGTGATTGGAATTATGTGATTGTTGTTGTAGGTGACGATGTGGTATTTGTTATGCATTTGTATGGTTAATTACAGCGTAAGCGGATTGCAAAAAGGTAGGGTTTCCCTACTCAGTTACTGTTAATTGATTTAAGACTGTGCTTTTGTTGTAGTTGTTGTTATCTACTGCTCATCGGAGTATGGGTGTTGTGATGGCGGTGGAGATGTGGTTGTGTTGTGACGGTTGTGGTGTTGTGACAGCTGTGGTGTTGTGTGATTGTGGTGGAGTCACTTGCGGGAGTGGCTTCACACCCTAGTTAGCCCTCCGTGCAACCCGCCATGGGAGGGGATGTGCACATTAAGGGACAGGGATTGTTAGTCGCTCGTTGATGAGCTGGACTAGGTGGGGATGGGCTGCGGTCACCCACTGGCGGCAAGGATTACCTATTGCGATAGGTAATCTGGCAGGGCTACACACTTCGGTGTGTAGTCGGTTACTGTGTGAGATCGGGAGACCGCGGATGGAGGATGATCAGCCGGTTACATTGTTTGTTTATCTTATCTTGATTGAACGGTACGGACCCCGTTGTTGTTGTTTTGTAAAACCTACGGTGATCCATTTTGGGATGGTGAGCAGATTATGACAGGTAATGCCGATGTTTAACTATGGGACAGTCATGAGGAGTCATCACTCGAGTCTAGTGTCCGCCGTCAAGAGACTTAGCTTGCATTCTTTGTAGTTGTTAGGCCTTTCACAGTTATACTTTGGTTTGGTTTTGGAAATATGTAATCACCAACTCTTTATACTTTAATAAAGGTTGTTTGGAATTGGTAACTTTGATATGCTAACCTCGGGAAACCGAGATGGTAACAGTCTTTCATGCTGGGGTAGTCCTTGGTAAGGTACCTTGGTATGAGGGGGTGTTACAAAGTGGTATCAGAGTCGAAGATTCTGGCACCTAAAACTAATGAACCCAATGAACTTAGGGAGTCTAAATAAAATGAACCCGGAGAGAGTTATTTGGAGCTACCGCAAAGACTTGGGAGACGTCTCGGAGTCGCACTAAGGCCCTTACGATCTCAAGCCGGTCACTTAGGGGGCAAACTATTGTAAGTTCGAGTCATGTGTGTTTGATACCTATAGTTTGAACCTTGTGCGTGGTTGGATGAAATGATGAAAGAAGTGGAATGTGATAGTTGTTGAAAGATGTATCGAGGATTTGTTGATGTTAAACTTTGAGCATGGAATATGTTGGCATGTTAAGTGTTCAAACATGGTAAAATATGAAGGGTGAATTGTAAATTTGTATCTGATTGATGTTGAGCATGAAGTATGGTAGTGGTACATGTGCATATGAACATGACGATTTTAATCCTTGATTGTTGGTAGAAGCATGTGATTAAGGTCATGCGTCTATATATGTGAATGTCATGTTTAATTTTAATGTGAGTATGGTAAATGTTCAACTATGTAATGGTTTTTAGAGGCATTGAATTGTTATTGTTGCCATATGTATGTTTAAGTTGGTTTGGCTTAGGAAATTTGATTTGTATGAAGATCGATTACGGAAGGGTTATCTTAAAACTGTTATAAGTTGAGTTCTAGAAAAGATTTGGCTGTGATTCTAAGTTGAGGTGATAGGTTGTCTTCTTACGATTCTAACGATAGGTCACACGCCCAAAACGACCAAGTAACGAGTGAGATATGACTGTTTTACGAAAACTGGACGATGCTGAGAATTGTGTTGGTACTCGACCGAGTAAAGTAATACTCGACCGAGTAAGGGCTACTCGGCCGAGTATTCCCAATACTCGACCGAGTAATCCTCTGTGATAATTACGTTCGCTTCTGGAGTCGAAAACTCGGCCGAGTAATATAGTTACTCGACCGAGTATCCTGTACTCGACCAAGTATGCTATGTACTGGACCGAGTACCTCAGTGGGCGGCTATTTTGAATCGGTGGCTATATTTTCACCTTAATGTTTAAGTCGGTGAATATGTTCTTACATTTGTTTTGAGTCGTGGGGTATGTGCACACGTATGTTTTGAGTCTTAACGCATTCTTTTATATATGTGACGGTCTTGATACGTAAGTTACCAAATGCTATGATAGGGAGGATGCCGGCGTAGGAGGGATAGGTGTTGGATATAAAGGACATGAGTTATATGTGGTTGTGAGGGATTGTGGAACAAGAAAAGAGTAGACTGATGAGCTAATCGAGACATGGAGCATGTTTTGTGAGATATGATGAGCGATATAGTCGTGGGTTGAGTAATATAAAAGTAAGTGTATATGGGCAAGGGTGATGTAAGTGTAAAGAAACGTGAGAATGAAAGATTGAGATGAGGGATACGAATAGTGGCATATTGAGATGTGTAAGGATTTATGGAGGGAGACGGTTTGGAATGAGTTGCTTAAGGATATATGTGATAAAAGGTCGCTATAGAGAGATGGAAATGAATAGTGTATAGTGAGGTCAAGTTATGCCGCGATGAGAAGACAATGGTTGATTTGGGAATTTGGAATATCAAGAGGTGAGCCTAGTGTGTAATTCTTTGGGCAATTAACGGTATGAGATGAATTTTTGGTTTCCTAGAGATACGACAGGGAGATACGGCTTATTGAAGAATAACCGTTAGTGTGTAGATTTGATGGTAACAAGTGCGAGTGAATAGTGTGATGGGAGGAGATAAGTGATAAGAAATAAAGAGAAGATATCGATATGAATTATTGGAATTTGAGTTGTGGAGTAACAAGAAGGTAATCGGATTACTAAAGAGTTAGGTAGAAAGAGAAAGGAGATGAATTATTAATTGGTATTATTGAGTAAAAAGGGGGAAAGAGGAATAGAAGTAAGTTGAGAGAACGTTTACCGGAGTTAAGCAGTATGAAGGTAGGAATTTATGGATATGTACGATAGCCTCACTAGAGGGTTTGAGTTAATAGTTATATAGGAGAGCAGGACGATATGTTAGCCGTGAGTTTCGAGGTATTAAGGGAATAAGAAGCTGGTAGAGTGTTTGCACGATCTGAGATTTTGATGGAGAGTTGGGTAATGATATGATAAAGGATAGAATTGGGAATAATGTTGAGGTAGATTTTGTTGATGGATTGAATGTTCGTTATTTGGGATGGTAATCAAAGAGAGGAAACAAATTGTTATATTAAGAAGTGATAGTAAGAGAGTAATCACATGAAGGATGTTGGCGTCATAGTATTGTCACTAGTGGTCGAGGATGATGTTACTTTAGGGAAGTTAGCTGTCCTAATAAGGTTGATCTTGTGGAGGTGATTAGTATTTTTTGTTGTGAAGGAGTATAAGATGTAGATATATGAGGTGCTCGCTGGAAGTTGAGCAATAATGTTATGGCTACATTTGCCGGAGGGGTGATAATTGTGTGTATGAGAGGATATGTTATGAAAGGCACCTGAGTTAAGTCCGGATGAGAGGTATTCATTGTCAAGTGGTAACTTACGTGGTCAGGATTGTCTAGTTAGATTCGATTATGGGTCCATGAGGTGTGTAAAACTTTGTGTGAGGTCCTGGCCTCACGAGTAATGGTGTGGCGTGATAGTTACGAGTCATTATGTGTGTGTTCCGTGTCACATGTTATACCTATATGTGTATGTATAATATTTGTAAGTGATGGTGTGAGGTTCCTGCCTCAAGAGTCATGGTATGGATAATATTCATAAGGTTGGTATTTGTGATCCCGTCTAATGTGCTGCGTCGTGATCTGGTAGAGCAGTTTTAAGACAGTCTTGTGGTCAAGGAAGTTGTGCTGAGTCAGTATTATGAGATTGTAAGAGTTGCAATGACCATCGATGTGGTGTTGTGCACTGGGCACGGTAATTCGTGTTGTGATACGAGTATCTTCGTGTTGTCATCGATCGTTGTTTGTTTACTGTTATTTCTTGTCAGTGTCGGTCGGAGCATATAGACCGTTGTGTTGTTTCCCGATGTTTCTTACTAGTGTCAGCTTAGGAGTGAAAATAGAGTATGGTATGAGAGAGAGTTGGGTATGGTGCTGTTGATGTCATGGCATGGTAATATTCTGTTAATGGGACACCGTTGTGAGAGGTTGTTGGAGTGATTTTGATCTTGTGTTAGATAAGGCATTGGTGGACATAGTTGTGAAAAGAAATTGTGGAACATGCGTGTTATTGAACTTGAAACTACAAGTGGTTTAGCACCTTTCCTTGGGTCAGGGAGTACGGAATTTTGGGACTTAGTATCGTGTCAAGTTAAGGGAGTAGTGGTAATAAAGAAGATGAACTTGAGAAGCTAATGTAAGTATGTGTAACACTTGAGGATTGTGAGATAAGATTGTGGAGATGAGTGTATATGTATATAGAAGTATGTCGTGTTGTGGTAATGTAGAAGAGATGGAGTAGTGGCTATACTGAGGATTTTATAATATAGGTTATGGGAGTGCAGAATAATTGGAGGCACGGGAACTGTTAAAGAAAGAGAGTCCTGGATATAGGAATGGTTGTAGGTGTTGAGGTTATAGTGGGTTATCGTTGTCATGCAGTGGTAATGAGGATTATGGGAGGTATAACAAAGGACCTAATATTAGTGAGTTACGAGGACGTAACATTTATCTTAAGAGGAGTAGGGTGCGACAAGAGAGTTTGATGGTCATACAGGTTGCAATTGGAAGTTTGAGTGTTGGTGCAGAATAAGGATGGATTTGTGTGATTGCCGATTTTATTACAGGTAATGGCAGTGCTCGTAGTAGTATGATGTTTTTGAGTTTGAGTAACGGATTGTGTGAGGATGTTTATGTGTGTAAGTAAACTTCGAGGACAAAGTTTGTTTTAAGGATGGTAGAATGTAACATTCCGTTTTGATGGTTGATCTTATTTTGTGGATTGTCTTGGTATTGAGTTGCTAGTGAGTGTTACGAAAGTGAGACAAGGTTGGCAAAATTGTACCGTGGTTAGTCGATAATATTATGGAGTCAATATCGAGAGGATATGTTATCTAGTAAGCGTGGTTGGTGGAGTTAGTGTTAGGTGTTCATGTTTTATAGGTTGGGTTGGAACTTCGGGGACGAAGTTCTTTTTAAGGGGGGAAGACTGTAATACTACGGATTTTATAGGCTGGTAATCGACCGAGTATGGCCTACTAGGTCGAGTAGTGTGTGTCGTGAGTCTGTTTGGCTACTACCGAGGAACACTCGGCCGAGTATGATGAATACTCGACCGAGTAGAGGATACTCGGCCGAGTATACTCTATACTCGACCGAGTATCCGGTCTAGCGAGTAATATTTCAGCGGTTTGATTCGGGAGTAATTAGAGATTATATAATTCGATAATCAGTTTCTAAAACACCATTTACAAACCTAATCAAACCTACGACGCTCTAATCACTCCCATTCTCTCCTCTGTGTATGTATGGACAATCTTAGCAATCGCATTCAATCATTCATCCTTTCGTCGGTAAGTCCTTATTCCCATGTTTGTTGGTTTTTAATTCTAGGGTTTGCCTTTAATCATGAATTGGGGGAAATGGGGTTTTGCAGTTAGTGATTGGAATTATGTGATCGTTGTTGTAGGTGACGATGTGGTATTTGTTATGCATTTGTATGGTTGATTACAGCGTAAGCGGATTGCGAAAAGGTAGGGTTTCCCTACTCGATTCTTTTCGTTAATTGATTTAAGACGTGCTTGTGTTGTAATTGTTGTTATCTGCTGATCATCGGAGTATGGGTGTTGTGATGGCGGTGGTGATGTGGTTGTGTTGTGACGGTTGTGGTGTTATGACAGTTGTGATGCTATGGTGTTGTGTGATTGTAATGGAGTCACTAGCGGGAGTGGCTTCACACCCTAGTTCGCCCTCCGTCGAACCCGCCACGGGAGGGGATGTGCACATTAAGGGACAGGGATTGTTAGTCGCTCGTTGATGAGCCGGACTAGGTAGGGATAGGCTTCGGTCACCCATCGCGGTGAGGATTACCCGTTGCGATGGGTAATCTGGCAGGGCTACACACTTCGGTGTGTAGTCGGTACTCGTGTGAGATCGGGAGACCGGGATGGAGGATGATCAAAGGTTACATTGTTTGTTTGTCTTATCTTGATTGAACGGTACTGACCCCGTTGTTGTTGTTTTGTAAAACCTGCGGTGATCCATTCAGGGATGGTGAGCAGATTATGACAGGTAATGCAGATGTTTAACTATGGGACAGTCATGGGGAGTCATCACTCGAGTCTAGCGACCGCCGTCAAGAGACTTAGCTTGCATTCTTTGTAGTTGTTAGGCCTTTCACAGTTATACTTTTGTTTGGGTTTGGAAATATGTAATCATTAACTCTTTATACTTTAATAAAGGTTGTTTGGAATTGGTAACTTTGATATGCTAACCTCGGGAAACCGAGATGGTAACAGGTCTTTCATGCTGGGGGGGTAGTCCTTCGTAAGGTACCTTGGTATGAGGGGGTGTTACAGAAAGTGATGAAAGCTCTTTAACGAAACAGAAATGTGTATCGTCAACAGCATGCTTGACTCAATCGGGATTTTAAACGCGGGCATAAGAAAACTCACGCCGACGAGACGACTCAATTGGTCGAAAAAGGTTAGGTTATGGGCCCGGACAAGGAACCCGACCGTGACCATAATATCAATTAATGCATTCCAACCAAGACCTCGTTCGAGTCTCACAATCTAGGGATCACAAAGACATAAGTGTCCTAGTTTTCCCCAGCGGAGTCGCCAATCTGTGGACGTGGGCCCAACTGCATGCCCAGCCGATCTGTGGATATACAGCGGTCTTTTGAAAGCCACGCTCGGCGGCGTAAAAATATGCTTTGACCAGATCATTTTAGATCGGTCGGTTTCGTCTCGGCAAGGGTCTCGAAACGATTAGAGATGTTCGGAGTCGCCACCAAGCATTTGTGGGATGCTTGGAACCCGTTCAAATCCACTTTATATCTCGGCCAAACGAAGCACAAAGCAGTGTTTGACATAGGTACTAAAGATAAGGAATCGTCCTTCTTTAGCATCCTATCTCTATAATGACTCTCGTACGCCCGGATAAGGTCGTCCACTATCCAAAGTTTCTCGAAGAGGTGATGGTATGTATTCGGAAGCCCTTTAATCAGACACCCAATCCCGCCCGCGATAGCGGCCTCTACTATTCGATCTTGGTTGGTTGAATGAAAAAGTTGATAAAACGGTTTAAATGCATGAATGCGCATCCAATAGTTTAAACCTAACATGTGAGAGCTTTCTAAGTTGGTTGATTTAATCCAAGTATCATGTATAAGATGTCGAGTTGATTTCTTGTTGATTTCCATGCAAGATGGAAATTAAACACCCATTTACCAAATTAGGTTTATGGCGCATAACGTGATCCATTTGTCTTAGTAAGGCATTTTGCAGATACGGTTTTTGAATGAGCAAATTAGTCGTCTGATCCGTCCTATATCCGGGTTAGCCGGAGTCGGGATCGTCCTAGACCAATACTAGAAGGGGAACAGACCACTCGCATCGGGCGGCGGAAGAGGCGCGAGCCTATTGGTGATGTAAAGGGGTCTCCCCTGGTTTGAAAATAGGAAAAGAAGTGGCTTGTTTAGGCGTGGGTCAGTCAACGGTATATGACGTGTTCTGACCATTGAAAAGCGTTTATAAAACATGTTGATAAATGGGTATTTGAACCCGTTTTGGTTTGAAAGGACCGTTTAGGCCGTATTTGTGTTGATTTGAAGAACGAGACTTGAATAATCGTCATTGTTTTGACGGTATTCGATGTCGGGTTCGACTTTATAAACTTGACATGAATAGTTTTTAAAATGAATAAGAACTAATTGTTTTAAGTTCATTTGAATATCATCGTACTCGGATTAAAATCCGACATGGTATGTAGAACCAAGGATGACTTTGTGTTGGTGACTAATACATTTATTTTGAAAATGTAAAGAAATGATGAAAGGCTTTAAAATACCTTCGAAAATATAAAGAAATGAAATAAAAGGCTTTAAAATACCTTTTAAATGTAATTAACCAAATATTATCACCGAAACACGGATTAAACCATCATGGTATTAAGAACCAAGGGTGAAAAATGTTTTATGGTTAAAACTTGTAGAAAATGGTTTGAAAATACTTGAAATGGTAAAAACCGATTACAAATATGAAAATGAAAATACGGGAAAAGAAGAGACCAAACACGGATTGGACTTAAGGTCAAGGCGGGGTGGTTTAGGCGCGAGCCTATGTGCTACGTAAGTAGCCTCTGCCTCAACCAAAAAGTCCGGTTTTGGTTCATTCTTCCCATGTTTTGGACCATGTTATGCATGATTTAGCATTTTATAGTCATGAAACAAGTAAAGACATGATAAAAAGGGATTTTACACCCTCATACTTACATGTTTGGCTTATGGCGAGAAACCGACGTAAGTGTATCAACTCGTTTGGTTGGAAAAGACTCGGTTTAAAACCGTTTTAGTAAGTAAAAAAGAGTGTTTTGTTAAGTTTAGTGATGGTGTAGTGGTTGAAATGGTCGGTCAAGTGATTTAATGCAAGATGACGGTACCAAACAATGTGTAAGGCTTGTGTTTACGATCGGTAGGTCGTAAACACGTGTCAGATTGTGACTTTGGAAGTCGAGTCTAGAATTTAAGGGAGAAAAGAGGGGGCGGACACTCGTGTAACCTTCAAATGGTTTCATTTGAGGGGTATTTATAGGAAAGTGAGTGGTTGTGTGAGTTTTGAGTGACGTGGCCACCTGGGTTGCTCAAAGAGGCGCGAGTCAAGTCGCACGTCATCGAGGTGTCTTCTCGCTTTCACACAAATGCAATCATGATTTGTTCTATCCTATGATTTGTATGCACATGTTTGGTACTTGACCATGCATGATCCCAAGAAATCTTAACATGGAAGCATTTGAATGATTTTGTTTTTTTGTGTTTGACTCGGTTTGACTCGTTGTTGGTGTCGAGATTTGAATTTTTGAGTCGGTTTTTGGTCCGGCGTCGATTTTGACTCTAGTTTGTGTCATTGCGACCCCGTCGTCATGCATTAAACACTCCATGTACTTTAGAAAAGTTTTGAAATGTTTTATTTTTGAAATCGTTTTAAGTTTTCCGACGTAAATTTGTACACAAACTATCGATGAAACGCCGCGATTCCAAAGCATGTTGTAGTCAGATAATCATCGGGTGTTTGTTGGAGTCTCAGCAGATACTGGGTATCTACATTTCCCTACAAAAACTATCCACCGAGGTATACCCCTCCAAGGTACCCTCGCGATCTCAAAATCAACGGTATCTGGAGAGACAACGCAGAGGATGTCTACATTGTTTCGGGAAAAGGCAAACTGGAAAAAGAGATCGGTCACCTTACCCGGTCCGGATGCCCCTACCAGAATTCGAACAATTCAACAGCTATTCCAACAAAAAATGACCAAATCGTCCCAAATGTGGACGTTCAACCCAGGGTTTCCGAGAACTCGATCCTTGAACAACTGCAAACGGCCAAGGCCGAAATTTCCTTTTGGCAACTGATTGCCACATCCTTCGAACATCGGCAGGCTTTGCTACAAGCCTTGGGAAAGTTGACGGTTCCCTCTACCTCCTCTCCCGAAGAAGTGGTAGCATGTAACACCCGCGAATTTTCCATTTTGACATTTATAATTTAATTAACCATCTACTGTTTTATTTATATTTTAAATTATTTAATTTAAATTAATTTCATTATTAAACATGATTTTTATAAATATTATATTTTTAAAGCCTAAGTTATATAAAAATAAATATTTTGGTCAGATAATAATAATAATATTTTCCGTCTTGAGTTGTAGTGGGCTTGAGACGTAAATTCTTGTGTATATCGACTCAATCTTGCACTTTGGGCCTAGTATGACTAATGGGCTCACATACTACTCTTTCCTCCTCATAAAAATCATGAAGGAAATCCTAGAACACACCTTCCTCCTCAAAATTTCAGCATACCTTCAACAACAAACACCATTTTTATACCCTTCTCTTACAAATCTTCAAAAGTTCATAACTTGCTCAATTCTTATCTGAATCAAGTGATTTTCGCGTCTATCTCTTCCTCTCATCGCTCTCCATCTTTCTAGGTAAGAAAAGAACCGACTTTCCTCCTTATTTAGGGCTGTCGACCCATATTACACCCGGTACCCTTTTCTAATTTCGATTCTTAGTCTTAATTTGTGTTTTCTTATGTTTAGGAGAAATATTAGTTAACCCGGAAGTGGATTCTTGAAAGGTAGACGAGTTTATTGTTGATTTAAGTGCAAAAAGGTAACGGTGATGGGTTACTCGACATTATGTAAATTTGGGTGTTTATATATGTTATAGTTTGTTCACATGTGTGTTAAAGTTAGATTGTTTACATGTTTTTACTTGTTTTGTTGTTGAATGCGTTTTGTGTGGAATCTCTCTTGATGGTTTGAAGAAGTTTCTAGTCTTTTGCATACATGGATGAATTAGTAAAGAAACCGTCTTATACATGCCTAATAATTGTGTTTAATTATGTCATGAAGTTGTTAGTTTGGAATTGTTTGAATTTGAATCGAACCTTGTGTTTTAATCCCTCTTTTATGCTTTGAGTTCACCCTTAATACTTGCATGAAGTTACTTGGGTAATATATGGTGCAATTGGGATGGTAATGGCATGATAAAAAATTAATTTGGGGATGAAGATGAATTTGTTGTGTCGTGCAAATCAGTGATTTGCGCAGGCTGTGCACCTCGGCGCAGGCTGCGCCACAGCATGGACCAGTTTTCGTAAAATGGCCATAACTTCTTCGTTACTTGTTTGTTTGAGGCTTATGACCTACCGTTAAATCCGAAAGAGGATAAGCTATCAACTCCAAGTTGTTTGACCTTATTATAATGTTTAGAACTCTAGGTATTACCGTTTGAAGTTGACCCTTGTTGTAGTCGAGTACTAAACTTGTTATTATAGATTGGGTTTTATGTTTCTTATTGGGTATGCATCTCAAACTTGTTTCTAATGCTTGTGTATGGTGTTTTGACACTCTTTTATCATGGGAGCACTTGATATGTGCTATAATCTCGTACTTATGCATGCTTCACATGAATTGTTTACGTCACGTTTATATAATCATTGTTACTCGTATTTGTGACCCGAGTGTGACGGTTTACATTGTGTGACGACTTGACATTCCTTATTCTACCCTTGCGGACCTTGGGTCACGATTAGGTGCCATTGTTTCCGAGTTGGGTTATCCTTCCGCCTCTTCGAACCTTGGGGTACGGTTAGGTACCATGGTTCCGATTTGGGGTTACTCGACCTTGGGGCACGGTTAGGTGTCATGGATCGAGTCTTGGATGCGGATAGGTCACCGCATGTCGAATCGGGTGTCGCCCATCCCGAGAGTCTGGTCAGATTTAGACTAGGACCGTATTATAATCGTCGTCCTACCAGGAGGTTGGAGTCTAGGGATTTGTCTTGTGAGTCCATGCTACATAAATGTCTCGCTTGTTTACGGTCATTGGCGTGTCCTTATATACGAGAGGTCATGTCTCCTATGATTGTTTGTGAGAGTCTAGGTCCTATCGGATACTAGAGGTGAGATGCAAGCCTCTAGTTGCAATATTATCGTCGGGATCGATGTTCCCATCAGTTCTTATGGTGAGATGCAAGCCATAAGTATGAATGTGACATTGGTAGCCACGTCCCGTGCAATGTTTGTTAAGAGATTTTCAAAGTAATGGCTATGGTTTCCATCCATGTATTTTCTATTTAAATGATCCGTTATTTATCATATTCATATGATTCGATGACTAATCTCATATCTATGTTATATTTCCTTGAAATGCGTGTTTTTGTCTAAACGACCGTATTCGTGTCTTCCATATTATTTTAATTATCTCACATGAATGGTTGAGTCGAGTTAATATGAAATTGGTTGACTTAGTTATTCTACTCCCTTGAATGCATATTTAATATAATGTACCATGCCTATCTCATTATGAATGTAATATGCCTATCTCATCATGAATGTAATATGCCTATCTCATTATGATTATCGTTCATATCCCCTTGTTCATTATTATTCAAGTATGATGTATGATCAATATGTTTAATTAAGTTCTTGCTTACTTGTATTTTGGCATATAGTGGCTGGAAGGACCCTGGGTTACTCCCCACTGACTGTGCCGTTCATGTTTACATGAATGACAGGTTTGTGATGCAGATTATGGGGAAGACGTGTGAGCTAGCGAGAACGTTGACCCTTGGACTTTAGTTATCGTTTTCTTAGACTCACCTATCTTTAGACTTGCGCTTATTCGTGGGATATCTTTTCCCCAACGCACTTTGTTTTTAATTGTAAAACTTAATTATCTTTCTTTTCATTTTCGTTTGATCACTTATGGTGGTTTCCGCACTTTAAACTTTTAAAAGTTTTAAAAATATCGTACTTTCCACTTAGATTTAATAGTTTTTTTGATGCCTCATCGAGGGGTGCCACAGTTGGTATCAGAGGATATGTTGCTCCCGACGTACACACGTGTACCCCAAATTTAAACTTGAACTTGATCTTGAACAGTGAATGAGAGATGGGTAGACTTAAGGACCTAAGATGTTAGTCTGTAGTGTGTTTGCTCTTTGTTAGGTTCTAACGTGTTTGTTGATTGTCATTTAAAAAATGTTGTGCCCTTGGATCAATGACCGTAAACCTACCAACGTGAAGATCAAGATTTGGTGCCTATTGCCAGAAATTTAAGATTTGTTCAACTTTGAAGAATGCTTCTACTTCCTCGAAGATGTTTCTCATTCTTTGTGTATCTTGCCTTATTATTTACTTCTTAATGTTTTCTTCTTCTTCTAAACTCTCTTTTCTTTTCCTAGGGAGTTACTCTTGTACTCTCATAACTTGTCCTTTGATCCTTGCTAATCCCGCCTTAACGCCTATTGGATAGTACTCCTTCTTTTGAGGAGTGTTGACCTTGGTTGAAAATTTGACTTCTGAGGAGATTGTTGTGTTTGAGCCTTAACCCTGGTTTTGAGAGGTTGTTATGTTAGAAAGACTTAGGTAGTGTGATGAGACATTTTGATGGTTCTTATACCTAGATCCTTGATAAAGTTAGTATTCTTGATTGGTGGATTCTGTGTGTCAAGTGTGAGTTGCATTTGTTACTAAGGGTATAGAACTTGGCCTTGTTGTTTATGTTTGGGATCTGAAAGGCTCGGGAAGTGTAGTCAGACGAGGCTTGGGATACTAGTGCTTAGTACTTGACTTAAAATGGATGAAATTCACTACTACAATTTACGAGGACGCCTCATAGAGTACGGTTTCGGAGGAAACCGTCTTATCTCAGCCGATTAATTTTGGCGCTATTAGTGATCACATGCATAGGACGGTTAATGAAAAGACCCGTCCTCATTATAAAAGTAATAAGTATGGTTGGTCAATAAAACCGTCCTCTTATTAATATAGAAGACGGTTATTTACATGAACCGTCTTATCTTCTCTATATTAATCCAGAAGCATTTCAAGCAATTTCATGCTTCCACGTCATCAATGTGAAGTTTTATTTTTATTTTTTTTCCAGAAATTGAGTTAGTGGTGGGGCCGGCTAGTGTACAAATGCATTTATTTGATAAAATGTCGCACGATTAAACACATTCGATAAAAGTCGATAATTAATTGTATACTAATTAACTTCGTAAGATTTTGTTTACAGAAATTAATTTCATTGAGGCAATTAATTACATAATTAATTATAAAGTCCATAATTACAACTAAATATATTGTCTATTTAAATAGACTGTATTAAAGCAATAAATTTTGGACGGAACTAAGGTCTAAGAATAATATAAATACAAATGGACTTTACGCTACAACTTTTGCTGGAAAAATAGTTATACTAATAAAATTACCTATTATTATTATTATTATAAATGAAATAGAGTATAAAATATTCATGTAAATTTATTAATATATTTTAAATGTCAATTATTATATAAATGTTCTTCAAAACATACCCGTGCAAAATATTGCACGGGTTGAAAACTAGTTATTTTTTAATAGTGATAAATGATGATGAAAATTCATATTCCCAGTTCCCATTATCTACTCCATCGTCGGCCGTTTGCTTTCCCCTCTTATTCTCCATTCTAGATTTCTAGTATTCTAATAGCATAACCACCATCACCATCACCGCCTGACGCTACCACCATCGCCGCGCCTCACAAAACACCACCACACTTTCTCCTTCATCATTGCCCTAAGCCCCTAACGCAACACCACCGATCATCGCCTTCTATCATCTCCATACCGAGGTCTGTGTGTGTCGTCCCTTAATACAAAGTTAATTTTTTGCTTATATATCGTTTAATAAAAGCTCATTTCATAAACACCATAATTGAATAATAGAATCAATTTTACATATCGTATTCTTCATTTAATCTTCTCCGTTTTTCGTACATATTGCTGTCCCCAATCGCCGTAATCTGCTTCTTCTTATGTGTGCAATTGTTGTTCTTTCTGAATTTATCAAGCTTTCTTACTGCTCGATCTTTCGTAAGACGGTTTTATTGTAAGATTGTCATGAGACAAGTTATCTGGGAACGTCTACTGTTTTCTTTGTGGGTCGTCTCATTGAGCCAAGTTATCGCAAACCCATTAAATCCGATGATGTATAATTATTGTTTCCAATGAAAAAACTTGACTTCTTTTGCTGTATTCGACTTATCTGTATTTAACACATTTTTCGTTTACTTTGTATTTCACAATGTCAACTTCATAATGACTTGTTGAACTCTCTTACATTCCATATGCTAAGGTAGGTATACAATTTCTATACACTTGTATCATACTGTCAACTTCCTAATGAATAGTTGATGCTTTTCTCTCTGAGTCTTACACCTAACCCTGAAATTTAATATCCTCGTCCAACAGCCAGCAATTTAATCACCAGCTCAGCTACCTGCTCATTTAACCAACACTTAGCTTACTAGCTCTAAGGCTAAATCCTTGGTCCTTATATCGCTTCAGTCGCTCCCAGCGAGCAAAGAGCGAGCATTGCTTATTTAAAGAACTTACAGAGCTTTTTTGCTCCCCCGAACTGAACATGCATGTTAAGGAGCAGTCCCGATTAAAGAAAAGAGGGGTTTAAGCTTAATAGAATAGAATGATCTTTATCTTTTGTAATGATGCTTTTTCAAAGCTTTGCTTTTCCTCTTATCAAAACAAAACTCTTTTTTTACGAATTAATTTATTTTTGGTACTTGGTAGGCATTCTTGAACAAAAATAATTTTTTGTACTTATTTAATCTATTGCCATCAAAAGGCCTAAGTTAATTTCTTTCAGTGTTTCCATGCTTCAAGGCGCCAATTTACGATATGGTAAATCACCATTTTTTGGTAAAAAGTCTTAAATGGAAAAGGTTGCTTAAACCCGTGTTTTTGGCATGATTAAATTTTTCTTAAGTTTTGGAAAAGACTGGAATCTTAGTTAGTTTAAATCCCCTTCCCGTTTTTATTTTAATAACTGTTGGGTTTATTGTGGATGATACTTCAGTAGTACAAATAGAAAATTAAATGCCGAGTCTGAGATTTGACATTCATTCTGGCTGGTGTTAAACTGTAGTTTATTGTCAAGGTTGTGTTGCATTCATCTGATTATATGACTTTTGGTATGGTGAGTTGCAGTTTTCTTTCCCCCTATGGATTCCAAGGTTTTGCTGTACATAAGCTACTTGAGATATATAACTCGTAAACTACTTTGCCATAGACCAATTGTCATAATTGAGAGTAGCTTAGCATTGGTGTCATGTAGCGTATCCGGTAAAGTGTTCCTTGTCACCATGGATTTAAGTCTTGTCAATTTCCGAAAGAGTTGTCTTCTCGTAAAATTCCAAAGCTTCTTCAAAGCTACCATCATTGTAGTAAGGCCATAGTCCATACTACTGCTGGTTTAGATGTTTCTGGATAGCAACATCCTTTCCCATTCTCATTCAAATTTTAAACATGTAATTAAAACTCAAATTATCTCCTGGTTGTATGGATATGGTCGATGTGAACGAGTTTACTTTATTTTCCTGATTTTCTGTAGTACGAGTTAGTGTCCTGATGTAAGTGAACATGATACGATACATCACTTAAATTATGCCTTTATTCGTGGTAGTATGTTTAACTGCCTAATCAGTTGTATGTTTGTATGCAGTCTTGTACTAAAAGCCGGTAAAGTGTTCCTTGTGACCGTGGTTTTAAGGCTGTCACTTTCCAAAACTGTCATTGTCACTGCGACTCTCTACTATATTTATCCCATACATACCAAAGCAGATATTTAATTTTGTCATTTGTTGCTTCTTCTTATTTAAAGTACCTTGTTTGTTTATGCTCCATGAATAGATAAAAGAAGTGTTGCCCCATGACGAGCCATCCTATAAGGACAAAGCAAGTGAACCATCTAGCGAGGAATCACCCTCTGATGGGGTTGAACGTCCTCCAGAGGCCACCATTTTGAAGTTTCTTATCCCCACACTACAGGTAGTCAAATTAAATTATCTCTGCTTCTATATCATATTTATGTATCTGCTTTGTGCTGTCCTGAATAAACAAATTTCAGATTTCTGTCAATATTTTATCAGTGAAGATTAAGCAATTTCTGTCATTATATTATTATTGTTAAGCATCAACCATAAAACTAACATAAAACTAACATTTGTACTGACAGTTAACCTTTATCCTCTCTCATCTCACGTCTTTGCTGACTGCCACCAGCCCTCTTGTACAGCCACAATGATATATTTTGAAATTATGATTAATTTTAAATGTGCAGGCTTGGGCTTGGAAATGTGCCGACGTTTAACCTTTATTCTGTTCGATCTCACGTCTTTGAAATGATTAATTTAAATTGGCAGTTATTTGATGGTATGATGGTCAGTTTTTTATATGATTACTTTTAGGTATGATGTTCTTTTTTTCATACATAGTTTCATGTGAAAAGTCCTTGTGCGTACTCGTATTTTCATTGGGACCACTATAAAATCAACCAGCTTAGCCTTCTGTGTTAGCAGTTTTCACTCTCTTATATTGATATTTGGGCTTTTGGTATGTTTATGCATGCAAGATTCAACTCGACTACACTTCTTTCCGGCTATTTTGCTATTTTAATTTTTAATATTCCTGTAATACACGTATTGAATAGATGACATACTTTGAAATTATGGTTAGTTTGAAATGTGTAGGCTTGGAAAAATTGTAGATTATCGTTGCCAGGAAAATTGATAAAGATGGTGGATTTTGGGGTTGGTGTACATGTCAAGTAAAGGGGAATTTGGTTTCGTTCACGGGGCCTCCCTATGTGATCGCCACAACGTCATATTCATAGTCCTAATGAGGTAAGTTCATTTCGAGTCCTTAATATACTGTTAAATAAATGTTTTCTAGGTATAGGTAATCTTCCGCTTATAGAGGGGCATATTTGCTTCTCCCTTGAAAATCCTGTAGAATTGCATTTTTTTTCTGTCTTTAGCTCCAATGTCAATGTCAAACTGCAGTAGAGTATATCTATTATTTGTCTTTTCATTGTTTTTGGGTACGGTAGTGTTGGTAGTGATTTACTGCATTTCATGATCAGGCTAGTCTCAAGTGGAGATCTAAGTCAAACTGAGATCTAAAACAGGCAGTGTACACTTTTTCATAAGTGGGATTTAGGAATCAAGGCCTTGATGGCTACCTAAGGTTGGATAATGACCATCCCCAACTGTCTGATACCCCATAATCGCCCTGAGATATGCTCAATTATTAGACAAAGTGAGTGTTTGTAAATTGTATGTTGGAGATCATCAGAGGACGATATATTAATATTATTCCTACCTTATGTCCTTGCTTTCTTTTGTTTCAATTATTTGCTTCAATTTATATTACTTACACGTGATGATACGTATATAATTGTAATTGTGGATTTTGGTTACTTTGTATGCAGTTCATGATTAAAGCCCCACTTCGTTGAGCAAATGGCTGAGGTGCGGAACATTTGGGCTAGATATGCAATTGCAGTTTAAGGCGAAAGTATTTGATGATAACGTTTAAAGTACTTAGGCCGAACGCTTGGATGGAAGAACTCGTGTTAGGTGTTAGTTTAGTGCTTGTGTTAAACGATCAATTGTCGATAGTTTATATTTTGGAGGTTGAAACTTTTACCATTTTAGTTGGGTTTAGATTATAAATGTATGATCCGCTGGACTTTACTCAAATGAAGCAAAATATATTTGAGCTATACGACTATTGGCGTATAGTGTATGAATGGAACAATTTGTTTTTCAAAAATCTAGCCAGTGGTGAAAGAGCATTGATTTGGGCCAAAAATGTGCGGGATATATTCATAAATTCGCGCCAAATTGATTTTAGAAAAATTGTAAAGAAGACGGTTGCTTAAGAAAGCGTCGTGAAGATGGTGCACAAAAGAGGCGCGCCATGTATCCAAAACATGACGGTTGAAACAAGGAACCGTCCACTTAGTTTATACAAAGAAGACGGTTCAAGAATACAACCGTCCTCTTATTAAATACAAAAGAGGACGGTTTGACTTTTGGCTAACCGTGCTCTTAGGCAACGAGGACGGGTGAATTAAGGACGGTTTGTTTAGGATTTAAGGACGGTTTTTAACCGTTCTCTTTGTCCATTTTTGTAGTAGTGATTGAATGGTGGATTTGAGGAGGTAGGATTGACCAAGTAAGTTGAGATTATGATTGGCTTTCGTAATCACTTTAGACATGAGAGTTTGATAACGTAGATGTTACCATATGAGAAATGCTAATTGTGGGATTATTATTTGGTCTAAGTGAATGATCTTGTTTACTATATGAGGCATGGTATCAGAGTGAGACTAAACTACGTTGTTGGGAAGTCTTAGCGCTTATTTTAGTAGGTAGAAAGGATAATAGTATGGTTGACGCCAATTGTTAAGTTAAAGGACATAGTTTCAATCTTTGGTATTAGAATGAGGGAAATATGAGGTGGTAAGGCGTTGTTACAACTAAGATCTTGTTTCTTGAGGACTTGTTGGTAAGTAAAGTTCTAGGATGTCAGATTTGAAAGAATACTCCTTGGGATGTTGATGACCATAATGGATTGGTGATGTGATTGATATTAATTGACCCTTGAGAGTTCTTCAGTTGAGAGAGACTTAGTATTGAGAAGTATTTGTTAACCCTATAGTTTTATAAACTTTGTGGTGGTATTGAGTACTTGATATGATGGGATGACGCTGTAGTTGAGTGTAGTTCGGCATTTGGGAATCCGTAATAAGTAAAGGGAGATTAGGACTCGATATCAAATTGATTTTTCAAACTTGGGTGATTATGCATATTTCTCAAAAGAATGTGTAGTAGGATGAACTTCATGAAAGAAGACTTTGAGTTGACATGTTACTACCTTGCCTTATAGGGGAACCTTGTGGAATAATTAAGGAATCCTCTATGGGAATTTAGAGATTGGAATTAGAACCCTTGATTGAGGATTTTACCATTTTGAGAAACTCATGGTGGACACTAGTTGGATATGAGTATAGCTTTGTTGGAAACCTTGACTTTGATCTTATGGAAGTTATTTGTGGATGTTTGAGGATTTGGAGTGAAGAGATTACACTCATAGTGGAGTGCCTTGTTTCATGGAATTGCTTAGGGTGAAGTAACATAAGTGATTTGAGGAAATCCTTGGGAGTGTTGTGGTTATGAGTTTTGTTGTTAGAAAGTTTTTGGGACCGTTTAGGATGATGTTGTTGTTTGAGGTTTGAGTACCTGGCGTTTCCTTGTTGTCTAATTCCCCTTCCTCTTTGGCCATAAGCGTTATCGTTCATACCTCTCTTCCTCGCTTCATCTTGCTCCTCCCTTAAGTTGGATGCTAGTGACCTATAAAAACTCTACCTTTGAAATTTTTATTGATTTGTCTTCAATTCTTACCCTAGGAAGTTCATCATAGCTCTCTTGTTGGTTAAGTTTGAACCCTCTTAACGTACTTTGGTTTTATGCTATCTAAGTTACCTTCCTTTTTGTACAACTTCTAAATTTTCAAGCTACCAGTTTTGATTCGTTGTTAGAAGTTTATGTTACTATTGCAAACCTTACCTATTCTAAAATTTTGAAAAAAAAAAATTGCAAATTTGATTCAATTCCCTATTTGTTCTTTGAGTATAGACTTCCTTATCGTGATTTCGAGTTGCTAAACCTGTGATTTCTTTAAATTTTATCCAATTTCTATTTACTTTCTATTTATGACCTTTTGTCAAAGTTTAATATTACATTTTCAGAAATTTGACTCCCTTTCGAGTTTAAATGTGAAACATCTATCTCTATTTTGGCTTTTGCAAAAGAAAATTTGAGTGAATTACCTGTTTCTTTTGATTTTGACGCTTGATCGGATGTTAGAATTCGTTGTTAGAGACGTTTAATAACTTGTTTTACGCTTGTCGGCGAATGATTTGTGTTTTAAATTTGTCTTTGACTTGGAAAGTTAGCGTTCGTGTGTGCACGATAAGGGCAATTCCGTTCCATGAATGAGACTTATACTTTTGAAAACCCTTCATTAATGTTTTTGAAAGTACTTTGATTTTCGATTTATACAAATGATTTGCTTTTGACCATATCTTTGATTTGGAATGTAATGTTCTTGAATGCGCAACGAGAGCAGGTCCGTTCCTTTGATGAGAATCTGGTCCTGTCGGAAAATTTTATTTGAAACTTTTGAAGGGATTTTGATTCTTACGATAAGTAACCTTTTAATGTTTTGGTTACCGATTTCAAAATTCCGGTTTTATTTTTATATGACATTTCATTTCTATTTTCAAGTTTCGAGGACGAAACTTTTTAAAAGATGGGGTGATTGTAACACCCGCGAATTTTCCATTTTGACATTTATAATTTAATTAACCATCTACTGTCTTATTTATATTTTAAATTATTTAATTTAAATTAATTTCATTATTAAACATGATTTTTATAAATATTATATTTTTAAAGCTTAAGTTATATAAAAATAAATATTTTGGTCGGATAATAATACTAATATTTTCCGTCTTGAGTTGTAGTGGGCTTGAGACGTAAATTCTTGTGTATATCGACTCAATCTTGCACTTTGGGCCTAGTATGACTAATGGGCTCACATACTACTCTTTCCTCCTCGTAAAAATCATGAAGGAAACCCTAGAACACACCTTCTTCCTCAAAATTTCAGCATACCTTCAACAACAAACACCATTTTACACCCTTCTCTTACAAATCTTCAAAACTTCATAACTTGCTCAATTGTTATCCGAATCAAGTGATTTTCGCGTCTATCTCTTCCTCTCATCTCTCTCCATCTTTCTAGGTAATAAAAGAACCGACTTTCCCCCTTATTTAGGGCTGTTGACCCATATTACATCCGGTACCCTTTTCTAATTTCGATTCTTAGTCTTAATTTGTGTTTTCTTATGTTTAGGAAAAAGATTATTTAACCCGGAAGTGGATTCTTTAAAGGTAGACGAGTCTATTGTGGATTTAAGTGCAAAAAGGTAACGGTGATGGGTTACTCGACATTATGTCAATTTGGGTGTTTATATATGTTATAGTTTGTTCACATGTGTGTTAAAGTTAGATTGTTTACATGTTTTTACTTGTTTGTTGTTGAATGAGTTTTGTGTGGAATCTCTCTTTGTGGTTTGAAGAAGTTTCTAGTCTTTTGTATACATGGATGAATTAGTAAAGAAACCGTCTTATTCATGCCTAATAATTGTGTTTAATTATGTCATGAAGTTGTTAGTTTGGAATTGTTTGAATTTGAATCGAACCTTGTGTTTTAATCCCTCTTTTATGCTTTTATTTCACCCTTAATACTTGCATGAAGTTACTTGGGTAATATATGGTACAATTGGGATGGTAATGGCATGATAAAAAATTAATTTGGGGATGAAGATGAATTTGTTGTGTCGTGCAAATAAGTGATTTGCGCAGGCTGCGCCACAGCCTGGACCAGTTTTCGTAAAATGACCATAACTTCTTCGTTACTTGTTTGTTTGAGGCTTATGACCTACCGTTAGAACTGTAAGAGGATAAGGTATCACCTCCAGCTTTTTTGATCTCATTATCATGTCTAGAAATTGAGTTATTACCGTTTGAAGTTGACCCTTGTTGTAGTCGAGTACTAAACTTGTTGTTATAGATTGGGTTTTATGTTTCTTATTGGGTAAGCATCTCAAACTTGTTTCTAATGCTTGTGTATGGTGTGTTGACACTCTTTTATCATAGGAGAACTTGATATGTGTTATACTCTCATTATTATGCATGCTTCACATGAATTGTTTACGTCACGTTTATATAATCATTGTTACTCGTATTTGTGACCCGAGTGTGACGGTTTACATTGTGTGACGACTTGACATTCCTTATTCTACCCTTGCAGACCTTGGGTCACGGTTAGGTGCCATTATTTCGGAGTTAGGTTATCCTTCCGCCTGTTCAGACCTTGGGGTACGGTTAGGTACCATGGTTCCGATTTGGGGTTACTCGACCTTGGGGCACGGTTAGGTGTCATGGATCGAGTCTTGGATGCGGATAGGTCACCGCATGTCGAATTGGTTGTTGCCCATCCCGAGAGTCTGGCTAGATTTAGACTAGGACTGTATTATGATCGTCGTCCTACCAGGAGGTTGGAGTCTAGGGGTTTGTCTTGTGAGTCCATGCTACGTAAATGTCTCGCATGTTTACGGTCATTGGCGTGTCCTTATATACGAGAGTTCATGTCTCCTATGATTGTTTGTGAGAGTCTTGGTCCTATCGGATAATAGAGGTGAGATGCAAGCCTCTAGTTGCAATATGATCGCCGGGATCGATGTTCCTATCCCTTCTTATGGTGAGATGCAAGCCATAAGTATGAATGCGACATTGGTAGCCACGTCGCGTGCAATGTTTGTTAAGAGATTTTCAAAGTAATGGCTATGGTTTCCATCCATGTATTTTCTATTTAATTGATCCTTTATTTATCTTATTCATATGATTCGATGACGAACCTAATATCTATGTTATATTTCCTTGAAATGCGTGTTTTTATCTAAACGACCGTATTCGTGTCTTCCATATTATTTTAATTATCTCACATGAATAGTTGAGTCGAGTTAATATGAAATTGGTTGACTTAGTTATTCTACTCCCTTGAATGCATATTTAATATAATGTACCATGCCTATCTCATTATGAATGTAATATGTGTAACACCCCCTCATACTAAGGTGCCTTACCAGGACCACCCTACCATGAAAGTGCGTTACCATCTCGGTTGCCCGAGGTTAGTACATACCAAAAGCGTCTAAATTGAGCACTATTATTAAAGTACTGTGAAATGTAAAGCTTACAATATCCAAAACCAAATACTGTTTAACAAAATACAACTGTAAAGTCTTAACATTAAAGGAAAATCCACTAAGACTCAGACGGTGATGCTATGACTCGTGGTGGCAAATCTCCCAAGACAATCCCCAAGCTCTCACTAGCAAAACCTGTCATGCCTGCTCACCATCCCCGAATGGATCACCGCAGATTCCACAAATAACAACGGGGTCAGTATTACTCAACAAACAATACAAACAAATGCAATAATCGTCTGATCATCACCAATTCCCAAACATCCAAGCTCACAGAGTAACCGACTACACACCAAAGTGTGTAGCCCTGCCAGATTACCTATCGCAACAGGTAATCCTCGCCGCCAGTGGGTGACCGCAGCCGATCCCACCTAGTCCAGCTCTTCAACGAGCGACATCGATCCCTGTCCCTTAATGTGCACATCCCCTCCCGTGGCGGGTTCCACGGAGGGTGAACTAGGGTGTGAAGCCGCTCCCGCAAGTGACTCCACCACAATCACAATCACATGACATCACAGTCATCCCAATCCCCTCACACCAACACAGTCACAAAAACCTCCATTCTACGATGATCAACAGACAACGATAATTACAACAACATGTCATGTAAAGCACAAGAACCGAGTAGGAAACCCTACCTTAGCAATCAACAAAGAGATGCAACACGAACAATCAAAAAGGCTCCTCTACGAAGTCTTCTTCTATACAATGATCATGCAATACGATTACACTTTGTACAATTCCCAAAATCTTCTTCTCATATAAATGTACAGTAACTCACAAAAGTACAAATAATCACGAAGATAGAACTTACCAACAGTGCAACGAGAACTTATACGCAAGAACCACGACGATTATCCACACAATGATGCTACGAAATGCTTAAGAGAAGGATTAGGGAATAATTTGGGTGTGATTAGGTTAACGTAGAAATGATAAAGCTTTTGAAATGATATTAGAAACTGACGCGGTTGTATAAAATACCCTAAACATTCCCTAATCAAACCGTCGAAATAACACTCCGCCAAACCGGACACTCGGTCGAGTAAGTGCATACTCGGCCGAGTGTCCAATACTCGGTCGAGTATTCACTATACTCGGCCGAGTATTCCTCGGCCGAACCA
The DNA here is from genome assembly GCF_048544455.1 of Silene latifolia. Classification (NCBI taxonomy): domain Eukaryota; kingdom Viridiplantae; phylum Streptophyta; class Magnoliopsida; order Caryophyllales; family Caryophyllaceae; genus Silene; species Silene latifolia. The sequence goes on from NC_133538.1 coordinate 97,445,692, forward strand.
AAATAACACACAACTAGAGCACTACTCGGCCGAGTAGGCTCTACTCGGTCGAGTAGTCACCAAGGAAAATCCGTAGTGTTACAATCTTTCCCCCTAAAAAGAACTTCGTCCCGAAGTTCACACTCTACTACACAAGCAAGCATAACACTACGTCACAAGACTATAACAATTACATGAGACAACTCCATGGAACTATACAAGCATCACAACAAGTTACCACAAAATCATCTCCCGACTCGAACCAAACAAAGAAAAACAAAACAAAACACCATCGCGACCATCTTCTACCCCTCTAAAAAGACAACGGTTACGTCCCCGTAACCAAACATACCTGATCAAAAAGGTTAGGAAAACGTTCTCGCATAGCTTCCTCAGGTTCCCATGTGGCTTCCTCCACATTATGATTAGACCAAAGGACCTTGAGTAAGACCATCTCACCATTCCGGGTCTTACGAACCTTGCGATCAAGAATCTCCTTAGGAATCTCGGCATAGGACAAGGATTCATCAAGTTCGATGTTCTCCATCTCGAGGATATGCGACGGATCACTCACATACTTCCGGAGTTGAGATACATGAAAAACATTGTGCACTCTATCCAAAGCAAGTGGTAAAGCTAACCTGTAGGCTACCTCGCCAACACGGTCCAAAATTTCATAAGGACCTATAAACTTTTGGCTTAGCTTACCCTTTTTCCCAAACCTCATAACACCTCGCATAGGTGACACTTTCAAAAGAACCTTGTCACCTACGGCAAACTCAATGTCCCTGCGGTGTAAATCGGCGTAGCTCTTCTGGCGATCTTGAGCTGCTCTCATCTTTTGGCGAATCAACTGAATCTGCTGAACCATATCTTGAACCATTTGTGGCCCTAACACCACTGCCTCGGAGCTATCATCCCAACAAACTGGACTTCGGCATTTTCGGCCATACAAAGCTTCAAAAGGTGCCATCCCAATGCTTGTATGATAACTATTATTGTATGAAAACTCGATTAAATCAAGTCTGTCTTCCCAACTGCCCCCAAAGTCCATAACACATGCCCTTAACATGTCTTCTAAGGTCTTGATGGTCCGTTCTGTCTGACCATCGGTTGCCGGATGAAAAGCTGTACTCATTTTCAACGTTGTACCCATCAACTCTTGCAGTTCTTGCCAAAACTTTGATATGAACCTCGCATCACGATCAGAAACGATATCTTTCGGAATACCATGTAACCGAACCACATGCTTTCTGTAACCCAATGCCAGCTGCATCTTAGACCAAGTATCCTTCATGGGAACGAAATGGGCTGACTTGGTTAGCCGATCCACAATCACCCAAATCATATTGTTACCTTGTTGTGACCTAGGTAGTCCCACAATGAAGTCCATGGAGATCGACTCTCACTTCCACTCGGGCACTTTGTCAAAGACCGAATCTTACCACAGGATCTCCTTTGTTCACCTTTGACCCTTTGGCGGGTCAAACATCTAGCCACAAACTCAGCTACATCCCTCTTTATGTTCGGCCACCAAAAAGTCTTCTTAAGGTCTCTCAAAGCTTGTCACCACCCGGGTGAACTGAATAAGGAGTGCAATGAGCCTCGACAAGATCATTCTCCGTAACTCGCATCGTCAGAACACACCATCTCCCATCAAAACGAACACTCCCATCCGGATGTATAGAGAACCCGGAAGTCGCTCCACTCTCTACCTTAGACTTCCACTCCTGGATCTTAGGATCAAGCTCTTGCTTACTTTTGATGTTTTCATACAACTCTGGCTCGATCGTCAAATCCCCGATGGTATCCCCCTCTCGAATCATAAAGATCCCCAAACTAGACATCTCATCTCTCAACTTCAGCAAGGACATAGCTGTACATAGCGAATGAACGCTCTTCCTGCTCAATGCATCTGCAACAACATTAGCTTTACCCTCGTGATAGATGATTTCCATATCATAATCTCCAATCAGCTCCATCCACCATCTCTGTCGCATGTTAAGCTCCTTCTGCGTGTAGATATACTTTAAACTCTTATGATCAGAGAACACCTTAAAAGTTGTGCCATAAAGGTAGTGCCTCCAAATCTTAAGAGCGAACACAACTGCACCCAGCTCCAGATCATGAGTAGGGTAGTTCTCCTCATATTGCTTTAGCTGCCTCGAAGCATAGGCTATCACTCTCCCTTCCTGCATCAAGACACAACCGAGACCGTTCTTCGAAGCGTCGGTATAGACCTCAAAGTTCTCACAACCCTCTGGCAAGGCTAGGATAGGAGTTGTGGTCAAGCGTTCCTTTAAGGTCTGAAACGCCGTTTCACAACTCTCATCCCAAACGAATCTAACTTCCTTCATCATCAAGGATGTCATAGGCCGCGCTATGGTAGAGAAATCTTTCACAAATCTCCTGTAGTAGCCGGCAAGGCCTAAGAAACTCCGAATCTCAGCAACATTCTTCGGCGATTCCCACTTGGTAACGACCTCAATCTTACTAGGATCCACAGATACCCCCTTCTTAGATATTACATGGCCCAGAAAAGCCACTTCCTCTAACCATAACTCACACTTGGATAACTTGGCATAAAGCTGATTTTCTCTCAAAGTCTGCAGAACTATCCTCAAGTGCTCTTCATGCTCTTCCTTAGTCTTAGAATAAACTAAGATATCGTCTATGAAAACAACAACAAACCTATCCAAAAACGGTGTGAAGATCCGGTTCATCAAATCCATAAAAGCTGCTGGCGCATTGGTCAACCCAAAAGGCATCACCACGTACTCGTAGTGACCATAACGAGATCGGAATGCTGTTTTAGGAATATCCTCATCTGCTATCCTCAGCTAATGATACCCTGACCTCAGATTAATCTTAGAGAACACACCAGCTCCACTTAGCTGATCGAACAAATCATCAATCCTCGGCAACGGATACTTATTCTTCACTGTGACCCGATTGAGCTCTCTGTAATCAATGCACAGTCTCATACTCCCATCTTTCTTCTTTACAAAAAGAACTGGAGCTCCCCACGGTGACACACTAGGCCTGATATAACCCTTGCCTAACAACTCATGTATCTGCTTCTTCAACTCAGCCAACTCTTTAGGTGCCATACGATAAGGTGCTTTAGATATAGGACCCGTTCCCGGCTTAAGCTCCACGCTGAAATCGACATCCCTCTTGGGAGGCAAACTCGGTATTTCCTCAGGAAAGACATCCTCGAATTCTTTCACCACGGAAATCTCAGAAGCTGTCGGCGGCTCTACTCGGTGATCTCTCACATGACAAAGAATTAAGGGACACTTCTTCCTTAAACATTACTTTAAGGTCATAACTGCTATAAACCTACACTTAGGCTTTACCACAAACCCTCTATAGGACACCCTAACACCCTTGGGACCCTTTAAAGACACTCTCTTTTGTCTACAATCTATCCTGGCATCATACTTACCTAGCCAATCCATCCCGACAATCACCTCAAACCCATCCTTAGGAAACTCTAACAGGTCTACTGGTAAATCTACCCCTCCAATCACCATAGATATACCCTTATATAACTTGAGACACGACACGACTCCCAGAAGGTATGAACTCATCATCTTTTACAACCTCAAACTTTCCCAAACCCATAGACACAAGATGATGACTTTTAGACACAAAAGAATGTGTAGCCCCGGAATCAAACAAAACAAAGGACGGTACATTATTAACAAGAAAGGTACCGGTAACTACATGAGCATCATCTTGTGCTTCCTGCTTGTCCATCATGAAGAGTTTTCCACTATTTTTCTGTCCTCCACCCTGAACTGACGCATTGGAGGTACTTGGCTTAGCTGTCGAATCCTGGGTGACGCTGTTATTTTGGCGCTGATAAGATCCACCACCACCGCGGTTGTAACCGCCCTGGTTACCCTGTCCACCTCTGTTGCCCCATGAACCTCCCGGTCGGTTGCTAGCAAAACTCTGAGTCGGCCCCTGAGAAAAATTTCCTGATCGAGCTCCTGAACCATTGCCGGGCTTGTAGCTCGTGCATTCCCGCCTTTTGTGACCTATCCCACCACAGTTGAAACACGTAAGGTTGGTGTTGTCACTTACAGTCCGACCCCCATTCTTTACCCACCACGAGAACCTCCCGGAGAAACCACTCCACTACAAAAAGCCTTAGCATGGTTGAAATTCCCTTTCTTGTTTGTTTGCTTGATTGTTGTTCCCACTATCGGCCTTCCTCTTTCTCAGAAAGATCCTCTCCTCGATCTCCCTTGAGAGATCCACCATTCTCTCACTTGACCCGCTCTCGGATACACTTCTTTGAGGTCGTAGCAACCTCGGCCCGATACGACTCACGATCTTAGCAGACAAACCCCTCTCAAAACGGAGAGCCAAACCTCTTTGCCCGAGCTGCATATCTTCCACATAACGAGATAGCTCCAAAAACCGATGATAGTAATCGTGATGGTCATCTCCTCGGTCATGGTGAAGGAATCAAAGTCGGATCTCATCTTGTGTCGGATATGCTCCGGCACAAATCGCTCTCTCATAGCACTCTTCAACCCGGGACCACGGAATAGCCCCTTCCGCCCGGTAGTAAGCTCTAACATCATCCTTGACATTCTGCCACCAAACTGCCGCTTCCCCTCTTAGGTAGTACACTACCTGCTCAACAATCATGTCCTCGGAGCACTTAACCATTTCCATGAGAGCTTCAATCTCACGGTGCCACTTCTCGAGCAGCTTTGGTTCACCTACCCCGTCATATGTGGGAGGGTGGAAACGAGCAATGTTGATGATAAGCTGGGTTGCATCCATCGTCTTCTCGTTCCCTTTTCCCACATTTTTGAGAGCTTCAAGGAGAGCCTCTTGTTGCTCAATCATGCGAGCAACCTCATCAAGAGTCATCTCTGAATCTTGGATCTGCGCGGGAGTTCTTTTGGGCGGCATTTTGAGCTGATAAGAATGAAAGAAACGTAAACACATGCTCAAAATTTAACACTCTTCCGCCATAAGAACACTCGGCCGAGTATACATCATACTCGGTCGAGTAAAGATAACTCGGTCGAGTATCCTCCCAGATACTCGGTCGAGTATCGACTCCAGAGGCAAACGTCAAAACACAAAAACAACACTCGGTCGAGTGTAACAACACTCGGCCGAGTGAACACTACTCGGTCGAGTATACATTCATACTCGGTCGAGTTATCACAAACAGTAGCGTCTGCTACTTTCCATCAAACAACACTCGGTCGAATTCTTGGCTACTCGGCCGAGTACTCTATACTCGGTCGAGTACCGGCCCTGCTCGGCCGAGTTACGCTATAAACAGGTTTACAGATTACGATTCTCCTATCATGCTCACTATTCCGCAGCAAATACGTAAGGACTTAAAAACCATGTTATAATCACGTCAGCATGCAATTCATATATTAAAACTTTAATACCATATTGTATCCATATCAGCATCCAATTTGCACATATGCTAAATCCAACATTGAAATCACAACCCGTATCATCTACCACTCTTCCCATCACAACAATTAAGAACTTCAACACACATATTTGCAACTATCGACTTTTACCAACATGCATCTTCACATACGTGCACATACAAAGCCTAGTTCTCATCACACTCCCCATGTTACCGGCTCGAGTCGATGTAAAAAGAGGGCCAATGTGCGACTCCGGGACGTCTCCCGAGTCTTTGCGGTAGCTCCAAACAAGTCTCCCCGGGTTCATTTTATTTAGACTCCCTAGGTTCATTAAATTCATTTGTATAGGTGCCGGAATCTTCGGCTCTGATACCACTTTGTAACACCCCCTCATACCAAGGTGCCTTACCAGGACCACCCTACCATGAAAGTGCGTTACCATCTCGGTTGCTCGAGGTTAGTACATACCAAAAGCGTCTGAATTGAGCACTATTATTAAAGTACTGTGAAATGTAAAGCTTACAATATCCAAAACCAAATACTGTTTAACAAAATACAACTGTAAAGTCTTAACATTAAAGGAAAATCCACTAAGACTCAGACGGTGATGCTATGACTCGTGGTGGCAAATCTCCCAAGACAATCCCCAAGCTCTCACTAGCAAAACCTGTCAAGCCTGCTCACCATCCCCGAATGGATCACCGCAGATTCCACAAATAACAACGGGGTCAGTATTACTCAACAAACAATACAAATAAATGCAATAATCATCTGATCATCACCAATTCCCAAACATCCAAGCTCACATAGTAACCGACTACACACCAAAGTGTGTAGCCCTGCCAGATTACCCATCGCAACAGGTAATCCTCGCCGCCAGTGGGTGACCGCAGCCGATCCCACCTAGTCCAGCTCTTCAACGAGCGACATCGATCCCTGTCCCTTAATGTGCACATCCCCTCCCGTGGCGGGTTCCACGGAGGGCGAACTAGGGTGTGAAGCCACTCCCGCAAGTGACTCCACCACAATCACAATCACATGACATCACGCCATCCCAATCCCCTCACACCAACACCACACAAAACCTCCATTCTACGATGATCAACAAACAACGATAATTACAACAACATGTCATGTAAAGCACAGTAAACTGAGTAGGGAAACCCTACCTTAGCAATCAACAGCAGTATGCAACACGAACAATAAAAAAGGGTCCTCTACGAAGTCTTCTCCTATACAATGATCATGCAACACGATTACACTTTGTACAATTCCCAAAATCTTCTTCTCATATAAATGTACAGTAACTCACAAAAGTACAAATAATCACGAAGATAGAACTTACCAACGAGTAACGAGAACTTATACGCAAGAACCACGACGATTATCCACACAATGACGCTACGAAATGCTTAAGAGAAGGATTAGGGAATGATTTGGGTGTGATTAGGTTAACGTAGAAATGATAAAGCTTTTGAAATGATATTAGAAACTGACGCGGTTGTATAAAATACCCTAAACATTCCCTAATCAAACCGTCGAAATAACACTCCGCCAAACCGGACACTCGGTCGAGTAAGTGCATACTCGGCCGAGTGTCCAATACTCGGTCGAGTATTCACTATACTCGGCCGAGTATTCCTCGGCAGAACCAAAATAACACACAACCAGAGCACTACTCGGCCGAGTAGGCTCTACTCGGTCGAGTAGTCACCAAGGAAAATCCGTAGTGTTACAATATGCTTATCTCATCATGAATGTAATATGCCTATCTCATTATGATTATCGTTCATATCCCCTTGTTCATTATTATTCAAGTATGATGTATGATCAATATGTTTAGTTAAGTTCTTGCTTACTTCTATTTTGACATATTGTGGCTGGGAGAACCCTGAGTTACTCCCCACTGACTGTGGCGTTCATGTTTACATGAATGACAGGTTTGTGATGCAGATTATGGGGAAGACGTGTGTGCTAGCGAGAACGTTGACCCTTGGACTTTAGTTATCATTTTCTTAGACTCACCTATCTTTAGACTTGCGCTTATTCGTGGGATATCTTTTCCCCAACGCACTTTGTTTTTAATTGTAAAACTTAATTATCTTTCTTTTCATTTTCATTTGATCACTTATGGTGGTTTATGAACTTTAAACTTTTAAAGGTTTTAAAAATATCGTATTTTCCACCTAGATTTAATAGTTCTTTTGATGCCTCATCGAGGGGTATCACATAGCACACATGACCAGGGAAGTCCCTGACCTGAACAACCCGGTCATCTTCTTCGACGAAGATATCCCTCCGTTCGGAGCCAACCATAACCTGGCGTTATACATCATTGTGCAGTGCCTGAAGAAGAAAGTGCCTATGGTCCTAGTAGATGACGGATCTGCGGTCAACGTCATTCCCCTCAAGACGGCTCACCAACTGGGTATCAAAGAAGCATACTTTGGCTCAACTAACCAAGGAGTACGCGCCTATGACGACACTCGTCGTAAGGTCGCAGGGCTCATCACCTTGACCATTACCACATGACCCCTTGAAAGACAAGCCAGTTTTCAGGACGCCCCTGGATTCATGCGGCCAAGGCCGTCACTTCAACCCTTCATAAAAAAAAAAGGGTCCCTATCAACGGGAAAACAATCACAATTCCTGCATCCCTGATCAAGGCTATTATGAAAAACGGAATAGCCGCTCAAGTCATTGAGGAGGACGACAATGAAATATGGGGATTCCAAGCTGTGAATGCCCTAGCCGATGAATCAACGCCCTTTGCTTGTGACCCGTTCTTAAACCTCACAGTCAACCGCATCACATCTTCATACGCCAAGGTTATTTCCCGGGCCTACCTCTCAACCTGCTAAAGAGCACCCTTCCTCCCATGAAACAGGCCAAGGTCCCCAACATCCCCTTCGGGCTAGGCTATGAGCCAACCAACGATGACATCTAGGAAATGGGACTCCTAGAAAGGAAACACAAAAAGCACGGAGTCGCCCTACGCCCCTATCACTTGAGTCTCAATGGCTACTTCGTCCCCGAGGGAGAGGTCGAGCCTTACAACGGCTTTCTCGAGCCAATCTACGACCCCGTAGCAAAGGTAAAAAACACGGGCGTAGAGGTCTTTCAAGACTTCTACTTCATCCCCGACAACACCAAAGCTGTGTCAACCAAATCTGAATCAACCTCTTGTCTGGACGGGCAAGCCGTTAGTCTCCTCTTCGGAGAGGACAACATAAAGCACCTCGACTATGAGGACATCATCAACATCACTCTCAAAGACAACCAGTTCGATCCCACTACTTTAATCTTTGACGCTGACCCAGAGAAAGCTACACAAGGCTGGAGGAAGACTGTCAAGTGGACCGATCGTCAAGTCCGCATTCTCAACATCACAACTGGAGAAGGACCCATGTTCAAAGAGGGAAGTGAAGCCAAAAAGGAGTCCGAGTCTGAGTCTGAGTCTGAGTTCGAGTCTGTCTTGGCTCATAGCGCTCCCGACACCCCGGTCAAAGTCCCCTTTCCACTATTTTATCACAAACTTGTGGCTGCCTCAGAGGCTGAGTCAACTAGGGTCATCCCCACTCCCGCAGAAGGTAGCAACCTAGATCTTGTTCCAGGGGCCACCGCCTCTTTAGTGTCGCCTCTGATTGCCCATGAGATGTTTGTCCTATCCGAGCTTTTCGCTCAGGTCGACTTAATGAACGCTAAGTTTGATTACGACTCGTCTCAATTTAACTACAATGTAATTCTGAACGAATATGAGGAATTTGACTTGATTGAATACCCACCCCACCTAGGCAAAGAACTTGACAAACGAGAGAATAGGACACCTTTCATTGAGGAGACCGAGCCCATCAACGTAGGGACTGACAAAACACCTCAAGAACTTAGGATATGGACCACCCTTGACCCCTCAGTAAGACAGAAATTCATCGACCTCTTACACGAATATAAAGACATATTCGCTTGGTCCTACAAAGACATGCCTGGAATCGACAAAGAGATTGTAAAGCACAGGATACCCATTAAACCCAGAGCTACACCCATGAAACAGAAGTTGCGCCGTATGCGCCCCAAATAGGCCCTGAAAATCAAGGAAGAGGTAGACAAACAATTCAAAGCCAGATTCATCAAAGTTTCCGAATACTCTGGCTGGGTAGCCAACATAGACCCCGTACCCAAGAAAGGCGGAAGAATTCGGGTTTGCGTAGACTTCAGAGACCTGAACAAAGCAAGTCCAAAAGGCGACTTCCCTCTGCCACATGCAGATATCTTGGTGGATAATACCGCCGAGCATGCCCTTTTATCATTCATGGACGGGTATGCCGGGTACAACCAGATCAAAATGGCTGAGGAAGACATGCACAAGACTGCATTCACTACACAGTCAAGGCCTATACATCAGCCACCTTAAAAATACAACATGAGACTAAATCCTCAAAAGTGTGCATTCGGGGTCACCTCCGGAAAACTCATGGGACACGTCGTCAGCAAAAGGCGCATCGAAATTGATCCTACCAAAATCAGGGCTCTACAACAAATGCCTCGGCCTAAGAACGAAAAGGAGATTCGGGGATTTCTCGGTCAAGTCCAATACATCAGCCGCTTCATAGCCAAGCTCACTATGATTTGCGAACCGATCTTCCAAAAGCTCCGTGCCTCTGATCACACCGATTGTCAAAAGCCCTTCGACAGAATAAAGGAAATCTTATCCAAGCCTCTTGTCCTTATGCCACCTCAGCAAGGAATTCCATTATCCCTAGACCTGACTGTCACTGATACAGCCATGGGAGCAATGCTAGAACAAATAGTTGACGGCGAAGAACGACTCATCTACTACATCAACAAAAGCTTTATCGAATAAGAAACAAGATAAACCCAACTAGAAAACACATGCCTTGCCCTGGTTTGGTCGACAAAGAAGTTACGACATTATATACTCAGCTACGTGGTTTACATCTACTCCAAGATGGACCCGGTCAAATACATCTTCGAAAAGCCCATACTAAATGGAAGGCTGTTTAGGTGGACACTCATGCTATCTGAATTTGACCTCAAATTCGTAACCCCCAAGGTTATTAAGGGAAGGGCAGTCGCCGATTTCCTAGAAGAAAATCCCGTCAACGAGGATCCAACGACCGACACATGGTCACTTCCTGATGAAGACGTCCTTTGTGCCGACACCGACGCATGGGACCTATACTTAGAGGGTGCATCAAACCTAAGAGCCTTCGGGGTAGGAATCCATCTAATATCACCATCAGGTGTCTGGATCAGGGAAAATCCGAAGAGACAACTTAGGACCCTACCAAGAAAAAATCAATCAAGAGGCTGAGTTCTTCTACCAAGTCGACTACTTCCACTTGCCACGGGAGGAAAATCAATTTGCTGATGCCCTAGCAAAACTTGTCGCGCTCGTCAACATAGCCGACGACATGACATTGATGCCCATATGTGTCGAGAGAAGGAGTGATCCAGCTCACATATGCGCCATCAACAACGACGAGGAAAACCATGTCGAACCTTGGTACCAAGCCATCCTCAACTACAAAACCAAAAACAAATTCCCTCACAAATCTGATACAGGAGGACAAAGAGCCATCCGTTTGCTTGCATCACAACTCGTGATAAACCAAAAACAACTATATAAAAGAACACCCCAAGGGATTTTTCTCCTTTGCATTGATCACCACAAAGCCAAAAAAGTCATGTGAGAGGTCCACGACGGAGAATGCGGACCTCACATGAGCGCAATGATGCTAGCCCGAAATATCATGCGGTTAAGCTACCATTGGACCACCATGGAAGCCGATTACGGAAGCTACGTCAAACATTACTCTAATTGCCAAATCTGCGCCAACATACAACACATACCACCATCCCTTTTATACACCATGACATCACCCTGGCCTTTCTCGACCTGGGGCATCGACATCATCGGAAAAGTCAACCTGATAGGCACCAAAGGGCATTGCTTCATCCTCGTCGCAATCTACTACTTCACCAAATGGGTGGAAGCGTAGTCCTATGATAAAAGGAGTGTAGGGAAGTCGGGTCACACATGCAAATTATGTAAATGCTTAAATTAAACATATGAGTTGATAAATGTTAATTGTTTAGGCTTTGAGACACCCACCTTACGACATTAGTGTCAACCATAGACCGGGTCCTAGAGAAACTCTCGTCCATGACTAGGTCGTCCTACTACACATGCTTAGTCTAATTCAATTCCGTGCCTCTCGACTTTTAGAACGAATGAACAAACTTAATCAATTAATAAGGCCTTTAAACAAAGATTAAACATTAAGGTGCAAACATGTGATAGAAAGAATTTAGACAATATTATGTCAACCTAATTTAACATTTTACAAATACTTTTTATGCATGGCTCCCTTCATTCCCTAGACAAAAGATACTACTCTAACATGGTGGAAATGTAAATTAAACTAATGATAAATAAAAACATGAATAAGAAATTACCTTGAAATTGGAAATGAAAATGGAAGAACAATACATGTAATATAAATAACTTGTAAATGTAAATTGTTTTATAACTTGTAATGTAAATAGGAAATGTAAATAATATAAAGTAAATCTAAACTAAACTAACTAAAAGCTAACCTAAACTAACTACTAAATTTAGAGAGAATTATGAGAAATTGTGTATGTGAATCGTGTGTGGTGTGTTGAAGTCTACACCCTTTATATAAGAAATAAGGGGTGAAACATAGAGTAAATACAAGGAGTCAACCCCAAATATTTTCTCTTAATTGCTTGATTAATTACCAAAAGAATCCTAAGTGAGCCACTAATTCCATCATAATTCACTTGGTTAAATGTGATATTAGCATCCTAAGCTCTTCTTAGCATCCAATAGTTTCCACCATAATTTGAACTTTGAATTTGGGCTTGACTTTGCACAATGACTTTTTTTTTCAAAAAGTCTACGGTCAACCCCGATCGGGGTTGACCACCCCGATCGGGGTCGTGACTTTCTTCCTTATTACGCATTTTAATAAAAGACGGGATATGCTTATCTTTTCCATTTGTTTCAAAAGCAAAGGTAGGTACTCCTTCTCTCTATTTTTCTTTATTTCTCAATCAAATCACCTCCAAAAACCTCTATTAGCATCAAGGACCTTGTACCAACCGTAATTTTGACCCATTTTTCTGATGAGATACTAGTGGAGGAATCCCCCAATGTTTATGCTAGTTTGGGGGAGGCTCGTTAGTCTAGTAAGTTTTCTTTCCTTTGCATTTTAGTTTATTTCTCGCAACCCATTAAATATGACCTCTTGTCCTTCTAGTTTATGTGATTTGCGCCATTTTTATGGTTTCGTTGGGTAATTTGATTGTTGGCACATTGAGGACAATGTTATGTTTAGCTTGGGGGGAGATTGCATTCGCATATTAGTTAGTTTGCATTTAGTTAGTTTAGAATTAGTGAGAATTTTTGAAAAATTTGTGTGAATTTTTGCTTCTAATTCTTTGCTTGTCCTACTTATGCCCTCTTGTTTGTCCCATTTTAGCTTGATAGCTCTTGATTCGCTACTTTTGACGGGATATAGCATGCATGGGGATGTATTGACATAGTAGGTGGAAGATGGAAATTAAACCAAGTAGGCTTGATCTTGACTTTTGGCAAGCTACAAAATTGGTAAGGTAGAACCTCATTAAAGGCCATTTCATCTTTATTTGGTCTCACTTAGGTGAGTGATAGGTCTCCTTATGGTGTGTGTGACATCAAAACACACAAGTATGGTCTTCTTTTCATCTCTTTTAAGCATTACTTTCATTTTGCTATGCATTTTTGAAGCCAAATTCACATTGATAAATTTGTCAATTTTCTAGCCCCCTTTCACATGTTCTTATTCCCTAGCTACATTAAAAATAGCCTACCTTTGTTAAAGCTAGTAGCTATATCTTTTGGTGATAGGATGCTCAAAATTGGGATGTTCTTTAAAATTTATGTCATTGTGAATTTGTTTGCCGAATGTCATTGTTTTTCGGTTGTGCTATGAAAGAAAGAATTAGAATTGAAGAAAAGCAAAAATAAAAAGAAAGAAAAAAAAGGATGAGAAAAAAAGAAAAAAAAAGAAAAGATTTGTTTGATGAAGTTGATATTAATAATAAGTGGTAGAAGAAGAAGAAGTTAAGATTTCTCATATGGTTAATTATATATTTTGGAGAAATTCTTAAGGTTTGTAATGTAAGAAGTCATTTGTCTTCTAATTGGGCTATTTTGGGTTGGAATGAGCATTTTCACATTGTTTTGTTGCTAGCTTAACATTAACTCCACATATCCATAATCATTTGTCCCCAATATGTCCTATATCACAATAAAGCCTTCTTCTAACCCTTTGGCTTCATTATTTGCTTGCATTTGATTGTTTTGGCTTATGATTTGATTGTTTACCATATTAGATTGCGGGCACATTCTCATGAGTCGAGGATAGCTTGAGTGATTATTCACAAAAATGTCCTTTACACAAAATTGAGTTATGAGTGGATCGTGAGAGTCCGAAAGTCAAAAGATCATGCAAGAGCCGAAAAGTTTACTTGAAATCTTCTACGCTACGCCGCCATGTAAATCTCATCCATGATTTTGCTTATCCTTATGCCCATGTTATTTTGGGATTTGAATCAATTGCTTGTTAGCTACTTGGGATTTGCAATGTTGGGATGATCTTGCTTGGGGACAAGCAAGGACTTAGCTTGGGGGAGTTTGATAAGTGCATATTTTATACATTTTAACCCCTTATATTAGTTTGATTTTACATATCATTTAGCACTTATCAAAGTGTTTTTAAGCTAATATTGTGTTTCTAGTGCAATTGTGTGTTCAAGTGTGTTTTGTAGGAAAATGAGCTAAATGAGCTAAAGTACTATAAAATGTGCCAACACTAGAAGCAAGGCTAAGTATGAGAGCAAGATTGGACTAAGTGTTGGAAGTGCATTGATTTTGCATGAAGGAAGTGTTGAATCAAAATAAAAATACAAGCAAAGTCATTGTGCAAAGTCAAGCCCAAATTCAAAGTTCAAATTATGGTGGAAACTCTTGGATGCTAAGAAGAGCTTAGGATTCTAATATCACATTTAACCAAGTGAATTATGATGGAATTAGTGGCTCACTTAGGATTCCTTTGGTAATTAATCAAGCAATTAAGAGAAAATATTTGGGGTTGACTCTTTGTATTTACTCTATGTTTCACCCCTTATTTCTTATATAAAGGGTGTAGACTTCAACACACCACACACGATTCACATACACAATTTCTCATAATTCTCTCTAAATTTAGTAGTTAGTTTAGGTTAGCTTTTAGTTTAGATTAGTTTAGATTTACTTTATGTTATTTACATTTCCTATTTACATTACAAGTTATAAAACAATTTACATTTACAAGTTATTTATATTACAAGTATTGTTCTTCCATTTTCATTTCCAATTTCAAGGTAATTTCTTATTCATGTTTTTATTTATCATTAGTTTAATTTACATTTCCACCATGTTAGAGTAGTATATTTTGTCTAGGGAATGAAGGGAGCCATGCATAAAATGTATTTGTAAAATGTTAAATTAGGTTGATATAATATTGTCTAAATTGTTTCTATCACATGTTTGCACCTTAATGTTTAATCTTTGTTTAAAGGCCTTATTCATTGATTAAGTTTGTTCATTCGTTCTAAAAGTCGAGAGGCACGGAATTGAATTAGACTAAGCATGTGTAGTAGGGCGACCTGGTCATGGACGAGAGTTTCTATAGGACCCGGTCTATGGTTGACACTAATGCCGTAAGGTGGGTGTCTCTAAGCCTAAACAATTAACATTTATCAACTCATATGTTTAATTTAAGCATTTACATAATTTGCATGTGTGACCCGACTTCCCTAGACTCCTTTTATCATATAGTTTATTATTTTCTAATCAATAAACCAATCAATCAAACGTAACCGAGCTCGATAGAATTCAACCCATAACAACTAATTAAGAACTGCCGTCTCTCTGTGGTTTGACCCCTACGTACTACATTCATTTGTTTTGCTAGGGTATAAATATTATTTTTGCATAAGTGTGCGATAGCCTATCAATTAAATCTCTAATTACATGAAATTTCCTAAGTACGTGTCTAGACTTGTTACTACACTTGAGCTCTTTTGCTTGAAAAATTGCCCCACTGTTATCACAATACAAAGTGATAGGATCCTCGGCGGTAGGAACTACCTTCAGTCCCTCCAAAAATTGCCTACTCCAAACAACTTCCTTTGCAGATTCAGAGGCTGCAATGTACTCGGCTTTCAATGTAGAATCAGCAGTCACAGACTCCTTGAAACTTCTCCAGCAAACCGCCCCTCCGTTCAACAAAAAGACACAACCAGCCTGGGATTTCAAATCATCCCTATCGGTTTGGAAACTGGCATCCGTATAACCTCTTATACGTAATTCAGATTCTCCTCCAAACACTAAGAATGAATCTTTAGTCCTTCTCAAGTACTTTAGAATATTCTTGACGGCTATCCAGTGACTCTCACCTGGAGTTTTCTGAAAACGACTCGTCATACTCAAAGCATACGAGACGTCAGGACGAGAACACATCATAGCATACATGATCGATCCAACAGCGGAAGCATAGGGAATCGATTTCATGCGTTCAATATCCTTAGGCTGAGTAGGACACTGTGACTTACTCAAAATGATCCCACTGCCCATAGGTAGAAAACCTCTCTTGGAGTTTTTCATATTGAATCGGTCAAGAATCTTATCGATATAGGCTTCTTGACTCAATGCTAATATCCTTTTGGATCTATCCCTATAGATCCGGATACCCAAGATGCGCTGAGCTTCTCCCAAATCTTTCATTAGAAAGTGATTTCCCAACCACTTCTTAACAGAAGCAAGCATATCTACGTCATTCCCAATGAGTAATATGTCGTCCACATAAAGAAGTAAGAAAACAACTTTACTCCCACTAAACTTCATGGATAAACATGGTTCTTCAACACTTCGAGAAAAACCATGTTGTTTAATAACATGATCAAAACGATGATTCCAACTCCTTGACGCTTGCTTAAGACCATAAATGGATCTCTTAAGTTTGCGTACTTTGTTAGGATTTTTAGGATCCACAAAACCCTCAGGTTGTGTCATGAACACTTCCTCTTCCAGAAAATCGTTCAGGAAAGCGATTTTGACATGCATTTGCCATATCTCATAATCATGAAATGCAGCAATCGCTAACATTATCAGAAAAGATCTAAGCATAGAAACTGGTGCAAAAGTTTCATCATAGTGTAAACCATGAACCTGAGTTAAACCTTTTGCCACCAATCTAGCTTTGTAGACATCCTTATGTCCATCCATGCCGATTTCAGTCTTGAATATCCACTTACACTGAAGAGGTCGAACATCTTTAGGTAAGTCAACCAGGTCCGATACCTGATTATTGTACATGGAATCCATTTTGGATTGCATGACCTCGAGCCATAGCTTAGAGTCAGAACTCGTAATAGCTGCTTTTGGGGTCTTGGGTTCATCACTTTCTAAAAGTAAAACCTCATAGTCACCATCTTTCTCGATAATACAAAGGTATCTATTAAGCTGGCGACTAACCCTTTCTGACCTCCTAGGTTCAACAGGAATAATAACCGATTCTGACGTAGAAGGAACATGTTCCTGCACTGTCACAGAAGTTTGTGGCTCTTGAACTTCATCAAGTTCAAATTTTTTCCTACTCTGTCTTCTAGAAATAAACTCATTTTCTAGAAAGACAGCTTCACGAGCAACAAACACTTTATTCTCGTTGCTATTATAGAAGTAATATCCACAAGTTTCCTTAGGGTAGCATATAAAAATACATTTTTCAGAACGAGGTGCAAGCTTATCGTCAGACTTGCTCTTGACATAAGCACCACAACCCAATACTTTCATGTATCGCAGATTCGGGACTTTCCCTTTTCATATCTCATATGGAGTTTTATCAGTTGCTTTAGTGGGACTTTTATTAAGTGATTGTACATCAGATAAAATGGCAAAATCCCAGAATGACTTAGGTAACTCTGTTTGACTCATCATCGATCGAATCATATCAATTAAAGTTCGATTCCTCCTTTCAGCCACGCCATTTAATTGTGGTGTGTCAGGAGGAGTTAACTGAGATACAATACCACTGTCTTTAAGGTGATCTCTAAAGTCATTTCTTAAATACTCCCCACCACGATCTGATCGTAATGCTTCAATCTTCTTATTTAATTGGTTTTCTACTTCATTCTGAAGCTCTTTGAACTTATCAAAAGCTTCACTTTTATACCTCATTAAGTAGATATACCCATATCTACTCATGTCATTGGTAAAAGTAATGAAATAGTTATAACTACCTCTAGCAGTGACTGTCATTGGACCACATACATCGGTATGTATTAAACCCAATAACTCACTAGCTCGAGATCCTTTTCCTAGAAAAGGTGAACGAGTCATCTTGCCAAGAAGACAAGATTCGCATGTACGAAATGATTCAAAATCAAGAGGTTTAATTATACCAGTCAACACTAGTCTTTTAATGCGATTCTCGTTAATGTGTCCTAATCGATAATTCCATAAATAAGATTGATCGGGATCACCTGTTTTGAGTCTTTTATTATCTAAATGATAAATATCGTTGCAGGTATCTAGAATATAAATTCCATTGATCGAAATAGCTTGGCTATATACAATCCCATTAAGGGAAAAAGTACTACACTTGTCTTTAATTAGAAAAGAAAACCTTTCAGTGTCTAACACGGATACGGATATTATATTTCTTGATAACGTTGGTACAAAATAATAATTATTAAGATGCAACTACAACCCCGAAGCTAAACTAAGTACATAAGTTCCTACTGAGACGGCATCTACTTTAGACTCGTTTCCCATTCGGAGATCGACATCACCCTTGTTTAGCTTTCTTATGCTTTTTAGGCCCTGCAAATGATTGCACAAGTGAGAACCACAACCAGTATCTAATACCCAAGTTGTATTTGAAGCATAATTTATGTATATCATAAAATATTCGGTTGAGAAATTACATGTCGGCTTCACAATGCCAGCTTTAATGTCATCCAGGTACTTTGTACAATTACGTCTCCAATGTCCCTTGTTATTACAATAATTACAAGTATCTTTAAGAGGATTACCCTTTATAGGTTTAGGCTTGGTAGAGCATTTCGCAATTGCTTTACCATTGCCCTACACCTAAACGGGCTTCTTACCTGTGTTCCTCTTAAACTGCTTCTTCTCCTTCACGTTAATCGCAAGCACATCTTTCCTTGTACTCCCACTCAATCCCATGTCCTTCTCTGCTTGCACAAGCAGAGAATGAAGCTCATATAAACTCTTTCTCATGTTTGTAATAATTTACCCTAAATTGGGTAAATCCCTTGACGTGAGAGAAAGAGTGGAGCACTCGGTTCACCACTAGTTCGTCGGGGATCTTACATCCCAACCCCTCTAAAGTTTCCACGTACTCAATCATTTTAAGTACGTGTGAACTTACAGGTTGACCATCTTTGAGGTTAGCCTCAAAGAAACGAACCGCGGTGTCATACTGGATTATCCTCGGGGCTTGAGAAAACATAGTAGAAAGCCTCGAGAATACTTCATGTGCATCGCAAAACTTGACACATTGCCTTTGGAAAGCAGGATCCATTAAAAAAAATCAGAACATTTTTAATTGCGGCGGATTCCTTTTGATAATTTAAAAAAGCCTCCCTTACATCGGCAGTGGCCCTAGTACTAGGCGAAGGGGGAGAGGGATCGACAAGGTAGCGTAATTTCCATCACCTGCGGCAGCTAATCGAAGTTGTTCCTCCCAATCTTTAAAATTACTACCGTCGGCTTTTAAAACATATTTGTCCATAAAAGAACGTAGCCATGAATCTCTAGCTATGGTGACGGTTTCACTAGTAGAAGTCATCGTGATTACTACAAAGGAAATAAAGGAAATATTAACATTTATCGTTAGAAATATTTAACTTGTGAAACTATTTAACAAGTTCCCATTTATATAATGATCTCCCACTGAGTTATATAAATGATTCCAATATCCAATTTTATATAAACACGGGCACGGTGGACTGATTCAACCCATATTTATATAAATTTGGTGAGTCAACATTTTGACTGATTCTACTACAAAAACTCTTGGTTGACAGATTTTCTTAAAATCTATCTTTTAGCCCCAAAATAAATATGGGCACGGTGGACCGATTCAACCCATTTTTATCCCGTTGAGTCCAAGCAATTTTCACGCGTAATAACTTATTACCCTACTTACCCAACGTAAAAAGGGTGTACCTCGGTGATCCGAACCTACCTCTAATGAAGAAGGGATTCATAGGTGCTATTATTTGGTAAGGCTTAATCTCAATTTTGATCAAATGTGAGAGATCTTATCAATTTAATTGTCTATCACTTTTAAGTGAACTAAATTGGTGAATGCTAGACAATGAAATCGATAACAACAAAAATAAAACATGTAGTGACGATTTGGCATGAATGCATAAATGTAAACAAGTAAGTCCTAATATGGCCACCTAGTTAATCTAATTAACTAAAATTATTACATATCGGAAACCAACTCCTTGGTACCTTGAGTCTTCATAAATTGGCCTCCTTCTTTAATATTTCGGAACGCCTTTCCGAAAACACCGTCTTCATGAAAACTCTGTCTTTAAATGCTTCATCTAATTACTAATAATTAAATTACCTAACAATATTCTATTATAAAAGTTATAATAAAATTAAAATAAAAACTATTAATTAATTACAAATTAGAGGATACGAAATCGCAATTAATTACAAAACAAGTCGATATTCCCTTACATTACGGGAAATACCAACTTCTACCTATAGCCATATTAGGAAAAAAATTACATAATTATAATGCTAAAAAAACATTCATCCAAATGAATAATCAAATGCATTATGGACAATGACATGCCAAATCGTCTAACTTACCAACAACGATCATTTGAGCTTGCTTTGACGGAATTTTTACCAATAAAAATTCATAATCAATTCTTAAAACAATTTAAGACTTACTCATCATACTAATTTGGTCTAATATCAAAATAATTATTTCGCAACAATTATCTTGAATTTATATGGGAATTAAAACACAATTATGACAAAAATGATATAATAATTCACAATTATCATACAAAAATTCCGTTCAATTTAAAAATTTACGGAAAAATAAATTTCAAAGCCATGAACATTTTGGTCTTACACCAAAAATGCCTTGCAAGTGAAAAGTTTTGTTTTTAAAATTTATTTAAAATGATTTCACAATTTAATCGGCAAAGCGACAATTTTTACGATTTAATTCTAAATCAAACCATAAAAATTGAAATGATTTAAAATAAAACATTTTACATTTTGGAACAATTTTCAGGATCTAAAAATTCAAAAATTTCGAGCCCTAAAATTAAATCAATATTTATTTGCAAAATAACCATTATTTACCAATTTTTATCAAATAAAAATCAATAAACTACCTAAATTAATCACATTAATTTAAAGTTCCTATTTTTATCATAAATAGAACATGCATGTGGTTATTTCTAAATAAATATGCATAAAATTATCATGAAATCAATTTTAATTAACTCTTAATTAATTTTAATTCATTTTTACTCAATTTTATGCTATTTTAAGTTATAAAAAGTGGAAAAATTTAACAAAAATCAAATTTTTGTCCCATATCATCCTAAGAATTGATTATTTACATGCAAGACCATATTATGTGATAAAACTAATTTTAGTAACATAATATCAGTTTTATTAATTTATCTCATAATTACTAAAATCGTCTTAAGACAACATGCATGTATTTAACAATGCTTTGATACCACTTGTTAGTTATTTTGACCATATTAATACTCATCTTATGATATTAAAATTAGAAATTAATTTAAAGTGGTCTAAATCTACATGCATGCAAACAAAAGTATAAAAGATGGTATTAAACCATCTTAAGACAAAAGTTTCTTACAATGTATAAGACAAGTTTTGGGTACAACTACAGGACTCCTTCCTTGATGTTTTTCTTGAGCTATGAAAATGGATGATCCTCCAAAACAACAAACCACCAAAATAGATGGTCTCCTAAGGAAGCACCCAAGAATCAACCCAAAATACTACTAAAATACTAACTAGGTATATGTAGTAGTAAACCTTGTTTATTGTATATTTGATGTACTAAATAATATTATTACTTTGATGATATTACTAGTTAATTTATATATGTGTTTTTAAGATGAACAAGATGAACAAATGAGAAGAAAAATGGTCTCTTGATAAAGTGCTCAAACAAAGACACAATTATCTTCAAATTTTTCCAACTAGTAAAATGATGTGAATAGTTGGGTATTTATAGCCAAATATGGGAGACAAATCTAAGTGGAATTTGCCACTTAAAAGGACACTTGGTGTCCTCTAAACAATCAACCAAATGGACTTATATGGGTCCGTTTCGATTTTCGATATTTGCCCCACAAATGCTTATAAGTCTTATATTTAATTATCTTACATAATTAAATATTAATTTAATTATTTAGCACTTAAATAATACAAATTAACAACTAATGACTACTTAACCATTAAGTAATCATAAGACCATTTTATCAACATACAATGTATCAATATTAACCCACTTAGCTAATTTTACAACCTCTTGTAAAATTTAATAGCTAATTAATTTCACCTCAAAACATATACACATCGTATAAAATCAATTAATTAACACTTAATTAATAAATTCTAATCATTTATTATTTAAATATCACATAATTAAATAGTAAATCTCCTTGTCCCGAGTTCGTAACCCATCATCAAATAATACATTTATGTGACTAACTAAAAGTCAAATAATACAAGGATTTAATTATTTTGTATCTCATTCAAATAATTAGTTTTTCCATTTGGGCATCATCCTATAGGTGTGACCTAAAGGGATCAGCTGATCATCGCCGTCACACGACAGTAATGTCAAACTCTAGTCAGCCAATCATTACCGATTAACGATGACCAGCTGACAAATAAATAAATAAATCCCTGATATTCCTTTTACGAGATTTATTATGTAAACGCACTTATTGTGGAGGACACTACTCCAACAGTTTGGTACCTCCCAAGTCAGCCGAGTGGCCCACCACCTATCGAAAAACTCCACAATCTCGGAATTTCGAAAAACACTCTTTTAGACGAGAGTATCTTGAGCGAGCACCTTTTGTTGGCGACCCATTTGCCTCGTATGCCTTTCGGGATAAATGAAGGAAGCAACCTTCAAACCCACCACCATCAAGGAACAAGAACGAATGGCCGGAGCGGGCAACCCTGTGAAAGACCTCGAGTGCCACCACGGCACCACCCAACGGATATGAGGACCACCCTCCTCCACCAATCTCGAGGTCCAATAGGCCTCGGTGGACGTAAAACTATCCGAATACAACTTCTTCCTCATAGTAAGGTGACGGAAGGAGTACGAAGAAGTATCAACCGGAGGCTCTACATAACTTAGCCTCTCCATGAGCCACACTTTGAGGATCCTTGGGGATCCAA
The DNA here is from genome assembly GCF_048544455.1 of Silene latifolia. Lineage (NCBI taxonomy): Eukaryota > Viridiplantae > Streptophyta > Magnoliopsida > Caryophyllales > Caryophyllaceae > Silene > Silene latifolia. The sequence continues at coordinate 97,468,681 of NC_133538.1, forward strand.
ACGAAGGAGCTTCTCCAAAAGAGCCCTTCTTGTCCAAAGCTTGGATGATCTCGCCAAGCACCAACCACGACGGATCCCACCCGTGCTCTAGTTGCTCAACCACATGCACAAGGTTTATGCTACCATACCATCTTGACCCCTCCTTCTTCAAGGCATCGACAAGGAGGTACGCATGCACTAGGCAAAAGGCAAGAGCCCTTCTCCTAGTCACCTCCGAGATATTAAAATCCAATCGGTTTGAGAAGATGTTGATGAGAGCCAACATGTCAAAACCATGGGGATCAAGGAGGAAGTTCACTTGGCTCGTCGACAAACCCAACATGGAATGAAACTTCTCCTTGTAACACAACCGAGTCGGAGGAAGCACCGGAGTACAACCCGGCCACCCTCCAATGGCACCCACTTTTTCGGCAAGAGGTCAAATTTCACCTTTCAGGAAAACGAAAACATGATATTTCGAATCCCAAAACCGAAAGCATGCTTCAAGAAAGGAGGATTCCACCTTAACTTGATGAAGCACCAACAATTGACCAACTGCCATTACAATAAGTTTATACTTCTCGGGGGTCGATAAATCCGACACCAATGTCGCAACCTATTTTCGAAAGCATCCATGACTTTTTTTGGAAGAAGAAGAGAAAGTTTTCGTAGAGATGTTTTTCGTGTTTCGGATGAGGAAACAATGAAGCACAAACGTCCTTATTAATACAAAACAATCAGCACTTTTTTTTCTGAGAAAAGGCGAAGCTCCATTGCATCTCCCAGGGGCTCGCGCCTCTTTGGGTTGATTTTGAGAATCCGCACCTTGACTTGTCCTTGTCAAGTTGTGTTTCTTTCGGACAAATTGTTTTTCTCGCCTTAAGGCTCGCGCCTCTTCAGGCCTATTAGCAAAGTTTTGTGTTTTCTCACACTCACATTTCTTTAGATTCGCGTTTTACAAAATCCGACACGGTTTCCATGACGCGGCTTTAAACATACGCGTTTTTTCTCTTTTTTTAAGGGGGGAGGGCTAGTCGCCCCAATCAGCGACGGATCGTTTCTATGTCAGCCGATCCACGATGGATCGTTTCCATGGCAGTCGAAAATTCCGAAATTTTTTTGCATTTTCCACAAAAATCCAAAATTGATAACACGATGTCAATTTTTCTCAAAATTAAAACTCTTGCAAATCCGAGTTTTTGATCTCGCAAAAATTAAATTTAACACACTCGCAAAATCTTTTTGAAAATTCATCCATGACGGTTTGAGTTTTAATTTTTCGAGTTGCAAATAAATTTCGGCAAAATTCGGTGCAATTTAATTCAAACACGAATTAGTTTCTCGAAATTTCAAAACAATCTTATTTGAAAAATCCAAACGTGACACCTTGTCGCGGAATTTTCAAAATTTCTTTTCGATTCCAATTTTAACTTTGAGTCATCATGTTTATTTTTGTTCAAAACAATTGTTTTTACGTGTTTACGTGTATGCATATGTGCTACCTGTTTCCTGTTTTCTACACTAACGATGCAGGAACAAAAGCCGAAGCAAATGGGGAATTAGCCGTTGACCGTGCTTCTCCGAAACACAACACAAAAAAGCCAAACACAAACCAACTACAAACCGAAAACACGCGTAAACAAACCGCCTCACGCAAAATAGATCAACACACGCTTGATACAAATGACAGAGCATACAAACAGGATCCGGTACAAGTATTTACCATACAGACACTGGCCTGAAGCTATGAACTAGGGGCTATCCGCCATCTACCGAACTAAGCACTCCCTATCCTTCTAGTCAGAAAAGAAAGGGAACAACATGGAAAAGAAAGGAGCAACAGCGGAAGCAGAGGTGGTTACCATGACGGTAATCACTCTTTCCTACTCCGTGACAAAAAATGGAAAAAATGCCTGGTAGACTTTGGACGACATAATGATCGGGAATTATAACACAGTGCATCGCCCTGACGTTAACCCCCAATCTTCGGAATTCAGCGATAAGAAGAAGCCACGACATAGGGTGCCACCCCGATGTTAACCCCCAATCATCAGAATTCAGCGACGATTGGAAATGGCAGCGTAGAACGATGCATTGGTGTTAACCCCCAACTTTCAGACATCCAAACTTCTGCATACAACAGTCAATTATCGGCACGCGATCAAAGGATGGACAAAGGCCACCAGGGAAAAACACAACCCGACAAGGACAAGACAACAGCCGTCTCTCCTCTATGGCCTCGGCCACGGACCCAGTGGGCCCAGATGCCCCAGAACACTCACCTGAAATCAGGGCAAAACAAAACAACGTCAGCCGAAGTTTCGGCATTACAACGGCACAAAATGGACAAAATCCAAAAAAAAAATCACCCGCAAATACAAAACAAAAACAAGGGCAAACCCGCCGAAACCCATCCAGCAAAATATTTCACAAAAATCGCATAAAAAACGACTCACCCTTCTTTTTAAGGAAAAGACGTGTCAAAACAACAACAAATTACAAAAACCACTCAACACCTTGGACCCACACAAGGTCCATTAAAATAAGTAACAAAAATTTCCGGCACAACTGGGCATTTTTCAGAGCTCAAAAAAGGCAATTTTACGCCAATTTGGGCACTAACAGGTCAAAATTCAAAATACGACCACAACAAAACAACGTGATTTGTCCACGTCTCAAAGTGATCTAAACTACCGTTCAGGTCCATTTGAAAGCAAAATAGCTCAGTTTGAGCCCAAACAGACGCTTATTTCGTCAGCATAAGACCGTCTGACAAAGGCAAAATTCAAAATTTTGTCCTTAAATGCCCAACGAAGGTCCAACATGGCAAAGACGGTCTCCCCCGACTATAATGCAACTTAGTGGGGTACACAACTCAAGCAAACAAACAGAACATTGTGAAATACGACGATTTTTCGTCTCATTCATGTTTTTTTCTCCTAGGGAGCGGGAATGGGGACCAAAATGCAAACTAAAAGCACACCTATACTCCTAAACAGGTTTCTAACCTAATTCAATCATCAATTTCACTCAAAAATGGGACAAACAAAAATGGCCAATTCAATTTCGAGGGGGTTATGGTTTCGCCCTAATTCAATTAACCAAAGGCAAACAAATCCAAATGGATTCAAGAAGATTTACATACCTTGAGATGACATAAGGACAATGGCACAAATACAAGCAAAGAATGAGATAGAAAATGGCAATTTTTTTGGTGATTATCGTATGTTGAAGGAGGAAGACGAAGTGAAAGGAGAGCTACCTGCTCTCGCGTCTTTTAGAGAAAAAAAGGGGAGGCCCCTTGTATCGCAAAATGGCTCACGCCTCTTTGGGGTACTCTCAGCTTTACCAGCAAAATTTTGGGCTTTGGTCCAATTTCCACATACACACGCTATTTATTTCAAACGACGGAATTAAAAACCGTCATTTTTTCAAACAAGAACAAAATAGCGAAATTCAAATTCGCTATTTTCACAAGATTTCAAACGACAGAACTAAAAACCATCATTTTTTCAAAAAGTAGAAAATTACGAAATTCAAATTCGTTATTTCCACAATTTCAAACGACGGCATTAAAAGCCGTCACCTTTTCAAACAAAAAACAAAACAGTGAAATTCATCAAATTCACTATTTCTCACAAATTTCGAATCACAAGATGACAGAATTAAAAAGCGTTATCTCCCAAACAAACAACAAATGGCGGAGTTCACACTCGCTATTTCTACAAACTCCGAACAACGGCAGTAAAAAATGTTACCTCTCTTCGAAATTCAAAATTCGAAATTACGAATGATGATAACAGAAACCGCCGTCCACGGGAGCCAGGTTTGAACTACAAAAAGACAATCTCTTTCCGACGCCACAAACATCCAATATAAACACCGAAAATCCCCAGCAGGATATTGAAGATCTCCCCACGGAGCCCACTAACTGAACAACCTCTTGAAATAAGCTCGTCTAATGTGGCTATTTCTCACACTCGATTATTCAAACTTCAACATGGCTGGCGAGCCTCAAAACGTACCTTCAACACGGCTAGCGAGCCTCAAAACGCACCTTTAACACGGTTGGCGAGCTTTTGCGCGCTAACAAGAAACAATTCAAGAACATATCCTGAAGATGCCTCAGGTATATCTCCTTCATATGGCTCGTGAGCCTTTTTACGTAGTCTAATGGACTTTAAACGACCCACACGGCTAGTCGTCAGACTCTAAACTATTCCCGATGATAGGTCCTTGACTCGTATCCCTGAGTAGCCTTGGCGTCGCCCTTCCCGACGGCAGGTCCTGATGCGTGTCCTAAATATGATGTTTTACACCCTATTTTACACGCATTTCAGAGCTCATTTGTGTAGTTTAAGCTACTATTTTACACGCATTTCAGAGCTCCTTGACTCATTGGTGTAGTTTAAGCTACTTAATTAATTTAATTGCTATATTTGACGAATCGAGTGCACGCGACTAGTTGAATGCTTAGGAATTGACCGACCGGATAGATCGAAAGATAGGAGACGGAAATAGACTACTTAATTAAGACGACTAAATTAATAAGATCGAGAGATAAGTTAATTTAGGCTTTTAAATCACTTTTCAGGGCGAGAATCAGTACTAGTGATATTAGGGACCTGTAGCTAGATCGAGAGATGCTACCTGTTAAGAATGGACCGAGAGGACTTCTTATTCTTCCCGTCTTACGTGATTTTCTCAGACTTATTTAGGATATTGTCGTCGAAACTACAGTGAACCGACCATCTTAGCATCCTTTTAATATTTGATTTCATCCAGTTTCTTTAATCACTCATTTATTTGTTTTAGTTTAATTTTAAATTTGATTGCCTTTAGTTATAGAACTCTTTAAATCAAACCCCCTCAGACTGCTACCTTAGGCTGAAATTAGACAACTATTAATTGCATCGCCTCTCTGTGGTTTGACCTTGACTGCCACTATCTATAGTAGTAGTTTGGATTATAAATTTATCTTTGATACTCTACGACGGTATCAGGTCCTTTGCCCCAATTCTTTCGAGCTGCCTCGACGTCGCTTGGTCTACGGGTTGTAATCTTCGATTGACCTGGGGCTATACTTTGACTTTTGCCCTGTCCTAGCCTCAGTCAAAGTGGGGGCTCTGTAGATACCCAGTATCTGTTGAATCCCCAACAAACACCCGATGATTATCGGGCTACAACATGCCTAGCAATCGCTACGTTTAATCGACAGTTTGTATAACTATACGTCGGAAAACTCAAAACGAATTCGAAAAAAAAATATTTTCAAAACTTTTCAAAAGCACGTATAAAAAGTAACAATACACACGTATTTACACCACATATTATCACATTATCATGCATCAAAGGGACCAAGATATCATGCAAGATACTTAACCATGATCAGAACTACATTTAATCACACAACATTTTATTTGAGTAAGTAAATCATGCAAGATGCTAAACAAAATGCATATCACGCATATCATCATGCAACATATCACGTTACGTTTCCCGACTCGTAACCACCCACGTAGTGACCAACTGAGACAATAGGCACTAGCTTTAGCATGAGGGCGCCTACCCATCAAAAACCGATCTCCAGTTGTACTCATGTCGGGTTCATTTTACTTAGACTCTCCTAAATTCATTTTTGGGTTCATTGGTTTTAGGTTCGAAAATCGTCGCTCTGATACCAATTTGTAACACCCCAACTATCCGGCCAATATAATTGGAGCGTTACCATCTCGGTTTCCCGAGGTAGGGTTTCAAAACTCCAATCAAAGAAAATTTTATTAATGTAATATTTAATGATTTACATAAGCGTGAATAAATAAATAAATAAAATACAACTAGTAACATTTATACTCTTCTACCCAACTAGACTCGTCTCGTGATATCATCAAGCTCGTCCCGTCTCCTGCGTACTATCCAAACGACCTGAACATCACCTGCTTCCCATATGATCAAAGGATATCATATGGATCGACACAGGCCACCCCAAAAGAGATAGGTCACAAGGACACAGACACACAAACGTCAGTTTCATTAAATAAATAAAGTGTGACACGACTCGAGTGTATGATCATACAACATGACCATGATATGAATGAACCACCATCAACAACCTCCACCACGGTTCTGGGACACGCCCTGACATACCGACAACCACACTGGTACCGGGACACGCCCAGACATACTGATAACCACACTGGTACCGGGACATGCCCAGACATACCGATAACCACAAACAGGTACCGGGACATGCCCAGACGTACCAGGTCTAGAAGCCAACTGGATCCTCTGCCAGACGTCGTACCTCAACCACACGTGTCCCTCCGTAACTCAAGCCATTAATATGCACATCGCTCTTAGAGTGGAAAGCTCCAAGAGGCGACTTAAGTGCAAGACGGTATCCCAACCGTCTTATGTCTCCAAAACAAGTAACCAAACAAACCACCATATCCTCCGACATACAAGACAACACAACAAATACGATATACCACATAACATGCCAAATACCGACTCACTCAATGCAAATAAAGGAGAAAAGACTCAGTTTATAAATAAATATAACAATGAAACTGAGTTGGATAAACCTACCTCACAGCAAATCCGCATGAGAAAACCGTCACACAAGCTCGGCCCATCTCGTAAAACCGTCTCACAAAACTAATTTCCTAAAATACGATAATAATACAAATACATATGAATATACTCATCTAATCATACAAATATGTATATAAATACATATAAATATACTAATATACTTATACAAATATGTATAAATATACTAATATATTTATACAATTACGTATACGACCAAATAAACTAAATAAACCCGTCTTATTTAACTACGCAAAACCCGACTCACTCAACCACCACCATCCCCGCTGCCACCGTGGACCACCACCACTAGCCACGGTGGCCACGACCAGCAGTAGCAGCCCACGGCCACCACCAACCACTGCCGACACCAATAACAACAACAAACACCACAACAATCACCCTCCCTCACGGTACAAACAAATAAACCGCCACCACCGAGGCTGCCACCCTGCCCACGGTGGGTCAAAGGGTGGCCACCATGCCTGCAGCCACCACCCACGACTACAACGACAACAACAAACAGCACACGACACACACACACCACACCCCGTCAGTACACCCTCGTTAAACCCAGATTTCGGCCACCACAACCACCCACAACCACCACTCTACTCCCCTCTCTTCCCTCAACCTAGATCTGCCCAAAAAAGACCCAAACCAACCCACAACACCCTCGAAATTGCAGCCCTAACCCGCATCACCAAAACCCCCAAAAACCCATATTTCAACTTGGTCAAACCCTATTTTAGGGCGGTCAATGGTGGTAAACGGGTGGTCAAAGATGGTCAAAGGTGGGTCAAGGTCGCGACGGGTCAACGATATAAAAATAATAATATAAAGGCTAGTATAAGATGGTTTACCTTACGATCTAAAGGCGGAGAGGCAAAAGACGATCTTTCTCTTCCTTTCTCTCTTTCTCTCTTTTCTCTCTAAGATTCTCTCTCATTTTGTGTGGTGGAAATGATGAATGAAATGATAAGGGTTGGGTGGATGAGGATAAGGGAGTATATATGTATATGGTGGGAGTATAATACATGTATAATGTATAATGTATTATTATTATTATTATTATGATTATTATTATTATTATTATTATTATTATTATTATTATTATTATTATTATTATTATTATTATTATTATTATTATTATTATTATTATTATTATTATTACTAGTCACGACGATAAACACAACACATTACTTTAACTCATGGGCACGACCTAATCACTCATCACGCTTAGGGGATAACAATAATAACGTCACTCACTTAAGCATTACAACAAAATCACGATGTACACCGTGGGCGTTCCTAAATAACGCTTAGGAGGCCATTTTACAAACAAAATCTATGCTACCACTCTGAGGGTCGGAGTCCGACATAACCACTTTCACCTATCATGCCTATGTACTTAGGTTAACGGTTATATTATGTATCACAAATGATCAAGCTTATCAACCATAACACCGAATCCTTAAGCATCAAATGCACCACTCATACTCTCATGACCACAAACCCAAACTTGGTGATTCCAAATCCACAATTACATATATCCCTATTATTAGGACTCAGTTCATCCACGATTATACCTCCTCATACGGGTTCACTTGAAACTTACCACAAATTCCTTACTGAATGACGAGTTACAACTTGTAAAATCTCCAACACATCTCTCGCTCTAGTACTCTCTCGTACTCCAGATCCCTAAATCTTATCACCATTTGTTCAACTCACATCATTTCGTAATCTAAATTTCACACCCTCCAACTACTTTTACCATTCATACTATCACTCCTCTTTCAACTCTTTAAGTACCACAACTAATCCCTCATCATTTCACCAGTTCCTACTCAACCATATGCTAACCAAAACATCTGTGTAGTGCTAAAAAGGTCATTCCCACATGTCCTCAAATTGCATTCACTATCTATGAGTCCGCACCACCGCTAAGAATCCAAATTCTGATTGTGTTCCACTCATTATTTGTAAGCTGTCTCTCATGATCAATTCACCATACTCAAAGCATCACATGGGCTAACTACCGTCCTAGCGTCCCTAAATTATCAAACTTATGACTATGTCTAAAATAACTCATCTTGTCGGAAACATATGCCTAAGGGCTAGGGTGAGAAAACACTCTTTTGGGCTCACACACAATTCTATGCCCGGATATCCCGGGTTAACTCAACCGGTAAAGATGATGGGAATTAAAACAAGCCAAAACGGATACGAAAAGGATTGGGAATCAAATAATATGGAGGGGATAGGAAATCCATGACCGAAACCTTAAAATTGCACAAATAGCACACATGGAAAACAATGAACTTTGTAAAACGATGCAATTTTAAAACTCAACTTTAATGCAATTTTACTCAAACTCGACTCAAAAGCGAAATGTTATATTAAAACTTTATCATAAAGGTCATTTGTCTCAGATTTTTCGAAAACTTTAATACGGGGTAATCCGTCATGGGATGGTACATGTCACTATAGGCCAAATTCAAAATATTACTATTCGATTTGTACAAAACATAACTTGGAGAAATCAAAAATCCGGGTAGGTATACCAATCTTTTTCGAAAATACATTTTTAAGACGGAGAAACTTCTTATGCACGACTTCACAAAACGTCAAAATCGAAGATTAGAATAATAAGGAATAAATGAAGTACATCACGAGCGAAAAATCAAAGCTTATTTAAATTTTCGCAATATTTTCGGGAAATTTGTCAACCTTTACGACGGAAAAATTTTAATTCACACCTTTTTATTACAAAATTTCAAAAACAATATTATAGTTTTACAATACTATTAAACCATAATTGGGTTAAAAATCAAAATTGTTCATATTCCTTACTTGGTTCAAACTTTTAGGCTAAAATTTACAACGAAATCTTTGTTTTTAAGACAATGTACCACACTACAAGGGATGATAATTGTCTTTGTAAGACGATTAAAACCAGTTTCAGTCATGAAAATTGTTTTGTATGGATTTTGCGCAAAGCAAAATCAGGTCAAGGTAGGTCTAGGCAGGGTTAACTAGCTTGAACTTATCTGGGAATATGCAGGGCAGGGTACGAAATAAGAAAAGTAAAGTAAGATAAATAAGTAAAAATAAGACAAGGAATTTGTACGTGGAAAACCCTTAAATGGGAAAAAACCACGGGCACCAAGCCAGGAGAGGATTTCACTAGATTATTGAGTAATAAGCACAAATGATCGTAAAATAGCTCAAGTATTATATGAGAGTATTGTATGCTAGAGTATGTGTTGTGTATAAGTAATCTTCAAGTGTTGCTTATATAGCCCATGCTGAACGGCTGCCAGATCGTCTACTTTGATGCTGAATATTCGTCCTTAATTGCTCGGATTAATTCTTCTTAATGCGCTTTATTACTCTCTTAATTGCTGTCTTTTATTACCAAATCTTCTCCATTAATGCTCTAATAATTATCCGAATATTGACAATAATATTATCTTTGAATTGGTCAAATATTGTCCTTAAATTTTGACAGTTGTCCTCTCCATGGCTGGCGCCTGCCTTTCTTGTTCAATATAAACCAACAACAAGCAAAAAATTTGGTTGTCGACTCAAAAGCACAAGTCTCTAAGCTCATCCATGGTGGGAAAAAACAAATTCATCGTAAAAATCTGATTCTTGACCACTCTCATGATATAGAAAATCAACCATTACTATGAAATTGAGCAAATCATGCAATTATTTGATAAAAATTTGATAAACATGTGTATATATAAAACTATTTCAAATTGCAAAATGAAAAAGATGAATTCAACTACTTGGACGAAATTCGAGAAGACGGATAAGAAAAATGTAGTAGTAAAGTGTAATTCAACAACAAATTATAATTTAAAAATTTTGAATAATTTTTAGATAAATCGATACCGAAGTTACGAGGTTCGAGGTAGAAATGAAAAGATAGGTAGAAAAAGAAAATTTTACACGAATTTCTCAGCTAAACAGGCCCACTCGGCCGAGTACTTACGACACTCGATCGAGTGCGACTCCACTCGGTCTAGTGACAGGTTACTCGATCGAGTGGAAGTTTTTCCAGAAGTTTTCCAGTTTCTTAAATTTTCCCACTAAGTCGAGTGACAGGTCCATTCGGTCGAGTGAACTGTCCGCTCGGTCGAGTGACTCATCCACTCGGTCGAGTGACTGGTCAACACGCTCGAGTACTACTCTACTCGGTTGGGTTTGGTCACACTCACTATCTTTGGTATATTACTCTAAAATCATAATTATTCTACCACTAAGTATCATCATTTATACTCTAACACGACACTAGCAAGCTTAAATACGCACATGATATCCACATGCCAAGATTCGGGACTAGCGTCCCTCATATCAACACACACTAATCCTATCTACGACATACTACTCACATGAGTCCATTTATCCATCAATCACATGTTATCACATTCTACACGAACGATTCTATCATACGATAACATATAAAAAGTAACAATACACACGTATTTACACCACATTTTCCATATTATCATGCATCAAAGGGACCAAGATATCATGCAAGATACTTAACCATGATCAGAACTACATTTAATCACACAACATTTTATTTGAGTAAGTAAATCATGCAAGATGCTAAACAAAATGCATATCACGCATATCATCATGCAACATATCACGTTACGTTTCCCGACTCGTAACCACCCACGTATTGACCAACTGAGACAATAGGCACTAGCTTTAGCATGAGGGCGCCTACCCATCAAAAACCGATCTCCAATTGTACTCATGTCGGGTTCATTTTACTTAGACTCTCCTAAATTCATTTTTGGGTTCATTGGTTTTAGGTTCCAAAATCGTCGCTCTGATACCAATTTGTAACACCCCAACTATCCGGCCAATATAATTGGAGCGTTACCATCTCGATTTCCCAAGGTAGGTGACACGTCTGTCGCGTACCTGTCAAAAATAACCAACTGGTTCTAACTAACTAATATAGCTAGGGAAGTCGGGTCGAATCCACAGAGAGGTAGGAATTTGTCTGCTAAACTAGGTTCGCCATGGTAACCAGTTTGGGGGTTTATAAAATGTGATTTCTAAACTAAGAGAATGAGGAAAAGAGAAATAAAAGGAAGGGGTTTAACAGATAAAAGAGAATAGCTAAGACAAACGGTTCACCATAATCATCTGGTCGAGTAATCTAGGTCCCAGGTCAATGCAGCACGGTCTAAGGGGTAGCGAACGTCACCTTTTGGTCCTTAATTCACCCTAAAGTGTAAACAGTTTAACTTTCGCCTTCGCTGCAATACTCTATTGTTCGCTACTAGTCTGCCTCTTCCAACCTTTCGGTCCAGGTTAAGGTCCACTAAGAATAAGGGTCTAATTGCGTCGACTCAATTAGGCAATTACAATTATATGTAGCACTTAAACAACAAAGACGGTACTGGTATTAACCTAGTGAATCGATTACTCTCCCTTCAAATCATGGATCCCCTATAGTCTTAGCATAGGAAATTAGCTACTCATAATCGTCGGATTAACAATTACAATAACCAAGTAATTAAAACTAAGCATGGTGAATAAACTATTAAGAGATTGATTGAACAATTATAAAGCAAGGAGAAAAAGGAATTAAAGCAGTAAATATGATTAAGAAATAAATTAGATTGATAATACCGAATCCGAGTGACAAATGTAGAGAATAGAAATCCAAAGAACAGTAACAGGAGTAGCAGTCGAAATGTACGTAGTGAAGAGATAGGAGTAACGTGATGTTCTCCTCAGTCTTATACTGCCAAATCATCTTAAACCTAATCTATGGACTGATTACAAAAGCCCATAAAAGATTTAGGCGGAAATAAACCAAAAGCACACGAAAACCCCTCGATCGAGGAGAAAGATCACTCGATCGAACGCCAAATCACTCGATCGAGCCAGGACAACCTCTCGATCGAGCACTGCTTGCTGAACTTCCTCGATCGACTCCTTAAACTGGTCGATCGACCAGTCTTGAGTGTATAAAGCATTCGATCGAGCAGTAAAACCATTCGATCGAGCTACATAGGCGCGTCAGGACTTGAATTTCTTCCTTTACTCAGCTCATGCGTCCTCCAAGTGTAAGATTTCTAGGCTCCGGCTCCTTATTTCCCATGAATGCGTACAATTGGGACAATTAAGGCTCGATTTAGCTCCTCCTCGGTCAATTCCTGTAAATTACAATAAACGGACCAAAGTAGAGTATTCGGGGGTATTTGTAGCCAGATGCTACATAAAAAGCATAGAAATGCGTGTAAAAATGAGGTGAAAACCTTATATAAAAGACACGCATCAGTAGGGTTTCAAAACACTAATCAAAGAACATTTTATTAATGTATGTTTAATGATTTACATAAACATAAACAAATGGATAAATAAAATACAACTTGTGACATCTATACTCTTCTAGCCAACTAGACTCGTCTCGTGATATCATCATGCTCGTCCCATCTCTCGCGTACTATCCGAACAACCTGAACATCACCTACTCCCTATATGACCCAAGGATATCATATGGATCGACACAGGCCACCCCAAAAGAGATAGGTCACAAGGATTCAGACACACAAACATCAGTTTCATTAAATAAATAAAGTGTGACATGCCGATAACCACACTGGTACCAGGACACGCCCATACATACCGATAACCACAAATAGGTAACGGGACACGGCCAGACGTACCGGGTCCGACAGCCAACCAGTTCCTCTGCCAAACGTCGTGCCTCAACCACACGAGTCTCTCCGTAACTCAAGCCATTAATGTGTGCATCCTTCTTGGAGTGGAAAGCTCCAAGAGGCGACTTAAGCGCAAGACGGTCTCCCAACCGTCTTACGTCTCCAAAACAAGTAAACAAAGAAACCACCATATCCTCTGCCATACAAGACAACACAACAAATACGATATATCATATAACATGCCAATTACCTACTTACTCAATGCAAATGAAGGATAAAAGACCCATTTTATAAATAAATGCAACAATGAAACTGAGTAGGATAAACCTACCTCACAACAAATCCGCATAAGCAAACCGTCACACAAGCTAGGCCCGTCTCGTAAAACCGTTTCACATAACCCTTTACCTAAAATACGATAATAATACAAATACATATAAATATACTCATCTAATCATACAAATACGTATAAATATACTAATATACTGACAGGCCAGTCGTATACCTATCAAAAATAACTAACTAAACTAACTATATAGCTAGGGAAGTCAAGTCGATCTCCTCAGGGAGGCAAGATATCTGTAAAGAGTCCGTCTATTTGGTCACAAAATGGAGGGGGGGAGGGTTTATAATTCATTTTCTAACCTAAAAGGCATAAAAGAAAGAGAAGCAAGGAAAGAGTAGTGAAGGCAGAAAATAGAGATAAACTATCAATAAAGAAGGGAAATGTCAGGATTTCAGTTCACTACGGTAGTCCAGTGACTCAACTGCAAATAGTTAAGATAAATTACTATGAGACGGATATGGAAAGGTCCTTCCGGTCCACTTTCTATCCTAGATTCCCACTAACTTAACTTCCGTCCTCGTCAGGGTAGTCTACTGTTCAAAGCAGGTCTATTTAGTCCAATCTTCCGATCCAGGATTAAATTTAACTAGATTAAAGGGTGACTCAGAAGCGTGCACTCAACTAAGTCGGTAAATACAGTTATATTGCCATGGGGACATAATCTCACAAATAATTCATCTAGCCTATTCGCTACATCGTCACATTTCTACCGTAGATCCCCTAATCCCAACATGAAATAAATTAGCTACTCATGCTATTAATATTATCAAGACTAATGAACACGAAATAACTAATATTGAACATGACAAAACAATAATAAACATGCATAAATGAATTAGGGCAGAAATTAAAGGGAACAAAATAAGTAATTAAAGTAAATAAATGAAAGATTAAGATTAAAGAAGAGATAGAGATTACAAAGGCAAGAATTCCGGCGTAAAGAACACTAGATCCGAGCAAGAGATCATCCAAAAGCAAAAGTTACAGTGAAGAGGAAAAAGCAACGTAGTGTTTGCAGTAAAAGTTGAAATATAGATTCCCAATTGAGTCCTAATGACCTAATTATCTCACGCTTAAATAGAAATTAACTAAGTCCATAAGTTAATTATAAGTTCACGGACTAATTAAAGCCTATTAAAGACCAAACCACTCGATCGAGCAGTTTGAAACAGCTCGATCGGGTACTTCTTCAAGCAATCTACTCGATCGAGTAGAAATACCACTCGAACGAGTAACTCTGAAATGCAGCATTGTCGATCAAGTAAAACAAACCACTCGATGGACCAACTCAGCCACAAAAAACCACTCGATCGATCAATAAACGGGCTCGATCGAGCATTCTTCCTCTGAAACAGCTCTAACTCGTAGCCGACTGCTTCGCAGACCGTTCCTTCACGCATCCCAATGCAATATCTCGTTCTGAAAATCACGTCTCCTCAAAATGCATGCAAAATAGGACGAAAATGGTACGAATCCACTACTTTTACGTTCATTCCTAAAAGATAGACAAAACGAACCAAAGTAGCCAATTCGGGGCAAAATGCAATATAAACAGTACAAAAGTACATGGAAATACGTGCAAAAATAGACTAAAAAGACTATACAAAATGCACGTATCAAATCTCTCCCCAAATCGAACCTCTACTCGTCCTCGAGTAAACTAAAATGCAACTAATGGAATGGAAATGAAAACTCAGAGCTAGCTTAACTTGTCTACTTAAACCTGTTTAATGCAATAAAAATCAACAGTTACAGCTAAGCAGTCAATACGCAAACGAGTTATGAGTTGTTCAGAAATAAAGCCGACCTGTCGACCTTGCAAGACCAACAAAATCGGACTCTCACGTGGTCACTCTTCTCTTATGAAGAAAAGGGTGAATAATATATGTAAAAGAGAGGAAGAGAAACAGTCACTCACGTAAACTGCGACCTACATAGCATGCATGCAACAAAAATGAAAGACAATTCAAGTACTAATGCACACACTCCAACCAATAATGTCCGTCACAGCTGAGGGCTTACAAATGATATGGGAATAGTGAGGTCCAGGTGAGAAAATGCAAAACAAGTTATGGTAATGTGGAGGTAAAAGCGTCAAGCTAGTTCCTAACAGGACCATATAACACCGTCTGAATCTCAATCGACCGAAAAATAAAGTACAAGTGCCCTTCATTTGGCACACAACTCACAAATCACATACACTATCTCCTCAAAAATATGGAATAAAACGAAGGAGTGAGACCATCGCAAGATAGAAATAAGCACAAACGGTCGCAAAATACAAACCAGCTCAAATTTTCCAAACTTTTCTCTCTGGTTTCATGCTGTAAACTTGAACTTCACTGATTTTTTTCATTTCATTTTTTTTTTCCTTTTTTTCTTCTTCAACTCACGTTTTTCTCATTCTTTTTCTTTTTATTTTCAATTCTTTTTTTTTTTCATTCTCATATTCCTTTCCTTCATCCTCCACCAACTCCAATCAAAATGATACGGGCCAAACTGCAGACGGAAAACACATACCACAAAAGACATACTAAACTAGCTTTACTAGGCCGGCTCAGTTTGCGATGTAGCTAATGGGTCAAAAAGGCAAGTTTTGGCTTAAGTGGAGCTAAATGGGTGAAACGTATAAGAAAAGGGGAAAATTTGCAACCACCTCCCTGCATGTGACACCGACCACAAACCCGAATGTGTGCATTTGACAACAAATCGAATGTCATAAAAGTGCAAAAATGATAAACATACTATGCAAGGAGTACTACTCTCAATTCCTAATGAACTGGTCATGAATGTCACCAGTTATGGGCTCTAATTCTCAGAAATTGTAAGTAGGTTGCCAATTTATCAGGTTAAGTCTAAACAGTCAGCTTTATTTGAACAAAAACTCGTAGACTATGCGTAAGACAAAGCTAAAAACTGTCAATGAAAGTGCAAGGCTCAAGTAAAATGACAAGTTGAAGTGCAATATCATCACGGAAATCAACCGTTCCGACTCAACCTATATGCAAAAATAAACGTGAATATTTTATTGATTTTTTGAAATTTTCTAATTTTTTTGGTTTTGTATTTTTTTTTTGGATTTTAATGAAATAAATAAATACAAATGCAAGCTGAAAAATAGAAACATGAATGCAAAACAAATGCAAATGCAGACTCAAAAAGATGCAATACCCTCCCCAAACCAAAACGGACAGCGCCATACACCAGCAGATATATACAGGGAACGGGAATATACAACCAATAAAGAATGAAAAACAATAAAATAAAAAGAAGACAAAATAAATAAAAGGGCGAGAATAGACATATAAAACACGAACTTCCCCAAACGAGCCTGAAAACGGGGAAGTGAGTAGACCAGCACCTACTCGTCAGCCTCCTCTGTCACGTCCTCCAGCGTCACAGTGTAGTCCGGGTCCGCCTCCTACTCTCTCCTCCTCCTCTACTCCTCCTGAGCTCTCGTTGTGGCCGCCACTGGGTCCTCCTCCTCCTCACTAGCAGGCTCCGGGTACCCCTCAGCTGGGTACCGGTAAAAGGAAGGGTGTGGCCAACCCTCTGGGATCGGACGGCATCGCCACATGTGATACTCGTACAGAGGGAACAAAGTGAGAGCTATGTCTCTCTCCATACGAGCCTGTCTCTCTGCCATCTCAAGCAACAAACTGTCACGGCGCCCTTGGTCCATAACCGCAGACGCCTCAAAGGGTGGAGGACAAACAAAATTAGCCGGAATAATCGGATGTGCCTGGTCGGGCGCAGGAGTAGGAGTAGGGAGCGGGGTAGGTGTGGCAGTGGAAGTCTGGTCACCCGTGGAAGGTGTGGATCCCTCTCCGGTCTCAGGTCTACGCCGCTTCCTAAAAGCGGCTAAAGTAGGAGGTGGTAGGATCGGTAGGTGGTACTCGGGTATGGGTGGTGGTCGGACTCCCTGTGCAACCGTGGACAAAGGGACGAGACGAGGTAAGGTGCTACAAGGAAGGTTTATGGACAAGGAACTATCTATCTTCCAGGTCCGGTAATCCGAAGTCAGCCAGGTCTGAGAATGCATAGAAGCTAAGCTCAAGTACTTATCTCCATCTATATATTGTAGGTCACGAGGCAAGGTAGGGAAGAGAGAATGGGCAAGAAAGGTGGCTATGCCACCGCAGACAATGGTGCCCGTGGTCTTCACTCCCTGAGTCTGGAAGTATTGGGCGGTCAAATAGGCAATGTTCAAGGGAAAGGGGCCTTCGCTGTCGATGTTCAGGTAACCGCCCAAAATGAAAAGCTCGGTGTTAGTGATGTGGTTTGGCTCCTTTCGGCCAAAAATGGTACTTCCCATCAGTCGGAGGAAGTAACGAGCAGGGGGAAGATGGACCTGAGCGAGCTTTCGCTCGGGAAAGGTGGTCTGGCCCAAGGTCCGCCAAAGCTGACGGAGGACCTTCCTAGGGGCAACAGTGGCGCCCGTAAAGGAAAGTCCAAGTCGAGTACTAAACTCCTCCAATGTGATAGAAAAAGCCCGGTTGAACAACCGGAAGGACACAGAAAGACTAGTGGGGGCAGTGTCGTGTGCCCCGGAGGAGAAGGTGAAGGAGCTGAAGAACTCAAGACTCAGCTCCTTAAAGGTGTGGGCACTCATAGTAATAAGTCCGGTCATTCCCGTGCCCCTCAAAAGCTCACACACCGGCTCATAAAAACTTAGCCTCTCAAGTGACGTACGACATAGGAAATGGGTAGGGAGAAACTCGCAGTCAACTAAATGGAAAAATCGGGTGCGATGAACACCGTTAACGAAAATTACCCTGGGGTAGTCGGGGTGCGAATCGAGGGAGTCGTCCCCTCGTATGGTAACATGGCCAGCAGCAGGTGTAGTTCGTACATAACCCCGACCTCTAGAACCTGAAGTAGAAGCCCGTCTTCCGACGGCACGAGGAACTAGAGCCGCCCGGTAAGCACTTGTGACTGCGGGTGACTACGCAACAGGGGTGGTCACCGTACTTGAAGTACTAGCTAAAGCTGCTAAAGAAGAAGCAGCAGAGACTGCCACAGAGGAAGAAGGGCTAGCAGCAGTGCTAGCAGCTGTGGCTGAAGTGGTGGCTAAAATGGGGCTAGCAGCAGCAAAGACAGTACCAGTAGCACTAACAAGGAAAACAGAAGTAGAGGCTGTGGTACTAGTAGGTGCGGAGGCGGTGGTGGCAGCAGGGACCACCGTGTCAGATAGGGACAGACTGACAGTCGAGCTCGTAGAAGGCATAGAGCTAGAATCCATCCTAGTCAAATAGGGCAGGGGAACGATAACTAAGTTACAGCGAAACAGCAGAAAACTCCCCAAAGACAGTCGAAAATTTTGACTAAATAGCCCATAATTCCCAAATTTTTCCTCAAAAATTCGAATAAAACAGATGATCAGTGATAGGGTAAGGGGGATAAGCATCAATTGAAGCAAATTAAGCATAAATAGCAGGAAAAACCCAAATTCAGTCGAAAAATTCGACTGGCAAGAACCCTAATCACAAATTTCCTCATAAAATTCGAATTAAACATGTAGATGGCGATGAGGTAAGGGAAACAATCATCAAGTAAGGCAAATTAGGCATTGAATCACAATAATTGTCGAAAAATTCGACCCAAAATGAATACCAGAAACCCTAATTCCTAATTATCTTCATAAAAAGCAAAAATTAAAGAAATTAAAAGATAATGAAGAATAGGTATTATTTACTCGATGATAAGGAACCTACAAAGAGCAATTAACGACACAAACAAGCAAATTTGGCGATTTTCGATCGAAAAATCGTAAACCCTAAAGCCCCTAATTGAACGCGAGAAACAACGAAATTCAAAGGGAAAATAGAGAGCAATTGACGATTAATTAGCAATGAACAAATAGTAGGTGTTGGATTTGGTAAATGGGCAAGATTAATGGAGGATTTAGGGAGGTTTTGGTCGCAATTAAAGAAGGGCAAACAGAAGAATGAATATGAAAATGAAATAATAAGAAAAGGAAGGGAGTTAAAGAGACTTACTGCGTATGAATTGCAAAATCACTCGATCGAGTGATTTTAAACCACTCGATCGAGAGCTCTTGTATGCATTTCACTCGATCGAGTAAACATTTACTCGATCGAGTACTCCCCTTTTTAGCTTTTGTCGATCGAGCATTCTGGAACCATTCAATCGAGCATATTTCACTCGATCGAGTACAAAAATTACTCGATCGAGTTCTTTTCACGTGTAAGCCCTTGAATTTGCGTGTAATCTCGCCAAACCTACATAAAAACATCCGCAAAAATATCCCAAAATACCAGATATAAATAGTAACAGTCTATAGTCTTCTAAACTACGCTAAAAATGTCTAAATTCTAATTGTCCTAATTAAATGCAATAAATAAAATCCGACGGAAATTAAAAATTGTTTATACAATTTGTTACACGGGGCATTTCCCAGCTCACTTCTCAAAGCAATTCAGCAGCCCCTCGGAGGGCTTCTTGTTAGGAAATATTAATCTCATTAATTTACATATTCATATATGTGAGAAATTTATTTAGTCATAAAATAAATTGTTGATCTTATGCATGCAAACTAAATAACAAAAATGAGAAAATCGTTTTCTCACCATCAAATTTTCGGCCATTTTGAGCACCAACAAGATCTCCTACTTGTTAGTTCTTGAGCTATAATGAATATTAGGATGATCCTCCAAAAATCCCAATGTAGAGATTCTCTTCTTGATTGCACCCAAGATTATCTCTTATCTCCACTAAATAATATTTGCTAGATATTTGTTTAGTAGTTTACCTTAAAATTGATTACTAATACTCATATATTACACTAATTATATTAGTAATCTTTTATGAACAATTTGAATCAAAAACTCATATTTTGATGAAGTAAAATGAATATATTGTTGGGAAATGTGTCCTCAACAATAGTGCGATCACATGATTTAAATATCATTATTAAATCTCATTTTAAAGAATACAATTGGGAAGTAATTTTGTTACTGTCAACTGGTCAACATATATCGGTAATGATTGGCTGACTAGAGTTTGACATTACTGTCGTGTGACGGTGGTGATCAGTTGACCCCCTAGGTCATACCTATAGGGCAACACTCTTAATTGATCATTTAATTAATCGTATAATGTTACGAGTTAATTAAATTACTTGAAAAATTGACGGGCGATTTTGGAAGTAAAATTTACGTATCAAATTGAAATGTGATTAAATGAGATACGGTCTGAGTAATCGAATTGTATCATTACTCGGATGAAATTATTGTTTAAAGAAACAATTGGATTTGAATGAATTATTATAGATGCGATTTATAAACGGTAAAATATTTTGGTACAAGTAATTATGAATTACTAAGTCGATTTTTGTATATGACGTATTTTTATTAATGCGTTGATTTTTAATATGATAAAAATACATAACAAATTTATGTCACATATGACATGTGACATATTGACATTTGACAAAAATAATATGGATCCCATATTTTCATATGTGCCGAAAATGGGAGGTGGTTTAAACATATATTGTGTTTGTTTAATTAGTGGTAAGCATAATGATGATTAAACTAATTCTAGCCATGCACCCTACACATTATTGTAAAGAACAATTTTTGCATGCATTGGCCTTTCCTTCTCCTCCTACCCGGTTCTACCTAGAAAAGAACAAGGAGTTCTTTTGCTTATTTTAATTATTATTCACCATATGAATTGGTGGGTAATAATTTTATTCATTCACTTCACAATTTTATTTTCTAGTGAGATAAAAATAATTCTCTTCCTCTCCTCCTCTTCTACCCGGTTTTAGGAGCCAAAACCAAATAATTTTTGGTTTAATTTTTCACTAGATTAATATTATACTAGCTCAAATAATATTAATTAGATTAAGAGTTAGCTTTGGGTATTATTCCTAAGGAGAGATCCTACACTTGGATCTTGTTCTTCCATTAAAGAAAAGCTCAAGAACAAAAGAAAAGGAGATTCCTTTTGTGCCCATTTGAACCGAAATTTCAATGTAAGGATATGATTTCTTCTCTATTTTATTATGATGTTTGCATGCATAAAATCCGTATTTAATTTTATGACAAATTAATTTCAACATATATGAGTATGTTAGTATGTATAAAGATCTACATTTCCTTTCAATCGGTATCCAGAGCCACGGTTGTTTGCATGAAAATCGGTTAAAAGTTTTTCCGAGTTATAAGAATAACAAATAAAACTTGTAAAATTTGTGTTATTATGAGATATCACGAAATTAATCCATGCATGTTAATATTTCTGGTCCTAAAATGTTTTAGGATATTTTGGTTAATTTTTCGGATTTTTATTGTTCATAATTTACAATAATGGCATTTAAATGTGATTTTATGAGTTAAAATGTCATTTTTGGTCTAAAATTAGCTATACTTCGAATTTTCAGTTGGTTTTTGGATATGTTGTCACATATATTATTTTGAGATAACCTGTACATTTTCATAATTTTTGGACTTGTTATGCTCGAAAAATGAATTTTTCATTATTAAATTCGGATTTAGGTGAAAAATAGGTTAATATGAGTTAAATTTCGAATCTGGTCATAGAAAATTAATATGTTGTCACATGAAATTTTACAAGATGTGTGTAAAATAATTGGCTATAAAGAAGTCTTTTTGCATGATTTATGGATTTTTGAAGAAAAATAGCATAAATAGTGACATTATTAGTGGAAAATTAATAAAACATAATCTCTGACTTAGGAAAAACGTCTAATGTTGAATTTTATTATCTTTTTCAGATCTAAAATTGAAAAGTTAGTGAAAGTAATTTTTCCATGTTTTTATGATTATTTTATTAAAAATCGATAAACCGCAACATTGTTTTTCCGGAAAAATTTCGAAATTTTTAACCTAAGATTTTGAACATTATGAGTGTCATGGAAATTTTCCAGAATGTTCATGAGTTTAAATTTCAAATTTTGAATTTATATGAAATTTTGTGATTTATTTGAAGTTTAATAGCTTATTTTTGTAATTTTTGGTCCATTTATGAACAATTTTATAAAATATGGGTTAATTATGGTCAAATTATTAGTGAAGACTAATTTTTGAGTCCTAAGAGGTTAGGGTAATTAACTTATGTATAAATATGAGTTTATGTATTTTTGTGATTATAAAATGTTGAAATCACGCAAATCCGTAAAAACCGAGTAATATACGATATTGGCTAATTAAAAGGCGATTTAGCATAAAATTGAGCATGTTCATACATATTACAATGCTGCATTTTCTTTATGATTGTCATAATTTTAATTTATGTAATTTTGAATGATGTAATTTTACTTAGTATGGCCTTAGATTTTAATTGGTATTTCCCGAAATGTATGGGAATACCGATTCGGTTGTAATTTTTATTGTGATCTCGTATCACCGTTTTGTAATTTAATAGATTTATTTTATTTTAGTTACAAATGTATAATAGGAAATTATGTAATTTATTATGTAATTTTATTCATTCCGGAGTTCCCAAAGACGGATTTCTTCAAGAATGGCAATACATAAAGACGGTGTTACCTCGAGATGCGTGCCACAACCGAAGTTCAAGGGACCAATGGAGTTGGTTTCCGAATATGTAATAGTTAAATAGTTTTTCTATTTTAGGAAAGGCCATACTAGGATTTATTTATCTTTATGCTTGCATTTTATTTTATGTCACATGCATCGTTAAATCGTCATAACTAAAACATGCATCCTTATTTTATCGAGTTTATCAACCGTGTCAATTCGAATTATCGTAGTTCACCGCTTTAGTTCACTTAAAACGTGATAGATAATAAATTGACATGACCTCTCGCTAAAACAAACAATTGAGACATAGCCTTACCAAATAGTAGAAACCATGAAAACCTATTTCGCGAGGGAGTGCACTCGGCTACCCCGGGGTACAAACCTTGTTACGTAGGGGAAGTGGGTGATGAATGTTAATCCACCGAATTCATGTTGATAAGGGATGTATCGGCTACCCCGTGCCCAAGTTGATGTGGGTTTGGATAATGGACACATTTATTCGAAATTTGGATTGAACTCAACAAAAGTTATTGATAAGGGTTGCATCGGCTACCCCGTGCCCTTGTTGATGTGTTTTGGGCTATAGATAAACATTAGAGTAATTTTATCGACCAAGAGTTCTAAAAGTAGAATCGATTAAAAGGTTAATCCCCCGAGTTATATTAATGAAGGTTGCATCGGCTACCCCGTGCCTAAGTTGATATGAATTTGGGTCTTGGAATCATTTATTATAGTTGGGTAGAGGTCACTATATAAATGTTCATATCTTGTTAATTTGCAAGTATGATTTAAAAAGACAAATGTTAATATTTCCTTTCCTCCATATTTGTAGTGCATTACAATGAATCCAACAAATGCTACCGCACCGATAACTATTGAGTCATATCACAATGTTCTTGACGACGTATGCTCCAACAATAATTTCGATACAACTAGAGAACTTCATTTCGGGATAGGTTCGGATGGAAACCTTAACTTCATCACCTCTTCTAAACCACCCACTTCTACTAGACCTCGTGTGAGTCCGTCTCAGGAAGACTACCTCATGCGATCTATAGGGTCTTTGTCTCTGGAAGATAAAGATGCCAAAGCTAGTGGGAGCTCTAGCAATCAAGTTCTTGCTTCAAAGGGCAAGAGGTTCAAGAAAAAAGGAAAGAAAATCAAAAACTTCAAGCAAGTTAATGATGAGTGCCATTATTGCTATGGCATGGGACATTGGCTTAGGAATTGTCCCATGTATTTGCGAAATATAAGGGAAGGACTCATTGCTCCAAAAGGTACAATTCCTAAAGAAATTTATGTTATTGATATAAATTATACTTCCACTACGACATGGGTACTAGATACCGGTTGTGGTTCTCACCTTTGTAATCATTTACAGGGTTTAAGAGATGTGGAGAGGCTTAGCAAGGGAGATGTGGATCTACGCCTTGGAAATGGAGCTCGGGTAGCGGCCGAATCCAAGGGAACTTATGTTTTAGCTTTGCCTAATGGATTTGAGTTGTATTTGCATAATTGTTTTTATGTGCCTACGCTCTCTAAAAACATTATTTCAATCGCCATGTTAGACATGGACGGTTTTTGTTTTGTCATTAAGAACAATCGTTGTACTATTTCTAGGAACGACTTGGTTATAGGCCAAGCTTCCTCTATCAATGGCATTTACATTTTAGAGACCTCAAATCCGACAAATGATATTTATAACATTCAATCAAAGAAACTCAAAACAAGTGACCCAAGTGAAGCGTTCATTTGGCATTGTCGATTAGGTCACATAAACGAGAATCGCATCAAAAGATTAGTTTCGACTAATGTGATTACACCATTTTATTATCAATCATTTGGTACATGCGAATATTGCCTACTTTGCAAAATGACTCGTAATCCTTTTAGTGGTAAAGGGACACTAGCTAGTGAGCTATTGGGACTCATACACACCGATGTATGTGGACCAATGACTATCACCGCTCGTGGTAATTATGACTACTTCATAACCTTCACCGATGATTTAAGTAGATATGGGTATATCTATTTAATGAAACATAAGAGTGAAGCATTTGAGAAATTCAAAGAATTTCAAAACGAAGTAGAGAACCAATTGAACAAGAGGATTAAGGCACTACGATCCGATCGTGGTGGTGAATACCTTAGTCTTGGATTTGATTCACACTTGAAAGGTTGTGGTATCATATCACAACTTTCTCCACCCGGAACACCACAACTGAATGGTGTTGCCGAAAGGAGAAATCGAACCCTACTTAATATGGTTCGATCCATGATAAGTCAAACCGAGTTACCTAACTCGTTTTGGGGATTTGCAATCCAAACTGCAATTCTATCTTTAAATAATAGTCCCACTAAAGCCACCGAAAAGACTCCATTTTAAATATGGAAAGGAAAGGTTCCTAATCTATCCTACATGAAAATTTGGGGATGTGATGCTTACGTCAAAACTAAACCCGACAATAAGCTTGCCCCAAGATCTGAAAAGTGCATCTTTGTAGGCTATCCTTTAACCTCTCGAGGTTACTATTTCTATAAACCTCAAGAGAACAAAGTGTTTGTGTCTTGCGAGGCTGTCTTCTTAGAACGAGAATTTATTTCTAAGAGACAGAGTGGAAGAAATTTTGAACTTGATGAAGTTTAAGAGCCACAAACCGAGGTAGAGACGCAAGAAGATGTTCCTTCGTCGTCTAACGCGGTTGTACCTCCTCCACTAAGAAAGACGAGTCGAGTAATTCGCCATCCCGATCGATATGTGGGACTTATCGAGGAAGATGGAACACTCGATGTGTTGCTTATAGAAAGTGACGAGCCCGCCACCTACAAGACCGCAATCTCTAGTCCAAATTCCTCCTTATGGCTTGAAGCCATGAAGTTCGAAATGGATTCTATGCATGAAAACCAAGTTTGGGACTTGGTAGATTTGCCTAAAAGGGCAAGACCTCTTCAATGCAAATGGATATTCAAAATCAAGAATGGCATAGAAGGACATGATGATGTCTACAAAGCTAGGCTAGTGGCAAAAGGATTTACCCAAGTCCAAGGTCTCCATTATGATGAGACCTTCGCCCCCGTAGCCATGCTAAGATCCATACGGATTATGTTAGCGATCGCCGCATTTCATGATTATGAAATATGGCAGATGGATGTCAAAACCGCTTTTCTAAATGGGCATTTAGAAGAGGAGGTGTACATGATACAACCCGAAGGTTTTGTTGATTCTAAAAATCCTAACAAAGTGTGCAAGCTTAAGAGATCCATTTATGGTCTTAAGCAAGCATCTAGAAGTTGGAATCATCGATTCGATCATTTTATAAAAGAAAATGGTTTCACTCGAAGTGTTGAGGAACCATGTTTATACATGAAATTCAGTGGGAGCAATGTTGTGTTCCTAATCTTGTATGTCGATGACATACTACTCATTGGAAATGATATTCCAATGTTGTCTTCTTAAATAAGTGGTTAGGTAACCACTTCCAAATGAAGGATTTAGGAGAGGCACAACGCATATTCGGTATCCGGATCTATAGAGATAGATCCAAGAGGATATTGGCACTAAGTCAAGAGTCTTATGTCGATAAGATTCTTCGACGGTTCAAAGATGGACAAATCCAAAAGGGGTTTGGTACCTATGGTAACCGGGACGATATTGAGCAAGACTCAATGTCCCTCCGAACCCCATGATGTTGAACGCATGAAGTTGATCCCTTATGCTTCCGCTGTTGGATCAATCATGTATGCCATGATATGCACACGTCCTGATGTCTCGTATGCCTTGAGCATGACGAGTAGATATCAAGGAAATCCAGGTGAGAGTCACTGGATTCTTTGTCAAGAACATCCTTAAGTACTTGAGAAGAACTAAGGATTCTATCCTTGTGTTTGGAGGAGACACTGAGTTGCGTGTTAATGGATACACGGACTCAAGTTTTCAAACAGATAGAGATGACTTGAAATCACAAGCTGGTTTCGTGTTTATGCTCAATGGTGGTGCCGTAAGCTGGAGAAGCTTCAAGGAAGTCAGAATCATGGATTCTACAACGGAGGCTGAGTACATAGCAGCATCAGAAGCTGCCAAGGAAGCTATGTGGATCAGGAAATTCACGGAAGGTCTAAAAGTAGTACCTACCGCCAATGATCCCATCACTCTCTATTGTGATAATAGTGGGACGATCTTCCAAGCTAAGGAGCCAAAGTCTAGTAATAGATCTAGACATGTACTTAGAAAGTATCATGTAATAAGATATTTCATTGAAAGAAAGGAAATTGCGATTTGTAAGGTTGGGACGGATGACAACATAGCCGATCTGCTCACCAAGCCTTTATCGCAGGCTAAGCATGATGGACATGTTACGTCCATGGGACTAAAACGTGTACCAAGTTTTTGTTAGATTTTGAAATGAAATAAAAGTGTTGTTTTTGTTCATGTTCATAACCACATTTGTCTTTTATCTTTAATTTATACATTGTTATATCCAAACGGGTTGTAGAGACAATTGAACCCCGTTAAAGTGAACACGGATTAACATAGTATTTGCCCATAGTCACTTGTATGAGGTGACGTCTCGAAGTGACTAGAGTGTGAGGCGATTGATGGCAAGTTCAAGTGCCATAGAGTCATGTGAGATGACTAGTCGATCACATAGGCAGACTGTTAGGAACATTTTGTTGGGCCTTATGACCGCTTATAGAGTTCTGGCAAATTTATATAGCCTGGTCGTGGCGAGAGCTACTATAATATTCAAATGAGTCGATTCTTTTGACTAAAGACTATTCGCCTAAGATGGCACAGTTTCAGATTAACTTTGATTTGTGTTACTACGACCTTCGTAAATGGGGTCAAATGGGCATATTTTGGGTTATGATGGTCAAAATAGTCGAAGGGAATGAGTGCGATAGGAATTGTCCACCCCTAGTCGGGGTTATAACAATATCTCGGGGCCACTCGAGGAGTAATGAATCGGAAATGCGTGGCCACGCTGGAAAGTATCTATGATAGATAAGTCCGGTCAATCGCTTATTCTCCGGATCGAGGAAA
Source organism: Silene latifolia (assembly GCF_048544455.1). NCBI lineage: Eukaryota > Viridiplantae > Streptophyta > Magnoliopsida > Caryophyllales > Caryophyllaceae > Silene > Silene latifolia. The sequence continues at coordinate 97,496,872 of NC_133538.1, forward strand.
CCACTCTCGATATGATCACTTGCAAGTACGACCTGAAAGACACCTTGCATTGAGCGGGAGATAGTAATAGGACAAGAGAATTGGTGATGCACACTTGTCGAGGACAAGTGGGAGATTGTTGGGAAATGTGTCCTCAAGAATAGTGCGATCACATGATTTAAATATCATTATTAAATCTCATTTTAAAGAATACAATTGGGAAGTAATTTTGTTATCACAACCGGTCAACATATATCGGTAATGATTGGCTGACTAGAGTTTGACATTACTGTCGTGTGACGGTGGTGATCAGTTGACCCTCTAGGTCATACCTATAGGGCAACACTCTTAATTTATCATTTAATTAATCGTATAATGTTACGCGTTAATTAAATTACTTGAAAAATTGACGGACGATTTTGGAAGTAAAATTTACGTATCAAATTGAAATGTGATTAAATGAGATACGGTCTGAGTAATCGAATTGTATCATTACTCGGATGAAATTATTGTTTAAAGAAATAATTGGATTTGAATGAATTATTATAGATGCGATTTATAAACGGTAAAATATTTTGGTACAAGTAATTATGAATTACTAAGTCGATTTTTGTATATGACGTATTTTTATTAATGCGTTGATTTTTAATATGATAAAAATACATAACAAATTTATGTCACATATGACATGTGACATATTGACATATGACAAAAATAATCTGGATCCCATATTATCATATGTGCCAAAAATGGGAGGTGGTTTAAACATATATTGTGTTTGTTTAATTAGTGGTAAGCATAATGATGATTAACCTAATTCTAGCCATGCACCCTACACATTCTTGTAAAGAACAATTTGTGCATGCATTGGCCTTTCCTTCTCCTCCTACCCGGTTCTACCTAGAAAAGAACAAGGAGTTCTTTTGCTTATTTTAATTATTATTCACCATATGAATTGGTGGGTAATAATTTTATTCATTCACTTCATAATTTTATTTTCTAGTGAGATAAAAATAATTCTCTTCCTCTCCTCCTCTCCTACCCGGTTTTAGGAGCCAAAACCAAATAATTTTTGGTTCAATTTTTCACTAGATTAATATTATACTAGCTCAAATAATATTAATTAGATTAAGAGTTAGCTTTGGGTATTATTCCTAAGGAGAGATCCTACACTTGGATCTTGTTCTTCCATTAAAGGAAAGCTCAAGAACAAAAGAAAAGGAGATTCCTTTTGTGCCCATTTGAACCGAAATTTCAATGTAAGGATATGATTTCTTCTCTATTTTATTATATTGTTTGCATGCATAAAATCCGTATTTAATTTTATCACAAATTAATTTCAACATATATGAGTATGTTAGTATGTATAAAGATCTACATTTCCTTTCATACATATGAGAGAGGAAAACTTTGCATGTCCTTTTTAATAGACAAGCATAAAGAGAATGAGTAGAGAATAATCATCCTCTCAAGAGAAGGAGAGATTCACGGTTTTGGGAGGGAGGAAACCAATATATGGTCTTTCACTTTTTAGCTTTTGTTCTTTTCTAAAACCATAGGTGTAAGACTAGGCTAGAGTACTCATTACATATGCCATACAATATGAACAAATGCAAACAAACAAAAGCCATTTTACACTACCAAAACCGGTTACTCCTTATAAAATGGACTACCATTTTATTTTGTCATTTTGTCACACAATATGTCACATGTAGTCTTATACATGTTCTTAATTAATTTAATGCATATTCATCACATAAATATCATTTCACAAATTAATTAAATTTCATGCAACAAATTGACTAGTGATACTTGATCACATAAATAAAATGGGTCATAAAATTATAATTCACAACATCTTGTAATTATAATTAACCATTCATTCTTATTTCTATCGTTTCTCAAACAATAAACAATTTTAGTAATAAAGCATTTTATTACCAAAATAAATCTTATTTAATCTCATTAAAATAAGAAATCAATATTCTCTCTCTCACAAATGAATTGTTCAATTTCAAAGAATTGATCAACTTGTATCTTCATTCAATTAGTCAACTTTACAAATAAGGGCATCATCCTTTAGGTGTGACCATAGGGGATCAACTGACCACCACCGTCCCACGACAGTAACGTCAAACTCTAGCAAGCCAATCGTTACCGATTAATGTTGACCAGTTGACTATAAAATGAATCATCCCTTACGTATTCTTCAAAATGAGATTTAAACATGTGATCATCATGATCGACAATTGTGATCGCATTATTGTCGGGGACACTCCAACAATCTCCCACTTGTCCACGACAAGTGTGCGTCACCAATTCTCTTGTCCTATTACTATCTCCCACTCAATGCAAGGTGTCTTTCAGGTCATACTTGCAAGTGATCATATCGAGAGTGGTTTCCTCGATCTGGAGAATAACTGATTGACTGGAATTTATCTACCATAGATACCTTCCGAGCGTGGCCACGCATTTCCAGTTCATTACTCCTCGAGTGGCCCTGAGATATTGTTTTAACCCTGACAAGGGGGTGGACAATTCCTATCGCACTTATTCCGTTCGACTAGCCACAGCCATCATAACCCAAAATATGCCCATTTAACCCCATTTGCGAAGGTCGTAGTAACATAAATCAAAGTTAATCTGAAACTGTGCCATCTTAGGCGAACAGTCTTTAGTCAAAAGAATCGACTCATTAGAATACTATAGTAGCTCTCGCCATGACCAGGCTATATAAATTTGCCAGAACTCTATAAGCGGTCAATGCCCGACAAAGTGTTCCTAACAGTCTGCCTATGTGATCGACTAGTCATCTCACATGACTGTATGGCACTGAACTTGCCATCAATCGCATCATACTCTAGTCACTTCGAGACGTCACCTCATACAAGTGACTATGGGCGAATACTATGTTAATCCGGGTTCACTTTAACGGGGTTCAATATCGTCATACAACCCGTTTGGATGTAACAAAGTATAATAAAAGAGTTTTAAAGTAAAACTCGAACGACAAATGCGATTATCACATATGAATAGTCAATGCCTGATTATTATTTCATATTCTATAATCTAATTTGATCTTGTATGTAGTTATTCATCTCAATCCAATTGAAATGACAAGACTCATCATGTTAGGCTTATGAATAGGCATTGTAAGTAGGTCTTAGCAACTCCCTGCTCAACCTTGCTACATACTTGTTTTCCTTTGTAATGTATACATTTGCATTACAAAACTTTCTGAGTACGTGTCTAGATCCAATCTAGACATTGGCTTTCTTGCCTTAAAATAGCTCCCACTATTTTCACAGTGTGCGGGACTCATCCCTCTTGCACATCCCATGATTGCAAGTGTACTCAATTTCCATTGTAAATATTTCTCATTGTTTTTTATTGCCTAGAACGATTCTAGAAAATCTATTTCTTAAATAACATAGCCACAATGGTATCTTAACCATCCTAATGTGTTTTGATTATGGTTTTGTCGGAAACCATGCACAATCTCAATTGTCAATTGTCATTTGTGTAACACCCTTACACAAATTGCATTAAAAACACTTTGCTTTACTTTCTTAATGCTTCTTCAAGCACTGAAGGGTAATCTTTATGGCTTACTTGGTAACTATTACTTAAATTCAATTTGAAACAATTCATCATACTCAAAGTATATGAAGTGTTATACATCATTTCCTATTTAATTGATTCGACAGCGGAAGCAAATGGAATCAATCAAATATGTTCAATTAGATTGAACTAGACATGAATCTTATCAACATAAGACTTCTTATTTGACGCTAATATCATGTGGATTTATCTCCATAAATCTAGATATCAAAGATGTATTATATATCTCCAAGTCTTAAATCATTCCCAATGATCAATATGTCATCCACATATTAGACAAATTAAAATTTTCGTAACTCCCACTAAACTTTATGTATAAACACAACTTCTCGACCTATCAAGAAATGTTTTATAACATGATCAAAACATTGATTCCAACTCATTGATGTCCTACTTAAGACCCTCTCTTAAGTTCCACATTATCTTAGGATTGCAAGAATCTACAAAACTCAAGACATGTATTGAATACATTCCTTCTAATTGAAGAAGTGGGTTTTAGATTCACTCGCTATGTATATATCATAATGAAACACAATCCCTAAGAAGATCCAAACAGACTTAAGCATTTCAACTAGTGCAAAACCCTTTGCAACTAATGAAGCTTTGATATCTAACAATTCACTTGGAATTTATTTCGGATTTTCTTGGCTCTAAGCCTTGTATTGAGTTGTGACTTAAACACTCTCATGTAAGTTATATGTTCATTACTTTCCAGAAGTAATCAACTTGAATCAAACAATTTCTTTATAAGTTGCAAGCTCTTTACTTTCTAAAAGTAACACTAATTCATCATCTTCAGCAAGTGATGACTTTAACCTCATAGGTTTTGAAGAAACAACGTTTTACACAAAACATCTCATGTAGCCAAGAAAGACCAGTTTCTTGAAAGACCTGTTTCTTGCGACATTATATTCTTTGTGGCTATTGTAATAATTTCTCCCACTCTGTCTTCTAGAAATAAACTTGTATTCTAGAAAGACAGCTTCACGAGCCACAAACCCGTTGTTGGACCATATAGCTTATATGTTTATGTTTTGATGATGTCAAGGTGTTTTACATTTTATATACTTGTTGCGTGTAATCGTTTGTTAAGTATCTTAGAACTAACCTATTACCAGCAACAAAGAGGATTGTGAAAATTTCATAAGAAGTTCAAACCTTCGTTCAAGATCAAGCAATTCAAGATTCATTCAAGTATCATGTGAAGACGAAGTTCGTTTAAAGGTTAAACAAGCTTGGATGATGACGTAGCCTATATTCGAAGATCTCTTTGAAGATTAGAATAGTATAGGTGATTATCTCATAATGGTAATCAAGAATGAGTTTCTTGATTAGTAAAGTTATAGCTTTGCAGCTATAACCTTACTAGTTAAAGAGCTCAAAGTTATAGCTCTTCTACTATAACATTGAAATGCTGAGTTTTTATACACGACTAATAAACATTTCGAAAATTGTTTTATAATTGTTTAAAGTTTATCTTAAATGTTTTAATGAAAGTATTTATTTTATAAAGCCCGGTTTAGTGAGGAGTCCGGTTTTATGGTACGCGTTAATTGGTGGTTATGATGGATCAACTTATGAGTTGGACCTTACTACTAGTTAGGGTTTCCATATAGCCTCTCCTAAAACCTAAATTCTAATTATATATTAAGATTAGGGTTTGCATGATTCACGAGCTTATGAGCCGTGATATGTTGTGTTGCCGAAGAGATATTAGGTAAATATTTTATTCTATAATAAGATCTTTACATATCTTATATATCTTCTTAATATATTTGTTTATGGTAAAAGATTTTCTTGTTTTAGGAAATCTTATCATAATCTTAGAATTTATAGTAAAGATAATATTTAGAAAGATTATATTCTATCTTTTAGAATATTCTTTATTATCTTTTAAGGCTTTTAGGAAAGAGATAATGAGAAGATATAATTTGTAATTATATCTTATTATTTTCGGTTATTAGGGTTTGTATAGAAACCGTGTAGCCTACCTCTTCCTTACCTATAAATACTTTGCTATTTACAAACATCTAAGAGAGAGACCTTAAGCATAAAAATTGTTTTCATATTTAAAAAGCAAACCGTGTGTTTTAAGCAGAAAAACCGATTTGCAATTTTGAAAGGTCGTGTGTCATAAAACTCGCATACTCGTTCCTCGTTTATCGTTATAAGATAATAGTGCTTAGTTGAATTTTTAACTTGTTTATTAACGTGAACCTTTGTTAGAATCATTAGTTCTTTCTTATTAGCGGAAGTTAGTCACTCGAGTATTTAACGGTACTCATTGAGTTACAGCTAGAGTTAGTTGTACGAGTTGGGTTAGTAAATTTGTAATCCGTAGAAAGGTACTAAATTTATTAATCGAGAATAGTGGACGTAGGTTTCGACTAACTTGTAGAAAATGGTTTGAAAATACTTGAAATGATAAAAACCGATTACAAATATGAAATGAAAATATGGGAAAAGTAGAGACCAAACATGGATTGGACTTAAGGCTGGGCAGGGTGCTTTAGGCGCGAGCCTATGTGCTACGTAAGTAGCCTCTGTCTCAACCAAAAAGACTGGTTTTGGCTCATTCTTCCAATGTTTTGGACCATGTTATGCATGATTTAGCATGTTATAGTCATGAAACAAGTAAAGACATGATAAAAAAGGATTTTTAAACCCTCATACTTACATGCTTGGTTTATGGCGAGAAACCGACGTAAGTGTATCAACTCGTTTGGTCGGAAAAAAACTCGGTTTAAAACCATTTTAGTAAGTAAAAAAGAGTGTTTTGTTAAGTTTAGTGATGGTGTAGTGGTCGAAATGGTCGGTCAAGTGACTTAATGCACGATGACGGTACCAAACAAGGTGTAAGGCTTGTGTTTACGATCGGTAGGTCGTAAACACTTGTCGGATTATGACTTAGGAAGTCGACTCTAGAATTTTAAGGGAGAAAAGAGGGGGCAGATACTCGCGTAACGTTTAAATGGTTGCATTTGAGGGGTATTTATAGAAAAATGAGTGGTTGTGTGAGTTTTGAGCGACGTGGCCCTGGGGTCGCTCAAAGAGGCGCAAGCCACGTCGCACGTCTTCGAGGTGTCTTGTCGCTTTCACACAAATGCAATCATGATTTGTTCTATCCTAGGATTTGTATGCACATGTTTGGTACTTGACAATGCATGATCCCGGGAAATCTTAACATGGAAGCATTTGAATGGTTTTGTTTTTTGTGTTTAACTTGGTTTGACTCGTTTTTGGAGTCGGGATTTGAATTTTTGAGTCAGTTTTTGGTCCGGTGTCGGTTTTGACTCTAGCTAGTGTCATTGCGACCCCGTCGTCATGCATTAAACACTTCAGTTACTTTTGAAAAGTTTTGAAATCTTTTATTTTCGAAATCGTTTTAATTTTTCCGACGTAAAGTTGTACACAAATTGTCGATCAAACGCCGCGATTACAAAGCATGTTATAGTCTGATAATCATCGGGTGTTTGTTGGAGTCGTAGCAGATACTGGGTATCTATAGAGCCCCCACTTTGACTGAGGCTTGGACAGGGTGAAAGTCAAAGTAGAGTCCCCAGGTCAATCGAAGATTACAACGTGGAGAACCAAGCGACGTCAAGGCGGCCCGAAAGGATTCGGGCCAAGGACCTGCCGTCGGGAAAGTCGACGCCAAGGCGACTCGACGGTACGAGACAAGGACCTATCGTCGGGAACAGTTTAGAGTCTGTCGATTTACCGTGCGGGTCGTTTAAAGTCCGTTAGACTACGTACAAAGGCTCGCCAGCCATAAGAAGGAGTCATACCTGAGGCATCTTCAGATATGTCCTCGCGTGTTTGCGGACAAAGGCTCACCAGCTGCGGTGCGTTGTAAGGCTCACCAGCCATGGTGCGTACATGAGGAGGGCTTGCCAGCCGCGGTGCGTACATGAGAAGGGGTTGCCAACCGCGGCGTGTCGTAAGACTTGCAAGCCATGCTGCATATATGAGGAGGGCTCGCCAGCCATGGCGCGTAGTAAGGCTCGCCTGCCATGGTGCTTATATGAGTAGGGCTCGCCAGCCGTAGTGCATTGTAAGGCTCGCCAGCCATGGTAAGTACATGAGGAGGGCTCGCCTGCCGCGGTGCGTTGTAAGGCTCGCTAGCCATGGTGCGTACATGAGGAGGGCTCGCCAGCCACAGTACGTAGTAAGGCTCGCCAGCCATGGCCGGGTCGGTTGATCGACCGTGAGAATAGCCGTGTTGGATGGGCTTGTTTTGAAATAGCGGACTCTTGATGCCGCCGTGGAAATAATGAATTTTGAATTTCACTATTATTGTTTTTGAAGTGACGGTTTATGTTGCCGCCGTTGACATTTGAAGGAATAGTGAATTTTGAATTTCACTATTTGTTTTTGAAGTGACGGTTTATGTTGCCGGCGTTGACATTTAAAGGAATAGTGAATTTTGAATTTTCACTATTGTTTAGGTATTTTTTACCGAATTAGTTGATTCGGGTCAATGTGGTCTTACTCGTTGGTTGATTGAATGATTGTTCGTATGTCGACGTATAAATAGGGAAATAAAGTACGAAAATATAAATTGACACGTAAGATTTGGTGATACGGAAAACCCAATGTGGGAACAACCGCGGGAGGGACGGTACCCTGCCAAATATTGCACTATTCTCGAATGGGAGGATGATTACAATTGTATAGCAATGCTAGTCTTGCTGACGCGAGGTATCGTTTTGATGAGATTTCAGATGTATGCGTGTGGATGTGTGTATGAATGAATGTCTCCCCTTCTTCGATTGCTTTCTTGGCTATTTATAGGGTAAGAACCCTAGGCGTGTCCTACATTGATTATGGAAAGGGAATATAACTTCCATAATAACTCTTTCCATGTTTGGTCGTCTCCCTCAATTCTCCTTGATCTCCCTGACATCTCCCTGACATCTCCCTAAATCCCCCTCTCCTAATCCCAGGCGCCTCCTCTGATGGGCTTCAGTCTTCTCCTGCGTGCGTGCCGGCCCATTCCCTTTCTCCACGCTTTATTTAATCACGGGCTCTCTTCCTCATTATCACTCCTTCCACAATCCATTATTTTATCAAATGGGCCTTCTCTTTATTGTGCTATTTTTAGCCCAAACAGTTTGCCCCAAATTTCTTGTGAAGAACGCTTCGTGGTGTCGAGCAAGGAATTTACGTAATTGAATGCTAAAACTCTAAGCCGCCATTTACACTCCTTTTCATGCAGCTCCATCACGTCAGTCGCCCACCTCCTCTTTTCTCGCACCCTACTTCCTCTCTGTTCTTTATAACCCCAACCCCCACCTTTCACTTCCATTAACTCCAAATCATTTCTAAAAACTCTCACTCTCCCTAAACCCTCAACTTCCCTCTCCTCTCACCTCGCCGGCTCTGCTATTCCATCTTCCACCGTCTCTTTCACCACGTATTCTTCCCCTTTTCTCCTTTAATTTCCATTTTCTCTTTCTTCATCATGGGTAAAACCCATCAATCTTCATCAACCCCTGCACCCGCTGACCGCAATCCTGACCTAACTTTTCCTTCCCGGGGACTCTTCACTTATCCCCACAACTGCGACTCCGCCTTAACTTCTGCTGACATTCCCACGATCAAGGGCATGCTTGGTCTTGGTGACGGGGTGGATATTGCCATCCCTGAACCGGGTCAGAAAGCTAATGCCCTTCGTCCCGGATAGGTTTGTTTTTACCTGTACCCGTTTAAATATGGCCTCCGTTTTCCTTTTCCCAAACTCATCCAAGATTTTATCTTTACAAACATTTTTGCCATGGCACAAGTTTGTGCCGCTGTTTGGAGGGTTCTCCTCTACTCCCTGGCCGCTGGTCAGAACACTCGTAATTCCATCTCCCTAGGCGATCTGGCCCATATGTTCAACATCAGGTCCCTGGGTAGGGGCCAATTCTCATTCCGGGGACGTGGAGAGGCTCCCTTCAGGCATATGTCCAAATCCCGAGATGAGAAATGGTTTGAGGACTTCTTCTTCGTGAGGAAGGACTCCAATCAGCCGCCTGCTGATTACATCTTCGAGAAAACAGTCATTACTTCGAGTAAGTAGCCTCCCTGTCACCTGATTTATTTATCTCGCTGCTTACTAGCTTACTTCATCGTCCTCTTGCAGGCCCCTTTGACCTGACTTGCATCGGTGCCAAGATCCCTGCCTACAGCAAATTGTTCAGTATCCCTGAATCCGAGAGAAAGTTCCCTGACCTGCTTCCTGGTTTTTCACCTGCTTCCTCTTCCAACCCTCTTCAATCAGCTCACAGCATGTCTTCGGGTAAGCTTCCCATAATCGTTTCAATTTGCAGCTTTTGTTAACGTTTTAATTGTCTTGACGCCTGAAACTACATCTTCTTGCAGGCTCAAAAGTTGATCCTTTAGAAATCATCCTCCAAAGCGCAAAAACAAAGATACCTTCTGCCAGTCCTGACGTGGCATCCGCCTCCAAGAGGAGTGCTCCTGCTACCTCCTTCCAGACTCCTCCTATGCATTCCAGTTCTGCTGTACCTGAGCCCTTAGATGTTGATCCGTTGTCCCGCCATCCGCCTACTCCTCCTGTCAGTCCTCATGCTTCAGCTAGCGGAGGCACTATTGCTCACTTCCCAGAAGGTTTTGGGAATGTGGACAAGGTACCATACTGGCTAGAGATCGACCAGTTGCTCTTCTCTCCTCTAAAGGAGATGTTCTCAGAGTTTTCTCCAGAGGAGATGGCTGAGAATGACGTGCACAACGCCTTCATGGTGAATGATCTTCGTATTCTACCTGTTTTTTTTATTTTACCCTTTGATTTCTCTTGCTGACTTATGATTGTTCCTACCCCAGACCCTCTATTCTGCACTCTGCAATAGGAAGATGATCAACATAGTGTAGACCACCAGTCGCGCCACCAACGCCAAAAACCAAGCGCTGAAGGGGACAATTGCCAACTTGGCGCAACAGCGGTCTGATCTGAAGGAACGCGTGGTGGAATTGAAGGCTGAGCTTGTTGTTACCAAGAAGAAGCTGAAGGAAGGAGCTGATCAGCTGGCCCGTACTCAGGAGGTGTGCAGCACCTTCTCGGACTCCCTCAAGCGCTCTGATGAGAAGATCAGTGAGCTGATCTCCCTGGCCACCAATGTTTTCGCCTATGCTACCTGGCGGGGAAAAATTAGCGGGATACGTGCCGCTCTTGAGGAGGCTCCCACCCAGCAAGCTATAGAGGAGGAGGAGAGACAGCTAGAGATACTCTACCCCACCCAACCTGATCTGAGTGCGCTGATGCCTGAAGTTGGGGAGGTGAATTCTCATGCGCTGGCTGAGGAAGCTGCTGGTGGAGATGCTGGAATGCCCCAAGGTGCTGCTGACGGAGCTCAGGAAGCTATGGCAGCTGTGGATGTGCAAGCTGGTACGGTACCTAAAACAGGGGGTCAACAGGCAGAGGAGTTGCCAGAGGTGGAGGTCATTAATGTGACCGATAATTAAGTATTTTTTTTTAATGGTTTTTTGGCAGTCTGGCCCAGAGGTGGCAGACTTGTCGCTGTGGCTAGTCGAAGGGAATAAGTGCGATATGAATTGTCCACCCCCTTGTCAGGGTTAAAACAATATCTCAGGGCCACTCGAGGAGTAATGAACTGGAAATGCGTGGCCACGCTCGGAAGGTATCTATGATAGATAAATCCGGTCAATCAGTTATTCTCTAGATCGAGGAAACCACTCTCGATATGATCACTTGCAAGTACGACCCGAAAGACACCTTGCATTGAGTGGGAGATAGTAATAGGACAAGAGAATTGGTGACACACACTTATCGAGGACAAGTGGGAGATTGTTGGGAAATGTGTCCTCAACAATAGTGCGATCACATGATTTAAATATCATTATTAAATCTCATTACAAGAATACGGAAGGGATGATACATAATATATAAAGTCAAATGGTCCACACATATCGGTAATGATTGGCTGGCTAGAGTTTGACATTACTGTCGTGCGACGGTGGTGATCAGTTGATCCCTTGAGGTCACACCTAAAGGACGATTCCCTTAATTGAAAAGGTTAATTAATTGTATACCGATACAGATTAATTAATTCCTTAAAATTGAACAATTCAATTTCTGAGAGAGAATATTGATATCTTATTGTAATGGGATTGAATAAGATTTATTTTAGTAAATAAAATGCTTTATTACTAAAATTGTTTATTGTTTGAGAAACAATAAAGATAAGAATGAATGGCTGATTATAATTACAAGATATTGTGAATTATAATTTTATGACCCATTTTATTTATGTGATCAAGTATCACTAGTCAATTTGTTGAATGTAATTTAATTAATTTATAAAATGATATTTATGTGATAAATATGCATTTAATTAATTAGTAACATGTATCATACTACATCTGACATATTGTGTGACAAATGACAAATTGACAAAAATAAAATGGTAGTCCATTTTATATAGATGGACCGAAATAAAGAGTGTAAAGGGAGTTAGTGGGTGAATTATTTTATGAGATAAAATAAGCTAATGATCACTAACTTACAACTACCCTTACAAGCCTAAGGTATAGAAAAGAACAAAATGAAAAGTGAAGGACCATATATTGGTCCCTTTGCCTCACCAAAACCGGTGGGCTCACTACTTGATGAGTGCTTTTGTTCTTTTATTTTCTATCAAACTCTACCATTCAAAACACATGCAAAAGTTCATGAATTATTCTCTCTTTAATCTTCATCAAAAAGGATGAATTTTTGATTCAAATTTGTTCAAAAGATTACTAAAATTATCAATGTAATATATGAGTATTAGTAATCAATTTTAAGGTAAACCACAATATAAATATCTAGTACATATTAGTTTGTGGGTTTAAGGGATAGTCTTGGGTGCTACTAATTGGAGGGCTTCTATTTTGAGGTCATGTATGTTCATCCAATATTGGAAAGCTCAAGAACTAACAAGAAGGAGATCTTGTTGGTGGCCATTTGACCGAAATTTATTTGGTGAGAAATTGATTTTCTTATCTCCTTTTATTTTAGTTTGCATGCATAAGATCTAGAATTTATTTTATGTCTAAATAAATTTGAAACATATAAGAATATGTTAAGTAAAGAGATCTAGATTTCCAACACAACCTGCCTATTGGCAGCATCCATTCCTTTGCCAACCTGATCAACAGTTTCAACCAACAGTTTGCAAGTAGCAGGGAGTTGGAAAAACAATCCAGTGACCTTTACCGAGTTACGCAGAAGCCTGATGAAACTCTCAGGACATTACTTGCAAGATTCAACAAAGAGAAAGTGTCTATACCCAGGTGTGACGTTGGAATAGCAGTGGTGGCATTCAGACAGGGGTTACTACCACATAGTGACTTATACAGTGAACTCACTAAGTATCCCTGCCACACCTTCAAAGATGTTCAGGCCAAGACCCTTGCCTTCATCAGGCTAGAAGAAGATAAAAGCTACAAACTTGGATCACCCAGTGGACCAAGGGATCATGAAAGAAGCAACAGGAAAAGCAACAGAGGGAACAACTACATACCTACTCCATATTCCAGGCCAGATCAGTCAGAAGTCAACCTGGCTCATGAATATCAATGTAAGGTTAAGGTTTATCCACCTATCTACGAGCATAACTTTAGTGTTGATATTGCAGGATTAATCCAGAGGCTTGACAACATGGGAACAGCTATTAGATGGCCCAAGAAATCAGAAAATCCAAATCCCAGGAGAGACAATTCAAAATGGTGCGAATTTCACATGGATATTGGACACACCACAGATGACTGTTTCACCCTGAGAAAAGAAGTAGCCTACCTGCTAAAGTCAGGATACTTGAAAGACCCGCTCAAGACGACGGGTAGGAACACAAACCAGGATAAGGAAAATCAGGAGCACAGGCAGGATCGTAATCTCCCTCCACCACCACCACTCTATGAAGTAAAATTTATATCTGGCGGTTCAGAGATTTGCGAACTGACAAGTTCAGCAGCAAAAAAGATAGCCAGGACACCGAGGACTGTGTCACCCTGTAAGCTGGATCCTGTTCCAACAATCACTTTCAATGATTGTGACCTGGTGGGCATCCCTGATGTCCATCATGATGGCCTGGTCATCTCTATGCAGATTGGAACAGCCACAGTAAGAAGGATCCTGGTAGATGGAGGCAGCTCAGTAAACCTGATCATGCTTGACGTACTGAAAGCCATGAAGATAAACGAGGATCAAATTACCAAAAAATCCAGCGTCCTATTAGGATTCAGTGGTGAAACTAGGAGCACTCTAGGAGAGATCCACCTCCCAACCTATGTGGAAGGAGTCTCATCCTATGAAAATTTTGGGGTCCTTGACTGCTTGTCATCCTACAACGCCATCCTGGGTAGACCCTGGATTCACAATGTCAAGGCCGTACCATCAACCTATCACCAATGCATCAAGATACCAACAGACTGGGGCATAGCCACAATCAAAGGGGATCACAAGACATCCCAAGAGTGCTACACAACAGCCTTGAAGCCTTCCAAGGCAGGTAAGTCCCTGGCATAGCAATTATAGTACCCTGTCAGGAGCACTTATGTAGCACCTCCCAGAATGGAAACAAATCAGGTAATTCTAGACCCTGAGTACCCTGACAGGTATGTTTTAATAGGATCTCGACGCACCGATATCACAGCTGAATCGTAAAATTCCTTAAAAATAAGTCATCTTGGTTTGCTTGGTCACATTTTGATATGACGAATTAGCGCCCGATATTATTACCCATAAGCTCAATGTTGACCCATCTTTTAAGCCTGCGCAATGAGAAGGCGTAAATTTGCAAAATTTGAAAGAAACACCATAATAAATGAAGAAGTAGAAAAACTCTTGGATATGGGGATGATCAGGGAAGTAATGTACCCTGAGTGGCTGGCTAACGTAGTTGTTGTGCAGAAAAAGAATGGGAAGTGGAGAGTCTGTGTAGACTACACTGACCTGAACAAAGCTTGCCCTAAAGATCCATTCCCCCTGCCTCATATTGATGCCATGGTAGACGCCACAGCAGGCCATGAAATGCTAACATTCATGGATGCTTCCAACGGATTCAATCAAATAAAAATGCACCCTGCTGACCAGGAGAGTACTGCATTCATTACAGACCGAGGCATATACTATTACACTACCATGCCTTTCGGCCTGAAGAATGCAGGGGCAACGTACCAGCGCCTGGTCAACATGATGTTTAAAAACCAGATAGGTGACATCATGGAAGTATACATAGATGACATGGTGGTGAAATCCAAGAATGCAGAAGATCATGTGAAGCACCTAGAAATAGCATTTCAGATATTAGAAAAATATAACATGAAGCTGAACCCTGCAAAGTGCCACTTTGGAGTCTCTGCAGGCAAATTTCTTGTATATATGGTCACAAAGAGAGGCATAGAAGCAAGCCCTGAACAGATAAAGGCTATTCTAGAACTACAGTCACCCAAGTCTGTTAAAGATATCCAAAAATTGACAGGCCGGGTAGCCGCCCTGAACCGCTTTATATCAAGATCTTCTGAAAGATGCAAAACATTCTATAACTTCCTCAGGAAAAATAAACAATTCCAGTGGACGGATGAGCATGAGGCAGCTTTTCAGGATCAAAAATCCTATTTATCATCTCCACCCTTACTTGCTAAACCAGAAAAGGGAGAACCTTTGTCAGTATACCTATCTGTCACTAACACAGCAGTCAGCGCAGTCCTGGTAAAAGAACAGGACGGGCAGCAACATCCAATCTACTATGTAAGTAAAAGCCTGCTAGATGCTGAGTTAAGGTATGGACTACTTGAAAAATATGTTTTAGCTTTAATTATGTCATGTACCAAGCTGAGACCTTATTTTGAAAGTCACCCCATTATAGTCAGGACCAACTTACCCATAAAATCATCTCCGCCTAAGCCCGAACTTTCGATGGCCAAATGGTCGGTCTGATTAGCACATATGACATCTCTTTTGAACCCAGGGCAGCGATCAAATCGCATGCCCTAGCAGACTTTGTGGCTGATTTTAGCCTTAACCTAGAATCAGACCTGATAAAAGAGGTCAATCAGCTAGAGAATAAAACCCCAGACCAGGAATGGACCCTATTCATAGATGGGGCATCCAACGCCAGGGGGACAGGGTTAGGACTAGTACTTAAATCACCATATGGAGATGTGATAGCTCAGGCTGTAAGCTGTGAGTTCAAAGCTACCAACAATAAAGCAGAATATGAAGCCCTGATAGCAGGCTTAAAGGTATGTCTAGACCTCGGTATTCAAAACCTAAAGGTAAAAACTGATTCACTCTTAATTGCCAATAAAATAAAAGGAATTTATACGGCTAAGGATGCAAAAATGATTTCGTATTTAGAATATGCAAAAAACTTTACCGCTAAATTTGCTTTATTTAATATAGATCAAATATCAAGAGACCTGAATACCCAGGCTGATGCTCTGGCCAGCCTAGGTTCAAATTTTACCCCCACCATTTTCGATAAAATACCAATTGTGCACTTATTAGACCCAACCATCATCAGACCTGAACAGATTAATCTTGTCAATCAGGACAATAACTCTAGGACTAAACCCTATTACGACTGGTTTCTCCAAGGAATACTACCTCAGGGTAGGCATGAGGCAAGGGCCTTAAAAATTAGAGCTTCAACTTATGCTATCATCAATAACACCTTGTTCAAGAGATCGCAGGCTGGACCCTACTTGAGATGCTTGGAACCTGATGAAGCCAAGCTAGTACTTCAAGAGATACATGATGGACACTGTGGCAACCATAAAGGAGGAAAGAGCCTAGCAAGCAAAGTTCTCGGACAAAGCACATCGCCTACACCGAGGGTGAATGCCCGGAATACTCTTCAAAATGCGAAGCCTGCCAAATTCATGCACCAATCATACATCACCATCTCGAACTCCTTCATTCAATTTCCGCACCCTGGCCATTTATAAAGTGGGGCATGGATATTGTGGGAAAATTGCCTGTAGCTCCAGGACAAAAAGTCTTCATGTTAGCCAGGACTGATTACTTCTCCAAATGGATTGAGGCTGACTCTTACAGGCAAGTAACCAAAAAGGAAGTAATATCCTTCATTACGACAAACATTATTTGCAGATATGGAGTCCCATCAGAAATAGTATGTGACAACGGAACTCAGTTCGTGGGGAAAAGGACCCAAGCATTCTGCCAAGAATGGAATATCAACCTGGTAACATCGACCCCTGGATACCCAAAAGCTAACGGCCAGGCAGAGTCAAGCAACAAAGTAGTCATAAGCTGCCTAAAAAAGAAGTTGAAAAGAAGACGAGGTAGATGGGCTGAAGAACTTCCATTAGTACTATGGGCAGACAGGACAACTCCAAAGACTGCAACACGCCAAACACCTTACTCCCTGGTGTATGGTCGTGAAGTCATTTCCTACGGAAGTACGGTACCAACATCCGGATGCAAAAATAAACAACGTTGAAACAAACAAAGACCTGATGCAAGATAACTTAGTCCTGACAGAAGAACTAAGAGACGCTGCCAAAATCAGGATGGCATCATATCAACAAGTAGTTTCCAGGACTTACAATAAAAACGTCAGGGTTAGGGTCTTCAAAGAAGGAGACCTTGTCCTACGCAAAGTATTTCCAAATAAAAAAGAAAAATCAGCAGGCAAACTGGCTCCCACGTGGGAAGGCCCTTACTTAATTGATTCAATTTTGGACAAGGAGCATACAGGCTCCAAACACTAGAAGGGGAAATGATCCCAAGATCCTGGAATGTAACTCATTTAAAACTATTCCATATGTAAAGATCAGGCTACAATCAGGTATAAATTCAATCACTACTCAACCCAACATGCTATGTGATGAACTACATGTTTTACATGCCTTGTCTGTATTTTATACCTGTTCAACTAACCCATCTATTTACTTTTTGAATCCTGAACAATTATACACAATAAAAGATTATATGCATAAATATTCAGGATTGAGGACTACTCTATTCTACATTCCTGAAAAAAAAAATTGCACTTAACTGTGCCTAACGAGTTGGTAACCACCACTAGATACAGTAAAAAGTCAGGACCAATCAGGCATGAAATAATTGCCTGACCTGACTAGGTTTACTGCCACTTATTACAACCGGCTGGACGCAGCAAGACAGGTGCAAGGGTGTTTTATCCCGACCATCAGTCTAAATGCCCTCCTGACAGGCCGAATACCAAGCCCTCCAGCTAGGCAGGGGACATAAGCCCTCCTGACAGGCCGGATTTCCCACCCCTTCAACCATTATAGCAAAAACTATACTTGGTTGAAATACTCGTGACAAATTTAAAAATAAATAATGTGCAGGTTATTCAAAGCAAGATGCTTCACAACACCAACAGGATGAAATTCACAAGTAAAGCAAAAGATAGGATAAGCCAAAAGAAGGCCATCATGCCTATATTAATAAAAACCTTTACCCCCTAGGGCAAAGGTGCCAAAATATTCATAAAGGCCAGGGAGAGTCCCCCTGACCCAAAACAGGAAAATAAAAATAATGTTTGTCCAGGGACATCCACCCTGGATGGACCAAAATACCAACTGAGAATTAAAAAATATTACTGCTTCTCCTTAGAAGCAGCAGCATCAACAACCTGCTCCCCGCTCTTAGCTGCCTCAGCCTCAACGTCCTGCTCCCCTAGGGAGTCAACCTCCTGTTCATTCTCCAAATTATGCAGTCGGGATACTTTGAAGCGGCAAAAAAGCCATCTCAACTGCAGATCCCATTTGGCCCTGCCCTCGACAGGCTCCAACATAGCAGCTGCCCTTCCCTTGATATAGAAATAGAGGGAAGCATCATCCAGCTTGAACTCCAAGTCATCCCTCTCTTGGGTGAGCTCCTCATTTCTGTCAAGGGCTTCCTGCAATAGCCGCTTGCTCGAAATTGCCTCAGTCATAGCAGCATCCCTCTCAGCTTGCACCCTTGCCAAGTCAGCAGCTTTAGCAGCCAGGTCAGCTCGCGCAAAATCCAAATTTCGACTTGACCTATCATAATCTGATCTCATCAGTTCAATTCTGGCCACTAAAGAAGTAGCCTGATAGGCATTATGGAGACAGGTCGCAGCACCCTGGTCAAAAAACAAGAAAAGTATGAGTAACTTATACCAACAATATAAAATTACCAAAACAAAACACACCTAGAAATTATTCCAGCTTACCTCCCTCACCGCAGCCAGGGCACCAGCCAACAGGCTGACTGAGTGATCCACTGAAGCAACTGCCTGAGTAGCAGTCTCAACAGGGTCAAGGGTAAGCATGACATCCGATTTAGAAGCTGCATAATCCCTGATTTTCACCCTAGCAGCCTCCATATTATCCAACCTGGCTCTCACCTCCCTGACCGGGGCAGAAACATCAACATCTTCAATTCTCCTTTTCGGGCAAGCTGAACTTGTCTCGAAGGGGCAAGAGTGCGAGTAGTGACCTTGGCAGCATCGGACTGCTCACTCAAGTCAATAACAGGTTCAGTATCCCCGCTTCTCTGAGGGCCTTCCTCCTTGATCTTAGCCAGCCTGGCTGAAAGGTCAGCCATACCGAACGTGGCAAGGCAAACAGACGACTTGGTAGCTGCAACACAAAATACTATATCAGCAATATAAACCAAGCATCATCAGGAAACCCAGATAAAAAGAAAAGAAAGTTTAAAATGGACTCACTGCCTGAAGTAGTGGCACTAGCAGCCCCTGAAGCTTTGGCCGCCCTGGGAACACCGTCAGCCTTCAAACAGCGAGGAAGGTGACCAGCCCCACAACAAAGTGGCCAGGACCTCTCCAAAGGAGGAATAGCAAGGAAGGCAGAAACATTGGGAGTAGGATACCCAGTTTCAGTAACCCAGTCATCAACTGCGCACATAAGAGGTATGACTCATTATTTTCATTTTTTCACTAACAGGAAAAACATGCAGGTCAAAGAAAGAAACCAAAAGACTCACCAGCCATACAGGCCTCACGATTTAAATACGCAAGTTCAGGACCCACAGAATTGGTCCTGACAAACATATAGCCAGCAGCCCAGCCCTTATCATGGCCGCTATCCAAGTTACTCAGAAGAGGAGTAATAGACGCCCTGACCTTAAAACTTATACGGCCAGGACTGTTTGTTTTAACAGCATAACAGGTCTTCAAATCATCAAGAGAAAAAGAAATATTGTGTTTTTTACAGAAGTTCTCAATAGAACATACAACCTTCCACACCATCGGCATTAATTGATAAGAGGGAACACCAATCTCCTTAAAAACCTCGGCCATCAGAGGAGAAAAAGGAAGCTTACAACCTGCCCTAAAGGCCTAGTCATGGATGCAAAACCAACCAGGACAAGCCCAGTCAGCCCTGATAGGAGAATCCTCAGGGATCCAGACTTCAGCAGAAGCAGAGATAATTCCCTTATCCTTCAAAATTTTCTCAAACTCAGGCTTCAAACGGTTTGCAGGAGACTGATCTTCGTTTAAAGCCTTCGTAGGCTTGAATTGAAAAGAACCATGAGATATTGAGATCATCTCTAATGGAGGGTCACTCAGCTTATTTACTGTGGGAGATGGAGCAAACGAAGAAGCGTGCAAAGTTTCGAAGAAACTTCCTCAGGATTCTGAGGAGGAGGAGTTGCAGGAACCGCTGCCATGGTAGATTTTTTTCTTTGCGGCCATTATTTGAAGAATTATGGAAGATTGATTAAAGATTTAGGAAGTTAGGAATTAAGAAAACTGAAGAAAAAGAAAGTTAAAGAACGAAGATAAGAAGAAATTGTGTTGATGAGTTCAACTTAATGAAGCACCCAAGTACTTATAGCAAAGAAGATTAGCGTTCCAGCCGCAAAATCATTAAGGAAGTTGCAGTAAATATCCACGCGTTAGCAACTGCAGTAAAAGGCCCGTTATAGGAAACTAATCAGGGAAAACTTAACCGTTGGGTAATCTTACCAAGATTGAAGTTATCTCCTCATTTTTTCGTCCTAGCACTACCAATAAGGAGCTAAGGGGCAATTGTTAGGCCTGGAAATCCGCAGACCGCCCTGATCAGCATTTTATCTAAACCTGACTGACAGGCTATCAGGGTGCCAGGCTCTCAGGGCACATGAAGATAGGCGCCAGGCCATGGAGAGGACAATGGTCAAAATATCAGGATGATATTTAATCATATCCGCGTATATTAATGGAAATAAATACGCATCATTAAGTATAAAGATTATGCAGTAAATACGGTAATTAAGAGGGAGATATTCAGCAATTATTACCAGCAATTATGGAGAATGTTCAGCCTTCAATGCTTGATCATACAACCGTTGAAGATGGGAAAGCTATATAAGAGACACTTTGAAGATATCGGAGACACATCATTGATACACAAGAAGAAATATACACATAATTTAGAGAAATACAAGCATTGTTATCGTCATATCTTTATTCTCCCAAATCATATAGTGAAATCCTCTCCTGGCTTGGTGCCCGTGGTTTTTTCCCATTCAAGGGTTTTCCACGTACAAAATTGTTTATCTTTTTATTGTTTTTATTTTACTTATAGCTCAATATCGTACCCTGACGACCTGACCAATAGTCTAATTAGAGCTAGTTAACCCTGCACAACATCACCCTGACCTGATTTCGCTCTGCGTAAAATCCACACAAAACATCGGGGTTTATTCAAGGGCTATAATAGGAAAAAATTGACTCCTAGATACATGTTACAAGTTGATATCAGTAAAACTTTTTGACTCTTTACAATGGGAATTCATTCACACTATGCTCAAGTCCTTAAACTTTCCTGATCTCTTTAAAAAATGGATTATGGGCTGTATAACTCGTTCCTGGTTCGCCATCAAAGTCAATGGCTTAAATTTTGGCTTCTTTAAGGGCAAATGTGGGTTAGACTGGGTGATCCTCTTTCCCATAACCTCTTTGTTCTCAGCATGGAAATTTTGTCCAGGTGCTTGAGGAGAATATGCAGTGTACATGATGTTTCTTTTCATCCAAAGTGTGTTACCTTATCTTTACTGATGATCTCATGATATTCACAAGACGTGACTTACCTTCTGTTCAACATGCTTCTACTATTCTGCATCAGTTTTCCACTTGGTCAGGGCTCAAAGCTAATTTTGAAGAAACTGAGGCATATTTTGGAGGGGTTTTTGATGCTTTTAAGCAGATAATCCTCACTGCCATTGGTTTGAATGAAGGGAAATATCTTTTTTGATACCTGGATATGCCAATTAATCATAGCAGGTTATCCCAGAGCATGTATGAGGGCCTCAGTCTTTAAATTACTAGCCTACTGCACAAATGCTCCAATAAATGTCTTTCTTATGCAGGTAAAGTCCAGATTATTAACTCTATGATGTTTGGTCTAGGAAATTTCTAGAATAGCAGTATTCTTTTACCTAAGAATGTATATATGCCATTTTGTGAACAAAGCTTACAAGCAATTTTTCTGGGGTGCATCTGATGGTGCCAGGAAAATGTCTTTAAGAGCTGGCATTCTATTTGTGTACCATGGTCAGAAGGAGGTTTTCAGATTAAAGGCATTGCAACTTGGAATAGAGCTACTCCATTGAAGTGGCTTTGCCATATTGATAAAGAGACTGGTTCCATCTGGTCCTCCTGGATCAGGAGCTAGTTCACTTCTACGGTCTCTATTTTGGGATTTGAAAATGAGGGAGTTCCATCCTGAAAGTCTGATAAGCATTCTTATTGTCAGGGACAGATGTGCTACTCAACTGGGTGAGTTGCAGGGGCTGGAAGACTTGCTGAACCACAGTGTGATAAATGACAGATTCTCTGTTGGCAGAGCCTGTGAGGCACTGATACATAAACTCCCTGTACTGATGTGCCATAAAACCCCCAATAAGAAATGTATATTTCCTAGGTACAAAATTACTCTCATGCTAGCTTTGCAGAGGAGACTGGCTACTACTAGTGCTAGACACTTATTCTTTAATTGTCCCTACTCTAAAGAGCTGCTTCATAGTGTTGCTAATTGGTCTGACCAGACTACTTCTGCTACCCAGCTCAGTTGTGTACTAAATTGGATTCACATAAGCAAACTTAAGGGTTGGAGAAAGGATTGGGCTTATCGCTGCATTGCTGCTACTATCTATGTTGTCTGGATAGAAAGAAATAGGAGAGTCTTTGAGGGATTAGCCAGGCCACTCTCATCTTTACTCAAGAAGATACAGTTCACTGTGAGTGCTATTATGCTGTGCAAATCATCAAGGATTATTCAGGATGATATAGTAGAAGCTATCAATGCTTTTGTAAGAAAAACTCAAGTATCCTCTATTTAAAATATATGAGAAATATCCTTCTTGCAATAATAATAATAATAATAATAATAATAATAATAATAATAATAATAATAATAATAATAATAATAATAATAATAATAATAATAATAATAATAATAATAATAATAATAATAATAATAATAATAATAATAATAATAATAATAATAATAATAATAATAATAATAATAATAATAATAATAATAATAATAATAATAATAATAATAATAATAATAATAATAATAATAATAACGTTAGACAGAGAGGGGGGAGGGACGATTCCTCAGGCGATCCTTGGCTGCACCACCCTAGTCCTTCTCCGTCACCACCTTCGATGTCTCACGCCGGCCATCTCATCGTCGGCGTCTGTCGGGTTTATTGGTGTCGGCTGTTAGTGTGGTTGTGGGATTAGGGCATCGTGTCTGCTTTACGGCATCGGATTTCTGGGTTTTTCTTTCGTCGTTGGCTGCCAACAACTACCCCACGTCGACCATTAGACCTCACGTCGCCGGTCAGGGGAAGTTGTTCCGGGTTGTTCATACGGTGGTTCGCTGTTGAGAAGGATTTGCGTGCGGCGTGTTGTCTTTTTAGTGGTAATTTTCGCCTGCTTTGCGACCATTGTCGACCTGCGCCACCACCAATTGCCCATCAGACCTCAAGTCGCCGATCTTTACAGTGGTGGCTGACGGCGCTGCTTTAGGGTCCTTCCACAGGTGAGTGTCATGTTTCTTTTCGTTTCTTTTTTCTGTTACTTTTCATGCTGTTATTGCTTTGCTGCGGTGGTCCGGTGCTCCTGCCTGTGACCGGCCACTGTCGCCTCTGCCACTGCTTTGTGTGTGTGGGTTCAGGTTGTAGTGGGGGTTGCGGTTTGCTGTGTGTGGAGTTCGGGTTGTGTGGGTGTTGGGCCGTTTGTCAACAACTATCTGTGTGGTTAGTTGTTGGTGGTCCTCGGCTGTTCAACGCCGCTGTGTGTGAGGAAGGGTGATGGGTTTTGTTGTCCTTTCATGCATGAGCTTGTGCGGTACCGTTGTCTTTTTTACGGGTCTTCATGCGTGTCGGGATGGGTTTGGTAAGGGCCTAACTAAGGCTGCATGGTAGAAACATTTTCGGGACCGACATTTTTATGATGTTGCGTTGGACCTTACGCGTCAGACTCTTACTGATAGTTTGACTGTTTATTCCAATGCCGAGAGTACTTTGAGACGGATGGGGCTCTAGTTGTGTAGGGTGTGTTTTATGACCCTTACCACTCGTACTAGATGTCGGCATAGTCGGGGTGATATTGTGATGCATCCGGAGTGTGTTGATGGCCTCTACAGTTTTCTTATTTATGGTATTCCGAGACCTTTGGCTCCTTCTACTTCGGTTTCTTCTGATGATTGTGTTGAGCTTGTTTAGTGGTCTATATCTTCGCTTGATCGTTTATTGTAGTTGGGCCTTCACACTTTAAAATCTATTCCTCCTAAGTGTCGTCTTGGGTTTGCTCGGGCTTTGAAAAGAGCTCTAGATGATGTGGTTGATTCCCCTAGTGATTTCTCCCGTTGGATTTGTTTACTTTTTTTGCCGCTGTGTCTGCTTAAGACTTTCGCTCCTCGGAGTAATGTTGAGTGTAGGACTACTATTCGGCGCCAGCGTCAGGAGGAGAGTATTGCCAGGGCTATCCTTGCTTGGGGGGTACCTGGGGGTGGTTTGCAGCTGTTGTAGGAGTGTTTTAATGAGGGTCCTTCTTTGTTTAATGTGGAGGAGGATCTGCATTTGGGTGAGCATAACCTCCGTCAATGTCGGCGAAAGATTTGTGATGGTCACTATACTGCTGCTGTTCGGGTGCTTTCTTCCTCTGGGGTCGCCCCCTACTCCGATGCCACTCTTGTGGCCTTGCGTGTGAAGCATACTGTCGCGCCAACTCCTTCATTGCCTCTTTTGTCGGGGGATCATCATCCTCTGGTTGCCTCTGCGCCAGTGGTTTTGGATATGATTCGGAGCTTCCCACGTCGTAGTTCTTGTGGGAGGGATGGTTTTCGTGCCCAACACCTTATGGATTGTTTGAGTGGCGCTGTTTTGGCTATCTCTGATGATTTGATCACTTCTATTACTAAGGTGGTTAATCTTTTTCTTGAGGGTCGGTGTCCTCTTGCTTTTGGTGAGTACATTGCCATCGCCCCTCTCACGCCGCTTGTTAAACCAGGTGGTGGGGTCCGTCCTATTGCTGTTGGCACTGTCTAGAGATGGCTTGTCTATAAGGTTGGTGCTTTTATGGTGGGTCCTTCTTTGTCGTCTTATTTTGCTGGTTTATAGTTTGAGGTGGGTGTGTCCGGTGGAGGAGAGGCTATCTTGCATGCCTTGAATCGGCTCATTGAGGCTCAGGGTGCTAAGGTGGGACTTTCCATGTTGCTGGTTGATTTCCAGAATGCTTTCAACCTTGTTGATCGTACGACCATGCTTCAGGAAGTCCGCCGTTGTTGCCCGGTTCTTTCCCGTTGGATGGAGTTTTGTTATTCCAGCCCTGCCAGCCTTTTTTATGGGGAGCATCGCTTGTGGTCTTGTCTGGGTGTCTAGTAGGGTGATCCTTTAGGTCCGTTGCTTTTCGCTTTGGTTTTGCATCCCTTAGTATGCAAAATCTGGGATACTTTTGACCTCACTATGCAGGTGTGGTACTTGGATGATGGCACCATTGTGGGGGATACTTTGGAGGTGGGGAAGGTCTTGGATTTGATTATGGCGGATGGCCCCCATTTTGGACTGCACCTTAATGTCTCCAAGACGGAGGTCTTTTGGCCTATTGAGGATCCTCGGAGTCGGCTTCTTGGGGTTTACCCACCTACTATTGCTCAGCCCTTGCGTGGTGTTACAGTTTTGGGTGGACCTGTCAGTACTTGCCCTGGTTTGGCAGTGAGATTGTGCCGAGGAGAGTAACTAAGACCATTGAGCTAATGGACTTGGTTGCGAGGATTGAGGACCCGCAATGTGATTTGCTTCTACTTCGAGCTTGTACTTGTATTTCTAAGCTCTATTTCTCCCTTCGTACTTGCTCCACTAGTGGTTTTGGCTCTGTCCATCATCCTTTTGATGCTGATCTTCGTTCCAGCTTGGAACGTATCGTCACCGCGTCTGGCCCGGGTTTTGGGGATTGGAAGTGGCGCCTTGCTACTTTCCCTTTTCATCTTGGTGGTCTTGGTGTCTATGCGGCGGGGGATGTTTTACATTATGCTTTTATTGCGTCCCGTTTGCAGTCTGCTGATTAGTAGGCTAAGCTCCTCGGACCTTCTGGTATTGTAGCTACTGGCCCTGCTTTTGATGATGCCGCGCAGGGTTTTACTGCGACTACAGGCTCTGGTATCTTAGGTAATCCTAGTGAAATTGCTGCCCCCAAACTTATGAAGAAATTGGAAGACATTTATTTCACGATAGTTGCTACTGCCTCAGATTCTGTTTTCTATTTCACACCACGCTAGCTTGCTTTGTGGCAGACTCAGCAGGGTTCCCACTCCTATGATTGGTTGCGTGCGGTTCCTATCTCGGGGTTGGGTCAGACTATGAACGGGAGGACTTACCGTAGTGCGCTTGGTTATCGTTTGGGTGTTCCGTTACTCGCGGTATCTAGGCCGTGTCGTGCTTGCTCTCGGGTTTTTGCTGATGATGTTTTTGGGGACCACATTGTTTCTTGTACTGGTACTGTGGGAGTTAAACATCGGCATAACCTCGTCCGTGACACTCTTTTCGACATCTGCTATAGATCTGGTATTTCTGCGGGAAAGGAGGTTGATATCGGTTTGGTTGACGGGCATGTTGGTTCTCTTCGTCCTACGGATTTCTGCTTTATTCTTGGGACAGAGGTGTGATGTGTGCGTTGACTTGACAAGGTCTTCTCCTTTGACTCAGAATGGGATGATGGATTTTGTGCCTGGCCGGGTTGTTGCTGATGCTGCTCAGCGTAAGTGTGCTAAGTACGGGGATTTGTGCGCGGCAACGGGTTATGGTTTGATTCCCTTCTCTTTCTCATCACTTGGGGAGCTGGGTTCGCATGCTGTTGCCTTGCTCAAGCGGATCCAGAAATTCTCGGTATCTCAGGATGCGGGGGCTCGGGTGGCCGCTTACATTTTTACTAGACTTAGCTTTGCTATTGCTAAGGGTGTGGGAGCCCAGATTGTTTATCGGCTCCCCACCAATTTAATGTAAACTTTTATTTTTCTTTAAATGAAAGTTGCGCGCATCCTTTTATAATAATAATAATATTATTATTATTATTATTATTGTTGTTGTTGTTGTTGTTGTTGTTGTTGTTGTTGTTGTTGTTGTTGTTGTTGTTGTTGTTGTTGTTGTTGTTGTTGTTGTTGTTGTTGTTGTTGTTGTTGTTGTTGTTGTTGTTGTTGTTGTTGTTGTTGTTGTTGTTGTTGTTGTTGTTGTTGTTGTTGTTATTGTTGTTGTTGTTGTTGTTAAAAAAAATAGCTTGAAACATAACTTATGATAATAAAATACTTTCCTTTATATAAATTAGTATATATTTATACATATTTACCCTGATACATAAAAATAAAAATTAAATCACATATTATATTTTTTTTCCTAATTATCTAGTTCCACATTCTCATCCTCCTCATCAGTTTCTTCATCTTCATTTGAGCTCACTCGTCGCATCCATTGCCTCGCCAAATGTTTTTCATTGTGTTATTTTGCACCTTGTACATAGCTTTTTTCCACTTGTTGTCAAACATGTCTGAATCTGTACTACCCCAATTAGCAGCTACAACAACGGTTAAATACGATCCAATACCGTTGTAAAAAAATACGGAACTGTTATAAAATTGACCGTTATTAATTAGTGACAACAGTTTTAAAAAATACGGAACCGTTGTTAATCTATGACAACGGTTTAAGAAACCGTAGTCAATATCTAACATAACGGTTAAAATCCGTTGTCAAAGCTTATACTGGCAACAGTTTTACTGTATGTAAACCGTTGTTAAAGATTAAGAACGGATCCAAAACCGTTGTCAAACTTGATACTGGCAATGGTTGTACAATAGCAAAACCGTTGTTAATTTTTACAATTGAGAACCATTTTTCTTCGTTATCTTATTTCATTTGATACGAAACTGACAACGGTTTCGCCTTACAAAAACCATTGTTAAATTCTACGTATGATAACGGGTTTGTTTCGTTATCTTTATTTTTCTGGCGGCAAATATTAATTAGCATTAGTGGGAAATAATGCCAACGGTTTGTTCTGAACCGTTATCGTTTTATTGTATATTTTTTTTTTTAAAAAAAAAATTGATTTTAGCAGGTTCCAGCAGCTGCTGAATATGCTATTTTTTCAGTAGCATTTCAGCAGCAACACACTACACTGCAAAAATTTAATCCAGCAACAAAATAATACACAGAATGATTAATTCAATCCAGCATCAAAATAATGCACAGAATGATCAATTCAACCCAGCATCAAAATAGTACACGAAATGAGAAAAACTCAATACACATGGCTCTATATATACATGATGTGACCATAATTAGAGCGTATTTAGTCCCCGAATTAGCCTTGTTCCCACGCTTTTTAGTGCATATTTGGGTCATTTATTGTCTTTAGTTCTTTGTTTTGCATATTCTTTGAGGTTTTGTGTCCTTGGTAGGAAAGGAGTGCAAACCTTGCATTTTGATGGCAAAATGAGGCTAAATTGATTGAATTCAATGACCAAGCATCAAGGAGAGACAAGATTAGAAGGCCTTTGTACATACTATAGTAGATGGGCAATGATGAGAAAAGATCCTTGCATCCCCGAGGAAATCCTCAAGGATTTTATGAAGAAAAAGGAAGAAAAGAAGAAGGAATGAAACTGTTTGACAATCCGTGCGGATTTCCCTGAAGACGCCCGTCCAAGGCCTACAATCCGAGCGTCTTCCTCCACAAGACGCCCGGGCAAAAGCTCCCAAAGACGCCCGTCTTCCCCCTTTGGACGCCCGTCCAGAAGCTCCCAAATCTGCCCGTCCCGTGCCAAAGACGCCCGGATTCCCAGACAGTATTTTCGTCTTCTACAAGCTTCAAGGAAGGATGCGCATCTTTTTCTAAGACCCGCGAAAAAGAGACCGGAGTCTCCTTAGAGACCGGCGATTCCTCAAGGACTTAATCGTCATTTAAGCCCTTAGTAAACCCTAATTTATGTACCTAATCCCCACTATAAATACCCCATTAGTCTAATTAGAAGAGCATGTTCTTCTTAGAAATCTTTAGTGTAGTTAATATCAATCAAATATCTCTTTAATCTTGTAATCAACATTTAATCAACTTTTAATACAAGTTTTATTTCCTTAATCTCTCTCTTGTTCATCCTTTATTTTGGGTAATTGAAGATTATTTGGGTTATTATTGGGAGATTGACAACCTTCCAATCAAGCATCAAGTACTTCTTTTATTCTTTTCTTTATTATTGGAATCACTAGTAGGTATAATTCTCTTAATCCCTTTTTAATTATTGTTAATCACGTTCATTTATTCATCATGTTTCACCTTGTTGGTATGATTGACAACCTTACTAGCATGTTCAACATGATAATGAGTGAGTAGTTTCCATAGCTAGGGTTAATGGTTAATTAGGGGAAACCAACATGGGGAATGATTCATGCTTAAATTAATATGCTTTCATAGTTTATTTTCTTGCTTGTTGTGATCTCAACTTATGCACATGTTATGTTTGGTGAAATACGAGCCTATGAATCCTTGCATTTTTTACCCATCACGTAACTTTTCAATGAGACTTTTAAGACATAAACCAACTCGAGTCTCATTAGACCATGCATATAGTTGAGTAGGGAAGATTAAGTCGACTTGTAGGTGATGTACAATCTAATCGATTCGGCTCCGGGACCCAAGCTTTCCTAGGATTGTAAGATATAAACCAACTCGATCCATCACAACAATAATTGCTTGCTTATAATTTGAGAATATGTTTGTATGATCAATTCCCATGAATCCCCTATGACCCCATGACACCCTAGCATTTTTAATCAATTGTTTACATTTAGTTTAGTGATCTTCTACTTCAAACCCCAATTGTGACACCCTTAGACACCACTAGTTGCAATAGAAATCTCATCTCAATTCCCGTCCGTTGGGATCCGACCTTTACTTGCCTCTTTACTAATTGTAGAGTTGTTGGTGAAGTTATAAATTGTGTTATGGTCTAGTTGCTCCTAACGACAAGTGCTGAAAACTAAACCCCACGAGGGATCATGACCAAAAATGGCGCCGTTGCCGGGGACGGTGTTAATTTGATTTAGATTTTCTTGTATTGTTATTAGTTGTGTCTTTCTTTGCCTTGGGGAAGTAAAACTCCTCAAGGTTTTTTCTAACTATTTTCGAGTTGTTTGATATTTTGCAAGATGGACCTTATATATTGTTTTGTAGAGGACCACTTAAGTATACCTTTCTTCAAAGATCCCATGCAAGCATTGGAAGCCTTGGAAGCAAGTGAGGCTAAAAATATGTATTGGGAATTGGAGGTAGATCTTTTTTAGGCCGCTCTAGCTAACAAAGAACTTACTCATGCACAATCCGAATTAGTGCATAACATCCTTGTGGAAGCATGTCAACGTATAGAAGATGAGCAATCCATCCTAAAAGACATCTTACAAGCTCAAGAGCAAGAGGAATTCATCATGGAATTCGAATGTGACAAGATGGATGAGGATGAAGAACAAGTTGAATATGCCATGAGAATGGAATGTCTAATGGAGATGGAGCAAATTCTCAATGAACCTCCAAAGGAGGAAAGTGAGGTACAAACTCCTACTTTAAAACCCCTTCCCCCAAATTTGAAATATGCTTACCTTGATGAATCAAAGACCAAACCCGTGATTGTTAATGATAGACTTGATGAGAACCAATTGGGAAAATTGCTTGATGTGTTGAAACAACATGAAAAGGCTATAGGTTATAGTCTAGATGACCTTAAGGGGATAAGTCCCAACTTTTGCATGCATAGAATTCATCTAGAGGAGGACCATATACCTATCATTCAACCTCAAAGAAGATTAAACCCCCACATGCAAGAAGTTGTCAAAGGAGAGGTTATGAAATTACTTGATGCGGGAATCATATATCCCATATCGGATTCTTTGTGGGTTAGCCCCATTCAAGTGGTACCTAAGAAAGGAGGTACCATGGTGGTAACAAACTAGAAGAATGAGTTAATACCCACAAGAAAGATTACCGGTTGGCGTATGTGTATTGACTATTGAAAATTGAATTCCGTAACAAGAAAGGATCATTTCCCCTACCATTCATTGACCAAATGATTGAGAGGTTAGCCTCCAACAAATTCTTTTGTTACCTTGACGGGTATTCGGGATTCTTCCAAATCCCTATACACCCGGATGACCAACATAAGACCACCTTCACATGCCCTTATGGTACTTTTGCATATAGTAGGATGCCTTTTGGTTTATGTAATGCCCCCGCCACTTTCCAAAGATGCATGATGAGTGTCTTCTCCGACTACTTAGAGACCATAATGGAAGTTTTTATGGATGATTTTAGCGTTTATGGAAAGGACTTTGACTCATGTTTGCATAATCTTTCTCTTGTATTGCAAAAATGTGAAGATGTTAGTCTTGTTTTAAATTGGGAAAAGTGTCACTTCATGGTCAATGAAGGAATTGTTTTGGGTCATTTAATTTCGGAAAAGGGCATCGAGGTCGATAAGTTAAGGTTTAGGTGATAGAGAAACTCCCACCTCCCGTGAATATTAGAGGGGTAAGAATTTTTCTCGGTCACGCGGGTTTCTATCGCCGTTTCATAAAAGATTTTTCAAAAATAGCGAAACCCCTCACTCAACTCTTACTTAAAGATGCCCAATTCCATTTCACTGATGAGTGTGTTGAAGCCTTTAATAGAATCAAGGAAGCACTAATCGCGGCACCGATCATTCAACCTCCAAATTGGGAACTACCATTCAAGATTATGTGTGATGCTAGTAACTACGCCGTTGGAGCGGTTCTTGGCCAACGCGTAGGAAGAGCTCTTCATGCCATCTATTATATAAGCAAGAATCTTGACCCCTCCCAAGTGAGCTATGATACCACCAAGAAAGAGCTTCTTGCCATTGTCTATTCTTTGGACAAATTCCGTTCCTACTTACTTGGATCCAAGGTGTGTTGGGGTTGGTGTCCTTAACAGTTAGTGCAAGGACTTATAAACCTCTAAAAGGATCAAAGGGCATACTTTTGGTATTATTATCAGTTGATCCACGTTTATCAATAACGGTTGGCTTGCTAGATAAGTTTGACGTTATTGTCATACAGATGGCGGTGATCAACTGGTCCCTAAAAGTCACACCTATAGGACACGTTCGAGAGACGTGACCGTATGAAAATACAGTCATGTAGATGCCAAATTTTACTAACCAGTTAGTCCGAGTTATTTGACTAGTAATTAGTCAAAATGTGATGTTGAGATATTATATTTAATACGGATTAAATATCATGGGCTAAGGCGAATTAACCAGTTAATTCGTAAAATTAAATATAAGCGATTTATATTTAATTAATGTATATTGAATATTAATTATACAATATTGTCTTTGTCGGACATGTATTAATACTTCAACTAATCCGTGTTATTAGTCGATGTATTAATAACCGATAACCGATGACAGTTTATAATACAAACCCGTCATATACATTTTAGCATATGGCGAACTGGACCTCGAGCTAAAAGTAAGAGGAAGTGGAAGCCCACTTCCCCATGAGGGCTCTCGGTTTTGGCCGAAACACACAAAAGGAGAGCTCCTCTCCTTTTGTGAGCTAGACAATTCATTTTACAGAAAACTAGGGTTTTGGAGACAGTTTCTCTCTGAAACCTAGATCTCACATCTCGAAAACCTCACAACAAGTTCTCTCAATATTGCAAGGCAATCAGAGAACACCATCTAGCACAAGGGCATATCTCGGACAAGTCTTGGGTGCAACAATTAGGAGGGAATCTCGTTTGATTTCTGTTCTTTACGCCGTGCATCAAAGGACCCGAGGTTGATTTCTATCTTTATCGTTTCTCTATTTTATTTATGTTTTATGACGATATTCGCATGTTAAATTTACGTTATAGTCCTAAATTTAAAGGGTATTATACGGATATTAACCCACAAGTGGTATCAGAGCGAGGCCACGTAAATTTTTCTATGTGTTTTTCATAAAACGATCTTGAAACGATTTTGCTTTTGTCTCGAATACCGTGCCTAGTATACACGGCAGAAATTTTTGAAACCGTGTCATGTATTACACGGTAATTTCATCTTGTTTTCGTTTTGATTTTTGCATATTGTTGTTTTATACGGAGATTATAACAATATGTCATGTTTTTGTCAATTGTTAAAATTGATTTTATGCGTTTTTGATCAAAATTGTTGTGGTTTAGTATCATAAAACTTGTTTCACGAGGGTTTGGAGTTTTTCAGAAAGTTTTGTACTCGATCGAACAAGTTTTTAATCGATCGAGTGTTTTTTCTGTCTTGTTTTTGCTCGATCGAGTCCCCGTTGTACTCGATCGACCCGTTTCAAAACCTTTTGCTCGATCGAGTCCCCATTGTACTCGATCGACCCCTTTCTAAACCCTACTGCTCGATCGAGTTGTCCTCGTACTCGATCGAGCAGATTTGCTGATAAAGGTACTCGATCGACCACCAGTTTAGTCGATCGAGCACTTTCTGTTTGGCAACCCTCTCGATCGACTTGCAATCCAGTCGATCGAGCCCTTTTGTCCCTCGATCGAGCACTTATGTCCCTGGATCGAAGGATTTCCGTTTTAACAGCTTTGAAAATTTGTTTCTTTTGATTTAAATTTTCTTTTGGCTTCAATATGTACATTATACGGATATTGTACACTCGCTATGATTGTGAAACGGTTCACCACGTACCATTAAGTTATTTTAAAGCATATTTAAAGTAACGGACTGTATTTGATTAAAATTAAATTGATAGAAGCGGTTTTATCACATGAATTTTAATCATTAAAAGGTGGTTTGGATAAATTTAACATAATTACGGAATTATGTCACGAATGAATTTGTTTTTAGTTGATGCATTTATTTTCGTTAATTATGAATGCCTTGAATGCCTTTTATTACGTATTTATTTATTTTGCAATCAGTTGTAACTTAGTGTGGCCTTAGTAGAACGTGTTACCGTAATGATGGAACACGGTCTTGGTTGTATTTTGAGATCTCGTATCTCCGTTTTGGATTTTTCACTTGTAATTACAGTTTTTATTAGAATGTAATTAGGTTTATATTTTGTAATTTTAATTGTAATTTTTGAGAAGACCAAAGACGGAGACCAGATGCTCACTCCCGCTACATGGATCAAGATGGAACAACAAGACAAGCTTCTTGGGTCCAACGGTGGATTCCAAAGTTGTATTTTGTTCTTTTTATTAGGATAGGCCACACTAGGAAATTTTTATTTACGTATTGCATTCCTTTATTTATTTTTCGCAACGATTATATGCATCATATTCCGCCTAAAAACCAAACCACCTATTTATTGCATGAAAACTGACACATATAGAGGTCACGAGTTAGTTTTCATTGACATTCTCATGTCACACGTTTTAAAGCCATCATCCAAATAAATTCATTCACGACAGACGCTAGTTATTCGTTCACTTAAAATGAATTATAATTTTGTTGATGGGATCTTCCTCGTATAAACCAAAATTGAGAACGGTCTTTATAGGTCAAACTCCAATGAGTCCCTTCTTCGTCGGTAGGCATAATATGACCCCTTCTACGTCGGGTAAGTTGGAACCGATTGACCTATTTTATCTCAACACTGTGGTCACTCGTACGATCCTGTGACTATGGTGGACTATAGATAGGATTTACGGAAATCTATCGACCAAGAGTTCTTCCGGAAGAATTAGCTAAACAGTTGGCTTATCAATTTACAGAAATTGAGTCTTGGGATCACTTGTATCTTTCTTGAGGGAGATCAATTATGCAAGTGCGAGAGTCTACATGTTTAAAATGAATTTTAAAATAGACTTAAATCACCTCGATGAGTTGCTTATTTCGTTTTATTTTTCTTCCTTTTTCAGTGTAGAACACGAACATTTAAACTGCTAATAACATAATGGCTGGCCGTGAGGACGACCCAATGCCAAGTATCACATTGGACCGTGAGTCCTGGCTTCGGATCTTCATGGATCAGATGAATCAGTCTACTCGACTGAAGAATGATGGATCAAACTTCACGGACTGGGAGGCGGCATTACGGAATGCTGCCATTGCTGATGGGAAGCTCAAATATCTGATTGAGCCCATCCCACCAAACCCAGGCCCCACGGCTGAAATTAACGAAATCGACAAGTATAACGATTTCGCCATGGAAGCGGGTGCGGTGAAGAACGTACTTATTTTTGCAATGGAATCCAATTTGCAGAAACGCTTCATAGCTCAAAGTGCAAACAAGATTTTCACTACACTCACTAGGGAATTCTCAAAAGCACCGAGAATCGTGACCTATGAGCTTACCACTCGCTTCTTTGATGCGAGACTCCGAAAGGGCCAACCAGTTAGCCCACACATTCTCAAAGATGATTGAGAATGTCGAGAAGCTGGAGACCTTTGATTGTAAGATCAGCGAGAATATTGTTATTGACCGCATACTTCACTCACTCCACGATGGTTATTCGCAATTTAGAGCGAATTACTATATGATTGATTTGAAGAAAACTCCCCATGAACTGCACTCCCTCCTCGTACAGACCGAGAAGGACATGAAGTTCAGTGGGAGCATGAAACAGGATGTTCTCGTTGTGTCAAACAAGGGCAAGGGTAAGGGCAAAGTTCAGCCAGGCCTAGCAGTAGGCAAACCGAAGTTTAAGAAGTCGGGATCAGGTAAGAGTGGGCCTGGTGAGGCAAGTAACTCATCGGGCGCGACAAAGAGCAAAACCGAAAACATGGAATGCCATCATTGCCACAAGACCGGGCATTGGAGGCGTACATGTCCTGTTTATCATGAGGACATAAAAGCAGGTCGCGTTAAACCTGTTGGTATGTCTTCTCCTTCTACTTTTATTCATATGATTGAGATTAACCACGCAAGTTACGGAACTTGGGTACTTGATACTGGTTGTGGTTCTCATCTGTGTAATCATGTGCAGGGCCTCCGAAATCTCAAGCCTCTCGTAAAGGGTGAGGTTGACCTGCGTGTCGGGAATGGAGCAAGTGTGGCTGCCGTCTCGAGGGGAACATATGTGATCCAGCTTCCTAGCGGATTTGAGTTATCATTATATGATTGCTATTATGTACCCATCTTTTCGAAAAACATTATTTCAGTTTCTGCACTTGATAAACTTGGTTTTTCATTTGTAATAGAAAATAATACTTGCATTTTCTCATTACACGATATGATTTACGGCAAGGCAGTCTCCATGAACGGAATTTATGTTTTAGATCAGACCACGGAAATATTACACGTAATGAATAAAAAGTTAAAGGTTGGTGACAAAGATCAAACGTATCTATGGCAATCCGCCGTATGGGACACATGAATGAGAAACGCGTAAAACACTCATCAAACATGGAGCTATCTCGGCCTTTGATTTTCAATCATTTGGCACGTGTGAATCATGTCTCATCGGTAAGATGACTCGGATTTCCTTCAAAGGTGTTGGAATGCGCGTTGCTGACCTATTAGGGCTCATACACACGGATGTATGTGGTCCTATGTCAATCACCGCACGAGAAGGCTATAGGTATTTCATCACTTTCACGGATGATTTAAGTAGATATGGCTATGTCTACTTAATGAAGCACAAAAGTGAATCCTTTGAGAAATTCAAGGAATACCGAATAGGGTCTGAGAACCTATTGGGTAGAAAGATTAAAACACTCCGTTCGGATCGTGGTGGCGAGTATCTTTCTCACGAGTTTGATCAAGACCTAAAGGACTCGTGGGATTGCCCTACAGTTAACTCCACCTGGAACACCTCAGTTGAATGGTGTGTCCGAACGGAGAAATCGAACACTACTTGATATGGTTCGATCCATGATGAGTCACACGGTTTTACCTGACTCGTTATGGGGTTATGCTCTTATGTCAGCTGCTCTAATACTTAACCGAAGTCCGTCTAAAGCTGTTGACAAGACTCCATATGAACTATGGAAGGGAACGGTCCCTAACTTGTCCTTTATACGGGTTTGGGGCTGCGAGGCTTATGTCAAGTGGAGACACGAGGATAAGCTCGGCCCGCGATCGGTCAAGACATACTTTATAGGTTATCCTAAAGGAACACTTGGTCATTACTTTTATTCGCCAACCGAACAACGTGTTTTTGTTGCGGCTAGTGCGACATTCTTAGAGAAGGAATTTCTCGAGAATGCAAAGAGTGATAGAACCTTCGACCTGTCGGAGATTCCAGAACCAAACACCGAGCAACCATTGGAGGAACCTGTTCCTTCAATCCCGGCTGCGGTGAATATTCCTGAGGAACCTAGGAGGTCGGGAAGAGTCTCTATTCCTCCGCATGATACATTGGTATGGTCGAGGAACATGACATAGATGACATTCTACTCTTAACGAGTAGTGAACCCGCAACCTATAAAGGTGCCATGACTAGTTCTGACTCAAAGCTATGGCTTGAGGCCATGCAATCCGAGATGGACTCCATATATGAGAACAAAGTGTGGGATCTTGTTGACTTACCTGCTAAGGTTCGTCCCTTTCAATGCAAATGGCTTTACAAGATAAAGCATTCTGTGGAAGGTCAACAAGATATCTACAAAGCACGACTAGTTGCTAAAGGTTTCACCCAAGTGCCAGGTTTGCACTACGATGAGATTTTTGCACCCGTAGTCATGCTGCGTTCCATTCGGATTATCTTAGCGATTGCCGCTTTTCATGACTATGAAATTTGGCAAATGGACGTGAAAACCGCCATCTTAAACGGCTTTTTGGAGGAAGAGTTGTACATGGTACAACCCGAAGGTTTCATCGATCCAGTACATCCTAAGAAAGTATGCAAACTTAAGCGTTCCATTTATGGACTTAAGCAAGCATCAAGGAGTTGGAATCATCGCTTCGACCAAGTGATAAAAGAAAATGGATTTACTCGATCTGTCGAGGAACCATGTCTATATATCAAGTCGAGTGGGAGCAAGATTGTCTTCCTAATATTGTATGTTGACGACATACTCCTGATTGGGAATGACATACCTCTCTTAACTTCGGTGAAAGTATGGTTGAAGAACCATTTCCAGATGAAAGATCTGGGTGAGGCACAAAGAATTCTGGGCATCCGTATCTATCGAGATAGATCACGTCGGATGTTATCTCTCAGTCAGGAGTCTTACATAGACAAAGTCCTAGAGAGATTCAGCATGACTAACTCCAAGAAGGGGTTCCTTCCTATGGCTCCAGGGGGTGCATTTGAGCAAGTCTCGTGGGCACCGAGACACCGGAAGAGAATGAGCGCATGACACGGATTCCTTATGCTTCGGCTATAGGATCAATCATGTATGCCATGATATGCACACGTCCGGACGTGGCATATGCATTGAGTATGACAAGTCGATTCCAACAAAGATCCGGTGAATCACACTGGTTAGTCATTTATCAAGAACATTCTTAAGTATATACCTACGGAGGACTAAAGATTGGGCATTGACTTATGGAGGCGATCAAAAGCTATGCGCAACCGTTCTGCAGATGCTAGCTTCCAAACGGATCGAGATGACTCGAAATCTCGATCGGATTCGTTTTTACTCTTAATGGCGCTGCAGTCAGCTGGAAGAGTTCGAAACAAACTGTTACAGCAGATTCTACGACTGAGTCCGAGTACTATGCCGCGTCTGAAGCTACAAAGGAAGCGATATGGATGCGTCAATTCTTACATGGGCTCTCTGTAGTGCCTAGTTCGAATGACCCGATCACCATCTATTGCGACAATAGTGGTGCCATCTTCCAAGCTAAGGAGCCAAAGTCTAGCAACAAGTCTAGACATGTACAACGGAAAGCTCATCTAATCCGGGATTACGTGGAGCAAAAGGAAGTAGTGATAGAAAAGATTGCTACAGATGATAACATAGCAGATCCTCTCACTAAAGCATTACGACAAGATAAGCATGAAGGGCATGTTAATTCCATGGGAATTAAACGTGTTCCTAAGTTGTAGTACTCTTTTATGGATCAGATTCATTCTCTCTTGTACTCTATACGACATCATCGTTTTGATATTTTATATATATATTTTGTTTGTCATGTGGATTTGTACGACAAATTTTGAACACCACAAAGTGAACTGAACGAACATTATATTTTTTCAGTCCTTAATTGCCCACATGAGCTGATAACTCTGGCAATTATTTTGTGACGTTGGTTGATGGTGGGTTCAACGAGCCATAAGTCAACCGGTTGACTGACCAATCACAGAGGCGATTTATACGGATATTTCGTAGGACACACTTGTGACATCGACGTGGAGTCCTAAATGTTTTATAACATTCGTTGCCCGGTCGTGGATAGGACTTCCATGGTGATCCTAAGAGTCGATTCTTTTGACTATCGACTGTCTCTTGAGACTAAGGCAGATTTTGGGTGACTTTGGTTTCTTTCTCACGGTCATCCGTAACAGGGGGCCAAGTAGATTTTTTCTGGGTCATTTCATGCTGTGCTTAGATCGGAAGGAGTCGAGTTGAAGGAAATATTCAGCCTTTATCAGGTACTCGATATTTCTCAGGGCCACTCGAGGAGCTGTAACTGAAATGCATGGCCATGCTCGGATACGGATTCGTTTTATCAGTTAAGTTACTCTCTAGTCGGGGAAACCACTCTTGATACAGATCGATTGTAAAATACGACCTTTGTGGATCCAGATCTGCAAATTGTTTTACATTGAGTGGGAGAAATTTTTAAATGAATATGAGAATCGGTTATCGCACATACACTTGTACGGACAAGTGGGAGTTTGTTGGAGCTTGTGTCCTCCAGTTAGTGCGGATAACGTCATTGCACATACACTTGTACGGACAAGTGGGAGCTTGTTGGGGTTGGTGTCCTTAACAGTTAGTGCAAGGACTTATAAACCTCTAAAAGGATCAAAGGGCATACTTTTGGTATTATTATCAGTTGATCCACGTTTATCAATAACGGTTGGCTTGCTAGATAAGTTTGACGTTATTGTCATACAGATGGCGGTGATCAACTGGTCCCTAAAAGTCACACCTATAGGACACGTTCGAGAGACGTGACCGTATGAAAATACAGTCATGTAGATGCCAAATCTGACTAACCAGTTAGTCCGAGTTATTTGACTAGTAATTAGTCAAAATGTGATGTTGAGATATTATATTTAATACGGATTAAATATCATGGGCTAAGGCGAATTAACCAGTTAATTCGTAAAATTAAATATAAGCGATTTATATTTAATTAATGTATATTGAATATTAATTATACAATATTGTCTTTGTCGGACATGTATTAATACTTCAACTAATCCGTGTTATTAGTCGATGTATTAATAACCGATAACCGATGACAGTTTATAATACAAACCCGTCATATACATTTTAGCATATGGCGAACTGGACCTCGAGCTAAAAGTAAGAGGAAGTGGAAGCCCACTTCCCCATGAGGGCTCTCGGTTTTGGCCGAAACACACAAAAGGAGAGCTCCTCTCCTTTTGTGAGCTAGACAATTCATTTTACAGAAAACTAGGGTTTTGGAGACAGTTTCTCTCTGAAACCTAGATCTCACATCTCGAAAACCTCACAACAAGTTCTCTCAATATTGCAAGGCAATCAGAGAACACCATCTAGCACAAGGGCATATCTCGGACAAGTCTTGGGTGCAACAATTAGGAGGGAATCTCGTTTGATTTCTGTTCTTTACGCCGTGCATCAAAGGACGCGAGGTTGATTTCTATCTTTATCGTTTCTCTATTGTATTTATGTTTTATGACGATATTCGCATGTTAAATTTACGTTATAGTCCTAAATTTAAAGGGTATTATACGGATATTAACCCACAAGGTGATTGTCTTTTCGGATCACCGTGCTCTCCGACTTCTCTTGATAAAGAAGGAGGCAAAACCAAGGTTGTTGAGATGGATTTTGCTTCTTCAAGAATTTGACTTGGAAATAAAAGATAAGAAAGGAGCCGAAAATGTAGTGGCGGATCACTTGTCAAGGATCCGGTTTCATGATGAACAAGGAGAAACACCGATCAATGACTCATTTCCCGACGATATTTTGATGGCCATTCAAACACAACTTGAAAGGCACATCACCCCATGGTTTGCCGATTATGCCAACTATATTGTTGGAAGAGTACACCCTCCAAATTTGAACTACAACCAAAGAAAGAGGTTCTTATTCGAAGTAAAGAGGTACTTTTGGGATGACCCAAACCTCTACAAAGAGTGTAGTAATGGGCTCTACCGGAGATGCATCCCTCAATGGGAGGTCCAAGGAATCTTGGAAGGGTGTCACTCATCACCCTACGGTGGGCACTATGGAGCAAGGAGGACCATTGCAAAAATTCTTCAATCGGCCTTCTATTGGCCTACAATGTTTCAAGACATAAGGGAATTCATCATTCATTGTGATGCTTGTCAAAGAACTGGGATTATCTCTTGGAGGAACGAAATGCCACAAAGGGGCATTCTAGAGGTGGAGATCTTCGATGTTTAGGGGATCGAATACCAAGGTTCGTTTGTGACATCCAATGGGAATAAGTATATCCTTGTGGCCGTAGACTACGTCTCAAAGTGGGTGGAGGCAATTGCCACTCCAAACGATGATGCAAAAACGGTCACCAAGCTCTAAAAGAAAATAATATTCCCAAGATTTGGAGCTCCTAGAGCAATCATACATGATGGAGGAACGCATTTTCATGAAAATAAACTCGCATCTCTTTTGACCAAATATGGTGTCCAACATAGAACCGGCTTGTGATATCATCCTCAAACAAGCGGTCAAGTTGAAGTTTCGAATAGAGAGATTAAGCAAATCCTTGAGAAAGTTGTAAACAAGACCCGAAATGATTGGAGCACAAAGCTTGATGACGCTCTTTGGACTTATAGGACGGCTTATAAGACTCCCATAGGAGCCTCCCCTTACAAGCTTGTGTATGGAAAAGCATGCCATTTGCCAATCGAATTGGAGTACAAAGCTTTTCAGGCAATTCGAGCACTTAACCTTGATCTCAAATTGAGTGGTCAAAAGAGGATGATTCAAATTCAAGAGTTGGATGAATTCCGACTACAATCCTATGAGAATGCCAAAATCTACAAGGAAAGGACGAGATTGCTCCATGACAAGAGGATTAAACAAAAAGCCTTGCACAAAGGGGATAAAGTCCTTCTATTCAATTCCCGCTACCGACTCTTTCCGGGAAAGTTGAACTCTAGATGGATGGGTCCCTATGTGATAACCGAAGTTGGAAAATATGGGGATTTTGAGATCAAGGCGGAAGATGGAAGCAAGTTCAAGGTCAATGGTCAAAGATTGAAGCCATACTATGAGGGAGCATTTATTTAAGAGGTCGAGGTCACCTACCTCGGCCTCCTCATCCTTGAAAGAATCATCGAAAGGGAGAGTTTGGTGGAGTTCTCCCTAATCCACCACTTGTAAATATATTAACCCTCTAACTTGTATTTATAATTTTGTTGCATTTCCTTTAACATAAACATAAATTCTTTCCATGAGAGTAAGTGAGGGAGGGTCACTAACGATTTTTGAACGAAGGAAGGAACCAATCTTCAAGTGTTGGGAAGCATTTGTTGAAGTCAAGGAAAGCAAAGAAAAATCCGCAGCAAGGAACCCGAGCGTCTTCCCTGAAATCCGCCCGTCCTGCTGGAATCCGGGTGTCTTTGACAGAATCCGTCCGTCCATTTAAGCTGTGAAATTGAAATTTTGGGACTGTCGAAGAATCAGAGCTTCCTGGTACAGAAGATGCTCGTCCTGAGAAATCCGCCCGTCTTTGTAAAAAGACGCCCGTCTTTTTGCCAGTGCATTTCAAGAAAGGTTCCTGTCTCAGAATCCGCCCATCTTTTGGAAAAGACGTCCGTCTCCTTACAGAAAATCCGAGCGTCTTGGGCTCGAGACGCTCGTCTTGGCTGCGTCAAATTTTTGGGAAAATAAACTGTGACAGAATCCGGGCGTCTTCCCTTAAATCCGCTCGTCCCGAAATGCTGGAATCCGAGCGTCTTGTGCTCGAATCCGCTCGTCTTCCTGCGGTAAACCAACCCTGATTTTTCCTAATTTTATTACACCCCACCACACAATTTGTGACACATCACCCTTCCTTCCACTTGTATTATAAAAACCCACCTCCTTATGACTCCAAAGCATATCCCAATCACTCTTTTACCCCAAAAAATCAAAAAGCCCCAATTTTATAGGGTTTCAAAGGCAACATTCAATCCACAAGGAGCATCTTTATACTTTAACAAATCAAAAATTCCAACTCAACAATCAAAGAATGCCACCAAAGGGATATTCCTTTAGGGATAAGAGAAGACCAAGGGTAAGAGGAAACTATTCTACCTCCCATATCAACACATTAAGAAGGGAGCATGAAGAAATTGTGGATCTTACAAGGCTTAATGACTTCTCAACTGTTTAATTCGTCAATGATGTGCAAAGACTCGTTTTCCACCGGCTTCTTCGTAAGAACATTCTCCTTACTAAGTTTTTATGTCATGGTACTTTAAGGAAACTTGGGATTTATCATCAAATGGAAGCTCTTTTTCAGTTGTTTGGTCTCTCTACCCTTTTCCACATGCATGAGCAAACTTACCGATCCCTTGTGCTTGAATTTTTGAGCTTCTTGAAAATTAAAACCTTGAATAGAACAATATGCATAGAATTTAGGTTGGAAGGTGTTTCAAGAATGATGACTCTAGTGGAATTTGCTAATGTGCTTGGTCTCGATGTCTCGCCTACCCGGACATCAAAACCGAAGAGATATAGTGTTGCACCCCTATGGAGGGCCATGACCGGCCGAGATTTCATGTACATCAAGGACTGTCTAGCTTTCCACATTCAAAATCCTATTTTGAGACTTACTTACCGATTCCTTTCCGGCACTCAACTTGCTCGCCGAGACCCAGCAATAGTGAACGAACTTGACCTTGTGTTCATGGAGTCTTATCTCAATATCCAAGGAAGGGGTGGGTACCACTTCAATGCGCCTCTTGTGCTACTCAAAAAATGGGCAAAGTTTAGGAACGGTGATGATGATGGGATGAAACACATTGTTAATGGAGGGCTCATGACGAAAATTGCAAAGCATTTCAATCCGAAATTCAATGAGAATAATGAGTATGCTCCTCTTTCCGGAAATACAAGGATAAATGAAGACCTCCTTCTTATCCATCATCATTGGATAACCCTTGAGGGGTTGATAAAAGGATCAAGTGGATAACGAAAGGAAGTGATCCAATCTACCTACCAATGACCGGA
Source organism: Silene latifolia (assembly GCF_048544455.1). NCBI lineage: Eukaryota > Viridiplantae > Streptophyta > Magnoliopsida > Caryophyllales > Caryophyllaceae > Silene > Silene latifolia. Next base: position 97,541,233 of record NC_133538.1, read on the forward strand.
CTTCCAAGAATCTCACCAAGAAGGGGACCTTTATCATCAATCCCATCCTACCTCATCCCTCCAAACCCAACCCAAGCAAGGCAAGCACCACCACCTCCAAATCCCCGACAACAACAACAACAACAAGAGCAACAACCTCAAGATGAGAAATTCAAAGTGCCTCCCTACCCATTTCCTTATCAACCGTACAACCATCCCAGCCCCTATATTATTCAACGTGATGACTTTGTAATGGGAATTCTACAAGATTTGCACTTCCGACAATATGAAGCTACCGTGGACAATTACCATGCACTCTATCCTCAATACCACGATATGATTCAAAAGGGAAAGATTAGTGAAGAGGGAGCATTTACCTCTTGTGCACAAATGGATTTACTCTTCCCCAATTCGGAAAGGGCAAATGAAGGGGCAAACAAGCGACAAGAGGAAGGGAGCAACAATTCTTGCGGAGGGGATACGGTGGAGCTTGGAAGTGAAGAGGACGAGTTCATGGACCCGAATACAGGTGATGCATCCAAGGAAATATGGGATAGTGATCTAGAGGGAGATGACGGCGATCTCTAGAGGATCTCTTTATATCTAGATGGAGCGGGCGTGAGGCACCCATCTCAAGCTTAAGTGAAGTTTCCTCATCTCTTCTCTTTATTTACAATTTTCATGAAAGAAGTTTATGTTTTGTTAACTTGTACATTATTTGACTTTGTATATGGTTGGAGAGTCCTAGCAACATAGAGGACTAACACCTCGGCCCTATTGAGGTATTCTTATTTCATTGTTCCCACTTTTGAAAATCCGAAATGACAAATTTAGTTTCATGCATTGCATCTTGTGTGCATGAACTACCCCCAACTTTAGGACATTAGAAATAATGTCTATCTCGGTTTGGGGAAGTACATGCATACGCAACGGGAGGTAATCTAAATTACGCTCTCCGTCATAAACAAAAACCCATGCATCATGTAGTGTAGATTAGTATAGCTTGCATTTAGTGTAGAATTCATGCATCATGTTTGCATAATTTCCCATCATTTTGGCCATTGAGGACAATTCCCATATTAGTGTGGGGATGGGAATTCTAACTTAACTTTTATTCAAAAATCCAAAAAAATCAAAAAATTTCGAAAAACCATAAAAATTTGAAAATTTGAAAATCCAAAAACAAGTTCATTTCCTTTGTAGTGTAGACTTGTATATATTGTTGTATATATTGTATTTGTTCTATCCTTGTTCACATTGATCGACTACGCCACATCCGAGACATGAGGATATTGAAGACCGCATGGTATGATATTTCCAATCTCCTTTTTTCCTCTTTATGATAATGACTATGTGGCTTTATTTTGAATGATGCGGTATAACAATGTGAATCTAGGACTTGCATTTAGTATATATGTCATATTAGTTGGTAGAATCATTTGTAATAGGATGTTTATATGCTAGTTGCATCATGGCATGTAGTTGCATGTTAGAAAAATTTTGCGAAACCGTCTACTTGGGAAGCTTGACAAGTGTATATAGGCCCTAGTAGAATCTTTTTCTTCTTAAAACTTTGCTTGTTAGAATACTTGTAAAACACCCTAGGATGTGTCATGCTAGTATCCTTTGACCCATGTATTAAGGCCTAGTCACGAGTACCTTGTGGTGTGATAACTCCTTGGCTACCGTTTATTCCAAGGTGACCCTTGAAACCATGCATTCATCCATCATCCATGTTCTACCACATTTTTTGTCATCAAAGGGAATGGGCACAAAAAGAAATTAATTTGAGTTCAAAGAAATGAAATGAAAAGAAAGTTTGCAAAAAAATTGCATCAAATGAAAAAAAGAGCAAAAATAGACTCCTAATGCTTCAAATATAAGGAACCCTCACTACATATGGGGTGACTTTGAAAATGTTCAAAAAGAAATGCGAAAACTTGAAAAGTTGTCGAGTGTTGAAAAGCCAAAAATCAAAAGAAATGGCAAAAGAAAGTGTTCTCAAATGTTATATGCCACAAAAAATTGGGGGGAAAAACAACAACAAAAGCAAACTCCCAAAATGAAACTCAAATATCTATTGATCCCTTTATCCATCGTATCCATTTTTATGCATGGTAGAGAGGAGACGACCCTTCTTCTTGTCTAGGCAAGAAGGGGAATTCCGCGATCCTCCAGTGTTTCTAACACCATAGGGAGTGTATTCTTGACAAAAGCATTTAACGATTGAGGACAAAGGTACCCTAGCTTGACACAACTTGGAGGTGATTTATTGGTATCCTTCTAGGCTTAGTAGTTTGAAGAAATTGCATCTATGAAGGAGTGTGTACCCTTGAATTGCTTCCCTTGTAGATAATTTCCGCCACTTAGATGAGGAAAGTGGCTATTCTTTTGTAGATGCATCCATTACTTGATTTTGTGTATTTAATGTTTGGATGTGTCGCCATTTTGTCAAGACCCACCTTGCCTTACAAGAAGGCATCCTACCTCATGGTTGTCTTGTTGTGAGTTGAAGGGGCGAAGTGAGACCCGCTAGTTATCTCATATCGGCTATGTTATTAGGTTAGTTTAAATAATGGTCCTAGACTTTGTCACCTCTTTACTCGGGACGAGCAAAGGTTCGGTTTGGGGATATTTGATGTGACCATAATTAGAGCATATTTATCCCCCGAATTAGCCTCGTTCCCATGCTTTTTAGTGCATATTTGGGTCATTTATCGTCTTTAGTTCTTTGTTTTGCATATTCTTTGAGGTTTTGTGTCCTTGGTAGGAAAGGAGTGCAAACCTTGCATTTTCATGGCAAAATGAGGCTAAATTGATTGAATTCAATGACCAAGCATCAAGGAGAGACAAGATTAGAAGGCTTTTGTACATACTATAGTAGATGGGCAATGATGAGAAAAGATCCTTGCATCCCCGGGGAAATCCTCAAGGATTTTATGAAGAAAAAGGAAGAAAAGTAGAAGGAATGAAACTGTTTGACAATCCGTGCGGATTGCCCTGACGACGCCCGTCCAAGGCCTACAATCCGAGCATCTTCATCCACAAGACGCTCGGGCAAAAGCTCCCAAAGACGCCCATCTTCCCCCTGTGGACGCCCGTCCAGAAGCTCACAAATCCGCCCGTCCCGTGCCAAAGACGCCCGGATTCCCAGACAGCACTTTCGTCTTCTACAAGCTTCAAGGAAGGATGCGCATCTTTTTCAAAGACCGGCGAAAAAGCGACCGGAGTCTCCCTAGAGACCGGCGATTCCTCAAGGACTTAATCTTCATTTAAGCCCTTAGTAAACCCTAATTTATGTACCTAATACCCACTATAAATACCCCATTAGTATAATTAGAAGAGCATGCTCTTCTTAGCAATCTTTAGTGTAGTTAATATCAATCAAATCTCTCTTTAATCTTGTAATCAACATTTAATCAAGTTTTAATACAAGTTTTATTTCCTTAATCTTTCTCTTGTTCATCCTTTATTTTGGGTAATTGAAGATTATTTGGGTTATTATTGGGAGATTGAGAACCTTCCAATCAAGCATCAAGTACTTCTTTTATTCTTTGCTTTATTATTGGAATCACTAGTAGGTATAATTCTCTTAATCCCTTTTTAATTATTGTTAATCACTTTCATTTATTCATCATGTTTCACCTTGTTGGTATGATAATTGACAACCTTGCTAGCATTTTTTACCCATCACGTATCTTTTCAATGAGACTTGTAAGACATAAACCAACTCGAGTCTCATTAGACCATGCATATAGTTGAGTAGAGAAGATTAAGTCGACTTGTAGGTGTTGTACAATCTAATCGATTCGGCTCCGGAACCCAAACTTTCCTAGAATTGTAAGATATAAACCAACTCGATCTATCACAACAATAATTGCTTGCTTATAATTTGAGAATATGTTTGTATGATCAATTATCATGAATCCCCTATGACCCCATGACACCCTAGCATTTTTAATCAATTGTTTACATTTAGTTTAGTGATCTTCTACTTCAAACCCCAATTGTGACACCCTTAGACACCACTAGTTGCAATAGAAATCTCATCTCAATCCCCGTCCCTTGGGATCCGACCTTTACTTGCCTCTTTACTAATTGTAGAGTTGTTGGTGAAGTTATAAATTGTGTTTTGGTCTAGGTGCTCATAACGACAAGTACTGAAAACTAAACCCCACGAGGGATCACGACCAATACACATACATACATAATGAGCGAACTAGCGACGAACCTGCGGAAGTGAAAGAAAATATTTGGCCCAGTGATCTCTAACATTGTTGATTTCATCTTTCGTGTAGTTTGGCAATGCATTGAGTTTTAGTGTAAACTTCAGATCAAAATATACAGAATAAATGAAAATATACAGAATTAAAACCAAGCAAGTTACGTAGTGCTGTAATTAGTATTAAAACACACTAACCCGAGAACTATTGGTGTAATATTTATTGCGGATAATCTCCCACATGGACCGGCAAACGTAAAAAGCGTATTATTTATCGTCTGGCTTTAAAGGACACTATTATATAAATCACACGCAAATAAGCTAAATTAGATCAAACTCTCAGATATACAAAAATTAAATGATACGAGTAATTTATAAGAAGATACGTACTTCTACCGCGACAATGGTTGGAGTGGTGTTGTTGTCATATTACTCAAGTGGAGATAGTCTTCTATTTTCTTCAAAAATACTATTTCATACACGAAATTACAATTTGCATATATATGGGTCAATAATATTGATGTGACATTAAATGGATACTAGAATTCAAAGGTCATACAATAACAAATGACATTATTAAAGGTTGTAATTAAACTTACTCATTTATCATCTTTAGAAACTTCTCAGACGGTTGGCCACACAAGAGTCAATCCACTAGAATGTTTTTTTTTTCACGTTGATTATTACTAGCACTTAATGGGTGTTAATATATTAATGGAATCTTGGTTCATTATAATAACGTACTATACATACCTATTCTCATTGTAAGGGGTAAGACACAGTTTTTTTATCGTTATCAACTGAAGAGAGAGTTGCTGGATGTGTTCTAGGTATGAACTACAGGCCGCCTTCAAAGTGAACGTATAATGACACAAGAATCCGTAGCTGGCAGGTCCATACCGCTTGTCTTTAGTGATGTGTTTATACAGGTACCTGTTACGTCACATGGAACGAATGTTATTTTCTTTGATTGTTTAAATAAACTTCGTTACTCGTAAAACCAAATGACTAGTTTTATTAATAAACTTACTTAATCCAAACTAAAATGTGAGTCGCCTCTAACTCGTCAAGGTTGAGAAATTCAATCAGAGTCTTTCCCTCAATTATAGACATATCAGGTTTGCCCAAAATTTCTCCTTCCATTTCAATCATGACTACGTCCCCGGTTTCTGCCATCCTTAAAGCCAGCTCATGCAAATTTTTCAGCGAACCTATCGTCATTTTTTTCTTATAAAGAAAGAATCATATTTCTTATCATAAGAAATAGGCTTAGGTGCAACATAATTATCATTTAGCTTATATTGAAAGTCAGTTGATTTTAATTGGGGCTACAAGTTAAAAACAATTAAATAAAAAGAATTACATGAGATGTCATATATAATTTAAATAAAACAAAATAAAAATCGATTATTTCAAATCATTAATACCTCTTGAATTTTGGTTGAAGACGTAGTCGTATCAATGACTTCGAGTGTTGACCTAGTAGTCATAGTGATACCGTCATTTTGTATCAAAATTAAATTTATAATTCCAAACTAAAACTATAGCTAGTGATAGTAAGGGTCGAACCACAGAGAGACAAGATCAATTCTATTTGCTTATTTCAGTCTATAAAAGTAACAATTAAATGGGGGGTTTTGAAATTGGTTGATTCTAATGACTAATTGCAAGAAATGAAATTCTCAACAGATAAAAGGAAGATCGGTAATTTAGGTTCACCATGGCTAAGGTCAGGTCAGTAAGGTAGCAGAGGTCCTATAATACGGTCTCAGGGAATATGAGCAAGCCTTTCGATCAATGCTCGAATTAACCTTACGGTCTTCTAGTTCCCAAGAATTTCTCAAAGCTTTCGCTCAAAGGAAATTCCAATCTAATGATAATTTAAATTACTAATCTTTCAATCTAGTAAAAAGGCTTATCAAAAGACAACAAGATTGATACGGAAGAATTCATACTAACAAAACAACCCTAATTTATGTCATGGCTCACCTCATTCCCAATCAATAAAATTAGCTATGCATAATCAAATCTAAAAGAATTGCAAAATTGATAACAAAGAACAAGTTTGACATGATTGAATTGAAATTAAGGAAAAAGGTAAGAACTTAATTGCTGAAATTAAATTGGTAAAAACAAGAATTGAAATAACAGGAAATTAAGGAAGAAAGAATTTGCATAAAAACTTACTAATTAAAGTGAAGAACAACGTAATTGAATTCCGGGTTTTCCGTTCCCAAAGCTAGATCTAAAACTAAGTTCTTCAGTAATGAAAAGCATAACCTAAAAGTCTCGCTGCGTGCTACTGATAAGCGATGCCAAAAGTTAATTACAAATTGGGCTTTTAAAAGTCTAACACGAAGAATTAATCCCAGCTCGCAGACTGGTCGATCGACTGATCAGCATGGTCGATCGACCGTCACTTCAAACGAAAGCTTTGTAGATCAACGGTCGATCGATCATGCGGCAAAGATGGTCGATCGACTGGACTAAGTTGTGTAGTGGCTTCTTTCTCTCTTCAAATCAGCTCTTTACTCCAAGCACGCATCCCGAGGTGGTTGAATCCGAGCTCCCTTCTTCAAAGCTTCCCAAAAGCTGCCTCCGGAGGACGATTTAGGCTTGATTTAGCCTACTTCCACTCATTCCTACAATAAATCATAGAAAATGTAAAGTAAACCGTTTCGGGAGAAATAGTAGCCTTAAGCTAACAATTATGCATGGAAATACGTGCCAAAATTGCAAATAAAGTGTATAGAATATGCACGTATCAAATCTCCCCAAACGAAACCTTGCTTGTCCCCAAGCAAGCAATATGACCCATATAAAAACCTAATGGAAAGGAGTATATCTCAGAGCTAGCTACAAGTCAATGCCAAACCGTTTAATGCACATAGTCAACTACCGCAAAGCTCAAATCAAGTGAGCAAACTTATGCATATCATGGAATTAAATCGGGCGTTCGTCCTTGCAAGACTTCATAAATTCGGACTCTCCCGGGTCACTCTTCCCTCAGCAAAGCAAATGGTATGAATATATGTAAAAGAGAAGGAAGAAAATACAGACTCTCACCTAGACTGCGACCTTTATTTCATGTATGCTTGACTAGTATGAATAATGATTCTAGCTACCGTACACACGCATAACCACCGTCAAGGACTATTACATGCCGAACTATTGCAAGAATTGGATATGTGAGGCTAAGTGGGAAAGAAAGGGCATAACAAGTATGGAAATGTGAAGGTAAGAGCCAAGCTAGTACCTAACAAACCATCAGAAACCGTATCCCGTTCCTCCAACTCGAAATATTAACCATGCCCTTTAAAATACTAAGCAACACAATATCCCAAAACAAACACCTCCAATTCACGAAATAAGCACATGAGGCGTGTTCTCAATTCAACCAAATTATTATTATTATTTTTTTTTTCAAATTTCTTATTATTCTTTTCTTTCTTTCTTTTCTTTTCATTCTTTTTTTTTCAACTTCTGAGCTGTGGTCGATCGACCAGTGATGGCAGTCGATCGACCACCGTGTGCATTCCAGTGCTCTCTGCCCAGGGGAACATCCTCTTTGTTTTTCATTTTTCTGATTTTCTCCTTTGTTTTTCTTCAGGCTGACTCCTGCAATTCCTCCACTTCTCATGTACACTCACTCCAACATTACAAAAACGAACCAAAACTGCTTATGATTCGACAAATTCCTCTACTACTCCCTAGCTTGGCACAATGGTAGGCTAAATATGGGATGTAGTTAAGGGCAACTGGCAGATATGGCTTATAGTGGAGTTAATGGGGTAAAATGAGAAAGGGGAAGATGCAATAGTTCTCAAAACATGCAATACCGACCACACACCAATGCGTATAGGCAATAAGCAATCAAAACTCATACACGTGCAAAACATGAAATGAAGGAAGTACTACTCTCAATCCTAAATTAACCGGTCATGAATGTCACCAGTTAAAGGCTCTATATCTCAGAAAGTATAAGTAGTTTGCCAAAAGTAATGAGTCAAGTCTAATTACCCGCAATGAATTCCATAACAAAATTTTGAGAAATCACTTTTAATTCTCGCTAAGCAGCTGTGAAAAGGCAAGGAATGGCATATTTGACTAATAGTGCAAAATCATCATTAATAAACTCCAATCCGACTCAACTATATGCAAAAATAAACGTGATATTTTTTATTTTTTAAGGATTTTTTCAATTTTTTCTTTGTTTCTGTTGGGTTTTTTTTTATTTATTTTTGAACGGAAAAACAAATGCAAATAGAAATGCACTAAACATGTGACTGAAATGCAATAAAAAAGAAATGCAGATGCAAAAGACATACGCAAATACCCTCCCCAAACCAAAACGCACAATGCCCTCATTGTGCTCAAGGCAAAATCACCAAAGAAAATAGGGAAGAATAAAAGCATAATAAAATAAAAAGGAAACTAATAAAGAAGGTTCGGAAACTCACAAAAGATGACCTCCCCAAACCAGCCAAAAACAGGGGAGGTCACAAGCATCTAATCGCCACCATCGTACTCTTCACCACTAGACTCTCCGGACCCCGAGTCGCTCTCCTTCTCCGCAGCAGCAGCGGCAGTAGTAGTGGTAGTAGGAGGCCTCCTGGCAGGCCGAGGGTAACCGCCCACCGGAGGGACAAAGAAGGACGGTTGTGTCCAGGAACCCTGTGGAAGCATCCCTCCCCGGGCGTAGTCCTCATAAACTGGGTACAGAGCCAAGACCGTGTCAAGTCGGTGCTGGACAAAGCTCCTGCACAAGTCAGTCAACACACGTGACATCCCCCTTTGGTCCATGACCGGAGGGATAACAGTAGGGGGAGGGGGACGAAAAGTGACCGGGAAGCCGGTGGGAGCAGTAGTGGAGGGAGAGGGTGCCTGAGAGGAGGAGGCACGAGCTCTCCTCGAAGTGCTAGTAGTAGCAGTCCCCGCCCTAATAGGGAGCCTGTAACTAGGCAAGGGCGGGCGAGCTGCCCTCGAAACAGTGGTGAGGGGCAGGATAGGAGGGTAGCCTAGGACAGGGATGGGGTCGCAGATGAAAGGATCGATCTTCCACCGACTCCTTCTATCGATCCACTTCACGGACCGCGCGTAGGCAAGATCCATGAAGCGTAGGTCAGGGTCTATAGGGGCCTCCTCTCCAGGGAAAAGTAAAACAAGACGGTTGGCGAGACGCGTCACCAACCCGCCACAAGAAATAGTGGCCAAAATGCCTTCACTAACAGTCTGAAAGTGAGCGGCAGTCAAATAAGCGATGTTATATATACGGGCTACCCGACTGTTAATATTCAGATAGCCCGCCAAAATATACAGTTCAATAGTATTCACATTATTCGACTCTTTACGGCCGAAAATAGTATTACCCATTAGCTGTAGGAAATAACGAAGAGGGGGCAAGTGGACGGAAGTGCCCGTCCTCTTAGGCCCGTAAAAGTCACTAATACATGACCACATGACTCGGTGTATATCAGAAGTTTCCGAGGTTTTACCCTCGAAATAAAGACCCAGAAAACCAGCAAAATCGGCTAATGTTAGGGAGTAGTTGACATTGAAAAGCCGAAAGGAAATGCAAGCATTAGTCTTATTTTCCTCAAAAGAAGCCGAGTTAAAAGCATAAGATGAAAAGCACTCGAGGGTCAAAATGTAAAATGTGAACTTAGCCATGTCCACAAGACCCATCATTCCTGTCCCATTTAGCAGGGACACAACAGACTCATAACAGCCCAATTTCTCTAAAGTGAGTTTGTGAAGAAACCGGGTGGCTGTTACTTTCATTCTCGTGACAAAAAGAGCGAACTTGGCTCGCTGAGTAGAGTCGGAAAAAATAACATGCGGATAGTCAGGTAAACTATCCGTAGTGGCCTCAATCATCAGTGGCGGACCCCGCGGCCGCTTGGCAGCGCCCTGGCTCGACTGCCCTTCAAACATGTGCTCCTTTCCTTTTGACATTGTTGTTTCCTGCGAACAATCAAATTAGCAATAAGCTTCCCCTAACCTTTAGCAATAACAATTCGTGAAACCCGATTAATAAAAAAATCAAAAATTCAGAAGCTGGAACCGAAATTAGGGTTTTCAAAATTTGGGGGAAACTGATTTAAGCATCCTACAATCGCTAATATGGCTTGAAAATCAAAGGAAAGGGGTAGGAAAAGAAAACAAAGCATAAAAATCGACTAGAACTAGCCCTAAATCGATTTTCCCCAAATCGATTTTTCCGTCTCAATGTAACAATACTCGGAAATATGGCATGAAACTTCAGTAAAAATCGAATATAAAGCATGGAAAAGAGATTAGGGACATACCTTGAAGATTTAAGCAAGAAAATTCGAGAATGAGACGGGATTTGCAGGAAAATCGCGAGAAAAGGGGAGAAAATAGGGTTTGCCGTTGATTTTTCGATTTATTGAAAGTGAATGAATGAATGAGGAATGAAGGAATACTTCCCTTATGAGTTGCATTCTGATCCCGCGCACTGGTCGATCGACCACCTGACCCGGTCGATCGACCAGTCTCCCCTTTAAACAGCTTCTGGACTTTTCTCTTCAGTCGATCGACTGTATTGCCCAGTCGATCGACCAAACTCCGTACACAGTAGCCTCTGACCTGTTACTTATCAGTCGATCGACTATATTGCCCAGTCGATCGACTGAAGACGCTGGCAATTTAGCTCAAAAATCACAAGGTGTCTTTTCAAAGGCACATATTCTCCAAACCAAGAAATTGCTAAACAAAAGGAAACAAGCTAAAGGTCCTAATGCAAAATAAATGAAATAAAACTGTAAAGATCCTAATTACAAAAGTTTACAAGTCGGGTTGCCTCCCGGTTAGCGCTGGTTTAAGAGGTCCCGCACGACCTTTTTACCTCAATTTGCATCATCCGATAACGGGTCGAAGTACAATATCTCGACTTTCCCGACAAACTCATCTGATCCGTGATAATGCTTCACATATTGGCCATTAACTTTGAACCTTTCTCCAGCAGAGGTCTCCAATTCAACTGATCCGAACTTTGTGACTGTTGTGACCGTGTAAGGGCCAGTCCACCTGGATTTCAGCTTACCAGGAAATAAACGGATACGAGCGTTAAAAAGAAGTACCTTATCACCAACATGGAACTCGCGCTTGATGATTTTCTTGTCGTGACAGCGCTTTGTTTTCTCTTTGTAGATCCTTGCATTGTCATAGGCCAGCAGCCTAAATTCCTCCAACTCATTCAGCTGTGTCATGCGTTTCTCACGAGAGAGGTTAGGATCCAAATTTAAATCACATATAGCCCACCAAGACTTACGCTCTAACTCAACAGGCAAATGATATGTCTTACCATAAATCAATCGGTATGGTGACATCCCGATTGGCGTCTTAAACGCGGTTCTATAAGCCGATAAGACATCATCTAACTTAAGACTCCAATCTTTCCGTGATTTAGAAACAACTTTAGCTAAGACTTCTTTCAATTCTTTGTTAGAAATCTCAACCTGACCACTAGTTTGGGGATGATACCCCAAACCTCTACGATGTTGGACACCGAATTTAGTTAATAAAGCACCAAGTTGTCTCTCTTTAAAATGCATTCCACCATCGCTAATGACAACCCTAGGGACACCAAAACGAGGGAAAATAATCTTTTTAAACAGTTTAATCACGGCTTTTGCATCGCAATGGGGAGTAGCAATAGCTTCTACCCATTTGGACACATAATCTACAGCTACGAGGATATATTTATTACCTTGACTGCTCGGAAAAGGTCCTTGATAATCGATGCCCTAATCAGCCCTAATCGCGAATTCCGCGCAAATTTCGAATTAATCATGCAAAAAACGGTGAGGAGACGGGAATGACCATCAAGCAAGACAGATAAGGGCAAGCAATGATAGTTAAAGTCGAAAAACTCGACTATACAAGGAATTTCGAAACCCTAACCTAATTTACCTCATAAAAATGCGAAATTAGTGAAATTAAAATGCAAAGAGGTGTAGGAGAACCTTACTTGATGAGAAAGAACGTATAAATTGCAATTAATCTCCAAACAACAAGCAAAAATGACGATTTTTTGATCGAAAAACCGCAAACCCTAATCCCACTAATAAACCGTGTAAAACAGCACAAATCAAGGGGAAAACTAAGGGCTTTGAATGATTAATTAGCAAAGAGCAAGATGTAGGTGACGGATTTGGCAGATGGGTAAGAAAAATGGGGATTTGGGGTGTTTTTGATCGCAAACTAGGAGGAGAGTCGAAAAATTGGCGAAAAATGAAATTAGAATCAAAAGTAAAGGAGTTAAAGGAAACTCCCTGCGTGACGATTCCCATTTTACTCGATCGAGTGGTTTAGAACTGCTCGATCAAGCACTTTAATAATCCATCTACTCGATCGAGTAAAAATTTACTCGATCGAGAACTCCCCATTTCTGCTTTGCTCGATCGACTGGTATGGCATTACTCGATCGAACAGAATCCACTCGATCGAGTATAAAAACTACTCGATCGAGCTCTTTTTCTCGTGTAAGCTCTTGAATTCGTCATTCTTCCTTTATATTTGCATAAAAATTCCCCAAACCTGATAAAAACACTTGCACAAATATCCCAAAATACCAAATACGCAAAGTAACAGTCTATAGTCTCTATCTACGCTAAAAATTGTCTAAATTCTAATTGTCCTAATTAAAAGGAATAAAAGAAATTCAACGGAAATTCAAAAATTGTTTATACAAGATGGTACATGGGGCATTTCCCCGCTTACTTCCCAAAGCAATTCAGTAGCCCCTCGAAGGACTTCTGACTGGAGGACGTCACCTCAGCAACATTGATTGTCCTCTTCAGCTTCCATGAGCTTGAACTAGAATCATTCGGAGAAGAATAATTCACATCCACATATGCTCGAACTTTTCTCACCCTCGCTCCTTTCTCACTGGCTGTAACACTGTCACTCCCAACTTGACTGACATTAATTGCACAATGCCCTTTGACAGCTCCTTCATTGTTTTCATCTGTACCTGCAGCAAGGAAAACAGACGAACTTTCCTCCTTTTTGCTCTCAATCTGAGGCGGAGGGCTAACAATAGCAGCACAATGCTCAAAATTTTCATTTGGAGTGTCAATAATAGGGTCAATAGAAGAGAGGGCATTGTAAGGCTGAGCTTGCATAGGAGCCCTCCGGAACTTAGACTGATGGAATATCAGCTCCTCGTCCCCAACCTGAAAAGTCAATGTCTTGCCCCCGATGTCTATTACTGCACGGGCAGTAGATAAAAATGGCCTCCCCAAAATAATAGGGGTATGTGCATCTTCGGGGATGTCGAGTACAACGAATTCAACGCGGATAAAGAACCTCCCGATCTTAACAGGTACTTCTTCTATTACACTACGGTCGGCCATCTGGACAGTCATGTTGGTGCAATTAAACTTTCTCAAACCCAGTCTCTTAGCCAGAGACAACGGTAAGACACTCACGCTAGCGCCTAGATCGCATAACGCGTTATCATTCAAATGGGTACCAATATGACACAGAATCGAAAAACTAGCCGGGTCTGACTGTTTGGGAGGTAACTTATTCTGAACTAGGGCCGTCCCTACCTCAGTCAAGGCTACCATCTCATTATCACTAATGTGTCTCTTACGCGATAAAATTTCTTTCATAAATTTAAGGTAAGAGGGTACCTGTGTCAGTAATTCGACGAATGGTAATGTGACCTGCAAGCTTCTCAGGATCTCGGCAAATTTGTCGAATTGTTGATTAACTTTAGTATTCTGTAGACGCCTCGGGAAGGGAACCGTGATGGGTATCTCGAGTCCCTTGTTTCTCTATTCCAACGTGTCAGCCGGATCAAGCTCTGTATCCTTTGGCCGTTTCTTTCCTCTCGAACGAGGTCTTTAAGGTGATTTCTCACTCAATCGAGCACTAGCAGGCTCTCGATCAAGTTATTCGTTATCCATACTACTCGATCGACCAAAATTCCCATTAGATCGAGTAGTTTCTTCAATAGCATCACTCGATCGAGTAGAAAATTCACTCGATCGAGCAGTTGGCATTTCCTATTTACTCGATCGAGTAGAAATTCCACTCGATCGAGCACTTTCTTCAGCAAATCTACTCGATCGACCTCCAGAAACTAGTCGATCGAGTACTTTCTTCGCTGTCAGCTCATTTCCCTTGACATAACACTGTTCATCAGCTATTATTTCTATCCTCGGGTCTGATTTCAACACTTCCGGTGCCTCATATGAACGACCGCCCCTCAAATTAATTAAATTTACCATCTCATGTGGATTTTTGTCAGTTTGTGACGGTAAATGACCCGGTTTCCTTGCAGATTGGTTCGCGGCTAATTGGGCAATTTGAGTTTCAAGTGCCTTGATGGATGCATCTTTCTGTTGATCACTCAACTGCCACTGCTTTGTAAAAGATTGCAGCATAGTCTTTAGCTCACCAATCTCACTCACCCCTCCAGAAGATGATGCTCCGTGATTGGGAGGAGGGAAGGAAGGAGGCTTCTAAAAGCCTTGTTGATTCTTATGTGGAGGAACATACGGCTGCTGCTGGTGCGGAGGAGGGGTAGGATTGAGCACATTTTGACTAGTCCACCTCAAATTGGGATGGACTGCCCTTGGTTGTTGTAATAGGAACCCCCTCCTTGCCTATATTGTTTAAAGGCAAGGACTTGTTCCTTCTCCATAAGACAGCCAACAGCAGTATGACCATCATTGCTCCCACACCTCTCACATGTGACGGTCTCCCCTCTAGTAAGCATATGGACCGTCTGAGGCTCCCCAGCAGAATGTAACTCCAACTTGTCAAATCTAGCATTCATGGCTTCCAGCTGAGCCACAACCTGCTTATCCACTGCATGAACTATTCTAGTACCATCCCTCTGGTTTCAATACTCAGCACTGTGATTGGCCATCTCTTCAATAAGGGCCCATCCGTTATCATCGTCGGTGTTTTCCTGGAATTTCCCATTAGATGACCCATCAAGTATGGCTCTGTGGTCATCGTACAGCCCATTGTAGAACTGGTTAGATATAAACCATGGGTCAAAACCATGGTGAGGAATAGACCTCACCAATTTCCTGAATCGGGACCATGCCTCATATAAAGTCTCATCGGGAGCCTACTTAAAACTGGTAATTTTGGCCCTCAGCTGATTGGTGCGCTGTGGAGGGAAATATCTCTTGTAAAAGGCAAGAGCAGAAGACTCCCAATCTGTAACTCCTGCAACTGTGCGGTCCAAATCAGTCAGCCACTCCCTGTCTGAGTCGGTCAAAGAGAAAGGAAACAAGAACTCCTTAATCTTGTCTTGAGTTACCCCCTTTGTGGCGGGGATAGTAGAACAGTAATCTGTAACGACCTCCATGTGCTTCCTCGGGTCTTTACCTGCCATACCTCTATAGAGTTTTCTTTCCACCAGTTTGATATAGGAAGGACGGATGTCGGATGTATTCCCATCCTCAGTCTGGAGATTGAAACCCTTTGGAATTGAGGATGCTTTAGGCATCGAGTGACTGGAAAGTTTCGGAATCTTTACTTGTTGATCGGCAAAAATAAGAATGTCTTCTACTAAAGACTGGTCTTCCGCGAAAAGAGAATGATGTAGCTCTGGCTCGAAAATGTCAAGTCTTCCTTTCGTGATTTTCTCTGCAGACGGAGTCTATGCCTGAATAGTCTCTCTGGCTCTGAATCAGCTGAAACTAACTCAAACCTGTCTGACCTAGGCATAAACAGCACTGAACGAAAATAAATACGAACTGCCTCAAGGAATAAAAATTCCCTGAGATGGATAAAATAAACGAAACAAAGACAGATAGGGCAATTGCCTCCCCAGCAACGACGCCAAGATTTGATACGTCTGTCGTATACCTATCAAAAATAAAATAACTAAACTAACAATATAGCTAGGGAAGTCAGGTCGATCTCCTCAGGGAGGCAAGATATCTGTATAAGTCTGTCTATTTGGTCACAAAAGGGGGGGGGGGTGTTGTTTAAATTGGTTTTCGAAACTAAAGGTTTAAAGGAAAGAGAAGTAGAGACAAGAGAAGTAAAGGCAGGAAAATAGAATTAAACTATCAAATAGAGAAGGGTCATGTCAGGATTTCGGTTCACTACGGTAGTCCAGTGACTCAACTGTAAACAACTTAGACAAATTAATGCGAGACGGATATGGAAAGGTCCTTCCGGTCCACTTTCTATCCTAAAATACCACTAACTTAACTTCCGTCCTCGCCAGGGTAGTGTACTGTTCATAGCAGACCTATTTAGTCCAATCTTCCGACCCAGAATTAAATTTAGCCAGATTAAAAGGTGCGACTCAGAAGCGTGCACTCAACTAAGTCGGTAAAATACAGTTAAATTGCTATGGTGACAGAATCTCACAATTAATTCATCTAAACTATTCACTACATCGTCACTTTTAAGCACTCCTTGATCGAGTAGACAACTACTCGATCGATATCTGTAGAAGTCCGTCTATTTGGTCACAAAATGGGAGGCAAGATATTGATCGAGTAGTTGTTTACTCGATCAAGAAGTGCTTAAAAGGGACGATGTAGTGAATAGTTTAGATGAAT
This sequence comes from Silene latifolia, assembly GCF_048544455.1. NCBI lineage: Eukaryota > Viridiplantae > Streptophyta > Magnoliopsida > Caryophyllales > Caryophyllaceae > Silene > Silene latifolia. Next base: position 97,558,000 of record NC_133538.1, read on the forward strand.
TAATTGTGAGATTCCGTCACCATAGCAATTTAACTGTATTTTACCGACTTAGTTGAGTGCACGCTTCTGAGTCACACCTTTTAATCTGGCTAAATTTAATCCTAGATCGGAAGATTGGACTAAATAGGCCTGCTATGAATAGTAGACTACCCTTGTGAGGACGGAAGTTAAGTTAGTGGTATTTTAGGATAGAAAGTGGATCGGAAGGACCTTTCCATATCCGTCTCGCATTAATTTGTCTAAGTTGTTTACAGTTGAGTCACTGGACTACCGTAGTGAACCGAAATCCTGACATGACCCTTCTCTATTTGATAGTTTAATTCTATTTTCCCGTCTTTACTGCTCTTGTCTATGCTTCTCTTTCCTTTAAACCTTTAGTTTAGAAAACCAATTTAAACAACCCCCCCCCCCCCCATTTTGTGACTAAATAGACGGACTATTACAGATATCTTGCCTCCCTGAGGAGATCGACCTGACTTCCCTAGCTATATGGTTAGTTTAGTTAGTTATTTTTGATAGGTATACGACAGACGTATCAAATTTTGGCGCCGTTGTCGGGGAGGCAATTTCCCTATTTGTCTTTGTTTCGTTTATTTTATCCGTCTCAGGGAATTTTTATTCCTTGAGGCAGTTCTTATTTATTTTCTTTCAGTGTTGTTTACGACCACTGTGTCGGCGTGTTTGAGTTAGTTACAAATTGATTCGAGCCGAAAGACTATTCAGGCATAGACTCCGTCTGCAGAGAAAATCACGAAAGGAAGACTTGAGTACTTTCGAACCACAGCTTCACCATTTTCTTTTCGCAGAAGACCAGTCTTTAGTAGAAGACATTCCTATTTCTGCCGATCAACCAGTAAAGATGCCGAACATTGCTAGTCATTCGGAGCCTAAAGCATCATATATTCCCAAAGATTTCAATCTCCAGACTGAGGATGGGAATACATTTGACATCCGTCCTTCCTATATCAATCTGGTGGAGAGAAATCACTGTAGAGATGTGGCAGGTGAAGACCCGAGGAAGCATATGGAGGTTTTTACGGACTACTGTTCTACTATCCCCGCCACAAAGGGGGTAACTCAAGACAAGATTAAGGAAGTTCTGTTTCCTTTTTCTTTGAATGATGCAGCCAGGGAGTGGTTGACTGATTTGGACCACACGGCCGCAGGGGTTACAAACTGGGAGACCCTTGATCTTGCTTTTTATAAGAGATATTTCCCTCCACAGCGAACAAATTAGTTGAGGGTAAAGATTACGAGTTTCAAGCAGGCACCTGATGAGACTCTCTATGAAGCATGGTCCCGTTTCAAGAAATTGGTGAGGTCTCTTCCTCACCATGGTTTTGACCCATGGTTTCTGTCTAACCACTTCTACAATGGGCTATATGATGATCACAAAGCCATACTTGATGCATCATCTAATGGGAGATTCCAAGAGAATACTGACGATGATAAGGGATGGGCCCTTATTGAAGAGATGGCGAACCACAGTGCTGAATATGGAAACCCGAGGGATGGTATTAGAACTGTTCATGTAGTCGATAAGCAAGTTGTGGCTCAGCTGGAAACCATGAATGCTAGATTTGATAAGTTGGAGTTACATTCTGCTGGGGAGCCTCAGACGGTCCATATGCTTACTAGAGGGGAGACCGTCACATGTGAGAGGTGTGGTAGCAACGACGGCCATACTGCTGTTGGCTGTCTTATAGAGAAGGAACAGGTCCTAGCCTTTCAACAATATAGGCATGGAGGGGGTTCCTATTATAACAACCAAGGGGCAGTTCATCCCAACTTGAGGTGGACAAGTCAAAATTTGCTCAATCCTACCCATCCTCTGCATAAGACTCAACAAGGCTTTCAGAAGCCTCTTTCCTTTCCTACACCTAATCAAGGTGCATCGTCTTCTGGTGGGGTAAGTGAGATAGGTGAGTTGAAGACGATGTTGCAGTCTTTGACAAAGCAGTGGAAGTTAAGAAACCAACAAAAAAGATGCTTCTATCAAGGCACTTGAAACTCAAGTTGCCCAGTTAGCCGCGAACCAGTCCACAAGGAAACCGGGTCATTTACCGTCACAAGCTGACAAAAATCCACATGAGACGGTAAATTTAATTAATTTGAGAAGCGGTCGTTCATATGAGGGACCGGAAGTGTTAAAATCAGACCCGAGGAAGGAAATAATAGCTGATGAACAGTGTTCTGTCAAGGGAAATGAGTTGACGGCTAAGAAAGTCCTCGATCGACTAGTTTCTGGGGGTCGATCGAGTAAAATTGTTGAAGAAAGTACTCGATCGAGTGGAATTTCTACTCGATCGAGTGAACAGGAAAAAGAAGTTGTTCGATCTAGTGAGATTTCTACTCGATCGAGTGACTCTGTTAAAGAAACTACTCGATCGAATGGGAGTTTTTGTCGATCGATTAGTATAGATAATGGACAGCTTGCTAGTGCTCGATCAAGTGAGAAATCACCTGAAAGACCTCGTTCGAGAGGAATGAAGCGTCCAGAGGATATGGAGCTTGATCCGGCTGACACGTTGGAAGAGAGGAACAAGGGACTCGAGATACCTATCTCGGTTCCCTTCCCGAGTCGTCTGCAGAGTACTAAAGCTAATCAAGAATTCGGCATATTTGCCGAGATCCTGAGATGCTTGCAGGTCACTGTGACATTCGCCGAACTGCTGACACAGGTACCCTCTTACCTTAAATTTATGAAAGAAATTTTAACACGTAAGAGGCACATAATCATGAGACGGTAGCTTTGACTGAGGTGGGGATAGCCCTAGTTCAGAATAAGTTACCTCCCAAACAGTCAGACCCGGGTAGTTTTTCGATTCCATGTTATACTGGTATCCACTTGATTGATAACGCGTTATGCGATCTTGGCGCTAGCGTGAGTGTCTTACCGTTGTCTCTAGCTAAGAGACTTGGTTTGACAAAGTTTAATTCGACCATCATGACTGTTCGGATGGCCGACCGTAGCATAGCACGGCCACTAGGTGTAATAGAAGACATACCTATTAAGATTGGGAGGTTCTTTATTCCCGTTGACTTCGTTGTACTTGACATCCCTGAAGATGCACATACCCCTATTATTTTAGGGAGACCATTTTTATCTACTGCTCGTGCAGTAATAGACGTCGGGGGCAAGACATTGACTTTTCAGGTTGGGGACGAGGAGCTGATATTCCATCAGTCTAAGTTCCGGAGGGCTTCCATGCAAGCTCAGCCTTGCAACGCCCTCTCTTTTATTGGGCCTATTATTGACACTCCAAATGAAATTTTGGAGCATTGTGCTCCTATTGTGACCCCTCCGCCTCAGATTGAGAGCAAAAAGGAGGAAAGTTCGTCTGTTTTCCTTGCTGCAGGTACAGATGAAAACAATGAAGGAGTTGTCAAAGGAAATTGTGTAATTAATGTCAGTCAAAGTGGGAGTGACAGTGTTAAAGCCGGTGAGAAAGGAGCAAGGATGAGAAAAGTTTGCGCATATGTGGATGTGAACTATTCTCCTCAGAATGATTCAAGGTCAAGCTCATGGAAGCTGAGGAGGACGATCAATGTTGCTGAGGTGACATCCTCCAGTCAGGAGCCCTCCGAGGGGGTGCTGAATTGCTTTGGGAAGTGAGCGGGGAAATGCCCCGTGTACCATCTTGTATAAACAATTTTTAATTTTCCGTTGAATTTCTTTTATTGCTTTTAATTAGGACAATTAGAATTTAGACAATTTTTAGCGTAGATAGAGACTATAGACTGTTCCTCTGCATATTTGGTATTTTGGGATGCTTTTGCGAGTATTTCTATGCAGGTTTGGGGAATTTTACGCAAATTCAAAGGAAGAATGACGAATTCAAGAGCTTACACGAGGAAAAGAACTCGATCGAATACTTTTTGTACTCGATCGAGTGAAATGTGGTCGATCGAGTGATTCCATTTCAGTCGATCGTGTAAAGCAGAAATGGGGAGTTCTCGATCGAGTAAATTTCTACTCGATCGAGTAGATGGATCATTAAAGTCCTCGATCGAGCAGTTCTAAACCATTCGATCGAGTGAAATGGGAAGAGACACGCAGGGAGTTTTTTTTTAACTTCCTTATTTTTGTTTCTTATTTCATTTTCCCCAAAAATTTTCGACCCTCTTCCCTTTTGCGATCAAAAACCCCAAATTCCTCCATTTTTCCTTCCCTTTTACCAAATCCGTCACCTACATTGTGTTCATTGTTAATTAATCGTCAAAAGCCCTCTACTTTCCCTCTGATTTTCGTTGTTTTAAACGGTCTATTAAGGATATTAGGGTTGCGGTTTTTTCGATCAAAAAATCGTTGTGTTTGCTTGTTTCTTGCCGATTAATTGCTATTCATGGGTTTGTAATTATCAAGTAAGTGATACTTACACTTCTTTGCATTTTAATTCCATTTATATCGCCTTTTATGAAGTGAATAGGAACCTAGGGTTTCAATTTTCTGTTTTGGGTCGAAATTATCGACTATAATTTTGATTCAATGCTTAGTATTGCTTACTTAATGCTCATTCCCGTCTCCTCACTGATTTTTGCATGTTTAATTCAAATTTTGCGCAAAATTTGCGATAAGGGAGATTTTAAGTCGACATTTTCGACTGTCATCTGGGAGTACATTTTGGGATACTGTCATATGCTTAATCTACTTCATTTGTTGCTTAATTGCTGTTGTTGATACTTGCTACCCCGCCCCTATCGTTGTTTATCCGCTGTAATTAGAAATTTTGAGGAAAAGTTGGGAATCTATGTACTGAAGGTCGAAATTTTCGACTGGTTAGGGGAATGTTCATGCCGATTTCATGCTGATTTTCATGCCGTTTAGCTGTTATTCTTATCAAATTCCCCTGCCCTATTTATTCAGGATGGATTCTAACTCGATGCCTTCTTCGAGCTCTTCTGCCAGTCCATCTTTGTCTCTGTCTGAGACCGTAGTCCCTGCTGTTACTACCGTCTCCGCACCAGCCAGCACTCATGTGTTCTTAGTTTCACTGGTAGTCGATCTTTGTTTTTTACGCCGCCAGCACCTGCTGCTAGCTAGCTCTGTTTCAGTTTGCTACCCTAGTCGCACCACCACCACCGTTATCACCTGCTTTGCTAGTCTTTCTTCTTCGGTGGTGGTCACAGCGACCACACCTCTACTCCGGCCACGGTGAGCACACCTGGCGGACTCACCAAAGATTCTGCAATGCTGCTTTTCGAGCGGCCCTAGTTCCTCGCACCGGCACTGGACGGGCTTCTACTTCGGGTTCTAGAGGCCGGGGCCGAGGTCGTGGACGTTCCAGTTCTACGCCAGCTCCTGGTACTTCTACTTCTACTGCTCCTTCTGGCACGGTCACTGTCCGAGGGGACAACTCCCTCGACTCTCACCCCGACTACCCGCAGGTAATTTTCGTTAACGGTGTCCATCGTAAGAGGTTTTATAACCTCCTTGGTTGTGAGTTTGTACCTTCCCGATTTTTAGATAAACCGGCACTTGAGAGACTCGGCATCTACGAGTCAGTTTGTGAGCTTTTACGGGGCACGGGGATGGTCGGCCTCATTACTATGAGTGGTCGTACCATTCTGGAGCTGAGTCTTGAGTTCCTCAGCTCCTTCACCTTCTCTTCCGGGGCACACGACGCTGCCCCCACTAGTTCTTCTGTGTCTTTCCAGTTGTTCAACCAGACTTTTCCGATGACTTAGGAGGAGTTTGGTAGAAGACTTGGACTTTCCTCTACGGGCGACGCTACCGCCCCTAGGAGGGTCATTCGTCAGCTTTAGCGGACCTTGGCCCAGACCACCTTTCCCGAGCGAAAGCTCGCACAGTTCCACCTTCCCCCTGCCCGTTACTTTCTTAGATTGATGGGGAGCACCATTTTTGGCCGAAAGGAGCCAAACAACATCAACAACAACGAGCTCTCCATCTTAGGCGGTTACCTGAACATTGACTGCGAGGGTCCTTTTACCCTCAACATTGCCTATCTGACTGCCTAGTATTTCCAGGCCCAGGGGGCGAAGGTCACGGGATCTATTACATGCGGTGGCATAGCCACCATTCTTCCCCGCTCCCTTTTCCCTGTCTGGCCTCGTGACTTACAGTACCTCAAGAGAGAGAGGTATCTAAGTCTAGATGCCATGCATTCTTAGCATTGGCTGACCACAGACTACCTGACATGGAAGATAGACGGTTTCTTGTCTGTGGACCTACCTTGTGATACTCTCCCCCGTCTAGCCCCTTTGCCTACTGTCGCTAGGGGCGACCGACTTCCACCACTGCCTGATTACCACCTCCAGCTTCGACCACCTCCCACTTTACCCGCCGCCAAGAAGCGGCATAGACTTGAGACTGGAGAGCGGTCCACACCTTCTGGGAGTGTCCAGCCTTCCACGGCTACTCCCATCCCGACTCCTACTCGTACTCCTACTCCTGCACCCGCCGACCAGACACAGTCACAGCCGGTCCTACCGGCTAATTTTGTACCTCCACCACCCTTTGCGACGTCCTCGGTCATGGACCAAGGGCGTTGTGACGGTTTGTTAGTTGAGATTGTAGAGAGACAGGCTCGTATGGAGCGGGACTTAGGTTTGACTTTGTTCCCTATATACGAGTACCACTTGAGTCGACACCGTCCGATCCCAGAGGGTTGGCCACACCCTTCCTTTTACCGGTACCGAGCTGAGGGGTAACCAGAGTCTGCTGAAGAGGAGGAGGAGGACGAGGTCCCGGCGGTGGCAGCGGAGAGAGCTCGAGCTGAGCAGAGGAGGAGGAGAGAGCAGGAGGTCAACCCGGACTACACAGTGCGGGTGGAGGACGTGCGTGACAGTGACGAGGAGGTTGACGAGTAGCTACTGGTCTACTCACTTCCCAAGTTTTCTGGCTGGTTTTGGGAAGTTAGTGTTTTGTATGTACATATCACTCTTTTATTTTTGCCCCCTTTTATTTTATTTTTCATTCTTTATTGGTTGTATATTCCCGTTCCCCTGTATATATCTGCTGGTGTATACTGGAGGGCAACGAGGGCGTTCGCCGTTTTGGTTTGGGGAGGGTATTGCATCCTTTTGAGTCTGCCTTTGCATTTGTTCTGCATTCACGTTTATTTATTTCAGCTTGCATTGTTTACTTATTTCATTAAAAAAAATCAGAAAACCAAAAAAATAAAAAAATTTCAAAAATCCAAAAATTTTCACGTTTATTTTTGCATATAGGTTGAGTCGGAACGGTAGATTTCCGTGATGAAACTGCACTATAACTTGTCATTTTTACTTGAGCCTTGCACTTCTGTTGATAGTTATTAGCTTTGTCATACACACAGTCTACGAGTTTCTGTTCAAATATAGCTGACTGTTTAGACTTGACCTGATAAATTGGCAAACTACTCCATAAATTCTGAGTTTTAGAGCCCATAACTGGTGACATTCATGACCAGTTCATTAGGAATTGAGAGTGGTACTCCTTGCATAGCATGTTCATCATTTTTGCACTTTTATGACATTCAATTTCTTGTCAAATGCACACATTCGGGTTTGTGGTTGGTGTCACATGCAGGGAGGTGCTTGCAAATTTTCCCCTTTTTCTTATATTTTTCACCCATTTAGCTCCACTTAAGCCAAAACTTGCCTTTTTGTCCCATTAGCTACATCCCAAACTGAGCATGCCCAGTCAAGTTAGTTTAGTATGTCATTTGTGGTATGATTTTCCGTCTGCAGTTTGGCCCGTATCTTTTTGTATGGAGTTAGTGTAAAAAGAAGGAATGAGAAAGGGAAAAAAAGAATTGAAAAAAAAGAGAAGAAAACGTGAAGAGAAGAAAGAAAAAGAAAAAAAATTAAAAAAAAAGAGTTGTGAATCACGTTGTACAGTGACAAAAAAGAAGAAAATAAAGGTTTGAAAAAGTTTTATTTATATCATTTGATTCATTTAGACGGTGTTAAAAAGGAAATTTTGTGACCGTCTAACTCCTCCATTCTTATTCCATATTTTTGAGGAGATTGTGTATGAGTTTAGTGAGCTGTGTGCCAAATGAAGGACACTTGTACTCCATTTTTCAGTCAGTTGAGATTCGGATGGTTTATTATAGTCCTGTTAGGAACTAGCTTGACGCTTTTACCTCCACATTACCATAACTTGTTTTGCCTTTTCTCACCTGAACCTCACTATTGCCATATTATTTGTAAGCCCTCGGCTGTGACGGACATTATTGGTTGGAGTGTGTGCATTAGTACTTGAATTGTCTTTCATTTTTGTTGCATGCATGCTATGTAGGTCGCAGTTAGGTGAGTGACTGTCTTTCCTTCTCTCTTTTACATATAACATTCACCCATGAGAGAGTCCAATTTTGTTGGTCTTGCAAGGTCGATAGGTTGGCTATATTTCTGAACAGCTTATAACTCGTTTGCGTATTGACTACTTAGCTATAACTGTTAATCTTTGTTGCATTAAATTGGTTCAAGTAGACAAGTTAAGCTAGCTCTGAGTTTTCATTTCCGTTCCATTAGTTGCATTTTAGTTTACTCGAGGACGAGTAAAGGTTCGGTTTTGGGAGATTTGATACGTGCATAATGTATAGTCTTTTTAGCCTATTTTAGCACGTGTTTCCATGCATTTTTGTACTGTTTATATAGTATTATGCCCCGAATTGGCTACTTTGGTTCGTTTTGTCCGTTTTGTAGAAATGAACGCGAAAGTAGTGGAATCTTACCATTTTTCGTCCTTTTTGCATGCATTTTGAGGAGACGGATTTTTCCAGAGTGAGATACTGCATTGGAATACGTGAAGGCACGATTTACGAGGCAGTCGGGTATGAGATTGGGCTTATTTGAAGGAAGAAGGCTCGATCGAGTGGTTTTATTACTCAATCGAGTTGTTTTTATAGCCATGGTTGATAGATCGAGTAGTTGTTTACTCGATCAAGAAGTGCTTAAAAGTGAGGCTACTCGATCGAGCAAGTATTCTACTCGATCGAGTAGATTTTCTAGAGTTTTGCTCGATCGAGTGGATTTATTCTACTCGATCGAGTGGTTTGGTCTGGCGTGGGCTTTAATTAGCCCGTAAGCTTGTTTTAGCTTTTGGACTTAGTTTATTTTCTATTTAAATGCAACTTTAATAGGTCATTAACATCTATCTTTTATCTATTCTTTCATCATCGACGCTTGATCTCAGTTTTTCATCTATCATTTCCATAGTTCACTGTAACTTTGCTTTCGGGATTATTTCGCTCGGATTTTGTCGTTCTTTACGCCGGATTCTCACGATTGTAATCTCTTTCTCCTTTCTTAATAATAATCTTTATTTCATTTGCTTTAATTCTTCGTTTTGCTTTATTTAATTTCTGCCCTAATTCACTTTTATACAATTTAATTATCGTTTTAATATGTTGAATGTTGGTCATTTATCTGCTGTAAGTTTTGATAGTATAAATAGCGATATGAGTAGCTAAACTTGTTTCATGTTGGGATTAGGGGATCTACGGTAGAAATGTGACGATGTAGTGAATAGTTTAGATGAATTAATTGTGAGATTCTGTCACCATAGCAATTTAACTGTATTTTACTGACTTAGTTGAGTGCACGCTTCTGAGTCGCCCCTTTTAATCTGGCTAAATTTAATCCTGGATCGGAATATTGGACTAAATAGGCCTGCTATGAACAGTAGACTACCCTGGCGAGGACGGAAGTTAAGTTAGTGGTATTTTAGGATAGAAAGTGAACCGAAATCCTGACATGACCCTTCTCTATTTGATAGTTTAATTCTATTTTCCTGCCTTTACTGCTCTTGTCTCTTCTTCTCTTTCCTTTAAACCTTTAGTTTAGAAAACCCATTTAAACAACCCCCCCCCCCCCCATTTTCTGACTAAATAGACGGACTATTACAGATATCTTGCCTCCCTGAGGAGATCGACCTGACTTCCCTAGCTATATAGTTAATTTAGTTAGTTATTTTTTATAGGTATATGACAGACGTATCAAATATGACGACTAGCAACAATGATGTCGAGAGATAAAGTCATTGTGTACTCAATCTAGTTTTTATGTTTATAGTTGTACTTAATTGTGACTATTAAGTGCATAAACTCTAAATAAGAATATAAACATGTTAAGATACAAAAGAGGTTCCACTTTTGTGACCCTATACACCATGATTTGATGTATGGCTAGACCATTATCAAAGGTGATTATATTCTAAACCAAACTAGATTGATATATCATGTAGATGATGCAAGACTCAAAGTGGTAACCCAATATTAAACCTTAAATTCTGGAACAATGAATGCAAAGAGTTATTGTGTACTCTTGGAACCATTATATTGTTAATCTTATGGTATATGCTATCTTGTATTCAAAGCAAGATGTCTCGTGCTTTTGGTTGAAAAGGAGATCGAGGTTGTAAATCATTGATCCAGAATAGGTTGATCATTTTCTTTTACCAATGATTTAAGTTGACACTAATGTGTTCACTTAATATGGTAAATAGAGAAATCTTTGAAGAAGTTCAAAGAGTTCAAAGAATCACGATTTAGTCGTGATGAGATTATCAAAGTGAAGACTTTGATATAAGCCAAAGGAAATGTGATATAGTATCACAAATTAATCTCTCTTAGCACGCATTATGGGATAATGTGTGGTTGGACTTCAATCAAGTTACTTTAAGTTACTTGATCCTTTTGGGGATTTTATAATTTTGTCTAAATTATTTTTCCACTAAATCAAAAACGAATCATATGAGATATGAAATGGTAGGGTACCATGTTTGTAAGTTTTCAAAAGAAACAAATGCTCATTTTTCCTTACTATAATCACGAGTACAACGGGTTTGTGGCTCGTGAAGCTGTCTTTCTAGAATACAAGTTTATTTCTAGAAGACAGAGTGAGAGAAATTATTCAAGAGCCACACAAAGAATGTTATGTCGCAAGAAACTGGTCTTTCTTGGCTACATGAGACGTTTTGTGTAAGACGTTGTTTCTTCAAAACCTAGGAGGTTAAAGTCATCACTTGTTGAAGATGATGAACTAGTGTTACTTTTAGAAAGTAAAGAGCTTGCAACTTACAAAGAAATTGTTTGATTCAAGTTTATTACTTCTGGAAAGTAATGAACATATGACTTACATGAGAGTGTTTAAGTCACAACTCAATACAAGGCTTAGAGCAATGAAAATGCGAAATAAATTCCAAGTGAATTGTTAGATATCAAAGCTTGATTGGTAGCAAAGGGTTTTGCACTAGTTGAAATGCTTAAGTCTATTTGGATCTTCTTAGGGATTGTGTTTCATTATGAGGATATGCATAAAATAAGTGAATCTAAAACCCACTTCTTCAAAAGAAGGAATGTATTCAATACATGTCTTGAGTTTAGTAGATTCTTGCAATTCTAAGATATGTGAAACTTAAGAGAGGATTTTAAGTAGGAATAGGCGACGTCTTAAGGACAGATGGCGTCTTGAAAGAGAAACCCCCAGATTGAGAAGGTGAGAATTTGACAAAACAAGGAATAGGCGACGTCTTAAGGAAGAAGCCCCCAGTAAAGAGGTATGAGATTACATTTTTTTTAACGGCTGGGTGACCTGCTTTTGAGGATTGATGTTGATGGTTGAGATTGAGATGGGTGCGCGATTGTGTCCTTGTTGGAGGACTGCCTACGTATTCGCGTGTTTGCGAAATCAAACCAGATCATAGTTCTGAGCTGGTTTTTTAGCATTGAAAATTGGAAAGGGTTGTGAAAGGAGCATGCGGTTATGCCCTTGTAATAGGACTGCCTACGTATTCGCGCGTGTGCGAAATTAAACCAGGTTGTAGTTCTAAGTGTGTGTGCAATGGATTGCAAATTGAAGGTTTGAAAATTGAATGTGTGTGGGGGTGTGGTTGTGTCCTCGTAGTAGGACTGCCTACGTATTCGGCGTGTTTGCGAAATCAAACCAGATCATAGTTCTGAATATGTGTGCCTAAGCGAGATGTTAGGACATTAAAGTGTGTGGGTCACGGCGGTAAATTCCGTTTCGTGACTTGTCTTGATGTGTGCCTAAGCGAGTTGTTAGGACCTTAAAGTGTGAGGGTCACGACGGTAAACTCCGTTTGGTGACTCGAGAAATTGATTTGAGATAATTTCTCCTTGATCATGAATCGAAGAGGTGTAATTTGTGAAAAAGTTCCTTATCATGTGAGCACACTAAAAAGTGGACCCTAAGGGTAGATTAGGTATGTCCCGTTCTCGGTATCAAAGCATTCGAGAACTCCGGATCTGGGTCAGTTGTGAAAATGGTTTCGACATTATGGAATGTGGAGCTTGGTAATAACATGTTTGTTTGATATATAAAAATCTGGAGCTGAGGGTCACGACGGTGAATTCCGTTTGGTGACTCGAACGTTCATTGGATAGAAATCCCTCTTGATCATGAATCGAAGAGGCATAATTTGTGAAAAGGTTTCTTGTTACGTGAGCACACTAAAAATTGGTCTCTAGCAATGTCCTTTCCGTATCTGGGTCAAGGTGAAAATGGCTTTGACATTATAGAATGTGAAGCTTGGTAATAAGAGGTTTGTTTGACAGTTAAAAATCTGGAGTTTGTATTTGTGGTGTTTAGGCCGATGGATTACGGTTTGTAATGTTGTGCGGAATGGGGTCTCAAGCTTGATGTTGCCTGAGCATGAAATGGCTGGTAATTAATGTGGGATCAGATTCCCATGTTTGGACCTTAAAGGTTAAGGTGTGATATTACGAGCTTGAGGGGAATCCTCAGAATCCTAGATATGTCTCCTTGTAATAGTTTCTAGAAGGACTTAAGGGTGAAGCAGTGTTGGTTGAGGTTTTACTTGTTGGTGTTTTGGACTTGTCGTCCCAGAATTTGATGTATTGGACCTGTTGGTCATGAGTTTTGAACTCGTTGGTCCTGGACTTTGTGTTTTGGACTTATTGGCCTTGGGCTTGGACTTGTTGGTCCTGGACTTGGTGTTTTGGACTCGTGGGTCCTGGGATTTGGACTTTTTGGTCCTGAACTTTGTATTTTGGTGTTGGACTTGTTGGTCCGAAGTTTGAAAAGTGACGGTTTAATTCTGTTATTTGAAATTGTGGGAAAATAACGAATTTGAATTTCGCTATTTCAATTTTTTGAAAAGTGACGGTTTTGAATTTCGTGAGTTGAAATTGTGGGAAAATAGCGAATTTGAATTTCATTATTTCATTTTTTTGAAAAGTGACGGTTTTGAATTTCGTTAGTTGAAATTTTGGGAAAATGGCGAATTTGAATTTCACTATTTCGTTTTTTGAATGGGATGGTTTTTAATTCCGTTGTCTGGAATTGTGAAAATAGTGAATTTGAATTTCACTATCTTGTTTTTGATTTGAAATTGACGATTTTATTTCCATCGTTCGAAATTTGTGAAAATAGCGAATTTGAATTTCACTATTTTGTTTTTTGATTTGAAAATGACGGTTTTAATTTCCGTCGTTTGAAGCTGGTGAAGATAGCGAACTTGAATTTTACTATCTTGTTTTTCTAATTTGAAAATGACGGTTTTAATTTCCGTCGTTTGAAATTTGTGAAAATAGTGAATTTGAATTTCACTATCTCGCTTTTGTTTTAGCTTTTGCCTTGGCTTTCGCTTTGGCTTTGGTTTTTTGCCTTTGTTTTGGCTTTGGCTTTGGCTTTGGCTTTGGCCTTGGGATGAATTGATTTTGGCTTTGGTCTTTTGCTTTAGCCTTGAGCTTTGGCTTTGGGTGACTGGATATTGGCTTGGGCCTTTGATTTTAGCATTTCGCTTTGACTTTGGGTGAATGGCTATTGGCTTGGGCCTTTGATTTTGGCCTTTCGCTTTGGCTTTGCTTTGGATATATCGGTTTTTTTGCCATCATTCGTTCGAGGAAGGTAAAGGTGTAGACAGGGATGTACCCGTTGGTGAGCGGTTGATATTTGGTGATGGGATGTTTTAGTGGGGAATGGGCTTGCCTTCCGTCATTGATCAGGAACAAGGAGATGTTCTGGTTTGTTATCCAGGTTCATCGTAGAATCCCTAAGATAAAAGCTCGTTCTAAATTGGGTGCTATTGAAAGGTTTATATTGCTAGACATGGAATAGGTAAAGAAAATGGACACGGAGTTTCGAGTCCTCTGCTTACTCGGCACGGAACGTCACTCGAGTGTACTCACATTGAATTGCAACATGTCATTTGTTTTAAATCAATTCTCAAATCAATTCTCGTTGTCAACGGGAAACGGTAAAGAGGAGAATATATGATAGCTGGAAATTGTGCTTTTATTTAGATAAATAAGATGTTAGCACAGACTCGATGAATACATGTGAATCATGGGGACAGCCCCCAGTTTGTCACTTAGGAATAAAAGGACAGATACTAGGATAGATATGAGAAAGCCTAAGACTCGGACTCGGACTCAGACTTAATCGTAGATACGGACTCCTAATCATTATTTTCCTCCTCAAGGATCTCTTTTGCAGCATCCAGCGGCTTGAATGTTTGATCTTGAGCGTTGACCCACTTGAGCACTTCACTCTCGTTGTTGGGGATGATATGAGGACAACAATCTATGAGACTTGCACCTCCTTGCAGAATGAGATGTTCATTAGGGCTGTCGTCATCACTTGGTTGGCATAGGGATGAAGCTACGAGTTCATGGTTGTCGATCATATTTTGAATAACATGTTTCAGTTTGAAGCATGTTTCAGTGTAATGACCTTTTCCTTGATGATATTGGAAATAGGCACTACTGTCCCAGAAACGGGTTTTCCTGCTTTCTGACGGGTCCGGAGTGGGCCCAATTAGTTGTACCTTCCCTTCAGTCATAAGCATTTGAAGAGCTGCGGCATAGGTTGTGTTGAGTTTGGTGAATGTCCTTTGAGAACGTTCAACCTTGCGGTTTGACTTGAGACATCCAGGAGGATTGTCTTGACTGAGAGGTGCAATTATGATTTTGCCAGCCTCGATCATATCTTAAATGGCATTCTTGAGTTTGAAGCAGGATTCGGTGTCATGGCCCTTGCCTTGATGGTATTGGCAATAGGCATTAGGGTTCCAGAAATGGGATTTCTGAGCCTTAGAAGGATCCGGAGTTGGTCCAATCGGTTGCAGTAATCCTTCTGAAGTAAGTATCCCCAGAACGGTGCCATATGTTATTCCTAGATCTGTGAATGCCCTTTGATGTTTTCCCATGGTTCCCACATTGGTGTTTTCGGGGACGGTTTTGTGAGTTTTGTTTTTTGTTTATCCTAGGCGGAAGTAGGATTTGCTTGTTGTCAATGGGAAGTTTTGGGGACGTTGCTTGATATTTTGAAAGGGATTTTGGTGAGGCGATTTCATGTTCTTTGTTGGCAGGTTCATGGGTGTGGGAACCATCAGATGACTTCTCATTTTCAACAGCTGTTGTTTGGTGAATGGAGGGTTGGTCTTCTCCTTGATGGTTAGGTTCATTTTCGGTACTACCAAACCCCTTCTCCAAATTAGCTACCCGAGTGTTCAAGTCATCGATAGTAACTTGCAGCTTTGAGAATATGTTGTTGATAGAGACGGAGAGCATCATTATAGTGCTTTATATGCCATCTTCGTCAATTGCATGAATCTTCTCATCGTCAGAAAAGATGAGGTGAGAGCAGTCTAGGGATAATTCCTCGCTGTGTCCAGTAGGATTTTCTAGAGGGTTATTTTTGTTGTTTGTTGAGGGAGGTTATGGTAATTCACCCTTTTTAATCATATCAAGGATGGCACCTTTTAGAGGGAGACACATTTCAGTGTCATGTCCGCGACCTTGGCGATATTGACAAATTAGTTTTCCGTCCCATCCATGTCCTCGCTTGTTTGGTATAGGGTCCGGAGTTGGACCAATCGGTTTGAGCTTTCCTTTGGAGATTAGCCTCTCCAAGGCTATGGCATAAGGCATACCCAAATCAGGGAAGGACCTATGAGGACGTCTGGTTTTAGTTTTGTCGATGGCAAGTAGCCGGCTTTCAAGGAGCTTAACCCTTTGCTCAATATCAGAAGAGGTAAAATTTCCTGTTATCATTTTGTCCTCAACATGGGAGAGACGAGTGCTCAAGTCTTCCACGGTAGCTAGGAGTTGAAGGAACAAGTTGTTGGTTTCGGCAGAAGTCATGTCGGATGAAGGTTAATCAGCTTCTTGAGTTTCTTCTTGACGATCGACGGCACCCAAGGGATCCCTATTTGACATAACGATAGGCATTATAACTTGTCTTGGCAAGAGATTACACAAACAAAGGCGAGTACGACACATATGTACAAAAGGCAGTTTTGTTGTGAAGACGCGACGGTGTGACTAGGTTATGAATTCATTAAAGATCGTGAATGACCTCTTGTGTTTGAACTCTTGGTGCATGACTTTGAAATTAGACTAGAGTGTCGACTTTGGCATAGTGATGCCTAGACAGACGAATTTTGACTCAGTTTGGATGTGCGTTTTTGGCGTGATGTCGTTGGACAAGACGCGTACACAAACTTGACCTTTGACCCGTAATGTAGGGGAAAGACGGGTTTAATGCCCGAGAGGTTTTGACTCAGCTAACGCCATTGAAGATGTCTCGACAATTAGGCGACACGACCTAAACCAGAAGGTAGGTACTAACTTCGGGAGAGACTCGACGTTATGTAGACGAGTTAACTTGAAATCAACTGGACTCTAATCGACTCGAGGCAGAATTGGAATGGTGGACTGAAATTTTCGAAAATAGAAATTTTCAAAAAGATTCACTTGTCACTTTATGGACGGCTTCCGAAGAGTAGGGATCTTTAGAAGGTCGGACAGTTGAAAGGGTTGTCTTAGGTTTGTTTTCAAAAGACGGTTTAAGTTGAGATTGCGGCGGCTCTGAAAACAATGTATTGTTTCCGAAGACGGTTTTTGAAATTCCGAATCACGGATTTGAAAATCGTATTTGGAATCGTCATCACAATGGCCATGAAAACGGTTAAATTTGCTTTCAAAAGATTTTAAATTGTGTTAAAAAAATTGAAAACGGTTAAATTTGTTTTCAAATGATTTGATTTTTGATTGAAATTTGAAAATGGTTAAATTCGTTTTCAGAATTTGAAATTTGAAATCGTGAGGATTGAATTCGTCATTACGACGGGTTAGAAAACCATTTTAACCTTTGAAAGATGGTATGCAAATCGAAAGTTGTGAGAATTGAAATCGTCATTACGACGGCTTAGAAAAGCCAAATTTGATTTCGAAAACGAGATTTGAAAGTTGGAAAGTTGCACGGGTTGAAATCGTCATTACGACGGTTTGAAAAACGTTTTACTTTGAAAACTGATTTCGAATTTTGAAAATTCGAGGGTAGAATTTGTCATTACGACGGCGTAAAAGAGCACTTTGAGAATGCAACGGTCGGCGAGGGACCGAGGTTTGAAACGGCCATTACGACGACGTAAAAAGATATTTTGAAATGGCTTGTGAAAACCAAGGTTTAAAGTCGTCATTACAACGGTATGAAAAGGTGTAATTGAAAATGGTTATAAAACCGGGTTTGAAAATCGCCATTATGAAGGCCTAGAAAGGCGTGTTGTTTTGAAATACAACGTTCGGCGAAAGACCGAGGATTGGAATGGCCATTATAACGGCGCAAAAGGGTGTATTTGAAACGATTATAGAAAACCGGTTTTGAAAATCGTCAATACGACGGCATAAAAAGGCGTGTCGAAGTGATTATAAAAACCGGGTTTGAAAATCGTCATTACGACGGCCTAAAAAGGCGTGTTAAAGTGGTTATAAAAATTGGGTTTGAAAAGCGTCATTACGACGGCCTATAAAGGCGTGTTTAAGTGGTTATAAAAACCGGGTTTGAAAATAGTCATTACGACGACTTAGAAAGGCGTGCAACGGTCGGCGAAAGACCGAGGTTGGAAATGGCCATTATAACGGCGCAAAAGGGTATTTTTGAAAGTTTGAAAATGACACGGAAGGACTTATGATCAAGTAGCACATAAGCACTCACAGTTTCATTATATTATGCATAATGCTGACACGAGTTTTGGCTTAGAAGGGTGGTTACACACCAAGCAATCAAACCCCGATTTGCGAGAGGGATACCAATCCAAACAAAATGTGTAAGGAGGGTGCCCTAGCCTAGTGCTCGAAGGTGATGAAAGCTCTTTGATGAAACAGAAATGTGTAACGTCAACGGTATGCTTGAGTCAATCGGGATTCGAAACGCGGGAATGATAAAACTCATGCCAACGAGACGAGCCAATTGGTCGAAGAGGGTTAGGTTGTGGGTCCGGACAAGGAACCCGACCGTGACCGTAATATCAATTAATGCATTCTAACCAAGACCTTGTTCGAGTCTCACCATCTAGGGATCACAAAAACGTAAGTGTCCTAGTTCTCCCCAGCGGAGTCGCCAATTTGTGGACATGGGCCACAACCGGTCTGTGTATTTGGGGTACCTACCGATTTGAGGTCACGGGCCACCTACACGCCAAGCCAATCTGTGGACAAGCAGTGGTCTAGAAAGCCACGCTCGGTGACGTAAAAATTATTTTGACCGGATCGCTTTAGATCGGTCGATTTCGTCTCGGTAAAGGTCTCGAAACGATGCAGAGATGTTCGGAGTCGCCACCAAGCATTTGTGGGATGCTTGGAACTCGTTCAAAATCCACTTTATACCTTGATCAAATGAAGCACAAAGCAGTGTTTGACATAGGTACTAAAGATAAGGACTCGTCCCCCTTTTAGCATTATATGCCTAAAATGACTCTCGTACGCCCTGGATAAGGCCATCCACTACCCAAAGGTTCTGAGTAAGGGGTGAGGGTACATATTGGGAAGCCCTTTAATCGGACACCCAATCCCGCCCGTGTTAGCGGCCTCTACTGATCGATCGTGGTTGTTTAAGTGCAAAAGTTGATAAAACGGTGTAAATGCATGAATGCACATCCAAAAGTTTAACTTAACATGTGAGAATTTCCTAAGTCGGTTTGTTAATCCGAATATGAAGCATAAGATGTCCAGTTGGATTTAGATTGATTTGCATGTGAAAACAAAAATTAAACATCCATTTACCAAATTCGGGTTATGATGCTTAACACGATCCATTATTTGAAAAAGGATGTCAAATGACAAAATGTAAAAACTTAAGCTTGTCAATCTGATCCGTCACGTATTCGGATTAACCGTAATCGGGATCCTCCTAGACAATTGCTAAAATGAAACAGAACAGTGTCAGGCAGCCCCATTAGGGCGTGAGCCTATGGGAGAGGGAACGGGCTCTGGCCTGGTTTAAAAATATGAAAAAAGGAGCTGCCTTGTTGCGCGAGCCATGAGCCGACCCAAGGGGCGTCTTCCGGTTGTTTAAAGCCGTTTTTTGTGATTAATGATTTTCATGTATGACTTGAACGACTCGGAATAATTACTATTATGTTAGTAATATTCTTTGTCGGATTTGCATGTTTGAAAACCATAGTGAAGTGTGTAAAAGGAGAATGTTTGATTTGAACTAATTATGTTAAGTTCATTTCTTTGTAATTAGTCAAGTTTGTCATCGCACTCGGATTAAACCGACATGGTATAAGAAACCAAGGATGATTATAAATTATGACTAATATGTTTACAGATGTAAATAAATGAGAAAAATGCTAAATAAAAGAAAAGGGTGTTAAAATAATACCCATTAATTTGTAATTAACCAATAATATCATCGAGTCACGGAATAAACCGTCATGGTATAAAGAACCAAGGATGATTTTTGTAATGGTCAAAATATGTTTATCATAAAAATGAATTAAAGTGGTAAATAAAAGAAAAAGATTTCCTTTAAAATGTAATTAACCAATTAATATCACCAAGTCACGGATTAAACCGTCATGGTATATGGAACCAAGGGTGATTATAATTTATGGCTAAAATGTTTGTCATAAAAATGATTTGAAACATTTGAAATGGTAAAAACCGTAAAAATAAAGAAGTAAAAATAAAAGAAAGTGTTGAAGGAAAGACGAACTCAAACACGGATGAGTCTGACCCAGACACCCACAAGAGGCGCGAGCTTCCCTGCATAGCAAGGAGCTTCTGTCTCAGGCCAAAACTCGGTTTTGGCTCGTCTAACCTATATTTGAATCGTGTTATGCATTGTTCATGCTCATAAACTCGTAAAAACAGTAGAGACATGAAATAAATGAGTTGTTTACACCCTCAAACGTACATGTATTGATGTTTGCGATGTAGACGACTTTAGAGACGGTTTT
Source organism: Silene latifolia (assembly GCF_048544455.1). NCBI lineage: Eukaryota > Viridiplantae > Streptophyta > Magnoliopsida > Caryophyllales > Caryophyllaceae > Silene > Silene latifolia. The sequence continues at coordinate 97,578,179 of NC_133538.1, forward strand.
CTCGTTGTGACTACTCGCGATCAACGAAGTTTAAAAGAGTGCCTTAAAAAAGGATTTAGTTTTGAAAATGAGTTGAAAATATGTTAATTAAAACATGTTGATTGATGAATTGAGTTGGTCAAATGGGTCGGTCAAATGCACGGTGACGGTACCAAACAAAATGTGTAAGTCTTGTGTTTACGATCGGTAGGTCGTAAACACGTGTCGATTTTGTTACTTAGGAAGTCGAGTCTAGAAGTTTAAGGGAGATGTGAGGGGGCGGATGCTTGCGTGAAGATTATGGTGTGTGAAGGGTGGTATTTATAGAGAAATAGGGGTGGTAGCAAGTCGGTTAAGTTTGCTTGCTGGCCAAGGGCATGCCTAAAGAGGCGCGAGCTACCTCGTGATGGAAGGGGGTGTACTGTCCCTTTCTCAAATTTGGATTTTGTATTTTTCTAACCAATGTTTTGTTGGTTCTTATTTGTGGTCTTTGAGTTTTGCTTAGCCGTGTAAGCTTCCTCTTGGGTAATATTTGGGGTAGGTATTTTGCGTCTTTGACTCGGGTTTGACCCGTGTGAGTAGGAATTTGAATTTCGAGTCGGTTTTTGGCCCGGTGTCGGTTTTGACTCTAATTAGTGTCATTTTAATGGAAATGACATGATGAAGACATTAATGGCATTATTTTTGACATTCGAGATTTGGGTGGACTCAGGTTGCGGGTTTCTGAGTCGGTTTTCGGTCCGAAGACGGTTTTAACTCTAAATAGTGTTATTTTAATGCAAATGAAGTTAGAAAACCATTTATGAAATCATTTTTCATATCCGAGTAGTGCATTAAACTGTCTCATGTATAGCCAATCCAGGCACGCATATCAAAAACACGTTACAGTCCGATCATCATCTGGTGGTTTTTGAAAGGTGCAGATACTGGGTATCTACAATAGTATGGTTTACCAGTTTAAGCAATTTACCATGCTAAAAGAAGTCCTTAATGGCAGAAATGACAGAATCCCCCACATACTCCCAAGCATCCCTAAAAAATTGGCTAGAAAAGCCATCAGGTCCAGTTGCCTTAGAACATGGAATGGAAAACATAGCCTCCTAGATCTCTTTGGCAGTAACAAGTTGAAGCAGACTAGCTCAATGATGACTCTGAATTACCTGACTAGCCTGCACAATTGGACAATGAACCTGCTGTACCTCCTCAGCAAATCCCAGCAACTATATATAAAACTCCGCAAAAGTTACCTTAACTTTATCTGGCTTATCCATCAGCTCACCAGCCCCATTTCCGATCTGAAACACTATATTCATTGCCCTTCGCTTCTTAATAACAGAGTCAAAGTTACCAGTATTATCCTCACCCTCTTTTAGCCATTGCATATTAGCTTTCTGACTAAGGAAGCACTGCCTAGCTTCCATAAGCTTCTTAAATTCCTGAGCAGCCATCCTTTCATTCTCACTGAGTTCCACATTCTTAGGATCTCTATGCAGCTCCTCCTGAATGTAAAACAAGGCTTTCTCAGCAACATTATAAGTGTGTTTTATTCAGGAACCCCTCTTTGTTCAGCTTCTTAAGTGGAGCTTTTAACCTCTTCAACTTAGGACCAACTGATACATCTCAGTGCCTGAGATGTTATAATTCCAGATTTGTTGAACCAGATGAGGAAAATGCTCATCCAAAGCCCACATATTAAAGTATTTTAAAGCCCTAATTTTCCCTTTAGGTTGCTCCTTCATACTAACAATACAGGGGAATGATCATAAAGCCCTTTAGGCATAAAGTTATCAATGCTATCAGGATACTCTAATAACCACTCATCATTAATCAAAGCCCTATAAATCCTAGTAGACACCCTAGTTCCCACCTCATGCTTGTTGTTCCATGTAAAGAATGCCCCACAGTCTTTAGAGTTTGTAAGCAGCAGTCATTACAAGTGTCCTGAAACCTCCTAATTTCAGCCCAACTTATATCAGTACCTATCCTTTCATCAGGGTACATTACATTATTAAAATCTCCATATACCATCCATGAAACTGCCCCCCCCCCCCCCTCCACTTAGCATAACTAAGGAGAGCCTTCCATAATGCATCTCTCTCATCCAACTTATTAAAGCCAAAAATAGGAGTCAATTTAAATGCAATCCGTCTAATATTATCAGTAACTTTAGAAAATATAGTTTGAGGAGTAATATCTAAGACATCCAGAGTGAACAGTTTTGGATTCCACAACAACAAGATTATACCACCCTTATGACAAGCATTATTATTGCATATAGTCCAATCACTACAGATGTTATTATGCACTTTATTCCACCTACTACACCTAATCCTAGTCTCCAGAAGACTAAATAGCCCAACATTATTCTGATGGAGAAACCATTTAATGTCTCTCGGTTTTGTTAGACTATTTAATCCCCTAATGTTCCAGAATTCAAGGTTAACCATGATCAAGAGGTGTTACGACAGGTCCCTTACCATTCAATTCCCTCATAGAACATTGCAGAGATGTATTGAGAGCATCCATAAAAGTAAACCCAATCCTAGACTTTAAAGACCCAAGCATATCAGGTCCTTGTCTTGCAAATCTATAAAACACTCTTGCTAATGTAGGTATGTCAGCCTTAGACCTACCCACATGAGGCACGGGAGTGCACACGGGAGAAAGCCTAGTTTGAACAAGCACAGGAGTAACAGCCTTGCTGACCATAGGAGTAGTTGGGTTAGCACCCTTCACAGGAGGCTTAGGCTAAGAAACCTTAGCCACATGTTTCTACACCTTTTTGGGAGCCATCTTAATCTGGGAGAACCTGCAATCCTCCATTGAATGCCCAATCCCCTTGCACTTCCCACAAGAGATTGGGAGCCATTCATACTCCAACATCACCACTTGTTCCTTCCCATATTCATCAATAAACTCCACTTCCTTTGGAAACTGCTGATTCATTTCCACCTCAACCAAAACTCTGGGGAAACTAAGGAAGTTGTTTTTCTTAGTGTTGTCATCACATTTGAGTAAGACACCCACTAAACTAATGATCTTCTTCACACAACTCACCCCCAAGAATTTGATGTCTAGGTCCTGCAATTTAATCTAGATAGGTAGACGTTGGACATTATGTTTAACCAAGCAAGCCTCAGGAGTCCACTCCTTAATGATGACAGGCTTACTATCAAACATCAATGGACCATAATTCAAAGCTAGCTGTTGATGCTTCTTCGTCTTAAATCTCACAATAAAAATACCATTCTTCTTAAATGATACTTTATCAATGGAAAACCTCATCCAGACACGCTTAATAAAACCATTCACTATCGACCAAGGAGGTCTGGCCCGCAATAGTAGCAAAACATAGCAGTAGACCAGTAGTTAATCTCACCTGACACATATCTGTCGTTGTAACACCCCCATTTATCCAAGAGCCTTACTAGGCATTCCTAGGTAAATGAAGTTGTTACCATCTCGGATTGACCGAGGTAGTGAATAAAAAAGTACAACAAACCAAAGTACATTAGATAAAATTTAGCGATTAACTATTTATTACAAATTAAGCAAACTAAATAAACTTAATTACAACTCGCAGCGGAATTAAATAAAGTGAATAATAAAACTAAATGATCTAGGCTTCTAGGTAGACTGGCCGAGTCCTCACGCATTCCCATAAGCTCTCGAGTCAGCTATCTTAAGTACCTGTCAATCAATCTGCTCTCCAGTTATTGGTTCATCACGGGTGTTAAACGAATACACGGTCAACCCAACGGTTGAGTAGGAATATCTAAAAAACATGAATACAACCGCAATATAGATAACAATCAAAATATGCAAATGCTCAACAACCAATTCACATCTCCGAGAAATCCATTCATCCTGCCCATCTTTGGATCGGGGTATTCACACGTTATCCACCAGAGACTAAGCCTGAGGTCTTTCAATTCATACATTATCAGCCAGCGACTAAGCCTGGGGCCTTCCAATACTCACGTTATCCACCAGAGACTAAGCCTGGGGCCTTCCAATACTTATATAACCAATTCCACAATATATGATTATATGAATTATGCACAACTCAACAATTGATTTACAATAACAACCACAACACTATTCATCCAGAAACCAACATCCATTCTTCATATAATAACCATATGACAAAAAACACAATAACATATTCCAATTGAGTAGATATCCTACCTGATAACAAATTTTTGAGCCGCACGAGTCACACAAGCAATTAAATCGATCCTTTACAAATCCATAACCTACATAACATAATTATGTACAATTATTACATAACCAACCAACTAATCATGCACTTATCCTATACCCATCATGTCATATTCCTTTTGACAACTTCAAAGCTAAATCTCTAAATCTATCATTTTATAGCATAGTTCAGTCTCACTATAAAATTCATAATTAATTTAATAAAAATCCAAACGATGCATGACCAGTGGGGTTGGAACCCTAAGACATATATCTATAGTTCTTGTGAAATAGAACTTCCTCAAATTCCACACTTATCAATGTTTTCTTGAAAGATTTATAAATACTGACGAATTTCGTCGCATAAAAAGTATTGATTCATAAAACAAGTTTAACATATGATTTTTTGAGAAATTCCAATTCCTCGCTTCATATAGACTCTTCAAAGTTAATTTATGAAATATACCCAACTATGTTTAAATTTATAAATTAGGTTTAAGAAATAAAGTTTAGGTTACTAGTGCATTCGCGGATTCTTAGTCGACATTGTTCATAACGAATTTATTTTGGAACATTACATGGCCAATTGTTACGAATTTACAGGCATAAACTAGACTTGAAAATAACCTAAGTCTATTCTTTACATTTTCGAAGATAATAATTTAAAAGGGTGTGATAATTCGTTCAAGACAACTCATAGATTTACATAATTGTTGTAACTTTCTTTCTTTAACTTAGAAATGTTTAACCTAAGCACGACTTCTACCATAACCTACTACAATTTAAGTCTAGAATATGAACAATTGAATCTTAGAAAGATTAAAGGCACTTACAAAGTAAACGATGGAAACCAATGGAAGTAGATGCAAAATCCCCAAATTAATTATCCAATTCCCTTTTCCCTCTTTTCTCTCTAACTTTTTTGTGATGTTGTAAAAATGAATAAGTGATTTATGATTAGGCTAGTATGATATATAACTATATAACTATATAACTATATAACTATATATATATATAACTATAATACTACAGACTAGAAGAATTAGGAAATTACTAGGAAATTGCCTTATAATATAATATGTCCTATTATTATTATTATTATTATTATTATTATTATTATTATTATTATTATTATTATTATTATTATTATTATTATTATTATTATTATTACTATTATTACTATTATTACTATTATTACTACTATTACTACTATTACTACTATTACTACTATTACTACTACTATTATTATTATTATTATTATTATTATTATTATTATTATTATTATTATTATTATTATTATTGTTATTATTATTATTATTATTATTATTATTATTATTATTATTATTATTATTATTATTATTATTATTATTATTATCATCATCATCATAGACTACCTTACTAGAAAACACTCCCTTGTTTATACTCATTTACACGCCTATCATAGGCCATTCCCGACTCACATTACATTTTATTATTTATTCTCGTCTCATAATCTAATATCATAATTATAATAAATATAATTTATAAACACATTTGACATTTTCACCGTTGACTAACCATTGACCAAGCCTTAAAATACGGGTTATTGCAGTTGTAATCTGAGGTATAGGCACATTAACCCAAGATGTTCCTGCTGTATCCTGCGATTTGGATTCTTGATTCTGCCTCCATTTTCGTCGCACTTCACTCTATATCCCTTCCTACGCTGATAAATGATCATCCTCAACATCCCGAACAATATTTAGATCGTCTAATTCATCAGCAATCAACATATTTTTTTTTGTTTTTGTGATTTTCTGATTTTTTGGGATTATTATTGTGTTTTATGGGTCATGCCATTGCTACCGAAACCCTAATATCATAGACATACAAAGCTTTCTCTCTCTATAATCTTTCTCATCCCGATGATGTGATTACGATCATCCCACTTAACAATCATTGAGTCACGACCTGTTTGTTATCATTATCATAACTACTTAACAAAGTAGAATTATAGGTATTCTTTAAATCACAACTAACATAAAATAATTATGGGAAAATATCATAACTGAAAAAGGAAACAAATACAGTAATTTGGGAAGACGAAGGAGTAGGGTTTAATTGCTTCTTTATTAAAGACGAGAAGTCGAGGAGTTGAGAGGAAAAGATGGCAGCAGCAGCAACGACAATGACGATGGCGATGGAAATGGAAATGGCAACGACGACGACGACAAAAAAGAAGAAGGTTATGGGTGAGGGGAAGCTCACTGTTCGAGGGTCTTATGTGGTTGAGTTTATATGTCTCAAATAATGGACTTGCATGTGTGTTGGTTGGAGGGTTATATGAAAAAATACTAAACACGGGTACAGATGAACCGTTGTTTAAATAATATAAAGTAACAACGGTTGATATGAAACCTTTGTCTAAAATACTTAACAATGGATGGAACCATTTTTATTTTACACAACTTGAACAATAGTTCCTTTATAACCGTTGTTTTTTTCAGAATTCATTTTTTTTTAAAATAAATATACAAACATCAGTGTTTCTCTCCTACCAGCAGAAAAGTATTCAACAGCAGTTTGATATATAACAACAAATCACATTTCCAGCAACACAAACCAAATTATTATCTATTGCAAAAACCCAATTTGGCAATTATATTTAAGAAAGAAAAATACAATAATTACAAGATGAAATAAATTATATACTGAAATCCAAAATTTGCAATAAAAATGTAATGTCACTGCTCCCGAGAACGTTTTTGGATTTGCCAGTCTCTTCATTAATCCAAATACCATCATCATGATCATTTCGTATATACATGGTTGGAATGTTAACATTTTCAACATCATTATAAAATTGCGATATGACACCGTGATCAAATCCTTCAATTTTGACATCTTCATAATTTAGAATTCGGCGACGGAAAGATAGAACAACTGGCGCTAATATGACACCGTGATCAAATCCTTCAAATTTTACTTGTGACGCTAATATGAAAGGATCCACCTTATTGCCAACCTTATCAAGATTTACAAATGTGAATCCAAAATCATTTTTTTTAACACCATTATCGTTGTCAATCCACTTGTATCGAAATATAGGTATCTCAAAATTCAAGTAATCTAAAACCAATATTTCAAGAATAACTCCATAATATTGCATTGTACCCAAAACATGATTTTTATCCTTTGAACTAGCAAAGTACATTAACTCATATTCTAAGCAAACTCCGCTGTTTTGCATTGTGCGCAACTCATCTTGATCATGGGTGTAGACCACTCTTAAAAACGCTTTTTATGCTCATTTGCATACCACATTTCGCTCTTATGAGGGTGTTTTTTCTTAAGGTAATGCTGGTGTTCCATATTATAAGGCTGGACCTCGTCAACGTTTAAAAGAAACGTATGTATGAGTTGTATGTTGCATGTCAAGTGACATATCTTTATAAACACGACCCCTGACACCTTTTCCTTTTATCCAGTCACAATGACGATTCTTAGGAGCTCCAATTAACTCGTCGAATGAGAGGTATGCGTAACAATATGAAAGAGCTTTACCAATAATAACTCGCTCAGCAATACACCCCTCTGGACGATACCTATTAGATGTGTAATCCTTTTAAACTTTCATGAATCTTTCAAATGGATACTGATATCTCAAATACACTAGCCCGAGATAAAAAATCTTTCAGACTAGGTGGATAGTCAAATGAACCATGATAGTGAAAAATGAGGGAGGAAAATACATTTCAAACTGACAAAGACTGGTGATGATGAGGTCCTGCAAAGAATCTGCTTTATCGGGATCAATGACTTGACTACTAATTGATTGGAAGAGAATGAAAAATCTAGTTATTGCATATCGAACCTTTTTAGGTAGAAAGAAACGAATGGACATGGCTAATATTTATTGCATCAATGTATGAGAGTCATGTGACTTTAAACTAGTAAGTTTTAGGTTCTGCAATAATACAAGGCTTCTAATATTAGATATATAGCCCTCTTGTACCTTAATTCCATACAAGCATTCACAAAACTCTATTTTCTCCTTCCTTGAAAGAGTATGAGCTACTCGTGGCAAAAAAGTCCGATTTCCTTTTTTTTTTTAGCTGCCAACACGGGCCTAATAGCCATCCCTGCCAAATCATCCCTAGCTTCCTTGTTGTCTTTTGTCCTACCCGAAACATTCAAAAGAGTATTGATTATATTGTCAGAAACATTCTTCTCAATGTGCATAAATCTAGACAATGTCTTACCGGGAGGTCACGCCAGTATGAAAGTTTGTTAAAAAATACGATTATTTTCTTATTACCCCGAGTAGACAAATTAGAGCCTTCCTTCCCATATGTTATCTCAATATTTTTTACTTTTTCATACACTTCATGCCCATTCAAAATATTAGGACTCGCACGATGCTCGGGGAACCAATTAAACACCTTGTGAAACTTACGATAAGGATGACCATGACGTAACCCCCTACAATTTCCCATGTACACATGCTTGCGAGAATGGTTCAAGTATTCTAATATAATATCCTCTCCACACAATGGGCAAGCCTCTTTCCCATATACAGTATGTCCAGAAAGATCACCGTATGCCGAAAAGTCAGTTATTGTACACAACAACATTGCTCTTAGATTGAAAGTTTCCTTTTTTATAACCATCAAAGACTTGTATCCTCTATCCCACAACATTCTCAAATCATCTAGAAGTGGTTGCAAATACACATCTATGTCATTCTCGGTTCTCGAGGGCCAGAAATCAACAAGGATAACATCAGATACTTCTGTTTCATGCAAACTCATGGGGGTAAATTATAAATGGCAACACTACTGGACAAGTACTGTGTTGGGTACTCATGTTTCCATGAGGATTCATTCCATCTGTGAAAAGCGCTATACGTAAGTGCCTTGCTTCATTGGCAAAATCAGGATACTTTGCATCAAACTCTTTCCATTGTTGACCATCCGCTGGGTGTCTGAACTTTCCATCTTTAATTCTTCCACTACTATGCCAAGTCAACATTCATGCATCTTTTACATTCAAGTAAATCCTTATAATTATTGGTAATATTGGAAAATACCACGACACGTTAGCTGGGATCCCTTCCTTAATGTTATAACGCCATAGAAAGCAGCGCAGACAATTTGATAATTTCTCATATTCTTTGCGGTACAATATGCACTCATTGAGACAAGCATGTATTTTCTCATATTCCATGCCCTTTTTTTAATCATCTTTTTAGCCTCATCTGTCCGACGGGGAAGAACATTAACGTGAGGAAGCATGTCACATAATAAAGCTAGAAGATTGGTAAAACTCTTATCACTCCACTCATTTCCCCCTTCAAATTATATAACTTCACCATTACGGACAATTTTGTATACTTCTTACAACTATTAAATAAAGGTATCAACACGGGTCCTTTATAGCGTATTTTGTCCAAACTCATGTGAATCACGGGAACCTTCCCAGGAGGTCACCCATCCTAAGACTACTCCCGGCCAAGCACGCTTAACCGTGGAGTACTTTTGTATGGATGACCATACAAGAAAGTGCACTTTGTTGATATGAGTAGTACTTCCAATCCCTTTAAGCACTACTCATTTAAGCCTATCACTGAACCTCTTCAATTAACGTGGGGTGTTACAATCACCTCCACTTGAAAAACGCAACGTCCTCGTTGCACCTGGGAGCATAACCGCTAACCCAGAATCCTCCCCCGCTAGGTGGTGATCACAATGGAGCGTATAACAACTTCCTCCAGGAGCGTATAACAACTGCCTCCCATTACCACACGGTCGCAGGATTGTTCTGATACCACTTGTAACGCCGCCGCCAAAACCGGGTCGGGAGCGGTTACTTATGATAGCTCATCAGGCTGTGTACATGGCCCACAGATCAACACGGGTACTTTATAGCGCATTTTGTCCTCACTTATGTGCATCCCGGGAACCTTCCCAGAAGGTCACCCATCCTAAGACTACTCCCAGCCAAGCACGCTTAACCATGGAGTTCTTTTGAATGGATGACCATACAAGAAAGTGCACTTTATTGATATGAGTAGTATTTTCAATCTCTTTAAGCACTGGTCATTTAAGCCTACCACTCGACCTCTTCAATTAACGTGGGGTGTTACACATCGCCTATATCTAAACCAACTTCAGGTGTATGATTGTTTACTTCTACATCTGATTCCCCATCCTGTGATTCTCCATGAAAAATCCAACGACAATAATCTCGATTGAAACTATTCTTTTTTAATTACTAAAATGTGAGAAAATTGTATTAATAAAAAAATGATATACAAAGAAGAAGAGAACCAAAAAATATGCTAGAGAAGTCAGATGTAACTCTCCTGCTTCTCCTTACATCACCTACTCAGGTCAGTATGAATGCCATTTTTAACCCTTACAAAAGTAATTCCAGCCATTGCCAACAACCGCACTCATCTTTCTTTTAACATCATCAACATCATTAAAGAAAACAGTTTGGGAACCTCTGCACTCATCCACTTTCAAACAGCTGCATCCAAGTTCTATCATGATTCCTCACTGGTTGCTGCACGAAAGGTAAGCATTTTGCCGGCATATTTTTCTTAATATGAGCACCAACTATCTAAGGTCTTTCAAGTTTGTACTCCATCCTGCACACATTTTTTTGGTGCTAGATATTATACACACTTGCATTCATTGCATCTCGCAACATCCTTTTTTTCAGTCTAGGCATCCAGCAATTTATTATTTTTTCACATCTTGAAGAGGCAATGCGTAATATTACCACATTTATAAAAAGGGTACGGGATTGGTGAGGAGCCTTTCAAATTTTGACTTACGAAATTGTAAAATTCAACTATTCCATCATCATAAGCGGGATCACCTTTTTTTACCATCAATCATCCAAGTTCAAGCCATATATACACTAACTCTAATCAAAAGAAGACTATGAAAATGAGATCACCTTTTTAACCTGTAAAGAATAATGATGGCGATGGTAGAGGCAGCGGTGACGACGAGACGACAATGACAAGAATAATGAGAACACCTTGTTAATGCTTTTGTTATGATAGACTTGATGATTAAATGTAAAGTCGTGATTCTAATGAAAAACCTTATTGAGTAATATTTTGTTAATCAAATTTAAAACGGTTTCATCAAAATTGTTGTTCATGTGACTAATTCAACAACGGCTCCAGGTGAAACCGTTGTCATTACTTTTTATATTTATTTTCTTAAATTTTAAATGTGACTAAATAAATTTTAAATGTGGCTAATTCAACAACAATGTGACTAAGAAAATTTTAAATGTTTATTAATCTACTATTGAGTAATATTTCGTTTATTTTTTAACATGTTTATAATTTCTGTAATATTTTTTTAAATGTTTCCATTAAATTTATGTGTTTGTAATGTAAAGTAATTAGCGTGTGAATTATTTAATTTCTATGTTAAGCGTTTGCACATGTAATAAGAACTATTTAAAGTTTATACCGCACACACTAATTAAAACAAGTAATTAACAAGTATGCATTTTCGTTGAAACATTAAAATTGAAACAAAAAAGAAATACGTACACAAAAAAGAAATAGAAAATTAAACAAGGTTAAAAAAAATGTTACAAAATGAAAGGGGGAAAAAATTATAAAAAAAAAAACTAACAAAAAACGGCTTGGAAAATAATTAAAATCCCTGACAGGAGTTTCACTCGGTGGTGGGTAATCAGGATAAATTTGATCATAAATCAAGTTTACTATATTAGCATCAAAACGGTGATCAAAATGAGGGACTTGTTTCTCCTCCCAGGATTTCGGTACGGTAATAAGATTGTGTGGGTACTCCCTTCTTAGCAGATGATTGTTCTCAGCAGTGGCACTCCATAGGTACGGCCCTCCATGAACATAACGATCAGGATCGTCGTTATAATATTGATGTTTCCCTAATTCATGATCACGAGACGCATACCTTGCAGCAAGTTTTTTTGCTTGGTGAAAATCGTCAAGCCTACACCCTTGTAACTCGATCAGGGCATATCCAAGAAACCCCGATATTTAACCCACCCTGGGTGGGCCTTTTTTTCATTTGTATAGCCACTATTATGGAGGGTGTCACTCAACCAGGTAAAACTTTTAGAAATTTGTTTACCCTCATCCTATTTGACGGAAATATTTTGTATTATGGAGGTAATCGGGCTGATAGAACGTGTAACCGATTGAGGAGTAGGTCATCCAGCAAAAGATGAAGTAGACGACGACATAATTAATATCTAAGTGAAATATGTTATATGCTATTCGTGGTAAATTTAGAATAGTAATTTGTGATTTTAGGTACTCTATATGTTAAGCTATTTATAGTATAAGACTATAGTTAATTAGAATAATATTATCCATAGGTTACATTCAATCAACAAATAAATGCATCGTTGAATACACTGCATGGCGTGCATTGTTACTATGAAACGTTGAATCAGTAATAATGTTCAAACAATCACTAATTGCAACATTTATTCAAATCAAAAAATAATGAACGATCCATATATAGGAATGCATTGGTTAAATTATGAATAGTAAAGAATATTGACAACGATTGATAAAAAACCATTCTTATATATTACAAATTGACCACTGTTTTATGGAAAACGGTAGTCATATTATTTAAATATAAATATGAATTTAATATGCATAAAATAGAAATGTTATTAAGATAATGAACAGTCCATATATAAGCATGCATTGGTCAAATCATGAATAATGAACGTTCCATATATAGGCATGCACTAGTTAAATCTTGAATAGTGAAAACTATTGACAACAGTTGATAAAAAACCGTTAATTTTAAAATTTGAGAACGGTTTAAATATAAATTTATAATTAGTAAAAAAAGAAATATAAATTTATAATGAGTAAAAAAGAAATGTTATTAATTTTTTGTGATGAAGAGCAATCTTGATTACTAACCTATGAAGTGCAATAAATTAATCAAATCAAGCAAAAAAAAGTTCAATAAACGTATCATTTATTTTATTAAAAATAACCCAAAATACATTACATTCATCAGACATCAAAAGATTTAAAATAATCCGAAACAATCCCGGTTAAGAGTAAAAAGCTCTTATCACACTGCCACCAACCACGCTGCACTAAATACCGCTAACTTCCAGGTCATTAGCCTCGTATTTTGTAATAACAGACTTAATGTATGCAAGAACATGTCTTGCATGTGGAGATAAGGTAGAAAGAGTACAACTCAACATATCTCTCGCAACAGTCAAGTTGCGAGTATCAGGCTGACGAGGGTATGAAGATGGTGATGTGGATGGTGACGCTTGGTTGACAAGCTGGACTGTATCACGCCTCTTACTCCAATAATTACGGTGATGTTCAATGGATGCTTTGATTAATGGGTGTTGATTAGAGGGAAGCCCGACTAGAACCTCCTCCTCATCTGCAATCATTTGTGTAATCCATTCTTCGTTGTTGATTAAAGCTGGGTTAACTGTCATTGTATTTTTTCAATTTTGAGTGATGGGGATGATGTTAATTAAAGGATACTTTAACATTTATTTATAAGAGTTGGTTTATGAAACATCAACTTCCTAAGCATTGAAACTATTCATATTCGTATTTAATTTATACCGTTTTCAATATCTCTATTAATTATGTCGTATTTAATTTTCTATTTAAGTAAGTAACTAGATGCTACAACAACAAAAACATCAAAGCCTTAATCCCAAAATGATTTGGGGTTGGCTTACATGAATCAACCTTTAGAACCGTCCATGGGTGAACGTACACCTCAAAAATGGGAAAAACATAAAAGAAAAGTGAAAAACAAAAGAGGAGTGAAACATAATACGAAAACCAAGTAAACTTATAGGTTTTAAAATCGATGTCCGGATTTCTTTTATAAAAACTTAGAATTTAAATCTATAATAAAGACTAAAACGATTTTGAAAACCGAAATAAAACTTAAGGGTCCGGAATACCTTCAAAGTGAACCAAGTATTAATATATAATAAAGTTGTTGGCAAAAAGGTGGAAAAAATCCGAAAAAAAACAAATAAATTTTGAAAATTAAATAAACAAAAACATTAAATATATCAAATAACATCAAATACTAAAAATCCACATGTATCATTGCCCTCCATTGTGCCCTCTCCGTCACCATTCCCTCATCAAGCCCGAGAAATCTCATATCATGCTGTATCACTCTTAGCCATGTCTGTTTTGGTCTCCCTCTACCCCTAGCAACCTTTTCTGTTCCCCAAGTCTCCAGCCTCCAAACTGGTGCGTCCATAGGTCTCCTTCTCACATTGTCAAACCATCTTAGTTGGTTTTTCATCATCTTGTCCTCTATTGGCGCCACTTTCACCTTTTCCCTAATCACCTCATTCCTTAATCGATCTTTCCTTATATGGCCGCACATTCACCTCAACATACGTATCTCCGCCACACTCATCTTTCGAATGTGACAATGTTTCACGGCCCAACACTTGGAGCCGTAAAGTAAGGCAGACCTAATCGCCGTGCGATAAAATTTTCCCTTTAATCCTTGGAGCATATCTTTATCGCATAAAAACCCTGAAGCACTTTTCCATTTCAACCATCCCGCTTTAATTTTGTGAGCCACATCTCCTTCTAACTCCCCATCTTTTTTAATAATAGATCCTAGATATCTAAAGAAATCTACCCCCTTAACAATGTTTCCATCGAAAATAATACTCCCCACCTCTGTCGATCTCGACCCCCCCACGTTACTGAACTAACACCTTAAGTGCTCGGCCTTATTCCTGCTTAAACTAAACCCACGAGTCTCCAAAGTATGTCTCCACAATTCCAACTTTCTCTCAACCCCCTCTTTCGTCTCATCAATTAACACAATATCATCCGCAAATATCATACACCAAGGGATGTCGTCCTGAATATCCCTTGTCAACTCATCCATAACTATAGCAAAGAGAAAATGACTAAGCGCGGAACCTTAATGCACCTCAATGGTAATGGGAAATTATTCCGTTCTCCCAACATTAGTGCGAACACTTGCACTAGCCCTCTAATACATGTCCTTTATGAGGTCAATATATTTTCGAGACACACCCTTTCTTGACAAAGCCCACCAAAGTACTTCTCTCGGTACCCTATCATATGCGTTTTCCATGTCAATAAAAACCATATGCAGTTCTTTCTTCTTGTCCCGATGGTGTTCCATCAACTGTCTCATGATAAAAATCGCATCCATAGTCTATCTCCCACGCTTAAATCCAAATTAATTATCCGAGATGTGTACACATTTCCTAAGCCTTTTCTCTATTATCTGCTCCCATAACTTCATCGTATGACTCATAATTTTAATTTCCCGATAACTGGAGCACTCTTGAACATTCCCTTTATTCTTATACAAAGGGAGAAGAGTGCTTCTCTTCCAAGCTGATGGCATCTTGCAGCTCCTCCAAATCTTATTGAAGAGCATTGTTACCCATTCGATTCCTCTCTCCCCCAAGCACCTCCAAACTTCTATGGGCATACCATCCGGTCCCTCTGCTTTCTTTAACCCTATCTACCTTAGCGCCTTCCTAACTTCACTCTTTTGTATTGTATACACAAATTCCCGACTAACCATGCTTGGTGTTACTTGTACCTCTCCAAAACCTTGCTCCTGATGTCCATTGAATAAAGTATCAAAGTAGGAACTCTATCTAGCCTTTATTTCGTTATCCTAAACTAGAACCTTGTCGTCTATATCTTTCACAAACCTAACTCGCCAAATATCCCTCGTCTTCTGGTTTCTTATGTGGGGCAGTTTATAGATATCCTTCTCCCCTTCTCTTGTGTCCAACTTGGCATACAATTCTCGGTTAACTTTTGCCCTCGTATCACGCACTGACTTTTTGGCGGCTGGTCTAGCCTCCTTTTACTTTACAAAGTTCTCATCACTCGTGCATTTCCCCAAACCTTATAACAATCACGCTTTGTCTTTATCGCTTGTCTCACCTCATCGTTCCACCAAGATGTGTCCTTACTTGATGGTCTATTTTCTTTAGATTCCCCTAACACCTCCCTCACTAAATCCTTTACAACATGCTTCAATTTATCCCACGTTGCATCTATATCTTTCTCCTTACAATCCGACCAAATATCGCTACTTCCGATCTTATCCAAAAATACTTGTTGGTTTTCCCCTTGTAGCTTCCACCACTTGATTAGTGCCTCACCGATTACCTTTCTCTTCCTCATGTGTCTCCTACGCCGAAAATCAAGCACCACTAGCCTATGCTGTGTTGCGGTACTTTCACCTGGTATGACCTTGCAAACGGTGTACTCTTTCCTCCACACATTCCTTACCAAAAGGAAGTCAATTTGACTAGCGTTTTCTCCACTCCTATAAGTCACAAAATGAGAATTCATTTTCTCAAACCAAGTGTTCATTATTTCCAAGTCATATGCCAAAGCAAAATCTAATATGTCACTTCCTGCTTAATTTTTCTCCCCGAAACCAAAACCCCCATGAATGCTCTCGAAGCCAACTCGACTAGTACTCACATGTCCATTGAGATCACCCCCAATGATCAATTTCTATCCAATAAGGACTCGTTCCAGAATCTCCTCCAGGTCTTCCCAAAAGGCTCGTCGAAAAGAAGCATCCAATCCTACTTGAGGTGCGTAAGCACTTATGACAGTCAACACCTCATCTCCTACTACAAGCTTAATGCTCATAATCCTATCACCTTTCACGATACTTCTACCACATCATCGATGTAATCTTTATCAATGACAATACCCACTCCATTACGACTTTTGTCCTTGCCCATGTACCAAAGCTTATAATCCCAAGGCGGTACCACCATTGGTTTATCTCCGATCCACTTTGTCTCTTGTAGACACGTTATATGTAGCTTCTTTCTTTTCATAACCTCTCCTACCTCAGCTAGTCTCCTTGTCAAAGAGCCAATATTCCAAGCACCAAAATGTAACCTACTACCCTTCCTAAAGTCATGCCCCGGTTTCTTTACCCGCTCTTGACCATGCTTCCTGGATCCAAATCCATTTGACTCCACACCCATACTTCGAGGTGGCGCGCCGCTTTCGGGCGCGACCTAACAACCCGTGCATATTTTTTACTACACCCGGGCCTTGAAGATGTAACGCACCCTTGCCTAGTTGACACCACCCCAAGTGTAAAGATGGCGCGTCGCTTCTGGGAAAAAACCTAGCAACCCTCACATAATTTTCACTACAACCGGGTCTAAGAAGTGCAGCGCATCGCTTCTGAGGAGATGCCCCAACGATGTTCAAATTCTGATTCATGTCCATAAAATGTGACTTAAGTTTTTATGCTGGCTGTCACAGACCTACCGCAACCCTCCTCCTTTGTCCGGGCTTGGGATCGACAGTGAATGCCCGAAAACACTCACAGGCGGAGTTAATTAAGTAACTAGATAACTGGAAAAAAAATATTTAAAAACTAATTTTCATTAATTAGATAAATGCCAAAGAAAAACATCTAACAATAACAAGAAAAGACAGTTTCAATAATTCAACATTGAACGGTCTCTATGCTAGTTAATAATAATTAATTAATCATAATTTTAATCATCGTGTAATTCTCCCGCCATTGAGATAAATATCGGAAGTTCAATATGGGTATTATTAGGAGGCACATATTCTGCCTGTAATACTATGGTTTTTTAAGTCTGTTACTCGGCCGAATATGGCTTACTCGGCCGAGTAATGCGTCATCTATTTCTGGTTAGGCTACTGTCCAGGAATACTCGGCCGATTATGGGAATCCTCGACCGAGTAGGGGATACTCAGCCCAGCATATTCTATACTCGTCCGAGTATCCGATCTGACGATGATTATTTCCGCGGTTTGATTTAGAGAGGATTAGAGTTATAAAAAGGGAATTTCTAGTTTCATATTCACTTTTTACCAAAACCTAAACCCTTAACATAACTCTAATCATCTCTAATCTCTCTCAAGTTCGTGGATTGCTCGTGAGTCTTGTTCATCCTTCCCCTGCGTCGATTGTGTTGGTAAGCCTCTAGTTCTACAAGTTTTGTCAATTTGTCTCTTAAGGATTTGCCCTACTTTTATGATTTGGGGGAAGGGGTTGTTGTGCATTTTTGTGATTCAATTGTATGATTTTTTTTAGGTGGAGACTTCGTAGAGGAGCCGTTCTAGCTTTCCCGTTTGACTCATTTCAGATTTGTGCTAAGGTACGGTTTCCTTACTCAGTTGATTGTATAATTGATTTAATGCATTGTTGTGATTAATTCATTTGATTAATGTTGTTGATTGATTGTTGTTGGTGGATTGGAGTATGGGGTGTTGGAGTTGAGTTGGTTGTTGATGTTCCGAGATGCGTCCTCGGCTGAGTGGAGTCACTTGCGGGAGTGGCTTCACGCCCTTGATTCGCCCTCTATGAAACCCGCCACAGAAGGGGATGTGCACATTAATGAATAGGGTTATAGCTCGTTGATGAGCGGGGGTTAGGTGGGCAAGGCTACGGTCTCACACTGGAAGGGCTACACACTTTAGTGTGTAGTCAGTTATGAGATGTGATTGGGAGTTGGAGGTGGATTGTGAAACATCTGTTTGTCTTTATCGTACTTTGTCTTAATTTGATTATGCAGTGAACTGACCCCGTTGTTGTTTTGTAAAATCTGTGGTGATCCATTCGGGGATGGTGAGTTATGCGTGTCATTTATATGATGTTTTACACCTCATTTTATACGCATTTCAGAGCTCATTTGTGTAGTTTAAGCTACCATTTCCCCTATTTCCGTCTACTTTCGTGTTTTTGTACATTATTGCAGAAATGTGAAGAATTCAACGGAAATCAAGCTAAATCCGTCCCCGAGTATCCTGCATTGCATTCGACGTGAAGTATTCACTTAAGGAACGAGCTTGGTGCACTTTTCAAGGCCCAAAAGACAAATCCACGAGAAGTTAAAAGCGGATGACCAGCTAAAGGTGTCGATCGACTGGCTCCCTTAGTCGATCGACCAACCCACGGGATCCAGAAGCTACTGTTCAGCTCAGAGCAGTCGATCGACCGGTTACCTAAGTCGATCGACCAAGCCGCTACTTCAGACGAGAATTAAAAGATCGATATTTATCAAGCCCATGAGTTATTAGGTTTAGGAATAATAGCTACGTACTTTTCTTATATAACGCAACATGAGTTTTCAGAATATCTATCTAGTTTTGGACCTCGCTTTACATTTAGTTTTAGTTTATCAAATAATTAGGGTTCTTAATATTATTTCGTACCAATACTTTTGCATTCGGTTCTGGGATCCCTCTCTGCAATTCAATCGGTATTATTCTGCTAATAATTCAGTTTGCTTTATTATCGTTTTGTAGGATAGAATTGCTAGTTAGTTTCCCGAAACCGAATTACCGTTTATGTTAATTGTTTGTTCTATTGTTTCAAGCATGAATTCTTTTGCTTATTGCATTAATTTTATTGTTTCCTTTAATTTCAGTATGAGTAGCTAAATTGCTTGTGCTAGGATGTAGGGGAACTATAGTATAGGCGGCAATAGAATGAACACGGCCTGAATCGCTTGTCAGTCGATCGACTGCCATACCTGGTCGATCGACTGACCACGTGAGGTTTTACCTTCGTTTTAATTGTTTTAATTCTTTATTCGATGAATCGAGTGCACACGACTAGTTGAATGTTTAGAATGTGACTGACCAATTAGATCGAAAGATAGGGAAAGTTGTTAGATCACCAATTAAAATGACTAAACTATGCTGAGATCGAAAGATAGGTAAAGTTTAGATTATTAGTCACTTTTCAGGACGAGAGTCAGTATTAGTGATGTTAGGGACTTATATCGAGATCGAAAGATGCTATCTGTTGAGAGTGGACCGAGAGGACCTCTTGTTTTCCCGCCTCATGTGTTTGATTTAGACCGACTTAGTTTGCTGCCGCCGAAACTATAGTGAACCGACCATCCTAGTACCCTTCTTTATATTTGATTTAATATATATCTTTAGTTTAATTTTTATTGTTATTAGCTATAGACCCAATCAACTCAACCCCCACACTTGTTACCTTAGATTAAATTTAGACAACTTTTAAATACATTCGCCTCCTTGTGGTTCGACCCAGTTACCACTAGCCTAGGTTAGTTTTAATAGGAATTATAAATATTATTTTTGGTACTCACAACGACGGGTATCAGTGAGCATATTGTGACAGCTGATGATTGTTTTTAGCTATGGGGATAAGATGGGGAGTTATCACTTCGAGTCTAGATTACGCTGTCACGAGATTAGCTGTTTTAGATTCAGTTGCTTTAAGTATTAGTGAAAACTTGTTTTGTTTTGGTTTTGGAACTATGTAAACTCAAAACTTATTTACTTTAATAAATGTTGTGGAATGGTTTCTTTTGATATACTATCCTCGGGCAACCGAGATGGTAACAGTCTCTCGTGCTAGGGTGGTCCTTGGTAAGGCACCTTGGTATGTGGGGGTGTTTCACTGCCTCCTATGAACGAGGCACGGTGAGAATATCGTGCCGATATATTCTTAATATATTAATGTCAGGATCGGTATCCATAAATAATGTGCTTGTAACCCATCCTCCATATAATAATTGTTTTTTCTAGTAGCATGATCCTCGCATCTTGCCTGAAGTTTTCTCGCTTGACGAAAAGATTCAAGCTTCTTTCCATGATCTTCAAACTCAATCACTGCGTACCCAAGAAAACCACGATCTTTACCCCAAGCTGGATGGTCCTTTTTAACGTTTGTAGAACTGCCTTGACGAAGCATATCTCTCATCCAAGTTAAACTTCTCGAAAAACCCTTACCATCGTCATCATACTTGATTAGAAGTTTGTGTATAATAATACACGTAATAGATGGACATAGGGGATATTTTATTGTGATTCGGCGGGTGCAGAAGACGATAACATGATGATCGAAGTTTAAATTATTTAATTAAATTATAGGTGATAATTAATTAAACTATGAATTGGTGCATGCGGTTAATTAAGCTATAAATTGGTACATATTTATAGGAAAATATGTGTGCATGTGAATGGATAGTAATGGATAGTAATGGTCAAACAAATTAAAACAATAATGCAATGGTTCAGTAATTTCAAATATATACAACGGTTTTGAAAAACCGTAGTTCTGTATTACTTTGACAATGGATAAGCAAAATCGTTGTTATATGTAGTATTTTGACAACGGTTGTATGTAAACCGTTTTCATATATAGTATTTTGACCACGGTACACTGTTGTCATGTTATATAATTAAATTATTTGAAATTCCTATGCATTGAAACTATTCATATTTTCTTAATATAAACCGTATCCACTAAACTCTAAACTTCGAATACATTGAAACTATTCATTTTTTATTTATACAAATCGTATCCAATAAAACTCTAAACTCCAATATAAGTTAGAACCCTTAGTAAAGTTCTAATATTCACAACAAAATCTAAACTCTTCTTTTAATATATCAAATTATATATGCAAACTATATATTCATTATGTCGACTTATTCATCTGATGAAGGATCGTTATTTGAATTTGATGTCAAATCGTTCGAACCATTAGAAGATTTTGTAACCCAAACTAGAATTTTGTATGTCAAACCTTTAATGTGCATCATTCACAATCTTCCATACATAGAGGACCGAGATGGGAAGAGAACACTCTCGTATAACCTTAACTGGTTAATAGGACTGATTCGGGTTGCCGGATTATATTTGGTTCAAGCTATACATGCGGCTCTTTCGTATCATGAGTCATTCAAGGGTTACGCACTCATCAAGTTAAGCGGGGATGAGGAGCTGGAATGCTTGCGTCAAGCTTGCCAACTGGAGCGAGCTTTTTATAACAATGACGCTTCAAGGCTCTGGTATAAAACCAATGATGAACAAAAAGGCCCATATTTATAGATTACGAATAAAGATGACCGTGGATGAGTTTTGTATTTGTATGTACATGGTCGTAAGTACGAGTAAGGGTTAGTGTCGTTGGAATGTGAAAATGACTCGGTGGATTGGGTTCAAGGTGAAATAGATGTTTTTAGTGATATTGTCGATGGATCCCGGACTCTATTTTCTAATTAATATTTTGTACTCCGTATTGTTTTATATCAATTCCGTCTTGCTTCCTGATGGTGAGCGAGTCGTTGTTCACTCAATCAAACACATTTATATACTCAACAAACAACTAGTAAGTGGTTAAGTCGAGGTCGATACATGAGACAGTGTGTTTTGGGTCCTAAGTCTATCTATTCTAAGTTGTGCAAGTGTCATGACTATATGGATTTGACGTTGTCTTCTAAACTACGACAAAAAAATGTAAACAAATAAAGAGCAAGGTAAGTAAATAGAAATGAAGATGTAAACAAGTGATTAAAGACACTAGGGTGTCATGGGATTATAGGGGAATCATGTTAAGATAAGATAAATGAGTCAAATAGATGCAAGCAATTATTATTGTTGGAATCGAGTTAGCTTATGTCTTACAATTCCTTAGGAGTCTTAGGTCTCGGAGCCGAGTTGGTGACAACGTTATAACACCTACATCGACTGGTTCTCTCTATTCAACTATATGCGTGGTCTAACAAGCCCTCGGTTAGTTTATGTCTTACAAGTCTTGTTGAAAAGATAAGAGAATCATGCTAGGTTGTCAATTAAGCATTTCATCAAACATAACATGTGCATAAGTTGAAAGTACAATAAGCAAGCATTCATGTGAACTCATTAAGCATAGATCTATCCCATAATTACTCCCCTAATCCCCCACTAACCCTAGCTAGAAGACTACTCACTAGGCATCATGATTATTATGCTAGTAATGGTGTCAAACATCACAACACAAATGAACATGATGAATAATTAAGGTAATAAAACAAGAGATTAACAAGTAAATAAAGAGGGATTAAGAAGGTTACCAACTTGGAAAGTAAAGATGAACATAAATAAAGAAGAATCCTTGAATAAAGATGGAGACTTATCACTTAGTCTTCAAATACATACCCAAGAGATCCAAATATAAATAACTTGAATTTAACAAAGGAAATTGGAAGAATAATGGAAGAAACCTTTGATTAATGATGGAGAGTTGTCAATTCCCAATACAAACCCAAGAAATCTTCAATTACAAAGCTAGATCTAAGATTGTTTGAGAAATAATTAAGTATAGATTAAAGTGTAATTTGTGGAATGATTAAAGACTAATTCTATTCTAATCTACTCCTAAGAAGGCTTAATCTACTTTAAGGTAACTTAATCTCCTCTAAATACAACAGGGGTATATATAGTGGGTACAAGAATTAGGTTAACTAAGGGGTTAAATGACGATTAAGCCCCTTAATTGAAGTCCAACGCCTTGCAAGTCCCAGTTGGGGATGCACGACCTGCCCCTAATGGACGCTTATCCTGTATTGAGGGACGCACGGGCTAGCTTGGGGACGCCCGTCCTGATGGCCAGCTTGTTTATTTGAGCTCGGATTGTAAAACGGATGTCATTTCCTCATCCGGACTCCTATTGGAGTGATTCAAAAGCGTAGACCACTTGATTTTTCGACGCCGTTTCATCTATCACAGTTTCAGAGCTAAAAAAGCAAATTTTTGTTTGGTTATAAGCAATTTCCTCTTGTAATGGCTCCCTTCTTGTCATCCTTGCCCCCACAACTAATGGCCATTGATTCTTGGGTCGTAGGGATTGTCCTTCATAGCCCTAAAACTTGCTTTATTGAGCTCGGCTTTTAGTCTTGGTCTCCTCTTTGATGCTTGGTCGTTGGATGCAATCAATTTAGCTCCCTTTTACTCCGTTTAGGCAAGGTTAATGCTCCTCTCCTACCAAGGTCACTAAACCTCATAGAATTTGCATAATAGGAAGCTAAAGACAAGAAACGGCCCTAATACAAACTGAAAGGCGTAGGAATTAGGCTAGTTAGGGGACAAAATGTGCGTTAGTACGAGTCACATCACTTCCTTTGATTAATTTTTAAATACGAGAACGAAAACTTAACAAAAAACATAAATAATTAAGCTTCAATTAATTGGTAAAAAACAAACAAATAATACAACTTTTATTGCTAGAAATTAAAAATAAAGACTTAATTATTAGAATCTGATGACGAAGGATAATCTTCATGAAGTTCGACAATGATCAGGTCGTATATCGGGATAAGGTCCTTGTTGTCTAGCATCCGAATAGAAGTCAAGTTTTCCCGCATCTTCTCCCCCAAATGTAGCCCCTAATTTTCTTGCCTGACGAAAACTTTCATGGGGGTTGGCTTCGTCAAACTCGATAAAAGCAAAGCCTTGAAAACTCTGCCTGATTGTTAACACAGGGTGGAGTTTTTTACCGCAATGAAACCGCAGTCACAAAGCATAACCTTCATCCATGAAAAATCATTTATTACACCCTTTCCATATTCATAATGAACCAGGAGATTATGAACAATGCAACTATGCAACTAAAAGGATAGACGCAACGAGAACGTGATTGTGGTTCTTGTAAACCAACCATATTATATACTTCTATTTTAGAGAGAGAATAAAAGGGTAAATGTTTGATAAATTTTGATATTCAACCAAAACATTATGAAGACATATTTATAGTCCAAATTGAATAGTATAATGCATGCATGGTACATATACTTCTTTATTAAAGTTTTGAATAAATGATAATGCATTCTATACTGTTAATGTTATACCTTTTTGCATGCATTGGTCAAATAGAGTTGGCTATTAAAATAGTGATTCGAATATATGACAACGGTTCAGAGAAAACTGTTCTTCAAGTCAATATGGCAACGGTTTTTATATAACCGCTCTTCAAATATGTAACAACGGCTGGCTGTAAAACCCCCATAAGTCGGGAAGCTTTCCTCTAGGCCATCCTAACCCATGAGGATGTCACATGACTTGGTTCCCAAGTTTGTAGTGCGAACAAACGAAGTAAAGCGATTTAACATTGATAAGTTGTAGTTAAGATAATTAAATTACAAGATAAGGGATTCAAATTACAATCCCAAATAGTAGAACCAAATTGAAATAAAAGTAAAGTGTATTGAATGTTAAAAAGCTAGACAATAGTAAGTGGCAACAACTAAGGCAAAGACCGTTGCCAAGCCTCCGAGACATATATGAAAACGCTACCTGTCAAGCCACTGTTCCCCTATATGAGCAGAAATCATCATAGGGTTCACCACAGATATTTGAAAACGCTTTGGTTAGCTCAAATAATACAAAAGTTCATTAATAACATATGAATATAAAAGACTACATGATTATGATGTAAAGTGATGATGCAACAAAGCAAGGCATCCAAAACTCCACACCTCCTCCATAACAAACCTAGTGACGGCATCGCAACACCGTCACCAAACCGCCGGACCGTAGCCCGTAACCAAGGTACTCGGTACACACTCGTGGAACCGATCCCGGGCGTTAATCAGATCCCTACCAGACGTCGTTCCTCAACCACATGAGTCCCTCCAAACTCGAATTATTAACGTGCACGTCCCTCTTGGAGTGGGAAGCTCCAAGAGGCGACGCAAGCGTAAGACGGTCCCCCAACCGTCTTACGTCTCCTCAACAACTACATATCACAATCCAATATCCTCCATTCACCATCTCTAACATCCACAATAAACCAAGTATTCACAAGAACCAAATAAGAATTTTCGCATATGAATGAACCATCTTATGACAAGAACTCATATGTTCACCAATAAGCCAACTAATTAATTAACAAGCTTCCCAACTCATGTTATATTGTAATAAGATGATAGCATGATGCCAAATCCATTTACCCAACCACAATACATGAATAAATACCACATATTAGTACGCCATTAAACCTTAATTATAAATTACTCATGTTATCATGCAACTACTACATGAATTATGTAATTCATGATAACTAATGCCCAAACAAACATCCATATTATCAAAGCTAAGTAGGAAAACCCTACCTCTTGCTAATCTTTATGCACTTGAGTAAGCAAGCTAGAAGGGGCTCCTCAATGAAGTCTCCTCCTACACATATTATGACTAACTATGACAACAGCATACTACAACTATAATAATGCTAATTAACCCCTTAATTAACCCACTTAATTAGTCAAACCCTAATTAAATCTCATAAGACAACATACTGATTAAACCAGAGTTTACTAATTAAGAATAGAAGAAAAGAGCAAGAGTGTACTTACAAGTGTAAACAAATGAACAAGAACAAGAATTGGGAAGTGAATTTTCAAAGGTATGGTGGAAATCTTGAGGATAAGGTTTTGGTGGATTTAGCGTGATTTTGAGGGGCATGATGATAAGGTTTGGTGAGGAAATGAGGGGGAAATTTGAAAAAAGAGTTTAAAAAATATATTGTCCACCTACCATGCTTCACACGCGAAGGAAGGGACAGCGTCAAGTCACTCGGTCGAGTGCACCAGCCACTCGGCCGAGTGGCTCATTCCAGGAGCTGGTGTAAAAGACTAACTGTTACTCGGTCCCTCACTCGATTGAGTGAGTTCCACTCGGTCGAGTACTCGGTGTACTCGGCCGAGTGCAGCCTTAGAACTTATGGGATATTACACTGGCGAAAAACCGTTCTTGTTATAAATTAGATAATGGGTTACGAAAAACCGTTGACAATATATGGTAACAGTTGTCAATCAACCGTTGACAAATATAATCAATAACGATTTGTTTTTTAACCGTTGGAAATTTTAGAAAATGGTCCTCTGCGGAACCGTTGTAACTCTAATTTAATAACGGTTTCTCCAAGAACCCTTTCTCTAAATTGTACGCTGGAGGTTTATGCTAGTCTTTGGACAACGGTGATCGATGTTCCGTTATTATATGCAGTAAACCGTTTTTATATGTTCATTGTTAAAGTGCGGAATTGGCATAGTGTTGTTGTCCCTAGAACGTTCTCATGTTGTAAAACTGGTATCTCAAGAGTGAGCATCCATATAAAATATTTTTTTTAGTATCAAATATGAGCGGGAGATAGGTAGGAGTGTGCATTAGAAATTAAATGTTTTTTAATAATTTTATTTATTTAGTATAAAATATAATTAATCTCGGATTGTTTTAACAATCGATTTGAATGTAAGTCGTATCATTTTTTTAAACTTGTCAATATTATTGATACCGTCATTTTAGTATCAAAAATAAATACCTAATTATGTACTACTAACAGAAGTCAGCGGTAAGTAGGGTCGATCTCCACAGGGAGGCTAAAATATCTATCTGCTAATTACGTCTGCCTAGTAACAAATGGGGGGTTTTTAAATTGGTTTCTAAACTACTGAAGATCTAAGGCAAGAGAAATAAAGACAAGAGCAATAAAGCTAGAAAAGGCGAGATATCTGATTAGATAGAGAGAGATATGTCAGGATTTCGGTTCATTATGGCAGTTCACTAACTCAATGTCATAAATAGTCCAGACGATCTACTGAGAGAAAGGCAAGGGAAAGGTCCTTCCGGTCCGCTATCCACCCTATATTACAACTAATTTAACTTCCGTCCTCATTAAGGTAGTCTATTGTTCATAGCAGGTCTGTTCAATCCAATCTTCCGATCTAGGAGCGAATTTAACCAGATAATGGGGTTTAGAAGCGTGCACTCAACTAAACTTATTATAGTTATATTGCTATAAGACAGTTCTCACAGTCATTCATCTAGCCTATTCACAACATCGTCACTTCTCTACCATGGCTCCCCTAATCCTAACATAAGGGGAATTAGCTACTCATGCTTTTGATGTAATCAACAACAATAACAATAATGAATATGCTAAAGAGAGACATATTAAAGAGATGATAAAGATGAAGCATAAACGATTGAACAAGGACAATAAGCAAGAGAACAATAATTAAGAACAAGCAAAGAATTAAACTAAGATTAAAGAGAAGAGAAATATTAGAAAGTTCGAATCCGGAAAAGAGAGACAAGCAAGAATTCCCAGCAGTAAATAGGAGTAAAGCAAAGTATGGTAAAGTGTAATTAAGATGTAAAACCGTTTTTTTAACCTAATGACGACTTCCTTTATATAGGTAAGTGTTTTATTAACATAAATAAACCTAACACGAAATAAGAATCCCGCGTATATAACCTAATCACTCGATCAAGGCATTTCATTCCTCTCGATCGAGTGATTCTTCAGCAATTCTTCTCGATCCAGGAAACAGAGCTCTCGATCGAACACCTCTAAAATAGCTCACTTCGATCAAGTACAACAGGGACTCGATCGAACAACTTAGACTGCCAAAACTACTCGATTGACCTCAAAACTTCTCGATCAAGCAAATAGCCACTGAAAACAGCACTGACTCATTTGGTTAACTTTTAAGGACCTCCTTCACACTTCCGGAGGTACGACATTCTGCTCTAAATCTCCATATCTCTAAAATGAAAGCTAAGAGGAACGAATAAGGTACGATATCTCCACTTTAAGGTCCATTCCTGAAAATGAGACAAAACGAACAAAAGTAGCCAATTCGGGGCATTTTGCTATACAAAGCAATGAAATTGATACAGAAATGTGTGCAATAAAAGGCTAAAAAGACTACATAAATTGCACGTATCAAATCTCCCCAAACCGAACCTTTACTCGTCCTCAAGTGAACTAAATACAAACTAATGGAACGGATATGAAAACTCAGAGCTAGATATAACTTGTCCACTTAAACCGTTTAATGCAATCAAAACTAACAATTATAGCTTCAACAGTCAAGCACAACCGATTTGTATGATGTCCATAAATAAGCTGACCTGTCGACCTTGCAAGACCTTTAAAATCGGACTCTCACGGGTCACTCTTCTCTCATGAATCAAAGGGTGAATATAAATGTGTAAGAGAAGAAGAGAAAATAGTCACTCACCTAAACTACGACCCACATAAACATGCATGCAACAAAAATGATAGACGATTCTAGTCACCATACATACATTACAACCAAACAATGTCCGTCACAGCCGAGGGCTTACAAAACTTATGGGGAAGTGAGGCTACAGGTATGAAAAGGCAAAACAGTTATGGGATATGTGGAGGTAGAGCGTCAAGCTAGCAAATAAACAATACCATAAAAGAACATCCAATTCTCAGCTGATTATGAAATCGAACACAAGTGCCCGTCTTTGGCACAAAACTCACAAACCAAGAAACATCAACTCCTCAAATGATATGAATAAAACATAGGAGCAAGACCGTCACAAACTTCCCTTTTTTAAACGGTCTATCTTTTTTTCATTTTCTTGTCCACTTTTCTTTTCTTTCTTTCTTTTCTTTTTCTGATTTTCACGTTTTTTTTTCTTTTGCTCTTTTTTTTTATCTTTCATGCTTTTCTCATTTTCTTGCCCACATTTCATTCTTTTCTACCAACTCCATATGAATTAGAACAGACAAACTCGCATCAATGAAAAATATACCAAAAAAACACACTAAACTAGCTTGACAGGCAGGCTCAATTTGGGTGTAGTTAATGGGTCAAAAGGCTAAGTTTGGCTAATGTGGAGCTAAATGGGTGAAAATGAAAGAAAGAGAAAAATTGCAAGCACCTCCCTGCATGTGATACCGACCACAAACCCGAATGTATGCAAACAAAAAGCAATCGAATTTTATATAAGTGCAAAGTGATGGACATGTTATGCAAGGAGTATACTACTCTCAATTCCTACATGAAGTGGTCATGAATGACACCAGTTATACGACTCTAATAACATAGAAATTTTAAAGTAGTTTGCCAATTTATTCAGGTCAACTCTATATGATCAGCTGTATTTTTAACATTAACTCGTAGACTATGCGCATGACTAAGCTAATAACTGCCAATTAGATGCAAGGCTTAAGTGAAATGACAAGTTACAGTGTAAAATCATCACAGAAATCTACCGTTCCGACTAGACCTATATGCAAAATGAAACGTGATAGTTTTGAATTTTTCTATTTTTTTTTGTGATTTTTCATTATTTTTTAAATAAAATACGATGCAAACAGAAAAATAAACGTGAATGCAAAACAAATGCAAATGCAGACTCAAAGGAGGCAATACCCTCCCCAAACCAAAACGGACAACGCCCTCATTATCCTCTAGCATACACCATCAGTATATATACGGAGAGTGGGATAAAACAGCCAATAAATGAATGAAACAATAAATAAATAAAGGAGATGAAAAATAAAAAGAGCAGAAATACATACAAAATTAGCGAACTTCCTCAAACTAGCTAGAAAACTGGGGAAGTGAGTAGACCAGTATCTACTCATCGACCGCCTCCTCCTCATCTACCACCGTGTATTCAGGATCTCGCTCTTGCTTCTGTCTCCTCCTCTCGTCAGCTCTAGCTCTCTCCTCATGCTCAGCTGTGTCCGCCTCGCTCTCTGGCTGCGGGTACCCCTCCGCCGGGAACCGGTAGAAAGAAGGGTGTGGCCAGCTGATGCGTGTCTAATATATGATGTTTTACACCCTATTTTACATGCATTTCAGAGCTCAATTGAGTAGTTTATGCTAATATTTCCCTTGTTTCGTGTATTTCTTCCTTTTCTTGTGATGTTGTAGGAATATGAAGATTTCAGCGGAAAATAAGCCGAATCCGTCCCTAAGTACTTAGCATTGCATTTGACATGGAGTATTAACTCGAGGAATGAGCTTGGTGCGCGTTTCAAGGCCTAAAGATAGCAAAAGCAAGGGTGCGTACGAGTTTAACAAGCAAAGAAGCATTTCACGATATTGCAGCCTCATTCAGATGGCTATATCTCGGGTTCTAGAGCAGATAATTGAGTGATTCCAATTGCACGTGAAAGCTTATCATCTTAGCTTTCCAACGCCGTGTAGAACGCCTGATTTGACCAAGTAACGAAGAAATGGCAGCTGTTTTAATATCGGTGCGCACTGCAAGAATCGTCAGAATGCAATTCTGTACAGCATCTTTGGTCGATCGACTGGCCTCATTGGTCGATCGACCACCACGCGAGCTGATACGCAAATTAAAAGTCGAGAATAGTTCAAGCCCATATTGTAATTAGGTTTTAAGAAGGAGTTACGTTATTTTCTTATATAACGTAACTTCAGTTTATCAGAGGGATTATCATCTAGTTCCTAACATACAGTAGCTATTTTCGTAGTTTAGAATTCTCAATAAAGTTCACACCTTATTTCCGGATTCATCGCTTGTTCCTTAGCTTTGGTAATTCTAATCCTTTAATTTCAGTATTGTTATTTCGTTTCAGTAGTATTATTTCTTGCGAGATAGAATCCCAAACGACTAAATTGCTGAGATCGAGAGATAATGTAATTTAGGCTTTAGGAATCACTTTTCAGGGCGAGAGCTAGCATTAGTGAGACTTAGGGACTGGTAGCATAGGCCGAAAGGAGCTACTAGTTAACTTGGACCGAGAGGACTTGTTTTACCCATCCTACACGACTGTATTTCGGACTTACCTAGGATTATGTCCCATCGTAGCTATAGTGAACCGACCGTCTTAACATTTCTTTTATCATTGTTTACCGTCCTTATTTACTTTTATTTGTTTATTTAGTTTATGTCATTAGATTTAGTTATAATTCTCATCAAAACCCCCTCACTGTTACCCGATAGACTGAAATATAAAGCGACTATTATCTCCCTACCTCCCTGCGGATCGACCCTTACTACCACTTGCTAGTTGTAGTTAGGTATTATAAATATTATTTTTGATACTCACTTCGACAGGTATCAAATTTTGGCGCTGTTGCCGGGGAGGCAGCGCTAGTTTTAGTTGTTTTTCATTTTAGTCTGCTTTTTTTTTCAAGGGAAGACCGAGTACCTTGAGGCGCTTCTTATCTTCTTCTTTAGTGTTGTTTATTTGCGATTTTCAGAGAGTCCACTTATGTTCCATTCTCGGGAGCAAAGAGTCTTTGTTTTGTGGGAGATGCGGCGGAGCGGGACACACATCTGAGGCATGCAGGCA
This sequence comes from Silene latifolia, assembly GCF_048544455.1. Lineage (NCBI taxonomy): Eukaryota > Viridiplantae > Streptophyta > Magnoliopsida > Caryophyllales > Caryophyllaceae > Silene > Silene latifolia. Next base: position 97,610,291 of record NC_133538.1, read on the forward strand.
CCCTAATGAGAAGATGTTTGCTTTTCATCAACTTTAGCTCGACAATTCTTATAATTGCGCTCCTACTTCACCGCATCAACCATATGTGCCTCCTTCTGAATCCCCAGCACCATCCACTCCGTCACAGCAAGAGTTGAAAAACGAAGTTGCAGAGTTGACGAGTCTAGTGCAGCTGCTTATGGTGGAGGTACAGAAAAGCAATGCGGCGAATCGAGCCTTAATCACGAAGTGATATCTCAAATTGCTACATTAGACAAGAACGCAATGAGATACCAAGTCAATTTCACTCTCTGAATCAGCGTATTGAGACCGTACATGCAATGACGCTGAGGAGCGGGTCCGCTCTTGATGGACCTAAGAAAGCTGCTGGAAAAGGAAAGAAGAAAAAGAGCGAGAAAAAGACGGACAACAGCGATTCCGGTCGATCGACCGCATCACCTAGTCGATCGACCACTTCGCGATCCTCAGTGACAATTCTGATCTTTCTGTTCATTCTGGAAAAGAAGAAGTCAGTCGATCGACCGACCACACTGGTCGATCGACCGATGATACTGCTGATGATGAGCCAATTCGTCCTCCAATGCCAGATAACTTGAGGGATTTCTTGTTTCAGGATGAGACGACTCCGAAATTATCGAGGCAAGACCCAAATGCTGATGGGCCAGTTCCGGTTCCAAGGTATAACCCTACGACGATTAATGGTTCATTTTTGAGACGGTCTGAAGAAGGGTAAAGCTATAACAAGGAGAAAGTAGTGGATTTTCAGCCTAAGTCCACTGATGCCGGTGTGAGAGACCTAGAGGAGAGGGCAAAGCTACTTCTGACAGCCCCTTATCCAGAAAGACTGGTGCCAACCAAAGATGAGGTAACATTCGGTAAATTCAAAGATGTCGTGCGTAGTCTTAACGTGGTTCTTAGAGCTAGTTAATCAAGTACCTGCGTATATGAAGTTCATGAAACAGCTGCTAGCTAAGAAAAGGTCTTTGAATGTTGTGGAGTCAGTGCATTTAACTGAAGAGTCTAGTTCGTATTTAACTCACACTCCTACTCATAAACTGTCTGACCTAGGTATTTTTTCTGTCCCATGTAGCATTGGTACCTTCTCAATTGAGAAGACATTATGTGATCTAGGGGCTAGTGTCAGTGTTATGCCTTTGAGTCTGGCTAAGAAGTTGAAATTAACTAGATTCACTGTTACTGATATGACTGTATAAATGGCTGACCGTTCTGCAGTTCAGCCACTAGGGGTCTTAGAGAATGTGCCTGTTTAAATTGAAAAGTTCTTTTTCCCTGTTGACTTTGTTGTTTTGGATATTCCTGAAGATGTCAACACCCCAATTATTTTGGGAAGACCGTTTCTGCACACTACTGGTGCAATAATTGATGTAGGGGAAAGAACATTGAGATTTAAGGTAGGGAAGAACTCTATTATGTTTGCCCAGTCCCCTAGGAAGAAAGACCCCATGTGGCCTATGACTTGTAATATGATTTCTGAAAAGCAATCTTATTTTGTGCTTTCTGATATGCCTACTTCAGTACCTGTGCCTATTCCTGTTACGACACCTCCGCCCCAGATTGGGAGCAATATGGAGGACAATTCTCTTGTTTTGAATTTTGCAGGAACTGGTTTGGGGAAGGAAGAACCACTCGCTGCTCCAGCTGAGAAGGAGCCCATTGTTCAGAGAGGTGGTCTAGGATGTCTTAGTTATGGCACGGACGAGGAGCCAGATGAGGAGCCCAAGAAGAAGGAGCCAGTCAAAATTTCGGAGTCGGATCTTGAGTGTGAGGAGCTAGAAGATGATGGCCATGCTTGGGAAGATGCTAGGGATGATCCATTGAGCATCCCAGTCGGAGTAGAGTGGAGTCCAGCTTCCGAGATGAGCACTGCGGAAGCTACTTCATGTAGACAGAAGCCTTGGTCGGAGATTTTCCGCAGTTTCCGTTGATTCGTTTCTTAGACCTTTTTAAGACAATTTATTGCTTTTAGACTTTTTATCGTTTTTCGTGTGCGCGAAACTTCGCTTAGTTTGGTTTGCTTAGGATTTTTATAAACTTTAGACTGTTACTTTGGGTTTTGCGCAATTTTTGGGCGCGTTATCATGTGCATTCGCAGGTTTATAGACCATATTAGCTCAATTTATTGAGCTAATTCGAAGAAATCGAAAACTTACATAAAGGGATTTTCGATCGATCGTCTGGCCTTCTTGGTCGATCGATCGACTGCTACAGCTGATCGGAGCTTCGTTCGTGTCAACTTGGTCGATCGATTTGCTCTGCTATGGTCGATCGACATTTACGTCTTCTTTGTCACTGTTATCGATCATTCCCCTGCTGTGTTTGATCGATTTGCGGAGTTAAGGGAGTATTCCCTTCACTTTATTCTCCGCTTAATTTCTGATTTCTTTCGTTTTCTCATTTTTGCACATAATTTTGCGTTTTATAATTGTTTTCTCGTTTTACGCGTGGTATTGGTTGTCTTTTCAGGTACCTTTGGTAGCACTGCTGGCTACTGAAACCTCCTAGCTCACGCTGGTTTGGGGAGGTTTCCTTTTGCTACGCTTAAAGTCTTGTGAGTTTCCAAGTCTTTCTTTATGTCAAATTTAGTTAATTTATCGCAAAATTCCCATTTCTCCTTTTATCTCATTACATGATTTTGCATGGGGACATTGTGCGATTTGGTTTGGGGAAGGGTTTTGCATCGCATATCATTTGCTTGCATTCACGTTTACATTTTGTTTTGCATTGTTTATTTCATTTCCCTTATATATACAAAATTCCAAAAAAATTGAAAAATTTCATAAAAATTCAAAAAAATGCACGTTTATTTTAGCATATAGTCGAGTCGGAACGGTAGTATTTCAATGATGACATTGCATTTGTATCTGTTATATGCCTAAGCCTTGCTAACTGACATGTTTTTAGTAGAATCATAAATGCATATCTACGAGTTTTCGTTAATTTCTTGCTGGACTTGAGACTTGACTTAGATTTTGGCAAGCTACTTATATTTTCTGAGGTTTAGAGCTTATAACTGGTGACATTCATGACCAGTTTATCTAGGAATGTGAGTAGTTACTCCTTATGAGACATGTTACATAAATATGCATAAATATGAACTTGATCTGCTTAATACCTGTATGCATTCGGTTTGTGGTTCGTAGACACATGTGTTAGAGGTTTCCCTTTATTCGTTTTACCCATGAGCCCCTCATAGCCAAATTTAGCCCTTTGTCCCTTAACTACATTCTATATTTAGCCTGCCTTTGTCAAGCTAGTAGTATTAGCCTTTGGGAATGTGTTTGTTGCGGTTTGGTTATTATGCTCTTATTGAGATGATTTTGGATGAAAGAATGAAGGAGGAAAAGGATTTGAGAAAGTTGAAAAGAAAGAAAAAAAATAGAAAAGAATAGAAGAAGAAAAAAACGGAATACGAAAAAGAAAAAGAAAAATCGAAAAAAATCACATGTTTCAATTATTATGATTTGGTGATTTTCACTCCCATGTCATCATTTATATTCTTTGGGGAGTTGAATTATATCGGAGATTGTGAGATTAGTGCTAATCATTTGCACCAGATTTATTGTTTAATCTTGAGCAAGAAGTTGGATGTTGTCATATAGTTTTGTTTAGGTACTAGCTTGATCACCTATACCTCCACATTCCCATAAATGTTTTGCCTCTACTTACCCATAGCCTCACAAATCCATATTTACCTCGGCATGTGTTATGGTCATTTGTCTGGTTGGAATGCATATGTACGGTTGTAGAGGTCATTTTCATATTAGATTGCAAGCATCTTCTTATAGGTCGTAGTTAGGTGAGAGTCTTCACAAAATTACTTCTTTCTATCTTTACATATATTCACCTGTGCTTATTTGAGTGATTTGAGCGACCCGTGAGAGTCCAATGTGATAAGTGTCTATAGTTGACGGTTCAACAGTTTTTTAACGACTTCATAACTCGTTTGCATGATTCATATGCTAATTGATTGTTATTTGTGCATTAAATTGGTTTAGGCTTTACTTATTGCATTTCGCTCTGAGATTGAACTCGTTCCATTATGTTTTAGGATCGAGTCTAGTTCTTGCTTGGGGACAAGCAAGAGTTTGGTTTGGGGAAGTTTGATGCGTGTCGAATATATGATGTTTTACACCCTATTTTACACGCATTTCAGAGCTCAATTGAGTAGTTTATGATACTATTTCCCTTGTTTCGTGTATTTCTTCCTTTTCTTGTGATTTTGTAGGAATATGAAGATTTCAGCGGAAAATAAGCCGAATCCGTACCTAAGTACTTAGAATTGCAGATAATCGAGTGATTCTAATTGGAGGTGAAAGCTTATGCTCTTAGCTTTCCAACGCCGTGTATAACGCGTGATTTGACCAAGTAACGAAGAAATGGCAGCTGTTTTAAAATCGGTGCGCACTGCAAGAATCGTCAGAATGCAATTCTGTACAGCATCTTTGGTCGATCGACTGGCCTCATTGGTCGATCGACCACCACGCGAGCTGATACGCAAATTAAAAGTCGAGAATAGTTCAAGCCCATATTGTAATTATTTTTTAGGAAGGAGTTACATTATTTTCTTATATAACGTAACTTCAGTTTATCAGAGGGATTATCATCTAGTTCCTAACATACAGTAGCTATTTTCGTAGTTTAGAATTCTCAATAAAGTTCGCACCTTATTTCCGGATTCATCGCTTGTTCCTTAGCTTTGGTATTTCTAATCCTTTAATTTCAATATTGTTATTTCGTTTCAGTAGTATTATTTCTTGCTAGATAGAATCCCAAACCCTAGTTATAGTTTTATGCATATTTATTCATCATTTATTTCAATTATGCAATTCTTTATGCCTATTATCAAATTAGTTCTTGTTATTTACATAAGTATGAGTAGCTAAACATCCCTTGCTAGGATGTAGGGGATCTATGGCGCAGATGGCATTAGAATAGGTGACCCCGCATTAGGGCTTGGTCGATCGACTGGCTTAACTGGTCGATCGACTGAGCCGGTTAGTCGATCGACTGGGGTAGCTGGTCAATCGACTAACCTCGCATCTGGTTTTGCTTCGTTTGTTACGTTAAGTGCTTTATCTTTCAATGAGACCGAGAGGAGACTTGATAGATGCTTAAACTTGACCATCCCGTAGATCGAGAGATAGGAATGGACAATAATTAATGAGTTAAAACGACTAAATTGCTGAGATCGAGAGATAATGTAATTTAGGCTTTAGGAATCACTTTTCAGGGCGAGAGCTAGCATTAGTGAGACTTAGGGACTGGTAGCATAGGCCGAAAGGAGCTACTAGTTAACTTGGACCGAGAGGACTTGTTTTACCCATCCTACACGACTGTATTTCGGACTTACCTAGGATTATGTGCCATCGCAGCTATAGTGAACCGACCGTCTTAGCATTTCTATTATCATTGTTTACCATCCTTATTTACTTTTATTTGTTTATTTAGTTTATGTCATTAGATTTAGTTATAACTCTCATCAAAACCCCCTCACTGTTACCCGATAGACTGAAATATAAAGCGACTATTATCTCCCTACCTCCCTGCGGATCGACCTTTACTACCACTTGCTAGTTGTAGTTAGGTATTATAAATATTATTTTTGATACTCACTTCGACAGGTATCACCAGCCATCTGGAACGGGACGTCCTCTCCTCACGTGATACTCGTATAGAGGGAAGAAGGCAAGTGCCTGATCCCGCACTATACGAGCCAGTCGAATACACATTTCAAGGAGCAAACCGTCATGACGCCCTTGGTTCATGACCTCAGGCGCCACAAAAGGACTAGGAGGAACAAAATTAGCTGGCAAGACCGACTGTGTAACATAAGGAGTAGGGATAGGGGTCGGTGTAGGCTTGGGCGTGGAAGTCTGCCCAGCCTCAGTCGGTGTGGACTCCTCTCTAGTCTCAGGTCTCTTCCGCTTCTTAGGAGCGGAAGTAGTGGGAGGAGCAAGTGTAAGGAGGTAGGACGGTAGAGGTGGACGTAACCTACTCGACACAGTGGTCAAAGGTGTAAGACGCGGTAGGTAGGGAAACGGAAAGGTAGCGGACTCGGAACCACAGATCTTCCAAGTCCGCTGATCCTTAGCTAATAAAAACATCACCAGCATGGCGCCATTATCTAAGTCCGCTTCCCTATCTAAGTGTGTCAGGCCTCGGGGGAAGTCAGTGAAGAGAGAACGGGCGAGGTAGGAGGCTATGCCTCCACAGGAAATCGTGCCCATTATCTTCTGCCCGACAGCATTAAAATGCTGAGCTGTCAAGTAAGCGATGTTAAGAACAAAGGGGTCAGCGCTATCAATGTTCAAAGAGACAACTCAACATTGTTAATATTGTTAGGCTCTTTACGGTCAAAGATCGTCCCTCTTAGGAGACGGAGAAAGTGATGGGTGATGTCGTCGGGTCTCCCAATCAAACACATTTATAATTCTAACCAAACAACTAGTTAATGGTAAGTCGAGGTCGATCCATGGGACGGTGTGCTTTGGGTTCTAAGTCTATCTATCTCAATTTATGCTAGTGTCACAACTGATTTGGGTTTGTAGTTGTGTTCTAGACTAATAAAAGCAATAAAGTAAAACAAGCAATCAAAGGAAGGATGTAAACAAGTGATTAAAAGTGCTAGGATCTCATGGGGTCATAGGGGATTCATGGTGTTGATCATACAAACATGTTTACAAAGTTGTAAGCAATTAATGTTGTAAAGGAAACGAGGTGGTTTATGTCTTACGGTTCTTAGGAAGAGTTGGGTCCCGGAGCCAAATCGATTAGATTGTACAACACCTACAAGTCGACTTACTTTCCTCCTAATCACTTCTATGCATGGTTTAACAAGACTCGAGTTGGTTTATATCTTACAAGTCTTGTTGAGTAGATAAGAGATGGTTCTAAATGCAAGGATTCATAGTCTTAGCATTTCATCAAACATAACATGTGCATAGGTTGACATCACAACAAGCAAGCAATTTAATTATGAAAACATATTAGATTAAGCATTGATCATTCCCCATGTTGGTTACCCCTAATTACCCACTAATCCTAGTTAAAAGACTACTCCCTAATTATCATGGGAAATATGTCATTAATGGTGTCAATCATCGCTAAGAAGAAGTTGAAGGAGGGGGCTGATCAGCTGGCTCGAACCCAGGCGGTGTGCAGCACTTTTTCTGACTCTCTGAAGCAGTCTGAGGAGAAGATCAGTGAGCTGATCTCCCTGGCCACCAACGTTGTTGCCTATGCCACCTGGCGGGGAAAGATCAACGTGATGCTTGCTGCCCTTGAGGAGGCTCCCACCCAGCAGGCTATAGAGGTAGAGGAGAAGCAGCTGGAGATGCTCTACCCTACCCAACCTGATCTGAGCGTGCTGATGCCTGAAGTTGGTGAGGTGAATTCTCCTGCGTTGGCTGAGCAGTGGCTGGGGGTGGTCTTTGGAATATCCCAGGATGTCTTCTTGTGACGGAGCTCGAGGGGAGCTATGACGGCTGAGGATGCTCAGGCTGAAGCAGTACCTGAAATGAGAGGTCAGCAGGTAGAGGAGATGCCAGAGGTGGAGGTCATTAATGTGACCGATATTTAAGTTTTTATGTTTTGATGACCTTTTTTTTTTGGCAGTCTGGCCCAGAGGTGGCCGACTTTGTAAGTTTTAAAACTCTTCTTGCGTTTGCTCCGCCAGGGTGGCGGTTAAACTTGGGGCCGTATTTTTTGGCCATATTTGGTAATGCCCCTTGTCATAGTTTGGCAAGGTTTTAGCTTACATATCGTGTGTTCGTTGTTTCTCTCTGTTTTTAGGAAGTTTGTGCCGTGTCAGTCTGCTTGACTGATTTAGGCGAGTCCTGTCACCCTGAAAAGGCTAACGTTCGACTCAAATAGCTAGCTGTGTCGACCGATGGGCGATTTAGGCGTATCTTGCAATGTTAGGAGGAGTGGCCGTGTCAACCTAGGATGCTGATTTAGACCAGCCTGGTCAGCCTAAAAAGGCTGATCCAGACCAAACTAGCTGCCGTGTCAGCCGGATGGCTGATTTAGGCGTATGCCGCAGTTTTTTGGACTACTTAACCTTGTTCATGACGCAAGGTGTGTTCATCTCATTTAATGCCAACAGGGGCGTTATTGAGGTAAGTTTATCGTCATTCTAGGACCAAATGGAGACGCTGCAGGATTCTGGTAGCGCAGATATCCCTACGTTCCATGTTCGTTTTTGCATGCATGCTGGGGCCTTGATTAATTGCGATTAGTGCGAGCTACGTCCAGGGGTGGTATCAGGGGTAGCTGGATAAGCGTATTCAGCTGTCAGCCAGGCTCCCTTTCGTATGTTCCACAGTCCGCCTGGTGAGGGTGCTCCTTGTGGAGAAAATAGGTTGGGCATGTTGGAGTGCCGTGTGCCTTGTCACCCGCGTTGGCGATTGATGATCTGCTAGACATCCTTTCAAAGTACCATAGATACCAGAATTCAAAGTGATGTACTTAGAGAAGCACGAAAATAAGAAAATCTATTAAAATGATGTGAAGTACACTGCGCCATCTCATGGGGTACGGAGCAATTGTGGTCCCGGGACGCCGCTGCACCACACCATCCAATAGTAGTTTAAAGTTTTAAAAATAACTAAAGATACAAGAAATAAGAGTGAAACTGGCAGTATGCCTACTACCGGATTTTTATTTTATCTTTAAAAATGATTTGGCTTCTCATAGTACATTATTCTGAAAGCTAGAGTCTACTTATTATTAAAAGTAATATCTCTTCAGGTGAAGTATGTTCCATGGACGTTGTATGATTTGACCTTCCATAGTCATCAGTCTGTATGCACCATGGCCAACAACTCCTTCTACCTGGTATGGTCCTTCCCATTTGTAGGCGAATTTGCCTACTTTTCGATTTTTGGTGTTTTGAAACACCTCTCGGAGAACCAGGTCTCCTACCTCCAGGAGCCTGACTTTCACATTCTTGTTGTAACTCCTGGCCACTGACTCTTTGTAGGCAGCCAGACGGATTTTTGCGCTTGCTCGCAGCTCGTCAATTGTTTCCAGGCTTCTGGTCATCTCTGCATTGTTCAGTTACCTCGTCATATTTTCATACCTGTGAGTGGGAACTAGAACTTCTGATGGAATGACCGCTTCCGCGCCAAACACCAGGCTGAAGGGTGTTTGACCTGTTGCTATCTTTAGCGTCGTTAATTCGACCATAACACTAGTGGCAATTCATCTGCCCACTTTCCTCCTAACTCCTGTAACCTCCTTATCAGATTGTCCATAATGATTTTATTGCTGGACTCAGCTTGTCCATTGGACTTTAGAGTCCTAGGTGCTGACTTTTTTAAGGTATCGTTGGAGATGAATTGTGAGCCATTGACACATATGATTTCTGATGGGATTCCAAATTTGCAAACGATGTTTCGTTTTATGAACGAAATGACTTGTTTGTCTTTTACCTCCGTGAATGCTTCTGCCTCTATCCACTTGGAGAAGAAATTTGTCATTGCTAGCATCCAGGTTCTGTTTCCTGTTGCCCGTGGTAAGGGGTCTACTATGTCCATGCCCCAAGCCATGAATGGCCAGGGAGAGATAATAGGGTGCAGAGGCTCTGCTGGCTAATGGATCATGGGCGCTGAGCGCTGGCAGGCATCACATTTTCGTGCATACTCTGCTGCATCTGCTTTCATTGAAGGCCAATAATATCCCTGTCTGAGGGCTTTATTTGCCAGACTCCTGCCCCCTGCATGGTTTCCACATTCGCCACTGTGGAGAGCATGCAACATAGTCTATGCTTCTTCCTTGAACAGGCACCGTAGGTAGGGGCCTGCTAGCGATTTTCTGAATAATATATCATCAATAAGTATGAATCTGGAGGCCTTTATTCTAAAAGCTCTCACTTCCTTCTTCACATCTGGTAGCTTGTTATGGCGCAGCCAGTCTAGGTAAGGTGTGCGCCCGATCGTCTGGATCGGCTACCTGTCGGGCGTCTGCTGTTTGGCGAGAGCTCTCACCTTCCTCTGAATCGCTGGATTTCCTTTTCGCTTTGTGGATCCTCCGGTTCACCCTGTCTATTTCGTCGCATTCGGATAGAAGGTTCCGCAAAGATATGTGCTATTGGAATCTTTGGATAGCTCTTGGTTTGAATGTTGCCCCCAGGGTTGCTAGGGCGTGTGCCTCCACGTTCTGATCTCTGGGGACCTGTTTAAGCTTTCAAGTTTCGAATTTTTGTTTTAATTCCTTTGCTACTTTTTGGTATGCAATCAACTTCGAATCTCTGGCTATAAACTCATCATTTACGTGGTTGACTATTAACAGAGAGTCGCTGGATATGAGCAGGTGTCCGACCCCTAACTCCAGAGCTAGCTTCATTCCCAATATCAAGGCCTCATATTCTGTTTCATTGTTGGTTGCCTTGAATTCACATCTTACAGGTTGCGCTATCAGGTCTCCCCGTGGTGATCGCAAATTAATCCTACACCTGCCCTCTTTGGTTGGAGGCTCGTCGATATGCATCTGCGACTTAAACGCCTTGCTTCCTTCTAAAGTGAGGATCTCTGATCTCGCCGGATTCGGATGGTGGATCAAGTCGACACGATGTCGGCGATGCTTGTGATTTGATTGCTGTTCTAGGGTCGTATTGGATGTCGTATCCACCGAGGTGTCTGGACCATTTAGACATTCTTCCCGACAACAGCTTCCTCATGATAGCTTTTAGCGGGTAGTTTGTCACAACATGTATGATGTGTGACTTAAAATAGGGACGTAGTTTGCAAGATGCTACTACCAATGCTAGTACTAATTTTTCAAGAGATGTGTACCTGGTCTCTGCCGGCAGCAGAGACTTGCTTACGTAGTATACTGGCTTCTGCTCCTTTTCTTGCTCTCGACCGGACGCACTCGTGCTACTTCTTCTGATAGCTAGGTATAGGAATAATGGTTCTCATGGCTTTCGCTTTGACAGTAGTGGCGGGCTGCTGAGATAGTGCTTCAGGTCTCTGAAGGCTTGCTCGTGTTCAGCGGTCCATTCAAACTTCTGGCTTTTCCTTAGTACGTCGTAAAATAGCCTGCATTTGTCTGAAGATCTTGAAATGAACCTGTTCAGGGCTGCTACCTTTCCAGCTACTCTTTGAACATCCTTAGGTTTCTCGGGTGATTCCAGTTGTAAGACAGCTTTGATCTGCTCGATGCTAGCTTCTATTCCTCTTTGAGTTACAATATAGCCTAAGAACTTGCCAGAAGATAACCCGAAGGTGCATTTAGATAGATTTAATTTCATCTTGTATTCCCTGAGGGTGCTGAATGTTTCTGCCAGATGCCGCATATGATCTTTGGCCTTTTCTGATTTCACCACCATGTCATCAATATACACCTCCATTGTTCTTCTTATTTGTTCTTTGAACATTCTGTTAACCAACCTTTGATATGTGGAGCCTGCGTTCTTTAGGCCGAACGACATGACGTTGTAGCAATATATTCCTCTCTCGGACATAAATGATGTCTTCTCTTGATCTGCAGGATCCATCTTGATCTGATTGTATCCGCTCCATGCATCCAGAAATGTTAACATCTCATTTACAACTGTCACATCCACCATTGCATCAATATGAGGCAGCGGGAATGGATCTTTAGGACTTGCTTTGTTGAGATCGGTGAAGTCCACACATACTCTCCACTTCCCGTTCTTTTTAGGCACTACCACTACATTAGACAACCATTCTGGGTATTTTACTTCCCTTATTTTCTTTGCTGCCAGCAGGCTATCTACTTCCTGGTTGATCACCTTATTTCTTTCTGCTGCAAACTTTCTTCTTCTTTGCTGGATGGGTTTACACTTTGGGTCCACGCTAAGCTTATGTGTTTTGATGGATGGATCTATGCGTATCATATCATCGTGTGACCATGCAAAGCAATCCATGTTATCTTGCAAGAACTTTACTAGCTACTGTCGTAAGCTTCCTATACATCCTGCTCCAATGAGCACGGTTCTTTCTGGTGCGGCTTGTCCCGGGTTGATCGATCCGGCTCTTCGTTGGGGATTCGATGTATTCGTCCCGGATAGGTCACTCCCCGTAATTGCTATGCGGGAGGGCTGGCAGTGCACTTGAGTGCCTTCTTATAGCAGCCTCTAGCTTCCTCCTGATCTCCTCTTATCGTTTCTACTCCCCATGGGGTGGGGAACTTTATGCACTAGTGGTATGTTGAAGGGACTACTTTCATCTGGTGCAACCATGGTCGTCCTAGGATGACGTTGTAAGTAGAGGGGCCATCTATAACCAGGTACCTGACTTGCTTGTTGACTCCTCCCACATAGGTGGGGATGATTATCTCACCTAGCGAGCTTGGTCAAGTTTCTCCGCCAAGCCTACTAGCGGAATAGTCTTCTTCTGTAAATCCTTCTCGCTGAATCCCATGTTCTCTATGGTTTTCAGCATGATTAAGTTGACCGAGCTTCCTATATCTACCAAGACCTTTCTAACTGTGCAATTGGCCATTGATAAGGTGATAATAAGTGCATCATGATGTTCTCGTTCATCGTATGCATCTCCTTCATCAAAGCTGACTGCTGGCAGATCCCTGTGAGATATTCTGCAAGAATTGGCTGGCCTGTCTCCTTTGATCTCGGTGGCATGTCTTTTGGCTGCTGAATATATTAATCCGCTTAAGTCTAAGTCGCCTGTTATCACGTTTATAATTTTGGTGCATGTGGGTGGGTCTGCCGACTTGGCAGAGCCTACCTTATCCTGCTGCTTGCCCCCACGTGGTAATAGGTGGCTCAACTTTCCTTGTTCGTACCGGCGCTTGATCTCTCTTCTTTATGTATAGCAATCCTCAGTGTTGTGCCCAATATCACGGTGAAATTCGCACTTCTTCTTGCTATCCTTTCTCCAAGCTTGCTCTCCTACTGGTGGGTTAAGCCACCTGACTCCATCTCCCATCTCTCTAAGCACCTTCAAGATTCCTCTGATACCTGTAGTCAATATATATTCTGCCAGGGTGGGGAGTAGAGGCATACCATCAGAAAAACTTCCTTGACCGATTGGGTAGATCAAGAAAACCGCAGTAGCCGCCGCAACCGGAGCTGAATATGCAACAGCAATCCAAGGACGCATGTTGAACTACTTCGACAAGCCTGCGCGTAAGATATCCCGCTGGTTTTCCTCGATTCTGTTTACTCCCCTCCCATATGGTCTGTATCTCTCGTCCTTCTTGTTGGTGGTTTGCTTTCTTCCTGATTTCTCCACGGCTGAAGTACTAGAAATACTGGGTGCACTCTGTAAGCTGGCTCGGCCAGATATCTTCCTCCCGATCTAATCGCTGGCAATGCTTTTCCTGCACTGCTTCGAAACTATGGCACGGATGCATAGTCAGCTGCTTGTATAGGTTAGAGTCGTGGTGGAGGCCTCTTCTGAAGGCTTCTACTGCTGTTGAGACATCACACTCTCATACTGCTACCTTCTCATTGTTAAATCTGGTATTGTATTCTCCAATGCTCTCTCCTGCCCCCTGGACGATTCTGTACAGGTCTCCTGTTGCTTTCTGCGCTTATGAATCATTGAGTAAATGCGTTCACCAATTCAAAGAAATGTAGATATCGACCTGTTGGGTAGGCTTACAAACCATCGAAGTGCCGGTCCTGTTAGGGTGGACCCAAATCTTTTGCACATGCAGGCCTCCTTAACTTGTCCTATATAGTTATTCTTTTATCATTTTCTTTATACTTGGCCGATATGATCAAAGGGGTCTTTGTGCCGTTGAAGAGAGGCATATTTGGATTTGTGAATCCCTTTGGCATGGCCGTGATGGATATGGTGTCCACGAATGGTGAGTCGGCATAACTGCAGAGCTTCTTTCTCGAGTGGGGTGGTAGCCACGGAACCCTGCTCGGATCTTTTTCAGTTCCAAGTACTGCTGATTAGTTATATTGGCTGAATCTGGGGTCCACCTGTCAGCTGTCTGCATATTTCCTCCTGATCCGGGTTCTTGAAGATTCGAATAAGCTCCGGCAGCCAGGGGGGTTGTGGTAACGATTGTCCCTGCCGCGCTTCACTTCTTTGGTTTGACTCGGATCCTGCTACAGGTGTCGATCGATTCTTTGCAGGATCGGCGACGGGAGGCCACCTGTTTGGATCCCTACGCAGCTAGCTGGGTGCCAGCTATCTGGTGTGAGGTATCCTAACCCTCGTGGGGTTATCCTTCCATCTGATGGTATGGTAGCCAAATCCAATCTTGTAATTATTTCAGCTTGTATCTGTCTGCTGCCTGCTGCTCCTTGTGTCAGATCTACTAAGGGGGATCTTCTTTCACCTGTCCTGTTCGCTGGAGTGTTGGACTGCTGCTTTAGGAGATCAATTTGTTCCCAGAGCTCTCTGTCTCTCCTTCTTACCTCAACATCTGCTCTCCTTTGGTCTTCTCTCATGTTTTCCATAGCTTTCTGAAGATTTTCCACGCCGCGAGCGAGTTGCGTGGGGCCCGGGCGGCGGAGTGACGCCTGAGCTTGATGTTCCTTTGTCTGATCTGATCTGAGTCGAGACAGCAGGGGTCCTGGGAGGTAGAGAGGCTTTTGTTGTCGGTAAGATTCTTGAGGTATGTCCGGGAACCTACGTGGCCACTATCGATGTTGGACTTTGGATAGACGGTGGTGGTGGTGATGGTTGCCTGCTCCCTGACATGGTTCAGATACTTGCTTTTCCATTGTATATCTAGAATATAACCGATTGACGACCACAATGCCCCACGGTGGGCGCCAAACTGTTTAGGTATTTTTACCCAAATCGATTAATTAGGGTCAATGTAGTCTATATGCGTTGGTTGAATGTATGTTTGTTCGTACGTCGTTGAGTAAATAGGAAAATAAAGTGCGTAATGTAAATTGACACGTAAGATTTTGGTGACGCGGAAAACCCAATGTGGGAACAACCGCGGGAGGGACGGTACCCTGCCAAGTATTGCACTATACGAATTGGAGGATGATTACAATAGCGACGTTTATACTAATCTTGCTGACGCTAGGTGTCAGGCCTGCGAGATCTTAGATAGGTATATATTTGTGAGTGATATGCCGTGGTGTTGATGTGAATGCGCAAGTGCGGTTGACTTGAGTATAATCTCGAATGAATGTATGGATGAGTGAATGCCCTTCTTGATTTGCTCCCCTTGGCTATTTATAGGGTAAGAACCCTAGATATATCCTACCTCGAATATGGAAAGGGAATATTATTTCCATAAGGACTTCTTTCCAAACCCTGACTCCTTGCCAATTCTCCCGATCTCCCTATCTTCTCCCTAACTTCTCCCTAACTTCTCCCTGACACTTCTTTCCTTAACACGGGCACCTTCTATGACGGGCTCTTGATCCTTCTTAAGCCCGTTTCCCCTTTTCCCCGACCGGGCTCCCTTCCCCCTTATCACTTCTTTCGTAATCTTTATTTTATCAAATGGGCCTTCTTTATTGTGCTATTTTTAGCCCAAACAATTATTATTATTATTATTATTATTATTATTATTATTATTATTATTATTATTATTATTATTATTATTATTATTATTATTATTATTATTATTATTATTATTTTTATTATTATTATTATTATTATTATTATTATTATTATTATTATTATTATTATTATTATTATTATTATTATTATTATTATTATTATTATTATTATTATTATTATTATTATTATTATTATTATTATTATTATTATTATTATTATTATTATTATTATTATTATTATTATTATTATTATTATTATTATTATTATTATTATTATTATTATTATTATTATTATTATTATTATTATTATTATTATTATTATTATTATTATTATTATTATTAGGTTAAGTACATAGCTTTTAGGTATTGCTTTATATTATTCATTCAAGTATTGTTTTAGAAAACTATCAAGAAAAACCCTTTTGTTATTCATCAAGACTATGTGTAACTAATCTCTCATCTTGGATTCAAGCAATTGAAGTACTCAATATCCGATTGTGAGTTTCAATGTTTTTGTTCTTAATCTTGATTATTGTGAATTGCTTAGTTATTAATTTTATGAATGTTGATTGATTATTGCTAGGTGTACAACTAGTGATTTATTTATCCATTCTATTGTTAGTATTGTTAACTGAATAGGATTTATTGATTAACTTTATATTGGTAACAACTAGGAATTAATATTGAACGGGATACGTCAATAGTAGTTCTTGGAATCAATTCACATAAATTTCTAAAGTGCAACTGGATTGTATGCAATATTAAGTCTCTATCGAATTCTCTATATTATATTGCTATTGTTGAGTTAAACCTTGAACTGGATTGTTAGGGTTGTTTTACAATTAGGGTTAATTAAGAACGTGATTCGTTTTAATTAACTATTCGTAAGGAGGATTATAATTTCATATTCACGATAGAGTAATCAAGATTAGTAGTTGAAACCGTCTTACAATGACCAATTGCTATTGTGTATGGATGTATGCTTGACTCTAAGACCTTTTAAATAATTCGACACACCGAAAGTTTTTAGCTTTATTACTTAATTTGCATTTGTTATTCATTTTAGTTCGTTAGTAAATCAACTCAAATCCCCCCTTTTTGTTACTACGATCTTTAATTACATTAGAGGTTGACTTGTCCTACATTATAATTTGCATATATTGTTAATCTGATTCCCTTGGGTTCAACCCTTATTTCCACTTTACTACTATTTAGTATTTGGATTTAAGTGATATAAATTGTTAATTTGAGGCATACGACTTTAGCCTGTCAAATTGTGGCGTCGTTGCCGCGGAACTTGCATTACTTATTTTTGTGTTTTAGTGTAAGTTTATGCATAATACTCGTATTTCTAAGCTAAACCCTCGAGCCTTTCGATCTAGAGATTGAGCATACTCTTTTCAGGTTACGGAAGAAAAAACGAGGTGCAATAGTGGCTATTCGTGAAGGCAACGAGTTCGACGATCTACATTCCGATTCTGACAATTCGGAAATTTCTGAAGAGTCTGATAAGTCTTTTATCATGGCTGGTACTATTAAGGAACTTACTGCACCCGATCTCACCCAACAACCTCTCTGTATTACTTATCCTTCGTTGGATGAGAATGGAACTTTTGAGTTGAAGTCGGGGTTGATTCATCAATTGCCCACTTTCAACGGTCTAAGTGGAGAGGACCCCAATAAGCATTTGTTGGATTTCCATATTGTTTTCTCAAGCATGAAGCCGGCTACAGTTACTGATGAACAACTTAAATTGAGAGCCTTTCTATTTTCTCTTAAGGATTTTGCACGAGATTGGTTATCTTACTTGCCACCTGCAAGTATTGATACATGGGTGAAGATGAAAAAGGCGTTCTTAGAAAAATACTTCCCTGCATCCCGAGCCTCTCAACATGAAGAAGGAAATTAGTAATACTGAGCAGAAGGACTGTGAGACTATGTATGACTACTTGGAACGCTTCAAGGAGTTATGTGCTACATGTCCATACCATGGATACACCGCTCAAGACCTTGTCATGTACTTTTGTCGAGGTCTTTGCATGGAAGATGCCCGTACCGTGCCTGAAGCAGGTGGTGGAAATATTGTGAACAAAAGTCCACCTGAGGCTTGGACAATCATTGGTGAGTTGGCTGAGAGCTCCCAAGATTTTGCTAGAAAATACACAAATCGTGGATTAAATTCGGTGGGTTCTTCTTCATCTTCTTTCCATCTTTAAGAGAAAGTTGACACTTTGACAAGTCTTTTTAAGGATATGATGTCAGGGCAAAGGATGTCAATGGTTTGTGGAATATGCTCTGATGGACATCCTAGTGAGCATTGTTCACTCATGCAAGAAGGTTCTCAACAAGAGGTGCATGGAGTATGGGAGAGCACACCTCAAAAGAAGTGGGATCCTTACTCTAACACCTTCAATCTTGGGTGGAAGGCTCATCCAAATTTCGGTGGGGAAATTCTCAAAACACTCAGCAATTTGGACAAGGTGGCCAATCCGGTACGGTCAACGTAAGACCCATTTCATACCTCGACCACTAGTTCAAAATATGCCGCCTAATCAACCTCCTCCTTATGGTCAAATGTCAACTGAAGACATGATTCGTGCTCTAGTTACTTGTCAAGCTACTCTCCAAGCAACAGTTATTTAAAATAAAAAAGAGAACAAGGCGTATTCAAAATATTGAGACACAGTTGGGGTAAATGGCGCCCACTATTAATAGGTTGGAGGCTAGAGATTTTAATGCACTACCGTCTCAAATAGTGGTGAACCCAAAGAATATGAGTGCAGTCTCTTTGAGAAATGGGAGACAACTAGTGGAGGCCAAGAAAGTGAAAAGAAAAGTCAGGGAACTGGTGATTCATGAAATAGAGGAAGAGATAGTGATCAAGGAAGGTGAAGAAGCTTCTATTGTTAAGGAGAAGGAGCAGATTCCCTCTCCTATACCGGTGGTGGAACCGGAGGTACTCTTTCCTGATGCACTTAAGAGGACGCACCACTTTGAGCACGACAAGGACATTTATGAGGTATTTAAAAAATGTGAGGTAAACATTCCCCTTCTTAATCTTTTGAAAAGTATTCCCAAATATGCAAAATTCTTAAAGGAATTGAGTACTATTAAAAGGAATAATAAATTGAAAGGGGTGAAGAAAGTGAAGGTTAGTGAACATGTGTCTGCTATGTTTCAGAGAAAATTGCCTCCTAAGTGTAGTAATCCGGGCATGTTCACTATTCCTTACACCATTGGAAACACTAAGATTGAAAAGGCCATGCTAGATTTAGGATCTTCTATTAATGTGATGCCTTACTTCTTATATGAATCTATGAAACTTGGTCCTTTGAATGCTACTAGTGTTGTTATCCAGTTAGCTGATAGATCGAATGTCTACCCGAAAGGGATTGTTGAGGATGTGCTTATTTTGGTTGATAATCTTATCTTTCCTGCTGATATTTATGTGCTAGACATGGAACATGATAAACATGCGGCTCCTATTCTGTTAGGTAGGACATTCTTGAAAACTTCTAGCACTAAAATTGATGTATCTAGTGGGTCTATAACTACGGAGTCTAATGGTCAGATTGTGTAGTTCAACATCTATGATGCTGTGAAATATCTTGCTGATTATCACTCTGTGAATTTTGTTGATGTTGTTGTTGATCCATTAGCTCAAGATTTCTTTAATCTTAATGGTGATGATGAGTTACAGGTAGCTTTGGAGAATAGTGTAGATGGTCAAGAGGTAGAATATGCTTTTTATGCTAAGTTACAGGAAGTTGTGGCCGAATTACATAAGTTGGAGGAGCTCCATTTGAATTTTAATAATAAATTGCCACTAACTATCCCTTCGGAGAAATTATTGCCATCTGTTTTGCAGGCACCTGTGGTAGAACTTAAGGCTCTACCTAAGCATTTGAAGTATATTTTCCTTGGTGAGAGAGAAACACTTCCTGTTATCATCTCTAGTAAGCTCACCGAGGAATAAGAAGCAAGGTTGAAAGATGTACTTGTGGAAAACAAATTAGCTATTGGTTGGACTATTGCCGACATCAAAGGCATTAGTCCAAGTACTTGTATGCACGGGATTCTTCTAGAGGATGATGCTAAACCGGTAAGGCAACCACAACGTCGATTGAATCCTCCTATGATGGATGTAGTGAAGAAAGAGGTTCTCAAATTGCTTCAAGTAGGTATGATCTATCCTTTTTCTGACAGTAAATGGGTGAGTCCTACCCAAGTAGTCCCTAAGAAGTCAGGGGTAACCGTAGTTGAGAACAAAGATGCTGAGCTTGTACCCACTAGGATCCAAAACGGGTGGAGGGTTTGTATAGATTATCGTAGGCTGAATGCGGTAACTAGAAAGGATCATTTCCCTCTTCCCTTTATTGATCAAATACTTGAAAGACTAGTGGGTAAAGCTTATTATTGATTTTTAGATGGGTATTATGGGTATTTTCATTTTGTTTGCCCCTGAGGATCAAGAGAAAACCACATTTACTTGTCCTTTTGGTACCTATGCGTATCGACGCATGCCTTTTGGATGTTGTAATGCACCTGCTACTTTTCAACGATGTATGGTTACCATATTTTCTGAGTATGTTGAACGTTTCATTGCGGTATTTATGGATGATTTTACAGTGCATGGTGATTCTTTTGATACTTGTTTACACCATTTATCTCTTGTTCTGAAGCGTTGTATTGATACTAACCATGTTTTGAATTCTGAGAAGTATCACTTTATGGTGGAACAAGGTATAGTACTTGGACATGTTGTGTCTTCAAAAGGTATTGAGGTAGATAAAGCCAAAATTGATACTATTTCTTCTCTACCTTACCCTACTAATGTCCGTGAAGTTCGATCTTTTCTTGGTCATGCAGGTTTCTACCGCAGGTTCATTAAAGATTTCTCTAAGATCGCTTCACCCTTGTGCAAGCTTTTGCAAAAGGAGACAGATTTCACCTTCGACAAGGCTTGTAAGGAGGCTTTTGATGAGTTGAAATGTAGGCTTACCTCTGCTCCAATTATTCAGGCACCGGATTGGTCTCTTCCCTTTAAGATCATATGTGATGCAAGTGATTATGCGTTGGGACAAGTGTTGGGTCAAAAAATGGGGAAGGCCGCTCATTCATTATACCTCCATGACCCTTAATGAAGCACAACGGACCTTAATCCTTACATTTTGTCACTCACGTGCTTGTGGTGGTCATTTTTGGTGCAAGAAGAACAGCGAGATAGGTGCTATATTATGGGTTTTATTAGCCTACTTTGTTTAGAGATGCTCATAGGTTTTGTCAAACTTGTGACAATTGCCAAAGAGTAGGCAATATTTCCCGAAACAATGAGATGCCGCAAAGCTACATGCTTAATTATGAGATTTTCGATGTTTGGGAAGCTTCTAGCTGTTGTTTTTGCTTTGGAAAAATTTCGATCCTATTTACCTGGTACGAAAGTGGTGGTGTTTTCAGATCATGCGGCGCTACGCTATTTGATGTCCAAGAAAGAAGCTAAGCCGAGGTTGATAAGATGGATTTTATTGCTTAGTGAATTTGATTTGGAAGTGAAAGACAAGAAGGGAGTAGAAAATGTTGTAGCGGACCGTTTAATCCGATTGGTGGATGTTTATGTGAATCCGCATGAGAAAAATCCGGTTAAAGGACTGTTTCCTGATGAAAGCTTATTCTCTATTCGTTCAGTAGAGCAATGGTATGCCAATCTTGTCAATTTTCTTTGCTCTTCTAAAATTCCACAAGGCTTCTCCAAATCTCAAAAAGACAAACTTCATAGTGATGCAAAGTATTATGTGTGGGATGAGCCTTATTTGTGGAAGCATTGTTCCGACCAAATCATAAGAAGGTGTATACCAGAGAATGAGATTACCTCAATCCTTACATTTTGTCACTCATGTGCTTGTGGTGGTCATTTTCGTGCAAGAAGAACGGCGAGAAATGTGCTAGATTGTGGGTTTTATTGGCCTACTTTGTTTAGAGATGCTCATGGGTTTTGTGAAACTTGTGACAATTGCCAAAGAGTAGGCAATATTTCCCGAAACAATGAGATGCCGCAAAGCTACATGTTTAATTGTGAGATTTTCGATGTTTGGGGGATTGATTTCATGGGTCCCTTCCCAAATTCATATGGTAATCTTTACATTTTTCTTGCGGTAGATTATGTGTCAAAGTGGGTAGAAGGTATCCCCACTAAGACCGATGATTCCAAGGTGGTGGCAGATTTTATCAACGCTAACATATTTGCTCGATTTGGAATTCCTAAATCCTTGATAAGTGACCGTGGGACTCATTTTGTCAACAAAGACAATTGGTGCTCTGTTGAAAAATTATTGTTTTAGTCATAAAGTTTCCACGGCATATCATCCGCAAACAAATGGACATGCTGAAGTGTCCAATAGAGAAG
This sequence comes from Silene latifolia, assembly GCF_048544455.1. Lineage (NCBI taxonomy): Eukaryota > Viridiplantae > Streptophyta > Magnoliopsida > Caryophyllales > Caryophyllaceae > Silene > Silene latifolia. Next base: position 97,632,184 of record NC_133538.1, read on the forward strand.
TTAAATGTATCCTTGAGAAGACGGTGAATCCTAATCGCAAGGATTGGAGCTTGAGATTAGATGATTCATTATGGGCATATCGAACGGCCTATAAAACCCCAATAGGTATGTCACCTTATCGACTTGTGTTTGGGAAAGCGTGTCATTTACCTGTAGAATTGGAGTATAAAGCATATTGGGCGATAAAAAGCTTTAATATGAGCTTGGATGACGCGGGGTTGCATCGGAAGTTACAATTAAAAGAGTTGGAAGAGCTCCAACCTGAATCATATGAGAATGCAGCTACTTACAAAGAAAGAACGAAAGCTTGGCATGACAAGATGATATTGAGACGGGAATTTAAAGTTGGTCAAAAAGTCCTTTTATTCCAATCCCGATTTCGTCTATTTCCAGGTAAGTTAAAATCTCGTTAGATCGGTCCACTTATAATTACTAATGTTTATCCTCATGGTGCAGTTGAGGTACGAGATCCGATGATAGATAAAGTGTTGAAAGTTAATGGGCAAAGACTGAAGCCCTATCATGATGCTACTGAGCTGGAGGTGGTAGAGTCATTGGATCTCTATGACCCGATTTATGAAGATTAATCTCCACATTAAGTCGAGCAAACGACTATAAACAAAAGCGCTAACGGGAGGCAACCCAAATTTTATATTTTCTAATTTTGTAATTGGTTGGATTTAAGGTTCCTAATTAGTACTCCCTCCCATCCACTCTTTTCTTCCCTATTTCCTAAAACGAATTCTTTAGGTTTTCTTCCCCTTTCCTTTTTGAGAAAGTTTTTATTAATATTATACTCCTAACTCTCTCCACTCATCAAACCCCACCATATCCTTTATTAATATTTAATTCTAATTATTCCTACCTCTATCCAATAACCAAACCCCACTCATATTTTTATCAATATTATACTCTCCACCTTTAATCTCCGTGCCCACTTCAAAGAGGAACAAAAGAGTGGATGGGAGGAAGTATTGAGTTTTAAAAAAAGAAATATTTAGTTATATTAAATTTCAGTGCACTTAATATGTTTAGTATATCTAATTAATCTAGTGTGTTATTGCTTGTGTGTAGAATAATAATAATAAAAAAAAGACAAGCACGGAAGAGGGCTGAAATTCCCGACCCAGCTACGACCCGCAGGCCCGCGCGAGAAAAAGATAGGTGAAGGAGAGGGCCGAATTGGCCAGGATTTGCTGCGGCCCGCAGGCCCACGCGGATGACCCGCCCGAGAAAAAAATAATAAAAAAAAAAAAGAGAAAGAAAGCAGCAGGTATGCCGTCTTCTTTTTCTTCCTCTTTTCCTATAAATTCAGATTTTCATCCCCTTTAAAACACAAAATCCTTCATAAATCCTCCATTGTTACACCTCAAAACTCGTCTCTAGCTTTCCCTACTCAAAATACCTCATCTTTTCTCCTATATCTCACACAAAATCCACCTAGAACACTCATAAATCAATATTGTATTCAAAAAAACGTGAACCCTAGAAATTGGGGTTTTCCAATTTCAAAAATTCCGTAGCATTTGGGCTGGGTTTTCGTTTCATTTTTTTCATTTTTAAAGTGTCTGCGTTTGTCTCAAGACCGTCTCAACAAAGTTGGAGCCTTTATTTAAGGTTTGGTCTTAATTTTCACTCTTTCTTTTCTTTGAGTTAATTTGAATTAATCTAGTTTACTCTTTAGAAAGGGTGTATATTGTTGAGTTGCTCTTACTATTATTATCTTGAATTGTTGTGGGAATCGGAAAATTGGAGTTTTGTACTCTGAAATTGCTCAAATTGGTGTTTTGTTTTGGAGAGTTGCTGTGGGAATTGCAGGGCTGTGTTGTTGTAGTAGAATTGATATTGGTTTATTGTTGAAGTTGTTGTTGGGGAATTATTGTTACGTTGCTGACTATTATGGCTATGGGTAATAAAAAACAAAAGACATTGCCTGTGATTATATGGGGTGCAAGAATTTGAGTGCTCAGCATAAGAAGGTGTGAAGAATTTTGTATGATAGGGTTATTATGGCTACTAAATTTATCGACCTCTTTGCTTTTCAATTACTCGGGATTGAAGGTGCGGTGGTGGATTTTCTTGAAGGGTGGGTTTGGGAGCGTTTTGTGACCGTAAGGTGCCCACTTTCCGGTTGTTTACCTTAGAATTCCTTTCCACATTGGAAATTTATAGAGATAATAACCTATCTAGGATCACCTTTCACCTTGATGGAGAGGAGAGGGAGTTGACTTATGATGAGTTGAGGGGAATTATTTGGATTGATGAGAAAGGGGACGGAGAATTTAAGAAATTGAGGTCACAAGAGCGAGAAATTTTTTGGAAGGCGCTAAAGAGGGGAGGAGGATAACGTACCGCGGGTGAGAAAAATGGTGATATTCTTCACCCAGCCCTTCGCTATATTCATAGAGTGTTGAATTCTACCTTTTTTATGCAAGGTAGAATCGACACACTTACCTAAGTCGGATTTGAACTATTTGTAGGCCATGATGCCCGAGAGTCACAGTCACCTGGATTGGCTTGTGATCTTTCTTTCCAGGCGTGAGAAGCACCAAAAAGCTGCATCTGGAAATATTTCGTTGGGAGACATGGTTATTTTAATTTCTCGTCACTTTAAAATTAAGGATCCAGATGACATGGTTGCAGGAGAAACATCTGTTAGTGTGGAGTTTATGCGGAGTTGCAATATGATTGTGTATGTGACTGATTATGCGGCATATGTATGGACTGTTGGTACTGATCATCGTCATTACTTAAAGTTACCTCGAGGAGTTAAGGGCAGGCCATTGCCATTGGGGCCAACTTCGGCCCATTTCTACATTCCACAGGATGTCACTCACGGAGTTTCGGAACATAATGTTGAAAACCAGGAGACACCACTAGTGTCTTCTACTCTTCAGATGGGACCATCTAGTTCATCAGGTCAAATTAATTCCTCAGATTTTGAGAAGTGGGGTGAGTGGAGGGAGAAGATGCATGATATGCAAGAAGAAAGCCTAGATAATTCTTATCTTTGTGCTGAGATGAACCGGTGTGAACCAATTTTATTTGACGAAGTATCCGGGAGAGTACGTGGAGCCCTCTTTGGAATTCTATGCTGAACTAGCTGCTAAGAAGGAGGCCGATTGGCTAGGAAAGCGGCACATGATGCTCGATCATGTGGCGCTACTTCCTCTTCACATTCTTGAGCTTATGAGGTGCTCCCTTTCCTTTCTTTTTAATTTGTCTTATTTTCACACATTTGAGGACAAAGTGTTGTTCAAGCGTGGGGAAGGGAGTTACACTCATTGTATATAGTTTCCTTTTGCATAGTAGTTGTTTTTATTAATTTATGCTTAAAAAAAACAGAAAAAAACAGAAAAAGAAAAAAAAAACAGAAAAGAGAAAGACCCGGCTAGGTGAAAACCCGAAAGGGCGCCTAGACAAAAATGGGAAAAGTGGCCGAGGACAGAGTGAAAACCCGAAAGGGCGCTCCGGTTAAAATGAAGAAATGAGTTGCATACCACGAGAGTTAGTGTGAGGTAATAGCTCGAGTGAAAACCCGCAAGTGCGGGCGCTCTAGGCAAAATGAGAGATCTAGGAAAAAAAACACATTAATTCTTTCTATTTTTGGTGAGGCGCCACAAGAAGGGTGATAAAGAAGGTTGGCCGGGTAGGACTAGTGCATAAGGTGAGGAGACCGTGGTGCGTTGTTGTGTGCACCTTGCTAAAGTGGTTGGGGGTTTTGTGCTAGTAAGAAGGAGTAGAGGTGCTTAGGATTATTCACATGAATTTTGGTTGTTTGTTGCGATCTATCTTTTTGGTTATGATAGGATTATTGTTGTGAACCATGTGAATTTCTAGTTAGGTTGGAGAGATAAGGGGCGTAGATGTGCCGGATTTGCTAAGTAATTCTTGTTGATAACATTTTGAGTTGTGCTTTGTGGTGATTTTGGAGCTTTGGTGACATTAACATTACTTAGATGGTATAAGGAGGGAAAGAGAGAGTCGTTTTGATTTGCTTGTGATCGGATATCTCCATGTTTCTCTTGTAAGACTTAGGGTGTGGTTATTGGTTAAGTTTCGGAGTTTTGCTCGGGGACTAGCAAAGGTCTAAGCGTGGGGAAGTTTGATATGACGTATTTGGTATATGTAAAGAGTGGTGATTTATGAGGAGTTTTGGAAGAAAAATGAAGTTTAGACTTGTAATTGCATAATTTACCATTTTATTATTTTGATATTAATTCGGAGTAATTTGGTAGAATTATGGATTAGCAAGTTTAAGGAATGTATTGGGTTGATGTTAGTTTTTGAGATGTGCGCTAGTATGGTTTGCAAGAGAAGATGTGCAAATAAGGCCCGATACGAGTTGATAAAACAGGCCCAAATCTCTGTGAAGCAAGACAGAAGCTGTAATACTCCGTATTTATAAGTCTTGGGGTACTCTATCGAGTAGGCCTTACTCTGTCGAGTAAGGGTAAGTTGCGAAATAGAATAGTTTCTGACCTGTTGGGTACTCGATCGAGTAGTCAGTACTCGATCGAGTAAGGGGGTACTCGATCGAGTACCTTGGGTACTCGATCGAGTGTCCTTTTTCTGAGGAGTTTTCTCGGGTTTTGTTAAATATGCGATTAAGGTATTTAAGTTTCGTCGTCATTGTTTTAAATCACTTTTACAAAACCTAAAACCCTGTTTAAGAGAGAAAGCAACCAGTTCATCTTCCTAATCGCATTCTTAGCAATTCCCGGTGTTCAGACGGTCAGTTCCTGTCGTTATTCGTATCGTTGAGTTCCTTGCGTCGAGGGTAAGATCTATGTACCCTTTTTACCGTTTTTCCCTTATTTTGGTTAAACCCTAATTTAGAGATTGGGGGTTTTTGTGTGTAGTATGTGATGTGTAGCCTCTATGTGTTATATGATAGGAGGAGGGTTCGTAGAAGAGGCTTTTTGATACAAATTGTTGATACCATCTCGATCATTGTGCTTTCCGGGTAGGATTTCCTACTCAGTATTAGTCCCATAATGGGATATTGGTGATGTGTTGTATTTGGTTGTTTGATATAATGATTGTACTGTGTTTGTGGTTGTGATTGCTGTTGATGGTTCTCGAGATACGTTCTCGGCTGAGTGGGGTCACTTGCGGGAGTGACTTCACGCCCTAGTTTCGCCCTTCGTGGAACCCGCCACGGAAGGGGATGTGCACATTAATGGACAGGGTTATCGCTCACTATGTGGAGCGGGGATTTGGTGGGTACGGCTGCGGTCCCCCATCGGGGGTGGTCCAGGTGGACGATCGGGATTGAGATGATGGGAGTTGGTTGGTGTGTGTGTGTGTGTGTGTGTGTGTGTGATTAAGTCTGTTTGTTTATCTTATTGTTGTTATACATATTGATTGTGTGATTAGTACTGACCCGGTGTTGTTTTGTAAACCTGCGGTGATCCATTCGGGGATGGTGAGCAGATATTGAGCGGGTATTGAGATGAGTACCGGATAGCCGGGATGCCACGACATGATGATAGGAGTCTTCCTGTAGCCTTTAGTTTATTTACATTTCATTAGACAGTCGGTTTGAAATCATGTATCGTACTTTTGGTTTGGTTTTGAGGATTGTATCTGTTCACTAAATTATTTATAATAAACATTGTTTCTTTATTGTTGTTTGATTATCATTGCCTCGGGTAACCGAGATGGTAATATCTTCATACCTGAGTGGTCCTGGTAAGGCACTTGGAGGATAGGGGTGTTACAAATGGTATCAGAGCGACGATCCTGAAACCTGTAACCAATGAACTTAATGAACATAGGGAGTCAATTAAAATGAACCCGGGGTAAAAGTTGTAGGAGCTAGTGCAAAGGCTTGGGAGACGTCCTAAAGTCGCAGGGGTCGCCCTACAACTTTGAACCGGTCACATGGGGGAAATGTTTGTCGAGTCGTATGTGTGTTTGGTTAACGTGTTTACGAATGTGATGGAATGTGTTAATTGTTGGATGTTGAAGTAGAAAGTTGAGCATGTGAAAGAAAATGGTGATATGAGGAAACTTGTTGATGAGATGATAACATGTTGGATGATTTACAATGTGGCATTTAATAACATGATGAAATGGTTTCGTAGATAGTAGAAAAGATGCGTAGTATGCTTATTATGATATAATGTGGTTTATAAAGTTTAGCATGTTAGCATATGACGTAACATGCGGGTAGCTTCTATGAATTAGTGTTACTCGATCGAGTGAGACTGACTCGATCGGGTGGGTTTTTGGCGATTTTGAGTCCAGAATCGAGTTTTGGGCCACTCGATCGAGTAACTAGGGGTACTCGATCGAGTAGGGGGTCACTCGATCGAGTAGCCTAGATACTCGATCGAGTAGGTAAGAGATCAGAAGGTCTGTTTGGGTTCTGAAGTTTGGGTACTCGATCGAGTACGTGGGGCACTCGATCGAGTATCCCATTACTCGATCGAGTGTGTTTTGGAACTCGATCGAGTGGGTTCTGGGCAGCGTGTTTTCGTGTTTTGAGGTTTAGTACGTGTGTTTATGTTTACCCTTTCTTATATAGCTTCAAGATGCCGCCCAAGAGAACTGCTTTGTATGCGAGAGCTGAGCTTATGACCGTGGATGACATCGTTAAGATGTTAGAGCACCGAGGATGCTCTCACCGAGACCCCAAGAGAGTGAATGAGGACAAGGATAAGAATAAGGAGAAGGAGGTTGATCATTCTAAAATCAGCCTCTATATTGCGAGGTTTAACCCGAAAGAGTACAAGGGAGTTGGGGAACCTAATCTGCTTGATAGTTGGCTGAGAGAGATGGAGAACATCTTAGACTTGGTTCATTGTCCTGATGAGATGAGAGTGGAACAGGCTTCGTTCTATCGAGGGAGGCGGCGAGCAAGTGGTGGGATTCGGTGAAGGTGAGTGCTAAGGAAATATATACCAACCAAGGCTTACCTGCTATACCTTGGGAGGAGTTTCGTAGGGGTCATGAGAAAGGAGTTTGTCTTGGAACATGTGAGGAGTAAGTTGAGAGAAGAGTTTGATGGTTTTAAGATGACTGCGCCGAGATGTCCGTGGCTGAGTACTACAGGCTGTTCAATGAGAAGTCTAGGTATGCTGAGGACATGGGTTTGAGTGAGGAGAATTTGGCATTGAGGTTTGAAAGGGGGTTGACCACCAAGATTATGGATAAGTTACCCGTGGGGATCCTTACTGATGTTAAGGAAGCTTATGAGAGGGCTGGGAGAGCGGAGAGATTGGTGGAGATGGCTCAGGAGAGGTCAGGTGGTGAGAAGAGGAAGTCCGAGAGCGAGGGTAGTGGCCAATCGAATCACAAGAAAGGCAACCACAATCAGTCTAAAGGATTTTCTTCTGGGTCTGGGTTTAGTGCTGGGGCTTCCTTTGGGCGTGGCCGTGGAAGTGTGAGTAATAGTTGGGGAGTGACCTGCTATGGTTGTGGTGGTGTAGGCCACAAGAGACATGAGTGCACGAGTGCACCGGGATCCTTTCAGAGACCTGCAAAGAGCTTCGCGAGCAACAGACCGGCTGGATCATGGCCAAACCGGGGAAGTCAAAGTTACCATAGTGGAGGCAACCGCAACGGCGGTAATTCTTATCAGAAAACACCGACGAACAACAACAACAATCAAGGGTCGGGTGCTAAGCCGGCCGCATCAGCCAGTACTGTTCAGGGAGGCGGACAGAAGACCAGTGGCAAGTTATTCATGATGGAGAAGAAGGCAGCTGAGGAAGATGCGCACGTTATCACCGGTACATTCCTTGTTAATGGTATTCCTACCTTTGTTTTGTTCGATTCGGGGGCTTCTCAATCGTTTGTGTCTTCGAGAAATGTTAAACAGTTGGGTTTGAGAGTATATGAATCTGTTAGTGAGCAAGTTTCCATACCTTCGGGTGAGTCTGTATCGTGTAGGAGATTGTTTAGAGATGTATCTTTGATAGTTGGGCAAGTTGATTTCCCTGTAGACTTGCTAGAGTTTCCTCTTAACGGTTTTGAGATGATAGTTGGGATGGATTGGTTAGGAAAGTATAAAGCTAAGATAGACTGTCATCAAAAGAAAGTGTCCTTAAGAGGTCCAAAGGGTGTTAGTGTGTCTTATCGTGGGTTTCTAGTCAAACCCAAAGTTAAGTTGATTGCAGCTGTTACCTTGAAGTCTTATCTGAGAAAGGGATGTCCTTTGATCCTGTGCCATGTGAGAGATGACCGGATAGAGATTCTGACAGTTGATGAGATACCAGTGGTGGGAGAGTTTGCAGATATTTTTCCAGAGGAGATTCCGGGGTTGCCACCGAAGAGGGAGATAGATTTCACCGTTGAGTTGAAGCCAGGGACGGGGCCGATCTCTAAGGCACCGTACCGTATGGGTCCTAAGGAGATGGAGGAGCTTAGAAAGCAGTTGGATGATCTGATAGAGAAGGGATACATCAGACCAAGTGTATCGCCGTGGGGAGCACCAGTTCTTTTCGTGAAGAAGAAAGATGGGAGTTTGAGGTTATGCATAGATTACAGGGAGCTGAACCGTGTGACGATAAAGAACAAGTATCCTTTGCCAAGGATAGATGACCTGTTTGATCAGTTGAGTGGTGCAACAATCTTTTCTAAGATTGATTTGAGGTCAGGGTACCATCAGGTGAAGATTAGAGAGGTGGACATACCAAAGACAGCTTTCACGTCGAGGTATGGCCATTATGAGTATGTGGTGATGCCGTTTGGGTTGTCTAATGCGCCGTGTGTTTTTTGGATTTGATGAATAGAATCTTCTGACAGTTCTTGGACCAGTTTGTAGTGGTGTTTATCGATGATATCTTAGTCTACTCTAAGACTAAGGAGGAGCATGAGGAGCATCCGAGGATCGTGTTGCGACTTTGAAGGATCATGTGTTGTATGCTAAAGCTGTCCAAGTGTGAGTTCTGGTTAGAGAAAGTTGCTTTTCTGGGGCATGTGATCTCTAAAGATGGGGTAGCCGTGGATCCGGCGAAGATTGAGGCAAAGGACAAAGTGGGAAGCACCAAAGAATGTCGGCGAGGTTAGGAGTTTCTTGGGTTTAGCTGGATACTACAGACGGTTCGTGAAAGATTTCTCCAAGATAGCTAGACCGATGACATCGTTGATGAGGAAAGAGAACAGGTTTCGTTGGGATGAGAGTTGTGAGACGGCGTTCCAGACATTAAAGGAGCGTTTGACCACGGCTCTGTCCTAGCATTGCCTGAAGGGAGCGAGAATTTTGAGGTTTATACAGATGCCTCGAAGAATGGGCTGGGATGTGTGTTAATGCAGAATGGTAAAGTGATTGCCTATGCTTCCAGGCAGTTGAAGCCTTATGAGGAGAATTACCCTACTCATGATCTGGAGTTGGGTGCAGTGGTGTTTGCTCTCAAGATTTGGAGACATTACCTTTATGGAGCAATCTTTAAGGTATTTTCTGATCACAAGAGTCTTAAGTACATCTTCACGCAGAAGGAGTTGAACATGAGACAGAGGAGGTGGATGGAGTTGATTGGCGACTACGACATGGAAATCATCTACCATGAAGGGAAGGCCAATGTTGTTGCTGATGCTTTGAGTAGGAAGAGTGTACATTCCTTGTGTACAGCTCTATCTTTGATGAGGCTGAGGGATGAGGTAGCGAGCTTTGGGATACATATGATGCAGAAAGGAGATGTCATGGGTGATATGACAGTACATCTGGAGTTTTATGATGATATTCGGGATAAGCAGGCTTTGGATCCTAAGATAGTGGAGTGGAGAGCTGGAGTAGAGAAAGGGACAGTGTCCCGCTTTTCTATTCATACAGATGGTAGTTTGAGGTTTGATGGTAGGTGGTGTGTTCCTAATGATGAGGAGTTGAAAAAGATGATCATGACAGAGGCGCATTGCACACCATATTCAGTTCATCCAGGTGGAGACAAGCTATACAAGGATTTGAAGAAAACGTTTTGGTGGGCTGGGATGAAGAGAGAGACAGCTGAGTTTGTGTCCCGTTGTTTGACATGCCAGAGAGTTAAAGGGGAACAGAGATGACCACAAGGTAAGATTCAGTCTTTAGAGGTGCCTGAGTGGAAGTGGGAATCCATTTCCATGGATTTCATTGTGGGTTTGCCTAAGAGTCCACAAGGTAACAACATGATTTGGGTAATAGTGGATCGTCTGACCAAGTCAGCTCACTTTGTTCCAATGAAAGATACATGGACTAAGGCACAATTGGCTATGGCCTATCGAAAGAACGTGCTTAAGTTACATGGAGTCCCCAAGGACATAGTGTCTGACAGAGATGCGAGGTTTATATCGAGGTTTTGGAAAGAGTTGCAGGAATCGTTGGGAACAACTTTGAAGATGAGTACAGCATTTCATCCTGCGACAGATGGGCAGATTGAGAGAACAATCAAGACTCTTGAGGATATGTTGCGAGCTTGTGTGATGAATTTTGGTGGTAGCTGGGAGCAGAGGTTGGACTTGATAGAGTTTTCTTACAACAACAGCTATCACACCAGTATTGGTATGGCACCGTTTGAGGCTTTGTATGGGAGGAGATGTAGGAGTCCAATCTGTTGGGATGACATCTTTGAGGCGGTGGTTTTAGGACCAGAGATGGTGCATGAGATGGTGGAACAGATTAAGATGATCGGGGAAAGGATGAGAGCAACTCGGGACAGCAAAAGAGTTATGCGGATCTACACCACGGATATAGAGTTTCAGGTTGGGGACAAGGTTCTTTTGAAAGTTTCTCCTATGCGCGGAGTTATGAGATTTGGGAAGAAAGGCAAGCTAAGTCAGAAGTTTATAGGGCCTTATGAGATCTTAGAGCGAGTTGGGGAAGTTGGTTATCGTCGGCTTTACCAAATGCGTTAGAGAGAGTGCATAATGTGTTTCATGTATCGCAGTGCGAAGTATGTGAGTGACCCGTCACATGTGTTAGAGGCAGAGAGCTTAGAGCTAGATGAGTCCTTATCATATCTTGAGGTGCCTAAACAGATTCTAGACCGAAAGGTTAAAAAGACTAGGAGTGGTGAGACAGTTTTGCTTAAGATCCTTTGGTCTAACCACGAGACCGAGGAAGCTACATGGGAGCCAGAGGAAGCTATGAAAGAGCGTTACCCTTTCCTCTTTGATCAGGTATGTATGGTTACGGGGACGTAACCTTGTTTCTTTTAGGGGGGTAGGAGATGATCGCGAGCAGTTTTAAGAGTTTTATACACCTTTTATATGTAGTGTCGGTATGTTTGTCGGGATGAGTTGGGTTAGTATCATGTTTTATGTTAAATTTTGTTTGGCTTTTGAGTCGGGAATGTTGTGGGAGTACCTTTGTTTAGTAGTGGTTTGAACTTCGGGGACGAAGTTCCTTTTAAGGAGGGAAGACTGTAATACTCCGTATTTATAAGTCTTGGGGTACTCTATCGAGTAGGCCTTACTCGTCGAGTAAGGGTAAGTTGCGAAATAGAATAGTTTCGACTGTTGGGTACTCGATCGAGTAAGGGGTACTCGATCGAGTAAGGGGTACTCGATCGAGTACCTTGGGTACTCGATCGAGTGTCCTTTTCTGACGGGAGTTTTCTCGGGTTTTGTTAATTATGCGATTAAGGTATTTAAGTTTCGTCGTCATTGTTTTAAATCACTTTTACAAAACCTAAAACCTGTTTAAGTGAGAAAGCAACCAGTTCATCTTCCTAATCGCATTCTTAGCAATTCCCGGAGTTCAGACGGTCAGTTCTTGTCGTTATTCGTATCGTTGAGTTCCTTGCGTCGAGGGTAAGATCTATGTACCCTTTTTACCGTTTTTCCCTTATTTTGGTTAAACCCTAATTTAGAGATTGTGGGTTTTTGTGTGTAGTATGTGATGTGTAGCCTCTATGTGTTATATGATAGGAGGAGGGTTCGTAGAAGAGGCTTTTTGATACAAAATTGTTGATACCGTCTCGATCATTGTGCTTTCCGGTAGGATTTCCTACTCGGTATTAGTCCCATAATGGGATATTGGTGATGTGTTGTATTTGGTTGTTTGATATAATGATTGTCTTGTGTTTGTGGTTGTGATTGCTTGTTGATGGTTCTCGAGATGCGTTCTCGGGTGAGTGGGGTCACTTGCGGGAGTGACTTCACGCCCTAGTTTCGCCCTTCGTGGAACCCGCCACGGAAGGGATGTGCACATTAATGGACAGGGTTATCGCTCACTATGTGGAGCGGGGATTTGGTGGGTACGGCTGCGGTCCCCCATCGGCGGCTGGTCCAAAGGGACGGTCGATTGAGATGATGGGAGTTGGTTGGTGTGTGTGTGTGTGTGTGTGTGTGTGTGACAGATTAAGTCATCTGTTTATCTTATTATTGTTATACATATTGATTGTGTGATTAGTACGACCCGGTGTTGTTTTGTAAACTGCGGTGATCCATTCGGGGATGGTGAGCAGATATTGAGCAGGTATTGAGATGAGTACTGGGATAGCCGGGATGCCACGACATGATGATAGGAGTCTTCCATTTGTAGCCTTTAGTTTATTTACATTTCGATTAGACAATCGGTTTGAAATCATGTAACGTACTTTTGGTTTGGTTTTGAGGATTGTATCTGTTCACTAAATTATTTATAATAAACATTGTTTCTTTATTGTTGTTTGATTATCATTGCCTCGGGTAACCGAGATGGTAATGTCTTCATACCTGAGTGGTCCTGGTAAGGCACTTGGAGTATGGGGGTGTTACAGAAGCAAATAGCAAGGAAAGAGAAGAAGCTACGTTTTTGGCGAAATTCCACCCGACTCGTGCACGGGTAGCGGGTGGTCGCGGATGGTCGCCCGCGCATTAATTTGGCCAAAAACGACTTTTTTGCTTTGTTTTCCTAAACATTATTTTAATATTATTTTTAGACTTATTATTACTTTTACTATTTTTATTAGGTTAAGTACTTAGCTTTTGAGTATTGCTTTATATCATTCATTCAAGTATTATTTTAGAAAACTATCAAGAAAAACCCTTATGTTATTCATCATGACTATGTGTAACTAATCTCTCATCTTGGATTCAAGCAATTGAAGTACACAATATCCGATTGTGAGTTTGAATGTTTTAGTTCCTAATCTTGATTATTGTGAATTGCTTAGTTATTAATTTTATGAATGTTGATTGATTATTGCTCGGTGTACAACTAGTGATTTATTTCTCCATTCTATTGTTAGTATTGTTAATTGAATAGGATTTATTGATTAACTTTACATTGGTAACAACTAGGAATTAATATTGAACGGGATACGTTAATACTAGATAGTTCTTAGAAGCAATTCACATAAATTTCTAAAGTGCAACTGGATTGTCTGCACTATTACTTCTCTATCGAATTCTCTATATTATATTGCTATTGTTGAATTAAACCTTGAACTAGATTGTTAGGGTTGTTTTACAATTAGGGTTGATTAAGAACGAGATTCGTTTTAATTAACTATTCGTAAGGAGAAATAATTTGGGTTGATTAAGAACGAGATTCCTTTTAAATCATTCGACACACCGAAAGTTTTTAGCTTTATTACATAATTTTCATTTGTTATTCATTTTAGTTCATTAGTAAATCAACTGAAATCCCCCCTTTTTGTTACTACGATCTTTAATTACATTAGAGGTCGACTTGTCCTATATTATAATTTGCATAGATTGTTAATCTGATTCCCTTGGGTTCGACACTTATTTCCGCTTTACAAATATTTAGTATTTGGATTTAAGTGATATAAATTGTTAATTTGAGGCATACGACTTCAGCCTGTCAGCAGGCGGAATCCAGTAATAAAATTGTAATAGAAAACCTGAAAAAGTGATTGAAGGAAAAAGGGGGTAAGTGGGCATATGAGCTTCCCCTAGTGCTTTGGTGTTACAGGACCACTCCCAAGGTGGCATCAGGACAAACATCGTTCAACCTGGTGCATGGAGCAGAAGCCGTGATTCCTTCTATGGTGAGAGTACCAACACACGGGTACGACTGCATCACCAAGTACAAGAACTAGGTGGAAATAGCCAGCAATCTGGATACTATGGACGAACTAAGAACCAGCGCCAACATCAGAATGGCAGCCTATAAACAGACTGCTACCAGGAGCTACAATTGAAACGTAAGAGTCAGAACCTTACAAGTAGGGGACCTGGTGCTCAGGAAGATGCTCCAGAACACCAAGAACCAGCGAGCAGGGAAGTTTGCTTACAACCGGGAAGGACCTTTCCAAGTAGAAAGCGTGGTGGATAATGAAGCATACAAACTCATGTCCATAGAAGGGCAACTTATACATAAGCTATGAAACATTATTCACCAGAAAAAAATACTACATTAAGTTCCAACTGTTGGACCCTAAGTCTCTCCTTCAGAAGTGTTCACCTGAAGGGATACAACACCCAGAATCCACCCGCCGGGACCCTGGTCCTGTTTTTCAGTAGATATGACAGAAGAAGTGGAAACCCAAAACTTTACGTTATGGCACCAACTTCTTATTTATTGGCCGGAATAGGTATCACATTGTTGTTATTGCAGTTCCATAGAAGGAACAATATTCGCCCAACAAGGTAACTCGTTCAGAACGTACGTGTTAGCCACCTTGGATATATCAGGTACCTCTAAAGGGATGACAACTTAAATCATGCTCTTAAATTCTTTCCAAATACTTGAATTCTTATTCTTTTCACCCTTTGGTGTTACCTCAGCAGGTAACGCCAAGGAAATAAAACATGGGAGTCTTATCTTTGAGATTTTTTGCAAAGGGCCTAGATTAGATTTCTTTTTCAAAATTGGTTGTACTACTTAAAAGCACGGTTTTTCACTTCTGAGACAATTTCCTTTATAACTCACTCCCATTTATGATATTTGTTTTCTCTTTTAAGATTTTTTTAGAACCTTTTGAGTTGGAAATTAATCCCCAGCGATCTGAAGTAAAAGGACTAGCAAAATATTCCTCCTGGAGGACGTACACGGTGCGCGTGGTTGGACAGGGACCCGAGCAACCTGTTAGGATAGAAGACTCCAGGACCACCAAAGTCACCCCAATAGAACAGTGAGCCAGCTAACATACAATGCATGCATAACAAACAGTACAACAAACACAATAAGTACGCAACCAAACTGAATATAAACATCAACATATCCGACCCCCGGAGGGGGCAAAAACAGAATCCAGGGACAGAAGTAGCTGCAGAGTCGAGAACATTCTCCTCAAGCATCCACTAGTCCACCAGCTCAAACCAAGCTTCCGCCATCTAGACCCAGCATCAATAAGCGTCCACCAACTGGTACCTTCCTGGAGTCCACTAGCTAGGAGGGTCTGCTTGTAGGAATTTGGAGGATTCAACCTGATATCTACATGGTCGTGCTTCTAGACCAGCAGAAACTGTGAGACAGAAATCAGCTAGAATAGCAGGGTATGTTTCAACGAGAACGAGCAGCTTAGATTACCAGAATTCAAGGGGTAAAAATAATAGGGCAGGGGATTAGGATATTGTCCAAGGTGCACAATAGGCACATTCGTTCCAGCACAGCAGCAAAAATGTGTTTCAGCAGGCGGTAATAGCACCATGCAGAGCCTAGAGGATTAATTTCCCTCCTCAACAAAGTTGAGAAGAGAAATTGAGGGCAATGTGGCGGAAGATAGGATGTTGGATTGGTGACATGACAAGTATGGTTAACATTTCAAAGGTGGAATTTGCATGAAAAGGGACTAAGTCAACAACAATAACTAAGGGAAATTGGTCAACTAGAAAAGGGGAGGCAACGGATAAATTTGTTGCCAAGTCAATAACAAATGCCAAGAAATAAGGGATAAGTTGGAGCATCTTTTGGAGTTAATTGACTGAATGCAAGGAACAAGTGCACTATAAAAGACGCTTGGAACAAAAGCAAAAGGGGGATCACACATTCGTCTACACAACATCACAACATACAAAAAAGCCATCCATCGTTCCACACTCGCTCACATCAACACACTCAAAGCAAGCAAGAAATCATAGAGTATTATTATTGTAGTTCCGAAAGTAAAATTACAAATACGTTCTTCTTGTAGTTCCCCCTGATATACCCCCTGATATTATAGTGCAACTTTGGTGGGATTCCGACTCCCCCGCGATTCTTGCCATACCGGGTGTTCCTCTATGTGTGTGATTTCCACTAGAGGGATTAATAAGTTGGGTTAATTGGTAAGTGTTAATTCCATGTTGTTGGCTTCTATTAAGGGAATTTGGAGATTTAATCTCACTAATAGGCAATAGTATTAGTTAAAGGATCGATTGAGTGGTTTTATCAACTAAAGTGTTTGTATTGAGCCGGGTTAAGTCTTTCTCAATATTTGATAATTTTCCATCTTAAAATTGATTGCTTGCTTGCTTTTTGTTCACTCTTGTTTGAATTTCATTTTGTCTTTGAAAACCAACCAACCCCGCCCCCCCCCCCCCTCTTCCCCCTTTTATTTACATAATTGTTTGTTAATCATTGCAATTGTTCTATTTACACAATTGAAAACAGAATACACAACCCTCCTTCCCTTGGGTACGATCCCCTTCTTACTACTTTATTTGTCTTATAATTAGTTTAAATTTGTATTAAGTGTGGCTTATAAATTGTTAATTTGGCCGTCTTAAGTAGCGACATTTTAGGCGTGTCAAATTTTGGCGCCGTTGTCGGGGAAGGTAACGGTTTTGGTAGTGTTTTTAATTGGTTTTTAGAATAGTTGTGTCAAGCCACTTGCATTAGATTAGTGTTTTAGTAACTAATTTGTGTTTGGTAAATTTGTTTGTGGGAACCTTTTGATCGTTTGATTCTTGTGTAGATCCTTTTATGGTTCACACTAGGAATTCGAGAGAAACATTGCTTCCTTTCGACCCGGAAATTCAAAGAACTCTTGCTTGGCTAGGAGGAGTTATAAGAAGAGAAACATCGGTTATTCAAGAAATTAATTCTGTGACTCAACAAGACCGAGAGGAAGATAACAACATCACTTTTGTTATAGAAACCGATCCACAACCCATAAGTATTATCATGGGTGATGCCGAGAATGCACCAAGGGATAATCCACCAAGGGAGGATCCACCAAGGCCTAAGACTATCAAAAATCTCATCGCCCCGGAACTTACACAAGTCCCCTTGTGTATCTCTTTTCCGGCCCTAGCGGAAAATGCCACCTTTGAACTCAAGTCCGGGCTCATCCGCAAATTGCCCCAATTCCATGGAACGAGTATGGAAGATCCTAATAAGCACTTGACCAAATTCCATATGGTTTGCTCAAGCATGAAGCCTAATGGGATTAACGATGAAAAACTCCAACTAAGAGCCTTCCCTTTTTCACTCAAGGACGCGGCAAACGATTTGCTTTATTATCTTCCCACCGGAAGCATTACTACTTGGAACCACATGAAGAAGGCTTTCTTAGAGAATTATTTTCCCGCTAGTCTATCCTCTCAACTAAAGAAATAAATAAGTAATGTGGAGCAAACAGATGGGGAGAACTTGTATGAGTATTGGGAGAGGTTCAAGCAACTTCTTGCTAGTTGTCCATACCATGCGTATACCGATCATGACTTGCTCTTGAACTTTTGTGGTGGACTCCTTGAAGATGATTTAGGCTGCTACCCAAGGAGGAATTGAGTACATGTCGGTCCAAGAGGCAAATTATTTGATTGAAAGATTAGTGGGAAGTTCTAGGAATTTTGGAAGGAGAGTAAAAAAGGCAAGTGTGGCATCTTCTTCAAAGCAAAACTCCAACCATATGGAAGAAAAAGTTGATTTTCTTACCAACTTGGTTAAGGAACTTTTAAAAGGAAATGGGAGTATATCTCATGTGAAATTTTGTGGTCTTTGTAATGATCCAACCCATCCCACAGATGGGTGTCTATCTTTGCAAACGAAGGAAGCAAGTAAAGTGGTGAAGGCTCTTCGGTTTAGTAAATTTGACCCCTATTCCAATACTTACGAGGGGTGGAAAGCCCACCCTAATTTTGGGTAGGGTGGCAACAAAAATCAAAACCAAAAGGGACCCTCAAACTCTTCATTTCAAAAGCCAAACTAAAATCAAGACCAATCACAAAATTCCTTGGAAGATATGATGAAAACAGTTGCTATCAATCAAGTGGCAATGCGAAAATAAAACCAAGCCTTGCAAGCCAATACTAGGGAATTTCAAACCAATACCAAAGAGTTTCAAACCGTAATGCTTCAACAAAATCGGCTCACCGACTCTAGTATTGGTAACCTTGAGACTCAAGTGGGTCAAATTCTTAACTTACTAAACAACCCAATCAAGGAGGGGGTCTCCCTTCTCACACAATTCCTCCACCTACCAAGGAACAACCACAAGCGGTTTCCTTGAGGAATGGTAGGGAGTTGGAAGAGGCACCCAAGGCTCCTAAGAAATCAAAACCCTTACCGGTTGTTCATGAAGTAGAGGATGTGATTGAAGATGAAATTGAAGTAGTGGTGGAACATGGGCAAGCATCTACACCCGAACAAGTGAGGATTAATGAACCACTTCCGAAATACGAGCCACAAGCTCCATTTTCAGGTGCTTTAAATGACACAAGGATAATTGACAAGAAGACTTCAAGACTTTACAATATCTTTCGTAAAGTGGAGGTAAACATCCCACTTCTTAACCTTCTTAGTAGTGTGTCAAAACATGCTAAATTTTTAAAAGAATTGTGCACTACTAAGGGGTCCAATAAGACAAAGAGTATGAAGAAAGTGAGGGCTAGTGAACATGTATCAACCATGTTTCAAAAATGTTTGCCACAAAAATGTGGTGATCTGGGCATGTTCACTATTCCTTGCAAAATTGGTGACTTGGATTCTCAAAGAGCTATGCTTGATTTAGGTGCTTCTATCAATGTTTTCCCTCATTATCTTTATGAGTCTCTTAAGTTAGGACCTTTGAAATCGACTCGCACGGTCATTTCTTTGGCCGATAGGTCCAACATCTATACTAAAGGAATCATTGAGGATGTATTGGTGAAGGTGGGAGATATGATTTTTGATGTGAACATTATTTGCGCACATTTAGTCCCCTAATTGAGCCTATTTTGCATACTATTATAACATTTCATGGCCATTTTATCCGTCAAAACCTTCCTATTTGCTTTTCTATCGCATTTCATATGTTTTGTAGAAAAGGAGACAATAAGGCGGAAATTCCCGTTTTTCGTGCATATTCGGAAGCTATTTGACGATGTTTGATGGACTAGTACGAAGAGGAAGAAAGAACTAAAGACCAATCCCATAATAATTAAAGGAAAGTGAATAAATAAGACGCTGTCAAAGAAGACGAGCGGATTCCCACGAACCCACCCGTTTTGCAGTGACAACGCGTGCGTCACAGCATCAAGACGCCCGGATTCCTCCAGAGAATCCGAGCGGATTCCCATGAAAACGCCCGGGCACCACCTCAACAATCCGCCCGTCTTCCCCCTCGGACGCCCGGATTCCCTTACAGCGAACTTTCGTTTCTTCAAGCTCCGTGAAAGATGCCCATCCTTCGAAAAATACCGTCGTTTGCCTGCTTAAAACTCAAAAGTGTAATTACTAATTTAGCCTTAGTTAACCTAATGAATCCCTACTATAAATACCCCACTTGTAAATAATCAAAGGGGGATCCTTTTATCAAGTTTTTAGAGTAGAAAATGCTTCTTGAAGATTAGATTAGAAGTAGATTAGAATAGATTACTCTTTAATCTTTCCACAAATCTCACATTAATCTCTCCTTAATTATTGTTCAAGTGTATTCTTCAAGTTTGTTACTTTTGGGTAATTAAAGATTATTGGGTTATTATTGGGAGATTGATAACCTTCCATCAATCAATCAAGTTTCTTCTATTATTCTTTGCTTTATTATTTGGATCATCTCAAGTTTGGTATAATTCCTTTACTCTTTACTCTTTATTGTTTATTTCCTCATTCTCTTATCATGTTTACACTTGTTGTTATGTTTGACACCATTAATGACATGTTCTCCATGATAATGAGTGAGTAGTTACTAAACAAGGATTAGTGGGTAATTAGGGGAAATAAACATGGGATTGATTAATGCCTAATCTAATATGTTTTCATAATCAAATTGCTTGCTTGTTGTGATGTCAACTTTATGCACATGTTGTGTTTGATGAAATGCTAAGCCTATGAATCCTTGCATTTACAACAATCTCTTATCTAGTCAACTTGACTTGTAAGATATAAACCAACTCGAGTCTTGTTAGACCATGCATAGAAGTTGAATAGGGGGAAAGTAAGTCGACTTGTAGGTGTTGTACAATCTAATCGATTCGGCTCCGGGACCCAACTCTTCCTATGAACCGTAAGACATAAACCAACTCAGTTCCTCCACAACATTAATTGCTTGCTTATGATTGTAAACATGTTGGTTTGATCAACACCATGAATCCCCTATGACCCCATGACATCCTAGTGCCTTTAATCATTTGTTTACATCCTCCCTTTCATTGCTTGCTTTACTTTATTGTTTGCATTAGTCTAGACACAACTACAAACCCAAACAAATTGTCACACTAGCATAAATTGAGAGAGATAGACTTAGAACCCAAAGCACACCGTCCCATGGATCGACCTCGACTTACCGCTAACAAGTTGTTTGTTGAGTATTATAAATTGTGTTTGATTGGATGAGTGACGACATCACCCACATCAAAATGGCGCCGTTGCCGGGGATGGTGCTATGTGATTAAGTTCTTACTTGTTTGTCTATTTTGATTTTTGCTTTCACCTTGAGGAACTTGTTCCTCAAGGATTGTTCTTACCATTTTTGTGTAGTTTCTATGCTTGTAGTTGTTTCCTTGTCTTAGCTATGATGGCTCAAGACTTGACATATGGAGTATGTGGTAGATCTTTTGAGTATGACTATGGGTGTGGGGAGTTTGAGGAGCAAGTCAACACAAACCTACCTTACTATTTATACAATTAAAATCCTAACCACTACCCCAACTTTTCCCACCAAAATAACCACATCCAATATCAACAACAACCACCCACCCAATACCCACTTCATAATGAGTTTCAATTGCCACAATACAACCACTTTCACACTTACCCACAACAAGAAAATGAACCCATTCAAAATGTGATTCTCCAAATGATGGGAGATCAACAAAACTTCTTCAAACAAATGCTAGAAGAGAGCCAAAAGAGGGATAATGTCCTTCAAGGCATTGTTGCCCAAGGTGAGGAGTTGGAGATTCAAATTGCCCAAATGAAAGAATACCATATAATCACTCCCCACCGTTCTTTGGACATTAAACATGAATGCGAATTTGAAGTAGTAACTTTTGACATGGAGAATGAAGAGTGGGAAGAGCCAATCTCCTTACGCTCTTGTGACTATGAAAGTGTTATGTTCGATGAGGAAGACATGAGGTTGAGTAAGCCAAGTACTCTTAGCCTTTGTGAGTATGAGGGTGTGTCCTTTGAAGTGAATGTTGAGACATTGGAGAAAGAGTTAAATGAAGCCCTCATCTATGATTCGTATAAAGATAGCAACAATGATGATGAGCCTAGAGGATGGACTCATAATATCACCTTGTTTGAGGAGCCTATCCTTGAGACATTTGAGATACCCTATCATGAAGAAGAGCGTCCTTCCCCTGTTCCTCATGAAGACCACTTGACACCTATCATGAAGCCAATGATCATTGAAGATGATATGGTGGACCTTCTTCAAAAGGTCAAAGCATCATACAAAAGCTACTTGGTGGAAAAGCTCAAAGAGAAACTTGCACGTGAAGCCACTTGTGGAAATTTGGCATCCACAATGCCAACTTCTAAGGAGCTCGATCATCAATGTTATGAAAATTCTCCTTCTACCTTGGAAGGATTGAATAATCAAAATGCTATCATCATCACAAAAAGTAAAGGAGAAGGTGGTAAGTGGAAGTCTACGGATGAAAATGAACCATACTTCATACCTAGTGATGAAAGGAATCATGGGCTAATTGGTTTGAAACATCGTGAATATCCAAGTGCCAAGAAGAGGAAGAAAACAACAATGAATGACAAATTCCTTTGGCCAAGCTTCGTCTTGAAGTTAAGCAAACCATACTTGTGCTTATTTGGAGCTTGTTCACAAGCTTTTGATCTCTTATTAAGAGCCATGAGCTCTATGGATAAGAACTTCTACAATTTAGACTAGTTTGGTGGAGTCCTATCTCAAACCACCATTTGTATGATATTTCTTAGACCCTTTTACTTTGTATAAAATTGTACATTATTGCATTTGCATTTGATTTCTTGCATGAGAGTGATGAGAGAGAGAGTCATCTTACATTTTTATTGAGCACATTGTAGAAAAGGATGAGGAGGAATAGCAAATCAGTGAAAGGGTACGATATTGCAAGGAAAAGAAAGAAAAAGAAGAAAGGAAGCAGAAAACGCCCGTCCCGAAGCCTGGACGCCCGTCCAGGACCCCCGTCGCAAGACTGGTTGACGCTAACTCAGAAGACGGGCGGTTTCAAAATAAGACGCCCGTCTTGAGAAAAGCCGTCCGTATTCTTCACGGGATGCCCGTCCTAAATGTCATCTGAAGCGAGATTTTGAGCTTCCAGGAAAACCGAGCGGATTTTTGAAAATCCGCCCGTCCCGAGCATGACGCCCGCCTAACTGAGAAGACGCCCGTCTTCTTCCTGCTCTCAGTTTAGCATAATCCCTGCATTAGAATCCGCCCGTATTTGTGAGAAGACGCCCGTCTTCTAAAAGCACGAGTCGCCCGTCCCGCAGCTAAGACGCTCGGATTGTCCTCTTTTTCTCGGATAAACCAGACAGGCCCTACCCTTATCCGCCCGGATTCCCCCTTCTTCTATAAAATCACCCCCTTTCCTCCCTCATTTCCTCACCTTATCAAACCCTAAAACACTCATCTCCTTCCTCAAAAACACCCCCCTCACACCAAAAGCCAACAACAAAACCCCTATTTCCTCAACTTCAAGATGATGAATCTCAAAGGCAAGGCCAAGAAGTTGGTTAAATCTACCGGAACGAAATGCAAGGGATCATCCTCCTCAATTCAGAGAGAGGTAGCACTACCAAGGAACGTCCGTCCCTTAGTGAGAGGAGGGATCGAACAACTTGAGTACTTCCAAGAGGTGCTTTTTGAATCCGATGACCACCGCAAGAACTTTGTCAAACTGCTAGGTAAGAACTACGAACCCACTCAATTCGTAGATACTAGGGTGTTGGAATCCCTTAAGATAAGGTACCCTACCGAGATGTTCTTTAATGGCCTTGGGCTTGGAAAACTTTTCCATGCCCATGAGGAGACATACCTTAGTCTCACGCTTGAACTTTTGAGTAGCCTTCACATTGTAACAAACACTAGGACCAATGTGGGCATGGAGTTTAGGTTGTGCAACCTAGACCATCATCTTTCACTTGATGAATTTGCCTACATTTTCGGTCTTGATGTGCCCACCAACTTTACCGATAAACCCGATAATTTCGATGTGGACCTACTTTGGAGGGCTATTTCCGGGAGGAATTTTACCGGTTTAAAGCAATGCTATACCTTCGCCATCCAACATCCTGATTCGGTTCACCGAGCGCTTTGTGGCTTCTGTACCATCAATGGGAGGTACGAACAAGATAGGTGTACTCTCATTGATTTAACCTTTCTTGAGTCCTATTTGAATGTTCGAGGGAGGAGGCGTTATAACTTCAATACGCCACTTGAGATACTTACTAGGTTCAATGATTTTGCTCAAAGGACCACCCAACTCAAGACCTTCGTAATGGGAGGTCTAATTACTATTTTGGCCAACTATCTTTTCCCCGGGTTCAATGCCCAAGGGACCTATACTCCTCTTGAGGGGAGGACTTTGATCGATGAGCACACCATCTTCACTCATCACCGGTGGAGTAATTACACTCAAGACGGGAGTGTAGAGTGGTACACCAAAGGATGTACTCCAATCATCCTAGAAGGTTGTAAGATACCGGGAATTGACCCAAGATTGAGCCCATACTCGCCCCCACCAAGCTACCTCCTTGATATCCAAATTCTTGACAATCCCCCTCAAAAGGAAGATCCACCCCACCAAATACCTCGTGGAGGACCGGCGAGGCCTATTCGTCCACCTTCCTTTGTTCCTATCCCACCATACCCTATCCCTCATACCAAATTTGAGCCGGAAATCCCCAATACCCTGGGTATTAATGATTTGATAGCACTCATGAATAGAGTGGACCTCGGGGTACATGAAGGGAGGGTCGACAACTACTTGGCCCTTTATCCCCAATACTATAACATGGCTCAACAAGGGTATGTTGACCCTAATGGCCCTTTGCCCAAATGGGCCCAACCGGAACTCTTGTTCCCTAATCAAGGGAGCCAAGCTTGGGATCGCCAAGGTGGAGGATACTCGGGTCAAGGAGGAGAATTTGACCAAGGAGGGTATTGGGGCTAAGCAAGCGGGTATGACCAAGCCGGGAGTTCTCATCAATACGGCTATGATCAAGATGAGGATGACGAGTGAAAGAGGCCTACCTCACCACCCCCATTTGTATGATACCCATCTCTCCCTCTCTCTTTGGTATATACATTGCATTTAGTGTAGTTCTCACATGCATTTGTATCATACTTCATTTGCATTAGTTAGTTCATATAGTGTAGTTGCATTCTAATATATCTCACATGATTCATGTAAATAGTTGCATATAGACTAGAATTCATGCATAATCACTAATGACCAAACCTATTCCTTTTCCATACTAGAAATAGTGTTTAAATCAGTTTGGGGAGGTTCGATCATAGGTGACCATAGCTTGATAGAAATCAGGCATCATATAATATAGTTTAGATTGCATTCATCTGTTATATATGTCATATAGAATTGCATTTAGTTAGAGCATGCATTCATTCATATCATATCATTGCATTTGTACTTTATTTCAAAAAATCAAAAATTCAAAAACATGTATTTCCTTTTTATTCCTACTCCTACATGTACATTGAGGACAATGTCCAAAATTAAGTGGGGGATGGAAATTTATATTCCAAAAAACATAAAAATTGAAAATTTTCAAAAAAATCACAAAAATATGTCTTTTAATTTCATAAAAACAAAAACCATAAAAAATTCAAAAATTTCAAAAATCCAAAAACAAGTTCATTTCCTTTGTAGTGTAAGTCTTGTATATATTGTTGTATATATTGTGTTTGTTCTATCCTTTTTCACATTGATCGACTATGCCACATCCGAGACATGAGGATCATGAAGACCGCACGGTATGATCTTTCCAATCTCCTTTTTCCTCTTTATGTTAATGACTATGTGGCTTTATTTTGATTGATGCGGTATAACAATGTGAACTTAGGACTTGCATTTAGTTTATATGTCATATTAGTTGGTAGAATCACTTGCATTAGGATGTATATAATAGTTGCATCATGGCATTTAGTTGCATTTAGATAAAATATTTTGAAAAAGTGCCTAATTGAGAACTTTGACAAGAGCAACTAAGCCATTACAAATACTTTTTCAACTTAAGACTTCGCCTACTAGAATGGTTGTAAAACACCCTAGATTGTGTCATACTAGTGTCTTTCGACCCATGACCCAAAGCCTAGTCAAGGGTTTGCATGTGAGTCACCTATTCCAACCCCGTGATGCGATATGGACTTGGTTAACTTGTCTAGGTGACCTTGATTGACCTTGTGGTATGGCAACCCAAAAATACTTTCTATCAATAAGTTTGAGTGCTCATTTCAAAGATTTTGTATGTGGAAACGTTTTATTGCCAAGGAAACCTCAAATGTTATGAAATGTTGAAATGTTGAGGATTTTAGTTGTTTTGATGGAGGCGTACCACTTCGATGTGCTTTGGAGAGGGATCCATTGAACTGGGCCCTCACACGGTTGTGAATTCGACCGCCCATAGACAGAGTAACTATCACCCCGAAAAGCTATTGTCTAGAGGTTAATCGGTTGCCTAATAAGCGATTAGCGAAAGCAAAGGACATTAGCACGGAAAGGACAAACCCCATCTCTAATTTTTGAAATGTGAAAGTTGAATGAGGTCAAATTTTGAATACTAGTCATATCCACCCTTGTTTATAAAGATTTGAACATTTCATTCCCAAAAAGCCTTTTTGTCAAGCCACTTTGTCGAGCTTGGGACGATCTATGACCTTTACTTTTGTTGAGAACTCGAGACTTGTCATGTCATATGCTACTAGCATCATGGGGATCATCATTCCATAACCATCCGATCGCTCTTGACGAAAGAATTTGGAAATTGAGGACGAAAGTAGTCTAGTTTAACACCATTTGGAGGTGATTTAGTGCCATCCTCTTAGCCTTAGTAATTTGTTGAACTAGTATTTGTGACGGAATATATGCTCTTAAATTTGTTCTCTTTCAGTTGCCTCTGCCACTTGATGAGGAAGTGGCTATTCCTTTTGTAGATGCATCCATTATTTGATTTTGTGTGCTTAATGCTTGGATGTGTCGCCATTTTGGCAAGCCCCACCTTGCCTTGCAAGAAGGCATCCTACCTCATGGTTGTCTTGTTGTGAGTTGAAGGGGCGGAGTGAGACCCGCTAATTATCTCATATCGGTTATATTAGTAGGTTAGTTTAAATAAAGGTCTAGTTTTTGTCACCTTTTTACTCGGGGCGAGTAAAGGTTCGATTTAGGGATATTTGATGTGAACATTATTTGCGCACATTTAGTCCCCTAATTGAGCCTATTTTTCATACTATTATAACATTTCATGGCCATTATATCCGTCAAAACCTTCCTATTTGCTTTTCTATCGCATTTCATATGTTTTGTAGAAAAGGAGACAATAAGGCGGAAATTCCCGTTTTTCGTGCATATTCGGAAGCTATTTGACGATGTTTGATGGACTAGTATGAAGAGGAAGCAAGAACTAAAGACCAATCCCATAAGAATAAAAGGAAAGTGAAGAAATAAGACGCTGTCAAAGAAGACGAGCGGATTCCCACGAACCCGCCCGTTTTGCAGTAACAACCCGTGCGTCCCAGCATCAAAAAGCCCGGATTCCTCCAGAGAATCCAAGCGGATTCCTATGAAAATGCCCGGGCACCACCTCAACAATCCGCCCGTCTTCCCCCTCGGACGCCCGGATTCCCTTACAGCAAACTTTCGTTTCTTCAAGCTCCGTGAAAGATGCCCATCCTTCGAAAAATACCGGCGTTTCCCTTCTTAAAACTCAAAAGTGTAATTACTAATTTAGCCTTAGTTAACCTAATGAATCCCTACTAAATAATCAAAGGGGGATCCTTTTATCATGTTTTTAGAGTAGAAAATGCTACTTGAAGATTATATTAGGAGTAGATTAGAATAGATTACTCTTTAATCTTTCCACAAATCTCACATTAATCTCTCCTTAATTATTGTTCAAGTGTATTATATATTCAAGTTTGTTACTTTTGGGTAATTGAAGATTATTGGGTTATTATTGGGAGATTGACAACCTTCCATCAATCAATCAAGTTTCTTCTATTATTCTTTGCTTTATTATTTGGATCATCTCAAGTTTGGTATAATTACTTTACTCTTTACTCTTTATTGTTTATTTCCTCATTCTCTTATCATGTTTACACTTGTTGTTATGTTTGACACCATTAATGACATGTTCTCCATGGTAATGTGTGAGTAGTTACTAAACTAGGATTAGTGGGTAATTAGGGGAAACAAACATGGGATTGATTAATGCCTAATCTAATATGTTTTCATAACCAAATTGCTTGCTTGTTATGATGTCAACTTTATGCACATGTTATGTTTGATGAAATGCTAAGCCTATGAATCCTTGCATTTACAACCATCTCTTATCTACTCAACTTGACTTGTAAGATATAAACCAACTCGAGTCTTGTTAGACCATGCATAGAAGTTGAATAGGGGGAAAGTAAGTCGACTTGTAGGTGTTGTAGAATCTAATCGATTCGGCTCCAGGACCCAACTCTTCCTTTGAACCGTAAGACATAAACCAACTCGGTTCCTCCACAACATTAATTGCTTGCTTATGATTGTAAACATGTTTGTTTGATCAACACCATGAATCCCCTATGACCCCATGACATCCTAGTGCCTTTAATCATTTGTTTACATCCTCCCTTTCATTGCTTGCTTTACTTTATTGTTTGCATTAGTCTAGACACAACTACAAACCCAAACAAATTGTGACACTAGCATAAATTGAGATAGATAGACATAGAACCCAAAGCACACCATCCCATGGATCGACCTCGACTTACCGCTGACTAGTTGTTTGTTGAGTATTATAAATTGTGTTTGATTGGATGAGTGACGACATCACCCACATCAATTTTCCCCGCCGATTTCTATGTGATTGAAATGGAACCCGAAAAGGGCTTCACTCCTATGTTGTTTGGAAGACCTTTTAAGAAACTTCCAATACCAAGATAGATGTGTCTAGTGGATAGCTTACCATGGAGTTTGAAGGTCAAAAGATTAAATATAACATTTATGAGGCAATGAAACACCCTACCGAGAACTCCTCTCTATGTTTTCTAGAAGTTTTTGAACCAATTATTCAAACGGCTTATAAATTGTGCAAAAGTGACACCTTAGATGTTGCTTTAACTAATGGAATGGTTGTATAGGATATGGGGCATGTTTTGTCTTGTAATTTGCAGGAAACTATCCAAGAGTTAGAGGAAAATCCACTAATGGAAGTGTAACACCCGGGAATTTCTCATTTAACATTTAAAATTTATTTAACCGTTTAATTACTTTATTTTATATTTTTGAAGTATTCAATTTAGTTAATTTTATTTTAAACACGATTTTTATAAAAGTAATATATTGAAGCTTATATATAAAAATACGTATTTTAGCCGAAAATAATAATATTAATAATAATAATAATAATAATAATAATAATAATAATAATAATAATAATAATAATAATAATAATAATAATAATAATAATAATAATAATAATAATAATAATAATAATAATAATAATAATAATAATAATAATAATAATAATAATAATAATAATAATAATAAACTTCCGTCTTAAATTATAGTAGGTTTAAGACGAAATTCCGTCTAGCTATAGACCGTCACATTTTCACATGTGAGGCTAATATATTCTCAACATATCCCGTATCGACAACACGTTACTCACTTTCTACACCTAACTAAATTAATAATATTTTAATCTCTCTTTGCATGACCAATCCCCACCCTTCTTTCTATTTTTCCTTCTTTCTTCTTTTCGTTTTACACTGCAACAAAACAATACTAACAGGCAGAGACTCAGACGCCATTTTTGCCGAGCTAGGACCAAGATTCTGTCCCCATTTCTCAACCTTTTTCCTTAATTTTTGTACCATTATCCTCCTTACTTCCTCCTTCATCTTTCAAGGTAATAAAGTCTTATTTTTGTGGTGGTTTCGTTTTTCGCCCTCTTATAAAAGTGTCGTCTTTTAGGTTCTTTATCCCGTTTTCTTGCTCTTTAATGAAGGATTTGAAGACCCGGAGTAAGACTCAAGCTTTGGGGACCATTTATTCGAAGAATAAGGAGCGTTTAAGGTAACGGTGATAGGTTACTCGGCAAAGTGTCGAAATTTCGCCTTATATGTCGTTTTTCATGCTCTTATGTGTTAAAGATTGGTTCTTTATACTTTACTCATTTGTATGCTCGAATTTATTGTGTTAAAGTCTATCTTAATCCTTGTTTTAATGGGGGTCGAAATATAACTCAATATGACAAATAAAAATGTGAATGAAGGAGCTGTGAGACGATTTTTGTGCTCGTTTTGGACTATGTTTGGTTGGTGGTTCGAGCCAACTCTCTTACTTCCGTCTCAATTGTATATCCAATTATGATATGGGTCATTTGTATGGTTAATTTACGCCTTGTACCAAGCTTAAAAACTTGTTTTAAAACGGACGCAAAACTGGGAATTGAAAAAGTGAAACAGGGGACTGTTTTAGGTGTTTTTGGACGCGATTTGTGAGCTGAAATTGTTGTTGGTTCGAGTCAATTTGATTACTCACGTCTTGTGTGCATATACATGAATGAATATGGTTCTTTGTTTGGATGAATTCAGCCTTGTAACATGCTTAAAAACTTGTCTTAAGACGGCCTCATGAATTTGCTAGAAAAACCATGTATATGTAAGTGGATGATGAGTGACTTTCGTGGATTGTTTTTCAGTCGATCCCACGGATGATTTGAACCAAATAGTTGATTCCTGACTCCTTTGTATATCCAAGTATGTAATGGGTTGGTGGTATGTGATAAATTTCACCCTTTTCATGCTTAAAATTTTGTCTTAAGACGGTTACAAAAGAACTTTATAAATCGTAAAAAAGGACTCTGTCGAGCAGTTTTAGTGGACTGTTTTGACGGGTTTCTTTATGCTAAATTGAACCAACTTTCTTGGTATTGATTCAAGTACATGTAAATGTTTGGATTGGGTTTTTTTTGTTTGGGTGAAATCCGTCTTGGTTTGGCCTAGAAAACCGTCCCAAGTGTTGGAGTTAGTGTCCTCCACAATAGTGCGTTTACATAATAAATCTCATTAATGGAATATCATCACATATTTAATTATTTGATCCTCCTCAGTTGATTAACGTAAAATCGATAACGGTTGGCTGACTAGAGTTTGACGTTATTGTCGTGAGACGGCGGTGATCAACTAACCCCTATCGTTCACACCTATAGGAACGAACTCCAATAGACAACTAATTAATTGTATGAGATATATTTTATTTAGTCCCTTGATTTGTAGACTTAAAGGTTAGTCAATTATTTTAAGAGAGAATTCGAGTTGCGAACTCGAGGAACGACAGTTATTATTTAATTATGTGATAATTGAATAATAAATTTTTGGAGACGGGTTTTAGTTAATTAATGGTTAATTCACTAAAATTGTACTAATTGATTAATGTGATTAATATTAGTACGTAAATAATTTGTGTAGTGGTACACGTATATTTACGGAGTGAATTGGACAAATTAATTATGGAAGTATTTAAACATAAAACGATGTTTAAATAAAATTTACAAGTATTTGTGCGACAAATATAAGAACCAACATGGACCCGTAAATGGGCAAGTGGACCGTTTAAAATAGAGTGTTGTGGATGATTAGGAACACAATCATTTCACTTTACTTGTGATACTTCCACAAGTTATCTTATAATTATGTTTTACATGTGGATGTAAGATTGATAAATATAAGACAATTACCACCTTCCCACCCGGTTTTCCTCCTCTATTAATGACCAATTTTTTGTCATTTTTACTAGCTAGCTCATTCATGTGTTTTGCATGTGAAGAAAACTACTCATCTCTCTAAAATAATTATCATAACTTACTAAGTTTGTTAGTATACAAATATTATTACTAAGAGTGTTAGTAATATATACAAATATAATCAAGGGAATATTTTTAACAAGTTTCTAGTACAAATACTTGTTAGATTATTGGGTAGAGTTCTTGGGTGCATCTTGAAGGAGATCTTCTCTTTAAAGATTTGTAAGGAGGATCATCCATATGTTATAAGCTCAAGAACAAACTAGGAAGGTGAACTAGTTTGTGCCCATTTTACCACAAAATCAATGTAAGGAAATTGTTTTTCCTTATACTTTCATTTTTATGCTTTCATATTAGCATGCATGTTAAATAGATAACCTAAATGACAAATTATGAGATAATTTAATTTTTATTAGAGAGTCTAATATGGATCTATGATCTTTCAAGTGGTATCAGAGCTTAGGCTTTTAATTTGCATGTTGATTTTAAGCATTTTAATGAATTATGAGATAATTTTTAAAAACTAAAAAATTGTGTTAGAAGAGGTTTTAGCACGAAATTTTTGGGACATGCATACCTACTGATCTCAAAAGGTTTGTGGTACTTTTTGTTGATTTTTGAAGTTATTTTGCTATTTTTAATGATTTTTGGTAGAAAACCGAGTCAAAATGTCGTATTTTAGTTAAAAATTGACTAAAAATAGTTAAAAATTGATTCAGTGCATGTATTTTTTATGGTATTTCATGCATGTTTTTTACTGATTGTATGCAAAAATTTGAAGGTTGGTTCGAATTTTTTGCATGTTTATTGATTTTATGAGATAAAAGTCGATAAAAGTGAAATTAATTAATCATAATTACGAAACATTTGATTCTGCCCATGATAAATTTATGTACATTTAAAAATATTATTTAAATGTTAAAAGTGAATTTTAATTTGTATTTTCACCTTGTTTTGATGTTTATTGGTTTTAGTGGTTAAAAACCGATAAATATCGATCTTTTTCCTCATAAAATTTATCCAGAATTTTTGAGAAATTTTTCTAAAATTTGGTGTTCTTGGGAATGTTCCACAATACTAAAAATTTTTGTTTCAATTTTTTGGGTAATGTTACAATTATTTTGGATTTTTACTTAAATATTATGATTTTACCGATTAAATTTGCAAAATATCACCAAATCAAACTAATTATATATCATAAAATTAGTGAGGACTAATTTTGAGGTTCAAAATAGTTTGGATAATTATTTTGGACTTAAATGAGATTTAAGAGTTGATTATTGACTTTTACATGTTAAAAATCGATTAAATCCACAAAAACCGAGATGGATACCAACGATTGATAGATAGGGCGATTTTGGCATCATTTTACAGCATTTTAAGCATATTTATTTAAGTTGAATGAATGATTGTCATTTATTTAAATTATTTATCTTGTTGTACCTAGTATGGCCTAGTTTATTTTAATCGTTATTACCCGAAATGAATGGGAATATCGATTTGTTTGTAGTTAAATACGATCTCGTATCGTCAGTTTATAATTAATTAATAGTTTTATTTATTTTATTAATTAATGTATAATAGGAATAGCTATGTAATTCATTAGTAATAGTTATTTTTACCGGCGTTTCCAAAAGACGGATTACATCGAGGCGGAATCTATTTTTGGAAGGTGTTCCAAATCCCACAAAGAAGAGCCACTTTTGGAATGAAGAGGTCAGGGACCAAGGAGTTGGTTTCCGAAATGTAATAGACTAGTTTTTATTAATTAGGAGGCCATACTAGGATTTATTCATATGCTTACATGTTTGCTTGTTTTATTTTGGCGCATGCCAAAATCGCCATTCACATGCATTTTATTTTTTGCGGTTGTCAATTCACTTCGTTTACATTCACCGAATTAATTCACTTATAAGGAATTTATGACTAAATTGACAAGATCTCTCACATAACTAAAATTGAGATTAGCCTTACCAATTAGTAACACCTATGAATCTCTTGTTCATTAGAGCCACGCTCGCCCAAGCGGGGTGTTCTCCTTTTACCTTGGGTAAGTAGGGTGGTAAACGGTTATCAGACGCTAAAATTGGTTGGACTCAACGGGATATAAGACGGTCTTGTGTTCCGGGGCTAGTAGATGGATTTAAGGAAATTCGTCGACCAAGAGTTCTAGAGGTAGAATTAGTCAACGTGACTTCCCGAATTTATACAATTATGGGATGTTTCGCCCAAGCGATGCTCATTTTTGTTTAATATTTGGGTCTTGGAATCATTTATATAATTTAGTGGGAGATCATTATATAAATGTTAAAACTTGTTGAACATGTTTTTCACATGTATTTTTAAAACATTGAATGTTAATTTTTCCTATTTTTCGTTCTTTTTCATTAATGAATTTACTATGACATCGCGCACTTCATCCTCCTTTCATCCTCTATTTATTTGTATACTCGTTTTGTTCTTTCATTGGAAGCGGTTTCTTTGAAGGAATTCGGTAGCAATGATTGGTAACATGATTTACTAATTCACCTACATAAGCTTACAACAATTATTGCGATTATTTTACAACTTAACATCCATACATATTTAAAAACGGGTTTTCATGTTCCAAACTCATATTACGAGTTTAAAAAAGAAGTCACATTTTATCAAGAGAGTCTTGATTTCGGAAGTGACACCTTCGTCATGATGATGACATATTAGTTTTAATTACTCAAGTGTAATTCAAAAGTTTACGAAAAGAGTTTTCAAAAATACTTATAATACTCCAATACGATACCGTCAAATGGCTTACTTCGAGAAAGGCCAAATCGATTGTTTATGCGCTAAAGAGTTTAGGCATATGATAACAATTGAATGGTTAGGTAGTCCAATTTCGCAAGAAGTTGAGATTTTGCAGCATGTTACGCTCACTTTATAGTAATTCACTCTTACTAAGTGTATAAAATATCACGAATGACATGAAGATAGGTCTTCATGAGATTCATTTTTGCTTGAATGAAGCAAAGAGGAATGTGAAAGTGAGTGGGAGTTAAGAAGTATCAACCCTAGATGTATGCGATAAAACAAAGTTGAAAAAGACATCTACTCAATGGATAGGCTAGTTCCACTATCTTGGTATGAGATACCAAGTACGAGTCATTTCTTTGTAAATAAGTTTACATGAATTGATAAAACGTAAGACGTATAGCATAGGACATTTTTGTATCGAAGTGGTGCTAGAGTAGCAATGATTTTGATGGGGACAAATGTACCTAAATTTAGTTTTAAAAGAATGTAATCATCTATGTTTATACATAGAAGGCATCACTCATGTGATTTAAAACAAAAGGTTGTACCTACTCCTATGATAACTTGGTGGTTGGTTTAGACCACTCAAGTTAGAGGAATTTTACATTCTTCATGAAAACTAAATATTAAACTATCTTGTAGATTTTAATGTCTCTACTCCGGTGAACCCAAATTGATCAAACCTCAAGTAAATTCGTTTCACGTATAAACGATTAGCACATCGAACAACCATTTGATTGTGAGTCTTATGGTATGTGTGCATGTATTATGTGTTTTCTTTTGCAGAAAAGAACCACAATAGTGAGGTGATTGACCATATACATACGGATGTGTAACACCAATAGTTGGTTATAAATATACTTCGTTACTTTTACCGTAATGTTAAGTAGATATGAAAACCTCGTATCTATTTAATAAGACATAAAAGTGATTTTGGAAACGTGTTATATTTTCAAAATGAAGCACATCAAGATCAAGATGTTGATCGGAAGTTTCAAAGTAATGACTTTGAAGATCAAAGGGGTAATATCAAGTAATGACCTTGATAATCACTAAGAAGATTGTGAACCATAGAGTATGGTGTAGTCAAGTATATAAACCGAACTTTATGAGATATAGTTTGAGGTTTTTTGCAATTTTTGTAAGCTATTTTCTCACTAAAAGTTTAAAACCCGACTATAATAGCCTAAATGACTCCATATGAGAGATGGATAGGGAGAGTCCCTAACTTGTCATTTTTATACATTTGGGACCATAAATGTTTATGTTCAGAACCAATTTGTGTATTTGTGAGGGTTATCCAAAATTGAACCACTTGGTTTTTACTCCTCCAAAACGAGAAAAAAGAGTTTGTGGCTCATAATACTGTCTTTCCAGAAAGATTTTCATTTTCTGGAAGACAGAGTGGGAGAAATTTTGAACTTACGGAAGTCCAAGACCCACAAACTGAGTACAATGCAAGAAGATGTTCTTTATTGAGGCTCGGTGGTGAGTACAATGCAATAAGACGTTCTTTATTGTGGATCAGTGGTTATAAGGAGATAAATTTGCGATAATATTGCGTTACTTTTCAAAAGTGACGAATCTTAAACCCTCATCAAAGGCTTTTCTACAGTATGAACTCTATGTGATGGCGTGTCACCATGCAATTCAAATTGATCTCCTTGCACACGATGCGATAAGGAAGGAAACACGAGATGTTTTAGAGACTTGATTTAAGGTGAATACTTTGGTAGGTTACCTTGATCTTGTCGTAAAGGTTACATAAGATGTTTAAAATTTGGGTTGGTTATAGAGAGTTTGTGACAACCCAAATGCCTTTATCAATTCGTATGGTCTTAGCAATATAGCTTCTCATGAGGAGGAGATTCGGCAAATTAATAATGAAACTTTCTCCTTGGGAGAAGTTTTGTTGATGTTGTCAATGCTAAGAAACCTAGCATGATTGAAAGATCCCTTTTGTAATCTATATACGTAAAAGAGTTGGAACTTTGGGTTCAATCATGTAGTCTATCAAAACGGTATTACTCGAGTGTCGAGATAACATTATGATACATGGAGTTTAGTGGGAGCTAAGGTGATATTTCTTAGTCTAAAATATGTGTTTGACATATTAGTGACTAGAAATATTCTCGGGTAAATACTTGAGAGTATCATGGCGCATCTTAAATATCCGGATCTAATGAGATATATCTCCATAGATACTAGCATCTTAGTCAAGAGACTTATGTGATAAGATTCTTGACTCGTTCAAGTTGTTGAACAAATTAATATGATATTTTTGCTTCCGCTGCAGGATCTATTAAATATGCTAAAATCTACTCTCGTCGGGACTTATCATATTGAGAATATAAGAAGTCATTACCAATCATTTCCTAGTGAGTGTGACTAGATGATTATCAAGAGCATCCTTGAGTACTTGAGAAGCACTGAGGATTTACTCTTGTAGTTTCGAGGAATTTATGAATTTTGTGTAAAAGGATTACACGGAAACATTCCTATGCTTATAAGATGTTATGGGCCTCGTTAAGGAATGGTTATTATGTAAGAGTGTTATGTGCATAAAGAATAATATGTATAAGAAGTTATATATATGCGTATAAGAAGTTATAAATGTATAAAGAAGATATGTATGAGGAGTCATACATAAAAGATGTCATATGAAGAATGTGTATGTATAAGTGTTGTACGTACAAATCATGAACGAAAAGATAAGTACATTACAGCATCCGATGTTGTAAAAGAGATAGTTGATAATCGGAATTTAATGGAACTAGAGTAGTTCCGTTAGCCGAATATCGTCTCCCGAGAGACTGTGAAAACAGTGGGAGTGTTTGACTGGCTTTAGAACCTTCACAGTGGGAGTGTTTGACTGGCTTTAGAACCAGAGTCTAAAAACTTGTTTAGATGTATACTTAGAAATGCTCTATGTGATGAAAAGATTGCATAGAACAAAGGAAAAGGCAATGGTAATTAGAGTGACGCAACTGTTGCTAATCCTCTAATCAAAGCCGTTGGCATAAGGTAGACGTGATGGTTATGTCATCTCAATGTGAATTGAGGAGTATATCTTAATTACTAAAGATCGTTATGTAAATATTGGATAGAGTGTTGATATTTACATAAGTGATGATCGCATTCATTGTTAGAGTTTCTTTAAGAACTCAATTATTCAGTTTGACTGAAAACATTGAATACCTTGTTTATCTGAATAAGTTGTGGAGACAATGTTGAACAATATTCAAGTGAATAAGATGAACATTGTATTTTATCCCTAGTCACTTAATGAGGTGACGTCTCGGAGTGACTAGATTGTGAGTTGATTGATGGTTGTTCAACACCATAAGGTCATACGTGATGACTAGTCGATTACATAGGTAGAGTGTGTGACACTTTGCTGGGCAGTGACCATTTAGAGAGTCCCTAAGTTCTATAATAGACGCCTGGTCGTGCCGGGGATCTCTAAGATGTTCTAATGAGTCCATTATTTTGACTGGAGACTATTATGTGAGCAAGTGCAGTTTCCGAGTAACTTTGGTTTTTGTCATAGGTCGTGCCGTGAAAGGAGGCCAAAAGGGCATTTACTAGGTCATGGTGAGCTGTATTGTGCAATAGGATAGATAGGGCATACAGAAATTGTCCACCCACGTTGGGTAACTATATCTCAAGGCCACTCGAGGAGTTAATGACTACAAATACGTGGCCACGCTCGGAAGTAATCTGTGAGAGATTTTTCCGGTCAGGTAGTCACACTCCCGATCGAGAAAACCACTCGCGATATGTTCATGTGCAAGTGCGACCTGAAAGACACCTTGCATTGAGTGGGAGATTAAAACGGACAAGAGAATTGGAAGCGCACACCTTCTGTCGGACAAGTGGGAGATTGTTGGAGTTAAAGTGCTCCACAATAGTGCGTTTACATAATAAATCTCATTAATGGAATATCATCAGATATTTAATTATTTGATCCTCGTCAGTTGATTAACGTAAATCGATAACGGTTGGCTGACTAGAGTTTGACGTTATTGTCGTGAGACGGCGGTGATCAACTGACCCCTATCGTTCACACCTATAGGAACGAACCCCAATAGACAACTAATTAATTGTATGAGATATAATTTATTTAGTCCCTTGATTTGTAGACTAAAAGATTAGTAAATTATTTTAAGAGAGAATTCGAGTTGCGAACTCGAGGAACGACAGTTATTATTTAATTATGTGATAATTGAATAATAAATTTTGGGAGCCGGCTTTTAGTTAATTAATTGTTAATTCACTAAAATTGTACTAATTGATTAATGTGATTAATATTAGTACGTAAATAATATGTGTAGTGGTACACGTATATTTACGAAGTGATTTGGACGAATTAATTATGGAAGTATTTAAACATAAAACGATGTTTAAATAAAATTTACAAGTATTTGTGCGACAAATATAAGAACCAACATGGACCCGTAAATGGGCAAGTGGACCGTTTAAAATATGGTGTTGTGGATGATTAGGAACACTATCATTTCACTTTACTTCTGATACTTCCACAAGTTATCTTATAATTATGTTTTACATGTGGATGTATGATTGATAAATATAAGACAATTACCACACTCCGCTACCACCTTCTCACCCGGTTTTCCTCCTCTATTAATGACCATTTTGTTGTCATTTTTACTAGCTAGCTCATTCATGTGTTTTGCATGTGAAGAAAACTACTCATATCTCTAAAATAATTATCATAACTTACTAAGATTGTTAGTATACAAATATTATTACTAAGAGTGTTAGTACTAAATACAAATATAATCAAGGGAATATTTTTAACAAGTTTCTAGTACAAATACTTGTTAGATTATTGGGTAGAGTTCTTGGGTGCATCTTGAAGGAGATCTTCTCTTTGAAGATTTGTAAGGAGGATCATCCATATGTTATAAGCTCAAGAACAAACTAGGAAGGTGAACTAGTTTGTGCCCATTTTACCACAAAATCAATGTAAGGAAATTGTTTTTTTTTTATACTTTCATTTTTATGCTTTCATATTAGCATGCATGTTACATAGATTACGTAAATGAAAAATTATGAGATAATTTATTTTTTATCAGAGAGTCTAATATGGATCTATGATCTTTCCCCAAGATGGCTGGACAGGAGGGAATTGTTGCGATTTGGCTGCTCGGTATGTTACTATGCTGTGTTTTGTACAATGTGTAATTTTTAAGGCGTCTTCAAGACTTCATCTGCGTGTTTATACAAGGTGTATCCATGTTGTTAACTTTTGAATCTTTATCACAACTAAATGATGATTATATGGAACTATGGATCCATGTTAACATTTTTGTGCATTTAGGCCGAGTTGGAGCTGTTTTTAACGTGTTTGAGATGAGAAATTATGGTGCTATAAATGTTGGTTGAATACGGGAATTATTGACTTCCGTCTCAAGTATGGTTTCCATTTGGGTTATTTACATTTCATCTCATGTTTTTCAGAATGCAAATTATTCATTTCTATTTGTTTACATTTTGTTCAAATGACATGTTTCCATTTTAATATGAGTCCAATGTAATTATTCATGCCTTCTGAGTGGTAAATGGTTTGTCTTACATTTGAGTCATTTTTGTTTGTTTACATTTTTACTCAAGTGACAAATATTGTAGAAATGGGTTACTTATTCATATTCATGATTATGATTTGGCATGAAATGTCCCACTTGGATTATCATCGGTTCATTATATGTAGTAGTCTCTTTCCAAGTTGATTCGAATCGCTTGGTTGAGTCGTATTCGTTTGATAATGCCTTTATGCTATACCGTATTGCTTGACTTATCTTTACGCCTCTTTCGGAATGTCCTGCCGATTGTGGCTTTAGCTCATATCTTCCGCCTCTTTCAGATTGTCCTGCCGATTGTGGGTTCTCGATTTTCGATTTAGGGTTCGGGTTTTGGATGCGGACTATCCTGCCGCATGTCGAATCGGGAACTGTGCTGTCCCGAGAGTCTGGTCAGATATAGACTAGGACTGAGTCTTGGGAGTACCATTGTCGTCCTTCCAGGGGAATTATATTTATATATGAGTAGTAAAGGTCTTGCTTTGTTATAGATATTGGTATTTGTCTTTCAAGGCAAGAGTTATGCCTTGGGTTGTTTTGTCTTGGTCCTATCGGATACTAGGGGTGAGCTATAAGCCCTCTATTTGCGATATGATCGTCGGGATTGATGTTCCCATCCGTTCTTATGGTGAGATGCAAGCCATAAGTATGAATGTGACATTAGTAGCCACGTCCCGTGCAATGTTTGCTAAGTGGTTTTCCAAATAATGGCTATGGTTTCTATTCTTGTAATTTGCATTGGTTGATCCCTTTCATTAACTACTTCACATGATTCAGATTCTAATCTCATATCTATGTTGTAGTTCCTTGAAATGCATACCTTTGCATAAATGACCGTATTCTTGTCCTTCATATTATTTAATGGTCTCACGTGAAAAGTTGAATCTTTATTATGCTAATGTTGGCCTATCTTATTCCATCTAGATTATTTTCCATGTTTACATATAAACTTGATATTCTTATCTTTTGTATGTATCTTATATGACTTACCTGTTTTAGTTCCTTGTTATATTCGTTTTGACATTTTGTGGCTGGGAGAACCTTGAGTTACTCCCTACTGATTGTGGCGTTCATGTTGTCATGAATGACAGGCACTAGTGGGTGCATTTATGGGGTGAAGACATGTGTGAGCTAGCGAGCACTTTGGCCTTGTAGTCGGCTTATTAGGATTGCTTAGACTCACCTTTTATTGTTTTGTCATTCGAGGGATATATTTTCCCTCACCTTGACTATCACGTTTGTATAATTTAAACTTGATTTCCGCATTCTTTGTTTGTGTTTTGTATTTTACTGAACCCGCGCTTTAAATTTTTAAAGTTTCAAAAATTTCCTATGTTTCCGCTTTAATTTATTAGTTATATTTTTGGCGTTATCACGGGTTGTCACAGTTGGTATCAGAGCCTTTGTTGCTCCCGACGCACACACGTGTACCCCAAACTTAGTTTGAACTTGACCTTAAATAATGAATGAGAGATGGGTAGAACTAAGAACCTAAGTTGGTAGTCTCTTTGTGTATGTTATTTTTTAGGTGCTAACTTGATTGGTTTATTTGGTGTCTTGAGAAGTTGGTGCGACCAACCAAGGTGGAGAATACTATCATGGAAGCCCTCACTCAAATTCTCCGGAATCAACAAGATGTCAATGCTCAAGTCAATCCTCGTCCTAACTCCCGTGGCAAGAGATCCTTTGTGCCCTCATCTTCATCATCTGCTAATAGGAGGAAGAAGCCCTTTCCAAGAATACGAGGACCAAGTGGACAAGTGCAAGGTCGAAAAGCTCCCTCATCGGAAGACAACCCTGAGGAGACCCGCAAGTGCTTCAAGTGTAGGGAAGCTTATCACCCCGGGATTGGATGCTTTGATATGCCCTTGAAGTGTTACCATTGCAAGAAGCCCGGTCATCTTATCAAGGATTGCCCTGAGAAGAAGAAGATTGCTCCTCCTCCTCATGTTCCGGAAGCCAGGCCAAGAGGATCCATT
Organism: Silene latifolia; assembly: GCF_048544455.1. Lineage (NCBI taxonomy): Eukaryota > Viridiplantae > Streptophyta > Magnoliopsida > Caryophyllales > Caryophyllaceae > Silene > Silene latifolia. The sequence continues at coordinate 97,673,805 of NC_133538.1, forward strand.
CGTGTCGAGAATCAAGTCGGAGCTGTCGTTCCTCCCGACACCGCTTCGGGTGTGTTTTCTATCCTTGATCAACCTTATCTTACTTTTATCCCATGATACTCATCCTTCTTCTAAAATCCTTTTTGTTTTACCTTGGGAGTTCCTCTCATATCATTCTTTCCGCCTTACCCTTTAAATTCTTGTCGTGAATTCTTCCTCTCGATTCACCTTTGTACCCTTCCCTGTTCCTTGACCATAAGCTTTATCATTCATGCATCTCCTATTCTTTTGGTTATGCTTTGCTTTTTGAATCTAGTCTAGAGGCTTATGAAAAATTCTATCTTTGACATCCTTGTTGATCTTACCTCGACCCTTACCCCGAGGAAATTCGTCATAGCTCTTTGTTGGATAAGTTTAAATTCTTTTAGCGTGCTTTGTATTTTTGATGTCTAAGTCGTTTTTCCATTTCGTATAATTTCTAAATATTTCAAGCTACCATTTTTGGTTCTTTGTTAAAAATTTATATTACTATTACAAAACTTTATCTATTTGTAAGGATTTGAAAATGAAAATTTGCTTTAATTCTCCTTTTGTTCTTTGAATATAACTTTTTTATCATGATTTTAATTACTAAACCTGAATTTCTATTAAAATTTGCTCAATTTCTAACTAACCTTGATCTAGTTCTGATTTCTCTACAAGTTTGAAGTTACATTTTCAAGAACTTAACTCCTTTTTGAATTTAAAGTGGAGCTTTTATTTTTATTTTGGCTTTTATAAAAGCAAATTTGAGTGGATTATCATTTTAATTTGGTTTTAACGTTGATAGAATGTTAGAACTCGTTATTAAAGGCGTCTAATAACTTAATCTACGTTTATCGCCAAATGATTTTGTTTTAAACTTTTCTTTCACTTGGGAAGTTAGCTCCCTTGTGTGCACGACAAGAGCAATTTCGTTCCATAAAGGAGGCTTATAGTTTTGAAAACTCTTCATAAATATTTTTTTTTTGAAAGTATTTTGATTTTGGATTTCTGCAAACGATTTGGTATTTTGACCTTATCTTTGATTTGGAGTGTGATGTTCTTGAATGCGCAACGAGAGCACTTTCGTTCCTTTGATGAGAATCAGGTTCGGTTGGAAAATTCTACCTAAAACTTTTGAAAGAATTTTAGTTTTTACAATAAGTAACCTTTTGATATTTTAGTTACAAATTTCAAAGAGTCAAGTTTTATTTTTTATAACCTTTCATTCCTACTTTCAAGTTTCGAGGACGAAACTTTTTAAAAAAATAGGGTGATTGTAACACTCGCGAATTTCTCATTTAACATTTAAAATTTATTTAACCGTTTAATTACTTTATTTTATATTTTTGAATTATTCAATTTAGTTAATTTTATTTTAAACACGATTTTTATAAAAGTAATATATTGAAGTTTATTTATATAAAAATACGTATTTTAGCCGTAAATAATAATAATAATAATAATAATAATAATAATAATAATAATAATAATAATAATAATAATAAACTTATGTCTTAAATTATAGTAGTTTTAAGACGAAATTTCGTCTAGCTATAGACCGTCACATTTTCACATGTCACTACAAAAAGAATTAAAACAGGCGACTGATTTTGGCGACTGAAATCAGTCGCCAAAATTAATTTGGCGACTGAATTCAGTCGCCAAAGGTCAGTCGCGGACCTTAGTCGCCTTTTCTAGCTTTGGCGACTAAAGTCGGTCGCCAAATTTGGCGACTGCCAAATCAGTCGCCAAATATCAAAAATGGCGACTGATAGGGTAGTCGCCAAATTGGCGACTGATTAAAGGTAGTCGCCATTTTGGCGACTCAATTGCGCCGCCAAATGCCAATTCGCCGCTTTTTTTTGGGTGACGAGCGCTTATTGTGACCAAATTTGGCGATCGAATGAATTTAGCGATCGCATTTGATCGCCAAAATGGCGACCACATTACAAATCAGTCGCCAAAATGGCGACCATCTTACAAATCAGTCGCCAATTTGGCGACTGCTATTTCAGTCGCCATTTTACAAATCAGTCGCCAAAACCACTGTATGTTTTGGTGGTTTTTCTCGTTTTCATTGCTAGCCAAATATTTACGACCTGCATAAAAAACGATGTTCCACAACACCATACATCCCAAATTTTAAAACTCGGTCGCCAAATTGATTCGCTTTTTAAAAAATGACAGCCTGGTTTCTACTAAAAAAATTGGCGACTGAAATTCAATTTGGCGATCAAATTCGATCCAAATTGGCGACTACACATCAATCGTCCGCCAAAATTAAAATCTCGGTCGCCAAGTTTGATTCCCTTTTTAAAAAGATAGTCGCAAATTGGCGATTGATTTCAGTCGCCAATTTGAAAATCAGTCGCCAATTTGGCGACTAAATATATCAGTCGCCAAATTTCGGTCGCCTGTTTTAGTTTTTTTTGTAGTGTGTGAGGCTAATCTATTCTCAACCTATCCCGTATCGATAACACGTTACTTACTTTCTACACCTAACTAAATTAATAATATTTTAATCTCTCTTTACCTGACCAATCCCCACCCTTCTTTCTATTTTTCCTTCTTTCTTCTTTTCGTTTTACACTGCAACAAAACAATACTAACAGGCAGAGACTCAGACACCATTTTTACCGAGCTAGGACACAGATTCCGTCCCCCATTTCTCAACCTTTTTCCTTAGTTTTTGTACCATTCTCCTCCTTACTTCCTCCTTCATCTTTCAAGGTAATAAAGTCTCGTTTTTGTGGTGGTTTCGTTTTTCGCCGTCTTATAAAAGTGTCGTCTTTTAGGTTCTTTATCCCGTTTTATTGCTCTTTAATGAAGGATTTGAAGACCCAGAGTAAGACTAAAGCTTTGGGGACCGTTTATTCGAAAAATAAGGAGCGTTTAAGGTAACGGTGATAGGTTACTCGGCAAAGTGTCGAAATTTCGTCCAATATGTCGTTTTTCATGCTCTTATGTGTTAAAGATTGGTTCTTTATACTTTACTCATTTGTATGCTCGAATTTATCGTGTTAAACTCTATCTTAAACCTTGTTTTAATGGGGGTCGAAATATAACTCAATATGGCCAAGTAAAAATGTGAATGAAAGAGCTGTGAGACGATTTTTGTGCTCGTTTTGGTCTATGTTTGGTTGGTGGTTCGAGCCAACTCTCTTACTTCCGTCTCAATTGTATATCCAAGTATGATATGGGTACTTTATATGGTTAATTTACACCTTATACCATGCTTAAAAATTTGTCTTAAAACGGACGCAAAACTGGGAATTGAAAAGTGACACAAGGGATTGTTTTGGGTGTTTTTGGACGCGATATGTGAGCTGAAATTGTTGTTGGTTTGAGTCAATTTGATTACTCACGTCTTGTGTGCATATACATGAATGAATATGGTCTTTTGTTTGGATGAATTCGGCCTTGTAACATTCTTAAAAACTTGTCTTAAGACGGCCTCATGAATTTGCTAGAAAAACCATGTATATGTAAGTGGATGATGAGTGACTTCCGTGGATAGTTTTTGAGTCGATCCCACGGATGATTTGAACCAAGTAGTTGATTCCCGCCTCCTTTGTATATCCAAGTATGTAATGGGTTGGTGGTATGTGATAAATTTCACCCTTTTCATGCTTAAAATTTCGTCTTAAGACGGTCACAAAAGAACTTTATAAATCGTAAAAATGGACTTTGTCGAGCAATTTTCGCGGACTATTTTGACGGATTTCTTTATGCTAAATTGATCCAACTTTCTTGGTATTGACTCAAGTACATGTAAATTTTGGATTGGGTTTTTTTGTTTGTGTGAAATCCGTCTTGGTTTGGCCTAGAAACCGTCCCAAGATGGCTAGACAGGAGGGAATTGTTGTGTTTTGGCTGCTCTGTATGTTACTGTGCTGTTTTTGTACAATGTGTAATTTTTAAGGCGTCTTCAAGACTTCATCTGTGTGTTTATACAAGGTGTATCTTTGTTGTTAACTTTGGAATCTTTATCACAACTAAATGATGATTATATGGAACTATGGATCCATGTTAACGTTTTTGTGCATTTAGGCCGAGTTGGAACTGTTTTTAACAAGTTTGAGCTGAGAAATTATGGTGCTATAAATGTTGGTTGAATACGGGAATTATTGACTTCCGTCTCATGTATGGTTTGCATTTGGGTTATTTACATTTCATCTCATGTTTTTCATAATGCAAATTGTTCATTTCCATTTGTTTACATTTTGTTCAAATGACATGTTTCCATTTTAATATGAGTCCAATGTAATTATTCATGCCTTCTGAGTGGTACATGGTTTATCTTACATTTGAGTCATTTTCGTTTGTTTACATTTTTATTCAAGTGACAAATATTGAAGAAATGGGTTACTTATTCATATTCATGATTATGATTTGGCATGAAATCTCCCACTTAGATTATCATCGGTTCATTATAGGTAGTAGTCTCGTTCCAAATTCATTCGTATCGCTTGGTTGAGTTGTATTCGTTTGATAATGCCTTTATGCTATACCGTATTGCTTGACTTATCTTTACGCCTCTTTCGGACTGTCCCGCTGATTGTGGGTTTAGCTCATATCTTCCGCCTCTTTCGGACTCTCCTGTCGATTGTGGGTTCTCGATTTTCGATTTAGGGTTCGGGTCTTGGATACGGACTGTCCTGCCGCATGTCGAATCGGGAACTGTGCTGTCCCGAGAGTCTGGCCAGATTTAGACTAGGACTGAGTCTTGGGAGTACCATTGTCGTCCTACCAAAGGAATTATATTTATATATGAGTAGTAAAGGTCTTGCTTGGTTATAGATATTGGTATTTGTCTTTCAAGGCAAGAGTTATGCCTTGGGTTGTTTTGTCTTGGTCCTATCGGATACTAGGGGTGAGCTATAAGCCTTCTAGTTGCGATATGATCGTCGGGATTGATGTTCCAATCCGTTCTTATGGTGAGATGCAAGCCATAAGTATAAATGCGACATTAGTAGCCACGTCTCGTGCAATGTTTGCTAAGTGGTTTTCCAAATTATGGCTACGGTTTCTATTCTTGTAATTTGCATTGGTTGATCCCTTACTTAACTGCTTCACATGATTCGGATTCTAATCTCATATCTATGTTGTAATTCCTTGAAATGCATACCTTTGCTTAAATGACCGTATTCTTGTCCTTCATATTATTTAATGGTCTCACGTGAAAAGTTGAATCTTTATTATGCTAATGTTGGTCTATCTTGTTCCATCTCAATTGTTTGCCATGTTTACATATAAACTTGATATTCTTATCTTTTTTATGTATTTTATATGACTTACCTGTTTTAGTTCCTTGTTATATTCGTTTTGTCATTTTGTGGCTGGGAGAACCGTGAGTTACTCCCAACTGACTGTGGCGTTCATGTTGATATGAATACAGGTACTAGTTGGTGTATTTATGGGGTGAAGACATGTGTGAGCTAGCGAGCACTTTGGCCTTGTAGTCGGCTTATTAGGATTGCTCAGACTCACCTTTTATTGTTTTGTCATTCGAGGGATATATTTTCCCTCACCTTGACTATCATGTTTGTATAATTTAAACTTGATTTACGCATTCTTTATTTGTGTTTTGTATTTTACTAAACCCGCGCTTTTAATTTTAAAAGTTTCAAAAATTTCCTAAGTTTCCGCTTTAATTTATTAGTTATATTTTCGGCGTTATCGCGGGGTGTCACAATTGGTATCAGATCTTTTTTGCTCCCGACGCACACACGTGTACCCCAAACTTAGTTTGAACTTGACCTTAAATAATGAATGAGAGATGGGTAGAACTAAGGACCTAAGTTGGTAGTCTCTTAGTGTATGTTATTTTTTAGGTGCTAACTTGATTGGTTTATTTGGTGTCTTGAGAAGATGGTGAAACCAACCAAGGTGGAGAATACTATCATGGAAGCCCTTACTCAAATTCTCCGGAATCAACAAGATGCCAATGCTCATGTCAATCCTCGTTCTAACTCCCGTGGCAAGAGATCCTTTGTGCCCTCATCTTCATCATCTGCTAATAGGAGGAAGAAGCCCTTTCCAAGAAGACAAGGACCAAGTGGACAAGTGCAAGGTCGACAAGCTCCCTCATCGGAAGACAACCCTGAGGAGACCCGCAAGTGCTTCAAGTGTAGGGAAGCTTATCACCCCGGGATTGGATGCTTTGATATGCCCTTGAAGTGTTACCATTCCAAGAAGCCCGGTCATCTCATCAAGGATTGCCCTGAGAAGAAGAAGATTGCTCCTCCTCCTCATGTTCCGGAAGCTAGGCCAAGAGGATCCATTTGTGTCGAGAATCAAGTCGGAGCTGTCGTTCCTCCCGACACCGCTTCGGGTGTGTTTTCTATCCTTGATCAACCTTATCTTACTTTTATCCCATGATACTCATCCTTCTTCTAAAATCCTTTTTGTTTTACCTTGGGAGTTCCTCTCATATCATTCTTTCCGCCTTACCCTTGAAATTCTTGTCGTGAATCTTTCCTCTCGATTCACCTTTGTACCTTTCCCTGTTCCTTGACCAAAAGCTTTATCATTCATACATCTCATATTCTTTTGGTTATGCTTTCCTTTTTGAATCTAGTCTAGAGGCTTATGAAAAATTCTATCTTTGACATCCTTGTTGACCTTACCTCGACCCTTACCCCGAGGAAATTCGTCATAGCTCTTTGTTGGATAAGTTTAAATTCTTTTAGCGTGCTTTTTATTTTTGATGTCTAAGTCGTTTTTCCATTTTGTACAATTTCTAAATATTTCAAGCTACCATTTTTTGTTCTTTGTTAAAAATTTATATTACTATTACAAAAATTTATCTATTTGTAAGGATTTGAAAAATGAAAATTTGCTTTAATTCTCCTTTTATTCTTTGAATATTTTGTTCTTTGTTAAAAATTTATATTACTATTACAAAAATTTATCTATTTGTAAGGATTTGAAAAATGAAAATTTGCTTTAATTCTCCTTTTATTCTTTGAATATAACTTCTTTATCATGATTTTAATTACTAAATCTGAATTTCTTTTAAATTTTGCTCAATTTCTAACTAACCTTGATCTAAATCTGATTTCTCTGCAAGTTTGAAGTTACATTTTCAAGAACTTAACTCCTTTTTGAATTAAAAAGTGGAGCTTTTATTTTTATTTTGGCTTTTATAAAAGCAAATTTAAGTGGATTATCATTTTCAATTGGTTTTAACGTTGATCAAATGTTAGAACTCGTTATTAAAGGCGTCTAATAACTTAACCTACGTTTATCGCCAAATGATTTTGTTTTAAACTTGTCTTTCACTTGGGAAGTTAGCGCCCATGTGTGCACGTCAAGAGCAATTTCGTTCCATAAAGGAGGCTTATAGTTTTGAAAACTCTTCATAAATATTTTTTTTGAAAGTATTTTGATTTTGGATTTCTGCAAACAATTTGGTAATTTGACCTTATCTTTGATTTGGAGTGTGATGTTCTTGAATGCGCAACGAGTGCACTTTCGTTCCTTTGATGAGAATCAGGTTCGGTTGGAAAATTCTACCTAAAACTTTGAAAGAATTTTAGGTTTTACAATAAGTAACCTTTTGATATTTTAGTTACAAATTTGAAAGAGTCAAGTTTTATTTTTTATAACCTTTCATTCCTACTTTCAAGTTTCGAGGACGAAACTTTTTAAAAAGATGGGGTGATTGTAACACCCGCGAGATTCTCATTTAACATTTAAAATTTATTTAACCGTTTAATTACTTTATTTTATATTTTTGAATTATTCAATTTAGTTAATTTTATTTTAAACACGATTTTTATAAAAGTAATATATTGAAGTTTATTTATATAAAAATAAGTATTTTAGCCGGAAATAATAATAATAATAATAATAATAATAATAATAATAATAATAATAATAATAATAATAATAATAATAATTATAATAATAATAATAATAATAATAATAATAATAATAATAATAATAATTATAATAATAATAATAATAATAATAATAATAATAATAATAATAATAATAATAATAATAATAATAATAATAATAATAATAATAATAATAATAATAATAATAATAATAATAATAATAATAATAATAATAATAATAATAATAATAATAATAATAATAATAATAATAATAATAATAATAATAATAATAATAATAATAATAATAATAATAATAATAATAATAATAATAATAATAATAATAATAATAATAAACTTATGTCTTAAATTATAGTAGGTTTAAGACGAAATTCCTTCTAGCTATAGACCGTCACATTTTCACATGTGAGGCTAATCTATTCTCAACCTATCCCGTATCGATAACACGTTACTTACATTCTACACCTAACTAAATTAATAATATTTTAATCTCTCTTTACCTGACCAATCCCCACCCTTCTTTCTATTTTTCCTTCTTTCTTCTTTTCGTTTTACACTACAACAAAACAATAATAACAGGCAAAGACTCAGACGCCATTTTTACCGAGCTAGGACACAGATTCCGTCACCCATTTCTGAACCTTTTTCCTTAATTTTTGTACCATTCTCCTCCTTACTTCCTCCTTCATCTTTCAAAGTAATAAAGTCTCGTTTTTGTGGTGGTTTCGTTTTTTGCCGTCTTATAAAAGCGTCGTCTTTTAGGTTCTTTATCCCGTTTTATTGCTCTTTAATGAAGGATTTGAAGACCCAGAGTAAGACTCAAGCTTTGGGGACCGTTTATTCGAAGAATAAGGAGCGTTTAAGGTAACAGTGATAGGTTACTCGGCAAAGTGTCGAAATTTCGTCCTATATGTCGTTTTCATGCTCTTATGTGTTAAAGATTGGTTCTTTATCCTTTACTCATTTGTATGCTCGAATTTATCGTGCTAAACTCTATCTTGAAACTTGTTTTAATGGGGGTCGAAATATAACTCAATATGGCCAAGAAAAAATGTGAATGAAGGAGCTGTGAGACGATTTTTGTGCTCGTTTTGGTCTATGTTTGGTTGGTGGTTCAAGCCAACTCTCTTACTTCCGTCTCAATTGTATATCCAAGTATGATATGGGTACTTTGTATGGTTAATTTACGCCTTATACCATGCTTAAAAATTTGTCTTAAAACGGACGCAAAACTGGGAATTGAAAAGTGAAAGAAGGGATTGTTTTGGGTGTTTTTGGACGCGATATGTGAGCTAAAATTGTTGTTCGTTTGAGTCAATTTGATTACTCACGTCTTGTGTGCATATACATGAATGAATATGGTCTTTTGTTTGGATGAATTCGGCCTTGTAACATGCTTAAAAACTTGTCTTAAGACGGCCTCATGAATTTGCTAGAAAACCATGTATATGTAAGTGGATGATGAGTGACTTCCGTGGATTGTTTTTGAGTCGATCCCACGGATGATTTGAACCAAATAGTTGATTCCCGCCTCCTTTGTATATCCAAGTAGGTAATGGGTTGGTGGTATGTGATAAATTTCACCCTTTTCATGCTTAAAATTTCGTCTTAAGACGGTCACAAAAGAACTTTATAAATCGTAAAAATGGACTTTGTCGAGCAGTTTTCGCGGACTGTTTTGACGGGTTTCTTTATGCAAAATTGATCCAACTTTCTTGGTATTGACTCAAGTACATGTAAAGTTTGGATTGGGTTTTTTTATTTGTGTGAAATCCGTCTTGGTTTGGCCTAGAAACCGTCCCAAGATGGCTAGATAGGAGGGAATTGTTGCGTTTTGGCTGCTCTGTATGTTACTGTGCTGTGCTTTGTACAATGTGTAATTTTTAAGGCGTCTTCAAGACTTCATCTGTGTGTTTATACAAGGTGTATCCATGTTGTTAACTTTGGAATCTTTATCACAACTAAATGATGATTATATGGAACTATGGATCCATGTTAACGTTTTTGTGCATTTAGGCCGAGTTGGAACTGTTTTTAACGTGTTTGAGCTGAGAAATTATGGTGCTATAAATGTTGGTTGAATACGGGAAATATTGACTTCCGTCTCATGTATGGTTTGCATTTGGGTTATTTAAATTTTATCTCATGTTTTTCATAATGCAAATTGTTCATTTCCATTTGTTTACATTTTGTTCAAATGACATGTTTCCATTTTAATATGAGTCCAATGTAATTATTCATGCCTTCTGAGTGGTAAATGGTTTATCTTACATTTAAGTCATTTTCGTTTGTTTACATTTTTATTCAAGTGACAAATATTGAAGAAATGGGTTACTTATTCATATTCATGATTATGATTTGGCATGAAATCTCCCACTTCGATTATCATCGGTTCATTATAGGTAGTAGTCTCGTTCCAAGTTCATTCGTATCGCTTGGTTGAGTTGTATTCGTTTGATAATGCCTTTATGCTATACCGTATTGCTTGACTTATCTTTACGCCTCTTTCGGACTGTCCCGCTGATTGTGGGTGTAGCTCATATCTTCCGCCTCTTTCGGACTCTCCTGCCGATTGTGGGTTCTCGATTTTCGATTTAGGGTTCGGGTCTTGGATACGGACTGTCCTGCCTCATGTCGAATCGGGAACTGTGCTGTCCCGAGAGTCTGGCCAGATTTAGACTAGGACTGAGTCTTGGGAGTACCATTGTCGTCCTACCAAAGGAATTATATTTATATATGAGTAGTAAAGGTCTTGCTTGGTTATAGATATTGGTATTTGTCTTTCAAGGCAAGAGTTATGCCTTGGGTTGTTTTGTCTTGGTCCTATCGGATACTAGAGGTGAGCTATAAGCCTTCTAGTTCCGATATGATCGTCGGGATTGATGTTCCAATCCGTTATTATGGTGAGATGCAAGCCATAAGTATGAATGTGACATTAGTAGCCACGTCTCGTGCAATGTTTGCTAAGTGGTTTTCCAAATTATGGCTACGGTTTCTATTCTTGTAATTTGCATTTGTTGATCCCTTACTTAACTGCTTCACATGATTCGGATTCTAATCTCATATCTATGTTGTAATTCCTTGAAATGCATACCTTTGCTTAAATGACCGTATTCTTGTCCTTCATATTATTTAATGGCCTGACGTGAAAAGTTGAATCTTTATTATGCTAATGTTGGTCTATCTTGTTCCATCTCAATTGTTTGCCATGTTTACATATAAACTTGATATTCTTATCTTTTGAATGTATTTTATATAACTTACCTGTTTTAGTTCCTTGTTATATTCGTTTTGTAATTTTGTGGCTGGGAGAACCTTGAGTTACTCCCCACTGACTGTGGCGTTCATGTTGTCATGAATGACAGGTACTAGTTGGTGCATTTATGGGGTGAAGACATGTGTGAGCTAGCGAGCACTTTGGCCTTGTAGTCGGCTTATTAGGATTGCTCAGACTCACCTTTTATTGTTTTGTCATTCGAGGGATATATTTTCCCTCACCTTGACTATCACGTTTGCATAATTTAAACTTTATTTCAGCATTCTTTATTTGTGTTTTGTATTTTACTAAACCCGCGCTTTAAATTTTAAAAGTTTCAAATATTTCCTAAGTTTCCGCTTTAATTTATTAGTTATATTTTCGGCGTTATCGCGGGGTGTCACAGTTGGTATCAAATCCATTTTGCTCCCGACGCACACACGTGTACCCCAAACTTAGTTTGAACTTGACCTTAAATAATGAATGAGAGATGGGTAGAACTAAGGACCTAAGTTGGTAGTCTCTTTGTGTATGTTATTTTTTAGGTGCTAACTTGATTGGTTTATTTGGTGTCTTGAGAAGATGGTGCAACCAACCAAGGTGGAGAATACTATCATGGAAGCCCTCACTCAAATTCTCCGGAATCAACAAGATGCCAATGCTCAAGTCGATCCTTGTTCTAACTCCCGTGGCAAGAGATCCTTTGTGCCCTCATCTTCATCATCTGCTAATAGGAGGAAGAAGCCCTTTCCAAGAAGACAAGGACCAAGTGGGCAAGTGCAAGGTCGACAAGCTCCCTCATCGGAAGACAACCTTGAGGAGACCCGCAAGTGCTGCAAGTGTAGGGAAGCTTATCACCCCGGGATTGGATGCTTTGATATGCCCTTGAAGTGTTACCATTGCAAGATGCCCGGTCATCTCTTCAAGGATTACCCTTAGAAGAAGAAGATTGCTCCTCCTCCTCATGTTCCGGAAGCCAGGCCAAGAGGATCCATTCGTGTCGAGAATCAAGTCGGAGTTGTCGTTCCTCCCGACACCGCTTCGGGTGTGTTTTCTATCCTTGATCAACCTTATCCTACTTTTATCCCATGATACTCATCCTTCTTCTAAACTCCTTTTTGTTTTACCTTGGGAGTTCCTCTCATATCATTCTTTCCGCCTTACCCATGAGATTCTTGTCGTGAATCTTTCCTCTCGATTCACCTTTGTACCCTTCCCAGTTTCTTGACCATAAGCTTTATCATTCATGCATCTCCTATTCTTTTGCTTATGCTTTCCTTTTTGAATCTAGTCTAGAGGCTTATGAAAAATTCTATCTTTGACATCCTTGTTGACCTTACCTCGACTCTTACCCCGAGTAAATTTTTCCTAGCTCTTTGTTGGATAAGTTTAAATTCTTTTAGCGTGCTTTGTATTTTTGATGTCTAAGTCGTTTTTCCATTTCGTACAATTTCTAAATATTTCAAGCTACCATTTTTGGTTCTTTGTTAAAAATTTATATTACTATTACAAAACTTTATCTATTTGTAAAGATTTGAAAAATAAAAATTTGCTTTAATTCTCCTTTTGTTCTTTGAATATAACTTCTTTATCATGATTTTAATTACTAAACCTGAATTTCTTTTAAATTTTGCTCAATTTCTTACTAACCTTGATCTATTTATGATTTTGGTCTATGTTTGGTTGGTGGTTTGAGCCAACTCTCTTACTTCCGTCTCAATTGTATATCCAAGTATGATATGGGTCCTTTGTATGGTTAATTTACGCTCTATACCATGCTTAAAAACTTGTCTTAAAACGGATGCAAAACTGGGAATTGAAAAGTGAAACAGGGGAATGTTTTGGGTGTTTTTGGACGCGATTTATGAGCTGAAATTGTTGTTGGTTCGAGTCAATTTTATTACTCACGTCTTGTGTGCATATACATGAATGAATATGGTCTTTTTTTGGATGAATTCGGCCATGTAACATGCTTAAAAACTTGTCTTAAGACGGCCTCATGAATTTGCTAGAAAAACCATGTATATGTAAGTGGATGATGAGTGACTTTCGTAGACTGTTTTTGAGTCGATCCCACTGATGATTTGAACCAAATAGTTGATTCCCTCCTTCTTTGTATATCCAAGTATGAAATGGGTTGGTGTTATGTGAGAAATTTCACCCTTTTCATGCTTAAAATTTCGTCTTAAGACGGTCACAAAAGAACTCTATAAATCGTAAAAATGGACTTTGTCGAGCTGTTTTCGCGGACTGTTTTGACGGGTTTCTTTATCCTAAATTGAACCAACTTTCTTACTATTGACTCAAGTACATGTAAATGTTTGGATTGGGTTTTTCTGTTTGGGTGAAATCCGTCTTGGTTTGGCCTAGAAAACCGTCCCAAGATGGCTCGACATGAGGGAATTGTTGCGTTTTGGCTGCTCTGTATGTTACTGTGCTGTGTTTTGTACAATGTGTAATTTTTAAGGCGTCTTCAAGACTTCATCCTCGTTTTTATACAAGGAGTATCCATGTTGTTAACTTTGGAATCTTTATCACAACTACATGATGATTATATGGAACTATGGATTCATGTTAACGTTTTTGTGCATTTAGGCCGAGTTGGAACTGTTTTTAACGTGTTTGAGCTGAGAAATTATGGTGCTATAAATGTTGGTTGAATACGGGAATTATTGACTTCCGTCTCATGTATGGTTTGCATTTGGGTTATTTACATTTCATCTCATGTTTTTCATAATGCAAATTGTTCGTTTCCATTTGTTTACATTTTGTTCAAATGACATGTTTCCATTTTAATATGAGTCCAATGTAATTATTCATGCCTTCTGAGTGGTAAATGGTTTATCTTACATTTTAGTCATTTTTGTTTGTTTACATTTTTATTAAAGTGACAAATATTGAAGAAATGGGTTACTTATTCATATTCATGATTATGATTTGGAACGAAATGTCCCACTTGGATTATCATCGGTTCATTATATGTAGTTGTCTCTTTCCAAGTTGATTCGTATCGCTTGGTTGAGTCGTATTCGTTTGCTAATGCCTTTATGCTATACCGTATTGCTTGTCTTATCTTTACGCCTCTTTTGGGCTGTCCTGCCGATTGTGGGTTTAGCTCATATCTTCCGCCTCTTTCGGACTGTCCTTGTGACACCCTCATTTTTAGCGATAAATAAACACGTAAATTCTACAGAAAAACTGACAGGATATGTTTGTAATTGGTTCAACTAGATAAAACCTGTAATTTCAAAAACTTTTCTAAACCAATCACAAACACTTCCAAATGAAGAGTGCCAAAACCTGCAAATACTAACACACTAATTTACATAACATAACTAAAGTCACGAGAATAACGTGTTACAAACCAAAGTAAGAGAGGGAGACATATGTCCCTTCAAAATATAAACACAACCAAATGTTTAAAGGTTTACTACAAAATAACCAAACTAAGTCCAAGGTTCTTTTGCTCACTAGCTCGTCTGTGACCCCATCTAACCATCATCAACCTGTCAATCGCATTTTATACAAACACGAAAGCCACAATTCAGTGGGGAGTAACTTCGAGTCCTCCCAGCCACGAAATGTCATATTTAATGTAACATGTAATGCAACATGTAAACAACATCATAAATCAATTAACTATCGAGTATTCTAACATATGAACACTAAACTGACCAAATTAAACTATCATGTGAAACATATAACAAGCAGTAATCCAAACTTTATCAATTGTAACCGGCTTGCATCTCACCTATTATAATTCATAAAATCACCATACAAGAAAGGACAATATATCAAAGACAGGCATAAGTTCTTAGTACGGTCAATAGTCACTCTGTAACTCGAGTCTATACCACGAGGTAGGGAAGGTAATCGAACCGGTATCCTGGCTCAGAGGTTCTATCAAAACATGGCCAGGACACAACACAACCCTAGCCTAAAATCTGCGCAGACCTAGACATGCGGATACACACCACCGCACCCAAGACTCACAATTTTTCTAAAACAAAGTGAGTACCCTAAGGAGTCCACCAAAGGGTTGGCTAGTACTTAAGCTGACCACTTACTATCAAAATAAGTAACGAGGTCATGCCCCAACTTGGATATAATCCCACCAAGTCAAGAACACAGAGGCTATCAAGCAGTGAACATACACTCGTCAAAGACTATAATGGCCTATCTATGATGAAGGCCGAAACACTCACCTAGGACCTAAATAAAACCAATCTAGGTCCCAGCTTGAATACTTTAGCCCACACCACACAAGACAAGTAGGACACCCAATTAACCAAAAGAGAGGCAAAGAGTCCAAACTTGACAATATTAAAGGTTCCAGGGAATCAAGGGCCGTTTCTACAACATAAGAAACCATTCAAATCAACCAACAACATATGTGAAATAAAAACATAATAAATGGCCTAAAACAAGAATAAGGCCAATTATCCATTTTTCACAATAATTTACATCCAACCAATTTTTACCCGCAACCCCGAGTCTGCGACAGTGCGGGTTAAATCGCGACCACCAATCACACATTGATCGACATCGATTCGATCAAAGGGACCAAGGCTCAGTTTTCAGCTTAATCACCAAACATTGCAATTATCGCTATAAAATTCATTTTAAGCCTATTCTTTACAATTTCATATCATAACCTATCCTAACATGTGCAACTACCAATATAAACATAATTTTACCATCAACATTATATTTACTACTAATATGATTCATTTCAAGAGATTACCCATTTGTTACATATACTAAATATAACATTAATAAACCCGAAACGACAAATAATGCATGAAAAACCGCGAAACAAGCAACGGGCCAACCCGGGCCAACCCAGGGCCTGCCGTGGGCCTGCCTGGGCCTGCCGGGCCTGCTGGGCCTGCTGGCCGCCACCCCAAACCCTCCATTTTTCCATTTTTGTTCAGTTTAACATCGTCTGAAGCATCAATTAATCATTCCCATTTCATTTCCATACTAAAAAGTGAACTTAACATACAAAAGACATGAATTTAACCTATATTTTCATGTGAAATAAACTACCCAAATAACCTTCACAAAAATCATACAACAAGCAAAGAATGTGACATTTATTCGTCGAGTAACCCGAAATATGTTACCTTAAGCTAGAAAAAGGCAAAATAACCCTTGAGAAAACCCTAAAAACAGTAGCTACCCATCATCCTCTACTATATAGGAGTCCCCTATATCATCCTCATAATCTTCACCTATTAAAAACAACAAAAACACAATAATAATTATCAAAACCGAAATTATGCCCAAAATCAGCCAAAATCGACATAATTAAAACTGAAATTAAAACATACTAGGATGTAGATCTTGAAGAGAGGATTCCGAAAAAATAAATTTTGCGAAAATCGGACTAGAAACGAAGAAATTATGATGAAATTACGATTGTAAGATTATTATTATTTTTTTTTTGAGGAATTGGGTCAAGAGCACAAAAGAAGGACAAAAGAAGTCTTAGGAAGAAATGGGAAGGAGGAAGGGGAGGTGTGGCGTGAGAAGGGGAGGAAGAGCGGGAATTTGGCGGGATTTCATGAGTCGGTTTTGGCTCGTTTCGACAATAATTAGAACCGCTTGTCAAACGCAAATTCCGACAAGGCCAAAGTTCTTAAACACGAGATTACAAGAAGATTGAGTACTCATATGACCCATTTCCAAAATCGTTTGTCCAATTTTCAAAAGAGTTATCATTTTTTCCGATATGCCCTTATTTCGAAATAAAAAGTTTTTACACGGTTTAAACTATTTTTAAACATTTCGAAACTATCAAAATAAATACTTTACTTCAAAATATAATAGAATTACATTTCGTTGAATTATTATTACTTCAAATACATTAATATTAAATTCAACTTGATTAATAAATTATTTTCGCAAAATAATAACGGTTCGAAATTACGGGGTGTTACAATCACCCCTCCTTTTAAAAAGTTTCGTCCTCGAAACTTAAAAGGAGAAATTATAGTAAACAACATCTTAGTAATATCATCATAAGAAAATATAGGTATCTTTTCAATGAAACAGTGATACTCTTGTTGATCAGGCAGGAACATCCACATTTCATATCAAAGATAAGGTAAAAAGGCAAATCATTTGTAAAATTCGAAAACCAAAATACCTTCAAAACATTAATGAAGAGTTTTCAAGAATGTAAGTCTCATTCATGGAATGGAATTGCTCTTGTCGTGCACACAAGAACGCTATCTTTCCAAATCAGAGACAAATTTTAAACAAAAACTATTCGCCGATAAGCGGTAGAACAAGTTATCAAATGTCTCCAATAACTAGTTCTAACATCCGATCAACGCTAAAATCAAAGTAAGAGAAAGGTAGTCCACTCAAATTTTCTTTTGCAAAAAGCCAAAATAGAAATGAAGGTTTCACTTTTAAACCCAATTGGGGTCAAATCCCTAAAAATGTAACATTAAACCTTGACAAAGAAGTCATAAATGGATCAAAATTAACAGAAATTGGACAAATCTTAACGAAAACTCCGGTCTAGAAATTAAAATTACGATAAACGAGTTTATATTCAAGAAAGGAATAGGGAACTAAATCAAATTTTCATTTTCAAGTCTTCAAAAATAGGTTAGGTTTGCAGAAGTGACATAAACTTTCAAGAATGAATCGAAACTGGTAGCTTGAAATATTTAGAATTTCCTCGAAGTGAAAAGTAACTTAGACATCATAGGAGCAAGTATGCTAAGAGGATTCAAGCTTAACTAATCAATAGAGCTGTATGAATTTCATGGGGTAAGAATTGAAGTCGAACCTAAAAGGGTGTCAAAGATGGAGTTTCATAGGTTACCAACATCAAACTTATGAGAGGAGTATGATGAAGTAAGGAAGAGAGGTATGAGCGATAACGCTCATGATCAAGGAAGAAGGGAAATTAGTCAACAAGGAAACGCCAGACACTTTTATCACAAACAACAACACTCAAAACGGTTCCAAAAACTTCCTAACAACAAAACTCATAACCACATCACTCCCAAGGGTTTCCTCAATCGCTTATGTTACCTCATCCTAATCTGTTCCCTGAAAGAAGGTACTCCACTATAAGTGTGATCTCATCGCTCCAAATCCTCAAACATCCAGAAACAACTTTCACAAGTCTAAGGTCAAGGCTTCCAACAAAGCTATATTCGTATCCAACTAGTGTCAACTATGGGTTCCTCAAAACAAATAAACCTTTAATCAAGAATCCCAATACCAAGCTATAAACTCCAAGAGAAAGTTCCTCAAATATACCACAAGATTCTCATTTCAAAACAAGGTAGCAACATACCAACCCCAAAATTTGAAAAATCAATAGGATCTCAAGTTTCTCTATCCTTTTACTTATTAAGGATTTCCAAAAGCGGATTTACACTCAGCTACAACATCATCCCAAGGAGTATTCTTTCAAATTTGACATCCTAAAACTTACTTACCATCAAATTCCCAAGAAACAAGGTCTTAATTGTAACAACACTTTATCACCTCAGAGTTCCTAAAACCATAAATTGAAACTATGTTCTTTAACCTAGCAATTGGTGTCAACCATACCATTACCCTTTCTAGTTATTAAAACAAGTGCTAAAACTTCCCAATAATGTAGCTTACTCCCACTCTCATACCATAGCTCAAGTAGTAATCAATATCACTCACTAAAACCAACTAATAATCCCACATTTAGCATTTCTCACACGGTAACATATACATTATCAAACCCTCATATCTAGAGTGATTATGGAAGCCAATCAAAAACTCGTCTACTTAGTCAATCCTATATCCTAAAATCCACCATTCAGTTTCATCCATTTTCAGTCAAGTACTAGGCACTAGTACCCAAACATAAACAACAATGCCATGATCCATAACCGTAGTAACCAATGCAACTCACATTTGACACACAAAATCCACCAATCCAACGTACTCACTTTATCAAGGATCTATAGGTATAAGAACCATCAAGTATGTCTCATCACACTACCTAAGTCTCTCCAATATCCAATCCTCTCAAAACCAGGAAAGGGTCAAACACAACAATCCCTTCAAAGGTCATGATGTCCAACCAAGGCCAACACTTCTCAAAAGAGAGAGTATTATAAAAAGGCGTTAAGGTAGGATAAGCAAGGAACAAATGACATGTTAGGAAATAAGGAGTCGGACCGTAAAGATAACGGTTGACAAAAATAAGAGGTATTCGAGTTAAGAAGATATCTCGGGCAAGAAGAAGATACGTAAACTTTGGCATAAGAACAGGGTTCAACGAACGTTAAAGAGAAGGAAAGGAGAACAGAAGCGGCATAAAGAAAGGGTTACCGCTTACCAAACACTCATCAAAGCTTATGATCGATATGATAAGGTTACATCACTAAGGTGCTCAACAAAGCCCCAAAAGTCTACCAAATCATAGGACTAACAAGGACTCCACAATGGTAGGTATTCCTCAACTCAATTGGTTCTAAGAGCCAAAATGAATTGACCACACAAATTCATTTGTTACCATCCATGTCCCAAAGTATCTCCTTCACAATTCTCGTCATTGAACTTCACTTACTATGTCATCCCCAAATACCATGGCTGGTTTACTCCATCATCTCACCACTTAATACTTCTAGTCTCCGATACCATAAATTAGAATCACATCTTTGAACTAACGAACTACATCGAACAACATTCCACCAAAATTCCCAAATTCAGATATGATTAATAAGGTCAACCACGTGTTCTCAAATTTCAAAAGGCCAACAAGGGCTACTCTATACTAGATTTGGTCAACTCGAAAGGTTTAACAACTAACTAATTCCAAGGTACGATACCAACCCATTAAGCAACGTCAATGTCCTATTGTATTCCTTTCAAGGCCTACAAGGATTGGGCTAACTATCATTCCTTTAATTCTCCACAAGAAACATCGAGACTCTCAAATGAAGTAGCTTAGGTTCATTCCATCTTATGTGCTAAGGTAGTACCCATGCTCAATCATCTATAACGAACAAGCTCTCAATAGACATAAATCCCAAGGTGTTTCTCAATCCACTAGACTCTCATATCAAGCACAACTAACAAGACTAACCAAAGGATCCCAAGTTATATTCTCCTATACAACTCAAACCTTAAACAATCAATTTCTCAACTCTTTCACGCCCTCCAATGATACATTCCCTCAAAACCGGGTTCTCTGGAACAAGGGGACTATCCCGCGGAATAAAAGGAAGGTGTCCACAAGGACTCTTATTATAAGAAGAGAACGAACCAAGGATGAATCGGGAGAAAGAATTGAAGAGTAGTTACCAAGGCGAGAGAAGAGGAATTTGAAAGACGAATAAACAACGAGATTGGAAGATTAAGGTAAGATACACAGAATACGGAAAGAAATATCGAGAAAGTGGAAGCATTCTTCATTTGGCATAACCAATCTTTAAGACACAAAATTAATAACTAACAATCAACAAACCTAGCTTGTAAGATTGCATTATCTACATTTCTTGGAGAGCCATCTTGCAAAAGAGAACATTGGTTAGAACCTAACAAATAACAATCACAAACAGACTACCACATAAAATCCTAAATTTACCCATCCTACCCATCTCTCAAGTTTATTATTTAAAGGTCAAGTGATTTATATTGGGGTGCACAAACGTGCGTCGGGAGCAACAAGCTCTGATACCAACTGTGACACCCTCATTTTTAGCGATAAATAAACACGTAAATTCTACTGAAAAAAATCGACAGATATGTTTGTAATTGGTTCAACTAGATAAAACCTGTAATTTCAAAAACTTTTCTAAACCAATCACAAACACTTCCAAATGAAGAGTGCCAAAACCTGCAAATACTAACACACTAATTTACATAACATAACTAAAGTCACGAGAATAACGTGTTACAAACCAAAGTAAGAGAGGGAGACATATGTCCCTTCAAAATATAATCACAACCAAATGTTTAAAGGTTTACTACAAAATAACCAAACTAAGTCCAAGGTTCTTTTGCTCACTAGCTCGTCTGTGACCCCATCTAACCATCATCAACCCACAATCGCATTTTATACAAACACGAAAGCCACAATTCAGTGGGGAGTAACTTCGAGTCCTCCCAGACACGAAATGTCATATTTAATGTAACATGTAATGCAACATGTAAACAACATCATAAATCAATTAACTATCGAGTATTCTAACATATGAACACTAAACTGACCAAATTAAACTATCATGTGAAACATATAACAAGCAGTAATCCAAACTTTATCAATTGTAACCGGCTTGCATCTCACCTATTACAATTGATAAAATCACCATACAAGAAAGGACAATATATCAAAGACAGGCATAAGTTCTTAGTACGGTCAATAGTCACTCTGTAACTCGAGTCTATACCACGAGGTAGGGAAGGTAATCGAACCGGTATCCTGGCTCAGAGGTTCTATCAAAACATGGCCAGGACACAACACAGCCCTAGCCTAAAATCTGCGCAGACCTAGACATGCGGATACACACCACCGCACCCAAGACTCACAATTTTTCTAAAACAAAGTGAGTACCCTAAGGAGTCCACCAAAGGGTTGGCTAGTACTTAAACTGACCACTTACTATCAAAATAAGTAACGAGGTCATGCCCCAACTTGGATATAATCCCACCAAGTCAGGAACACAGAGGCTATCAAGCAGTGAACATACACTCGTCAAAGACTATAATGGCCTATCTATGATGAAGGCCGAAACACTCACCTAGGACCTAAATAAAACCAATCTAGGTCCCAGCTTGAATACTTTAGCCCACACCACACAAGACAAGTAGGACACCCAATTAACCAAAAGAGAGGCAAAGAGTCCAAACTTGATAATATTAAAGGTTCCAGGGAATCTAGGGCCGTTTCTTCAACATAAGAAACCATTCAAATCAACCAACAACATATGTGAAATAAAAACATAATAAATGGCCTAAAACAAGAATAAGGCCAATTATCCATTTTTCACAATAATTTACATCCAATCAATTTTTACCCGCAACCCCAGCCCCGCGATGTACGGGTTAAATCGCGGCCGACCAATCACACGCTTGACTCGACATCGATTCATCAAAGGGACCAAGGCTCGATTTTCGCTTAATCACCAAACATTGCAATTATCGCTATAAAATTCATTTTAAGCCTATTCTTTACAATTTCATATCATAACCTATCCTAACATGTGCAACTACCAATATAAACATAATTTTACCATCAACATTATATTTACTACTAATATGATTCATTTCAAGAGATTACCCATTTGTTACTTATACTAAATATAACATTAATAAACCCGAAACGACAAATAATGCATGAAAAACCGCGAAACAAGCAACGGGCCAACCCGGGCCAACCCAGGGCCTGCCGTGGGCCTGCCTGGGCCTGCCGGGCCTGCTGGGCCTGCTGGCCACCACCCCAAACCCTCTATTTTTCCATTTTTGTTCAGTTTAACATCGTCTGAAGCATCAATTAATCATTCCCATTTCATTTCCATACTAAAAAGTGAACTTAACATACAAAAGACATTAATTTAACCTATATTTTCATGTGAAATAAACTACCCAAATAACCTTCACAAAAATCATACAACAAGCAAAGAATGTGACATTTATTCGTCGAGTAACCCGAAATATGTTACCTTAAGCTAGAAAATGGCAAAATAACCCTTGAGAAAACCCTAAAAACAGTAGCTACCCATCATCCTCTACTATATAGGAGTCCCCTATATCATCCTCATAATCTTCACCTATTAAAAACAACAAAAACACAATAATAATTATCAAAACCGAAATTATGCCCAAAATCAGCCAAAATCGACATAATTAAAACTGAAATTAAAACATACTAGGATGTACATCTTGAAGAGAGGATTCCGAAAATATAAATTTTGCGAAAATCGGACTAGAAACGAAGAAATTATGATGAAATTACGATTGTAAGATTATTATTATTTTTTTTTTGAGGAATTTGGTCAAGAGCACAAAAGAAGGACAAAAGAAGTCTTAGGAAGAAATGGGAAGGAGGAAGGGGAGGTGTGGCGTGAGAAGGGGAGGAAGAGCGGGAATTTGGCGGGATTTCATGAGTCGGTTTTGGCTCGTTTCGACAATAATTAGAACCGCTTGTCAAACGCAAATTCCGACAAGGCCAAAGTTCTTAAACACGAGATTACAAGAAGATTGAGTACTCATATGACCCATTTCCAAAATCGTTTGTCCAATTTTCAAAAGAGTTATCATTTTTTCCGATATGCCCTTATTTCGAAATAAAAAGTTTTTACACGGTTTAAACTATTTTTAAACATTTCGAAACTATCAAAATAAATACTTTACTTCAAAATATAATAGAATTACATTTCGTTGAATTATTATTACTTCAAATACATTAATATTAAATTCAACTTGATTAATAAATTATTTTCGCAAAATAATAACGGTCCGAAATTACGGGGTGTTACAGTCCTGCCGATTGTGGGTTCTCGATTTCCGATTTAGGGTTCGGGTCTTGGATGCGGACTGTCCTGCCGCATGTCGAATCGGGAACTGTGCTGTCCCAAGAGTCTGGCCAAATTTAGACTAGGACTGAGTCTTGGGAGTACCATTATCGTCCTACCAGGGGAATTATATTTATATATGAGAAGTAAAGGTCTTGGTTGGTTATAGATATTGGTATTTGTCTTTCAAGGCAAGAGTTATGCCTTGGGTTGTTTTGTCTTGGTCCTATCGGATACTAGGGGTGAGCTATAAGCCCTATAGTTGCGATATGATCGTCGAGATTGATGTTCCCATCCTTTCTTATGGTGAGATGCAAGCCATAAGTATGAATGTGACATTAGTAGCCACGCCCCATGCAATCTTTGCTAAGTGGTTTTCCAAATAATGGCTACGGTTTCAATTCTTGTAATTTGCATTGGTTGATCCCTTACTTAACTGCTTCACATGATTCGGATTCTAATCTCATATCTATGTTGTAATTCCTTGAAATGCGTACCTTTGCATAAATGACCGTATTCTTGTCCTTCATATTATTTAATGGTCTCACGTGAAAAGTTGAATCTTTATTATGCTAAGGTTGGCCTATCTTATTCCATCTCAATTATTTGCCATATTTACATATAAACTTGATATTCTTATCTTTTGTATGTATCTTATATGACTTACCTGTTTTAGTTCCTTGTTATATTCGTTTTGACATTTTTTGGCTGGGAGAACCTTGAGTTACTCCCTACTGACTGTGGCGTTCATGTTGACATGAATGACAAGCACTAGTTGGTGCATTTATGGGGTGAAGACATGTGTGAGCTAGCGAGTACTTTGGCCTTGTAGCCGGCTTATTAGGATTGCTTAGACTCACCTTTTATTGTTTTGTCATTCGAGGGATATATTTTCCCTCACCTTGACTATCACGTTTGTATAATTTAAACTTGATTTCCGCATTCTTTATTTGTGTTTTGTATTATACTGAACCCGCGCATTAAATTTTAAAAGTTTCAAAAATTTCCTAAGTTTCCGCTTTAATTTATTAGTTATATTTTCGGCGTTTTCGTGGCGTGTCACAGGAAGAGTAAGAAGAAAAGGAAGCAATACGGAGGATAGAGGAAAATTCGCACGGTGCGAAAAATCCCCTCCTAGAATTCGCACGGTGCGAATTTGCTGCTGCCCATGAGTTTTGCTTCATTTCTTCAAGTTTGTTAGAGGGGCTATCAAAGGAGAAACCCATTCCTTCTATTGTCAAGGTCCATATTGTTGAGATGAAGCCATTGCTAGCCCACTTGACGTATGCTTTTCTAGGGGAAGAAGAAACTTTACCGGTAATTATTTCAAGCAAGCTTTCAAGTGAGCAAGAAGAGGCTCTCATTCAAGTTCTAAAGCCACACAAAAAGAAGCCACCCTTAGTTTATATGAAAGAGCCACCCATGCTAGTTCATAAAGAACCTCTTGTGTCCCCTCACTCCTACTTGGTTTTTACCAAGTCCAACCCTTCTTTTAAGGAGTCTTATCATGATATTAGTTTGTTGTTCGATCATGAAGGCTCAATGAACCACTTGTCGTATGCATATGTTTTCATTGTGCATGCTTGGTATGTCTTAACTTTCTACTATTATCATTTCTCTTGTTTGTGTCCTAACATGTTTTATAGGTTACTAAGAGCATTGAGTTGCTCCGGTCTTGACCATTGATAGAAGATGAAGCTTAAAAAGGCGTCGAGCAAACGACGAAAACCAAAAGCGCTTTACGGGAGCCAACGCGTACTCCTTCTCTAATGCTTTTATTAGTCTTGTTTCTTACTAGTGTTTGTACTTGTGTGTAAAACATAATTACTTGAGTAGTGCACACAAGGTGTGTGAGAAATGGTGCAAGTGATTTGTTAAAATCTTTTGATAAGTCCTTGCTTGAAAGTAAGAAGTATCATGGTTAACAATTCAACCAATGCTCCTTATCAAGCCTATTCTAGCTACCCTTGTATCCCCATTATCCCCAACTCACTTTTGACACAATACTACATAAATCACCACCCTTCTTTGCCTAATTATATAAACACTCTATTTCCATTTCGCTACCTCAATCATATCGAATCACTTATAAAATAATTACCTCTTTCACCCTCACACATAAAAAAAGAAGAAGCAATCAAAAGTTCAACTGTAGAGGACTTTTGTTGGAAAAATGGTGGAGTATGTTGAGGTATCATTGATGGATAATTGAGATGATTTATTTTACCCATGATTTGTGCTTGGTACACCATGATAATACCAAGTGAAAGAGAGGAAGCGGAGGATGTAAGGTGTGAATCTTTGAGCTCATCATTGAGAGTTGAGGGTGTTGGTGGTGTAAGTGAGTGAGCTTGTGAGAAGGAGTTGCACTTGTTGGGCTTTGATGGTGATGAGGGTGCCTCAAGTTCATTTCATTAAGGTTGGTTGTGATGTTCACCTTCACTTTGAGGACAAAGTGAAAAACAAAGTGTGAGGTAGACATGAGTTGGTATTACCTTGTAATATATTGTAATATATTCCATTCCAAGCATTGCACTTCATTTTGAAAAAAAAAAAGAGAAAGAAAATAAAAGAAAGAAAACCCGGCTAGGATGAAAACCTAAAAGGGCATCCTAGGCAAAAATGGGAAATTGGCCGAGGTCGGAGTGAAAACCCGAAAGGGCGCTCTGGGCAAAATGAAGAAATGAGTGCGAGCCACAAGAGTAGAAGTGAGGAAAATGCTAAACCGAAAACCCGAAAGGGCGATTTAGGCAAAATGAGAGAGCTAGGAAAAGAAAAATGATGAAATATTGATTTCTTGTCACATATTTTACTACTTCCTACATGGTGTTGGTGACATAAGAGGAGGAGTCAAAGAAGGTTGGAGGGGTATGTTAGAAGTGTGCCAAGGCTATGAGGGAGATTTGGAAGCCTAACTTGTAACTAGCGCTTGGTACATTTGGTGTATGGTTGGTTGAGCTTGTTTATATGATTAGGAGGATTTTGAGGTTGTCCCTTTGTTGAAATGGAGGTGTTGTAATGGTAGGCAACCTTGAGTTTCAAATGAATGGAGTGATAAGGGGGAGAAACAAGGAGGACGCGTGAGAGAAGAGGTTCATTATGGAGGCTTTGGGTCACTTAATTTTGTTATGATATTGTAACGCAATAGCGACCATGTTGATAATGTGATGAGGGTGACATAAGTAAGATGAGGTATGAGAGAAGAGGAATGGATTGATTGAGCTTACCCATACTTATTTTGTGAGCCTTTTGTTGATTGATTGGTTCTATAATAGTTTCCTTGGACGGGCAAAGGCTTAAGTGTGGGGTATTTGATAGGCTCGTATTTCTAACATCTATTTAGCTTATTTTATGCATAATAAAGTAGAATTGGGACGTGGTTTCACATGATTTACGTCACATTTACCATATTCTTATATCCGGGTTAGTAATGGAGTTTTGAGCAATGATCGGAAGCAAAGGCATGTCTTGAAGTCCACCATGGTACAAAACATCTACAAGCAAGAAGGAAGAATAGCTAAGACATAAAGAAGTGAAAGGATGAAGCAATTGAAGATTTGAAGCGTCGTTTGTATAAGGATCGACTTCAAATGGGTACATCTTGAGTTCTAGAGCTTGTATTGATGCAAGGCCAAGTGGAGGTAAAAGCTTATGTTCTTAGCTTTCCACGGTAGGTCACACGCCTCATTTGGCCAAGTAACGATAGAGATATGGCCTTCGGAAAAAATGCAGTCAAGGGGCAAAATCGCACGGTGCAAAATTGTGGGCAAGGAAATCGCACGGTGCGAGTTTTCTGGGGAATTCGCCTATTTGATTACGGGCTTCTCTCATCTCAAGCCCATGGATACTTGGTTGTATTAGACTATATATAGTGTTGTTTCCTTTAGGTTTAGGGAGATATTTTGCATTATTGAAGAATTAGTTTGTTATTTGGAGAATTATTCATCTTTTAATTGGATTTAGATCTAGTATGGAGAACTAATCTCCTCTTCTTAATCCGACTCAAAGGTGTAAACTTTGGTTGTAAGACACTCTAATCTTTCCTTAAGTATTATTATTGTTGTTAATCTCTTGTGTTTACTTGCTTAATTTTGGAATCCTTGTTTTATTATGGTAATTAAGTGTGATTTCGTTGTTACTTAATTAAATCAAGTTCCTTAATTTCCTTGTAATCCTATCTTGCAACAACTTGTTATTAGACTAATGAATGTGATTTCTTCTTGGTTTAATTAACATTAGAGAGATTAATTTGTGATTACTCATTAATTTTGTTTTCATTGTGAGAAATTGAACCTATTAAATTCCTATTGCTACATCTTCTTGTTAACCAATCTATGTGTGTGATTTCCACTAGAGGGATTAATAAGTTGGGTCAATTGCTAAGTGTGAATTCCTTGTTGTTGGCTTCTATTAAGGGAATTTGGAGATTCAATCTCACTAATAGGGCAATAGTATTAGTTAAAGGATTGATTGAGTGGTTTTATCAACTAAAGTGTCTCACTTTATTGAGTCGGGTTAAGTCTTTCTCAATATTTGATAATTTTCCATCTTAAAATTGCTTGCTTGCTTGTTGTTAACTCTTGTTTGAATTTCATTTTGTCTTTAAAAATAAACCAACCCCCCCCCCCCTCTTTATTTACATAATTGTTTGTTAATCATTATAATTGTTCTATTTAAACAATTGAAAACCGAATACAAAACCCCCCTTCTCTTGGGTACGATCCCCTTCTTACTACTTTACTTGTCTTAGAATTAGTTTGGCCGCCTTAAGTAGCGACATTTTAGACGTGTCACTAACTGAAATGAGAGATTAGCTACTACAATCATGGGATGTGATATGATCTTCAACAACCCAAATTTACGAGTTGACTAAATGATCAGTTACTTGTTTACATAAAAGCTTAGAAATTAAGCTTAGCATCAAAACGGTCTTATACAACAATAAAATATTGCGGTCTACTTAAACAAATACGTATCCCGATATTAAACTATGAGTTGAAAATAATTAGTTTTATACTTTATAACAAAAATCTATGGTTTCAAATAATATGAATAGTTTATAACAATAACTTACTGTCGTATTGAATAAATACGGCGGCTTATAAAATATTATAAAATAGTTTAATAATATTAAAACTCGCTGCTAATAATATTATAATGGAAAAACGCGAATGTTAGAGTCTCCCCAACTTTTAAAAAGTTTTGCCCTCTAAACTTAACGCGAGAAAAATATAAAGAAGCGAAGAGAAGAATAAATCGACTTAAATAGGACGACAATAATTATAACCTCTCTAAAAAAGATGGGGGTGCTTTGCTCTCATAGAATCTTCAGTTTCCCATGTCTCTTCCTCAAACTTGTCGCACCTTCAAAGGACTTTAACCAATGGCAAAACCTTATTCTTAAGGCGCTTTTCCTTCTTATCCAAAATGCGAATAGGTCGCTGCTTATAGGTCAGGTTAGGCTCAATTTATAAGACTTCAGTTTGCAGGACATGACTTGGATCGCTAATGTACTTCCTTAGCTGAGAAATATGGAACAGGTCATGAACCTTCCCAAGATTTGCTGGCAACTCCAACTTATATGCCACTGGACAAATTATCTTGATCACCTTATAAGGACCCACATACTTAGGACTCAACTTCCCTTTGATCCTAAACCTTTTAACACCGTTCATCGGTCAAACATTGAGGAACACCTTATCACCCACCTTGAACTCTAAAGGTCGTCATCTTATATCTGCATAAGATTTCTGTCTATATTGAGCTACCTTCATCCTTTCTCGAATCAGCTTGACGCCGTCAATGGTCTCTTGTAGCTTCTCAGGACCCAACTCACGAACTTCACCAGCTTGATCCCAATATAACAGACAACATTATTTCCTCCCGTACAAAGCCTTATAAGGCGCCATCTTGATACTTTCATGATAACTAATGTTGTGGGAAAACTCGACCTAACCTAAATTCTTCTCCCAACTTGTTTGAAAATCTAAGGCACAAGCACGGAGCATGTCTTCAAGGGTATGAATAGTTCCTCTCGTCTGTCCATCTGTAGCGGCATGAAAAGTTGTACTCATCATCAATTTACTACCCATAGCCTTCTGCAGTGCTTGCGAAAAACGGGAACAAAATCTCGGATCTGGATCATACACTATATCCAAACGAACACCATGATATCTTGCTATCTCATTCACATAAGCACTTGCCAAACTATCTACATTCCAAGTCTCCTTGATTGGCATGAAATGACCACACTTCAGTAGACGATCCATGATCACCCAAACGACATCTTTACCACCAACAGTTTTCGACAATGCCATCATAAAGTCCGTAGAGATAGACTCCCACTTCCAAGTAGGAATCGCCAACGGCTGCAATAAACCACCTGATCTCTTATTGTAATACCTCGGATATTTTGAACTATTGGGGACTCTAACGAGTAGGACATACTTTGTCAAGTAAGCTGTTTATGGATTCTGGAGTACATTCTGCTTTGGATATACTTGATCGAGTGGGGGCAACTCGATCAACTAGTGGGTACTCGATCGAGTATGTTAGTTACTCAATTGAGTAGCTCGGGTTTTATGGGTTTTGACGCGGGCTTGATTATAATAGTGGAGGAAGTATAAAAGGTTATATAGCCGGTTTCTCATTTTATTCTCTCAATACCTTTCATAATTTCAAACGACGCTCTCTTCTCTCCACATTTACAATCAAATTCAAGGCTAGGGTTCGTAGTTTTTGGGGACTTTTATATCTTTGCAATCACCAGTTATTGGGTAAGTTCCTTGTGTTGTTTTTATATCGTTTTGTTAAGATTGCTCTAATCCTAATTGGGTTCTTTGGGGGTTTTGGGTAGAAATCGATTTATGATGTGTAATTGTTGATTATTGTTGTAGGTGACAATGTGGTACTTTTGTACATTTGTGTGTTTGGCTGCAATTATAGCGGATGGCGAAAAGGTAGGGTTTCGCTACTCAGTTGACTGTGTAAATTTTATAAGATGGCTTGATTGGTTGATTGGCATGTTTATTGTTATCGTTAATTGGAATTAGCATTGTTATCTTAATATTGTGGATTGGTTGATTATTTGTCTATGGTTCGCGAGGTGCGCCCTCGGCTGAATGGAGTCACTTGTCGGAGTGGCTTCACGCCCTTGATTTGCCCCTTGTGGTTTCCATCACAAGGGGGATGTGCACATTAATGAACATGGGTTATTCGCTCTATGGTTTTAAGTGGAGCTTAGGTGGTATAGCTACGGTCCCCACTGGAGGCGAGGAATATCTGTTACGATGGATATTCTGGCAGGGCTACACACTTTAGTGTGTAATCAGATGATTGGTAAGGAGATGGAGTTGGAGGAATATGATTGTGTAATTGAATGTTGTTGATTTCTTATTATGTTTATGCAGTAACTAACTCCATTTAAATGTTTTAAAAACTGTGGTGATCTATTCGGGGATGGTGAGCAGTTGATTAACTGATATTTCTTTGGAGTACTCGCGGGATCTAGCTGGGGATGGAGTCAACACATATTAGAGTCTTTAGTCTTCCACTGTGTTTTTCTAAGACCGTTATACATAGTTGGTTTGCAGTTTTGAGAACAGTTGTATTTCACTTTCAGTTTCGGTTTTTTTGTACGCACATTAAACTTATTCACTTAAAGTACTTTTCTTTAAGGTCTATTTTGATTACTATGCCTCGGGTAACCGAGATGGTAGCATCTCCATGTGCTAGGGTTGTCTGGGTAAGGCACCTTGGCGTATGGGGGTGTTACAAAGTGGTATCAGAGCGACGATTTTGGAACCTGTAACCAATGAAGCCAATGAATGTAGAGAGTCAAATTAAAATGAACCCGGGTAGGATTTGTTAGGAGCTAATGCAAAGGCTTGGGGGACGTCCTAAAGTCGTGAACTCGCCCTACAACTTTGAACCGGTCACTATGGGGTGTCATGGGATCGCTACTTGTTTGCTGTTGTTTCATATGCAAATGTTGGATGAAGTGTGTGGTTGAATGGATGAATTGGTTGGAAAAGATTGAAGTAGTAATTGCATGAAGATATAAAATTTATGTTTAGAGCATGTTCATGTGACGAAGTGAATTTATGATGTGGTTATATTAGTAACATGTGATTAGAGGATGTGATGTTATATATATTTATGATTTTGTTTACGTAAAGTTATAAAAGCATGCGGGTTGTACATGATTGATAAGTTGAATATTGTATGAGCATGATGGATGTTATTGTTTGGCTTTTGTAGATAGTAACATGTGGTAAGGGATATTGGTTTTACGAGTATCGAGTCACTTTTGTTTGCTTTGTTGTTGTTTAAGTTGTATGAAAGGTAAAATCAAGTAGTTATGTTGTCCGATTACGAAGAAGTTGTCTTTAAAGTATTATAAGTTGAGATGCATATATGATTTTGATGTGATTCTACTTGGAGGTGATATCCTTTTCTCTTACGATTCTAACCATAGGTCACACGCCCAAAATGACTAAGAAACGAGTGAGATACGACAGTTTTACGAAAATTGGACAATGCTAAGAACTGCATAGGGTACTCGATCAAGTACCCCTTACTCGATCGAGTACACCTCTTTGTACTCGACCGAGTACACCTCTTTGTACTCGACCGAGTACCCCGTACTCGATCGAGTAGCCCTGGTAATTTATTATGCGTGCTTCTAATCTTCACCTACTCGATCGAGTAGGCTGTACTCGATCTAGTAAGCCATGCTTTGGTCATATGCTTATCTTTTGACCTTGTCGCGTATCATATTTATTTCAAAGTTGTTCTTTTGCTTCTTTATGAATTGTCTTACAAATGTGTTGGTCCTGATGCGTAAGTTACTAGATATTATGATGTAAGGCGTAGCACCATATGATGAGTATGAGTTTCGTGGGGAGGACTTGGGTTATATGTGGTTGTGATGGATAGTGGTAAAAAGAAAGGGAAGATTGACGAGCTTATCGAGACAGGGAGCATGTTTTGTGAGAGGTGGTGACTGATATAGTCGCGTGTTGAGTAATCTAAAAGTAAGTGAATATGGGCAAAATGAGTGATGTAAGTTTAAGGAACGTGAGAATGAAAAGATTGAAATGAGGGATGCGAATGGTGGTAACTTGAGACGTTTAAGGATTTATGGAGGGAAATAGTTATAACTAGGTTGGTTAAGAATACAGTAATGAAAGGTCGTTGCAGAGGTATGGAGAAGAGTGGTATATAGTGAACATAGATGGAGTTATGCCGCGACTTGGACTTGTAGAAAGTGACTGAGTTTGGAATTTGGGTTATTAAGAGGTGAGCCTAGTGTGTAATTCTTTGGGAAATTAACGTTATGAAGAGAAATTTTGGTTCTAGAGATGTAAGAGGGACATGCAATTAATTGATGAGTAATCGTTGATTGTGTGGACTTAATGGTGGCAAGTGTGAGTGAGTAGAATGATGAGAGAGAATCAATGATAAGAGAGAGTGAAAGATACTGATATGAATTAATAGAATTTGAGTTTTGGAGCAATGAGAAGGTAACCGAAGCACTAAAGAGTTAGGTATTAGGAATATGGAGTTGAATTGCTAATTAATTTTATCGAGTGTAAATGGAAAAGAATGAGGGGAATAAACTATGAGAATGTTAACCGGAGTTATGCGATATAGAAGTAAGGAATCGTCGAGATGTATGATACTATTATAAGGGTGTGAGTAAGTGGTTATGCAGAAATTTCAAGACGACACGTTAGCCATGAGTTTTGAGGAATTAAGGGAGTAAGAAGTTGGTAGAGTATTTGCACGATATGAAATTTTGGTGGAGAGTTAGTTGACGATACAAATTATGGATAGAATTGGAATGAATGTTGAGGTAATTTTTGTTGATGGATTTGATGTTCGTTATTTGGGATGTTAACCGAAGATAGGAAAGGAACTGTTATATTTGGAGGTGAGTGTAAGAGGTTTGTTATACGAATAGTGGTGGTGTTGTGGTGTTGTCAGTAGCGGTTAAGGGTGATGATAAATAGGAAAGATAGCTATTCTAAAGAGGTTGATTTTGTAGAGGCCGGATTGATATGTATGGTTGTGAGGGAGTATAAGATGTGGTTATAGGAGACGGTTTCTAGTAGTTGGGTATTAATGATATGGTTACATGTGTCAGGTGGTGGTATTTATGCCACGGGAGAATGAGTTATGTAGGGCATATGCGTTTAAACTTGGGTGAGAGATACCCATTATGGTAACTTACGTGATCAGGATTGGCTAGTTAGATTCGATTATGGATCTTTGATGTGTATAAGTGTTTGTGTCAGGTTCTGACCTCACGAGTAGTGGTATAGTGTGATAGTCATAAAGTTGTTATCTGTTTATTCCGTGTAATTTGTTGCGTTGTGATCTAGTAAATCGGTTTTAAGGAAGTTTTCTTGTCAAGGAACTTATACTGAGTCAGTGTTTATGGGATTGTATAAATTGCGATGACTTTCGATGTGGTTGTTGTGCCTTGGGTGGCGATCCGGGCACGGTACTTCGTGTTGTGATGCGGGTACTTTCGCGCTGCGGTGCAGCTGTTGGTGGCAGTGTTGCGATGCCGTCATCGATTGTGGTGAAGTAGGCAGGACACTTATGTGATGAACTTTCGAAAGTATATACCAGTTA